>NC_136068.1:909442191-912150850 GCF_964261635.1 Lissotriton helveticus | reverse complement strand
TACTGGGCGCTGATGTGGGGCGGGGGAAGGGCAGGGTGGGGGGTAGTAAACTATGGATTATGGCAAATTAGAGGTATGTCAACTTATAAATAAATAAAACAAATTTCGTTGCACGCTGTGCATCGCATTTGGCGATGCAGCGCGTGCACCGAAATTCATTTTATTTTATATATTTACTTACCTCTAATTGTCCGTAATCCGTAGTTTTCTACACCCCAGCCTGCCCCTCCCCCGCCCACATCAGCGCCCAGCAGCACTCCCACCACAGGACGCTACTGGACACAGCACACAGCAAAGTCCTTCTACTTTCCTTGGCAGAAACTGCAACTACAGCCCAACCCAGCAAGGGCGGTACTTCTCCTCAGTCTCTCAGGCTCTTCTCCTGGGCAAAGGTTCCTCTTGAATTCCAGGAATGATCTAAGGTACAGGGGTTTAAGGTCTAATACTTATACCCCAAAATGTCTTTGGTCTCTTTGTGCAAGGGTCTCTGAGCCCAGTACAAACCAGTTCTGTCCTCTATGGTGCAGCTTCCCGGTAGGAGGGGGAGACAGCATTGTGTAAGGCAGACAGGCCCTATTCAGGTGCAAGGGAAATCTCCTACCACCACTCTAAATGCAGACTGGGTATATTCAGGTGTAGTGAGAACTCCTCCCCCTACTCTGAATGCAGCCCATGTCTATTCAGCCCAGCCCTGACTCATTCAGGAAAGGCAGGACACACATCAACCCCTCCCCTCCCCTCCCGGTGGCTGTCTGAGAGAATGCACCTCCCCAGCTCACTGTCACTCCAAAACCAGAGAGTCAAACAGGCAGAGGCACACAGATTGGTTAAACAAGAAAATGCCTACTTTAGTAAAATATGTGTTATTAAAGTCTGAGTTTAGAGAGCTAAACTGTATTTTTCTATCTTATCCTTATGGGAAGATATGCTTATAAAATGATAAAAAAGCACTCCTCATTCTGTCCTAAGGGGCAAGATAGCCTTTCAATAGTGAAAAACGAAATTGGCAGTATTTCCCTATGGGACATGTTCATACACCAGTACATCACCTACCTTTGACATACACTGCACCCTGCCCAGTAGGGTACCTTGTGCCTACAATAGGGGTGCCCTATAAGTAAGAAAAGGGAAGGCTAGGGCCTGGCAAGTGGGGGCACTTCCCAAGTGGACATGGCAGTTAACAAACTCCACACAGACACTGCCGTGGCAGGCCTGAGACACCTTTTCAGGGCTACTCGTGTGGGTGGCCCAATCAGTGCTGCAGACCCACTAGTAGCATTTGATTTACCAGCCCTGCTACACTCAGTGCACTTTACTAGGAACCAACTGGTAAAACATATATTCCAATCAGGGATAACAAATCACAATAGCAATTTACACAGAGAGTATATGCACTTTAGCACTGATCAGCAGTGGTAAAGTGCCCAGAGCCCTAGAGCCAATAAACACAGGTCAGGAAAAAATAGGCGGAAGAAGCAACAAGTTTGGGGATAACCCTGCAAGAAGACCCTTTTCCAACATTCAGACTTTGAAACATTTCTGGAGTTTTTTTGCCCACGCTCCCTCGATGCTCTTCACCAGTCTGGGTTTGGTGAGGGTTCACCGGCATGCTTTCCAGGGAGTTCCCAGTCAAACTCTGGGAGTCGGACCTCCAGAGATTTTCAGCGGGTCGAACCAGCAAGGCTGGTCGGCTCGCGGATGAAGGTCAGTGGCTTGGCTCTTGCCATTGAGCTGGTCCCCCTCAGGAGCTTTTGTAAAAGTTGCTCCAAAGTTCTCCAAACTTCTGGAACTTTTTCCTGAAGTTCCCCTGCGGGTCCTAATGTGTTTAAAACACAATCCAAGGGTCTGGAATCCCCAAGATGGTCCTTGAAATTTTGGTACATAAGTTCCAACAGTTCACTTAGACAAAACCCTTACAAATCCACTTGATACACTCTATGCTGGGGATTCTTGGTGTTGACGGTCCAGGTGAGCTGTAGCTTGCAGGGAGTCCACTCTTTCTTCCTCTTGAAGCAAGTTAGGTCCACAAGTCTGTAGTTCCAGATTTTTCAGCAGGCACAGTCAGTGAGAGTGCAGGGCCTAGTTGGTGTAAATCAAACTTCCAGCATGGGCCCTTCTTCGCTTAGTTTCAAGCAGCAGATCTGTGAGGCTCTGCTCCTCTCAGATACATATTCAGTGTTCTCTGGGGTCAAGCAGGAAAGCACTCCTGTACAATGAAGTGCAGAGTAACACCCCAGAACATGACCACTTAGTCCAAATTGTGACATGATGGTCTCCCAGAAATTACTATTCCTCCAAAATTCAATATGGCTTAAGTCTCAACAGAGGAGCAAGAAGTAGTTAAATTAACCTCCACAGTGGCTCATTTCCATAGCTCTCCTCCCCTTGACGCCTGCAAATTCCTCTTTAAAGCTGGATTCAGAGGGAATGGGGGTAGATGGGCCTGGCTTTCTTTGCCTGTCCCATTCTTCCTTTGAAGCTCATGCTTTATGACTCTTCCTGTGTAGCAGAGCCCTCTTGTACAAGATAGCCTCTCTCCCCGGGTGCCACTTATCACTTCCTCAAACCAGCCTGGCTAATCCTATTAACTCTGACCTATAAAGGAAGAGGTAAGCAAGGCTGAATTTTGGCTTACAGACAAGAAGGTCTTATATCTGTTTTTTTCTATATTTAATGATAAATTCTACAATAGCATTTATCGATACCATTCTCCTAATTCCTTGAATGATATTTCTTGGTAATCCGTAGCGATAATTATGAGTTCATAAACTATTAAAATGCAAACCTATGTGGCTGGAGATCTAGAGTGGGGAAAATTAAATGTCAAATTTCTATATTTAATGATAAATTCTACAATAGCATTTATCGATACCATTCTCCTAAGTCCTTGAATGATATTTCTTGGTAATCCGTAGCGATAATTATGAGTTCATAAACTATTAAAATGCAAACCTATGTGGCTGGAGAGCTAGAGTGGGGAAAATAAAATGTCAAATTTCTCCAACACCAGGGCCTAAAAAGCATCTTTTATAAGAATGCTGCTTATAGCTACATGCCACACCCCTGGGACAACTAGGGGGTGCAAAAAGAATGTAGATCCTCACTCTACAGTGCTACTAGCACAAAAGCTGATTTGGGGAAGCACTTTACTACAATGGGGGAACTGAAATTGGCAATTCCTCAATCCGTAGGGCATATAAATCATATTTCATAAGCACCCTCCTTCTAAGTTCCTAACCCCCCACACCTGGGACACCTAGGGGAGACCTTTGTGGTACTTAATATGCTGAAATATTGTACTTTACCAATTGTTAAGTGCTCCTACCACCAAAGTCGAAATTAGGGCACACATTTAAAAGCAATGCTGCTTTTAAAATGACCTCAGGCTCTCAGCATTGCACACATGCAAGTGCAGAAGGGGCTGTTGGCCTTCAAACTGCCATGCCCTATTCTATACTAGGGACTTAAAGGTAGTTGTACTACCCCTGCCCTATTATATACTAAGGACATGGAGAGTAGGTCATACCAAGAATAAGGGTACTTTAACATACAGTGTACCCTAATGTACCCTAACACATAGTGTACCCTAATATGTGTGTTTTCACTGTGTTTTCATGATAGCACTGTTCCTGGGCATGGTTAGGCCTGGTTAAGGAGTTAGTTACCACCAGTACCAGTCAGCAGAAAATGGCGGTGCCCAGAATGACTTAGCAACAAATATGATGAATATGAGGTCATATTTCTTGCATGTTCTTTGGTAATTTTTATTACTGAACCCACTTTGGGTTTGAACAGACTCCCTTTAACTTAGAGAGGTACAACCCTCTCTTGTCATCTCTGACTGTGTTGCTTCATGCTATACATGGCTCCTTACGAATAGAACTTCTACAGAGGTTCTGACGTTGACACCTTTCTAGCTTCCTTGGTTCAATAGGGTTTTCCCTGTCTTTAGTTTAGTGTAGAGTTTAGTAGATTTTATGAATCTTTTCCATGTTTTAGAAGACGGATTGAAACCATTCGTCAAGTCATCAAATCCTGTTCCTTCTTTTTCCGCATAACTGCAACAGAAATTCTTAAATGCTCCTTGCTGTTGAGGACCAATAGTGTGTGCCGCTTTGGGCTTTTTTTTATACGTTTGTATTTTTATAGTATGTTCTTGAGATTGATTTATATGAGTCTGGCTTTGAGTTTGTAATAAACATTTTAACTTCAATTGCTAACTCAGACTTTTATTGTGTGGTCTAAATGGTCACCCTGTATCTTATGATTTAAATCAGCGTTAACTCCTTTTCCTTTCAGGCTACTTAAAAGGTCTATTGACCAGAGTTAAATTGGAAGAAATGGCCCAGAACGTTCTCACATGCTTCTGAAATGTTGACTGATCTCTCTCCAATGTCAGAGTTGTAGGATCTATAGACAAAGAGCAATGAGCTCAGTATTCTAGCTAGACCTCAGCGATTAAACCTCCTCTGGGTTTACCATAGGCCTCTGTTCTGGAAAACTTCAAGTGTTGTGCTTCTCACCTTGACGTCAATCTGCTGAACAATAGGCACCTTTTTTCAGATACAGTATGTTTCCATTGTAAAATCAAACTGTAAAAGCATTGTTTGCAAAATATAGGTAGCCAAAATCTCAGCCTAACAAAAATAACACCCCACTTTCAACTTCATTTAATTTCTGAATGCAGCCACACCCGTTTCCCACTTATTTTGTATTCGATAAAAGGCTTGTGGTGGTTGCTTATCTCTTTTGAAGTCTCTCCTTGAGCCTCTTGACCCACAAGACTGCCCCACAATGAAATCTCAGTTCGCAGAAGTTTTACTCGTGGTACAGTTACCATGGCGGCAGCCAAAAAGTGCCATCACATATGCTTGAATGTACTGTATCAGTGCATGACCTGTGTAAACACATCATTGGGTTTGCATGTTGTAATAGGGTAAAGGATGGCCACCATGTAGGATCTGTAGGGCTAGGGGTTGCCAATTGTATGTAAATGCTAGTTAGATTGATGATCATATATGCTGTTTGTTCACTAACCAATACATACATACATACATAAACAGTACATTCTTTAAAAAAAACTTAATTCATATGGTCATAACGAAAATGTCACCCAAAGATGATTATGACTGTTTTAAAGACTAGTAATTGGGTGACTTGTATTATGTATTTGTTGCTGGGTTCGTATCAAGACCATATGCATAGTCTATCACACTATTTTTTGGCTAAAGTTCCCTAAACATTTTGCTTTCCCCCTAGACAGTTCTCCTGACATAGAGTTGCCAATTTAGATGCTTTGGGTACTTTGCCACTGCTGATCAGTGTCAAAGTACAAGTGTTCCTTGTGTAAAGTGTAATGGTAAATGGTTGGCCATGATTGGTATGTTTGCCTTACTAGTAAAGTCCTTAGTGATGTGCACTGTGTGTGCCAGGGCTCGTAATGCAAAGGTGTGCAGAGGAGGGAACTCGGGCCTGCAGTAGAGGGCCTGTGCACAGTTTGCTAAGTTAGCATGTTGTCCTGACAAGTGCAACCACTTGTCAGGCTTTACTTTCCCTTTTGCGTACACAGTGGGCACCCCTGTGGTAGGTCCCGGGTAACCCATAGGCAGGGTGCAGTGTAAGTAAAAGGCAAGACATATACTGAGGGTGTGCTATGTCCTGACAGTGAAAAACACTCCATTTCGTTTTTCTCTGGTGAAAGGCCATCCTGCCCATAGGACAGAGTGGGGGAGGCTGGATATTGTGTTAGTTAGCCTCGTTTCCCAAAAGTTTAAAAAGGAGAGGTGAAGTTTAGTATGTATAAATTCACAGTGTCATAACACATCTTTCTATGAAAGTGGTTTTGTCACTGCATGTTCAGAAACCGCTCTTTTAGAAAGCAGCTGAGGTTTGTGTTTTACGCATTTCTGTGTGTCTCTGCAGAATGTGGATTGACTGTCTGGATCTGAGAGGTGAGAGGAGCTGGGGAAGGTCTTGACCAAGGGAGGGGTTGAGATGGCACCAGGCTGACCTGCATCTGGAGGGTAGGCGGAGGAAAAGCCCCGGGAGGTGAAGAGGCCTGGGTTGCTGTTACAAAACAATTGACCCATCTCCTGCTGATTGATGAAGGATCCAGACCCCCAGTATCAAAGGGAGAAAGGTGACACTGGGAGGGCGGCACACAGACCTGCTTTAGGTAGTGGTCAGGGACCCCTGAGCACAAAGAACTTCAAAGACATTTAGGGGTATAAGTATGAGAGCTGAGACCCCTGAACGTTGGAATTGAAATGGATTGAGACTGAAAAGGCTTAGACCCATTTCGTGGTCAAGAGGAACCTCTGCTAAGGAATGAATAACTGAAGAGACTGCTCAGAAGGACTGACCCTTGCTTCATGATCTGGGGCTGGTCTGCAGTTTGCTGTTTTAACCAAGGAAGAGACTGGTGGGACTGTGCTTTGTGCACTGGGTCCCCCTACTTGAAGAAGACTGTGCTTCGTGCTGTGTCTTGTTAACCCAAGGACCCAAGTCCTTGGGTTAACAAGACACAGGTCCCTGTTTGGAAACACAGGAACATAAAAGTTTCCGGAGAAGTTTCAAGTGACGTGGTGGACGAGTGATGTGGCAGCTTGAGACCCTTGGAAGCTGTGCTCTGTGATCTTGGACAAATGGAGGAGAAGTAAGACTGTGTGGTGCACAGGAGGTGTTGGTGAAAAGCGCCTGGTCAGCGTGTGCATTGGAGTTGAAGTGAGACGCGGACACGCAGGGTGCGTGTTGTGGTGCATGGCAGGCACTGGTGAAGAGTGCCTCATCAGCTTGTGCATCGGAGGTGAAGGGAGTCTCGGATATGCAGAGTGCATGTCGCGGTGCACAGGAGGCATTCATGAGAAGTGCCTGGTCATCGTGTGCATCGGAAGTGGAGTGAGTCTTGGACATCTGGGTGCATCAGGGGCACTGGTGAAGAGTGCCTGGTCATCGAGTGCACCGGAGGAGAAATGAGGCTCGGACACGGTGAGGTGTCGGAGTATGGCCGAAAGCGTTGGTGAAGAGCGCCTGGATATCAGGGCACCGGAGTTGGAGTGAGTCTCAGTGAAGCAGTGTGCGTGCTTTGGTGCAACCTGGGACTGTGGAGGTGATCTGCTGATCATCGTGTGCACCGAAAGAAAGTGAGTCTCTGCAGCGCAGTTTGCGTTTCTTGGTGCCAACTGAGACCGCAGGAAGGAGTGCCTGATGAACACGCACTTGGAGTCGACATGAAGTCCCATCAGCCTTGTGTGTGTGGCTTCATGCCAGAGGAGACCCGGAGGGTGCTGTGGTGAACATGTACCCAAAGTAATGTCATCTCATAGGCGAGTAGGACGTGTGCCCTGTGACTGCCTGAGACCTTCCTAACAGTCGTGGCCGAGACCGGCAGCCCAGGAGGAGCTAAGCTGCCAGGCCGAGACGCTGAGGCCCATTGAGAAAGTTCTGCACGGAAGACCCAGTTCACTGAAGGAGGAGAGGAGAGTGGGGTTGCACCCCCAGGTAACGTGGATCACTACCTGGGAGGGGTGCGGGCTTGGAGGGACACTCTCTCAGCCTCTCAGTCCTTCTGGCGATGTGAGCCTTTGCTTTGGCTCAGATTGGGGCCCGTACTGACCAAAGGAGTGGCAGTACTGGGGTTAGAGTGAGAAGCTGTACTTTCTGTCATCATTGATACGTGTGGGGGGCAACTGTTATCGAAGAGGCTGAATGTCATAATACACATTGCCAATATTGCTGCTAACGAACTACCGGACTGTCTTATGACGCCTGACATTATTTCTGCATAACAAAGTACACGATTGTAGCGCTACACATTGCATTATTTCTCCATTGCAAAGTACAAGATTGTAGCGGCCCGCATTGCATTTTTCCTTAATTGCAAAGTACATGATTGTAGCGGTGCGCATTGCATTATTTCTTCATTGCAAAGTACGTGATTGGGGTGTGACGCATTACATTATTCCTTCATTGCACAGTACATGATTGTAGCGGTATGCATTGCATTATTTCTCCCATTTCAAGGTACCAGGGTGTATCGTTATGCAATGTATTATTTCTCCTTTGCCCAGCACAGGATTGTATAGTTACGCAGTGCACTATTGTTAGTCGATTGCAACATGTGTGTTTCTAGCATTGCGACCAGCATTACATTTTGAAAGCAGTGGTTGGGATTTGAACCTACCAGCCAGCCGGGACAAATATTACCCTTCATTATATGTTGGCTTTTGTATCGTGTGGTCTGATCATATTTTTTTTTATATAAAGTTTATACTTGTATTATCAAACTTGTGTGGAGTCCATTTGTGGTGTCACAAGTGGGTTGCTGTGAGTGTGGTTGCACATACTGTACACTCATGCCTTGGAGATAGGCCTGGCTGCTCGTGCCAAGCTCCTAAGGGGTGAGCAGGGCTATCTCAAACGTTGTCCTAACTTGCCCTACGTTGAGTGAGGAGTTCCGGGTTCTGCATTTGGTGACAGTGGTGCAGGACTGGGACTCCGGCTTCCAACACACCTGCTCACCCCTTGGTAGCTTGGCATGAGCAGACAGGCTTATCTCAGAGGCAGTGTGTAAAGCATTTGTGAATACATACAATAATACAGTGAAAACACTACAAATGGAGTAATCCAAAAAGTAATCTTTATCTAGGCCAAAACAAGAACAAAAAGAAAAAAATCCACAATACATTAATAAAAATGTGACTTTCAAATGCTAGACATAATTCTGTTCAAACCAAATTGCTGATGCAACACTTTTCACACACAGTACCTTGGATGCATCGCGCACAGAAACAAAAAGGGTCGCAGAGAAAGTGATGCGTTGGTTCCTTACATGCAGGGAAGGTGATGCCTCGGTTCCTTGCTACAGGGGAGGTGATGTGTCTGCTCTTTTAATTTCGGAGGTGAGGTGATGCGTTAGTTCCTTACCGGAGAGGAGGTAATGCGTCATTTCCTTACTGTTTGGGGAGGTGGTGCGTCGGTTTCTTACTGTGTCCCCAATGATGCAACAGATCTGGCGCCTCAATGTTATGCATGATGATCCGGGATGAAGCGTGGGTTCTTGCAGCCACACAGCAGGGCTTCCGTCAGAATTGGTGCAGTGATCTCGGACTCCGGAGTTCGGTGGACCCAATGCTGCCATTTCTCAAGCCGCGGGCAGGAGCTGCGTTGGTTTCTTTGGCGATGCGTCAGAAACAGGTACAGATGCATAGCGCTTCTCGTTGTTGCATTGCTTTTCCAGCTCCCCACAGCCAGAACAACCTCCAGAGGCCCAGAACAGCCACAGGCACCTCTTGGCAAATTGGAGCTCACAGCAAAGTCCTTTCCATTTACTTGGCAGAAAATATCCACTGCAGGCCAACCTCAGACAGCAAACATCACAGGGGCATTATTCCTCCTCAGTTTCTCCAGCTCTTCTCCTTGGCAAAGATTCCTCTTGATTCCCATAAGTAATCTCTGAATTCTTTTCTATCCCTTAGACTTCCAACAGGAGGCAAGCTCTACTTCAAGCCCTTGGAAAAAACTCTAACAGCAGGATGATGAAAGCACAGTCTAGTGCTTACCCTGCCCAAGGCAGAAGCAACCATCGTAGGCCAACCCCAACAGCCCACAGCAAAGGAGCAGGACTCCTCCTTCAGCTTTCCTGGTTCTTCTTCTTGGCAGGTTCCTTAGTTCAGCAGTAGTCTGAAGTTCAGGAGTCGGGCCCCTCTTTTTATAGCAAAAATTCATCCTCACTAAAATATACATCTTTATATTCTAAGTCCATGCATACTAAACTTCATCTACCTATCTCGTCCCAATGGGAAGTTATATTTATAAGATGTTATAAATAAACTCCCATGCTATCCTTTGGGGCGGATAGCTTTTCAACAGTGAAAAACGAAAGTGGCAGTATTTCACTATCAGGACATGCCACACACATCAGGGCATGTCCTACCTTTCACATACCCTGCACCTTGCCCACAGCGGTACCTTGTGCCTACCTTAGGGCTCACTCACATGTATGAAAAGGTAGGGTTAGTGCCTGGCAAGTGGGTGAACTTGCCAGGTTGACATGGCAGTACCAAACTGTGAACAGGCACTGCATTAGTAGTTCTGAGTTTCATTTACAGGCTGCTCATGTGGGTGGCACAATCAGTGCTGCAGGCCCACTAGCAGCATTTGATTTACAGGCCCTGGGTACACACAGTGCACTATACAGGGGACTTAACAGTAAATGAAATATGCCAATCATGGAATCACCATTCCATAAACATAATTTACAGGGAGAGTATGTGCACTTTAGCACTGATTAGTAGTGGTAAAGTGCCCAGAGTCATAAAACCAACAAAAAAAAATGGTCCAAAACAGGAGGCCAAAAAGCAAAAACTCTGGCGATAAACCAGCTGGACAAGCCAGGTCTAACAATATCCATGATATGGCAATTTCTCTTCTATGTGCATACGACTTACAGGACTTGGGGGAAATATTCATATAGCGGGATATAAGTAGATCAATCATCATAAGTCAGCCTCTGTGCTTTAATAATAATTTGGTGGTTCCATTTCCCAGATGAATACTTCTCCAGTGCTTAATAATTTATCATTTGATCTATTATTTGGTCATACAAATTTTATATTACTCCCTCTGTATTACACATTTTTTGTAGTTTCTGTATTCCTTGGGTAAATTTCAGACCCAGGTGTAATGTTGTAGTATGTCTGTATCTTGAAGATCTACAGACTATACAGCTCACACAGGGATTATGCTCCACTGAGTTGTTTGGTTGTCTTTCCTTTCATTGGTCTCTGGTTGAATGCAGATCAGATAATCTTGTATTCTTTTATCTCGCTCTTTCATTTTAATTACAAAAATAAAGGTTTCTCTATGCATATATTGTCCACATTTGTAATCTAGTTAGACAGCATGACAAAGGGGTGACCATTGACATCCTCTAAGATTTATGTTTTTCCATAATTTCTAAATGGGAATGCCTATTATTTTTTTCTAACTCTTTTCCTACTTTGCTGTAGGATTTCTCTAGAATAATTCCTAATCATTAATTTCTTATTAACTTTCTGTGATTATATTCCATATGTTTCTAACTTGGAACAATTCCTATATATCCTTAGGGTTTTCCCAAATTGTAAATTCTCTCATAAAAACTGTGGGTGGTGACCTGAAGTCACTGTGACGGCACCAAAATAAAAGTAGAGGATTCCCATCAGTTGGTTTTTGGTATAATTCACTTGTGAATCTACCATCCTCCATCTTAATAAGCAAATACGAGAATGGCATTTGCTGACTGTCAATGTTTGGTACATTTTAAATGTAAATCTTTTACATCCAACAAAGAACAAATTAAACTCCCTCCTTCTTGTGTCCTTGCCAAACATAATCAATGTATGCTATTTTATGTTGATTTGTATAGTGTACTAATCACCTAAGAGGGTATCCAGACGCTTGGGCAGGTGTGTAGGTGTGTGGTCCCAAACATGCTTACACAAAGAAACTTTAGCTTCTTGAGGCACTCGAGAAGTGAGGAGGAGGCTCTGATGTGTTGAGGGAGGTCATTCTATGTCTTTGTGTTGTAGGAGAGTGAGCAACCTCCAATTATGCTTTTGGGGATGAGAGTGAGGCAGAGTTTAGGTGAATGGTGCATGGATTAAAGTGGATGTGGCTGCTTAGGTATTCTGGTCCTGTGTTGTGTAGTGCTTTGTATATATGCTTGAGAAGTTTGAATTGGCTGCTCTTCTGCTCTTAATGAATGGGGAGCCAGTGAAGCTTCCTGAGGTACAGTGCGATGTGGGTTCTGCGTGGCAGGTCAGGTATGAGTCTTGCAGCGGTACTCTGGAAGGACTGCAGTCTGTGTAGGCATAGAGAGTGATGCCATAGTGCAGCCTGCTGGCGATGACTGCTTGTGTGACGGTCTGGTTGGTGTTCTGAGGCAACTATTTGAAGATGTTTCTCAGCATGCATAGGATGTGGAAACATGAGGTGTACACTGTGTTTTGTCTTGAACCGTCATGTTGAACTAGTAATCAAGGATGATCCCTAGACGTCTTGAATAGTCTGTGAATGTCGGTGTTAGTCCTAGCTCCGACAGCCACCAGGTGGAGTCCCATGGGGAGGTCTTATCACCAAAGACCAGTACTTCCGTCTTGTCAAAGTTGAGCATCAGGCAGTTGGTTTGCATCCAGTCTCCTCCAATGGTGTTGCAGTGGTGAAGTTGATTCTGGTGGTGGTTGTCTTGTCCATCAGGGAGAGGATGAGTTTGTTTCATTGGTGTATGAGATGACAGTGATATTTTGTGATCAGATGATGCTAGCATTCAGTAGCATGTATATGTTGAAAATGGTGAAGGTGAGCGACGATCCCTGTGGAACTCGGTTCCTCAGCTTCGTGATCTTCAATGTAAAGGATGGCAGCCTGCCCTTTTGACTTCTTCTTGTGAGGAAGGAACAGATCCATTTGAGAGTTGATCGTTGTATGCCAATCTTGTGGAGACTTATTGTTAAGCTTTAAGTCCTGCAATTCCGCCCATATATAAGAATTCAGAATTAATGGAATTGCAGTTGGGGAGAGGAGTGTGAGTCGCTGGAGTGAGTGGTTGTATCCTGACTTCCCTGGGGTATTATAATAATAAATCCAACTAAACTTACCTGGCTGTATTATTGTTCTTTGGGAAGCTATTACTACATTTTTGTGGCACTGACTACACTACATTTAGCTTTGCCTTCCCTTCCAAATTACGCACTGATGGTCTTTTATTTGCCTGCTAAAAGTTGTTGAGGGGAATAAACACTTCAAGATTATACTTACAATTTAGTCATGCCTGAAAGACCACAGACTCCGAATTCCTGTTTATCGATCTTATTATAAAGCCAAAAATAATTGAATGTAAACACATCTGAGAATCAGTGAATATAGATACATAAAGATCACTATAGAGCCGAATCTAAGCATATAATTAATTCGGCACAGAAGAAATAATGTGACAATTTCCAGAATTAAAATACAACACAATATTGAGGCTGAGTCCAACTCCTTATGCATTAGAAAAGGAAGCATGGATTTTTTTCCCTGCACTACTCTCTCTAAGGATCCTTCCTATTTCCCCTATATCAATTCCCAAAGGTGTCAGCATGTCTAGACTTCCTAAGAAGTACTCACGTCAATTGGGTCAAGATAGCTTAAGGCTATGGAGCTCGCTCTTAAGATGCTCCTTCTCCTCAGAAAAATCTAGAAGTCTGATTTTCTGTCCCTGCGCACAATACAAAAAATAAAACTCAGCCCCTCCGAAATGTATCACATGACAAATTATTTCACTTGCAAGGTTCCCCAGTAGCTTTCAGTTGCTTCTTTGAATACGTTTTTTTTTTCTCCCAGTGGCCTTGAGGTTCAGATAGGCCAGGCACAGAAGAAATCCTCCCCTCCGCTTCTCAGACTCTTCAAAGACATTCCACTTATCTCCTTAAACTAAGAATAACGAGGTTGAATTCCTGTACCTGCAGTGGGATGAGAGCACACTGTTCAGGCACACACAAATGATTCATTTAATTATTTATTTTAGCAACGAAGGTTTTCAAAACTGTCAACAACTTGCAGCTCTGGGCCTACAATGCAGGCAACTTAAACACACACAGTTACATTGATATGAATATATTGTTGTCCTGCACATTATGCGTCCAGGAATGATAGTGTCTCTCATACATATAAATTATATTTAAAAGCGTACATTGCATTTCTATGTTTAATATTTAGAATAAATGCATTTGATAAACATAATACACTGCAAACGATAAAACCACATGTAGATGCGTTTAATTATAATTATAATGCACTAATACAATTTAGAGTGCTGTAAGCGCTCTATCTGTTCCCCCTCTTATGACTAGTATCATAACACCAACATCTTTACTCTCTTACAGTGTTCTCCTTGCAGAAGAGATCGACCTAAACAGAAGTTGTAGTTTGCCGTCCCTGTCTGAATCTTTCTAACCCCTTAAGATGCAGATAGTGACTGTTCTGCATTCATTCTAACTGCTGCTCTCATTTCTTCAATGAGTTTTCATGATGGCGTGCCTTTTGCCATTTGTAAGCTTTGATGGCTCCCAGTAACACAATGATACAAATTAACGCTATTATGATGGGTTTCAAGGTGTATCCCATTATTCCTTGCCCTAGGTTCGAAAAACAAGCTTTCAATCGTCCCAAATCACTTGCCAATTTGTTCCCAAATTGGATTTGCAGCCAAATCATGTAAATCTTGGTGTATCTCTGAAATAATATTGATACATTTTCATATATCCCTCTGGCTTTTGCCAATAGGACATCTAAAGCAAGACGATTTTGAAGAACCATAGCCATTATCAAGACCATCTCCCGATCAACGAGCAACAATATTTGGGCATTATTCACAAAGAGTTTATCCACTATTGTTGCCAGCTTTCTAATTTCACATCATTCAAGATCACACCCACGCTCGGTATCATGGTTTCAAATACATCACCAACAATTTCTCCAGCACTTGAGCCTTGTTTTCCTTTATGAACGCCTTTTCACTCCAAGGGCCATAGACCATCTACATGAAAGATTTTAGGAAATACCACTGCTAAGTATCATGTACCATACCAATTCTTGGGCAATTTCACATAAGTACTTTTTCCACATACAAAATACACATTGGGTACTATGGTTAATGTATCCAATAAAGCTTTTCTTATTGCCTCCTCAATTAAGAAAATGTGTTCACAATCACTCTCACCCACAAATATTTAATCATAATATGTGGACGGGTGTCTAATGCATAACTTTCCTTTATGCTGGAAGTCTAAAGCTATTGGACCAGAATTTCCCTTTGCCTTATGATCTAATTCTTCCTGTGTCCATGGGATAACCTTATGCTTTGGGTCTGGTCTAAATATGGTCTGTCTATGTCGATCTTCTATCTGATCCACACATTTCTTTTTTATGTCAGTCATCATACAAGTCAAATTGTGTCTATGAGCATATGATGTATCTAAAGTAATAGTAGGCACGAAATATGTAGACATCCTCACTACCTCCTTACAGTAATCATACTTATTCATGTACTTCAGGACTGAAACTACTGAGAGTACCACATCATAATTTGAGAAATAGTCCTCAAAATGGGCCTTACTATAAAACGGGGAACATCCTTTTCAACGCGGTGCTTTTACGACGCGTCCTTTACAATGCAAGTCGTAACCACGACTTGCACTGGAGGGCGATAAAGGATAAAGAATAGTATATTTACTATTCCAACACCTTCCCTACTATCCACGGGGACTGGTGTTAGAATAGTAAATTATACTATTCACTATATGCGCCCAACTACGCAAGTCCTTGTAACGACTTGCGTTGTTAAAGACGCGTCGTAAAGGCACGTGTTGAAACGGTACGTGTTGTACCATCATACATCCCTATAAAACATGATTAGAAACACACTGCATGTGATGCCATAAGTCAAAAGTGAGTGATGATATTGGATTCCCTCTTCTACTTATGCTGATAATTGCATAAACACAGAACAATCTTTCGCTCCCATTGTATCCACATATTCATGCAACAAATGAGCATATGCATTCAGCGTAAAATCTCCTTTTGATAAATCTGCGTGTAACATTCGACTAGTTTCTCTAATCATATCTCTGTCCTTGGCAGATGCACCCTCTCCTGCGTCTGCGGTAGATGGGGTAGATATCATTTCCTTCCTTTCAACATCGTGAGACCCAACCAAAGATGTAACAATCACCACAGCTATGACAATAAGAAACACAACAATAAGGGTACCAATTATGCATTTCTGCTTGCGTCCTGACTTATCTGACTCCATTTTGAATCACGGTTTTGATTTGAAACATAACTGAATTCAACAAAGTCTCTGTTTTTCTTCACTTTACTTAATTTGGTTATTACAATGTCTTTTTCTTTTTCTTTCTCCGTTCGATGTTTGCAATGTTTAGTTCAACAATACTAAACCTATTGAAGAGACGCAGTCAGCACTGACCCTCAATTCTTCTCACTATTGAAAGTCCCTAATTTTAAATCTTCTTCCTCTTGGGGCTAGGTTATCTTCTTTCTAAGGCTAATAAGTATTATTTTACCTTCACTCTCCATGATTGATGATATTTAATCCAAGCAGAGCAAGAACAAGCTGTAGTATTTCAGCACACATTTCTCCCATTTCTTGTGCAGGTGGCTGTCGACCAAAAGTATGGAAAGCGACCTGGTTGAGCATCAAAAAGCGTAACCCACTCAGTCTTGATGGATCAGGAACTGTCAAAGTCAGGATTTCCAAGGCATCAATTCCAGGGACTATTAACTGGGGGTCAATTGTCCGAGTGCTCTCTCCATGACTCACTGTGCCGGTCCCCAACCTCCCAGATCTCTCCGGTCTCTGCATCTGCAGCCAGATAAGGCCACTCAGGAGATGTGCACTTTCGAGACGGATCCCTTCTGGATCGTTTCAGACCATCTGGTCTTTCTTCGGTTTCACTTTGATCAGATTCAGTTGTTTCAGGAATTGGAGCAAGATTTTTCTCAGATGCATGCCTTATGTTCAGCCTTTCTTTCTTTGTTGGCCACCTTGCAGCTGCAGCATCTGCTCTCCTCTCTTTCTCTTGATCTGATCCTTCGGCACCAGGCTGTTCACTCTGCTGTGGTTCAAAGTTCACATCCACAATATCATCTATCTCCGAGTCTGCATTCTCTTCGGGAGCTGTTGGAATTATTCTTTACTCAGTTGATTGTTCCCCCTCGTCAAGAGTTCTCACAATCTGACTCATTCTTTCTGTTTCTGTTGCACTCTCGATTGTATTTATGGGAACAAGATGAATCGTGTCTTCACCAGGTTCTGGACTCTGTGAGTATGTGAAGTGTGGATCCAGTTTGGCAATCCTTCACACTTCACCGCTGTATTTGTAAAGAGAAGCACCTGATATGGTCCTTGCCAGCGAGCATCAAGGCAGCTCTTCCTCATGTGTTTTCGGACAAGCACCCAATTACCAGGGTTAAGATTATGCAGCAGGTCTCTCGAGGTGGATGCAGTCGCAGCCTCGACCTGGTGGGACACAGAATTAACCACATCAGCCAGTTCCTTACAATAATCCATAAATAAATCATCTGTGATGTTTATCAATGCTGTTGCTGGCACCATAGGCAGTCGCCTAGCTCTTCCCATAAATATTTTGTGGGGAGAGAGCCCTGTTCTCCTATCAGGAGTACTACGCAGATTCATCAGCACCAACAGCAATGCATCAGGCCATTTTAATGAAGTTGACGAGCACACCTTTGACACCCTCCTCTTGATTGTACCATTTATCTGTTCCAAAAGACCAGAAGCCCCAGGCCTATAGCTACAATGCAGCCTCTGATACATTTTCAAATCTGTACACAATAATTTCATGATTTCATTATAGAAGTGTGTTCCTCTATCTGTCGCCACCGAGGTTGGAAATCCAAACTGCGGTATCAGTTCCCTTAAGAGCAGTTTTGCCACTTTGAGACTGTAACATCGTTTAGTTGGATATGCCTCAACCCAAAGTTAAAAGATATACACCACCACCAAAACATATCTCAGCCTATTTCACCTTGGCATCTCAATAAAGTCCAACTGTATCCTATTGAAAGGGACTCCTGAGCTTCCAATGTGACTCATCGCAACCACAGTTCTTTTTCCCACATTAATTTCATGACATGTAACACACCTGTGACAGACTGTTTCAGCATGCACACGAAATCGGGGTTTAAAGCACATTTGCCTCAACACTCGCACCATGGCATCTCTCCCAAGATGAACTGCTCTGTGAATTTGCCTTTGCCATTGGGCTAAATAAACAGTTAGGTAACACTGTCCTTGTATCTGTCGATACTCAAATGCCATCTTCTCTCCTTTCACATCCTGCTCTAACCCATGATGCAGCTTCCTCCTCTGAGATCTCATCTTGCAGCCGCTTAACCTCATCCCATTTAGCGGACACAGCCAACAACATGCTGAGCTTAGTCTCTTCTGTGCTTTCTCCTACATACTGTCCATTGAAAACACAAACATGTAGGACACGAAAACGAGCTACTTCGTCAGCATAATTATTACCCTTGTTGACAAAATCATCTCCTCTCCCATGGGTTGCACATTTAACTATGGCTATAGCTTTGGGTCTCTCTAAGGCTTCCAGTAATTGACGTACATATTCTCCATTTCGGAATGGGGATCCTGATGACGTTATAAATCCCCTTTGAAACCATAACGGTCCAAAATCATGAACCACTCCAAACTCATATTGGCTGTCCGTATAAATAGTCACTCAAACTCCATTTGCGATGGTACAGGCACGTATCAGAGTGATCATTTCGGCCACCTGAGCAGAATATACTCTGTTCAAACAGGCAGCTTCGACCACCCCCAAAATGGTACACACAGCAAAAGCTGCTCTCAAACACCCTTCATTATCTCTTAAGCATGAACTGTCAACAAAAAGGATCAAATCAGATTTGGCAACGGTTCATCGACAATGTCAGGTCTGGGTTTGGTAGATAGTTCAGTAATATCCAGACAGTCATGCTCTTCATAATCTTCTCCTTCCTGTTGTGGAACAGGCAACAGTGTAGCAGGGTTTAACGTTGCACAGCGTAACATTTTCAGAAGCCAATATAACTTGCTCATACTTTGAAAGTCTATTATTTGTCAAATGTGTTTTAGTTCTTGTCATTAGTAGTTCTACTGAATTTGGCACGTACACAATAAGAGGGTGACCCATTACTAAGCTTTCACATCTCTCAATGCTGACACCTGTTGCAGCAACACATTTGAGACATCCGGGCAATGCAGAAGCTACAGGATCTACAGTAGCGGAAAAATATGCCACTGGTCTACAGGCACCTCCATGTGTCTGTACAAGGAGCGCTAATGCACATCCTTCTTTCTCACAGCAGAAGAGCGAAAACGCTTTGTTGTAATCTGGCATTCCCAGAGCTGGAGCACGACATAGGCTTTCTCTCAGCTCATGAAAGTCTCTCAAGCAATCATCATCCCATGGTACCGGATCACTAATGTCCTTTCGAGTCAACCTCAAAAGTGGCTTTGCTTGCAAGGAAAAGTTTGGGATCCACTGTCGACAATAGCCGACAATTCCCAGAAACATGCAGACTTCTTTCCCATTTGCAGAATGGTCTCTAGGCGATCTGGTGACACCCTTCGTTTTCCCTTTACAATTCGCTGTCCTAGATACTGCACTTCTGTTTGACAATACTAAAGTTTGGTTGGGGACACCTTGTGTCCATTCTCTGCCAAATGATTCAACAAAGTCACTGTATCAATCCTGCAAGCATCCTCAATATCTGACGCGACCAGCAGGTCGCTAATGTACTGGACCAGGACTGAAATCTGGGGCATCACCAGCCCTTCAAGATTCTTTTTCAAACACTGGCTAAAGATAGAGGGACTTTCTGTATACCCTTGAGGGATCCTACACCATGTTAACACACGGTCGTCCATCCTAAACGTAAACATATATTGGCTATCTTCATGCAATGGTATGGAGAAAAATGAATGGCAAAAATCGATGAGTGTGAACCATTCGGCCTCACATGGTATCTGAAATAGTTTAACAGCTGGATTCGGTACCACTGGACAACAAGGGATCACGATTTCATTGACCCTGTGCAAGTCCTGCACTATTCTGTATTTGCCCTAGGGTTCTGTAGTCCCATTATAGGTGAATTACAGGGACTTCTACTTATCTCCTTCAGAATACCTTGTGCAATCAAAGACTCAATTACAGGTCATATTCCAGCCACAGTCTTTGGAGTCAATTTATATTGCAGAATTCGTGGGAATTCAGCATTTGGTTTGACCTGTATCTTAACGGGTTCAACCCCTCGGAACAATCCTATCTCCTCACCCGTGAAATCCCTCACCTTCAGAGAAACTGAATCTCTCAAGTCACATGGTAGGTCTTCTATTGTGAGAATCACAAACAGCTCTGCCCACAAACTCATATGGACCATTTAAAAATTGGCATCACCATCATAGGTTTGCAACTCCACACCCCTCGGAGTGCATGATATGGTACAATTTAGCTTGCACAAGAGATCTCGTCCCAATAGACAGACAGGGCTGGAATCACACACCACAAATTGGTGTCCGTCCAGAAAGGGTCCTAGTCTCACAGGTCATTCATTTGTTAACTGGTTAGTCATTTTCAAATTGGTTACTCCCACCACTTGGATCAAATATCCTGAATGGGATAAATCTGGGACCACTTCTGTCCGTACTGTGGAGTGTGTAGCTCCAGTGTCTAACACAAAGGTAACAGGATGTCCATTCACCTCTGCATCTAAAGTCCACTCTGATCCACTTCTAGAACAGCACCCAAAGTGTACCCTCCCTGCACCCACCTCTGACACTCAAGAGGGCCTTGTATTTGATCTGATCTGTCTTGTATCTCAAAGTAAGGCATCTGACGATATGTCTGATTACTCATGGGTATTCGTGGAGGTTGTGGTATCTGCCTTTGGGAGTCACAACGTCCCCATACATGGATCTGGGTCTTGTCACAGTATTCACACCTTCTAACACTTGTCCCTTTTCCTCATATTGCAATTGATTTGCTGGATTCTATCTACACTCGCGCTTCCAATGCCCGATTTTGTGACAATAGTGGCAAGCGGTAACATGTTTTTGATTTGTCACCCACTCAGCTCCCATACCTGCATCTGCACCCCTTCCTCTACCCTGTCCAGGTTGAGGCACCGTCTGTTGGTTCATTCCTCTACCACTTCCTCTTCCTTGACCCATTGCTCCTCCAACCCTTTCACCCAGTCAAGCCATCAATTTTTCCTTTGTTTTCTTTTGTGCTGCCTCTACCTGTTCACTGCAGTATTTTGCATAACACACAATTTCGTCGACAGATTTAATCTGCCAACATATCAAGTGATGCTGTATCATCAGACTGATATCAGATCTCAATCCTAATAAAAATTTAGAAACAAACTGTCCCATATCTTTAGGCTCAACAGTATCCAATCCACTATGTTGTTTAAATGCCACTAAAAGTCCCTCATAATAATCATGTACCGATTCTTTAGGATCTTGAGTAGTACGATCAATTTTGAGCCATTCGGCAGTCTGTGGGCCACTTTAGACTACAACCATGAAATTACTTGTTCATATTTCTTCATCACCTCAGCTGAAGGACCCTTAGTCACCACATCTCTAGGCAGTTCTGCAGCAGGCCAATCAATAGCAATCTTACATGCCGTCCACAGATCACCCGGAACCACTATATCAAACAAGGTATCCAAATCAATCCATAACACCTTCGAAATATTAACATACCTATCAATTTGTTTATACCAGTCAGCAGGTGTCTCCCTCAGCCGAGGGAAATCATTGGTGAATGCTGATAAATCATCCCTGCTCCATGGCACATGTACATAACCCCCCCCCATTCTGTACTTCTCTTAGACAGAAATTCCCTGCTGGTCCCCTTCCTCCTCCTGGGGGCGGAGTATCTCCAATCACTTTCGTAGCACTTTTCTTTTTAGCCCATCTTTCTTCCCATGTATCCAATTCTCTCCATGGTCACATTGTTAGAATCAAATCTCTAATGTGTGCCTTTAATACTGTCGTTTGCTTTTCCTCTAAATCTTGATCAGTACAATTCAATCTGCAGCTTCCCTGCATTAATTTTGTTTTGGCCAAATCCACCTCATACCGTCTTCCCAATTGTACCACTGCTTCATGAGCTTGCTTTGCCTTTTTAGTGACATCCTTCGCTACAAATGTCATATGTTTCAATCCTGTCCAATGGCAGATTCACTTCATCTATTTCAACTTTCATTCTGACCACATCAAACACTGGTGCCTTCATTGCCACCTGTATGATTCTCTGACCTTTATCACTTCCTGTTTCATCCCTGCCACAGCTTTGTGCCCTCCTTAAACCTGCACTCTCCTCCATTCTCAACACCAGACGACTTTCTCTCTCACAACTTCGACTTCTCCAGTGGTTATCTTCGCACAAACCCTGTGTTTGAAACATTATCTAGGGGCTTCCTGTCTCATATCTCGCTCTTCTCTCTCGGTAGCATTGACTCCCTCACTGGTGAAACCCACATTCTGATGTCTGACCTAGAATTTGCCAAAGCTCCTGTTTGTCTTCATTCTGACCCACAGTCCATCCTCGATGGATCAGCAGTGGCAGGCAATGGAGTACTAGCTTCCACTGGCATCTGAGCCATACCTGTTCCACTTTTGTAAGAATTCCCCCTGGCATAGTTTCTTCCCCTTCTCTGGTCTATGGTTGACTTTCATTTGCTCTCTCATTTGGGTTATAAATGGAAACTACAGGTCGAATTGTAACTGGTACAGTAATAGAGTCCAGTAACTGCATGGCATATGCACTTCCATTGTGCCCAGGATCTGCATATCCTGGCCCACCAGACCCCCCTGGAATTCTTTTTACCACTGCCATTCTCCCTCTTACTCCTATTGTTTGCTCTTCTGAACCTGTTTGACCTACTCCTAAAGCTTCCCTAGATTGCTGAGCTCTTTCCGGCTCCGATCTGGAGTCAAAAGGTGGAGGACGTTCTGCTAACAATCTCTCTAGAAAGCTATCATCTGTATCACTGTCCTCCTCTGTCTTACTCTGTCCTTTAGACCCTCCTTTTAGCAACCTGAATGGATATAAGCCTTCTCTCTCTATAGTGTCTACTCTCCACCTCTACAGTTGTGCATCCCACCTAGCATCCTGATATGTCTTCATTGCTTTCTTCATTCTTCCCTGTGAAACTTCTCTTCTCTTTGCCATTTCTGCCCTCATCCATGCAGCTATTGCCTCAAATTGCTTGGTCTAGGCTCCAGGTAAGACATCACTACTCTCAGCTGGTATAGCCATAGTACCTCCATCCGAAATGACCCATAACGAGGGAAAGCCAATTCTCCCTTTTTCTCTGTAATTTTATGCCAATTTTGCAGCCACACTATAGTATGGAGTCCTACATTGGTTGCCAAATAATGAGCCGGGTTATCCTCTGGTGGAGCTTCTTCTCCCACCCGAGTTACCACCCCTGTGTTGCCTCCACACAAATCGCGCAACACCTTAAAACATCTCATTGTGAAAAGCAGTTATTTGCAATCCAGAATTTAATATTAAGCTTCTGATGAATTTCCATCAATCTCAGCACAGCGTTACACCAACCGACCAATCCCAGGGTGGCTCGCATTTATGTCACAACTCCCTCCTTGCAGCGGCTCACCCTCCTTTACCCTCCTTTACAATTTTACTTCGTGCACTCGCTCACGTATTCGTACACAAGTAACCGTATAACAAAAATGTTATTAACAGAGTAACTGCTTCCTACTACAGGCACAATTACGTACAGTTACAGAAACAAGTAATTGTCCGACCGCTAAAAGATCGATAGAACACTCTAACAAGAACATCTACTGTGACCCCCGACCTGCGTTGGTCACCCAATCGCTGTAGTCTACCCCCAGTACCTGAGGCTTTCATCTGTGACGTTGCTCCTAAATTCACACAAAGTTCCCTACCACAAGTCGATCGCCGATAGCGCTTCACGACACCCACAATTTTGATCAGACAATTACATACACAAAACTATCCCGGGGTCTTGGACTTCTCTTGAGTCTGCTCGCCAAAACTTCCTGATCCACACGTGTTCAGACCAGTAAACCGATTAACCCACAATCACTCGACTTGCATTCTCACTTCGCAAAACAACATACAATTAATTCATCACCGCAATCTAGCACACCACACAGTTTTATACTCACTCTACCACCGCTTCCGCCACATCATCAGTATGCACCGACCATCAATCTAAGTTTCTTGACCTCATCTACTCCAAATCCAGAGCCAAATTTTCCTCCACTTTTACTCTAAATCCCTCATTCCCTCTAACTTTAGAGGCAAACCATCCTCTGCTACCATTTGATTACACTAAAATTAGGCCTTGTCTTCCCTTCCAAATTTAGCACTGGTGGTCTTTTATTTACCTGCTAAAAGTTGTTGAGGGGAATAAACTCTTCAAGATTATACTTACAATTTAGTCATGCTTAAAAGGCCACAGACTCCGAATTCCAGTTTATGGATTTTATTATAGGACCAAAAATTATTGAATGTAAACACATCTGAGAATCAGCGACTATAGATACATAAAGATCACTACAGAGCTGAATCTACACATATAAATAATTCTGTACAGAAGGCATGATGTGACAGTTTACAGAATAAAATACAACACAATATTGAGGCTGAGTCCAACTCCTTATGCATTAGAAAAGAAAGCATGAATTGGAGCCGTACCCCCGTTGTACGATGGGTGTATGAGCCGTACCCCCATTGTACGATGGGTGTACGAGCCATACCCCCATTGTACGATGGGGGTACGGCTTGTACACCGATCGTACAATGGGGGCACGGCTCGTACACCCATCGTACAATGGGGGTACGGCTTGTACACCCATCGTACAATGGGGGTACGGCTCGTACACCGATCGTACAATGGGGGTACAATGGGGGTATGGCTCGTACACACATCGTACAATGGGGGTACGGCTCGTACACCCCATGATCGCAGGGGTACGGTGCGTACCCCTGCGATCATGGGGGGTACGGACCATACGGTGTGTATGTGTTTGTGTGCTTTTCCGTACAACTCGCCCTTACCTGACGTGGACCATACGCATCGCGTCCTCATACCCCGGTCCAGATCGTACTCGTCGGGTCGTACGGCATGTGTACGAGTCGTACGGTATGTGTACGAGTCATACGGTTCACGGTTTCAGCCTTGCAATACGTACGGATCGCGACGATTCGGACGGATTCACGGAATATGGATCGTACTTCACGACTCGGACGGACGGGTATGATTCGTACGGAGAGGGCTCCGGATACAAATCGTACGGACGTTTTTTTCCCGAATCGGAATCGACCCCCAAGAGTACTCCGTATCAAGGTAAGTTACATTGGAGGTTGCAGTTGGCAAGAATTCGTATAGTCGTCGAGAGGAATTCATTGCTGGCCTGCACGCAGCTGGATCTGATACGTTCCAGCATTATCCTGAGCTGCGCCTTCAGCTTTTTGGTCCTACAATGAACATTTTATTGGGATTCCCATTTTCTTCAATGCGGTGCATCGCATCAAGCGTCATTGTAAGCTGCCGAGATTTGAAGTTCCAGGCGCATGAGTGAAGTCATCATGTTCACAGCGGTGGATGCATTGCTACTGATGCTTATTGGAGGACATAACACGCCTATGTGGTCATCACACTCACAAGTGTGAGTGTGATGTTTAACCACGAGCATTATAATTATAACTCAAGCAGCACATGCTGGTGCGAGTGGCAGCTAAGTTTTGGCTCAGTTGTACGCTTATGTTGTTGATGTTTCTTTGCAGCATATTTTGCAGCATGCTGTACTCGCAATCTCAGTGTTCTTTCTTCAAGTTGATAATGTCCACATATTTCACAAAGATGTGCATGCCTCTAAAGTTGGCATTTTAAAAGGAGTTTGTGCATAAACGTTATAGAGATGTGCACATCTATTCAAAGAATTATTTTAAAGCAAGGAGTTCAAAAGTACATTTTGTGCACACTAGTTACGGAGATGTGCACACCTATTCAAGTGAATACTACAACTAATACTTATCTGGCATGTGTTAATATATGAGGTAAAGAGAAAATAAATAAAATAAACATGCTCATACATTTCCACGGTGATCGGTATACCTTTTAGGGTGTTATTTTGAGCATATTTGCATTTGATTTGTGCAGCATAATTATATTTAGTAGTCTTTTTTTTTCTCGAGTCATTATAGTTATATACAATATCACTCATATTTTGGCTCGCCACAACAATTTTTGGCTATTCCAGGTGACCCTACAGAGCCTTGGGAAAACTGTATTGATGGTTTCAAGATTTACATGCTGGCTGCAGGAAATGAAAGGATGGCTGATGAGAGGAAAAAGCTATTTTGTTACATTCATTAGGTGAAGAAGGTTTGCGGATTTATCGTACTTTACTGAATATTCCCGCTCAAGAAGAAGGTCATAATGTTCCTTTGTATGCAAAACCTATAAAACACCTTGATTTATATTTTGGCAACAAAATTAATGTTATCCTGGAACGTTATACTTTTTCTCTCGTGTTCAAAAGAATGAGGGAAGTATTGACACATTTGTAACTGCTTTGCAAGCCCTGATTGTGAGTTGTGCTTTTACAGGAAATCATTGATTAGTACATTTGTGCCCCGTTAATGATGCATACCTCTAATGTTGCTATTCAAAACCAGTTATGGAGTGCTCGTAATCCTACATTATGAAGTTGCCAGAGGTGAAGAATTGACTAACGCATTTGTTAAAGTAGTGAATGAGAATAAAGTCAAGGAGAACGGTAGTCAGTCAAATATTAAGATGAATGTCATTAAGAGTAAATCCAGAAATGTTAAATCATCTAGGGCCAGATGTAGGTAAAAAATATTTACCGATTCTTAATTACCGAATTTTACCGATTCGGTAATTAAGAATCGGTAAATATGAAGGGTGGACATGTAGGTCCATCCAGATGTGTTTTTTACCGATTCGGTAAATATCTGTATTTACCGAATCGGTAAATACCGACCGGTAATGCCCCATTCATTCCTATGGGCTTTGAAGCCCATAGGAATGAATGGGGCATTACCGGTCGGTATTTACCGATTCGGTAAATACCGATTTTGACAAGGGTGCAGGGGGTGTCACTTTGACACCCTCTAGCACCCCCAAAAAAGGTTTGGGGGCCATGTGGCAGGCATACCTGCCCTAAGGGCAGGTCTGCCTGTCATATGGCACAGGTGTGCATGCACACATGTGCATGCACACCTGAATCGGTATTTTACCATCAAATTGAATTTGATGGTAAAATACCGATTTTGTAGGCCTTGTGGGACTCAGAAGAATCCCACCTACATATAAATTTTACCGAATCGGTAAATATACCGGTCCGTAAATTTACCGACCGGTATATTTACCGATTCGGTAAAATTACCGATTTGCCCTGTTTCCGTGCCCCTACATCTCAATAGCCAAATACCGGTCGGTAACGGCCGAATTCGGCCGTTACCGACCGGTATTTGGCTACCTACATCTGGCCCCTAGTGAGAAAGTTGACAAATTTGAAAAATCCGAAAAATCCAAAGGGAGACATTGGGTGCACATAAAAGTGCATGTATTAGAGGCAGGAATTAACATTATTGAGCAGATGATAAGTCATGCCCTGCAAGAAATGTGTTTTATTTACATTTCAAGAAAATGGGTCATTAAGCTTGTGTATGTCAAGGGTCAGGGTACATGTATATACTGATACCATGTGTTGTGTAAGTGGGTGCTGTGTAGTGCATGTAGGTTACTACTGTTGGGTTCGGTGTCATTGTAGGTGATATGGGAGAGGTTCCAACACAGGTCCTGTGATAGTTATGGGGTGGACTCCATTAAACGAGTCAGTTCTTTAGTGATGAATAGATTAGGCTTGGATGGAGCGGACGTAGTGCCTCTACACATAGCTCCACAGAGTTTGAAGAAAACTCAGTGGAGCTACGCGTAGCTCTGCTCTGCTCCCTCCTCACTACCTCCCCACTCCCAAATGCTTTATAAAGATATAAAGAAGGCACTTTTATGTGTTTCTGCTTCCTCCCCTGCCTGGCCGCTCTCTTTCGTGCTCCTCTCGCGTCCTCGACGTCCTTCTTCATATGAAAAAACACTATGTTTTAAGTCTTGTGTGTGTGCACTCGCAAGACGTACAAGGCATTGGTTTTTTTCTTTAAAAAAACGACGATGACGTGAGAGGAGGAGCAGGAAGGAGAGTGCTCAGGCAGGGGAGGCGCCAGAAACACAGGTAAGTGCCTTCTTTATATTTTTTTTAAGCAGTTGGGAGGGGGGAGGGAGCGGCTAACTCTGCTTTGCCATGGAGGCAGAGTTTTTGCCTACTTCACATTCGCCACGGAGCGCGGAGTTGGCAAATCTCCACAAACTCCGCTGGCGAAGCGGAGTTACCCGCCCATGGTTAGAATAGATGCAGCAACACCCATAGGAAACAGAGGGTACATAAAAGTGCAACCATACATAACTTATTGAACATTGCATGTTGTGGGATGAATCCAAGAAAGGTGTCTGTAATCCTTTATTTAAAAAATATCGAGACAAAACGTTCACGGTAGAGACCGTAGTTCACAATTTGGCCAAAGTAGATCCTGTTGGTGTTCTGATGTGGCCACTGAAAATGGTGGTACATTTGGACATTCGATTACTGACCTGTTATATAAGAGCTACATTCATGGGTTAGTTAAAAAAACTGTGCATTATTGTACACGGTGTTGTCAATCATTTTTTTGGGGTTGCAGTGCTCCTCTTTAGGGGTGTGTTCTTCACACTCCAGTCGCACAATTTTAGTGGAGCACTGGAAGGTGGCCCCAATCAGAGTATCTATTTTTGATGGTTTACTTTAAAGAGTGGATAGCGTATCAGTTGTGTATGAGGCGTTGTTCTCTACCCTCTCCGTACATAACTGAGTGTTAGACTGGTGCAGTATTTTTTAACGAGGTGATTTTGTGAACATTTGGGTAGTGTCAATTTTAGCTAGGGTTCAAGGTGCGTTGCCAGCACTTCACCCCTAGTGTGTGCATGAGGGTACACAATAGGTGCAGGTAGTGTATTTTGTCCTGCATGCGCATGGGATGATGTGTAATGAGGGGGCGTGTCACTATTTGAGTGCTGTTGGTGGTTTCAACATGCCCTGGGAGGGATCACATGTGTACCCCCTAGACCTTGGAATGCAGTGTGCAATGTGGCCCTTATGGCGCCAGGTGTCTTGGCTACGGCCTTATTCAAGAGATTTCCTTTTGGGCTAATTTGGGCTTCTTTTTTGTTGGTCTTTTGGGTGCCTCCCTAGATCTCACGTGATCTCTTGTCTCATTGTTCATAAAACAGAGGTGGTCAAAAAACTGTTTCATGGCCACTGTGTACCCCTGTTTATGTCGTTTTGTATTGTTTGGGATTAGGCTTACTGCTTTCTCCAGATGGTACATGTAAAGCCATGTGTTTTGGCTGATTGCTAGGCTTGATATGGGGGGAGCACATTTTGCGTTCTACTCATGCTCGGATCTGTAATGGACTTTGTGGACCCCCTTCCTCCAGGCTCCCCCTCTACCTCTGATCATGTCTTCCTAGTGTGTTTGGATCTGCGGTTCCTGACTTGTGGCTAGGGACCGTTAACTAGTGGACATGCTTCTGTGTCTTTTTGGAGGGGAATGGAATTGTAACCAGACTGTGGGAATCTGAAAAACTCGAGAGGAAAGGAAACATGATTAGGATCACAAGGATGCAAAGAGTCTGTGGTTGTGGCTTCATGCTCCTGCCAAAGTCCTGCCAGATGATGAAGATCCTGGACAACACCAAGCTTTGTGACACCTGGCTACTCTGGTGAACCTCCCTACTAACTTAATGCCATTGCAGAGGCTTTGTAGCGTAAATGGGAGATATGCTCTGGGGGTTTTAACTTACTGAACATTTGGGTTCTGCATCTGTGTGAAAGCACTATCTCCTTAGACAGTTACTACTTCCTGTCCTGGTTGGTCCCTGTTGGACAGGGTTCCCTGTCTGTTATTGATTTTGCCACATTTTTGTCCAGCTACATGATCCCTGTCGTGGTGGTGCAGTGGTTGACTGACCTTCCTGTGTAGAGTGCATTCGCATTTCCCTGGGCTTGATTATGTGGATGGAGATTGTGTGGTGACTGGCCTTGGCTCATTGACCTGTGCTCGTGGTAGGCATTTTGTTGGCACCTGTCTGCCTTACGGCCCATTGTGAGGCAACAGTAACATTTCCTAGGGCCTAGTGGTTGCCAGCCTCCCTAGTCCCTGCCTCTATAGCTATATTGTGGTGGAGCCCCCTTTAAGACTGGTGCTATTTGCACGCTCACGATTAAACACTCCCCTCAAGCGGTATTTCTCTGGGATTGCTCTGGTTTGGGAGTCTTCCTAGTAGGTCACTGAGATGGGGTGCATTTGACTGCCCTCCATCTCACACTCAGCTCTGCTCCCCATGTGGTCGGTGGAAACACTTTCTTGTGATGGTTATCAGTTGACTTTACGGGCAGTATCTTTTGTGAGAGTAACTTGTTTAGATACCCCATTCGGCAGCAGAAAGGGATCTTCAGGCATTGAGAAGGCATCACATAGTGCCAGTCAGTCTCATCTGCACCACTTTCGTCTGCATCGGGGGGCTAAGGTGGCAGCGGAGGCTGGATTTGATGGTCCTAGGGGCAGCTATCCTCTGATTAATACTGCCTTGCCCCTGTGAACATTAGTCCCGCTCCTAGCCTCACTCCAGGGGACCGAGCAGGTCAATGCATGTCCCAGTCCTGACTCTCTTCCTCCTTACATACCCTATTGGCTATCAAGGTCCTTGTCTTTTTAGCTGTCTAAATTAGGAGGAGATGTGTGCGACATGTTCACAGCCGAGCTAGTTCGCATAGCTCGAACAAATTATCTGAATATTCTAAGTATGTCTCGGTGAAAGGGGTCTGATTGGTGTGGATTGTCCTCTCCTTTGTACATAGGATATGGGAGTGTTTTAATGGTCCTGGCTCTAAAGAAAGAGATTCAGGGGTGGAACAGGCTATTGCCCCGCCATTGGCAAACTGGATAGACATTTGTAGCTTGGGCATCAGGTCTTTCCCTAGTATGCTAGTCAGGGATGAGGGAAGGTACAATAATTGTTCTGTCATACTTTTTCCCCCTACCTCTAGCTCGAGAGGTTCCATGGAGGGGATCCCGTTTACCGTATGCAAGATCACTTGTATAACTGCAATGTTTTTTGATAAGGGGACTATCCTTCCCTTAGGCATGACCTTGTCACCCCTATGTCTATCAGGAAACTCTATGGTCTATTGTTCACAAGTACCATTCTTTCTCTGATCGGCCCAGCGTGGATAGTAGGGTGTGTGTGTTTTGGGTGCCTCTTCTGCTATGGGCATTCATTTCCCTGTTGGTTAACTGGGCTAACCCGGCTAACCCTGTAGCTTCATTCTTGCCATTGGGTACCAGGGGATTAAGACCCTCTTCCTCGCCCAGCTAGTTGTATCACTGTCCAGAACTGCTGGGGTTTGCTGTCACTCAAGCATGTTTGCTTGAATCAGTAGGAGTGCACGTTTGCTGGGCTGGTGAAGTTCAAATGGCTCGATGCAACATGTGGGGGGCAAGCATTGAGGAGTTCTTGCACTGGCCTGGGGTGGCGCTAGGATTTCCTGGGTCTGTGAACCTGTCACACTCTCATGCCTGAGCCTAACAGTGCGCTGTTTTTTAAGGGACCCTCTGGCTCCTTTATCTGATGGGCTGGTGTAACCTAATCGGGGAGAGCACCTCTATTCCTGCATACGGTGGGGGAAGTGTGGATGCCTTGCTTTTTGTCTGTGGCATAGGATTATCAATCTGGGCCTCCTCAAAAATGGCCCATAGTTCTACTAGTGCCTCTTTCCTGTCCTTCTGTCCTGCATATTTGGTTCATATGTGTGTCCTCAAATGTTTGATTGCAATAGTGTCAAAATTCCCCTCCTTTAGCTAGGTAAATACCTGTGCCTTAGTGTTTCCATACCTATCTCGGCAAAACTTGTTAAGTTTTTAGTCTATGTGGGGAAACTGGTTTGCATATGTTTTGGTGGCGACTCAATGACAAGTTGGGTGATTTTAGAGGACAGATGCACCCTAGTTTCTGTTATTTAGGGAATCGTTTGAGTTGCTCTAATCATGGGAAAAATATATATATACATGGGGGGGTTACTGAGTCTAATTACTTACTATGAGCTCCGTACTATCTACAGATGCATCAACATGAATATTAAACAAACAAAAATAACAATGCATATGAAGGGTCACACACTAGAAGGAAGTGCAATTGTTAAGCAAGCAACATGAAAATTGGCATTAAATAACGAATTTTGGCATAAAATATTGAATTTTTGCTTTGGCATCAAATAACAATTGTTAGAAATAACAGCACCTTCATATACCACACTGCATTATCGACACAGTACAACATTTGAGACAAAACACTGTTGCATTAATTACCAGCACCACAACATCAAATATACCTTGCATCAATTTCAAACTATTATAAGACAAAAGTGATAGAGAAAAATGAAGACTTGGTCACGAATACCTTTGCCCGCTCCTAGCACATGCTAGACTGTGACCATGGGAATCTTTTGCGAGGTGCACAGGACTAAGTGAGTTTGATAGTCTACCAATATCATCTTCAGGACAAAAAAAATAAAAAATGTTTTCTGAGAGAAGGAATAATTCATGTAACCTCCAGCCCCTGTTGGCCAAAGACAAGCTGCACCTAATCTCCCAGATCCAAATAGTTTTCCTTAATGTCCAAACAGCACCCTGTAACACATCTAGTGGCCAAACATACCATCTGTGTCAAGCTCAGCGGTCCAAGCGAACAAAACCTCTCTCTTCTTTCAGATACCAACCGTGTTAAGAAAATGGTAGCACTGAGAAAACCTTTTAGACAAAAAAATAAGATTGAGATGTTGGCCCTATATCACACCGCAGACCCATGTGTGCCACCTGTGTCTCGCCCGGTGGTCCAAGCGGTGAGGCCTCAACCCTGTATCACATTCAGGGGACAAGTGTTTCATCTGTGTCAAGCCAAGCTGTCCAAGCGACAAACAATAGTCACCTTTCCTAGCGTGCTGACTATTGAAAAAAAGGTGACCTCCACGGGAACGCCTCTGAGGCTGCCTTACGACTACTTAGTTTGGACACATTAATTGGATAATATACCAGAGTTCTCTCAGTGGCAGGGCGCTCAGGGTAAATTTTTGCACTTATTCCTAGTTTGCTATATGCCAAATGCTAGGACTAAGGATCTGATGTAGTCTCTTACCTACTATGATGGTGGCTTCAAGACAGACCTCCAACCGGCAGATCCAGCAAAACTTCCAATCGATTGCGGTGTCTGCTCACATTCCTTGATACACATATATGAATCTGCCAGGGTGGGGTCCCTGCCTTTGGCTGCTGTTGGGTCTGAGGTAAAAAGCACTCCTCCCTGGCTCACCAAAATGTTGCTTGAAAAATAATTTATCTTAAAAAAACAAGAGGCATTTGGCAAAACAGGAACTGTTGGTTTAATTAAATGCTTCGTCCCGGAGTACAGTTGTAGAAGCGGGTCTGATGACTGTCTCAATTTACAGTCAATCTGAGCAAGGTGTTATACATTTCGTTGGGAATCATAAAGTTTTTCCATGTATCCTTTTTTGGTAAAATAATTCAGGCCTTGTCTTTCGAGTTATAAATAAGGTCCCTGATAACAAATGCAGGTGGGCCTCCACCTTGCGGGGACACAGTGAGGGCCAGTGGGTAATGTATAAAGATGTCCAGCATGAGGGACGCGTGATCACTGTGTGTACGGTATGTCCTGTGTCCTGATATGCTATGTGTACCTAACTTCATGTATCATCTGACTTTATGGTGTTTTGGGGAATGAGCGCACCTCTCTGGCCATGTGTGCTTTATTGGGGCCAATCTCCCTGGAGCATTGTGGTGTCACTGCGCATATCTGTAGGATTGACCTGTGTTTCCTGTTCACACGTTTGCCTAATACGTGCCACCCCACCTGTGACCTGTCAATCAGTTACCTCAGGTCTGGGTCTCTGAGCCTTCCTGACCACCTATTTTTGAGTCGGGTTTGAAGGGGCGCTTATGACGGGTTCATTTGATAATAGAGATGCAATTTTATTCTTACATATTAATGTATCATTATTAATATGGACATCGACTTTACCAATATTAACAAAACAACTGTTGTGAGATTAAAAAAAAACAAAATCATCAATGTAAATATCCTCCTATGCATACAAGGCTTTTTCACCAGCCCCAAGAAGGTCATTATCTTCTAATAACGTGAGGAAATGAATTAAGGTTAGCAGATGATTATGTCATTAAGACACAATGCTCCAGTTCTAAACTGCTTTACTACAAACTGATGTGTTATGGAAGTTTCAACCTTGGTGCGCGTCATGGGAGACAGATTACTTTGGAGCCATTTTTCAACAATTGCATAAGGAAAACCTAAGTCTGGGATATTTCTCCCAACGGACCGTGCAGTCGAAGAAACCTGCACACACGGTAGCCTCACTCCACATATCTCAAGTTATTCCCTCTCAGTTGGGAGCAGTTAATCCAGCCTTCACTGTATTTATTTTGGATTTATGGGCTTGTGGTACCATTATTGTCAGTATAAGTTTATGATGTTCATAAAGTGCGCATAAAAGGGCGGTTCGGGGAATCAGCGCTGCTCTCAGCTGACATTGGAGGACTTTGCTTTTTAGCACCGCATGCATTACAATGACATGGAATCTGATGGTGTGCCAGGGTGGACCCCCGGCTAAGTGTCAGGAGGTCAGTCAGTTAATTCTTTTCATCTGCATCACGGTGCCAGTTGTTTTGCTGCTATCATTATCAATCCCAAACTAGGAGGCATATTAAAATGCAGGACTGTCAGAGCCCCTCTCAGCTGAGATCTCTGCACCTCACGCACGCTGAAGAATAATTTTAGAGACAACAGGGTTGTCCACGGGTGGGGATGGAGCTAGAGTGAAATTATCGTGAATATTGATCTCATTTTAAAGAAATGACAAAAAGATAAGAATAGTGGCGTCGAACAGTGATGCCAAACTGTGAAGTTAAAGAGGACTACAAGCCAGGAGGGGAGTGAGGAGTATTTTCATCCTGAAGTGCTCAGGTCTGACAGACACGGTGACCCAAAGCGTCAACAGATTTGTGTTTCCGGCTCATGGCGTTATTGACAGCTGAACATTACCAATAGCTGCTGAATACAGCACATAAAACATGCGGTCTTCTCCACAATCATTTCTATAGGCGCCACAACATGTCATGAGCAGAATGTCCGACGGACCGATGCTAATTCCGCGCCAAACCCGTCACAGTGGATTTTGCTTCTTTAATCTCTAATAATGCCTGATTCAATTATTGTCACTGCTCTGTAAACAAGCTGCCGCCCTCTGACACTAATTCCACTGGCTGGGCCAATCAGAGGAAAAATCAAAGACCGAAAAAGGGGTTGGGGCCTTAGGGGCAGACAGGGAGCAGGAGAGAGCGAGAGGTAGTCAGAGAGAGGACATACCGAGCGAGAGAGAGAGAAAATCGCGACAGGGGAGTAGAGGAATTAGTGACAGAGAAAGAAATTGACAGAAAGAGGGAATGTACCAGGGAAGAAGAGACACGCACAAACGTGGTTTTATAAGGGAAGAGAGGAAGCCCTAGGAAGAAACATACCGAGAAGCGGCATACAGCTAAAGACGAGAGGCAGGCACCAGAAGGATTGGAGACAAATCGAGGCAAAGGCAGAGGGAGGAAGAAAGAGAGGCTGGAGGTGAGCAGAGTGACAGTGAAAAGAGACAGACTTAAAGCGCATTAGAGGGTAACGAATGAGAGTTCAAAGCAAGAGAGAAGATAGAGTATTCGCTGAACATTATAGAATGCGAATGCGGGAACGAGAGGGAGGAGAAGAAATAGAGCAGTATCTTGGGGAAGGTTCGGAGAGGCAAGAGAGATAGAAGGAGAAGAGAAGTGTTTGAACTGGTTTAGACAGGAACATAGTACGAGAGAGAGTACGAGAGGAGGGAGACACAATCAGCCACACACGGGAGGAGAGAGGTTGAGAGAGCAAGAGAGGTGTTAGTTTTAGGGTGATGTGGTTAGGAAAGAATTAGTGCGAGTGTGATAGACCGGAGACAGAAAAACTGTTCCTGGCTCATCCCAAGCTCAATTCAGTCCACTTAAAAACGAAAAGAGAGCAATCGGGGTTGAAACTTGCCAGTCTGAGTCTATTACCAGATTTGTTGTGTCACTAAGTTCTTGCTCCAGACATGGCCTTGCGGTTCCTTTCCTGGATCTTTGTTTTCATGGGGTAAGTATGCCCTTTAATTTCTCTTGACAGATTTCTCAGTATCTTAATGATTCTGTATAAGCGTAACGAAAATACGAATTGAGAAAAAAGTCACGCGAACCTGCAATATTATTGTGTTTTGCAGTGTGGTGTGGGCCTGTGGAAGATGGCAGGCTGAAGCTGGGGTCCACTCTCTGAACATCACCCGCATCTTGGATAGGCTGCTGGACGGCTACGACAACCGCCTGAGACCAGGGATTGGAGGTAAACTCATCGATTACTCTGAATGTGCATGGGGGGATTACCTTACCAGCAATTATCCTATGTGGTAGATTTCATTATATATGGTGAAACTGTGTTGCACATTAACGTGTGGCATGGAAAGAGAGGGGCATTAAGAATATAATTGTCAAACTGTTTCTACACGTAAATCAGGCTCATGCACAAAAAGAAAAGAGCAAACTCGAGCCCTGTTTGACAAACACAGATTCAACATATTGTTGTATTTGCAGAGGGCAGGTAAGAGTGTAGAAGGTCTGCTATCTTTGCAGACTTTGCCCTCAGTGGTAGATTACACTGTGAGAGCTCACCGAGGAATGTTGCGTGCCAATGGGCATACTCACAAACAGGAGCATGGCACAGGCCCCTGCATTCCCTGCGGTACAGGGGAGCCATACCCTGCAAGGTTCCCCAAAACTTCGCGAGGGCCTCATGCAGGCCAAGGCCATGTACATCTTTGAGATATGGGATACTCAGGTGCCTCTCATCACTTTCTGCTGAGAGAGGGGTGCTGGGGTGGGGGGTCAATTTGCGTCACAGCACTTCTGACCGACATAGGAGAAAGGTTCACCAAGTTATTGGTGTGCCCCATAACCAGTTCAATGGGGACGAGAGATGACAAGCTTGTCCTGCAAGTTATTGTTACTGACATGCATGATGGTCAGTGGAAAAGACCACGGATGAAAGAACTCACCCTAAATCAAGAACAATAAATGGGTAGAGTATTTATTAATCTTTTGTAGCAATAACCACAATATATAGTGTATATTTCATATATAAACCATAAGCAGGGATCTAAGAGAGTTATGGTCACATTTTGTGTTGATTAGAATTTTAGTGGCTGTTTTAACCCTATGCAAACTAGATATACTAAACGGAAATATGAAAAGAACATTTAAGTTATATAACTAATGTAAGTCACATGCATGTTATTCACATATTGAGGGGGGTCCCTGATGAAGGAATCATATTTACGTTGTAAAACAAGGAATACACTTGCCTGGTGTATTTAAAAAGGGCAGGTTTCAACACGTAAAGTATATGCTAAGCCTTGAATGTTATAATGTTTGAATACGAGAAATAAGAAATGGCTTGAAATTGCTGCCTCACGTGTCTCTGAAAACCCACCCTAGCCCCCTTTAGAAATTCTGGTTACTCTTTCACACAGTGTCTTAATGAAAGAACCGCCTGACAGTGGCTCACCCTTTAGCATGTTCACCCAGTAAACAATGCGAAATGTCCTGGTCCAAGCCGTTGGTCCAATTCCCACAAATCATTATAACGTGGCGCCTATGCCCACAGATGGAACCTTCTGGATATTTACACATATTTACTAACCTTCACGTACTCCTTAGCCCCTTTTGGTGCTAATGACGAGCTCAGCTCGTCATGAGCTACGGAGCTCCAGTGCTCATGACCAGCTGAGCTCGTCATGACCGCGCCCATCCCGTGGAACGCTCGCACGCTGGGCTGATTCCCCTGCTGTGCTGAACGTTCCATGGGGATTCAGAAAAGGGGGTGGTGATGAACAGAGTGTCTGAATTAAGCAGACCACTCTTAGCCAGTCCAAGGATCAGGGCTTGATCCATCACCGTTATTTAGCTCACTGCCCCATCCCAGCTCAGAACCTGGCTATATGCAAATTAGTCTGTCCCTGGCCCAGTGCATCATGGGAACAGGGCAGACCAAACTACCAAGCCAATTCTTTACCAGAAAGGAGACAAGCTACCGGGGACCGGTTTCTGGCATTTCAGCCTCGTCGGCCCGGCTTGCTTGAATCCTGATGGAGCAGTGAGCAAGGGACTCATGTCTGAGTATACCCTGCCACACCTATAGTGGCCAAAAACGATTCAGAAAAGGGGATTAAAATGAACAGAGTGTCTGAATTAAGCAGACCACTCTTAGCCAGTCCAAGAATCAGGGCTTGATCCATCACCGTTATTTAGCTCACTGCCCCATCCCAGCTCAGAACCTGGCTATATGCAAATTAGTCTGTCCCTGGCCCAGTGCATCATGGGAACAGGGCAGACCAAACTACCAAGCCAATTCTTTACCAGAAAGGAGACAAGCTACCGGGGACCGGTTTCTGGCATTTCAGCCTCGTCGGCCCGGCTTGCTTGAATCCTGATGGAGCAGTGAGCAAGGGACTCATGTCTGAGTATACCCTGCCACACCTATAGTGGCCAAAAACGATTCAGAAAAGGGGGTGGTGATGAACAGAGTGTCTGAATTAAGCAGACCACTCTTAGCCAGTCCAAGGATCAGGGCTTGATCCATCACCGTTATTTAGCTCACTGCCCCATCCCAGCTCAGAACCTGGCTATATGCAAATTAGTCTGTCCCTGGCCCAGTGCATCATGGGAACAGGGCAGACCAAACTACCAAGCCAATTCTTTACCAGAAGGAGACAAGCTACCGGGGACCGGTTTCTGGCATTTCAGCCTCGTCGGCCCGGCTTGCTTGAATCCTGATGGAGCAGTGAGCAAGGGACTCATGTCTGAGTATACCCTGCCACACCTATAGTGGCCAAAAACGATTCAGAAAAGGGGGTGGTGATGAACAGAGTGTCTGAATTAAGCAGACCACTCTAAGCCAGTCCAAGGATCAGGGCTTGATCCATCACCGTTATTTAGCTCACTGCCCCATCCCAGCTCAGAACCTGGCTATATGCAAATTAGTCTGTCCCTGGCCCAGTGCATCATGGGAACAGGGCAGACCAAACTACCAAGCCAATTCTTTACCAGAAAGGAGACAAGCTACCGGGGACCGGTTTCTGGCATTTCAGCCTCGTCGGCCCGGCTTGCTTGAATCCTGATGGAGCAGTGAGCAAGGGACTCATGTCTGAGTGTACCCTGCCACACCTATAGTGGCCAAAAACGATTCAGAAAAGGGGGTGGTGATGAACAGAGTGTCTGAATTAAGCAGACCACTCTTAGCCAGTCCAAGGATCAGGGCTTGATCCATCACCGTTATTTAGCTCACTGCCCCATCCCAGCTCAGAACCTGGCTATATGCAAATTAGTCTGTCCCTGGCCCAGTGCATCATGGGAACAGGGCAGACCAAACTACCAAGCCAATTCTTTACCAGAAAGGAGACAAGCTACCGGGGACCGGTTTCTGGCATTTCAGCCTCGTCGGGAACGGGTGTGACCATGACGAGCTCGTCATGAGCACCGGAGCGCCGTAGCTCATGACGTGCTGACCTCGTCATGAGCACCGGGGCGCTGTACGCGCCCCCCCGCCCCCCAGCACAGCGGGGGAATGTGCCCCGCAGACAAGGGGTTAAAAGATGCCCAAATGAATCAGCCATGATTTGTGAATAAACTTTATGAAACTTTATGAAATCTAATGGAACATCCCCCCTTCCTACAGTTTTTTTCCACTGAAATATCCTCTCATGACGAAAACAGTAGGTTTCCCACAGTGGTAAAACTCAACACTCTTAGCATCAGTGAGTGAAGGAAAATGTCAGATCAATTATTAAAACATAACATATGCCTCAATGTTTTGTAGTTCAGGCAAAAAGTTGATCATTTTGACTGAGCACACATCTGTGCATGCTAACATTAAGGCTGGGTGAAATGTTTTCATGGGTTAAAGCTCATGACATTTATACATTTTATGATGTTCTAATTTCATGGGCGCCAAATGTTGTATTACCTACTCGACGGCATACTAGTATGAGAGGGAAAATGCAAGTAGAGCTGTTTACAAGAGATATTTTCTTCTCAAACCAGTCTCATGGCAGAAATTTCAATGACTGATGAAGACAATATCTGACCCCATGTTCAATTTTTACACGAAATAACGGCAAGTACATTTGATAAACTGTGCGTTATTTAGCAGGAAAACAAATCAACAGTTTGCTACCCCTGGTTAAGATTGCAATGTTTATATTGTTTGTGAATCGTACATAAATGTATTAGGTAAAACCTAAAACGAGGTCAGCTAAAAGTAGAAGAGTGGTTTAGCTATCATGACCGCACAATATCATTTTCAGGTGTAAGACATATGGAACCATTTTGACAAACTGTCACAAAAAGCTTCATCCTAGAAGTAAGTAAATGCGTTTTGCAGCTTTTGCGATTAACCAACAGATCAAAAGCATTCAAATGAAATATTTCTTAGTTTCATATGTTTGATTCCACACATTTGAGCGACAGAATTCATTAAATACACAGAAACGTTGCATCAGTATCATCACATCTGCCCCCCTCCTTCCCATCACCTTGGTTTCAGCTATTCAATCTTTGAAATCCATTACATGTAATAAATGTGAGTTAGAACTTTCAACTACTTTAAATTCTATATATTCAGTACAAAATACTTTCAACAAAATGTATTAAAGAGTTCATGCTTTCACTGTATATCTTACAGTTAATTATTTGATAACCAGTTCACTGTTGGCTCTCTGTTGCTCGATATAGCAAAATGCAGTTCATATTATGAATGAAATGTGCTCAAAAAATTCCTCAGCTGCGAGGAGTACAGAAATGTCCTCCCTAAACTGATATCTGCTTCTATCTTTCTCATCCCTTCATATGGTCGCCCTGTTGGCATCTGTCTTTGCAGTCACCGCTAGTCCATGTATACAGTGCTAATAATGTCTCTTTAGGCAGGTATTCTGCTCCACTTGATCATTTGGAAGAGGTCAAAGAGCTTTCATATTATTGTTCACCAATGGTCCCGGCCCGTAGTCCAGTCGCGTAGCAGGGATGGGCGGGGCGGTACTCTTCGGGCACCACAAATTTTGTGGGCAGTGCCCCCCCGCCTCGCTCCCACCTACGGCTGTCACGCAGCAGCAAAAGCATGGATCACCAGCACCCCGCACTTAACGGCAAAAAGTCTAGCTATACCATTGCCATAGTCAATATCTGGCACCTCCTGTAGAGGGACCACCTCCCTCCCGATCACTATGGACACTTTCTAATCCTAGACTGTTGTGTTATAATCTAATACATTTTGAGTGTTGTAGTCTTATTTTGATTCCAGTGAAGTAATTAGACTAAGACCTGAAATAAAGGATTTGTAGGTGAGACGTTCAGGGCTGGAGAAAGTGAAGCATTGTACTGCAGTCTGTGGTCATTCTAAGAGATGGTCACCCTGAGCTGTCTTCAAAATGCCTTTCTATGAAGAATATTGAAGTTGGAGTACACCCAAGGTGGGAATGGAGCAGAAAATAGTAACACGAACCACAATAAAAGTGACCCCTGTTAACGAATCACATAGCTAAAAACATGGACTGCATTTGGAAACTAGGGCGGTTTTGAACTTGTAAAGACACTGTATAGGCGTTTTGAAAGGTACGGAAACTGTAGGCTTTTGTTCTTGCTGCAGGCAATGTTTGTGTTAATATCAGGGAAATCACCCATCAAATGTGGTCCAGTAGACCACAAAACAGGCCCAGAAACACCTAAAAAACAACCCGCCCACTGACCTGTCAAACCAGCCCTTCAGGTACAGCCTGATTTTCCTATAGGCCAGTCCGACCCCGGGTGCATACAAAGAGCAAGCAGGTCAATGCTTTTCGTGAACTGCTAAAGGTTTGTTGTAGTTCATGCTAGCAGACCTACACATTTTCCACTTATGTATTTGTGCAGTTCCAAGTCATAGGTTGTAAATGCAAATAACTTATCCTTTGTGCTCTGTACCCAGTAGTTATAGTCTTCCTCCACTTTTAAATGAAACAATCACTTTTTCAAAACACACCAGCAGCAGCCACAATCCTAATTCTTCTTGAGCCTTGGCTGAGCGGTCATTTATTATTTTACTCCTAACTCTAGAACTAATTTATTCATTCACTACTTCAATCTCTTGGCCTCTACTTTCAATATCTAAAAATAGTAGAACCTGTAGCTTTAGTAGGTCTAGTAGTGGAAGTGTTACTATATTACCAGTAGTGGGAGTGCTAGTAGTAGCACTGAAACTATTCTTGCAACTACTGCTGCTAACAATTATACCAGTACTACAAGTTTTCTAATAATATTAGCAGTGATAATACTACTACTACTACTATCACTACTACTTATAATAATATTAACAACAATATTATAATACATTTTTTTTTTTTAAACCTTTATTTGTACAGAAAAGATATACAAGGCTGGGCCTACAACCGATCTGGCCGGCCACGACATGTTAAAGCAGTCAAAAATTCCAAAATAGTAGTCACAGAATCAGAGTAAAATTGTACATTCAATATAGTCGCTAAAAGAGAGGGGGAAGTATGAGGACCTATACGGCCAGCAATCAGGAGTAATATAGGTTAATTTTATAATATAACGATAGGGCGTATGGCAGGCTCAGCGAGAACAAAACAATATCCGGATACCCCGCACAAATCATTAACAGCCAAAGGATAAAGGGCAGCAATGTAGAAATGGCAGTACTATACACATCGGTAGAAGGACAGACGTAGGAAGCACAAATCAATATGCAATCAATAATAACTTGGCGTACCCACCACCCAATAGCACTTGGATACAGAACAGGGGGGCTGGAATAGTAATATCATTAAAACTAGCCCGCCATACTAACCTGGGGAGAAAAAGAAAAGGGGAGGGGAGGAAGAGGGAAAAGGAAAGAAAAGAAGGAAAGAAAACACAGATTAAAAGAAGAGGAATGCCGCGTCGGAACAAGCTCCCCATAGCAAGGAACACACATAGGAACAGGGGAATTGCAACGATGAGGGCATGGGAGTCGCATCGGAAGCAGCAGAACTTTAAGAAGAGGAACAGCGACGTCACATATCCCACCCAATCATACCACGGGAGGCAAAGGATAGACGCGGCACCCCCATAAAGATATACAAAAGGGCCATAGAACTGAAGAAAATAAAACAACAAAAAAGACCCAACCCACCCATCCCACCCAGCACCCCTGCAGAAGGCTACGGCCTATCCTCCAAACAGCGCGCCTGTCGCCCTAAACCAGAACCCGAAATATAGTGGAGATAAGAGAGAAAAGAAGCAGAAGACAAAAAAAGATACGGAAACAAAATAGTAAATAGGAGGGAGGAGCATGAGATCAGAAATAAATACGGTCGGCTACAGCCCTCCACCCAACCATACACTACAGTACATGTGTACCAGAACGATATAGACTCGAGCACAATAAAACTTTCAGAGAGGTTTCTCATAGCACTATGAATATGGGCAACTCCGCCATGAATTCGTATACCAATAATCTTTCGGGGGCCATGCATCTCACCCCAATCCCTTCTTCACTGCATTTACCACCCACCAAATCCTGAGGCGTGCAATACGATGCGAGGCAAGCACACAAATGAAAAAGAGTACAATACAGATGCTGGTCAGAAAGGTCAATGAAAAAGCAAGTGAATAAAAATTCAAGTAAGCAGTCCAAATATATCAGCAACAGCAACAGGGGCAATAAAAAACAGGAGTGCAGTCTCGTCGTTTGAAAAGGCGGGAGTATACTGGCAAAATAGAAACAAGACCTCATCAAGGTAAAAACAAGCAGCAGTCCGCCATCTTTCTCAGGCACCCGGGGATGATCGGGCCCTCGCACAGTGTCTAAGTCTCCAGTTTCCGAACATCGAACAGGAGGTTCTGAAGCCGCCGATGTACAAATCCGTTGGTGGATAGCAGCACCATATTTCGGAGCCATCGAGGGGGGTGAGGCAATGGTATCACCGAGGCAAGAGGGGACCTTGAAGGAGCGTTCACCCAAGATGGCGGTGGATCGGGACAAGTCCTCAGGAGCACCGGGGGCCAAGGTCGCGTGTAAAGATCTCAAAGCAGCAAGAACGTCGCCGATCGTAGGCTCACGTCCACATGGCCATATTTCGGCGCAATCTAGCAACCGGAGATCGCCATCAGGAGGAAATCCACAGCTCCAAACTGCGGCAGCCATTTTGTAAATTCAACCCCTTCTTCACTCTCCGCAACCCCCGGAACAGTCCACAGACGTAGGCCTTTACAGATGTCTGGGGGGGTCCCGGCAATGACCACCGCGGTGCAGAAAAGAGAGCCCCACCAAGCGGAAGGTCGCCTATGCTCGAGCCGGCGCTCCTCAAAAGTATAGCTCGAGCGCGAGGGTCCAGGGTCGATGGACGGAGCGGCGGCGGGGAAACCCCTTTACACGGTTAGTCCATGGAGCACCGCGCCCCGCACCAGCCTCACGGCCGTCAAGGCAGGCCCGGTTCAGGATCACCGGGGATTTCTCACAGTGGCTCTCTCTCGTGGTGCAGTCTCTCGGCCGGGGCCAACAGTCACCACAACGCCAGGCCGGATCCAATAGGCGAAGCCCCGGTCTCAGCTGCACAAAGGCCCCGGTTTCCGCGAGAGGGCACAACTCCGGATCCACCGCAAGTCGGAGCCTCCAGGTCAGACGGTGAGTGGGAGCGAAGTGTTGCGTTTCTCTTTCTTCGAAAATGTATCGTCTCTGGGCAGGATATGTAGCAGGATATGTGAGTCAGGCCAGAGGGCTGACGGAGCCGAGCTACAAGGCGACCATTTCGCTCGCGAGCTTGGCTCCTCCCCCCAACAACAATATTATTGATAATAATAATATTAATAATAATAATGATAATAATAATAATAATAATGATATTATCAACAATATGTAAAACATGTCACAAGAGCAGAGCCAGGGTGAGGTGTGGGCTGAGGTGCATTGGAGGCCATTAATATGCGCTATGAGTTGCTGTGCCCCTGGCATTATCACACTGATGATCAGTGCCCTCCCGGTTGACACAAGAAACTGATGCACAATGTGAAGAATAATGATGCACACACTATCACCAAAGCATGCAGTTTAGAATTGATTTGCATTTCTGAATCAATCACGTGCACAAAAGTTCAATGATTGCTTCTCTCCTTTGACATCCAAGGACGAGGAGAGTGAGAATGCTTAAGATGTGCACGCTGTCTACACCACTCACCTCTACCCCGAAAAATGCATTTTTATTTTGTTGTGGTCTTGACAGCTACAGATTCCTCCCATACTGAGTGTTAGCTGTTGTGGGGTGAAATATCAGCAATATGAATGAATTGCATGATTTATGCACTCAGGAAAAATGTGATCTGGCTCATCATATTGAAAAAAAACACCAGAGCAATTCTGCACATTTCGTTCCTTATTTGTTCTTATTTGTTTTGAAATCTTAAAAGTTGCACTTACTTGCTGCCTGTTCTGCTGGCTTGCATGTAGGGCAGCAATAAAGGACCTCCACCTCTGCCTATATTGGGCAAATTACTGTATCGTGCCCCATTTGAGCTTCACAGTCTTCAGTTTTGTTTCCATACTTGGCTTTTTAGATGTTCTTTAGCCTGCCTGTTTCCCATTTGCGTTCTAGGGTCCAGTGGAGAGATGTTCTGTGATGGAGACTTATTCTCTTCTGATGGTGTATCCTATCCATCTCCGTGTTTTTCTCATATTGATAGTATCCATTCTCTCCTGCTTGCATCTGGTGAGCAGTTTTTGGAAGGGGATGATCTGTGGACAGAAAATATGCAAAATTATTTTAGTTTACTTGTGTAGAAGGCTGTCAATTTGATGGTGTCACTTTTTGTCATCCACCAGCATTCTTATCCATACAAGAGTGCAAACAGAATGCAGCTCTTGTAAGCATCAGCTTGGTGTTGGTGCTGTACTGAGATGACCTCCACACATTGGTCAACATCCTGAAGGAATCTCTGGCTTTTTTCAGCCTGCTTTTGATGTTACTACCTGCCCCTCAATCATGCCAGATATTGCTGCCTAGATAGGTGAACTCCTCTGTCATGGCTGGGTCCTCTCTTATCCACCTTGAATGTTGAAAGGTTTGGGATGTTGAGTGGCCTGACTGACTACTGGTTTCTTTGTGTTGACCCTCAGACCCACTTGTTTTGCATAGTGTTGAAGCAAGATGTATTTTCCTGCACATGGTGGGTATATGTGTGTGTGGGGGCAGGTGTGTGTGAGTAAGGCTAGGTAATCCCTATAGTCAATGTCACCCGGAGTAGGGAATAAGAACCATCTGGTGCCTCTGGCTTAGTTCTTAGCTGTGCATCACATCACCCAGTCAATGAGTAGGTTTAAGAACAACACTGACATCACAAATCCCTGACTTGAGAGCTATACTCACTATCTCCCACCTTTTAGGTGAAATTATCAAAGAAGCTCTTTATGAGGAAAACTATTTGCTGCAGTATGCCATGAGCTATCAGTATTTGCCAAAGGCTCGCACGGTGGATACTGTCAAAAGCTTTCTCTAAATTGATGAAATTGATGTATAGTTGTCTCTGACACTCCTTGCACTGCTCTATGATGTTAGGTAGAGTAAGGATCTGATAAATACAGTTCTGGCCTTGAAGAAGCCTGCCTACTTTTTTTCTTTAATACGTGTCCCAGACATCAGAAATGCACTGTATAACGGTTTTTGCCAGAATTATGTTTAGGATTGACAGAAGGGTGATTCCATACCAGTTGTTACAGTTGACTAATGCTCCTTTCTTTGGAATCTTGACAATGATTCCTGGGTTCCAGACATCTGGCTCTTTCTTTCTCTCTTAAATTTATATACACAGTGATTGGAGGATCCTGGCTGATGTTCCAGGGTCTGCCTTGAACATTCCTGCATTCAAATTGTCTTGGCCATTTTTGAAAGATTGGATGGCAGTGAGTATTTATTTCTGTGGTGGGTTGGTGTTCATCTCCACAGCTGTCTCTGCAACTTGGATGTTTCCTTTGCTTGTTGGTATTGGTCTGTTCAAAACTTCTTTCAGGTTCTCGGACAAGCATGCTTCCTACTCTCTCTCTGTTGTGAGTAGCATGTCCTGCTTGCTCACACAAGGGTCTTATATTTTGCATAAGATTTACCACTGTCTATCTTCATGAGTTTGAAGACCTTCCCCCACCTGCTTCTACTGGCGTAATCCTCTGCTTGGCTGACAAGTTTGATCATGTACACCTACTTGTCTGCTCTTGGTATTTTGAATGCTCTGTTTGCTTCTTTTTAGGGGTGGGCAGAGCTCACGTAGTTTTCCTCTGCGGAATTCTGCTAAATTACATAAAAAACTCTGCGAGATTCCATGGAATTCCCCCGGTCATAGCAATAAGCTAAGCACATGTGTGTTGTGTCTGTTTGAGGGTCTTCCCAGAACCTATATTTCGGTTTGAGCAGAGCACTGGTAGGCATGCAGTAAACGGCCCTCTTTAGTCAGCTGGCAATTTGAGGAACGCGGCCTTATTACAAATAGGTTTTTCTACACAATACTTAAGTTCTATAACACTGCTGTTAGAAATAGGGGTCCTTGGTCAATTTAAGGAATTTGGCCTCATTACAAATCGGTTTTTCTACACAATACTCATTTAAGTTATATAACAATGCTGTTAGAAATTGGGGTATCTAGTTGGCAATGGTTTGCACCTTTGTCCAAGTAGGGACCCTTCTTTCTAGTCAGCGTAAAGGGCTACAATTCTAAAATAACCCCAGCTCACCCCCTTGGTAGTTTGGCACAAGCAGACAGGTTTATCTCGGAGGGATGGTGTAAAGCATTTGTGCACACATTCAGTAATACAGTGAAAACATTACAAATGAACACCACCCAAGTTTAGAAAAATAAGTAATCTTTATCTAAACAAAACAAGACTGAAAAGACAAAAAAGCAGAATACAGTAACAAAAATGTACTTCTTAAAAGGTAAAAACAGTTCTGTCCGTAGCAAACTATAGATGCTACACTTTCAATACAAAGTACCTGGGATGTGTCACAATCATAAATAAAAACAGCTACAGGGAAGGTTGTGTGTCAATTACTTATGTGCAGGGAATGTGAATCGTCGGTTCATTACTCCAGGGTAGGTGATGCATCAGTTCCTTACTGCCACGGAGAGGAGGTGATGCGTTGGTTCCTTACTGAAGGGGAGGTGATGTGTTGGTTCCTTACTGAAGGGGAGGTGATGCGTCGGTTTCTTACTGTGGCCTTGGTGTCCTTGTAGATTTGGCACCCTGGTGCAATGCGTGGGGATTGGAGATGCGTCAGATCTCGATGTGGCGTTAACCACACTGTGTTGGTCTCTCCTGCAGTCGCACAGCGGGGCCTCTGTTGGGATCGGTGCAGTGATCTCGGACTTCAGAAATGGGTGCACAGCATTTGGTTTGCGGCGATTTCTTCAGCCGTGGGCAGGCACTGCGTCGGTTTCTTTGGCCGCAGAGCGGCAATGCATCGGAAACAGGTGCGGATGCAATGCACTTCTCGTAGTTGCATCTCTTTTCCAACTTCCAACAGCAGGAACAACCTCCAGAGGCCCCACTCAGCAACAGGCACCTCTTGGCAGGCCAGAACACCCAGCAAGAAAGTTCAGTGGAGCCGTTGGTTAAGTCTTTGTGTCACTGAGACTTCAGAACAGTAGGCAAGCTCTACTTCAAGCTCTTGGGGATCTTCTTCAAGCAGGATAGACAGCACACAGCAAAGCATTTGTCTTCTCCTTGGCAGAAGCAGCCACTGCAGGCCAACCACGGACAGCACACAGCAAAGAGGCAGTACTTCTCCTTCAGCTTTTCCAGCTCTTCTCCATGAAACCAGTATACAGTAATAAAAATGTACTTCTTAGAAGGTAAAAACAGTTCTGTCCATAGCAAACTATAGATGCAACACTTTCAACACAAAATACCTGGGATGCATCACAATCAGAAACAAAAACAGCCACAGGGAAGGTGATGCGTCAATTCCTTATGTGCAGAGAATGTGATGCTTCAGTTCCTTACTCCACGGGAGGTGATGCATCGGTTCCTTACTGCCACGCAGAGGAGGTGATGCGTTGGTTCTTAACTTAAGGGGAGGTGATGCGTTTCCTTACTGAAGGGTAGGTGATACGTCGGTTTCTTACTGTGGCCTTGGTATCCTCGTAGATTTGGCACCCTGGTGTAATGCGTGGGGATTGGGGATTTGTCAGATCTCGATGCGGCGGCAACCACACTGTGTTGGTCTCTCCTGCAGTCACACAGCAGGGCCTGTGCCGGAAATGATGCAGTGATCTCAGACCTTGGAAATGGGCGCACAGGATTTGGTGTGCCGTGATTTCTCTAGGCTTGGGCAAGCACCGCTTCGGTTTCTTTGGCCGCACGGCGGAAATGCATCGGAAACAGGTGCGGATGCGCTGCACTTCTCAAAGTTGCATCTCTTCAAGCAGGATCCACAGCACAGAGCAAAGTATTTGTCTTCTCATTGGCAGAAACAGCCACTGCAGGCCAACCACAGACAGCACACAGCTAAGAGGCAGTACTTCTCCTTCAGCTTTTCCAGCTCTTCTCCATGGTAGAGGTTCCTCTTCAGTCCAGAAGTATTCTAAAGTTCTGGGCCCCAATATTTATACAACATGTTCCTTTGTTCTCTGGTATCAGAGAGGCTCTGTGCTCAGTCCAGACCAGTTCTGTCCTCTCTGGTCCAGCTTCCTAGCAGGAGGTGGAGACAGCACTGTGTAAGGTAGACAAGGCCCATTCAGGTGCAAGGAAATCTCCCCTCCTACAGCCAAGGTCCCTGAAGCCTATCCCTGACTCATCCAGAAAAAGAAGGACACAGCTCAACTCCCCCAGTGGCTGTCTAAAGTGAATGCACATCCGCAGCTCCTGTCACTTCAAAGCCAGACAGTCAATCCACAAACCAACAGAGGCACACAGAATGACTGAGCAAGAAAATATAGACTTTGTAAAAGAGGTATTTTCAAACACACAATATAAAAATCATCTGTACTAAAAGATGCATTTTTATATTCTGAGTCAGGGATACTAAACCCTATCTTCCTACCTTGTCCCAATGGGAAGTTATACTTATAAGATGTTATAAATAAACTTCCATTCTGTCCTATGGGACAGATAGCCTTTCCATTGTGAAAAATGAATTACACTGTAGTTCACCATCAGGACATGTCACACACACCAGGGCATGTCCTACCTTTCACATACAATAAACCCTGCCCACAGGGGCACCGCGGGCCTACCTTAGGGGTGACTCGCATTTAAGAAAAGGGAAGGTTAGGGCCTGGTAAGTGGGTGCACTTACCAGGTCGACATGGCAATGGAGACTGCATGCAGACACTGCAATGGAGGTCTGAGACCCTTTTGAAAGGCTGCTTGTGTGGGTGGCACAATCAGTGCTGCAGGCCCACTAGCAGTATTTGACTTACAGGCCCTGGGCACACACGGTGCACTGTACTAGGGACTTAGTACTAAGTCAAACAAGCCAATCAGGGAAACACCAATCCATAATAGGAATTTACACAGAGAGCATATGCACTTTGGCACTGATCAGCAGTGGTAAATCCAACAAAAACAAGGTAAAAAACAGGAGGCCAAAAAGCTAAAATTCTGGGGATGAACCCACGGAAAAAAGCTAGGAATTAAGGGGAATAGTGAAAGCAGTTATGTTTTTGTTGTTTTACAGTAACCTTCATAAAGGGAGCATCAGAATTGCGTGTGGTAAATGTACAGTTGTAATGAAAGTGTAAATGTCTCCTCAAAAGCATGAACACTTATTTGAAAAAGGTGACCGTTTTTCACACTTGGAAATCATATTTTGATTTGAGCTCGCCCTGGTAATCCACGGCCATATAGGGAGACAAGCCTCTGCATGCACTGCACTCCCAAGTGAAAATCCCAATCAATCACGTTGAAAGAAAAACATGGAATTAGAGATAAAAAATATGTGCTGCTAATAGTCAGATAATTATTTGTGCTTTTATGTAGGAGGAGACGTTTGCACTTTCATTATAACTGAACATTTACCACATGCAAATAAGATGCTCCATTTATGAAGGGTTGCTGTAAAACAACAAAAACATACCTGCTTTTCACTATTACCCCTATTTGCATTGCTATATAATTTAAAGAATTATTGTGTAGATAAAACTATTGATAGTGAGGATGTATTTCTCAAATTGCCAACTGACTAAAGAGGGCTGTTGACTTCAGTTTCGCATCCAGATGGATTAGGAATCAGGAGAGCTGAGTGGAGATAAGTTGGGGTGGCTGCTGGTAAACTCTGAAATGCAGTGGTTGGTGGAGATTTTGTCAAACTCCATGCTCCAAGCAGAGCGCAGATTGGCAAAACTCTGCAAATTTTGCTAGTGGAGTGGAGTTTACTGCCCACCCCTACTTCTATGTACTATTGCTTGTATTTCTCGTGCAGCCTCTAAGATTTAGCCTCCATGACTTTCTTTTTTGCTGCTCTCCTTGTCTTAGCCATTCTATCCTCTTCCTTTTTAGGTCCCCAGGAATGTTTTACTGAGCTTTACACAAGTTGAAGAGGCCTGTTCCCATTTCTAGTTAACTTCATCTGCATCTGGCTCAGACTGATTTTCTGTGTCTACCAGGAGTTAAAACCTGTTTTTGATTTATAAGATTAATGCCTTGTTGGTCTTAGGGTCCTGTACTTTTGCCACATCAAAATACCGTCGCCCTGATGTTTTGTGTTCTGTTTTTCTGCGATTCATCTTCAGAAGAGTGGTCACTAGAAGGTAATTTACACTGATATCCACTGCTCTCCTCACTCTGACATCTTGTAGGGAGCATATTCTGGTGCTGTTTATCATGATTTAGTCAATCTAATGTCTGTCTCTGCCTCTGGGTGAGCACCAAGTTTGTGAATATCACAGTGGGGGAAGAGAGTCCCTCCTGCCATCAGATCAATTGTGTTGTAAAATTCCAACCATTGTAATTCACTGTTCCAGACCCATCCTTTCCCATGGCTTTGTTATGTCTTGTGTTGTCTTTTCTCACTTTATCATTCAAGTCTCCCATCACAATCTTCAGGTCCTAGTTTGGCATGGCTTCAAGCTCAGCTTGCCTCAGTTAGTATAATATGTCTGTGACTGTTTCTTCTGCAAGATTTGGTGGAGCATAACACTGGATAATTGTGGTGTTGGCGTGTCTGTCTTTTAACCTGGCTGTCATCAGTTTGCTGTTGACTGCCTTCCACTCACTTAGATGAACAACCAAAAACAATTGCCAATACTGCTATTTGTTTGTGACTTAGTCCTGTGAGAAAAATGTGCGGGTATACCGTCAAACCATTTTAAGCTTATTAATTGCTTTTATTTATATTGATTTGAAAAAAGGTTTTTTGACTCATTAGAACAAATGACTAATACAAATGTGTATCTCTATACACCATCAATATATACAGTTTACATGAAACACACTGAGTTTACACGCCACACAACATTCGAATCAACAACTTTACAAAGACAAAAAAACTTTAACACCTTTCATTCACACACATACTCATCATACCAAACAAAATTGCATTGAATGAAACACTTAATTACGGACCGTGGAATACCAAACAAATTGTTCACAACAACTGGGTCTGATAGAACTAAATTGATGTTATTGAAAAAAGCAAATGTGTAAAATAGGATAAACAAAAAAAGAAATATATATAGAATGTAATTAATTACTGCTTAGAGCCACACCCTATATTGTTATACAGTTCCACTCACTTAGGCATTTCTAGGTCCCATTGCTCAGAATGATGGCTTCTCCTTCGTGATGTCGGTCCTCACCCCTTTCTAAGTACAGTACTGTCTCTCCTTTAGTAGTTTTCATCCTGGCAAATGAAGATCACCTACTTTCACTGCCCCCAGGATGTGTAGGTTATGGTGTCTTATCTCAGATATTACTTGAGCCAGCTTTTTTGTGTCGTACTGTCATGTAATTCCACCAAATCTATATAGGATCTGTGTTTAGACAACATAAACTAAGGGATTGGTGTCCAGACTGATTCAAGACACCCCAAAAGGATATGTTCATCTGTAGACTAGTTACCTCACAGTGCCACTATGTGCCCCTCTTACCAAGGAGCGAATAGTTTCTGGTAACTATCGAATTTGACAACCCTGAACCCTTAGGGATTGTGGAAGCAGAACAGTACGTTTCGCTCAATCACTCGTGCTCACTTTGTCTCAGAGAGATACACAAAATAAACGATGGGGACGTTTTCAATAAGCATTTATTGAACCAGCATCATTCTACTGTAAAATTCATGTGCTGCAACAACCATTAGACAGAAACAGATATATACAATCATGAGCACTTACAGAGTAAATAAAAGGTAGAATTTTACCCTAGTGCTAAAATAATGGAAATATGCAGGCATATAGATCCATGACAGTAATAATGCGTACTCCTATGATGATAACCCTAACTAGATGTACTTAAGTGTACCTAGCATGTGTGTAGGTGTATAGCCAAGAATCCCCCTAGGAAAGAACCAAGTCCTTTACCTGATGTGAGAGAATGAAGGACCCCATCTTGGTGTCGAGTTTGACAACCCATGAGGGATGTCAGACCACGGCATGCTGGAGTATCTGCATGTATGGACATCAGTGTCTCATGTCAGCGTGTCAGCATGGAAGTCTGTCTCCTCTGCCTTGCCCAGCAAAGATGTGGTACTTATATACCTAAAGGTACCCCCAGGGGTTCTACTAAGATGTGTCATGGTACTGTGGGCATGTTAGCCAAGGATGATGATAGTGATCACCCTTATACAGAGTTATTATGCAGGAGATGGTAATCCTGCTGTGATACTGAGAATCCTCATGCATAATACATGAGGCCATTTTTTTCAGAGAAAACCACACAACATTTATGCAGCACCTACCTAGGTAAAAGCTCAGCATCAAATACCATTATGTGAATTAATGGTAGGATGAATATTGGAAAAAGGTTGTGTTTTTAAAAACAACTAAAAACATGGTATGATATAAATGTACAAAATGCTCTATAAGTCCTCTAAATAGTCACTATAATGTTAGACTAACTTAGTATAACAAAAGCCATGGTGCTCAGTGAGAGCAGAGAGTAAGATAAACTCAAAATTATGTTTTCGAATATGAATTCATGTTGTTTTCAAAAAGGCCGAAATGCTCCCAGCTTAGCAAATGTTTTTGTGTCCTTTGAGGGAGATGCAACATCACTGCTGCATGCTTTTGCAGACACCGTTGCTTGTAACACCTCATGGATCAGGTCAATAAAGCAAAGGTGGTCTTCTCCAGTTCCCACAGCCGATGCTATTGAAGCATTTGAAACATCAGAAGTTTGTGTACTTGCCGTAGTGCCAGTGTCCATTACAATAGGAGCTAAAGCATCTCTTGGTCTCTCTAAGAATGCTGACATCAACATGGGAATACGCTGAGGGCACTGTACTACCTGGGCCTTTAACAGGTTCAGCAGTACGTCTATGTCTGGAGGCGCAACCGATGGAATTGTTAGGCAGAGGTCCAACACACTTTCTTGTCCACAGAAGAAGCAGCAGAGTCCAGGCAAGATGCAGTCAATCCATACTGGTCTGAATGATCAGAAATAATGCTCACCTAGCACCGGAAGCTGAGGTGTGCCCAGATGGAGTACCATGCGTTTACAGTAATGTTTCTCCAAGAGTGCTTTTTCCACCTCTTTGGTGTTTAGTGCGTCCATTATGTAACAGGAAAACTAAAACCAGGATACCCATTACCAGTAGCAGGGCCAGTGGGAGCCCTCCAAAATGCTTCCTAATACGGAGTGTATGAAAGCTGGAATCACTCTGAAGAATATCTGAAAGGTATGTTCCTAAATAGGTGTACAATTCCCTTCATATCAGCATTGTTAAAGATACCGTGAACCAATTACCCGAAATGGAGCGGGAAGTTAATTCATACTAGTGCCTGTATCTCAGCTGAGGACCTTGCAACGTGAAGATCAAAAGTCTCTCGGCTGAGGTTAAGGCTACATCCTTCTCTAAAAGCATGGCTTTCAGTCAGCTCAAACCATATAAAAGAAACATTCACTGAAGACCATAATGGCACCTCCCTGACGGTTTGGGTCAGTGGAAACAATACTTGCATACACCAAGTAGCCCTGGAACTTACTGTGACCAGATATGCAATGCCTGGCAGCATCTCACAACAACCTTGATCATTCAGCATTAAGTAACTCCCATTCTAGAGCAGCTTGAACACAGGATGAACCACAGCAGATGCGGACCCTTTTAAGTGACAGGATAAGTTTGCGATTGAACCATTACAGGCTCCGTGAAGCATAATATCCAACTTAATGATGTCCTGCAGTCTGTACCGCTGAGAAATACTTGTGTCCCAATTCCTGCATCTAAATCTGTATGTTAATTCCCAAGATTCATGGATGTATTCCTTCCCCAGCACTTCATACCTGCCTACTTGGTATTGTAGACACTATTGAAATTGAAATATTGTCACTGGCAATGTTATATGGCCATGGATTCACCATTCATTGGAAGGTGACTCAGCCATAGTGAAAGGTAATTGGTCCAAATTTTCAATGTGCAGCATTGTTTATTTTGCATCTCTTTGTTCCATTGTTGCCCGCCTTTCTGAGAAATTATAAGTAGAGATAAACAACGTACTGTTAATCTATCGCCAGGGCACATAACCAGAGCGCAATGATTGTAGCGTCCAACTTAATAAATGAACGGATCGTACCTGCGATTGCCCATGTTGTAGGATGGACAGATCCTGTTATATTATATCTATAGCGGAAGACACAATGTTGCCCAGTAAATAAATCCTGGATGATAGTGTGGTCATGCCATTGTATACCACTGTCAAGGCCTTTTCTATGTTATCTCTGTCAATTTCACACAATGTCTCTGTAGCTTCCTATTGAGAGATTTTCCAAACTTTGTTTAAAATAGCATATAAGAAGGATTTACTACGTGGTTTCTGGGTACCTAGCAAAACATCCATTAAAACTATGCCATCTGAGAGTAAGGATAAGTGTTATTTTACCTGGGACAGTATTGAGGCCAATCTAGGCATAACTTCCCAATGCTGTAGGATGTCATCACCCCCAGATGTTCTCGTTTTACATGGCGTTGGTCCGGCCTATGGATACTAAACCCTTCAGTTGTACCCATGAAATTTGACTGACAGCTTTTTGTGTCGATAGGCCAAACTAACCATCCCTCCCAATTAGGACCTGATGAATTGGATAAAACGTCATCCATAATTTCATCTAGGGTACCGCCACTATGTTCTGTATTGTTTTGACAATCCCTCAAAGTGTGAAAGAGAGGGAATACAAGGTGTGTTCAAGTCCTTGATTTTAGCTAGGCCAAGACAAGAAGTCTGTTGCATGGTTTCGTTCAGTAGTATAATCTGCCATGGCATGAAACATGCTCTAAATATTTTCTGAGTTCCCTGAGCTTGCCAATCTTTGTCCCCCAGACAGATGTTGTGTCCATGGTGTCCCTCCAAAAGTCAAAACCTCGTTAAGACAGCTGGGAAATAAAGCAAGCAGAGTATATCTGTTTCATATTCGTGAGCATATTTTTCTTTGCTGGTGTAGATGCAACCTTATAATAATATGAAGTCGGGTCTGAAGTGTTAAACCCAGAAAAATAAGCAAACTTTTGTAAACCAGCTTTTGGTGGTGTTGGGCAATGTTCCCATTGATGGTAAGTAAAATCATTACGTGGAATACTTGTTTTGTGCAAGAAATGATGACCATAATGTTGGTAACAATACATGGTATCAAAATCAGATGTATCATCATACAATTCGTATTTAGAGAATGCAGCAGATTATTATAAATCAGACAGCATACTATTCACAGTTTCAAAGTCCCAATCATCAGAGAATGTACTGGTGGTGATGATATCATTCAAAGAAATGTTTAATACATGTGGTATGACCGCGGTGTGAATTCCACCGCGGTGCGGGCATTTTAATCAGTGGGCGAGTTTTGGACAGCCCCCGGCCATCCTCCCCACATGCTCACAGTCTCCTGGGACGGATGGGGGCCGTCCTCACCATCGAACAAGTTAAAAGATCAGTGGGAACAAATACATCATATGAAACCCTATCCCATACTATTCCCTCACGAATCGGAACTGCTGTAATGTTCACAAAGGGAAGGTCTCTTTGTTCACGATGAGATGACTTGTGTGGTTCAGGACCAAGTTCACATGTTGTACTGTGGAGCGTACTGGGAGATTATGTCAATTCATAAGCAGGAAAAAGACAATCACTACACCTATCCAAAGGACTAGGAATAGTAAACTAACTGCAATCTAGAGCTGTAGCCAGGTAGAAACAAAATAAGTATTTTTCAGCCAAAGGTAGATTTTATATAATTTGTCTTTGAGGGAAATCGGAGCTGGTGGCGACTCAGGTTCCCTCGGATCCAGAGAAAAGATATCAACATCGATGAAGTAGCCAGGCACAGGACGATCTATCTTTGGTACCTCAGCAGGTTTTGTTGAACAAGCAGATGACTCGTTGTGAGACATATTCACATAGATGTTGGTATTAGGCCAAATGTTTATCTGTATTTCATTTGTATTTTCTTGTAGTTAAATTTCAATAGACACGAGTTCCATTCCCTAATTGGCAACTCTGTTGCTTCATACAGTAGAATCTTCAAATGGTATTATTCTTTCTGTCTGAACTTCCTGTATGGTAGAGAGAGGAGATTGGCGGCTACTTAGGAGCCCACATGCCCTGCTATTCATTACCCACATAGTGTGGGTTGATCAGATCAATGGAGATGAATCTCTTTTGTTTTTTGCTGGCAAGAGGCAGAAGAAGTACTGTTCTTGTTCCTTCGACAGCCAGGACAGGTGCAGGTGCTCTGTAAGATGGCCCAAATTCTTTCTAGCCCACAATTTTTTCTCTGACCTGATCCTCGAGACATTGGCAGGTCTTGCCGAAACTGCTTTTACTTCCCCAATGGCAGTGCGTTTTACTTAGAAGTTGCTTGGTAGTGCCCGGTATTCATTGAGTTCCTGTAAAACAGCCCAACGATGTCAAATGATTTTTCATCTGCCACTGTGCTGCCATAATCGAGGTCGGGTACTCACATTCTCATCCTAAACAGGACCTCAGATGGAGTACGGCCTCCTAGGGAACTTTTTGGCATGTTATTAAGTGCCCTCTGGACCCCATATAGGGGATTGACCCAACTGCCACCCGATCCTAATACCCTTGCTCATGCAAAAAAAAGTTTGAGGTCAGCCAAATAACATGAGCAATTAATTGCATTTAACCTGGGTGCCCAGTGTTGCTAGTGCATTTCCTTCATGGTATTTTTATTGGTTGTGGTATTATGACATCATATAATTATCTCACTGTGTCTCATCCCAAGATGCACAGCCACTCTTCTGAAATCGGTTCTGGATACAGGAACAAGCTATTCAGGAAATTCAAGAAGCCTGTGGGTTGGCGGGAGGGGTCGGTGGCTAGCATTATGATGTAGACAAAGTACCTTATAATGTGGACTGTAGGGAACATTAGAAATCTGTTCTAGATTGCTAAGTGGTCCTTGTGACTGGGCGATCTAAGAAAAAGTGTTACACAAGCAATGCATAAAGTGAACAAAACCAATAAAAAATTTAATTTGGAAATAGTTTGGAGCACAATTGCCAACACTTGCATTTCGTCAATATTTGACCCTGTTTAGAGGACTGTGGGAATGGTAGGCATGTGAGGTGTTAGTATAAGTGTAAATTTCTCCCATCTCCCTACATTTCGATTAATGTGGAAAAACTGTCCTACTTAAATAAGATAATATCACATTCCATTTTGCACTTACAGCGAAAACACGTGAAAATGTCTGTGGTAAAACTACTATAGCTTGTTATTCCCCTTTTATGATCAGCAAAAATACAGTTGTTCACAAGAAACTCATTACAATGAAAAAATTAAAAATAAGCAAGAAGTATTATTTTTTTGCGCCTAAGTTAGTATGAAGTTAGATTAAATAAATGTACAATTCTAGCGATATCATTTCATTGATTGCGGTGATGAATCTAACTCAGGATTGAAAAATCCCAACAGTACTTCTGCCGATAATGGGCGTATTTTTATTTGCAATAACAGTAGTTAGAAAAATAGAAAGCTGCTTGTGCATCCACACTATATACTATATAATATCAAAAACCTGACTCATGGGCCCGAGAGTAGTGACCATAACCAACAGTGAAGTAGTTTGCAGTGACAAAACAAAGAAAAGCGATTGGTTATTGGAATGGTAAGGAAAGTCCTTTAGGGAATCTGATTTTGATCCATCATTCTACAGATTATTCCTAGTATTCTAGGCCTCTCCCGTTTTTGGTGTCGACGGCGTTTCGACCCTCTCGTGTTATGGGGTCTCTTCAGAACAGGTATTCTGGGGACCTGGGCACTCAGATTTAGCCGAAGGCGTATTTGATTCAATCGTCCTATAATAGTGTCAGTTGTAGCTGCAATGGCTATTTTCCCTAAAAGTGTTAATTTGCAGCCTCTAGGACTCTGCCGGTTATTCAGAATAACGAGATCCTTGATGGGGGAAGAGGAGGTAACTGCCAGTGTTACCAGGGGATTCCAGGAGTCAGGATAGCGAAGTGAAGGATGTCACTGTATCATGAATAAAGAGACAACAGTGGTAACCCAATTCTTCGCACTGATGCAGCTGTTGATGCGGGTCTTAGGTATAGATGCATCAACAATGCCATTTGCGATTCCTTATTAGCGAAAAATAAGGATTCGCTAATAAGGAATAGCAAAAGGCTATGCATGTAGAAATAACAAAAAAAATAGTAATTTCTAAACATTCCTTAATTGCGACTCGACTCGCAAATTGCGAGTCGCAATTAAGGAATACCTCCTCATTCATTCCTAAGGGCCAAGAGGCCCATAGGAATGAATGGGAAGACATTCTCAATTTGTGATTCTCAAATGCAATTTCAAGGGTGCCAGGGTGTCAAAAGGACACCCTGTTGCACCCCTGAAATCTGCATATGGGAACATCTTGCACACACACCTGCCCCAAGGGCATGTGTGTGTGTAAAATGGAACTTTGAAAAATGCACTTTAGTGCATTTTTCAAAGTTTTTGCAAATTACCATGAAGTTCAACTTCATAGTAATTTGCTCCCCCTATTAGCGAAATTGATATTTTTGTTTACTTTGATGCATTGCATTTAAGGAATCTCAATTTGAGATTCCTTAAATGCAATCGCAATTTTGCGATTTCTTAAATTGCGATTTTTGCATTTGGGATGATGCAACCCAAATGCAAAAATACTGGTCGCAAAGGGGCAGGTTCTGAGAATCTGCCCCTTTGCGACCGGTTTTTCCATTGATGCATCTATACCTTAGTCCTGTAAACTGAGGTCCGTCTGAGTTGGAATGAAGCTCCCCTTTTATGGCCACTGAACCCTAAATAACGGGATAGCACTAGAACGCCCGATCATGCCAGATTGTAAATCTGCCCCAGTGCGTCCAACAGATAATTAACAGTGTATCTGATTTTTCTGCAGGCTCAGCTACAGAAGTCAAAACGGATATTTATGTGACAAGCTTTGGTCCAGTCTCAGATATAGAGATGGTAAGTGGGCATGTTTATTATTCTATGTCACCACGCCATGCTTTGTGTTTCACTTCCAGGTGTTTGCCTGACAGACGTCCTTATCTGTCAAGTCTGCAGTTAAATCTTATTAGCATGTAGCCAGTGTTTAACCCTTGCCTTGGTGACATTTCTTTCCTCCTCCATCATGCAGCTTTCTAAGTCGACTACTTTAGAGCAGATTACAGAATTTAATCAGCTTTAGTATCGATAACAATAACATTCAGGATGAGACTTTTTTCCCAGCTAGTTCGCAATTTCTTGACCTTATTTTCCTTGGGTGCTTTAACAGCACACAGCCAAAACAAAAAACGAAGGCACTTTACAAGAAGTAATGGCAAGGCTCTTTTGTAAAAACAAGTTAAAAATCTGCTTAGCAAGTGAATGGGAGACTGGAAGATAATTACATTTAGAGCGCTAACGGATGGAGTGATGGCATTAAAACAAAAGTCAAGTGCGAGAAGAATCAATGCAAGGTTTCACAGTAGGTAATTGGGAGTAATTGCCACAGTAAGAAGAGTCAGTGAGCAAAGGAGTAGCCAGAAAAATAAAAATACCTTCCACTTTGAACTAAATGGCACTAGGTCAGGCAGCAAAGTGGGGGATCCCGACTCTTCCTATGAAGGCGCTCCGTGATTCACATTTCTTCCCTTCTTCGATCGTTCTTTTTCCTTCACGTTTCATTGCTTTCATAATCACTCCTAATACTTCTTGTTTTTTTCTTTTCCTGTTTCTTTCCTTATTCCCATCAATTCCTCCAATTTTCCTGCTTCTTTCCCCGTTTCTATATGTTTTTCCTTCCTCTTTTTTTCTTGAATCCTTTCTTTACATATTTCTTCCATGTTTTACATTCTTCTCTTTCCTTCACTTCCATCTTTCTTTCCTTCTTTCCCTTTCCTCTTTTCCATCGTTCCTTCCATCTTTCCAGTCTTCTGTTGTACCTTATGTCTGCTGGTACCTAGAAACACTGCTGCTCAGAAAACAAAGACTCTTTTGAATCAGTGACAGCTAGTGGGCAGTCAAAGAGCATCAGAGGATGGGTCTCTGTAGTGTACAGGCCATCCATTAATCTTTCTTCCTGTATTATATTTATCTCTCTGAGTTTCACTTACAACAAGCACTGGCTAAGCCAATAGTTCTGGTTTTAGTGTACTAGTGCATAGAAACAACATGGTGTTGCCATGCTTTGCCACATAAACGCCAGAGCTATTAGCTTTAGTAAAAAAGAAACAGAGGCAGGATTAAAGTTCCTGTATGATGCACAATAACAATATAGGCCAAAATAAAGACATAAAAGAAAGAAGAACATAGACGTTTTTTGTGGCTATTCGTTTTTATTATGTATGAAATCGACACTTGGGGGCATATTACCAGCCAATAGCGATAATTATCACTATTGCTTGGTTAGAGACAAAAATTTACCGCTGAGCTGCGGCGATTTTTATCGCAAATAAACCTTGGTATTACCAAGGTTTATCGCAAATGCGATAAAAATCGGCCGCAATGCATGAATATCGCTGAAAAGTCAGCGATATTCATGCATTACCAAGCTAATGCTCTTAGCCATGTTATCCACCTCCCATTGGATAACATGGCTAAGAACTGCTCAGGGCAGGTGTTAGGTTTTGGAGATATTCGCGCTTAGCGCGAATATCTCCATAAGTTCGTAATAGGAGATAGCGATGTTAGCGACTGTTTCCAGTCGCTAACATCTTGCCACGCCCACTTTGCATGTCATTAGTGATAAATATCACTGACATGCAAAGTGGGGCCCAAGATGGTCGCTATCTCTTACTAGCTGTCGCTAACTGGTGTTAGCGACAGCTAGGTAATAGGGAGATAATTTTATCTCCGCTTTCTTGGCTTTTAAAGCCAAAAAAGCGGAGATAAACCCCCTTGATAATATGTCATTTGATATTGTTGTTGTAGTCTTTCTATTATATCAATGGTCAGGATTTTCATGTTTATGGCAGTCTATGTTTTCATGGCTGCAGCTCTTTTGACTTGTGTTCATTGCAATCGTAAAATAATGCAGGAAGTACCAAGAACTGGCACCATCCCCCCCCCCCCGAAAAATGAACATCCTCCGAGCTTTAAACCCCTCACAAGAGACAGGCGACCACAGGGAGTGACAGCTGTGATGTGCAAGTGATACTGTAGTGCCTCCACCTCTCTACAACAACCTTTTAATACTTTTATCTCTTTGATGTTATTCTTTTATTGCATGTTGTTATCCACCTCCCATTGGATAACATGGCTAAGAACTGCTCAGGGCAGGTGTTAGGTTTTGGAGATATTCGCGCTTAGCGCGAATATCTCCATAAGTTCGTAATAGGAGATAGCGATGTTAGCGACTGTTTCCAGTCGCTAACATCTTGCCACGCCCACTTTGCATGTCATTAGTGATAAATATCACTGACATGCAAAGTGGGGCCCAAGATGGTCGCTATCTCTTACTAGCTGTCGCTAACTGGTGTTAGCGACAGCTAGGTAATAGGGAGATAATTTTATCTCCGCTTTCTTGGCTTTTAAAGCCAAAAAAGCGGAGATAAACCCCCTTGATAATATGTCATTTGATATTGTTGTTGTAGTCTTTCTATTATATCAATGGTCAGGATTTTCATGTTTATGGCAGTCTATGTTTTCATGGCTGCAGCTCTTTTGACTTGTGTTCATTGCAATCGTAAAATAATGCAGGAAGTACCAAGAACTGGCACCATCCCCCCCCCCCCCGAAAAATGAACATCCTCCGAGCTTTAAACCCCTCACAAGAGACAGGCGACCACAGGGAGTGACAGCTGTGATGTGCAAGTGATACTGTAGTGCCTCCACCTCTCTACAACAACCTTTTAATACTTTTATCTCTTTGATGTTATTCTTTTATTGCATGTTGTTATCCACCTCCCATTGGATAACATGGCTAAGAACTGCTCAGGGCAGGTGTTAGGTTTTGGAGATATTCGCGCTTAGCGCGAATATCTCCATAAGTTCGTAATAGGAGATAGCGATGTTAGCGACTGTTTCCAGTCGCTAACATCTTGCCACGCCCACTTTGCATGTCATTAGTGATAAATATCACTGACATGCAAAGTGGGGCCCAAGATGGTCGCTATCTCTTACTAGCTGTCGCTAACTGGTGTTAGCGACAGCTAGGTAATAGGGAGATAATTTTATCTCCGCTTTCTTGGCTTTTAAAGCCAAAAAAGCGGAGATAAACCCCCTTGATAATATGTCATTTGATATTGTTGTTGTAGTCTTTCTAATATATCAATGGTCAGGATTTTCATGTTTATGGCAGTCTATGTTTTCATGGCTGCAGCTCTTTTGACTTGTGTTCATTGCAATCGTAAAATAATGCAGGAAGTACCAAGAACTGGCACCATCCCCCCCCCCCCGAAAAATGAACATCCTCCGAGCTTTAAACCCCTCACAAGAGACAGGCGACCACAGGGAGTGACAGCTGTGATGTGCAAGTGATACTGTAGTGCCTCCACCTCTCTACAACAACCTTTTAATACTTTTATCTCTTTGATGTTATTCTTTTATTGCATGTTGTTTGCTGGAACCCAGCATGTGATTGCCAAGTCATCCAGCCTGATCTTTGAGATCTCATCTGACACCAGCTTGCTCCTGTTCACCTGAGCCCTCTTTACGTCCTACTAACAGCGTACATCCCCAGTGTCAGAAAGTCAACACTCGTCCTCTGAGATGTTGTAGTTGCCATTGCACTTCCCTTGTTGGAATTGTTTAGATGCTCGCAAACCTGCAGTTGTAAGATTTATTCAGTTGAAGAGGGGCAAAGTATCTGTTATTGGCTTTAAGAATGCAATCCTCCATTTTGCTACAGTGCTCATTCAGAGCTTGCAAACTTTAGTTGCTTGAAAAGGAAACCCTGATTTTTCAGCATCAGTACTGCTTCACATTGTCCTTTTAGGTCGAGCCTGAATCAGCGCGCCTGCGCTGCACTGTGAGACTTTCTGTAATGGAGTTTGGAAGAGAAGCCCCTCTCACTCTCTGCCCATATTTTTCATTGGCTTGTGCCTTTGGCCTTCTTAAATGCTGGCTTCTGATTCAGTAATTGGCTTGTTAGTCCCTCCTCTGTATGGCTTTGTCTTCATTTGTAACCTACCGTGGCTACTGGCCCCTGTACTTTGGTTGTTACACGGTACGTCTTTTTAAGTCTGCAAGCACTACTTCCTTTAATGAGTTTTTACTACTGCAGGCATGACATGCTTTGCTGCAACATTCAGTGCGCCATGCGCGCTGTCATTTTACAAGCAGCCGTCACATGTATATAGTGCAAACTCGACCCTGAGGTATTGGAGCACCAGTTACATTACACTAGGACACAATCATTTTTGGTAGGTGTGGGGAAAATAGGTGATTTGCCTAGTATCACAGGATGTTGAGCCGATGTCAAGACTCAAACCTAGATTCCCAACTCCACAGTTGGCAGCTCTGGCCTTTAGCCACATCCTCCTGTCCTTCTCTCCTGCCCCATTAGTACCGTGCTATACTGACACTACCTCCTTGTATCTCTCTCCCTGCGCTCTCCCTTAACATGCCCCTATCTTTGACCTCCTGTTGGCATTGTTCCTTCACTTGCCATCCCTGGCCCCGCCCTCCTACATAACCCGATCCCCCCTGCATTTCCAGCTCTATATTATGTCACACCCAATACCTCCAGGTGTACCCCTCTCAGAGAAGTTTCATCTCCTTCCTCGCCCCGTCTCCTCAGTGCCCAGTCACCTCACCCCCCTGCCCTCCCTTTCCCCATGCCCATTGTCTCCTTCTTTTACCTGCCACCCGCCCTCCCCAACCGCACCTATCTTCCTCTTCCAGCAGCATCCTGTGAGCCTGGCTGCAGCATGCGGGAGTGCTGCATCAGCAGAGGAACCGCAGTCTGCGCCCAGCCCATCCCCCTGGCCTGTCCTGCGAGCAGGGGTCAGAGAGCTGCTGGTGGCAGCATGTCTGCAGAGGGAAGCCTTTGCAGTGGGCCTGCAGAGGAGGGGAGGCCAGGCGATGGTGGTGCAGGAGATTGGGGCCCTTCTTCCACCCCCCAGGGTACAGTGAGCTGTGGCACTGCAACACCCTTTCCATGCCAGGGCTGAGCTTTACTTCTCCTGTGATGGACAGAGGGGAAAGCATCTTCTCTTTTTCCTCTTGGAATTACCACCATACCATAAACAGGTCTCTTTTTTCCTTTATCAGTGGGCAAAGTGTGGTTTCTTTGTTCATAACCCTGATATTTACCTTGTTCTTCTTTTTTCAAGAATTCAGGAAATGATTTCCATTATGTGGAGCGCTTCTTTGTCTAGTCGAGGTGTGAAGAACTCTTGTCTAGGCTTGGGGTTGAGCCATCTTCTGTCTGGTCCAGGTGCACTGAACTCTTGTAGTGTGGAGCGCTGTTCTGCATGGTTCTTGCGTACAGCTATTTTCTCTGACCCTGGTGTGGAGTACTTACTCTCCTGTTTAGTCCAAGTTGAAGCCCTGTTTTGTAAGGCCCAGGTGCAGAGGGCCCATCTGTCTGACAGAGGTCTGGATCCTCCTTCTCTCTTAAACATGTGTGGAGCTCTCTTCGTTATGAACCTGGCACACAGTGCTCTATGGTATAGCACAGGTGTGGACAGCACTTTTTTCTGACCCAGGTGTGGACTGTTGAGCACTCTTTTGACTGGCCCCAGGTGTCAATGCTGTCAATGCTCTTCTGTCTGTTTCAGGTTAGAAGCACTCATCTAACTTAATACGGTGTAGTCAACTCTTCTGCTTGGACCTGATGTGCACCGCTCTTTAGTCTGGTTCAGGTTTGGAGCACTCTTCTGTCTGCCCCAAGTATGGAGCGCGCTTCTGTGTTGATCAGGTGTCGAGCACTCTTCTGTATGGGCCAGGTGTCGCACACTCTTCTGTATGGGCCAGGTTTGGACCACTCTTCTCAATGGGCCAGGTGTTGAGCACTCTTCAGTATGGGCCAGGTGCTGAGCACTCTTCTGTCTGGGCAAGATGTCGAGCACTCTTATGTATGTGTCAGGTATTGAGCACTCTTCTGTCTGAATGTATTGCAGATAGTACTGGCACATGGGGAGCAGTTGCACACAAGTGTCCCTGGGGTTGGGTTGTGTTTCCTTCACTACAGCTGTCTGTGGATCTACCTTGCAGTACTCTTATGAACATTGGTAGCTAAACTAGTATTAAAATCCCACAGTCTTCTTTGCCAGGACATGCCTCCACCATGCTCTTTTCCCAGAGGTCTGCCTAACTGGAAGCCACCTTAGTTTTAAGAGACGGTTGATTCATATTTAATATTTCTGTTGCTATGCACGGGCACTGTTCCTGACCACAAAATCATACAACGCCCTAAAATAGATGACCCCCCCGCCCTCTCTCCCATAGTCCGTGCCTTCTTTACCTGAGTTGTCGGGCCTTCTTTACCCATTTGTCCATGCCATCTTTATCCCCCTCCCTCCCATTGTCTGTGCTTTCTTCCCCCCTCCCTCCCTTTGTCCTTGATGCCTACCTTACCCCCCACCGTCCCGTCGTTGTCTGTGGTGCCTACCTTACCCGTGCCCTCCCTCCCGTTGCCTGTGATGTCTACCTATTGGCTATGCCAAAGTTTTTATTATTTTATTTATATGCTAAATAAGGGCGGCCTCGTGTCTCATTGACGGACATTATACCTTATTAATACTGTGATAATTGTATTGCACTGCACCTAGACTCGATCCCCACACCACCTTTGCAAGCTTCTTTGGCTTCTCGATAGACAGTCAAAGATGCTTAGGTGAGGCACACATTCTGGTACAGACTTAGTATTGTTAATGCTATTTACTAGAGACTCTCGGAGTTCTCCCTTTTGAGAGAGCTCATTGGCCACTAAAACGGGGTGCCTCTGAGTCCCAGCCTCAGTCAGGCCATTCCAAAATTACAACATTCTCTGTTGACAGCCCAGAGCAGAAGACTGTTCGGACAGAAATTCTCTGGTCAACTGGATGTGCTCAGGTCGGTTCAATTTACAGAGACGAAGTACACTAAGTTCATCATCTGGGTCCAGGGCTTATAACCGCATCACGATGCTGATGGAAATTACGGTTTATCTTGTGTTCACTTCATTTTTAACATGTGCACTACTATGAGCTTCTAGCAGCTGGTGTTCAGAGGGTTGCGAACATTTTCTTTCATACAGAAATCACAATCCACTATATCTATACTCCATAAAGGAGAATAGCTTATAGGGCAAATGTGTATTTCTTTAATAAGGGCAATATTAAACATCCATATTCTACTTTCTACTCGCCATTTCATCACCCTAACCTTGAATCTCTTCCTGTATTCTCTCCCTAAAATCTGAAATGAACTTGTAACTCCACAAATTTCAAGACCTCGAGCCCACTGAACACAGGAATGCCTGGAAACTAGCCCTGAGTCTGCTTATTTCTGCACAAACTGCTGTTAATCTACATACTCGCATTATCTATTTACCTCCATTCCGCATGCACCCACAGAAACAACTCTTCCTTCTTAGCTCACTGCTCACTCACTTGATGTCTGTCTCTCGACCTCTGCCTCACTTCTCTCTTCTTAAATCATGAACACTAGAATTGTTCTTCTATGTTCAGTCTTAGCACCACAGTCAGCAGCCATAGTCTCCTCCTTGCACTCCATTAACTTTACCAAGCTATCTTTTTTCTCCCTAACATCTCCGACTGAATTTATCCCTATACGCTATTGTGTACAATCAAACCCTGTGTGTCCCCAAGCCGCTCTCTATATGGCTAGCCCGCTCATCATTGGTCCTGCTGGAGAGCCCTCTTTGGGTCTGATTATGAGTTGCTCGTAATATTTCGACCCATAACTTATCCCCTGTATATGCATAGGTCGGAATCTCGAGTTTGAAGGTATTTAACACATACGATATGCATTGAATGGGTGAAATAACTGAACCTTCCTTACAACTAACGGGAAAACACGGGGTATTTATCATTTCATGTGGATGTTAGTGTGTTAAACACCAAAATCTCCATGTCAATCCCATAAACTCGTAATAGGTGTTATTCATCGTACCCAGTAAATAATGTACCCTGTGGTATTATTATTTATCTGGGCAATAAATAATGCCTCAACTCATAACCAGGCCCTTTATCTATTCTCTTAAATCCAGTTTTCTCAATACTTCAAAATAGCTATTGCCCTACCCTAACTCAAGAAACCCACTGCTGATCTATGCAAAACTATGAGCTATCATCCTGTTTCACAACCCTCGTTTATCTCTAAATGTTCGGACACCTGTTTAATGATTCTGTTCATTCAAGATACGTGGTCCTCAACTCAGGAACTGACTCCCAGTGAAACATAGTTTCAGCTTCTTTTTTACAAGTTTTAAAATTACCCTAAAATCTCATCTACTCATGCCTGAAAGAGGTCACACCTAATTCTGAACATATTGGTGCACTCTTATGCCCTCTCATCAAAATATGTAAATATGAAAATATGATGAGATTGCAAACTCATTAAAGGTTACATGGTCGCGGTTGGAAGTGGTACCACATAGCTAATGGCTAATTATCAATAATGAGTAATTTCACACGCGTTGGCCAATTTCTAGGATTTGCCTATTTTTACTCCTTTCCATCAGTTCATAAAAGCTGCAGTCCTACTCTATAGATTCTATAGAGTAGGACTGCAATTCCAATCGAAGCCCATGTTAGATGTCTTCACATCTAACATGGGCTTCGATTGGAATTCCATAGAGCATATTATCAAGCACATTATCGCCACTTTATCAGCAGTTTTCTGCTGATAATAGTGGCGATAATTTTATCGCCGGTCTTGATAATATGCCCCTGTGTCTTTTGGAGTTTTTCTGGGATAAAAGTATCAGACCTATCACAGGGGATTACTGAAAAACAAAAATTCTGCAGATATTTGAACATAGGAAATGGGTGCAGTGGACGCAAAGCTTCATTTCATCATTGAAACAGATGTAATGATGAACACCTCGATGTGTGAACTGATGTCATATTTTTACAGGAATACAGATTGGATGTTTTCTTCCGTCAGACATGGGATGATGAGAGGCTGAAATTTAATGGACCAATATCAATTCTGAAGTTGAACAACTTAATGGCCAGTCAGATATGGACCCCAGACACCTTCTTCCGCAATGGCAAGAGGTCAATCTCACATGCCATGACCACCCCCAATAAACTACTGAGGATTACTCAGAACGGAAGTATTCTGTACACAATGAAGTGAGTTCAAGCCTGATTATCCATGAATGTCCACTGTTTTATGCTATTTTTGTTAATGTTACTCAGACAGAAATGTTTGTCATGTGTTACAGGCTCACAATAAATGCAGCATGTCCAATGCTGCTTATAAATTTTCCCATGGATGGACATGCTTGCCCACTGAAGTTTGGAAGCTGTAAGTATGCGTTACTCAATTGCGCTAAATGATTCTTACATGAACATGTACGCACTACTGATTTTATTTAATATGCTTTTTTTTAACAAATTCTTTTGGCATTTGATAATAACATATATCATGCTGTTGTGGTACTTTGTCTAGTCTTTCAGGACATTGGAGGATAAAGGCATAACAACAGCCAAGTAAACAGTTAGGAATTAAAAAGCAAACGAAAACATTCCCCCCCTCCCTCTAACTTGAGTGTGCCTTAAGCCTTGGTTTTAATTGTTTGAATCTAAATGGGTGTCTTTGCAGTCATATATGTCCCCGCCTTTGCTATACACATGAGTCATTTGTATGTGGGCCTCGTCAATCGTTTTCCTAAGGAGGATTGATCTGGTATGATGGCCACAGTTCTAGGGGGTACCTGGCATTGCGTATGGTGCTGAGTGGTAAGGGGTGTGTCAATGAGTCCACAAGGGTCTCCCATGCCCTGGCTATGTCTAAAGAACCTAGTCCACGTCTGATTCCACAGAGCAGGGTTATGCTCTCGTAGCCTGCCCATTTCTCGAGTTCCCACTTCCAGACCACCACTTGGGTTCCCCTTGGGGCCTTCCAATTCCTAGTCGTCTGTCGTTTCGCTAGGAAGAAGGCTATGTCTTGAAATTTGTTTGTGATTTTAGTTTTTACTGTGTGAGGAAACCAACTTAGAAGACAGTGTTCGGGTGTGTTTGGGATCTCCCTATCCATGACCTCAGCTAGCACTCCTGTGATTTCTTCCCTGTAGCTTTCGAGTTTCGGGTAACTCCAAAACAAGTGTAGGAACTCAGGGCCCGATGTAGGTCGGTCGGTAACGGCCGAAAATTGGTATTTTCGGCCGTTACCGACCGGTATTTGAGCTTTGGTATGTAGGGACACATATTTTACAGAATCGGTAAATTTACCGATCGGTAAATTTACCGATTCTGTAAAATACCGAATCGGTATTTCTACCGATTAGGTAAATTTGGTATGTAGGTGGGACTCTTCTGAGTCCCACAAGCCTTACCGATTCGGTATTTTAGCATCAAATTCAATTTGATGTTAAAATACCGATTCAGGTGTGCATGCACATGTGTGCATGCACACCTGTGCCATATGACAGGCAGACCTGCCCTTAGGGCAGGTATGCCTGCCACATGGCCCGAACCTTTTTTGGGGGTGCTAGAGGGTGTCAAAGTGACACCCCCTGCACCCTTGTCAAAATCGGTATTTACCGATTCGGTAAATACCGACCGGTATTGCCCCATTCATTCCTATGGGCTTCAAAGCCCATAGGAATGAATGGAGCATTACCGGTCGGTATTTACCGATTCGGTAAATACAAATATTTACCGATTCGGTAAATGGAACATCTGGATGTTCCTACATACCCTCCCTTCTTATTTACCGATTCTTAATTACTGAATCGGTAAAATTCGGTAATTAAAAATCGGTAAATAAGTACTACCTACATCGGGCCCTCAGTGCCTAGTGTCCTGCATCCTGGACAATATGCCTCCCCACTTGCAATGGGTCTGTTCATTTTACAGGGGGTGGGTTACTCCTTATGTAGTACATATAGATTAATATGTTTAAACCTGCCCTTCCTTGAAACTTTAGGGATTTTGTCTAATAGGTGTTCCCAGTCCTCTTCCGAAATAGGGGGTTTCCTGATCCTCCTCCCACTTACTTCTAAGGTCGTTCAGGTGTAAACTCACTTTCCCTCCAATTCTTCTATACAGGCAAGTGGCCGCCTTAAAGGTCCCCGACAGGCCACCAAGTATTAGCAGCTTTTAGAGTGGGGTGGTTCTGAAATTCCCTTATTCTGATATCTGCGGATCGCTGTTGTATTTTTCAAAAACAGGACGTCACCAAATACATGCAACATGTACTCTTATCTAGTGGAGTGGTGAGTGCAATTCCTGCACAGTAAAAAAAAAAAGTAGAAATTTCCCATCTACAGAGTGGAAATAGGGATCATTCGCTGCTCTGCGGGCAGAAACAAAAAACAGGTGCTTCTTGAAGTACTGTGGAGACCTGGGCAATTTATTTACCATGATTAGTTTTATTTACCTTTATGCTAGCTACCTCAAGGTAAATACATCGCCTGGACCACTGACTCCGAACTCCAAATCATCTTCCCCAGCAGGGAAGTCAGTGTGCAGTGCTTCCAGCGGGGTCCTCCTGGCACGCAGGTGCCCTCACAAAATCCCCTGCTTGGCAAGTATGGCTGGCCCCTGTCAGTACCAAGTCTCACAAGAATTTCTTGTTGCTTGCATTCCGAAATGCCCAGAATGCGGAATTCTTGTTTTGAAGGGCATGTTGCTTGCATCTCTGTTACAGCAATGGCTTAATTGTTTGCTGTGTCATGTCAATGTACCCTGGATGCGAAAAAGGCAATTTCACCCATCCCAACTTTAACAGTGAAAGCAGATTAACTATGCAGACTTGCAGACTGCCTCTTTTGCTCTGAACATGAAACTAAAGTAATTTGGCCATATGCATACAATTGTTCCATGCCCCAGAGAAGGGAACAGACGTACAATGCCTTATTAAAGAATGTTTATTTAATCTCGTCATGTCCTTTTCATGACCCCTGTGCATCATTTTACTTGGCCACACTAACTCTTACGCTGGCACTTTTCCTCACCAACCTGCTCTTTTCCCACCAGTTTCATTTTTTCAGCACAATCCTTAAAATATGCTGTGACCTACTTGCATTCGTAATACTTGGACAGGAGCACCCTAAAGCCATCTTCAGACATAATCTGGCATTTTTCAATATAGCTCCTGCCACTCAGCAATGTAACTGATCTTAGATTTTCCTCGGCATTGAGTCACTGGAAGGACTGGTAGCAGACGGTTACAGACTCTAATCTAGAACCAATGCCATGGTAAGGCTATGCAAGCCGTAAAGGCTAAGAATAGAGGGTCTTATTTATGAGAAGTGACGCATTGCTGCATGAAAACAGAAATGTGTCACTTCTCAGTGAGCCCTCCTTGCGACATGATGTATGCGTCATATATACTGTGTGACGCATCATGTTGCACGGAATGACAGATACGTTAGTACTACTGACGTATCTGTTGGTGCAAAACTGATGCATTGCTGGAGCTGTGCCCGAAACGTGACGCAACTCCAGCAATGCAGAGTGCTATGATTCTAGCACTGCGTCACCCTTAAGCCTGCTATGAGGCAGGTGTAAGGATTTGACGCAATGGCGTCCTAAAGTGGTGCACTGAAATCCTATTGATTTCAAAGCGTCTCTTCTACGAGGCTTTTTTGCGGGGGAACGTCCACCCTGCATACATTATACTTGGCGTGGGTATAATGTGGCGCAGGGGTTCACAAAGTGACGCTTCTGCCTAGATGAGTCACTTTGTAAATATGGTGCAACATGGAGCATTTTTTACACCGACGATGCGTCACAAAAATGTACGCACTGGCGGTGCAAAAGTGACACATAGGTTCATAAATAAGGCCCACAGTTGCCTAGAAGTGTTGCGACGCATCTGCCCACCTGTGCGCCACCACTGATGACCCGCATTTACAATGCGGCGCACTGTGGCGCTCGGATGGGCAGATACGTGACTCATCCCCGGCGGAAATGCGGTGCATTGCTGGAGTTGCGTCGCAAGCGCAACGCAGCTCCAGAAAGGCTTGGGGGTGCCCTATCTCTAGCATGCTGCGTCAATCCTTACGCCTGCTTCAAGCAGGCGCTGGGTTTTGACGCAGCATGGCCCAAAAGTGACTGAGTGAAATCTTGTAGATTTCACTCAGCTACTTTTAGGAGGCGTTCCTGCACCGGAACGCCCCCCCCCCCTCCACGGCGCAAGAGCGCCTTCTAGTGGCGCAGGGCTTTACGCATCTCTGGGAGATGAGTCACGTTGTAAGTACCCCCACCATGGTGCTGGATTTGCGCCGCCGCTGCATTACAAAAGTGACGCAACGCCGGCGTAAAAGAGGCGCAAGGGTCTTGTAAATCTGCCCCTAGGTGGTTAGGTTGCGCTTTTTAAAGAAACAAGCTGTTGTTCATAATGTGAATGAGTGGCCTGATAGACTTTTTGCAGTCACAAACCCTCTGAATCAGAAAATCACAGGCTTAGCGACTCCAAGGGGGATTTTTACAATGTTCAAAAGCCATTTTACAAGATGTGAAACTATTTCTTACTCATAAAAGGGTTCTTGCGATCCTTTTCCAAATACAAATAGAAGAGGGCTTCTTCCCCCATTTCAGATTCTGAAAGGTATGCATCAATGGCAAGTTTAATTGCAGTCACACACCATTCACCAATTACCATCCTCAAGATTCGTAAAGAGAAAATCTGTCCCTGGCGTTCAACTTCCCATGTTGATCTCATTATGCCTTTAGAAGAGCAGGCAGTGGCCCGGGGGACTTCTGCATCTGCCCTCTTCTGTCTTCCCAACCAGGAAACTTTTGCTTTTAAGCAGCAACTGTGCTTACAACGGGCAGGGCATGCAGATTGGCGATGCTAAAGCAGGAATGGAAGGAGCGTCTGTAGAACGGTTAAACATATGTCATTAGGGTTGAATAGAGGAAATACTCTTTCTACAGCACTCAGTAGGGGTACCTCAGTCCCTCAAATAAGTGTTCCTATTTCCAAATATCAACCCATGACTCATTCAAGGATTTGGGTATGAAAGAGAAGCAAGGTGATGGTCAAAATTAGGTGGGATGGTGTGAAGTACGATTGGCTTACCTGAACTAATTTTGTTCATCTAGACCTGGAGCAAACTTACTGGGAAGGAGAAATAATTATCACTCATGGTGAACTAGAAAAAATCTGAAAAATTACTCTCCCACGTTTGGATTTTTAGTGTAACAAAAAGTCCACACTTTAGGATGACCTGCAAGTGCACATGATATGATAGGGCCTGAGTGCATGGTACATTAAGACATGGTCATTTTTATGCAGTGCAGTCTTTATCAGCAGCGATCTCAAGGTATGATCTAATGATAGTTGTATATGGCTGGGCACAGGTCACAATGTTGAAGAATTTGAACAGTAAATAAATGAAGGAGAGGAGCTTAACACTTAAAAACAGATTTTGGAAGTGAGAATGTTTAATAGGTGACTTTTCTGTTTCTTTGCAAAGTTTTTTTTTCTCTCCCCAGCATATACAGATAGCAGAGTTATCCCAGAGAGGATCTGCCTGGTTGGATAGGCTTTGCTGGATGGAGCGAATGTGAAAACTGGAAAGGTTAGATTTTTCCACAACCAGATCGTGGGGTTCATCTTGATCTTCTGAAGCATCACAGGCATATTATATGCTGTGTAACTAGTATTTTAACACTGGAATGGTGTGGCAATCTATCACAACTTTAGGTTGCAGTGTCTCTGACACTTTTTGTGAACATTGAGGAGCAGGCACATTCACTCTTAAAAGGAATATCCCCTACAGGTCTCGGGATCTTCTAATCATCCTGGACTCCTCATTTCCAAGAGCATTCATGATTATTGACACCTGGAGCGTACAGCAGCAGGTACACATAGTGAACTCTAATGTGTCTGGAAATAAACAAAGATGTTGGCATCCCTAGTTAGGATAGAAAAGCTCAGTCCAGTGGCGATTCTTGTTGAAAGGAACAAATATGAGAGGAATCAATACATTTCAGGCGTAGTTCCAGCCAATATTTACAGTTGTAAATATGTATTTATAAATGAAAAATTCACCAAATCATTGCTGGTATAAATAGGTTTACTACTGCATATTTCTCCATCATGAGAGTGGAGAAATACACAATAGAAATTCCCATGCAAGGAGTGAGAATGGGAAACACTAGGCGTGGTTAGCTTCGAGATATCTGAAGGTCCACAACGTTGGATGTACTGGGTATTCAAAAACTTCCATCCTATTCTTTACTACCGTTGAAATGGTCAGAAATGTCCTCCGGCGAATGAATGGAGTGACCTCCATTTCAAGATAGGAAGGGAATCGGATCATCTAAATTGCGAGGAGAAATAGGGGACGGACTTTCTCTGGGGGAAAGATGTTTCATAGTAAAAAAAGAAAGGAAAAACATGGGAAATTTGTGTATTGGGCTCAATTTCCCCGGTGCTTTCTTCTACACAGGGACGGCCGTCACAGGTAAGAGCAGTGGGGTGGGGGCTGGGTGGGGGGAAGTCGTCAGACAATGGGATAGGTAGGATTAAATAAAATAATTAAAAAAAACACTTACCTTATGCTTGCCGAATTGACGAGTCGGCGATGCTGCGAACGCGAAGTAGAGCAGCCAGTAGAGTTCTAGTTAGTGGAGATCTCCAGGCCTCTCACATTTGTTAATAATGTGTTGTCGCTGAGACTATGAAAGCAAAGGAAGAAGCCTGACATCTTTTCGAAAAAGTTAAACATGTTGTCAAAGAAATTCACTAATGAGACTGTCGACGCTACTATGCATATAATTGCTGCATTTCCGTTAAGAACCTTCGTATTTAGATCAGTGGCATAATATATTCATAAGTAATGATCCTGGATGTATTATATTCGACTAACAATGTTTTCTATTTATAAGGCATTATCTAAAGGAACATTTAAAACAGATTAAATATAAATACCTAGTTACGATCTATTTATGTTTTCAAGTGGCAGATGTTACCACACCAATTCCCTCTTGAGGTTACAGATCTTTCAGAAGAAAATGTTAGCTTTTGATAACTACCTATCTTTATATTCAATATTGTCATCCATATCAAGAACACAAGAAAAAGGTTAGTGGAACAACCAGTGTAAGCACCTCATGCCCCCTCCAGCCCCAGTTTAAGCCTCTTCAGTGTGAGAAGTTGGCCTGGCATATGCTGTCTACTCTTTTAGTGGGCACCTTGAACCAGTCCAAATGACCCTTATTGATGGTAGGTTTAAAGACAACCCATATAGAAAGCTATCCTAGTGGTAGCTGAGGAGAGCAGCTTTCAAGCTAAGTGTAAAGCAACTTGTTTTACCAGTTTATAATCTCATGAATGACCAAATGAAAGGAGAACCACACCAGGTATATATATAAAATATATGTATTTATTCTAAACACATGCCTCTAGTCTTTCTATGAGGCTATAGGCAAAAGTACATTCAGTAAACCTATGCAGCACACAGTAAATTAGTACAATATACGTTAAACACTAGGGGCATACCAAATCATATATTAAGAAAGTGGTAGACGAACCACGACTGACATAGATACAAGGCCTAGAGCCTTTAGAACCACTGGGGCCATGAGGAACCACCCAAGGTAGTGACACAGAGGACCCAAGGGGGACGCGTGCAGTGTCTAAACACAGCCGCGAATCACCATTAACTTCTATGGGAAAGTTCGCAGTTGGAAAATTACAGATTAAGGACACTTAGAAGAGGACTTGGAGCAAACCCCTTTAGAACTAGGAGGTTCTAGAGTCAACACCCACGGGACCACCGGGGTACTCGAGTTACCTCACCCAGGGAAGCCGGGTGCATAGGTGTCTTTTCGTGTCGGGTTTCCTCGTCGATTTCAATGGCGAGCTGCTAAAAAATGCTACGTTGCAGGCAACCAAGTGGAAAGTGTCCAGGTGGGTCGGAGAACTGAAGAACCTGAAAGCAGAGGGGACAGAGTCTGGGTCACTTGCCAGTGACCAGGAAGGCGATGAGAAAATGCCAACCGATGTCGGGTGATTTCAGGTGAAGAAGGTGAAGCTTGACTCTTCAGCCACGAGGACCAGGAGGTGCCGATGACAAGAAAGAGCTGGATTCAATTAGTCCCACAAAGGATGTCGAGGGCTGCGGTATCGGTTTCTGGTTAGGACCCAACAAGCCTTGGCAACAGCAACCCATGCAGAAAGCAGAGATTGGCTTAGGTGCAGACCAGCAAGGTCTGAGGGACTCACCCTTTGGAGGGGAGTCAGGGAACATCTGGAGCAACCAGGAAACCCCAAAAAACGGAGGAGTTACCTTCGTGGAGATCCACCAGTTGGCGGGCCAGAGATCGCAAAGGGGCCTCAAGCAGACATGTTAGAAGCGGGGTCAGGGAACACTCGTGGTGTGTAGGCCCACAATCTTCAGTGCAGATGGTGCTCGGGGCTTGGACTACAAGTAGCCCAATGCACAACCTCAGGAAAGCTCGCGAAGTTGATGCACTAACAAATTTGCAAAGTGCCCAGAAGTACTGGTCGCACGTCACTCATGAGGGCTGCGGGTCTCAGCTTTGCTGGGATCTCATGGCGGCCTCTGAAATGTCTGGAAGTACATGTCCTGAGTCTCAAATCTATCAGGATCCGGCGGGAGCCTTGGAAATGCAGACCGGCAAGATACTTCTTTGGTGCCTGTTTGAAACAGGGGAGTCACTCCTTGACCCCAAGGGAGTTTCTTCCATCTTCTAGTCGATATAGAATGTCGAAGTTCCAGGATATATGTTGCAGAGTTTTGTACAGGTGTAATCTGAAGTCCTAAGGACTGTGGTCCCATACTTATACTAAGTTAGGCGGTTGGATATACTCTGGGGACCCACCAATGGGAGGATCCAAGGAGGGGGGTGGCTACACCCCTTTCCCTTTGTCCAGTTTCGTACCAGAGCAGGGGCTGAGTGCCCCTGCAACCAGTTTGAACTGGGATATGCACAGGGACACCAAGTGTGCCCCCTGCACTGTCTGAAAAGCATTCTATGAATGCACCCACCCATACACTACAACCTGTCTGGGAGGTGGTTACACCTCCCTGTGACAGAAAAGCTATTGTCCAGGCCTCCCTTGCCAGAGTTTTGTCCAGCAGCAGGAGGCCAGACTCATGTCTGTGGCTGCTGCATACATTTTGTCTAGAAGTGTGGAATTCTACCCCCACCGCCAGGACTGGTGGGGGGGGTAGGATTCCAAAGTGTTTGACATGAAACACGACATGTTTCCATGCAGCCATTCCAAAGTTAGCATTTACTCCGAGGTTATAATGCCCTTAAGAGTATATGGTCTGCAGAGGGGTCCTGCTCCTGTGTGGGCACCCTCTCTCACAAAACCAAGCACTCTGCCTTCAGGATTGATAAAGCCTGCCATAGGAGTGACTTAAAGGTTTATATGTGTCACTGATTAAAGATGGATATAGGTGACCTATATCTAAGTAAGGGGTGCATGCACCACCTTACCCAGGCTGCAGTAACAGACCTGTGGTGCCATTTTGGAAGGCATCCCAGGGGTGGCATAATACATGCTTCAGCCCCTAGTAGGCCTCTGGGGTACCTATGCCCTTAGTACCTAAGGTACCATATACTAGGGACTCACAAGGGTAACCCAGTAACCAATCTGGAGTGTACCTAATGTACATGCAATCAATTTAGAGTCTAGGAAGCAGCTAGGCTGGGACCCTGATTAGCAGGATCCCAGCCAAACAAAGTCAAAAACCATCAAAACACCAGCAAAAAAGTGGGGGCAACCATGCAGTCAGATTCCACCTTCCTACACTGAGTCCCTGCATCTGACCGCACCTTTTGGTTATTTTTCAAAACGAATAATCATGGTGTCTCCTTCCTCATGGTGGTTTTTGTAGTTTGTCCATTGGCTAATGAAAAAGCCAGAATGTCTCCTGTTGCCTTTTGAGCAATCACCTTCGCACTAAATGTGCCAATTTGTCTATTACCTCCCCTCAAAGTTGTTCTGTGGTCAAGCAAACACATATCATAGGGGCCTTCAATTTCATCACATGTAAGGAAATGTCCCGTTTGGGAGCACTCAATGGGATCGACCCTCCTAGGCAATATACATATTTACGCACTTAAATAAGCACTTGAATAGTACTAATTTATGCTAAACACACTTTAATACTAACTTAAGAGTTCTTATTCCAGTGATTTATTCAGTATGAACCCAAAATCCGCATATAGCTTCTTGCTGCTAGTAGCAGAGGTGACAGCACTGTAGTGTTTCAGGTTGTGGGACAGTGAAATTTGGAACACCCATCGAGGGGAGTTCATCAACCTTCTCCCATGGGTTTCAGAATACTGGTTCAGCCCGGCATCCCCACAGCACAAGTTACATAAAAGATGACCCGTCTAAGTTGGGAGTTAGTTAAACTTACATGAGTTTCTATATGGGTATTTACCAGCACGCCAAAGCACAATTCAACACTAGCTTTGAGCAAATCTCGCCCATATCCCTCACAGGAGCCCTTCCCTCCTCGCAACAGCCAGTCCTGCAGCCGCCTGCCGGGTTACTTTGCCAGCACACCCTCTACGGCCTGGATGTCTCAGCGTTCCTCCTCGGCGCTGGCCATAGCATGCTGACTTTAGTCAGGCATCCCACTACCTAGCCCCTGGTACTGGCTGAGACACTCATCAAAGTCCTGCTCCACTGCATTACTGCCTCATCACTTCACCTTCCCACTAGTCGGAGGGCAACACGTCCACAGTGGCACAACTACTTACCAGGAACACCCACATGGTGCCCCGAGTTCAGTCATAGACTACCCCTGGCCTTCACCATGACTGCAGCAACAACGCTTACCTCTGGTTCCCGGCCATGAGTACTATGCTGTCCTGCCGTGCTTTACTGACACACCGCTTACCCTCAGCATGACATCCATCCTGCCACTAGAGTCATATGTGGTGATCGGCCCCTAGCCTACAAAAGCAGCATGGTGTAAAGCCTGGGTGGAACACCTCGAGACATATTTCAAAGCAATGGACATTAAAGATGGCAGGAAACAACCTCTAACCCTTCACCTAGATGGGACGCATGTGCACAAGATCTCCAAATCAGTAGTCAAAGCAGGTGTACCGCACACTTAGACAACACTCAAAAACGCCATTACTGCCACTTTAAACCTTTTGCAAATCCTGACAATGACTGCATCCTCCTCCACCAAGCATGTCAAAAACCAGACGAATCAGTGAACATGTTCTAAGCCCATCTTAAAGACCTTGCGAGTACATGCACACTGCCCGATGAAGAGGATGATGTAAAGGCGCAGTTTTTCCAAGGGTGCTCCTCTGTGAAGTCCCCAACATGCTGATGTGAGACATTCTCACCCTGGGGCAGTTTAAAGAACTTTCCACAGCAAGGGCAGCCCACATGGAAATGGTCATACAGACACCTCTCAAGGAAGAGCCCTTCAACGCAATCATCAAGGAGTCCAAAAACACAAAGTTTGAGGCAACCAAACCCAAGCCCACCCTGCAGGTGGTGTGGAGAGCCGTACTCCTATCAAATTGACTGCCCCGCACTTGGCATGAATTGTACCACCTGTGGAAAGCTGAATCAGTTTTCAAAAGTATGCTGCCCCATGCTGAGACAGTCCCGCTGGCAGTCAAAACAGAGTGAGCACTCCATCAACATCCACCCCGACACAATGGAAGAAGCAATATGGAGGACAATGAGAAGGATGTCAATCATGTGGTGCAATCAGTAGAACCACCGCACACCTCACTCCAGTCCACCCCTCAAGTGCTTCCTCAAAGTACAAGGCACACCTACCACGGTCTTAATTGCCTCAGGGGGCAACAATCAACTTTCAGACCTCAGACTTGTACTACAACCTGCCTGCTCCACCGGTGCTTCACCCGACAAGGTCAATGTCTATGCTTTCAGGAACCACTCACCCTTTCAGCTCGCTGGTGTTTTTCACCTGGACATCACCCACCAGGACACCACCACCACCAAAGCCAAATTATACATTTCTCGTGAAGGTGCTGGTTTCCTCCTGGTTTGTCAAAGACCCAAGACCTCACGCTGGTGCGTTTCACTTTCAGTGTCCACACAAGGGACTCTGACAAGCTCACACAAGAGTTTGCTCCCTTGTTTGATGGCATAAAGTGTCTCAAGGGCAAAGCCATCCAGCTACATATTGATAAGTCCATTGAATCTACCAAAGCAAAGCGTTGCACCTACACCATGAGGTAGAACATTAATTTAATCACCTTGATGAGGCTGCTGTAATCCAAAGAGTGACAGGCCCCACTCCTTTGGTCCCCTCCATAGTTGTGGCCAAGAAGATCAAACAGCCAGATGCCACACAGATCTGTGTCGACAAATGGGAGTGCAACCTGACAACCATGATAGATTATAAAATTGGAGAGCTTGTGCCTTAAAAGTGGTTTTCCAAAATGGACCTCATGCCGGGTTACCACCAGATACCCTTGCACCTGGATACCTACTCTATAACAACTATTTCCACTCATATGGGTCTACTGATATATACCCGGATGAACTTAGGCAAATCCAGTGGTGCTGAAATTTCTTGCACATCATCAAAGAGGAGCTAGCCGGCCTCTCAGGCCTCTTAAATGTAAGTGACAATATCTTATCAGATGCACTACTTATGGACAGCCACTTCACATACCATGAGTGATATTCACCAGGCTGAGGAACCACTGCCTGATGCTCCACTGAGAAAAGTGTTTTTTGTTACCAGTTCTCCCACATGGCATTGGGCCTGACCTGGTAAAGGAGAAGGACATTCAAGATGCCCCAGCTCCCACTTCTGTGTCAGGGGTATGAAGTTTTTTGGGCATGGTGATACACTGTGGTTGATTCATGCAGAACATGGTTGACTTCACAGGCCCCTTCCATGAGCTCACCAAATCCATCAGCCCATAGGTATGGGGAGGAGAAGAGCAGGAACAAGCTTTTTGCAACATAAAGGAAGCACTGTCAGCAAACAGGACCGTGAGTAATTTGACCCAAGGAGAGAATCACAACTGGCAGTGGGCGCCAGCCCCACAGGATTTGAGGCAGTACTGTCCCGGCGTCAAAGCTGTGTAGAATAGATCCCAGTCACCTATGCCAGCTGAACCCTCACGCCAACCACACAATGGTGTCATTGTGATCTACTGGGGGTCTCACCATTTCTACATGTACTTTACAGTCACTCCTTTACCATATGCATGTATCACAATCCACTGATTCCTTTGTTCGAAGGATCCGCATCTGAGCTGCCCGAAAAATGAAAAGAGGATCCTGCAGTCACAGGAATTCAATTTCAACATGGAATACAGTCCAGGCACCTGTGATCCAACTTCCTGTTTTACCACGCTCGGCCAGCCACTCAATCCACAGCTTGGGAAGCCCAAGACACTGAAGAGCACACTCATCTTGTCATAGAGAGGTCCACGTCACTTCCCATGTCCCTGTTAGGGGTTGTGGAGGCTATCTAACAAGACGATTGCCTGAAGATAGCCATTAAAGCAGTACAAACTGGTGACTGGAACACCCTAAACTGTCACATCGCCTGCTGCACCGAGAAGATGAAACTGATGCTACGGTCCCTGTACCATAATCAGAAAGAACTCTCTGTGATGGCAAAAGTGTGCCTCTTGTGATGAGCTCACTTGGTCTTCTCCAATACTCTTAGACATGAAATAGTTCAGTTAGCACATGGAGCTCACCAAGGAATAGTACTAATGAAAAGGTAGCTCAGAAGTAAAGTCTGGTTTCCCAGCCTGGATCAGTAAGGGGAGGAAGCAGTCAAAGACTGCACCACCTGCCAAGCAACCAGTCAAACCGAACCTCCATCGCCAGTCATTATGGAGGAGGGGCCCACTTCCTGATGACAACATACCAGCACGATTTTGGAAGCCTGCCTAATGACACATACATCCTCATTCTCATAACTGATTTCTCTTGAAACCCCAAATGGAAATAGTTCCATCCACCTAAGCAACTGAAGTAATACCGAAAGTAGAAAAAATGATGGCCACCCACGGGGTGATGGGGAAATCCACATTGATTACTGTCTGCTGTTCAACAATGTGGAAAATGTAATTTACACATTTCTACGGTAATATTGGCTGACCACTCACTCCACCACCGGCATTGCCCTTAGCCGATTGTGCCTGAGACAGGCGATAAGAGATACCACCCCCATCACCCAGTGTGGATTGACCACCCAATTCCCCAAACCGCTTAAATCCCCAGTGAGCAAGCAGGAATGAATATGCCTCATGCCAAAGGTGTGCCAAATATCCCCATGTTAGCCCAGGAGAGCAGGTGCTCATAAATGATTGTCATCCAGGAGGCAAGTTCCACCTGCCACTCGAAGCAACGCCATGAGCTGTTACAGACATAAAATGTACCATGGTAACAACTGAGAGCGAAAACAGTCACGTGAAACATCTCTCACTTCAAGAGGATCCCAGTGCACTGTGGGGCCAGCTCATCAGATCATGAACCTCCCAAAGACAGCCCTCTTGGTAGACTGGACACCTGTGAGAGACATCTGAGGAATCTGACACTCACGACCAGACCAACACTCTAATGCAACAAGTCCCTGCCCAGCAAGCAAAGCCCCTTGTCAGGAACTGCCCTGAGGCTGGAGGAGACAACCAGACCTTGACCCAGTGAAGGGGTATTGAGCTGTTTCAGCTGAGTCTCAAACCAGCCCCATCACAACAGTATAATTACTGTATATCCAGCTAATGGTATCCACCTCCCCATCACCAAAGAGGAGCTGAACAAAAAAAAACTTTTTCAAGTTGATGTTGTTACAGGACCCATGTTAGCAAACTATTTACATTGCTGTGTTTCTGCTATCGCTGAATGAGGGAGGGATGTAGTGTTTCAGGTCTTGCGGGACAGTGACATTAAGGACACCCACGCAGGGGAGTTCACCAGTCTTCCACCACTGGGGATGCACTTTCTGCTAACAGCCCTTACCTGCTGCCATCCATTGCCATGAGGGGAATGGCTTCATGAGGATTCTCTTGCCGCCCCAGTCTTTCCGCCAGCGAGGACCTGCGCCCGCAGCCCCTGTGCCTACACCTCCCAGGGGGCTGCCGGTGGTGCTTGCATCCAACGTCATCGGAGGGTGCCGGAGGCCTCTAAAGCTGGCCCGGCCCTCCTGCAGCACGGGACGCGCTTTCTGCTAACAGGCCTTACCTGCTGCCATCCATTGCCATGAGGGGAACGGCTTCACGAGGATTCTCTTGCCGCCACAGCCTTTCCGCCAGCGAGGGCCTGCGCCTGCAGCCTCCGTGCCTACACCTCCCAGGGGGCTGCACGTGGCGCTTGCATCCAACGTCATCGGAGGGCGTCAAAGGCTTCTAAAGCCGGCCCAGTCCTCCCGCGGGCCAAGGGCGGGCCCATCCGCGCCCGTCATAGCCAGGAAGAGGCTTGGCTGGGTCACCCCACTAACCTCCACCCCTGGACCTAAAGTAAGCGGAATCACCCTCTATGATTCTGGACCAAAGAGGCATCGTGTATTCTTCTATGCTTGAGGGGCTAATTTTTGGAGGAATTACTGGAAATAGCACAACTGTCTGGTGAATGCAAACGTTTTGCTAGTTATAGCCTGGCTTAATTGTTAATTGTTAAAAAATCCTTTTTTACGCACTTATCGAATTTAGTAAGGTTGTTACCTGAAAATCCATTAAGAGTGCAACATTAAGTGGGGACTATGGCTGCCAAACATAAAGGAGTGGGTCCAAAGGCAGGGGGAAGTGTGGCTGGTGCTCTGGATGCCTTTTTGAACAGGGCTGGATCCATGCTTCAGCATGAGATATTGCTAACTGAGAAAAGGCTCTTGATGGGTATATATGCAAAACAAAAAAGATCTTCAATGGGAAACCTGCGATTGGCCAAGTCACCTGTAGTAGCGGTACAATCCGCAAGCCTCTTAAATATAGACCCATTAGAACAGTCACAGGGGGACATGGTGGGCATAGCACAGAGCCTGACCCGGGATTCGAGAAGTGGGTATAACCCACGGCCTGAGGAGAGTATCATCTCCCAGGATGACCCTGTGCATGATGCGACACATGATAGGTTTGTGGTCCCCCCCAGTTTTCATAATCTGGACTGCCCTTCTGACCACTTTTCATCTAATGCTAAACCCCATTCTCCCATTGATAAAGGGGAAGCCTGTGATACCCGATCAACTAGGCCTAAGAGGACAGCCAGGGATTGTATCAGTGAAGCAGGTGGTTTGGGGGAACCGTTGGCAAAGCAAACAAGGGGTGGCCTAGCGACACGGGTTCAAAACAAGGCTAAAGGGAAAAGTAAACAACAGAAGGGAAAATCACCCTGAAACTCCTGACGCTGGGGAGGCCCAAACTGTAAATTCTGATGTGACCGAGCAATTTGACATAGGGGGTAGCCAGGCTTTTTGAGAGCGCATGGAATCATTAATATCAACAATCCTCGCTCCTTTTTGGACTAAGCTAGGGGTCATTGAAGATAAAGTTGCCTGTTTGGCAAAAGCCCTTGAAACGGTGGGTGGGAGTTTATACTCAGGTGGGCAGTTACTGTCATCTGGTAATATTCAGCAGGAATCAGTCCAGCGAATGTTCCCACACTCTATTGGTGTCCCACACCCGCAAAGCCTAAACGACCCATCTGGGTCTTTGAACGCCCCCCTAGCTGGTCAAGATAGTGGCTAGAACAGATTAACTAATAACACTGATGAAACCAGCCCAAGACATTATCGATTTATCACCAGCTGCGGGCCCTCTTGTTGTAGTCCTGGCTGGTGTCCCTCCACTGAGATCAGATCAAACTGAATCCTGGTCTCAGCTAAAAAATAAAACTGTGGACTGGTTGACCAGACAAAAAGGCTTTAGGCCTTTTTTAGCAAATACAATTTTAATGGTGCGTAGAGTGGCATGGCTTGGTAAATCACAAAAAAAGATAGGGGGGATTGTGTTATTGTTAACTTTAGAAGACCCGTAGTTGCACAAACAATCCTTGAAGCACAAGATCACCTTACAACCGCCATTTCTATTGTGGCTCTCCCCCTGGGCTATTTTTATAGGTCCTTTGTGAGGTAACATGGGGAGTTTACTCCGCTTATTGCGGTTTCAAATAGATTTGAGGCCTTGTCCAACTTAGACCATCAAGGTTGACTGCAAGCCATGGATGCACCTATTGTGAAGCAATCAATAATTGGGACATTGACGGAAAGGGAAGCCCCATTCTCAATGCCTGACCTTGAAGTAGTGGTCACACACCAGATTGTGTTGCCAAATCCCGTGAACACAGTTGACTTGGAAGTAAAACAAACGGGGCAGACTGTATCCGAGAATAAAGTAAAGATTCTTTCATGGAATATTGCCGGGTTACGGTCGAAAAGAGGGGACACAAACTGGGAGGCTTTTCTGTCAACGCATCACATTATCGCTCTGCAGGAAACCCGGGGTGCCAATGATTCCTACTATTTGGACGGGTATTGTTCATTTAGAAAAAATGCTGAACCATCTGTAATGGGGAGATCTAGGGGGGGTCTTTTGCTATTGTTTAGCCTTAAACTATCATATAGGCCTGAGTTGATAGTGACAAGCTCCCCATACATTTTAGCTGTTAAACTCGTAGGTGACAATCTTCCAGCCATGTTGGTGGTAAATTTTTACAATTCCTTTACAAGAATAGAGGATTTGGAGCATTTAAGAGCATTGTCCATTTTTTTGGATAATTATGATGCCAATGATGACACGCCCTACCATCTTTTAATTCTTGGCGATTTTAATATTCATGTTTGTCACTTGAACTGTATGCAAGGTATTGAAGATGAGTATGGCCTGAAGGGGGTAACCCATTTTGAACACACGAAGAATGGGGCATACCTGGAGAGTATTTTATCTGCCCACTATTTGTTTTGCCCAACACAATTAGAAATTTTGTGCCCGGTCCCAACCTACACAGGGCAAGGTCACTGCAGCATTATTGATTATATTTTAGTTTCATGCCCTTTGACGGACTTAATAGGCTCATTTTGCTTTACACCGAGTGGTCTGAGTGATCATAATCCCCTTATCATGGATATTAAAATTCCGGCCCTTGTAAACGTGAAACCTTTGGCACTTATTTCTAATTCTAACATAGCTGCCAAAGACCAGGGTTGAAGGCTAAGATGGGAGGTAATTTTCCCAGTCGATTTCCTTGATAATTTATACAGTAGTCAATCTGAGGATTTGAGTTTATGTTTAAATGCGGATTCTGAGCCAACGGTAATTCTAGGTGCCTTTGACTGTATAACAAAACAGGTAGCGGCCAACTTGACTTCTCGTGGTAAACCAAGGCCAAAAAAACATAAAAAATGGTTTGACCAAGCTTGTATTACTGCACATACTGCACTGGGGGTGTTGAAAGAGCCTGTAAGGGACATTAATATGATTGCAGTGGCCAGAAGGGCCTATAAAAATGCAACTAAAACAAGGAAGAACCAGTCAAAAGAGATGGCTTGGTATGAACTCAGCCAAGCGCGTGTCCTGACAAGCAGTACCCAATTCTGGAGAGTGATTAACAGCCCAATATTTGATGAGACGGCTAACACTGTCAAAGACTGTCTTATCCCCCCAGAAAGGTGGGTGGAACACTTTAGTGGTCTATACACTGATGTTAGCCAGCTGCTGCTTACTCCTCATGGGGAAATCATTCATGCCCCAAAAATTATATTCACTGAGGAGGAAGTTATTGAGGCGATTGTGCATCAAAGGTGAAAGCACCAGGCCCAGATGGGGTGCCGGCTGATCTTTATAGGGCAGACCCCACTGTATGGGCAAGGATTTTAACTCTTGTTTTTAATGCTGCAACCAAAGTTGGTTTTCCAATGTCTTGGGCTAAAGCAGTCATAATCCCAATATTTAAAAAGGGCTCAAGAGAGGACCCGGCCTGTTATAGGCCAATCTCGCTTCTGAACTCTGCAGCCAATATTATGGGGAAAGCCAATCTCGCTTCTGAACTCTGCAGCCAATATTATGGGCTAGCCCGCCTTACAGACTGGCTGGATAAGAACTGCATTGTATCGTAACTACAGTTTGGGTTCAGACAGGGAAAGGGCACGACGGGCCAATGTCTAAATTTACATCTTGTCATAGGGAAGTACACGGTCGCTAAGCAGGGGGTTCATCCATTTAGCTTTTATGGACTTGTCCACTGCTTTCGACCTTGTAAACAGGCAAAAGCTTTGGGCCTCCCTTCATAGTATCGGACTGGAACCTGCTCTGATTTCCTTCCTGGCAGCTATCCATGAAAATACCTTGGCAGCGGTCCGTTATAATGAGAATGGTAGCCTAACAGAAGCATGGCCAGTTAAGCGAGGGGTGCGACAGGGGTGTATTCTTTCCCCCCTGATGTTTACGCTCTACATTAACAACCTGGGAGATGCTTTAACTTCATCTTGGAAGGATGTCCCAAGAGCTGGCTCAAAAATGATCCCTGCATTATTGTATGCAGACGATGCAGTTTTGGTGGCAAGGACGGCACGAAGGTTACAATCTCTCTTAGATTGTTTTATTGATTTTATGGACTCTCTAGACTTAATAACAAATCTTAAAAAGTCACATTCTATGTCAATTGGTAGGGGACGGGCCAAAAAGGTAAAATTTTATTGTAAAGGTTTAGAACTTACGAAAGTCCCGGCCTTCCCATATCTAGGGGTTCTTTTTGACGAAAGAATATCATGGGTTACGCAGCGTGCACACAAAAAGAATATCCTTGCTAGGGCGACCGGGGCTCTGCTAGGGTTCGCAAGACGGTTAGGTTCTAAGCCACTCTGGCCCTCATGAAAATTTATAATGCCAAGTGTATCCCAATGGTGTTATATGGGAGTGAGGTTTGGGGCTACACAGAGTCTAATGACATTCAAACAGCAGAAAACGTTTTCTTTCGTAAGCTGTTGTTGCTCCCAGCCTCTGCTGCAACTTTTAATATTCATGAGGACCTTGGTGCTGGTTTTATTTCAGACCAGATCGCTGTAGCCCCATTATTATGTTGGTTAAGAATTTGGGCAAAGCAGCCACCTAATCTAAACCAATTGATTATTCAGGATTGTATGTCTTTAGACAAAGGCTTAGACATCCCGTGGATCCGTTATATTAAGACCCAAATGGACTCACTGGGCAGTCCTGACTTGTTTTTGAACCCTAGAGCTCTCGGTAAGATGGCCATTAAAGCCATGACGTCTCAGTTCCTGAGTAAGGTGATGCTGATAAGGGAGGAAGGGGAACTGGCAAAACCCTCAGTCAGAAGTTTTGGAATGTTGAGTTCAGGTAGAGAAATTCAGCCATACCTGACTTACATAAACAAACCATATCATCTGTTTGTGTTAATAAGGTTTAAATATAACATGCTCCCATGGCTGTTGTCGTTCCCAAAAGGCTTTTCTAAGGAGGGGTCTTTGGGTCCCTGTCCCTGTGACAATTTCTCTGAGCAGAACACCCTGCACATGGTATTTATCTGTGACTTTTATGCTTTACTATGTAAGAAATGTATTTTGCCATTGTTAAGGGGCTGTAACTTTGAGCAAGTTAGGCCAGCGTTAGCCTACTTGCAAACGCTTGGGTCCACAGTTTTGTGTTTTGGGGTAGCCAGTTATATCTCAGGGGCCATCAGGCGAAGTAACAAATTAAAGTTATAGCGATGACTGTCTTCTTTTTTAATCATGTTATGAAAAAGTGATCTTTTAATTGAAAAAGTTCTTGTGTGACAATCCTGTTTATGAAATATCGATCTTTTAAATGGAAAATTTGCTGTGTGACAAACCTTTTAACCTATTTATTTGAACGCCAAGTGTCCCTTTTGATGGTGGAATGTGATATATTTGGCTGATGAATTATACCAAATGTTTGTTTATTTGTAATGTCTTATTGATATTATGAAATTTTGACCTGTGCTTTGATGGTTTTCAATTTTAACCGAATAAAGCTAATTTTTGACTTGACTTGACAGTCTTCCACCATGGGCATTAGTACAGTCCTTCAGCCTGGGTCTATACATTAGAAGTTAATTAAGAGACGGCCCACCTAAGCAGAGTTTGTTAAAGAGAACACAAGTACCTGTATGGTTCTTTACCAATGCACGTATGCGCAACGCTAAAAGCACCAAGATAACATACGTTTGTCATGCTGTGTCATGTTCATTTGCAGAACTATCCTGAAGATGTGCATTCTATGGACATTGCTCAGGAATGTAAAATGGTGGGGCAAACCTGTCAGAGATGTTTTAACTTACAGTATAATTGTGAGCTTGGCTCAACTCAGCAAAGTGTGTAGTGTATTCTACCAAACTACGGATGATTGTCCATCGGGCCTAGCTGAAGGTGCATTTTTAGTGGTTAAAGCTATACAGAAAGATAATGTATCCCCTATAACATAGATCTCAATGTGGGTAGGGTAGATACTTTATTGTTCAGTTAATTAAAACTACAATATGAGACTCTTACATAACCATATGACACATCATAACAAAATATCTTTTTTAAAAGAACCATTTTAATGTACAGTTAGAATCTTCGTAATATATTCAAAACTGCAGGGTAAAATTTGATTTTTAATAGCACAGAACTACAGTTGAAACATTTCATAAAGCCTTATTGCACTTAATAGACCCATAGCACATTACATGTCCTATTTACACCATTGTGGATTAATCCACAATTCAATTTGTGCAAATCAACAAGCCTAACAGGGATCCTCTATTATCCTAATTCTAAATGATTAGTCATGGATGAAATGCGCATGAGTGCATGCCAGAATTTACAAAGATCAATATGAAAAGCACAAATCTATGATTTTTGCATATCATCAGCCCGGATATCCATTATAAGAAAGTGATTAACTAATTAATATTTATATGTTCAGTTAATAATAAGCTTATAATGTACCACATTTCATATTTCAAGCTTAAAATTACCTAGTAAAATGATCTTAAAATGCACTTAAAACTGATTGAAAGTTTAAAAATAATTTGTTCCTTTGTTTTCCCCGGCTGTATCTGTTTCCCCCACTTTCTTCTTTAAGGATTTTAAAGTTTTATATGTTCATTTTTATAAACATCATTATAATTCTTAACCTTAGAAAACTTACAAAAAACCCAAAAATCTTTCCTCCTAAATCCACCCACTCAAGCATTTATCTGACTTGGAACCCTTACTGTCAGTGTTTCTCGTTCCCTTCAGTTTGAGGTTGTGTAAATAGCGGGAGCGACATTGTAAATCGTTATTATATGCATTTAGCTAGTTTACCCTCCGCTACCTTAATGAACTTTGGAAATTTACCAGTGAATGATAAATCTTCTCCAAACAAACTAGCTAGTAATGCTTTATGATGCGCAAAAGGCATATTTGTTAATACCCTCCCATAGCAGGCTTCTGCGTTCTCTCGTTAGGATAGAGCTGGACAACTGCAAACTAAATGACAAGCTTCTTCTCTGCAAAAATTACAGAGGCGACATGACGTTGATTTGCCCACCCTTTTCAAAACTGGCAAATTGCTACAAAATTGAAAATTGCCCAGCCGGAGACACATAAGCTTTATCTTTAATTTTAGACCGTTCAAACCCCCCAGATAGCTCTGGGTTTTTAGATGGCCATATGATGCAATTACCATCCAAGAGTGGGATCTTTTCACTAGGGCCTCTTTATTTATCAATTATAAAACTTTTTACTGGTCCCGTTAATCGCTCTATCAAATGCACGGTGTGAGAGGGATAAAACCCATAATTGTTCTGCACTAAATGTGGTCATGGCCAGATTAAAATATTCATGGGCTACCGTACTTCTAGGGTTGCTTATAGCCTGCCATATGGTTGTCATCAGAGTAAAGTTAATATCTTTTTTAAATTTATAACAGAATTTCAGAACTGCCCCAAAACTGTTTATATTTTGTCTCTTGAGGCCAAACTTTAATCGAATGTGTGCAGGCGAGGCCTGTTTTGGAAGATTAAGTAAGCGACAATAGGTCCGTACCGTGAGCTCATCTATTATTTTATCGGCTTTCCCTCTCAGAGTCTCCACATCATATAACAGAGACGGTTGCCTTGATTTGTAATAGTGGTTTAAGAGACATGCCTCTAAGGGTGTTCCGAAGTGAGGCAAATGCTACACTTAATGCGTTGTTTTTTCTTTGCATCGCCACACAGTGAGTCTAGAAACAGCCTGTTGCATCAAATATAACCCCCAAATATTTGTACTCCTGTCCTGAATCTAACCTTAGGCCTTGTATATAAACTTTTGGTTGTTTTACTAAGCCATGTGTCATTAGCATGATTTTGTTTTACTTAAATTAGCTTTTAACCCATGAATCAAGGCATACTGTGCAGTTTCACTAATTAGCCTCTGGAGCCCCTCTGTGGTGTAACTGAGTAAGAGAATATTGTCAGCGTCCAGCAAATGGGAAACGTTAAAGTCCGCCATCAACGGGGAATGTGAATTGATTTTGTTCTGACCAGAAGTAATGTCAGTGAGGTACAAGATGAAAAGGAGTTGGGCCAAGACGCGCCGTGTTTTAGGCCATTCATGGTTGGGATATTTTTTTAGATTGTTGCGCCTTGACCCAATCTAACCCTAATTTATGTGTCTGTGTACAGTAATTGAATTGCTCTAAGTAAGGTATATGAAATACCCCAATTATACCAATTTACCCTACAGAATTTTTTTCTGCACTGTACTGAAAGCTGAACAAAAATATACAAAACACAGAGGAAGATTAATTGAACGCCACCTTGCTTGTTCTATTAGACGAGCCACCATCTGAGTGTTGATGGATGTGCTTAGGCCTTTGATAAACCCAGTCTGATTTCTAGTTATCACATTTTTAGCTTTGACGCAATCCGTCAGTTCGACCAGAAGGCATTTGGTGAAGATACGTGGCCTCACAGTCCATAAGGGCTATAAACCGATAATTGGCAGAGTCTGCAGGTTGGCCGGCTTTGTGCATAGGGGCCAATATTGATCACCTCAAGTTATCAGGGATTACTTGGCTAAAAAGAATGTCATTGAATAAATTGGCCAAGTTCTCCGCCCAATATTGTGGTTTCTGATTGTAAAGAGCTTGGGGAATGCCATTTGGTCTGGGGCCCCAGCTCTGTGAATATTGCTGATGATTTTTACCACTGTTCTAGGGAAAATTACCATGGATGGGGCTTCCCTTGTGATATTATTGGTGACAGGTTTTTGAGGATCAAGTTGTAGACACAATACCACCATACATGGCTCCTAGATTTTTACTCCAAGTTTCTTCTGAGATGTTTTATGCCAAGCCTAGAGATTTCCTGCTGGTAAAATACTTAACTAATTTCCGGAATTCTCTAGCGTCTTGTCGTTTGGATGCGTTGAGGATTTTACACCAGTACAAGTCTAATTATGTTTTTCTTTGAAGCCTTACCTCTTTATTATAAAGCCACCTTAGCTTTGGGAAAATCTCGCTCTGGTGTCTTTTGTTCGGGTTAATTCTTAATACCTTTAATGCACAATTCAGCTTCTTTTTTTTCGGTTACAAGTTTGACTGAATTTTTCCTTGTAAAAATAGGATATATAATTGATGTAGCTGATTGGCAACTGGCAATGTGATTCTTAACAAGATACTCCAATTGATCGTATCCGCAAGTGCCAATTAAGGCTATAAATTATTCTTTTTATTTTTTTCCCTCATCAATGACCACAAGGTTTCCACCCAACCCTCACTCATCTGTGCTTCTGCACCATCATTTTGCATGGGTAAAGAAGCATAGCATATATTGAAAAAGGATGATTCTTATCTGATTTCAGTGAATTTACTTCAAACCAACATCTGCAAGATCACTGGTTTTGTGCAATACACATACACCACTCAATGGTATCCGTGAATGTCAATTAAGGCTACAAATTATTCTTTCTACATTGTTAACTCATCTTTGACCACTGGGTTTCCAACCAACCCTCACTCATTTTCACATCTGCACTATTATTTTGCATGGGAAAAGAAGCATAGCATATGTAGAAGGTGGATGATTCTCATCATATTTTAGTGAATTTACTCCTAGCCCCATGTTACCTCAATAGGATCACTGCCCATCGTGACAGACATTATCAGTGGTTAAAGCATATGTATCAACCTAACAACTATGTGTGAAGATTAATAAGATTAACTAGTTAAGATGACTACGGACGGAAAACTTGTGTATAGGTGTTGAATGTTTAAAGAAATGTGTGCTTCATTAAAGCCTGTAGAGGAATTTTTTTTGTTAGGCGAGTGAATAACAGCAAAAAGACATCCACCAATCGTGGGAAAGTTCACAGATATGAAATGTGTCTTGCACATTGCCAAAGGTTATGTCATTTGATTGCTTATAGGAGATTGGGCATATGTGTAACTAGTTGAGGACTCGCAGTACACCAAGCCTAGAGCACACTCTCACAACTTTTGATGTAATCAGTGGTGTGATTTGAGTTGTTATCAATTATTTAATTTAACATGTCATGTGTGATGTAGCATATGAGGTCATAAGCAGTGTATGATGGGGACACAAATAATAGTTAGTTCACTGAACAATAACAGGCACATTTCAGGTGTTTTATTGATTTGTTTGGAAACTAAAGGTACATTTTAACTGTTTATTTGGCTTTGGCTTTCTCAGTTATTTTTTGTGCTTTTTTGATCATATTTAAAACTGAATTATGACTACCGTCCACCAAGGTTCTGCAACCAAGTCCACTGTTGGCATCCACTGTTGGCATCCATCCCCTATTGCACACATCCTATGGCTGTATGTAATGGGAGATGGCTGCTGGGCTTGGACTTCGGTCAGGCCCTGCACTCAACCCTCAGTGAGTCGCCAGCCCCCCACTGCTCACTGCCTTTGGCAGTGGGAGCATGGGTAGGCCTTAGCACCTGACATTTGGCAGGGCCCTGCATCCAGCTCTCTTAAGGTGGCCAACCCTCTATGGGTGCACAACCACCTCTGCATATGGACTTTGGTTGGGGGTAGCTATGGTTGGACACAGGCCCTCTCCACTTGCCAGGCTTGGCAGCTAAGTTTCAACAAATATTTAACATTCCATTGGTCCATGCCTTATGGCTAACTGTTCTTGGCCTGTCAACTGGCCGTGGGCGGCCAACTTCCACTGCACATGGCCAAATCCAGAAGCTTGCCTTTCTGTTTTTTTTTGGGATCCTCATTTCTAGGAACAAGCACCAATACCTTGGGGCCACTCTGCTGTGCAAGCTTTATTCACTCATGCAGGATCGTTGGTACAAGAATCAGGACTTCAAATCCAAAGCCATGGTACAGAATCTTGCATGAGACCACCACACCATTGTAGGGAAGCTTGCTCTTGGTAGCAGCAATTCTGTGAAATGATATCAGGGGATCTCACTGGGTTCTACTGGAGTACCCTGGATCAAAACATAACAAAATAAAAAAGTATATTTAACAACAGACGAGGGCTTTTGGTTTCCTCCCAAATGGGCCAGCGGGTCAGAGTGCTTACCCCGTCTCTTATGTACCATTTCTGAACTTTTCCCAAGACACACTATCATGCACTATGCCCTGTAACATACATTGGAGGGTCTGGGTCACGGCCGCAAGGGTGTCAGATGGCATAACCTGATGGTGTCCATCAGGCCAAACGACACCAGGGCAAACCCGCGGTCACTGCAAATCCGGACTTCCATTGTTGATCAAGCTACTGCAACCACGAAGCTGCTGTCCCCGTATCGATGTAACAAAACTTAGACACGCTTTGGGGATAATTACATACCGTCGCCTAAATAAGAGACCATATCGGCTCGCTGGGACCGCATACCATACTCCACCTTGTGCATACTAGATGTTGCAAGGATTGTAATTATTGCAGTACATACGAGTGGATATATCATGACCTGCTGACCACATATACACGCAGGGATTTTTGGATACCGCTATAGAAAATGTATTAACTACGCTTTGGATACTAGAAATAAATTCCAGAATTCCATAAACCTCACTGTATTTGAAGCCTTTTTAAGGTCATAAGAAGCAGAGATGTATTAAAAGGTTATATATGGCATACATACATGGCGTCCTGATGAAGGCTCTAAGCCGACACGTGTGTAGGAATTTATAATTCCAGAGCCATGCCCAAGTGAATATGTACCTCATCTCAACAACAAAATAAGAATTTATCATTGTATACTTTTTTGTCTAGAACAATGGATCATTTGTCTGGAATGAATGATGAAACTAAATGTCTAAACACTTTTTAAACACAAAGATTATCATTACCTATACTACATATTCTGTTTCTGTTTTTGAATTATATTAATGTGTAATTATGGTATAAAATAAAAACCAATATTAAAAAATATATATTCTTGTACCTAACAGTGTATGTCTAGAATATTGTGTATGCTCCAGAGGTCCGCAATATTATTTTCAACGTTCCTAATTTGTTTTGATTTCAATTGCTTGATGCTCCCTGCTTTAGGAAGTTTGTCAGGGGTATCCTTATTTTTCCAAAAATAACCTGATGGAGCTCACATTGTCCGACAGGGGAAAATGCAGATCAAGAGGCCTAACCTAAGTGCACCTTGGAGGCTATTTTACTGGGCTGGTTAAGGTTTATGGTTCGCTCTGCCTCTCACACTTGATGCCTTGAGGACTTGGGTACTGACATTGACTGGTCCTGCTGTGTGCTGCCCTCTGTGACCACTATTGGCAGATGGCTCAAGAGCAGGGAAAACTACTGGTGGTAATATCTGCTTCTCCTTATTAATATCACCCAGACTCAGTTCTCTGCTACAGAGTTTGACAGTCATGCCTCATTACCCGGCTCTCATACACTGTGTAATGGTGAGGTCTATCTGCACTTGCCTCCTGCTCTGGTTATCCCCAGCTCAACCTGTGGTGCTAGAACTGACTGCGAGCAGCGCTTGAGGGCTACTGGTTTTAAGGGGCACATTAACAAAACCAAGGAGGATCCACCCCCAGTGCCCCCAGTCAGTGAGTCTGGCACCTCTTCCTTGATACAGGTAGCAGAAACGGAGCAGGGCCCAACATGGAGGGATAAACTCAATGCTATTCTGGCTGCAATCATCTCCACCTGGGAGGCACTATATTGGAGAAGAGGCACTGTGGAATAAAGTTGTTTAGCAATTCAATTCAACTCTTTATTTAAGAGTGGAAGTATGACTAAGAAGGGAGCGGTACAGGCACCACAACAGCAACCATGGAGTAACTGACTAGCACCCACCGTCACTACATTTCACCCCACCAACATTCCGGCCATACCATGTCCCACACATCTTCCCTCCAATAATACAATCCATCAAAAACAACAGGAAAAATATGAAAACAGAAGCCACTGTATAAGTCATTTATCACACAAATCTGACTGATCCAGAAGGACCAACTATGGGATTACCCCAGCACACATCCACTGTAATGGCCAGTAGTTTCTTCTCTCTCGTACTCCACCACACTTCTTTTTCTTGACTTCCCTGTCTTCCTCCCACCAGTAATTCCCCCCAAAATCAATTCCAATCTCTCATTCCTCACTCACAACCTCTGTACCTACCAAACCATAACATCACCCATCATGTAACCACTCTCACATTGTTCCTCACCACTTTTAGACATGCCATACTTACTCCTCATGTTACAAAAACGTACTCAATTTCAATTCCAGATTCTTCCATCCTCCAATTTGATTGCACTCCCTAAAACCTTAATGACTCTTAAAGATTCTGAACAATATAATGTGCCCCTCTCAACAAAACATGATTTTTTCACCCACACATACCACCCAACCTCATACCTGGAACAAGGTTTCCTTCCCACCAACAATTTATACAGCATCCTGCCAGTCACATAATGGGGAGTAATTCTGTAAGAAAACATTTCCTGAAGAGACTTCTTCCATGACAAACCAGATTTTAAGGCTAATTAGATAGCCCCTTTTATTATACTATTAAAGCATTCTATCTGCGCATTACCCTCTGGGTGGTACAAGGATACTCTCACATAGTTAATTCTAGAACATTTAAAAAAAATGTACATCTTCTTTGACGTTATTAGATACCAGTACCTCAAGAATACCTTCTCTTGAAAACACATCCTCAAGAAATTGTGGATCATGGCCAACTCTTCTGGAAAAAATCCCTGCACGTGCCTGAATCACAGAAACGAAAAATTTGGCTTGTGATCCAGGAAAAAATCAATGCCATCGGCGTCACCCAGCGCTCGATAGACGGACTAAAGAAGCGCTGGTATGACCTACGCAAATGTGCAAAGGAGAGGGTGGCTGACCGGCTCAAACAAGCCAACCAGACAGGTGGCGGGACATCTACTGTGCCTGTACCAACTCCCTTGGAACAATTGGTGGAGTTCACCCTCCAGCCAGAGAGCGTCACTGGCATTGGAGACGCGGTCAGGTCTACCAGTGGAGCCAACAGACAAGGTAAGATGCATGCACAGCAAGCTGTGCCCCCCCTTCGAGCCCCAATCCCCAATGACCCAGAATAAATTCCACTCCAGTCCATCATTTGCCAAAAACCAGCAATGCATCATGGGAGATGTAGTCTCAATTAACACATAGCATAACAGTTAGTCCACTGAACCCAAATGCATGTCACACACATCAGTAAATAAGAAAGCGGGGGACAGTCAGCTAATGCTGCTATTCAAGTAAGTAAATGGACATTCTTTATCAACAGGCAACCCAGCACACCAGGCTGCTGAAGGGGGGAGAGAAGAGTCACCCAGGGAGCCCAACAGCCAGGATGAGGAGGCCCTGTCACCTGCTGAGTTCGTAACCATCACTACCAAGAGCCAGGAGGCATACAGTGGGTAGCCTCCAGGAGATGGAGGACTCAGAGGAGGAGAGCATGGGAGCCCAACAGTCCATGCAGGAGGAGGCTGAACAGCGACCAGGAACACAGTCCCCCATGGAGCATGGCCATACAGGTGCCCGACGACGCCATCCAAGGGCTCACAGTCCTGATGCACAAGGAGGGGAGTCCAGTGTTGTTTTTGCAGGTCTGGAGGGGAAGATGCTCAAGGTTCAGCGGCTGCAAGGCAAAACAATGTAGTCAATGCAACGCCAGATGGTGTCCCTTAACAAAAACATGCAGGACATGAAAGAGGGCATATACTGCCTTAACAACACTGTGGCTGAGGGCATTCAGGACATGGCAAAGGCAGTGAGACTGTTGTGCAGCAAGATGGACAATGAATGTGGGCCAAGGCACAGGGAAAGACAGAGAATGGATGGTCACACAAAGGCGGTGAACCAGCTATGCACTGCCACCTCTGTCCTTTGCAGGCGCACAGTGGCCATTTAGTTAGAGATGGTCAACTGCAGCCGTGACGTCACCAGCTGGTTAGTCACAGTCCCCAGTTCCTTGGAAGTACTACAGACCACGCAAATCGCTGCCACAGGATCGGGGGATGGGGGTAAGGTGAAGAGGGAACAAGCGGCAGAGGTATCACTCCCCCAATACAGGAGTCCAGGAGGCGCAGTGGAAGGCACAGACCAGCCACAGGACAGACCTCTAGGGAGGACAGTGTGCCTAGTGAACGTAGCAGTGCTGCGCGTGGGCGCAGAAAATAATAACAGGCATCACCTGACATTGGGAGATGGGTGAAGTAACCCATTTGACCAAATGATGGGATTTGTGAATTTGCATGGAGAGTATCTATGCCATGCTGAGGTTTTTTGAGGAACTGTGAGGCCTTCATGGTGCGGCAGTGTGCTGTCCTGTTGCCTGACTGAAGGTCAATAAAACATCATTGCACAATTGCATCTACTTGCTTTGTCTCATTACATACTCAGAAATAGTTGTGTGTGATCTCAGCCCGTCTGTGTCTCCCTTCTGGTGCTGCTAGAACACCTGTAGCGCTGTGCTGTTGCTGCGGACAATCCTCACCCTCATCCTCTTATTCAGTGATTTCCACAGGTGTTCTCTTCTTTGTGGCCAGGTTATGCAGTATGGCACATGTAGCTAATATTTAGCAGCAGATCAGAGGCCGGTACTGCTGTGCACCTCCACTTTTGTGGAGGCAGCGGAACCTGCTTTTCAGGAGTACAAATGTACGCTCCACCACATTGCGCGTAGATTTATGGGCAACATTAAATCTCTTTTCACTTGGGGTATATGGGTTGAAGTATGGAGTCAAGATAAATGCACGCACCGCATATTCGCTATCACCTGAGTGTTAAAGGAAGAAAGATTATTCACAGTAAGCAATGGATACATCACAGGTGTACATCAGGGTGTGTTGTCACTTAGATTTACCTAGCAGTTATCCTTCTCTAAATTCACCCCAAGCAAGACAAGTGTAGATCCCACTGTTCCTGAAGTTGTAGGAATCATGCGTGCTTTGATCACAGGACCAAGAAAATGTTATCTTTTTCTACAAAAAAACTATAGACACTCTAGTTTGGTTTCTACTTTTCTGTACAAACGAGACTACCAATCTGATAGCCCTAAGAAGGACCTCACTTGATCCTTGTTTTTTCGTTCTGGTGCATTTAGAATTGCTTCCACGTGGCTTACTGTAGGAAAATACCCTCTTTAGATATTACATAGCTTCAGTATTCAATTTACTGATTTCCCAAAATATATTTTTATTTTTTTTACAGCTAAGCCATTTTCCTTAAGTGCTGACAATATTACTCTGAAATTCACATCATGTTCATGTTGATCTTACCAAAAATTAAAAGGTTGCCCTGAAACACCTTTGCACCACTTATCCCTTGCAAAAGACTAAACCATTCTCGCTGAAAAACTGTGGATGCACCCACGAGGCAGAAGGGCATTCTTTGGTACTGAAACATTCCTTCTGGGATTATTGAAGCTGTGCAGTGCCTAGAATCATTGTCTAGTTCATTTTGGTGATATGCACTCGTGAGGTCAATTGTTGAGAAAATGGTTGCATCACCAAATGAAGAAGTGAGTTCTTGAAAATTAGTTAGAGGAAAAGAGCTCACCCAAATAGCTTCATTTCAACACCTCAAATCCATGCTTCAATCCACACAAGATGTGCCAGAATAAATGTTGTAGATACCAGTTTAACAAGTACAGCCCAGATAATGTTTGCCACATGGTAAACACAAGTGACATTACCAAGGCAGTGCTTGCTTCGGAGCAAAGCCGCCAACAACCCAATTACACTCCTGCGCCTCAGGGCAAACCAGGTAAAGGCTGCTGCAAGATAATTGGCGCTTCCCAGGCAATGTAGTTTTAAAGAAATGGCAGCTAGGATGATGCTGATGGCCACAAGAAGACCGTCTGGTCCAGCAACACAGCCTTCTAGTGTGTTACCAGGAACTCACTCTGCACACTGGCATGACACACTTCCCCATCCAACTCATAACAGAGATACAATCAACTCTGAGCACTGCAATTGTAGACCGAAGAAACCACAGCTTGCTCACCGCTCCTCATTGTCCGCAGATACCGCTACATCCCATCCTCGTCGCCATTGTTGGAAAAGAGTCACTTTCCACTCAGGTTGGTTAGCAATTTAACTCTTTATTTAAGAGTGGAAGTATTAGTAAGAAAAGAGTGGTGCAGCCATTACCGCAGCAACCACGATCTAACTGCCTAGCACCAAACCTCACCTACTGAATCCTCCACCACTTTCCATTCCACCCCAAAAACATTACGACCTTACCATGTCCCACACATGGGAAACTAAATTAGACTCTGTGGCAACGAATCTCGGCCACCTTCACACTCATTATAGAAAAATGGCAGACGAGTTTCAGGCCTTTGAGACCACAAGAGCCGAACTGACACCTGCCACCTGCCACGAAGGAACATTCAACCTCGAATTCTTGGCATGTCTAATCAAATCCATACCCTGCAGGTCAGAATTGAAGATCAGCAGGGCAGGGCTGGGTCCAATAACATTAGAATAGTGGGCCCTCCTGAACTCAGGTGGTTATGATAATCTCCTTCCTCGATGACTGGTTACAGGAGGTGCTAGCCCTGGAAGAGTGATTCGAATTACATGCATTGGTGCAAATTCATAAGGTGCCCTCTTGGTTCCAGCCCGAGAATGCCCCACTGGACTTTGTTGGCACAACATCTGCATTTTCAAGACTGAGACTATATTTTTAGACAGGCACATGCTAGGACCCATGTCTAGGGGGTATATGCCTCATCTCCATTCTCCCAGATCTTACAACATCTATTCAAAAAGTTAGTGCCTCATTTCTTACAGGTGCAGGTCAGAGTAATCTCCGGTTACACCACATTTACGATAACATATTCATTTGTGGACTCAATTTACACAGATGTGATAGTTATGCAATCCAGTATAGATTTTTCTCTCAATTTACAACACTTATAGATGACAATTGTGATACTGTAAATTATATTTAGAGTCTTAGCACTGAGGAAGTCAGTGGTAAATGTAACCACAATGAAGAAAAACATGTTGGCTACTGTATTCTGTCAAGACCTTTAGGATACGTATGAATTATGAACTGAAAAATAGAACATTGTGTACTTTGGATTTGCCAAGACTGGATAATCTTTGAACTTTGGTGCTCAGGAGTCTTTGCGATTGTTGAGGGGAGCTGTGTCTCCTAAACTGAAGGGTTTCGAGGCTACCTTCTCTCCTTGGAGCACCCATGAGATGTTCAACTGGACAATTGGGCACACACATTTTCGTGCAAGCAGATAAACTTGCCGCCTTGCTTTATGTTCATTTCTTACAGTTACGAAAAGATTATGTGATCTTGCTATCACCTACACATTGCTCTTCCCAGCCAAGCTCAGCGTACAGCAAGATGGTAAATTGCTATTTTTGACACACTGATGGAGGCGTGGGAATGGATTAATGCAGATGATGCTCTCGAGCAACTGGGCCACCAAGGTGACTTTCGCTTACCTCACCAACATAAACAAACACGCTTCAGGGGGCAACGAGCTAAGAGGCCCTCACAGAGGCAGGCTCAAGAGGGCAGGGACCAGTCTCTTACTGCTGCTGCTCCGTAGGAGCTGGTGGTGACCATGAGAGTGCTACAGCTTCTGGTGACGAAATGGTTTCTGGAAATGACAGAGCCCCTGGCTCTGATACAGCATCATTCTGCCTAAGATTACACCACAATATGTGGAGGAATTTGTCTAGTGGTGAAGTTGTTGCCTTTGTTGAGATGGACTGGGCATGTGCTGCGGGGGGGTGAGGAGGGGTCATTACCTGTCTCTCCCAGGAGGTAGCACTGCTCCCACTTCTTTCTCTTCCTTATCTTCAGACGTGTGGCTGGTCAAGGGGAGTTATAAACTGAGTATGGGATTTATGTGGTGTCCTCCAGCCCTATCCAAGCTTGAGTGCTGATAGCCTGAGGTCTCACTGCAAGAGCATTTACACTCTAGTTCTATGTTGGTTGGATCGAGCGCTATAGAGCAACTATCCCGGGGGTTACAGTTGGGGTATGTTATGGTTGTCATGCCTCCATTATGGGGGACATGTTTCTGTTTAGTGTTCCTGTCACCGGGACGTGATGTGCCCACTTCTGCATCTGCAACTGGTGCTTTTAGAAGACATGAGATAGGTATCTTGGTGTGTGGGGCTTTCAGTCGATATTCACTTGCATGACTAGCACCCTCTCCACTTTTGGGGTGATCAACTGCAATGTATTGGATCTTTATTCCCCTCCCGGAGACACAATATCCTAATGTATCTTAAGCAGAGGAGAGCCCAAATAGTCTAGTTTTAGTGATATGGCTCCTCCCGGACCCCTTTCATACCACAGATTGATATAGTATATCCTGATGGCAGTTACATATTCCTAATGGGAAAACTAATCAGCACAGACAAACATTTACATCCCTAACATGGGATAATTCCCCCTCCTAACCTCTCTTAACTCTTTAATTGAACGTATACATCATTCCCATTACTGTTTACATGATATTTCAACTGTATTGGAGACCTCACCATAGATAGGCCCCACCCATAGCTACCTTCATTCCTAGCACATAAAACAGCCAGATTATTCTGGCAACAAATGGAGGGGTGGGGACTCATTGACACTTGGACTGTCCACTCCCGAAGGGTAGCATTTTCTCCTATTACTCGGTTATGCGTAAGTTGACAGTTCAACTTGACACCTTTCTCTGTCCCCCCACTGTTCATGCGAGAGCCAAGGGATTGAGTACCAGGCAAAAACATACTCTGACCATAACCAACTTCTATTGTCACTCGACTGGCTAAAGGATAGACCCTGCATCACATCTTGGAAGCTTGGTAGCGTGACTCTTGACAACCCAGTATTTAAAATCACATTAGGGGAGGTGATTAATAATTACTTCAGGGGCAAAACAGGCATGGTCTCCACTCTGCTGGTGGAATGGGAAGCATGTAAAACAGTAGAACATGGTCACTGTATTTCGGCTACAGTGGGGACCCGTGCTTGGCTTATCAGAGAGATCCTGTCCCAGGAACACCAGTTAAGGAGCGTGGAGGTTGATCCAGTGCCCCAAGACAGACTAAAAACAAAAAGGGAAAAGCTCCTAGAAGAGATGTAATGCCTTTGCACATATGACTATCAAGCCTACCTAATTAAAGCCCATTCTCAACATGATAAAGCTGGTGGTCCAGATGGTGAGAGGGGCAATTAAAACCCTGGCCAGGGACAAAGTTGTAGTATAATATGGGCTTCCATTTTACACGACTTACGCTGTTGCGGTGTCCCTAGGATTGACTACAATGTAAAATGCAGCCAGGTCAGCCATGCAGTTGGGGTCAGCCATGCAGTTGGTTCCCCATATCAAAATGGGCAAGTATGGGGAACAGGTATCATCTTATAGAACTCTTTTTACATTAAATGTAGACTACAAACATAATGGTTGCTAGGCTACTCCCTTACGTTGGTGAGGTTATTCATGTCAACCAAACGGTATTTATACCCTCAGGCCGTACAATCCTCAACTTGCTGCTCCACCAACAAACTATCCTAAGGCACTGTTGATATTCACCGATATGGAGTCTTTGCAGTGGTATTTCCTGTATGGTACTATTGCCAGCATTGAAGCAGGGAGCAGTTTCCTTACTTGGATGAGGTTATTACATTCATCTCCAATGGCCATGATTAGGACTTGGGCAGCATTTTGTCTTCCTGCAGAATTGAACGCAGCATGCAACAGGGTTATCCGTTGTCACCAGTACTTTTCACAATGGCTATAGAAGTAGGCCTGGGTGTGAAAATCCACTCCGCTTGGAGACTTTGTGGAGTTTTTCCCAATCCCCACTCTGCACTCCGCAGAGGGCGCAGAGGACGCAGAATTGTTTTCCTCGCTCGTCAACATTAAGGTGGCGAGTGGGGTAAATTTGATTCCAGACCTTCTTCCGGCGAGTTTTCTCAATGTGGGGGGTCGTGGCTGGTCGCTACCGCTCAAATTGAGAAACCTTCCTTTTGCTTTTAAGCTGCAGCTTGAGTAGATTATCTACTCAAGTGGCAGAAGCAGCACCCTCCTTCTTGGTGCAGTTCGTGCTGATTTTATTGATCTAAAAATCAGCGTGAATGCCACATTGTAACGCACTCTGCTGCTTGCAAAACTCCATGTCGTGCAGGGAAGTTTTCTGCTCACTTCATGGAACTTTGTGAACACAGCCCAGGCCTATATAGAACCACTAGCCCTGACACTCTGCACAGGCCAGTGTTATCAATGGCTAGTGGGTACGTTTTTGTCAACATGCAGATGACCTATAAGTACATCTCCTAGGGGAAAGTTTGAATGTTGAGGGAGCTTGCCATGCCCTGGAGGTCTATGGATGTTTATCCGGTCTCCTTATGAACTGGGGCAAGTGGAATCTATTCTCAATGCACTCCCCTGAGACAACAGCCACACCACCAGAGGTAGGTAATGATTTCCATAGGGAACCATGTTCATTTTGTTACCTGGGCATCCATATTTACCATACGCTGGCCAACGAACTTGAGGGCGATCTGTGATTGGCCTTCTCATCCCTTCGATCTGCCATCCCTTTTTTGTATGACTCTCCCATTTTTAAATATGGCTTTTCTTCCTCGCTTCTTGTACTACTTTGCGGCAGTTCTGATTTGACACCTAAAAGTCAATTTTGGGCAAGGTGGACGGCCTGTTACTTTATATAATTTCAGGTACTGGTTAGTGGTGAGTGGCACTTGCCAAAGTCTCGCTCCTCATTGATGGCGGATTAGCTGGCGGTTCCTGAACTAGAATGTTATTATTTGGCGACTTATTAGAGACACTAAAGATAGGGAGGTGCTCTATTTCTTCACCCACATACTTGGCCTAGAAACGAGCACTATGGCCTCCTACTAAGCATGCTACAGTTTGTGCAGGCGAGGACTTTGCAGTGACTGCAGAAAAAACCCTGCACGCAAATGACCTCCCGTGACAGTCCTATTGCATTTCTCACATGTGGAAAACTGTTCTGGGTTACGGGACTGGGAGAGAAGAGGTATGTCGGTACCACGAAACTGATATATTGATGGGAAACTGCGCATGTTCGCGGATCTTTTTGAAGACTATGGCATACCCACCCACCATTTCCTATGGGGTGCAAAGTTGGCAAAATACCCTCAGAATATATAGACCTTTAAACTCTCTGCTCCATTACTGACCAATTACATGCAAGCACCCTTATTTCAAAGCTCTATTGACACAAACCCAAAGTGCGCTGACAGTGCTACGAGACCGCTTTGTGTGGGACATAGATCATGAGCTCATGGACTAGGACTGCTACAATTTCCTCAGACACATATCTTGCACATCATGCAATGCTCACTTCCAACTTATTCAATTCTAATATATCCACTCTGCCTTGCTCCATCTTTACCATATGCTTTGAGGCCATTATTCCTTATTGTGGCATCGCCCTGCCAGCTAGACTGCCCATTTCCTTTCACTCTTGATGTTGAATATATATCAACTCGTCCACTGCTATTCTCTCTCTTCTTGTATGCTAATACCTACATAACACGAGAGGCCGCCAGTCTGTGAATGGGTGCTCATTTGGAGGCTGATTTTGTATTGATCTGAGTTAGGGTATGTTACCACTGTGACTTATGTATTAGCTTTGTGTTTTCCTTTGCAACCCAGTGTACTCAGCTTTGTATTGCCATGATGATATTGAAAAATGTTTAAAAAGATAGATCATTCTGGTCCCACGGATTCTTCTCTGGATCTGCAGTCCTGAAAGGCCTGATGGGAGAAAAAGCTGCAGACACCAATTAGAAATGACAAATAATTTTGGATTCACAATGGATCCACATTCCAGATAGCTTGAACTTATTTTGAGGGTTAATTGGTTCACACTCACCCGAAGAACCTATTCAAATGCTAATTTCTCAAAAACTACTGAACAGATTTACACCAAATAAAAAAGCACACTTTAAAAAGGTTCTAACTTCATGCCAAATCTGGTTTGATACCATTCATTCATTTTTTATTTATTAGTATTCAAACATTTCTAGGGAGATTGAAATTAAAAATGACATATTGCAATCCCCCACTGTGATTTGTTTGGCCCCTGCTTGAGACAAACCCTTTAGCATGTTTATTTTAGTCTTGCTATGTCAAGTTTTAGTCAGCTCAATAAAAGGGGAGCCAATATAAAGGGGATCACAATATCATTCATTTGCTAATATTTTTGGTGTTTTAGGAAATATCTGCAACATTTGGCAGTTCCGTGCATGTTAACCCTACTCTTGATACATTGAGTTTAATGAAAATCCATTATTAGACTTGGCACCGCTTTTTGCTGTTGCCTCATCTGTTTTTGCTGGTCTAGATGCTTTTGGAACTTTGGAACTTTGCCACTGCTGTTCAGTGGCAAAGTGCAAGTACTCCCTATCGTAAATTGTTGTATCGATTAGTGATTCCATGATTAGTTATTTGATTTAATTGTGAGTCCCTAGTACAGTGCACCCTGTGTGCATAGGGCGTGAAAAATAAATGCTGCTGGGGGCTTGCAGCACTGCGTCAGTGCCACCCACAGACGCAGCTTGTAAAATGTGGTTCGGACTTGCCATTGCAGAGCCTGTGTGCAGTCTGGGACTGCCATGTCGACTTGGCAAGTGCACACACTTGCAAGTCCCTAAACCTTCGCTTTTCTGCATGTTAGTCACCCCTAAGGTAGGCCCAAGGTAACCCTTTGGGCAGGGTGCATTGTATGTGAAAGGTAGGATATGCCCCGATGTGTGCGGCATGTCCTGATAGTGAAATACTGCCAATTTCTTTTTCACTATTGCAAGGCTATCTGTTCCCATAGGCCCGAATAGGCAGTTTGATTATATCGTCTTATAAACATAACTGACCCAGGGAACAAGATAGGAAAATAAAGTTTAGTATGCCTGAAATCTGAATGTTTAAGTGCATCTTTTAGTGTGGGTGATTTTAACATTCTGTGTTTGAAAATACCACTTTTTTAGAAAGTAAGTATTTTCTTGCTTAACTGTCCAGTATGTCTCTGCTAGGTTTGTGTATTGCATGTCTGGCTTGTGAGTGACAAGAGTTGGGAGAGGGCTGCGACTCCAGCATTCTGATGAGCCAGGGCTGGACTGAATGGGTTGAATTTAGAGTAGGGGGAGGTGTTTTCCTTTCACCTGCCTGAGCCAGGTCTTCTTTCAACAATGCTGTCTCCACCTCCTGCCAGGAAGCTACACCAGTGAGGACAAAACTGGTTTTTGCTGGGTACAGACACTCTCTGCCTTCAGAGACCAAGGATTTGGGTGTATAAAAAGCGGGACCCAGACCCTAGAACTTTAGATCACTTATGGGAAATCAAAAGGAACCTTTACAAAGGAGAAGAACTGAAGAAGCTGGAGGAGGATTACTGCCCTTGTGCTGTTTGCTGTTTAAGGTTGGCCGGCAGTGGTTACTTGCTGCCAAGGAAAGGAGAAAAAGGACTTTGCTGTTTGCTTTGTCACCTGCTTGAAGAAAACATCTCCAAGGGCTTGAAATTGAGCTTGCCTCCTGTCTGATGTCTCAGGGATACAAAGACTTCACCCCCAGCTCCCCTGAATCCCCTTGCTGGGAGTTCCAACCTGCAAAGAGGTGCCTGCTGCTGTTTAGGACCTCTAGAGACTGTTTGTTGTTGGGAGCTGGAAGATCAACGCAACGAGGAAGAAGCGTATCGCATCCACACCGATTCCCGATGCATTGCCGAGTCACAGAGAACATGCGTGCCACATCCACACCTCGTCCCAATGCATTGCTGAGCCACGGAGAAGAAGCATGCCGCATCCACACCGGGTCTCGTCGCATCGCATCAAGCTGCCATTTTTTCACACCGGATCGTCGCCACGCATCGAGGAGCCATCTTGTCGCATCATAACTGGAACGCATCTCCTCTTCTCTGGTAAGGAACAGACACATCGCCTCCCCTGCGCTGCAGTAAGGAACAGGTGCGCCGCCTCCCCTGAAGCAAGGAACTGACGCATCGCCTTCCCTGCGACCCTTTTGTTTGTTTTGCGTGACGCATCTAAGGTACTTTGTTAGAAAAGTGTCGCATTTACAACTTGCATTGAACTGAACTATTTCTACCATTGAAGAGCCTATTTTTGATACTGTATTGTGGATGTTTGCCGTTTGTTCTTGTTTAGATAAAGAATACTTATTTTTCTAAACAGGTGTGGTGTCCATTTGTAGTGTTCTCACTGTGTTACTGTATGTGTTCACAAATACTTTACACCCTGCCTCTGAGATAAGCCTGTCTGCTCATGCCAAGCTACCAAGGGGGCGAGCAGGGGTTATTTTAGAAGTGAATCCCCCTTGTCCTGACTAGAAGCAAGGCTCCCTATTGGGACAAAGGTGCAAACCATTGCCAACTAGAGAGACCCATTTCTAACATCCATCAATGAGGGTCTACATTGAACAGGGGGCTGCAGAGTCAAAAAAGTGTTCCTTTGCAAATAACTTTGAGATTCATAAATTAATTGGCTCGCTATTTGATAGGTTGTTATCGCGTTGTGTCCACTGCAGGAATCTCAAGCTTCAGGCACATCTGACAAGGGGTCATAGTTAACTTGGAAATCAAAAATTATTTAATTTGCTAATATATGGTGCTATATGAAATTTGGCAGAACCTTAGCATGTTAAGTTGTCCCTTACTTCCGGGTTGGGATAATAATCCACTAACTTATCGCTGCCAACAACTACTGTGCACAGCCTTCAAATGCGCATAGCACAGTTTGAATGTGAGTCATGGGCTGTAGCCTGGCTCAGTATTCTATTAGTGAGTAATATTTTCACTGGTTCAGAAATCATCCTTTGGTAGTGTTGAGCCAAAGTAGACAACAGGAGCAAAAGTCTTCAATTTCCAATGGGAACTTCTATGTTTTTTGCAGGTACACAGAGAGTTGGCAAACCTGACTCGAGGGTTGTTTGAAGATTAATGGTCCAGATCGCTTTAACTTTTAATCATTGCAAATCACTGGCACATTATTGTATTTCTAACTTTTTAGAAACTACCCAATGGATTTACTCCAAATCAATCAGTTGCACTTCCCTGGGTAAAGTTTTAGATTTATGCCAATTGTGCTGTATTAGCCTTAGGGGTTTCTTTATATAATATGGAGCAAAAATTCCTATATTAGTTAAAATAAAACATGCTGCTTTTTTCAACCCCCCCCCCCCCCTTTAAGAATGCCCCTCTCCCAGGATGGCTTTGCATGAAACTTAAAATATCCCAATTGAAAAGATGGTGTCTACCAAGTGCTGTGCAGATCTGTAAAACAGTGCTAAAGTTGTTTGCAAATAAACATTGTTAACCCTTCCTCCATTTAACGCTTTCCCCTTTCTGAGATCTGCATAAAACCTGAGATTCCTGCACTTGGTATAACATGCTAAAAAGCAGCAAAATGTAATCCAGAATGCTAAATAATTTGAAAGTTATTAGCAGATTGTTGTGCCTGCTGCTCAGCCAGTGTGACTGTGGTGGTGGAATGTTGGTGTGTGAGGTGGCTGTGGAATGTTGGTGAGTGAGAGAGTCAATTGGAGGATGGGCTGAGCAGCAGAAGGCTGCTCCTGGTGGAACTGTAGATGATAACATACATCTTAAACAAAGCAACCTAAAATCTACAAGGACCAAGCGTCATTTATTCAGAAAATTTTGGCGACGATTTAAATGATCCTACGTGGATCAGCTAACTGAAAGAAGATATCCTACAAAGACAATATGTGGAACCGACATTATGGCTACATGGTAATTTCTGAAGAAAGAAACTTAAAGAGGGAAAAGTACAGAAATAGTACATTAGAACTACAAGGACTCAAGTTCACAGACCGCCCTGCAGCCCCACCAGTGTCATGTCTCATCGGACAGTCATCGGGCAAGGCATGTATCTGTTCATGTGGATTTTCCTTTCGGGCTTCCTGGTGTCTCTTTGAAACGTCAGATGACTGTGGAGTGCAGCAGCCTGGTAGGAGATTTTGTTGTTATATTAGGCGTATTGAACGGACAGTGTTCCGTTGGGAGTACTTACATTAATCGGCAACATTGGTCTACTTGTAGTTCACAATTGATGTTGGGAACTGGCAATTTTGAAGCACTTTTGCTGAAGGAACACTGGCAGCCTGTGCGGTACCGTCGAGCTAAGTTTTTTTTCCTGGAAAAGACTGTACACATTCTGTTTTAAGGTTCCATTGTCTACATTATTTTTTGGGCCCAGCCGTTTGGCCGTTACTTCATGCCGAATTCAAATGTGTGCACAAGGAAGATGGCTCGCGCACCCGTACCTTTATCACAGGGTCATGCTTTCCTCCTTGCCGTTTCCAGGGCAATGCCATGGAAGAATCTGTGAAGTCTAGAGCAGTGCGTCTTGGACTTCAACATGTGTGTACGCCTCTGCCTAGAACCATCCGGTGCTCAGCACGTCTGTGTCTCACCATCTTGGATTGCAAGTTCATTTTCACCTGAGTGACGTTTTCCTTTGTCAAGTGTTAACGTGTAGATCTTCGCGTTAACCAGTTCGTCAAGCATCTCCGGTGAGACATTGTTTCACTGCCCATCAAGAATTGGTATGAGGTGCCATTTGGAAGTTCTGAAATAGTCAGTAGTGATACTGTCAGAGCCGCAAGTCCCTCAAGCATGTTTTTCCTTTGCATGGGATGAATTGGATGTTCACCATCAGTAAGGATGCGACTTGACTTGGGGGTATGTCGACGGAGCAACAGTACCGCTTGTAGGTAGATTGCTGCTGGTATTTGGATGAGTAACCGCTCTACCCTGGCAAACCACGACATTATGACAATCACTATGCTAGCCGAAATGAATGCATCTTCCACACTTCAAGTATAAACTTTAAATTTTACATTTGGGTATGGTGTATGGGGTAAGAGTGTCTTTTGTGTTCATGGTGTTTGGATTAACATTGGGGTTATGTGCCCATCTTCTTGTCAGGGTTTTTTTTAAAATGGGTGTGTGACTGTACTCTGTGTTAGGGCTGATGTTTGTGCAGTGGATGTGTTTGTTTTCTTATTTTAGTTGGATGTACAGTGTATTGGTGTCCCTGCACACTCTTTTTATTGAGATTATGTTGAGTGTGTCAAGGGTTGACTTCTAAAGTTGATTTTGTGTGTTACTGGAGAATAGAGTTACCGAGATGTTGCTTGAGATGACGTCAACTGTAGAAGCCATTTAGCTCTACCACTTTTTTTATGTTTGCGGGATGGTTGTGTTGTTGTCTACCATTTTCATGTGGTTATGGGATGGTGCAGTAATCCTACCCACCGTGATGTTTGTGGCATGGTGCAGTAATACCACCCACCGTGGTGTTTGTGGGATGGTGCTGTAATACCACAGAATGTGGAATTCGTAGGATTCTGTAGTAATATGACCTGGTTTTTATGTTACGTTTAGGACAATCCAGGGTTGAAGGTGATGTGCTATTAAAAAATTGATTCCACCCTTACTACAGGTTTGGGTGAAGGGCAGGGTAGATGTCAAATGACTGGTGTTAGGAGTGTCAAATTTTGAAGTATTTTTTTCCACCCTTCCTACGGGGTAGGGGTGAAGGGCAGAGACTAAGACACATTTTTAAGTGAAAGTGAAGCCATGCTTATTGTGATTACTCTTACCAACCTTACCATGGGTTTGGGAGAAGGGCAGTGTTATGTTATGTTATGTTATGTTATGGGGGGGTTTTGTATAGCGCTCAGATACTCCAAAGGAGTGTCCCGGCGCTTTCAGACCAACAGGTCAGCAGCTAACACATAACACAACCGAGAAAAAAAAATCAGTAAGAAAAATAGAACACAAGACTAAAGACAAAACAGCCAAGTTTTAAGTCCCTTCCTAAAGGCAAGCAGATTGGCAGTGCTGCGGAGTGACAGGGGGAGAGTGTTCCAGAGCTGGGGAGCAAGACGTTTGAAGGAGCGTCCACCAGTCCGAGCCTTCTTCACCACTGGAACCACCGCAAGAGAGAGAGTTTCTGATCTCAGAACCCTGGTAGGTTTATAGAAGGCTAGCCTTTTCTGGATATAGGTCGCTCCAGTAGAATAGAGCGCCTTGTGGGCCAAAGTAAGGGCCTTAAAGGCAATGCGCTTTCTGACAGGGAGCCAGTGCAAGGTGGATAAAAGGTCAGAGGCACTGGCCCGGCGGGGGAGACCATAAATAGCGCGGGCGGCCGAGTTCTGGACTACCTGAAGACGCTGCATCAGGTAGTCAGGCAAACCCAGGTAAAGAACATTGGAATAGTCCAGCCTCGAACCTATGAGGGCATGGACGGTAATCTTACGATGGTCAAAAGAGAGCAGAGGGAGAAACCTCCGCAACATCCTAAGCAAGCCAAAGCAGACGCCCACAAGGCCAAGAACTTGGGCTTTCATGGTCAGGCCGTTATCAATTTTAACCCCCAGGTTTTTCGCCACGGTGGAGGAAGATGCCGGTGGAAACATGTCATGCGGCCACCATTCCTGCCAACTCGGGTCGGATAGGCAGCCGAAAAAGAGCACCTCAGATTTTCCAGGGTTACACTTAAGACTATTACCCTGAAACCATTCAAATACAGCTCCTAGGCAGCCACAGATACTTTCTCCATCAAACTCAGCCCCCTTTGCACACGTGAAAAGGAGCTGGGTATCGTCGGCGTATGATATTATCTGGGCCCCAAAAGACTCAGCCAGCACCGCCAAAGGGGTCAGAAAGATATTAAAAAGTGTCGGGCTCAACACGGAGCCCTGCGGTACTCCAACCTCCAGCGGCGGCACTTCGGCTGAGTGGGGGGGGGGCCCAGACCACCTGCCGGCGACCAGTCAGGTAAGATTGAAACCACCTCAACACCGTCCCACGCAGACCTATCTCATACAGTCTGCGGAGAAGACCTTCATGAGGGACGGTGTCGAAAGCCGCCGACAGGTCAAGCATGACCAACATGGCCCTACCCCCTGAGTCCAACACCTCCTTGATAGCCTCGCTGACTTCAAGAAGCGCCGTTTCGGTGCTAAAGTTGGTACGGAAGCCAGACTGAGAGGCATGAAGCAGGCTGTGAGACTCAAGGAAGGCAGAAAGGACCCCATGGACATGCTTCTCGACGATTTTAGCAAAAGCAGGTAGGAGAGAGATCGGGCGATAGTTCGCATGAAGGTCAGGGTCGAGTCCCGGTTTTTTGAGAAGCGGAACCACCCTCGCCTCTTTCCAGATATCAGGAACAACGCCACTGGTCAAAGAACAATTCAGCACAGGATTCACAAGTGGATTGACCACCTCCGCCATCCTTGCCAAGAACCTGGCAGGACACGGGTCAGCAGGTGAACCGGATTCAAGCTGAGAAAGCAAATCAAACGACGCACTAATAGATAGAGGTGGACATTCCGATAGAGTGTGCTCAGAAACTTCCACCAAATTCCCATGGATCTCCTGGCACATCCTAGTCCCGGTGACAGGGGTTGGGAAAGAGTCCTGGATCAGCTTGATCTTATCATGAAAGAAGCTGGCCAATGCGGTCACCCACGGTTCAGAGAACTCGTGCTGAGATGCAATAGCTTTGGGCGACATAAACTCCTTCACGATAGCGAAAATCTCCTTACAGGAGCTAGAGGCTGACTCTATTCGAGCCGCGAAATAGTGCCGTTTTTCTCGCCGAATGTCAGCATGATAGACTTTAATAGCTAACTTGTACTCCGTCTTAGCCACATCCTCGTACCTATGGCGCCACCGTCTTTCCGCACTCTTACAGGCACGTCTGGACGAGGCCAGGGCCTCAGTAAACCAGGGTGCAGATGACCGCCTAGGAATTTTACGAGGAGAGGATTCGGGAGCAAGTTCATTTAGGCGCTCCCTAATCCAATCTTGCAACTGAACAAGGTCGGACTCCAAGATTCCCGACAGCCGGCAGGGATAATCCAGGCAGGCCTGTCCCAAATCTTCAAGAGAGACCTTATGATAGGCTCGACGGGACTGCCCCGATGGACAAGTGGCGGCACACACGGGCTTACCGACCCCGACAATCTGAAAGGATATCAGAAAGTGATCTGACCAGAGCACAGGGATTGGGAGGGCCATGATGAGAGGCAGAGTGGAAAACACCTGGTCAAGATTATGACCTCAATTATGGGTCGGTACAGCCAAGTAGGGGATAAGGCCAAGAGGGGCGGTGACTTCCAAGAGTCTAATCGTGTCACCCTCATCTCCTTGATCCATATGGATGTTAAGATCACCCAAGACCAGACAATGTTTACCCTTCAAACATAGTTCTATGGCCCTTGCCTGTAGATCCTCATAAAAAGAACCAAGGGGCCCCGGGGGGCGATAAACAAGAAGCCCCAGAAAGGATTGGTGGGCAGAAAGAGTCATGGAGAAAGCTAAGGCCTCACAGCCCGGAATGGGCTCTATCGGGACTACAGCGCAGGTGGCCGATCTCCTAACCACAATCGCCACACCACCACCTCTCCCTTTCACTCTATCTTGCCGTAAGATGACATAATCAGAAGGGATGGCGGCTGCGATATCAGGATTGGATGTTTCTCCCAGCCAGGTTTCAGTCAGCATTAAACATAGCGGCCTCTCTGATACAAGGAGCTCATAGATATTAAGCGCATGCCTGCCCATGGAACGTGTATTGAGAAGCAGTGTAGATGTCACATGGTTGGTGTGGAGTGGTGTTCCACACTTACCACCTTTACTACGGGTTTGGATGAAGGGCAGTGTAGATGCTATACGATTGGTGTGGAGTGGTTTCCCCCACTTACTAGTTTATTTTTGCAGTTGTTTGGACAGTGCCCTACGTACTACTTTTATGTTAACCTGGACAGCTGGCATGTTTTGTGGTATCTGAGTTTGGATTGTGTAATTGTGGTGTGGTAGAGTGTGTGTTTTGTTGGTGAGAAAGGGAGATGATGTATGTGAGTGTATTCTTATTACTATTTTCCTGTTTTTTCTTTGCATGTATTATTTCATGACGTAATATTTCATGACATGTTGTGCAAATTGTATCCATTATTTTCTATCTGCCATTGTATGCACATTTCCAATTATTGTTTTACGACATGTGCGTGCAATGTTTCCGCCTTTTATTTTTATGCATTCACATTAGTTCTTAGCTATATTGTTTATATGCATTCACTCTTTCTAATGTCATTATTTCAAGAGTTCCTCTGTTATTTTGTATAAACAAAGAGATGTGTTACACCTGCTGCTCAGCCAGTGTGACTTTGGTGGTGGAATGTTGGTCACACACCTCACAGGTGGCTGTGGAATGTTGATGAGTGAGAGAGTCAGTTGGAGTATGGGCTGAACAGCTCATGGTGGGGCTCTAGATGATAACATCCATTTTAAATAAACAAACCTAAAATGGGCCAGGCGTCATTTATTTAGAACACAGATGAAATAGTTTTGCACTCTCCGTTCAATTTTAACGCCCTTGACAAATCTGTGCAAAACTTGCCAAAGCAACATAGGATTAACCATGCTTAATGTCTATCAAATGTTTCAAACGAGGCCATAGCTAATAACAAATTAGCACGTTTGATACCCCTTTTAAAAGTGCCCTAATAGGCAAAGTTTAAATATTTGAATATACACAGAGCAATCTAAATATCCCAAGCATCTGCCAAATCTTCTTCAAATTTGTTAAACAATTCTGAAGGTATGTGCAAATCAAACATACTTGCCAACTGTCAATGTAGTTCTAAAATTTAAACTTTCCTTGCACAAACAAAGCAACTCTTTAAACCTTAATTTCTCAAACATTTCTGAACGGATTTCAACCAAACCAACTAATCCGCAATCCTTGAGTAAAGATTTTTCTGTACCGAAGACCAAAAACCCCAATGGAAATTAAAATAAGAAATCATCCTTTTTGGATCCACATTTCTTCTTGGCCCATGCTTTGCAGATCCGCACAAAATGTTCTCCTTTAACTGTGACAAAGTTATTAAGAAAATAAAAAATGCCTTTCCCATTGAAACATAGACAGCACTATAACATCTCTGGTGCTATAACTGATAGGGTAGTACTAGATGCAAGTGCTGCATAAATTATGTAAAAAAAGGTAATGGAGAACTCTGTGTAGCTCACAAGTTTTAGGTGGAGAATAGCTCCTTTATATGGAGCACTGTACAATTCCACTGATACTCTCAATCTTCTCTCCTCAAATGTTTGCTTTTCTTGCAGAGTCTTAAAGCTTGTTCCATCCAGGCCAAGCAGAAAACTGAGAAAAACATTTGTTCTAGGAACCGTATCATAGCTTTGAATTGCACAAATGTTTATTTAGTGTTTATTTTGTTTTAAAATTATAATGGTTATATTATTTCGAGGCCTAACTTTAAAATCTCTTTAACCTCAGATTTTTCAGTAAAAGTGTCAGTTTTTTTCCAACAAGAAAATATTACCATACCTAACCACAAAGTTATTTTAACCTTTGTATTTGTCATTAAACTGCTAAGATTTCTCCTGTGTAGTAAAATGTTATTACCCAAACCTAATGATAACGTGACTTTAACCTTTGCGTTTTTTCATATTCACCAAACTAAGGGCCCGATGTAGGTAGCCCTTTACCGATCGGAATCGGCCGAAAATACCGATTTTCGTCCGTTTCCGATCGGTAAAGGGCCATGGAGATGTAGGGGCACATTTTCGGTAATTTTACCGATTCGTTATCATTACCGAATAGGTAAATTTACCGAGTCGGTAATATTTACCGATTCGGTAATGATAACGATTCGGTAAAATTACCGAAAATGTGATGTAGGTAGCCTATGTTCCGGCAGCACATGGCTTACAGAATCGGTATTTTACCATGGAATACAAATCCATGGTAAAAAACCGATTCCTGTGTACATGCACATCTGTGCATGTACACATGTGCCATGTGACAGACAGACGTGCCCTTAGGGCATGTCTGTGTGCCACATTGCACACATGGCCGTTTTGGGGGTGCTAGAGGGTGTCAAAGTGACACCCCCTGCACCCTTGTGAATTCCTTAAATACCGATTGGGTAAATACCGAATCGGTAATGCCTAATCATTCCTATGGGCTTCAAAGCCCATAGGAAAGAATGGGCATTACCGATTCGGTATTTACCCAATCTGTAATTAATGAATTGTTAAGGATTCGGTAACGAATCCAGATGTTGGGACCTACATCCCATTTACCGATTTTAAAATACCGAATCGGTAAGATTCGGTATTTCAAAATCGGTAATTGGGATTTACCTACATCGGGCCCATAGACACTGAGCATTCCTTTTGACTGTGTGCAGTAGAGGGTTGGGCAAAGGGCCTTGTCTGTATCCAGGCTGTTGAAAATTAGGTTACAGGGTGGGAGGCAAAATCCTACTCAAGCAGCATCCACAATCTCTGTCTCGGTGAAACACAGCAAACCCCACCTGTGCTTACCCCTTTGGTAGCTTGGCATAAAGCAGTTAATCTTAATTTAGAGGCAAGATGTAAAGTATTTATGCAGCACTTCAAAGAGTAATAAAATGAACACACAACACAAGGAAAAAACCCACACAAATATAGAAAAATAGAGTAAAGTTTAATAAATAATTTGAGACCAAACCAACAAAAACCCAAACAGTATAGGTGGAGATATGCAATTCCAAAGTTTGTTTTGAGTGAAAATAGTGCCTAGAAACACAAAGCGACAACTGTTGTTAACTGTTCACGCTGGACTGGGATCAAGTCTCAAAATCAAAGCCGAGTGCAATGGAGCATTTGCCTGATACAGGGACTAAGTTAGGCCCCCTGATCAGGGGTATCTTAAACCCTGGTTGCTGAGATTTGCGGGGTCCTGCGTTGAGGATGTGTTGCACAGTGGCAGTTCTGATGAACTGCAAAGCTGCGATTCAGAGTCCTGTTTAATCCTCGAGGAATCCATCGATGAGGGTCTTGCAAGCTGAATTTCCGCATCAAAGATATATTGCACACAAGTAGTTCCGAAGAAGCTGCAGGGCAGCAAGAAAAATGTCCTGTGTTGTAGATGAGGGGCTTGGGATATGAAAGGCCTGCATCAAGGATGCATTGCACAGAGTCTGCAAGCTGCAATGCAAGGTGCTACGTTGGGGATGCATTGTGCAGTGGCATTTCCGAAGCAGAGATGAGAGAGGATGCGTCGCTGTTGGGCCTGGCCCTTTTGCATGGTTATCCCCAAATGTTTTGCCTTCTTCCTTTTATTTTTCTTATCCCTTTTTGTTGGTTTTAGGACTTTAGGCACTTTACCACTGCTAATCAGTGCTAACGTGCACATGCTCTCTCTTTTAAACATGGTATGGTTGGTTTGCACCTGTTTGGCATATTTAATTTAGCTGTAAGTCTCTTGTGAAATGGTATCCAATGTACACAGGGCCTGTAAATGAAATACTACTACTGTGCCTGCAGCACAGATTGCGCCATCCACAGAAGCCTTTCAAACCTGTCTCAGGGCTGCCAATGAAGTGCCTGCATGCACAGTTTACTGCCACATTGACTTTGCCTTTCAAACTACTTCCCAAGCCTTGAACTCCCCTTTTACTATATATCATGTTTTAAGAGCACTTTTGGAACTGGGATTGAACCTCTGTCAGAAGGATTGCTGTATGGCACAAAGGACTCAATCTGGACTGCTCTTCTGATTTGCCCTGCTGCCTGCTACTTGCTTTGTGATCTAAAGGACACCCTGGATTGCTTTTCTACTTTTTTTCCGACTGCCAGCTGCTCCCTGGCTCCGATTTGCCAGAAGTCACATTCATTTGGAGAGCTTGCTTGTTGTGCTGACCTGCTGCCTGTTGAGCTGAAGGAAGGACCTCCACTCTACAAGCCCACCTTATGTGCTAACCTGTTACCTGTCTACTTGCCTTGTGCAACCCCAGTGTTCTACACTAGCTGGGAAGCTTGCCTCTGCCTGTTCTAGTTATCCTGAAATTACCGCAGTGTGTGGAATGCTGGTTTCTGCACAGCTTATATTTAGGGAACTTCTACAAGGGTTCTACATTCTGCAGGCGATGTCTCGATTAGTGTGTAGTTAGCATTGGGTGTTGAGTTTGGAACCAGGGGGAGTTGAATATCCCGCTGTCTCTGCAGGATAAGTGCCCCAAGTGCCATAAAACCTCCAGCACATGTGTAAAGCTTCATCATGTCTCTAAACAAGGTGCGGGTCACTCCGACCCTGCTGCTGCTGGCTACAAACACATGGCAGGCTCGTGCTCCGTGCACCAACATCTCCAGCCCGCCCTTGTTTTGAGTCAAGAGTGCTCTTGAATCTGCACTCCAGATTGAACAGTGTCTGCATGAGTGTCCGTCTGAAGAGCCGGCCTGGGCGTGCTGACCCAGCAAAGACACTGTTAGCCCTGCACCTCTCCTTCCCGCAGGGAACCTCACACCCCTGTCAGGATAGACCTCAATGGTACCAAAAACATGCTGGGCTTGGCAGTAGAACCGCGTGATCGAGGCAGCCCTTTGGTCATTTTTGCATGCAGGGGGCCCAGCGAGGCCTCCCCACTTCAAACTGCAAATTGTGCTTCCCCCCCTCCTTGTACCGGGCAACACGTACCCTGGGGGCACTTGAGTAATGTGGCAGGATGGGTTTAAACTTGAGTAGGCCCCCATTTCATGCCTGGAGGAAATCTTTCCAGCTACCATATTACACGTGAATGGCACGAGGATACCTCTGAGTCCTCACTTGTCCTTACCATATTGCTGGTAATGGATGCACCAATATTTCTGTGCCCACATTTTCATGCCTCCTACTGCATAATATGTAGTGTGTGCTTAAGGCAGCACACACAGAACTTGCAAAACTGTATTTTTTTAAATGATTGTTTATGTGCAGGAAGGGGACCTTCCTGTTCCTAAACAATCATTGGCCCTTTGCTGTTTTCATGTGTGCTGCACAACGCACCACACATGAAAACAGCAAAAACGAGGAGTAATGAAACATTTCTCATCATTGCGCCAGATAAATACCAGGTTTCCCTGGTCTTGATTCTGGCGCTGCCTCGTATTTATGCCTCCCTTGTAGGCAGAATCAAAATCAATGGGTGTTGCGGTGGAAATCCCGCAGCAACACCCATTGCCCTCCCGTTTCATGCTAAGCTTAGTGTGACAGGGTGCCTTATTAACAAAGCAGCGTTAAGCCACTTAAGTGGCTTAACGCTGCCTTGTAAATAAGGCGAGGCCCCTATCGCCATCACAACATCACTGCAGAGTATTGTTGTGATGGTGATAGGGGCTTGTAAATATGCCCCTCTGTGTGCCTTTTTATGGTGACAAAGAGCATATGGATTACATCCTCCATGAATTCTAAACTACAAACTCCAAAGTCAGGGTACACGTCCTCACTGCAGAACCACCTTTACCAGTTCCAGGGTGTTGGTATATTTGCGCAGTGGCATGAATCCTGCACTCTTTAACACCCAACTGTAGAACTGGGAGACCAGTGTCTGTGGCATTTTTCAATCACAAAGTCATTTCTGACATACTCATTCCTCATTGATCAAATAACCTGAAATGTCACCTCATTTCATCTCAATCCACATCACATCCATAGGCTTCTTGCTTAGGGATAGAAGATGTCAGCTCCTTAACATGAAATATATGAAATCATTTTTTGGAACCAGAACTGCAAGATCTTCTTGAATATCAAGTTAGATTATTTAAGTTCAAAGATTTTTTATTAGTGAAAAGAAAAGCCAATGTGTCAATACAAAAGCAATAATAAGTAATTAGAGCAGTACAATAAAATCGATAATAAAAAGTTAATAAAAGTTAATAAAAATTAATCAAAGTCAAATACGGGCTTCATAGCTAAATAAAGGAAACATAATAATCATGAAAATAGAGCAATACAAAGAGAAATATGTACAAAGTGTTAGGAAAAGATATAAGGAATACAAGGGGCAATTATGGGGGCTTGGGGACCTCTTGTTGGGCAGGCTGTGGTATAAAAGGACGGTTGACACATGCATCAAGGTACAGGGTGATAGAGAGCCATAAGTCCATATGTTTCGTTGCCATATGAGTAGGACAGACAAAAGCAGTGTCCAACCTGTGATTGTAGCATACATTGTACCACCATGCTCTAAAAGAAATGTTAGAAAAGTTTTTCCAGTTGGTGGTAATCTGTTGAAATGCTACAGCCAACAGTAGATCAATGATTTGAACGTTGAGATCAGTATCTTTCCAACAGGGAGAAAGACTTCCCAAAAAGATGTGAGTGTTGGAGAAATGATTGTGGGTATGAAAAATTACATTAATTTGGGCCCATACCTGTAACCAGAAATCATGAACTGAGTTACAAAGGAACAGCATGTGAAATAAAGTTGCGTTTGGAGAAGAACACGACCAACAGGAATGTAGAGTTGCTGGAAATCTCTTGTGAAGGTAAAAAGGAGCCTATTAAAGATGAAGAATAAGGTTTGCGTTAAGTTGGCCGCTCTGGATGATTTGCGGATCTTAGTCTATATCTTGTCCCATAAAGATACCGACCAAGATATAGCAAGATCATGTTCCCATTGTTCCTCCACCTTGGATTTGGGCCTAATAGACTCTTTGGTATGAAGATATTTGTAAATAGTGGAAGCCTTGGGAGTAGTGCGCAGGAAAGAATGAAGCTGTGCAGCAGAGGTGGGAGATGCGGGAGGGGCATGCGATTGTGAGAGTTGAGCGTAAGTCACCATCACTGCCTATTTAAGTATAAGATACTTGTGAAAAAAAGAAGTAGGCAGGTCATAGGCGGAGCGAAGAGTTGTAAAAGGTATGAAGGTAGAGCGTGAAACGAGCTGGGAAATCCAAATCAACCCTTTTTGTCTCCAGGGCTTCCAGTAAAAGGGTTTGTTATGAATCAACAGGTTAACATTGTGCCAAATAGTAGAGTTGAGAAAATCGGCAACAGTTGTAGGAGGAGGAGGAATAGAGGATAAAAGTAACTTGGTAGTGAATTTGTGAATAGGGGTGTGTTTTGAAGAGGGTTTGCGTGAAAAGGAGATGTATTCAGCAAAGGAAAAGGGGGAGAGAAGAAGGCGTTCAAGTTTACCCCATAAAGGACAAGGAGAGGCAGGATCTTGCAACCAGAAGGAAGCCTGTCGTAATAAAAACGCTTTTTGATATGCCGGGAAATCTGGGAAATTAACTCCGCCTTCTGACTTAGGGTGTATTAGCCTAGTGAGGGACATCCTGGGTTTTTTATTGTTCCACAGAAAAGATGACAGAACTGAGTTAATCTTCTTGAAAAAATTTAGAATGGATGGGTACCGGGATATTTGAAATCGTATAAAGAATTATAGGAGATAACATCATCTTAATGGTGTCAAGGCTCCCCCACCAAGATAAGTATAAAGGATGCCATCTGGCTGTCAAATTAGTTATTTTTTTAATGCACTTATTAAGGCAAAGAGAAATTGTGTCTGAGATAGAGGGGGTAACATGCAAGCCTAAGTATTTGATATGGGAGGGACTCCATGTGAAGTTGGATGCACTCAAATCAGGTTTAAAAGTAAACTTCGTCAAGGGCAGAATTTCACATTTATCATTAATAAGTTTATAGCCAGATATCATGGAAAAGTCTCTTACTTCATCGTGGAAAGCAGAAATTGATTCAGTGGAGTTGGATATAAAAAGTAAGATGTCGTCAGCATATGCAGCGAGCTTGACTTGGGAATGGATGGTCTGAAAACGATGAATTTTAGGGTTTTGGCGAAGCTTGGACAGAAAAGGTTCCAAAGCCAAATTGAAAAGAAAAGGGGACAAGGGACAGCTCTGACGTACACCTCTACCAAGGTCAAAAAAGGAGGAAACCAAGCCATTGGCGCACACTGCCACCCGAGGCCTGGAGTACAGTAAGGAAATAAGAGAAATAAACCTGGGTCCAAATCCAAACCACTTGAGGGTATGAAAAAGATAAGACCATTCGACCCTATCGAACGCCTTCTGAAATCTAGGGCAATCGCTGCAAGGGAATAAGGCAGACGTGAGGATTTCGATAAGACATTAAACAGAAGTCTAGTATTATCAGTAATAAATCAGCCCTTTACGAAGCCAGATTGCTCCTCACCAAGGAGGTCCGGGAGTAGAAGGCCTAGACGCGCCGCAAGTGATTTAGCAAATTTCTTATAGTCGATATTAACCAGAGAAATAGGCCTATAATTTTTGCAATGTTTGATGTCTTTCCCTTCTTTGGGTATAAGGCAAATGTGGGTGTCAGAAAAAGAACCTGAGGAATTTCCTAGGGCAACGAATGTGTCAATAAGAGAATGCAGTTTTGGAATGAGTAATTTTGAGAAATGGAGGAAGAATTCAACTGTAAAACCATCTGGTCCAGGGGCCTTGTCCTTTTTGAGGTGTTGGAGTGCAGTGAGCAATTCTCGTTGGGAAATATCTAATTCTAAACGAGAGAGATCAAGGGGAAAATGGTCGGGTATAGCAATAGTAGAAAAAAGTGTGCTAAGGATTGAGGGGAGGGTTGGGTTTCAGAAGAATAAAGGGATTTGTAAAAAAGGGAAAATTCATTAAGAATATCAACATCCTTATGTTTGAGGTCAGAGTTAACATCATAGATGGATTCGATATTCAACTTGTTATGTTTAACTTTCAAATAGTTAGCCAAAATTTTCCCTGCTTTATTTTTGCCCCCATAAAACTTTGCACTTGATTTCAATAGATACAAGGATGCGTCCTCTGTGGATTGTTTGTTGAAATTCATTTTAGCGGCAACAAGGGCTGTCAGACTATCTTGCGAATGTGAGGTGAAGTAGGCGTGTTCCAATCTCTTAATACCTTGCAGGAGATCTCCAGTAGACTTGTGAGTGGCTTTTCGTTTTCTCGCCACATATCCAATTATAAAATCCCTTGCTGCAGCTTTGAAGGCATCCCAAATAGTATGTGTAGGAAGGGAAGGGGTGTCATTGAACACAAAAAATTAGTCAAGAAATGCAGTAAAGGAAGCAGTGAACTTAGGGTCTAAGAGAAGGGTATTATTGAAACGCCATTTTTTGGGCCCAGCAGCTTTGGGTAGTATGTCAACATTAATTAAAACAGGGGCATGATCTGATAATAAAATTGGACCGATTTCAGCATTAGCAAGGGTTTGGGCAATGTTATGGGTGACACAAATATAATCAATCCGAGACTGGGAATGATGGGAGAGGGAGTAGAAGGTAAATTCTGTTGTCGTAGGGTTGCATAGGCGCCAAGCGTCGATGAGTTTGTGTTGGGAGATGGCTTGAACGAAAAGTTTATGAGATTTATTTGGGATATAATAAGCATTAGAGTTTCTGTCTAGGAATGGATCAAGGGGTTGGTTGCAGTCTCCTGCCAAAATGAAGTTGTCATCAACAAATCGAGTGATATGTTGAGAGAAAGTACTCCAAAAAGCAGGGTCGCCACCGGTAGGGGCATAAACATTAAGGAGAGAAATTGGAACACCTCTAAGAGATAGTCTGACATACAACCATCTACCTTCAGCATCCGACTCCTGAGTGACCAGAGAGTAGGATAAAGATTTGCGACATAAAATTGCTACTCCATTACGCTTACCATCGCCCTGAGAATAATAGACTTCGCCCACCCAGCCCCTCTTAAGTTTTGCAGATTCTGCATCCGGGAGATGAGTTTCTTGCAAAAATGCGATATCAACATTCAATCTAGCTAGGTGAGAGAAAAGTCTCTGTCGCTTAATTGGGGAGTTAATACCCTTAACATTTCATGTAATGATTTTCAGTGACATAATGTACAAAGTATGTTAATAAAAGCATAATATACCGATTCAAATAAAAAGCCCATAAGAAGAAACAAGCGTAACAGAAATAATTGCTTTTGGAAGACAAAAAAGAGGAGAAGAGAAAGTAAAGCAATAGGGGAGGAAGCAGGATAAGGGAAAGCAAAATAAGTATGAATAAAAGAAAGGAGAAAAGTAAGAGGAGAGTGATACATGCTAGAGAGCAAAGGACATGGTGAAAGCCTAAAAAGGAGACCATGAGTACAGTTGTGACAACAGATAATAACGTCTATGAACAGATAGAAAAAGAAATTGCCAGGATGTGAAACACTGAAGAAGTAAACGAAGAGAGGGAAAGAAGAATACAAGATCGAGAAGTAAAAATATGAATGTGTAACGAAGATGAAGAGCATCAGAGGGAGACGAAAACAATCAAAAGAACAAGATAAATAGAACCAATAAATGGATGACGAAAACCAAAAAAGAAGAAAACAAAGAAGCTGGAGCCAGTAAAGAGAAAGTGACACCTTTGAACAAGGAGTGAATGAGAAGGAGGACGGGAAGGAGAAGACCGGGATAGGAGCAAACATGCCCAAAACGGGAGGGAAACGTATTTACACGGGTGAAGGTGAGGGAGCACAGTCAGGGAGAAGACCAGACATGAAAGGAGGGGGGGGGTAGATCCAACTGGAGGAGGCAGGACGTCTGGGGTCAGTGACCGTCCGGCCGGGGGAGCACACGGAACGCGGTATATAATCTGTGGAGACATAAGGAGAACATCAGGAAAACGAATCAACAAAAATGAAGACAACAGGGAAGTTGCACCATCAAATATAACAAACAAAGGAAGAACAGATAAGAGGAGTCATGGTGGAACTAAACCAACATAAGCAAAGTTTGCATGGTGTACAAGAGAAGAAATAATAACTATTAAACTTGAACAACAAATGCAGAAAACCAAATGGAGAGAAACTTCAGCAACTCAGGAAAGTCATGTCGGGAATGAAGAAGAAGGATCGGAAAGATCTATGTCAGCAGCGCGGCAGGAGTTCAAGAAGCTCTGAAGTCGTACCGGATCTTCATAAGTTGTTGTTTTATTGTTGTACGTAACCTTAAAGAGACACGGGTGAAAAAACCCGTATCTGGCTCCAATGGATCAAAGATCGGACCTTATTTCCAGGAAGGCTTTACGACGATTAGCTGTGGATTTGGCGTAGTCCTGCTAAAAAAAAACAGGGGGGACCCCGACCATGCAAGACGTGGAGAGGCTCTGGCTGCTGAGAGGACTTTTAAAAGGTCAGTGTATTCTAAGAAATACATGATCACGCCTCTCGGTCTTGATGAAGCGGAAGTAGATGAAGACGCTCGGCCCTGTCTGTGAGCTCACTGTATGTTGAGTACAGTGTCCTCCGGATAGGTGCAAGAGCTTAGGGAGAAAAGATTTGAAGAAAGCAATGGGGTCGCTCCCCTCGCAGCCCTCCACCAGGCCGTAGATGCAGAGATTATTGCGCCTATTTTGATTTTCAATATCCTCCACCTGTTTTTGGAGAGAAGAGATCTGCGAATGCATATAAGAAACTCTCCTGGAGGGTAGAGACACTGCGCTCTACAGATGTGACTCTTGCGTCCATTAGCGACCAATTGTCAGTCAGAACTTGTAGCTTAGCGTTAGTTTCTTCCATGAAGGGGCGAAGCACTCTTATTTCATCTAATAGCAGTTCAATAGAGATGGTCGAGTTGGGCTTAGATGGTGAGGGGGGTCCTTTTTTAACCTCTTGGTAGTGGCTTTCCATGTGTGTTGCATAGAGGGCTCCATGGTAGATTGTGAGAAGTTGTCAAGAGGTGCTTGAGAGGCTTCTAACTGAGCCAGTGCAGAGAACACCCTGGAATTTTTAATAAAATTGCGTTTTGAGGTTTTGCTGAAGCAGTCTGTTGTAATCCTGCCCATGAAGTATCAAGCGTCACTGAGGAGAGCACCAGAGCAACGCACCCAAAAGGACCACTGCAATCCCGAGATATAAAAATGTCAACCGGAGGTCAAAAGGCATGAGCAGAGTCTACTATGTGAGGATAAAGACTGACAGGAACTGTTGAGTCATCCAGGTGGAGAAACGGCTACAAGCTAACCGGTCCAAGGTAAAAGTTCTTGGAAGCGCAAAATGGCCGCTATGGCTGAGGAGAATGGAGGCAACTCCTACAGGAGAGTTAGAGACTATAAAAGGCAGAAAAAAGTCATTAAACATTAAAATATTGGCCCACCGTATACGAGGGAAGGAGCGTCGATCATTGCAGGAGATCTCTGTAGCAGGGGAAAAGCTGCGCGCAGATCGCGCCACACGAGCACCAACACAAAATGGCGGCCGCGGTCGTCATTGAGCAACAGCCGAAGAGTTCCCCTGACAATAAAACGGCAAATGCGGCCACCAGAGACCCCGAACAGAGTCTCAAATTATGCCTGGGGTCTTCCGACAACTGAATCCTGTGTCTTCGACAATGAAGTAAAGCGCAAACCGCCAGCCCGCTTCGGCAGGAACGGAGCGCTCACGCCAGTGCCGCCATCCCGATCGGGTGCTAAGCCACGCCCCTCATCAAGTTAGATTATAATAGGAGGTGCAAATAAAATTCAGTATTGTTACAGTGAGCTTCTGGGGTCCTCTTTTTACAATCCTGTCTTGCCATGCCTATTAGAAACAGTTTGACTAGGCCAAACATTCTGCTAGAAATATACCTTGAACACGAGGAGTTACTTGAATATCATTTTCATATGCTATGATTTAGAACCAGCATCTGAATGGGTTGCCGTATGACTCTACTGACTCTTGGCACATTTGACAATCCTTTGTCCTACAGATGAGCAGGATATGAAGTGTTTGAGTTCCAAAGTTTGTAATGTCATCTTCCTGAAATACAGCGACAGTATTTGTCAGTATCTATCAGTGAATGGGGGGAATGTGAAGTCCTAAGAAAGAAGGGTATTTACTTTCCATCTAAAACGTTCAACCATGTAAATTGTAAGATTTCGTTTAAAGTGTAATGGGTTTGTTCTTGTACCTTTTTGTTTCATGCCTCAGATGCTTACCCCAAAAGTGAAATCATATACACTTGGCAGAGAGGATTACTTAAGTCGGTTGATGTGTCTAAAGAGTCCTCGAGTCTCCTCCAGTATGACCTGGTGGGCCAGAAGGTGTCCAGTGTGACAATCACGTCCAACACAGGTAAGCACATTCTTCATAGTTTGGGTAGCCATTTGAAATTCAAAAGGGCTAACAAAGATGACATGTATTAAATATTCAATGTATTGGTTATAAACATCATACCTACTTCATCTTATGGAAAATCTATGCAGTCCACATCTGTCCCAGCAGGAAAGGAAATCATAGGTAGCTACGTAAGAAAGAGTGTCTTAAAATATTACTAGAAGGCATACATCAAACCCTAGTTAGCTTGCAGGGAACCTGATTGTTCTATGGACTTGAAATTAAAATTGTTATGTGCCTGTTTATTTAAATAATAATGACATTTTAGTATGGAATATCACTTTTGAAAAATTACACCCTGTCTTAAATTTTGAAGAACACTTCAAGGATTTCATCTATCCTAGATTTTTCCACATGGCCTTCACCACCATCGCACCCGAACTATGCTGAACTCTCAACTGCTCCCTAAAGACTGCCACTTTCCCTGATGACTGAAAATGCAATGAAGTCACAACTCTACTAAATAATCCCTCCGCAGACCCAACCTTTCATCGCCAAAGTCATTAAGGAAAGCCATCAAAACCCAGCTAGCACACTTCATAGGAACCAACAACATCCTAGACACCTCTCAAACTGGATTCCGCAGCAACCAAAGCACCAAGACTGCCCTTATAGCCACCACCGATGATATCTGTGCCCTCCTCAACCAAGACCACATGTCAGCCCTGGTCATCCTGGACCTTTCAGCAGTCTTTGACACCATCTCCCACCATACACTAGACTCCAGGGCCCATGAAGCCGGCATCTGAGGAATGGCCGTAGACCGGATTTGATCCTTAATCTCAGGAAGAACACAAAGAATAAGACTCCCGCACAACAGAGATCAGATGCAAAGTACCCCAAGGATCCTTGATCAGCCCTACGCTCTTCAATATCTACATGGCCCTTCTCGCCACCATTGTCATCAAAACACAGACTCAGCATAGTCTCATATGCTGACGACACCCAGCTCTTCCTCTCTCTCACCAAGGAACCTGACATCACCAGGCACAATTTCCAAGAAGGGATTAAAGGCGTTGCAACCTGGATGAGCAGAAGCTGCTTGAAGTTCAACGCAGAGAAAACAGAAGTCCTCATCCTCGGTTGCACCCCCACCGCATTGGACAACACCTGGTGGTCCCCCAACCTCTGAAACCCACCCCCCACCAGCGGACCACGCAAGCAACCTCGGCAACATACTCGACTCTTCACTCACCATGAACCACCAGATCAACGCTGTGTCCTCCACTGCTTCAGCACCCTCCGCATACTTTGCAAGGCCTTCAAATGGATTCCACATGATGCCAGGATGACCGTCACCCATGCACTCATCACCAGCAGACTGGACTACAGAAACGCCCTCTACGCTGGAATCAACAAAAAACTCCTTCACAAACTCCAGACCTTCCAAATCGCTGCAGCCAGACTGATCCTGAAAACCCAACAAAATGACCACATCACCCAACACCTCCGCAACCTCCACTGGCTCCCTCTCAAAAAAAGAATTACCTTCAAACTGTTCACACATGTCAACAAAGCCCTCCATAACACTGGACCCCAATACCGCAATGAACAAATCTTTTTCGACGCCCGTAAGAGAAACTTTCGCTGTGCCGACCTTGCCCTAGCCACAGGCACCCCTATCCACTGGGTCAGAGCAGGTGCCAGATCCTTCTCCTACCTCGCGGCCAAGACCTGAGAAAAACTCCTCCACTGCACCTGATGAAGCCAGACACTGAACTAATTCAGAAAGGACCTCAAGGCCTGGCTCTTCGAATGACCAATGGAGCTGCTCGCACCCCCTCCCCCCTGCACCTTGAGACCCTCACGGGTGAGTAGTGCACTCTAAAACCCCTGATTGATTGATTGATTGATTGATTGACATGGCCATAATTATTGCAACAATTTAGACAAAAGCATTGCAGGAAAACCATGCATGCTTATTTCTCTTAAGAAAAACATTAATATTTCACTTTTGAGTTTTGTTAAAATGTTATGATTTTCAGGGCTTTTTGCTTTTTAGTGTCTTAGCTGGTAACATTTGCTTTCAATCATCTTTACTGTTCTAAGTTCTCCCTAGCCTGTTTGACTACGTATTGAGTTTCCTCTTATTTTACTTTGGCTTGGAAATTTATGCAGTTCTCTTCATGTGAGTCGGATATACCTTGATTGACTTGAATTATCATAAACAGATCAGTTGTTTGATGTATGTCCATTTTTGGTTCACACTTGGAGAGAAAGCTTTAGCTCTCTTGCCCAGTGACGGCTCCTTTGCTACGGCAGAGGCATCACTCACGCCACCCTCAAAAGTTGAAAAATAAAATGATAACAAAACAAGCTTATTGTCGTTTTATTTTTCAACTTCTACTTGCTGCGTCTTGGGGGTGGGCCAATTATGGGGTAGTCAGGAGAGGAAGTGGTGGGCAGCACTGACTTCAGTGTGCATGTGCATTTCGCCAACCAAATCTGAGGCAAGCTAAACTCACATGCGCAGTGAGCTGTCTCCAACCTAGCTGCACTGCTGGCTTAGAGACAGCAAAGCACAGGCTCCCATTCCCCCAGGGAGCAAAAATCCCCAGCCCTCTGGTAAATCCTGATGCTTCTTTCGAACTTTAAATCGGAGTCAGGATTGGCAGCAGGGGAGGCAGGGATCCTCTGCTGTAGCGAGGAGAAGACACGGAGAAAAGCGTCCGTGGCAGGCGAAGGGTAAGTTCTTTTTCTTTTTAAATATTTGCTATCTGTTTCCCCTCACTTCCCCCAGCCCCCACCCTGCCACTACTGCTCTTTTAAATCTCGTAACTTCATTTCACGAGGAACACTATATACATAACAAGGCTTCGAGACAGTTTGCTTCACCCATTGCTCTTTTGGAGCCTCGCTCATACTTTAGTTCAGCCCACGGGTCAGAATCCATATAATGGGAGTCTTGATCAGCCCCATTTAGATATTAGTTTGTGAGCAATTTTAGTCACAATTTGTATCAGCCCACAGAACAGACCTTTGGACGATCCTGAGGCAGAAGCCGGGACCCCGCTTAGCTTAGCTAATTTTAAAATTTGATACTCGTTTTAAAGATTTTATTATTTTCCCGCAATTGACATACCTGCACTGAAAAACTGAAAACTGCTTACCTGCACCGTTAGAGGCCCTCCTGCGCACGCCTCCTTACCCGACCCTGCCAATCTTCCTTACAGCCGATTTGAGGCTGCTGGGACACGGGGAAGGACCGGGCAATCTCGGAGCCGCCATCTTCGGTGGGTGCAGGGTCGGCGGGCTAGTTGTGGGGACACCACCTGGCCGAGTGGCATAAATAGAGAGCCACCGCACTCGGCAGTACTTTTGGGGATCCTGAGGCGGAAGCCGGGACCCCGCTTAGCTTAGCTAATTTCAAAATTTGATACTCGTTTTAAAAATGTTATTATTTTCCTGCAATTGACATACCTGCACTGAAAAATTGAAAACTGCTTGCCTGCACCGTTAGAGGCCCTCCTGCGCACGCCTCCTCACCCGACCCTCCCGATCTTCCTCACAGCCGATTTGAGGCTGCTGGGACACGGGGAAGGACCGGGCAATCTTGGAGCCGCCATCTTGGGTGGGTGCAGGGTCGGCGGGCTAGTTGTGGGGACACCACCTGGCCGAGTGGCATAAATAGAGAGCCACTGCACTCGCCAGTACCTTTGGGGATCCTGAGGCGGAAGCCGGGACCCCGCTTAGTTTAGCTAATTTTAAAATTTGATACTCGTTTTAAAAATTTTAATATTTTCCCGCAATTGACATACCTGCACTGAAAAACTGAAAACTGCTTGCCTGCACCGTTAGAGGCCCTCCTGCGCACGCCTCCTTACCCGACCCTCCCGATCTTCCTTACAGCCGATTTGAGGCTGCTGGGACACGGGAAGGACCGGGCAATCTCGGAGCCGCCATCTTGGGTGGGTGCAGGGTCTGCTGGCTAGTTGTTGGGACACTACCTGACCTATTCACCCTTCCATAAAATGAGCCTACCTGCCTGGACGCGCAGCCGAAGGTGCGCCAAAGGCAAGCCCGTCTGCGCCCGTCCGCGTCGGAACGCGATGGGAGGCAGGAGATGCTGCCCCGAACACAAACAGGGTTTCAGCACTTAAGCCCTATACTTACTCCAGAGTAGCTCTGCGGGAAATAGGACTTAATACATCCAGCAGGTCCAATATAGGAGGTCAGTGTAAACACTCATTCCCGGCCCTTCTGGAGGGACCTGTATCATGTATTTCTTGTCGATTTCCAAGCCTCCAGGGGGAGTTGTCCAGAAGCGATTCATCTACTAAGTTCACTCGAAACCATCTGACACTTAGTCTTATTTTATGTAACGTACGCTCTCTGGTAAAACATTCCACTGAGATCTGGGATATGATCTCTACCCTCTCCCCTGATATATGCTTCTTAACTGAAACTTGGCTTAACTCCTCTAATATTCCAGCCATTAACCTCGCAATACCAACGGAGTATAAATTCATTCAACTCGATAGAAAGGGAAAGTTGGGAGGAGGTATTGGAATTGCCTTTAAAGCCCGTCTTAATGTACTATGGACCTCCTCTATCAGCAATGACACAATGGAATTAGGTATTTTTAAGCATCTGTGTACCCAACAACCTCCTGGGATGGGGCTTTGCTTTATCGACCACCTGGACCCAAATCTAAATACAATTTCTCCACGGCCCTCACAGAATTTATTGTCATGCAGGCCGTGGCCTCCAATAACTTTATTCTCCTGGGAGATTTCAATTTTCACGGAGAGGAAGTGAAAAAGCCTGATGTAACGAGGCTTTTTTCCAATTTGAGCGACATTGGACTTAAACAGATGGTGTCTGGACCAACGCACACGGCTGGCCACACCCTTGATCTTATCTTTACCAGCTCGGAACAACTGAAAGTATCACAGCCGCTTCCCCTTGTCTGGTCTGATCACTATATGATCCAATTTTCCATTCAGGTGCAATTAGGACCTGAATATAGGCCCAATCCTACGTTTAAAAACAGCAAAAACAAAAGGCCATGGCATAATCTTACTCTGGACAGTTTTAAGGAAACCTTTGACCAGTTTTCACTAAATACTAAGCTGAATGATCAAGACCCTACAGCTATGCTATCTAGCTTCAACGCAGCCTAGCAAAAACATTTGATATAGTGATCCCACTAGAAAGCGGAAATCTTCCGCGGAGGCGACTCTCAGCACCCTGGTATTCAGGTGAATTAAAAACTCTTAAATCCACGTGCAAAGCACATGAAAGAAGATGGAGAAATGATAAATTACCTGAAGACAGGAAAATCTATAAGGCTTCCTTATCCCACTATCATCGATCAATAAAAACAGCCCGATGCTCATATCTCCACACACAGATCGAACAATCCAGGAATTCCACCAAAACCTTGTTTGACATTGTCAAGGATTTCTCCTCTCCTTTAGCCTGCAAACAAACTCCACTTGAATCCCAATCTTTATGCTACTCCATAGCACATTTTTTTCACGATAAAATTGCCAAAATTTATGATAATTTCCCCAATAGTAACTCCAACATCTCCTGTCTAAATCTGAACTTGGTAAACTCCCCCATTTCTACCGAAGGCACCCTCAACCAATTCAAGCCCATTTCACTTGCGGAAATAAATAACCTATTGCTTACAGCAAAATCTGGCTCGCCAAGGGACATATGTCCACCCAGTGTAATGGCTCTCCTATCTCTAACCTGCGCTCCCATTATCGAAAACATTTTTAATACCTCTATCTCTACCGGCCTTATTCCAACTGCCTGGAAAGAGGCCTCTGTACGACCCATCCTGAAAAAACCATCCGCAGACCCTCAGGAGCTGAACAACTACAGGCCAATATCCCTGCTACCTCTACTAGGGAAACTACTAGAATCCTCAATAAACACCCAGCTCAGTCAGTACTTGGAATCCAATGACATACTGTATCCCTCCCAGTCAGGATTCCGTACTGGTTTCAGTACAGAAACAGCAATTCTGGCTGTCACTGACTCACTGAGGCGCACCCTTGATGCCGGGGATCTTCGATTCTGATCCTCTTAGATCTCTCCGCAGCGTTTGATACGATATCTCATCAACGGCTAGCGGAGAGACTGACTGAATGTGGCATCGGGGGCAAAGCCTTTCAGTGGCTGAAGAATTTCCTAATGGACAGATGGCAGACTACCTCACTTGGATCATTTGCTTCAAAAAATAAATTCCTGTTGGACAAGGGGGTACCACAGGGCTCCTGTTTGAGCCCTACCCTTTTTAATATGTATGTGGCCCCCTTGGCGAAGATAGTTCAATCCTTCGGCTTCAAGATAGTCTTGTATGCCGACGACACGCAGCTACTATTCCCCATAGGGAAAAACATCAAGGACGAGAAACTCAGTTTCTCAGGTGGTATGCTAGCGATTGCAAATTGGATGAAAGAGCGGTGTCTACAGCTCAACCCTGGGAAAACAGAGCTCATGCTCTTAGGGAAGGACGTCCATTTTTGGATGTCGGAATGGTGGCCCCCCAGTTGGGAAAAGTGCCTACCCCATTCCCCTCAGTGAAAAGCCTGGGAATCCAGCTGGATGCCTTGCTTAATATGAAGGATAATGTAAAAAACATCGCAGGGACCTGCTACTATAACCTATGCCCACTACGTATAATTATTCCCTATCTTCCATTAGAACACTGCCGAACTGTGGTGCAGGCCATGGTAGTGAGCAGGCTAGACTATGGCAATGCCCTGTTGGCGGAAATAGGCACTACCGCACTGGCAAATCTACAGGTTATACAGAACACCGCCACCAGAATGGTTCTGAATTTGCCTTCTGGATCCCCTTCCTCTGCTCAGACGGTTACACTGGCTCCCAGTCTAAAAGAGATCTATCTTCAAGGTATGTTGCCTCTCCTTTAAAGCACTCAGAGGCGAGGGGCCAGCATATCTCTATAATAAACTTTCTAAACAAGCACATGAACGCGATCTAAGATCTAATGACCGAGCCCTCTTGAAGATTCCGCGTATCCGGCTAACCCGCACAGGCGGCAGAGCTTTTTCATACATAGCCCCCAAATATTGGAACTCTCTACCGATGGCTCTGCGACAATCTAGCACCTATATGCTTTTCAGGAAACAATTAAAAACATTCTTATTTTAACTTGTCTATGTTATTACCCCTTTTCTGTCTCCGTGTTCTGGATTCCCACTGTTAAAGCGCTGAGATGCCCCTGGGTGAGTCATGCGCTATAGAAGAATCCATAACATAACTTAACATAACATAACAACTAGTTGGACGTTGGCTTGTCAGAGTTTACATCAGTCTGCCAATGTATCTAATCCCAGCTTCTGCTCTATTCCACCCTCCATGTGAATGCTTCACTGTGGCCTGCTCTTATTAGCCCATTCGACGATTTTAAAGCAGTTTCGCTTAACTGGATCCCTTTCCAGATTTGCATTGTTGGTTGCGTGCTTCAAATAGTATTGATAATGTCTTAACTTGTTGACCTTCTGAATAAAGACAAACACTGTTGGTAACAAGCATTTGCAATGCAATAGGTCTTGCATTTGGGAGAGTTTAAGCTATTGGCATTGTAAATGATAATGCCTTTTATTTATATGGTTTGATAAATATCAAAACATATAAATGAGAGGCATTGTCATATACAATGCCAATAGCTCAAACCTTTGTAAATGTGAGACCTACTCAAAGAAGCGGCTGCCATTGTCCCGGGCTGCTTCTAAAGTGAATGTAAATGTAAATGTGTACCGTGTAACAACCGAAGTAAAAGATGAATGAATGGAGCAGAACGTGCACAAAAGTCGTTAACAGCCCAGGCCCCCTTTACACTTGATGAAGTCGTAGGCACTTCAAAGCCCACCAGCGTTTTAGAGTGATTCAAGTAAAGCATTAAGACACAGACATGGGTGATGCGTAATTACTTCAGTGGAAAGTTACAACAACAAAAAAGCCACAGGCCTGACTTCGTCAATAAAACATGAAATAGCCACGGAAGACTGTGTGAGCCATGAAGCTCTATGTATATGTACACAAAATTCCTCCACAAAGCTCATAAAATTGCACCATGATCCACGGAATTGTCACAGCCACTGTGAGTAAGAAAGTGTCATTCAGCTAGGAGTTTTCCCCATAAACCATGAAATTGCCTGCACTTACATATATAATGAGGGGGGAAACTATAGGAGGAGAAAAGGAGATGGGAGTTAAATGGAACAAAATAGATCAAAATCTACACTAAGGCCAGGAAGAGGTCATAAATGTGAGCAAAAGAGGCAAAATAAAACGAAAGAATTACCAGACAGACCATAAGCAACACACACAGAACACATGACTCTTCCTTTCCTCGGACACAAGAAATGAATGCACACATTAACACCAACAACTCAGTGAAAAAAGGCGCAAATATCGAACATCCACATAGAGATTAACGATGAACTCTGTTTACCCCAAGCATACTTGAAACAGCACACAGCACCGAACGCCCCCACACACACACTATTGACATATACATCCCCTAATGCACCATAGACGAATGAAGGATGCGAACAAACCATAACATGCACTCACAGAAATCACCAAATGTGAAAACACACATTCATGCAGCCACCGTTAAAGGCACAAGGACACTAAACAAACACAAATTTTCAAACACGCACACGCACACACACGCCACTCAATGCACACAAACGCCATCAAATGCACAAATGCACATTATGTTACACAAACACAGACAAACATACATCAAGTCCACTCACACTTGTTAGTTATTTTGTCATTGGGACGTAGCAAAGACGCACCCACAGACACAGACTGACCCACTCATAAATCACTTAAATTTTCACAGTCTGTGCACTTTAGCAAGGACACACAAAACAGCAGCAGAAATAATACGTCCCAATGAACACCTTGAAAAACGGAAGCTGACAACTTTGCAAGCAGTCGGTATTGTGCACAGGGGCGTAACACAGGCCCCCGCAGCCCACGCGGTGCGGGGGGGGCCCGAAGCTCCAGGGGGCCTCCTCGGCACTGCACTCTGTCCGGAGAGCTCCTAATTGAGCCCCGGAGAGGGCCCCTCTACATACCTTACAGGGAGGCCCCCTCAATTTTCGTTACGCCAGTGCCGTGGGTGCGGCATCCGCAGACACAAAATAATAAGCAGTATACATTGATCATTTAACAACGTGTGTGACTGAGTGCAAAAATACAACTGAAGCAGTAGCATGCATTCCCCATGCACTAACTAGTCATGTCTTCTGCTCCAACCCGACCCAGCCCTTCCCTACCCTTCGAGCCCCCTCAATTCCCGCCCTGCCCATGCTCCTCTGCTGTCTCGGCTCAATTGCCTGCTGAGGAAATAAAATAAAGGTGCGGCTCACCAAACTCTTTTTTGCAATATTTTATACTTTTAGTAAGCAGCGCAGCATGTTTCCTGTGCTGCGCTGCTTATTAAAAGAATATCATATTGAAAAAGTAGAGTTTGGCGAGCCGAGCCTTTCATTGGAGTGGGGTGAGGCGGGGCTTGCAGAGATCCCAAAAGGAGTTTGGTAAGCGGAGCCGTGTAAAAGAAATGCGCGGCTCGTTAAACTCTGTTTTTCAATATTTTATTCTTTTAGTAATCAGCGCAGCATGCTGTATGTGCCACGCTGCCTAATAAATGCATACAATATTAGAAAAATAGAGTATAGCATGCCAAAACCCCCAAATATATATAACACCATTACTGCTGAGGCTGCCGCAATGTTTAACGATCTGTCACTTCGCGAATAAGAAAAAAAAAGTGCTCACCCACCAGCTAAGCCCACCGTGTAACGCCGCAAGTAAACAATCCAGTCCGGAAGGGCCGTCCGAGGAGCTAGGGTGGTAACAAGGAATTATCACCAGCCAGCATTTAGCATAAACGATGAGGCCAGCCAATCAAAATGACGGGCGGGGGTTCAACTCCACTTCTAAAATCTCTTTGATTATAATAAGCCTCGCAGAGCGAGCAGCGCCTGCGCACTGCAACACATGTCTGCGAGACCTAAAAAGGACTTTAAGCTTGACACACCAGGCACTGTCAGATACACTTACACTGGGGGAGCTTTTATAGCATGATCCCTTATTCGATTTTTGCTGTAAAGAATAAGTGATTTTATGTGCACACTGCACCAGCCAAACTTGCTGAAGACAATCTCATACAGAATCCTAATGGAGTACAAAAAAGATGGTCAATTGTCCCACCACACCCCGATTTAACTTAGATGATTATTAGTAATCCAATAGCTAAAGGAGCCTGTGAGCTTGATCATATCCTGCTTGCTATGAAGATCAGTTACATTTGTATCAGATGCATAGAAATATGAAAGGCCATTGTATAGCATTTGAGTACACATTAGTCTTGCTGTTCAACACAACTATTCATTCTGATGAGGTTCTTTTTTGATTAAGTAATCCAGCAAACGTGAAGCAGAGATGGTGACAGTCTGCATTTGCTGGCTTGATCTACCTTTGTCGGCCAAACCCTTTACCCACAATTGCCATAGTCATCTAAATGAAGCAAACCCCTTTACAAGTGGCATGATCTGTGCTCATTGACTGGTAATCTAGACCTCGGATACAAATTAAAATGTTCAGGTATGTCATAAAAAATAAACATGGTCAGATTTTCAACATATCATTCATGAAACATGCAGCAGCTGCAAGCACATTTGTTTCTTTTTGTAGAGGCATTCCTCCATACCTTCATGACTCCATTTGCTGTGTGGTAAATAAAATAATTACCCTGGCATAATTTCTAGGCATTAACAATTAGCATGTATCAAATGAGAGGCAGAGAGTCCGTGGTGTCCAAGTTAAAAGGGCTTTATTCCAATAACTCGAGTTAAGGGAGAATCTGTTCCATCACCACTGAGGTTCAGGAAGGGTCTTCTAACATTTAATAACAATGAACAACATATATACATTTTGTCTTGTACATAGAGCGTAGGAAGGAACGCAGAGCAGAGAAAGAAACAGATAAGAGCATGTGGGCGTACATGTGGGTGTACACTTTATGAGTCATAGGTAGGTGATAGGTAGGTGTCATAGGTGGGTGGTACACAGAGGAGGAGTTTGCATGACCAGCTGGAACTTTGCCCTACTTGTGTGCAACTTGGTCATGACGTGCAATTGACGTGTAACTGGGAGGAGAGCTGACTTTAAGTCTAGTAGAGAAGCCTTCAGTGTCAGGGCGACCGGCACGTCTTGTACTATCTGATATCTTGATATCGGGGATGTATTATCTGAAGCAAAAGTTGCTCGTCACTAGGAATCAGAAAAAGCATATATTTCTTCGTTCATTGCGTGGGGGCTGTGAGCAAGCACTGTGATTTCATTTAAACGGAGACAGGAAAGCTAGGCCCTATCTTTACAGACGGGTTCTGTTTACTTTATTCCCCGGGCATGCAGATAACTGTTATTCATAATACAGTCTTGGCAACCCTTGCTGGGTCTCTTTCGGCTGAGCTAGAAGTATGCGAGGTCAGAGATACGTAATTGCAGCTTTCAGTGTGTCAGGAGTCATGAAAACCCTGATTCAGAAAGTGGTTCATTACGATATTTTATTTAAAAGTGCACAATGCAAATACATGGGCCTTCATGTTAGCTTAATGTTTGGGAAACTTGATGACAGGCACCTTAATACAGGACGTGATTGCAGAGGCCTTGTGATTCAGGCCACTGAGAGAAATATGCATGGGTGACATGCACACATATGTAACATAGGGTACACGTAGGGGGCATCTTGGTCAGGCAAAATTTCATTTTCCTCATTCCCTCCTTGTCCCCTACGTAACCCTTTAGGATACATCTATATTCATGAGACCGTATAGTTGATCATACAGCATCATTTGTTCGTCCTTAACCCTTTGTATACTTGGATGTGGAACACATGCAGTTGCACACAGGCCGCAAATGGCCGGGCCACACTGCAGACAGAGACAGCAACCAAATATCATAGGTAGGATCATTCCTAGGAAGGACAACACTTTCCATCCCCAAGCAGATATCACACCCCAGAGCCAACTGGACCAAGTCCATGTGCCTGGGTCTTGATGTATGTCATGAGCAATCTTGTAGAGCCTTGTTATCGCTGCATACACAGATGGCGCGTTATTTGGGATGAAAACGCAACAACTAGATCGGATCACGCTACAAGCTCCGCCCCTATCCGCCAAGATGACGTCTAGAACAAGGCGATTATGAAGAACAACAAGTCTCATAGCAGACTGTTCCTGGGTCAAGTTCGCCAGGGCAGATGCAGTCACATTCACTACTGCTTCAAGAGTCCTTGTTAACTTGCGTATCAGTTTACTGTTTTGGACAGGACCTATGAAGAAAAAGAATCCTTTGTTGAAATCTGTATATTGCTCCCAAGCTGTTTCAGTCTGATCAATCCCTGAGGCATCTGTCTCTCTCCTTACTCTAACATGTTCTAGTCGTGAATCTCTATGATAATGGGATGGGGCCAAGAATACAGGTGGCAATAAGAATGCTATATAACAAGTCCCACCCCAGTCTAAGGGCAGATGTACATAGGCTGTCTGACCGCAAATGAAATAGGTATGGCGTGATGTTTTGAAAGAAGAAAGTCCTTCATCATTAAACTCTACTACAACTTTACACTCGCTGTGTCCCATATGTACTGAGCCTTTCTTATTAACACATAAATCACCTTTTGCTGGTAGAACTGAAATAAACGGTGGACCTGTATTTTGCTTGGGCTGAACATTTAACATTATAAAATTAACGGATGCATTTCCCTGCTCGTACTCTTCATTCTCTAGATCGGTTCCCTTCCTTTGAGGAAATCCGTCTTTGTCTGGAAAACATGCTTCATTCATTACTTTATTCAGGTTTCCATATATCCAGCCACCTGGATAAGCTATGTACTTTCTATCTATTGAGGTCATTAAGGCAAACCATGCTCCACATGAACCATTGTGTGAGAACGGCAGAGGATAGAAGGGCAGAACTCCCTTCGCCTTTTGATAAGGTGGCAGTTGGCCACATACCCAGCAATCAGTCGCATTGCTGGTCTGATGAGAATGGTGTAACATTCGAATAAAAGTATTGTTACGCAATGCAAGTCGATATGACAATTCATGAGGTGGCAGTTCACTAAATGTATGCTCTGTGGTGTTGTTACTGGAAGAGTGCATATGTGAGGCAATAGGAGGAAAGAAAACATGTAGTATTAAACTAACACAGATCATAACAATGCACAGAATAAAAAGAATGATCAAAGTAACTATACATCTACTGCGTAATAACTTGCAGTACTTTTCTCTCATTTTGCTCTTCTTACTATTCTCGTATGTGATCTTATACATGTCAGAAATCTAGTCTAACCGATTCACCACCGAGTGGACTTAGACAATTAAACTACGTCTGACTTACTAGATCTTAACTTAGATTTATACTCCTGCTGTGGAGTCTTTTCTAGTAAAGGCGGCGCAGGCGGCGCAAGCGGCGCAAAGTCTGTATTTTCCAAAGTTCCAGATTGTCCAAAGTGTCTTTTACAGTGTTGAGCGTGAAGTTTCCCTTGCGTCCTTCGACTTTTATTGCGGTCCTCGTGGTCAGTAGCACCAACTTCGGCGTCTTCTAACGTGTCTCAAGGGGGCTTGATCGATCAAAGTTCCGGACATAAAAACGAAGTCCCCAGGGACTATGGCGTGTTCCTTGACCTGGGTGTTGTCAGGGAAGGCGGCAGCAACCTGTGAATGACAAGAGAGTAGTGCAGACATCAAGGAAGCCAGGTAATCTGTCAGCATGTTACTGTCAACATCAGTTATTCTTTTTGGCATAGGCGTACCCCACATATTTGGCGGTCTACCGAAGACTACTTCATACGGGGATAGGCCTGTTCTGGAATGAGCTACCATACGCATGTAAAAGAGGGCAACCGGTATGGCCACCATCCAATCCGCGCCTTTATCTGCACATATCTTTGCAAGCTTTGTCTTAATTGTCTGATTATGTCTTTCTACAAGGCCTGCTGCTTCAGGGTGTCTTACACAATGGAATTTCCAAGTATATCCTAACAGAAGAGACACTTGTTTCATTAATTCAGAGAAAAATGGCTGACCATTATCGGAATATACGACCCGAGGCAATCCATACCTGGGGAAGTACTCGCGCACTAATTGCCTGGCTGTTGTCACAGCAGTATAATCTGGAACTGGATATGCTTCTGTCCATCTAGATAGTGCACACACAACTACCAAGACATACTTGTAACCTCTACATCTGTTCATTTGGATATAATCCATCTGGAGGACCTCAAAAGGGTGGTCAGGAGGATGAAATCCGCCTTGTTCCACCGGAATGCCTTTACCTGGATTGAACTGGCAACAGATCATACATGGTCGTACTTTCTGCTTCGCTGCTGCACGCATGTGCTTGTTAAACCAGATATTCTGCAAGCTGTCTATCATTGCCTTTTCTCCCAAGTGTGCTGGACTATGTGCTGTGTTTATGATTACTTGTACCATGGAATCTGGAAGAAACCATGTGCCTTTTCCCTTAGTCATCCAACCTTGGTCAGTCTGGACCCCTCCTTGTTCAGTCCATTTCTTTATTTCATCTGTAGTGGCATGTGTCTGTATGTCAAGTACATCTTGAGAAGGATCCCTGACTGTCATACATGTTGTCAGTAATGGTACCTCTGTCCTTGTCGTGTCTGTTGGTGTCTGGGCTGTCTGGGCTGTAAGTTTAGCTGTTCGGTCTGCCAGGTCATTACCCTGGGAAATGGTGTCTGTAACTTTGGTGTGAGCTTTGCACTTCAGGATAGAAATGGCTGTAGGTAAATGTATTGCTTCCAACAGGGCTTGAATGAGCTGGCCGTGCTGGATCTTGGTCCCATGGGAGGTCAAGAAACCCCTCTCCCTCCATAAGACCCCGAAATCATGAACAACGCCAAAAGCATATTGTGAGTCAGTATAAATGTTTACTTTCAAGTGCTTAGCTCTTATGCAGGCTTGTGTCAGAGCGATGAGCTCTGCTGCTTGTGCTGATAGTGTGTCTATTTTCTGTGTCTCTATGACTTTAGTAGCAGTGGTCACGGCATATGCTGCTACTAACTCTCCTGCACTCGTTCTCATGCATGATCTATCTACATAGAGCGTTAAGTCAGGGTCTGGAAGTGCAATATCTGTCAGGTCTTGTCTTGGTTTTGTCACTATATTCATTACTTCCACACAGTCATGTGGTGGTGCATTTACTGTACTTGAGGGCAAAAGTGTTGCGGGGTTTAGAATATTACAACGTCTGATCTCTATGTGTGGTTGAAATAATGTCAGTTCATATCCTGTCAGTCTTGCTACAGTCAAATGTTGTGTCTGTGTCCTGTTTAAGAGAACTTCCACTGCATGTGGTACACTAAAACATGTGGTCGCTAAAACTGGCGCTTGACATAATGCTCTTATTAATTCCTCAAATGCCAAGGTATGTTCTTGTGTCCAAGGGAGGACAGTCGAAGTGGCTGCCTCCTGTGTTGTCAATTGTATGAGTGGTTTGGCTAGATAGGCATACTGGGGAATCCATTGCCTACAGTATGAAGTGAGGCCAATGAATGCACGTACTTCTTTCTGTGTCTTGGGCTGTGAAAGGCTAGAAATTAACTGAATGAAAGGCTTGTGTTAGCTGTCTACCCTCCTTGGAAAGTAAGTGTCCAAGGTACACCACTTGCTTTTCACAGAATTGCAACTTTGAAGGGGAAATGTAAAACTGTCAGTGATGCATTTGCGCATTCTGGTTCTGAACGTGCTGTAATTAGGATGTCATCTACGTACTGTAGTAGGGCAGTGTTGGGAGGCATATAAATACTGTCTGCGTAATGAGACTGAGCGTGTGTGAGACCGCACTACAGGACGCACGGCTCTAACTGAGTGAGCTGCAGAGCGGGGGGGGGCGAGACTGATGCACCTCACACAGGGCTCTAACTGAGACTGAGCTCCAGGGCTGAAGGGTGTGTGAGACTGGGCTGCAGGGCCCTGGCTGTGCATCTTCCCAGCTGTGCATCCAAGGGGCAGGTCCCAGCTGTCTTTTTAATGCCTGACTGTAAATACTAGGGCTCATTGCAAGAGCGAAACTCCTGCCAATTATTCTGTTTACACTACGAGGGAAAAACTATTCATTGCAAGCATGCCTTATCTGAAGCCAATGAAGCTTTCAGTGCTGGCTGTAAGGAAGAGCAACTTGACCCCCACCTTTTATAAACATTTTCTCCGCGGCTCATCAAGTTTTTTCTCTACACTGCCTTCCCCTTCACCATGATGTCACCCACAGGGCGGTTCCTCCACCCTTTCAAAACTCTGATAGCTAAGAACAGCTGCCAAGTTACTGACGAGAGACCTTAGTCAAATTGCAAGCATTCTTTATCTGCATGCGAAGGAAGCCTGAGTCATTTGGAGGACTGCCAATAACTGTCCGCGGAAGAGAATTGGGGAATGGCCAATAATAACAAGACAGGCACTGCTCGGTGCTCCAAGAGGGAAAAGCCCTCCCTTTACAAAATATCTTTCCCTGGGAGTCCGACCACTTCAAGGTCGAAAAACACATTCTCTGTAAACATATCTGTAAGGACATATTTTATTTTTGTAACCTAGACACATGCTAGCATTTTAAAATAATTATATCATAAAATATTGTTACTAGCTGTAAAGGAAAAAAAAGGAAACAGAACAACATGGCTTTTACTTTTTGAAAATAACATGTGAAAAATTTTGCATTGCAGAACCAAGATTTAATATGTGGGGGAATCAGGGTTTTCATAATTAAGTGTGCAAGCTCTTCTATTCTACCTATTAAAAGGGCCAGATTCATCATTTTTCAAAGAACCATGTTTTCTAATTGATGTTAAAAAAAAAAATGTTGTCTAATTGAGTGGATTAACTGTCACACGCTATTCTAAAGGGCAGCTTGCATTGGGAACCAATTATGTATATTTTGTAGAACAAATTTTAATTTAAAAAAAACAACACACGGTTGCATTACACTAATTAAAAGCACATTCTATGATGGGTCTGTTTTATATTTCCTTCTCAACCGTGAAAACATTAAAGCACCCTTCGTGCAAATCCTTATCTCAATCTGACTGGTTTATTTACAGCTTACCGACCTCTGAGTTAAAACACATTAAATCAAGTGTTCCAAAGCAAACCCACTCAAATACACAGACGCATTTGAAATAGAATGTTAAATGAACACTTCTTTACTCTCCATGCAAGATGTTACCATTCAGTCAGCAAACTGACAAAACACATAGGCAGACCCATCAACCAATGAAAAAATTAAATCAAACCCTTATTCATCTAAAACACTCACTGACATTTAGTGTCAGCTCACATAACCATGCATGTGAGCTACACAGCCATGAAATCGTGCCAAAACGCACTTCCAAACTACGCCAAAAAGACACCTTCCCCTCCACCAATTTCCTTCAAACTACTTTGCCGCAAAACTAGACACTCCCAACTTTCAGCCGATCCCGCAGACTCAGTTAAGAACTACTTAGCACACCACGAAATCTCGGCCTAAAAGCACGCACACATCAAAACAGCTCCATTTTCCAAACATACACATTAGCCAAACACACCCTTCCGCCCAAGCCGAAAATCCCCAAAATTCAGCACACCTGGCCATCTACCTCCTCTACCGCTGATCCAACCCCCGGGCCCCTAGCGCACCTGGAACACCCCCAAAATAATTTCTCAATTTTCAGAAAAACGCCCATTGGATAACATGGCAAATCGCACCTCCGCACAAAACATGCTTTTTCCACCACTTCCACAGCTCAGATCCTTTTCATATTTGGCATCACAGTAGTCCAAGCAATTCCCTAAATCCTCACCAAACAGCAACCAAATCCATCCACTGGAACGGGTACAAATTCCCGCTCAAAAACATGCCCCCCCAAACACCAAAAACGGCCATAAATCGGCCAAATCTCGACCAAAAAACGCCAAAATCCCTCAACACCTTGTTAAACAGCATGTTAAAACAAATACTGCCTTCTCAATACAAGATATTAACTCTTTGGCAGCTGAAGCACAATCTTTCCCCAATGACTGCAGTACATGGGAAAGTCATGAACTCATCTCTCCACGTTATCACATAACACGTACGCACATCTTCAAAACGTTTTCTCCAAGCACTTGAAAGAGATCCAGCTCTCTCCTGCCTAGCGTAATGATAACAAGCTCTGCACAAACCATAACCACATGGCGCTATTCACAAGCCATATTCACAAGAAACTCAACAAGTTATAATAATGACATGCTCTTCATAAACCATATTTACAAGGAGCTATTTACAAGGAACTCTGATGCTGTCAGCTTCTTTCTACATACTCAAAAGGGTACAGGTGGTGGCATTCGCGACCTACTGGGTGTTTCTGAGGGGGTCACTCTAGCTAGTTCTTTTTCTTTCGCTTTTTCCGCTGCTTGTTTAGTTCTCTCTACTTTATTAAATTCTTTCTCTATTCTCCTATGTGACTCTTTGCGCCACAATTCAATGGCATCTTTCTGAGAGGGTCTTGACTTCTTTTTCCATAGCGCTTCCTCTACTCTCATAATGCATTCTGAATCCCATGTTCCTGAGATAGGCCATCTATAATTTTCCTCCAGGTCCTTCGTGTAATCTACCCATAAGTCTAAAAACAAAATGGCGTCTAGCCCATGCTTATTATACATATATTGACCAGGTGTGTCTCTAGGCGGGATGTTAACTGACTCTTCTAGTATACCTTTTCTGGTCCCTATCTGACGTAATTTTGAAAACAGTGGCATGTTGAAACCAACACAATGGAAATACAATACACAAAAATAGACTGAAACAATCAACAATCATTCACACTAAAGCATCATAACATTAAAACAAACATGATCTAAACCAATACAGAGAACTAAACATGTACTTGAAAAACTATATGCACTGGAATACAGTACAACCATACCGGTCTCAAAAATGAGACACGTCTTGACCGTGCTCGTGTGAACGAACCCGTCTTTACCGTGAACATGTGAATGGACACGTCTTTACCGTGCTCATAGAAATGAGACACGTCTTTACCGTGCCCGTGTGAACGGACACGTCTTTACCGTGATCACGTATACCGTGAACCCGTCTTGAACTTTATGCATTCCCCATAGTGGTACTCACCGGGAAGCAGGACTTGAAGGCCTCGGAAACTTGATACTATGCTTCTACTTCTACGCATGCGCCTTGGAACAGGTGGACCTCTGGAAACCTCGGACCTTGCTCTCTCACGGGTTGGGCTCTGGTTGGGATGATCCGCGATCCTCACCGCCTCGTGTGGACGCCTGGTCGCAGTCCGTCTCCTCCGTGGGCCTGAGGGAGTAAGCAGGAAATCCCGCTGCGTGCACTTCGGAGTCCGTCACGGATGTAGAAGGGGGCAAAAGCTGGACCTACGTCGCCGGCGCGTGGGGAAAGGGATAGTCCCTATTCGGGCGCCAAATTAATGTGGTAAATAAAATAATTACCCTGGCATAATTTCTAGGCATTAACAATTAGCATGTATCAAATGAGAGGCAGAGAGTCCGTGGTGTCCAAGTTAAAAGGGCTTTATTCCAATAACTTGAGTTAAGGGAGAATCTGTTCCATCACCACTGAGGTTCAGGAAGGGTCTTCTAACATTTAATAACAATGAACAACATATATACATTTTGTCTTGTACATAAGGCGTAGGAAGGAACGCAGAGCAGAGAAAGAAACAGATAAGAGCATGTGGGCGTACATGTGGGTGTACACTTTATGAGTCATAGGTAGGTGATAGGTAGGTGTCATAGGTGGGTGGTACACAGAGGAGGAGTTTGCATGACCAGCTGGAACTTTGCCCTACTTGTGTGCAACTTGGTCATGACGTGCAATTGACGTGTAACTGGGAGGAGAGCTGACTTTAAGTCTAGTAGAGAAGCCTTCAGTGTCAGGGCGACCAGCACGTCTTGTACTATCTGATATCTTGATATCGGGGATGTATTATCTGAAGCAAAAGTTGCTCGTCACTAGGAATCAGAAAAAGCATATATTTCTTCGTTCATTGCGTGGGGGCTGTGAGCAAGCACTGTGATTTCATTTAAACGGAGACAGGAAAGCTAGGCCCTATCTTTACAGACGGGTTCTGTTTACTTTATTCCCCGGGCATGCAGATAACTGTTATTCATAATACAGTCTTGGCAACCCTTGCTGGGTCTCTTTCGGCTGAGCTAGAAGTATGCGAGGTCAGAGATACGTAATTGCAGCTTTCAGTGTGTCAGGAGTCATGAAAACCCTGATTCAGAAAGTGGTTCATTACGATATTTTATTTAAAAGTGCACAATGCAAATACATGGGCCTTCATGTTAGCTTAATGTTTGGGAAACTTGATGACAGGCACCTTAATACAGGACGTGATTGCAGAGGCCTTGTGATTCAGGCCACTGAGAGAAATATGCATGGGTGACATGCACACATATGTAACATAGGGTACACGTAGGGGGCATCTTGGTCAGGCAAAATTTCATTTGCCTCAGCTGACATTGCAGAAGCAAATCACCAATTCAGTCAGCCACAAGTGTTTAGATTTGCAGGACTTTTCTCAGCAAATGAGGAATGGGTGGTTCACATTTTCCAGACTAGTCTACTAAAATGCTTCTTCCTAAGTCCCTTGTTTGGCTGGCTGCTTCGAAAAGCTTCAGTGCTGCAGCTTTGTTCTCCAAGCCACATAAGGAAAGACCACATTCTATTTTGTACGTCATACAAAGACAGCTCTCGCTCTCGCTGTGACCCATACCAAGCAGACCCCTCACAAGTCCACTGGAGGGAACTAGCCGCACAAAGAGCTGGCTATCAAGGCTGCCCACAAGAATGCTCCTGCCACTGTTGCAACCGCGCAGGAAATCTGTCTCATGCTCTGATCATTAGTACCTCTGGCTTGATGTTGTTCATGCACAAGAAGCACCTCGTCATCACTCAGCTCTATCACCAGGTAAGTTTAGTTGCCATACTGTACCTAAGGAACACTATGGGGGTTCAGGTTTGCCGTGAAAATTGCAAATCCAGTATGTGCAGTAGCAGAACTTAACCAACCACTCGTAATGAAGGCATAAATGTGTGGATATCTCTCTTTATAAGTATGTCTTACGCCAAAGAACACAAATCTCGTGTTTCCATCTCTCTATTTTTTTCTCTCTCTCCCTCTTTCCTTCCATTCAACACTGCAATGATGTCAACATAGGTGAACTCTAACCCAAAGCACTGCATATATTGGCGCGTTTGATTGAAATGTCATATATATGTTTTCGTGCAGAGTATACATGAGTCTCTGGGGCATAGTGGTTAAGGTCGCTGACTCTTACTTCAAAGGTTATGTATTCAAATCCAGCTGTTTCAATCGTTGTGGGTTCTGAGATAAAATTATAGGCAATGGAACTTTCTCTTATAAATGTAGGATTTTTTTTCCATTTCTCCTTGTTTGAATATTTCTCTTTACAAGTCTGTCTTACCCCAAGGAATACATTACTTCTCTCACCCCCTGTCTCGTTTTCTTTCTCTCTCTCTCTCTCTCTCTCCCTCGTTCCTTCCATTTAACACTGTCAATCAATCAATCAATCAATCAACCAGGGCATTGTAAAGTGTGCTACTCACCCCTGAGGGTCTCAAGGCACTGGGGGGTGTGGGGGGGTGAGTGGGGGGTGCAGCTCCGTTCAGCCAAAGAGCCAGGTCTTGCGGGTCTTCCTGAAGGTGTCCAGGGAGGGGGCGCATCTGATGTCTACTGGTCGCTCGATCCAGGTCTTGGCTGCGATGTGAGAGAACGATCTCCCGTTGGGTACGTGGAAGTTTATTCTGTTGTTGAGGTATTTGGGTCCGTAATTGTGCAGGGACTTGCAGGCGTGAGTGAGGATCTTGAAGGTGACTCTCTTCTCCAGGGGAGCCAGTGGAGACGCAGCAGATGTTGCCTGATGTGTTCATGCCGGGGATGCCGAGGACAAGTCTAGCCGCGGTGTTCTGTATTGCTTGCATTTTGCGGAGCAGGGGTTTGGTGATACCGGCATAGAGCACGTTGGCATAGTCGAGTTTGCCGCTGATGAGTGCATGGCTGACTGTTTTCCTCAATTCGGGGGGAATCCTTTAGAAGGTCATTCGGAGGATGCGGAGGGTGTTGAAGCAGCTGGAGGTGACAGCCTTGACCTGTTGGTTCATAGTGAGTGATGAGTAGAGCATGATGCCGAGTTTCTTGGCATGGTCTGAGGGGGTAGGTGGGCTAGCAAGGGCTGTGGGCCAGCAGGTGTTGTCCCATGCTGAAGGGTTCTTCCGAGGATGAGGACTTCTGTTTTTTTGGCGTTGAGTTTTAGGCAGCTGTTGGTCCTCCAGACTACCACTTCTTGCATTCCTCTACGGAAGCTGAGTTTTGCGGTGGTGGGGTATTTGGTGAGGGAGAGGATGAGTTGGGTGTCGTTGGCATCGGATAGGATGTTGAGGCCTTGTTGATGTTGAAGAGGGTCGGCTCAGAGATGACCCCGGTGGTACTCGTACGGTACGGTGCAGGTGATGTCGGTGGGGGCAGAGATGGAGGGTGGTAGTCTTGTCTTTTGGCTTCTTCCGGTGAGAAACAAGCGGATCCAGTCTAGGGTAGTTAATTGTATGCCAGCCTCCCGTAGTCTGGTGATTAGTGTGTGATGAGAGACGGTGTAGGTCGAGGAAGATGAGGGCCACAGTGTGGCCTTGGTCCAGGAGGGTGAGAATGTTATCTGTGGTGGCGAGTAGGTCAGTCTCAGTGCTGTGGTTGGCTTGGAATCCGGATTGGGACGGGTCGAGGATGGTGTGTTCTTCGATGAGCCGTGTTAGTTCCCTGTTGACAGCTTTTTCTGCCACTTTGGATGTGAAGGGGAGGAGTGAGATGGGCCGGTAGTTCATGAGGTCGGTGGGGTCCGCCTAGGGTTTCTTGAGCAGGGGCCTGACTTTGGCGCGCTTCTAGCTGTCTGGGATGGTGCCTGTTTTGAAGGTGGTGTTGATGGTGTGTTGCAGTTGGGGTGGGATGATGTCTGCTGCTCTGTGGTAGATGTGCGGGGGGCAGGGGTCGGTGGGGCCCCCGAGTGAATGCTTTTCAGCAGCGGTGTCCGTGGTCGTGCTTGGTGTCCAGTTGGAGATGGTGACTGGCTGGTGTCTTGGGGAGGTGAGTGATTCTCTGAAGTGTCTTGAGGGAAGTCGGTGAAACTGTCGTAGAGTGTTCTGATCTTGAGGTGGAAGAAGGTTCTGAGCTTGTCGCAGAGGTCCTGGGACGGGGTGATGTCTGTGGCTTCACTGCATGGGTTGGTGAATTCGCGGATGGCGCTGAAGAGTTCCTTGGAGTTACTGGAGTTGGTGAAGATTTTGTTGTGGATGAAGTTATTTTTGGTTGTACTGCATTGGTTGTGGTTGTCTGTCACGGCATTCTTGTAGGTGAAGTGGCTAACGGTTGTCTCGGTATTCCTCCACCTCTTTTCCAGGCTTCTGCAGGTGCATCTGGCTTCTCGGAGGTCGGTGGTGAACCAGGTTGCTTTTCTGGGTCATTGTTTGCCGGGGTTGCGTAGAGGGGCGAGCTCGCAGTTGGAGATCCACGTGTGGGGTTTTCTCTGGCTGCGATGTTTGCATTGGATGCCCAGGTGTGGTTGTCTCAGGAGAGCGTGGAGTTCAGTTGCTCATCGGTGATCTTACTCCAGTTCCTTCGTGGGGAGCACAGACTGGTTTAGGTGTTTTGGTTTTCTTGACTGTGAAATGGACGCAGTGGTGGTCCGTCCACGGTGGTTGCATTGTGTGGCTGAAGCGGAAGCTGTTTCCTGTGGCAAAGATGGGGTCAAGGGTGTGCCCTTCCCTGTGTGTTGGTGTGGTGACGAGTTGGTTGGGTCCAATGCTGGCGAGGTTGTCACGGAGGATGGTTGAGTTTTGGTCGCTGGCTTTGTCTAGCTAGAAGTTAAGGGCTCCGATGAGTATGTAGTTCATTGAAGCGATAGCGTGGGGGGAGATGAAGTCGGTGATGGTGGTGGCGAAGGGTGTCCGTGGGCCATGGGGTCTGTAGATGAGTGTCCCATGGAGTGTGGTCTTGGGGCTGGTCCTGCTCTGGAAGTGCAGGTGTTCGGCAGAGAGGAGGGTCTCACTGGAAGTGGTGAGGCGGAGGGTGTTTTTGTGGACTATGGCGAGGCCTCCTCCCGGGTGGTTGGGGCGGTACTTCCTCTGGATCTTGTAACTGTCTAGGATGGCAGTGTTGATGTCGGGAGCAGACGCGGCGTTGGTCAATGATGTCAACATAGGTGATCTCTAACCTATGACGCTGCATACACTGGAGTGTTTGATTTGGATGTTATATATACATTTTCGCGGAGATTACTCATGAGTCATTGTGGTCTAGTGGTTAAGTTCTCTGACTCTTACTCTAAAGGTTATGTAATGAAGGCCAATTTGGCCAAACATGTTGTGTTTATACCAGACTAAGCAACTCCACTTCTAGCTGATTATGCCTCAGTATAATAACTCACCGGGGTCAAAACACAATTAATAGATAATTGATTACATTATATTATTTGCACAAGAAACTGTGGTATAACGATTCATACAAAAACACAGAAACTAAGTATTGCCAACCACACCATTCAATAGTTATGTCTCAAAAATTCAACATATGAATAAAATGATGAACTGGATATTGTTCCACTCCATGGTAACATAAACTACCTGATATAGATGCCCAATAGTGGTCTGTGAAACAAATATATAAATACTTACAGTACCAATTTATGTGATAACGAGCATTAAAACCTGCATGGGATGAGAATTTTTATAGTCCCTCATCCTAATTATTGTCATGTATCTTAATTGAATTATTTAACCAAACTCTAAATGATTAATACATTTTGCCCAACACATCAAAAGCTGTGATGTTCCAGAACAACCCTCTATTCTAGAACTGTTGTTGATTTTTTTCTCTAATATTTCATTAAATATATTTTTTGTTTACATTTCTATATTTTCTAACTTTTATTTATACTAGCCCCCCTTACTTAGTAGCAGGTCAACACCCCTCCATAGTAAAATAAGATAGGAAATATGCAGAAACAAAAGCACACCTTGAGTAATATCAGTCCCTTATAGAGCTTTAAAATAAACCCATTCCAACATGGTGGCTGGTAATCTACCAGCATATGAGTGCCATCTAGTATCACAACTTTACCATTCATAGTCACCACAACACCAATAAGTGATCGAAGTGGCATTTGGACTACGGGCACAATTACGTTAAAATAATTCCATGTGCTGTCAACCTTTTCTCTACCCACAGTAACCTATGTGAACCACTCATATAAGGTATGCTCAAAGATGGTCGCCAACAAGAGAGCCAGGTCCCACTGGTCTGATAACATGCACTCATGTGATCCATGATGTACATATGGCCAGCTGCTTGAAATTATCCTCTTAAGGGATTGAATGTAAACCTCCATGCTGCTCGACCCAGTCATCTTTTGGCACCGGTAATCATAGCTAGCTTTCCAGAAGGGCATACCATAATGCTAAGCAAGTGAAACTAAGGATCTCCAAGATATCTCGGGCCTGTCATACTCAATATGGGGATAATACTTTCTTCTATTTCCACCAGGCTCCATAACTGGCTTGAATGTTTGGCGCCTTCCTAAAAGTGCCCAAACGTAAATTGTGAGGGTTATCCTGTCCTGTATATGTCACTGGCTTCTTCCACTACACACAGTGTTAGGAAAGGAGTGCTGTGTCCAGCAGTATTCCACATGTGTTGATTCATTTGTGTACACACTCTTTCATTTTGCATGTCGTTAGTATATGGAAGGTTGGTTATAACCATAAAGCTGCCATTGCTTACTTATACCTACAGTTCTACTTTGTCCAAAGCACGTGAGTCTTCAGGCCTAGGGGCACTTTTATAAGCGTGTTCCACAGAGAGGCTAGCAGGGATATTAACCAATAGGTTCATCCCTGTATAGGAGGGTGAGAAGAATAGGATCCTAAAGAAACTCCACTTGATCTAGAGAGGCAGTCTGGCTTGAAACATGTAGACCATAGTTGAGGGACCACAGAATGATTAGGGTTCAATTGACCCTCACAATTTTTTTAAGCTTGGCATAAGTCCCCACAAAATAATTTTTTTAATGTATGAATATGAAGTCAATTTTAGTATTCATATTGTTTCTGCTCATTGAACATGTCACCGATCATTGTTACTGGCGCACTACCACGGTTCACATGCAGTGAAAAGATTTATAAAAAAGAGCCCCCTTTTGTGTGAGGCCCACTAGGCATGACACCATCCACCTAATGTGCAGCTGAACCCTATGATGAAGCATACCACATAGGAGGATGAGAGTTCATCTTCCTGACCAGAACATGCCATAAGTGGACCTGATAGATTAATGGACATATCAGGGGGAAAACCTTCCCAACTAGGATAGACAGTAGCACTGAAGAGTAACATTATTTTGGTTTGTAGAGATAGGATATAAGACGGACTCATTCCAACCTGACAATCATTGGGTTGCACGTTTTCTAAAAGATATTTTTACTACATGATTCCACATTGTCACATCATTATAATCTACACATGTTGTAATAACATCCATATTAGGAACCAGTAGATTTGCTGATGTATTTGTCATGTGGACAAATGGATATAAAAATTCCAGTTCTGTTCGTTGTTCCACTTTCTCTCACTATGCTGTATGTCTTATTACAGAAATTCTGAATTTTCACCTTGAGAGGTTATAATTTTCCATACTTTGGGCAGAGAGACACGTGACTTGGCCTTTAGCAATATTAGGATTTTCACTGCGTGTTCCTGAATGCTACCCGGGAGCTGGAATAATACATCACACCATCACTATTATATGGAGCTTTAAATTGACTTATGCTGACCCAGTATATTATAATGGATATAACAGTTAGGGAGCCGGATCAGTGAGGCTATCAATTGGGATTTTTTTTACCAGATTTCCAAATGAAACTCCCTTGTAACTGGGGGGACATTTCAAAGAGCCTAATGGTTTACCCACCATGAGACGGTTTTATGTGTTGTGTTAAAACCAGAGATTTGACCTCAGAGTGCAAATAAAGTATAATTGTTTTGACATAATTTAAACACCAAAATATTTGTCAAATGATTCCAATCTATGATAAAATGTAATAATAAATATTCCTGATTATAAGATGAGGATATTATTACACAATTTTTTACAGTGGGAAAAAAGTGATTAATCAAATGGTTTTAATAGTTGGGCCTTGGTCAAAAGGTAAATGTAATTTGAAATTTTGCATTAGGCTGGTAAAGCAAAATAAAAAAAAAATACAGCACTTCAAAGAATTACATGGCATTACTGCATACGTGCTGTACATGGTGAAAACTTACTGCAAGTGAACAGGAAGAATAGAATAAGAGCAGCTGTTGTTTGCTGTGCTTTTGTTCTACTGCCCTGTTTTTAGCCCAAATGAGTTCTGGCCTCAAAAATTGACTCAAGGACACATTTCACTCCAAAATTTAGCACTAAAATACAATTTATCATCTAATGAAAAATTACATAATTCGGTGTAATTTTGCTGAAAATTTGCATAAATGAGCAAAAGCTAATTATGCTGATTTTGCACAACCCTCTTAATAATGCATATTCATGGAGGGCCACATATTTAATAGTAAAAAGGCAAGAAGCAATTGCTCCAAATGATCACCCCAATTCTTTCTTTGGACAAGGAGGTCCCTTAATCTGAAGAACTATGCTTCTATGTAGAAACACATTCCTCATTTTTATCATTAGATCGTGGAAGTCAAAACAACACATTATTCTTACTTGGATTGTGGTATTCATAGATTTGCCCCTGAGATAGTCCACACAAGCTTTTTAAACTACTACAAGATCAGACTGAAGGAGCCAACTTTCAGCCAATTTAGACAGCATACAGAGGGGCCTATTATGATATTTCACAGACTGTCTCAAAACGGGACAAACCGACCTCCAGTCGGTGGTTCCGACTGCCTCCTCGTGATGCAAACCAACACTGTTCAGTCACATACTCCCATTCCTCAATGGGAGCTTGTTTTGCACATGGGAGTCTGTGTTCATCCCTGCACCGTGTGGTAGGCACCACAATGTTTACCTGCAGAGGAAGAACAGTAACTTTTGGGACCACTAGGATGGTTGAATGGGTAATGCTAAAGAAAGTGAAAAGGGAATTAGTGTAAAAACATCTAACAATGATGTTTAATATTCACCCAGCTCAAAACAACTCAACGAAGGGAGAGAGGAAGAACAGAGAAAGAGGATGTATTCCGGAATCAAAAATGTTACAGGTGACTGCATATTCTAGCCTGTTTCCTTGGCACGCACACTTGCTGTAATTTACAATGAGCTGAAATCTACTCTTCCTTGGCCTTGATGAATCAATCAATCAGTACTTGTAGAGCATGCCTTATCACCCAGAGGATTCAGAAAGGGGGTGGTGATGGACAGAGCATCTGAGTTAAACAGAACACTCATACCCAGTCAAAAGATCAGGGCTTGATCCATCACCGTTTTTTAGCTCACTGCACCATCCCAGTTCAGAACCTGGCTATATGCAAATTAGTCTGACCCTGGCCCAGTGCATAATGGGAACAGGGCAGACCAAACTCCCAAGCCAATTCTTTACTGGAAAGGAAACAAGCTTCCGGGGACCGGTTTCTGGCATTACAGCCGTCTTCGGCCCGGCTTGCTTGAATCCTGATGGTGCAGTGAGCAAGGGACTCACATCTGAGCATACCCTGCCACTCGTATAGTGGCCAAAACGATTCAGGAAGGGGGTGGTGATGGACACCAGAGGGTATCCAGTTGCTCGGCTTAGTCAAAAATCCAGGTCTTGAGTCTCTTCCTAAAGTCTGTCAGTGAGGGTGATGTTCAGAGATGGAGAAAGAGGGTGTTCCAGGACTTGGTGGCAAGGCGGGAGAAGGAGCGGCCTCCACGGTGGGTACGGAGGATGTTTGGTTTCTGTGTAAAGGCGAGGGATGTGGAGCAAAAGTTTCTGGATGGTTGGGGAACTTCAAGCGGTGGTTCAGTGGTTCATGTATACTGGCCTTTGGTCATGGAGGACTTTGTATGCTTGTGTCAGACGTTTGAATTGAATTATTTTCTGGACAGGGATCCAGTGGAGGTTCTTCAGGTGCTGGGTGATGTGGATCCATTTGGACAGGCTGCAGATCAGTCTGGCCGCTGAGTACTGGATCGCCTGGATCCTTCTCATGAGTTTGGTTGTGCTTCCTGCATACAGTGCGCTACTATAGTCCAGACGGCTGCTGATTAGGGCTTGCATGATGGTTTTGCTCATGCTTATGGGGAGCCATTTGAAGATTCTTCGAAGCATGTGGTGAGTGTGGAAGCAGGCAGATGAGACCGTGTTGATAGATTATTCATGAGTGTGCTGTCCAGGATGATGCTGAGGTTGCAGGTGTGGTCTTTTGGTGTGGGGCTTGGTCCGAGTTAAGTGGGCCACCAGGTGTTGTTCAGAGGGAGGCATGGTTACCAAAGATCAGCACTTTTCTCTTCTTTGTGTTGAGCTACAGACAGTTGTCCTTCATCCAGGATGCAAATTTCTTCATTCCGTAGTGGAAATTGGTCTTGGTGGTGTGAAGTTTGCTGAGAGCAAAAGTACTATTTATTTTATTTTAGGAGTTTTATATAGCGTTGACCAGACCCGAGGGTATCAGAGCGCTTTACAGCATTGTTTCAAGGAAGTTATTCATAATTAGAGTAATCGTCAGCAAAAAGGAAAAGAATGATTCGGTAGTCCAAGCGTGCTAAGGCTAATGGAAGCGGTGGATGAGTTCGGAGGTAGCCTTGTTGGATGCTGATTTCGGTAGACCTAAGAGGATCGGCAGACCAGGGGTCCCGAGCCTTCAAGGCGGAGTGGAAGAGTCCTGAGGTAGCCTTGTTGAATACTGAGTGGAGGTGGACCGAGGTTCGTGAGGCCACTTAATCATGTGCAAGGATAGTCTTGAGGCAGGCTGAGGAGGATGTGAGCAGAGTCTAGTCAGGGAACACCGTCCTCAGGGGTAGCGTGGCTATCCATTTGGGAGGGCGCGGTGTTTTTTGGATTTTGTGTAGGAAGGGATAGTTCTGATGTCTGCTGGGATGGAGTTCCAAATTTTGGATGCGGTTCCGGAAAATGATTTCGCAGCTGTTTTGTGTTTGTGTGTTTTCAAGGGGATGAGAAGGAGGGAGTTTGAGCTCCTGAGGTTTCTGGTCTGCCCAGCCCTCTTAAGTTTGGCGGCTAAATAGTCTGGTTTTCTAGTGTGGAGGGCTTTGTGCGTGAGGCATGCCATTCTGAAATTGTCTCGCTGTTCAATAGGGAGCCATTTTAGTTCTCTTGGTGCTGGTGAAATGCAGTCACAGAGTGTGCAAGGTGAGCAGTCTGACAGTGCAGGATCAGATGTATCTGAGTGTAGGTTGAATAGTCGGCATGAGCAGTATATTAATGGTGTGTGAATGCAGGGTGAATGGTATGTAAGTAGTATAAGTGTTGAATGAATGTTTTGAGTGCAGGTAAGAGATATGTGAGTCGTAGGTGAGGTGTGTGAGTGCTGTATGAGCACTGTCAATGCAGAGTGAGTGTGCACGGTGAGTGGGTTTGAGTGCAGGGTGAGAGGTCAGTGTAAATATGAGTGGCATGCAAGTGCTGTGTGAAAGGTTTGTGAGTGTAAGCATTTTGAGTGAAGGGTGAGTGCAAGTTGAGTGGTGTCTGAGCAGTGTGTATGTAGTGTGTGCACATTGAGTGATGTGGGTGTGTACGTTGAGTGGTGCGAGTACAGATTGTGCAAGCTGGGAGGAGAGGGTGATCGGGGTGTGTGTTTGTGCAAGGTGAACAGTGTGTAAGTATGTAGGGTGTGAAGTAGGCCGTGGTTAGACACAGTGGTGTTTTAGTGGTGAGTGGATGCATGATGAGAATTGGTACATAGTGATTGCATTCTGGGTGTCCGGTGTCTGGGTGACAGGTGGGTGGGTATAGTGTGTGCGGTGCGTGAGTGCTTGGTGAGTATTAAGTGAGTGTGCGGCATAAGAATAGAGGGCGAGGTGTGTAAATGCACGGTGTGCAGTCTGTGAGTGCAGGGTAAGAGGTGTCAATGAATGCAGAGTGAGTGATGTGCCCTGTGTGATTGCTGGGTGAGCAGTGGGTCCGTATAAAGGCAGGTTGAGAGATGGACCCATGGGAATACAGGATGAGTGGTGTGCTTGTATGATTACAGGGTGAGCAGTGGGTCTGTTTATGAGCCAGGTGAGAGGTGTGCCAGAGTGAATGTAGATTGAGCGGCATGCTTTGGCAAGTGCAAGGTGCACCACATTAAAGCCAGACCTAAAGCTCTGCCAATGCTTGTGTTGGGACATTTACCAGGATATTTACTGGACGTTATAATTGCTAATATGAGGCTTCCAATTCAGGAATTGGATGCTGTTTCAATGCCTTAGCGTGTCTTAAAGAAAAAACAGTATCTACTAATGGTAATGGCACATTCATTTTTCCTTCATTCATCCGGTATTTGTCGGCATGCCGCTGGAATGAGCTCCCTATTACTCTTCGTAAAGCCAACAGTCTCCTTTCTTTTAGAAGGGAGCTAAAGACTTGGCTCTTCTCTTCATAAATCTTAGGACCACTGCGAGCTGTTGTATTGTGTTCCTTGGTTTTCAGGTCTCTTTGCCAAAGCGCCGGGACACCCTTCGGGGTAGCCGTGCGCTATAGAAGAGTTGGTACATTACACATAACATAACATTTTCTTTACCTTGCTGTTATGAAAACATATTGCTAGAGTTAAACGTTTGCTTCTTCAAAAAACAAAAGCATGCCTGCACATAGGCTTTCTTAACGAGGCAACAAAATGGCTTCCTTTTTGTGTATCTTTCATTGCTAATGACACTTGAATAAGCACAGAAAAGTTCACATTAGGCTTTCTTAAAATGTATCAAAAAAACTTACCTTTAGTCAGTGTTCCAATGCAATTTCCACATCCTAATTAAAGAAGCCATTCCATGCTCCTGCCTTCAAACACTGTTAAACAGTAATTCCTAAAAGCAATCGCCCTTACAACCATTTTGCCTTGCCCATGACCCACTACCTTTTTAAAACATACTAAACAACCATTCTCTACCACAATTATTTCGCACAAATACTTTTAAAATAAAGTTTTACTGTGCATTTGAAGCTAACAACCCAGCAGGACTACGTCTCCTCCACCTCAGGCAATCTGTGTCACTGACTCAGTTACAAGAAGAACCTCAAGACCTGGCTCTTCGAATGATCCTACACCCAGAGGGACAAAAAAAACTCACCCCCCCACCTAGCGCCTTGAGATAGCCCCTGATTGAATGATTGATTGATTGACGTCATACATATTTAAAATCCATCACCTTAAAATTGTAACCAAAACCCTTCCTGTTTACTTACATAGATATATGCAAACATATTGGACTGAATGTATACTACTCCTTTTTGGGTCTACTCATGAAACAATGCATACCAAATTGTATGCCAAATTGCATAACGTCAAAATATGCTTCCTTTCAAGCAACTTTCTTTATAGCATATTAACGAGAGCTAAAAAATAAAAATAAAATACTAGCCAAACCTCTTAGGCATTTAACTTAATTTGATTTCTCTGTGATGTATCAGATACTTCTTTGATACCTTTTCCATTCTACTTGTTACTTACAAAGTAATAGCACCTCTGGTTCACCGGCAGGTTATTCATGTGTATTGATTTAAACTTGCAGAACTCCCTTATGTTCGCTGTGTTTGTGATGCACTTTTCTACACCAGCACTGTTATTTTGAGGCTGCAGTCTAATCACATTTGCTTTCACTCTTTTCCTGTAAAAGAAGGTGAGGGCACGGGGAGATTGGACCTTGAAAGTATATGCATTAATGATAATGTAAAACTTACCTTTTATGACATTTTACTAGCTCGTAGAGAGATATGTAAATTATGGGTCTCACCACTTAGCCCTAATTTAATGGACTGGATATTAGCTATGAGATATACGGCTAAGCTTGACACTTCAGATCACACCAAGAGAAAGCACAGATTTTGGGTACCCTTTCTTTCATGTTTTGGTTAAATATCATTTGATTTGATATGATTTTCGATGATTAAGCCCCCGCCTATCTCGCTGGTTTTCAATATGGGATTTCAGGTCGGTAAATAGAGTGTGAGGTGGACACACCTGGTGAGTTAACCGATTGATTGGATGACTCAAAATAGGTGGAGTTTATGCCTCGCTACTCTAACCAGCTTATGAGATAAAAAGCCCAGTGGTGCGCCAAGTTAGAAGAAATGGGTGGCGAGACGGCGAATGAGGAAAAAAAAAAAGTGAGGGGTAAGGGACTTTGCACTTGATTTACAGTTCCACTGTGATTGTGTTCTCTTTTGTCCTACATTTTGCCATTATATTTTGTGTTGTTTGCCATTCATTTGATCACTTTGTTTCTCTACGGATAGCTATATAAAATGTACAGATTATTTCCACTTTCTAAGGAAAATGGTCTCCTGGAATTATTCCTTCTGTTCTCCTTGATAGGGGCTCAAATAAAAGTTGATTAATCTGTCACTGCCAGGGTAAATATTTGCTAATTCATTTTGCTCATGCCTCATTACATTACTTATCACATATCATTTGTGTTACAGGCAATTATTCACAACAAGTGGTTCTCTTCTATCTGCAAAGAAAGATAGGCTACTACCTCATTCAAATTTACATTCCCTGCATCATGACTGTTGTTCTGTCTCAGATTGTCTTCTGGATCAACAAAGAGTCAATTCCAGCAAGAACTGTGGCAGGTAGGTACCTTTCAATACTAGCATTTTTCTGTAATAGTGAATCTGGCGAAATAGTCAAGACAAATGTAGCTGAAAGGAGTTTACAGATAGTTACGTTTCTGGTGTTGTTAATATAATCAATGAATGTCAATACAAAGATATTTCTTAAGAATACTACTACATTGAATATCAAACAACAAGGCCAAATAAAGGGAAAACCTCATTCTCTGTGCATAATTAGGGACATGTATACTATATTTCAAAATGTCAATGATTTTCAATAAGGGGTACACAAAGATCACTGATTACGTTTAGAACCTCTTTACGAAGTAAGAGTCATCAGGAAAGCTTTCAAATAAATGATTCCTTCAGTCTAATCTATCTATCTATCTATCTATCTATCTATCTATCTATCTATCTATCTATCTATCTATCTATCTATCTATCTATCTATCTATCTATCTATCTATCTATCTATCTATCTATCTATCTATCTATCTATCTATCCATCCATCCATCCATCCATCCATCCATCCATCCATCCATCCATCCATCCATCCATCCATCCATCCATCCATCCATCCATCCATCCATCCATCCATCCATCCATCCATCTATCTATCTATCTATCTATCTATCTATCTATCTATCTATCTATCTATCTATCTATCTATCTATCTATCTATCTATCTATCTACCCACCCATGAACGCATCCTGGCGCCGAGCAAGTGTGTGATTAACCCTGCCTAGGATAGGTTGGTCAATTGAAAACACAACAACAAACTTTAGCGTGGGCTTGGCCATAATATTACCAGAACCTTTGACTGATTTTGTTTCCAACGTTATCCTGCCAGTTTCTTTGCAGCCAACCGAATGCTCTGGTCTTTTAATAGAGGGGTTTGTGGCCACACATCATTGAGTCGCATTGGGTTGCTTTGGGATTATTTTCTATGCTGCTTATGTTTGTTCCTTGAATCGAGCTCGCCACTAATCATGGGATGGAGAATGTGGAGTCTGCTAGTATGTTATGGTGGGATGTCAGAGTAGTAAGTAAGCCTTTAGATCCGGATAACTACCATATGTTTCTATGCAAGCAGGACACAACTTTTTCAATTCTAGATATTGCTTTAAAAAGTTGTTGTTTTTAGGTATTTTCAACTGAACTGCACCATGGTTACACTTTCCACACGCCACTAATTATTAAATACAATCACAGGATTGGAATGAGGTACCTTGGTAATGCAGTAGTTTGGAAAATCTAGACTGAGTGGGTGGGTCTCAGTGGCAGCTGCCTCCGAACGGGGTGGTAGGGATCGGAATAACATTTTTTAAAATAAACATACCTGCTTTGCAGCCACATCCGCTGCACACCTCTTCTCCATCTTCTTGTCTTCTTCCCGGCTGCTGCCTGCAGCCTGCATTGGAAGCATCCAGGCGTCCGATTCTGCCAGACATTGCAGGAGCAGCATCGTGATTGGTCTGTGAGGCCTTTTGGCCACCCAGGCAGTGCCTGGGGAGGAGGACATGTTCGCCCTGCGGCTGTGCAATACCGCCCAATGGAGAACATCCCAACTACGCATGACTGTTTGGCCAGCTCCAGAGGGCTGGCCAAAGCATCATACCAATGTAGGGGAGAGTGCAAACCACTCCTGCTTCCTCTGCGGCCAGCCAGACCCCCCCGGAGTCGCAAAGGAAAATAAAATTATAATAACTTCTTGTTATTATTGTTTTATTTTTATATTCAAACACTCAAGGAGCTTTGGGGGAACACTCTTCTGCCCGAGCGGAGAAGCCACCACTGGTAGGTCTGTGACACAAGACTTTTAGAGCTTTGGCATTGCTAGCTTTAGTGAAGCGCTGACCCATGTGCTAGTGGTATATACATTCTCCTTATGATACCTTCCAACTCCCCTTTCTCTTTTGTGGCTAGAGGAGGCACAGAAGCAGAGGTCACACTCCCAACCCACAGAAGATAATATTGCTTGTGGTGCTCAAAAAGGCTGAACTTGGAACGAGATAGAGGCTGCTTGTTGAAATTAGTGGGGTATACCCACTAATCCAGTGAATAGCTCACTGCACAGTTCTTTTCTGACTGAATTATTATTTTGCACCATAGTTGTTCACAGGCATCACGTCACTTTGGCTGAAACAAGCATTCCTAAAGTCTCTTGCTGATGATGTACAGCAACAGCATAAAGTTGTGCAGCATGGCCAAAAGTAAAAAACAAAAAAGTAATGCTGCTGCAGCTTTGATGACGATTGCAATTGCATCGTTATACATGTAAGCCTACTAAACGTGACTGCTGTTTCTTTCTTTTATTTACCGATCCGTGATGGATCAGAACATTTAAAAAAATGAAAAAGAAGTAGTGTAAATGCACTTTTTTAAAGGTTAGGGCACAGCAGCAATTTGCTGGTCCTCTGAAAAAAAGGGAAGTTGATGAACGTTGGGGCCAACGCAATAGGAAGTTGACAAAGGGAAACAGCATAGGAGAGAGAGTAGCATAGGGTGCTGGTGGTGGAGCACATGAAGGAGAAAGCAACACAGAGCATTGGGGAGTCAAGGAGATTTGTGGGGGAGAAGCACATGATAGAGCTTGCAAAACAGAGTGCTGAGGGGGCAGGTCTCTGGCCTGGGGGTTGAGGGGTGGAGCATGAAGTAGAGAGCTGGAAAACACATGAGATGGATCACTGATATATGATGATTGGTGTGCAGAGTTTGGGAAAAATTTGGTTCATCATTAGTCAGAGGTAAACAGCACTACCAATATTTTGATATTGGATGAAGCTAGAATATAAGGAAGAGAGGATGCCATAGTAGAAAGGAATTTAACAACAAGTTTGCCTCTGATACCATAAATCACGCACATTTTTTAAACACAGATGTCCCTTTTATTGATCCTGTGATTGAGCTTTTTACTTCTTTTACTTTGACAAAGCGTTCTGAAAACTTAGGTAACCTGGCTTCTAATACATAGTGATCCCAACAGTGTTTCATGTCACAATTATGCAAAACATATATACAAAACATAGGGGCATATTTACAATAAGTGGCGCATCCCTGCATATCAGCAGGGATGCGCCACTTATTGTGCGCCATGCTTCCGCCACCATGGATGCGCCGCATTTACAATGCGGCGCACCATGGGGCAAAAATGGCACAGATGCGTGACGCATCTGTGCCGTAAAAATGACGCATTGCTGGAGTTTCGTCGCAAGCACGACGCAGCTCCAGCAATGCTCTGGGGGGCCCTATCTTGTTAATGCTGCGTCAATCCTTACGCCTGCTTCAAGCAGGCGCAGGGTTTTGACGCAGCATGGGCCCCAAAGTGACTGAGTGAAATCTTGTAGATTTCACTCAGCCACTTTTAGAAGGCGTTCCTGCGCCGGGACGCCCCTCCCTGCGCAGGAACGCCTCCTTCTGGCGCAGGGCTTTACAACGTGATGCATCTCCCAGATGCGTCACGTTGTAAATACCCCACACTATATCGCATCATTTGCGCCGCCGCTGCGTCACAAAAGTGACGCAACGGCGGCGTAAAAGAACGCAAGGGGCTTGTAAATCTGCCCCATAAACTTTACTGGATCTGAAAAACAATTATTGACAAATTTGAACACAATCTAAATACATACGCAAAAAAACAATCAAATGATCTATAACAAAATATGTTCCTCAAGATTCTTTAGAGTGCTACTATTTTTCTGCCTGAACCGAACTGTTTCCTTTTAGGCACTTTATATCTTTGGGGTCCTATCAGGGGTCAGAAATGGTTATGGGGTTTATTATAGTGAGCCTAAATAAACTTGCACTACCCGCTGAGTCAAACAATGTCCCTTGTTTATTTTTTCAATTCTAATCCACTATAAATGATGCCAAAGCGTTTCGACCTTGTGGATTCTGGACCATCACTTTAAAAAAGGTCTTCGTCAGGGCGAGGTAGATATGAGGTAGCACAGTGTTCAATCGACTTATCTGACAGGATATTCTTGGTGGAGGTTCATTGTCGGTATAGCTCTTGGGTATCGCTATATGGCGTCTGTTTGTTTCATTTATCTTTTCCCTTTGCTGGTATATCCAGGCTTATTTAAAGTGCGTGCATCTGATTCGCATGTGCATTGTAAAAAAATTGTAAATTGATACTTGTATAGCGCACTACTCACCCGCAAGGGTCTCAAGGCGCTTGTACGAATACCGCTGTGGAACCCATCCTGGCTTTCCCTGTGAGGTGTCCACTCCTGGGCACCCCCAAGGTGGAGGCCAGGCATCCTTAGCGTTGTAGGGGCTGTTGTGGAGATTAAGCAAGCTATTGCCCAGATTTGCAGAGAGGGACTCCATGATTGGAATAGGCACCGAGGCGAGAATTATCAGGTCCGTGGAATTTTTGAGCCCAAGACCCGCCGAGGAATTGAACCCTGGTCCCGGGCTAGACCTCTGCATCAGGGTCTGCTGCTCTAATTGCATTCTATAGTCTCGAAAGAGATCTTCTTCTGAAAACGCTCCTTTCTCTCCGATTGTTTTCTTAGTAGAGAAGAAGGCTTGAGGGAAAAATTCCAAGGGAACACATGTGAGACAGAATGAATGACAGAGAGTAAATGCAATTGAAGGAGGGTGTGGGGGAGGATGTGAGGGATAAGGAGTGCATGGTAGAGGTGTAATGCTAAAAAAAAGATAAGTGAGTGACAGAGAATAAGTAAACAATGACTGAGTAATTTTGATAGAGGGGTAAATCTAATCGAGGCAATGGCTGAAAACATGAGTGAGAGGAAATGAGGCAGTGAGATGAGTGGAATGGATGAGTGTATGTGAGAGAAAATGCAAGTGAGAGAAAAAAGTGAAGGAGGGTGTGAGATAGAATGCAAGACAGACATAGTGCATGAGATTGTGAGCAATTGGGAAAGTGAGAAGGACTTATGCTCTTAAATGTATTGAAATGCACAATTCTATATATAATTGACTTAAAAGACTGGTTATTTGCCTAATTCTTGCCTTTCATATTTGTGGATGTTATAGTACCATGGTTAACGCACCTGCAGGAAAGCTTTTTTCTGCTCACAGTTTTTTAAATCACCTAATGTATGTGCGTTATGAAGGAAATGGCTTAAGCACAACTACAGGAGAAGCTTTATCTTTTGAAATGAAACCTTTGCAAAATTGATGCAACTCTTCTCTTCACCCACTAGGCAATGCATATTCAACCATTTTTCAAAGGGAAAAGTGGAAATGGCCTGATCGGCTTTATCCATAAATTGACAAATCTCATAAACATGAAACACACAAAAGGAGAAGGGAAGAAGAGAAGGGTAGAATGCTTGCAATTTGTCTAACCACTGTCAATTATTTGATGAAGCATCCCAACCCACTGTTTATTTGCTCACCATGCCACCTCAGTTTGGACCAAGATATGTGGAAATTAGTCTTTACCCTGCTTCTCGGGGAAACAGTCCAACCCGAACTGCCAAGCCAGGTCCCCACTAAACAGGCAACCTAGGATCAGTTTCGCCATAATAAGGGCATATTAGTCAAATATTGCTTAATTCCAGTGGCACAGGCAGCATGGGACCCACGTCTGGGCAGAACCTCCCCCCTTAGGGTGATACATGAAACACATAAAAGGTGATGGGAGGAATGCTTGGAATGTATCTAACCACTGGCAATCGCTTGAAGTAGCCACATCAGTTTGGTCCCATCTATATGCAAATCAGACTTGAACCGGCTCCTCACGGGAACAGTAGAGCAGAACTGCTAAGCCAGGTCCTTCCTTAACCACAATACAAGCAGCCTAGGACCAGTTTAACCCTAATATGGGGTCATCATCCAAGTATAACTTGATTCCAGTGGCACCGTGAGCACAAGACCCATGTCTGGGCAAGAATGACAATTGATCGGACTGTTTCCAGAGCAATTACCAGTGGTTAGAAAAATTGCAACCATTCCTACCATCACCTTTTGTGTGTTTTAAATCCCATTAACATGTCAGCTAAATGATTTTGCTTACCATCTGGAAAATGCCATACGATCGACCTATCACAATAATATCAGTTTTGACATGTTTGGAATCACCCAAAAAGATGAACTCAATTTCATAGCAAATATTAATATCATCTTTGTAAATAAGTAACCTCAAGGAATGTACTGTGTTTTATGTGTAAGTCATCACGGAACATACCGTAATCACCTTTTGCTTATAATTGAATTTTCTTTTGTCACTGCTTTTTATGAAGGTGCACATCCTCTGTACATCCAGGTTAAAACACAATTTTACCACCCTGTTTTAGTACCCTACTTTGACTTTTCGAGTTTCTCTGAACAAATGTAAGATCTGTAAATCTGGCAAAATGTATCTCCATGTGAATATTTAATTATATTTATGTATTTTGAAAATGGATATGAGTAAGTTACTATTCAGTACTCACAAGCCACCTCAACCAGTCAACCAAAATGTGAGGCCAAATTCTACTATGCACAGCCTGGACTGTTGGACTGTTAATTATTTATTTATTTTTTCCAGGATCTAGTATAGTATTCAAAGGTCTGTGGACTTGAGTGCTGCACTGGGAGCCATAACGCCAGTAAAAGGATCCAGAACCCTGCTACAGGATTGCATTTTTTTGTTATTTCTTAGACACGGGGACAGATTTACAAGCCCCTTGCATCATTTTTGCACCACTGTTGCGTCTCTTTTTGTGACGCAGCGGTAAAACTGTGGCCCAAATACAACGTGACACATCTAGGGAGATGTGTCACATTGTAAAGCCCTGTGTCACATTATACCTGTGTCAAGTATAATGTATGCAGGGTGGGCATTCACACGCAAAAAAAGCCTCGTAGAAGTGACGCAGTGAAAATCTACAAGATTTCACTGTGCCACTTCTAGGATGCCACTGCGTCAAAACCTTACGCTTGCTTGGAGCAGGCATGAGGAGTGACGCAGCACAATGAGGATAAGCATCCCCATGCATTGCGGGAGTCTGTCGTGCTTGTGACACGACTCCAGCAATGCGAGACTTGAGTGCCAACAGATGCGTCAGAATTTCTGCTGCATCTGTCAATCCTTACGCCACGGTGCGCTGTATTTTAAATACAGCGCATCTATGGTGGTGCAAGGGTGGAGCAGGGTGGAGCAGGGACAGTGACTCATCTCCAGGTGCATCACTTTCTTGTAAATATGCCCCAGGATACTTTCACATGGACTGGAATGTCAGGGTGTGCTCATTCTATCTCCATATGTGGCCTTTCAGAATATAGGGACTGAGTTCATGTAACACGTGCAGGTACATATTTTCAGATTTCGCAGGTTATCCAATAAAAGGACTCTGATTGCTCCTGGCCTATAATATTCCCCCCCCCACCTCCCCCCATGGTGTGTCATTATTCTTTTAAGTTTGGGAATCATAGACCTCCACAAAATCAGTTTTATAGAACTCTGTAAAATAATGGTCTAGCTATCTCTAAAATCCACCTGCTTCATACCCAACCTAAGATGTGTTTTGTACACTGATTTCTGGAAAACGTAAGATGCTTTTACACATAACTAGGCAATTGCACTTCCTTATTCAAAGATCTGTAGCCGTGCCAGATTTGATGTGATTAAATTCACCTGCTTTCTTTTGTTTCGAGGCGTAAAGAATAACTTTGGGGTTAAACTGGCAAATGTCACTTTTGAGACATGCTTTTTTGGTTTCCTGCTTGATGGATCTCCATGAAAATTTCCATGAAGAACTCAAAGTGGATGCGCATGTTTTTCTAAACGTTTTGTATTGATTCTTCAAATGCTGCCTAAGTTATTAGCAATACGAAAACTACCATTCAATAAAAAGTCTGACTTAACCACATCTACCTAGGGCTATCACATCTTGTGTAATATATGTATTCCAAATCACATTATTGGTTACGACAAGTAACAACGCTCCTTGGTTCTTACAATAATATTCTATTATTTATTTCGAGAACAAACTCTTACTTTAACTAACACAGTTCAGCCTCAACGTTTGCTCACATTAACGTCCGTTTTAAAACCTGTCATATTCCCATCAAAAACAACAGTAAAGTGAAGCTATGGTTAAAAGAATAATACAACTAACTCCTAAAATTGGCAATAAAATATTAGTTAAAAAAGCCATTCATTGCATCATAACATGAATACTGTAAATGACCCACAACATTTGAAGATACTCTGTTTATGCTACATACATAACAACAGAAAATAACAACCTATCATCATTAAATATTAACATGCGTCCTAAATTATTCTGTATTCGTAGTGATGTGATCATAATTTTACTGGAAGAGGTAATGTGATCCCATCAATGTCGGTTATGGTGTCTCCATAATTTGTGAAACAATTGGTGGGAGAATTTTGGTTTTCAAGGTTTATGTTACTTTCAATAAGTATGCAATTGCAGGGATTTTTTTTGGTTTGATTTTGCAAATTTAACTTTAGTTTAATTGTAATACTGCAGGGAATTCAAAGTGTTCAAAGTGTTAATGTGTAATGAGCAGTAGAAATAGGTAGACTGCTCTAATGAGAACACAATGTTGGCACAGTCAGTTAGACATGATAGCAAGAACAGGAGGGATACTATTTATATTTGATTATAACTATCCATAATTAATATGCTTAGTTGACCATGCCGTAAATGTGCAATTTAGGCCTCTTACTTTTATTGTGATTAAAGTTGTCATCATTGCAGATGGCCCACCAGCAGGTTCCCTTGATTATTCCTCTGCTAGCCTGTTCTGTACTCCCAGGAAGTAAACCACTGTAGTGTTCAGATTTCTGCCACTGGGGCAGCGACATGACCTTAGCCATCTGCTTCAATAGGTATCAATACTCTGCTACTTTTAAATGATGGCCTGAACGATTTTTAAATGAGATGAACAGCACTTGCATTATTGTGTTTCCTCCTAAGTCAACTGTGAGAAGAACGAAGCTGTTTCTCAATAAAATCCATGTTTTTTATTTACAAGCCCCTTGCTTTGCTGGTGCATCACTTGTTTTGACGTACCGGCAGCACAGTGTGCTAGCCCATATTTACAAGGCCACACACATCCAATCTGCGTGGCTTTTCATGCCTGATAACTATGACCCCTTTTTACTCATTACTATGCATGAACGGGGCATGCCATGAGAGTTGCTGTGAGTGTTCCCATGCAACATCCATGGATTCTGCTGCATTCCCAGATTTACAACGTTTCGTGTCCATATTAATTTACATACTGTACGTTAAAAAAGAGAAAGTATATGAAATATGTATTAAATATAGGAACATTGGATTACTCACTTGCAAAACTAGCGAGATCATTTTCCTGTACCACACTGCCAGGATTTCAGTTTGCAACGGCAATACCCCCCTCTCTTACCCTTTCATACTTACAGCATTGAGGAAACCAAGGTGCATATTTACAAGGGGATTGTGCCACCGGACCATCACCTTATTTGATGTTCATGTGGTGCAATGCCCAGCACCATATTTCCAAAGTGGTGTTCAGCCACTTTTTGTGGCCTAATTCTGCATTGTAAATATGGTCCCCTTTCACCCAGGTATCTGTGTGAAAGAGGCATTTAATGGGTGTTGCTCTGGGCGTTCCACCATTGCTTTTTGACACTGCCCCAGATTTACAAGCAGGTGTAAATCTGAAGCAGTGGTAAACACGAAAGCCATGCAAGAGCAGGTGTTTAAATGGCGCAACTAGGGACAAATACTTTTATTTCTTCTTGTTTTTGCTTTTTCTGCAGCACACATAGAAAGAGCAAAATGCCATTAATGATTGTTTTTTTTAGAAGGAAGGTGTTCCTTCCTCCACTTAAACAATCATTAAATAATGGCGATTTGCTACTTCTATGTATGTTGCCTAGTAGTAAATCGCCATTTTAATTGTTTATGTGCAGGGAGGGAAGGCATGGAGTTTTTCACCGGGTAGAATTCCAAGGGCCCAGGATCTCTCAGCAGAGGAGCCCAGGCCCTGGCAGGTGAAGTCTTTGATGGCCCTGAGACTTATTAACAGGAGGCAAGCATGCACGTTCCCTTGGAGAACCTTGGAAGCAGGTAGGAGAAAAAAACATAGTCCTGTCTTCACTCCCAGGACAGAAGCAGCAAGCAGCAGGCATACACAACAAAACAACATGCAGAGTTGCAGTTCCTGCTATAGCATCTAGTTCTTCTTCCTGACTGAATGTCCTCAGTCCAGTGCTGTTCTGATTTTAGGGTGTCAGAGATCCAGTACTTATGCTCCTTCCTGCTTTTGAAGTAGGCAAACTTCAAAGGGAAGACTTTGTAGTGCACAAGACCCTGCCTTTGCCTGACCTGGCTCCAGACACAGGGAGTGGAGAGAGCTTTGTCTGATAACAATCACAGCTCTATTCAGGTGTCAGTGACAACTCCTGCCACCATTCTAGCTCAAAAAGGCCCATCAGCCTGGTGAGAGGCCATGAAGATATATGCAAGGCCCACCGCAGCTCCCTTTGTGTAACTGTCTAAAGTGAATGCACAACACTTAAACTGTCAGCCAACCCAGACATGTATTCTACAGACAGGCAGAGGCACAGAATGGTTAAACGAGAAATTGGCCACTTTCTAAAAGTGAAATTTGGAAACACGCAATTTAAAAACTAACTACACCAAAGATGTGTTTTAATTTGTGAGTTCAGAGATTCGAAACTCCAAATTGCTATCTGCTCCCAATGTGAATTTATACTTAAAATAGATTTCAAGGCAATCCCTATCTTACCCTTTAGGAGATATAGTCCTTGCAATAGTAAAAAATTCAATTAGCAATATTTTACTATTAGGACATATAAAACACAACAGTACACGTCTTACCTTTTAGATAGACCGCACCATGCCCATTGGATGGCCTTGGGCCAACCCATGGGTGATCTACATCTAGTAAAAGGAAGGTTTGTGTTTGCAAAGTAGGTGCACTTGCCAGGTTGAAATGGCAGTTTAAAACTGCTCTCACAGACACTGCAGTGTCAGTCATGAGACATGTTTGTAGGGCTACTCAAGTGGGTGCCACAATCAGTGCTGCAGGCCCACTAGGAGCATTTGAATTACAGACCCTAGACACACATGGTGCATTGTACTTGGAACTTACTAGTAAAACAACTGAATGCCAATCATGGATAAACCAATCACCAATACAATTTAGACAGAAAGCATATGCACTTTAGCACTGATTAGCAGTGGTAAAGTGCCCAGAGTCCTGAAGCTAACACAATCAGCTCAGAAAAATAGGAGGTAAAAGACAAACGATTTGCTGATAACCTTGCAAAAAAAGCCAGGTCCAACACATGGGATTTTAGTAAATCTATATCTTCAGAACATGGCCCTGGTGGTTAGTATGGAGTCTCTTTTAGATGAGGCAGAATGACACTGTATGGATCCAATTTGGGGTGGCAAGATGCAGTCTAAAATGAAGGCTATTGCAGATAGATACTGTGAACAGACACTGAACCACTATTAAACACTGGCTAAGTCTCATGTCAGTGCATTTGTAGGACTTGGCCGTTTCTGCAGGGTCATCCCCAGACTTTTTGCCTTTAACCTCGTGTTTTCTGAACCTGCTTTTGTTTGCTTTTAGGCCTTTGCACACTTTACTACTGCTAACCAATGCTAAATTGCTTGGGCTCTCTCCTTTAAACATAGTGAATTCACCTTTCACCCAAATTGGCACATTTAATCTATTTGTACGGCCCAAGTGAAGTGATACTGCATATGCTCAGAGCCTGTAAATTAAATGCTACAAGTGGGCGACCAGCACTGAGTGTATCAGCCACTCAAGTAGCACTCAGGGCTACCTTTTCAGCCTATGTATGCAGTTTTAAACTGCCACTTTAACCTGGCAAAATAAATCTTTTACAAGGCCTAAAGCTTCCTTTTCAATACATGTCGACACCCCTAAACATCCCATAGGGCAGAGTGATGTGTATTTAAAAAGTTGGACATATACTTTTAACGTGACCTGGTAGTGAAAAACTCTTAAATGCATTTTTCAAGACTGCAAGGCCTAGATCTCCCTAAGTTTGAGAAATTGAGTTGTTGGTTTAAGGAGGGAAGAGGGGGTGACCTGTGTTCAAATAACAGCCATTAGTACTTTCAGAGTGAACCACAAAATTCACTAAATGATCCTGTGGCTAACCGTGGGTAAAAAAAGGCAGCCAGGCTTAACCTAGAGGTAATGTGTAAATTATTTATGCAGCATACAAACAGTAATAAAAGGGACAACAGCTCACATTAAAAATACAACACCAATTTAGAGAAATAGGGTGAAATTTAATAGCTTATTTGACACCAAAATGATAAAAATCCAAACAGTAGAACAGGAGTAATCAATGTTTCAAGTTTTTTGTGAGAACTAGCAACTAAACGATCAAAGCGCTGACCATGGACATCTAGTTGCACAATACCTGATCATGTTATGTTTTGTTATGTTATGTTATTTTGTCTTTTGTATAGCGCAACGGCTACTCACAAAGAGTGTCCCGGCGCTTTAGGTAAGGAAAGCTGCTTCACCATAACACAACACAATTAAAATGAGAAAGCAAGCCAAATACGGTAAGAAGGGCTACTGAGAGGCCTACTGCATAAACAGCCAAGTTTTAAGACCTCTCCTAAAGGCAAGAAGACTGGTGGCCCCCCGGAGTGAGAGCGGAAGCGAATTCCACATCTGTGGAGCCAGCAAACCGAAGGAGCGGCCGCCCAGGCGCGCTCTCTTCACTCGCGGGACAGCCGCCAGGAATAAAGATTCTGACCTCAATGAGCGAGCCGGCTGGTAGAAGGTCAGTCTGTTTTGGAGGTATTTTGCTCCCACCGCATGGAGAGCCTTATAGGCCAAAGTCATTGCCTTAAAGGCGATCCGTTTGCGGATGGGTAGCCAATGCAGCGTCAGCAATAGACCAGAGGCGCTGGCACGTCTATTTAGACCGAAGATGGCCCGGGCCGCCGCGTTCTGCGCGACTTGAAGCCGCTGCAGCAGGTACTCTGGTAGGCCGAGGTAAAGAACGTTAGCGTAATCCAACCTGGACCCGACCAGAGCCTGCACGGTCAGCTTCCTGTGTTCCTCAGACAGCAGAGGTAGAAACCTCCGCAGCATCTTTAGCAGGCCGAAGCAGGTGCCAGTCACCCCCAGGATCTGGGCTTTCATCGTTAGCCCCTTGTCCATCTTGACCCCCAAGTTCTTAGCCATTGGGGAAGAACAAGACGGGGGGAACATATCGATGGGCCACCAGGCCTGCCAGATTGGCTCCGTGTCGCACCCAAAGAAGAGTACCTCGGACTTATCGGAATTGCACTTGAGGCTGTTCAGTTGGAACCATTTAAAAACAGCCCCAAGGCAATTCCGGATACTCTCCCCATCAAAGTCTCCACCTCTCTCGCAGGAGAAGAGGAGCTGGGTGTCATCGGCATAGGATACGATCCGGGCACCGAACGACTCCGCCAACGCCGCCAGAGGGGTCATGAAGATGTTAAAGAGGGTCGGGCTCAATATAGAGCCCTGCGGGACCCCAACTCCCAGAGGCGGCATCACGGCGGTGTCTGAAGATGCCCAGACCGTTTGCCGGCGGCCAGCTAGAAAGGAGGAAAACCAGCTGAGCACCGTCCCCCGAAGGCCGATCTCATAGAGTCTTGCGAGAAGGCCATCATGGGGGACGGTGTCAAAGGCCGCCGACAGATCCAACAACACCAGCATGACTCTGCCCCCGGTATCCAACACCCCTTTGATGGTTTCCGAAACCTCGAGGAGCGCGGTCTCGGTGCTAAGGTTTGAGCGGAAGACGGACTGGGTGGCATGCAGGATCTCGTGAGTCTCCAAGAAATTGGAGAGCACCGTCTGGACGTGCTTCTCCAAAAATTTTGCCAGAGCCGGCAGCAGAGAGATGGGCCTGTAGTTGACTGGGGCCTTCGGATCGAGACCCGGCTTTTTAAGCAGCGGGATAACCATTGCCTGCTTCCAGGCCGACGGGACCACTCCCTGGCTCAATGAGCGATTCAGAAGAGGGTTCGCCAATGGATTGATCACTTCCGCGAACTTACCCAGAAATTTAGCTGGGCAAGGGTCCAATGGCGAGCCCGATTTCAGATTGCCCACAAGCACTAAGGAGGCAGAGGCTGCCAAAGATGGAAACACAGCCAACGTAGCGCCTTGCGAGGCCGGAGGGAACATATCAACCTCAGGTTTAAACGGCCCTGCAGGTGCTCCAGGTGGAAAAGAGTCCTGTATGAGTTTAATCTTGCTTGTAAAAAAACAAGCAAGATCCGCCGCCCAGGAATCTGAGGGCACCGCTTCGGATGTGATGGACCGAGGGGAGATGAACTCTCTCACTATAGTAAAAATCTCCCTGCAGGAGTTGGAGGCCGCTTCTATCCTCCCTGCCAGGTAAGCTTTTTTCCCAAGGCGAATGTCCCGGTGATAGGCCTTAACCTCCGCCTTGTAGGTCAGCCTGTCCACATTCTCATAGTGTGCCCGCCAGGCCCTTTCGGCTACCTTGCACTGCTGTCGCATAGCCCACAGTGCAGTGGTAAACCAGGGGGCCGATACCCGTTTCGATGTCAAGCGGGGGGGCAGCACCGGGGCTAGATCGTTAAGCCTATCGGAGAGCCAAGCTTGCAGGGACTCCAGATCTTTCTCCAGATCGCCTGAGAGAAGACAGGGATGATCAAGAGCGGCCTGAGCCAACAACTCAGGAGTCACTCTATTAAATGCTCTAAACACTCGACCCCGCTGCTGTGGGACAGAGATGGACAGCCCGGCCTTGCCTCTGATCACAAATTTGGCAAGCCAATGATCAGACCACAGCACCGGGAGAATCTCTTTCACCACAAGAGCGGATGTAGAGAAAACCTGGTCGAGAGTGTGCCCCTTAACATGCGTAGGCCCCTGCAGATAAGGGATAAGGCCCAGCGGGGTCATAGCCTCAGCTAGCTTAATAGCGGCCGGGTCGGACGGATCATCCATCCGAAAGTTGAAATCCCCAGCTACTATGCAATGTTCTGCTTTCAGGGCCAGTCCCAGCAAAACCGAGTCGAGGTCTTCAAAAAACAAACCAGGCGGGCCAGGGGGACGATATACTAGTAATCCCTTTACTGATTGGTGCGGAGCGAGAGAGATCGAAAAAGCGAGAGACTCGGAGCCGCGGATGTCCTCCGCAGGCAAGATGGTACATGCCGTGCCCTTCTTCACCATCAGTGCCACCCCTCCGCCCCTTCCCTTAGCTCTGTCCTTCCTGAAGATGTTATAATCCGGCGGAATTGCCATAGCAATGTCCGGATTAGAGGAATCTCCCCACCAGGTCTCAGTCAACATAAGACAAAGTGGCTTCTCTGTATCGAGAAGCTCAAAGATGTCTTGCGCATGCCTGCACGCAGATCTAGTGTTTAACAGCATGCAGGAATACTCAGCGCCAACGATGTTACTATTGGGGGAAGATGAAAGAGCACGATTGGGGCGCCAGCCACAGCAAGGGCAGCGAGACTTACCTTTGTGGCGGCCAGGGAAGACCGGGCAACAGCGGCTCTCACAATGATTGAGAGAGCCCAGCTCCTCAGACGTGTAGCGCAACATAGATTCACCAGATGTGCACATGCCGAATAACCGAGCCCCACCTGCCGACCCGACCACCTCCGGGACGCTGATGGGCGCAGACGGGCAGGACTCTGGCTTGACTCCGGCGCGAGTCCGGCGCTACCGCTGCGCGTCACCGCTGCGCGAGTAGAGCGAGCATTAATTAGGGCTCACCTGTGGTCCTAATCAGCGCTAGAGCGCTCCAACAAGTGGCACACTCGCCAGTAGCCACCCCCAAGATGGCGACCAGGCGCCAAACACGAAGATGGGAAGAATCCGCTCAAAACGCGGTGGGGGGCCCAATTTAAATGCAAGTGTGTGGGCACAGCAAGATGCAATTAAAAACAGGGGAAAATGCAATTTAGAAAAACGAAAATCCAAAAGCGGTATTTTAAAACTAAGCAGCACTGTAGATTACAATTCCAGCAGCATAGCGCGCGTGCGTGCTATTACCTTTACCAAGGTCTAGCTGAGGGAATGCTCACCTTAAGTAGGGCTCACCTGTGGTCCTAATCAGCGCTAGAGCGCTCCAACAAGTGGCACACTCGCCAGTAGCCACCCCCAAGCTGGCGACCAGGCGCCAAACACGAAGATGGGAAGAATCCGCTCAAAACGCGGTGGGGGGCCCAATTTAAATGCAAGTGTGTGGGCACAGCAAGATGCAATTAAAAACAGGGGAAAATGCAATTCAGAAAAACGAAAATCCAAAAGCGGTATTTTAAAACTAAGCAGCGCTGTAGATTACAATTCCAGCAGCATAGCGCGCGTGCGTGCTATTACCTTTACCAAGGTCGATCATTCAGGTGTCAGTGACAACTCTCCCACATTCTAGCTCAGGAAGGCCCATCAGCCTGGTGATGTGCAATCAGGATAGGCAAGGCAATCCTTAGCTTACCTTCAGATTTAGAAGCATATTAAAGAATATTTTCTGAAAAAGTAAAGTTCAGCCGGGAAAGACTGCAGGCTGTGTCTGAGGAAGGAGTGTCATAGTTGGAGAGCAACTGTATGAAGTTGTGGTGAATATTGATATGTCCGGACTTAGTCACTTTGATAGAAGCCAAATATCTCCAGCAAGACAAGGCAGGAGGCTGTATCCAGCAAGAGTTCCAGGCAGCCGGATACCTCTCTGGCAAAGAACCGCTGAAGCGGATTTGCTTCTATGGAGAAGAACGCAGCAAGGGCAGCCGCAAAACCAAGCCAACTGGCAATGCACCTTGGTATCGGTCTTCTCATAATTCTCAGAGCAATTTTCAGCCAAATATTTTCTGAGCCTCATGTTTTGGATTTTGGCTATCTGGGCACCTTTAGCACCACCACCAACGTCCAGGATTAGAGGGGCACCACTTTGGGAGTTAGGACCAGTGGCGGCTTGCAGAGGGAGTGCTGCAGGTTGGTGAGACGGGGAGGAGCAAGGTGGGGGGGCAGTGGAGGCAGACATACGACATTCACGAGTAGAGTAAGTAAATAAATAAATAAATAAAACAATTTACCTTGCTCTCGCTGCATCGCCAACTCGGCGATTCAGCGAGGGCAAGGTGAACAGTTTTATTTATTTATGTACTTGCTTTACTCATGGACGTCGTATGTCTGACTCCACTACCCCCCCACCCTGCCCCTCCCCCGCCCGCCCCACAGCATTCCCTTTGCGAGCTGCCACTAGTTAGGTCTCATAAAGTCTGGGGCCAAGTGCTGGTTAAAGATGGTGGAGCCTGTTATGTCCCTCCAGCTCTGAACAGGAGGCCAAACAATGTGCCCTTGGAGCCGCTCTGGATTTTCTGGTTCAGGTGGAAAAGTAGGGCTGTTAGAAATTCTGTTTCTGGTTGACAGAGGTATGCACCTGGTCCAAACAGGAACCGCAATCCTAGTCAGGGTAGGTCACAAACACACCCTAAATTAACCTATGCTCACTCCCTTGTAACTTGGCACAGAGCAGTCAGGCTTAACTTAAGAGTCAATGTGCAAAGTGTTTGTGCATCACTGTAAAACAGTGAAAACACCACACAAAAAGATACCACAACCAGTTAGAAAAACAGAGCTCAATTTAATTAACAAAACAGGAAAAAAGCTACAAATAATTCAATAAGTAGATTAGAACTAAACAGAATTGTAGTGCTCAAAAGCATAACACACAAATCAGGGCTATATGGTTGCTCATTACCAAGACAATCTGAAAGTTCAGGCTGATTGTGATGGAGTGTTGTTTGTATACAGGGACCAGCCTGGGCCCTCTGCAAAGTACCTTGCTTGTGTCTTCGCCAAGGAAGATGTGGGAAGGAGAGGAGGCAATACGTTGTTGATGATACTTATGATGTTTGTGGTGCATCATCTCTGAGGGATGCAAAGCCGGTGTGTCAGAAATGGGGGTGATGCACCATGCACTAAGGAAAGTGAGACACCCAAACCTGGCAGCAGCAATGCGTCGAGGGCGATGCACTGGTTCTGAACGGTGCAATAATGGCGATGCAGCACCTTATGAACAGTTTCAGGGGGCCAGGACTGGGTTGCAACCACTTGGCAGGGCAAGACTCACAGATAGCAGCATCCAGGTGCTATAGCAGGCAGAGTGTCTGGAAGTCTTTGATGTCCCTGAGACTGCAGAACAGGAGGCAAAGCAGCAGACCCCTGAAGTTACTCTAGGTTTAAATGAAGCAGGTCAAGTCCGTCTCATCCCAGGCAAGCAGTGCAGGAGGCAGGACAGCACAGCAAGGCAGAAGTCCAGCAAAGCAGCAGTTCAAAATAGTGTCAGGCCAGCAGAGTGGCAGCCCTTCAGAAGCACAGCAGTCCTGACAGAGTCTTCACAGGTCCAGTGCACTGAAGTGGTGCTGTCTGAGTTTCAGTACTTATACCGAGTTGAGCCTTGAAGTGGGAGATAGTTCAAAGAAATGCTGATAAAATGCACAGAGTGTCTGCCATGCTCCAGTATTAGTAGAGCGGTGTTAGATCTGGCATCCTTGGTATGTTTTCCCCTGACTTTTTGCCCTCTGACCTCCTGTTTTGCTGACTTCATTTTTGCTGGCTTAGGACTCTGGAAAACAACAGAAGATTAATTAATTATTATTAAAAAAAATGTATAGAGCGCGTAGTCACCCGAGGGTATCCCAGCGCTAAAATCCAAGCACTAGTGAGTCAGAGGGGGCAGCGAGGGGGGGGGGGGGGGGGCAAAATGGGGGAGTCAGAGTTTAGGGAAAAAGATGGGTTTTTAGCCGCTTCCTGAAACAAAGGTAGTTTGATTCAGTTCTCAGGTTGCGGGGAAGAGCGTTCCAGAGGCGTGCGGTGTGAACCGAGAAGCGCCTTCCGCCCGAACGTGCCTTCTTGGCTCTGGGGATGATAATGAGGCACTCATGATCAGATCGGAGGGATCTTGGGGCTTTGTACGGTCTGATAAACTTTCTTAAAATAGGGGGGCCTTTGTTTTGAAGTAGTCTATGGGCCAGACAAAGGGCTTTGGACTTCACTCGCTCTCTCACAGGGAGCCAATGGAGAAGCTTTAAGGCTGGTTTGGCTGAAGTTCTGGCCGGAGTATTGGTGAGGATTCGGGCAGCTGCGTTTTGGATTCTTTGTAGCTTGTTCAAAGTTGCTTCAGGGGCGCCTAGGTAGATGGAGTTGCTGTAGTCTAGCCTAGATAGTACTAGGCCTTGGATTAACAGTTTTTGAGAGGTGGGAGGAAGTAGGGGCAGAATCTTTCTCATTGATTTGAGAAGGCCAAAGCAGGTCCCAGCTACTTTTTTTGCTTGTGTGGTAAAAGTTAGATCGGTTACGAGCCATACACCTAAGCTTTTTACCTCGGGTTTCGGGTCTGGGGGGGGGCCCAGGCAGGTTGGCCAGATGTTCTGTGGGAGGGAGAGCCCTTTCTGACCAAGGAGGAGAATGTCAGTTTTTGAGCCGTTTAGTTTTAAAGCTGAGCTATTCATCCAACCTTGTATCTGCGTCAGACAGTTGTATAAGTCCGCAGGTTGTTGGCTTGGGTGAGAAAGGGTCACCACCAATTGGGTGTCATCAGCATAGCTGACGATACTCACTCCGAATGGGTTGACGACCTCCTCCAATGGGGACATATAGATATTGAATAATGTAGGGCTCAGAGAGGAGCCCTGAGGTACGCCACATTGGAGGGGTGTTTCGGAGGAGCAGGCATTATTCTCCCAGATCTAGAAGGAGCGTTGGCCCAGGAAAGATGAAAGCCAAGACAGTGCGGCACCTTCAACACCGACCCTCCGAAGCCGATGGATAAGGGTCTGGTGGTTGACGGTGTCGAAGGCCGCGCTTAGGTCGAGGAGGATCACTGCCACTGATCCCCCTGCGTCCAAAAGTGCTCTGGCCTCTTCCACCGCTGCAAGGAGGGCGATGTCCGTGCCCTGCCCTGGGCAGAAACCTGTCTGTGAGCTTTTTAGTCGATTGTTGGTTTCCAGAAATTGTGATAGTTTCCTATTCACAAGTTTTTCGGCGATCTTGCTAGTCCCAGGGAGGAGAGAGATTGGCCTATAGTTGGCCAAATCCACAGGATCCAAAGATGGTTTCTTCAATAGGGCCTTGACGACTGCCGCCTTCCAACTGGATGGAACGACTCCCTGCTGCAATGAGGCATTGATGAGATGGGTAAGGGGGGGAACGATAATTGGTGCTACTTTCTTGAGGAAACGTAGCGGGGCAGGGTCCCTGGGCGATCCGCTTTTGATGGTATTTAGCGTGCTTTCAACCTCTTCAATGGTCACTTGCCCCCAGGAGGATAAACAGGGGGAGGTGGGAATGTTGAGGCTCTCTTTTTCCTCGCTCGAGTTTGTGATTGGGAGTGAGTCGAGGATTTTCTGGATCTTCTCTTTGAAGAAACTAGCTAGCTGATGGCATTTTTTCTCATCTGCTTTGGGGTCTGGTGGATTTCTTGGTCCGGGGTCTGGTACCTTAAGGAGTTCTTTTAAGATTGCATATGATTCTTTGCTGGAGCAAGCTGAATTTTCTATTCTTTCTTGAAAGAAAAAACTTTTTGTCTTGCGTAGGGCAGTCTTATAAGTTTGTAAAGAAGTGAGGTAGACGTCCTTCTTTATCTTAGACTTAGTCGTATCCCTCCTCCATGAGCGTTCTGTTCTCTTGCAGTCTTGTCGCGGAGACTTCAACTCTGGGGTATACCAAGGAGCGGGGGTCACTCTTTTGGTATGTCTAAGAGTGGTGGTTTTAGGAAGGAGTTTGTTTAAGGACGATGTGATCCAGGAGTTAAACTGTTCATCGGCAGTGATAGGATCGGTGGAGAGGGCAGGGATAGAGTCTGAAAGAGTAGTGGCCCATTCATCTGGTACGAGCTTGTGCCAGCGCCTGTCGGTGATCTTAATTTTGGCGGTTTGAGGGGGTACTGTGGGTACTTCCAAGGAGATAGGGATTAGAAAGTGATCTGTCCATGGAAGGTGAAGGGGGGGACAGGTGGTGATACCCGCGATGTTAGTAAGGATGGGATCCAAAAGGTGTCCCTTGTCGTGGGTGGGCTCCTTGTTGACCAGCCGGATGTTGAATGACTTAAGGTCCAGGAGGAGGTCCGATACTGTCATATCTGTGGGGTCTGTCAGGTGCAGATTAAGATCGCCCACGATAAGAAAATTAGGGGCGGAGGAGGCTAATTGTGACACCATGTCAGTGAAAGCATTAAGGAATTTCCCTGGTGTGCCAGGAGGACGGTAGATCAGCAATCCCGAAAGGGAATGTACCGGGGAGGTTTGAATGGCAGAATGACAGCTTTCGCAATCTGCAATGTTGGCATTGCTAGTTCTACAGACGAGGTGTTCTTTGCAGATTATTGCCAGACCCCCTCCTCTCCCTCTGGGTCTATGTAGAGTTTGTATGAGATAGCCTGGGGGAAGAGCGGTGACAATGTCAGGATCTGAGCTCGCCGAGAGCCAGGTTTCTGAGAGGAACAGAACGTCCAGACCCTGATCCTGTATCAGCAGGTTGATTTCATGCGCGTGCCTAGGGAGGGACCGGCAGTTAAGAAGGCCTATCTGAAGTCCAGGCTTACCCTGGGGCTGGCTGACTGGGTTGCAGCGTGTACAGTTGAGAAAGGGTTTACCTTCACAGTGGATGTAGCGGCACTCCGGTTTTTTTTCCGGGTGAAGAGCCTGAAGCATGTCCCTCGTGTACACCAAACGGCTATGATGTGAAACCGGCAGCGTCCCTGGGCCTGGGTCCGGCCGGGCCCGGACGGGCCCAGACGGGCTTGCCTTAGGCGCACCTTCGGCGCGCCGACGGCGCGCCCGCTGCGCCCGTCCGCTGCGCGTACGGTGTAGGCACATGTTTTTATGAGGCAGAAGGAAGGGGGGGCGTGGCCTCCGAGGGGGCATGGCCTATCGGCACGCCGGCAATGGCGCTGTGTTTTCTGGGCGTTCACTGATAGCGCGAGGGCGGCTGTGCTAAGGGTTTTGGACCGGGTCCTGTGTAAATAACAATGTGAGTAGTGCTTTTAAAATCAGCGAGCTATACACAGAATAGTACAAACAGTTTTAAAATCAAAAGTTGCAATGTTATCTCGCTCCCGGCTTTCCGCCTCAGGAGTGCAAAGGTTCTAGTGGGCAGCGCTTTAGAGCAGCGGTTAAGTACCTGTTCTGAGGGGGGGGCGTGGCCTCCAAGGGGGCGTGGCCTATCGGCACGCCGGCAATGGCGCTGTGTTTTCTGGCCGTTCACTGATAGCGCGAGGACGGCTGTGCTAAGGGTTTTGGACCGGGTCCTGTGCAAATAACAATGTGAGTAGTGCTTTTAAAATCAGCGAGCTATACACAGAATAGTACAAACAGTTTTAAAATCAAAAGTTGCAATGTTATCTCGCTCCCGGCTTTCCGCCTCAGGAGTGCAAAGGTTCTGATGCTAGTCAATTTCTACACAATCATTTAAATACACAAACATTGGAGTAAAACCAAATGTTTTTATTTTTTATTTTATTTTTAGTTCTTTTGTTTTATTCAATGACACTTTTGACACATTATATTATTTTACATTCCACTTAATTTTTCATAAACATATTTTGACCTTATGTACAAAACCTAACCACCAATTTTCAAAAACAATACAGTTTATAACAAATTCATTCAAACTCACAACCATACTCCACTCATACTCTTATAGATAAAATATAGCTGGAACTACAATATTCACAGCAGAGCCATATACAAATTATAGAAGTTTACATTTCTTATGTAATCTCCTAATCTGTTCAGTCTTTTTAATGGCTTACAACAGTCTACGCGTTTCAAACCGAAATTTATTTATGGGGTTCTCATCAGGACGGTAGTCTCTTATCAATCAGAGCCTGGAAGGGATGACACTTTCCCGACGTACAACTCATATACAGGGCAACTTGTGCTCATATAGTTGAGGTTTAGGTCTTTAGAATTCTGTGCAGCCTAAAGCTCGGACTTTAGCTGCTTTCCTTCTGATGTCCGGGGTCCAGTGCTCCCGCCTCGGACGGTCGGGCAACGAGCATTCAATTAGCTTTTCCTCGATGTTAGATGACGAGTTCAGTAAGGCGTAAACGTCCGGTTTTCCCAGGATTCATGATGGAAACCTGGCTACATGCTGAATATGGACCTGACCTCAATCAGGCTATACACTCGGGATGTTACATTCTATAGGAAGACCATAAGAGTAAGAAGGGGGAGGGTTAGCGATCATTCTTAATGAATAATTTTGTTGCCTTTTTAAACGCACACATATCCCAGACTGTCAAACTGTGACCTTCCCGATTGCCTTTTCTACCACAACAACGTTTTCTGGGATATTAGTCAAGTAATATTTGTAAAGCTTGGCACCTCACCAGGGGAGATATCCAGGCGCTGTGATGCAGGTGTCAGTCAAGGAGCCAAGTTTTGAGTCTCTTTCTGAAGTGGGTCAGTGAGGGTGCAGTACAGAGGTAGACAGGGAGAGCGTTCCAGGCTTTTGGTGGCAAGGTGAGAGAAGAAGCATCCTGCAACGGATGTGTGGTGTCTGAGCAAGATCGAGGTGTTTTGAGACAAGGTTTTCGTTAGGTTGGTAGAAACCCTGGTTATGATTCATGCAGACTGGTCCTTAGTTGTGGGGCGATTTGTAGGTGTGGGTCAAGAGTTTGAAATGGCATCTCTTCTGGAAACGGAACCAGTGTAGGTCCTTTAGGTGATGTGTGTCCTATTGGGCAGGGTGAGGATCAGTCTAGCTGTTGCGTTCTAGATTTTCTGAAGCCTTTGCATGAGTTCGGTTGTGGTGCTGACATAGAATGCATTGCCGTAGTTGAGCCTGCTGATGGTGAGGGCCTGCGTCACAATTTTTCTTCTGCTGATGTACAGTCATCTGAACATTTTGGAGAGCATACGGGTCATGTCAAAGCAGGCTGAGGAGACGGTGTTGACCTGATGTTTCATGGAGAGTTTGCTGTCTAGGATGATGCATAGTTTGCAGGCACCGTCTTACAACGTGGGGATGGGTCCGAGCTCCGCTTGCCACCAGGAGTCATTCCAAAGGGTGGTATGTCCTCCGAAGATCAGAACTTCCATTTGCTCTGCGTTGAGTTTCAGGCAGTTGTCTTTCATCCATGTCACAAAATTCTTCATACAGTTTTGGAAGTTGGCCTTTGTCAAGGTGGGGTTTGCTGAGAATGAGAAGACAAGCTGAGTGTTGTCGGGGTAGAAGATGATATTGATGTGCAATCTGATGATGTCTGCGAGTTGTGTCATGTAGATGTTGAAGAGAGATGAGCATTGAGGTACTCCACAGATGGTGTGCTTGGGTTCAAGGGAGGGAGGTGGGCTGGGTGGCTCATCCCATGAGGAAGGATGACAGCCATCTGAGCGCATCTCTGTGATTTCATTCTGGCATAGTCGGTCAATGAGTGTGTGGTGGCAGATGGTGTTGAAAGCTGTGGAAAGGACCAGAAGGATGAGGTTGACTAATTCCCCTATGTCAAGTGGGGCTCAGATGTTGTCTGTTGCAGCAATCAAGGCTGTCTCAGTGTTGTGATGGGCTTTGAAGCCAAATTGGGACGGGTTCAGCAGTTTGTTTCTTTCCAGCTGATAGTGAGTTGTAGGTTGATGGCCTTCTCCAGGATTTTGGCGGGGAACAGGAGAAACGGTGATGGGGCAGTAGTTTTGGAGCTCACTGGGGTCTGCGGAAGATTTATTGATGAGGGGTCTAACCTCTGCATGCTTCCCTGCTTTGCGATAGGTGGCTGATGTTATGGATGAGTTGAGGATGGTGGTGAGCTGGTATGCGGCCATGGGTCAGTGGGTGGTCCTGAGTGGATGGAGTTCATCAGAGTGGCAATTGTAGGTGTGCTGGGTTGTTCCAAGCTGTGAGTTGGTGGTTGGTGGTTGTGGTCGATGGGTTGGTGAAGGGTCAGAGGATTGGGGTTCAAAGTTTTTTAGATGGTTGCTATCTTGTTGTGAAAGTGGTCAGCGAGGGCATCGCAGACTGCCTGTGAAGAAGAAATCATGTTTTCTGTTGCGAACGGGTAGGTGAGATCTCTGACGATGGTGAAAACTTCCTTGGTTTGGTTGGCACTAGTCTCTATCCAGTGTATCAGTATCTCCTTTTTTATGGCTTTGAGCTGGCAGTTATAGTCTTTATGGACTGATTTGTAGGAGGCTCCATCCGTGTGGTTCCTGCTTATCCTGTTGTAGACGAATCTAGGACTCTAGTTAAATATTCCCGATTTATGCCCTTATGTGGTTATATCAAATCATATCCTTATATAGGCATAAGAATCATACCCATATTAAGACATAACCAATGCAGTCCAAATACGGCAAGGCTACTCCCATAGACTCCTAGAAAGCACAACGTGTTCTTAAACAAACAAAGCCTCCAGCAGCCCGGGAATTCCCCCTGCTTCTGTATTGATTTATCCTAGATCTCCCGGAGTCCTGAAAGAACTGCGAGTTCTTAGTGACGTCTTATTTCCAAACTTACGTCAAACTCGGCACCTTCCAGGCATAAATATAACAGCATCTGCCCTAGCAAAACACACAGTGGTTTGGAGCAGATCGACTATCTACTTGCCCGACGCCCTGCTGTAGCAAGTGCCGAAGGAAGCCGACCCTCCCACTGACGCACTGAGAGAGACGCTGTCTTTTCTCCTGCCAAGAAATCCAGCTCCAGTGTTTCCCTGTCACCCTTGTGGGTTGCTGGGAGATCGAGTCCTGAGAGAGAGATACAAGACCTCCTTCATTCTATAACCAAGGTACGGAGCTGATTAGACCCTTAGAGAATTCTTGATTTAGATTCTTGGCAGAAACTATTTTAACTCAAACTTCAGCTCACTTACTCCTTCCCATGTACTAGGCTTAGGTTAGGTACACCCGGGTAGGCGTATCTTAGAAGCACCAGTTGAGTACGTTTAGTCATGATTTTATCATTGTATATATTTTATCCATTTTAGACACCGTATGGCTCAGAAACCATACCATGCTTTTACAGTATTATTTTATAATACTCCTTTTACTGTACGCACTTTACTTTATGACAAGTATTGCAATTGCAGCAATTCACTTCTCTTGCATGAGAAAGAAGACTGTTCAATAAATAACCTCTTTTATTGAAAACGCCCGTCTCTCTGTTTCTCTGCACTTCTAGTGAAACTAAGCATTCACGATTGACTAGGTAAAATAGTTATCTATTGTTTCCGCGACTCTGGAGGTATACTCCTTATTCTGGAGGGAGCAAAGTTGTCATGTTTATGCGGTTGTCAGAAACTAATCCCTTCTTGTGAATTCGAGAAAGTTTCTAGTGACCTCAGAGCTAGCTGGCATTCATAATTAAGTCTAACATATTCAATAGAGACCTAGTCAACCTAAGTCCTACGTCTAAACTATTGTTTATGTTATTCCAATGTGCAGAGCCTATTGGGAATATAGGAACTACATTACATGGCGCCCAACGTTTGGTAAGGCGATAATTTAACGCTAGACACTAGAGTAACTCAGTCGTGCTTTTCACACAGACCCCTTTTGCCCATAAAAACTCCAATAGACGTCTGGAGTGGGTGAAAGGTTAATATCCGCCAAAACTTAGTAGGAAGAGAATCCTATGAATTCGTTTTTGGTTTAGTCAACGTTGAAGGATACAGTGTTCCAAAATATTGTGCACCTAATCTTTGTTTCCTTGAAACTTGCTCTGCAAGCTTTCTGTCAGCAAAAATGACAGATAGTGACGACGAAAAGGAGAGAGTTAGAATAGCAGCTTAAGCAGTCTTAGATGACACAGCTCTCCAACAAAATGACCGGATGCTATATTCATCCCGATAAATGTAAGAAAGAGTGTAACTTACAAAATGATAAATAATGGAGTATCATCGAGAGGTGGTACGGTCATATTTGTGGAAGAGGCCCATGAAGATCGGCAGACAGAGGTATTCTATTCATGGATAACATTACCAGCAGCAAATGCGGTGACACGAGAGTTCCACTACTACAAAACAGAGGCACCTCCGGAGGAATATGCCCCTTTCAAGGACGTTGAAATTCCACTGACTTACCAAGAGCATCAGCTCTGGTTTAATGGCGCCCTAAAACATCAAAATCACATTACCAGGCTCGGTCCAATAGGTAGACCAGGAGCCACATGACAGGTTCTAGCCAGCTACACACCACATCCTGACATTGAAGCAATGTCAGACAGAAAACTTTTAGTTCAGTTAAAACAATTAATTAAAATACATAGACAATTGGTCCAATATGTCATGCGAACTTTAACAGTCCAACCAGCAATAAAAATTCCACAGCACACCCCTCATCAGGGGAACACAAATAAAATTACACCACAGACTATACAACCAGTCATTGGCAAATTACCCGCAAAACGGGAACAAATTCCGTTCTGGTTAGCTCAAACAATTACTCAAATAGAGGCAGTATTTCCTGATAGTACACCTCATGAAAAACACAGAATTCTGGCAATCTGTCTACCAATGGGGATCGCACCACATGTGGAGAACTGGGATACTTGGGGAACAGTCTTTGCTTCAATATACACAAAAACACATGGTGTTCCGTCTGTAGCGGTTATACAAGACGTACTAAGACAGATTCAAAATGAATACGGTCCCGAGCCTGCCTTAAATCTAGGTATGAAATTACTGAAAGACTTTAAGCAAGTCTCGGCTATACTATTAGCAAACATAAAAGGAGAAGCAGCATCTGTGGCGATCCGCCAAAAATTGAAAGAAACAGAAATACCAGAACAACCTTTTGAACTTGCCAGACTAATTGAAAAGTGCTATGAAGAATTAGGTAGAGATAGTGTGGGTGGGAAACCACTAAAACCACAACTAATTGAAAATCCTGAAAAAGGTTTATTAAGAATAATCTCATTACTACAAAAAAGAAGTGGGAGGGTAATAAACAAACCACTCCCAGAGAAAAACATTTCAGTCCAGAGGAAGGTATACCCAACGGAGAAATAGATCTCCAAGACGAGGGGACAGGTCTTCACAACGGGAACCCTCTGAAAAAAGATACAACCTTAGAAATAGGGATAATTTAAGAAAACCTGACAGATATCAAGATAATGATACACGTCCCTCTCGATCTTTTCAGACTTCTTCACAGAAATCGGAAAGAAGAGGACGGTCAGAACATAAAGAAGAGCGCGTGAAGTCCAAAGACAAGGAACCTGCTCATCAAAGTAAAAAATTACAATTTCCCAAAAAGAAGGTAGCTAGTATTAAAATAAAAGATGCCGAGGATTCTGAGGACACAACTAAAGAACGGAGAATGGGCCCAGACAATGCTAGACAGCGCAGCAGAAGTGACCATAGCTCGCAAGATCCTGATGAATCTTCTGGAGACAGTGGACACAAATTAATACATTCAGGTGGAAACTGCAGACACCAGAGTTAGTGTACCACATAAATTATATGAAATAACATTACGTATAGAAGGGGACAAAACTAGGAAAATAAGAGGTCTCTTTTGGGAGAATCTATCTAAAGGCTGTGATATCCTTCTAGCAGAGAAAGACTGGCAACCAGAGTTTGTCAGGGAGTGCCCACATGGCGAAGAAATGATTATGCCTGCCTTCTCAATTCACATTCCAATTCATAAAAAATACACATATGCTAGAAAATGGGCAGTGGCCCAAGCCCCTGCATTATATAAAAATCATGTAGGATGGGATGAGGATTCTCCTCACCATAAAATTCAGTTAAAAAATCAACCTACTGTACAGAGGCAGTATCCTGTTAAGCAAGAAGCTAAAAAACAAGTCAGGGAGATCTTAGATCAACTTGAATACCAGGGGGTGATTAAAACATGCACCTCACAAATGAACAACCATTTGTTTCCTGTCTCCAAACCGGACGATTCATATCGTCTAGTTTTGGATTACAGACACCTAAACTCTTGTTGCAAAACATTTGCAGTAAAAAACTCACACAGTGCAGCACTAATGAATAACATCTTGCGCAAAAAATATAAAACGACATTAGATATTTCAAATGGTTTCTTCTGTCAAAACATTGCACCAGAAAGCAGGTATTTGACCGCTTTCTCTAGTATAGGGGCCCTGAGGCAATTTGTCGTCTCCCTCAGGGATTCAAGAACAGCCCAGGATTATTTTCAGCCAGGGTAACAGAATTACTACAAATGTATGATGATGAGGCATTATCTTATGTCGATGACATCTATCTTACAGACGATGACCTGGAGGCGCACTAGAAAAGAGTGAACACCATTATACCTGGGTTCGCATCTGAAGGGTACAAATTCAACTTTAAAAAATCACGAATTGCCCACCTCACTGTCCTATTTTTAGGATATGAGTTATCAAGTGAAGGCAAAAGCCTAGCAGACAACTTCTTAGAGAAGTGTGCAGTACTCCAAGCTCCAAAAATGCTGAAAAACATACAATCAATTCTAGGTTTCCTGAATTTCAGAAGAACTTACATTCTAAACTACGCAGAGAGGGTTAAACCCCTCTACGAATTAATAAAACCTGATTTCAAACCAATTAATTGGTCTCAGAAACACACAAAAATTTTACGATCAATACAAACAGACATGTTAACTAAAACAAAACTGCAAACACGCGCAAACGAACGCAACCTTGTAATCCGAGTCATCCCAGGAAGATGCGGATTTACGTACCTGACCTCTAATGAGGGAGAAACGGTATGAATAGCTTATAAATCACACTTGTACACGAACGCTGAATTGACATTCAGTTCTACTGAAAAAAGTCTGACTGCGGTCCAAACTGCTGTAGCAAAAGAAAGAGCCCTAGCCCAAGGGATGAGCATATCTGTTTTAACAGCAGTATCAGCCCTTGAGGCAGTAACAAGACCGAGCATTTCAAATGCTATGGCATTAGATCCAAAATGGATACAATGGGTTAATTCTCTTGCTGCAACAGACGTGATACACGCATTTGATTCCAAAATGAAAAAACTAGAACATATACAATACGAACATGAATGTCTTCTGTCGATCGAAATTCTGCCTCTCGAACAGTACGCCTGTGTAATCTACACAGACAGATTTGGACAACACTACGTTGTGGATAAACAAGTTTACAATGCAGCATGCGCAATTTTTTTTTTTTTTTTTTTTTTAAAACCTTTATTGTGCAATATCAGTAAACAGTGACGGGCCTACAACCACCTGGCCGGCCTCAACGTATGTCCAAGCACTTACACAAACGATACGGCAACTCGGCAGCACGATAAGAATGATTAGCAAGTATTCAGAATTACACTAGAAGCCTCAGACTGCCAAGAAACAGGAAAATTAAGGTTCAATTTTTGAAATTATATAAGCCACATACAGAAAAGGGTAGGGACAAAGAAGGATCAGTAACCATACAATCACCAAGAGCAAGAGTGAGCAATGTCCACAAAGGATATTCAACGAACAGGGAAACATAAGCAAAGAACGGCACTTAAACAGCAATGAAAGGATAAATAACCATCAGAATATTTCGTGCCCGTCCGTACCCACCCCACATCAAGGAACCCTACTGACCCAAGAAAAAGGAGAAGAGAAAGGGAATAAAAAAAAGAAAAAGAAAAAATCAGGCCCATAGAAACAGAAAACTGACAAAAAGAAAACCCCCCTCCTCACCCCCCACCCAACACACATGCAGAGGCTACGGCCTACCCCCCCCCTAGCAGTGCGTCTGTCGCCCAATAAAGAGTACCCGAAATGTAGACAGAGAAAAGAAAGACAGAAAAGAAAAAGGAAACGATATTAATTAATTAATCGGAGGAGGGCCATACATATGCGCTCCCGGTCTCCCAAGCCTCAGGTTCAATCTCCACCCCAAGAATACATGTCAACCGTGATGAGCAACAATTACAGTAACGAATGGGGAGAGACAGCAAAAACAGCACAGCTGAATGTTACATTAAAACATGGCAGTCCGATCCTCCGCCAGCCAAGCATCCAGCAAGTAGAAAAGGGAACACCTAGCCCTGGCCTGTTCGTGCAAGCCCCCATAAACATGGCTCCCGAGGGGAGCCCGTCCCATCCACCACAAAGGAACTAAATGTCCACGTACGGCGGAGCGGGCTGTAGACACAAAATGGACGCCGCCAGTCACCAATATGGCCATCTTCCTCGACAAGTATCGCCCCCAAGGTCGCCCGGTGACACTCAATCCAGAGCAAGGAAAGTGGGGCTTGGAAGGAAGAAGCCGTCAAAGGAGCGAACAGTTGAAAAGGCATTGTCCGGAGTGGTAACGACGATAACGCCAACGAAGTCTCATCCCCCCGGTGGGAGAGATACACAGCTGTGTCGCAGGAGCTAGCAGACGGCCGTCCGCGGGCACCCACAGCATCATGGAGAATACGCTCCGCCTCGCAGCCGCGCGGAAACATAGTAGCCCCCTCGGGAACCGGAGAAGGCAAGTCGACATCCCACTGGGAGCAGGACCTCCGTATCCGCCTCAGAGTGTAATGAACGCCATCAAGCTTATCACCCAGCTCTCGATAACCATCCCTCCACACACATTGTAGGTCCCCAAGAGCAGCGAGAATGGTGCCACAGGATAGCACAGTTCGGTGACTCCACACCTCCGTGTTCCGAGAAGACCCGCATACCCCATCATACTTCACCTCGATAGGCAGGGCACTGCAGACCAACTCACGCAGGGCACCATCAAACGTGTCCATGGAGGGAGAATAGCAATAAGATGGGGGCGAGGATGGCACCGGCAGACAGCAGTCCAAGGTATCTACGCCAGCAAGGCATACCTCGAAGAAATCACCCTCTGTAACAGCCATCCCCACATCAAAGCCAGTCCGGGGTAGATTCAGGGGCGGCCCGCCAAGATCGGGAAACTCCGAAAATGGGGTCGACGTCGCTCACCTCCAGCTTTCCTCAATAAAATAGCACTCCCAGGGGGCCTCCATCTCGCAAACGCTCTTCAGGCGCGCTGCGGGAGGAGCAGCGCTCCAGCCGAGAAATTCCGTTCCCGCTCTCAGTCAGCAGCCAAGATGTCTCAATGGGCCGGCTCCGACCAGGACCAAAGGGCCGGTGTTGATCAGTTAGGACCCGGCCACATACAGCGGATGAGGTCCCGGCTTCAGGGCGGCGGAGGCCACAAAAGAACCTCTCGAGTAACTCCAGTTACCGGGTTGGTGGAAACTCCAGAAAAACACGAATGAAGGCAGCGCGCAATCACCGGCACCCCGCTGCAGCGCGATCTCAGGATAGTAATCAGGATTAACAGCGGGGCTCAAAGTTCGCGGAGCCGGGAGCCTACACGTCTGCTCCGGTGGCCATCTTGGCTCCTCCCCCAGCATGCGCAATTTTTAAAGGTCGCTGGCGCATAGGTAAATTCAGACCAATGGTCACTAAAACTGAATCACTCAGAAACTGTACAGCTCAGCTAGCTGAACTACGAGCTTTAAAGAGGGCGCTTGAGAATGCCGATCGCGAATTCCCCACACTAATAGTGTGCGGTTCGTGTTTCTGCGTCCAGTCTTATAATGATTTCATGCAGACCTGGATTGAAAACGGTTACAAAGATGAGACAGGTGTCACAATAAAGCATAAAAAACTATGGGAACAAGTAGTTCTTTTACAGAAAGAACTACGAAAGACTCACGTGATACATACGCAGAGTCTTCGACGTGATGGCGTTCACATTGCAGGGAATTCATTGGTTACTAAAGCCACAACGGCAGCTGTTCAACCGGCTTCCGTAGCTACAAAAAAGCGTTCTAAAAAACAAATAGATGGAGAAACCATGCTGGCAGTAAAAGCCTCATTAAAAGGCGACTTTGCGGCATAACCTCTAAATTATCCACTCAATAATACATACATAATTGATGCGAACTCCGTTCCTTTTGCTCAAATCCCTGGAGTGGGGGACAGAGTAATTCCAAACACGAACCGGAGGGCTTACTTGATTCAAGAAGCACACATGGGAATGGGTCTGAGGCACCAAGAGGTCTTGAAATATCTAATAGAATTGCAATCACAATGCTGGTGGCCATGGATGAGCGTGCAAATTTATAACTTTGCAATGGATTGTCAGGACTGCAATAGAGATCGCAGTTGTGAACCGGACCAGATACCAGCCCAGACACCTCTATTAGACAGCATTAGGCTATCTACACGCAGACGTCCACACGGAAAAATGCGATCTCATAAATATTAAGACGAGATTCATTTGGATGTGGCCCCAGCGTTCGGCTGACGCCAGAACTGTTATAAAAGATTTGCGAGTCTTTATCGGCACATACGCAATTGGCATGCTACATTCTGACCAGGGTCCTGCGTTTAGCTCTTGAGCTTACAAAGAGGCCATGGCCAGCTTGGGCATTGCATTGCGGTACTCTAGTCCATTCCATCCTGAGGGAAATGCGGTAGTGGAGAGAAAAAAACATGACATAAAGCAATCTATAACAGCGAGGGTATTAGGTTCGGGTGATGGGTGGGTCAAACATCTAACAAGTGTCCAACGTAGTCTTAATAATCTGCCAAGACATTCTCTGGGTGGAATCACTCTGTATGAACTTTTGTTTGGTACTAGAATGATAATCGAAGACCTTGATAGTCAGACTTCAGTGGTGGAACAAAAAAACTTTGAGATCAAAGATCGTTTGGCTGTATAGGACTTAAATGAAACAAGAAGAAGTCTAAGTAACACAGAGCTAAAGCCAACGGCCACTGAAGAAAAACCACCTGTCCCAGCAAGACCTGTCTGGATTCCAAAGATTGGGGATCTGGTCAGAGAAAAGATCGCGGTGAAGAAGGAATTTGGGCATTCTTACAGAAAAGCAGTACCTCTCTTAAGCTATCAGCGGAACAAGATCAGTAGTACTACCGCCCCTTGCTGGTAAAAAGGAGAACAGAGTTGTATCAATTGACCTGGTAAAACCACAATCATGTGGCCAATAATAAGTAGTAGGCCCAGTGGACTCCCAAGATGTAGCAGAAGACCAAACCTTGCTACAATTCAAGAGGTTCAAACTGAGAGACTAATCACATTTGATAAACCTGCAGTGAATAAAAAAGGACTATGCAACAAACAATGGAACTTGTGCCTCTTGAAACCTAAATTGCAACAGTTCGTCAAGAAACACCTGTCTACAATGATGTAGCCTCTGACTATACTAATATGACAAATGTAGAAGCAACTACAAAGATTAATAAAAATCCTGAAGCAATTCCGACAATTGACAGAACTGCATCTGGCTACTTCGTCAATTTCGATGACTTTACTGAAGATCCAAGTAAACATGAAGAAAAGCCAGCAAATAAAACTTTCAAAGAAAAAATAACTGAACTCTTTCATCAACTTGGAGAAACATATCTGATTTCACCATGGATTGAATTATGGATTGTGTTAGGTGTACTTTTCCTCCTACTCTGGCTCATTTTGGTTTTAAGCTTGGGAAGAATGATTGATGGAAAATACAGTACAATGGACACGGCAAATCAGAACATCAACTTGGTTCTAAAACCTCACAGATCTTCTCACATTGAAAAAAGAGAACTATCATCAGTAAACATCACAGCCATGCCTATACCTGGTGGTGTAGCATGGGACGCTACTGATTATGACATCTATGGCCCAGTTGAACTCTTGAAATATCCACACCAGTTCTACATTTCCTTAAGTGACTTTGTATCACCTAGTACTTTCTCTGATGATTGGGACTTTGAAAATATTAATAATATGATGTCAGATTTAGAAATGTCAGCAAAAATGTACAGAACATGATTATTTCAAAGGTTCATCAGATTATGAAGAGATGTATTGCTTTAATCATTATGGGCACCAATATTTGCATAAATCTGCTAATCCTAGAAATGTCTTCACTTATAATCAATGGGAACATTGTCCAACACTTTTATGAGAAATTCCCATACTTCTCAGGGTTTAACAACACTGATCCAGAAATTTTTTATTTTAAGACTATAAATAAGACAGGAATGAAAAACATGTTGACAAATACTAAACTGATATATTCTGCAAAATGTTATGAAAAATTGTCTACATTTGGTTTTGAATTTTGGAAAAACAACATTGAGACAAAAACTGTCTGGGGTACAAAAGACTGGCAGGTACAAAGTTTAGAATCATTATTCAGAGCCTGCATGATCCCAAAACAGATAATGTTCCTGAATGACACCATTCAACAAACAACCTGTCTTGGCCTAGCCAGGATAAAGGACTTAAACAAACCGTCTATACCAAAGCCCATACCTGATAGTAATAGCACTACAGATGTGGAGATAGACGTATCCCATATTTTACACCAAAACAGAACTAATCCTGATTGGAGAAAATGGTTGATCTGGTCCACAGACACTAATAACTGTCAAGATAGATTCCTGAACAAAACACAGGGGTTCAAACAGAACAGGCCAGACCCGATATTCCCAAAGACAACATCCAGGGATAATAACAACATACAGTGTAGGAAAACTATGCCTCGAATGGCTACAGAAATCCACACTACCTGAAATTAAGCAACACCTGTCCTTACTTAAAGAAGGTGCTGACTTGCGAGATTTCTTATTGGGACCTCGCAAACAGCGGCAAAAACGTTTCATATACGCCGGTATCTATGCTGCTTACAACGAAGCTTGGAAAATAACGCAAATTGAAACTGCTGAAAAAATACGAGAAATTGATTGTATTAATTTGGAAAAATCACTGTCTGTAGTGGACAATGGGTTAACGACTCTGTCATCCAGAATTTATTCACTGGACAGCATTGTATCATCTGCTATTGATATAATAGAACAGGATATGCTAATGTTACAACATGGCCTGTCCCAATTACGTTCTATTGTACAGTTAGGCTGGTCGTTATAAAATCTCCGTTCAGGCTACGTGCCATGGCGTCCAATCAACACAACGTCATTGTTTTCTGTCTTTAACCTTACGGATAAGCAAATCTTCTTTGGCACAAAGAGGGGCAGACTATACGGTGCTGAGCATTGAAAAACTAGAAAGATTACCATTGAAAGTCTCCGAAAAACCTGTCATTGAATGGATAATACATGGCACAATTACAATTCCGATAACGATTTTTCAGTTTCAATATTGCCAAAAGCACATACCAGCGGGCCTGTATGAAAGGTTGGGTAAAGGGTACATCAAGTCAACCTGGAAATTACCTTACACACATAAATGTTGGAGTGTGGGGAAAAAAGAGGTATTTCTTAGTGGTAACAACTGTAAAATGTCACTGAGAGGTACACTCTGTGTCAAGGAATTAACTTGCATGGAGCCTGCGAAGGTTCATCAAATAACCTTTCATGCCACCTGCACGGCACCCCTGCTACACAAATAGAGTGAGCATCTTCCCGAATTTCGTGCACTCTGTGTTCGGCAGCCTGCCTCTCATCTTGGGACTCGTAGCAGGAATCTTATTTTTATTCCTTCTGCTCCGATATGGCAGTCCAGCCACAGACAAAACTCAGGCTACTATGGAAGAAACGCTCCTAGCAAAAACTAAAGTCCTCCGCTTGGCTCGGCAAAGAATACTACCTGGTTTCTTTCATTCAGACCAATCTGGCAAGATTGCATCCTACCTGTTCTACGATGCCTGCTCTGTGCAGAAGAATGTGTGTTAGACGTCTGTCTCACACTCCCATCAGCAGTACCTATGGATATCAATACTTTGCTTGGTTCGGTAACGGCTCATGCAACATGTTGTCCCCAGCGGCTACCTATTCTGATGACGGCATTCGTTGAGACCTCACCATTATGATTAGGTGGCGGTGAGGTACGAGATGAAAGCGGCACACAGGTACAACCTTCTGTGACCATTGCTGACCTAGACACCGATGACGGCAATGCATCTCACATATGCACTATTTCTACTTTTTCGGACATGGTCCACCTTTCACCTACTGTTGTAGACGAATTCTTTGCCAGCCTATTTGAGTTGATGTTCTCTCCTAACAACGAGAATAGCTTTTGAAAACACGAGCACACAGCATTCCCTGAACTCTGAATTCGACCTTCAGTTTTGATAAACAGAACTTTTTAAAACTCTGGAGATATTTTTTCCCTGAAAACGTAAATTATTTTTTCATTCCCAAAATATTTACTTTTTTGGTACATGATCCTCTGCTTAAAGTAGAACTATTCTTAGAGAACAAGATTTCTATTTTTGAAAACTCTAGAGACAATATTTTGACTTAGCCTCTAGCACATGTACAGTCTTGTATAAATATGTGATGAAATGGTCGCGACCTTCTCTTCTGTATTAAGAGCCATTTCATGAATGTAATTTTCGTGATTCATTCAGTCAACATTCCAATGTACAATATATGCATTATCTGAATGGTACCACTGCTTAGCAAAACGTACAGTATAATACTCATTTTTCGTGTATATACCATTTCAAATGCATTTTATGTATTTTGGGGTGGGATGGAAAACACATGCATAGATATGTTTAAAATTGCTTCGTATTTAGTAATGATGGACATTATACGTGGAGTGGGTGTTGTAGACGAATCTAGGACTCTAGTTAAATATTTCCGATTTATGCCCTTATGTGGTTATATCAAATTAAATCCTTATATAGGCAAAGAATCATACCCATATTAAGACATAGCCAATGCAGTCCAAATACGGCAAGGCTACTCCCATAGACTCCTAGAAAGCACAATGTGTTCTTAAACAAACTAAGCCTCCAGCAGCCCGGGAATTCCCCCTCCTTCTGTATTGATTTGTCCTAGAACTCCCGGAGTCCTGAAAGAACTGCGAGTTCTTAGTGACGTCTTATGTCCAACCTTACGTCAAACTCGGCACCTTCCAGATATAAATATACCAGCATCTTCCCTAGCAAAATACACGGTGGTTTGGAGCAGATCGACTATCTACTTGCCCGACGCCCTACTGTAGCAAGTGCCGAAGGAAGCCGACCCTCCTGCTGGTCGCACTGAGAGAGACGCTGTCATTTCTCCTGCAGAGAATTCCAGCTCCAGTGTTTCCCTGTCACCCTTGCGGGTTGCTGGGAGATCGAGTCCTGAGAGAGAGATACAAAACCTCCCTCCTTCTATAACCAAGGTACGGAGCTGATTAGACCCTTAGAGAATTCTTGATTTAGATTCTTGGCAGAAACTATCTTAACTCAAACTTCAGCTCACTTACTCCTTCCCATGTACTAGGCTTAGGTTAGGTACACCGGGGTAGGCGTATCTTAGAAGCACCAGTTGAGTATGTTTAGTCATGATTTTATCATTGTATACATTTTATCCATTTTAGACACCGTATGGCTCAGAAACCATACCATGCTTTTACAGTATTATTTTATAATACTCCTTTTACTGTACGCACTTTACTTTATGACAAATATTGCGATTGTAGCAATCCACTTCTCTTGCATGAGAAAGAAGACTGTTCAATAAATAACCTCTTTTATTGAAAACGCCCGTCTCTCTGTTTCTCTGCACTTCTGGTGAAACTAAGCATGCATGATTGACTGAGTAAAATAGTTATCTATTGTTTCCGCGACTCTGGAGGTATACTCCTTTTTCTGGAGGGAGCAAAGTTGTCATGTTTATGCGGTTGTCAGAAACTAATCCCTTCTTGTGAATTCGAGAACATTTCTAGTGACCTCTGAGCTAGCTGGCATTCATAATTAAGTCTAACATATTCAATAGAGACCTAGTCGACCTAAGTCCTACGTCTAAACTATCGTTTATGTTATTGGGAATATAGGAACTACACTACAATCCGTCATCTTCTTTCTAGTTGTTTACATCTGCGTTTTGATGTGCTGAGCTCTGGCATGTTCCAGCTGGCTCATTTGGTGGATCTGTGAGCTTTGGTTGGTTCAGTGGGAGTGTCTTGGTTGACAGCGCTGGTGATCCAGGTGTTGAAATTCTCTATAGTCGAGTCCAGGTTGGTGCTGGTGTTGGCTGGGTGGTGCTGAGGGCATCAGTCCATTGCTGCTGGCTTTGCTACCTTGGTCCAGAGGTGGTAGGGAGTGCTGTGCTGGTTAGGGGTGATGCGTAGCGGACCAGTGAGAGTGAAGTATACAATGGAGAGGTCTGTCCATGTGAGTTCTGAGCTATGACTGTATAGACCTCCCGGACCAAGTGGTAAATTCCCCCACTCCATTGGGGAAGTAACTGCAAATCTTGCTACTACCAGAGGAAACTTCTCCATATTAGGAGATTTTAATCTCCATCTGGATGAGGCAGCAAGCACTCAAGCCTCAGGCCTTCTGCAGAATCTGAGGGCCATTCAATTGTTACAAAGTGTATCAGAACCCTCCCATGAGAAAGGTTACTTACTTGATCCTGTTTTCTCTATGGACAATATGTTAAAGGTTCCACAACCATTCACCTGGTCAGACCATTTCTTGATTTTGCTCACCTTGGACACGTGTCAGCCTCTGCTAAACTCTAAACCTGTTAGCTGGAATGACTGAGTTTTGCCAAAATTACCTACAGAAGCATGGAAACAGGCACTTAAGAATTCTAGACCATCTCAAGGATCAGACACGACCTTATCAAATGATAGGATCTCCCAGTGGTTAGAGTCTTTACTAGATTCGGTGATCCCCAAAAAAACTTGAACTAGAAGAGACAAAGATAAATCTGCTCCTTGGTACACTCCCCATCTTCAGATACTTAACCAAGTTTGTAAAAAAGCAGAAAGGATCTGGAGAAGAGATTATGGGGAGGTATCAAAACAGAAATATCAGGACACCATTAGAATTTAACACATTGTAATGAAAAAAGCTCACTCTGTATACTTTGAACAGAAAATTAATGGTGCCTCCAATTCCCTGTGCAAAATACTTCATGTCGTGAAAACACTCTAAAAGCCCTCCTCAACAGGCCCTATTCCGGAAGCCTCATTTTGACGGTGCAATGACCTGACAAATGTTTTTCAGAGGAAAATTCAAACTATTTATGACACATTCGAATTGACCTACCAATGCGGCCCTATAGCTTCAAGGAAAATGTATCGGCCACCAATCCAATTAAGTTGACTGCTCTTCCCTCCCTGACTCTAGATAGCCTTTCAGATAGCCTGAGCAAAATTCATTCTGGCTCTCCCAAGGATCCGGTCCCCCATGCATCCTGCCTAGAGGAGCACAGGTGATTCTTCCCACCGTGCTCGAAATGACAAATCTCTCTTTAACCATGGGCTTTGTCCTGGTGGTGTGGTAACATGCCATGGTCATACCACTCTTGATAAAGCCAACATGGATTCTCTTGATCTAGGAAAGTACCACCCACTCTCTCTCCTGCATGTGATAAGAAAAATACTTGAAAGACATGTACCTATCATGGCACAGAGGCTGATACCCTGGTGGTCCTAGAAAAAGCAGAAAGATCTGTAGATTGGGGAGGTTTGGCAGTAATTATCCACCTAGATTTTAGCACAGCATTTGACACCATAAATTACAATATTCTCGCGGATAGATTAAGAGTGCTGGAATTGCCGGAACTGTTTTAACTTGGCTCAAGTCTTTCTTGGAAGACAGGAGCTTCTAGATGGTACAAGGGGGTTGTACATTGGATAGTCCCCCCCCTTAAACGGGGAGTACCTCAGGGCTCTTCATTGAGCCCCACTCTTTTTCATCTACATATCTGCAGCGGCCGCTCCGAGATGGGGTGGTGGGCCAGGAGGGATGAAAAAAAAGAAACACTTACCTCTGTATGGCTGCTGCCTCTCCTCCATCCTCTGACTCCCAGAAGCACACAGGCTCCCAGGCTCCCTAAACCAATCAGGACACTGCTGTGACCAGAATGACAGCAAGTTTGTGATTGGTCTGAGTGGCCTGGTTCGGGACTCAGACAGGAGGTGGGAGCCTGTGCATGTTCTCCACCCAGGCTGTGCAATACAGCTAGGTTGAGAACATGCTAAGTGTGCCTGTTTGTTTTGCCAGCTATAGACAGCCGGTCAAACCATCATGTACACTTAAGTGCACCAACCACTCCTCCCCGTGGTGGCTATGGTGACAGCATAGACCCACTACATCCCAAAACTAACTCAGTACAGAAAAATAACATGAAAATAATTTTATGTCATTATCATTTATTTTATGTTTTTTTGCACTGCTAAGAGAGCATTGGGGTGACCCTCTTCTGCATTAGCCGCTGCTGCTATATATGAGACCACTTGCAGCCATTGTCTTCTCCTTTGGGATTTCATTAATGTCTTATGCAGAGGATACACAACTGGTCTTTTCTCTTACCAAGAATCATAGTTCCACATCCCCCTCATAAGACCTCTGTTTGGAGATAGTTGCCAATTGGATGAAGAGCTCCTGTCTCAAATTAAACAGACAAAACAGAGCTTATGATCCTGGGCAAAAATCTCAGTCCGTCCTGGACTGTAGATTGGCCAAGTCGCCTAGGTCTCTCCTCCTGGCTCCAAAATCCACCAGAAAGAGCTTAGGAATGTGGCTTAATTAATCTCTTAAATTTGAATCCCAAGCTACAAAACTTGCTGCTATTTGTTATGGCATGTTGAGGATTTTCCCCTTCTTCCTCCCACCTCACAAAGGTTGGTAGTCCAGGTGCTCATTCTCTCTCGCCTTGATTACAGCAACTCACTTTATTTGGGGGTGCCCAAAGCCACATTAAGAAATTGCAGGTAGTTCAGAGCTCTGCTGCTCGGGTACCGTACAACATATAGTGACATCAATCCATTTGATAAGTCCTACACCTCCCCCACTGACTTCCTGTTGCTGAGTGGATTACATTTAAATCACTCTGTATTGCCCATAGGGCACTTCTTGATAAAGGACCTTCAATCTCTCTACAGGTTCCTACATACCCAGGAGATCACTGCGGTCTTATAACGCCTCTCTGATGAAGATCCCTGTCATCAACAGGGCAAAATATAGAGGGAGATCTTTCTCATTAATCAGTTAGATTGTGGAACAGCCTCCCTTACTCTCTTTGGTCAGTTGATTATGAGCTTCCATTTCAGAAAGCACTAAAAGCTTGGCTTTTCCAGAATGGGTCTCTGTAAATTTCTCTTAAGATTCAGTGATCTACTATCAGCACTGGGATGCCTATAGGTAGCTATGCATTATACAAGTTCTTGTAGAACAGAATAGAACCTGGAGTGACCATCAACGTTAGCGCTGTCTGTTTCAAGACGGTATTCCACCGTTAAGTCCATTTCCTTTGAGGAGATGGACCACTTCAACAGCTTGAGATTCTCACCCTTCATCAGGTTTAATCATCTGAGGGGCCTGTGGTCAATCTGAACCTTGGAGTGAGTAGCAAACAGGTATGGTCTTAGTTTCTTCAGTGCCCAGACCACATCAAAGGCTTTTGTCTTTCTATTGCGCTCCACCTCTGTTCGCTGAGAAAAGTAACTTCCTACTGATGAAGGGTACAGGTTGATCCTGACCATCTTCATTTAGTTGTAAGACCATGGACACCACACCCTACTCTGGGGCATCTGTCTGCACAATGAACTCTGGGAGAAGTCAGCGACGTGGAGATTGGATGCTGTGCACATGACCTTCTTCAGGGTGTCAAAAGCTTTCTGGTCATGCCTCTGTCCAGATCACTTGATGTGGCTGCTTACTGGAAGTAAGCTTTGTCAAGGGGGCAACAATGGTGCCATATCCCTTGATAAATCTCCTGTACTAGCCAGTTAGGTCTAAGAAGGTGTCACCTCCGACTGGGTCTTGAAGGGTGGTTCCCAAGCCAGAATGCTTTCAATTTTCTCCTGGAGGGGCTGCACCTCGCCATGTTCCACTTGGCGACCCAAATAGACCACTGAACCTTGCCCTAACTGGTACTTACTGGCCTTATTAGTCAGGCCTGCACTCTGCAGAGCTCAAAGCACTTTCTGGAAATGGTGCAGTCGGTCCTCTCAGCTCAAACTAATGACTTCAATGTTGTCTAGATGGGTGGCACTGAAGTGCTCCAATCCAGCCAGGTCATGGTTGGCCAACCTCTGTCAGGTGGAAGGGGTGTTCCTCAACCCGAAGTGCAGGAATTGGAAGTGCCCTTCTGGGGTAAACAACACAGACTTCTCTTTGGCCCCCTCGTCCAAGGTAATCTGTCAGTACCCAGATGTTAGGTTAAATGTGCTGAGGAGCTTGGCAGCTCCTATCCGATCTATGAGCTCATCATCTCGGGGGATGAGGTGTGCGTACTTTTGGTTACTCCATTGAACCCATGAACGGTAGTCCATTGAGGACCTAAATTCATTTGTGACACCTGGATGTACAGGCTTGGAGACCAACACCAATGGGCTGGACCAAAGGCTGTTAGAGGGCTCAATGACCCCCTAAACCTATCATCTTAGAGACCTCTTCCTTAAGACTAGCTGTCACCTTGTCAGACAACCTGTAAATGTAGTTCTTCACTGGTGTGCTGTCCCCAGTATCAACATCATGGGTACACCATGCAGTGACTCTTGGAGTCATTGAAAACAAAGAGACAAACTGCCCCAGTAACTGGGGACAATCTCTCTGTTGTTCATAGGACAGTGTAAGGGATACGTTGACACCCTCCACTGACCCATCCTGATCCCTGGAATAAAGGAGGTCGGGGAGATGTTCACTCTCCTCTTCCACCACATCATCAGTGGGGCATGAGGCAATTGACATGAAGGTCCAGGAAAGGGTCCTGAGAGCCTGTGATCCACCAAGTAGCTAACATCACTCTTGTGCTCCTTTACCTCATTAGGCCCTGACCAGCAGTCTTGCAGGGCCCTGACCTTGATCTCCCACTCTTTTTTTGCCAGGCTGAAACTCAGCCAGAGTGGCATTCTAGTCATACCAGTGTTTAATATCCTCCTAACTGGCTTCCAGGTTCTTCTGGGTGAGCTTCATGAAGTGCACTGTCTGGTTGTGGAGTGTCAGCATGTAGCTGAGCATATCCTGGGTGGCTCTCGCAGAAGCTTGCGTTCAGCCATCCTTAATCAAACTCAGAGGACCTTTCACAGGGTCCCCATACAGAATTTCCAAGGGGCTAAAGTAAACCCCCCTTCTGCAGTACCTCCCTGAGGCAAGCAAAAGACATGGCAGGAGGACATCCCACTTCTGCCTCTTGTAGGCCCATAATCATGCCAGTTAGGGTTCTGTTGAACGTTTCAACAAGCCCATTGTTTTGTGGGTGGTAAGGAGTGGAGAACTTGCAACTAATCCCAAACTCCTTCCACATTGCCTTCATGTACCCTGACATGAAGTTGGTACCTTGGTCAGACACTACTTCCTTGGGAAAATCTACACAGGGAAAGATGCCCATTAATGCCCTGTCCACAGAAGGCGCATTCACAGTCCTTAGTGGCATACCTTCTGAGTACTGGAATGCATGGTCAACCAAGACAAGAACAAATCTGTTGCCAATGGCTATCTTTGGGTCCAGAGGCCCAATGATGTTGATGCCCATCCTGTCAAAGGGGGAGCTAATAACAGGAAAAGGATGCAGAGGAGTCCTGCACTTCCCCCCTGACATGCCACTCATACAGCAGGTAGGACAAGACCTGCATAACGCATCTGATACCTTCCTCTTTTGATGCCAGTAAGAGTTGGTGACAAGCCTGTCAAAGATCATGTCCTACCCAGAATGACCTGCCAGGTGTTCATCATGAGCATTTATTTGCTGTTTTCGGATCGTCATATTGAAGTTGTGGACTGAGTGAAGATTTCTCTTAATACTGAGTGCTTCACTGAATTTTTAGACTGTACTTACTATTATTATTATATTTTGATGAGACTTTGTGAGATTCGAGTTACTTACTGTTGGAGGCTTGATTTGAAAGTCCTTCAACATTCTCTGCGCGCTCCTTGGCATGAGAGGTTTAGCCGCGAGGAGGAGTCTCCGTTATACTCTCTGCTTGCTCTCCTACACAAGAATTTTGCTGCAAGGAGGGAGCTCCGTTCTACACACGTCTCTCCGGCAACCTTTTGTGTGGAAACGTCATCGCGTTGTGAATCTCTTTGTGTGGCAACCTCATTGCGTTCTGCCTAGGTTTCGCAAATCTAGTGTGGCAACTTCCAGTCTAGAAACGGCTTTGTCAAGAATATTTTTCTGCGTGAAAACATCATTGTGCTGTGGAACTTTTTTGTTAAACTACTGCGCTTACAGCTTTCTGCACAGAATCTCGTACAACAACGGCAACTTTTAAATACCAGAGTGGTTGATGCTGAGACAGTTTAAAAGGTCTCTTAATTTTTTCTACTGTGATGTGCACACTAAGGGGTCGATTAGGATGGCGGACGGAAATGGGTACTGTCCGCCATGGTCGGGGAAATTGTACTCCGGGCTGCGCCGCGGAGATTCCGCGGTTGCGATTAGGATATTCATGTCACGAAACTCCGACCGCGGCGGACGGATCATAACAAACACCGTTCTCGGTGGACGGAACACATCTAACTCCGTCCGCGGCGGACGGAGCCTAATGAACAGCCACCGCCGCGGACGGGAATGACCGCGGAAAAAGACACATTTACCGCCATACCTGTGAATACTCCGTGTCCGCAATTAGGATAAATCCGCCTGTACCACGGAACGCACTGCCATCCACGTCTGCGGCGGAAAGAATGCAACGATAAACAGTGCATCACTGCGGAAGGCCAACACGCACAACATCCCTAACGTCAAACAAATGTCAGAAAGTGTACCGCAAGTACAAAGCAAACATACGAACATTGACAACCCCCCCGATACACCAACACCAAGCACAAGCCACCATGACACGCCCCAAGTACCCAATAATGCACACTAGTCAACACGCCCACCTACCACCTGACTGCCAACAACCATTGAGACACGACGATAAAATGACACCCACACACTACCACAATCCTTTGCATCACAGCATTGCTGCTAGCAAGAGGCCCTAATCGATATACAGCTTACTCAAATAGAAGACACACAACCACCACCCTACCACACCCACCACACAAACACTCACCACACCATTCCTACACATCACACACCACACACCTGCACCCCCCAACTCACTCAACCCACACGCTGAGCACCACACACCATGGCACCCAAAAAAAAAACTAAATTCACGGAGACAGAGTTGAAGGTAATGGTAGATGAAATCATTCGTGTTGAGCCCCACATCTTCGGGGCCCAAGTCCAGCAGACGTCCGTGGCGCAAAAGAACCACATGAGGGACAGGATCGTCAGTCGGGTGAATGCGTCAGGGACCGTGCCGAGGACGAAGCATGAAATCCAGAGGCGGTGGCATGACCTGAAGACCCGGGTGAAAGGCATCCGCGCCAAAAACTATGCAAGAGCCAATCATACTGGCGGCGGAACACCCCCGGAGCCCATACCCTACACCGATTGGGAGGAGAAGGTGCTGGTAATACTTCACCCAGAGAGCCTAGACGGACTTGATGAAGGAGAAGAGGCTGGTAAGTACAAACCAAGCACCACGATCAGTACGACATGGTCAGGCTCACACAACTGAGAAGACACATCTCCTACGCCCCAACCCATGCACGTCGGACACCTACTCACCAACATGTACCAACAAGCCCCCATGTTCACGGGGAGGGTGGTGGTGGTGGGTGGAGGGTGGTGGGGGGTAGGGTGTGTGGGGTGTGTGAGAGGTCCAAACTACAACTCCCAACAGGCCCCCATGTGCACGGGGAGGGTGGTGGTGGTGGAGGGTGTGGTGCGTGAGAGGTCCAAACTACAACTCCCAACAGGCCCCCATGTGCACGGGGAGGGTGGTGGTGGTGGAGGGTGTGGTGCGTGAGAGGTCCAAACTACAACTCCCAACAGGCCCCCATGTGCACGGGGAGGGTGGTGGTGGTGGAGGGTGTGGTGTGTGAGAGGTCCAAACTACAACTCCCAACAGGCCCCCATGTGCACGGGGAGGGTGGTGGTGGTGGAGGGTGTGGTGTGTGAGAGGTCCAAACTACAACTCCCAACAGGCCCCCATGTGCCCGGGGAGGGTGGTGGTGGTGGAGAGTGTGGTGTGTGAGAGGTCCAAACTACAACTCCCAACAGGCCCCCATGTTCACGGGGAGGGTGGTGGTGGTGGAGGGTGTGGTGTGTGAGAGGTCCAAACTACAATTCCCAACAGGCCCCCATGTTCACGGGGAGGGTGGTGGTGGTGGAGGGTGTGGTGTATGAGAGGTCCAAACTACAACTCCCAACAGGCCCCCATGTGCACGGGGAGGGTGGTGGTGGTGGAGGGTGTGGTGTGTGAGAGGTCCAAACTACAACTCCCAACAGGCCCCCATGTGCACGGGGAGGGTGGTGGTGGTGGAGAGTGTGGTGTGTGAGAGGTCCAAACTACAACTCCCAACAAGCCCCCATGTTCACGGGGAGGGTGGTGGAGTGTGTGTTGTGTGAGAGGTCCAAACTACAACTCCCAACAGGCCCCCATGTTCACGGGGAGGGTAGTGGTGGTGGAGGGTGTGGTGTGTGAGAGGTCCAAACTACAACTCCCAACAGGCCCCCATTTGCACGGGGAGGGTGGTGGTGGTGGAGGGTGGGGTGTGTGGGGTGTGTGCGACAGGACACAGAAATGTGTACAAATCTATATGAACATGTAATGTCCACATTACTGACCAGCTCTATCTTGTCCCTCAGGTGATCGTGAACCGACTGGGGAAACCAGCACCCGGCCGCAAGCCTCGCCTCCCACACATACCGGAATCTCTGGTGACGATGACACAGGCAGCTCCGGTGCGGAGGATGGAGCGGGCCCAAGCAGCCAGCCAGGGCCATCTGGCTCACAGGGACTCCCGGGCCCGACAACCGTCGCATGTGTGACTCCAGCGACACCTGCCTCTGTGATCTGCAGAGTCCCCACCACCACCACCACCACCACCACCACCAGTTCCACCAGTACCACGACTCCTGCCTGTGCCACCCAGCCTAACCCAGCGCACGACGCAGGTCCATCGGCCTCACACCCAAGCAGGGTGAGTGGGCCACAAAGGAGAGAGGCGACGGGACATCAGGCAATCAGGCGACCCACACTCCGCCGTACAGAGGAAGGACAGCTACCCCATCCTGTAGCTTAGTCCCTACAAGCCCTAGCCAGGTGCCAGGCGTCATACGACCGTTCCCAGGAACATGCAGATCGTGCACACCAGGACTCAGTGGACAACACGAACATGTTGCGCGAAATCTCGGGGTACCTTGGCCAGATAGTGCACATCATGGGCCAGCAGACAACAATGTGGAGGGAATGGATTGGCCGGAACAACCCCCCCCCCCCCTCCACCAATTGTCGTTGCGCCACCGCCACCGTCACCTCCACCTCCACCGCCACCGTCACCTCCGCCTCCACCGCCGCCGCCACCACCACCTGTGCCTCTGGCGACGGATGTGGCCCATGACCAACCTGCACCCCCAGCTGACTCTGTTCCACCTCAGAGACAGAGGGGCCGCCCGAGGCTGGAAGTAGGTGAGAGCAGTGTTGGAGCGCCATCCACACGCTCCAAGAGGGGCCGCCAATGACTTTGTCACTGCCTGTGCCAGACATTCACCCTGCAAAGTATCCTGTCCCACAGAGACAATCATTGCCACTGGTCTGCTGGACTAGCCTGACACCCCCCAATGTGGTGTCAGCATGGACATTTCATCTGCCATTACCTTCAACTCCAACTCCCTCCCCCCCACTTACTTGTAAATAATCACCAGCACAAATGCACAACCTGTAAATAAATTTCACTTACACACTCAATGATGTTTTGCCTCCATGTTTATTCACATGATTGCCTTCAGAAACAGACGTAAACAGGTTCAGGGATCCTAGTCGTACATGATCATGGCGCTGCGGGAGTGACCTAGGGAAAATCAGAGACAGCAAACACACGTCAGGAAACACATTCACACACATCACAACACACTGCACAGCAACATTACACAAACTACACTCATCACAAAAGCATGGGATGAGAGGACACACATCATGGAGACTTGTATGTCCAAAGAAATGAAGACACACATATGCAACCATCACAAACAAGAACACACAGCTGATGCGCCCCACATCCACACAACACCAGCAAACATACATAAGGCATTGTCAAGTGGCACAAGAGGTAGTTACTCACATTCAAGGGAAGTAGCGATCAATGAGCTGGCGCCTCTGGTCCACACCTTCCTCCTCACCACTATCCTCATCAGTCGACATGGGAGGCCGAGGAACTTCTTCGTCTTCAGGGTCCAAGAGCAGTTCAATGTCATTGCGCACGGCCAGGTTGTGGAGCATGCAGCAGGCAATCACGATCCTGCATACTTTTCCTGGTGAGTAAGGCAGGGCCCCTCCGGTCTTATCCAGGCACCGAAACCTAGACTTTAGCAGTCCAAAGGTACATTCAATCACTCTCCGTGTCCTTCCATGTGCATCATTGTAGCGCATTTCAACCGCTGTAGTAGGATTACGTATGGGACTGAGGAGCCAGGGCCGGTTTGGGTACGCCGAGTCGCCTATGTAGGGGGATGACAGACACAAACATCACAACAATATATTGTGGGTACCCCATGCCACACAGAGATCACAAGAGTCCCCACTGCACACTCACCAACAAGCCACGCTTGACCGGGTCGCAGATTTGCCATCAGTTGGGGGACAATGCTGCTCCGCATGATGTGGGCGTCATGTGCGGAGCCTGGAAATCTTGCACACACATGGGAGATGATGTTGTTTGCCAGGCACACCACTTGCACGTTCAGCGAATGGAAGTGTTTGCGATTCCTAAAAACCTGCTCACGTGCCCGTGGTGGAATGATAGCGATATGTGTGCCATCAATTGAACCCACAACGTGTGGTATGTCGCCCAGTGCATAGAAGTCTGCTTTGACTGCTGGCAACTCTTCCAGCCGTGGGAAATGGATGTAGTCATTCTTGTACAGCATCATAGCTGTTAAAACATCCCGAAGTACCGTGCTGAACATGGCCTGTGACATCCCCCCGGCATGTCCAACTGTGTACTGAAAGGTGCCAGTAGCAAAGAAATGTAGTGCCGCCATAACCTTTGCAGTGGGTGTAATAGAACCAGGATACATCCTACGTGGCTGCAGATGAGGAGACAATTGGGCAACAAGCTCCATCAACCGACGTCGATCCAGCCGGAATTTCCTAATCACCTCCTCGTCAACCATATCCTCCAGCACAGTGTATGGCCGATGCACATTTGGAGCCCTCCTGTGTGGGAGAGAAATGTAACTTGAGTCAACTTACAAACGACGCATACGTGTGCAACTCCATCACATGTAAGCCAACATTAGCAACAACAAATTTTCGAGGGAGAATGGTCATATGTGTGACATCTCTGATAGTCTATACAATACGGAGTGGGCCATTATCAAATTGCAGCCACTTGCAACAGGAAGTGTGTCAACACGTACAACGCAACGTAGTCACATGTGAACCTTACTGACAATACGTGTGTCTTTACCCTAATGTTTAGTAGCCACATCACAGACACACATGCAGGTGCATGCACACAAATGATAATGATACACACACACCATGTCATCATGCCCCAATGACAACACCAATGATGTTGTGCATACGGTAATTACATGCATGGTGACACAACGTCCAAAACACATACACTGAATGCATGTGTACCACCACCATTGTAGTCACCTCGCCAGAACCACACACTGACAACAGATTCATAATTTGGCCATACAGCCGTGATGTACTGTGTAGTTGTGAAGATGTAATAACGTCTGTAGGGTCACACCCGACGTCAACACGTCCAAATGCACATCTGTTGCCCATTGTGTGCCCACCGATGGGCATAGTGTGGACACACATGCAATAGTTTATGACATATGAACTTTCCCTATCACGCTCACAACCCTCATGACGCAACTGCAGACAACACATCACGGTGCAGCGTCTGACAAGATAACATAATTGGCGCCGCCATGGCGGTGCACAGCTTCCGCTACTTCCCAATGGCCATATGCGGCCAGCGTCCCTCTTCCCATTGGCTGCATGTGCACGGACCATCACGGGCACACATCGGCAACCGCACGTGCAAGCTTCAGGCACGGATGCTTCAGTTGCAACAATGTTCTATCACTGGCGCCACCATGGCGGTGCACGTACTCAGCGGGGGAGGTGCAGGCCTATACACCCTTTAGATGTACTCAATGGACATGCCAGTTCATGTCCCCTCTTACAGTCACATTGCATCATCCTCCATCATCGGGCCTAGGACGGCCGTGCCGGCCATGTCCACAACCGCCGTGCCAGGCCATGTACACAACCGCCGTGCCGGCCATGTACACAACCGCCGTGCAAGGCCATGTACACAACCGCCGTGCCGGCCATGTACACAACCGCCGTGCTGGCCATGTACACAACCGCCGTGCCAGGCCGGGCCTAGGACGGCCGTGCCGGCCATGTACACAACCGCCGTGCAAGGCCAAGTATACAACCGCCGTGCCAGGCCATGTACACAACCGCCGTCCTAGGCCCGGCCTGGCACGGTGGTTTTGTACATGGCCGGCACGGCGGTTGTGTACATGGCCTGGCACGGCGGTTGTGGACATGGCCGGCACGGCCGTCCTAGGCCCGATGATGGAGGATGATGCAATGTGACTGTAAGAGGGGATATGAACTGGCATGTCCATTGAGTACATCTAAAGGGTGTATAGGCCTGCACCTCCCCCGCTGAGTACGTGCACCGCCATGGTGGCGCCAGTAATAGAACATTGTTGCAACTAAAGCATCCGTGCCTGAAGCTTGCACGTGCGGTTGCCGATGTGTGCCCGTGACGGTCCATCCACATGCAGCCAATGGGAAGAGGGGCGCTGGCCGCATATGCCCAATCGAAAGTAGCGGAAGCAGTGCACCGCAACAACAGGGCCAGTCATTGGCCCATTTCACGAACACGCATCCAGGGCTGACCAATTGCTGGCGACGTATGCCACTGACACGTGCTGAGGGCCCTATATATGTGTGTTGCCCAAAAGCACACATCCTACCCTGGGGACCAGTGCTGCCTGTTCACCTCGACCTGCTGCTGCTGCTGAGCTGACCACCGACTGCTGCCTGTGACCATCACCTCGACCTGCTGCTGCTGCTGAGCTGACCACCGACTGCTGCCTGTGACCATCACCTCGACCTGCTGCTGCTGCTGAGCTGACCACCGACTGCTGCCTGTGACCATCACCTCGACCTGCTGCTGCTGCTGAGCTGACCACCGACTGCTGCTCTAGTGCCATACTCCGTGATCTTGCCATGTCGAGAGCCAAAGAGATCCGGTCTCGTCCCTTCACCGCCGCGGAGCTTGATGTCCTCGTGGACGGTGTGCTCCCAAACTATTGACGCCTCTACGGCGCACCCGGACAGGTGGTAAGTGCAGTGTGGGACATGTTGGTGTGCATGAGGGGGCCAAATAATCCTGCCAACTGCAATCTAAGCTGTGTAGTGTGGGCTCGACATATGTTCCGGATTGTGCATGGCTGATGGCAGATACGTGTTGCCCCTATGTGTGTGACAGGCCAACTGTCCACTGACTTACACCCTTTTGTCTCCCATCATGGTAGGTCAAGCTGCACCTTCACAAGGACGTGTGGAGGAGCATTGCACGTGAAGTACGGGCATTGGGGGTGTGCAACAGACGACATACACACTGCCACAAACGCTGGGACGACATTTCCAGGCTGAGCAAGAATGTAGCGGAAGTGACACTGGGGATGATTCCAAGGACGGCCTGTCTGGCCCGACGCTCCATGACCCCTCTCATGCACCGTATCATTGCAGTGACGCATCCTGACCTGTCCGAACGTCTGAGTGTCGATCAACAGCAAACTAGCGGTGAGCATACTGTCTGTGTAGGAAACTTGTGAGTGCAATGCATGTATTGGTGCACAGACACAGTATTGAGTTCTGTGGTGCGTATGTATCTCTGTGATGCCATGTTGGTCCCATTGGGTGGGTGTCATTTGACATCCAGGTCCGCCATGTTGACACGCCACTTGCTTAGTAGTTGAGTGTTGAAGCACATCCCCTAGTGGTCCATGGCCCCATGGCAGGAAATGTGTGCAGATGTACTGTGGAGAAGTGTGGCTCAGGGGTTAGAGGCAGCAGACCCGGAAGCTGAGATCGGTCCTGGACCAGGGTTCAATTCCCCGCCACGGCGGGTCTTGGGCTAAAAATTCCACAGACTCAATAATTCTCGCCCCGGTGCCTCCTCGACTCACGGGTTCACACTCTGGGCAATAGCATGCTTAATCTCCACAACGGCCCCTCGCGGCGGGATGCCTGACTTTCACCTTGTGGATACCCTGCTATCTCACAGGGGAATACCAGGAAGGGTTCCCTAAGCAAGCGCCGGGACACCCACTGCGGGTAGCTGTGCGCTATATAAGCTCAACTACATTTACATTTACATTTACGTGCTCCTGCCCTATCCGCATGCTCTACATGTGTCACGGCCACCAACACTTATGTAATGTGAGGATGACTGGTAGAGGTGGGCCGTGTGCAGGATGGGTGCTACAAGAACTTTGCCAGCTTGGGAATTTGGGAATCCTTGTCCTTCTGTACATGAGTGTGCCCATGACTTACACCTCTTTTATGTGCATTTCAGCTATGACAGAGGACACTCGGCCACAGACGGAGGAGATTAGTCGAGGAAATGAGTCCGGGTCAGACTTCGCACACACGCAGACTGACACAGAGGAGGGCAGTGCCGGAGAGGGGGACAGGACCGTCCCTGAGGACTCGCATGTGGAGACACCATCGTCCTCATCTTCGGAAAATCTTGGTGAGCCTGCACTGTTGTCACAGACTGGGAGTGGGCAATCATCACCTTCTGTCGGAACACAGCACACAGGGCCCACACGTCCGCCAACTGCACCATGTACTGTTCGTGCCCGCAGGAGTAGGGGGAGCAGAGTGACGTTCGGTGCAGGCACCGCTGCCCCTGCCACGGTGAGCCAAAATGCACTGTGTTCTGAGGCCGTTGATCTGCTGTGACAGCTGTGTGTGGGGCAGACCAATATGACAAATGCTTTCCATGACCATGATAGGAAGTTGGGGCAGGTGGTGGCATTCATGGAAGGGAGGCATGGCGATCTTGCTGGTCTACACAGGACAGTGCAGTCATTGGCAAGCAGTGTGTCGTTTGCAATAGTACAGTCGCATGGACAGGGTGCTACTTCTGTTTCCCCATCTACACCACTGGATGTCTCAGGGGGTAGTGATTATTCTGAGCAGGACTCAAATACAGGTTATTGCACTAGAAGCAGCGTCAGACAGCACGTCAGGGCACGCAGGGCACATACCCCATCCCCTAGGTCAGCAAAATCTGTTCACGACGACAACGTCAGATACACTGGAGTACACACACAGGATCCACAAGTGTTGTTGGGGGACATGCCTTCAGGAGCTGCACAGGCATTCAACACAAACGGTATTCCCAAGGCAAGGGATACTCACAAGTCCATGGACAGTCCCTTGGACAAGGCCACTCAAAAGACAAAGGCACCTCCTAAGAGCAGGGAGACTCCCAAGGGCAGGCCCACAACAGAGGAAAGGGACCCTCCCAAGGACAAGGACAGTCAAAAGACAAAGGCACCTCCTAAGAGCAGGGAGACTCCCAAGGGCAGGCCCACAACAGAGGAAAGGGACCCTCCCAAGGACACGGACAAGGACAGTCAAAAGACAAAGGCACCTCCTAAGAGCAGGGAGACTCCCAAGGGCAGGCCCACAACAGAGGAAGTGGACCCTCCCAAGGACAAGGACAGTCAAAAGACAAAGGCACCTCCTAAGAGCAGGGAGACTCCCAAGGGCAGGCCCACAACAGAGGAAAGGGACCCTCCCAAGGACAAGGACAGTCAAAAGACGAAGGCACCTCCTAAGAGCAGGGAGACTCCCAAGGGCAGGCCCACAACAGAGGAAAGGGACCCTCCCAAGGACAGGGACAGTCAAAAGACAAAGGCACCTCCTAAGAGCAAAGAGACTCCCATGGACAGGCACACAACAGAGCAAGGTCGATCTCCCAAGGCCAGGGACACACACAGAGAGCAGGTGTCTACTGGAGACAGGTACACCACAGACGACAAGTCTGCTGGCAGGAACAGGGCGCCGACCAGGGCACAGGCAAAATCCAGAGACAACACTCCACCTAAGGATATGGCACATCCAACGGACAAGGCTTCTACCATGGACAATGGCGCAATCAAGGACAGGCATACTTCACCCCTGGCTGCACTGAGGCTGATGTTTTCAACTGAACGCCACACAGATGTCTCCGCGGCGGAGTCCCCCATACCTCCACTCCCATCCAGCCCAGTCAGAAGCAGAGGAGGGAGTCCCCTGTTGTTGCATCCCCCATTACACATGATTCTGAGTCCAGACGGCAGGCACACAGCAAACGACAAGCAGGCTCCAGCACGTCCCCAGAAACCCGATCCCCGGCTGCAGATGCTCCACCTATGGTGGGTGATATTTGTTTAGAGTCACCACCACTTGCCAGTCCTGTCCTGTCCAGGGTGCACTCACACATCCCTAAGAAATGCAGACACACACCATTGACACCTGCCCACCCCGATGTCGCTCAAGGTCAGCTATCCCCAGCTCCCAGGGCCACCCTGCCTCCTGGCCCATACAGCCCTGTGGCTCATCATTTCAGTGGTCCCAGTGGCGCAGGTGCAGTTGACTCTCATGTATCAGATAGTGGCACTGTGTCTGTTGTTTGCTGTCATGCATCATGTTGTGGCACAGTCTCAGTTGTGCCCTCTCCTGTTGCAGGTCCTGGCAGTGTATCTGGGTCTATGGCTCCCGTGTCAGTGAGTAGATCTGTGGCTGTGTTGCACACTCCTGTTCCTGGTGCTGGCAGTGTGTCTGGGTCTGTGGCCCATGTGTGTGTCACTCGGGCTGTGGCTGTGTCTCACATTCCTGTTGCTGGTGCTGGCAGTATGTCCGAGGCAGGTAGTTCACGCAGTCCACCTGATTCTGTGATGTGAGGTGCTGATCACTTCACTCACATGTTATTTCACACGGTGTGTCCATTGTCCATTGAGAACTGCGTTGCACTCTTGTGGTCCCTGGGACGGGTTGGTTGGGACACGTACTTGTGCTGCCTCTGATGTCGCTGCTCTGTACTCCACAATGCCCTGTTGATGTTCTGATACTGCATTCTGCACTGTCACGTGCTGCCTCTGATGTAGCTGCTCTGTACTTCACAATGCCCTGTTGATGTTCTGATACTGCATTCTGCACTCTCACGTGCTGTCTCTGATGTAGCTGCTCTGTACTCCACAAAGCCCTGTTGATGTTCTGATACTGCATTCTGCCCTCTGATGTGCTGCCTCTGATGTACCTGCTCTGTTGGGCACAATGCCCTGTTGATGTTCTGATACTGCATTCTGCACTCTGATGTGCTGCCTCTGATGGACATGTTCAGTGCTATGGACTGTTGATGCACTTGGCCCCTCTCACGTGCTGCCTCTGATGGACATGTTCAGTGCTATGGACTGTTGATGCACTTGGCCCCTCTCACGTGCTGCCTCTGATGGACATGTTCAGTGCTATGGACTGTTGATGCACTTGGCCCCTCTCACGTGCTGCCTCTGATGGACATGTTCAGTGCTATGGACTGTAGATGCACTTGGCCCCTCTCACGTGCTGCCTCTGATGGACATGTTCAGTGCTATGGACTGTTGATGCACTTGGCCCCTCTCACGTGCTGCCTCTGATGGACATGTTCAGTGCTATGGACTGTTGATGCACATGGCCCCTCTCACGTGCTGCCTCTGATGGACATGTTCAGTGCTATGGACTGTTGATGCACTTGGCCCCTCTCACGTGCTGCCTCTGATGGACATGTTCAGTGCTATGGACTCTTGATGCACTTGGCCCCTCTCACATGCTGCCTCTGATGTACCTGCTCTGTACTCCACAATGCCCTGTTGATGCTCTGATACTGCATTCTGCCCTCTGATGTGCTGCCTCTGATGTAGCTGCTCTGTACTCCACAATGCCCTGTTGATGTTCTGATACTGCATTCTGCACTCTCACGTGCTGCCTCTGATGTAGCTGCTCTGCACTCCACAATGCCCTGTTGATGCTCTGATACTGCATTCTGCCCTCTGATGTGCTGCCTCTGATGTACCTGCTCTGTTGGGCACAATGCCCTGTTGATGCTCTGATACTGCATTCTGCCCTCTGATGTGCTGCCTCTGATGTAGCTGCTCTGTACTCCACAATGCCCTGTTGATGTTCTGATACTGCATTCTGCACTCTCACGTGCTGCCTCTGATGTAGCTGCTCTGTACTCCACAATGCCCTGTTGATGTTCTGATACTGCATTCTGCCCTCTGATGTGCTGCCTCTGATGTACCTGCTCTGTACTCCACAATGCCCTGTTGATGCTCTGATACTGCATTCTGCCCTCTGATGTGCTGCCTCTGATGTACCTGCTCTGGTGCCCACTTTGCCCATGCTCACGCATACACTGTGATTATACCCCTATTATGTGGAATAAAGGTAGTCTATCATGTCTCGTGGTTTGTCGTTTTCATTCATGTTAGCGTACTACAAATGTGTATTTCTATTTGCTTCTCATCAGTGGTTTCGGTAACATGACACTCCCCCTCCCTACGTCACGACCCTTGCAGGTATTCCCCTCCATGCAGCCAATGGTTTGTGCCTTACCTGCGCCGGCGTCGATGGTGGGCCAAGACTAGGACGTGGTGGATCGCGAAGAGCATCGGGAAAGCGTGTAGCGCTGGGTCCATGGTGGCGAGCAGCTTGTGGTGGGTCTCTCTGCTATGTATCTTTTCTTCGCTGTGGGGAATCCGCCGTGTTCAGACAGGTTGTTTTTCCGCTGCGGTTTTATGTGTATTTTCCGCCATCTTGATTTGGGGGACGGTCTTAGACGTCAGTACGTACGGCGGAGCCTCCGGATGTGTTCCGTCCGCCGCGTGGTCGTGTGTAGTTCGGCGGCGGTGCGTGCTTTTCCGTCGTGGACGGAAATTTGACACGTTTTCCTATCCTGATATGGCGGACGGAGTGTCCCTTGCAGGTATTCCCCTCCATGCAGCCAATGGTTTGTGCCTTACCTGCGCCGGCGTCGATGGTGGGCCAAGACTAGGACGTGGTGGATCGCGAAGAGCATCGGGAAAGCGTGTAGCGCTGGGTCCATGGTGGCGAGCAGCTTGTGGTGGGTCTCTCTGCTATGTATCTTTTCTTCGCTGTGGGGAATCCGCCGTGTTCAGACAGGTTGTTTTTACACTGCGGTTTTATGTGTATTTTCCGCCATCTTGATTTGGGGGACAGTCTTAGACGTCAGTACGTACGGCGGAGCCTCCGGATGTGTTCCGTCCGCCGCGTGGTCGTGTGTAGTTCGGCGGCGGTGCGTGCTTTTCCGTCACGGACGGAAATTTGACACGTTTTCCTATCCTGATATGGCGGACGGAGTGTCCGCGGCAGGCGGACCCGGAAAAGGCATTTTCCGCGTACTCCAGGGCCGCGGTGGCTCTTCCGTCCGCCATCCTAATGAGCCCCTTAATACTGAGGCAGTTTAAAAGAGTCTCTTTATTTATGAACTGTGATGTGCACGCATACTTCTTTGAGATTTGATGCACTCACTTCCGCTGTGATGTGCACACATTGCTGAGGGAGTTTAAAAGCGTGTCTTCATTTATAAACTGTGATGTGCACACATACTTCTTTGAGATTTGATGCATACACGTCCGCTGTGATGTGCACACATTACTGAAATTTTATGTGCACATGTCCTGTGAGTATTTCTTTTTAAAGCTGTGATGCGCACACATTACTCTTGGAAAAGTCTATGCGCACACATTCTTGATGAGTCTGTCGAGTCTTGAGCAACAGCTGTGATGTACACACATTTCCTAAAGAGAGACCACGTGATCGCAGTGTTCACATACTCAGCACTCGTGAATTGGGTGTGTTTATTACAAAAAGTTTTATTTTTTTTTAATTAAAAAGATGCAAAATGTAAAAGGAGCTCCTTTCTTTCTGCAATCTCCAGGAGATCCACCCATTAAGTCGTCTAAGTGGAAAAAAGTGTTTGAGCGTTATGCTCGTGTTTGTGGGATTTCACTTAGTATTGAAAGAAAGACAGCATTACTCATGCACTGTTTAGGGTCTGAGGGACAAGATGTTTTCGATCATCTTGCTGAAGTCCCTGATAGTATAGCATCAACTCTGAATGAATTTGAACTGTGTATATATAAGCTTGATGCTCATTGTTTGCCAAAAGTTAGTACTATCTTAGAATGATACCATTTTGGAAGACGAATGCAAAATGAAGGGGAGACTATTGAAAACTATGTGACTGATCTTAGACATTTAGCTTCAACATGTAAGTTTGATGTTCTTATTGAAGAAAGGATTCATGATCAATTCATGCTTGGGTGTGTTTCAGAAAAAATATGGGATGAATTATGGCTTAAAGATGAGCCTACATCAGATGAGGTGTTAGTGATTGCTAAGAGAATTGAACATTCAGTAGAATGTGTTAAAGAAATTAAAAAATAATTAAATAAGGATGCAAGTAAAGATGTAAGTAAAGATGTTTCTATAATCAATTCAAATGTGACTTCCAACTCAAAGAATCTCATGTTACAAATTATACAAAGAAGAACATTTTTAATAGGTCTAATATTAAATTTGAGAAAGAGAATGCATGCTTTAGATGCAACAAATCAGGTCATTGGGCAAATGACAAGAACTGTCCAGCTTTGAATGCCACTTGTTCCCATTGTAAAAAAAAAGGGTCATTTTCTGATTGCTTGTAAAATCAAGGTGTCTAAGCAAAGTGTTAATGAGGTTACTCATGATGAAGAGAATGTACAATATCATCTTGAATGTGGACAAATTGTGGTTCAGGTTGGTGGTGATGGACCTCTAGATTTCATTCTGGTAGAGGGTCATAAAACTAAAGTTCTTTTTGATTCTGGAGCCAAAATCACTATTGTTTCCAACAAGTTTTTTCCAGAAAATGTATACTCCAAAATAAAACCTTTAAAACCTGACATTAGGCCTACAGCCTATGGGGGTGATCCCATAGAGTTAAGGGGTTACTTTGTAGGATTAATTGAGTATGGTGGACGATATGCTTCTGGGAAAGTTTATGTTTCTAAGAAGGGTGATAGTATTATTAGTTGGTGGCATCAAAGATATCTTGGTTGGTGTTATGTTAGATAGCAATCCTCCTATCATTCTTAAAGAACATGTGAAATTGTCCATTACTTGTGGAAAATCTGTGAAAACCATAGATGACTCTGGGGTTACAGAGAATCAGACATCTTTACAAAAACAGAATGAAACTGTGATTGCAGAGAATCAAACATTATTACAAAAACAACTTATGGAGGAATATCCTCAAGTTTTTGGTGAGACATTGGGCTGTCTTAATGGATACTGTCATAAAATAAAATTAATCCCTGGATCTATTCCTGTTGCTAGTAAGGTACGTAATGTTCCTTTCACCATGAGAGATGAGAGGCTGAAAGAACTAAATAAACTTAAAAGTCAGGGAATCATTTAAGAGGTTAAAGGAAGCTCCGGTTGTGGCAGCCAGGAAGGCTGATGGGTCCTTGAGGCTGTGTGTTGTACTTAGGCAACTCAATAAATGTGTTTTGGTTGACAAATATCCTCTTCCAAACATCTCAGGGATTTTGAGTATGGTGCAGGGTGCGAAACTGTTCAGCACAATTGATTTGACCTCCGCATATCATCAGACTTTGTTAGCTGAATCATCGAAAGATTTGACGGCTTTTGTCACACCTTACGGTACTTTTAGATTTGTCAGGCTTCCTTTTGGTTTGGTGTCTGCGGCAGCCGTTTTTCAAAGGGTTATGGAAAAAGTACTAGTCAATATTGAAGGTGTCTCTGTATATCAGGATGACATTCTGGTATATGGACGTGATGAACTTGAACATGGTAATAGAGTTAGACAAGTTCTGGAAAGACTCACTTCTAACAATCTTACCATTAAGCGTGAGAAAGATAAATTTGGTCTGGACAAAATTGATTATTTGGGTCACACCATAACAGCTGAAGGGGTAATCCCAAAGGCAAGTTTGGTTGAGACCATAATGAATCTGAGTGCTCCCATCGCAAAAGAGGAACTCATGCGTTTTTTGGGGATGGCTGAGTACGACAATAAATTCATTAAGAATTTTGCTGAGGTCACATTTCATATGAGGAGTTTGTTAAAGAAAGGTAATAAATTCATATAGAATGAACTGTGTGAAAAAGAGTTTCTTGATATCAAAGATAAACTAAAAGATGCACCTAATCTGAGAAATTTTTATCCGAAAATGTCCTCTATTATATCTACTGATGCAAGTGTGAAGGGATTGGGGGCAGTTTTGTATCAAGGTGGTATTGCTTCAGAGAACACTATGATGTTTATCTCAAGGAGCTTAAAGGGAGCTGAAACAAGATATTCCGTTATTGAAAGGGAGGCTCTTGATGTTTATTGGGCCACTAAAAAATTAAAGACATTTCTATGGGGAACTTCATTCAGTGTAAGAACAGATCATAAACCCTTGTGTGACGTTTTAGTCAATAAAGGTATTGATGCTATTTCTCCTAGAATCTCAAAGTGGATCATTGGATTACAAGGTTATGATTTCACTGTAAAGCATGTACCTGACTCTGATAATTTTGTGGCAGACACACTTTCCAGGCTAGTTCCTACTGATGACTCTAATTCTTCTTCTTTGGACACAACTATGGATGATTCACATAACTTTGTATGTGAGATAGATTGTAAAGCTATTTCGCAAGACAGATGGTTAGATGCTTAAAAAGAAGACGTGGTTTTTCAAGATCTTTTTAAGTACATTCACAGTGGTTGGAGTCTCAAAGATCAGTCTAATACTAACTTAAAAGATTTTTGGAGTGTTAGAGATCAACTTTCTTGTTGTGATGGGTTGCTTTTAAGAGGTCATACATTAGTTCCTCCTTTGACTTTAAGACAAGAATTGTTAGATTTGGCTCATGAGGCTCATTTGGGAAATTCTAAGACTAAGGAGAGAACTTGTTCAAGTTATTGGTGGCCTGGTCTTGCTCTTCAGATAGAAAGATTAGTTAGGGAATGTGTTCAGTGTTCTTTGAGTGAGAAGAGTTTTAAAATAAGAACACAACCCATGGAAAAGAGAATTTGTCCTAGTGGTCCCTGGAAAGATATTGCACTTCATATTTTGGGACCGATTCATGGAGATGGTTCTGACACTTATGTTATTGTAACCATGGATTTGTATTCTTGGTGGCCGGAAGTTTTGTTTACCAAAAATATAAATACTAATACTGTGATTGATTTTCTTAAAACACTTATTTCGAGAGAAGGCATACCCCAGACGTTGCTCACAGACAATGGTGTACAACTAGTGTCACATGAGATAGAAAGTTTTCTTAGTAACTGTGGAATTATTCACAAGAAATGTGCCTTATATCATCCTGAATCAACTGGCACTGTTGAGAGGTTCAATTGAGTATTAAAAGAAATTGTTTCGTTAGCGAAATAAAATTGATTTAATTGGAAAGATGATGTTTTAAAGAGAGTATGTATATATAGTTTTACACCTCATTCTATTACTGGGAAATCACCTTTTGTTTTATTTCGTGGTAGACAAGCTGATACGTTTCTTGAACCTCCTTGGGTTAATAGGTTTCTTTCACTGAGGAGTGATGTGGAAGATTCAGATTCGTGGAAAGAGAAGGAAGATTCTTAGTGTCTTAAGAGTAAGCAGTACTATGATTCAAGACATGCGGTAAAGACCACAAAGGTTTCTGTAGGTGATTTTGTGATGATTAAAAGACCTTGGTTTTGTGTCTCTGGTTCCAAATTTTCTAAAACATTTAAAGTTATCAAGGTGTTCAGCAATGCTGTAAAAACATCTGACCATAAAATATGGAATCTGAACCGTGTTGCCATATACAGAGGTGATAGTTCGTCAAAAGTTCTCTATGATAAAAATGATTGTTCATCTGATGTTTTGGTTGATAAAAATGTTCCTGTTGTTCATAAATCCTCTATGATTATTCATAGTCCTTCTTATCTACAGGAATATACAACTTAGAATGTAACTGTTTCAAATCTAATTCTGTACTGTTCAAATTTTATAGATCTCTCTATTTTGTTAAAGGAAAAAAATTCTTAGTTCTTTAATTCTATATAGAAGGGAGATATGTAGTAATGCTATTAGTTTATTTATTTATTTATCTCTAGTGTAGCTCTCCCTTTGACATAGTTGAATTCTGGAATAGAATTTATGATTAGGAATGTACACAGTGTCTGGGGAGATCACATCAAGACAGAGCCTGTGACAGTTGGAAGGATGAGCTGTTACATCCTGAATTACTTAGGAATAAATCAACATTTGAAGCTATATGTTTCCTGCTCGTCTTTATACATGAAGAAACCCACTTTTTAACACATCTCTAATAGGAAGGCCCTATAGCACTGGGAGATCACCAGCACATGGGTTGCACCAGGTTCAGGAGCCTTAGGCTCACTATACAAGGGATCATTCTACCAGTAGATCAGGTGTTTGCCAGAGGTGTCACCAGCTGCCTGGGTCTCAGCCTGCTGCAGAAAACCCACAAGGATAGGGCATTCCCTTTGCGCTTCGCAGAACTCCTGCTTGGTGGGGCCCCCTCTCTGCTACCACTTGATCAGCTCAACTCCTCCCTGGTGGAGCCCCCTTCCTGCTAATAATTGATCAGCTCAAACAAGTTCCCCAGTTTGGCTACATCTTCCTCTGTAGGCTCTGGGGTGTCCCCTCAGGATCAACATACTCCCTGACAGTGGGAGTCTCAGGAGTTAATTTCCTACACCCCTTCCCCTTCCTGTTCTGGTAGGCAACTGGGCATTCTTCCAGGCTCCATGTCCTCCTGACTACCTTTTCCGGTTGCCCTGGACTGTGTGGTCAGGAACACCCACCCAGGCAACCCTAACTCTCCAAGTGAGACCAGAACTCCACCGCTTTCCAGGCAGTATGCCCCAAGTCATTGCCAAGCAGACAGTCCATAGGCATGGGTGGACTCACAGCTGCCCTCAAGGCACCTGAGACTATGCTTGGGCGGTGAACTTTGCTCCATATATGGGGGTTTCTGCACTCCCGGAGTTATCTGCACTCCGCACTCTGCGGAGCTCCTGGAGTGCAGAAAACTCTGCCTTGCGATGTGCAGCGGAGTTTTTTCCCCACTCGCCCGTTCACGATTGCGAATGGTAAGTTTGAGATCATGAATGGTAAGTTTGCGAGCGCGAGCTGCCGCTCGGGTAGAATTTCAACCCGAGTTGCAGAAATATCAGCACAAGCTGTAGTTCGCACTGCACTCCGCCACTCGCGGAACTTTGCTGAGTTTTTTGTAACTTTGCGGAGCCCCGCTTCGCAAAACTCCGCGAACTACACCCAGGCCTGCCTGAGACCCCACCCTCTCATTAAAAGGAACCCAGAGCCACTGGGTAGTGACTCTCACAGTTCTCAGCTGCAACAACTTGGTGGAACAAATTAGGGACTACCTGCTCTGAGGATGCAAGATGACACCCAATAGTTGTCATGCTGGTTCTTGTGTCTCTCAGAGCCTTCACCATCTGCCTATTGATTTAGGCTACCCACCCTCTGTACTTCCTATTATTATTAGGCATATGAGTTCTCTTCAACATCTCTCCATCACCCAGGTGCTCTAGATTTACCTCTACTCTGCCCCCTCACTATCTAAGACAATCTCATCCACAAGCTCTACACTAGCCAGACAAGGTGACTGTACCCAGCGGTGGAGCTGTGCCCATTCGAAATACTTGGCATCCCCATTGAAGTGCCCCCCCCTGTTGGCACTCAAAGCACTTAGGGGGTGCATTCTCTTCAGATTTACTGTCAGTGAACCATCTCTATTTCTTCTCAGTTGGGGGTGGGAGTACTGTACTGAATAGCTATTTTGGGGTCATTCAGAGAACTCCTTGCTTTTGCTTTTGTCCCCCTCCTTCTTCTGATGAGGACTCTGCCCACCCATGTGGTGATCCCCCATATACGTTCTTGTGGACCCTGGTGCTGACCAAGTGGGCCGCCTCCTTAGCTAGATCCCTGGAGTCAGAAAGCTTACTGTCAATCAAGTGTTGGCGCAGATCTGGAAAACAAAGACTGAGCATGTGCTCTTTTGCAATCAAGTTATACAGCCTCTGATAATCCATGATTTCACTGCCCTTCACCCAACCCTCCAGTGCCTTCCAAAAAGAATCACCACAATCTATCCAGGTGAGTTGGGCCAGCTTCTGAATGTCCCTTAACTTCTGCCTGTACTTCTCTGGGGTCAAATCACTTTTTAAATCAGGGCTTCTCACATGGAGGGATACCTCATCCTGTCCTCCCTCTTTAGGCCCAATGTTGTGTCCCTCTTTTCACCAGGGATACTTCTCCACTGGCTAGCCCTCCCAATCCTCCACAATGATCTTGTGCATCTGCAGGGCAATCTCATAAGCCTCAAACTATCTATCCATGTAATCTCCCACCACAATGTCACGCACCAGTCCTTTGGGAATGTGGACCCTCTTGTCAGTTAGGACTGAAGAAATTCTACCACCATCCGTGCTGGACTCAGCCTGCCTGGCCTTAATGTCCAGCCCCTTCAGACTCAGTTAATGAGAGATTAGGTTCCTTTCCTCTATGGCCAATTTCTTCTTCTCCTCCTTTTCCATGGCCAGCCTTTTTTCCTCCAAGGCTCTCTCTTTCTACATTTTTAATTTGGCAAGCTCATTTAACTTTCTCTCCTCTCTTCTGTTCCTTAGCTCCTCTGGTGACGGGCCAGACTTGCCTCTGGATGACAAACTGCTACCTTCCCGGAGTGGAATCACTAATCCTAGAAGGATTTTGCCCCCTCGTCCACATGTAGCAGTCCAAAACAATGAGTCTTGGTCCAATTCCTCCTCATCGTGCAGCTCCTCACTGTATTCCTGGGTTACGTTCCAAGCAGCACAAGCTTTTGCTCAGGCCCTCAGCCCCTTTCGTAGCTTCACATTTTGAGGGTGAAATTTAAAAGATGACCTGACCTATGGGCAATTCCTAAGGATAAGAAGAAATTTTACAAGACAAGAATATTTTTTAAATGCTGCCATTCTTCAAGAAAAACGAAAAGAGAAGGCGTATCCACTCAAGTTCATTGAGTGTTCATTAAAACGGGAATGGTGCATACCAAGAGAGAGCCTACTTAAAAAAAAGAAAATTAAACCATCTGGTCTATGTATCCCCATATTGCACATAGACAAGTAATTTAAAATATCATCAAAAACCATTGCCATTTATTCTTCAATTCAGAATGTGGATTTGAGTGCCCACTATTGGCAATTAAGAAAAATGCAAGTATAGGAACCTAGTAAGAGCCAGTTGCCCTCCTATAGCTGCAAGACCAGTTTAAAAACACAGTGGATTCTGAAACCTTTGGAATGGCACCACGAGTGTGGGACATGTGTAGCTTTTAGCCAAACAATTGAGGGAACATTGATTGAAATAGGAAATATTAAATGGAAACATACCAGTTTTACCAACTGCAATAAAAAGATTTTAGTGTATGGAATCATCTGTCCATGCCAAAAAATATACATAGGCAAAACCTGTTGCAATGGCATGCTGTGCTCTGGACCCCCCCAGCTTTTTTGCTGAATAGTACTGGTGATAACTGACTGTGACTGACCCTCTGCTCCGCCTAACCAGGCCCAGGGCCAGAGCTATGCTGAAAGAGAAACTTGGAATACAGTGCAAACACCTAAATACACTAGGGTACACTATGGGTAAGGGTGCCCCTGTGATTGACATGACCTACCCTGTAAGGCCCTAGTACATAATAAGGCAGGGGGGGTGAAACTAACTTTAAGTCCCTAGTATTTAATAGGGCATGGCAGTTTAGAGCAGCCCCGGCCCATGCAGATAAGAGCGGTGGGCCGGGTGGGGGGGATTTTGACAGACGATGATGAAGGGAAATAAATTATTTCTTTAATTTTCCACCATGGTCGTCTGCCGAATCTCCCAAACCCAGCCCCACCGCCCCACCAATCTTTCTTGCATGGGTTGCGGATGGTTTAGAGGTCAGCAGCCCTTTTTGCACTTGCATGTGTGCACTGCTGAAGACTGAGGTCAGTTTAAAAGTACACCTGGGTTGCAGGACTACTTTTAAAATGTAAATTGCGGCAAAAGGTGTTCCAGGGATGGGGGGTCTGGTATTTATATAAAACGAGTGTTATATGACCTGGGTTAAGTGAAATTGCACATTTCATTCCCACGTTGTGGCAAAATGCTGCACAAAATCGAATTGTGTGCAGAGAGCACTGTGGAGTGGTGATTAGCAATATTTATACATATTCAGAACACTTAAACTCTCCCCTAGGTGCTACTGGGGTGAGTGGGGCAATAGACATAAGTTTGTTATTGTAAAATATGTTTTTATAAGTCCTTGTGTTGGAAAAATGGCCCAAGTCATTTTTTCCCATTGCAAATCCCCTGCCACATAGTTTACATGGGAAGAGGTTATTAACTAATAATTCCTGCTAGGAGAATCATAAAAATGCCATTCAAAGACTTCCCAGAATGGTATTGAAAAATCCAACAATATGGTATTGTTGAATTTATCCTAAATTGTAGAGACAAGAAGTTACAAGGTTTACTTGTCTATAAGCCAAAATTCAGCCTTGCAGTGGTCTGCCCTGATTGGTCAGAGTTAAGTGGATTAGCTAGGCTTCTTTAATGAGGTGATACATAGCCCCTGGGTTAGCCAGCTCTTCTGGGAGGGCAGGGTTCTACTACATAGGAATGGCAGAGCAGGGGGCGGGGTTGGAAACAATATTCTTCAATGGAAGCAGGAGACAGGCAGAATAATCCAGTTTGATTTATACAAGCGTCAGGCATGCAGAAGCGTCAGGCGCATCAGGCATCCACAAGCATCACGCATCAGACATCCACAAGCGTCAGGCATCCAAAAAGGGTCTGGCATGCACAAGCGTCAGGCATCCACAAGCGTCAGGCATGCACAAGCGTCAGGCATCCACAAGCGTCAGGCATCCACAAGCGTCAGGCATCCACAAGCGTCAGGCATCCACAAACATCTTGTCTCTACAATTTAGGATAAATTCAACAATACCATATTGTTGGATTTATCAATACCATTCTGGGACAGTAAAATAAATAAAACACACTGCACGCCTTCTGCTGTGGGCTCAGAGACGAGAATGGACAGGGAAGGAAGGCCCGGCAGAAGAGCTGTTATGTCTGATGCTTGTGGATAGCTGTGTATCACCTCATTAAAGAAGCCTAGCTAATCCACTTAACTCTGACCAATCAGGGCAGACCACTGCAAGGCTGGATTTTGGCTTATAGACAAGTAAACCTTGTAACTTCTTGTCTCTACAATTTAGGATAAATTCAACAATACCATATTGTTGGATTTATCAATACCATTCTGGGACAGTAAAATAAATAAAACACACTGCACACCTTCTGCTGTGGGCTCAGAGACGAGAATGAACAGGGAAGGAAGGCCCGGCAGAAGAGCTGTTATGTCTGATGCTTGTGGATGGCTGACGCTTGTGGATGTCTGATGCCTGATGTTTGTGGATGCCTGACGCTTGTGGATGCCTGACGCTTGTGCATGCCTGACGCTTGTGCATGCCTGACGCTTGTGCATGCCAGACCCTTTTTGGATGCCTGACGCTTGTGGATGTCTGATGCGTGATGCTTGTGGATGCCTGATGCGCCTGACGCTTCTGGATGCCTGACGCTTGTGCATGCCTGACGCTTGTGCATGCCTGACGCTTGTGCATGCCTGACGCTTGTGCATGCCTGACCCTTGTGCATGCCTGACGCTTGTGGATGCGTGTTCCTTCATTGTTATTAATGTCTTGTGTTTCCCGAGTACGCAGGATTCAGGTGCTAATATTAGTACAAAAACACAGAAGACAACATCAATGGTAGAGAAACAAAACTCACTAAGTTATAAGATTATATCCTCTAAAGGACTACATTCCACGCGAAGATAAATAAAAAATAAAAATGAAAGCACTACATCAACCAGCAAGCAACCGCATTCAGCTATGGCAGTGGTTCCCAAACTTTTTTGACCCGTGGCTCCCTTGACCTAATTGGCAGTTGGCCGTGGCTCCCCACTATTTTTTTACCCGCGCACCTGGGTGCCACGGCGCACCCTTTGGGAACCACTGGTCTACATGAAGAATCAAGCCTAGACGTGATGAAGGATTCAGAGAGTAGCCATCACTGTCATAAAACTTTATTTGCAATCACAAAGATCTTATAAAGTACATCTCCATGCATACATAGAGTAGTATAAAGCACTCCCACTAAAAGTAACCAGGCTAGAGAAAGGCTCAAGGAGCTCTGTGGCGTTACAAGAAGTTTACGTGAGGTGGGCTCTGATCATGGGTATCCGCAGAAATTTTTTCGGGGGTAGGGGGGCAAATTTTTAACTTCATCACCATCCCCCTTGCACTCTTTCTCCCTCTGCCTTACACCCTTCTCCCCCTCCACCTTGCACCCTTCTCCCCCTTCCCCTTGTACCCTTCTTCACCTCAGCCTTGCACCCTTTTCTACCTTGCACCCTTCTACCCTCTGCCTTGCACCCTTCTCCCCTTTGCCTTGCACCCTGCTCCCCTCTGCCTTGTACCCTTCTCCCCTCTGCCTTGCACCCTTCTCCCCTCTGCCTTGCACCCTTCTCCCCTCTGCCTTGCACCCTTCTCCCCTCACACTCTCCAACATGCAGCAGTGACGAGTGATGACCCCTCAACAAGGAGTGAGGCAAAGATAGAAGCTGTCAGAGTGCGGCTGCATCAAGGCATAAGGCGCCCACCCAACGCTCTCCACCAGGCCTCTCACCCTGCACGCACCCAATGCTCTCCACCAGGCCTCTGAACCTGCACCCACCCAACGCTCTCCACCAGGCCCCCCATCCACCCAACGCTCTCCACTAGGCCCCCCACCCTGCACCCACCCACCCAACGCTCTCTACCAGGCCCCTGACCCCGCACCCACCCACCCAACGCCCTCAACCAGACCCCTGACCCTGCACCCACCCTAAGCTCTCCACCAGGCCCCTAACCCTGCACCCACCAACCCAACGCTCTCCACCAGGAACCTGACCCTGCACCCACCCACCCAACGCTCCCCACCAGGCCTCTCACCCTCCACCCACCCACCCAACGCTCTCCACCAGGCCCCTGACCCACCCACCCAATGCTCTCGACAAGGACCTGACCCTGCACCCACCCACCCAACGATCTCCACAAGGCCCCTGACCCTGCACCCACCCACCCACCCAATGCTCTCCACCAGGACCCTGACCCCGCACCCACCCACCCAATGGAGGTTAAAGACAGTCATTTTATGCGTATCTGTGCTCCCAGAGAGAACACTGGGATACCGCCACAGGTTTATTAAGCAGCGTACAAACACCCTCTCTCTCTCCCAATCATTAAATTATTCCACCATTTAAAGAATCCAAAATATATGTCATCAATAATGTGATTTTCCTGCCTGATAATGGACTTGGTACAATGTTGCACATGAATTTGAAAAAGTCGTCATAATAGGAACGTTCGTGAATGTCATTTGACAGTTGAAAAGATTTACCCTTTTTCTGAGTTTTGGTCGGCTGGATTTTTTTATTTATTTTTTGCTCTAGATTTATATAGCGCAAACTCGACCCGAAGAGCACCAGTCACGTTACACAAGGATACATTCATGTATTCTGTTTTTGTAGGCGCTGGGAGATTAATTGATTTGCCCAGAATGACACAGGATTCTGAGCTGACGTCGAGGGTCGAACCCGGTTCCCCAGCTCCAAAATTGGCAGCTCACAGTTTCACTGCATTTTGAGGATAATTATATATTTTTTTCCGACCCACATCCTGCACAGCGGCGCAGTGCCCCTGGCTTCCCTTCACGGCGCACCAGGGTGCCGCGGCGCACACTTTGGGAACCACCGATGTATAACATAGATATTAAGAGTGTACTCCCTGGACAGGTCCTGAGCATGGGTAGAGGAGGGGAGAAAATGGAGCTTGAGGTCAGAGCTACCCACTTTGGAACTGAGGAATCAGCTTTGATTCTGGTTTTGGCTCGACATCCTGTGATCCTGGGCAAATCACTTAATCTCTCCGTATCTAAAAAAGGAACATGTCCTTATGAAATGTCATTGGTGCTCATGTAAAGCACTCCAATATGTTTGGATTGGGTTTGCTCTATATAAAAATTGAGGGGAAAAAAATGAAAAAATTAGTTTAATTTACTCTTTCAATGCTATTTGCATCTAAATATCCAAAGGTGCTTGTGACTCCACAAGGAGCATGACCCCCTCCTGTGCTGTAACACCTTCCTTTCTGCCACTGACCAGCATCTCTTTCACAGCTCATCAGCAGCTGAAAGAGTTGATTGCCTTTTCAAATGGTTAGAACTGCCAGGCGCCAAAATGAGGGATTATGGGCATCATCTTTTGCCTTTGAGTAAGAAGTGCCTGGATCTTAATTGGCAGGCGGGCCTCACAGCTATGTCTGTAGCAGAGTCCTGTGTGCACTTTTTGTGCACACCCCCCCCCCTGCCTTGATGCTTTGCTTCAGAAAGGCAGAGACTAGGGGCAGAGCAACCTATTCATCACGGAGGCGAGGGGGGGCGAAAGTGACACATTCTTAGTGTGACTTTCACACTTTCTTTCCCACATCCTGCGCTGCGCACCTGGCTCCTGATAACGGCGCACCAGGGCGCCGCGGCACACAGTTTGGGAACCACAGAGCTATGGAATCAACTACATCAGTCTTTAGAACAATGGCTGCAGGTTCGAGCAACGAGTGAAAACAGCCTCCAGAACGGAAGTGCCAAAAAGACAGCCGCACCACGAAAAACAAAAAATTAAAGTAAGTACGTGAATGCAGGGTTATTATTAACGTGTCTAACACCAGTTCACAACAGCACGTAGAATCAAGAGAATAGGCTTGTCACAATGTAGCAAAAAGAAGGACCGTGCGCTATATATTTGTAACTGTTACACCGAGTGAAGAAAAGCAGCTGGCGCACGCGATTGCAACCGCTTGTAAAATCCAACTGGTAAACACCAACAAGGAATGTAGTCAATACAGTAAGTCTAAAGGTGAAAAGAAAACTGATTGAGCACACGCTCCCACAACTGCGTGGCATTTAAATAAGCGGGTTCGCAAAAAAACTGTAAATAATGCTTGCACACGCCGAAGGTAAAGATAAGGAAATGTCAAGCACCTAGATTTGAGAGGACACTTGGAAAGTACATGAAATTTAAACAGAAAAGCGTTGATATGAGAAAGGCCTCTAAAATTAGAACGTAAGCTTTATTGATTTTTTTAGATTATTTCGGCAACTGGCAAAAAGAAAGAAACTAAGGGGCAGATTTATGAAGGCCTTGCGCCGCCAGTGCGTCATTTTTAACATGGGAAAAAGTGACGCACCGGCGGCACAAGGCCTTCATAAATCTGCCCCTAAATATTGAAAACGTAAGTAAAAACGTAATCCATATAGAAAGGACAAGACACACAAATAGCACGAAAATGAGCCAGTACGCCTTTCTACAATGCTTTTTAAAATTACGAAGAAGGGGAATCAGACTTGGCAAATAAGCAATAGAACTCAACAACAGAACAAGAAAGAACACAGAGAAGTAGAAGTAATATGCTTTGAAATCACACCCGTACAAATAAGGTAAAAGCCCCAACACAATTTGAACGCAAGCAAAAATGATGTCTAGCGATTTTTTACAGACACAACCAGTCAAGGCCCTGAGGAGAATCCAAAAAAAATCGCCTGACCCAATTTGGGGAGTAGAACCAAAAGGGACAACCAAGTGCAGGCAATCCTTTAAAAAGATTGGAAGCCTACATGTTGAGTTTGCAACCCCCCCCACCCACACACACACACACACACATTAGTCCTTAAATGGGAATTTTAGTCCAAGAGACAGAGACTAACACAGAAACTCAGACATTACATAAAGAGTGGACTGGCATATTACAAAAAAGTCTGCTATATAGTTGTTTACTTTAATGAATTCATTTTGGAATAATATTTTTCTTTGTATTTTCCTGAATTTTGTAGAAAAGAACTGTAAAAAATTTGGACTAAAAAATATGTGTATTATATTTGAATGTGGTTTGAAGATAATCAGTGTATAAATTCAGTTCAAATATGTTAATAATACTTCAGAAATGAAAGAAGATTCAGTTAATTAAATTACTTAACAAATTTGAAAAGTATTGTCTCTTAAATACATTTCAGTTAGGGTATTCTTTTAGAAAACAATTTTTAGAAAGTTGACATTTCCCTGCCACTTTGCTGTTGGAACCTTCTTGCTGCTGTGACACGCTTACCGGGGGAGAGGAGCTAGGACGGACTCTTAGTCCCAGGAGACCCTTGGTTGCTCCAGCTTGTCCCGTGAGGCCCGCCACCCACCGCCACAGCCGCTACTTAAACCTCTCGCGGCACCCGCTGAGAAGGTGCCGCTTCGCTGTTGGAACCTTCTTGCTGCTGTGACACGCTTACCGGGGGAGAGGAGCTAGGACGGACTCTTAGTCCCAGGAGACCCTTGGTTGCTCCAGCTTGTCCCGTGAGGCCCGCCACCCACCGCCACAGCCGCTACTTAAACCTCTCGCGGCACCCGCTGAGAGGGTGCCGCTTCGCTGTTGGAACTTTCTTGCTGCTGTGACACGCTTACCGGGGGAGAGGAGCTAGGACAAACTCTTAGTCCCAGGAGACCCTTGGTTGCTCCAGCTTGTCCCGTGAGGCCCGCCCACCACCATCACAGCCGCTACTTAAACCTCTCGAGGCATCCGCTGCACGGTACACGTGCGGGAGCGCGCCGTTAGATGCCCGGGACAAGGGCGGGGCCGTCTGTGGCCATCCGAGGATGAACGAGGATGGGACGGGGCCCCTCTCTATAATCTTGCATTTGGCCAAGACAATAAGAATAGTACCCACTTGTTGGACTATCAAGATCGCCCTTCGCTTTCATCCTGATCCCCTGTACTCTCTTTGTCACGTATACTTGGAATAGCTGCAGTGTGACAAAAAGTAGAAAGTGGCCACGGCCAAGGGGAGAAAGTCGCTATCGGGAGGTTCTATTGTAGGTACACTGGACCAATTTTTAACAAGGGCATCTTCTGTGCTTCAACATGAGATTGAACGGACTGAAAAGAGGCTCTCTATGGAGCCGATTTTCGATAAGCGATCGTCCATGGGCAGGCTGGCCCGGGTATCCTCACCAGTGTCACAATTGTCAGTTGATATTGTGTGCACTGGTGAAACTAGTGAGGGCAATCAGTCTTTAAAAGTAGTTGGTAGCTTGTCAAACTCTCCAGCTACTGTGGTCTTGGAAGTAGCTGGCCCAAGCAATCCCCCACAAAGCCAGGAGCTTTCAGGAGCAACTAGATCGAGATTTCTTACTCGGTCTGCATCTAGTTCTAAATTGGGGACTATTTCTCAGATACCAGACCCAGCAGTCAAAAGGAAGCGTGGTGGAGCTACACTGAAGAACAAAAAAGCAAAAATCCAGAAATGTGACACATTATGGACTAATCCGATAACAGGATCTGCAGCTGAACTTGATACACCTCAGGCTGCTGTACATGAGTCTCCGGTTTCACTAAGTAATGGTGACATTTTTTCTACTGAGTCCAGGGAAGATTTTTGGGCAAAATTGGAACATATATTCACTGAGACCTGTCTTCTTATCTATGACAGATTGAACTCCATAGAACATAGGCTCTCACATCTTGAATCATTGTTTACCCCTGCACAGACAGAGGGTGGTACGCGGCTGACGTTGGTACTGGTAGCATAGAGGAGTTGTCTGGGAGAAGTAACGCAGTTCGCCAACTTGTAACCCCGCTGGCCACAAATGATCTAGTGGATGCATCTGCCCTAATTGTCTTACCTGATGCACAACCTATTACACTTAATGATCCTGTTGTGTCCAAAGATCCTGCAAATCCCACTAATGCGAAGGTTCGGGGGGCTATACAGGGGCAGTAAGCTATGATCAACCAGTAATTATAGCAGAGACCCCTGAGGTACGAAAGAGTGTGTTACCATGTATAGATCTCCCTCCCGAATCTATGCCTTATGTGGTGGTTTTAGCAGTGGGTTTCGGTTCTAAGCCAGGGAAAACAAGAGGCCTAGAGTGAGCTTAAAAACATGTGGACTGGGTGGGGCATCGGTCAAAAAACATTTGGGGAGACTGTGTGGTAATTAACTTTAGAAATAGATGGGCCGTCGAGCACATTTGTAATTGGGTGGTAGGTAACTCAGCGACTCAAATAATATCCTTTCCCCTAACCCATTTTTACTCGGCTGCGCCTACTAACTCGCATACTGATTCGATTAGAAGAAGGCAGCCTTGGGGGTTAAGGAAAATTTAGGCTATAATTTTCAGCCGGAATATACTAACTGGAAGGGTCCCCAGAATTGTCCCTCGGAACTGGCTATGTTCCATCACACTAATAGATTCAGCATTCTGGATCAAATAGACTGACGATCGAGGCACAGTCCGTCCCCACTTGCCCTAGTTGATAAAATGAGTTCTCTGGCAGCTGGAGATGGCCCTGAAATGGAACGAAGTGTTTCTGAACATGCTCCTGGGGGGGGCTGAGTACCTTGGTGGTATGTGGGCGTAAGAATAGGGGGGGCAATACTGGCAAACTTGCTGGTAGCCAGCCTTTAGTAACCCCGTCCTCAGTAATCCAGGAAGGGGTAAGTAGCACGGGAAACAGTACAGTTTTGGAAGGGGCTCGATACAGAGCACCGAGGGAGATGGGGCCCGACCCGGGGTTGGGGGGATTGGAATCGGATGACTTACCACATGGGGTACCTATATGTAGCAGGACACATAAGGATGCTAATGCACAGGAGGGAAATAGTAACATTAAAATTCTCTCATGGAATCTGCAGGAATGAAGAACAAATTATCTAGTCCAGATTGGGGCCTGTTTGTAGAAAAACAACCCTGGCCCTGGACAACAATCAATGGAGAGGTTTTGCCGCTTTTAATATACCAGCTACAACAAGGGGTAGGGGCAGACCCTCTGGGGGGCTCAGCATTTGGGTGGGCACACACCTGGGTGCTTAAGCAAAGCAGCTGCCAACTAATTCCCACGATCTACAATGTGTCCTCCTATCCCTCCCAGCTAATAAACAAATTGCACTAATTCATATTTACTCAAGGACACCACAGATTGGCCTAGAGTCCAAAGTTATTGGAGAGTTGAGAGACTTTATATTGACTTTACCCAGAGATTATTTTAATAATAGGGGGCGCTTTTAATTGTCAGTTTGAGCCCTTTACTAATGTGAACCTAGATAACTCTGATAGTGAGAACCAGTACTGGAACATCCCAGAACCCCAAATCCCACCCGTCAGAGCATGGACACCGTTAGTTCTTCAAATAGATTCACTTATCCTCTCTCTTTCTTTGAGGGCTTTCAATGGGAGATTAAAATCGGACAGACCAGGCATACCTACATTCACTAGAGAAGGGCAAACCAAGACCATAGACTATATTATGGTTGAATCTAGATCTTAGGATATGGTACTGGATTTCCAGATTTATCAGCGGAAAGACAGTGATCACTAACAGCCTGATTCATGTACGGGCCGTTTTGCGTGTCCCTAATAGCGATTAATAGCGACTCGCTATTGAGGAAACGCAAAACGGCATTCATGTACTTTTCGGGGAAAAAATAGCGACTCGCACGCGGGCGCTAAAGCCGTTAGCGACCGACAAAAAACGCAGAAAAATCGCTATTTCCGGCTACCTGCGATCGGGATAGCGACTCGCAATCCCGATCGCACGGGATAGCGACTCGCAATCCCGATCGCACGGGATAGCGACTCGCAATCCCGTGGGATCGGGAATGCGAGTCGCTATCTCGCGGGATCTGGAAAACAGGAAGACGCATTACGAGCACCGTGATGACATCACAACCAGGAAGCAGCCAAATCCCACCCCCAAACAACACAGTGACGCTATCAGTCGAGTGTTGAAGACCGAAAGCTGCCGCTAAACCGCCGTTAGCGACTCACAACCCCGCCGAAATAGCGACCGACATGTCGGAGGAACCCCAGCCAGGCCCCAGCAACAGCGCTGCCCGCAAGCGCAAACTGAAATTCTCCGAACAGGAGCTGGAGAACCTCATCGAAGGGGTGGTGGCCAACAACGACCAGCTGTTTGGTGCCAACTCCCGGAGGGTCCCAGAGCAGGAGAAGAGGAGGATCTGGGTTGGGATTGCCTCCAGTGTGAACTCTGTGGGCGTTGCGGACAGGTCTCTGGAGGAACTCAAAAAGCGGTGGTACGACCTCCGAGGCCGTGCCAAGGAGAGGGTTGCGGAGCGCCTTGGTGAGGCATCAGGCACCGGAGGTGGTGGACCGACTGTCCCACCCAACACCCCCCTGGAGGACCAGGTAGAGGACACGTTGGAGAGGGAGGCGTGTGTTGGCGTGACCCCTCTGGACTCCTCCCGCCCCACCCAAGACACCCAAGGTAAGTGGCATGCGACTGCGACCCTGTCCCCTATGACCGCCCCTGACCAAATAGGCTCACTCATTGGCCCTTAGTCATGCCTATGTTGTGCATCAGGAAATGCCCTGAAGCATTGTGGGAGACGTAGTATGTCCACAATGTAGTAGTACCACAATGCGGCCAGAAAGGTTCCAAAGTGCGCAAATACACAGCCACCCAGGGAATGACACCCAGCATGCATGTAACATCTGCACGTCTGACAGTCACATGCACCTAATGAGTATCCACTTACCCTCAAAGGTGCGGGAGACAGCAGTGACAGTGAGAGGCTGCTGATCGATGAGGAGGCCCAGGAGGAGGAATCCCTACCTGATACACAGCCACCAGCCCCTGCAGCAGCGCCAACACCAGCAGCCAGGCCCCCCGCCTCTGCTGCTACAACACCTGCAGGCCCACCGTCTGCCAAGGCCAGGCCCCCGCCTCTGCTGCTTCAACACCTACAGGCCCACCGTCTGCCAGAGCCAGGCCCCCCGCCTCTGCTGCTTCAACACCTGCAGGCCCACCGTCTGCCAGAGCCAGGCACCCCACCAATGTGCCTCCAGTGGCTGCGGCACCTGCAACACCAGCTGCAACAACACCTGCAGCACGGCCAATAAGATCTGGCCCAGCCACATCCGCTACACAGCGGCCCAACAGCAGGCGGGGCAATGGGCATCTCCATGCCTGCCTGAGCGTGGAGCGGCGCATGCTCCGCATACACCAGCGGCAGTCCCAGCAGCAGGGAGCAATCCAGCTCCAGCTCCATAAGATAGGCCGCAATGTGGCTGGAGTCGGGGAGAGGATGGACCGCATGACGGCGGCCATGGACCGCATGACGGCGGCTATGGAAGACAACACTGCAGCGCTGGTGAAGCACCGCAGTGTTGCAAGCAGGCGCCACCACCAGTTGCTGAGCCGGCTGTCCACCTATAGCCGCTCCAATTATGTCTCGGCAAATGCCACCACCCTGCTTGCGCGGCGCTCCCTGACCCAGCAGCACCAACTGGTCCAGTGCTGCGAAGATATTACCCGGGTGCTGGAGCATTTGACCACCGCCGTCACCGCACTGCATGCACCTGTGCTACCGGCAATTGTGGGGGGTGATGATGCTAGTGAGGGTGCCTCCAGTGTCAGCAGCCACTCTGCCACGCAGGCCCCCCCACCTAGGCGCAGCACAAGGGCTACGCCTGCTCCAGCTGCCTAGGAGGAGGAAGAGCCTCCCAGGCGCATGCAAATTGTGCGCCGGAGGCGCCAATGACATTGTGTCAGGGACACAGGCGCAGGCTGAACTTAAGCCTGCCATGGACCGTGTCATGCAGTATGCATGAATACTGCATTTTGTAAATAGTTGTTTCCAAGACCCATTATTTTTTGTGATAATAACAAATACATTTATTTTGGTGCACACATACGCCTTGTGTAATCATTACAGTTTGCATGCAATTGTGATATGTGGGGTGGGGGAAGGGGGTGGGCTAGAAATTGTTAGCTGGGATGTGGTTGCGACGTCTGTGGCCTTCAGCTGGGTTCTCCCCGCGTGCATGGTGCGCATGTGCTGGTGGCCGGTCGTCCCCCTCAGATTCAATGCCTGAGATGTCAACTGGTATCCGGCGCTTGGTTGCAATGTTATGAAGCATTGCACAGACAGCCACAATGCGGCAGCACGCTGCAGGACTGTAATACATGGCCCCACCTGTCTTGTGCAGTATACGGAACCTGCTCTTGAGCAGGCCAAATGTCCTTTCAATACAGTTCCTTGTCCGGATGTGCGCAACATTGTAGCGGCGTTGCTGAGGTGTGGCAGGGTTGAGGTAAGGGGTCAGGAGGTATTCCCGTAGGGCGTAGCCACTGTCACCTGTATGAGAGGAGCAGATGTTGATTGCCTGTGCAGCGCAGTTACTTCATAGCAATGTGACATTGTCGACAAAGTGTACTTACCAAGTAGGTGTCCTTCCCCAAACTCTCCCCTGATCAGTCGTGTGTGGAGTCCGCTGTGCCTGAAGATGAAGGAGTCATGGGTACTCCCTGGGTACTGGGCCACAATGTCAGTGATGATGGTCTTGGCATTGCAGACCATCTGTATGTTGAGGGAGTGGTACGACTTCCTGTTGCGGTACATATACTCCGTGCCAGCTGGTGGGCAGATGGCTACGTGGGTACAGTCTATGCAGCCAAGGACATGGGGAAAATGGGCAACATTATAAAATTGTAGTTTTGTGAGGTCCAAATCCTGTTGGCTCGTGGGAAATGTGATGTGCCGGTGGAGCTGGGTGAGCATGGCGTCAACAAAAGTGTGGAGGCAGCGTGACATGGTGGGCTGGGATATCCCCCCAGCAGCGGCTACTATGCCCTGGAAACTGCCGGATGCCAGGAGGTGCAGGCTGCACAATACCTGCACATGTGTGGGCACAGAATTGTTTCGCCTTGTTGGGTGCTGCATGATGGGGTCGAGTTCTTGTATCAGCCAGGTGATCATTTCCCCATTCAGCCTGTATTTAGCATAAATCTGTTCTCTGGTTTGCCCCAGCAAGGTGACCCGCTGCCGGTAAATCCTTGCCTGCCTCATGCGTCTCCTCCGTGCTGCTCGCTGTAGCCTTCGCCGCCTCACCACCATGTACATCCCAGGCATTGTGGAACGCCTATTGCTGCTGCTGAATGTCCTTATGTGTGATTGGTCAGGCCTGGACCTGTTGGTGATTGGCTAACAGTTTTTCAAAATTTGGTTAATCATGGCTTTTATGGTTACCACCTGCTTTGAGTTGTCCTTAAATTGCGCCGCGCAAATGTGCGATTTAGCGCTTTTTCGCTAATGTATTTCTTTCATGAATGCCGATTGAGACAATATTGCGTTTCGCTATTCAATTCGCAGATTCCGTGGTTGGTCGCTATTTCATTATCGCTAATGCTCGGCTTCCCGGAGTCTGCGACTTTTACAGCGTAATCGCTATTCCGGTCGCTATTATTTTTTAGCGATTTCGCTATTTCGTACTTGAATGCCGATTCCGTGTTTTGCACCCGCAATTGCGTTTTCGCAGCCATTGCGGGCGCTATTTCGCTTCATGAATCAGGCTGAATGCTCTGGAGATGACACTCAAGCCAGGGAGTTGGGGTTTGTCCAACTGCTCAGAAGTGCCCATATTAGCTCAACAACCCCTCCTACTACATAACAACAGGCAGAGAGTAAAATGGCCCCACATACTGGGTTTCCCAAATAAGTTAGCGCACATATATCGGCAGGTTGTGCCGTACCTTAGTGTGTAGTGTAGTTCCTATATTCCCAATAGGCTCTGCGCATTGGAATAATATAAACAGCAGTGTAGACGTAGGACTGAGGTCGACTAGGTCTCTACTGACTATATTAGACTTAATTAGTTTTGCCAGCTAGCTCAGAGGTCACTAGAAACTTTCTCGAATAAACAAGGAGGAGTTTAACTTCCCTGGATAGACAAGAAGGGATTAGCTTCTGACAACCATAAACATGACAACTTTGCTCCCTCAGAATAAGAGTGTATCTCTAGAGTCGTGTGAAAACAATAGACAGCTATTTCACTCTGTCAATCGTGCATACTTAGTTTCACCAGAGTGCAGAGAATAGAGAGACGGGCGTTTTCAATAAAAGGTGTTATTTATTGAGCAGTTTTCTTTCTCATGCAAGAGAAATGAATTGCCACAATTGCAATACTTAGTGTAAAGTAAGTGCGTACAGTAAAAGGAGTATTATAAAATAATACTGTAAAAGCATTGATATGGTTTCTTAGCCATATGATACTTTAAAATGGATAAAATATATACATACATAAAAACATTGACTAACGTCCTCAACTGGTGCTTCTAAGTACGCCTACCCCGGTGTACCTGACCTAAGCCTAATACTTGGGAAGGAGTAAGTAAGTAGTTTAGGTTAAGTTGGTATTGCCAAGAATCTGAATCTGAATCAAGAATTCTCTTTAAGGGTTTAGTCAGCTCCGTACCTGGGTAATAGAATGCAGGAGGTCTGGTATCTCTCTCTCAGGACTCGATATCCCAGCAACCCGCAAGGGTGGCTGGAAACACCGGAGTTGGATTTTCTCGGCTGGAGAAAAAGACAGCGTCTTTCTCAGTGCGTCAAAAGGGAGGGGCGGCGTCCGTAGGCTCTCGCATCAGCTGGGCTCTCAGGCAAGTAGATAGCCACTGTGCTCCAAACCACCGTGTGTTTGCTTAAGGCAGCATCGGTATATTTATACCTGGAAGGTGCCGGGTTTGACGTAAGGTTGGACATAAGACGTCACCAAGAACTAACAGTTCTTTCTGAACTCCAGGAGTTCTTGTTCAAATCAAAACAAAAGCAGGGGGAATTCCCGGGCTGCTGCAGGCTTGGTTTGTTTAAAGAACGCGTTGTACTTTCTAGGAGTCTAGGGGAGTAGCCTTGCCGTATTTGAACTGCATGGGCTATTACTAAATATGGATATGATTCTTATATCTTTATAAGGATATTGTTTGTTATAGCCATATAAGGGCATAAATCGGGAATATCGAATTAGGGTCCTAGATAGAAATACAACACCCACTCCACGATCTAATGTCCATCATTACTAAAACTAAGCAATAGTAAACATAGAATGATGCATGTGTGTTTTCCAACCCACCCCAAAATACATAAATTGCATTTGAAATGGTATATGGTGAATACACGAAAATGAGTATTGGTACTGTACACTTTTCAAGCAGTGGTATCATTCAGCTGAATGAATTGCGAAATTCACACATGAAATGGCTCTGAATACAGAAAAGAAGGTCGAGACCATTCCATCACATATTTATACAAAAATGCTGTACATGTGCTAGAGGCTGAGGTAAAATATTGTCTCTAGAGTTCCTAAAAATAGAAGCTCTGTTCTCTAAGAATAGTACTACTTTAAGCAGAGTACTTTGTGCCAAAAAAAGTAAATATTTTGGAAGTGAGAAAAAATAATTTCGCTTTCAGGGGAAAAACAGTTCCAAATGTTTTCAGTAGCTTCTGTTTATCAAAGCTGAAGGCCGAATTCAGAGTTCAGGGAACGCTGTGTGCTCGTTTGTTTAAAAAGTTATTCCCGTTGTTCAGGGGAGAACATCATATCAGACAGACTCGCAAAAAATTGGTCTACAACATCAGGTGAAAGTTCGACCAAGTTTGAAAATGCCGAAACAGTGCATGTGTGAGAATGATTGCTATCATCGATGTCAGGATCAGCAATGCTCACAGAAGGTTGTACCTGCGTGATGTTGCTCTCATCTCGTACTCCACTGCCACATACTCGTAATGGTGAAGTCTCAACGAATGCCGTCATCAGAATGGGTAGCTGCTGGGGACAACACGATGCATGAGCCGTTACAGGACCTAGCAAGGTATCTGCATCCATTGGTACTGCTGATGGTAGTGTAAGACAGACATCCAACACGCATTTTTCTCTGCAAAGCATACATCGAAGCACGGGTAAGATGGAATTTTGCCAGATTGGTTTGAATGAAAGAAACCAGGTCATATTTAGATCTCTTAGCTGGGCTAATCCGAGGACTTTAGTGATGCGGTCCCGATAGCGTATAGCTAGGATCGTTTCTTCCATCGTCGCTGGAGTTTTGTCTGCGGCTTGGCTTGCCATATCGTAGCAGAAGGATCAAAAATAAAATTCCTGCCACGAGTTCCAAAAGTAGAGGTAGGCCGCCAAAGACAGAATGGACAAAATTAGGAAAGATGCCCAGAACTGTTTCAAAGGGTGTTAACAGTCCCGAAAAAAATTGTCTTAAATACATGTGCAATGCCACTGGTATCTGACATGTTTAAGATTTGGCTTAACATTTCTACGAAATGCATGGGGCAATTTGTTGATAATAGGGAATGTATCTCTGCTGCTGTCCTTGCAACTTGCAGATCATACGTCTCTTTGGACGAGGTTAAAGGCACTGTTGTCTGTAAAAGAATAGCCTACATTCTGCTTAAAGTATCAATTCGAATAGAATAGATATTCAAATAAGGCCATATTGCCGCCTCCATGTCTGGAGTGCTGTTTGGATCCAATACTTGCATACAGCAAGTGACCATGGAACTAACGTTCACGAGATAGGCTTTTCCTGGCACCATGCCACAACAGCTGTGGTCATTTATTAGAACGTAGCTGCCGTTGGAAAGCTGTCTAAAGAATGGCTCTATCTGAGTTGTAGGAGTGCCGTGCAGGTGACATGAAAGGTTATTTGAAGACCCTTCGCAGGCTTCATGCAAGTTAATACCTTGACACAGGAGTGTACCACTTAGTGATTTTTTACAATTATTACCACTAAGAAACACCTCTTTTTTCTTATCACTATAACATTTGTGTGTATAAGGTAATTTCCATGTTCACTTGATGTATCCTTTACCCAACCTTTCAAACAGGCCTGCTGGTATATACTCCTGGCAATATTTAAACTGGAAAATTGTTATCGGAATTGTGATTATTCCGTGTATTATCCATTCAATGACAGGTCTTTCTGACATTGTCAATGGTAATCTCTCAAGTTTTTCAATGCTCAGAATCGTATAGTCTGCTCCTTTTTGTGCCAAACTGATTTGTTTATCAGTAAGGTTAAAGATAGAGAATAATGACGTTGTGTTGATTAAACACCATGGCACGTAGCCTGAACGCAGATTTTGCAACGTCCAGCCAAGCTGTACAATAGAACGTAATTGGGACTGATCATGTCGTAACATTAGTAAGTCCTGCTCTATTATATCAATAGCAGATGATACAATGCTGTCCAGTGAATATATTCTGGAGGACAGAGTCATTAACCCATTGTCCACAACAGAAAGTGATTTTTCCAAATTTATACGATCAATTTCTCGTATTTTTTCTGCTGTTTCAATATGTGTTACTTTCCAAGCCATGCTGTAAGCAGCGTATATACCGGTGTATATGAAACATTTTTGATGCTGTTTGCGTGGTCCCAGTATGAAATCACGCAAGTCAGCACCGTCTTTAAGTAAATTCAAGTGTTGCTTAATTTCAGCCAGTGTGGATTTCTGTAGCCACTCAAGGCATAGTTTCCCTACACTGTATGTTGTAACTATCCCTGGATGTTGTCTCTGGGAGTATCTTGGGTCTGACCTGGTCATTTTGAACCCCTGTGTTTTGTTCAGGAATCTATCTTGACAGTTATTTGTGTCTGTGGGCCAGATCAACCATTTTTTCCAATCAGGATGTGTTCTGTTTTGGTATAAAATATGGGATACGTCTATTTCCACATCTGTAGTGCTTTTACTATCAGGTATGGGCTTCGGAATAGCCGGTTTATTTAAGTCTTTTATCTTAGCTAGGCCAAGACAAGTAGTCTGTTGAATGGTGTCATTCAAGAATATTAATTTTTCTGGGATTATGCAGGCTCTAAATAATGATTCTAAACCTTGGACCTGCCATTCTTTTATACCCCAGATGTTTTTTGTTTCAATGTTGTTTTTCCAGAATTCAAAACCAAATGTAGTCATTTTTTCATAAAATGTTTCCGAATAAATCAATTTAGTATTTGTCAACATTGTTTTCATTCCTGTCTTATTTAACATTTTAAAATAAAACCTGAGAAGTATGGGAATTTCTCATAAAATGTTTTTGAGCTGCCTTTAGGAGGTGTTGCACAATGTTCCCATTGGTTATAATTAAAAACATTTCTAGGTTGAGTAGATTTATGCAAATAGTGATGAACAAAATGATTATAACAAAATAACTCTTCATAATGTGATGAACCCTGCAAATAATCATGTTCTGTGAATTTGGCTGACATTACTAAATCTGACATCATATTATTAATATTTTCAAAGTCCCAATCATCAGAAAAAGTACTTGGTTTTACAAAGTCACTTAAGGAAACCTCGAACTGGTGTGGATATTTCAAGAGCTCAATCGGGCCATACATTTCATAATCCATTTGTCCCATGCTACCCCACCGGGTATTGGATTGGCTGTGATGTTCACTGCTGACAGTTCTCTTTTCTCGATGTGAGTTGACTTGTGAGGTTTTAGGACCAAGTTGATGTTCTGACTTGCTGTGTCCATTGTACTGTATTTTCCTTCAATGAATTTTCCCAAACAAAGAACCATGATGAGCCAAAGCAGGAGGAAAAGTACACCTAACACAATCCAAAATTCAATCCATGGAGAAATCAGATAGGTTTCTTTTAGTTGATGAAAGAGTTCAGTCACTTTGTCTTTGAAAGTTTTTGTTGCTGGCGTTTCTTCATGCTCGGTTGGATCTTCAGAAAAGTCATCGAAATTGATGAAGTAGCCAGATGCAGTTCTGTCAATTGTTGGAATTGCTTCCGGATTTTCATTTGCTTTTGGATTTTTCTTTGTTTCACTAGCATAGTCTGAGGCTACATCGTTGTAGACTGGTGTTTCTTGACGAACTGTTGCAATTTGGGTTTCAAGAGGCACAGGTTCCATGGCTTTGTTGCATAGTCCTTTTTTATTCACTTCAGGTTTATCAAATGTGATTAGTCTCTCAGTTTGAACCTCTTGGATTGTAGCAAATTTTGATATTCTGCTATTTCTTGGAAGTCCACTGGGCCTACTACTTATTATTGGCCACATGATTGTGGTTTTACCAGGTCGATGGATACAACTCGGTTCTCCTTTTTACCAGCAAGGGGTGGTAGTACAACTGATCTTGTTCCGCTGACAGCTAAGACAGGTACTGCTTTTCTGTAAGAAGGCCCAAATTCCTCTTCACCGTGATCTTCTCTATGACCAGATCCCCAATCTTTGGAATCCAGACAGGTGTTGCTGGGACAGGTGGTCTTTCTTCAGTGGCTGTTGGCTGTTGCTTTATTTTTATGTTACTCAGGTTTCGTCTTGTTTCATTTAAGTACTGTAAAACAGCCAAACGGTCTTTGATATCAAAGCATTTTTCTTCTACCACTGAAGTGTGCCTATCAAGATCCTGAATGTGCATTCTAGTACCGAACAATAGTTCGTATGGACTGAGACCTTTTAGTGAATTTCTTGGCAGATTATTAAGACTACGTTGGACACTTGTTAAATGTTGGACCCACCCATCACCCGAACCTAATACCCTTGCCGTTATAGATTGCTTTATGTCCCGGTTTTTTCTTTCCACTACCGCGTTTCCCTCAGGATGGAATGGACAAGAGTACCGCAATGCAATGCCCATGCTGGCCATGGCCTCCTTGTAAGCCCTAGAGGTAAAAGCAGGACCCTGGTCAGAATGTAGCATGCCAATTGCGTATGTGCCGATAAAGACTCGCAAATCTTTTATAACAGTTCTGGCGTCAGCCGAGCGCTGGTGTCTACATTTTAAGTGAATCTAGTCTTAAATATTATGGGGACGCATTCATCCTACTGGATTTCTGCGTATAGATAGCCTGATGCTTTCTAATAAAAGGGTCCTGGCAATATTCCGGTCGGTTCATGACTGCGATCTCTGTTGCAGTTTGGACAGCCCATCGCAAATTTATAATGTTGCAGGCTCATCCCCGGCTACCAGTATTCTGATTGTAATTTTTTCAGAGATTTCAAGATCTCTTGGTGCCTTAGACCCAATCCCATGTGTGCGTCTGCTTTTAAAAAGACTCTCCTGTTCGTGTTTGGAATTACTCTATCCCCCACTCCAGGGATTTGAGCAAAAGGAACGGAGTTTGCATCAATTATGTATGTATTACTGCGTGGATAGTTCAGAGGTAATGCTGCATAGTCACCTTTCAAAAACGCTTTTACTGCCAGCATTGTTTCTCCGTCTATGTAATTTTTAGAACGTTTTTTTGTGGCTACGGAAGCCGGTTGAACCGCTTCCGCTGTGAATTCCCTGCAACGTGAACGCCATCACGTTGATGACTCAGTGTATGTATCACATGAATCTTTTGTAGTTCTTTCTGCAAAAGAACTGCCTGTTCCCAAAGCTTTTTATGCTTTCTTGTGGCACCTGTGTCATCTTTGGAACCGTTTTGAATCCAGTTCTGTATGTCATTATTGGAAGACTTGACGCAGTAATGCGAATCGCACACTATTAGTGTGGGGAATTCGCGATCGGCATTTTCAAGCGCCATCTTTAAAGATCCTATTTCAGCTCGCTGAGTTGAGCAGTTTCTGAGTGATTCAGTTTTGGTAATTAATGGTCTGAATTTACCTAAGCGCCAGCGACCTTTAACAATCGCGCACGCCGCGTTGTAGGATTTCTCCTCTACATCATAGTGTTGTGCAAATCTGTCCATGTAGATTACACATGTGTACTGTTCGAGAGGCAGACTTTCGATTGGCAAAGGATATTCTTCTCCATATTCTAGATTTTCTAGTTTTTTCATTTTCGGGTCAAAATACTACTTCACGTCTTCTGCAGCAAGAGAATTTTCCCATTGTATCCATTTTGGATCTAATGCCACAGCAGTCAAATTGTGTGGGCTTGTTAATGCCTCAAGGGCTGATTCTGCTGTTAAAACAGTTATCCTTCTTCCTTGGGCTCTTTCTTTCGCTACAGCAGTTTGAACCGCTATTAGAATTTTTTCAGTAGAACTGAATTTTATTTCAGCTTGTGTGTACAAGAGTGATTTGTTAGCTATTGGTACAGTTTTTCCCTCATTAGAGTTTAGGTACGTGAATCCGCATCTTCCTGGGATGACTGGGATTACAAGGTTGCGTATGTTTTCGTGAATTTGTAATTTAGTTTTAGCTAACATGTCTGTTTGTAATGATCTTAAAATTTATGTGTGCTTCTGAGTCCAACTAATTGGTTTGAAATCAAGTTTTATTAATTCATATAGAGGTTTAACCCTCTCTGCATAATTTAGAATGTATGTTCTTCCGAAATTCAGGAATCCTAGTATTGATTCTAAGTTCTTCAGCGTTTTAGGTGCTTGGAGTACAGCACACTTCTCTAAGAAGTTGTCTGCTATGCTTTTGCCTTCACTTGATAATTCATATCCTAAAAACAGGACAGTTAGATGGGCAATTCTTGACTTTTTAAAGTTGAATTTGTAACCCTCAGCTGCGAAACTAAGTATTATGATGTTCACTCTTTTCAAGTGTGTCTCCAGGTCATCATCTGTTAGATAGATGTCATCGACATAAGATAATGCTTCATCATCATATATTGGTAGTAACTCTGTTACTCTTGCTGAATATAATCCTGGGCTATTCTTGAATCCCTGTGGGAGTCGACAGAAGTGTTTTATGCGACCCCATTATTGAGAAAGCGGTCAAATACCTGCTTTCAGGTGCAATGTTTGACAAAAGAATCCATTAGAGGTGTCTAATGTCGTTTTGTATTTTTTGCGCACGATGTTATTCATTAGTGCTGCACTGTGTGAGTTTTGTACTGCAAATGTTTTGCAACAGGAGTTTAGGTGTCTGTAGTCCAAAACTAGACGATATGAATCGTCTGGCTTGGAGACAGGAAACAAAGGATTGTTCATTTGTGAGGTGCATGTTTCAATCACCCCCTGATATTCAAGTTGATCTAAGATCTCCCTGACTTGCTTTTTAGCTTCTTGTTTTACTGGGTACTGCCTTTGTGCAGTAGGTTGACTTTTTAACTAGATTTTGTGAGGAGGAGAGTCCTCATCCCATCCTACATGATTTTTATATAATGCAGGAGCTTGGGCCACTGCCCATTTTCTTGCAAGTGTATATTTTTTATGAATTGGAATATGATTTGAGAAGGCAGGCATAATCATTTCTTCGCCATGAGGGCACTCCCTGACAAACTCTGGTGGCCAGTCTTTCTCAGCTAACAGGATGTCATAGCCTTTCGAAAGGTTAACCCAAAAGAGACCCCTTTCTTTCCTAGTCTTATCTCCCTCTATACGCAATGTTATTTTGTATATTTTATGAGGTTTGCTAACTCTGGTATCTGCAGTTTCCACTTGAATGTATTCATTCTTGTCCACTGTCTCCAGAAGATTCATCAGGATCTTGCGAGCTATAGTCACTTCTGCTGCGCTGTCTAGCATTGTTGGGCACAGTCTCCGTTTTTCAGTTGTGTCCTCAGGATCCTCGGCATGTTTAATTATTTTAATACTGGCTACCTTCTTTCTTGGAAATTGTAATTTTTTACTTTGATGCACAGGTTCCTTGTCTTTGGACTTGACGTGCTCTTCCTTGTGTTCTGACCGTCCTCCTCTTTCCGATTTCTGTGAGGAAGTCTGAAAAGATCGAGAGGGACGTGTATCAATATCTTGATATCTATCAGGTTTTCTCAATTTATCCCTATCTCTAAGGTTGTATCTCTTCTCAGAGGGCTCCCTCTGGGGAGACTTTCCACCGCGTCCTGGAGATCTATCTCTCCGTTGAGGAAACCTTCCTCTGGACTGGAATTGTTTTTCTTTGGGAGTGGATTGTTTATTACCATCCCAACTCTTTTTTGGAGTGTTTAGATTATTTTTAATAAATGTTTTTTCAGGATTTTTAGTAGTTGGGCTTTTACTGGTTTCCCACCCAAACTATCTCTTCCTAGTTCTTCATTGGATTTTTCTATGATTCTGGCAAGTTCAAATGGTTGGTCTGCTATATCTGTTTCTTTCAGTCTCTGGTGGTATGTTATATCCTCCATTGCCAATTGAACTAATTCTCTATATGCCTTTGTTAATTCTTTTATTTTAATTAAAAGTTCTTCACTTGACATCTTCTCAATGTCCTGATGTGGTGTGTAACTGGCTAGAACAGGCCACGTTGCTCCTGGTCTACCTAATGGACCGAGCCTGGTGATGTGATTTTGATGTTTTAGGGCGCCTTTAAACCAGAGCAGGTGCTCTTGGTAATTTAGTGGGATTTCAACCTCCTCGAAAGGAGTGTATTCATCCGGAGGTTCCTCTATTTTGTAATAGTGGAATTCCTTTGTTACAGCGTTTGCTGCTGGAAAGTGTATCCATGAATAGAATACCTCTGTCTGCCGATATTCATGGACCTTTACCACGAAAATGACTGTACCACCTCGTGATGTTAGTCCGTTTTCTATAAGTTTAATAGTTAAAGTTCTTCTTATATTTGCCGGAATAAGTATAACATTCGGGGCATTTTCTTGGAGACTTGTGTCATCCGCTAGGAGTTGAGCTGCTATTCTAGCTGCCTCCCTTTTGTCTTCACTTTCTACCATTTTACTGACAGAAAGCTTTTTGTTGCAGATCAAGTTTCAAGGGAAACAAAGATTAGGTGCACAATATTTTAGAACACTGTATCCTTCAACGTTGACTAAACCAAAAACTATACATAGGAATCTCTTCCTACTAAGTTCCGGCGGATTTTTAACCTTTTACCCACTCCAGACGTCTTTTGGAGTATTTACGGGAAAAGGGTCTGTGTGAAAAAGCACGACTGAGTTACTCTAACGTCTTGCGTTAGATTTATCGCCTTACCAAACGTTGGGCGCCATGTAGTGTAGTTCCTATATTCCCAATAGGCTCTGCGCATTGGAATAATATAAACAGCAGTGTAGACGTAGGACTGAGGTCGACTAGGTCTCTACTGACTATATTAGACTTAATTAGTTTTGCCAGCTAGTTTAGAGGTCACTAGAAACTTTCTCGAATAAACAAGGAGGAGTTTAACTTCCCTGGATAGACAAGAAGGGATTAGCTTATGACAACCAACAACATGACAACTTTGCTCCCTCAGAATAGGAGTGTATCTCTAGAGTCGTGTGAAAACAATAGACAGCTATTTCACTCAGTCAATCGTGCATACTTAGTTTCACTAGAGTGCAGAGAATAGAGAGACGGGCGTTTTCAATAAAAGGTGTTATTCATTGAGCAGTCTTCTTTCTCATGCAAGAGAAATTAATTGCCACAATTGCAATACTTAGTGTAAAGTAAAGTGCGTACAGTAAAAGGAGTATTATAAAATAATACTGTAAAAGCATTGATATGGTTTCTTAGCCATATGATATTTTAAAATGGATAAAATATATACATACATAAAAACATTGACTAACGTCCTCAACTGGTGCTTCTAAGTACGCCTACCCCGGTGTACCTGACCTAAGCCTAATACTTGGTAAGTAAGTAAGTAGCAGTTTAAGTGAAGTTGGTTTTGCCAAGAATCTGAATCAAGCATTCTCTTTAAGGGTTTAGTCAGCTCCGTACCTGGGTAATAGAATGCAGGAGGTCTTGTATCTCTCTCTCTCAGGACTCAATATCCCAGCAACCCGCAAGGGTGGCTAGAAACACCGGAGCTGGATTTTCTCGGCTGGAGAAAAAGACAGCGTCTTTCTCAGTGCGTCAAAAGGGAGGGGCGGCGTCCCTGGGCTCTCGGGCAAGTAGATAGCCGCTCTGCTCCAAACCACCGTGTGTTTGCTTAAGGCAGCGTCGGTGTATTTATACCTGAAAGGTGCCGGGTTTGACGTAAGGTTGGACATAAGACGTCACCAAGAACTAACAGTTCTTTCTGGACTCCAGGAGTTCTTGTTCAAATCAAAACAAAAGCAGAGGGATTTCCCAGGCTGCTGGAGGCTTGATTTGTTTAAAGAACGCATTGTACTTTCTTGGAGTCTAGGGGAGTAGCCTTGCCGTATTTGAACTGCATGGGCTATTACTAAATATGGATATGATTCTTATGCCTTTATAAGGATATGGTTTGTTATAGCCATATAAGGGCATAAATCAGGAATATCGAATTAGGGTCCTAGATAGAAATACAACAAGTGAAATGGCTGGGGTTGGGCCATTGGGAATTCAAGTAGGGCAGCAAGATAAGCCGGTAGAAATACACAATCATTTGATCCCGGAGATGCTTGGGGTTTTTTACCCCGAAGTAAGCACTAAAGAAAAGCCGGTTCCATCGCATCCCTAGTATAATGCCTCCTGACGTTAAACAAAAAGTGAACTATTAGAAGCCATAAAGGCTAAGGACAAGTCGAGGATAAAGGTACTTCGGCTGCAGTACAAGCGGGTCATACAAGCAGAAAAGAAGACCTGGGAAGACAATAAATGGGAGGATTTGAGAACTGCTCTTCAGCATAAAGACTTGAAATCCTTCTGGGCAATAGTCAGTGGTGGTGGGAGGGAAGGTGGAACAGCGATAGTACCTAATATAGCTCCAGCAGTATGGGAAGCCCATTTTGGAACCCTGTATGCACACTCGGGCAATGGCGATCTAGCACCTTCAACTTTACGCCCCCTCCATGACTATCGATTGGGGGGGTACAGGAGATCACTATCGTTGAAGTTGAATCTGCGATCGCCATGTTATTACCTAACAAAGCGCCCGGTCTCGATAAGCTTCCAGGGGACCTATTCCGGTCGGAACCAAAAATATGGGCCCCTTATCTCTGTGTCTTGTTTAATTCCATTTTAATGGGAACGGACACGCCAGATACTTGGCGAGGCGCAGAGATAGTCCCAAATTCACAAAAAAGGTTGCCCTCTGCTACCGTCTAACTACAGGGGGGCTTCAGGACGAGCACGTCAACTATCGACCAGATAGTCAGACTTCAGGTCCTGTACTGGAAAACGGTGAGTGTGGAGGGTGGCAGCCTCTACCTAATTTTTGTGGACCTGAAGTCCGCTTTTGATCTGGTCCCTAGGGGAAAACTTTGTAGCGTTCTTTTAGATATTGGCATCCCAATATACCTCCTGGACGTGCTAATAAGGCTCCACACAGAAACCTATGCCCAAGTTAGATGCGGGAAGCATGGGGAATTGTCAGCTTGCTTCCCGGTAGAAAAGGGGGTGCGTCCTGGCACCTACCCTCTTTTGCCTATATATTAACGGGCTTATAGATCATTTACTGGGCATAAAGGATATTGATGCCCCAAGGCTAGCCTTTGGTCGGGTACCCTCATTGATGTTTGCGGACGACACTCTGTTGTTGTCCAGGACATCAATGGGCATCCAACGTACTTTGGAAGGCTTTGCCGATTTCTGTGCAGCAAGAGGCCTGGACCTAAATCTATCGAAAACTAAATTTATGATTTTTAATCCACCCAGGCGGACTCGCCCAAATCCAGTACTGAATGGCATACCCCTAGAAGGAGTAACATTTTTTGAGTATTTGGGCATCAATCTTGAGGAGCACTTGGGATGGGATGCCCAAGTAGCAAAGGCGGCGCTAAAGTTGACCCAAACGGTGGGTGGGATATCTAAAATACATAAAGTATCTGTGTACAAGCCTGCTGCTCCAGTTATAGAAATTTATAAAGTACAAGCTAGAGCGGCATCTATGTACGGGGCGGAGCTCTGGGGGCACTATAGGCAGACTAGACTTTCAAGGGTGGAGAATTCATTTACAAGTAACCTGATGGGATTGCCGGTCAGCACCCCGCTAATACCTCTTCGGCTGGGCCTAGGGCTCTTCCCTATTGAGGAAGAAGTGGCCTTAAGACCATTCACTTACTAGAAAAGACTATGGTCAGTTCCTGAATTAGCCCCTTTTAGAAATGAGTTCATGGAGGTGAGGGCGGAAATTTGAACCAAGAAAATCCCGTGGTTACTCCACATTAAGGAACTTTGTAGCAGGATAAGCTTATCTGAGCTTTGGGGAAGACCAGAAGTAGTGTCCCAGGTATTATCCAGGACCGAACTGGTACATCCCTACAGGTACCATAATTTTTTGTCCCTCCATGTGAGCTCTACTAATGGTAGACTGACATCACAGTTCCTCCGAGTAAAAGAGGATTACAAAAAGGGGGACTTCCTTGACCTGATCCATCCAGCTTTGGCAAGGAAACTGTACATGCAGTTCAGGATGGGTAGCTTGCCACTCATGTCTTGTGCCCAGCGTGCAAATACCATCTGGAAAATGAGATCCATGTCCTCTTTTTTTGTCCTAAATACCAGACTGTACGCAATTGCTGGATGAAACCCATCTGTAGGAACCTTGTTTTCAGAGAATGTCACAAGGCCTTGAGAGTATTAAAATATGATACGCACCCTCCCATCATTTTCGCCGGTCTCCCATTTTTTAAACGGTATGTGGCATAAACGCAGGAACTTTTTAATGAAATAATTGTTGACTCATGAATTTGTAGGAAATTTAAAGCATACTTCCGATAACTTTTTTCATGGTTTAATTCAATTTTAATAGATGGTCTTAAATTTGTAATGTAGGTGTTTACATATGACTGTGATTGTCTTGGTTTGTTTGATGTTATTTATTCTCTGTATATAATGTTTCTATGTATTTTATTCTGAACTTTTATGGTCCATTGAGGCCGAAATAAAGTTATCGAAAGAAAGAAAGAAGATGCAGTTAATTAAATGACTTAACAAATTTGAAAAGAATTGTCTCTTAAATACATTTCATTTAGGGTATTGTTTTAGAAAACAATTTCTAGAAAGTTGGCATTTCCATGCCTTAACTAATGAGTGTATAGCTTTTTCCTGGTTTCCAAAACGGCATGCAGTTGGCATTTGGACTTTGTTTATTCCACCCAGACAACAACCAAATGGAGGGTTAGGTATGCCTGGGTAGGCCATCAACTGGAAGGATAGAGATGGTGGAGCTGGGCAGAGCTCCACTTGCAACTTAATAGTCTTTGCCCTGCATTCACACTAAGTACTTGTCATCACTGCATTGTTTATGCTACCAGCTTGAAACCAGGGCAGGGGAGACAGGAAACTGCAAGGACTTCAAATAGAATCCTCAAGACATTTCTCCTACTGCTACTTCAAGGTGGGCAGATACACAGGTTGGACCCTCAGGCCAAGTCTTCAGTACACTTTGGGACCTGTGGATGCTCCAGAAGAAGGACTGCTGTGCTGATTTGCTGTCAGAAAGACTGCAACTCTACTTCCCTGCAACTCCACTGCTCTGTGGCCTTCTACTCTGCATGCTGTGAAGGAAGACAGGACCTGCACCCTTCATCCCAGGCAGAAGTGACTCCAAGCGTCAGCTGACTGACTTTCTGTTTTTGAGCTACAGGTACATGACAAGCTACAGAGACTCCTTGCAATTGCCCATCTGACCTGCTACCCGAATGAGGAACTAGACCTGCCTGAGCCTCTGCTGGAGTGGGTTCCTGCCCCCCAAGGCATGCCCCTAAGGTCCTGGACTCCTGCCATCAGTTGTGCTTGTCTCCAAAAAAAGGAGAAATCCTAGTTTTGAGCTGTTTCCAAATGTGCCTGGTAGCACCAAGATCTTGCCACCTGCCAACTCTGAAGTTCCAGCAAACATGATTCTTTGCTCCACAGTGACTGCCAATGATGCCTAGCACTGTGAGATCTGCACTTCACACTACAGCATAAACAGCTTTTGGTGACTGCCAACACAGAGCTCCAGCGGACACCATTCGCAATGCCCAACAAGATCTATGTGTTACAGCGACAACAGTACACAGTGCCTGACCTGTTCTTTCCACTACATCAATGGCCATCCACCACATGCTCCCTGCTCCTTGTGGCCCCTTTGACAACAGAACTCTTTGCGCTGGATTTTGTAGGTAACTCTTACAGCGGGACCAATCTGGTTCCTGTATCCAGCTTTGCACTCCATCGTGGTCAGCCTGAAATTGTGACTTTTATCCGCTCTCGCAACACCAGATAACTATGAGTGGCACTTTAAGATTTTAGGCACTTTTATTACCAGAATTCTTTAGAATTGCATATCTACTCAATTCTACTAATTGGGTTTTTGCTATTATGGTCTCAAATAATGTATTAAGTTTTGCACTATTTTTTAACTTGGAATTAGATTTTTCCTGTGTTGTGTTTTCACTTTATTACTGTCTGAAATGATGCATAGATAAATTACACATTGCCTGGTTGTTGGAAAGTAGGATCTGCTTCTCATGGTTACCCCCACATTTTGTTGAATGTAATGTTGTTTTTAATTAGTCTGACTGGGATCCTGCTAATCAGGACCCAAGTCTATCTGCTTTTTCCCTAAACTGTTATGCATGTACTTAGGTACACCCCATATTGGATACTGGGGTACACTTGTCAGTCCCTAGTATGTGGTACACATGTACCCAGTGCATAGGTACCCCATGTATTATGCCACCCATGAGCGGCCACTCAAAATGGACCTACATGCCTGCCATTGCAGTCTGTGAGAGTCGGTGCATGCACCACTTACTTAAGATATAGGTTTACTGCACTTAAAACCTATAAGTCACCCCAATAGCAGGCCTTTACAATCCTGAGGATTCAAAAGGGGGGTGGTGATGGACAGAGTATCTGAATTAAGCAGAACACTCCTACCCAGTCAAAAGATCAGGGCTTGATCCATCACCGTTTTTTAGCTCACTGCACCATCCCAGTTCAGAACCTGGCTACATGCAAATTAGTCTGACCCTGGCCGAGTGCATCATGGGAACAGGGCAGACCAAACTACCAAGCCAATTCTTTACTGGAAAGGAAACAAGCTTCCGGGGACTGGTTTCTGGCATTACAGCCGTCTTCGGCCCGGCTTGCTTGAATCCTGATGGTGCAGTGAGCAAGGGACTCACATCTGAGCATACACTTCCACACTTGTGGTGGCCAAAACGATTCAAAAGGGGGGTGGTGATGGACAGAGTATCTGAATTAAGCAGAACACTCCTACCCAGTCAAAAGATCAGGGCTTGATCCATCACCGTTTTTTAGCTCACTGCACCATCCCAGTTCAGAACCTGGCTACATGCAAATTAGTCTGACCCTGGCCCAGTGCATCATGGGAACAGGGCAGACCAAACTACCAAGCCAATTCTTTACTGGAAAGGAAACAAGCTTCTGGGGACCGGTTTCTGGCATTACAGCCGTCTTCGGCCCGGCTTGCTTGAATCCTGATGGTGCAGTGAGCAAGGGACTCACATCTGAGCATACCCTTCCACACTTGTGGTGGCCAAACGATTCAAAAGGGGGGTGGTGATGGACAGAGTATCTGAATTAAGCAGAACACTCCTACCCAGTCAAAAGATCAGGGCTTGATCCATCACCGTTTTTAGCTCACTGCACCATCCCAGTTCAGAACCTGGCTACATGCAAATTAGTCTGACCCTGGCCCAGTGCATCATGGGAACAGGGCAAACCAAACTACCAAGCCAATTCTTTACTGGAAAGGAAACAAGCTTCTGGGGACCGGTTTCTGGCATTACAGCCGTCTTCGGCCCGGCTTGCTTGAATCCTGATGGTGCAGTGAGCAAGGGACTCATATCTGAGCATACCCTTCCACACTTGTGGTGGCCAAAACGATTCAAAAGGGGGGTGGTGATTGACATAGTATCAGAATTAAGCAGAACACTCCTACCCAGTCAAAAGATCGGGGCTTGATCCATCACCGTTTATTATCTCACTGCACCATCCCAGTTCAGAACCTGGCTACATGCAAATTAGTCTGACCCTGGCCCAGTGCATCATGGGAACAGGGCAGACCAAACTACCAAGCCAATTCTTTACTGGAAAGGAAACAAGCTTCCGGGGACCGGTTTCTGGCATTACAGCCGTCTTCGGCCCGGCTTGCTTGAATCCTGATGGTGCAGTGAGCAAGGGACTCACATCTGAGCATACCCTTCCACACTTGTGGTGACCAAAACGATTCAAAAGGGGGGTGGTGATGGACAGAGTATCTGAATTAAGCAGAACACTCCTACCCAGTCAAAAGATCAGGGCTTGATCCATCATCGTTTTTTAGCTCACTACACCATCCCAGTTCAGAACCTGGCTACATGCAAATTAGTCTGACCCTGGCCCAGTGCATCATGGGATTCAAGCAAGCCGGGCCGAGGACGGCTGCAATGCCAGAAACCGGTCCCCGGAAGCTTGTTTCCTTTCCAGTAAAGAATTGGCTTGGTAGTTTGGTCTGCCCTGTTCCCATGATGCACTGGGCCAGGGTTAGACTAATTTGCATATAGCCAGGTTCTGAGCTGGGATGGTGCAGTGAGCTAAAAAACGGTGATGGATCAAGCCCTGATCTATTGACTGGGTATGAGTGTTCTGTTTAACTCAGATGCTCTGTCCATCACCACCCCCTTTTCTGAATCGTTTTGGCCACTATAGGAGTGGCAGGGTATGCTCAGACATGAGTCCCTTGCTCACTGCACCATCAGGATTCAAGCAAGCCGGGCGGAGGACGGCTGCAATGCCAGAAACCGGTCCCCGGAAGCTTGTTTCCTTTCCAATAAAGAATTGGCTTGGTAGTTTGGTCTGCCCTGTTCCCATGATGCACTGGGCCAGGGTCAGACTAATTTGCATATAGCCAGGTTCTGAGCTGGGATGGTGCAGTGAGCTAAAAAACGGTGATGGATCAAGCCCTGATCTATTGACTGGTTATGAGTGTTCTGTTTAACTCAGATGCTCTGTCCATCACCACCCCTTTTCTGAATCGTTTTGGCCACTATAGGAGTGGCAGGGTATGCTCAGACATGAGTCCCTTGCTCACTGCACCATCAGGATTCAAGCAAGCCGGGCCGAGGACGGCTGCAATGCCAGAAACCGGTCCCTGGAAGCTTGTTTCCTTTCCAGTAAAGAATTGGCTTGGCAGTTTGGTCTGCCCTGTTCCCATGATGCACTGGGCCAGGGTCAGACTAATTTGCATATAGCCAGGTTCAGAGCTGGGATGGTGCAGTGAGTTAAAAAACGGTGATGGATCAAGCCCTGATCTATTGACTGGGTATGAGTGTTCTGTTTAACTCAGATGCTCTGTCCATCACCACCCCCTTTTCTGAATCGTTTCGGCCACTATAGGAGTGGCAGGGTATGCTCAGACATGAGTCCCTTGCTCACTGCACCATCAGGATTCAAGCAAGCCGGGCGGAGGACGGCTGCAATGCCAGAAACCGGTCCCCGGAAGCTTGTTTCCTTTCCAGTAAAGAATTGGCTTGGTAGTTTCGTCTGCCCTGTTCCCATGATGCACTGGGCCAGGGTCAGACTAATTTGCATATAGCCAGGTTCCGAGCTGGGAAGGTGCAGTGAGCTAAAAAACGGTGATGGATCAAGCCCTGATCTATTGACTGGGTATGAGTGTTCTGTTTAACTCAGATGCTCTGTCCATCACCACCCCCTTTTCTGAATCGTTTACAATCCTGAGGCAGGGTGCTTGGTTCTAAGTGTGAAGGTGCCCCTGCATGAGCAGGACATCCCTGCAGCCTATGGAGTCCATTCTCTCTGGTTGTCAGTGAAGCAACCTTATACTATATTGAGAGGAGCATTCCTGACAGCGTGATGACAATCTCGAAAATGGCTGCAACCAACCATATCGAATTTGGTGTGAAACATGTTGGAATCATACCCCTACAATGGTAACTGGTGTGGGATGTATGATTCTACCCACCAGGTAGGTCCTTCCTGGGGCCCTTGGTGTTCCCGGTGCCAGCTTTCTAGGTCCTGACAGCACAAAATGGTTGCTGCTGACCAGAGACACATTTCTGCCCTCCTGCTACTGAGCCAAGCTCGAGCGGGGGAAGGCAGAACAATAGGCATCCTGTCACAGGGAGGTTTGACCACCTCCCAGACAGGTTTTAGTGTATTAGGGCTGGGTGGATGAGCTTACCAGCACCTGAAACCTGCAGGAGGGGAACACTTGGTATCCCTGTGCATAGTCCAGTTCAAATCAGTCCTGTGAGCCATTGGCGCCCGCTCTGATGCAAAACTGGACAAAGGACATGGGAGTAACCTCCCCCTGTCGAGACCCTCCCCTGGGAGGGTCCTGTGAATCTTCCCAACCCTCTCCTGTGGGTACTTAAGGGCTTGCCTACTTGTAGGACCGAAGATTTGTCGTGGACATGATTCAGAATTGCAACCACTGCACTTCGACTGTCTGGGCACTCTGGACTTTGCTGGACTTCGTTTGGGCCTGACTTAGTCTGCCTCTCAATCTGCTTCATCGTCTGTGCCTGTGCACCAAACAGGATCTGTGGAGCATCAAAGACATCGGAAGATAATCTCCCTTGGAGTGAAGGAGTGACTCCCCTGAATTCGCATGAACCTCAACAATGCTGACCGGTCTGCTGATCCCAAGCTCCTCCAGACTCTGAAAGGCTCAGCAACACTGGAGGTATGTTTCTATGTCCCTTGAGGGTTGAGCTACCTTCTCACCAAGTTTGAGGTTAGAATCCCTAATAGGAGCTGCAATACCTAAATCCTGTGCACCGTATACTTTTGCAAGTGCATGTGCTAGTTGGCAATCCAGTGAAAAGTGCATTGGGATCTAAGTAGCCCCAATCTCGGGCAACTTTTCCTACAAAGATCTTCAACACCTCACACCGTGTGCTCCGTGGTCTGTCGTTATGTGAAACTGCCCAAGATCGTCTTGTGACTCCTGTGCCTCCAGCATGTGGGTCCAGTTGAGGATTATCTTTGGTTCCCTTGGACTCCCCTGATTGCTCTTGGCTTGTCCTGACTCCTCTGTTTATGGTGAGTCCCCTGGACCTTGCTGGTCCGAACCGTACACTTCCTTGTCTTCCTGCATAGGTTGCTTTTGTCAAAGCTTGTTGATGCTCCCGCCGGACATCGACCCCTCAGCACTCAACATCCTTTGTGGGACAGCTCGCATCTGGCTGCTGGTGGTCCTCAAAATCCCCTGGTCTCCATAGCTGCAGAGTCAAGAACACCTTCAACTATCCTGTAGTACCCGAAATCGCTGGGCATTTGTCTACCGAGCCCCTGGTCACTCTCAAGTGACCCTGGACTCTGTTCCCTCTGCTTTTAGGTACTCCTCAATGAGAATCCATGTTTGTATTCCAACTGACACTTTCTCCTCTTCCAGCAGCGGCTCTTCATTAAAGTCCTCCATTGGGTTCAACAGCGGTAACTGATTCCACTTCACACCTATGCACCCGGCTTCCCTGGGTTAGGTAACTGGGTACTTCAGTATCCAAAGATGTGGTGTCTTTCCAACCTTCTGTCTTCTACAGGGTTTACTCAAAGTCCATGGGTAAGGGTCCCTAATCTTTACAAATCCGACCGCGACTTGCACATAGACTAGACTTGTACGGAGCACGCAGTTGTGTACTCACACTGCAGACACTTTGTGGTGTCCCTATCTACTCACCTTGGGTGGTTCCTTGGGGTCCCAGCAATTCTACGTCCTCTCGAAATTGTCCTGACTCGATTAGTTGTTCTTATACCACTTTTTTAGTGTATGGTTTAGTCCCCCCGGGGCCCACCGTGTATTAGTGCTAGTATTTACTGTGATTTCTTTGCTATAGTATTGTGTGCTTTGTGTATATCTCTGTGTGGGACATACTGGAACATACTAGAGAGTATTATATAATAAATACATATTTTTATAAATAACTTGTGTGGTTCTCTTTCATTTAATCCATACTATAAGATTGCATTCTGGTAAAACAACCTGATTTACACTCCTTCAAGACTACGCCTGAAGGATGCCCTCCACAGTTACCACTTGGAAGTGCTTACTAAGGTTGTCTGAGACCTCTTAATCACCATGAGGGTTATCTTGACTGGTGCAAGGTGCCTACTTACATTAGTGTACATCATATACCAGGCCAGTCTGTTGAAGAACCGGTGTTTAACCCAGCGGCGTCAGGGACACGCCTAAGATCTTCGAGTTCACCTGTCTTGGTATTCAAAGACACGGAATACTTCTGGATGGTGTCAGAGACCAAGTTTATTAGCTGCAGCAGTAACAGTGATCCTAGAAATACATCACGGTGTAAATTCTCAGGAGACTGCTCATTTTACTAAGGTGAGACGTCTCCTTTTATACCCAATATTTCACATTATAAATGTACACCCACTGCACAAAATTCTAGCCAATAAGATACATTTTCAAACAAAGTATCACATAGCAAAAACTCAATTTACAATATCCCAACCCAAAAGTTAATTATTAGGAATGTCCCAAATTCAATCTTCACAAGCCGGACAAACCTATAATTGAAAGCTTAGCCCATGTAATGAAAAAACATAAAAAAGAAACAGTAACAGATGCTGAACAAGATAAGGCATGTGCAAGGAAACTAAAAAGTTAACGATGTCCTGAACATTGATTGGCAATCTCAGACAAAGATCGATCAGGGAAATTGGCTTTGCGAGGTCAGTTTCAGGTGAAGAGGTCAGTTTCTTACAGTTCATTTCAGAGTCAAAAAGAAACCTAGTTAATGTGTACATGAACTAAGAAGGCCAGGCTGCTTTGTTCGCCGGGCTACCTTTACAGGCCTACGTGAAGGCAACACAAAATGGTGGCACAGAACAAAATGGAGTCAGACTCGAGAATTACCGAACCTCAGACCCTGCTTTTGCCATTACATAGGCAATAACCGAAGACTCATGTTAATCTGAATCTAGGTCTATATCGATATTCATTAGGTCATCAAAGTGTTGCTGTAGCATCATTTTATTATTCTCTACTTCCCACGGGACAGATCTCCGAACACACATAGCAGCATAAAGTCTACAAATGGCGGGACCATACAGGATGCAAAGACAACAAGAGAAAAGGATGGCTAAAACCATACCAAGGAATGTCATAATCTTCCATCCCCATTTGGACAGCAGTCCCCAAGACCATCCCATCAATGACCAGTCTCCTTCGTCTACGTGGATAGACTAAGAGATCTTATGCAACCTAAAGATGGCTTGGTACACTGTAGGGGCATTATCTGGTATGTAAACACAGCAACTGGATCCAAGCAATTTACATACTCCTCCTCGATCTGCAAGTATGATGTCTAATACCATACGATTCTGCAAAGTCACAAGGTGGTCCGCTTGAAGTTCGGCTGTAACATTACTAAGAGCACCAGCTGTCTCATTAATAGTAGCTTCAACAACGCGGACAAGCTGTCGAATATGCCTACTATTGATCATAGGACCCCAAAAGGGCAAGAAGCCCTTGAAAAAATCTCCTACTTCGTGTGCTGCAGTATCTTCCTTATTGAAGACACCTCTACCATATCTCGTTCTATGATAGTCTGAAGCAGTAGTATATGTAGGGGGAAGCAAAAACACCACTTAACATGTTCCTGAAAAATCAGGTGGCAACCATGTGTAGGCTCTGTCATGACAAACAAAATATGTGCCTTTAGCTGGCACAAACGGTGGAGGAGTCCGGGATGAAAAGACATAGGTTTGAGCACACACACTCTTACCTAGCTGAGCTTTCGGATTCCGACCAGCACCTTGCAAACAGAAATGGCCTCAGTGGGGTACAATCCAAATAGGGGGAGACCTCTTTCATCTCTCCTTCTCTGTCAAGCTAGTACTATATCCAGTCATGTTCCAACCAACCTAAGCCTGCACCTCATCCTCAGGGATAGCATTATATGCATCAATATCTCAAATCATAGCTACAATTCCCCTTATCAAAGCACTATTGCTGGAGTTATCTTTAAGGGAACGTAAGGGGCGTACCTCATTTGCATAGATAAACATGGTCTGTAAAGCCCACACAGACCCATTAAAAGAAAAAGGCAAAACCAAATATGGCATACCTTTATCTGTCGTATGAGGCATAAGACCACAAACCCAACAATTAGTGGTATTTACTACTAACTGATGCTGCTGTAACAACTGTATGAACGAGTTGTTGACAAATTCTGATCTCCTTGTTTGTTCATGTTCAGGCAACGTATAAAACTGGTGCAAAGAAACAGTAGTGATAGAAAGCATAGGTTGGGAGGTGGGTGCAGATGTCTGTTGTGTAACATAGACAATCCAACCCACACAAGCTAATGTGATACTTAAAAACATCAAAAAACACAATATTATAAAACATTTGCTATATATCAATGTACAAAATCTTGTCTTAAGATCTATTCTCTCAACATCTCTTTCAGTTACAACAGACTCCATCCTCTAATGTGCTGCTCGCGGCAATTTTCCTTCTTCACTCAAGTGTGCGTCCCGGCGTCCTAGACGTCCCTATAACCGCAGACCTTTCGTCAATACGCGGGCCACCCCTTAAGTCTTATACCGCGACCCTGCAGCTGAACCCGGATGGTGGCTCAAAAAAGAAATAGAAAAATAGTCTCTTGTCTGAAAGAGTATAATTCACAAAAAATTCTGATTTTATTTGTCCTTTTTAGACCTTAAGTTGTAGCGTTCTTTACCAGGCACAGTTTGATCCTGAAAGAGTGTCTCTGGATGCATAGTATCAAATCTCAAACACGGCGGTACAGCTTCTTGCAAGACTTCACTATCCGCACGTTCTGACTGAGTTCATTCCAGATGTGCATCGCTAAAAGGTACAAATCTTGGAACCCTTTCACTCTCGGAATCGGCAACACCTTCCCGGACCCACTTATCGTACGGTAAGGGCAAAGGTTTCTTCTTGCAATGGGTACCATGTACCCAGTCTTTCTTGCCGAACACCTTAATAGCAGTCCGAGTTGATAACAGGACATGGTATAGACCGGTCCATCTTGGTTCCAAGTTCTTTGAACACTAAAAATTCCTGGTTAGAATCCAGTCGCCAGGTTGAATCGTGTGGCCTGTGTCTACAGAAACTGAAGGCAAAGTGTCATGGACCTGTTGGTGAAGAACACGCAATTTAGCAGTCAAATTATGTAAGTAGTTAACCAACATAGGGTACTCGATATCACTGTACTTCTTAGACCTCGGCACACCCCTGACAATCACCGGGCGTCCAAAAACAATTTCGTATGGGCTAAGTCCCACGCGAGAATGTACTGTCGTTCTCGTGGACAAAAGTGCCAATGGTAAGGCATCGGGCCATGTAAGACCAGAGCTCGCTTGCACATTGGCCAACTTCAGCTTCAGAGTGCCATTATAGCACTCGACCAGGCCTGCTGACTGGGGGTGATTCGCAGCATGAAATTTCTGTTTAATACCCAGACCCGCACATACTTTCTTCATAATCTGACCCACAAATTCACTTCTATTATCACTCCATACCATCCTCGGCAAGCCATATCTGGGAAAAAATTATTTGAGCAAAACCTTGGCTGTAGACAAGGCAGTATTATCCTTTAGGGGGTAGGCATCTATCCATCTGGAAAAGGCACAAACAACCACAAGGACATACTTCAAGTTATTGCATCTTTCCATATGAATGTAGTCTATCTGCAGCACCATGAACGGATAAAATGGAGGAGCAAAATGACCCGCTGGAGTTGGGGTTCCCTTTCCAGGATTATGCATCAAGCAAATCATGCAGTGTTTAACCAAATTCTCAGCACACTTTGGAATTCCACCATTCTGCCATACCGGAGCCAACAACTTACATATCCCTTTTGAACTAATGTGGGTCAGCCCATGAGCCATAGTAACCACCGGGAGCACATATGCATCCTTCAACAACCATCGCCGGTGCTCTGACAACTCAACCCAACAGACTGTCGAATCCAACATTCCCGTACTCTCTCTCCACATACTCAATTCTTTCTCAGTAGCTTCTACATGAATCATCTTCACACTTTCTGTTGTATCTTCACACATTCCTCCTTCCACAACCCATCTGGCAGGACCTGCAACATACATCCGACTCGTCACATCTTTCGCTGTTTCTCTCACTACTTCATCTGCAAATGCATTCCCTCGACCCACATCCGTAACCTTCTTATGTGCACTACACTTTACTATCGCAATTTGGGTCGGCAAAGTAAGTGATTCAAGAAGTTCACTCACTAATTGTCAATGCTGAATTTTCGTACCATTGGGAAGTAAGAAATCCTCTCTCTTTCCACAAACGACCAAAACTGTGGGCCACGCCAAATGCATATTGGCTATCAGTAAAAACATTCACTATCTTTCCTTTTGACAACACACACGCTCTAGTCAATGCTATCAACTCCGCTGCTTGTGCTGAATTCTGTGCAATACGTGCTGTTTCAACAATCGTGTGCAAAGTTGTGACAGCATATGCTGCAGTCGTCTCTCCATTCGGAAGCTTAAAGCACGAACCATCTACCCATAGGGTACCATCAGGATTTGAAAGAGGAGTATCTTTCAGATCAACTCTACCCTTTGTTTCCTCCTCTGTCCGGAGAAAACAGTCATGCTGTTCCTGAACATCTGTCTCTACAACAGAGGTCTTCAAACTGTGGGGCGCGCCCCCTTGGGGGGGCGTGGAAGCGTTCCCAGGGGGGCGTGGAAGCGTTCCCAGGGGGGCGCCAGTGGGTCTTCAATTACTTGCAAATGAAGACAGCTTGGAAGCGCAAAAGGAGCGTTTCTAGGTTGTCGTCATTTAAATGCAGCAGTTAAAGCCCATAAAAACGCGTCTGGACTGTAATTCCGAGTGACATGAGCAGGGTCAGTGAGTGTGAATTCGGCGTCCAAGACAGGCGCGCACCTACCATTGTGCTGAGTGGGCTGCATCGGCCCCCTGCGACCTCCTTTTGTAAGTTAGCACACATATATCGACTCGGCTGCTACAAAGAGCTGAACAGGAGCACCACACTTTCACCCCAGACTCTTACCCGGCCCCACAATCCCATTTTGTTGTGCTAATTTGGAAAAGTTTAGTTTGCATTTAAACATTTTTGTATGCGTTTATTCACTTTGTGATTCCAGCCATTCTCAAACAAACAGAAAAATGCTCTCCCAGGGCAGACAAGAAGAGTGTACTGACCCTAAGGCACTTAATTGTGTTAAAGCTCGTGTTAAAGATTTCTCTGTGAGAGTAAACGTGGTGATAGCAATACAGTGCTGTGGCAGACTCGACCTTTTCAAATATTATACAGGCCCTCAGACTTTAAAAGGCTGATCGAACTCAAACTTTCTGTTGAATTAAATTGTCATAATAGATTATTTTAGGTTGTTACCCTCCCTTTTCTGGGTGCTGCCTTTATCCTGTATTTTTCTTCTTCAAATATGATATTATTGTTATTATTGTAAAGCATTATGTAAATTTGCAAAGCGCTCTGATACACGCAAGGGTTATGTTGGCGCTATAAAAAACTATAAAAATAAATAAATATTTAATGTGGATTGGTGGAAATAGGCAGGGGTCAAAAATGCCATTATGACACCCCACACTCATCAACAAGTAGATAGCAGGAGTATCCAGCAACACTTCCACTTCAACATGTAAGCCACAATAAATACCCATCATATGGTGGTTATAAGGCTGTGCTATGCCAAAAGAATTTTGCTTTGTACAGAAAAGTTCAAACATTCAGACCAGTGTATTGAATTATAACATACATCTGAATAGAGTTTTATTTATTTATTGGCGCTGTTAAGCCAGTGATATCGGGCAGCGCTATTAGAAGTAAAATGCACAAACGAAAGATTATGTTTTGACATCAAATAACAAAATGAACCTTCCTTATATTAACCTGCTTACTGCTCATTATATGCAGCTGGGTGTATGTAGGTAGGTAAATATATGCCATTTTTGTGCTATCTACAGATATCTACGAGCAGCCTGAAGAGATTAGGGATTCAAGCAGGGTTGTCCAACCTTTCACCTTTCACAGGCTGATAAAGGGGATATCATTGAGTTAAAATTAGAGCATGTTATTCACAGAGATGCAAAAATTGGAGCATGGCTGGTGCCTGTCAGAGATGGCATGGCGAGCAAAAAAAATATGGACTGGAATGCAGCCTCAAGCAGTTACCAGTAGTAGAGAGAAATTCAAGTTTTTCACCCATTCCTTTTGTGCTTTCTTCAGCTCCACGCTGTAAGAGCCTAGACCTGGGTCCTGTGCTCACTCCATCATAGGCCTCCCTCACCCGACTGACCAGGGCAAGTGGGCCAAAACAGGTTTAGGGCTGCTTGTGCTCTTGTTCTGAGGGCTCTGGCTCTCGGTCCCAGAACACAGGGTGCATTTTGCTTACTTGCATCAGGGCTCAAGTCACTATTGTTACACACAGAACAGAACCTAAGCAACAGGGGAGGAGGGAGGGGTAAATGTGCTTTTTTTGTTGCTATTTTTTACACAAAGTGGCAAAAAGCCTGTTTGGGCATCTGGCCTGGAAGTAAAATAAAATAAAATTAATTAAAGTAATGGCCCAGTTGAGTGGGAAGAGTGGACAGTCTGAAGCTGTAGGTATTATTGGTGCAGCAGTTGCAGCTGTGCCAGTGCTTCTATGAAACCTTGGCGCAATGACCTAAGGGAGAGGAAAAGTTAGTGGTGAGGAGACGCCTTGATTTGGACATCAGAGAGATGAGGGATGCAGGGAGATGAGAGGGAGAGAGATGATGAGAGATAGGATTGAGAGGGGTGGTGTGAGATGAGGCTAAGTTGTTACCAAACGTCTATACCTATCGTTAGTGAAATAGGTGCAGTGACACGTTTGTTCAGGAGTCCACTACATCACAAGTTTGAATGTTTTACAATAAAAAGGGTGCATGGGGGTTCATTTTCCTTGCTAGCATTAGGACAGATGGTGCCCTTGGCACAAAAAAGGTGGGCAGCATGCAGTAGCTCATTTTCTTTCAGAAAGAGACTGGGCTTGTTGCGAGATTGTAGTGATGGTCAGACATTGTGGGGAAGGAGTGAAAGAAGAGGAGATAGACCGCTTCTAAGGGCTACAGTCATCATTAATGCAGCAGATGGAGTGTATTGAGGCCCACAGCACCCCAATTATGGGCAGTAGTGTTTTGGATCAATTCTATTCTTGTTTGATGCAGTTGCATTTTTATAAGTCCCACATTCAGTGTGGATTACGAGCTACAGAAAAGCAATCCAGAAGTGATAACATGATCCCCGCCCCCATTGATCATCCCTCCCCAAATCCTTGCCATATAGTTTTGGAGGGGGGCCCAACTTCAAAACATTGTGCTTAGGGGGGGCTCAGGGCAAAACAGTTTGAAGACCTCTGCTCTACAAAAATTGGCAACAATGTAGCTGGATTCAATGTGTTGCACCGCTTGATGTGCACATGGCTAGCCAAAAGCGTCAACTCATAACCTGACAAACGTGACTGGTAAGATGTTGAGTCTTTGCTCTGTTCAATAGGGTATCCACTGCATTTGGAACCATCACAATCAATGTATTATCCAATACCAAACCAGCAGACTGTCGGATAGAAACAGCCGCTGCTGCTGTAGCTCTTAGACAACTAGGCAACGCCCTAGCTACCGGATCTAAAGTGGCTGAAAAATACGCACATGGGCGCTGCTTGTCTCCAAATTGTTGCGTCAACACTGACAACGCACAACCTTCTCTCTCGTGCACATAAAGTGTAAAAGGTTTACTATAGTCTGGGGTACCCAACACCGGAGCAGAACACAATGCATCACGCAATTCAGAAAAACTCTTCTGACATTCGTCAGACCAAGGAAGAGGGTGTGGGGTGTCCTTAAGAGTAAGTGGCAACAAAGGTTTTGCTAGCAAAGAAAAATTCGGAATCCATTGTCTACAAGACGAGGTGATACCTAAGAAGGCACGCACCTCTCTCTGTGTGCATGGCACAGTCATTTGGGCAATCGCTTGAATACGCTCTGGGGTCAATCGTCTTCCCTCCTTCGACAAGAGATGACCTAAGTAGGTCACTTCTTGTCGGCAATACTTCAACTTCGAAGGTGACACTTTATGATGAAGGTCAGACAGGTGTCGCAACAAAGAAAGAGTAACCTCTTTACAAATCTCTTCATCATCAGCAGCAACCAACAGATCATCAACATACTGGATAAGAGTAGCACCAGAAGGCAATGCAAAAGTATCAAGCTGAGTTTTCAAAGCCTGACTATAAATGGAGGGACTCTCACAATAACCTTGAGGAGCGCGTTTAAACCAAAAACTGCGGCCTCCTAAAGAGAAGCCAAAAAAATCCCTACTTTCCTCAGCAATTGGAATACTGAAGAAAGCATTCTTCAGATCAATAACAGAAAACCAAGCAGCTGAGGCAGGGATCATAGTCAATAAAGCAGTAATGTCTGGGACAACAGGAAACTGTGGCACAACAATCTTATTGACCTCTCGAAGGTTGATCACAAACCGATACACAGGTGGCTGAGAAGAGTCAGTACGCTTAAGGACAGGCAGAACAGGACTATTACACACATTACCTCTCGTTTCTTCAACCACGCCTTTCTCAACCAAATCATAGATAATCACTAAAAGAGCTCTTTCGCCATCACTGGAAATTTTGTACTGAGGAATGCGAGGTAATTTAGCATTCGACTTAAGGGTAACAACGTAGGGTGGAATCTGCAAGAGACCAACATCATTAGTACCTGTAGCCCAAAGTGTATCATGGAGAGAACACAGTTCCAGTGGAAGGCGATCCTTAGACAAATACATCGGGGAAATCACTTTCTTACCCACTGTAAGATGTACTCCCAAAGGAGAACAATGTAATGTCGCATGCAATCTTTTCAACAAGTCCAAACCCAACAAATTCTCACCACAACCAGTCGTTAGAATAAGGGGAGCCTCCAATTCACAAGGACCAATAGAAAGGGGCATAGGACAAGAAACCGGATTACGTACTGGGGCACCAGCAAATCCTACCGAAACATTAGTCAAGCCAGACAAAGGGGCACCAGGGAGTTTAGAGTGCATGATAGAACTCTTTGCTGCACCAGTATCCAAAAGAAAAGGTTCTGCCACACCTGATGTAATCACTTCAACATAAGGTCCACTCTGGTCTACTGGAACTGACCTTACTCCCTCCCTTTGTCCATGGCTGTCCTAACTATCATTAAAACCAACACTCACTTCCAACATAATAATGTAGTACTGAGCGGACATTCTGTTGGTCAAAATAATTTATAGAATTCTGAGGGGAAAAGGAACGTTCATTCTGGGGAAACGTACCACGTCCCCAACCCCTAGGTACTTGTTGGTAACCACCACGACCTCTCAGACCAGACATACCATTCGCACGCTGTCGCAAGATCGGACAACTATTGCTGAAACTGACGCTGATTAGGGCGAGGCGGATAAGCCTGCTGCAGAAGAACTTTTGTTTTTAATTCTCTAGTCTTCTTCTCTACTTTATCCTTCTCATCTTTATCTCTATTCTCATAGTATTGTGCAGTAGCCAATATCTGGGCCAAAGAAGAAACTGCCCATGAACTCTCACAGTCCTTTAACTTATTAGAAAGTTCAGGAAGTAAATTAAAAACAAACTTATCTACAAACAACTTCTGACCACCTTCTGTACTCATGTCCTGACCACTATGATCAAAGAATGTTTCCTCAAACCTAGTCATCTTTCTTTTGTTTGCATGCTGCTAACTTGTTCCAATTCACCCGCAAAGGAGGCATCATAGTTTTAATTAAATTAATAATCCTACCAGGTAGTTCTGCAACTAAGGGTTCAGGTTTGGCACCTCCTACCTGCCGACCATCTGCAGCAGTAATATTAACCCACGTATCTCCTAACTCTGGCGCGTGATCCTCGTGACGGATCTTCGCCCACAAGGGTTGAGGAACTACATTACCCATCAACATATCTATGTCAGCTAAATTCATAACACACGCATCAACTGTCTGAGACAACTCCTTCTAATAACCAGCAGGATTTTTACGGGGGTCAGGCAAGGTCTGCTTAAGAGCCAGGACCTCAGCTCTCTTCCAAGGGATATGTACACACACTCGCTGAAAATGAGCCGGTGCAGCCACAATACCATGAGCAGCATCAGCCACAACTGCCTCTCTCCATACAGGGGGAACCTCTCTCATAGGATACTGCTTCACTTTTCTTCTAACAGAAGGGTCAGGTTCGAACAATAACTGAGGTGGAAGTTTAGACCTAAAAGTGAGTAGTGTCTCTACCGCTTCCTCAACATCGGAACCCACTATCGTTCCTTAAGCAAATTCAGACTGAACATTAATCAATTCCAGTGGAATTGAACCCAACTCATCATCGTCCCACTCCTGACGAAGGAAGGTACACATGACATCAAAAACATACCTTTGTTTTGGTGCCTCCCACTGTAGGGAAATATCCATAACCACTTGTGGACCATACTTGGAGGCATTCGAAACCCATCTACGAGCAAGGAGATCTAACACTGCCCGCTCTTCGAGACCAGGAAGCTGACTACGTCTCTGTTTACGTTCAGAAACAGGGGTCATATTCAGTGACCCAAAGAAAGGAGACAAAAGACTAGTGACAGTCTCAGTCATTCGTTGCCGAGCAGAAGGAGAAGAAGTTGACATAAGGACAGGAGACAAAGTGTTTTGAGGCAAGAGAGACGAAGGGACAGAAATGAGAGTAGTCAAAGATAAAGGAGTGGAAGGCAAAGGAGTTTGAGGCAAGGCTGGTGACAAAGCTGGCGGCCCTGGAGGGGGCTGCGCCGCAGGAGGAAGAACCACCTGTGAAGCAACAGATGGCTGAACAACAGCAGGGGGTTGAACGACAACGAGGGGTGCAACAACTGGAGGTAACGGAGGTGCAGTAGCACCCTGCACATAAGGGGGTGGTAATCTCAGTAAATGTGACATCAAATGATCCTTTTCAGGGTCTTCAGTCACATTGGAAAGGGGAGGTGGCAAAGCCGGGTAACATTTGTCAATGGCCATGCAATGTTGTCTATCTGACACTTCAATTGCACAATCTTCTTCCTCTTCCTTAAACTGCCTAGCAGCTTGCATTACCGACATATTCCTTTCCTTCCTATCTTTCTTAGCTTGCTTAATTTCTCGCTGTTTGGCTTCCTTACGCCAAAGGCGGAAAGAGTCAAACATCGCCGGCCGGGCTTTCTTCTTAAATAGCGCAACTTCTAGGTTATCTAAAACATCTGATTCAAAACTACCATGTTGGGGCCATCGTAAAACACCATCTTTCCTTGTATAACGGACCCATACTTCATTAAAGGTAATGGGACCCACACCATGCTTTGAATAGAGCTCATAAGTTGGAGTTCCAACCGGAGGTATCGGACACGAGTCCTCCAATCGGGAATCCTTATTACAACTACAACAAAACCATTTCTTAATTTTGCCAAAACCAGGCATCTTTAGCTCACTAGTCTTGCTTCAAACTTCAAGGGGTTATCAAAAAAATGATACACTCGTAAATATACGAACCCCTCGGCTTCGACTATTGCAATGGCCGAATCAAAACAAAGAAACAAAACAAAGTCGTGGGAGCGACCCACTTATACTTAACCAAAATGTCTGTCACACCACCAGAAGACCGTCTAACGTCTCGCCTTACAAATCATCACAAGAGGTCCAAGACAGGGCGACAGTCAGGGCAGCGGTCCTTCGCAGACGTCGGAAAGGGGAAGCCTCGCAGAAAAAACCTTCAGTCCACGTCGACATGCAGGGGTCAATGAAGTGGCGGCCGTCCTCCAGAATTTCCTCACGGGGCTCCTCACAATCTTCGGGCTTGGACCAGTACCGCTGAAGTCGCCCGACGTTGGGCGCCAGTTGAAGAACCGGGGTTTAACCAAGCGGCGTCATTGACACGCCTAAGATCTTCGAGTTCACTTGTCTTGGTATTCAAAGACACGGAATACTTCTGGATGGCGTCAGAGACCAAGTTTATTAGCTGCAGCTAGTAACAGTGATCCTAGAAATACATCACGCTGTAAATTCTCAGGAGACAGCTCATTTCACTAAGGCGAGACGTCTCCTTTTATACCCAATATTTCACATTATAAATGTACACCCACTGCACAAAATTCTAGCCAATAAGATACATTTTCAAACAAAGTATCACATAGCAAAAACTCAATTTACAATATCCCAACCCAAAAGTTAATTATTAGGAATGTCCCAAATTCAATCTCCACAAGCCAGCCAAACCTATAATTGAAAGCATAGCCCATGTAATGAAGAAACATAAAAAAGAAACAGTAACAGATGCTGAACAAGATATGGCATTTGCAATGAAACTAAAAAGTTAACGATGTCCTTAACATTGATTGGCAATCTCAGACAAAGATCGATCAGGGAAATTGGCTTTGCGAGGTCAGTTTCAGGTAAAGAGGTCAGTTTCCTACAGTTCATTTCAGAGTCAAAAAGAAACCTAGTTAATGTGTACATGAACTAAGAAGGCCAGGCCGCTTTGTTCGCCAGGCTACCTTTACAGGCCTACGTGAAGGCAACACAAAATGGTGGCATAGAACAAAATGGAGTCAGACTCGAGAATTACCGAACCTCACAGTCATGTCACATTGGTTGAGCCTGACTGCTCTGTGCCGAGCTACCAGAGGGTTAAGCACAGGTTAATATGGGGTTTGATTGTGGTCCACCTTGACAGAGATTGTGGTTGCTGCCTGGGTAGGGTTTCATCTCCATCAGCCAGTAACCCAATTTCTAACAGAATTTCAAAGTGTTTTAATGAAGCAGCACTGCACAGTCTAGTGCATGGTACACAGCTTAGCAACTTTCCATGAATATTAGGGCATTGCAGCAATCCCCTGCATCAAGGAAATTAGAAATCCCACTGAAATTGTTCTTATCAAACAATTGCCTTTCGAAGTAAGCCATCATCCCTTTGACAAACAGTGAGATCATCATGAAATATCAAAGCCATGAGGTGATAATTTAGGTAGTAACTTTTTTTATTCAGTAATGCCATTACTGACAATTGCTCGCAGTTTTGCGAAGTTCCAGACTTCATGCTTTCCTCTGTTTCTTCAGCGCCTAATAAAATAATTTCCACACTAACTGAACCCAGCACAGCTGACCTATACCCCAAGTCTGTAAAATATACTAATTGCATATTTGAAAAATAGCTGCCTACCTTTTACAGAATTATTCTCTGCAAGTATATATTGTGCCACGCTTTTCAATGCAAAGCGGCATACTAGAGTAAATAAAATACTAAGACCTTAATTACGGGTTTAGGCATTATTTATTGCCCCTGATAAATAACAATATCATGGGATATGTTATTTATTGGCTGCGAAAAAATAATAAATGTTATGAGTATATGGGGAATGACATGCGGGTAATGGTGTTTTTAAGCACCCAAATCTGCATGATATGTTAAATACCGTATGTTTTCCCCTTTTTAAACTTCGGCAGGTTTAACCTGCCGAATTTTAATTAATGCTGGGGTATTTAACGCATCAGGGGGTTTACGCACCTGTCGGAAGATAATGAGACACTCATAATGAGGCAGTAACAGGTTTCTGCAAAATATATCTCTTCAGAAGCTACTTTTGAAGTTTAAAGAAGGTTACGAGTGACATAATTTATCACCCATGCATCCATTTTGACATGAGTGTTCTGAAAACTGTTCAACCCTCGCAAATTGGCAAAGTTTAAATAGAAGAATAGAAGGTAGCAGAAAACATCTTTACACCATCCAACACATCTGTCACTGGAAGTAAGCTGAACCCCTATTAACCCTATTGTAAATGAGCTCGTCGTGCCGCAGACTCACGACACCTCGTGCTAGTGGCAGGTTTATTCAGGTGACACTATATGAAACCCTGCAGATGATTTCTTGATGCTTTTGACAGGATCTTCAAATTGCAAGTGACACACTTCATTAACGGTATGCATGTTTTTAACATAAATTGGTTTGTTCAATGGAGCTGCCTGCACAGGCATGCTCTTTCAATAATAATTAGCCAGCGTTGCTATTTAGTCATGTGATGTTCTTCATGAAGCACCTTAGTAAAAATATATTGCTGTTTGAACAGAATGAAGCTGAAAAACTCAGATTCAGAAGATTTCGATGTCTTCTGTGTTTACTTCCGGCGTAGTAACGTGGCCAAAAATAGACGTGTGTAGACACTCTACAGCTTTCCTTTAGTAATCAATTAATTAAATGATGCCGTGCATTGCAGCATGATGTATTTTGCTGTTCCTCTTATAAAGACTGAAATGGGTGACTGACATTCTGGACTGCCTCGAGTCCTCTGAGAGCTGTGAAGGCCTAGGGAAAAACAGTGTTTACAAAGGTCTTTTTGGCGGCAGGAGACCTGATATTGCTTACATCGGTGAAATGGCTGCTGCAAAGCTTGAGTAGTGCTACGTGTAGTGTCTTGTAAATATGTATAGTGGGGCCATTCTGAATAATTATGTATTTTGTTTGGCTGTGTCTGGGTGTGGTTAGTAGAGTTCATGATGTAATACATACAGTTAAGTTAATAGTTGCAATCTGAAGAATATTGACAGGCACTACAAAGCTCCGTGTGTGGCCTGGTCATTTGCATGCTACCATGCTGGGAAGGATGCGACAACTGGCAACAAGTTAGGGGGTTTGCAACCCGAAGTGACAATATTGCTCTCACTGCTTGTTTGTGCAACGTTTGCTTCAGTAAAAGTGAAGAAGTTGACAATTTCAATGTGTTCAATCAAAGCATCACTCCAGCCAGTAGAAGTCTGTTGAAGAAGGAAAGTTCAATCACAGTCGACCCGGAACCTGCTAGTAAGGCTGAAAGAAGAGGCACTATGCCACAACATAACACAGAGCCAGCATCACACAGTACGATAGCGCTAAAGGCAGCAAAAACCAGGTATAGAGAAGCACAGAATGCCGCAATAGCGAAGTGTAGAAGAACGTGCGAAGGAAAGCAGAGGCGTCTAGGTGGTAAGAACATAATTGCACTTACCAGCAAGAACGACAAATGAGACATAGAACATCGAGTCAAGTTCTGGTCGAGGACCAATGCATTCAAAGCAGCAAGTAGTTTCCACAACGATACAAGTGAATGCATGGACGTCACGCTTACGCAGATGTTGGTACTTGAAGCAGCAACCACCAAAGTAGCCAGCTGTGCTCAGCACAACGCAAAAGTCTTCAAGATGTGACAGTTTCTAATGGTTGCTGACACCAGTGTCAAAAAGCAGAATATTGGCGCCAGATAGACTGCCTGGATTTAAAAATTCACAGATTTCATAGGCGCAGTAGAAGAAACAAATGACAAAAAAATCATAAAATACTTAAAGAGCCTTGAAGGTGCTGGTGGGAAAGAAGCACTAAACAAAATACAACTAGCTGATAAAATATCATACCATCAGATTAAGGCGGCATTAGGAATCTAGTTCAATCCAATTGCGAACGTCGACTATGAAAGGTACATCTTCAACCAAGCCAGACAGCAAGCTGGTGAAACCATGGATGAATTTGCTGAAAGACTCATCAGGCATTCCAAGTTCAATTAATTAAATGATGAAGAAGCCATCCATCTCAGAGTGATCGATGGTTGCCTTTCCAACTCATTCAGAAAACGGATGCTGCACAAGACACTCAGTCTGGAGTGAATGGTCATGGCTGCGAGAGCAGAATGGGCAGATCAACAAACTGCTAATATGGAATCTGGAGCAGCACAGAGCGAATCTGCATTGAACATTAAAATTAGGCAGAGGAACAAGGTCTAGTGCCATAAAGTGATGTCTCAGAGGAAAAAAAAGTTGTGTTTTCGTTGTGGATTCTCTTTTCCACATGAAGGTAAAAGTCCCAACATTGAACAAACATGCAAAGGTTGTGGGAAAGAAAAAGAAATTTTGTAACAAGTTGCAAAGCAAATGAGAAAACTGCGTCTCATGAAGAAGAGAAAATGGATGCCAGAAAGTTGCAGAAATCCTATAGCCATGCCCACAAGAGCAGAAGGGGACACCAGCTGAGGCAAGTGGAACCAAACAAGGTCAATCGTCATCAATGTCATTGTCAAGCGACAGTGAAGAAGATTGCTATTTGATGATGATGTTGACTGGGGAATAATGTGTGCATGTGGGTTTGGCTTCTTGCAGAGAAGAGTCCAAGTCAAAGCGAGATCATTGCGTGAAACAACCATGTTCCTTTGGACATTGCGCCAAGATCAGACTAAAGGTGAATGGTTGTTCCACACCTTTTATCATCGATAGTGGTGGATTGATAAACATCATGCTGGCAGAAAAGTACAATGAACTGCTGCTGGTGCCCCGTCTCACACCTTCAAAGACAAAGGTATACAAGTGGGCTGCCTCTATCACATTGCAAAGTCAAGGATCATTTATAGCAACCATGCAACACAAGAAGACGAAGGTAGAAGCACCAATTTTTGTTGTTAAAGATACTTCATCAAGTGCATGTTTACTCAGTTTCAGCACTGCGGTAGACGTGGGTCTGATTTCCATCAACTATGACATAAATGCACATGCAGATATTGTGGATCAGTTCCTGTCTTTGTGTCATGGCCTAGTACAGTTTAAGACATTGAAAGTGCTACTTCAAATCAATGAGGGCATTTACCCGGTTGCTCAAAGACATTGTGGAATTGATTTTCAATTGCAGGAAGCTGTTGAGAAAGAACTGGAAATGCTGTTAAAACATGAATTAATTAAACATTTTACTGGTCTGACACTGTGGCTTTCGCCATAGTGGTAGTTCCCAAAAAGAACAGTGGAGGTGGAGGTGGAGGTAACAAGACAATTGAGAGAGAATGACATCCCAGTGCGCACATTGCAAATAAGATTACACAGCTGAATGACGCCAAAGACTTTTCTTGTCTCAAATCTGAACAAGAGTACCAAGGCCGTCAACTTGAACTAGAGGAAAACTGCAGGTATATTAGCAACTTTTTAACCCATATTTATTTATTTAGATATAAAAGAGTACATTTTGGGGGTTCGTCAGCTGCAGAACATTTTCAGGATGTCATTCGCTGCATAATAGAGCCTTTTTTAAACTTTGCTTTTAACTATCGTGATGATATGCTGGTATTTAGGGCCAATTGAAAAGAACATGACAAAGCCTTCACCCAAATACGCCACTTGCTGGCTGATGTCAGTCTCACTTCGAATGCAGAAAGGTGTTGGTTTCATGAATCAAAACTGAAAACTCTTTGGGCATATTTTCTCTGAAAAAGGAATGACACCAAATTTGGCTAAAGTACACTCCTTATTATCCACTACTCTACCACAAGATGTGACCATGCTGTGATCCTTATTGGCATGGCCAGATAATGGTCCAGGTATATTCATGATTTTGCCACTGTCAGTGCCCCAAAGAGAGATTTGACAAAAAAGAATGCTTTATTCCAGTGGTCACCTGTATGTGACTGAAGCTTCAAGAAAATCAAACATGCAATTGAGAATGCTATTGAAATTGCTCATTTTGATCCAAGACCTCATACTGAGATTGTAATAGAGGCCATCCCAGTGGGGTTGGGTGCGATCCTTGCCCAGCACAGTGGACACGACAATGCCCAAAGGCACATTGTGGTTTATGCAAGCCAGAGTCTGTTGCAGACTGAGCGTGCTTATTATCAGCCTGAGAAAGAAATTCTACTTGTGGTGTGGGCTTGTGAACACTTCCATGTATTTCTATATGAAAAACACTTCACCTTTGTCACTGACCACCAAGCTTTCCTTTCTATTTTAGGGAATCCTAAAGTAAAGATGCCTCCTCACATTGAGAGGTGTGGGTTACAAAGACTGTGACTACACTACTGTGCATAGGCCATGGAAAGATAAGAATCACACTGACTACTTTGCTTGAGTGCCAGTACAGTGTCACAGTACAACTACTAAAGTGGCTGTGGCCTATGTTAACTTTATAGTCAAGTCAAGCATACCTGCTGCTCCTCAGTGGAGCAAATTCTTGCTGCTTCAAATACATATTGAGATGTGTGCGCTCTAAAAGTGTTTATTGCCCAGCAATCCTGGAGGAAACACACTGAAAAATATGAACGGGGAACTCTCTGTCACATAAGAAGGCATTATATTAGCAAGTTCTAGAATTGTCATTCAAGAGAGTCAGTGACAACAAGTTATTGAAATAGCCCATGAGGGTCATGGGGAATTGTCGTCACCAAAAGAGCTCTTTGAAACTGAGTGTGGTTTCCTCCCCCTTGATGAAACAGTGGAAAGAGAATTAAAGGCCTTTCATTTGTGCAAATGCATGTTTACTAAAACAATGCAGCATCCATTTGTTATGTCTGATCTCACCAACACATTGTGGGAGAGGATTGCAGTTGATTTATTTGGGCCCCTTAACAATGGATATCATGTAATGGTAGTTGTTGATGAAAACTCGCGGTTTCCCCTGGCGGAAGACTTACCGTCAACCACACATGACAAAGTCATTGAGACGTTAAATGACATTTTTGCAGCATGGGATGTCCCTTTCATTCCTATGTCCAACAATGTCCATCTGTTCAACATCCAAGAGTTTAAATAGTTCCTCACTAACATGAAAGTCAAACATTATGAAAGTACTCCTCTCTGGTCACAGGGCAGAGGCGTTGTTGAAAGCTTCATGGGAACCCTAAAGAGAGTAGTTCAGCGCACTGCCCTAAAAGGAAGTGATCTCAAATCAGCTCTGTGTTCAGCCCTATATGCCTACAGATCAACTCCCCATTCCACTACATGTGAAAGCCCTGCCTCCTTGGTGTTTGGGAGAGCCCGGGGACCCAAATTGCTGCAATCGACCACTCATAGATTGACAGGTGCGGATGGGATCCGTATGACGGATTCTTTCCACAAGTCCATAATGAAGACCCATGCTGATAAATGATGATGTGCTTGGTAAACAGTTTTCAAGGAAGGGAACCGGGTCTTGGTTAAACAAAAACAGAAACACATTTCTGATGCTCCATTTGATGCTGAACCCCTGAGTGTTGTGACGACCAAAGGACATATGGACACAGCTCAACGTTCCAGAAAGTCCATCACAAGAGATTTGTCACACTTCAAGCACCTACCTCAATGTTCGTTGGGTCCAAATGTCAGAAATGAGGCCTCCCCACCTAAAATTCCTGATAGCCAACCTCCTATGCCTAACTCTGCATCCCCAATGCCCGAGGCAGGCCTCGCTCCTCGGCTTCATCAACCTCGCAGGACTAGGTCTGGAAGAATGGTTGAAGCACCGCCACAACTCCCTGAGGAACTATGATGTATATGTGTAAAGATTTTAGTTTTTATTTAACAGAGGAGGAACTGTAGTGTCTTGTAAATATGTATAGCGGGATCCTTGTGGTCACTGATGGACTCCGTAGAATAATAACAATATTTTGTGGTTGTTTCGGGGTGTGTTTAATAAAGTTCATCATGCAATGCGAACATTTAGTGTACGATTTCACTGTGATGATTAATGACGTGCACTACAGAGCTCCGTGTGCGGCATGGCCATTTGCATGCTATTGGGATGGGGCAGGCGCTACACTACTGTACACATAGCATTTTATTAGGTATATAGCTGCAGACCCAGATTACACTGACCAACAACAGGCAAAATCATTGTCCAAAGGCTACATTTTTTTTAAATAAATATAACCAATGACCATCCTCCTGCTAAGCCCAAGGTTCAAGCATAACGACAACAACATAAAAAAATTCCACTCCCAAAAATCGGCTATCCTCTTCTCTTACACCTTCTTTCTCATCCCATTCTTCTGATTTCTCCCAATGCCACCATGACTAAGGAATAATTTGCACACCATAGGGTGCACTATCACTTTTGCTTCATGTAAACTCTACCTATAACCTCAATCCATAGTTCAGACTTGCTATCTCTTTCTGATCAAAGCTTCCCTAATCCTTGGCAGTAACCCCACCCTTTCTTAGCCACAACCATTAACAACCACACCCATGCTACCAGACGTCAGACTGGATTTATTGACAATGCAGCATGATACACAACAAGTTTTTCCTTTCGATACACAATCTACAAAAAAGAAACCTTACTATCAAAGTCAATATTTTACATTACCTGCTACTTAGACTTATTCTGTTCTTCCACTTTTAGAGGAACATTGAACTTTTCTCACATGTCTTTGGGATGTGCAAGACTCATAATCACTCAGTTTATCAATCCTTAATGGAACTGAAGTTCGACCTCTGGGCAGATCATTCCAACACCCAACCCGCTTCTGGAGTCTTGGACTCGCTGCACTCCGTTAACAACTGGCAACCCTCCTCAGCACCTTACCACACAGTATCACTATTTGCAATGGTTTATTGCCATGGACAGCCTAGGTATTCTTTTATTCTCCCCTGAGATTGCAACAAATGAATTATGAAGTTTATTTAAGAACAATAATTGCAAGCTGCAAGTGTTTTAAGTGTCAGGCTTGCACTTGAACATGCATACATTATTAAATGTAATAAATTACATTCAAATATATTTCTTTATTACGGTAACCAGAAATACTTTCTTTATTTGCCCATAATCTTTTCACTGTTGCCACGAAAATGCATGCATTTCACATATGACTGAGTATTATCAATTGAAGTAACATTGGTTATACTTCTAAATTGAATTTCCCACCATTAACAAGTATAATAACTAAGGGGCAGAAGCACAAAGATTTTTAATGTTCGAAAATGGCCCAATTAATGTACAAATGACCAATTGCGAATTGGTAACTTACCAAATCGCAATTAGGGTTTGTGATTCGGTGTTAGGAAGGGACTTGTTTAGGGCATCCGTTCCTAATATCACAATTGCAGTGACATGTATGAATGATTTGTGAACGCAATGCGATATCAATACATTTGCAATTTACCACCAGCTTCAAGTTGGTAATCCATTTGTAAATGGGAAGGGGCCCCCAATGCACCCCTTCCCCTTTGTGAATGTTTGTAAACATATTGCTTGAGAGCAGGCAGAGGTCCCACGGACCATAGCCTACCTTCTTTTTGAAGCACATCCCATTTTTGGCAAGGAAAATGGACTGCATCAAAAACCAAATTGCTTTATTGAATAGCAATCTCAGACATGGTGGTATGCTGTCCCCTTCAGGCCACCATCCCTATGATTTTTCCGGTGTCCAAATAATCGCAAACCAAGACCTACCTCATTCATATTCATGAGGTAGGTGTATTTATGACCCACTGGGAATTGCAAAATGTGTAATACACACATTTGCACATAGGTGTTTGGGATTACCAAAAACAAATCGCAAGAATTCACTATTTGATCATCGCAAATGAGTACCTACGCACATCTGGCCCTAATTTACAGGACTAGGGGTATTCAGAGTGATTAAAAAAAATGTGTAGCTATACAAAGCACATAGCTGCTCATAGTTAAATAAAAATGGGGTCTAATGGGGTCTGCTGCCACTGAGCAGCCATCCACCCGTTTTGTCGTTTCATTTAAATTATTTTATTCACAGTTTTCCCTTGTTTTTATCCCCGCTCGCTCTGCTACACTATAATTAGTGCCCTCACCGCTATTTTGGCGGGCCGGTCCCTCGCGCCTCAATATTAGGTGGGCGCCATCTTGGGTGGGTGTTGGGGAAGCGCTCGCGTTGACTCGCGCTCTAGCAGTCAGGTGGACTGACTAGAGGCTGACTCGAGCTCATTACTTAAGGCAGGCAGGAGGTAGGTTCTCCTTGCTTAGGCTCTTCACTGCTGCATTTACGCCCGCATTTGGATGCATTAGGACGCTCTAGCGTATTTTAAAACCTCCCGTTTTGATATTTTTTTTAATATTTATGGATATTTGTAAAGCGCGAACTTTCGCTCCGGAAGAAGCATCTTGGCGCTGAGCATGCGTGTAAGTGATACATGGTGAGAATCTAGATAGCTGCCAGTACAGAGGTGTCTGATTGTTGATACACCCATGTCTTCAGGAGTTTCCTGAAGAGACTCTCCTTTTCAATTAGTCTGAGGTTGACGGGTAAGTTGTTCCACGCCCTTGCTGCCAGGACGGTGAAAGTTTTCCCACCCCTAGCTTTATACTTGAACCTCTGGATCGTGATGAGATTGGTCCCTGAGGATCTCAGACATCTTGTGGGGTTGTAATGCGTGAAACGATTAGCAAGGTAATGGGGCCCTGTATTTTTCGTGGAATTAAACACAGTCAGTAGAAGTTTGAAGAGGATTCTTTTGTGGAGTGGCAGCCAGTGGAGGGAGTTTAGTGCTGCTGAGGCTGATGACCTTCTAGGGAGTTTCAGTACCAATCTGGCAGCCGCGTGCTGTATACTTTGTAACTTCCTAAGAGTGGACTTCTTCACACCAGCCATTAAACCATTGCAGTAGTCGAGTCGGGAGAGTATTAAAGCTACCGCGACCGATTTTCTAGCTGCAATGGGGAGGAAGTCGAAGAATTTCTTTAAGGATTTAATAAGTCCGAAGCAGCGCCCAGCAGTGATCCTGACGTGGTCATCGAAAGAGAGGGATGAATCAAATTGTACGCCTAGGTTCCGAGCGGAAGACACTGCACTGGGTGGGGCCTCTGATCCTTTGGGCCACCATTCTTTCGGGCAGAAAGATAGATCTTTACCCAGCGGTATGATTTCGGTCTTCGCACTGTTTTGTCGTTTCATTTAAATTATTTTATTCACAGTTTTCCCTTGTTTTTATCCCCGCTCGCTCTGCTACACTATAATTAGTGCCCTCACCGCTATTTTGGCGGGCCGGTCCCTCGCGCCTCAATATTAGGTGGGCGCCATCTTGGGTGGGTGTTGGGGAAGCGCTGTATTGACTCGCGCCCTAGCAGTCAGGTAGACTGACTAGAGCCCTATTTAAACTGGCTATTATGGCGCGCAGCGTGTGCGCGCTGCGAGTGCGCCGCAGTAACGCCGGAGTCACACCAGAGTCCAGCCCGTCTGCGCCCGTCCGCGCTGAGGACGGGCTGGACGGCAGGACATTTGGCTTAGGGACCTCCGACTCCCGATACTTTAGATATTCTATTCAGACTTTACTCGAGCTTAAACCCCATAGGCTTATATGTTCTCATACATGCTCACCGGATGACATCCTACGCCCTTTATCATGTGGATGCCGGCTGTCAGATACGGCAACCTCTACGCCCCCTTCATCTAGTCATATGCCTTTACCATCCCTTTCCCCCAGAGTTAGGACATTGAAGGAAGATTGTATCCTCCTAAATGCCCGCTCGCTTATTAAAAATAACATCTTGTTTAAGGAATTTGTATCAGATAGGAAGCCATCCCTGGTTTTCGTTACGGAAACTTGGGCAAAGGACTCCTCCGGTCCAGATCTTATTGATGCTGTCCCTGAAGGATACTGCCTGGCTCGTCATGATAGACTGGGCCGGGTGGTAGGAGGGTTAGCAATCCTCTACAGGGATCACTTTCATTGCCACACTGCTTCTATCTCTGTCCCTATGGACAGTTTTCAAGCTCTATTCTTTTCCATAAAAAGCGGCCATAGTGCCTTCTTTAATGGAATTTTGATATATCGCCCTCCTGGGTCATGCACTGATTTTGGACAACGGCTCCTCCACGTCCTAGAACCCTACTTTGGTCGGAAAGATCTCACAGTTCTGGGAGACTTTAACTTTCATTTGGAGAGGTACGACATTAACGATACTAGTTCAAGTTTTATTTATTTATGTTTTGGCTCTCATAGAGGGCCACATAAAAAGACATACAACACATTGAAGATCAATTACAGATTCAAACATGATATTCCATAAACATATGTTATACAAGTCCATGCATCATCCATTAACAAAAGTACAACAGAATGCTGACGCCAGTTAAATAAAATAGCGTATTAATAAATATCTAAAAACCCTTTAAAAAATTTAAAAATGTAGAAGCAGAACATTTCATTTAATGGCGAGTATAAAAATTGTAAAAAAATATTTACATTGGATATACCCAAACGGATGCAGATTGGTTTTAGCCATTTGAGGCGCAAAGTGCGAAGTACCGGGCAAATCAGCAAAACGTGCATACGGTCCTGTATACTTAGGTTACAAAAATTACACATTTTAGATGATCCATACCATTTAGATAGTAGTACATTTAATGGTAATAGGTCATGTCGGAGGAGGAACCACAACCTTCTAATGCCATGAGGTATATTCCATAAAACATAGGCTTGAGCTTTCTTGGCAACATATGAGTTAAGAAGAAGATCACAACCCCTTTTCTTTGTATTTCATTCTTATCTAATTGAAAGCATAGTTCCCAGGATGCCTGTTTTAACAGGATTTTTAGTTGCAATTGAGAGTGCCGGAACAAAGTACTTTCATCTAGTTTCAGAAGAGTCACTGCTTTTCTGAAATTCTTTACAAGTTGTGAAAACTCTTTAAAGTTGCCTAATAATTCGCTTTTAAGTAAGGCTCTCATCGTCCCCGGTTCTGCTCTGGCAAGTGAAGCCACCCAACGTACCAGGGCACATAATCCCTGCACCCAACTGCTCCTTAGCCCAAACTCAAGTCTACACGCTGCCAGAGAGCAATTGGTGTTTAATGAAGCCAAGGATCTGAGGAGTTTCCCTTCGATTTTATGGCAGAAATCCCAGAGTTTTAACTCAACGAGTTCAATACCATAGAGAAGGGTAGCAGGGATCTTAGCCCTATAGACCTCAAGCATACAAGAGAAGTGTCTTTTACCGGTCGCTATATATAGTGAGTTTATGCCTTTACCATGTGCGAGGGCTTTTCGAGAACATTGATCAATATGAGGCCTCTCACTCAGGTTGGCCGCAATAATTTTTCCCAAAAAGGTGTAAGTTTTGACTACCTCCAGCTTTTGACTACCAATGAACCACCCAAAATTTTCCGAGCGGCACATCTTTTTCCCCCCTATGCACATAATTTTGCTTTTAGATATATTAATCCTCATAGAGTGGGAAACTGCAAAATCATGGAGTGCTTGCAACCTATTTGCTAAACCTTTAGGTGTTAAATCCAAAACAAGAATGTCATCGGCGTACATCAGGCAGGAAATGGAAGCCCCCCCTATCACTGGGGCAATGCCCTCACAGACGGATATAACTGCAGGTAAATCCTGTGTGTATAGGGAAAACAGCAGAGGCGCCAGGAGGCAACCCTGTTTCAGGCCGTTTAAAGAAGGGATGCGATCAGAAAGACCCCTTTCTCCCCCCTGCAGCACCCTGCACCAGGTTTCCGTATGTAATGTACGAACAAGTTCTAACAAGTATCGGGGAATTCCAAGAGTTGATAATTTTCTCCACAGCGTTCCGCGATCCACTCGATCGAACGCTGTGGAGAAATCGATGAATGCTGCATACACAACTCCCCCTCTCACTTGCGTATACTTGTCCAATATCACATGAAGGGTGGTCAAATTGTCTAGAGTGCCATGCTCCCTACGGAAACCCGTTTGTTCGAGTGGAAAATATTATTCTCCTCCACCCAGTCCGAAAGTAGATTTAAAAGACACTTCGCAAAGATCTTACCGACTGAGTCGAGGAGAGCAATCAAACGATAATTGCTAGGGATATCCCTTGCGCCCTTCTTAAAGATAGGGACCAAGATACTACCCCTCCAGGATGCTGGTACCTTCTTCGAATCAAAGCAAGATTTGAAGAGAGGATAGAGTATTTTACTCCAGAGGGAGGGCTCCTGCTTCAGGACCGTCATGGGGAGTTCGTCCGGCCCCATTGCACCAGATGAACGCATATTCTTTATAGCCACAGCTATTGTTTCCTCCGATGGAAACTTAGTTTCTCCTTCGGAAGATAAATCGGGGAGGCTAGTATCCATTGAAGAACCATACCCCCCATATAGATCCCAAATATAGGTAGACCAAACATCTTCAGCAATAGGGATTGGGCAAGGGGTTAATCTATTGCCACATCCCGTCCCGATTATAGACCAAAATTTGCGGATATTACCATGCGCTACTGCTTCCCTTAGATTGATCCATACTAGGTCTTCCTTTTCCTTTTTTAGTTTCGCCTTTAATCTAACTCGCTTTCTTTTTAACCTCAAAAGTTCTTTTTCCCGTTCCCCAGATCTACATAAAAATTGGGCTCGGACTAATTTATTTATTTCTTTATTCAATGTACGTAAGGCACTAGGCATGTATACCCGCTTCGGGGGACATCTAACCTTTTTTGCATCCAAGATGATGTTCCGCATAAAGTTTTCAAAACTAGCAATTTCCGAACCATACCAAGCATTCAGGTCTACTATGGTTTTACATAGAAAAGTATGTACCCCAGAAATTAAAGATGGATTCCAAAAAACATCTACCAGAGGATGCATGGAAGGCTGTATCTTTACTATTAATCGCCCATGATGCCGTACTGGGAGGTTTTAGGGAGATAGTCAGAAGAATTATATTGTGATCACTCAATGTCGTTGGGACTATCATCAAATCCAGGATACGCGGAAACATGTTATAGTCCGAGATCGCATAATCAATTATAGAGGGCTTACAATGAGATTTATGCGTAAATTTTGCAGGTACGTCAGAGGGGAATCTCCCATTTAAAATAAGCCCCTCGACTCCTGAAAGTTCCTCCAATAGGATCTTCCCTCTCTTACTAGTTATTATTTTATCTGGGAGAAGGGATTGTGGAACAAAGTGCGCTTCTTCTTTGGCTTTATTTCTAAAAAGATTCATACTGGAGTTAGATATTTTGCAATTTAAATCACCCACAAGTATAACTTCTGAAGGAGGTGATATTTTTTTAATCTGGCCGATATATTGAAAAACCTGCTTCAACACACCATTAAAACACTCTTCCGGAGGGATATAAGCATTAATAATTATAACAGACGCCATCTTTGGGAGGGAGGGGAGATTTGCTATAGTTATGGCTTGGAAAAGGTTACTTGGGTCAGTATACTGAGAGAATTTCCAGTTCCATTTATTTGATAACAGGCACGCGATACCCCCCTTAGCATGCCCTTTCTTGGAAGCAGCCGCCGGGACCTCCAACACAAAGTAATCCTTTCCAACATCGATTCTATTAATACACCAAGTTTCTTGAATACAAATCACGTTTGCACCCAACGTGAATAGAAACTCGAATTTCTCTGGACTACTGTGTACCCCGGCAGCGTTCCATGAAATGATTTTCAATTGATTGTTAAAGGTGCTGAAACAATATGGGGTTATCTGTGGATTTGGATGATAAAGCGTTATGCAGCCAATTTCACCGATTAGAGTCCTCTATTTGTGAGGAATTCTGAATCAGTGGAGGTGGTTTTACCTGGGAAACCAGGCGTTTTCCTTTTGCTACCCAGATTTTTATATCTTTAAATGGAGATGTAGACCCAATTTGTCCATCATCCTTTTGGGGCATCCTATGGGAAACGTCTTTATATCCAAAATTCACTATCGGTAAAACATCGATACCTGTGCGTTGGAAATTCTCTGCCTGTTGCAAAACCAGATTTACAATTATTTTAGAATAAAATTTGACCCTTATGCTTGAAACATTATTTCCCCCTAGCAAAGTGACTAACTCAATGTCGCTTGTTTGAATACGGTGTAATTTATCCATTTCACTAAAGCGTTTGAGTAGCCATGTTCTATTTAGTGGTAAATCAACCTCAAATAGGGAAGAAAATCCAACACATACGTGTCCACATAAGATGTGGCCTCTTTTCGTTTAAAAGTAGAAAGTGACGGTTCCCCTGTCCCAGCTATACAAGTAAAGGGGGAGGCCAGTGGATTAAGTAGCTCAGATTTAACTGGATTAATAGTCCTTAAGCTCAATTCAAGGGAAGATTTTGGGCCCAAGCTGTCCTTTTGTGTTAAAACCTCCCTAATCATGCGTGGAGAGTTTCCAGAAGACTCTGAGGCAAGATGGGGAGGCCTGGCTTCCAAAAGCACCCTTGCGGTAGGTGGAATAGGTTCAATGGCTTTATCTTCTTTGTCAGTTAGAATTATAGAGTCTTGAAAAATTATCCGCCTCTGTCTCTTCTTCTTATACTTACGCACCAGTTTCCTTTTATTTCCTTTATATTTTTTATGTTTTCCATTTTTTTCCCTTCCTTCTTGATTGACCTCGGGACTAGCTTTTTTATTTTCCGAGCAGAAGATTGGAAAAAGTTCTTGTGGTACATGACAATCAGTGCTAGGCATAATTTCTTCCGCTATCCCCAAATCCGCCTTCATGATACAATTAGGTGCAGCAGTTGCAGACCAACCTTTAGCACTGTTATTGTGTGGTGCGGCTGGCACTGGTTCAGGGACCTTTAACTTGGAGTTTTCTGTACACACCTCGGCTTCCCCCTTATTTAGTTTAGTACCATGTGAGAAGAGGGGGGTATTCCTCATTTCCGGTGCTTTTTGCAATAGATTTTGTAAGATTTGTGTAACAGAGTCCAGAATACAGTCCGAGCTGCCAACAAATTTTCCCAGTAGGAACAATATAGAGGCTAACAGATGTTCAAGTGCAATCAGAGATTCTGACAAAGGTTTATCTCCTGCCCCGACAGTAGGACAACTGCCGGATAAGTTAAGAAATGGGCTCCTGGAAGTACTTAATACATCAGACATACATTGGCTATTCGCAGATGGGGTACTGCTATAAAGTAGCATTCCGGATGGAGTCGCTCCTCCTAAAGGATTATTAGTTTCCGGAGCAACCGGACTAATCGGCTTGACATAGCGGCCACAGAGTTCCAGGTCAATAGAGAGCGGCGGTGAGGCTTGACCATCCATGCTGTTCAGGTGAGACTCCAAGAGTGGAATGGAGTTATTGGTTAGCGAATCATTAAGTACGAGTGCAGGAAGATTATTATCCTTGCCCTCCTCAAAATGCACAATGCAAGGGGTGACCGTGGATGACACTTGTGGTAGCTCAGAGGACACAAGAAGAGTGATAGTATCTGTAATGTGTATATCATTTTCCTGGATATCAGGGGCTGTATTATCTTTTCCAGCAGCCATTGAGGATTTTTCCACCGGTTTTTCCCAAAGTTCAAAGAGCTGACATTGGCCCTTTAGCAGCTGGTTATTCACAGACTTATTTCGCAGGGGATTTGATTTTGTTTTCGCGCAAGATCTTCCTCCCACCAATCTCCCAGAGCGGAGTTTTTTTGTCATCTTTTACTGCGGGCTTCCCACACTCCGGCTTTGCAAGATAATGATATAACAATATAAAAATACGTAAAAGTTAATGAAGCACAATAAAAACGAGTAAAAATGAATCAGTGCAGTCAGCGATCAGGTACTTTAGGTGACGGAAAGATGCAGTCCTCAACAGAGATACTAACGACAACTGGACCTAATAGGATAACATATGGCAAAACAAATCAAATAACGGGGCCCAGCCCGGCCTACCTCGGCCACTGAGGGCCACAGAGGGCCCGCCCTTTGCCCGGGCTTAGCCCGGCGCCGCCCGCGCGCGTCCCGCGATGCGCGGTGCCTCAGCGCAATTTGTTCCAGCTGAGGGGGGCGTGGCAGGGAGGTTCTCAAGCCCAGCTGGCTTCTGGTCGTTGGTGTTCCCTGGCCTCCTGGACGGCCAACAAGCCCTCAGCAGCGAGTGTTTCCCGCGGAGCGGGAAACGCGAGCGGTAGGTCTCAAGCGCTGTCAGATAGCGCTGCAGATTTCTGTGGAGCACAGGCGCTTACAGAGAGCGCTTCAGAGGACACGGGAGTCTTGAAAGATCAGTCCCCGCAGCGAGCGTTCTCTTTCACAGAGGCTTAACAGGCAGCTTCAACAGCAAACAAAATGAAATGAATTAACGATACTATCTCCTTGCTTGATGCTATGTCAGCTTGTGGTTTTGCCCAATTGGTTAAAGGGGCTACACATCGAGCAGGCCATACGCTCGATGGAATTTTTTCTAATGATGAGAGGCTGACGATCAAGGACCCTATCTTTTTGTCATGGTCCGATCACCTGGCCGTTCCATTTGAGCTAGCCTGTCCGCTCATCCAATCGTCCAAAAACTCTCCGAGCAAAAAGGAATGCCGCAGGAATTTTAAGAATATCTCCAACAGCTCCTTTACCCCGTGGACACTTAATCTGTCCCTACCTCAAGGGGGAAGTGTCTCCACAGCAGTCCTACATTTTGAAAAGACAGTGACTGAGGCACTGGATGACTTAGCCCCGATCCAACTATGCTACCGAGCCAGAAAAAGGCCCTCTGCCCCCTAGTTTTCGGAACATCTTAGACTCCTCAGACAAGAAGTGAGGAGGCGGGAGCGACTATGGCACTCGGGCTGGGACCTAAAGGATAAGGAAGCACATAAGACTCTGCTGAGGAAATATATGGCTGAAATCATAAAGGCCAAACAATAGCATTTTACGGCCCTGACTACCTCACTGACTTCTCCTAAAGAGATCTTCAAGGTAGTGGACTCCCTTATAACCCTCCAAACCCCAGATCCCGTAGTAGCATCCCAAGAGCTGTGCAATAATATTGCCTCTTTCTTTCAGTCAAAAATCTCAGACATTTACTCTGCCTTGGAGCTGCAAAAATCTCTCATTAGTGGGTCTCCTGCTCTGGGATCTATGGACCTTGCCCCGGCTGAAACACTCCCTTTGGGAACCTTAGACTCTTTTCCCCCTCTTTCTCTGGAGGACTTGGATGATCTCCTCAATAAAACTGAATCAGGTTCACCCCTGGATGTATGCCTGCTCAGGATCCTCAAACAGTGTAGGGATACTCTCCTGCCCCCCCTGGTTGACATAATGAATAGAGCCATGAGGGATGGCCTTTTCCCCACCCAATGGAAAAACGCGGTGATAAAACCTTTACTTAAAAAGGCCTCTCTGGATCCTGCGGTTCTAAAAAACTTTAGGCCCTTATCTCTGCTCCCTGCTCCAGCAAAGATGCTGGAAGCACATCTTAATAAACATCTTGCCGCATTTGTAGAGAGTTCGGGCTGTCTTGACTCCTCCCAACATGGTTTCAGGAGGGAACACAGCACCGAGTCGGCCCTCACCATAGTGTTGGATAATATCCGCACGCGTGTTGATGGGGGCCAGACCACCCTCCTGATCCTTTTGGATCTGACGGCGGCCTTTGATACCCTCTCTCCCTCAGTGTTAACAGCTCGGCTGAGGGAGGTTGGGGTTCAGCCTTAGATCTACTCACCTCTTTTCTCAGTCATCGAGTGCAAAGAGTGAAGTTGGGGGAGTATCTATCTCCGTCCCTGCCCGTGCAATGTGGGGTTCCTCAGGGGTCGGCGCTTAGCCCGACCCTATTCAACATCTATGTGACCCCACTTGCCAGGCTTATTAGATCATATGGGATGGAGATAGTATCCTATGCGGATGACACCCAGATCCTTGTCTCTCTCTCCCAGTCAGGTGCCCCGACTGCCTCCAATTTTAGATCCTGTATGGAGGCAGTCGGACAATGGATGATTCACAATTCATTAAAACTGAATGGGGAGAAGACGGAGGTGATGGTGTTTGGAGGGAAAGATGACGTGTGGTCATCCTGCTGGTGGCCAGACTCCTTAGAAGTCTGCCCCTCCCCTACCTCCCCTGCAAAAAATCTGGGGGTCATGATTGATCCTGCCCTCAACTTAGATAAACAGGTTAGTAGAACTATCTCTACCTGTTGGGGCATCATCCACATTCTGTGGAGAATCAGGCATTATCTATCTCTGCAGGCAAGAAAACAGCTTGCAGTTGCCCTCATTGGTTCCCGGCTGGACTACTGCAATGTGCTGTATATGGGACTGAATAAGAGTCTATTGCAGCGCTTGCAGGTAGTCCAGAACGCTGCTGCCAGGTTTGTGCTGGACCTCCCCAAGCGTGCCTCGGCCACAGCGGCCAGAAAACTGCTACATTGGCTCCCTGTTGAGGACCGTATCCATTTCAAGACCCTATGCATGACTTATAGGGCCCTTACCAAAAATAGTTCCACTGGTGTAGGATCTATCCTGTCCCGCTATATTCCCTCCAGGGACTTGCGTTCCTCTAGTAGACTTCTCTTATCAGTCCCTCGAGTCAGAAGAGCTAAATGGGGTGGCAGGGCTTTTTCCACCTTGGCGCCCAAGGGGTGGAATGCCCTTCCACTGGAACTAAGATCCCTACCCACTCTTCAGGCATTCAGAAGTGCTCTGAAGATGCATCTCTTTGTGCAGGCTTACCTGTAACGGTGTCATGCCTATGTTAATGATATGCTTTGTTAGGCGCCTTGATGCCTTCGGGTTATTGTCTGCGCGATATAAATTTTATTCAAATCAAATCAAATCAACCAATTTCTTACACTGTGCTCCCGTTATCAGCTCCTAATTTTCCCCAGCCACAGGTTGAAAAACACCAAATCCACCCACAGTTGCCCCAGCACATCAGGCATGCTCTATCTTCTGTAGGAAGAATGTCCCCACGTTGCTAGTTGCCACACCTGTAAACTTGCCCTCTGCCTATCATCCCTGCTAGCTGTCGCACTGTCCTGGCAGACCTGCCTACCACCAACAAATCTTGCTTTGAGGTTAAAACTACTGCAATGCCATTTCCTGTTACTGGCTTGCACACCCAGTGGTAGATTCACAAACATTCCGCGCTGGTTTAGGGTCATAAAAGTGATGCTAACCAGCACAAAATGGGTTTGTTCCTAATTTACTTTCCAGTACAAAACTTGTTTTGAATCTGGGAAGTACCCTAAAAGTAATGCAAAGAAGCGCAAAGCACTACTTTGCACTGCTTAGCGCAAAGGGGGAGTTACATGGGTTGTACATGGGCATTCCCTTGCAACAACCCATGCCTTTTGACACAAAAACCCATTTGCAAACAATAGTAGACAGGGTTTAGCGCCAAAACTTAAGACCATTTAAAAGGAGGCTTTAAAAGGAGAAATGTTTCATTTCTCCTTTATTTCCTAACTTTTCATGTGTGCTGGCATAGTATTTTGTATTGGAAAGGTACCCTTCCAGTATAAAACCTATGGTAGAGTCAGGTACGCACCCAAGCACTATGGTGCTAACTTGTGTGCCTGGCACACGCCAGCTAAAATCTGCGCCAGAACAAAGCAGAGGGGAGGAGAAAGCTATATCTCTGTAGATAAGGCGTTCTCTTGCTTTGCTTCCTCCATGTCACTCAACACAGCATTATTGGCTGCTGAGTTGCGGTCTGTGATGTTTTAAGAATCTGGGCCCTAGAGTCATCTGGCAGCGGTCCATGAGACAGAAGTCCTGGGCACTCATACTTTGATAAAAATGGAAAACTCTGGCTACTTCTGTAGCTGAATTATTCTCAGTTTTGCCATTTGCATGCATCCGTTTTAGGATATGAACACCCTTTAACACAACCTGTAAAATTCTCTGTATATGTGGAAGAAATAAACATTGTAAAACAACCAGAAATCGGAAGAGGAAGAAAAAGGACCCGAAGTGGTACTGATGCCACTTCCAAGAGGGAGTGCATTAAGGACAGTAAGAGGGAGGAAAGTGAGGAAGCCGAAAATGAAACAAGTCTCATGCGCAAGTGGTAGAGAGCCTTTAAGGCTTGGGCATACTGGGCAATCGAGCAGGGCCCTCACCTTCAAAGGGTGCTCCTGAGAAGGTAAACTTTCTCTCTTTCTAGCTAACCTCTATCTATTTCCATTCCTCAATCTCTATCCTCTCTGCATAACTCTGAATCTGTGTCTCTGTTCCCAGTGGCAGTTTAAGGATTTTTGTGAGCCCTGGAAAGACATATTTCAACTGTTTTTTGTGAACCCTGTTTCTGAAAGTTTGTTTGGTATCATGAGGGCTTCAATTAGCAGAAAATGGGGAGCACATTTATGAATGGGGCACTATAATATTTCTTGCCCAAGGTCCCAAAAATCCTTACGACAACACTGGCAAGAGGTCAAAAGCAGAGAGGCCAGGTCAACTGAAAGAAGGAAGGAGGAGACACCAGGGCTGGACTCACGACAAGGAGAAGGGAACTCAGCAGAACCTGCAGGCACAGTGAGTGTTTTTGAACTGTGCATCATGCAGGAGGAGAGTGCTCTTATCCCTGGGGCCATGGTCCAAAATACAGGCCGGGTTTACAGGCAATTCCATCAAGATATTAATATACACGCAAACCACCAGTGGCAAGCTGATAACACAATTTGGAAGCTGGGGTTTTTCAAGTTCAAATATATTCACTATCCCACATTAAAGCCAAGGGTGGAACACAAAACGAGGAGAATTTTAAGGTCCCCACTCGATCGCAGGAAAAAGGTCACTGGGAATGGGCAATATATTTTCTTGGATAACAACTCAAACTAATGTGTGACCCGTGTTTCTCGCAAGGAAACTGGAAATACACCCTCATGCGAGTAAAGGGATGAATCGAAGAGACCAAGTAAAGCTAAACCAACAGATAGCTAAATAAGAGAAAATGCAGAACCAGAGGAGTACTGGGACTTAGAAAGAAGGACAACCCTTACCCGTCTGGGGAGGAAGTCCCTTAAACAAATTAAGAGAACGTAACTATCTATATGGACATTGGACATTGAAATAAAGCGTGTTCAAACTTTTTCCGTACACATCCTTTCACACACACATTAATAAACCAATTTTCAAAGTATAGTCTGTATGTCCATCCTGTCTGAAGTATTGGTGCACTGGTAATGTGAGCTTCGGTCTATGGTTATTCTAGTGTGTAGTGCCTGGTATTTGTTTCCAACTTGTGTTCCTACTGTCATTCAAGTGGACCATTTTGGGGATTTTGACACGTACTGTAAGTTGGATAGCAGCTTCCAGTAATTCAAATGTATTTCAGACCTTGTTCATCCATCCATTCATCCTATCATTCACTCACACCACCAAACAGAGGATACCCTAATAGTTGAAGAAATGTTTTACTTCATTTGGTTTGGAAATACTTGTTACGTGTGCAGGGACAATGCAATTCATCACAAATACCATTCATCAGTATGTCCTTCATACTTGAAATAAATTCTTTATACTGTTAGTGTGAATAGTATTATTTTCTTGGTCATTTTAGGTTTTGAGAATTTGTCCTTCTCTCTTCTTTTCAATCTTCAATAAATTCAACAGGGCCTACAGTGTATCTTATTCAGACACACAGGTTTCTCTATTTCAAAATGAAACTGTTCTCTTGAATTGCGGTGGCAACAATGGAATACAGTCGCATTTTTAGCTCTGCATGACAGTAAGAGCCAGATGTACAGTGGTTTTTGCATGCGCAAACATGTTTGTGAACCCGTTTGCGCATGGGATGTGTAAAAACCCTATTTTGCGACTCGCTAAATAGGGTTTTGCGACTTGCTATTTGGAAGTGGCGTTCCCTTCCTAGGAGCCTGCGCAACCCTATGTACAGATGTTTTGTGTTCGCAATTGCATGCACAAAACAATCGCAAATTACCACCCTCTTCAAGAGGGTGGTTATGGGGTCGCAGAATGGAAGGGGTCCCCAGGGGACCCCTTTCCCTTTGCAAACACAGGTGAAAAATGAAACAAAAATGTTTCATTATTTTTTTTAAATGCATCCCTTCCTTTAAGAAAAACGGGCTGCATTTGAAAACAAAACTGCTTTATTTGAAAGCATTCCCAGACATGGTGGTCTGCTGAGCCCAGCAGGCCACCATGTATCGAAGGGCCTGCCATTCCCAATGGGGTCGCAAATTGCGAGAGCCTTATTAATATTCATGAGTCTCTCTATTTGCGACCCGATTGGGAATCACTAACAGTGTGTTACACACTGTTGTACATCCTGAATAGCACCTCGCAAATTGCGAGTCGCAAAAGACTCTCAATTTGCGAGGCGCTATTTAGGCCATCGTACATCTGGCCCTAAATGTTTAGCATTTATCCATTTTGTCTGCAGTTCCTCAATAGCACACATATGATCAGATGGTTCATTTACTTGTGCTTTATAGTGTACACCAGCATGATGATGTATTGTATGTGCAATGTTTGACAGCATAATTGTGTGCCTTTTAGAAGTTTCTCGTATAGTTTGAGATACTGGGTTTGAATTTTCTTTCTCGTTTGGACATCTCATGTGGACACAGTTATCTCGCTATCAGCCATCGGGTACTAAAGTACTAAACTAAAGTTAACATGTGCATCAGTAAACTCTGGGTTACCTGCTGAAGCAACCTGTTGCCTGATCTTTCTTGACAATATTTCCTTGCCACTCGCCCTTTGCATAGAGCAGGAAATACTTTGTGTGGCCTCCTCCACTTCTCCTACATTTGAAAGTATAGTAAATCAGAAGTGTCATCTAGAATTTGTCCTTCAGTTTGATTGTGTCAGTATTCAGCTATGTCATCATTTTATGATCTGTTGAGGAGAGGCCAAAAAAGATATGCTGTTATAAATAAATGACAACGTTTACAGATTTTGAAAATCAAGGCACAACATATTTGCTGTAGGGAGAAAACACTTTGTGTTCTGTATCAATTCTACCAATACCTCGAAACAATTACTGCAGTTGTGTCGATTTGCAGAATGAGGTAATCCAGCCAGGTTTTACTGTTTTGTCCATGACGATCTCAAAGTTTTCATGAATTCTTTGATTTCTTCTGAATTTCTCTTCACCATTCTCATAGTCAATTTACCAAACTTGTTCTCCCATATCTTATTTCAACTGACATGCACATTCGATGGCTCAAAGCACCACAGTCTTCGATTCATTGGCAATCATCTAGTCCATGAGCTATTTCAAGAGGAGCCTCACTGAGTCTGACTATGCGTTTATGTGAGCCTAATCTGTAGCTGGTAGAGTACAAGCATATGCCCTTTCAGGTGGTCAAATTTGGAGAAGGCCCACCGTTCATGGTGAGGTGGATAGTCCACAGAATCCCCTCAGGAGTGTTGTGTGGTGTTTAGAGCTCCGAGTGAATTTTCCCGATTCATGCCCTTATATAGGTACAATTCACATTGCCCTTATATAGACATAGAAATCAATCACTTATTTAGACATAGCCCATGCAGACCAAATGCAGGCATGGCTACTTCCACCCGTACCAAACGTCACCACGATTTCTTGGAAAATCGGCTTAAGCAGTTAGGGAACTTCCCCTTGCTTGAATATTGATTGTCCAAGAACTCGGACTTTGCAAAGAACAACTATTCCCCAGGGGTTCTTTCCTGCCGTTATTATGCCCGACTTTGCATCAAGCTATGGCATTCCTAAACACCTTCAAGGTATGAATATGCCTTCTCTTGCTATAGCAAAATATGGTGGTTCGGAGCAGTTCGACTATCTACTTGCCCGACGCAGCTCGCTACAGCAGGTGCCGAAGGAAGCCGACCCTCCAGCTGACACACTGATCAAGAGGCTGCCTTTCTCTTGCCGAGAATCCAGCTCCAGTGTTTCCAAGCTCCCCTTGAGGGGTGTTGTGAAATCGAGTCCTGAGACTGAGATACCAGACCTCCTTCATTCTAACCAAGGTATGGAGCTCATTAGAACCTAAAGAAACCTTTGGAAGATTCTTGGCAAAAACAACTAAACCTATGCTACATAATACTTACTTATTCCCGCATACTAGACTTCAGTTAGGTACATTGGGGTAGATGTATTTAGAAGCACCAGTTGAGTATTTTTAGTCAATGTTATTTATGTATGTATTTTTATATGGCTTAGAAACCATACAATGCTTTTACAGTATTATTTTATAATACTATTCTCGCTCTACATATTATACCTTTTTATTGAAAACACCTGTCTCTCTATTTCTCTACAACTCTGTTGAAACGAAGCATGCACGATTGACTGAGTGAAATACTTATCTATTGTTTCCGTGACTCTAGAGATATTTCTTATTCTTGGGAAACAAAGTTGTCATGTTTATGCGGTTGTCAGAAACTAATCTCATCTTGTGAATTCGAGAAAGTTTCTAGTGACCTCTGAGTTAGCTGGCATACACCCAATTAAGTTTATAATCTATAGGGTATATTTTTTCAGTGCGCAGACCCTATTGGGATTATAGAAACTACACTACATGGCACCCAGTGTTTGGTAAGGCACTAATTTAATGCTAGATACTAAAGTAACTCAGTCGTGCTTTTCTCAGAGACCCCTTTTTTCCCGTAAAATACTCCAATAGGTGTCTGGAGTGGGAAAAAGGATATCATATCCGCCATAGCTGATTAGGATGAAAATCCTATGTATTAGTTTTTGGTTTGTTCAACATTGAAGGATACAGTTTCCAAAATATTGTGCATCTCATCTTTGTGTCCTTGAAACTTGCTCTGCAACTCTCATTAAATAATGTCGGTTAACAGCAACAACACCGCAACCGGTGGAGCTGCAGTAAATCCAGCAGTTTTTGACATAACAGGTTTCCAAGAGACCGACGCGGATGCTATAATCATCCCAGAAACTTTAAGAAAAGCCATCACTATGAAACTTATAAGAAATGGCCTATCAGCAAGAGGTGGTAGGGTAGTGTTTGTGATAGAGGCACACAAATATCATCAGACAGAGGTATTTTATTCATGGATAATCTTCCCTGAAGCAAATCCAATATCAAAAGTGTTTCACTTCTACAAAGAAGATGAAGCTCCAGAGGAATACATTCCTTTCGAAGATGTTGAAATTCCACTAACATACCAAGAGCATGCGCTCTGGTTTAAAGGCACCCTAAAACATACACATCACATTACCAGGCTCGGTCCACTAGGTAGACCAGGAGCAACATGGCCGGTATTAGCCAGCTATACACCAAATCCTGCAATTGAAAATATGACGGATGAGGAACTATTAGTTCAAATAAAAGAGCTAATTAAAATCCACAGACAATTGGTTCAATATGTCATGCGAACCTTTACTGTCCAAACAGCAATAAGGATTACACAACACACCCCTTACCAGGGGAACACAAATAAAATTACACCACAAACTATACAATCAGTCATTGGCAAATTACCTGCAAAACGGGACCAAATTCCATTCTGAATAGCTTAGAAAATTACTCAAATCGAGGCAGTATTTCCTGATACTACCCCTCATGACATAAACACAGAATTCTAACAATCTGTTTACCTATGGGGATCGCACCACATCTGGAGGTCTGCGACACTTGGGGTACAGTCTTTGCTGAAATCTACACTAAAACTCATGGTGTTCAGTCTACGGCGGTAATACCAGACGTCCTGAAACAGATTCAAAATGAATACGGGGCAGAACCTGCTCTAAATCTAAGTATAAAATTACTGAAAGATTTCAAACAGGTCTCAACAATAATATTAGCTAATGTTAAAGGTGAAGCAGTATCCGTGACGATCCGCCAAAAGTTAAGAGAATTTGATGTGAATGAGCAACTATATGAACTGGCCAGAATAATTGAAAAATCCTATGAAGAACTAGGTAGAGACAGTTTGGGTGGTAAACCAGTGAAACCCCAACTGACTGAAAGTCCTGAAAAGGTCTTTATTAAAAGTACTCCTACTCCTCCCAAAAAGAAGTTGGAGAACACTAAACAGACTTCTAAAGAGAAGCGTTCTCAATCCAGAGGTAGGTCTCCTCAAAAGGAGCCCTCTGAAAAGAGGTACAACCTCAGGAATAGGGAAAATTTGAGAAAAGCTGATAGATATCAAGATACTGATACACATTCCTCTTGTACCTTTCAGAGTTCCTCACCGAAATCCGAAAGAAGAAGATGATCAGAACAAAAGGAAGAACGCGTGTAGTCCAAAGATGACCAGCACGTTCCAAAAAAAAATGAAAACTCAATTCACCAAAAGTAAGCTAGCAGGTCTAAAAATCAGACATGCCGAGGATCTTGAGGACACAACTCAATAACGGGGAATGGGCTCAGACAATGTTAGACAGCGCAGCAGACGTCACCATAGCTCGCAAGAACTTGAAGGATCATCTGGAGACAGTGGGCTTCAATGAGTACATCCAAGTTGAAACTGCAGATACCAGGGTTAGTGTTCCACGTAAGTTATATGAAGTAACATTCCGGACGGAAGGGGACATAACTAGAAAAATAAGAGCACTCTTTTGGGAAAAGCTCTCTCAGGGTTATGACTTACTTTTAGCTGAACAAGATTGGCCACCTGAATTTGTCAGGGAGTGCCCACATGGCGAAAACATCATTATGTCAGCTTTCTCCAACCATTTTCCAATTCATAAAAAATATACCTATGCCAGGAAATGGGCAGTAGCCCAGGCTCCTGTATTATATAAAAATCATGTAGGATGGGAGGAGGATTCTCCTCAAAATAAAATCCAGTAAAAAATCAACCATCTGCACAAAGGCAGTACCCAGTTAAGCAAGAAGCTAAAAAACAGGTCAGGGAGATATTAGATCAACTTGAATACCAAGCTGTGATTGAAACATGCACCTTGTCCATGAACAACCCTTTGTTTCCTGTCTCCAAACCAGACAATACATATTGTTTAGTTTTGGATTACAGACATCTAAACTCTTGTTGCAAAACTTTTGCAGTACAAAATGCACACAGTGCAGCACTAATGAATAACATTGTGCGTAAAAAATACAAAACCACATTAGCTATTTCTAACGGTTTCTTCTGTCAAAATATTGCACCAGAAAGTAGGTATTTGACCTCTTTCTCAATTATGGGGATACACCATCAATTCTGTCGTCTCCCCCAGGGATTCAAGAATAGTCCAGGGTTATTTTCAGCCAGAGTAACAGAGTTACTACAAATCTATGATGATGAGGAATTATCAAAAGTCGATAACATCTATCTAACAGACGATGACTTGGATAGGCATTGAACAGAATGAACACCAGTATTTTGGGTTTCACCTCTGAAGGGTATAAACTAAATTTTAAGAAATCGAGAATTGCCCACCTCAACGTCATTTTCCTAGGGTACGATTTATCAAGTGAAGGTAAAAGCCTGGCAGCAAACTTTCTAGAGAAATGTGCACTGCTCCAACCTCCAAAAACGCTGAAAAACTTACAGTTGATTCTAGGTTTCCTAAATTTCGGAAGAACTTACATTCTAAACTACATAGAAAGGGTTAAACCTCTCTACGAATTAATCAAACCAGATTTCAAACAAATTAATTGCACTCAAAAACACACTGAAATGTTGCTTTCAGTCCAAACGGACATGTTGGCAACAAACATTTGCAAACACGCGTAAACGTATGCAACTTAGTAATCCGAATAATTCCGGGAAGATGCGGATTCACGTGCTTAGCCTTTAATGAAGGAGAAAAAGTACCAATACCTTACAAATCTCACTTGTACACACAAGCAGAAATGAAATTCACCTCTACGGAAAAAGTTCTGACAGCGGTTCAAACTGCAGTAGCAAAAGGGAGAGCCCTCGCACAGGGTAAGCACATAATGGTCGTTACTCCTCTACCTGCCTTATAGGCAGTGACAAAAGTGAGCATTCTGAATGCAAAGGCTTTACTTCCGAGATGAATACAATGGGTTATTTCTCTTGTTGCAACAGAGGTTGAATACGTTATTGACCCTTATTTAAAAACACAAAAAAATCTACATTGTAAACATGAATGTCCTCTGCCTACTGAAATTCTGCCTCTAGAGCAGTATGGATGTATCATTTAGTACAAAGAACTTGAGAGGGGCCCTGAACCTAAAAAGGATAAGAGAAGGGGGAACAACCCACCAGGGCAGTAAATGTATATAACAACATGATTGGGTAGTTCCCAATAATGTAAAGGACCATGGCAGTTCCAAAAAATAGCAATTGCCCACAGAACAGCTAAATGTATTTACATTATTTTATTATCATTTGTATTCATAACAAAATATATATCAAAATATGCATAGAGCAAAATCTATACTTCATTAAATGAAGACTTCATATAATTCATGTAACATCAGCCCAAGAACAGGAAGAACAATAAAAAAAGGCACATACATCACTCACTCATTCTACCAATCTCTGACTCACTCACAAACCGATACATCCATATTGACTCAACCAACTAGCAACTCTCATCAATCAGACAGAAAAAGCGCCGACGCGCGTTTTAGAACAGTGCCGCAGTGGGGAGTTCCTTCATCAGGGCGCAATTCATCCAGATACATAGGAAAGGCACGGTCTTCCAGGAATCCAGGTCAATAAAATTAGATCCTGTTCATAGGTTCTGGGCAAGCAAAAGCATATCTGTGGGCAAAAAAATATAATAAATAAAGAATACACAACTAATAATGTACCCTAGTTCAGGGAAGTATCGTTTAAACTTACGGATCAGCACAGCCCGCGATTGGGGGTAAACAAGCGTATAGTGCTTCTTGCGCGATCGCTAAAGGTTGCTGGCGAGATGGCAAATTCCGACCAATGGGCACTAAAACTCAATCTCTAGACGATTGTACAGCTCAGCCAGCTGCACTACAAGCATTCAAGATGGCGCTTGAAAATACTGATCACAATTTCCCCACACTTATAGTGTGTGATTCATATTATTGCGTTCAATCTTATAATGAATACTTGCAGAACTGGATTGAAAACGGATTCAAAGATGCAAAAGGTGGAACAATCAAGCATAAGTTGCTATGAGAACAAATAGTTCAGTTATGACAAGAACTACAAAAGGCTCATGTGAATCATACAGTGAGTCATCAATGTGATGGCTTTCACGTTGCAGGGAATTCATTGGCTGATGAAGCCGCGAAGGCAGCTGTGCGAACGGCTTCCGTAGCTGCAATCACTCGTTCAGAAACGAAATTAGACGGCGAAATAATGCAAGCTGTCAATGCTTCAAGCAAAGAGCGTGGTAAAACATTACCAAAAGGCTTTCTACTCAAATACTCATACATAACTGATGCAAATAATGTTCAGTTTGCTCGAATCCCTGGAGTGGGGGATAGAATAATTCCAAACATGGAACATAGATTAGGACTACTCTTAGCAACACATGAAGGGCTTGCCTCTGCACATGCAGGTGTTTCCGCCACAGTGTCATTATTAAAACAGCGATACTGGTGGCCGCGCATGAGGAAACAGACAAGAAACTATGTTTTGGAATGTGAAATCTACCAAAAGATGAAAGTCTCTACTGTGAAACGTCCTGCGCAGACACCCTTCTTAATTTCAGATAAACCACTAGCGTGCGTTTACCTGGATCAATGTGGTCCCTTACATAGGGATGGTAACTATAAATATATCATGGTCGCAGTAGATGCATGTACAAAATTCATTTGGATGTGGCCTCAGCGCTCGGCTGACACCCAAACTGTTCTAAAAGATTTGCAAGTCTTTATCGGCACTTATGCAGTTGGCAAGCTACATTCTGACCAGGGTCCTGCACTTAGCTTTAAGCTTACAAAGAGGCCATGACCAGCATGGGCGTTGCATTTCGGTATTCTAGTCCATTCCATCCTGAGGGAAATTCCTTAGTGGAGGGAAAAAAACGGGACATAAAGCAATCTATAACAGCTAGGGTACTAGGCTCGGGTTACGGATGGGTCGAACATCTAATAAGTGTCCAATGTAGTCTTAACAATCTGCAAAGAAGTTCTCTAGGAGGTATCACTCCATATGAAATCCTGTTTGGAACTAGAATGATTGTGCAGGACCTTGATTGTCACACTTCAGTGGTAGAACAAAAACCCTTTGATATCAAAGATCGTTTGGCTGTTTTGCAGGACTTAAATTAAATAAGATCCAGACAAAGTAACGTACTCCAGAAGCCAACAACCACTGAAGAGAAACGATACATCCCAGCAAGGCCTGTCTGGATTACAAAGATTGGGGATCTAGTCAGAGAAAAGATCGCGGACAAGAAGGAATTTGGGCCTTCTTACAGACAACCAGTACCTGTCCTAGCAATCCACGGATCAAGAACCGTGTTACTGCTGCCCCTTGCTGGAAGAAAGGTGAACAGGTTTGTGTCCATTGACCTGGTCAAACCACATCATGGGGCCGATCATAAGTAGTAGGCCAAGTGGACTCCAAAGATGCAGCAGACGCCCGAATCTGGCTACTATCCAAGAGGTTCAAACTGAGAGACTCATCACCTTTGAAGAATCTGCAGTGCGAAAAGAATGAGTATGCAACAAAGCTATGGAACTTGTACCTCTTGAGACCCAAATAACAGTTTGTCAAGAAACGCCTGTCTACAATGAAATAGCAACTGACTATACAAATGTAACAAGTGATCAAGTGGTTCCAGTGATTTCACCAAATCCTGATGCAATCCCTACAATTGACAGAACTGCCTCTGGCTATTTCATTAACGTTAATACGTTTCCAAGGATCCCAGTGAACCTGAAACAACACCAGTAAAAAGAACATTAAAGGAACAAGCAGAACTTTTTCATCAACTGGAAAAGACTTATCTGGTTTCACCATGGATTGAACTTTGGATTGTGTTGGGTGTACTTTTTCTTCTACTTTGGTTGACTCTTGTATTTACTTTGGGAATGCTGATAAATGGAAGATATGTTAAAAGGACACAGCAAGTAAGAACATCAACTTACTCCTCAAGCCACACAAATCATCTCATTGTGAACAAAGAGACTTGTCAGCAGTAAATATCACAGGCGTTCCTATACCTGGTGGTATAGCTTGGGTCAGAACTGAATATGACATTCTTGATCCGGTGGAGCTGTTGAAGATTCCACACCAATTCAAGATTTCCTTGAGTTACTTTGTTTCATCTAGTACCTTTTCTGATGATTGGGACTTCGAGACTGTTAATAATATGATGTCAGACTTAGAAATGTCTGCAAAGTTGACAAATCATGAATACTTAGAAGGTTCATCAGATTATGAACAAATGTATTGTTATAATCACTATGGTCATCATTTCTTGCATACATCTGCAAATCCTAGAAATGTATTAACTTATAACCAATAGGAATATTGTCCTAGGCCACCAAAGGGTAGCTTAAAAATATTTGTTGGCAAATTTCCATACTTTTCAGGGTATAATGTTTCAAATCCAGAATCATTTTACTTTAAAAATGTTAATAAGACAGGAATGAAAAGTAGTTTGACAAATACAAAGCATATTTATTCTGCAGCCTTTTATGCTCAGCTGTCCATATTATGTTTTGACTTTTAGAAAGACAACATTGAGACAAAAACTGTCTGGGGCACAAAAGACTGGCAGGTGCAGGGATTAGAAGCTTTATTTAGAGCCTGCATCATCCCAGAACAAATAATGTTTTGAATGACACTGTCCAACAGACATCTTGTCTTGGGTTAGCCAAGATAAAAGAGATGAATAAACCATCAATACCTAAACCTACACCTGATATCAATAACACTTCAGAGGGGGAGGTCGACGTACATACTATTTTGCTTCACAACAGAACAGATCCAGATTGGAAAAAATGGTTAATCTGACCCACAGACACAACTCTCAAGATAGATTCCTGAATAAGACTCAAGGGTTCACATTCACTAGGCCAGATCCAAGATATGTTCAGAGACAGCATCCAGGGATAGTAACATCATACAGTGTAGGGAAACTGTGCCTTGAATAGCTACACAAGTCCACACTGAAGGAAGTAAAACAACACTTATCTTTACTCAAAGATGGCGCTGACCTGAGGGACTTCTTACAAGGACCGAAGAAGCCGCGTCATACACGTTTCATATACGCCGGTATCTATGCTCTTTATAATGAAGCGTTGAAGATTACACAAGCAGAGACTGCAGAAAGAATACGAGAAATTGATCATATTGATTTAGAGAAATCTCTCTCTGTAGTTGACAATGTGTTAACGACTCTGTCATCCAGAATATATTCTTTGGACAGCATAGTATCCTCTGCCATAGACATAAAGGAACAGGACTTGGTCATGTTGCAACATGGTCAGTCGCAATTGCGTTCTATAATGCTATTAGTCTGGACGTTCCAAAACCTTCATTCAGGCTATATGCCTTGGCGTTTAATCAACACAACGTCGTTGTTTTCTGAATTTAATCTCACAGATAAACAAATCAAATTGGCATAGAGGGGAGCAGACTATACGGTGCTGAGCATTGAAAAACAGGAAACATTGCAATTTACAGTCGCTGAAAAAAAAGCTATTGAATGTATAATACACGGCACAATCACTCAGCCTGTTACATTTTTCCACTTTCAGTATTGTTTAAAACGTATACCAGCAGGCCTATATGAAAGGATGGGTAAAGAATACATCAACACATCCTGGGAATTACCTTATACACACAGATGTTGGAGTGGGGGGAAAGAAGTGTTTCCTAGTGGTAATAATTGTGAAAATGCACTAAGCGGTTCTCTCTTATGTCAGGGTATAAACTTACACGGGGCCTGCGATGGTTCCTCTAACAATTTATCCTGCCACCTGCAAGGTTCACCAGCTGCAGTGATTGATCCAATTTTTAGGCAGCTTTCTAATGGAAGTTACATTATCACATAAGGATTATGGTGCAGGCCATTATCCTGTCCCGTCTGGACTATGGAAACTCATTGTACCTAGGAGCCCCTAGTTCCACTACCAGAAGACTGCAGATTACCCAGAATGCAGCGGCTCGCCTTCTTCTCAACCTGGGCCGGCGAGACTCAGGCACAGCCGCACTCAGGAAACTGCATTGGCTGCCCATCAAAGCCAGAGTCGTGTTTAAATCTATGTGCATTATGCACAAAGCTATGTGGAAAACTGGCCCAGCCATGGTTTGCTCCTTTGCAAACCCTTACCTCCCTAAACGTAGCTTGAGATCCAGCTCAGCCTTCCTGGCTACCGTTAATAGAATTAATCGGGCAAGATGGGGAGGACGCTCCTTCTCTTGGAATGCCGCTAAGGCCTGGAACTCCCTGCCTGACACTCTCCGGGGCGAGCCTAATCTACTGAAGTTCCGTAAGGAACTGAAAACGCTCCTCTTCACCTAATCTGGCTCTGTGATCTTCCTGACTCAAACATTATAGCGCTACGAGGCCTCCGGGTAGAATGCGCTCAACAAAACCCTATTAATAATAATAATAATAATTGAATGATCACAGCTGCGGTGGCATGTTGCCAGGTTTAGCCTATCTCGTAACTGTGTCAGCCAGGGTCACTTGCTGTATGCAAGTATTGTTTCCATAAACTAAGACAGCCCGGGGGTCGCCGTCATGGCCTTCATTGAACATCTCTTCTATACAAATTGATACTTTGAGCAGAATGAAAGCCATTCTTTTACAGAAAACTGTGCCATTGACCTCAGCCAAAGAGACCTATGATCTGCAAGTCGCAAGAACTTCTGCAGAGATACACACCCTATTAACTACAACTGCCCTGTACATTTCTCAGAAATGTTAGGTCGTATCTTAAACATGTCTGATACGAGTGGTATTGTACATGTATTTAAGATGATTTTTTCGGGACTGTTAGCACCTTTTGAAGCAGTCCTAGGAATTTTTCCAAACTTCGTGCACTCTGTGTTTGGCGGACTGCCTCTCGTTTTGAGACTCGCAGCAGGGATGCCCAGATTACAGTGGAAAACACTCTTCTGGTGATGAAGTGTCGTGAGCACATATTTCAAATTTTGGGATTAACTTGTTTAAGAGAAATAAATACCACATGGTTTATGTCATTCAGACCAATCTGGCAAGATTGCATCTTACCTGTTCTACGATGCCTGCCATGTGGAGAAGAATGCATGTTAGACATCTGTCTCACACTCCCATCAGTCATGCCAATGGATGTTGATGCTTTGCTGGACCATGTAAAGTCCCATGAACAATGTTGTCCCCAGTTGCTACCAATTCTGATGACGGCATTCATTGAGATCTTACAGATGTAAAATGCTGACGGTGAGCTTCGAGAGGAAAGCGGCACACAGGTACCATCAAAGCCGAACATTATTAACGCGACCAACGCTGAAGGCGATGCTTCTCATCTTTGTGCAATTAATCTTCTTATCGAGGTAATCCAACTTTCACCTACGATGGTAGACAAATTATTTTCAGACTTAGAAGATTTGATGTTTTCTCCAAACAATAACACTGACTTTTGATTTGGCACACAGTGTTCTGAGAGACTGTGAATTCGACTTTAATTTTTTTCAAAAGAAGTTTCTAACTTTGGAACTCAATTTTTTCTATGATAAAGCTTTTGTTTTTCCAAGTTTGTATTTTCCTTTTTTTTGGGACAAAGTAATCTGCTCATGGTAGAACTTTTCAGAGAGAACTAGAATTCTTTGAAAACTTCCAAGAGACAATATTTGACCTTGTCCACAATCAACCAGTTTTTATAATCTGCCATGAAATGGTCTCGACTTTTTGTTCTGTAATTAGGAGCCATTTCATAAATGTTTTTTCATGATTTATTCGCATAGCATTTTAAAATGTCATCTATATGCTTTGAATGACACAATGCTTTAAATGCATTCAGCACATATGCTTTTCGTGTACAACCAGTACCAATGCATTTTTATGTATTTTGGGTGGGTTTTAACACATCATGTTTAGATATGTTTTAATGTGTTTAGAACTTAGTAATGTCATACATAATAAAGTGGAGCTGGTGTTTGTGGCGTTTAGAGCTCCAAGTGAATTTTCCTGATTCATGCCCTTATATAGGTACAATTCACATTGCCCTTATATAGGCATAGAAATCAATCCCTTATTTAGACATAGCCCATGCAGACAAAATACAGGCATGGCTACTTCTTACCCGTACCAAATGTCACACTGATTTCTTGGAAAATTGGCTTAAGCAGTTAGGGATCTTCCCCTTGCTTGAATATTGATTTTACCAAGAACTCGTACTTTGCAAAGAACAACTATTCCCTAGGGGTTCTTTCCTGACGTTATTATGCCCGACTTCACATTAAGCTATGGCATTCCTAAACACCTTCAAGGTATAAATATGACTTCGCTTGCTATAGCATACTACGGTGGTTCGGAGCAGTTCGACTATCTACTTGCCCGGAGCAGCTCGCTACAGTAAGTGCCGAAGGAAGCCGACCCTCCAACTGTCGCACTAATCAAGAGGCTGCCTTTCTTTTGCCGAGAATCCAGCTTCAGTGTTTCCAAGCTCCCCTTGCGGGGTGTTGGGAAATCGCGTCCTGAGACATAGATACCAGACCTCCTTCATTCTAACCAAGGTATGGAGCTGATTAGAACCTGGAGAAACTTTTGGTAGATTCTTGGCAAAAACAACTAAACCTATGCTACACAATACTTACTTCTTCCTGCTTACTAGACTTAGGTTAGGTACATTGGGGTAGGCGTATTTAGAAGCACCAGTTGAGTATTTATGTATGTATTTTTATATGGCTTAGAAACCATACAATGAGTAGTTTTACTTTCATATTCCGTTACCGGAAGCCAGATGTCCTGACAAATGTGGGAAGAACATAAAGATGAAGGGAATCATGTTTCCTATTCCTTCTCAGAAGTGTCCCAGCCCACAGTTGCATAGCATAGCAAAGAATACAGCTCACTTGAATGTCTCTATCTGTGTGTGAGCTGTACTAGGTTCAAATCCTAAATATAATAAAAAAGCAGAGCAAAAGGTTTACAGCTTCAGAATCAAACCACCATTAAATGTTCAGAACATAATATGGAAAAGCTACACAGGTAATTCTATACACCCAAGTAAAAAATACAAAGTAAAAGCAGTTCCTTTATATCAGTTAATCAAAGTCAATAATTCAGTTTCATTCTGGTAGACAACATTTTAATCCTACTAGCGTGCGTAAGTGAATATTATCAGGACAGGAAGAACGTCACTCTAACATTCTGTATAATATTAGCTGCCCGCGTGGTTAAATACGTAACTGTCAAAATGGACACCTGCTCATCATCATGCTGCATACCACTTTGAATATGTCACAATAACAAAAAGCCTGCAACAAGTTCAGTAGAATCACTGGCCTAGAAAATAATTTGAAACAAATCACCACAACAGTAATCATTGAATGTAAAACGCAGCTTTTAATCGTAACTGTATAAATCACTGAACGGAAGCAAAAGCTGTTATCGTCCACATCTGCATTTGTTTCTCATGGCCAACTATTGTATAATATTTCAATTTCCCTGGTTTCTGTTGGAATGATGCCCTGTCACATATGCAACACTAGCCCAGAGTGGCAGCAGGGAAACGCAATTATTGCATTATCTCTTTTTCCAATGCAGTTATCGCTTCTTATTGAGTATATAGCAACAGAGTTAGGAGATGTGTTCATCACCATGGAAAACTATCTCAAGTCGTGTGTTCGAGGCCATGCCCAACAGGAAGACCATTGCAATTTCCTGCCCACTCCACTGACATGCACAATACAAGGCAATGCCTACTTGCAAAGTTCAAAACTAAGGGGAAAATGTACTAACATTTTGCACAGGATTTGCGCCACAAAGGTGATGGAAACTCACTGCGAATTATTGTATTGTGATTTTCTTTCCAACAAACATCCTGACATGTTTTGAAAAGTAGCCCTAAAATAATGCAAAGTAGCGCTATCTTTTACTTTGCGTCAAGAATTATCCAAAAATTGTACATTGGCAGTCCATGGTTTTTTACTAAAATCCCAATCTAATAGCATTGGGGTACAGGGATTTGCCCAAAAATTAAACATCCTTGAGGCAGGTGTAAAGTTTGAGAAAAGCTTTCTTTTCTCTTAACTTTAGGGAAAAAGTGAAACTGCTCCATATGACGCTGTTCTGTTCTCTCCCTTTCACGCAACCCAGTGCAGCAACTTTCATTGAGGCTCTATGAGATAACTTAATATATGTGTCACTTTATGTGTATAATTTACACAAACGTATATATTTAAAACATGTAAATTGCACTGACACTTATATGCAGAAATGACTACTTGCCGGGCTCTGTATAATGTATAATCGGCAGCTGCACCTTTTTAAAGGCATTCGCCTGAGCCTTAATCTATGCCCGAGGAGTTACTGCTATAGAAGAACGAAAACTGATTTTCAAATGTAGCCTGAATCTTCTTCCTTCAAGTATAAACATACTAAGCAGCTTAGCTCTAACGATGTTCTACGATTTTGTCTCTCCTTTGAGGCAGCACAATTTGGCTCAGTAGCTCATTTTAGATGGTGAGATGGGACTAATGACGTATCATGCTATACAATCTAAGGGAGTATTATAAAAGGGATACTCTTTATTATTGACAATACTACGTGTATAAGCTAGAGGTTTTACTATGTTAAACATATTAGGCGGTTCAGCTAAATGTAATCTCAGTGTCCTAGTGTAGGCTACCATGATTTACGTCAGCAGGTTGCTAGGCCGGGGTCATTATTTCTGTTATGATGGACTCTAGCGTGCCAAAGAGGTATTGACTGGTACGTGATTCCCAGCTTTCATACCATTTCATACTTACCAAAATATATGAAGGAATGTTTCAAAGTTTGCACAACTGGTTGCGATATATTGTTTTCAATTTTACATTTTGTGTTCCAATCACGTAAATTCAAGTGTCAAGCTCTCTTCAGCTTCTCTTCTACCCAATTAACTTGACCAGGAGTGCCGATTTTTGATCTCCCAAGCTGATGCTCATAAATGTGGTAAACCAGCCACTCCAGGGGGCACACTGACTTCCTGAGAACTCTGAGGTTAATATTGACACTCTAAGCACCTAGGTGGCTCCTACTGAGGGCCGCCTCGTCTCTCTTTGTGATAGGGGTGATAGGGCAGGAGTGAAGCTGTGCAGTGCTACCATGCAGGTCTAGCTTTTACCTTGTTTGTACCTCACTGTTCACAAGGGTAATTTGCATGGCTTTTGGACACCTGCTCCAGCCTCACATTACCTAAAGAGGGGTGTTGCAGGTGACCCAGTGTAGCTTGAGCACAGTCAGTCCTTCACAGAAACACCTATGGATCTAAGGCCTTTGTCAGGGCTGGGGATCCCTGCCGATTTATGCAGTCCTAACATGCAACAATGAGGCCTCAGGCTCTCACCTTACCGAGGAGATTTTCACGTCAGAGACCCTATATTCAGGTGGATCAGAGATCATACATATCTGGTGGGAGACTCCCTTTTGTAGTCATACATTTGTCAAGGTAGGGAACCTGGAGATGACTTGCCTCATCCTCAATCAGACCATCATTGACATCATTATTATCTATTCAAGTAATCTAAAAGTCGATATTTCAAAATCAGATAAAATATCACATTGGTAAGAATTGCAAATAAAATCCAGAATATGCAGCAAATGTGTTCTGTTAGAACTGGGGGTCTCTAGTTTGCAAAGGTAGGTACCTTTGACCAAATAGGGACCCTTGCTTCTAGTCAGGGTAAGGAGGATACACACTTTAGATAACCCTGCTCACCCCCTTGGTAGCGTGGCATGAGCAGACAGGCTTATCCCAAAGGCAATGTGTAAAGTATTTGTACCAACACTCACAGTTACCCAGTGAAAACATCACAAATGGACACCACACCAGTTTAGAAAAACAAATATCTTCATCTAAACTACACAAGGTCAAAGTGACAAAAAAAAACATACAGCTACATAATAGAATGTCTTTAAAAAGGTTGTTGCAAAAATAAGCTTGTAGATGATAAATGTGACACTTAGTTTCAAAGTATCTGGGATGCGTAACGCAGAACAAACAAAAGCGGTCGCAGTGAAGGCAATGCGTCAATTCTTCCTGCGCTCCGGTCACGATGCGACAAGATGGCGTCTCAATGCGTTCTTAAACATTTTACTGGCATCTGCTAAAGCTCTGTAGTGTGTCTCTTGTATGAAGATCACATTTGGGTGGTGACTTTTAAGCCAACTCTCTATTGCACAAGTTTTATGTCTATTGTTCGAGCAATTAGCATTTAGAGACAGGACTAATAACTTATTCCTATTCATGATGTAAAAAACTGGGAGAAAATAGCTTGTTTTAGCCTTAGTCTACGACCCATACTGACTAAGAAATAACTTGTGCTAAATGTGCAAACTGCATTTCTAAAGTGCAGTTTGTACAAGGGTGCAGAATATATGGATTGGAGAGTAATTAAATTGATTTGTCTTTTTTTCTACCCAGTCTGCCAATAACAGAACGCGTTACACGCTCATTTCAATTATGCAAACTGGAAATATTTAAACCAATACACTGCCATATCTATTATAACAATTGTGCAAATCATACATTAATGTGCAAATCACGCAACTATCAGAGCAATATGCTACACTGCCTAATCCAGCCGCGGCCCGTGGAGGGAGTTCCGTGGGGCAGACAGGCAGGGCAGGGGAGAGGCAGGGTGGGGGGTGGTAAACACAGGAATATGGATGATTGCAGGTAAGCAAACAATTACACTAATAGAATGAATTTCGTAGCGTGCCCTGCATCACATTTTGCGATGCAGGGCGCACAACGAAATTTGTTTTATTAATTTCATTGTTTGCTTACCTGCAATCATCCATATCCATCCCCCGCCCCGCCTGTCTGACCCACGGAACTCCCTCCACAGGCTGCGGCTGGCCATATCTAATATGGCAATTGTGCAGATCATACACCAATGTGCAAATAACGCAACTATCAGAGCAATATGCTACAAAACGTTTTATAGCAATTGTTCAAAAACTGGTTAAAGTAAAAATCGCGCAGCTCCTAGGGCAATTAGACCAAAACACTCCAGTACATATTATATCAATTGTGCAAAGACATACATTAAAGTGCAGTATTCAATGTGCAGATATATCGTAAACTGTGCTGATAATTGTGTCAGGCAATATACAGAGCAGCAATACATATCCTCTTCTTTAACTCATTCAAAAACCAAAAAACGAAATTTTCATCTATGAACTCTCCAACTGCTTCACCTCCACCACCTCCCCCCGACCCACCCTCCCTGTAAGAAGGGAAAACCACAATTGTCCCACTGTCCTTCTCTCCTTCTCCTTTTTTTTACTGGGTGCCATCGTGTTGCATCCTGTTACGTCCCCTGATTCACCTTACGTCCGCCCCCCAGAGAAGACTTTTAGGCTTTTGGACTTTGAGATGATTCTCACATCTCTGCTCGTTTCTAGGCAAATTTATAGACACATGGTTTCCACAGAGTTCCCTTTTCCTTATGTTACATTAAGACCTTTCAAAACGTTTTGGGCTTCTTGTATGTCTGTGAAAATAAAAAAAAATCCTTTGTCTATCACTTTTAGTTTGGATTGCTGCACAATCATCGCCTGCACCCCTTTGGCTTTAAAAGAATTATTCATGTTGATAAAATCCTTCCATCTATGGCAGAGGCAGCTGACATATCTGAGAAGATGTTAAAGTTCTGGATTTCACCGGTATTGAATGATCTCCTTGATATGGCCACATTTAAGATTTTCTTTTTGATTCTATAATCTGATAAGTTCATTAAGATGGTTCGTGGGTACTTAAGATGTGCGGGTTTATGTGTAGGCACCCTATGGGCTCTGGTAATTGTTAAATCTCCTTGTAACTCAGGTATTGCCTTTTTCAACAGAGACTTGGTCCATTTTATCCTTTCCGCACTTTCCAGGCCCTCTGATACTCCTACGAGGAGTAGATTGGATCTCCTTTTATAGTTGTCTAGGTCTTGTAGCTTTGACTTCATCTGACCCTTATTTTTATTCAACACCTGGAGATCCTTTTGCATGGTAATGATGGTATCTTCCAGGGCTGAGACACAAGCCTCCGCCTCGGTAACCCTTCCGGGTAGATTGCCTAGATTCTCCTCCATCTTTGTTAATCTACTATGCAGCTGTCATATTTCAAATGCTTGCGATACCTTCAGATCTCTTGCTTCTTGAAGAATAGTTACCAGCATTTCTTGTACTGAAATATCCTGTTCAGCTCTTTTCTCTGCATGGTTTTAATCAACTCTCGAGGTCAGAAATATTTGTTTTTCTGGCTCTGATTCTGGTTCTAAATCAGATGCAGAATCTAGCTTATGTGCCATTGTTTCTTTCCCATCTGCCTTTTGCGGCGTCTGTAGGAGTATCTGAGCCTCCCGGGACGGCAGCTGGTCAGTCAGAGGTGTTTTTCCACAGATAACTGTATTTATTTCTACAGGTTCTACAGGATCTGGCACTATATGCGATTTTAGTTGGGGCTGTGGATGTGTGACTTGGACTGACAGAGCCTGAGCAGAGGTGGATAGCAATTTCTTGCCTTGGGCATCCTGTAGGTCTTTCCCGCCTATTTTATCTTTCGCCTTCTGCTCCTCTCTGTTCGGCTGTGGGGTGCTGGTAAGTTTACCCCGTAAGGGCTTACTGAAGAGGGGATACTGCTTAGAATTCACTGAATTATCATCCTCCCTGTTCTGAGTACCCCGCACTCCGTCCTTCTCTTCACCACCCACAGCCAGCATACTTAAATCAGCAGAGAGTTCAGACAATGTCTCTTCTTCCTCTTGCTCTTCCTCCAAGGATTTTTCAGAGCCATTTTGTCTATTTTCTCAGCAAATGACAGCGCTTTAGATTTTTAATCAATTATTTGCTGGGCGTTTCTTCTCCCTCTTCTAACACCTTGGGAGGCAAGTATGAGCGCTGGTGGTGATTGGCCAGTTTTTAGAAACTCCTTTCCTGCTTGGCCTGCTTATTTCTCAATTTTGCTGCAGCTTTTAGAACTGCCGACATATTAGTTTCTTAGTTCTTTATTGGAAGGAGGGTGGGGTGGTATGTTTTATTGTTTGTTGGCAGTGAAATGCAGCACAGGGCAGATTGTGGTGTCTGGGAAGGTGTGGTGGGGGTTGAGTGTTGGGTTGGGAAATTCGAATGGCCTCCCTAGCCATGCTGCCATGGGGTCCTACTGCAGCGTGCAGGGCAGAGTGGCAGACCCCATTACAATGGTTATGTGGAACGTGTGTCGCCTAAACACCTTTGCTTTGTGGTACAGTCCCCATACATTGCTTAGGCATCATAACTTGCGCATTTACGTTTTCGATGACCTATTGCAAGGCAGATGTGGAAGGATGGATGGAAAGGGGATTTGTCTGTTGAATGTCTACACTCCTAACACCAATGGCAGTGAGTTTTATGCCCTTGTCAGAGATCTGCTACTACCCTACATTGGCACAACCCTGCTATGGGCGGGAAACTTTAATTGTGTCCTAGACAGACAGAAGGATAGGCATCCTCCAAAAATGAGGACAAAGCCACTGATGACTGCTGAGTTCTGGGATGATATGACACCTAAATCATGTAGATATTTGGAAAGCCTAACATCCCAAGCATAAATAGTTAGTGCACGACATTTACAGCAGACTGGATAGGTCCCGGTAATGGGGGAGGTGGTGGCGATAGGTGGGGGAGATGCGGTACTTGTTGCTTTATCTCTTGTGCCATGCCCCACTATTGTTGAAGGAGGTCTGCACCACAGTCTAGGGTGCAGCTCTGGAGACACCGACCTGAAGCACTTCATGATGGTGCATTTCAGGAGGGCCAGTGAAAGGTAATGGAGGGGTACTTCGAGTGGAACAGGCACTCTACTGGCGCTAGGGGTTTGGAGTGATATGCACTTAAAGGGGTGATCCGCAGGGAGTGACTCTCATGAGTTTGTTGCACCCATTAACAACTTGAGGCAGATCTTGAGGAGGAGAAGAAATTACTGGAAGCACTGAAGCATGATGTCCTGGGATGCATCAGAGGATACAAGCAAACAGTAGAGGCTCGACAGGCACTACGGGACACCTGGGACCGTCTAAATTACTGTTTGACGTAGGATTTTTTGCAGCAATTACACCGGGAAGGTGATAGGACCTGGACAGCTTACGTTCAGGCTGATAATAAGTATGATGGATGGAAGCCAGTGGACAGATGGGGATCTATAACAGGAGATGCTTTTATCTCCTTTGCAGAAGCATAAGGGTTCTTTTACCTTGGCCCAGGGCAATTTTTGCACTACGCAAATATCTCCGCAACAATCTAGGAGTTGTGGCCTGAATTTCCAGGTCAGGCCAGAAGTTATGGCTAATTCTGGATATAATGTAATCTACTGTTGGTTCTGTCGGGTGGCCCTATTGCTTAGCTTTTAGTAATCAATACAACACAATAAGTATACCAATGTCAAATTCCACAAGCAAATAATTTTTAGGTAAAATAATGGAACACACCAAAATAAACGATATCGTTTTTTCAGTAGCAGCTTTTTACTCTTTTTTTTAAAGAATTGTATATGGCTGTCAACATTTTTTGTCAGCAAAATAGAAAAGGTGACTCTCATGAATTGAGTCTAATGGAGTGACAAAGTGAAGTCATAAGTGAGATATATGGGGAACCGCGTTTACAACGCAACTTTTACAATGCAGTACCTTTACCACGCAACTTTTACAACGCAAGTCGTTACAACGACTTGCGCTGGGGGCGCTCTAGGATTGGGAATAGTTAATTTACTATCCAAAACCTTCCTACTATCCACGGGGACTGGAGTTGGAATAGTAAATTACACTATTCACTATCCAGCACCCTCCAACGCAAGTCGTTGTAACGACTTGCGTTGTGAAAGTTGCGTGGTAAAGGCATTCATTGTAAAAACATGCGTGGTAATGACATACATCCGAGATATATACATGGCACCTAGAAGTAACACAAATAATAATTCCTATTAGGTAAAATGGTTACTAAAAGCAATTGGGCCACCCAACAGAACCAACTGTAGATTATATTATCAACACCCAGGTTCTAATAGGCACAGGGCCAGCCCATTATCCTAAATCATTCTGGATATAGGCTCCAGCAGAGGCATTATCTTGCACCTCTATGCAGCGAAAGAGATGAACCGCTGTGATAGCATGATAAGGGCGCAACACTATCGGAGGATGACCTAGTGGACCCACTGATGGACTGGGAGTGGGACAGAGCATGGGCACAAGTAAAGAAAGTGGGAAGTAAAGCCAGATTCAAATTATTGCAATTTCACTTCTTGCACCGCACATGGCTCACTCTCCAGAGACCGCATAGACTCTACCCTGAACAGCACAGGGAGTGTCCGAGATGCATCACTAGCCCGGCAACCTTCTGCATATGACCTAAACCTGCTCAGCACTGGGAGGTTATTGGCATGCAGCGGCAGAGATGCTTGGGGTATAACAGCAACCAACCTGGAGGTCAGCCAGACATTGCTAGCTTTGTCCTACCCCTTGCCCTGCGGGCTGGCGTGAGAATCTGCACCTGTTTCGCATCTCTGGGGCTTCTTTTAGCAAGGAGGCGCATAACGATACACTGGACGGCAGCCGCGCCGCTAATGATAGACAAATGGGCGGGGAGGATCTATGTGGATGGGCCTTAGCAAAGAAAAAAAGTTTACGCATGGTTAGAACAGATGAAAATGCGGAGTGAACCAGGAAATGTGGGTGGAGATGGTTTACAATTTGACTGTCCCTATGCATTGTTTTGTGCCTTCAGTGGTGGGCTGGGATGGACCCTCAGGGACCATTACTTGAAGTCCTGTTGCACAGCACCACATAGAAGGGAGAGGGTATGGGGAGTGTGCAGAAGGGGCTTAATGGGCCGAAAAGCATGAGGTGAGCCATGCAGGTGACTCCACACTTTACTGATACAATACCAGGGGTGCCTCATGATACTCTTTGCAGGGGGAGGAAACAGTTGAGGACAATTACTTTCGAACAAGAGACTGCCCCTGGTGTCACATCCTGTTGCCTATGGAATTATCTACCTGTCACAGCTGCCAGTGTTTGGTGTACTTTTCTATTTTTCTTTTTCTCTCTCCTTTATTGACTTGCCTGTTGAATGACATTTTTCCTTACCAAGATAAATAACGTTTTTAATATAAATGCAGAATATGCAGCAAACGTTTTCCATAAAGCAAAATCCATAATCTAAATTATGAAGTTTAGGCCAAAAAGAGTGATTAATTTCAGCAAGCAAGACAAGGTGTCAGTTTCAGAAATCCAAATGAAGACTTCTGATGAGAAAATAAGAATGAGCAGACATGAATGAATGAATGAAATGGGACTTGTATAGCGCATGGCTACCCTGACGCCTCCCAGCGCTGCAGCCGGATCATCAACTGGGTAGGGGAGCAAGTGTTAGAGGGGGTTGTTGAAAAGATGAGTTTTCAGGAGTTTTCGAAATGCTAACAGGTTAGACTTAGACATGAAGCCTTAGGACGCAAGCAGTAGAGCTTGAGATGGGAGGATCCTTCCAACATCTGTTAAAGACAGCAGGCTTCTCTAAGATCTGCCTCCTAAGTTCTGCCGCAAGGTCTCAGTAACTAGGCTAAGGAACACACGTTATTATGTTCCTTTCCCCACTCCTGTGAACTAGTCAGTCTTCAGTAAACTTTGGGAGCAGTTAAATTCCCCAGTTTCTCATGTGTTCACAATGGACTACACAAAACTATGTCCTATGGTTTAGACATTTCTTCCCTCGGGGGGGGAACCTTCAAAATGGCAGCAGTATTTGAACGAACTTAATTCATTACAACATATGAATTAGTGTGTTCTCTATAATGTCTAAATATGATTGCATGCTACAAGTTTTACATTAAGTGTGTGTACATTATTTGACATTGAAGTTAGCTCTTTACAATTAAACGTATTTAATTTGTTAAATTAGGAAATCAGCTCTATCACTTATACTCGTCTCTTCCATGGCTTATAGGCTCTTGAAGCACTACAATCCCCAGTATTTCTTGATTTGAAAAGACAACCGATGAGCTAGAAAATAGGCCTGTCAGTATTGAACATACAGAGAAACTAAATGGTTACAATGTTTTTCTGTTTAGTGGTCTGCTTGTACCAGCTGACATGGTGAAGGAGAAACTAAACGTGATTTATTTTTCTTTTAATTGAATCAGTACATTTGGACAAATTGACATGAATGTATGAAATTATAATTACCCCACGTTTATTTCCCAGGGATCACCACGGTCCTCACTATGACCACGTTGAGCATCAGTGCCCGCCACTCATTCCCTAAGGTGTCCTACGCCACTGCCATGGACTGGTTCATTGCTGTGTGCTTTGCCTTCGTCTTCTCTGCACTCATCGAGTTTGCAGCCGTCAACTACTTCTCCACTCTTCAGGACCAGAAAGAGATAAGAAAGAAAACACTAATGGGAAACCTGGCTGCCTCAGCATTGCCTGATGAAGATCAATATGAAACAACTTTGGTAAAGATCGTTTATTATTGTGCATAACGTGAGAAGTGGAGAATGTTATTTTTTATATCATGAGGTCATCTGCACAGAAATTATAGCAAGGTAATGTGTCAATTTCATTTGAGTCGCTCAGAGAACTGCCCGATACAGACTTCATCTAGGCATTGATGATATGCTACCAAAATTTTCAAAAGCGAGAGGACCACAACATTAGTAAAATGGGGGCAGTATTTCAAGGTGCTGATTTACCGATCTTTTATAGATTAGTAGTTGGGATTGGGGAATAATTGTGGGAATGTATCATGCCTAAGGCAGGCCAAAATGGAATAGAACACAATAATTGGTATGTTATACTATAATATAATACAGTTGGATAATTACATATAGTATTTGCAAATGCAAATGTGCAATCTTCTATTTATTATCACTTTTGTGTGAACGCGAGGTCTTGACTCACCAGAGGCAAATGTTTTTGTGGTTCATGATGGTGGTGATAACCAGCATTTTGCACTTGGCACATCTACATATATGACATGTTCTCCATCTGTTAACATGATGAATGTATGGAATAACCAAGCAGTAACCTCCCTCAACCTCTACCACAGAGAGCTGAATCAGTGAAAAAGTCCTTAACCCCATGCATGAAATCCAGCTTCAATAACAGCAAAATACTCTTCAACATCATCAACAAATTCTCCAATCCCTCAGATGTAATAACATTAACCTTTACAGGAACTCTACGACAAACCTGCAAACTTATTCCACAACAAGATTGCCAACATCTAGAGAAGCTTGAAACCCCAGCCCAAGGCCACTGACTTCTTCAAGCAATAAAACACCCGATATCAGCACAGACATCCGACTAACCATAAGGAGCCAGCTAGCCCTACAGGACACCACCTCCTTCAGAAACGCAGTCCGCTTAGGGGCCTCAACTGACCCATCCCCCAGCAGATCTTTAACCTAGGCGAATGGAGAATCAGCCGCGTACGTACTACCTTGTTCAACTCCTCAATTGCCATGGTCACCTTCCCTGAGGACTTGAAACTCACAGAAGTTAACACCCTACTAAATCAACCATTGGCAGACCCCAGCGATTTCAACAACTACAGACTGAATTCCCTGCACCGTTACCAGCCAAAGTATTAGAAAAAGTCATCAACTAACAACTGTCCTCAAATCTGGAATGGAATCTCCTACTCAGCTCCTCACCATCCAGATTTGGCACAGAGACAGCCCTCTTTGCAGCTACTGACGACATCCAAGCCCTTCTCCACCGAGGAGAGACTGCGTCTCTGATCCTCCTAGACAACTTGTCACCTTTTGAAACAGTCTTCCATAACACACTCATTCCAAGGCTGCACAACATAGGCATCCAAGGAGCCACATTTACATGGATCGCCTCTTTCCTCACTGGGAGAACACAAAAAGACTGCCTCCCCCTTCAACTCCGAACCCAAGTCAATCATATGTGGAGTATCCCAAAGAGCCTCACTCAGCCACTGCCCCCATCTGCCCCACCAGGGCAGAACTTATGCATTGGGTGGCTCCTGCATGTCTGACGCATGGATGGGGTTAAAAACTGTGAATTTATGAACAAACAGAGAATCAAATATTTTTATGCTGACCAAAATATATTTTCTTCATGGAGACCCTTTTGCAATTATACTAACCTCTTTGTACCCTCTAAAAACAGTTCCAGATCCACTCGCAAGAGAGTAAATTAACTATTTGTATATTGCTCTGCACTAAAAACAACCAGTGCATTTCGACTGGCGCTGGTCTTATTTACTCAGAGTCCTTTTGCTATGTTCTTTTGTGTACAAGTCTCACCATGTGAGCACTCAACTCTACGTGTTCAAGATTATGCTGGGAAATGTATTTCCCTCTAATTTGCAATTCGTATAATGTGTACCCTGCAAATAAAAATCATATGTTAATTTGTTCAAAGGTTTATAAAGAAGGCTAAACAAATTGACAGTACGAAGGATCATATTTGTGCTTGTGTGAGCGAGAAGAAGGAATTTAAAATATTATAAATAATTTCGGGTCTCAGCAGAAAATAGTAATCATTTTGTTCTATCTACTATAAATCACAAAAAACATCCCTTTTCATTCCAGGTTTGTGTGAATGATCCTCTCTAGTCTTGAAGGTCCAGCACCTTCCCAGGTATCTGTCACCTTGGTGCATTTTCTAGATTTATGTCAGTTGACCATCTATTATGATGAAGGATTTGCAAAACTCTAGTTTTTCTGTTTTGTGATTGTGGCCAGTTTTTTGTGGAGAGTGTTTCATATCCTCGATTGTTTGTATCTGCTGCCTTTCCTGTTTTACACTTCCCCCTTTGTGTTTTTTGTTTCTGGAGCAGTTAGATCTTCTCGTGAGGTGTGGAGTATTCCTTTTAAGAACTCATTGTTGTTAGGTGTTCGAGAGCAGCAGTTCACATTTTGTGGTTGGTTACTGACTTTGTATTTTGTGGAAGCACTAGATACAGAGCTATCTTGTGGAAGATGTGGTAGGTTGCTTCTTTTTCCAAGCCTACTCTGGCACTTACCATGCAATATTTTATAATGAAGCCCGTGGGAGATTCTAATAAGAACATTTTCATCTTTGTATGACTCAAGTTTTCATGGGGTGTTACTCTTGCTGGAACATCTGAGCATGAGTGAGCTAGCTTAGTAGTACTGATATCTATGTTCCGAATTGTATTCTTATTCATATAGCTCCCCTAGTCGTGGCATCTGCTTAGAAGTTCCAGACAATAAAGGATCTGTCTTTGGCGATTACATTGTATGCTGTTGCACAGTATCCACTGCAATTTAATTCCCGTTGATTACTGTTGGTGCTGATGCTGACTTGAATTCAAGGCCTGTTCCGGTGTCTGGAGGACCAATGGTTATAAATCGTTGGTGTGAAGGATGGAGGCCTGCTTCATCTGAGATCAGAATCTGGGACATAGGACTCTTTTTAATGCAATTTTGTCGGTCCTAAGTGGGTTGTATGATTTATTTGTTCATAGAATGGTTAGGTGTTTCAACGTGTTCTAAGTAGGTAGCACTGTGTTGAGGTGAACCTGTCATTTGATGCCTAACTGAGAGGTAACGTGTGCACCAATGAGTGTCTGCTAGAATAGTGATAAACTGGTAATGCTAACTGGTTTAAATACTTAGGGGCAGACTTACAAGTCCCTTGCTTCATTTTTGCGCCACTGTTGTGTCACCTTTTGTGACTCAATGGCAGCGAAAAAATGCAGCCCATTTACAATGAGATGCATCTAGGGAGATTAGTCACATTGTAAAGCCCTGTGTCACATTACACGTGTGTCAGTTATAATGTCTGCAGGTAGTGCGTGCCCACGCAGGAAAGTCTCTTAAAAATGACACCGTGAAATCTACAAGATTTCACTGCTCCACTTCTAGGATGCCACTGCGTCAAAACCTTATGCTTTCTTGAAGCAGGTGTAAGGAGTGATGCAGCACAATGAGGATAGGCCTCAATATGCATTGCTGGAGTTGCATCTTGCTTGCGACATAACTCCAGCAATGCGTGACTTTTGTGCCAGCAGATGAGTCCGAATTTCGGACTCATCTGTCAATCCTTGCGCCATGGTGAACCGTATTGTAAATAAGGCGCATCAATCATGGCGAAAGTGTTTCTCAGGGTGGCTCAGGGAAAGGGACGCATCTCTACAGATGCGTCACTTTCTTGTAAATCTGCCCCTTATTTCTTTCCTCTCAGATAGTGTATGCAGAAGTCAACCACATAACTAGCTTGAAAGCACTTATATAATTAGGTCATTGCATCAGCTTGGGCTGCCATGTTTTAATGCCTGGGTGCCCTAGCTTTGATTTATGATTTTCCCTCATAGCAGAGGTTCCTTACCTGTTGACTACTGTGGAACTTTAATAAATCAATAATGGAATCTGGGGACCACAAATGAGTCATCATTGGAGGCCGGGAAACCTGGCTTAAACAATTCCTATGATTTGAACCTCAAAACAATACACACAAATCCAACAAGTATACTCCAGACAAGTGCTCACATATTGAAATATTTTGTTTAGTTCACAATCAAATATAAAAAAACTTTTCCCATTTTTCATTTTGCTTCTTTATTTGTATATACTTTAACAATTATAATGTATTCATATTTAATTTTCTAGGACAGTCACAGTCCCCCGTAGAAGGCCTTGTGGCCCCAGGGGTCCTCTGACCTTAGGATAAGAACCACTGTCTTAGACCAAATTGATAGTGGTCACTTTATTTGGTTATGCATCTTGTAATGGTTGTGCAAGTTCATGGTTTGAATTTAAAGTGTGCCTTGAATAAGCACATTTCTCTTGTTGGTCCATTCCACTGTCTCTTTGGACCTCATGAAGTCATGTGGATCTCCCACTATGCTACCTGCATTGATTATTGTGGGATGGGCACTGTATGGGCTCTAGTAGTTGTGACAATTTGGGTTGTTGGGTGACTTGGATGTTATCTCTGATCAAGCAACAGCCACAATCTGTGTCACGGTTAACCACAAAAGTCACTAAATTAACCTGTGCTCATCCCTTTGGTAACTTAGCTCAAAGCAGTAAGGCTTAATTTAGATGCAATGTGTAAAGTATGTGTGCAACACAGCAACAGTAATAAAGGGTAAACATATCACACAAAACTCCCCAACCACACCAATTTAGAGTAACTTAATAAATGATTTGGCACAAAAACTACACAACTTAAATCAGTAGAACTGAAGTTAGGAACTTTAAGATTAAACCAAGCACCTATAAGATCAAAGCACCAACCGTAGGAATCTAGTTGCACGAGGCTGGGTCAAAGTCGAAATATATGGTCCACTGCTATGGACAGTGAGTTGGAATCAGAGAGTGAATTGGGACCAGATGGTTCTGAAAAGGTAGACATTCAGTGGGGCAAGTCTGCAGGCAATATCAGATGCATCACCGTCGAGGAGCCACTGGGCAAAATCATGAATAAGACGAGGTGAAGATTTCCACATCAGACTTAGCCTCTTTTTAAAAATCTTCAGTGGGACAAGGGTGAAGGCTTAGCTGGTGAGGACTTCATGGGCCTAATATCCTTTATGCGAAGGACCGCTAAACAGGATTTTCTGCTGCAAAGAAGAACCTAGAGGAAGGTGCTGCAGAGACAGGCAGACAGGGGATGCACCTTAGGTGGGTAGACGAGCAGGGTGATCCTGGTCTCCTCTCAGTTCTCAAAGGAGTTTAAGCCGAACATTTTCAAGGTGTCTGGTTTTGTATTTTGGCTATCTGGACATCATTAGCAGCACTCACATGGGTCGAGCTCTGGGGAGGTACTACTTGGAGGGTTGGGAATCACTCAGGCTGGGTTCAGGTACGGGTTCAAGATGGTTGGAACATTTTCTGTCTCAAGGCCCTAATCAGGAAATCAGCCAACTAGCCATTGGAGTCACTCTGGAATTTGCACTCCCATCCTGCCAGTGATGGCCCATCTCTGTACACCAAATACCACTATTTTGTGGCTGTCAGGGATGAATAAACAAAGTCTTAAGTGCCAACTACACCCAGTCATGTGACCCAGGATAAGGTTGCAGGTATAGCTAGGGCAGGAAAATGCAACCTTTCTGAAAGTGGCTTTTTCAAAATTAAAGAGCATTTTTAATTTCAATTTTTTAGGCACAAAACATGAAATTTGTACCTGCTTCCAATGGAAAATTAGCGCATATTAAATGTAATAAGGCAACCCTATATTATCCTATGGGAGAGGTAAGCATCACAGTAGTAAAATACAGATTTAGGAGTTTTTCACTAGCAGGACATGTAAAACCTAAAAGTACATGTCCAACCTTTCAATTGCAATGGACCCGTCCCTTTGGGCTGCCTAGGATCTATCTTAGGGGTGGCTTATATGCAATATAAGGGAAGTTGAAGGCTTGGCAATGGACTTTTTTGCCAACACGTTACAATGGCAGTTCTGGGGCATTTTTTCAGGGCCTACTTAATTGAGTGGCACAATATATGAAACATGGCACACTGGTACTATTTAATTTACAGGCCCTGGTTATATGGTATACCACTTTACCAGTGATCTATAAGTAAATGTAAGATGGAGATCAGGTGTAAGTCTATTTTACCATGTTTTAGGGAATGAGCACAAACACTTTAGAACCGATTACCAGTGGTAAAGGGCACAGAGTCCTAAGGCCATCAAAACCGAATTCAGAAAAATAGGAGGGTGAAGGCAAAAAAGCTTGGGGTGACCCTGCAAAAAGGGTCAAGTCCAACAGTAGTTGTTTATCAGTAGCTCTAGCTCTCCACAATATTTTGTTGAGCGCCCTTCCACTTGATGTGTCAGTTTCTAGCGAATATACCAGGTACCTGTTGCTTCCATTTTAGACTTACAATTATTAGGCTAGATCTGAGCAGTCTGTCAAGATGGTTCTGTCGGTCTTTAACTAGCATTGTCACCATAGGAGGCAATCATTAATGAGTATAATGGAGATTTATGTTTATTGGAATTCCTCAGACGTGGCATATGTCAAGTAAGATTTTTGTTAAGTTTCTTAAAAGGTTGTATACTAAATATCTGTAACAATAATGTCTGACATAAATATTATGGCCTGAATGTCATTTACAAAACATGTGTTCCTGTGGATATAGATTTTCTACTACTACGTCCAACACAGCAATATTTTTGTAAACAATATTTAGGACACTATTTTTAACAAACAATATTTAGGCAATGATATTCTGGTACAATGCCTCTTAGATTTCAGGTTGCATATTGTAAGGAGTTGTGGGTTATTTGTCGATGTAGGTAGAATTTGTCAACACTTCTTTCAGGTGCTAAGATTTGCTAGTTTTTTAAGAGAATGGGTTTAGAGCCCAGGATACAAATAACTCTTTGGTTAGTGATTCTGCATAGTTATGGAGGAGCCCCTGTTGTGTGTTAATGTTGTAATTGCGTTTGTAACAATTGTTGTTGACTCACAAGCCTTTTTAGGTTGCCATTCATGACACTTTTAAGAGAGATCCAATTTGTTGGAATTGAAATTATGAGTGGCTGCAAGGGTCTGTGTCTATGTGGAAGCATTGTTATTACATGATCGTAAACTGTAGAAGAGTGTGAAGTTGCAAAATAATGCAATTGACCTTCATTAAGTGCGTTCAAAACAGGTGCAACTTGCTAGGTTTTACGCTTTTAATACTTTTACATGAACACCTTTAATATGTGTTCCCATGTTTTTGATAAATGTATATTTGCAGAGAAAATGCATGCATATTTTCCCATCTTGACTGAATGTGATTAGTATGAAAAGTATCTCTAAATGTTCTGAAACGTTTTCAAAACATTGCCAAATTAAAGAAATAAAACATTGATTAGACTATGGTGCTATAATAAGATATATGGAGGAGGTACAGGTCATGTAGCTGTCAAAGGTGTTAAGTTTCACGTTGGTGGGTGAGCCCATGAGGGGTGTTTTGGGTTTAACCCTCTTTTGTGTGGCCCTGACGTGGGGACCGGAGTGAATAAAAGGGGCCCGATGCATGATCTCTGCAGGCAGAAAACTATGTACAGATATTAGCAGTACGTGACTCTGCATGTTACCAGGCCGCACCGCGTCACACCACAACAAAGGGTTGCATGTTTTATTCGTTAGGTCTTATGCTTGAACTTCATGAAATTGAGAATGTCTATTTTGGCTGCGCTTGGTGTTTCAAGACCTACAGTGGTGTGATGCTAGGGTTGTTCTTCTACAGCTGGACTATCTGATTTAACAAGTGTTGCAGTGAGTACTTTAAAAAAAATATATACATTTTCATTTCATTGTGAGCATATAAAATGCAAAAGTTAAATAGAGAATAATAAATAGGATACAATTCATCTTGTCCCGCATAGCCAAATAATAGATAGTTATATGGCCGAAAATTGCGTATCAAAATATGAAAACTAAACAGATCGAATATACTTCGTCTTATACTCCACAGCCAGATAGTAAATTGCTAAATAGATAAAGATTGGCTAACAATCGTGCACAGATCATATTGCCTCTTTTCATAAGCACAGAACCATATGATACTTAATTTCATCCAAAACGTGGTTATTTAGAACATCTTAATTTCGCACGTTATTTCATAGCACATTCAAGAGATCTTAGGGGCATATATCAAGCAAGCATCGCTGTTATCGGCAGGAAACTGCCGCTAAAGCGGCGATAATGGGCTTGATAATATGCCCTTATGAATTCCCATAGCAGTCATGCTATGGGAATTCACAAGGACATATTATCAAGCCAATTATCGCCACTTTAGGGGCAGTTTCCTTCCGATAAAAGCGGCTATAATGTATCGCCCTTGCTTGATAATATGGTCCTTTATTCATATCACATGATTTCAAAAGACGAATACCTTACAAGTCCCTCAAAAGCTGCATTGCATACTTGATTGAACCCTTAATTAATGGTCGATTGTTTTGACCCTGGAGGTGGTCGTAGTTAACCTCGGATACTAACCCATCCTACCTTCCTCATCCCGGTTTTACAAAATTTGGAACTCACCCCCATCCGGAGAGCATAGAGCTCTTCGTGTGCTTGTACCTGCTGCATTCTTGCTACCCATTACTCATGAGAGGGGGCTTCACTCGATTTCCTTTGTTGGAGAATCAATGAGTGAGTACTGTTATGTTATCAATGTTTCAGTCAACTGCTGAAAGCTGGTCTTGTCATGTCCTGCCAGACTCCTACTAGACCGTTAAAATGCAAAAAGCATGAAAAACATGTGCTTCTAACATTTACAAGAGATTAATTTTTCATCCTTTTTACCCCCCAGCAATGTGATCCTCACACACACCTGAAGAGGAGAAGGCAGATCGAGCTTCCTCAAGGAGAATTGTCATATGCAGGAAACAGAGTTTGCTATGATTCGCAGTACTGTGAAAAAATGTGCATTCCTCCATCCCATCCAGCACTGGGATACTCTACACAGCAGCATGGTAGCACCAGCAAGATAGACCAGTATTCTCGGATCCTCTTTCCCATGACATTTGCAGTGTTCAATTTGGTTTACTGGGTGGTGTATCTTTCAAAGGACAACATGGAAATACGTCAAGATATATAACTGTCCCAAAATTTGAGGTAGGTTTCACGTTTCCTTCTTGTTACACCTTTAATTGTGTGAGGTCTGCATCACTCTGTTCTTTTTTACTGATATTGCCATTTTCACACAATCTTGAAATATACAGTAAGCAGGACAATGAGACGTATTCCGATGCTAATGTGGTCAAGCTACAGCTCTTCAATTTAGAAATGTTTTTTTTGGTTGGCTAAGGCTTGCGCCAAAGCCAGGCAGAAACCACCATTCTAGTCAGGGCAAGTGAGTTACACACTGATAATACCCCCTGCTCACCCCCTTGGTAGCTTGGCACGAACAGTCAGGCTTATCCCAGAGGCAATGTGTAAAGCGTTTGCGCAACACACACACACACCAGCAACAAACTAGGCACACCACAAAAGAAACTCCACACAAGGTTATATAAAAACTTGCCTTTGTATTATCATAAACACATTAGAGACCTAATCACACATTTACACTGGGCCAACTGGCATGGCAATATTCACTGGGGATTATATACAGGACCAGGCCAATCGGGCCAAGGTCAGAACCATCAGAAAGGAGGCCATAAACATAAAACACAGTATGCGCTAACCTCCTAAGCATAAACACATTATGTCTGAATCACAATTAGGTACAAAAGGGGGTGGTGATGGACGGAGCATCTGAACCAATCAAACACTCACACCCAGTGAAAAGATCTAGGTTTGATCCATCACCGTTCTTTAGCCCACTCTGCCACCCCAGTTCAGACATGGCTATATGCAAATCAGTCTGACCCTGTGCCTCATGGGAACAGTCCAGCCCGAACTGCCAAGCCATGGCTTCCCTGGACCGGAAACAAGCTTCCGAGGACTGGTTTCTGGCATTACAGCCGTCTTCAGCCCGGCTTGCTTGAAACCAGTGGCAAAGTGAGCAAGGGACTCACGTCTGAGCATACCCTGCCACACTTATGGCGGCCAAAGCGGTACAAAAGGGGGTGGTGATGGACGGAGCATCTGAACCAATCAAACACTCACACCCAGTCAAAAGATCTAGGTTTGATCCATCACCGTTCTTTAGCCCACTCTGCCACCCCAGGTCAGACATGGCTATATGCAAATCAGTCTGACCCTGTGCCTCATGGGAACAGTCCAGCCTGAACTGCCAAGCCATGCCTTCCCTGGACCGGAAAAAAGCTTCCGAGGAATGGTTTCTGGCATTACAGCCGTCTTCAGCCCGGCTTGCTTGAAACCAGTGGCAAAGTGAGCAAGGGACTCACGTCTGAGCATACCCTGCCACACTTATGGCGGCCAAAGCGGTACAAAAGGGGGTGGTGATGGACGGAGCATCTGAACCAATCAAACACTCACACACAGTCAAAAGATCTAGGTTTGATCCATCACCGTTCTTTAGCCCACTCTGCCACCCCAGTTCAGACATGGCTATATGCAAATCAGTCTGACCCTGTGCCTCATGGGAACAGTCCAGCCCGAACTGCCAAGCCATGCCTTCCCTGGACCGGAAACAAGCTTCCGAGGACCGGTTTCTGGCATTACAGCCGTCTTCAGCCCGGCTTGCTTGAAACCAGTGGCAAAGTGAGCAAGGGACTCACGTCTGAGCATACCCTGCCACACTTATGGCAGCCAAAGCGGTACAAAATGGGGTGGTGATGGATTAAATCCATATCAGTTGACTGGGGGTGAGTGTTTGGTTTGCTCAAACGCTCTGTCCATCATCCCCTTTTGTATCGCTTTGTTCGCCCTAAGTGTGGCAGGGTATGCTCAGACGTGAGTCCCTTGCTCACTTGGCCACTGGATTCAAGATAGCCTGGCTGATGAGGATTATGAATCCGAAACCGGTCCCAGGATGCTTGTTTCCGGTCCATGGAAGACATGGCTTGGCAGTTCGGGCTGGACTGTTCCCATGAGGCACAGGGTCAGACTGATTTGCATATAGCCATGTCTGAAATGGGGTGGCTGAGTGGGCTAAAGAATGGTGATGGATTAAACCCAGATCAGTTGACTGGGGGTGAGTGTTTGGTTTGCTCAAACGCTCCGTCCATCATCCCCTTTTGTATCACTTTGTTCACCCTAAGTGTGGCAGGGTATGCTCAGACGTGAGTCCCTTGCTCACTTGGCCACTGGATTCAAGATAGCCTGGCTGATGAGGATTATGAATCCGAAACCGGTCCCAGGATGCTTGTTTCCGGTCCATGGAAGACATGGCTTGGCAGTTCGGGCTGGACTGTTCCCATGAGGCACAGGGTCAGACTGATTTGCATATAGCCATGTCTGAAATGGGGTGGCTGAGTGGGCTAAAGAATGGTGATGGATTAAACCCAGATCAGTTGACTGGGGGTGAGTGTTTGGTTTGCTCAAACGCTCCGTCCATCATCCCCTTTTTTATCGCTTTGAATCACAAATAGGCCAGAACATTGCGCATAAATATCCTAAGCATAAACAAGGTATGCAATCACTGTAGGCATTGGTCATCACGTTAGGGCCTGGCGCCCTACCAACACTCTCAACTGACCCCCAGGCCAACTGGCCTTTTTTAGGGCTCAAATGCCCTATGTCCAGCAAAGTTAAGGCTCTACAGGACCGTCTACTGGCCCTCTGGCTGCAAATGCCGCAAACAAGAAGTGCGCAATGCACTGGGGCTTGGGGGAGTGTAACTTATCCCCCTCCTCATCACCAAACAATGCCCCCAAATGTTGCAGCTGCCCACTATCCGTCGGGGCAGCTGTGGAGTTAAGTAAGCACTGACACCACTCGGCCTGAGTCTCTCTCCAGGATTCTTGAAAAATGAATTTGCCCAATGTTGCAGCTGTCTGCCACGGCGGTACAGCTGGGAACCAAACAAAGAGGCACAGGCACCACTGTCTCACTCCGGGACTTCTAACTACAAGTTATGGCCAAGTAAGCACCGAAAGTGTGTCCCATCCTCGTAGCTGCCCACTGTCAAGTGGGGCAGCTGAGGGAAATGCCTTGGCACTACGGTGCCCTGGAACCCTCAATCGGTCCCAATCATTTAAAAGAGAAGCCCCAGAGAAGCCCCACTCGTTGGGGCTTCTCTTTTAAATGTCATGTTGCAAGCTGTTGCTAATAATTTTTTCACAGTTTCTAAGTCCATTTTTGTCTTTAAGTGTATGTTATTGTGAATTCTATATACGTGTCAGTTCATGTGTGAATTTGATAAGTCTATGTTTCTTTATCAGTCCCCCAAAAATTGTTTTGATTAACTTTTAAAGAAACAGGAATGGTTTAATAAAAATTCCATTCCGACAGATAAAAGAGTTGACTGTTCGTTACTCCAAGAGTAGTAGGAGTGTACGGTAGTATGACGCCGGTTGTTTTGTGTTCTGAACGTCTAAAAGTGGCATTTCTATAATTGTTATAATAAATGTGTGCACACCATTGCGTAGCATTTAATATCACTATTCCAAACATACCAAACTTGACCACGCTGCGCCTCTCATATCAGGGATTATCACTGCAACACTTATCAGGGAATCCCCTATGCATTCATATAGAAGGGCAGCCCCACAGTAGTGAGAAACCAAAAATGGATGTTTGTCACTGCCAGGACATGTCACTCACTTAAGGTACATGTCCTATCTTTTACCTACAATGCACCCTGCCCATAGGGCTAGCTGGGGCCTACCTTAGGGGTGACTGACATGTAGTAAAGAGGGGGGTCCCGGACATGGCACACCATTTAGGTGCCACGTCACAGCGGCAGTAACACAGCACGCACAAGCCCTGCAATAGCAGAGGCCTGAGATAGGTTTGAAAGGCTACTTTGGTAGGTGGCGCAATCAGCGCTGCAAGCCCAACAGTAGCATTTAATTTACCAGCCCTGGGTATATGAGATACCACTTTACAAGGGAATGACAGGTAAAGTGATTAGGCCAAACAGGTGTAGACCAATCTTACCACATTTATCACAGAGAGCACACACACTTTACACGGGACAGCAGTGCTAAAATGCCCAGAGGCCTAAAACCAACAACACCATGTCAGAAAAAAGGCTAGGAGAAAGGCAAAACGTTTAGGGATGACCCTGCAAAAATGGCCAAGTCCAACACAAATACGCTGTGGTTAAATAATAGGGGTGTCAATTTCTTAATATTGCTTTGCGATCTAATCAGAAATGGATGTTGGTTGTGGGTATAAGTGTACGTGCCAACAGAGCTCTACCACCTGCTCTGGATGTAGAACACTTAAAAAGCATTTGACAAGGGGTAGAAGCCAATCTGAGCGAGCCTGGCAGGCAATATTTTAGAAATCTCTGTTGTAAACAGAGAAAGCCTTCAGAGCACACTGCCCATCCAGCAAAGCAGAGGCATTTGAACTAGATTTTTTTAAATGGAAGCGGAGGCAATTAAATTGGGCAGATGGCTAGAAATCGAATCTTGTCTAGACTTACTATCAATCTTGCTGTGCCTTTCTGGACAACGCGAAATTTTGTGAAATCCAGCTTATAAAGAATTGCTATAGGTAAAACATGATGTAAAAAATAAACTGAACAATAGATTTGCAGCAGTCTATAGGAAGAATTTAAAAAGTCTCTGCCGCATTTTCAGAGTAGTAAAGAAGGTGGCTCTTTTTTTTATTAATCTGAGGTGTTCTTGTTAATTTTGTTGAAAATGAACACCAAGATTTCATACAATGTTACTAGGAGATAGAGGTGAATCCTCATTATCAGACGACAAACAATATTATTATTTCATTTTCTGAACTAAAATATATTTTTATCTGGAAACATTCATTATCGCAGGGGTATGTTCGATGTTTATAGCATGGTAGTGTGGATTGCAAGCATAGGGGATGTACCATGTTACTCCGCATACTTTTACTCCGCATACCGTTACAACGCGACTTTTACAACGCATACCATTACAACGCATAGCGCTTTGGGGTGCTGGATAGTGGTAAGTATAATTTACTATTCTAACTCCAGTCCCCGTGGACCCTAGGGAAGGTGTTGGATAGTAAATTATACTTATTCCCTATCCTAGAGCGCCCCCCAGCGCAATGCGTTGTAATGGTATGCGGAGTAAAAGTCGCGTTGTAATGGTAGTGCGGAGTAAAAGATGCGTTGTAACGGGTGTATACCAGCATAGGCATTGAGCTACCTTGTTGGCACTACAAATATGATTATAATAGTTATTAATTAGAGGCAGCTACTTTATTAAGGCAACAGGACTCTGCTCATGTCATTTTTTTACTGAACTTCTAGCTCATACTTTTTTTCTGACTGTTTAATTCTCTAAACCTTATGAGAGTGTGAGCCACTCCCTGTCCAAGTATTAGGCAAAACCAGGCACTTTCAAGAGGCACATGTGCTAGAGTGCATCTGCAGGCTGACGCAAATTTAAAATGGGCTTTCTTGATTTTAGCCCTGGCCTTCGGTGGCCTACAACACTGTAAGGCACTGCCCCTGATGATGCACTGCAGCCTTGCTGACTGAACACAGCCTGGGCGCTTTATGTTTAAGCCCTGTGCTTCTAAGACTGTTGTCAATCAGCAAGGCAGAGGTGTGTACAACTGCACCCCTCCTATTTCCTAAGTAGTCACAGGGTGAGGTAGGAACAAGCCTCCATGACCCCATCCAATTCTGGGAGGAGTTGGGAAAGGCTGGAGGTGCGCATCGATGAAGCCATTGATGGACGGAATGCAGAACAAATAAAAACATTCACCTCCAGTTAAGAGATCTGCGTTAAATCCATCATTCTTTTGCTCACCATGCCACACCAGTTTAGACCAGGCCATATGCAAATCAGTCTTGACCCTGTGACTCATGGGAACAGTCCAGCCCGAACTACCAAGCCAAGTCCTCCCTGGACAGGAAACAAGCATCCTAGGACCGATTTCGGGGTTTTACCTCTTATCAGCCATGATAGCTTGAATTCAGTGGCACAGTAAGCCCGGGACCCACGTATGGGCATACCTGACACACTTAGGGCGAGGAAGCAAAAGACAAACAATTGATGGACGGCATGCAGAACAAATCAAAACATTCACTCCCAGTCAAGAGATCTCGGGTAACTCCATCATTCATTTGCAGACTTACCTGTGTGCAGCGGAGGTCGCCGAGGGACATCACAGCCTCACGCCAGCACTCCCGCAACTCTTGCCAGCCTTCCTGCCGCCGCAGCCACCGGACATCACGGCGCGGCCCACCAGGAACTCCAACTCCCAGTGACCCTCGCCACCGGAAGTCGCGCACGCCCTGTCCCGCCCCCGGAGGTGCTCAAAGTCCAGCGTGAGCCCCGGGGGAGCGGGGGACATTTGCAGACTTACCTGTGTGCAGCGGAGGTCGCCGAGGGACATCACAGCCTCACGCCAGCACTCCCACAACTCTTGCCAGCCGTCCTGCCGCCGCAGCCACCGGACGTCACGGCGCGGCGCGGCCCACCAGGAACTCCAACTCTCAGCGACCCTCGCCACCGGAAGTCGCGCACGCCCTGTCCCGCCCCTGGAGGTGCTCAAAGTCCAGCGTGAGCCCCCGGGTCGCGGGACGCACGCGGGCTAAGCCCGGGCAAAGGGCGGGCCGTCTGTGGCCGTCCGGGGCTGGATGGGGCTGGGCTGGGCCACCCCATTGAGACTTTGATCTCCAGATAAGGCACTGTACTGGTCTGTGTGCCCTGCTTGACCTTTTGACTGTGTTCCTGGAAATTGTGACTGTTGTTTGCTCCCTTCTACGTGGTCACCTGAGCGACTGCCTACATTGACTAGATGGGGAACAGGAAAACAATGGAAGGGGGGGGCTTGTGACGAACAAGAAAGGGAAAAGGGTGAAAAAGGGCATCCATGGGGCTAGTAATTGCGTAATGGACAGAATTGATGTGATAGTTTCAGAATGTGAGGAGATTCTAAGTTCTAGTGTAGCAGGCCTAGAAGTGGGTGCAATACAACACAAAGATGATACATTAATCAATCATCAACCAAATATCCCCTCAATGGTCAGGAAAAAAGCACAATTGACCACAAACTCTATCACACATTCTGCCACTGGTGATGTCGTAGTGCACACCGAATTTTCCGCCTTGCCAACTCAGGATACTGTCAGGGTCGAGGACGATAACCAAGCTACGGACCTTGCACACTCTATTCCTTGTTTTAATAGATTTGCGATCCTCGAGCACATGACTGAGGGACAAATTATGCAGGGGGCGTCGAGTTGTCACGAATTGAGAGCTAGCCCTATGGTAGGAAGATGTGGCTGCTATGAAATTACCCTAGGGTTACAGCAGAAAGTGGAAATCCTGGAAAACGAGGTGGAACAACTAAAGAAAATGGTGGCAATCCTCCATTCGAGACTCACCCCATCGAAACCCCCCCTAGTATACCAACTACCCCTACATTTCCTGCACCCTCTCTGCATAAGGGTGCTCTTGTAAACAATCCATCATGCAAACCACAATGCACCGGTAAAACCATTGCGCAGAGGGTACAAGAGATAAGAAGAAAAGCACCTGTAGTAGCAATTACTTCAGGGGTCAGAAAAACGCAGGTAACTAGAAGCAATCCATCTACCCCATCCTTAGTATCAGGGGGACGTAACACTCTCCACACCCAGAAGCCCGTTGATGAATTAAATCGTAATCCCCTCGGGGATCCAACTAGGGACCCAAGGGCAATAGTCTATATGGTAAAGATGCCAAAAATTAAAGATGGCCAGAGCTATGAATCCACTGACTCTTTACGTAGTAAAACAATACACTGGCTACGCCACATTAGAGGCTGTAGGTCTATAATAAGATATACAGGGTATCAGGAGAATTAGTCAGCGGAACTCAGCCCTAGACTGTATTGAGTCAAGGCTTAATGATCCCCTCCTTGCTGAAAATCTTTTAGCGCTGGAGTTCCGCACCTCAGCCCCTGACCACTCAGTAATCCAACTGAGACACAAACCCCTCTGGTAAGAAGCTGGTCCTGTGGGTAGAGTTAAGGGGAGGTAGTTCAGGGTTAAACAAGGTTGACTGACTAGCCCCTAGTGATTCTGACCCCAATCCCATTATCTTATCTCCATCAAATTTGATGGACCTAGACTCCCTTGGGAGCACTGTAAACCCCGGAACATCATCGGTACATTGTTCGATCTCGGATAATGTCTTGCATAGATCGGGTGGACGATACCCCATCCCCAGAGAGATAACAACTAATAGCAATTCTAACCCGTTACCCTTGAACATACTATCATGGAATATAGCAGGGTTAGAAAGGAAACTTTGTGGGCAACCACGAGGTATGCCTTTTCCAAGAAACCTGGAGTATAATTCCCTTATAAAATGGGCTATACAACTTTTTGCATTCCTGCAATTAGCTCGAGCAAAGGGCGACCATCTGGGGGGTTAATAATTTGGATTAGAATAAATCTTAACTGGGTAATCACTGTACATCCTGGCCAGTCTAATGATATTCTGCATCTGACAATTAAAAATATATCCAATGGCCCGCAACTCGAGCTTTTCAACATCTACGCCCGAGGTTCCCAGGGGGCCCGGATGTCCCCTGTTATCTCGACATTGGAGAGTATGTTAGCAAGAGCACCGTCTCACTCCAATGTGATAGTGGCTGGGGATTTCAATGTGACCTTTGAACCTCTAAGCTTGGATGACCTAGAGGGAATTGCTGAAGAGGATGCCAAATGGTATATTGTGCCCCTCACCTTAGCCCCAATCAAAAAATGGTCCCAGCGAGCTATTCAAATAAATGCCCTGGGATTGGAGTATGACCTAAGGGCCGTGAACGGGAGAACTTGGCGCATACACTTTTAACCGGATATGTTCCCCCTCTAGAATAGACTACATATTCCTGGATGTTCGCCTATGGCGTGACTTAATCAACATGGAAGTTGTAGCCTCCTTGGACAGTGACCACAATCCACTCTGCATGAAGTTAAATAACATTTGGCAGCAGTCTGGACCCAAGGTACGTAATCGCCCACTAATGGCAAGTAGAGAGGTAATCCCTTCCAACTGTAAGCGCCGCTTGAAATGGCACAAAATCTCCCAACACGAGGAGAAATTATCATGCATCAGGGAGGAAGTAGTTGCCAAGAGCATCGAATTGACAACACTTTATAGTGCCGGAGGGGAGCAGACTATATCCAACTTCAAGAATTTCAATCAAGTTGCGATAGATAGGCTTAGTTCCTTTTTTATTTTGGAAGGGAACCCCACCAAGAAACATGATCTTAAAAAACCTAGTAATCCTTGGTACTCCAAAAAATGCAGGGAAAAACGGGCAGACATAGGGTCCGGTATAAGGGCAAAAGACCCAATCGCTGTCAAGATCGCAAGGAAAGAATATGCGAGGGCCTTGATTGAGGCTAAACGAACCTGGGAGGAGGCGCATTGGCAGGAATTGAAGGAAGCATCGTTATCAAAGGACTCTATCTTATTCTGGAGTTTAATCAATCGTAGGGACAGGAAACTAGAGGACCCAATGCCAAATCACATTACCTACCTTCGGTGGCATGAACATTTCTCAAACCTCTACTCAGGTGAAGCTTGCCCAGAGCTCCCAATAACAGAACCTGCCCCTGAAGCTGGCGAAGAACAGGACGTTTTTGATAGATTTGATCTTTATGAGGTCGAGCTAGCAATAAATAGCATTGCCCCTGGGAAGGCAGCAGGCCCTGATGGTCTTCCAGGGGATTTGCTTTTACACGACCCCATACCATGGGCCCATTTCATTCTTCTTGTTATGAACCTGATAGCCAGAGGAGCTGCCGTTCCAGACTCCTGGAAAGGAGCTGAGGTAGTTCCAATTTTTAAAAAGGGGAGTAGGGAGGACCCTGCGAACTACCGGCCAATCAGCTTGATTGATGTGATTCAGAAGGTGGTTGGTAGGGTTCTTCTCTCGAGAATTAGAACCTGGATGGAGGAGGGAAATATCCTCTCACACTTCCAGGTAGAATTTAGGCAGAAAGTGGGCACAATGGACCAGGTCCTCAGATTCTTCATGATCTATTGGAAGTCAGTTACCTTGGGGAAAGGGAGTTTGTACCTGGCTTTCATAGATCTGAGGACCGCTTTCGACCTGGTCCCTCGTGACAAACTCTGGAAGGTGATCAAACACCTGGGCATGCCACCTTATATCCTTGACTTCTTAAAAAGATTACACTGCGATAACTACGCAAAGATAAGATGGAGAACCCAGGGGGAGTTGACTGAGAGGATCGTGGTGAACAGAGGGGTACGTCAAGGTTGTGTGTTGGCCCCCACCCTATTCTCTTTATTAATCAATGGGGTGGTGGGCCACCTTAATGAGGAACCAGCAGACGCCCCCGTATTAGCAGGGGAGAAGACACCCACCCTTCTGTTCGCCGACGACACCCTTTTAATCTCAAAGTCACCCGCCGGCCTCCAAAAACTGCTCAGCAGATTTGATCTGTTTTGCAAGGAGCAGGGATTAACCATCAACACTGACAAAACCAAACTGATGACCATCAATCCTTCCAAACGCTTTAGGAATAACATCTCCCTAAACAAGGTCCCGCTAGACGTGGTTGACTCCTTTGATTACCTAGGGATTAGAATCACGAAAGGTATGAAGTGGGCTTCCCACCTAGATAAGATGCTCCTAAATCACAAACGGGTGTCTGGGGCCATTATTAGGGAACAGTGCTCGCAATCTATGAGGGGAAAGCATTACCTTCGGCCCTCTATGGAGCAGAACTGTGGGGTATGGAGACACTTGGAGATCTATCCAAGTCTGAGAATAAATTTTTAAGATCTATTACCTCGCTCCCCGCCTAAACCCCCCTGAAATCCTTGTTCTATGACACCGGTAGAAGGCATATACAGGATATTGCCGGACTCCGTCCCTTGCTTTTTTGGGCTCGCCTAAAGAGGTCCGCAGAGCTGTCTAACTACGCCGCGGCTTTTGACGAACTGTTGGCCATTGATTCAGGGCGCAGGATTAAATGGCTGGCGGACCTCAGGCACCTTACTGGCCTTATTGGGCTAAGCGAGGCTTGGGCTTCCCAGACACCCCCCTCCAAGCAGGAGTTAAAACGTGCTTACTGGGAATGGGTGTCGAAACGTGATCAATCTACCCAAAACCCAGGGAAACTAACAGAGGGATTCTATGAGCATAAAAGCATCTGCAGTCTGGAACCCTATCTCGATTTCATTCAGGTTCCTAGGGATAGGTCCCTGTATATGCAGATGAGATTTGGAACGCTGCAAGTCAACACCTTAACTTCACAATGGAAAGGACCAAACCATGTCCCGGAACCCTGCCCTAGTTGTGGCCACCCCGAGGAGTCTATTGCCCACCTTTTCCTGGCATGCCCGGCATATAAAAACGCCAGAGAAAAGTGGCTTAAACCAGTATGCAGGGCATTTGGCTTCATGAGCCATATTCCGGCCCTGCGTATCTTGAAAACCGACACCTCCTCTCTGACAATAGTTTGTGGTGTAGCCAAATACTTGGGGCGTGTCTGACTAATCAGACAAAAGCATCGAGACAATTGTAAGGCAATCACAAATGCTTGGGACAAGGAACCTTGGTTTCGTTTCAGTGTACCCATCCCAAGTCAGGGAATTATATGGCTGAAACCTTCTTTTCTTCTGTAATGGATATTTTAGATTTGTGGAATTTATGATTATTTTAAAGATATGATGTGTCATTTTTTATGATTCTTTCACTGTACATGACATTTTATTATCGGTGATTTTTAGCTGTGTTTTAAAATTCTGTTTTATAATTCCTTAATCTCTAAAATGCTTTTATGATAAATCTTTTATCGAATAAAGCGTATCTATCATTTGCTCACCATGCCAATCCAGTTTAGACCTGGCCGTATGCAAATTGGTCTTGACCATGTGCCTCATGGGAACAGTCCAGCCCGAACTGCTAAGCCAGGTCCTACCTGGACCTGAAACAAGTATCCTAGGACCGGTTTTGGGGTTTCACCCCATATCAGCCAGGATAGCTTGTATCCAGTCATTGATTCAGATTCACATTTGGCTTTTCATTATGGTTTCTGATAATTATTCCCATGAAATAAGAGGCATGAGGGCACAATACTCCAGACAAACTCTTGCCAAAATAGAGAGCTTGTGCAGTGTATATATAATTTCTTTCTGATTTCATTTATTCTTTGTCGAGTAGGACACTTAAAGAATTTGCAAAGAACAACATTCATATTTGTCCACAGAAACAGACCGTCAGTGTCTCAGTCTCTGACACAGTCCCGCTGGGTGACCCATCCTGAGTCCTCTAGGTGTTTCAGATGCAGTCATCAGCGGATCTTGGAATCTGCCACTAGTGTCTCAGGCACACTTGTCTCCTGGATGTCTCACTCCCATTCACGGTCCTCTGGGTGTAATACAACGAATCTCAGGCACAGTCCCCTATTATGGGTGAGTCTGTATGAATTCTTCAGATGTCTTTGGTATGATTACCACAGAACAGCCCTGGTTTTCTCAGGCACAGTCATCATCTGGGCTCTCACTCTGAAACACTGTACTTTGAGTAACTGTGTCATACATTCCTTGGTCTTTGGTAAGGGAAAGAGCCAGGTAGTTCCATTTGAAGATTTCCTCAGTATGACTTGCAACCCATTTCATCCCCATCACAAATGCATTGGAGGAGAGCTGTGGCTATTCATGCAGGCATGTTTAGGATTTGATCTTACGCCTCACCACCTTTAAAGTTCACCACTGTTTTTAATTCTATTTAATTCAAGTACCAATACATTACCTAACCACAGTTTAATGGCCAATAAGTTAAATAACTCCAATGATGAATCCTAAACCTTTTTAGAGCACTTGAAAATCCTGACAATAGTCTGTAGTGGAAAATGTAACAGCGCTAAAAGTAGCACGCTATTTACCTTTCATTTGAAATGTATTTTATTAAAAACATAAGAAACACAAACCAAGTCACTGCAGGCAAACGTACAATGCAATGTTAAACAAGTTTTAATCCCAATGCTCCTCCTGGGTATAACCTCTCATAATGAAAAAGCATCTCCTCTAGGTATCTAGCAAGAGAGAATGGAAAGCAACACCAGGGGACAGTGGGAACAGTAAAGTGTCAGAAATAAGGCTGGGCTGGAATTACTGAACAATACCAGCACATAATTGGGTGATTATCACCTAATTTCCCTACCTGGTAACAAAATTAGGCTGGTGAAAATGTAATAATCAGCCAAATTGTCAAGCAAAAGTCAGACACATTGAAGCCAACAAGAAGCAACACTGTGAAGCCCTATTCAAGGAAGACAGCTTGGAGAACGATGCACTATACAAATAACGAATTCCCAAAACATAGCAGAACAAGTGCCGCCCGTAATCCATGTATAATGCTTCTTTGTTCTAACACACCTATAAAATGCCTTGCGGTGTCAGTGAAAGCAATCTTCTGACACGATTTAGAGTCTGGCAGAGGGGCATGCCTTAAAACAAGTACCAGGGGAAATATTGTACTTGTAATGAGGCGGTCAGAATATCGGTCACATTTGTCATGGAGTAACCCTCTGACTCACTTTTACTACATGACAAAGGCATTTTTATCCGTAAATTAGACTGCAGCCCAGCCGGAGCACAATGGTGCTCCATGCAGTCTCATACTTTTGTAATGTATATGGGTAGTGTCAAACCCAATCAGCCCACACATGACAATTACCCTTCCATGTCGTTTTTAGTAATTTACAATGGAATTACAGGGAAGTTGACAAGACCAAACAGAAAGCTCCAATGTACAGCATACCTTGTTTTTTTTGGGGGGAGGGGCACTTTACTGCTGTTTAGCCGTGGTAAAGTGCACAGAATTCTAAAGCCAGCAAAATCAGACAGGCAAAAGTGAGGGAGTGACAAAAATGTGGTACTTTTTAACAACCAGTAAGTTAAACTTGCTCTCACAGTCTCCCAATAACTCCTGCTGGAGTCATTGGTTACTATCTTGAGTTTAGCCAAAGCCTGCCCCGCCTATAAAATCACCTCATGCACTATTAGTCCCCACCTCGTTCAGAAAAGCTAGTGCTGAAACACTCACAGATCCCCCACGAGGCTCTCATTAATCTTTATATATTGCATTGTAGACTAGGGTGTTGTTGATTGTCTTTCAGACTGGCCATCATCCCGGTCAACCTTAAGTTCTCCATCTTTCAGGCCAGGGTACCCAAAAACGATAAATTGTTAAGCTTTTCCACTGCCACCACCTTCATCATAGCATCATAAACCTCCAACTATTCTTATTGCAGTTTCAATAAAAAAAAGAGAACTGGCGTGTTACCGCCTCCCAGTGTGAATTTGAGCATGTGATTGTTGTTAGAAACCCCTGGAACTAATTTTTAGGAACCAGCTCTGCTTTCTTATTTTTCTATCACCAGGTATTGACCTAGAGAAGGGGGGGGCACACAAATGGGAAAGAAGGGGAAGATAAAGATGGAAACACTGTCAAAAAGGGAGAATGCAGATACTGACTAGAGTGAAATAAAGGAGCAGGCAGGGTCTGAACGTGGATTAGTCTGAGGTGAAATCAAAACAACTCAGACTTGATATTCAATGCACCAGCATTTAATAGCGATTGCCACAGGATTCAGAGCACAACTTTAGGCATCACACTAATTCCTTCGCTAATTAAGTGCTGCTACCTTTTCACATTGAATGAATAAGAATATTTTATTGCCATATACAAGCAGTGGCAGCTGTCTTCGAACGGGTGTGGTGCAGCCACGGCCGGTAGTAGGTGTACCTGCAGGGCAGTGACGTGGGGAGGGGGAGGGGCAGGGTGGGAGGTAGTAATTTATGGATTGGTCTGAGTGGCCAAGCAGGCAGTTTGTGAGCCTGGGCATGTTCTCTACTGGGCTGCGCAACACAGCCCGGTGGAGAGCATGCTAAATGCGCATGACGGTCTGTCCAGCCTAAAAGTGGCGGCCAAACATTCATGGGCACCCAGGGAGTGCAAACCTCTCCTCACTCTGCACTGATGGTGCGAGCCCAGCCCACGCCAAGCGACCTGGCTCCAAGTCCACCAAAGAAAAATATGATAATAACTCTTGTTATTATCATTTTATTTTTACTTTTTTGCACTGTTTGTTTAGCTGTGAGGCAATGCTCCTCCGCCTTAGCGGTGGAGCCGCCACTGTATACAAGTACAGCTGACCTTGGATTATCTAAGCTAATTTTGTGCCCATACATTTAGTCTCTCGATTGTTGAAGAAAGAGACTTTGAGCTCAACCCTGCACCACACTCAACATTGGATTGACTTTCAATTTGTCCCTTTTCCAGATTTCAATTAGGAATGTTGGTTGTAAAGGAAAGATGAAAGAATAAAGATACACCATAATATAATCTTTCTTTTACTTGGGGAAAAAAATCCTTCGGCTGCGAAAAAGAAAAATGAATGACGTTGCTGGCGAAAGCTTAATCCTATGGAAGGCCTATTATTTCACGTGTAGAGAAGACAATGGATAATATTTGTGATACTGCTCGGAGATGGATGTGTCAAACCTGCAATCTTCATTTCACAGATGAAAGCCAGGCTGTAGAATAAAAGGCATGACTGACAGCCATACATTAAAAACCACTGTCAAGAGAGTTGTGCAGGCTCTCCATAATGATGCGGTTTTGTAGAACATTTTATATTCCATTTATATTTATATTTCTGGCAGCGCTGAAGAAACAACTAACATGCACACAATCTTTTCTTCTATCTCTGCAGAAGTGCTGAATGCGAAATGAAGCAGTTGTTCGCTGAACCAACAGAGGAGAGGTGATGAAAACAGCTTCTTCGACGAATGCCTTACGATAAAACTGCAGTAGTAATCACTGTAGGGCCCTCCTACTACAGCAATACGAAGTCGATGTCAGGAAGTTATGTCTTTAATAGCCTACTCCACGAGCTGACAAGTGGACATTAGCAGAAGAAATACACACACTCCTAATGACATTTTGGATGCTGCGAAAAACAGTCCCAATCCACTATTACTTATGCTAATTTAAACATTCTAAGACAAAATGGGATGTATTTCTGATGCTGGAAACGTTCAGATGGGATTCTTACAATTACAAAGCCCCTTGTGCCGCCGGTGTGGCACTTTTTATCAAATAAAGGGGCATATTTACAAGGGCAGTGCGCTACCAAAGCGTCACTTTTTCTGACGCACCGGTGGCGCAATGCCTACTCCAGATGTGATAAGAAGTGATGCATCAGCAGCACAAGGGGCTTGTAAAAAAGCCTTTAAATGTAAGAATCCTATCTGAACGTTTCCAGCACCCAGAAATACATCCCATTTTGTTTTAGAATGTTTAAATGTAAGCTTGGTCTCCTTGAAACGCCAGTCCAGATGGCAGTGCCCTTCAGTCCTGTCACATTTCTGTCGCTTGCCCTTATAAGTTACAATTATGCATTGATAAAAAGCAGGCAAAGCATCTGAAATCAACGGATTTTCTGAGAACTCTTTAAATACAGAATAAAGGTCAGAATAATACTAGCAGACATGCTGGCAGGAAGTGCCCTTTTCCCACTAAAGAATGATGCCGATATCAAGAGGGAGCCAAAACATTTTACTCAATAACAGGTGACTAATTGCACATACAGGAGTAGAGCCACATAATATCTCAAAGCATATTGAGAAAAAAAAACAATAAATAGAATTACGTGAAGGTATTTGACACAAATGAGCTACATAATCTTCTCAACACAGTATACCAGAAAATATATGCTCCTTTCCATAGCGCTAGTGTTTAGACAATGCATGTGATGATAAACAGAATTAAAGTGCTTGGTATCTATTAGTCTTAGTTACATCAACATCAATAGTAGCTGAACGGTATAGACCAGTGTTGGAATTGGTTTTGCAGTTGTATATGTTTAATTTCTCTCTTAAAGGTGCCATAAGCCGAAGTGGTCCTCATACCCAGGGGTATGGCGTTCTCACCAGCACTCCCAGAGAAGGATTTCTTTAGTGTTTTGTCTTTTAAATGGTGTGATTTTAGGAAGTATGGAGTCTGCCTCGTCAATTGATGCTAATGATCTGCAATGAACAATTGCTGAGTTTGAAAGGTTGTGGAGATACCTGTCTTCATGAGGACCCATTTTAGTCTGAAGAGTGTGGTGCATTTACTGTATTAGAACCAGACATTTTCTTCCTTAGTCCCCCACTATTAGGACAAGGGTCTGAATCACTTATTGAAAACAAACTTCTGAGCTGATGGAATTAACGCGTCAAGGGAGTCTAAGCTGACAAGGCTGGCTGGAATTTACTAAGGCTTTGATGGACCATTGCAAATTCAACTTCTTGCCCAAGATCAAGCCTAGAGATTTGATGCATTCCACACTGAGAGGATGGATGGCACGTCACCATGGAAAATGGGTGCAACTATATTGAGCATGCTATTGAAGGTTTGGAGAGAGAACAGAAGCAACTCTGTTTTCCATGAATTTAGTTTGATGGTCGTCCAAACTGCAATGTGCAGCTGCCCTTGATGGTGGTATCAAATGTCCTAGGGTGAGATAATTTCTAAATAGATGTTAAGTGTCATTAGCATAAAAGTGGTAGATTAATATTTGATTATTTGAGGGAAGAGGCAAGAGATTTCATATAGAGAATGATAGAGTCGATACATGGATGCTTACAGAAACACCCACATGAGTTCCATTCCATAGCCCAACATAAAAAGGTATGATCTTGTCTGCAGTGCCGGTCCAGAGCAATATGAAATTATCTGGCAAATGAAGTCCCAGGGTCATTGCTTTATTTTTCCAGACTCTTGCCTTCCATGTTGCAATGTTTTTTTTGTGGGCAAACACTTTTTCTGACAACCTCAACCCTTTTTGCTTCTTACTCCCAAGAGATGCCATATTATAAGGTTTTAAGGGACCTTTTTGCCCCTTTCACATCCTATTACATCCTGTGTAAATCGAACCTGTATTTTAATTTGTGCCCGGGATGACCAAAGGCTTAACTCCAGTTGTTGATATGTCAACATGACACAAGAAGAAACATGAGACTCCTAGCACTGCTATCTCAAAAACACAACACTTTTTTGGGATTTCTTTTTCCCACACAGGGTTGAACATTGCTGCTGCTGCCTACCCTTCCACTTACTACTCAAGTTCACCAGTTTTATACACTGAGCACTGCATCAACCACACTTGTGGTCTCCCATCTCTGTCAATGGTAATCATGTTTGAACCTAATACGTACTCGTCTTCAGATTTCTGCATCACATCAATTGATAAGCACCAGTTGAATTGATCTATTTCATTAGGAACTGCAAGTACAACAGCTTCAGATTGTATTAAATAGCCATGTTCCGAACTGTAATAGCTTTGTCTGATCGTTGTTCAGCTACTTTGTTAAAAGCAGTCACCCTCTTTATTTCGCTAACAAATTGGTACAATATGTATGTGATTAGTTTTGGATAACTCTAATGACAAGTACAATAAAGGAGTTCACAAACTATATTTTGTGTGTGTTCTTTTGATCAAATCCATTATTTTAAAGTCTATACTGATAGGATTCACACATATTCAGAGTAATAAATACAAAATAAGCAAACAGCAGCCCCATGTGTGCTAAGCACAGAAATGTATTTAACACGGGAGGCCAATTTGCCTTGTTGCAGTCACTATGCTGCAGATCTCTACAACTAATTCCTACAGCCATGATTACTGACAAAAAATTGAAGGGGCCTAGCAATTCCAAGATAAAAGCGAAGGGAAGATCAATGAATGCAATGTCACCCCAATCGTAGAAACTCAAGCAAGCAAATTCAGTCATGTTATGGCTATGTTTCCTAACTCTCTGACTTTGAGAAAAGTGATCAAGTGAGTGAGCAATTGAATGACTGTATAGGCAACTAATTTGTGGTAGATGCAAGACAACGAAAGAAGATTAAGAACATAATGAAATGCCAAGAACAGCATTGCACAGGAATATGAAAATGGAAAGATAGGCCGGCAGAGAGGCATGTAGTGTTAGAAACTAGATTATTATGCAGGGTGGTTGACTGCTCTTCTCAAGGGTTGATCCACTTTTGTCAGTATGAATGCTTAAAGTCACTAAATTAACCTTAGGTGAACCCCCTGTTAGATAGGGCACTGAGCAGTCAGGCATAATATAGGGCAAAGTGTAAAGTATTTATTCAGTACCACCACAGATCTTAAGTCAAAATGCCATACAATAAAAATCCCCAAAGAGACAATAAAGTAAATTTGAATAAATAACATTACACCAAAATGACAAAAATCAAATAAGGGGACCCGGAGATATGAATGATCAACGTTTTAGATTAATATAGAGACAAAAAGGGTGAGACGCCAATGGTCATCAACAGTCATGGTAGACTGAGTCCTCAGCTTGATTTGAGACCAACCGCAATGCAGTATGGGTCAAATACAATAACCAGATTGGTCCAGTTGCGACCTGGAAGTTGCAATGTTTAAAAAAAGTTCAAGCCCCAATTCAAAAAGGGACTTGGTCTTTTTTTGAGGTGGAAATCCTCTAGATGAACATCAAGGCTAAGGGGCATATTTACAATGTATGGCGCATCTCTGAAAATCAGCAAGGATGTGCCAGAACAGATGCACACACAAGTCCCCCCTTGCACCACTACGGATGCGTTGCATTTACAATGCGGCACACCGTGGCCCAAGGATAGGCAGATGCATGTCGCATCTTGTGTTGTAAGAGCAGCGCAATGCTGGAGTCACGTCGCAAGCGCAATGCAACTCCAGGAATGCACAGGGGCCGCCCATACCTAACGTGGTGCACCACTTCTTATGCCTGCTTCAAGCAGGCGTAGGGTTTTGTCGCAGCGGCCTCGGAAAAGTGACTCAGTGAAATCTTGTAGATTACTTTTACGAGGCATTCCTGTGATGGAACGGCCACCCTGTGACGGAACGCCCTTGAATCCTAACGCAGGTCTCATGTGGCGCAGGGCTTTACAACGTGAAACATCTCCCTAGATGCGTCACGTTGTAAATAAGGTGCAATGTGGCGCATGGTTTACGCCACCGCTGTGTCACAGAAGTGACACAACGGCAGAGTAAATGTGTCGCATGGGGCTTGTAAATCTGCCCATGAAACGTTAGCCACTGCTGTGGAACCATAGGCCAGATATGTGAAACAGAATTGTCCACTGATTCTCTCAAGATTTTCAAATTTTAGTAAAAAAATCTTCTAAATCCCAACACAGAAAGGAACTCTGTCATTTGTACAGAGCTGTGGAGAACTCTGCATGGGCCAAAACTGGAATTCAATCCAACACCATGGAACTATGTGGCGGATACTTTTTCTTGCATGTCCCCCTGAGGCTCTGGAGGACAAACCGACAAAAGATGAGTTGAAAAATAAAATTAGGACCAGGTTGTCTTCTGGAGGGTGTTTAAGTCTCATACACATGAATACTTTTTCTACACTTGAAACCGCAAGTTACACATTAGGTTGGATAAGACATACTAGTTGAGGTCACTGCCCCAATCCGCGTCTCATGCAGAATGGCTATGCAGGACTATGGATTACTGCCTGTTGTATTGGAGAACCTCATTTTTAGGAAGACACTCAAGGAAGAGATTCAACAATATTTTTGGGGGGATTTTGACAGACGACAACGAGGGAAAATTAATTAGTTATTTAATTTTCCCACATTATCGTCTGTCAAGATCCCCCCACCCAGTCCCACTCTCTTACCTGCAGGGGGTGGGGCTGTTGATATTGCTATATTGCAACAGAGACATGTCATATCGATATATATTTGGATGAACTTCTCCTATATGGACATATCATAGTAGAGGGGAGAAAGGTGTTGCAGGCAATAGTATAGTGGTTTTGTAGGGTATCTGGATTACAGGGCAGTTGGTGGGAATCTTGTATGCACCTGATCCAAATGGCTAAGGCTGGAATAGTGCCCCCTGCCACATGAGTTGCTAAAATAGGAAAATCATGCATTTTAGTACCTGGGAGTATACATTTGTTGCTTTAGTTGTGACATAGTGAATGGGAAAAAAAGGCAGGGCCCTTACAGCATTGAAAGTTTTGATGACATTTTGGAGATCACTACCATTGTCTACTGTATGATTACCAGCAAATGGTTTCACACCTTGGCCAGCATATTAGTTTTTCTAATATGGGGTGCTGGTAGATGAAAAGTGGTGCTGAGCAAGCTCTGTCTCTGCACGTAGGATACATTTTCCTGAATGGCCCCCGAAGTTCTTGAGGAAAGGTTTTTCAAAGTTTCCATATTTCTTATGGTGCCCAAACAACCACAATCACAGGAGTACACTTCCAGGGCCCCAATGGCTTCTGAGGAGGGCACTTAGTGACTCTTATGGTATCAGGCAGAGCGCAACAACATAGTCAGTCCAAATCCAGTTGTTACTGGTCAGCTCGGCATTTCAAGAGAAAGTCCTCTTGCAGTTTGTTGTGTTCCCGTAGCCAAACAGGAGCTCAGCTGACTCTTAGGGTACAATATTTTGTCCAGAGTGCATATGTCCATGGTACAGTGTTTTACAGATCGATAGGACATGTATTTGTTCTACAAAATTGCTGAATTATTTTCATAAAAAAGGCTTGTAGAGAGCTATGTAAGAGGCTTGAACCACAACTTACTTCTTGGGCCCCCAAGCTGCTGCTTGTTTAGGATGATTCTGTGACTTCAAAGAACAAAAATGTATTTTCCAGAAGTCTTACAGACCTGGTTGGATGACGCACTGCCTGACGGCATGAACAGTATGGTGGATTGATAGCAATGGATGGACACTGAAAGAAACCGAAACTCTGCAGGGCAATGCAATGGGCTTATCCTCCAGGATTCACCTGAAGAGTAACAGATGACTTCTCACTCTGCCGCAAGGAGCGCTGTGGTGGCCCAACAAAGAATACAGATTAGTTTCATGGAGTAGAGTCAATAGCATTGTGGTGGTGCCCGACCTACCTAAGCTCAGTTGCAGTTATGTTATGTTATGTAAATGTGTAGACCACGGCTAATCACCCGTGAGAAAACCAGGTGCTGAGTAGGGCAGGCCTGAGGGAAAGGAGAAGACCATGTTGGTTTCATCTGCAAGAACCATGTCTTGACGTTCCTTTGAAACTCCATGAGATAAGGAGGGAGAGGTTCTGAGGTGTTTTGGCAGGTTGTTCCAGGTCTTGGCTGCGAGGTATGAGAAGGAGCTTCTTCCTCTTCTGGTCTTCGAGGGAGGTGTGCTCTTGCCTGGGAAGCAGATCGAAGGTGTGTGGTGGTTTGGTAGGAGTTGAGGGGGCGGTTGAGGTATGCTGGACTGGTGTTGTGGAGAGCTTGACTTTACATCGTTCCTGGGAGCCAGTGGAGATTGTTGAGGTGTGGAGATGGGTTTATTTCATGGGATGTTCGGGCCGAGTCTGGCAGTGCCATTCTGGGCGGTTTGAAGTCGGTGTGGGACATTGGCTGGGATTCCAATGTCCAGGGTGTTTCTGTAATCATGTTTACTTGTGGTATGAGCCTGGGTGACCCTTCATCTGGTGTTCAGTATGATCTACTTGAAAATCTTGCATAGCATTCGCAGGATGTAGAGGCATGATGAGGAGACTGAGTTGATCTGTCTACTCATGGGAGGTTGGTGTTGAGGATGATCCCAAGGTTCTTGGCATGGTCGGCAGGGGTGTGTGGGGTGCCAAGTTCAGCAGACCACAAAGAGGTGTCCCAGGGGAAGGGTTGTTGCATAAGATTAGGACTTTGTTTTTGTCTGTGTTGAGCTGCAAGCAGTTGTTTTTATCGAAGCAGCAACATTGCTCATGCAATTAGTGAAGTTTGCTTTGGCGGTGCTGGTTGAGTTCATAAGGGAAAGGATGAGCTGTGTGTCATGGGCGTAGGACACTATGTTGATGTTCTGGGCTCTGACAATGTCCGCATGGACTGAGCGACATTTCTTAAGGAACTCCGTTATTGAGTTTCTTGGGTTCTGAGGTGGCGAGGGGAGCTCATTGAGTTCTGTCCGTGAGAAAGGAGGATATCCACTTGAAGGCAGTGCACAGATACCCAAGTTCTGAAGCTATCTGATGAGTGACTTTTGGGAGACTGTATCCAAAGCTGTAAAGAGGTCAAAAAGATTGATTGCTGCAGATTCTCCTAGATTGAGGATGTTCTGATTGAGGGCTGCCTCTGTGCTGTGGTTAATGCAAATAAGGGTTCCTAGCTTATTTAAAATAATCACAATACAGTATAGCACACAATGGACTACTATACGTTGACTTTCCAATGCCCAGCCGGGCAAGGAATTTATTTATCATTCAATGTCAATTTTATCACAATATTTTTCAGACAGGTAGTATGACACAAGCCTGTGCCGTACTTTGAAAAAGAGAAGATAGAGAAAAGTGAAAGGGGTGTTTTCAGGCAAGGAAAAAAGAGCAAATCAGGGCACTTATAATTGAAAAGAAATAGTGACAGTGTCGCCTGGAGTGAAACAAACAATATCAAATTTTAAAATGCTACATGTATGTACACTCATAGGTGTCGACGTTTCGATCCCTTCGCTCAATTAGTTAATTGGGATCATCATCAGGACTTAAAAATTAGAGTTTGCCTGAATGTAACACAGCCTGTTGAGAAAATAAGGAAACAAGCACAAAGAAAAATCTTTAGAAAAAACAGTTATTGAGGAGAGCGGTCAACGCATGCCTTAAACTTTCCATTATACATCTGAAATCACAGTTTGTGACATGTGCAGGGTGACAGTGCCATTTGTGAAGTACATAGTCACGTTGCATTTATACATTAACACTGAGCCTCGGAATCGCAGTGACTCATGTGCAGAAGATATTGGGAGTTTGTGCACAACGAGTGACTGAGGGGATTGTGCAGCAGTGTGTTTAGTGAATGGGGGATGCCCGTCACTCAGTGAGCTGGTGTTTGAGCCGGGCCACATGCATCTCTGGTTTTGCAATGGTTTACTGGTCAACACAGGACGTACCTCTTTGTTGCGAGGTATTGAGTAAGGCGTCAAGCGTTCTTCGGGCACCCACGGGTAGCGTCCGGTGGCAGCCAGGGGTACAGTACTGGTCCTGGTTGAAGGGTTTGGATATATCCCATCGCGGCTTTAAGCCGAGCTGTGGGAAAGATGCACTTTAGTATGCGTGGTAGGGGCGGGCCAAGGAACGAGTGATTTGTTTAGATTACATACCCATTGTGAGCTTGTTTTAATTCGTATGCGTTTCCAAATGATTCTTGGGGTGAAATGGTTCGGACCCATGCAAGCGCCCAAGAACCACTTCCATTACTGTAGCCATTCAAGACGGGGACACTGTTCCAAGATGGCGCCTGAAATTGCCTCCACGTGACCGGACCGCTAAACTATGACTAGCATTCCTAGGAATACCAGCGGTAACCGGCATTGAAACGAAGCATCCCGGCCAGACGCGAGCTCCAACCTGAATCGGTAAGTGGCTCTTCCCCGCTGGCGCCCGAACGGACATTGAGTCCGATCCTGACCATGTCTCAGAGATTGGGCGCCAAGTAAACTTCATCCCTATTTTTCAGCGCAACATTGACGACATTGATCGATTATAGAGTGTACAACTTACCCCGGCCATCGAGCCTTCAGTGTACCACTCAAGAACGCTTAATAAGGTAAACCTCCTTAACAATTGTCCGTTTAGACCCTCCGGACTGAATTCCTGAAAATCATGATGTAATTTTGAACATAATTTATTTCAGCCCGTTAAACAAATCGGCGCTCTAAGAAGTCGAACCATTTCACCCCAAGAATCATTTGGAAACGCATACGAATTAAAACGAGCTCACAATGGGTATGTAATCTAAACAAATCACTCGTTCCTTGGCCCGCCCCTACCACGCATACTAAAGTGCATCTTTCCCACAGCTCGGCTTAAAGCCGCGATGGGATATATCTAAACCCTTCAACCAGGACCAGTACTGTACCCCTGGCTGCCACCGGACGCTACCCGTGGGTGCCCGAAGAACTCTTGACGCCTTACTCAATACCTCGCAACAAAGAGGTACGTCCTGTGTTGACCAGTAAACCATTGCAAAACCAGAGATGCATGTGGCCCGGCTCAAACACCAGCTCACTGAGTGACGGGCATCCCCCATTCACTAAACACACTGCTGCACAATCCCCTCAGTCACTCGTTGTGCACAAACTCCCAATATCTTCTGCACATGAGTCACTGCGATTCCGAGGCTCAGTGTTAATGTATAAATGCAACGTGACTATGTACTTCACAAATGGCACTGTCACCCTGCACATGTCACAAACTGTGATTTCAGATGTATAATGGAAAGTTTAAGGCATGCGTTGACCGCTCTCCTCAATAACTGTTTTTTCTAAAGATTTTTCTTTGTGCTTGTTTCCTTATTTTCTCAACAGGCTTTGTTACATTCAGGCAAACTCTAATTTTTAAGTCCTGATGATGATCCCAATTAACTAATTGAGCGAAGGGATCGAAACGTCGACACCTATGAGTGTACATACATGTAGCATTTTAAAATTTGATATTGTTTGTTTCACTCCAGGCGACACTGTCACTATTTCTTTTCAATTATAAGTGCCCTGATTTGCTCTTTTTTCCTTGCCTGAAAACACCCCTTTCACTTTTCTCTATCTTCTCTTTTTCAAAGTACGGCACAGGCTTGTGTCATACTACCTGTCTGAAAAATATTGTGATAAAATTGACATTGAATGATAAATAAATTCCTTGCCCGGCTGGGCATTGGAAAGTCAACGTATAGTAGTCCATTGTGTGCTATACTGTATTGTGATTATTTTAAATAAGCTAGGAACCCTTGTTTCTATAACGCAGTTATACCCATGGTTCTTGGCTACCCGCTGGGTCTCCCTTGTCTTTCAAAAACAAGTGGTTAATGCAAAAGCCTGATGGAGCTCTTTCTAGGAGTTGATGGAGTTCTAGGTTGTCTGCAAGTTGGATATAGATGGCTTTCTCCATGGCTCTAGCTGGAAAAGGCAGGAGCGAGATGGGTCTGTAGCTGCTGAGGGTGTTTCTTCAATAGGGCATTGACATCCTCATTTTTCCAGAAAAAGGGAAGGTGGCTGTGTTTATGGTGGTGCTGATGATAGAGGGGCAGGCAGTGGAGAGGTTGCTTATTCTAAGGTTGCATATGAAGTGGGGGCATGGGTCTGAGGGGGCTGCTGAGTGGATTGTATTAATCGGTTTCTTCATAAGAGAGGGGCTTACAGTAGCTTAAAAGCTCTTTGGTGATAAAGGATGGTCCAGCTGGTTAAGGGAGTTTGTATTGGTAGACTGTGGGTCGAATGTGTTGAAGATCTTGCCAATATCTGTTCGAAGAAGTTGAGAGGTCATTGCAGAGTGCTTGGGATGTGATTGTGTCAGTGTTGGCAGCTGCAGGATTGAAGAACTCCCTGACAATGTTTAAGAGTTCTTTGTCGTTGTTGAAGCTGGCCTCAAGTCTAGGAGTTAGAGCCTTTTTCTTTGCATCTTGTAGTTGTTGATGGTAAAAGTTGAGGGTGACTTTGTATGTGGATCTTCCAGAGGTGTTTTTGTCAAGTCTCCATATTATCTCAAAATGTTTAGAGTGGTGCTTGGACTCCCTGAGGTTGTTCGTATACCAGCTGGGTCATTTGTTTTTTTTGTAACTCTTGTTTCTGGTGGTAGAAGTTTTGTTGGCATTGACGACAAGGTATTTAATAAACAGATTGGTGTCTGCATCTAGGTTCCCGGTGTGGTTGGGTGAGCATTGGTTCTGGGTCGTGGTACAGTTTTCTTCTGATATTTTGCCCCAGTTTTCTGATGGTGACTTGGGGTTTTCTGGTGAGGTGGCTGGCCTCTTGAAATGCATGGTATATTGGTCATACACTCCCTACGCAAACAAGCCATGGAAATCTGGGACAGCAGAACCATCCTCACCCCAGATGTAGCCTTATTCACTCAAACATGGCTCAACCCTACCTCAAACCTCCACATTGCCACAGCTACCTCCAATGGATACAATATGAAACACCAGGACCATCCCCAACAAGCATTGCAGAGGAATTGCCATAATATTCAAGAAAACCATCCATTGCTCCAACACGAATGATGACTCAATGCCTTTCATGCATCTACTCAACTTCCTGCTACACATCGACCCCAAGATAACCATAGGAGGCACCCTCTCATAAAGACCACCTGGACCCCTCGCCATCAACTCCCTTCACTAGGTTCTGCTAGGCAACCTCAACTTTCACATCGAGGACCCCAAGGAAGCCAGCTGCACATCCCTACTGGAAAACCTCAACGACATCGGCCTCACTCAGCAAGGTCTGAACCCACCCACAGAACCGAAAACATCCTCAACATCATCTTCTCCACTGAAAGGATCAAATTAACCCCTATCACTGGACTCTCCTGGACCAATCACACAATTATCCATTTCACTTTCTCAAAGGTTCAGCACACCACCATCAAGCAGCAAAGTGCTACCCAACATAGCTGGAGAAAAGTAACTGATAGCCAATGGGCACAGACTCTCAGCAACGTAACACTCACCTGATATGGCACCCAGTCTCAACCAGGCCGTCCACAACTTCTCCAACGGGATAAGCAAATTGGCCGACTAAGTTGCCCCCTGAAACCGGCAAAAAACAAGCTAGCTGGTACAACCCAGAGCTCAGAACCACCAAGAACAACTGTCTTCTACTCGAGAAGCGATGATGCAACACCAAGAACCCCTCCGACAAAGCCCTACCCAAAACAGCACTCTATGACTACCACGGGCACATTAAGGAGGCCAAAGGAGCAACCATTACTGGCTGCATCAAAGCCTCAGTCAACCACACTAAGGAACTTTTCAAAATCATCAAGGAATTCTCTAACCCCACTGCCACAGAAAACACAGTAAGTCCCTCTCAACAACTCTGCAACTCAAGATCCGACTACTTCCAGAAGAAGATTGCCAACATCTACAACCTTGACAACCTCATCCAACCAGCCAAGCCCAGTCATAACTACCTGGTCCCCACTCGACTGCCAGACCACCACGACCATCATGTCCTCCATTCTATCCAGGGAACCACTATTTCTTTAACGTCAGATCCAACATAATCAGCCCTGAACTCACCCACCTCCACAACGCTTCATCTCTACAGCATTGTTTCTGAAATGGATGGAAGCCCGCAGACATCAGACCACTTCTAACAAAGCCCTTAGCCGATCCCAGTGACACCAAAACTACTGGTCGATCCCCCACTTCCATACCCAGCCAAAGTACTTGAGAAGGCCAACAACCAACAGCTCACCGACTACCTAGAATAAAACCACCTACTCAACACATCACAATCAGAATTCTGGGCCAATCATCTCACCAAGAGCACACTCATCGCTGCAAATAACAACAACCAAACCCTTGTTGACCAAGGAGAAACAGTGGCTTTAATTCTTCTGGACCTGTCAAAGTGTTTGACACCGTCACTCACCACATTGTCATTTACAGACTCCGCAATATAGACATTTAATGACATGCCCTCAAGTGGCTCATATCATTCCCCTCACCACGCACCCAGAGTACAATTTACCTTCTTTCATCTCAGCTCCCAAGGACATCATATGTGCCATGCCCCAAGGATCATCCCTCAGCCCTACTCTGTTCAACTACTACATGACCCCCCTCATGGATATTGTCCAATCCCACGGACTCAACATCATCTCCTATGCCAACGACACTCAGCTCATCCTCTTGCTCACAAAGGACACCTCTTACACCAAAACCAGCCTCTGCAATGCCATGACCAATGTAGCCGATTGAATAAGAAACAGCTGCCTAAAACTCAACTCTGACAAAACTGAGGTGCTGATCTTTGGAAAAAACACCTTCACCTGGGACCACAGTGGGCAGCCGGAAGCACTAAGACCCACACCCACACCAACTGAGCATGCTCGCAACCTCGGCATAATCCTGGACAGCCAACTGACCATGAAACATCAAGACAACGCATTTGCATCTTCCTGTTTCCACACCCTCCGCAAAATGTCCAGATGGTTCCCAGTAAACACTAAAAAGATCATCGCACGATCCATCATCACCAGCTGCTTCGACTACAGCAATGCGCTCTACACTAGTATCTCCACTCAGCTCCTCAGAAGACGGAAGACAATAGAGAACACAGCAGCCAGAGTCATGATGGACCTTATCAAGTATACCCACATCTCTCCTCACCTCGGAAACCTCCACTGGCTCCCTGTCCAGTTCAAGACACTCGGCTACAAAGCCCTCCACAAACAAGGACCTTCCTACATCAACCACCCGCTGAACTTCCATCTTCCCTTGATACACCTGCGCACCTCTTCACTTATCCACACACATGTCCCCCGCATCCATCACACACGCAGCCGGCCTCTGCATTCTCCTAGATAGCCGCCAAACCTGGAATTACATCCCCCTGCACCTCCTAATGGCGCCCTCCCTGGCAGTCTTCAGAAAGCAACTCAAGACCTGGCTTTTTAACACAGACGCAGCAACCTCAGCACCCAGATACCCCTTGGGGTGGTAGTGCTGCGCTTTAGGAATGATTGTTTGATTGAGTGGGGTTGTGTGGGTGGTGGTAATCCTGTTGTTGGAGGAGAAAATAGGGTTGAGGGTGTGGCCTGCCATGTGGGTTGTCCTTGGGTGGGCTGCGTGAGTCTGAGGTTGCTGAGGCTTTGGATTTACTGTCTGTGGTGTCCTCCACAAGGTAATTAAGGTCCCAGAGGAGGATGCAGTTAGCTGATCTAATGGAGAGGAGAATGATGAAGTCTGCGATGTGGTTGCAGAATTCCGCTGGAGGGCCCAGAGATCAGTAGGCGAGGGTTCCCTTAAAGGTAGATTTGTAGTCCGTTTGTATTTTGAAGTGAAGGTGTTCCATGAGGTTGGTGTTCAAGTCTGTGGAGGTGGTGCAGTCAATCATGGTTTTGTAGATAAGCGCAATTTCTCTTCATGGTTGTAGGTTCAGTCCTGGTGCATGATTTTGCAGGTGGGTGGAATTCCTGTGGTTGCTGGCTTAAGCCATGTTTTGGCCGGGTAGAGAAGGCCGGGTGTGGTGCTATTGAGGAGGTTGCATATTTCAGTGGAGTGTTTCCTGAGTAACCAGACATTCAGGTGGACAGATGGTGTGGGGTTGTGATGGTGGCATGCGTGGTTTGTTTGGAGGTGGTGGTGTAGGTATCTGAGGTGCCGCAGGTACAATCCTGCAGGCTGTAGGGGAAAGGTCCTACTCTGGTGCTGGAGGATGTGTGACAGCATCGTGTTTGCAGGTGTGTGTTGTTGAGGTTGTGGAGGATGGCAGAAGAGTAGTGACTGTATTCCTTGTCTTCGATGGAGGCTGCGGTTATGGTGTTATGTTGGATGGTCATCGGGCCAGAGTTCCAGGCGCTGGGCACGGTCCAGATGCATATGGGATCAGACAGGCTTGCCTTTGGTGGACTGTGCCTGCTGTCTGGTTCTGCTGCACGGTCGTGTTGCAGCCTGCATTAAGTAGGTCTGTTGGTGGGAATAACGGTGAGCGGGAAAACCCCAGGCAGGAAAAACCCAGGCAGCGGCGTTGTCACTTGGCGAAAAGACACCAACTGGAATAGGCAGGAACAAGCAGGGACTGAAGGCCACTGACAAGTGACAAGCTAGGTGCCCAGGTGCCTACTAATGCAAAAGTGCTGCAGCATGCATTAAGCAGGTCCTGGGTTTGGCTGGTCCTCTGTTGGCGGAATGAGCAGGGTAAACCCAGGCAGTGGTGAAAAGGTGGCAACTGGATCAGGCTGGAACAAGCAGGAACTGGAGGCTACTGGCAAGTTGCAAGCTAGGTTCCCAGGTGTAGTGGAAGTAGAACGAGGTACATGAAACTTGGCAGTTGTCTGGCTATCTGCTGGGGATGTCAGCCTTTTGGACAAGCCCTAAGAGGTGTGGCACAAACAAAGCCTCTTTTTTGAGGGGTGTGTGGGGAAACTGATGAAAGACCCATCTGAAGTTAGCAGCTGGTCCGCTCCAATCTCTGCCACTGTAATAGAGAGAAAATAATTACTTTTTATTTTTCAGGAAATGGAACCAAAGAAACAGACTCAATTGAAGGAAGAATGAAGAGAGACAAAAATAGAGGAAGAAATAGAGTACACTGACATTAAGGAGGAGGTAAGCAAGTCCTCCAACACAAAGAAACAAAGAAACAGACACAATTGAAGAAAGAATGTAGGTCTTTCCTGCCTCATTGGAACATAAACCCAACAATCACTTAAAAGGGCCAACAAGATAATTCACACACTCAATTCATCAAATCGTTATTCGATCAGTTAATGACTATACAAGGATACAAAACCAGTACATTCTCACATGACAAGAACAGTAAAAAAAAAAAACCTTACAACATTTAGATGTTAACAAGATAATAATAATTACTTGATGTAAAAATTAAGTTGGGACAGGAGAAAAGTTCTTGCAGCACACTGTGCCCACAAACATATGGCAAGTTGCACATAAGTTGCAACTAAAATACATAGGGGCAGATTTACAAGCCCCTTGCGCCACTTTTGCGTCACTTTTAACATTGGAAAAGTGGCGTAAATGGGGCGCAAGGGCCTTGTAAATCTGCCTCATAATACATAATCTCTGTGATTTCAGTGAATGAAAAAACAACATGGCAGTCCTACATTGTCTATAATTTGCTTCTTTCAGGAAAGGTAAAATGAGGCGTTTACTCAATACACAATAAAACTTAGAACAATATAAAGTGCAAAGTGTTTTGTGCCGAACTACCAACGCATGGGCAAACAGGTAGATTATTAAATAAGCATCCTGCACTGGGTAAACCACAAGAAAGTATACAATGTTTAGCCTCAACCTTGTTAGCAAAAATCTGTGGGGCATATTCTCAAGGAACTGTCGCTGAGTTAACGGCACTTTATCGCAGCCAAAGTTGCAGGGACAGATCATATGGCGAGGACGGATGCAACTACCTCCTTCCTCACACAGTAATTACCATCCACATCATACTCCTCTGATACTTCTTCTGTGTCCGGGGTGTGTGGTGGTGTAATGGCTGCATCACTGTGTGCCTCTGACACATCAGAATGCGAAGGTGATAGGGCTGCATCACTGTGTGCCACTGACAAATCTGGGTGCGGAGGTGATAGGGCTGCATCATTGCATGCTACTGACACATCAGGGGTTGGAGATGTGTGTGTTGAAGTTCCAGCAGCAGTTATCTGGGACAGACTCGGTGGCAGCAATGGCAAGATGAGGAACTGCAAGGCATGGAAGACCCAGCTACATCTCGCTGGTGTTCAGCAGTGGAAACCATACTTCCAGCCTGCCTCTACTCCCTGATCTCCATTGTTCTGGGCATCTGTGCCAACTCTCTGCTGTCCTCGCTGGTGCCTGTCTGACTAGACAGTTCTTGTATCCGAGTAATGGCGTCAGCGATGTCAGCCAAGGATTGTCGGGGAGCATGGTGCGGACAGTGGATGTCCATTAGGGACTGTAAGTGCTCCCTAATGGGACTCGGACATTCACACATCGAGTTTGTCTGCCACAAGCTCAAAACCCACCCACAGCTGATCAGACATCTCCACCTGGCAACCCAACACACGGCATCGGAATTCCATGTTATGTTCAGGGGGATCCTAGGAGACAACGTGATGGTGTGTGTTTCCTGCTGTGTCGTTTATGCGGGGGGTGGGGTCACCTCGAGGTGGCTGGGCTGCCCTGCTCCTGGGGGTGGGGTGCGGAGGCTGTCCATGAGCCGTTGGAGGGTGTCTGAGCATATGTGCAGGTTGTCCTCTCCATCATCACTGATGAGATTTGTGGTCTGCTCTGCAGTAGGTGTTTATTGTCCCTCTGCAATGTAAAGGGGAGATGCAGGGTATTCCATGTATGTTGTTGCTTTGTAGATGTTTGCATACAGACTGCATGTCAAGGTACATTGTGACTGTTTTGGTGGAGCTGGCTGTTTCCTGGCAGACAGTGGGAATTTCGACTACATGACGAATGTGTGGTTGTACTCGTACATTATCATCACACAGTGTGAGGCAATGCTAGATGTGAGTGGCCAGTTACTACACACAAGCAGAACCTGTTGTGTCCTCTGTCCTGTGGTGTAGGTGTTGCACTTTGTTCCACATTGCCGTCAATGTTGATGTGCTGTGATTGCTATGTGTGTTTGCTGCATTGTGGGAGAGTCGCCCCTGCAGCTCTGATTTCGCAGTCCCTTATCCCTTTGAGGCAGTGTGCCTTTGAATTATATTCTTTTTGGGGGCTGAAATGTTTGCGACTTGAATCATTTGTGCTCTTGGACAGATTTTATGGTCTTGTGCATTGTTTGTCTGCTGATGTGTAACAAACATCATGGTGCACGTGGATGTTGCAAAGTGTGACCTGCTCCTTTACGGATGTGATCCACACTGGACCACCTAAATGTCAAATCGTGCACAGAGTCATGTATTTTGACTGAAGCCTTGCTATCGGTCATGCAGTGTCACTTGCAATGAGAACTGCCCTGCGCTCAGTCCCAGACCGCAGTGAGTGACTTGAGGCTGGGGCTGTGGAAGGCTGCATGAGCGGGGAGCGCCCACAATAGGAAGCCACTGCTGATAATCGCTGGCTACCCAAGGGCTCCTGATAAATTATAGGCAGCGCGTGGAGGCCCATAAAGTCACTGCTGATCCTATACTGCATGCACCGGCCAATTGCTCTCTTTAACAATGGCGGCCCCTGGATGCGGCTATGAATGTTACAGCAATTGCACGGTGCTTAGCTTGCGACAAGTACCGCATCTCAATGGGCCGCATGTGCGGACCGCACCATCTGTGAGGACATTAGCCAGTATTTGCCTGAGACACCCTGCGCCACGCGGCAGATAGCCTCCACAGCAAGGCATAGGGCATGAGAGGGCCACTGTAGAACTTGCAGCGGCAGTCACCATTACTCTCCCCCTTCTTCATTGCCTGCCCTCACTTTGCTATGATACCTGCCACACTACTGGCTGTGTGTATTTGGAACACTACATGCTGTATATGCGGCACTGATTGCCACGAGGCACAGATTCAACAATGCCCTGAACTACTGAGGCCCGGATTAGAGTGATGCGCGTTCTCTACACCTTAGCTGTCAGCTCCCACCGCCCATCGTGGCCATCGTGGCCTGGGCCTATCTACTGTGTACTTATTGGATGAGTGTCCACTAGACTCCAGTAAGTGCGCAGACTAGGCTGCGATAAAACGTGTTTGTTGCAAGGCATTACTACCCACACCGAATTCAAAAAGTTGTAGGATCTCAACCTCAGCGAGGAAACATTTAGACACAGCTCCTGCTTAATCGCAGTGTTGCAACAATGGGGATACTAGATAGGACCCAACCCAAACTACATTTTGATCAGTCAAAGAAGGTGACAGAGAGCAGCACAGAAGACCAGCCTCCAACTCGAGCATCTGCGACGGCAGCGAGTACTGCAACTACTGTAGACTTTCAATCCATGTTTGCGACTATTCAGACAACACTGTCAAATATTGATGGGCAAATCGATTCTCTGACCTATAGAGTAGACCGAATGTCTGAAAGCCTGGATGGACACACGGAAAGAATAGACATGGCGGAGAGACGTATCTCAGACACAAAAGATGCGCAGCGCCAAATGGAGACTAAACAAGAGAAAATAGACAAAACTCTTTCAGCAATAATGGCGAAGTCAGAGGCTTTAGAAGTGACATTCCGTCGTAATACCCTGCGCTTCTTGGACATAGCAGAATCCACAAACACACGCAACATGCAATGCTACATTGAGAACTTGCTGATAACACTTCTTGGGAAAGACACTTTTTCAGCAGTTTATATTATTGAAAGGGCTCAAAGATCACTGGCTCCACTGCCTCCGCCGGGGGCAAGACCTTGTCCGTTCATTGCGACAATATTGAACTATAGAGACTGACGTGCCGCGCTGTGCATGGCCCGAGACCTGGGAAGTTTGAAATATGAAAGGATGGACATCTCTATTCACCCAAATTTCACACCGCAAGTTTAGGAGGTGCGGAAGAAGTTTGTGGCAGTAAAAAAGAAACTCCGCGACCAGAACATTCAATACACAATGAACTACCCGGCCCTCCTGAGAGTAATGAGAGTAACAGATGGTGGAAAGAGAACAGTCTACAATGAGCCCAAGGAAGTGCTCAAATACCTGCAACAAAAGGTCTCACAGTCGACGCGCAGGAAATCACCCAGAGGTGAACAGGAAGAGCAGGCGGGCACCTCGGATGTCGAATAGTAAGTGCCCCCTCTGGACTTCTAATGGTACTGGGAAGGTACCCACTGGTTATTCTGGGCCACGCTCAGCATGGAAGCAGATAGGTGCTAGACACAAACTCATGTTTTTTTTATAGTTTAAAATACCGCCCACATGTGTGCACCACAACATATTAATTTTCCTTTATGGGGTTGTTTGGGGCGTGCGGGTATTGGTACATGTTCTTTGGGCTTGTCGTCGCTGTAATTGGGATGGCGAAGTGGGAGGGGGATGGGAGGGTTGCAAATTTCCAAAATACGGTCAGCACAGAAGGGGCAGAGGCCACAATCACTACGAAACACATACTCATACGACACTGCTTTGTCACTACCACCGCCTTACCAGGGAATGGATGACAGACCATGTCCCACAAGAAAATGAACACTCTTGACATGGAATGTGCGAGGTATAAAAAATCCACAGAAAATTCGGAAAGTCCTTGCGTGTTTCGATCGCCATGAAGTTGATGTAACTTGCCTCCAGGAAACACATCTCACCGATACATCAGAGAGTAGAATTGGTGCATGATGGGCCACATTCCGATTGGCATCCTCCTACTCTACATATGCCAGAGGGGTATTGCTCCTTATAAAAAAGGGCACACCATTTACGCTGCTTCACTCGATTAAAGATGTCCAGGGTAGATATGTTATCACTCAGGGTAACTTCGGAGGAACAGTTTTAACCATAGTCACTGCTTATGGCCCGAACAGGGATGATCCCTCCTTCTTTGTACAAATATGGGCTAAGCTGCACACACTAACGCCGTCAGCAATACTCTGGGGTTGAGATTTTTTAATATATGTATTGACCCCATCATGCATAGGTCAATAGGTATGGTAGACAGGCCACAAAAGCACTCAAAGAGGGTATGGAGGAATATGACATGGCAGATATATGGCAACTGCGTCACTTGAACCACAGAGAAGGCGCCTGCATTTCCACCACCCACAACACGTGGTCCAGGATAGATTTCTGGATACCCACGGCTGCCAGAATCACACAATCTAAGTCCATCACCTTCTCCTCAGATCACCTTTTCACTCCTCCAAGAAACTGTGGGATTTTTACAGACTCTAAATGTAATTGTAGTCATACACTTGTGTCCCTCTTCTTCCCTATAGGAAATCGTTTTGTATACTTCTGTACTTTTTAGCCTTTGTATGTTTACTTATGTAAACCTTGTAAAGCCCTCGAATACCCTCACGGGTCAAGTTTGCGCTCTATAAAACACAAAAATAAATAAATAATAAATAAATATGTCCAACACCCTCTCAGGCCATGCACCGGTGCGCCTCGAGCTTGCTATCCCCATGCATACCCTGCGACAGTACTCATGTCTATTACAGTCAAGCGCAATGCTAGATCAGGTGTTTAGAGTTGAATTACGGCAGGCCATCACTGAATATTTTGAGAAGAATGTACGATCTGTAGATAGCGCCAAGTTGTTATGGGAAGCATTCTAGGTAATGATGCGTGGGTTCTGTATAGGTAAACATGCTGGCATATGGAACAATATTCAATGACAACTATCCATGGCCAAAACAGATATAAAAAAATTAGAGTCGGACTACATGAATACTTCAGACCCCTAGATCCTGGCAGCTATCAGACAAAAGATTGATATCTATCATGAGTTCGTAGAGAGCAAAATCAAATATCTCTCACATAGGCATACGGCACGTGACTATGGGGAGGGCGGTCGACCAGGGAGCGCTCTCCAGTAGAATACGCCCAATGCACACAGTAAGTCATATCACCAAAATAGTAGACAAACTCTTCGTGTCTCATTATGACACCCCAGCTATTACAGGCTGCTTGATTAAATACTATGTACGTCTATATACCGCAGGGCTGGGCATTTCCACGACAAGAGATAAGCCAATATTTAGATGAATTGGCTTTGGCATGGCTGTCTGATGAACACATTGAAGACTTTAGCCACCACATAACAGAGGATGAAATTACAGAAGCTACTAATTTCCTCCCAAATAATAAAGCCCCAGGGAAAGATGGATTGCCGGGGGAATACTATAAGGAATATAAAGACTTACTAATCCCACATCTTGTTGCGATGTACGAGGAGGCATACGGGGAGGGCATGCTGCTATCTTCACTTTGTGAGGCATTACTGATCACTCTCCCTAAACCAGACAAAGACCCGGTTAAATGTGAGTCATACCGCCACTCATCGTGATAAATATAGATACCAAAATATTGGCAAAAATCATTGCATTTAGGATACAACCCTTAATGCAGAACCTGGTGTTGCCGCGGCTTGCCGGCTTTATACCAACGCGCTCTACCACGCAAAATTTAAGAACTATATATGCAATGTTCCACCAATTAAACCCAGAGCTGCTGGCTGCTGCGGCCTTATTGGAGGCAGCAAAGGCATTTGATTCAGTGGAATGGCCATATATGTTTACTGTACTAAGGAGAATGGGCTTCCCAGAACCATTCCCGTGCTGGATATTAATATTATATACTAAGCCAAGCGCATGCATACGAATAAACGGCAACACACCCGAGCCAATCAATATATATCGAAGGACAAGACAGGGTTGCCCGCTGTCGCCACTTTTATTTACATTAGCACTGGAGCCACTAGCCTGCAAGATACGACAAAGAAATGCAGAACCCGCATTACAGTTTCATTTATGGCCTATCAGGATATTGTTGTATGCAGACAACATGGTCCTCTACACAAGATACCCGGATGCTAATTTAAATAAACTCATCAGAGAGTACATTAGGTCGAACATTATTCCGGTCTTAGTATAAACTGGGACAAATCCGTGGTGATCCCACTCACCCTGGCGACAACAAAACCTACACTTGACTATCCGCTGCAATGGCAGTCAAAACCAGTGAAATACTTAGGCATCTGGATACACTGTGACCCAGTGCTAGTGATACGCGAGAACTATGGTAGAGCAATATCAAAGATGGAAGATCAGATAAGCAGATGGATCAAACTACCGCTATCCAATGCTGATAGAATCGCACTACAGAAAATGGTGGTGCTACCTAGATTCCTTTATTTATTTATGATCATTCCCAACTGGCTTACTGAAGCGCTGTTTGCTAAACTGCATTCCGCCATGCACAGGCTATCATGGGCAGACAAGCAGGCGAGAGTGGAAAGAACTGACCAAATCATACATCCAAGGCTGCTTCGGGGCATCAGATCTGCAATTCGACTATTACTGCTCACAGGTGCAACACGAACACTACTGGTTGCACCCACACTGACATATACCGCATATAGCAGTAGAATACGAGAGCGTGAGCCCTACCCCTCTGATTACCTTTATATCAACACCATGACCAAACACTCCAAATGCCAACATACGCCCAGTTGCCTGTACTTCGAGAGCGCGGTATACACCAGCGAAGCATGCACATAAGCTCCTCACATATGCGCCAGCACTACCCGTGAGTCATCACCCACAGGCTAGAGTGACGTAAGAATGGAACATGTTAACTCTGCTGAATGAGATGGGCCTCCGCAACATGGGAGACATTTTCCCAAATGGACAGTTTTTGGCACCAACAGACGCATCCCTTAGTGCACACTGTACCCCCTTAGAGATCTTTGTATATTTGCGCCTGTGGCAAGCGGTTAGAATCCTATACCCCAGGTTCCCAGATGAACCGCCGATACATAATGCATCGCAGGTTCTGTTGACATCACCATCGCGCCAATGATTTAGTCACTCAATTGTACAATGCGGCTCAATGTGAATAATTCTGAGAGCACGACAAACCCTGGGAGAGATGGGAGGAAACAATTGGCGGTGCTATTGCCAGGGAGGACTGGAAATATGGCTGTACACATCTGCAAATGCTCACACCCAACTGCAATCTGCGAATTATACATTTTAAGTATATACATCAAGTATATTATACACCTGTGCAGTTGCATAAATATGGCTTAAGTATAGATGATAGGTGGCACAGATGCGGGGCTCGTAATGCAGATTTATTACACATGGCGTGGTCATGTTCTAAGCTCCAACCATACTGGCAACAAGTGACCACCACTCTCACTCTTATGCTGACAGAACAGGTGCCCAATACACCTTTGGTGTGTCTCCTGGGCATTTATAAGATCAAACTGGCTCGTAGACGCACATTTTTAGCGGTAGCCCTGCTGCTAGCTAAGAGACGCATAGCAATACGGTGGGGGATTAGACGCGAACCACAATGCAAAGAATGGCTTGCATATACGGCATATTGCAAGGAGAGACTGGAAACATATGGGGAGGAGTTACCGCAAGCATCCTGATCTAGGGACCACTGGGATCCATTAGTGCAATACCTTAACTCTACACAAACAGAGTATTGACTACATATGGTGGTATGCAAAATGAGTCACACTATCCGGGCATTCATATTTTAAATATGTTGGAAATGACAGGGTTTGTTCAGGTTGAATGCAACTAATGTTATTGCTTTGATCTGAAATTATTCTGGATGCATCAAGGTAAATACTTATGTTACAGCTGTGTACAATGACTAGCAATAGATGTAACAATGATGTTTGAATATGCTAATTTAATGTTCTACATTGTGTATAGAGATTTCCCATTCTCTACATATTGAAAGTGGCGATCTGTATATTTTTAACTAATTAGCATGAATATAATAATAAAAAATAAAATGAAAAAAGAAGCTAAAAATTGAGACATTGCTCAATGGTCTCAAGACCAGTACATATGCCAAATTGTAGTTCTGAGAGAATGTTTTTTTCGTTCACCCAAGTTAGTAATCATCCTAACCATTATTTATCAGTGGAGTTGATTAGTGATATTGGGCGATAACATAGTGGATTATCCTTGGAACCTTTCTTAATTATTGGTACAATATTTGCATGGGACCAAGCTTTCAGGGGGCCCAGAATTAGAGAGACTTTGAAGAAATTGATCAAAAGAGGAGCCCACAAGGGGACATTTGCCTTAAAGATGTCAGCCGGTATCCTGTCTAACCCTAGGACTTTCCCTGCAAGGCATCTGTTAATAGCATGTATTACATCATTCACAGCATTTTCCAATTCAATATAAAGCAATTGGAACGTTGTAGATGCTATGTGTCAATCACCATCTCTCTCAATAGGGAGAGAGCACTCTGTAGTGACTTGGCCTGAATAAATCTGTGTGAAGTATCTGCAGAAACCACTGTATCAAGTCCAGTATCGTACGTATTGTCAAAACAATTGCAGTTTACAGTCTGCCTTAGGAGTTTACTCTCTTTGAGTTCGCTGCCCATAATAAGATAGCAAGATATCATGTTTCAAACAAATGAGGATGAAAACTCTTATCAGCTTGAGTAGCTGTGCATCCCTAGCAGATTGCTTATTAACCACCTGCTCTTCTGACATGTTGTCCACCCTCAAAATGACCTTCTTGTGCCAAATCCTGTTCCCACACTGATTTTGCTACCACTAAGGGGAATAACTCTAAAAAGGCAATGCTCCTGCCACATTCTTCCAATGTGGTGGCCACTCTTCTGTGCATTATCTTCCCTGCCAGTACAGTCCAAACCCTCTAGCTCCTGCCGAATATATGTGTACATACCATTCCCACTCCTTGGATGTCACTATTGGAATGCCATTGCAGCCCTCTAAAAGGTTTCATCACATGCGTAAATATTCCTTCATCCCTGCGGACAAGCGAATGTGATGATATGGCAGTGTGAGGCACGCCAATCTGCCGTGGCCCACCCGTCGTTTATCTGCATCAGCATGTGCAACTTTTTGTCCATTTGTAGGTGTGCCTCCATCAGGCGGAGGAGTGTGGCTCACTGATTAGAGCGGCAGACCCTGATGCAGAGGTCTGGCCCGGGACCAGGGTTCAATTCCCGACGCGGCAGGGTCCTGAGCCCAAAATGTCCACGGACTCGATAATTCTCGCCTTGGTGCCTATTCTAATCATGGGGTCCCACGCTGCAACTCTGGGCAATAGTTGCTTAATCTCCAATACGGCGGCCCACCCGCTGCCGGATGCCTGGCTTTCACCCTGGGGATACCCAGTAGGGGTTATCTCACAGGGAAAAGCCAGGACGGGTTCCCAAGGCAAGCGCCTTGATGCCTTCGGGTGACACGTGCGATATATAAGTCGCAATACATTTACATTTACATTTACATCGCCACTGGATCCAACTGAACATCCAGAAATGGCAACACTGTACTTGGACTTTGTGTCTTCCCTGGTGCTAGGGGCACCCCCAGTAAACCCATGAGCTCTAGAAAACTTTTCAGTTGTTGTTGGCAATCTGTCGAACCAGATTGACCAACCAGGAAGAAGTCATTAAAGTAGTGTATCACCACTTCTCTGCCTATCCGTCGTGAAGAAATCCATTGCAAGAAAAGACTGAAACGCTCAAACAAGGCACAGGTGATGGAACAGCCCATCATTGGCAGTTGATGACAGGCAAGAATGGTGGGGTGACATAAATAGAAGACTTTTGTTTTCTACCTCGACCCGAAGATTTTAATTAAAGTCCAATCTGGAGACTTCAAAGTAGAGGATATTAAGCAAGCAGGCTTTTAAGGAGGGTTACAAAGACACTTTCTTTCATAAGATCAAACCTACCTTTATATAGTGAGAAAAACAGTGTGGTTTGGTGATTTAAAGCTACTGCTTTCAATGACCATCAAATATCTGTCAGTTCACTCAATATGGTGGGAGAATCTGCAAAGCACTTCCCAGTCGTCCTCTCCTTCTACCTCCACGTCACCAGAACCTCCACCCTCTTATACATGCAATATATTGGCAACACACAGGACATTTGCTGTGTATTTGTCTTCTTTTCCATTTAGCAACCATCTGAAACAATACATTTGTTTAACTCTAAATGAACCCCCCCGCGCCCACCAACGCTGACACAGAAGTTGCCATGTCTGCCATACAACCACCAGGTGGCTCAACAGAATAGAGTGTCATTTTCTAAAAAGCAGGATTATTTATCAAACATCAAAATGGACATTCGGAAACCATGTGTGAGCGTGCAATTTTTACGTTCACTTTACGTTAAATAACCCCTTAAATCGTGAAATAAAAAAACACAGACATTCGTCTGTTTTCCTTTATGTGTGTTTATGTGCATGTGCATGGAACTGGTGTGAGGGTGTATGTCTGTGCTGCAGCCTACATATATGGTGTGTAAACTACTATTTTAACCAACCACTAATTAAAATACAAATAAATAAACATTTACAAATTTAAAAAGAAAAGAAACTTACCTTAGCCTGCAGCACGTCCAGTTCCCGGCTCCAGATTCTTTGAGTGCGAGGTCCCACAGCTTCCTATGCTCCTTACCAAATCCAGATGATGCTCTCATGCAGCATGAGTGAAGCATCTGGATTAGCCGGAGCAGCCTGACTTAGTGTTACGAAGAGCCCTGGAGGCCTGTGCCTGCTCTCCAACCCAGCCGTCTAATACAGCCGGGTTGGAGAGTTTGAATTGCGCATGTTGGTTTGGCTGTAGCAAGGTAGCCGGCCAAACCGACATGTGCAATTCATACTGAAGGGGCCATTCGTCATTATTGCCAATCAGCAGATGTTACTTACTAGCCCGCCCTCCCCTCTCTCTTTAGTAGAAAGCTGGAAAAAGAAAACGGTAATACCATCCTTTTATTACTGTTTTATTTTTCAAGCTTTTTGCAGCTGGATGAAAAGGGGGCGGCAGTCCTCTGCTTCCATGGAGGAACCGCCCCTGCGGGCCATAGGCAGTACTTTATCCACAAAGGTTTGTCCTTCAAACTGTCTACCTAACAAATCATCATGATGCACTAGCAGTAACCATAAGGCAGACTTTATGTCACATTGTGCCATCTCAGCACCTTTGCCTACCTTCCCCACTAATACCCTGGCTACATCCACTGACGAATATGACATGGATGTCAAGTCCTCCGATATTAAATCATTAAATCATTAACCAATGACCCTTCCAGCCAAGAGTGGTGCTGTATCAATTTAAAATGTCCTGGTTCCTTCTTGGCCACTACCCCAATTGGTGAAATTATCAAATTTCTGATGTGCCCTCCATACACCCCTCATAAACTTCTTTAAACAGTTTTTCCTGCACTGTTGCCTTGTATGAATTTACTAATCTCAAGATCTCCCCCCACCTTCTGGCCATGGCCTTTCATACCCCAGCCTAAACCCATCCTTAAAACTGCGACTCAGTAATGTGGCATCCTCCCGGCAACGATAGTGTGCCAGCCAACAGTCTAAGCATTCTTGTTTAATGGGTGTACAAACTTTTTCCCTTGGAACCTTGTGCCCACTCCCTCCCCTGCCCCCTGCCATCTGTTGTCCCTGTTGCCCATGAAATGAATCATTGTATTGGTATTCTTGTCTAGGCTGTTGCCCTTGTCCTTTGTATCCTGCCCCAAAACATTGTACCAATGGTGCTGCCCAGCTCACTTGGAGCACTAATGTCTAGCTCTGCAGTATTCTCTTGCACAGGATTCTTTACTGAAATCCCTTGCATGCCTCCCGAGTTCTTTGCTGTATATCCCCCCCCTCAGGTGGGGCGGCTCTGAAAGGGGCGGTAGACTAATGGAAGCCTGCTGGCCCTATACGTGGTTTCCCCAAACTTAACTGCTCCCATCGTCTGTTGGTGCAGCTCTGCGTCGATCTCTCCCCGTTTTGCTTCTGGATCCCATGCCAGCCTGGCCCTAAACTGCTCATCATAGTGAGACCAAGCGCAGCCCCATACATCATCTGAGCCCTCCTGATCACATCTGTGTGTTTAAAAACAGAGACTGACCTCTCTGGGTACTTTTCACGATAAACACTCACAAATATCAGAAAAACCGCTGTCCAATTCCCAATTGTCATGGGCACTTTAGGCCTCTTAGACAACTCCAGCTCTCCCTCCTTCAAACCCTCTTTAGCCTTCAGTTCCCTGTGTAGAAGCTTCAGCATTTCATCGCACTCCCCTTTCCAAATCTTTTCTTTTAAATTGTTTTTATTGGCATTTTCAAAACAAAAAGACACTCATCATCTTATAGTTTGGAAAAGTATTTGCATGGTAGATAAAGCATGTGCAAGTATCGAGAAACAAAACCTAACAACATACAACTAGTCAGGTCAGCATATTATGACAACGCCGGAATTCACTGCCTTAAATGTTCGGCAACCATACCTCCCCACATCGTAAAGTCCATAAGAGCTGTGGGTGGATCGGAACATGGGTAGATGAATATATCTCCTCGTCTCGAGTTACCTATCCAGATATGTATCCTGGAACTTGGGAGCATTTGTTTTTTCAGGGCACAAAATACAGATAGCAACAACACAGCATGATAGCTCAAATATACAAAACAGAGAATTATTCCTGCGCCAACAGTTATCACAGTCTTACCACATTCCTAAGGTACTTCCTCTAGGTCGTCTGAGTAGGGGGAATGTGCCCGGGCTCTAGTCCATTGTAAAAAGGGCTCCCAGATATCCCTTGGCCTAGAAGCCGCAGGCATTAACTCCCAGAACAGCCCCAGTTGTGTGTGCCCGTAACTTATATCTGCCAGCCACGCTTTGAATGTGGGTACCCTATGCCTCCCCCATCGTATAGCAATTGCCGCCGGGCATACAACAGCAGGAGGGCATACAGTTTGCCCTTCTAAGGCACAGTGTCCTTGACAAGGCCTAATAGGCCCATATGCGGAGTTAGGGTGTCAGTCCTACCTATTATTTGATTAACCACCTTTGCAATATCATCCCAGAAGACTCTGAGTTCTGGGCAGTCCCAGGCCATATGTAAAAATGAGGCAGGTTCAAGCCCACATCTCCAGTACTTCTCATCCTCCCTTAGATGCATGCGGTGTAGACTAATAGGGGTTCTATAATACCTGTGCAAGAATTTAAAATGAATGAGGCGCAGCTTGTAGTTAGGATAGGTCGAGCAGCTGCCTACAGCAAAAGTCCCATTGTACCTCATCTAGAGGGGGATCTAATTCTACATTCCAGAGCCTCATAGACTGAGGTTGGAGAATTGGAGCCTGTTCCTGCATAGTTGTGTACAGTCTAGTTACCAATTTGCGTGGTGATGCCTTAGCAAGGATGTTTTGTAGGGCCTCAAATGTAGGTGGGGCCTCCGGAAATCCATCCCACAAGTTCTGACATGCAGTTTTAAGTTTGTGGTATGCAAATTTTTCCCTAAAGGGCACCTCCTCGCCATCCACTCCATTCGGGGGGGGCGAAAGTTCCCATCCGGGTATAAATCCGCAAAAGTGCGTAGCTGCGGGCTATCGAGCTCGACTACCCCTCCGCTTTCTTCCAAGCATACCAGTAGCAGATTGTCATGTAGGGGGACCGCCGGAGCAAACAGCAACGGGAGACAAGCTCTTTTCAGGAGGGCTCTCCAGGCCCACCGTAAGGTATCTGCAGTGTCCACATCTGCACCAGGGCGTGGTGATTTTTTATAGAGCGCTACCGCCAAAGGCGTCGGCGCCACTGCATCCATTCCTATTACAAGGTCTGGTTGATATCGTGTGTGGTACATCCATAAATGTAGGAATTGGGCTTGTGCACATAGTGCATATAGCTGCATATCCGGGGCTCCCATCCCACCCTGTCGCAGCGGCAAAGTGAGCAGATCCCAGGACACTCTAAGACATTTAAAAAAGTTTTGGGATAATGGGATTGGTACGTTTGCAAAGAGGTACAGAAACTTTGGGAGTATCACCATTTTCGACAGTGCCACCTTTCCGGCGATTGACAGAGGCAGCTTAGACCATATAGCCACTTTGCCTTCAAGCCAGTCAATGGCCATACCAAAGTTGCTAGTCCAAATGTCTTGTAAGTTTCGACACATCCAGATGCCCAAATACTTGACCGCTTCCCACCGCAGTGGGTATTCAGATGAGACTACTGGGGTTCCATGCGTGAGAGGGAATATGACTGAATTCTTCCAGTTAATTGATATCGCCGATAGCCCACCAACTTTAATAAATTCACACAGCAGAGGGTCCAGATTGACCGAGGGGTTCAGAATATATAGGGTGACGTCATCAGCATACATGGCAATCAACGAACTGGGCGAGCTGAAGCCTATCCCCCTGGCCGTATGATGCTGGTGAATACGAGCCGCCAAGGGCTCCATGGCGATGGCGAACAGTAGCGGCGATAATGGACATCCTTGTCTGGTGCCACGAGTGACCGAAAATGTTTCCGATATCAAGCCATTAACCCTAATCCTGGCCAGCGGCTCTGTATACAGCAGCCTGATGCTCCTTGTGAAAAGTGGGCAGAACCCCATACGTACCAGAATGCGAAAAAGATATGGCCATTCGAGGTAGTCGAACGCCTTTGTGGCGTCCAAAAATACGGCGGCAGCGTCGACTTTGGGATGCAAGTAATGCAGGACTGAAAAAATCGTCCAGAGATTGTGAGCCGTGGATCGCCCAGGTATAAACCCCGACTGGTCCGGCAGAGCCACTATCGGGAGGAGAGGTTGGAGTCGGTTCACCAGCAGTTTTACGTAGATTTTTTCGTCTACATTTATGAGGGACAACGGTCGATATGAATGCAACTCTGCCCCATCCTTGTCCGGTTTTAATAACATAGAAGCCGGTAGGATCTCTGTCTCCAGTGCTTCTTCATAGACCGCGTGAAGTCGCGGGGCAAGTTCTCCCGCATAGGCCTTATAGAAAGCAGTGGTAAGGTCATCAGGTCCTGGGGCTTTGTGTAGCGGCAGGCTTTTTATGACCAACTTGATATCTTCCACCGTCATAGACTGGTCCATGTACTTCCGGTGTGCGTCATTGAGTCAAGAAACTCTTGCAGATTCTCTGAACAGTCTGATTGCGTGGCAGTGTACAACTCAGCATAGTAGTTCCGGAATTCACCCAGAACTTCCGCTGACCCCGTCACCGTGGTCCCAGTGTTCGCCTGAATCGTCTGGATGTAAGGCGTGGATTGAGTCCTACGAATCATGTCAGCCAACGTTACGCCCGGCCTATCTCCTTCGCCATACCTTCGGGCTTCAGCATATTTCCCTAAAAATGTAAGTTCCCTCTGGGCCTCTTCCGAGTAGTCTAGCAGCTTCGCTTTCAGTTCCTTCGCCACTTGCGGGCTTGCCTCAACACAGAAGCGCTGCTCGAGCTCCCTGATTTGCGTCTCTAGTCCTGCTATGGTACCTCTAATGGCCTTCAGGACCCCATCCTGCTGCGCTATGCACTTCCCCCGTATTACCACCTTGAAGGCGTCCCACATTGTTGCAACCGTGGACACCGAGCCAGTATTTAAATCAAAGTAGTCTATTATGTCAGTTCTGATTTCCTCTCTGAACGCATCATCTAAATGTAAATGTAAACGTTTTTGTACTTGTATAGCGCACAGCTACCCAACAAGGGTCTCCCGGCGCTTGTACTCATAACGCTGAGGAACCCTTCCTGGCTTTCCTTGTGAAGTGTCCACTCCTGGACACCCCCATGGTGAAACCAGGCATCCCCAGCGCTGTTGGGGGCCGTTGTGGAGATTAAGCAAGCTATTGCGCAGAGTTGCAGCGTGGGGCCCATGATTAGAATAGGCGCTGAGGCGAGAATATCAGGTCAGAGGAATTTATGAGCCCGAGACCCGCCGAGGCAGGAATCGAACCCTGGTCCCGGGCCTGAGCTCTGCATCAAGGTCTGCCGCTCTAACCATTTGAGCCACACTTCTCTCATCTAACAGGGCATGTTGCGGGAGTCACCAGCCAAATGCTCTGGGCGGCAGGTCAGGGAGGGCCAGCGTCAGCAGGCAGGGAGCATGATCTGACAAGGAACGGGTAAGATGGTGTACTTCCACCGTCCAGGCGGCTACATCTGAAGACCCAAGCCAAAATTCCAACCTTGACCAGGCGGCATGATGGCTGGAAATACATGTCCCTTTCTGTGTGTCTAAATGTCTAAGCCTCCAGATATCAATCAGATTTCCCTCGTCTAGGAGATCATGAAGGGCCTGACTGGCAGCAGGGTGTAGCTGTCGAGACGCTCCTCTTCTATCCAGCGTGTCATTAAGCACTGCATTAAAGTCACCACCCCAAACTATGGTGTTGCAATTCATAGCCGTTATTTTTGCCCAGATCTCCCTGAAAAAGTCCGGGGAGTCCACGTTTGGTCCATATATGGCTGCCAATACCATGGATTTGCCACCCAGGTGTCCCTGGAGTATTATGTATTTTCCCTCTGGATCTATCTTAACCTCACCTTCTCTCCAGTCCAGCCCCCTGCGAATAAGTATAGCCACCCCACGTGCATAATTAGAATAAATCGCAGAGTGTACATCTGCTCATCTACTGTGTTTCAGGCGTGGCGATGGTTTGGAATTCAGGTGGGTTTCTTGTAAAAAACATATATCTATGCTATGTCGCGCCAAGTATGTGTGCACTAGTCTGGCCTTTCGACCATCATTTAGGCCCCGTACATTCCAGGTGAGGATTTAAAACTGATTAGTATTTGTTCCTATCTAAGTGCCCGAGAGCTAGTGAGCGTGCCTGCCACCCTAGCATATGTGGCGTGCCCGTGTGGGTGTAGGAAATGCAAGAAACCTGACAACCAACAATCTATATACACCCCAACCACCCCCATCCCCCCCACCCGCTCCAACCCCCCAATCAGGTTGTGTCAAATCCCCCCCAAAGCCACTGCAAGAGTGGATGAAACATAACATTGGGAACCACCCCTCGGAGGCACAGCAGCACACGCATACACCCCCGCTTACACAGGGTGGCTGAGGAAATAGTTATACGCTTCAGCAGGGTCATAGCGATAGTTACATGTGCGTTACAACATTGTATCAGAATGTAAACGACAGTAGGGAGGACACGTTAACACAGGGGCATGAAAAAATACTTAGTTCTGTAAAATATGTAAATGCTCACGTTAAAGCCTCAAGTATCGCCCATGAGGGACGCAAGTACGAGTTGCTTAACGACCTAGACATTGCAGATCCTAGTTTTAATCATTGTCACTTAAATGGTTATTGTCTCTATTTTTGTCAATCCCTGCCGCTTTTGCTTTTGAGCCGCAAACATGCTTGGCAAACTTGAGAGCAGACTTAGCATCCACGAAAAAATGGGTTGTGCCATCGTGAGAGACCTTAAGTTTAGCTGGATATGAAAGTGAGTATGGTATCTCGGCTTGTAACAGGAGCCGCTTAGCCGAGAGAAATTCTCGCTGTGCTGCTTGCACCATCGGTGTAAAGTCAGGATAGAAGGAGATGGTATTTCTTTTATGCGTAATTCGTTCTTTTTCCCTTGCCAGTCGCAGCACCAGGTCCCTGTCCTGACAATTTAGATGTTTGGCGAGTATTGGTCTAGGCGTGCCACCCACCGGTGGCTTCGGGCCCAGTGCTCTGTGCGCACGCTCTACCACAAACACGGGGGAGAGGTGAGGGTCAAAGAGCTCATGAAGGAGGTCCGATACATACACTTCCATCTTTGAAATGGCCGTCGTCTCCGGAATCCCCGTGATTCGGACGTTGTTCCGTCTGGAGCGCGCCTCCAAATCATCATTCTTTGCCCGTATGACTGCAAGTAGCTTGTCCATGTTTGAAATTTGCTCCCTCGTTTCTTGTTGCAACTCATGTTGTTCGTGTTGTTGTGGCGATTCTCTAGGCAGTCTAGCCGTGTTTCATGTGTGGTGACTTGGGATTTCACCGACTCCAGTTGGGATGTTAAGGTGTCTAGTTTGGCATCTATGTTCCGGAGACTGGTGCGCACCTCTAGCATTAGTGATCGTATGTCCTCCCCTTGATTGTCATCGGATGTTTCTCCACCCGCAGCCCCGAGGGCCTCTTGGTCCAGGCCTGTCTGTTTGGCTGTTCGCTTATTTTCAAAAGTTATTTTAGGTTGCTGGTTATCATTTTTGCCTATGGTGGCCCAGTTCTGGAGACGTACAAGCACCTTGCCAAGCGGGCTGTAGCTTAATCCACCAAAGGTCCAAACCTCGTCACCTGGTCCGGGTCCGGGCCTCAGATTCCACGGCAGTACGAGAGCAGCGAGGACAAGGCTTGCGCCCTCAGCTAGTGTCTCATTCACCAAAGCTCTACGACCCAGAAAGCGGGATTAGTACCAAAAGACCGTCTCTCCTAGGGCAATGTTCCCGCCGCCTTCGTTTAGATGTCCCCAGGGCCACACCGACCGGCCACAGCCTCCAGCCCCGGCCTAGATTGCACGCAGAGGGATCCCAAGTTATTTCCGATGCGTCACCCAGTATTCAGCGGCAGCGATGTCCGAGTCCGTTCAGGGTGCGGACACGTAAGGTGGCGCTATGGCAGCCGATGTAGCATGGCCCCCAGTTCAATATTCCTCCTAGTGCAAATGCAGCATTTATTTCGCAAATGTACCTTTGGCGCCATGCTATCTCTCCACACCATCTGCAGCTTCTTCTGCTCAGGGTCGCTCCGCATCGGTCTCCGCCTGGGGAAGGTATGGCTCCGTTCCGTCAAAGGCCCCCAGCCGTTACATCCACGTGGCACCTGTAGGTGTGCGTTCGCAATGTTTGGTGCTCATGAAGCCCCCCACAGGCCGCGACCGGTCCAGGGTCAACAGGAGACCTCCCCTGGCGTCCGGAGTGCACTGCGTTCCAGCCTTCAAAATGGCACCTTTCAAGTCCAAGGTAGGGCCCCTATATAACGGATCGGGGCAGCGCGGTTGTTATCTTGGCAGGTGGCACAGCTCCGGGGCACAGGGTAGTATCGCTGCAGCTAAATGTGTGCTCCTCAATTTTTACAGCGGCCGTCGCAGGAGTCCCGTTTCGTTCGCGTGAGGGTCACGCATCCCCAGTCTCAGTTAGGAGATGCTGCCCGGGAGTCTCGGTCCACGCCCAGTGTCACCACTGGTCTCACATCGGCCTTCTCAATCTTCGGTTGCAGGATCTCGCTGGATGCTTGTTGGCCCCTGAAATTTGAACAGCGGGTTCCCCAAGGTATCCGCACTGTGATGACAGTCAATTGAGCCTGCACTAGCGCGTTTTAGAAAGGATTTATGTAGGATTTATGCCTCAGCCGGCGGAGCTCGCTTAGGAAGCGGCCATTTCGCTGCCTGGCTAGCCACGCCCCCCCAAATCTTTTCTTTAGTTGTCAGCATATGATGGGCTTCCAGTGGCTATGTCGCCCCCATGTATGGCAGCTTCTTGATGTTTACCTCCTGGATCTCTTTTGCCCATTCTTATTGAGCCCCTTTGCTGTCCTTTCCCCCACTGGCATCTCATCCTTGCCTGTCCCTGTCCCCGTCCTTCATCCTATCGGCCTTCTGCTTTCTTGTCTCCCCCTCGAATTTCTGTGCTTCTGTGCCAACCCCTGTATCCTTTACATACAAACCTTACCGCAGACACACTTCCCCTTCTGCTTCACCCCTGTGCACATCAATCCCCACTAAAACCCTCACCTTGGGGAGTATTAGTGGACCACACCCTTTTGTGCCCTTATCTGGGGTTAAGGTTGGCATCCACACTGGATCCAGCCACCTAAACAGTCGTTCAGAGGGAGCCCATCTCTTTTCTTGTGAACCTGCAACAGACTAGGCACATTTCTACTATGCCCCCCATCCTTCCTGTGCTCCACCTTCTTCCTCAACGATCTCCCCTTCTTCAATGCTATCCTCATCATAATCCAATTGTATAGCCTCCATCTCTATGTCTTAGTTACTTTCCCTCCTGTTAACCTGTGCTTCCGCACTTTCCCTACTACTGAGGATTAGCACCTCTAGATCCATCCCTGCCTGTCACTGAGCTGCAAAACGCCGTTCTGCCCCAGTCATATGCTCTTGTCCTATCTCTCTCACCGCTGCCCTAAAGGCCGCATTAACCCACCCGGGTTGTTGCACCCCCGCAGTCACCTCTGATCGTCATTTGGCAGTGTCCTGACCATCCTGCGAGGCAGTTCGGCTGGCCGCTATGCCTGTGCCATCCCTTTTCCTCTGTAGCATGTGGCAGCATGTGACTCATCTGAGTCTGTTATATCCTGTTCTTGCTGATCCTGCAAGGAAAAAGTAGGGTCCAGCAAGCCAGGATTAATGTCCCTGTCTACTCCCCCCCCGGACCCGGAAACCATTTCTAATAAATCCTCTCACCCTGCCCAGCATCCGGGTTATCCCAATCTGACTGCCCGCTGCCATCCCCCATATAAATCTGAGTGTCTCTCCTGTTTCCTCCCCACCTCCGCTGAATGCCCTCCACGTTGTGCTGGAGCTCCCCAAACCCTGCCCAGAGCGCATATATACCCTGGCCATTGGTATGGTCTCTGCCACATGTCTCTTCACGAGACCCCCATCCTGATCCTCCCCCTCACTCCACTCCAGCATGGCCAACACTATGGCCGAAGCTGGTCCCCCTTCCCATACCCCCTTCTTCCCTCTTGCTCACCCCCTTCTCCCCTCTTGCCTCCCAATGGCCGACAGCTATACCTTCCTAATCCAGCCCTCTTATTCCAACCAACGTGACCTGAGCCACCAAGGGGCCCTATCCAGCTAACCTCCCAACTACCCACTGTGGCCCTGCCCACTCACCCCTTTTGGCAGCCCTCCCGCTCATATCACCTCCCCCTTCCTTGCCCCTCAGACACTTGCTGTCCTCCTTGCTTTTATCTCCCAATATGACCTCCTCTTACCCCTTGAGCTCATCTATCTCTCCCCACTTACCCCTTTTCCTCGCTGGATCCCTCGTGGCAGCTTCTCCTTAAGCTTAAGGGATGGCTCGCTGCCGGCCTCTCTGCCCCGTAACCAAGACTGTCCCCATTCCCCTACTCTTCTGTAGCCCCTCTCCCTCACCCACCGCTGGATTGATCACACCCATTATTTACCTACCTTATTTACCTTCTGCTTGCCACATGCGGCTCTCTGGCCGTAGTGATCTCATTGCTCTGCTCTAAATGCCAAGCCCTGCCTTTTCTTTCAATAAACTGTAGAGCTGGACACCATGCGGTGCCCCGCCCCCTTCCCCTGCTCTCTTTTTCTTGTGCAGCAGCTTTCTTCCCATAGCTAGTCCCACCTACTGGCTTTGTTGCATTTACAAGCCGGGCCACACTGCTGCAGCCACCCCATTTGCTGCACACTGTGCCTGCCATGCCTCCTGTGCTGCTGACACCACTATGTCAATGCGCCCACCTCAGCTAGCAGGCGCATGTCTTCTTCTACACGGGGGTAGCTGCTAATCCTCCCAGCTGCCAGGTAAGCCAACGCCACACAGCAATGCTCGACTAACTTTAAATATTGAAAAACTAAAAAACTGCCCAACCAAGCCAGCACCAGGACCGGCTGCCATGTCACCTTACTAAAATGGTGTCATGGCAAGCAAAATGTACGCTTACATATCCCATGCTCCTCCCAGACCAAAAAAAGCCCAACAAGCCCAATTGTGCTCCCGGCTGCTCCTCTGGCCCTAAAACCCCCAGGGGTGCAAGCCTACCTGCCGGTCGGCAACACCCCCAAAGCCCCATTAGACGCACGATTGGACCTACTGCAAAATAGTCAGTGTGTGGGAGGGAGGTGCTCACGCTCAGAGCTTGCCTTATACATTGTATCTTACAGAATTTGAGCCTACCACCACTTCAGAAGTGTTAGAAGGTCTTAGAAAAATCAAATCTGGATCTTCTACCGACCTGCTGTCCCCCGGAAAGTGCATGGAGATACTTCCGCTACTGGCTAGTTCTCTTACTAACATCTTTAATACCTCTTTCGAGCAAGCATCTATACCTAGAAGTTGGAAGCAGGCTCAGGTTAAACCTATTCTAAAAAAGCCCACCAGTGACCTCACCATCCCGTCTAACTACCGACCTATCTCTTTACTGCCTTATTTCGGGAAGGTACTGGAATATTTGGTAAATAAACATATCACCACCTATATTGAAAAGCATGCGCTCCTGGACCCCTCACAGTCGGGGTTCTGCGCCGCCCATGGAACCGAGACAGCTGTAATTGAGATCGTAGACAACATCAGACTCACTCTAGATAAAGGCGATTCCGCAATTCTCATCCTATTAGACTTATTGGCTGCCTTTGATACCATATCCCACAGCATCCTGAAACATCGGCTGTGGGAGATAGGTGTCAGAGGCAAGGCCCTATCTTGGTTTGAGAATTATTTTACGGATCTCCTTACCTAAATTAAGGTTGACACTCTTGTATCTAGCAGTCTGCCTCCCACTGTAGGAGTCCCGCAAGGGTCAATTCTCAGCCCCATGTTATTTAACCTATACCTAACTCCGTTGGCTAAAATAATTAAATATCATGGTTTCACAACAGTGTCGTACGCCGACGACACTCAGGTGCTTATCACCTGTAACTCTGATTTTCTTGAAATCAGTGCTAGATTCAAAAAGTGTATGATTGACATCAGCAAATGGATGTGTGAAAACAAACTCCAACTTAATTACAGCAAAACGGAAAACATTCTGTTTGGCAAGGCCAATGAAGTCTGGTCACAGGATTGGTGGCCCCAAGAACTAGGACCCTGCCCCGTACCTAAGGAGGTGGTTCGTGACCTGGGAATCATGATTGATTGTTCTCTTTCCATGAAAACCCACAGTAACCAAGTATCCAGTGTTTGCTACGGAATATTGCATAAACTGCGCAACATTTTTAAATGGCTACCTCTTGAAACCAGAAAGCCTTTGGTCCAAGGCTTAATCATAAGTCGCCTGGACTATGGAAACGCTTTGTTTACCACCATCAATGAGTGTTTACTCTCTAAATTACAAACGATACAGAATGTCGCGGCTAGATTGGTGCTAGGACTGCCCTCTAGGTCTGCCACTATTCCCAGTCTCAAACAACTGCACTGGTTGCCAATCCGTCAGAGAAGCCAATTTAAAATATTAAGTCTAACCCATAAACTCCTCCACAGCACTGGGGCTACATATCTTGCGAAAAAATTGGTCTGGTATCGCCCTTCCAGATCATTAAGATCCAGTTCAAAATCCCTTCTGGTTCAGCCATGAGCTCAGACGTCGCAAAATGGATGTCGATCTTTTTCCTATGTAGCTCCTCAACTCTGAAATAAACTTCCCCCCCATCTTCTGTCTATTTCTAACCACCTGGTGTTTCGGAAAAACCTAAAAACTTGGCTCTTCCCCAAATAGCCGATGCCACCTCAGTCCAAAGCTTCGTCAAGGTTGCTTTTCTTTACTGCAAAGCGCCCTGAGACCTTCTGGTGAATTGTACGCTATACAAAACCATCTGACTATGACTATGACTATACGTTGAAGAGTAAGCATCATACATATATAAGATGAATTCAACAAATATGCATATATACTTGTGTTACTAAACCCTTTCAGGTCCAGTAAGTTTTAAAATCACCGCTGAGACTGTAACGAAGAGGAACCCTACCAAGGAGTCAACGGTGGAAATGGAGGATAAATGTAAGCATATCCCCCATAAGGGTCTAAAGTCAGAACAATGTCGACTCGGCTTGAGTTTAAATAAAAGGTTTTTGCACTTACAATCAATATGGGAAAAAGTGAGGAGTAGAACACAATAGTTAAATAACAATATCAGCAGGAGCACATTTGTATCCTTGCTTTTTATCTAGTAGCCCTACGTCCCATATAACGGGCGGAACATAGGTTCACTGGCTCCATGAAGTAGACTTGGGATCCATTTGATTAGGCACAATGCAGACCCGGGGTACACAACTCACTATACAGGTGAGTGTGATTGATAAAGGGTTGGATTTAATCCCTGAATAGAAGTGATATGTGATTTATGAGATTGGTTACGTGGAAAAGGGTATTGTAAATTGCAAGTGAAATGCCAATGTTATCAGCTCGTGAGAGGATGAATAGTTTTTAACATGCGGAGAGAGTGTTGATCCCCAATATTTAGCCTTAGGTGCCATAAATTGTTGGGGATGTGGAAATATGTAATGGGTAAAACAGTTAATGAATAAAATTGTACAGGACCCGATGAGAGGGGATGTAACATAACTGTGGGTTCGCAGTGTTTTTATACAGGTGATACTTGTTTTTATATATTTTTGTGGGAGATAGCTCTAAGTCCTGAAGAAGGTGGTCAAATCCTGTCATTACCACTGAAACGCTTCAACGTATTACTTTAGACTAAATCTGATTAACATCTGGATGCATCAAAGGACAATTGCATGAAAATAAGGCACCCTGTATATTGATTTGAACAGATTAGCACAGTGTAAAGACTAAGGTTGATGTCTCTTGTGTTTTCTCCCTTGTCTGATTTATGTTATTTTAAGAAAAACATTTCTATGTGTGTTTTTAGGTTATAATGGTTTTTAAAGGTGTTACACGTTGGTGATTTTTAACTGATGCTATATTGAGTGAACAGATGGTTATACTGTGACAAAGTTTACTCTTACATGATTTTCATCTGTAATGTGAAGGTGATTTATGCAACATTAAAGACCTAACAAACATTATAATTTGTGGCACTGAATTTTGGTTAAATTTGGGGGACAACTAGTATGTTACTGATAATTGTGAATGAATGAATGAGTTTTTGTTTTTTGAATTGTACTCCCTAAAGGACACTTTCCTGACTTTACAAGTCTGATTGGGTGCCCCGTCCCTTTGGTGAGGGGGGATCCCTCTCTACTGATTGCAGCATTTTTTGTGGTTAGCATTTAGTACAAGCAAGGCCATACTGAGTGGACGAACTCCCTTGAGGACCAATATATAAAGAGTGGCCTCCGGGGTAGCTGGAGAGTTGGTAAATCTGAAGTGTAGACCTTCACAGCATATCCCCCACTTCCCTCATGTGGGGATGTCGGGATGAGGTACTGGCCTTCAGTGTCCCATCTGGTTCATCCCTTGGTCTTTGACATTTCATAGATGATCAGGAGAAGCCTTTGGAACTTAGCGCTAGTTGGGCTCTTGATGTAGTCTGAGTTGGAGCGGGGATGACTCTGTCCCCACTTGTAGCTCCCCAGTCCAGTAGAGTTGACATACAGACTTCACTTATCAAAGGCCTAGGAGGTTGTACACACGTGCTAAAGCCCCTAACAAGGTACTCAAGAGAGTTCAACCTACCAATGACAATCATAATATAATCTGATGCCTTTTTTCGAAGGAGGCAAGCTTTTTGCTCTGCTTAGGCAGCAGAATAACCTCCCTGATCAAAACCACACCATCTACTACTGCTTTAGTATCCCGGGCAGGCTTGCCCTTCCTACATTGCGGGCACTTTTTTTTGTAGGTGGCTAGGGAGGAAGCACGTTTGATACAGTTGGATGAAAAGGGTCAGCCTCCAATGGAGCCATAGCATAAGGAGAATCTAATACACATGAAGTCTTCTTCTTTTTATCAGGCTATCTTGAGGGAGACTTAAACTTCTTTGTGACTGAGATTGGCAGTTTAGGTTCATTACTGTAGTCATATCCACTTATTGGTTTCATGACTGAGCTTAGTTGTTTTTTGACTGAGCCAATTCTTGCCCCACACACCACATTTCATTTGTATGGTAGGACAACTTAGAGGATGCCAGTGGAATAACCATGCCAAATATAGACTTTGTCTTAGCCATGATATACGTATTGGCTTGCTTTTCACTTCTAAGACTTAATATTTATAAATAGCCAAACCTTCAGCAGTAGAGGAGCATAGCTTCACATTAGTGGCCCAGCCAAGCCTCATTCGGGCACTGACAGGAGCAGACTGGCCAACTCTTGGCTTGGTCTTCGAGATACCCATACTGCAGTGCGGGGGCCAGAACTCAAGGGGGCACAGCGCGGAGCACAATCCTTACCTGCCGCATCTGTTTCCTGGGCTGCACACGCTGTTGGTCTCCCCTGCCGCCGTCCCCTACATCGCAGAACGGATGCTGCAGGGGGAGACTACAGCTCCCAGGCATCTCCACCGCACCGCCCACTTCCGCCCTGCAACGCGCCCGGAGGCGCTTAAACAGCGGACGCTTCCTCCGCGTCGCAGACGGCCGCGGGTGGCGCCGGGCTAAGCCCGGGCAAAGGGCGGGTCCTCTGTGGCCCTCAGAGGCCAGAAGAGACTGGGCTGGGCCCACTGACCTTGATTTTGTTATGATTTGTTCTAGACTTGATTGATTCTCGTGAGACTTCGGTATTTTGTTCATAACTTTTAAGTGTGCAAAGTGCTTACGATATTTTGTGATTGTTGTTTATTGCATATATCTCCCACTGTGCAGGGACAAGACTGTGCAATGTCCAAAACTAAAATAGATAAGCCTGCTTCCGGTTTGGGCACCATGGACAACTATCTTGTTAAAAAGGTGAATCAAATCAACAATGAGAGAAGGGCTTCTTTGGGAAGAGTCGATCTCCCCTTGTTACACGATGAGGCTCCGCCTCCACTGGGGGTCATTGCACCGGAAAACAGTGATGTTACATGTGATCAAGCCATTATAACCACAGTAGTACAGCTACATAGAGAGACACTTGACGTCCTGCCTGAAACTTCTACTGAGGAATCTGAGCAGGTGTCACCAGTAACTAGACCTGTGAGATCATGCAGAAAATTGCAATCTAAACGAGGGGGAAGCATAGTAAAGTAGCTTGCAATGGCCCTACTATAGGACCTTATCCTATGGATGGTAATAAAGAGGAGGGTACGCTTATACATCCTGAGCAATTTGCCCTACTGGTTAGCTCTATAGTGGCAAAAATAGAGGCTAAAATGGAAGATCTGTTGAGACCCCTGTCCACTAAGCTGGACACTGTCTCGCTAGAAGTGGACAGACTGGGTGGATTATTGTCAGTATATCTGGCAACAGCTCCAGCTGCCCCACCCAAGGTTTTTGATAAGGGTCAGAGTGCCAGGAGAGAGAACGTGCAGCAGATCTGTCGGCACGCTCCTGCCAAGGGATCTGCTCCCCCTGATAAGGGTCAGAGTGCCGGGAGAGAGAATGAGCAGCAGATCTGTCGGAAGGTTCCTCCCAATGGATCTGCTCCCCCTGTCCAACAACTAGTAACTGTACAGAATAGACAATCTACAGTAGAGTCTGATGGCAGGCCTGACTTCAAATACATAAGGAAAAGTCGTTATATCAATTTGCCTCCGGATTGTGGTCCTTATGTGGTGGTATTAACAAATGTCCTACCTATTGATGACCTTTCTGCCCAGCCTCATGGGGAATCTCACGATTCCTTAAAAAATAAAACAGTTGCGTGGCTGAATAAAAACTGTGGCTTTCCAACTAAATACTCTGACCAAATATTATCAACACGCAGGGTGAACTGGATTGGTCCGTCTGTCAAGACCACTAGTGGGGACTGTATTGTTGTGAATTTTAAGCACCCGCAACATGTGGCAACAGTATTACTAAGGGCGGCCTCTCTAGTTTACAACACGAATAGTGTACGCGTACGCCCACTCGGCTATTTCTATGCCCATCTGATTGTTGCATCCACTTACTCCAGGAAATTCAGACCTCTGACACAGTCTTTGACACCGGTTCTGAAGACTCCATATATGCATAATGTTAATGCTCACCACTGGAATGACTCCATTGTGGAAACACATAATAGACATAATGCTGCCATCCATGGTGGGAACGGTTTTAATGTAGACATTCAGAACAGATATGACTTGCTCTCTGGTCTGGAGGGGTATGATTGACGCAAGGAGTGCGTGGAGCAAGAAAAGGAATATGTGGTAGAAGAAGGTCTGGAATGTATTCCTGAAGTGATAGCAAATTGTGGTAATGTAATTTGTTGGAACATTGTGGGATTGGGTTCAAAGATGGGTTATTGCAACTGGATTAGGTTCATTAAGCAATATCAGATCATCTGTCTCCAGGAGACCTGGTCAATTGAATGTGACTTTTTCCTTGAAGGTTACAAATCACTTTATGTTCCCGCGTCTGCATCTAACAGGGATAGGCCAAAGGGGGGCTTAGTCATATTCATTTCTGTTGCTTTACCATGTAACATTCGTAGAGTTTTAACTGATAACCCAGGTATTATTGGGCTGATATTAACTGGAGATAACTGTTTGGCCGGTCTGGTCAATTTTTACAGTGGTGTAAATCTATGCTCAGTTCTTAGTCAAGTTCAGGCACTAAACAATTTTATTTGCCTTCATATGAAAGAATGTCTCCATAACCTTCTGATTATGGGCAATTTTAATGTCCATCCATGTGGTGATCTCTTGCTGAAAAGTATCTCGGATGTGCATTGTGTACGTTCCCAGGGCCTACACATGGAACACACAGTTGAAGGGGAATTACTCAATGATCTATTGAATGATCTAGACCTGATAATAGCTATGGAATTGAGGGACCCTACTAAGTGTTTTCTTACCCCCACCTTTAAAGGGCACGGACGGGGAACTTTCATTGACTATGTGCTACTCACATTGCCAATGCAGTCTTTTGTGGATTCCTTTTCTATTGAAAATAATGTATTTAGTGATCACAACTCGCTTATTTTTCTGCTGAAGGGCCCCTGGGTAGTTAACAAAACTCGGAACTGTGCTTTAGGTAGGCTTAGCACAACTGATGGTAGACGCCGCCTTAGATGGTCTATGATTGCTGCTGATGTGCTGTACAGAAAAGTAATAGATACTTGTACCGATGAAATCCCGAGCTGTACCTCAGCTGAGACCGAACCAATTAGGGTCCTGGATGCTTTCCTAAATCTGTCGGACAAAGTATCTCAGTTGATGTTGGCCCCTGCAAAAAACATAGAAGTCAGGGGACCAAGATGGTTTATCCAGGATTGTTCGAAAGCAGCATGCAAATTAAGGGTGGCTCTGGTAGCTAAACCCAGAGTAAAATTGACTGTTCAAGCGTGTAGGAAAGAATATAAATCAGTTATTGCCACACGCAAGGACTTTCTAAGAGAGGAGGCATGGAATGAGATTCTTGACCCTGCCACCTTGAAGTGCAGCTCCAGATTTTGGGCAGTGGTAAAGAAACCCTTTCTGGTGCAGGATTCTGGTGATGATCTGGAACCTTGCATAACTAAGGATGAGTGGGTAAACCATTTTAAAACACTATACTGTTGCACGTCAACGGAAATTCCCAATTCTCCCCCTTGTGATAGTGATAGTAATATCGGGTTTGAAAGAGGCGAGATTATGGAGGGCATAGCTGGATTGACAGCCGGGAAAGCTCCGGGGGCTGATGGGATCCCCCCTGACCTGTATAGATCTGACCCTAGCTTTTGGGCACCCATATTGGAGGCGGTCTTTAATGCAGCTGTAACAGCAGGCTGTCCACAATCATGGGGGGTCTCCACAATTGTTCCGGTCTTTAAGAAGGGGGACAGGGGTAGTCCACTCTGTTATAGGCCAATTTCATTAATTGATTCCATGGTCAAAATAGTAGGCAGAATGCTACTGCAGAGACTGTCGGACTGGGCGTTGGAAAACAATATTATGTCCATCACGCAGTATGGGTTCTGCAGTGGACGCTCGACTATAACACAGTGCCTTAATCTCTTCTTAATTTTAAGCAAGTATAATATAGCAAAGAAGGGTGCAATCCACCTTGCCTTCATGGATTTGTCATCTGCTTTCGACTGTGTAAACAGAAGAAAGCTGTGGCAATCCATGAGGGCAAAGGGTGTGGACAAGGGGATTGTTAATTTCCTTGTTGACCTACATAGTAACACTAGTGCCAACGTCAGGTATTCTAAGGATCTGGGCTTAACCAGTAATTTTGATATCAGAAAGGGTGTGCGCCAAGGCTGCATTCTAGCCCCCTTTCTTTTTAATTTCTATATCAACGATCTAGATAGCGACCTGCAGAATATCCATGCCGACTGCCCAAGAGTCGGAAGGCGGGGTATTCCTGTTCTTTTATATGCAGATGATGTGGTTTTAATTTCTAGAACTGAGAGGGGACTCCAAGATCTACTCAATGCTTTTAAACTGTTTATGTCAGACAGAGACTTATTGGTCAATAATTCCAAATCATATATTATGCAAGTTGGCCAACAGCCAAGTAGAAACTTCCTGTTCAAGCTAGATGATGTGGTGATCCCTGTATCGAAATCATTCTCGTATCTAGGGGTCATTTTCGATAACAAACTTAGTTGGGGTCCACATCTTGTCAAGAAGAAAGGCGAATTGGCCAGGGTGAATGCCTCTATTTTTAACTTTGCAGCAAAGCTTGGGAAAAAACCCACCAGTGCCATGATGAAACTTTATAATGCGAAATCAGTGGCAACTGCTGTTTATGGAAGTGAACTGTGGGGTTATGTTGTGGGGGAGCAGTTACAGACTGCTGAAAACTCTTTCATGAAGCGCCTCTTGTGTGTCCCAACTGGTACCTCCAATTTTGCAGTACATGAAGAGCTGGGGGCACACTATTTAAGCAACATTTTTTCTTCACGCCCGCTAATATGCGGGCTAAATTTGTGGTAAGATGAGGACATTCCATTGACTCACTTGATCATGAAAGATTTTTTGTCCCAGGACAACGCAATGGCACCCCATGGTTAAATTACCTGAAATCCAGCTTTTCCAGGCTTGGTCGTTTGGACCTGTTTGAAAATCCGAGTAGGATTGAAAACAGGGACGTGGAGGTAATTAAACGGACCTTCCTTATGGACAGAAGTATGCAAAGGGTAGGTGTGGAGCTTGTCAAACCAACTGTTAGAAAATCTGTTATGCTTAACACATGTGAATCAATGGAGCCATATTTGACTGGTTCATTGACCTCTCATGAGACGTTTTTGCTAACAAGGTTTAGGTTAAACCTCTACCACCATTTGCTGATTAGACCAAAAAGTGACATTTCTAATAAATCTGCTGCACCCTGTGACTGCGACGGAAAGTCTCCACAGGATATGCTGCATTTTATATTTTTATGTAGATTTTATGATTACCCACGCAAACGCTACCTGGTTGTTCTTTTAAAAAAACTTAATTTTAATCAAATCAGACCAGCCCTTATGTACCTACAACTTCTTATCTTATCTTATCTTATCTTATGCTATATTTATAAAGCGCGCTGACACCGGAGGTTTCCTGGCGCTGTGATTAAGATTAAGGGTGGAAGTCAGAGTTTAACTAAGGTTTGAGAAGAGCCAAGTTTTTAGGCTTTTTCGGAAACTAAGCAGAGAGCCAGAGGTTTTAATGTGAAGGGGGAGGGAATTCCACAGTTTGGGTGCCAGGAAGCCGAATCTACGGCCGCCCAGTTTTTTTAGTTTGACCATCGAAATAGTGAAAAGGTGGAGATGGGCGGAGCGAAGATTGCGAGCCGGGCAGTGGGGGTTGAGAAGGGATTGTAAGAACGCCGGGCCCTTAGACTGCCGGGCCTTATATAACAGGCAGACAATTTTAAAAGCAGCCCGCTGTTCAATAGGTAACCAGTGCAGCTTAGCCAGGAGGGGCCTGGCAGATTGCCATTTGGGGGTTCTACAAATGAGTCTGGCTGCCTGGTTCTGCACCAGCTGGAGGCGATGGAGGAGGAACTTGGGTATACCCCAGTAAATGGAGTTGGAGAAATCCAAGCGTGAGAGAACAAGAGAGATGACGATTTGCACCAAGGATTCGTGGGAGAATAAATGGGATATCTTGCGAATTTTTCGTAGCTGAAACATGCTGGCAGAGATGATGGAGCCAACATGAGTTTTTAGGGAGAGGTCAGTATCAATGGTAACGCCCAGACTTTTTACCGAGTTCGAGGGGCTAGGGGCTCGAGGGGCTAGGTGGAGTGCCAAGCTCGTTTGGCCAAAAGTGGGGGCCCCAATGTTATGAACTAGTTCCAGGCAGGAGGAGTTCGGTCTTCTCAGGATTCAGCTTGAACTGGTTGGAAATCATCCATTTTTGGACTTCTGCATAAGGACAGTATTCTTCAAGTGACTGAATTTTTAAAGCTATGTATAAGGATGAGATTCTTGTATGTAAATCAATGATCCTTGTATTTTTTGCACTTTATCGTATATTCACATAATTATTGTATTTTTAAACTGCATTGTTGCACATGTACTTTTATGGTTTGAATCAAAACCGAAATAAAGTCTCTATAAATAAAAAAATAAAAAAAAATATCAGGCTATCTTGAAGGAGACTTAAACTTCTTTGTGACTGAGATTGGCAGTTTAGGTTCATTACTGTAGTCATATCCACTTATTGGTTTCATGACTGAGCTTAGTTGTTCTTTGACTGAGCCAATTCTTGCCCCACACACCTCATTTCATTTGTATGGTAGGACAACTTAGAGGATGCCAGTGGAATAACCATGCCAAATATAGACTTTGTCTTAGCCATGATATACGTATTGGCTTGCTTTTCACTTCTAAGACTTAATATTTATAAATAGCCAAACCTTCAGCAGTAGAGGAGCATAGCTTCACATTAGTGGCCCAGCCAAACCTCATCCGGGCACTGACAGGTGCAGATTGGCCAACTCTTGGCTTGGTCTTCGAGATACCCATACTGCAGTGTGGGAGTAAGGTGGATCTTTTAAGCATACACCAGCACTTGTTGCTCTTCCCTTGCTTCAGGTACATCTGTGCCCCTGGAATCTCCTCTTGTGTCCCAATCTGTGGGCTGGAATATCCCCCAGCATCCAGTGCTGCAGGAGTAAGGCATGATTTTTAAGCATGCACCAGCGCTGGGTGCTCCTCCCACGCATTGGGCAGTGCTGGGCCTTGGTATCCTGGCCCCTGGAATCTCCTTTCACATCCCTCAATGTGGGTTGGAATTTCCTTGCAGATCCCGTGCTGTGGGAGTAAGGCAGTGCTTTGAAGTGCACACCAGAACTTAGTGCTACGCCCCTGCCTCAGGTATTGCTGGGCCTTGGAGTCTTAGCCCCTAGAATCGCATCCTGTGCTGCAGGTTGGAATCTCCTCTAACGCCCCCACACACTCAAATGCAGGAACAGATACCAAGGCAGACAGTGTGGCCATACACACGGGAAATGGATCATTACCATCATTATCAAAAAGGGGCAAGATTAGTAAACCCATACACTCACTTACACAGTGCCACCCTTAAAGGTACAAAAAAATAAATTCATGAGCATTTCAATGGTAATTATTTAACGCTGAATCTTGTGCCACTCCACCATCTCATTGAGGCCCTTTTCCTTGGTATGTTTGGGGAAAATCCAAAGTGCCTCTTTTTTTTGTAAAGAGGCTCCTTTTATCCTGCACATTTGTGGTCCAAACATTCTAAGACAGTCCACTTAAATTTGTGTGGATCGTGGCCAGCAACCTTAAAATGTTTCACCAGTCAAGTTAATAGTTTGCCTGACTTCCTGCATCCTTTTCTTCACTCTCCGGGTTGTCAGGCCAATATAGTGTATATCACATAAACATTTGAGCCTAGCTGTAGGTACTAAATGACTAAGGCAGGAAAACTAGAACTTTCTAAAAGATTCAGTGACAAAGAGAGGACCAAACTATCACTTTTCTAGTGCTGAAATGAATTTAACAGACTAAGGTCATTCACATATTCGAATGTTCTTGAGCATTTATTAGCTTCTTTTTTAAGACTTTTTTTTAACTGATTTATTTAATTTGTATAGCATGTCTATCCATAAGACACACCACCTTCACAAACAATTACACTTACTGTACAAACAATTTGCAAAGACAATATGTACATACAACATAAATGAAAATACATTTAGGTTAAATGGTGTCCACTTCTACTGGGTCAATATAATTATTGAAAATGTACTCACTGTAAAGAGAAAGTAGAGCAACCCCAGGCTCCCGGTTCTCCAGGCAGAAAGTGTGTATCAGAACCCGGTTCTGAGGGTCACAGGGCACACAGGGATTACGTGGCCCAAGCGAGGTGGTTAAGCCCTTTTACTCGTGATATCCTGTGGCCCACACTACTATGGATCCTGCTCAACTGGGCCAAGAACCTCCTTCTACACCTGACTCCCAGTCAGTAGTGTACCATGAGCGGTCAAGGCTCCCTTGAAGGGAAATGAAGATACAGATCAGTGAACACAACTCATAACTCATTGTGCACACAATAAATTAGTGCCCAGTCAAATGCCTATTTTGAATAAAAGAAGTATATTAAGTCTATTTCTACACAAGCAAAGGTAAACAACATTCAATCAGACACTCCAGGATTTTGCGATTTGCAAAAAATCGTGAAAATGGCAGTTTTGATTTGGATTTTTTTTAAAGAGGCTGACAAAGTGCTTTTCACCTCGCAATTCCTAAATTTGGGGAAACTAGGACCTCTTGTGGTCATCTTTTGATGTCCACAATATTATTACATGTTTAAAAAGGCATTGCCAGGCAAAAGAGCATGTTTTGGCAAGTGAAAGAGCAGTGTGCTCCAACGCCACCATTTTTGCTTCGAGGGTGGCACTCTGGGTCAACCTTAGGAGGAGCATTGCCTTCAACCTCGTCAAAGTAAGCCGTTCTTCCTTGGATTACCAGGTCCAGATCAATAATTGGAACTTGTTTCTTGATTTTCCAGCTGAAAGCATGCAATCACTAATTTCAGCTATTTCAAATGTAATATAATGTAAGACCGCAGAGAACTTAATTCCAAGTATTCTTTCCCTGCACAAACAGGTCATCACCATAGCTGATGGGGAGTGGGTAGAAGCATTCTGTGCCACACTTGCATTCTTGTGGGCCACATCATAGACATTCAGTGCCACTTTACAGATTGCCTTTTATCCCCTTTTGTATGACAACACATTTGATGATTTGAGCACTTGGTACAGTGACTGGAGCACCATTTCCTTTTATCTGCATTTAAAACTTAATGAGGTAAGACCTATCTCAAGCCACCGTGGACTGTGAATTTCAACTGTGGCTGGATGTGTGTGAGACAAAAATGTTAGTAGCAAAGAGAAATATTACACAGTTTACAAAAAGTGTAGAAAATGATTCAGTAGTAGTTTATAATAACCTTTGTTTATATTTGATAATGATAACTATTTTTATCGCTGGAGAAAAAAATGTGGTTAAGTTTTAATTAAGGTTAACTGAGTAGGTGCCGAATATCCCTAAAACAATGTCCAGTTTACCCTTAAGTTAACTTTAACTCCCTCCCTCACATCGATGTCCCAAAGGTGGAAAGCATATATGAATATTAGATTAAATAAGTTTTTGAGATTTTCAATAAATTGGTTAATAATCTGAAGTGTATAATTGGCAAGTCTAGAATTGAATTCAAGTACGGATAGGAATATTATGTTGCGTCAACATTTTGAGATATAGAGACCATGATGGATAGTTTTATTGGTATGCTGACAACATTATCTTAAATTATGCCATACTCCTTATATAACTCTAGAGTGTATTGCAAGCTGTTGTTCAATATTTTAACCAAGAAGGAATATATCTATTTTGTATAAAGTAGTGATATCACCAATCTTACAGATGTTGTAATGGTTCATTGTATGTGTGAAATGATGTCTGACATCGTAGAGAGTAGATGACAGGTTGGGAGTTAAGTTACTATCTTAACTGGACAGCACAGGTTTTGAGAAATAGAAACAATTCAAAGTAACCCTGCACGCAACGTACTTAACTTTTTTCAGAAAGTATTCAAAGTAACCATGTCTATAATTTCTTTTTATGGAATTTTGTGAAATTCCAGATTATTACACAAAATCCGGAGAAATTATGCAAAAAGCAGTAGAAGCAGGCAGACTTCCCACTCATAAAATTTCTTGAGATCATCATGTAATGTGGCATGCATGATCAGTCATTTTAGGACAATGGCCAGGCATCAGTCCTGTTTAAGCCTGCATGCTGACTACCATCACTTCCATTTTACTCTATCTTTCCCCTTTTTCCTGGCTTCTGTCCATTTTTTACTTTATGTCCTGTTCATTGTTGCTGTGTTTGTTTCCATTTTTTTGCTCAGACAACTTTATGGGTGTTTTTATTGTTGACTAATTTTCAGAAGGCAAAGGAGAGGGATCCTGCTGGTACTAAATGGGCATTACGCCATAGGATGAGAAGGTGGAGGCACTTATTTTTTAGATTTATATAGTTTGTATTGCATTTTGTAATATATTAGAATGATGATAAGCATTCAATCTTAAATTATCATTAAGTCCAAAAGAGAAAAACATTTATATTCACCATCCTCACCATCGAAACCTTCCCCCATCTCCAATATTTGATGGTTCCCCCAGCTACATCGGCCCACTTTAGCCCATTTTAGCTGAATGGGTAAATCTTCCTGGATTTTTGTTTGGTGCCTCAGGTAAAGGTCTAGCAGTAATTAGATTGAAATACTCTCTTTCCCTCCAGCCACAAAAATGCTATATGCTCCAAGAATATGCATGTTGTCCTTATCATTGACACCTACTGATGTTGGTAAATTATTCTAAAAATCTGAGACTGCATGACACCGATGTAGCCCATAACTAGAGCGGATACTAAGAGTAACAGATTAGTCAGCTTGAGGATGAGATCACCCACAATTGCTGAAAACGTAAATCTTTCACGTTTTCTCTCTGGATATCTGGATTGTCCTCTATTCTCAGAAATAGGGGTTAAAGTGCCAGATCAAAAAGCAAGAGCAACGTTTCAGATTTTTGATCCTTGAACTACACACCATGTTTATAAGACATGATACCTAATTTGAGTTAAGCATACCATCAAGTTGTATACGGTTAAAAAATTGTAACATGAAATGGTACCTCCGTCCAGATTTTCGTTAAATTGTACGTCATGATGGTGCCACTAGAGACTTAGTACAATTTGTAAGCGAGACAAAGTGGGCATTTTCGCATTATTTTATATACTCAGTACTTGATTCAGTTTTGATTCATTGGGTTTTTCTGAAAAGTAATAGGAATCATTTGAAAAATCCATAATGAGAACCTAGGAAAAGTTGTTAGTAAAGAGCCCCAAGGACAACTCCATCTTCCTGGCATTGTTGATCTCAACTAACCTGTGACAATGTACCTCCACCAACGACCATCCTGTACCCTCTGGCACCTGATGAAGAGGCCTCATGTCTCATGGGTCCAGGAGCCAGCAGTGCCCCGGCAGGGGTGTGTACCTAGGCATTAAAACATTCCAGAGAGAAATAAGGCCCCCTCTCATGAGGTTAGGATTAGAGCTGTGCTTCCATAAATTTGAAGGCACTTTAAACATGCCTATTTCAAAGTGGAATACTCTGCTACAACATTTTCCAATGATTCAAGGGTGAAAAAGAATGATGGCGAGTAAAATGAAGTGCTGCAATAATGCCGCTAAATTTCCATTTTTGTGATGCTAAATTTCCCTTTTTCTGCCGCTAAATTTGCAATTTATGCCCCAATAGTCTGAGGGGCTGTAATCAATGAGCAATAACACAGTCCCCCTTGATGCGTGCTGTCCAGTGGCAAATTTTGCAGCACGGCACTATGCAATTTCAAAAATGAGGGATGCACCATATTTAACAAAATACAGCACACTCTTATGTTTTCCCTTGTGCTGGCGCTAAAAATAGCTGCCTAGTGCCAATACAGACACTCTAGCAACATAGCACAAGGGTTCCTGCATTGCAGGGATGATTGTTTGTGTGCAGGAAGGTGTCCCTTCATGCACATAAACAATCAATAATGCTGATTTGCTACTTCTATGTGCGCTGCATTCTACAGCACACATGGGAGTGGCAAATCAACATCATTTAATGATTGCTTTTGTGCAGGAAGGGACACCTTTCTGCAAAAAAACAATCATGAATGGAATTTTGCTCCTTCTACGTGTGCTGCAGAATGCAGTATATTTCCTCGTTGGGCCAAACTAACGCCTGCTTTTACATGGTATTAGTTCTTGGCACTGTCTCAAATCGCAGATCCTTGTAAATCTGGGGCACCATCAAAAAGCAATGGGTGTTGCGGTGGAATGCGGACAGTAACACCCATTGCACGCCCCTTTCACGCAGATGCCTGTGTGGAAGTGTACCATATTTACAAAGCGGCATGAAGCCATGCAAAGTTGAGTCATCGGAACATTGAAAAAAGTGACGTTCCAGTGGTGCAATCCCCTTGTACACATGCCCCAAAGTTTGTGCTTCTCCAAACCAAACACTCTTAAAATGTACGACCTGTATGAATGAAATGTGATTCCTACAACTTGTAATCCTCATTGTCCTAGGTAACATTTCTGATTAACACACATATGATTCATTGGGGCATTTGTACAAGCCCCTATCGCCACAACAATGTCACTTTTACTGACGTTGTGGTGGCGATAGGGGCTTAATGCTGCCTTGTACATAAGACCCCCTTTTACACAATAGTTTCCATGAAAGGGGTGGGAGTGCATTTTTCCCCTAGTTTTTGCTTTTTGCATATGTGCTGTCTTGTGCAGCACACATGGAAAATACAAAATGCCATGGTTTGTTTATGTCCAGGAAGGTGTCCCTTCCTGGGCATAAACAAACCTTTTAAAAAAATGCTGTTTTATCACTTTCATGTGTGCGCATGAAGCAGCAGCACACATGAAAGTGACAGAATGGCATTTTAGGATTGTTTTTTTGCAGGAAGGGACACCTTCCTGTACATAAACAATCCTCCCCTGCAACCAGACACCGTTGCACTATGGTGCAAGGGTGCCTGCGTTGGCGCTAAGTTGCTAAACTTAGCACCATCGCAGGAGGAAACACAAGGCTGCACCTGCATTCTTGTAAATATGGTGCAGTCTTGCGTTTCAGAAGTGGCAGAGTGCGACGTTAAGCCAAGAAGGCTAAAGCCGCGCTCCGCCACTTACTTGTACATATCCCCCATTGTCTCTGATTAATGTGTGGGATGTAAAGTGCTCTAACACTCTCTACTGGTATGAGTAGCGATAAAAAACACATTAAATGCATGTGAGAGAAGGGCTTTGATGTGATTGGAGACACTTTGGAGGGTGATATTTTAGGAATCTGTGGAGAAGGAAGTCATTGCGGGGGAGGGCGCCCCAAAAACGTTGTCGCACTGGCACGTGGTGTGGAAACCGAGCTTTCTCTGTCTAATGTGCAACAACTGTGTTTGACTCCTATTAGTGCTTTAAATCTTTGAGAATATATAATTTTCTGTCGAAGTCGATAATAGAAGTCACGCAGTGGGAAATCCCCATCAATCCTCTGAATTCGGCTCCCTAAAGTGTTGCTTTTTTTCTGTGTGGTAGTTTGTAAACTCCTTCCTCATTAAGGCGCGGGTCTGAATGCAGGTGACAGTAAGAAGTCGGACGCTTCTTAAAGGCCATTTATGCTTCGAAACTGCTGAGCCGTCAAGCGCGAGAACACCAAGCAGCTAATCGTCCACGTCACAGAAAGCAGCCAACCTCCACGTCTGCTCATTGAAGATGGAAAGCAAGTCAATGTCATGTTAACAGCCGATAACACGGAAGAGTAAGCACACATCTAGCTCTCGTGAGGAGAACCAACTGGGAATCAGATTTCAGCTTCTTCGTGATATAATTCCCTGGAACCTTACAAGGCACGTCCCCTAAGCAAATAAGTTAGGGCTGTAAGTGGGTGTAACTGATATTTGCCAACTGCAGAAAGTGAACAAATGCCATTTTGAGATGTTCATCGGCTATCAATCTTTAATTACAGCGTACCCTAAAATGCACAACATCGTATACAAAATACAATACCCCCAACATTTAAAGAAAACACACTTATATACGCAAGTTTCAAAATGTTCAGGTGAAAGTCTTTTGCTGTGAATTGCATGGAATGCCAGTAGTTCATAAGGCACTCCCTATATACCAGGAAGCAAGTTTATCACATGCAAGACTCGTTGATTTTTATTTAGTGTATTTAATCAGACGTGCGGCTGCATTATCTACAGCCTGCAATTCATGCAGTGATTTCCAATGTAATGTATTCATCAGCTTCAAAATCGAAGAGGGTAATAGGGTATCTGTAAAACAAATTTGACTCTGACCATCAAGTGATTTTCAACGTCAGTCACTATCTGACTCTTTAGAGCAGCATTTCTTAACCTGCGGTCTGCAATGTCTACTGTAAGGTTCTGCAACTACTTAACTAACATTAACCACTAAATAAAGTGTATATCTATAAAGAAGCAAACTTTAAAATGTAACATCTTAAAACTTCTGTAAATGTGATGGAATTTGAAATTGGTCGATAAAAATTAAGTTGATATCCGTAGACTGATTTGTGGGAGCAGTGGAAGTGCATAAAACAGAATACAATATGGATGATGTGTGGCTTAATTGAATTTAGAAAAGCTCCAACCTTCACATTAGAATTAAAATTTGGAAATGTATATTTATTTGTTAGTTGAATAAAATATTTCAACATTTGCATATTTGACTGATGAGTGCTTGTATTTTTTTTGTATATTTGTTTGCTGTTCAAATAATCAGAATTGATGAGGCTTGGGATCCTGGCTTTAAGTATTGACTCAATAGGGATCCCCGGATTCCAGGAATGATTATGAGGGGGTCCACAGAAGTCAAAAGGTTAAGAGCAAAAGCTTTAGAGCAATGTGAGCTCCAAGCTTTGGTTCTTGATTTTTGGTCAACTAATGATACTACCTGGTGCAAATTCAGTGAAGAGGGTGTGTGCTGCACAGCGGAATGGTACAGATGCTTGCTTGTTCAACTAGATAATAATTGTTATGAAGATGGCCTTAGGGATCTGAAGAAACATAGGTTAGCTAGGCTGAATCTCAGAAAAATTGTAATGATCCAGAATTAAAGCAGCATGGTGAACACACTGATTCTTAATACGTTTAAAGTGAGTGCCACAGACCCCCTCCAATGTTTCCCTTAATTCCACTCTCACATTTCTGGTGGTCACCACAGGTTTGAAAAATAGACTATCATTTAGCCAAAGGATATCAATGTCCCTTGAATACTTACCATTACCTCCCAGAGATAGGGGTCATAAGACCCCTGGCCGTATTTATTATCATTTTCACACAATAAAAACATTTGATAACATTTTACACAGTCACCACATTATTTTAATGTTTTGTTTACAAATGTGACCTAGACTTAACAGAGGCGCAAGTACATGATAAACACCTACCCATACCTAGTTTGTTCCTCTGCAACCAACACAAATATTCCATAACCTTTCAGAGTGAGATCAAGACTGGCTCTGCCCCTTCATTTACCCCTTCTCCATCCCAAAAGAAGGTGGCCCTCCTTAAGGGGTGAGCCCAACTTCCATCTCCCCTCCTTACTGGGAGATCTCCACCCTCTGAATTCTTGTGCAGGGGGCCCGGATGCCCTTAGGATAACTACCACGGACAACCCCACACCCAGGTTTGTCATCCCTCAAGGACCAGTGCTAAGTTGTGCCCAAATGTGCCTGTGTGGGTGGTTAATACGTAAGCACCACGTGACAGTGACCACCCAGAACCCCCCACTCCCCTGCCACCTCCTTTTGATCTGCTGGCAGCACCCCTTAGAGGGTATAGTGACGCAGATGTTAACTTTGGTAAAACAGGATGCCGTACAGGCCCAAAGTGTCCCCTCGATCTTGATCTCAATCGCCACTTTTCAGCATATTTTACAGACTATCTGCCTCCAAACAGACATTGCATGATGGCGAAGCCAGGCCAGCAAATTTTACAAAAACATTAAGTTACCTTCTTTAGACAGATGCTCTCCATCGTGCCCAGCTGAGCACACTGGAGCTGCCACACTATTATTCCCAATCTGTACGCCACTGCTGTTTGCTGGTGACACCACCACTGTAGGGGAGCTGACCTGGTACCACTCCCTCTATCCATCGGCACCACCTCTGTGGGAGCAGTGGCCAGTCCACCACTTATACCACCAGCTGGCAAAGCATCAGGGGTGGCCTGCAGCCCCTGACCCCCTTTGCCATTTGTCCCCTGCCGCATCTCCTAACTGGGAGAAATGCTGCCCAGGGTGCCATCCCCAGCCTTCGAGGCCTGTCCAGCACTGCTGGCTCCACTGGCTGCCCTCCCTGAGGGCCCTGTGCCTGCAGCAAAGGCAACATCTCCTCCATCCTGCGCTCCATCCTGAGCATCATTTCATCTATCCTATTAACCGGTCGTGCCCACTTGGCACCCTTCTTTGCTCCCCAGGCATTCTTGAAAGCTTCCGCAAATACTGATAAATACTGCTGATGAAACACCGCCGGCACCCCTAGGACACTCGGGTAGCTATGCAAACAACCTGAGTAAAAGTGAACCAATCAGCCGATCTAAAATAAAAAAAACGCTTCACTCACCACACGAAACCACCTTTGCTTGCCACAAACAGAAACTTTTCACTGTGAGCTAAGCTCACCCGAGGGGTACAAAATGACCACACTCTTAATAAAAGTTCCAAATCACTGCCACAACTCTCTTTACCAACAAAAACCCCCTTTCCCTTGCCTGTGCCCTAATTTGCTTGCACAAGCTCACCCGAGGGGAACAAAACAACCACATGCTTACTAAAAATCCCTGTCACGACCATCTTGACGAACAAAAAAACCTCTCTCACTTGCCTGTGCCCTAAATTGCTTGCACAAGCAGGGGTAGCAAACAAAACCATACGCCTACCCAAATTGTTAACCACTGCCGTGACCCTCTTTACCAGCGTGGCCCCCTATTGCCTTCCTGAGCCACCACCAAGAGTCCCAACCTACTGAGGAATCTTGGGTCAGGCGAAAACTCGGGCCCGTGCTGCTCCTGGTAGGGCTCTGTAGAGGGGGGGTGGGCGTCCTCCAAACACAACCACGTCTTCTCATTCCACGAGCAGGAAACAAGTGACCTACTCACAGTCACGCAGCCGCTTAAATAGGGGCGGTAACAACATACACTGCCCCAGAACAGCGCCCACCAGTCGCCAGTTACTGAACCCCTCCCCAGCAGGATGGGGCCAGTTTGTGCCACTGGTCTCCGGCTTCCTGCCATATCAAAGGCTGTCCCGAGGTGGGAATAGTCTCTGTTAGTGCAGTCTCTTTGTTCTCTCCCCAACTAAGAATTAGTGTATTTCTCACTTTGCTGAAAAGTAAGTGCTTTCTAAGTCTTCCTCTCAGTTGTGCCATATTATTTCGAGAGACTTAAGCTGCTTGACCTTTTGTCCATAACCACTTTACTTGGAAAACAGCAAGATGCCCAGAAGGAGTTTGTGAGAATCAAACATACCAAGCAAGAATGAGGTGCATTTGTTATCTCACTGGCCCAAGTTTATCTTTTCTCTTATGGCAAAGTCGTTTGGTTGTGTCTCAGACCTTGTGAGCTTCTGTGTAGAAGGACAGATATGTTATGTAATGAGTAGAAGAGGCAACAGGGTTCTTAGTAGGTTTATTCATACACAATCATCTCTTCCGTCAGAACAGAGATGCCAGTTGGAATGTTAACAGCATTCAGAGGCACCTTCAACAGTAAAAGAACATTCAATTGTGTTTAACAGAGGAGGGAAGGATCAGGAGTATACAACTGTGAGGGACATTCCATTATGATAGACAGGGAAAGGAAGGAAAAGGGAAAGAGGAAAGATTAATTTTCACTGGTATCTATTACTATGCCCAATAAATTACAACACATCTTGTCATCAGCAATTTAAAAGAAAATAGGATTATATAGTAACTCTATTGGTACAATAAGGAAGTACAAAAGATAATGGTAAAACTTCACTGACGTTGGGTATTAGGTAGGGTCCAAAATATGTGTCCTATCCCTAAATTTCAAGATCTGTAACGTGGCCCCATTCTGTCTCACCCATGTAATCCTCACAGGCTTAGAGAGGCGACTACCACTCTTTGTTCTACTTTGATTTTCACACAATCTCCTTACTTGAAATTTGATATCATTGTGCTATTATTCTTGTCATATCTATGTTTATATTTGTGTTGGTGTATTTGGGTCTCATCCATCACCTACTCTCTGGAGATTATTATCTTTTCTTTCTTTTTAAGCCAATTAGCTGACAATTTGGTATTGGGTTGTCTCCCCTTGTGTGAAACAATTGTTGATACACCTGTGATCATGTTAGGGTGGTGTGATATGCCCATATGATTCCTTAGAGGGCTTTAGCAATGGGAGCCAGACTTATTTTTGCCCTCTGCTTGCACTCTTTAATTTTGTGGTTCATGCGGTCCGCCATGCCACTCAACCTGCAACAATAAAAGGCTGCTTTCATGTGCTTTATCTAAGAATTCCTGCATCTGGTGTGATGTGAATTGTTCCCATTGTCTGTTCTGAGAGTTTCTGGGATTCCTTCCTCATAAAAAATATCTTTCAAGAATGTTATGAGGATATTAGTTGTGATGTGGGGAACACATTCTAACATAACCCATTGTGTGTGGTAGTCTACTAAAACCAGTATGAAACATTCACAAAGTAATTTGCAGTTTAGTGCCCCTATTATATCAAGAGCTTACTGGGTCCATGATGTATCCTGAATCTTTACGGGAGATACTGAGGTTTTGCATGTGCTTAATATGTTTTCACTGCTAGCTCAGTTGCTATAATTTTTTACTAATTCTTCAACCATGGCATCAATGTGAGTCCCCAAATAGTCATTCGTTATTTTGTTCTTAATTATACTACATCCTAGGTGTCCTTCATGGGCTAAATTTATTATTTTTCCTCACATAGCTTGGGCAGGAAATGTTATCTTCTCACAAATACACTTCCCTGTATCACTTAACTCCACTTTCACTTCCCAGTATTTATTTGGTCTGGTAGTTCACTCTTAATTGTAGGCCAACCTTCATGAATGTTTGGAATGGGAGTTTAGATCTTCATTTTAGGTGATACTTCTCTCCTATTCTTCAACACCAAGGCTAGACATGGTTATCTCACACAGTAGCTTCTGGAGTTTCTTCTATCCCTTTTTCTTGCCCCTTCAGCAGGTTCCAGTATAAGTAGTCTGCTACACCATTTTGGGATTCTGGTAGGTATGGACCCTGAAATTATACCCCTCCAGTCCAAGCCCCCACAGAGAAATCCGGGGGGTGCTTCCTTTTCAACCTTTTGCTATGCACACATAAACTAACAGCTTGTGGTCTGCCATGATAATGAAAGGAATGCCCCAATTTTGTTTTTAAATGTTTGACTGCCCAATAACAGGCCAACCCTTCTTTTACCATTAATGTGTACTTGCTTTCCACCCCTTTAGAGCTCCTGATGCAAAAGCAATGACATGGTCTGCACCATTTTCCTTTTGTGTGAGCATGGGCCCTAACCCCTTATTGCTGGCATCAGTAGTTAAATGGGTAGGTTTGTAAGGCTCAAACCCTATCAGGGGTGGAGCATTGGCTATTGCTGTCTTTATTTTTTTTATGCATATTGCCAACACTCCACCTACTCAAATTTCACATTTTTCTTAGTGGGTTATGTAAGGGATCCACTATATTTACACATCCAGGTATACATTTTGAGTACAATTCCGCAAGCCCAAGGAAATACTTTATTTCCTCTTAATTGGTGGGTACTAGTGTTTTATTTACTGACTCTCCTGAATAAATTTTGAGTCTAATACCTACCTGTGATACTGTGAGGCCCAAATATACCACAGAGGTTACACCTATAAACCATTTTACATTTTTTATAGTTAACCCTGCCTTTTTTAGTCCACTTAATACTGCCCTGAGAGTGTTATTGTCTTTGCTGACAAAGGTCAAGATATCATGTTGGAATCAGATGGTTTTGGAAATGTTTTGTAACAGGTGCTGCTTTATTATTGTCCAAAATGCATTCTTTTGTCTTAGAAAGCTCCAAATGAGGTTATGAATGGGGTTAAATGTCTTGAGGGGGGGTCTAGTTCCACCTGGTGGTAGGCAGACGATAGGTCAAAAACACTAAAGTATGAGGCCTTGTCAATTAGTATTAGAATGTCATGGATTGGAGGCAATGGTTGTCGATCCACCCAGATATCGCCATTTATGTATCTGAGGTCTACACATAGTCAAATCAGACTTTTTGTGGTGAGGATGCTCTGGGCCGCTTGCTTCTAATTAAACCCTGGTCACTAGATCTTTGTAGTCAATCAATCAATCAGGGAATTTGTAAAGCGCACTGCTTACCCGTTAGGGTCTCAAGGCGCTGGGGGGGAGGGAGCTGCAGCTAGTGGTCGAAGAGCCAGGTCTTGAGCAGTCTTCTGAATGCCGGGAGGTCTGCGGTCTGTCGTAGGAGGAGGTGGAAGGCGTTCCAGGACTTGGCGGCGCAGTGGGAGAAGGATCTGCCCCGGAGGTGGTTCTGTGGATGCGCGGGACGGCGGCCAGGGACAGGTCGGCGGAGCGGAGTTTCCTGTTGGGTACATAGAAGGAGAGTCTGTTGTTGAGGTAGGCTGGGCGGGTGTTGTGGAGTGCCTTGTGTGCGTGGATCATGAGTTTGAATGCGATTCTTTTGTCGATGGGGAGCCAGTGCAGTTCTCTCAGGTGCGGGGTGATGCGGTCCTGGCGTGGGACGTTGAGGATCAGGCGTGCGGAGGCGTTCTGGATTCTCTGGAGTCTGTTGATGAGTTTGGACGGGGCTCCGGCGTAGAGGGCGTTTCCGTATTCGAGTCGGCTGCAGACGAGGGCGTGGGTGACAGTTTTACGAGTGTCTGTCGGGATCCATGTGTAGATCTTGCGGAGCATACGGAGGGTGTAGAAGCAGGAGGAGGTGACTGCGTTGACTTGGTTGGTCATGCTGAGCTTGGAGTCGAGGATGACCCCTAGGTTGCGTGCGTGGTTGGTTGGTGCTGGGGGGTTCCCAGTGATTCTGGCCACCAGGAGTCCTCCCACGCTGAGGGACTGGGCCCGAGGATGAGGACCTCCGTCTTGTCCGTGTTCAGTTTGAGTCGGCTTGCCTCCATCCACTCGGAGACGGCCTTCATGCCCTGGTGTAGGTTGGATTTGGCGGTTAGGGGGTCTTTGGTGAGGGAGAGGATCAGTTGGGTGTCATCGGTGTAGGAGATTATGTTGAGGTCGTGTAGTCTGGGGATGCGAGCGAGGGGGGCCGTGTAAACATTGAACAGAGTCGGGCTGAGTGAGGATCCCTGAGGGACGCCGCAGATGGTAGTGGTGGTTCCGGAGTGGAACGGGGGAGGCGGACTCTCTGGGTTCTGTCGGTGAGGAAGGAGGTGGTCCAGTCCAGGGCCTTGTCCTGGATCCCTGCATCGTAGAGGTGTGTGCACAGTGTGTGGTGGCAGACGGTGTCGAAGGAGGCAGAGAGGTCCAGGAGGATGAGGGCCGCTGTCTCGCAGTTGTCAAGTAGGATTCTGATGTCATCTGTGGCAGCGTTGAGGGTGGTCTCGGTGCTGTAGTTGCTGTGGAAGCCTGACTGGGAGGGGTCCAGGATGCTATTGTCTTCTAGGTAGTGGGTGAGCTGGGTGTTGATGATCTTTTCTATGACTTTCGCAGTGAACGGAAGCAGGGAGATGGGCCGGAAGTTCTTGAGGTTGCTCGGGTTAGCCTTCGGTTTCTTCAGAAGGGCGTTGATTTCGGCGTGTTTCCAGCTCTTCGAGAAGGTAGCGGTCTCAAAGGAGAGGTTGATGATGTTACGCAGGTGGGGTGCGATGATGCTGACGGCTTTGTTGGCGATGTGGTGGGGGAGCGGGTCAGATGGGGAGCCTTAGTGGATGGTGCTCATGGTCCTAGTTAGGTCTTCGGTGCTCACGTTGGTCCAGGTGGTCAGGGGGTCGTGGTCAGTGGGGCTCGGGGTGGTCGTCGGTCCGTGGGGTGCGTCCGGGGGGTGAAGCTGTTGTGGATGTCAGTGATCTTGCGGTGGAAGAAGGCTGCGACGTTGTCACACAGGGATTGTGATGGCGGAATGTCGTTGGTGCAGGAGCTGGGATTGGAGAGCTCTTTCACGATGTTGAATAGCTCTTTGCTGTTGTGTGCGTTGTTGTCGAGGCGTCTTTGAATAAGGCTTTTTTGGTGGTTCTGATGAGGTGGTGATGTTTGCGAATGGCGTCTTTGTGGGCTGTGCGGTTGGCGGGTGTTCTGTCGTTGAGCCAGATGTTCTCCAGTTTCCGGCAGGTGCGCTTGGAGGCTAGGAGCTCTGGGGTGAACCAGCTGGCTCTCTGTCTGGTGTCTCTGTCGGTGGGTTGTTTCATGGGTGCTACGGTGTTGGCGCAGTCCTCCATCCAGAGTCTGAGGGTGCGGGCCCCTCCTCGAAGTCAGTGGGGCTGGTCGGTGGGTGGAGTGTGTAGTCTGTTTCTAGTCGTTCCTTGGTGACTTTTCCCCAGCGTCGGTAGGGGATCTGTAGAGTGCGGTGGTGGGAGACGGGTTTCTGGAAGGTGAAGTGGACGCAGTGGTGGTCGGTCCAGGTGAGTTCGGAAGTGTGGCTGAAGGCAACGTGGGGGCTGGCGGTGAAGATGGCGTCGAGCGTGTGACCGGCGATGTGGGTCGGGGTAGTGACGATCTGTCTCAGTCCGAGGGTGGCGAGGTTGTCGATCAGGGTGGAGGAATTGCTGTCGTTGTTGTTTTCTAAGTGGTAGTTCAGGTCACCGAGCAGGATGTAGTTGGTGGAGGACAGGGCGTGCGTGCTGATGAAGTCGGCGATGGAGTTGCAGAATTGGGGACGTGGGCCTGGTGGTCTGTAGATGAGGGTGCCTCTGAGGGTGGTCTTGGGGTCGGTGTGGATCCTGAAGTGCATGTGTCCGGCGTTGGCGAGGGTGTCGTCGGTGTTTGTGGAGACTTTGATGGTGTTCTTGTGGATTATGGCGATGCCTCCTCCGGCTCCATTGGTGCGGTCTCTGCGCCAGATCTTGTATCCGTCGGGGATGGCCACTGCGATGTCTGGGATGGAGGCATCGTTCATTCAGGTCTCGGTCAAGAAGGCGATGTCTGGTGAAGTGGTGGTGAGTAGGTCCCAGACCTCGACGGCGTGCTTGCGTGCGGAGCGGGTGTTGAGCAGGATGCATCGTAGTTGGTGGGTTCCGCTGCTGTGGTGGTCTCGGCGTTGTTGTTGCAGGAGAAGTTGCAGTTCTGGCAGGTGAAGGGGCCGTGGGTGTGCTTGGGGGTGGCCTTGAAGCAGTTGGGGGTGCGTCAGTGGTTGAGTGCGATGAGGGTGCTGGCATCGTAGCGGTGGCGTGCGTTGCGGGTGTTGTGAGGGCCAGGGGTTCTGGCTCTGGGCGCAGTCCAGGCGCGGACGGGCGCAGATGGGCTTGTCTTAGGATCGCCTTCGGCGCGTCAGCGGCGCTGCCGCACGGCGGCCACCATTTAAGGGGAGGAGGGGAGGGAGGACCAGCTAGGAGGCGGGAGGTGGGAATGTGGGCAGCGAATGGGCACGGGGCGGGGCCGCAGGGGGGGCAGCAGCGGGAAAACTCGGCAGGAAAAGGGCACGAAGCAGGCCCAAAAATAAAGGGCAGGGGCACAGGCACACAGGGTACAAAAAGAAGGGTGGGGGAACAGGCACACGGGGTACAAAAAAGAAGGGAAGGGGCACAGGCACACACAGGGTACAAAGATAAGAGAGGGCTGGGGCGCAGGCACACAGCAGAGGGGAGAGCGTCAGGCACGGGGGCAGCAAGCACGAGTCAGCAGGCAGGAGGAGGCAGCAGGAAGGCAGAGTCACTGGTGGTGCTGCAGCGGAGGGGGAGCGACCTACCAGAAGGTCAGGGGCCGCCGGAGAGGAAGCAGCATTAACCACAATTTAAACCTCAAAATACAGTGCGATCATTAGGACCACACAATAAAAGTCTGAATCAATAACTTGTAGGGAAAAAAGGCTTATTACAAACTCAAATCCAGATTGATATTTATCAATCTCAAAAACATAGTATAAAAGAATAGAATAGCCAAGGAGAGACCAAAGCAACTTCCAATAGTCCTCAACAGCAAAGAACCATGGGCCATATGTATCATTAACCTGATTTGCGATTCTGAAATAGCGATTTTTTAGAAATCACTATTTCAGAATCGCAAATAGGGATGTATGTACAAATTCACAATTTTTTTGCGAATTCTTAGTATTCCTTATTTGCGATTTGCAAATTGCAAATCGCAATTAAGGAATACTTTCCCATTCATTTCTATGGCCAGGAGGCCCATAGGAATGAATGGGAAGTTATTCTCAATTTGCGATTCGCAATTTGAGAATCGCAAATTGGGAATCATTTCAAGGGTTCAGGGGTGTTCAAAGGACACCCTGTTGCACCCCTGAAATAAGCATGGGTGCACATGTGGCGCACATACATGCCCTAAGGGCATGTATGTGCGTCACATGGCACTTTGAAAAATGCAAAAATATTGCATTTTTCAAGGAATTCGTAAATTACCACCAACTTGAAGTTGGTGGTAATTTGCAATTCCTTAAGGACACTTTGCATTTTTTTTGCTTCATTCATTGCATTTAAGGAATCGCAAAATTTGCGATTCCTTAAATGCAATTGCAAAATAAGGAATAGCTAATTTTGCGATTCCTTGTTTTGTACCAGATTTTTCTTAATACATACCATTGGGCAAATTTGCATTAGCAAACGCCGAAATTATTTCAGCTTTTGCAAAAACGAATTTGCTTGATACATATGGCCCTTAGGATCTCAGTAACTGCGATACAGAAAATAAGGAAAATTATTTGATGACTCTTCAAATGGTTTTGGTCCTTCTCCATACATCGAAAATATTTGCAACATCTACTTAACCCTACACTAACCTAAGGATAGGGGAAACCATATTGAGGCAAGGTGGCAAGAAATATGTCAGCATCAGAACCTCTGTAGAAGTTCTATAAGTAGAGAATCATGTATGGCATGAGGCCAAACAATCAGAAATGTCAAGAGAGGTCTGCCCTTCTCCAAGTCTAAAGGGAATCCGACTAAACTCAAGGTTGGTTCAATAAATTAAATGCACAAAGAACATTTAAGAAAACATGACTCGTACACATCATAATATGTTTTCCAGTTACAAGAAAAAAATGTATAGTCTTGAACATTACTCCCATAGTCCAGTCTCCCCTTCCAAAGCGTTCTTGGTTCCTCCTTTCATCTGATTGTACCAACTGATAATACTCCCTTTGTTCTTCATTAAAATTGTTTGACATGCCAGCTCTTCCTCGCCTCACTATCTCTGAAATACAATGTGCTTTCACTAACTAACAAATGCCTTTGGTCTGCACCTGCGGAGGATAAAAACATGCAGAAAAACAACTGTCACGTTAATGTTAAATGTTGTGGGTCCCATGCTGACTGCACCACTGGATTCAAGCTAGCATGGCAGATAAAGGGTGCTATATTGAAACTGGTTCCAGGATGATTTTTCCAATCTAAAGAGGACCTGGCCTTTCAGTTCAGGTTGGACTGTTCCCATGAGGAGCAGAGTGAAGGGTGATTGGCATATGGCTTGGTCCAAACTGGGGTGGTGTAGTGAGCAACAAAACAATGGATTAAACCCGGATCTCTGTGACTGGGGGAAAATGTTTACATTGTTCAGCATTTCGTCCATCTATTATTATTTTTGCTTTTGTTGCTCTAAGTGGGAAGGGTATACCCAAAACGTGGGCCCCGTGTTCACTGTGTCACTGGATTCAAGCTAGCCTGTGGTATGCAAAAAAGTTGGATTAAAACCAGGTCTCTGTGACTGGGGTATGCATTGTTAAGTGTTCCGGCCACCAATTGTTCTTTTTGTTTTTGTTGCCTCAAGTGGGAAGGGTATGCCCAGATGTTGGTCCCGTGCTCACTGTGCCACTAGATTCAAGCTAGCCAGGCTGATGAGGGTTGATACCCCGAAACCAGTCCGATGATACTTGTTTCTGGTCTAAGGCAGACCTGGCCTGGCAGTTCAGCAACGGGCGGGTCCCATGAGGATCATGGTCAAGACTTATTTGCATATGACTGGTTTCGCAGTGATCCCCAAATTCCCAGAACTTGTTCTCCCTATCATTTAGAAGAAAGTATGTCCATTCACAGGGTTGAGTACCTTCGACAGGGCACTCTTGCTTGTTGTCCTGAGTGTTGTCTTTTCTCCTCCTTCACTCAGGTCTGAATCCACTATATCTTTTGGGATGTCTAGGAGATCACTTGCTGCCTGTAGGACCAGTCTTTCTCTCTCATGCCTTCTCAGCCAATGTTCTTCTATCACCCTTTGTGGTTCTCTGGCACTAGGCCCTTCCTCAGGGTCTGAGTCTATCTCTGTTACTGCCACCGATTAGCCTCTCCTTCACCAGTTCCATCATTCAACTCCCCGGAAACTTTTCAGGCCACTCAAGTGTTATTTCACTTTCTGAGTGTTCCCCTACAGCTTGACTAACCTACTCCCATGATTGCACAACCCCCATTGGCTCGTCTGGGAGATGTGCTATTATTTAATCAAGGGGACATGGAACCCTGCAAGCCTTGGCAGCATAGACCCTATCGGAGAGACCTCCACACTTCACATCAGTTGTAGTCACTAGTATGACTTGATAAGGTCCACATCAATGAGGCTCCAAGCATGACGTCCGTACATGTTTCTTCACCTCTACCACCCAGCCTACAGGACTTAGGTCATGGCACTGCCCTGGTGCAGCGGGGTTGTAGCAACTTCAACCTGATGAGACACAGAACGCACCACGTCAGCGAATCCTTTGCAGTAATCTAGTATAAGATCATCAGTAATGTTTACCAGAGCATTTGCAGGCACAGCTTGCAATCACATTGCCCTTCTCATAATGATCTTGTTGGGAAACAGTCCTGTTCTACGATTGAGTGTCCTGCGTAGACTCATCAAATCAAATCAAAAGAGACTTTATTTCGGTTATATTTCAAACCATAAAAGTGTACATATATACAACAGTTAAAAAGCATTACACACATTATTGCCATATATAAAGTCATTGTGCAATACAAATGTCCTTTGTCCCAATATCAGTATACATACAGGATAGTTATAAAGTGCAGACAGTGCTTAACCGCATGCGTGCGGGCGGAATTCCGCCCGTACGCTGGGTTTTGCGGAAACGCATGTTACGTGACGAGCTGGGCTCGTCATGAGCATGCGAGGAGGCTACGCCATGACGAGCCCAGCTCGTCATGAGCGTCGAAGGGGTTAATGAGGTGCAAAAAGCGTAATTTAAAAAGAAGTCCAATGAGTTTGGCAGTTAGACAGAAAAAGTATTTAGGGTCATTGATCCAAACAGGTTCTCATTCTAACGGTTAATTTTAAAAACGATATTATTTGGAGAACACTGTCCTGATGCAGAAGCTGTAGGTAAATAAGAGCTGGTCTGATTTGATTAAAACCAAGTTTTCTTAGTAGGGCAACAAGATAACGTCGGCGGGGATATTCATAAAACCTACATAAAAACATAAAATGCAGCATATCCTGTGGAGACTTCCCGTCGCAGCCACAGGGAGCTGCACATTTGCTAAAAATATCCGACTTGGGTCTAATTAAAAGGTGATGAAAGATGTTAAATCTAAACCTCGACAACAGAAATTTTTCATGCCAACTGAATGATCCTGCCAGGTAGGGCTCTATGCTAACACATGTCTTTAACATAGCATATTTCCTAACACTTGGCTTTAACAGTTCCACACTCTCTCTATCGGCCAACTGATACTTACAAAAAGCAGTTTTAATTGCTGTTACATCCCCCTTTACAATCCCACTGGGGCGAGTAAACAGATCTGAATGCCCCAACTTTACAAAACAGTTTTTCAAGTATTTTAGCCAGGGGATGCACATGGAGTTATCCTGAGATACAAGACCTCTCACAATCTGATGTGTAAGAGGTATTTCCTCATTTAACCACAGGTTAACCCAACAAATCAGTGGCCTTAGAGCAAAGTTGTCACGTAAGTACTGTGTCCCTAGTTCCTCATGAACTACAAAGTTTGGGGTACTAGGGGGGGCACATAGAAGACATTTAAGAAAAGTATTTTCAGAAACCTGTAATTGTTCTCCTGATACGTAGTCCCATAGTTCGCTGCCATACACTGCAGTAGCAACTGACTTGGCGTTATACAATTTAACCATTGCACTAACTGGTTTCTTCCCCAGTTTTTTTGCAAGATTAAAAATTGATGCGTTGACCCTCAACATTTCCCCTTTTTTCTTGACCAAATGAGGGCCCCAACTAAGTTTAGTGTCGAATAAAACACCAAGATATGAGAATGTTTCGGTAACCGGGATAGGCACATCATCATGTTTAAAAACAAATTTCCTTTTTGGCTGCCGGCCAACATGCATAATATACGATTTAGAGTTGTTGACCAGTAAATCCCTGTCGGTCATAAAAACATTAAAAGCATTTAAAAGCAGCTGAAGCCCCTTCTCCGTCGTTGAAATTAAAACAGCATCATCTGCATATAAAAGAACAGGAATACCCCGCCTGCCCACTCTCGGACAGTCTGACTGTACCATCTGTAGAGCAGCATCCAATTCATTTATATAGAAATTAAAAAGAAAAGGGGCAAGAATACATCCCTGGCGTACTCCCTTCTTTATGTCAAACTTATCAGTGGTATCACCATTTGCAGAGTATCTAACGTTAGCGCTGGTGTGATTGTGCATGTCCACCAGGAAGTCAACAATCCCTGTGTCAACTCCCCTCTCCCTCATGTATTGCCACAGCCTTCCCCTGTTGACACAGTCGAAGGCTGATGACAGGTCCATGAAGGCGAGATGGACCGTTCCCTTCTGCGCCACCGTATATTTACTAAGAATGAGAAACAAGTTAAGACACTGGGTTGTGGTGGAACGCCCTACACAGAACCCATACTGGGAGATAGACATAATGTTATTATCATTTGCCCAGCATGTAATTCTCCGCAGAAGGATTCTCCCCATGATTTTGACCATCGAGTCAATTAAAGAAATTGGCCGATAACAATGGGGGCTACCCCTATTTCCCTTTTTAAAAACCGGCACAATAGTCGACAGTCCCCAGGCCACAGGACAGCCTGCACGAGCAGCAGCATTAAAAACTGCCACTAAAATTGGTGCCCAGAAAATTGGCTTTGACTTAAACAGGTCTGGGGGAATCCCATCCGGGCCTGGTGCCTTATTTGCTGTTAATCCTTCTATGGCCTCAATCACCTCCCTGTTATCAAACTTGATGGTTCCTCCACTATCCCCAGTGGCTAACCCCACGCTTACGGTGTCCTCTGAACAATACAAAGTTTTAAAATGCCGCTCCCAATCCTCTTTTGCTGTACAGCACTCAAGCCCGTCCCCTGGTTCTTCCACCAGAAATGGTTTTTTGACTAGCGCCCAAAATCTGGAGCTACAGTTAAGTGTGGATGGATCTAATATCTCACACCATGCCTCGTCTTTCAGATACTCCTTATGAGCTTTAAGGACAGACTTGTAATTTTTCCGACATGCTCTGATATTCTCCTGAATTCTCGGAGAAGCTCACAAAGCTAGCCTAAGATTACGAGCCGCTTTGGAGCAATCGTGGTTAAACCACCTTGGCCCACCTCTCTCCCCACTATTTTTAACTGGGACCGTTAACAGCTCTGACACCTTCCCCGACAGGTCTTGATAGGCAGTTAGCACCTCCTGCGGATCTGCTCCTTTCCTAATACAGTTAGTGATGTCTTCTGAAAAATTGTCCTCAATGTTCTTATACAGAAGATCAGGGGTTACCATTGACCATTTAAGTCGCCTCCTCCCATCTGTAGTGATCAACCTTCCTTCACTACGAGTTTGTTTTCCTTCGGTGATCCCAAATCCCCTTAGATGAATCACAAGAGGGTTATGGTCACTAAACTCGCTGTTAACAATATCAAATGATTCTAGGAAGGGCAACATGGTCTGCGAAAACAACATATGGTCAATGAAAGTGCCCCTGCCATGCCCCTTGAATGTAGGTATTTCAAAGCTTCTTAGCGGGTCCCTAATTGTAATACCAATAGAGAGATAGATTCCAGACTCATCAACACCAACAGCAAAGCATCCGGCTATTTCAAAGACATAGAAGAACACACTTTAGCAAGTTTTGATATCATCTTCCCATTGAGTTGCTCCACCAGACCTGAATCCCCATGTCAGTATCTACAATGCAGTCTCTGTTCAACCTGCAAAGCTGCACACTGCATTCTTAGCACTTCATTATTGAAGTGTGTGCCTCATTCTAATTCCAAAGAAGCTAAACCTTGGTATCAACTCCCTCAACAACAACTTTCCTACTTTGAGACTATCATTCCTTCTTGTAGGATATGCTTCAACCCATCGTGACAAGATGCACACAACAAACAATAGATGTCTCAACCCGTTGCACACATGCATCGCAATAAAGTCCATCTATATGGTGTTGAAAGGACCTCCTGACCTCCCTATGTGGCTCAATGTCACTGCAGTTCTGTTCTCTGTTGTTCTGTTGCCACACAACATATCTGTGACATAACACTTCTACCATCAATTTGAACATTGGATTAAACCATGTTTGGCGGAACAATCTGACCAAGTCATCCCTCCCTACATGAATCAGACAATAGTAATATCTAGCCATTGGAGACAACAAGCTATTTGGCAACACAGGTTTCCAATCTCCTGAAACACATATTTCATCATCATATCTGCTGTCCTGCTTTGGAAACCTCTTAACTTCCTCCAAAGTATCAGCTGCTATTAGCTAAAGGTTGTAATTAGTATCTTCTGTTCCTTTATTAACATACTCTCCATTAAATGTACAAACATGGTAAGCACAGTACCTTGCGGCCTCATCAGTATATCTGTTACCGACTATCACATAGTCATCTCCTTTGCAATGTGTAGAATATTTTATGACTGCAACTTGTGTGGGCAATTGCAAAGCCTCTAACAGTTTTCTCACCTGCTCACCGTTACATATGAGAGATCATGATGATGTCATAAACAGGCGCAGCCTGTGCAGGTACATCTTGGCCTCGAGCACAAGGTAAGCGTTTTTCTTTTTTTTAAATTTGTTTCCCTCGTCGTCATCTGTTGACTACCCACCCATCCCATCTCCCCACCCCACCGCTCTTACCTGCACATGCTGCACCTGGTCACAAATCCCCTCTTGGACCATAACTGCCTGAGGTCATGCACCACACCAAACCGTACCACCTATCTATAAACATATTCACCTGCGATTGACTTGAAACTTGGCATGCTTGGGTAAGAGCAATCAATTCAGCCACTTGCACAAAGAGTACTCCTTGAAGCCAAGCAGCTTCCACTACTCCTGAAATGGTACAAACTTCATAAGCAGCTCTTAAATTTCCTTTGTGATCTCATAAGCACAAGCTATCCACAAACAATACATAATCAGATTCAAGGAAGTGGTTCATCTTTTTATATCTGGTCTCACCTTGGTGCATGGTTCAGTGACATTAAGACAGTAATTTTCCACTTCACCACCATCATTATCATTCTTGGGCAGGCGTAACAAAGTAGCAGGATTCAAAACAGAATAGTTCTTTACATGTTCTCAGCCTTCAATATGATTTGCTCATACCGAGTCAGATGGCTGTTCATGAGGTGCTGTGTCCTCATTCTAGTTAACAAAATTTCAACGGAATGACGGACAGACACAGTCAAAGGATGACCCCTTACCATACTTTCACACTTTTTGATGTTGACACATGTCACTGCAACTGCTTAAAGGCAGCTAGGCAGCGGGGTAGCCACTGGATGTAATGTGGCTGAGAAGTAAGCAACTAGTCTTCAGGCTCCTCCATGATTTTGTTTTAGCCCTGAAAGAGTGCTGCCCTTTCACTGCAGAAAAGCAAAAAATGCATTGTTAAATTCAGGCATTCCTTGTGCTGGGTGCAGCAGCAACTTTCTCTCAACTCTAGGAAAGCAGCCAAATCACCATTGTTCCAAGGCACCGGATCCAACACATCCTTGTGTGTCAGCCTTTGTAAAGGCTTGGCCATTAGGGAAAAGTTGGACATCTACTGACAACATTAGCCCACCATTCCCAAAAACATCCGGACTTCTTTCTGTGTTTTTGGAAGATTTATTTGTAAGATTGCTGAGATTCTCTCTTGTGACACCCTTCTTGTATCTTTCTCAATATGATGACCAAGATATGTGACTTCTCTCAAACAGTACTACAACTTATTAGGGGATACCTTATGTCCATTCTCAAGCCAAATGACTGAGCAATGCAATAGTGTTATTTTTGCATGCTTCGTGCGTATTTGACGCAACCAGCAGGTTGTCAATATACTGGATAAGGACAGAGTTACAAGGCATAACCAAACACTCCAAATTCTTCTTCAGGATCTAGTTAAAAATGGAAGAGCTCTCCTTACATCCTTGTATTCGATCCTTAGCTGATATCGACGATGTTTCGACCCTACTTGAAATGGGAGGGTCTCTTCAGGCCAGGAGTTTTGATGACTAAATTGCACCAAATGGTTATCCAAGACCTGTAATATAAACGACTTGATCCAATTTCCAGGCTCTGTGCGGGAGTACAGGTGCTCCATAGTCCCCAGGATACTCCTGTCCTGAAGAGACCCTCCCATTTCAAGTATGGTCAAAACGTCATCGGCAGCACCTAAGGATAGTCTAATTGAGCGCCATAGAACAATACGTTTTTTTCCCCCGGAATATAGAACAAAACCACATAGACATCATATGACATACCAATATCCTGTTGTTTGATCTTAATTCACTATGCAGCATATGTACAAGCTTCTATCGCCACAGGAATGTCACTTTTTGCAATGTTCCTGTGGAGATAGGGGCTTTGCCTTATTTACAAGGCATCATTATGCCACTTAACGCGGCTTAACGATGCCTCGTAAATAGGGCCCCCTTTCACGCAATGCTAAGCGTCAAAGGGGAGGGCAATGGGTGTTGCGGAGGCCGTTCCACCACAATGACCCTTCATTCTGAAGCTGCCGCCTATTTACAAGGGAGGTGTAAATAGTAAGCAGCACCAGAATTAAGACCATTGAAAACCTGGTCTTAACCTGGCAAAGTGAGGAGAAATGTTTAATTTCTCCTCATTTTTGCTATTTTTATGTGTGCTGTGTTGTGTATCACAAATGAAAACAGCAAAAGCCCAATGTATGGTTATGTACAAGAATGTCCCCCTTCCTGCACATAAACGATACATTTTTTTAAATGCAGTTTTGCAACCTCTGTGTGTGCTGCATTAAGCAGCACACATAGAAGTTACAAAATGGCATTTCAAGATTGTTTATGTGCAGGAAAGCGGACCTTCCTGTACATAAACAATCTTCAACCTGCACAAAAACACCCTTGCACTATGGTACAAGGTGCCTACATTGGTGCTAAGCTGCTAAACTTAGCGCCAGCGCAGGGGGAAAAGCAGGGTTGTACCATATTCTTGTAAATATGGAGCAGCTCTGCATTTTAGAAGTGGCGGAGCGTGCCATTAAGCCAAGGTGGCTAACGGCACGCGCCACCACTTCCCTTGTACATATGTCCCTTTATGTCTTTTTAAATATATGCTTGATTTTGGTCTCTTTACTAGGGTCGCAATTGTCACTGTTTTCCTTTTTTTTAAACACAAAAAACTACTAATCATTGCTTTTTGTGCATTGTATTTAAATGATATGTACTAACTAATGAATAAATGTATTACTGAATTTTTGGCTGAATTGAGTACAAATTAACTAATCCATTGGGCTACTTTATTCCCAGTACAAATAACTGTAATGTAATACTGCAATTGATTTACGGCAAAGAGATTCTGCCTTATTAATATTTTCAACCTTTTTTTCTATGACTAAACGAACACAAAATAAGAAACTGTGATGAAAAAGATCACTATTGGAAATGATTTCCATGTGAACAATTGTAGCTAGCTAATTGCCAATACCCAGTTTGCATGAACCCAAGAGTCACTCTTGTTCCTTTGAAATATTGCAGTAGGCAATTCAGTATTCCCACCTGCAACCTTGTTCCCTCCTCCCTCTGTTCGAATCTCATTATACGGAGGTGGTCGCTCGGACATTAATCCATATAAAAACTATCACTACTATCATTATCACAATTTTCATAATTCTCTCTAGATTATCTTGTTTTCTCCTTCTTTCTCTTTTCGGTTCCTCTTTCCACTTCTCTGTTTTTCAATAATGGGTATAATTTCGCTTTCTCTATCATATCAATTTTCCACCTTTCTGCTCTGCATCCCAACTCACATTTGTATCAGTGTGCACTGCCTTTTTCACTCGTCCCTGATATTTCTCTTTTTCTCTTGCATGAGCCCCATACATGTATGTAACCCTAGATTTATTGCCATATAATGACCCGCAGTGTCTTCTGGCAGGGCTTATTCCTGTTAATAAATCTTGTACAACTTTGAAACATATTATTGCCAATTAAAATGTGTTTGTTTCAACACAAAAATCAAAATTTTGCTTAAAATCTCCAGTGTGGCACCCTCTGATGTAGACAAACAATCACAATGTAAAATATACATCAACCAACTTATCCCAACTAGGCCCACTGTGAAGACAATCTCACTCCTCGCAGCAGCTCACCCTCCTTTACAATGTTTATGCATGCACTCTTTTCAGCAACATGCTTGCAACTAACTACAATGCAATAATAACAGGTGTCTGCTTTACTAAACGATCAACAGAAATCAATCATACAAACACACATTCAACAAAACCGCATCCTACTTGTAAGCACTCTGATCAGTACAGCTTTCCTATGCACAAAAGGTCTGCCACACTACTTGTACCTTTTTTTCACACAAAAGATAAACGTCCCTATCTCGAATGAGTTCTTGTTGATGTCTCATGACAAACCCCACAAAACCTCAGCAATTACAGTACAGTGTCTTTTACACCTTTTAATATCATCCTTGGATCTTAGGCCATGTTGACCCCGATAACAACTTTTCCACAATAAGCACTACACTCATACAAACATCTAAAACATTACTACATCATATCAAGCAATCTGTGTGAGACACCGCATAACTACCACAAACTCCGCTAGCTAAGCATAAGCAGTTTACACACAACACAATTGATACTCACCTCCCCACTGTTTGCTCTTTAACCACTGGAACATAACCAACACTGATTCTTCAAGTCGAAACATGAGCACTATGGACTGCAATTGAATCTAGACTAATCTAAAGTGATAGTTTTCTAACCCCTCTGCTTCAGGTATTGACCATCCTTGATATGGCACCATCTGCGAATGCTCTGGGACGCTTCTTCTAATTCAACTTTGGTCAATGACAATTGAAACCTCAAAGTACAGTGTGATTATTAGGACCACACAATACAAGTCTGAATTAATAACTTGCAGTCAAAAAAAGGATTATTACAAACTCAAAGCCAGACTGATATTTTTAAATAAATCTAAAAAAAAACGTATGAAAGCATGGAATAACCAAAGGGTGACCAAAGCGTCTTACAATATTTGTCCTCAAGAGCAAAGAACAAATAAGGATCTTAGTAGCTGTGATACAGAAAATAAGGGAAAGAATTTGATGACTCATTGAATGGTTTCAATCCTTCTCCCCATACTTGGAAAATAATTTTAGCATCTAATAAACCCTACACTGACCTAAGGCAAGTGAAAACCTTATTGAAGCAGTGTAGCACGAAAGGTTTCAGCATCAGAACCTCTGTAGAAGTTCTGTAAGTAAAGAATCATGTATAGAATGAAGCCACACAATCAAAGATGTCAAGTGAGGGCTGTACCGCTCTAAGTCTAAAGGTAAGCTGACTCAAGGTGAGTTCTCTAATTTAAATGCACAAAGAACATTTGATAAAACATGACCATATACACATCATAATATGTGTTCTGGTTCCCAGAAAATTATTTGGGGCCAGATGTAGGAAGCCTAATACTGGTCGGTAACAGCCAAAATTACTGAATTTCGGCCGTTACTGACCAGTATTAGGCCTTTGAGATGTAGGGGCCTAATTTAAGGATTCGGTATTTTACCGAATTGGTAATTCAAGGAATCAGTATATCTCCGAATTCCTAAATACCCATTCGGTAAATTACCGAATCCTTAATGTAGGAAGCACTCAAGTGAGTGCTTTTCACTTATAAGGATTCGTTATTTACCACCAACTACAAGTTGGTGGTAAATAACGAAAACCGTTAAAAAAGCAATTTTGTGCTTCTTTAACAGTGCCATGGGGCAGACATACATGCCCTTAGGGCATGTATGTGTGCCACATGTGCACCCATGCACTATTCAGGGGTGCAACAGGGTGTCAATGTGACACCCTGCCACCCTTGTAGGTCTTCCCCCTCTTACCGATTCAGTATTTACCGATTCGGTAATTCCCATGAATGGGAAATACCGAATCGGTATTTACCGAATTTTACCGATTTGGTAAAAATTACCAAATGAATACCTACATACCATTTACCCATTCTAAAATACCGAATCGGTAAAATTCGGTACTTTAGAATCGGTAGATGGTATTTACCTGCATCGGGCCCTTGGAGTCTAGAACTCTACTCCCATATTCCAGTCTCCGATTCCAAAACGTTCTTGGTTCCTTCCTTCGTCTGATAGTACAAGCTGGTAACACTCCCTTTGCTCTCACTAAAATTGTCTGCTCTTGACAGCTCTTTCTTGCCTCACTATCTCTGAAATACATTGTACTTTTCACTAACTAATAAATGCCTTTGGTCAGCACCTGGAGAGGAAAATAAAATAGAGAAAAACAACTTTCTTGTTAATGTTAAATGTCTCAATTGCAAGCTTAGGGCCCACAATCATGCTAACTTAACATTTCTACCTAAATGCACATTAGTTCTAAAACCTACCTATGATCAAAAAAATGAAATCTTTAATAACGAATCACGCTACATCGTGCTGTACTCCTATATGTATCGAAAAAAGGGGATTGCCAACCTCACATTTCTTTTATCCTCACAATTGAGGAAAACAAACCGCAATTACTCTGTGATCTGTTTGGTATATCTACTTGATACCTTTTTACTTTTTATTTCAATATTTTTAGATATTTGTTGTTTGAAAAGAACACATAGACACATTTAACACTTTAAACATTACGGACAATTGAGTTCCACATTACAACACTTTAAACATTACGGACAATTGAATTCCACATTACATATATATACATTGGGTATTTCGTATCAAGTTTTATCAACAGTACATTCGTATTCACACAATGATCTCTACTTTTAATTAAAACCAAAAGACAAAATAGACATTTAAGTACTTATTGTTCAGTATATAGCAGTTCTAATTTCAAATATCGTTTTTATATACTGCAATTTGATGCATTCCTGTTTTAATGCCGACGCGTTTCAAACCCAGTTCATTACTCTGTGGGTTCTCATCAGGGCTCTGTCTCTTTTGTGTATCTACAATGTATATGTAAAACAAAACAAAGGAGTTCTATTTTAGTTATATTTGTTAACTTTTATCTCTACTTGTTTATCCATTCGCTTTTGCCACTATTTGTACCTGAATTCCAGAATACAGCCAGTCGTCTGCTTTATATTTCAGTTGCTACCTCGTCTATTTCTTTATCTACAATATAATTTGTATATTTTAAGGACTTTTGTTCACCTGTTCTTTGTAAGCTCAGATGATCAATTGCAAAAGCATTACAAAAGCCTACCTTCACGGAAAAAATCCTCGTGTAGGCACCCTTATTACTTTTTAACCTCTTCCACGGTGTGTTCAATGGCTGTAAATAATATGAAACACCATGTTTTACTTTTCTCCCTTTTATAGATTTTGGTCTTTTTCTAACATTTATTTTGAAAAAACTGTACCTGCTCTCAAGTCTGCGCTCTCATGCGCGGGGTGCTGCACGTCTCGGCTTGTAGGAGTTTTTATGTGTCTTTTATCTGTAAATTATGAAAAATACTTTTTTGTAACCCAAATGATAATTTCCTTATTGTTTACTCATATCCGTTAACTTCCGAAAGGGCATACCTGCTTTTTTCCATTTGCGCGATCCCGCGCTGAGCGCTTTGCTCGTCTGTGCAATGCTCGTTTTATTTCCTCACTTTCCGTTCATCGTCGCTAGACGTCTCCTGTGAATGCACAAAAGTCAAATTTTGTTATACTAATCTCTTAGATTTATCACTAGTTACCTACTACTACCATGTGCATACCTGTTTCTCCTGTGTGCCAATTCTTGATCCGATTAATCCTTAGACCCCGCGGCCATCTTTCAGTGTGTTATTTATATGTTTGGCATTTGTTTGGTAAATGGCGGCCATCTTTTAACGTGCAATTTTTGTATTTGTTTTCAAGCTTAAAAGTCACCTAGCCAGGCGGCCATATTTAAATAGGCAAATCTACTTATGTTCTATTTTGACACCTTTACAGCTAGAAAACACTCTTTTATCTTTTTTAATTGCATGTCGTCACTGCATTCCTGATTAGGTTTAAACATTGTTCTAATTAAAGTCGCGACACTTCAGACAATGTATTTAATCCTGTTAAAGCACTGTTAAATGTTAGTATCAAGTATGCTTCTTTATGCAAGAGCAACCTCTCAGTGTCAATGGAGCATTTTAACTGGTTGGTATTATAAAGGACCGACCATGAAAAGTCATTCTCCCCATGTTGTTTATTGACAAAGTGTTCAACCATAGGAGCAGATATCACTTTATTTTTAATACGGGACCTGTGCTGTGTTATTCGTACGTTGACTTGTTGGTTAGTTTTGCCAATGTAAATCTTTTGGCACGGGCACATTACAACATATACAACATTGCGTGTCCGACAGTTTGAAAATCCCAAATGTTTCCATCTAATGTTGGCATGTTGGAATTCTTTTCCCTCGATGGTGTTAACACAGGACACACAATTGCCACATTTATGGTGTCCTTCAATGGGCTTCATACCCCATTGCGATAATAAATCGCTATTTGGTTTAGGCAGAGCTATTTCTGCACGTACTATGCTTTGGCCAATGCTTCTGATCTTCTTGTAGGCAAACAGTGGGCGAGGGAATGGGCATTCTAAATTCTCAAGAAGGTGCCAATTTTTTAAGACGATTTGTCTGATCTTGTGAGTGTCAGGACCAAATGTGGTCACACAAACTAATCTGTCTAGTTCTTGTTTCTCCTTCACTTCCAATAAACACTCTCGGGGAGTAAAGCGAGCCCTCTTGTATGAATGCTTTAGCACTTTGCGGGGATAACCTCTCTCTTTCATTTCCTCACAAAATGTACCTGCATAATGATCATAATCACTTATCTGCATACAATTCCTCCTAATTCGGAGTAGCTGGCCATATGGCAAATTGGCCTTTAGGCTCCTGGGGTGTGCACTGCGATGGTGTAATATTGTGTTTTTGTCGGTTTTCTTTTTGTATAGTGATGATTGCAAGCAACCATCGACACACGTAATTTGTACATCTAGGAATGTCATTCTCGTATCACTTGACTCAATGGAGAATTTTATGTCTGGATGTTTTAAGTTGAGCCACTCATGGAACTGCATCAACTCCGCGCGGCTTCCATGCCACAGAAGCCACACGTCGTCGATGTAGCGTAGCCACTGAATTATGTGCCTCTTGTGTGGGTTATTATCATCCACAAATTTTTTCTCCTATTCGGCCATAAACAGTACGGCCATCTCTGGGGCATAAGGACATCCCATGGCCGTCCCCTTTGTCTGCATAAAGAACTGGTTGTTAAATCTGAAATAGTTCTTTCTCAAAGCAACTTCTGCTAATTTGAGGATGAACTGAGTGGGGACTCTATGCGGTCTTTCTCGAGCTTCAAGGTAGAGTTCCATTATTTCCAATGCCTCTTCCTGGGGAATCTGGGTATACAAGGACGTAACGTCCATAGTTACCATCAACTGATTTAAAGGATCAAACTCTGTTCCCTCCACCTTATTTAAAAAATCAACAGTATCTCTCAAGTATGACTTCACTTTGCTCACAAAGGGTTTTAAAAAGAAGTCAACATATTTCGCTATTGGTTCTAAACACGAGTCACACCCGGAGACGATTGGTCGTCCCGGGGGCTCATTCAGATTTTTGTGGATTTTAGGGAGGAAATAAAGGAGGGGGGTCCTTGGGAATTTCTTCACCAAGAACTCACGCTCCTTGGGTCCTACAAACCCGCTTTCTCTGCCTTGTTTAATGATTGAAGCTATGATGCCTTGTATCTCCTTCGTGGGATCTTCTTGTAGCTGTCTGTACCACATTTGGTTGTTGACTTGTGTTAATGCTTCAGCTAGATATTTGTTTCTAGGCCAAATAACTACCGCTCCACCTTTATCGGCCTGTTTAAGAACTTAGAGGAATTCTCTTTAAGATTTTTTAATGCCGCTCTTTGGCCTTTAGTGATGTTTTGTTGAACATATTGTTTGATTTTTTCAAGTTTGTTTATTGACGACAGCATAGTTTGCTCAAAGGCAAAGACCTGCTTTGGTATATTTAGGTTCGGTACAAAGGCTGCCCGGTTTCTTAGATCAGTTGTTTCAGTCTCTAAACTTGGTGGTTGATTGGCAAAAAAGACCTTTAGTCTTATCTTGCGACAAAACTCTATGGTTTCTAGTTTTATTTTGGTAAAATCTGTTTGTTGGCTTGGAACAAATTTTAGTCCGAGATTTAGGACAGACTCCTCCTCTCTTGTAAGTTTTCTAGGTGAAAGGTTAACTATGGTCGAGGGAGTTCTCACGACTTGTAAAAGTTTTTCCTAGTTCGCATCTCGCAAGGTACCTTGAACCTTGCTTTTGGTTGCTGTCCTTTCTCTAAAAAAGAGACCTGTTTTTTATTGGAATTTCCCCGTGTGTCTGATCCTCATCCTGATGAATCGGACGACGAGGTCTCAGAAAATGTCTTAAATCTATTTCGGTATCTACCTTGATAGTTATATAGAGCGCCTCGTGAATGTTGTGTGTAAAATTCCTCCTTCAAAAAAGATATGCCCTCTCGAGAGAAAACAACTTAGAGTCTCTCTCGTATTGTGCAGTTTTACTTGTGATAGTAATATCTTTAAAGGTAAGAATCACTTTTTCAATCTTTTCTAGCAATGCTTTTGCATCCGGTATCACCTCGCTGTCCTTAATTGATTGGGTTAGATCTTCAATTTCCTGTAATTCTTTTGCACAAAGTCTTTGAGCTGTCTCTATTGTATGGACCATTAGGTCCCTACTACATTTAGTATTTATACAGCTCAATCCTTTTCTGTACTAAGCATCTTCCGTAAATATAACTGGAATATTTTTAACCTGGAGTCCCCAAGGAATTGTTCCTCCTGTTAAATGTTTCAATAGGAAGTGTCCATGAAGCTCGGTACGAATATGTTTTTTGCACAGTCTAGTTAATTTATCTGATTCGTTTTGTTGTTGTGCGGTGGTACTTAGTGTGACATTAGCGAATGGAGCAGAAGCAATCAGGTTCTGTATACGGCTTTCTGTAAAAGACAAAGTGTCCTTTTCAGACATTACTTTGAAGGGACAGGTCGCCCCTTCTTTTGTTACTTTCCAACTGGGTATGGAGCAAGACTTAGTTGTGTCTCCCTTAGACTCTCGCGGGTACACGCCCGCTCTAAACTTTCTTACAAAAAGGAGTTAGGTCCTGGGGCGTGAAGTTGACTGGACCATCAATACTTATCGAAAAAAGGGGATTGCTAACCTCACAATTCTTTTATCCTCACAATTGAGGAAAACAAACCGCAATTACTCTGTGATCTGTTTGGTATATCTACTTGATACCTTTTTACTTTTTATTTCAATATTTTTAGATATTTGTTGTTTGAAAAGAACACATAGACACATTTAACACTTTAAACATTACGGACAATTGAGTTCCACATTACAACAATTTAAACATTACGGACAATTGAATTCCACATTACATATATATACATTGGTTATTTCGTATCAAGTTTTATCAACAGTACATTCGGATTCACACAATGGTCTCTAATTTTAATTAAAACCAAAAGATAAAATAGACATTTAAGTACTTATTGTTCAGTATATGTGGCACAATATACCAATACATTTCATTAAGCAAAACCACAACTGGTCACAATTTTTTAAGGACACATTAGACACACATATCGTTCATTCTCACTGATCCCTGGTGAATGAACTGTCTTAAATGCATTTTAGCGCTCAACCTTACAATCGAAACCTATAGAAGACTAATATCAGCAGTCAAGATGTTTCTGGAAAGAAAAACATTAATATGCACATACACACATACATGTCAAAACACACAATAGATGACCTTCTAGACGTTTGCTGCACCATATCTCTTTAATATTATTGCGTCACAAGAGTTCATAAGGCCAAATGTAATAATGTATGTATGTGGTCTAGCCAAATGTAGAAGGATTGAGCTAGAATGATGTTACTCCAGTGGCTTTTCAGGCAATTACTATTGGGACTAACAACTCCTAGAATTTGTTTGGCTCCATTACATCAAGTTTGAGCAATTTGTCTAATTCTTCTCTGAGTGGTGTATGTAGGATGTGGGGAATGTGTCTGACCTTGTGTACAATGGGTGTAACCTTAGACTAGAGTTTAATATGGTGCTGATAGTCTTTCAATAATCCTAACTTTTCAGTGAACATCTCAGGATACTCTTTGCATACTTCTTCCCCATACATAGAAGGATTTACTAGGAGGACTGGATCAGCATTGTTGGGATCTAATTGTATGTCCAAGTCCTTCTAATGTTTCCATCCTCTGAAATGTAACCTCTTTTAAATGATACATATACATTTGTTAAAGTGCTTCTGTCTTTGAACCAGATCTTCATTTTCACCCATCCTTTCAACAGTATCGCATCTCGGTATACCAACCAGGTGGATCACTGAAATAATATCGAGGGACAGAATATCGACCAACAAAAATATCGTTGAGAAAATATCGAGAGACAAAATATCGAGTTTCTATCTACAAACAGGTAAGTACAAAAATATCGAGTTAAAAATATAGTTTACAAAAATATAGTTGTAAAAAATATCGACTTTAATAAAAACAATGTTTAATTACATTAATTTAAAAAATTAATTACTAAAATATACTTAACAATACTTAAAATAACTTTTAATAATTAAATAATTAATGAAAGTAAAAAAATAATATTTTTTTAATCATATTTCTTAAAACATATATATATATAGTAACAAAATTTAATTAAATAATAGCCAATATTATTAACGTACAAATACAAAAGAGTAAAAATTACTATTCCCACTCCAGTGGGTGCAACAGTAGGGAAAGCGTTGGATAGCGTAGGGGTTAAAATTACTATTCCCACTCCAAGGAGTGCAACAGTGGATATATGACGTTACAACGCAACTTTTACAACGCACTACCATTACAACGTAAGTATTGGTAAGTATATAATAATTTTTATAATTTCAATTATTTAAAATTAATTTAATATAATTTAATTTCATTTCATTTCATTTCATTAAATTAATGTAAATTTAATTTTACTTTATTTTTACACTGTACCCCTGTACCCCAAAAAACCAAAACTGACCCTGAACCCTAAAAAAAACCCTTTACCCAAAACCCCAAAACTGACCCTGAACCCTAAAAATACCCCTTTACCCAAAAACTAAAAACTGACCCTGAACCCTAAAAATACCCCTTTACCCAAAAACTAAAAACTGACCCTGAACCCAGAAAATACCCCTTTACCCAAAAACTAAAAACTGACCCTGAACCCTAAAAATACCCCTTTACCCAAAAACCAAAAACTGACCCTGAACCCTAAAAATACCCCTTTAATTTAACATAATTAGCAATTAATCAATTACATTAAAATAATTACCAATTACATTTTAATTAATTAACACTTTTTTTAATTAACAATTAATTAAATATTACTACCAATTATTAAATTTCCATATTTAATTAATTATAATTAAATTACTTCCCACCCTATTTCCCTATAAACCCACAACCCGCTACAGAAAATGAATTATTTAAATTTACACAATTAGCAATTGATCAATTAAATTAAATTAATTACCAATTAAATTTTAAATAATTAACAAATATTATTTAATTACCAATTAATTAAATATTACTACCAATTAATACATTTACATATTTAATTAATTATAATTAAATTACTTCCCACCCTATTCCCCTATAAACCCACAACCCGCTACAGGAAATAAATTATTTTAATTTACATAATTAGCAATTAATCAATTAAATGAAATTAATTACCAATTAAATTTTAAATAATTAACAAATATTATTTAATTACCAATTAATTAATTATTACTACCAATTAATAAATTTACATATTTAATTAATTATAATTAAATTACTTCCCACCCTATTCCCCTATAAACCCACAACCCGCTACAGAATAAAATTACACAATAATTTAAAAAAAATCATTAATTAAAAATAATTATAACATAAAATGACACTTTTCACACATATTATACCATAAAAACACTATAAATAATTAAATATTATTTAAAAAACGATATTTTTTACTATCTAGATTATATACTTGGATATTTTCACTTTCTATATTATTTACAGTCGATATTACTTCACTTACCTTAAAAACGATATTTTGACTGTCGATATTCTGTCCTGTCGATATTTTGTCCAAACGATATTTAAAACTCGAAATTCTGTCCAAACGATATTTTGGAGTCGATATTATGTCTGTGCACCCAACCAGGTCTATTGTCCGGTGGTTCTATCAAATTAACACTATTGGGAGACATTTCATCAAACACTTTCTTACCTAATAAAGTGTAGGGAGGACTGGAATCTACAAACACTGTTACTGGCTCATTATCCAATAACATTTAACAAGTTGTAAACTTCACATTTTTGTTCTCCTCTGTCACCTGAAAAATAAATGTACTTTCTTCTTGAATTTTGGATTCTAACGTGCATTTTAAAAAAAAATTACTACATGCTCTTGCAAAATGCCCTTTTTCCCCCTTATTTCCTGCAGATTGTGCGTCTGGCTTGGCAATGTACATAGTTATCAAGATGACTTATGGTCCTGGAACCAAAACAATAGTTTTTTTCAGTCAGTCACTGCTATTTGTTTAAAGAGTCATTATCTTTGTATAAAGGTTACTTGTAAGATTTATTGGTTTTACATAGAGATAGACCTCCTGTTTTCTAAACACTTTCCATGCGTCCGACAGCTGGGAGCTGGGCGTAGGCATAGGACAACTTCTGGCCGTCCTAGCATCCACCTACAGGGGAAGCGCTGACGCTCCCCCATGGGCCGCCCTTTATGTTGCCCCCACCTGACCCCCCTGCCCTCCCCTCCACGTCATCTAATGACGTCAGTGTGCGAGGCGCGCTGAGGTCATTAGAGGATACTCGACGCGCTGGAAGCCATTTGCTTCTAGCGCGTCCTTAAACAGGAGGTAAGTTTCTTCTTGGAGGAGGGGGCATTTTAACAAAAGAGGCATCGGGGGAAAGGAAAGGGTTTTCCTTTCCCCCGATGCCTCTTTTGAGCATTCCTGCTGCACGATCGTGCGATCGTGCAGCAGGAATGCCCACTAGACACCAGGGAATTTTTTATTTTATTGCGAATGTAATGAACTGCTTGTGGGAAGCGGCCCTTTAGGAAAGGGTTGCTCCTCTTTTGGGGGCCATGTTTTTGGCTGTGTCTGCCCCCCTGGGGGGCAGATCTCATCATTAGTTAAAAAAAACGGACCCAATGGACCACCACGGATTTATTTGTGGGGAGAGGTCCCTTGGGCAAGGGTCACTGCCCTTTGGGGGCAATGTTTTTGGTTGTCTGCCCCACTGGGGGGCTGATCTCTCCATTTATTTTTTAAATCGGGGCCACTTGACCACCAGGGAATTATTTGTGGGTAGTGGCCCCTTGGGCAAGGGTCGTTCCACTTTGGGGGCAATGTTTTTGGCTGTGTCTGCCCCCCTGGGGTCAGATCTCGCCATTTTAAAAGAAAAATCTGGACCACTAGACCACCAGGGATTTATTTTTGTGGAGTGGCCCCTTGGGCAAGGGTCACTCCCCTTTGGGGGCAATGTTTTAGGCTGTGTCTGCCCCCCTGGGGGAAGATCTCACCATTTTCTTTTTTTAAATAGGGCCCACTAGACCACCAGGGATTTACTTGTGGGGAGTGCCGCTCGAGCAAGGGTCGCTCCACTTTGGGGGCAATGTTTTTGGCTCTGTCTTTCCCCCAGGAGGGCAGATCTCGACAATGTTTTTTTAAATAGGGCTCACTAGACCACAAGGGATTTATTTGTGGGGAGTGGCCCCTTGGGCAAGGCTCACTCCCCTTTCGGGGCAATGTTTTGGCTGTGTCTGCCCCCCAGGGGGAAGATCTCACCATTTTCTTTTTTAAATAGGACCCACAAGACCACCAGGGATTTGCTTGTGGGGAGTGCCGCTCGGGCAAGGTTCGCTCCACTTTGGGGGCAATGTTTTTGGCTCTGTCTGCCCTCCAGGAGGGCAGATCTCGACAATGTTTTTTTTAAATAGGGCCCATTAGACCACAAGGGATTTATTTGTGGGAAGTGCTCCTTGGGCAAGGGTTGCTCCCCTTTGGGGAGCATTATTTTTGCAGTTTCTGCCTCCCTGGTGGGTAGATCGGCATTTGTTTTTGCATTTCCACTAGGCCACCGGGGAATTCTTTTATTTTTATGTTGGTGAGTGGCCCTTTGGACAAGGGTTGATCCCCTTTATGGGGTGATTCTTGTGGCCGTTTCCGCCACCTTTAGGGGGCAGATCAGGCTGTATGTTTTTAGGCCCATCTGTCCCCAAGGGGGGCAGAAACCACTAGACACCAGGCTTTTTTTAAATGTTGGTGTTGGGGAGTGGCCTCTTGGGCAAGGGTTGCTCCCCTTTTATGGGGGGAATATTTTGGCTGTTTCTGCCCCTCTTGGGGGCAGATCAGCCTTATACTCTTAGGCCCACCTAAGCCTTAGCTTGGCTGGTGGATTGTGTGTGGACTGGTGCATTATTTGCATATGTGATTGTAATGTTGTATTTCTCCTTTTTATTCTGGTGCAAAGATTTAGATTCGAGTTTGCAGTTTCAGCAGTGATTGTGTGCAGTTTTGCGTGGTGTCATTTATTTGGTAAGAACATCATTTGTGTTGTGTTTACTCCAAATTTGTATTATTGTCATGCATGAGTGAAGTTTTTGTAATTGATATCATAATGGCAGCATACTTAGTTAGTGTTTTAATCATAAAATTCTTAGCGATGTGTTTTGTGTTGTCTCATGTGTAATTTTCTTTTCTTTTTTCTTTTGTAGTTGGATATTGTTGATCCTTACTGTGTCTGTGCAGAGTAGGTGGTGGTAAGTCTAGCTGCTTCTGGCAAGTGAGTGGTATAGTTTTGAAGTATATAGGTCCTTGTGATAAAGCCACTGTTGGACCCGGCCCTTTTGGCAGGTTCACCACGAGACTTTTTGCTTTTTCCTAGCCTGTTTCTGGAACCTGGTGTTGGTGATTTTAGGCCTTGGCGCACTTTTTCACTGTGGTACAGTGTAAAGTGCGTGAGCTGTCTGTGTATGTATGGTGAGTGACCTGCCCTCCCATAGGAATGAATGGGGAATATGTATGCCCATGGTAGTTCCTGATGTGTGGGGAGTGCAGGGTCGAGTTTGAACTCGTGAGATTCAATGCTGCGTAATGGTGTATGCGGCATGATTGTGTCTAGTCTAGAAGTGCCACTTTTGAGAAGTTGGCATATTTGTGTAGTCTGTGGCTGGCGTGTGATTGGCTGGTGAGCCTGGCCCAGGAGTGCCTGCTTGTGGATTGACTGTCTGGTTTGAGGATGACAGGGGCTGGGGAGCCCCCAGGAGGTTGTCTGAGTCAGCCCGTGGATGAAAGGCTGCATCTGCTGCCAGGGAAGTGGGAGGAGATAGCCCCTGGGAGTGAATGAGGCTGTGCCTGCCTGCCACAATGCTGGCTCCACCTCCCCGCTGGGCGACTGTCACCTCTGTCCCTGATACCGAAAGGAATTCCCTATAACCAGTTCTAGCTGGATCTCACACTGCCTGCACCCTTTTGACTTCAAAGACTTTTTCCTGTATAAAAAGGGGCTGTGTCCCCTTCCAAAATGTTCTTGTTTTTGGACTTGAATCTTGCCAGGGGCGTGCTGCTGCCCCGCCCAGCCCCTGGACTCCTGAAGGACTTTGATCTGCCCTGGGATCCTTTGGACCTTCTTCCTATCCCCCCCAGGACTTGCTGCATCCCCTGAAGAACTTCTGTGGACCCTTCTTGCTATAGGGGTCATTTCTAGGGGCCTGTGGGTGCTACCAGTGCCCCCAGCGCGATGGAAGCGCTTTATTTTGTCTCATAGCGCTTGAGAGCGTTTTTGCTGAAGGGCGAGCGTGTCGCCGTCACGCATTTTGCGTGAGGACTGGCAGGTGCCTACCCTGCGACTTTGCCCATTTATGTGATCATTTTGCGAGTGCCCACCTCGCTTCTCTATTTTATTTTAATAGCGAGGGTGCCCACCCCTCGTTATGCCCCTTTGTTCACCGCCGCGGCCCGAGCTGTGTTTCATGGCCGCCGGAGAGAAGCTTGTCTCTAGAGCCATGCAGCCATTGGTCGGCTGCGGGAGGCTCGTCCTGCGAGCCGCGTGGTGATTGGGCAGTGTGAGAGGAGCTGCCACCTCACAAGGGGCTCGTCTCAAAGGCCGCGCTGGGAGTGGCCCAGCGCTTGAGGAAGCCGCGGAGGAGAGGAATCGTGGCGGGCGGCCGAGAGGGCTCCCGTGAGCTGAGGGCGCCCTGCAACAAGAGGAGAGGAGCCACGAGTGAAGCGGAGCCCCCCGGACCAGCCCGGTGAGTGTCGAAGGGCTGGGGGTAGGCGGGGAGCTCCGCGGGCGGCAGTGCCTGAACGAGGCAGTGTTCGAGCAGCCCCGTGGCAGCGGGCCGCTCCTCCCCTCTTGCCGCGAAGTGTTTGAGCTTGTGTGGAGTTCCTTTTGTGGTGTGCCTAGGATGTTGTTGCTGTTGTGTGCTGGCGCAAATGCTTTACACATTGCCTCCGAGTTTAGCCTTACTGCTCGTGCCAAGCTACCAAGGGGGTGAGCAGGGGTTATCTTGGCGTGTGACTCCCTCGCCCTGACTAGAATGGTGGTTTCTGCCTGGGTTTGGCGTCAGCCTTAGCCTACCAGAAATAGCCAGTTCTAACAGCCACATTTTGTTTATTACTTATTTTACAAATTGTTTGATGTAGTTGAGTTGTTTGAGAGTTACCTTTATTAGTAAGGATTATGGCTAGTCATAGATTTACTGCTCAGCAGGTGGTTGATATGATTTTTGAATCTTCCTCTGTGCATGATTATGAGACTGACAGTCCATCTGACGGAGAGGAGGGAGTGCAAGAATCTGGCAGTGAGTTTTCTGTCCACGAGGAATCATCTGATGATGGAGCTACTCTCAGTGTGGATGAAGCTACTCTCAGTGCGGATGAAGTGCCTGTTTTAGAGGAGGACACTGATGTGTCAATGATGCAGCAAGAGACATCAGGATTGCCGCCAGACCCTTGATGGCAACGGCCATATTTCCTGTAATTATGAGTCATGATCGGTATTTACTTTTGCTTCGGATGCTGCATTTTGGTGATAATGCTTTGGCATTGCCGCGAGATCACTCTGACTGTGACCGTCTTTTTAAGATTCGGCCTGTTTTTGATCACTATGTAGACCGATTTTCAGAGATCTATACTCCAGGGAAAGAAATAGCTGTTAATGAGTCGTTGGTCCTGTTCAAGGGCCATTTGGTTTTTAGGCAGTACATTCCTAGCAATAGGGCACATTATGGAATTAAGATGTGTATGTTGTCTGAGAGTAGGACAGGATATGTATATAATTTCGGGGAGTACACTGGTAGGGATTCCACTATTGACCCCCTGGTTGCCAGTCTACTTTTGGAGTTTCAACGAAAATTGTGTGGGAATTTGCTAGAGGGCTGTTTAACAGAGGTCACCATTTGTACCTTGATAACTCCTACACTGCTGTGCAATTGTTTAAGGAATTGTTTAAAGTGGAGACTTTTGCTTGTGGCACAATCTGCTCTAACTGTAAAGGTTACTCAAAAGCGCTTGTTTGCAAAATGCTTCAGAGGGGACAGTGCAGTGCCTTGCGCCGGGAGGAACTGCTATTTGTGAAATTTGTGGACAGGAGGGTTGTGTACATGCTGTCTACCATCCATGATGACAGTACTTCACCTGTGAGTGTTTGGGGCCAGGTTGCGGGAGTGCCAAACCTGTGTGCATTGTAGACTACAATAAGCACATGGGTGGTGTTGATAGAGTAGATCAGAGGTTGGAACCTTACACTGCTGTTTGTAAAGCTTACATTTGGTATAAGAAGCTGGCCATCCATCTCTTCAATTTAGCAACTTTTAATGCTTTTGTTGTGTTCAAGGGGTGTTTTCCTGCATCAAAGATGACTGTTGCTGGTGGTGTGAAAGTGTGTGTCAAGTATGAAAGGTGTGTGAATGGCCTGTAAAGAGGTCAGTGCCTTGTCCTGGCTTTACAGCTCATGAGCTGTGAGTCATTGGTTCAGGTTTTTAACCTTTATTTTATTAACAGTGCATTTCCTTTTTGTGAAATCTCTTGTTAATACAATATACATTTTGAACCTTTCGCTCACCCTCGTGCCAAATCCAACCAGTATGTGTGTGTACATGAGAAACAGATGGATAGGCAGTCATATTTGTATAATCTGTCTTTCTGTCCTAAGGTGTAGTCTGTCTTTAGGGAAATTGGATCCACTTGAGATATTTCTGTAAAGCAAAAAATTGGAGAGTGCTGGGTGGTGTGCCCACTCATGGATCCCAAGCAGTTTTTGTTACTCACAATGCTATGCAAACCTCAAAATGTGATGTTACTCACTATGCCATGCAAACCGTGACTTGAGTCTCACATTTTTCTTGCATTACTGTGTCATAATATTCTGTTTTCAGAAAACCCACAATTTTCCTACCACCCACCATTCCCCCAGGTCTCCCAATAAAAATGGTATCTCACTCATATGGGTGGCCCAAGTACCCACGATAGGCAATAGTCCAAAACGTGTTGAGGAGACATTTAGAATTAACCATCCTAAAATAACCTAGTTTTGCAAAGGGGGTCACCTGGGTTTTTGGCCCTGGGCTCGGCAGCCATCTTGGAAAACCTACCAAACCTATACATTTCCGAAAACTAGACACCTGGTGGGTCCAAAGAGATATGATTTGCATGGGTCCCCCAACATTTTCCTACCCAGAATCCCCTGCAAACCTCAAATTTAGCTGAAAAATCACTTTTTTCACAAATTTCTGTGGGCAAGTTCTGGAACATGCGTGTATCCACAAATATCCTACCACCCAGCGTTCCTGCAGGTCTCCCGATAAAAATGGTACATCAAGGAGGAGGAGGAGGAGGAGACATCAAAATTACCAATCACAACACAACCTGGTTTTGCAAGGAGTCACCTGGGTTTTTGGCCCCGGGTTCGGCGACCATCTTGGGAAACCTACCAAACCCATATATTTCTGAGAACAATACACATGGGGGAGTTCAGTGAGATATGGCTTGCATGAGTCCCCCAACATTTTCCTACCCCGAATCCCCTGCAAAGCTCAAATTTAGCTGTAAAATCTAATTACTCTCAAATTTCTGTGTGGGAAAGTTCTGAAACCTGCGTGGATCTACAAATTTCCTACCACCCAGCATTCCCCCATGTCTCTCCATAAAAAAGGTACCCCACTTGTGTGGGTGGGTCACGTACCCGCAAGAGGCAAGGGCTCAAAACGTATTGAGGAGACATCAAAATTAGCTATCACAAAACAACCTGGTTTTGCAAGGAGGTTCACCTGGGTTTTTGGCCCTGGGCTCGACGGCCATCTTGGGAAACTACCAAACCCACACATTTCTGAAAATTAGACACCTGGGGAAGTCCAGCGAGGTATGGTTTGCTTGGATCCCCCAAAGTTTTCCTACCCAGAATCCCTTGCAAACTTCAAATTTAGCTGATAAAAACACATTTTCCACTTATTTTTGGGTGGAATCACCATGCCGGCACACATGTCCTACCCCTCAGTGTTGCCCTCAGTATCCTTAGTGAAATGATACCTTACTTGTGTGGGTGTCCAGTACAGAATTGGCTAAAAACGTATTTTCAAAAAAATTTAGCTCTTCCAGGTGCTATACCCTTAATCCCTATGTTTTTGGCTCTTCCCAGTCACAGGAGCTTGCTCCACCCATTGCCACTTCTGTGTCACAACATTAAAAACAAAACCATGGGGCATTGATTATAGGCCCTTGGTATTTGTTATGTCAAAAAGATGAAGCAACAGAATGTGTAAGATGAGCACCACTCTCATCAGCATCTAAATCAGTTTAACTGCTGTTGTATGCAAAGAAAGGATATCACATAGATTTCATCTGGTGATAATGCAGACTGGGTATGTTAGGGTACCACAGAGTCAAATAAGATTAAGTTACCACAGCTCATGCTAGAAGGTGGTGATCGAACTGTGTGTCTTCAATTAAATATTAGCATTCCCGTCTGTCAAAGAGGTATCCTCTTCTCTGCAGCACAGCATGCTAGCACATAAGACTTATTATATCACATTTGGCATGGTCCCATTCCTAAAATCTATCTTTAATAGAGCTTAGCAGCAAGAAGCCAAAAACCCGAACCACACACTGATCTGTCTGACCAGTCCATCGGACTCTGCCTTATTGCCTTACAGGCAGCCCGACCCTGGTACCAAAGTATTGAAACTTTCATCAATAAATTTAAGGATTTTTACTATTATTATTCAAAGAATGCTTTCCATCTCCAACCTGCTACAGATATGTGCACACAGCACCTACGTAGCTTCAGTGGGGTGTTTAGGGTGTGATACCCCACAGATAAATGCCTTTTTGTCTTCAGAGTTAGGTCTGGGGGTTCTGAATTTAGCCTTTCATGCCTTTGTTAATGTTTCTTGTCATCCTTGTTTTACGGAAGTGTTTTTAAATGTGTATTTTTTAAAAGGAACTAGGGCAGATGCCCATCTAATGCAAATTAGTATTTAACCTATTTCTCACTGAAACAGTGAGTCCCAAACCTTGGTCTTCCTTCCAGCCTTTGGCATACACCTCCCTAAATCTCACTAACTAAGAGCCTGATTTAGATCTTGGTGGACCTTTTCCCACTTTCACCCATCAACTTTGTGGCCCACCCACCAGATTTAGATGTTGGTGGGTCCATGGACAAAAGCCTACCACAGTCCCATCGCCTCTGCCTGGAATCCTAGCCAGTGCCATATGCAGAAGTGGCTTGTGGCGGAATACCAGCCAAGAGTCTTACCAAGCTGATTTCGATGCGCCTTTCCGCCGAGGCAACTGTGGCAGGAATCCATCCTACTTCAACTTGGCGGAATTGAAGAAAATGTGGAAAAACATATATTCTGCTTCCCGCTTTCATTTCCATTTTGTTCCCCATCATGCATGTCTCTTCTTTGCTGCTGATGCAGCGCAAAACATACCAGATTTATTTGACCACTTACAACAATCTTTGAATCTCTAGGCCCATATTTCTAAATGTTGGGTGATCAGTAAATAAAACAAATCCAAAGGCATTAAGTAATCCTTTTTGCACATTTCATCAAAATTCATTATGTTCCATTTGGTTAGCATTTTGTCACTTCCACGGAAGTAGGTGGAACTTTACTCTGCTCATTGTCCGTCTGTTCCCAGGCTCTTTACCCTAGATTTGCAAAAGTGATGCTACAATTCTATCAAACATGCTTCAAGTGAGAAGTCAGTCCATTGTTAGCTAATACAGAAGTGACATTTTACAGAATGTTTTCAGAGGGAGTAGGTGACTGCCGCACATTTGATGTTAGCCTAGGAAAGGTAGGAAAGGAAAAACATTTGAGGGTTGGATGTAAAATTAGCAGAATCACTGTTGTTTAATATTATGATAAATCTCACATTAAATGCATTTATTTTTCTCAGTTATTTCAGTCATAGTTTTCTTCATGAGATACATGTCAGTCTTAGGTACTACTAAAAATGTGTTCCTAGTCATTATTTGCATGTTAACATTTCAATCATAATCAATAATGTGACACTCTCCAATAAATGAATTATTTTCATAAATGTTACAAAAGCCCAAAATTGATCTATGTCAACTCTATATATAAGAAGCATTCTTTGCATTTCAAAAATCTCACTATGCAGATTTAATTTCACATTTTGATGGTATTATCATGAAAAATCTCTGTTAACATTGTTTGTCATTTTCTCACAACACGTAAATGCATCTACGTAAAATTCTCCTTTTTCTCTTTGTTTGCATTTTCGTTTAATCATTTTATGAAATCTATATGCTTTTACAATACAGTATATGATCACATGTTTTCGACTTAGCAGGTTATCATGTCTCATCAGATAATATTTGTCGTAATGATTTTTACAAGTGAGAATTGATAAAGGTAGATACCAAATAACATCCACCCTCCATCAATTCCCCCTTTGCTGGCAAATCAAGCCATCATCCAATCTTATCTTATCATCATCTGATGTAATTCTGATGTCACATTAGAATGCTGTAGTCTTCATTCGTTTCAATCAAATGTTTCACGTCATCATAGCATCAACATTATCTATCTTCTGATTCAATTTCTGCTCTATTCCTTTTCATTCCTCTAGTTTCTTCTTCAACCCCTTTACATTTACAATAACAATATATTATTATTATAATTAGTAGGCCAATATCAATTGTTATTAATGGTGTCAGTATTTTTCCCACTAATGTGGAAGAGGTGTGGCGCCGCGGCCAGGGCGACTGACGCTGGAATCTGGGGACCACGGTTCGATCCCCGGCTCCGGCGGCAGGTCAGCCCAGCACCATGTGACTCTGGGCAATAGCTCGCTTAATCTTCCCGACGGCCCCCCAGCGCCTAGAGACCCTTACGGGTGATTGTGCGCTTTACAAATGTGGACTTTACTTTACTTTACCCTGTGCTATAAACCAACTTCCCACAGATGAGAATCCCTTCTCAATGTCTTCTCAAGCACCATCAGCTTTTAGTTCTGGTAGGTCTTTCCCTAAGTTAGTAATGTTGCCAATATATCCCTGCAAATCTTTACTTTTGTCAGGAATATAAGTACAGCGTTGTTCAAGCTTTAACATGCAACAGACTCTGCCTTCTTTTGCCAGAAGTACATCTAAAGCAAGCCTGTTTTGCAAAACCATAGATCGGATAGCAACCATCTCTGTGTCTTTGACCAGACGATGACATCCAATCTACTACAGTTGAACGCTTCGGAATTTTATGTGAATTTCGTATTACCCCAACTGAAGGTATTATAGCCTCAAAAAATATCTCCAATAATTTCAGCAGTACTTATTCTCTTTCTTAAGCTTGTATGTCTTTTCTTATTGGTTCCACAGTTTGATTTACATGAAAAACCTTTGGAAAAAATATTCCCCTATAACAACACCCAAATCATAACCCCTATAACAATAACCATAACCCCTGACCAAAAAGTAAAATAAAACACATTGCCCCAATGAGATATACCCCCAAACAGCTGCTGAATTATCGCACCTTGCCCCGGTCTGAATATGAGTGTCTTGATCCACTGGGTGAGACTACTAAATGCCCTTGCTGCATCTTTAAATTTGACAAATCACCTTCAAGAGGGATGAATAGCTCACTTATTGTGAACAGTTCTCTCCAGCAGGACAACTGCCCCTCCTTACGTTGTAAATCCACTAGCTTGGTTTAACCTTCTGGAATATTAATTGTCTCTCCCTCCCCAAACATAAATTGGACATATTCTACCTGATGCTATATTTCTAACTGAAACATGGCTGCACACGAGTTAGGGCCCGGATGTGGCCTCTGCCCTATCCCCTAACTATGCTATAGTTAGGATAGATAGAGAACTTAAGATAGGGGGTGGTATTGCCATAACTTTAAAAAAATCTTCTTCGTGCAAATTAGAAGTACTCCCTTTCAAGGGATGAGAGGCAGGCCTTTTTAAACTTGTGCTGACCCCTCACTTTACCTTATCTGGTGTTATTGTATACCGACCGCCCGGCCCACCGGCCTCCTGGGCGGCCTTATTTCCAGAGGTAATTTCCCCTCATCTTCTTAAGGTGGCAAATTTTACTATCCTGGGTGATCTTAACATTCACTTGGATAACCCTACATGCTCCACCAGCAGCATGTTAATTTCTGACCTTGCAGCAATGAATTTGCTGCTCTGTAATACGGGTCCTACTCATTTTGCAGGCCATTTACTGGACCTATATTTTCCAACCTGTCTAGGAATTGCAGCAAACTGGATATGAATTCCTTCAATAAGCTCCTCTCCGATAATACCCCCTCTATCCCTCATGGCTCTACTTCTTCCTCAGACATAATCCATAATTGGATTCTTAAAGCAATAGACAACTGCCTTCCTGTTTCAATTAAAAAGGCATATAATCATTGCTCCCCTGTCCCTTGGTTTACAGAGCAACTAAAAATAGAAAAAAGCAAATGCAAAACCTTAGAAAGGCTTTGGAGGAGAAACTACGCAATTGATTCCAAACTAAAAATCAAAAAGGCCTTAAAAAAATATCAAGCCCTCAGTAAATCTGCTCGCGCGAGTTATGTTGCATCTACCATTTCTAATGCACAGAACTGTTGGCGAACGCTGTTCTCAGTGGTTAAAAAACTACCGGGCTCAGATACTCAACTTACGCCCCCACCTTAGATGGACTACAGTGCAACGACTGTGCCAATTTCTTTGTGAACAAAGTAAAGCATATTCATTCCATGCTTAGTAGCTCTCTGACACCCATGCCTATACAGCAAAAATCCAGTCTTGAATTCACTGATAGGGCAGATTCCACCAACAACAAACTGCAATCCTGGTCACTACGTGACATTACTTCATTCATAAAAATCTTGGGTAGCATCAAATCAGGTTCACCTCGGGACATCCTACCCTCCACGGTGCTGCAACAATTTGACACATCTTCCCTCAAATTAATTATGAGTCTTCTTAATGCCTCCATACAGGAAGCAACTGTTCCAAATGAATGGAAACATGCAATGATTCTTCCACTCCTGAAGAAGGCCAATGCTGATCCTGCCCAACCGTCCAACTTTAGGCCCATTCCCCTACTTCAGATATATTCCAAGATTTTGGGGGAAAATATAAATTTAAAACTCACACAGTTTATTGAATCTTTTAAATTCTTACATGGCTCCCAGTCTGGATTTAGAGTCGGTTTCTCAACAGAGACAACCCTACTGGGTGTTGCCGAAATGCTGAGACACCACTTAGATATGGGGAAAACAGCAGCCCTCATACTACTCAACCTAAGCGCTGCTTTTGACACGGTGTCTCACACTGTGTTAATAAAATCCCTTCAATCCCTCAGCATTTCTGGCTCGGCTCTGAACTGGTTGACATCTTTTCTTACCAACCGCACATTTCAAATTTTTTCCTCTGTCACCACTTCCAAACTTCACTTTTCTCACTATCGAGTCCCTCAGGGCTCTATTCTTAGTCCACTGCTCTTTAATATGTATGTCAAACCGTTGGCGACCATTGCAGAGGAGGCTGGGCTGTCCCTTTTCTCATACAAGGATGACACCCAGATCATATTCTTACTTTCCACTGAGAAGGTGTCTGGTCCATTGGCTCTTCAAGATGACCTAAGGAAAGTTGCAGAATGGATGCAAACTAATATGCTTAAACTTAATGGCGACAAGACCGAGCTTCTCATTCTGGTGAATAAAAAAGATCTTTGGGGCCCCCAGCATTGGCCTGCCAAAATGGCAAACCCACCCCAGCCCACCCAACAGATCCGTAATTTGGGCTTTATTATTGATGATCAGCTGTCCATGAGACAGCAATTAGTAATGGTGGCCGCTGCATGCTTTACCATATTAAAATGGCTAAAAAAAGTTGTCTGGATGCTCCCTTGCTCCACCCAGAGAACGGTGGTCCAAGCGCTTGTGACCCCAAGAATAGACTATGGTAACATCCTCTATCTAGGGGCCAACAAAGATATACTGTGGAAGCTGCAGGTAGTTCAGAACGCTGTAGCTAGACTACTAAGCTGAATTCTGAGCATGGGCCAAAAATCCGCTCCGTGCGCGAAATTTGCCGATTTTAGGCAATTTCGCGATCCGTGAATCTCGCGAAATTGCCGAAAATTCGCAAATTCGCTCACGGGCGGATTTTTTTTTTTTTTTTATGGCCAGCTCATTCAAGGGACCACTGCCCCCTTTCGGCGCGATGGCAGTAACACACACATGGTCACTGGAAACAACTCTTCTGGCACTTTACGCAGATGTAGTGTAGGAAAAGCACTATACATTTACCCAACGAGGTAGCACTTACTGATTAGCCAGTAGAAAGTACTGCAGATGAATAGAGGTATCGCACAAAACGATGGTTTCTTCTTGAATAAATATAAAGGGCAGGGTTCATTCTGGCACGATGCTCCTGTCACAAAAATTAACCACTTCGCTGCTAGGCCTTTTCCCCTCCTGTGCTGAGCCTTTTTTGGGCGATTTGGGGTAGTTCACGCTTAGACCCCTGTAACTTATTGACCACATAAGGTTTCCACGCCAAATTTGCGTCCTTTTCTTCCAACATCATGTGAATTTGAAAGGTGCCCAGGGTTTGTGGATTCCCTTGGAGGGGTCCCAGAAATTAAGCAAAATACCGTAAAAGTTTTGTTTTTTTCAGAAAAATGGGAAAAAAAGGCTGCAAATGAAAGCCTCTGGGTTTTTCCCTGCAAATGTTATCAAAAAAGGGTTTGTGGGGCTGAAATCACCATTTTCTCAACTTTTAGGGATGACAGTCTTTTGTCAGAGAACGAACATTTTTCACACAGTTTTGGCTTTTTTCTGGGACATAGCCTATTTTTGCTATTTTTAGGGATTTCAACCTCCTTCCAGTTAATGGTAGAAATGAGTTTGAAAGCAATAATGGATCCTGAAAGGCTATACATTTTCAAAAAGTAGACAACATTCTGAATTCAGAAAGGGGTCATTTGTCTAAATCCATGAAGGTTTCTTTATAGAAACAAACAGTAAAATATTGGAATAATTGAAAATTAGTTGAAAAAAACAGCCTTTTGTCTCAACGTTTTCACCTGTAACTTCTTATAATTTTGACAGATCTTTGAAAGCAATATACTGTTACATCTGTCTGACCTTCCTGGTTGTGGGGATATATACGCCTTATAGTTTCACTAAGAACCCGACGAACCCAGAGCCAAATACTGAGCAGCAACTTGCAATGGTATTTTATAATTTACCGGGTATAGAGCACTTATTCTTGGAAAAAGTATACATGGAAAAATCGGTATGAAAGACACCTATGTATTTCTGAATTGGGTACAAATTATAGAGTTTAGAAACAGTATATATTTGCACATTTTCAATATTGGGAATACTCATACTAGCATGAGAATTATTGGTCATTTTTCAAAATGATTTTTTTTTTACACAATGTCTTTCATTGAGAAGGGAGAAATGCATGAAAACTCAATAGGTAATACAAGTTGATTTACAAATTTGAATTACCCGAATTCTCCCGATAAAAACGGTACCTCACTTGTGTGGGTTGGCCTTGTGCTTGCGAAAACGGCGCAAAATGCAACGTGGTCACACCTCAATTTTGCAGTTAGAAATTAACCCTTTTTTGCAAAGTGCCTAGCTGTAGTTTTTGCACCCTAGCTCTGCAGGAACCTAGGGAAACCTAGCAAACATATACATTTATGAAAACTAGACACCCAGGGGAATTCAGGATGGGGTGACTCGACTGCCTCCCACCAGCTTCTGTTACCCAGAATCCCTTGCAAACTTAAAACATTGGGGGACAAAACACATTTTCCTCATATTTCTGTTGTGGAAAGTTCTGGAATCTGCGTGGATCAACAAATTTCAACCCACTCTGCGTTCCCCTAAGTCTTATGAGAAAAATGGTACCTCACTTGCCTGGGCCTGCCTAGTGCCTGTGACAGGAAATGGCGCAAAACACAACGTGGTCGCACCTCAATTTCGCAGTGAAAACTTGCCCTTTTTTGGAAAAGTGCCTACCTGTAGTTTTTTAACCCTAACTCTGCCGCCACCTAGGGAAACCTAGCAAACCTATACATTTATGAAAACTAGACATCCAGGGAAATTTAGGATGGGGTGACTAGACTGCCTTCCACCAGGTTCTGTTACCCAGAATCCCTTGCAAACCTAAAAAATTGACAAACAAAACGCATTTTCCTCACATTTCTGTGGCGGAAAGTTCTGGAATCTGCGTGGATCCACCCAGTGTTCCCCTTGTTCTCCCGAGTAAAATGATACCTCACTTGTGTGGGTGGGCCAAAGCAGAACAGGCCAAAAATTTATTTTTAGGAAATTGAAGCGTTCAGGATTGACAAAAAAGCACAGAGAATTCTACTGTTTTGGCGTCATCCTAGTCACAGGCCTTTGGCCCACCCACACAAGTGAGGTATTATTTTACTCGGGAGAACAAGGGGAACGCTGAGTGGTAGGACATTTGTGCCGGCACGGAGATCCCACGCATAAATGTATGGAAAAGTGTTTTTTTTACCAACTTTTAAGGTTTGCAGGGAATTCTGGGTAGAAAAACGTTGGGGGACCCACACATGCCATATCTCGCTGGACTCCCCCGGGTATCTAGTTTTCAGAACTGTTTGGGTTTGGTAGTTTCCCAAGATGGCCACCGAGCACGGGGCAAAAAACTCAGGTGCCCCCCCCAAATAAGGTAGTTTTGCTATAGGTAATTTTAAAGTCTCCACTGTACGATTTGGGTCTTTTCCAGTTGCAGCCACTATGCCTACCCAGGCAAGCGAGGTTCCATTTTTATCAGGAGACCTAGGGGAACGCTGGGTGGGTGGAAATTTGAGGATCCACGCAGATTCCACAACTTTACCACACAGAAATGTGAGAAAAAAGCACTTTTTTTGCAAAATTTGAGCTTTGTAGTGGTTTCTGGGTAGGAGAATGATAAAGGACATACGCAAGCCATACCTCGATGGACTCCCCTGGGTGTCTAGTTTCCAGAAATGGTTGGGTTACCTACGCTTCCCTAGATGGCCGCCGAGCCCCGGGCCAAAATCTCATGGGAACCCCCTTGCAAAACCAGGTTGGTTTGTGATAGGCAATTTTGATGTTGCCTCATTAGGTTTTGGGCCCTTGCCTGTTGCGGGTCCTTGAGCCACCCACGCAAGTGAGGTACCATTTTTATTAGGAGACCTGGTGGAACGCTGGGTGGGAGGAAATTTGTGTGAGCCCAGTGATGCCACGCTTTCCCACACAAAAATGTGTGAAAAAATTGATTTTTTCCAGCTAAAATTGAGGTTTGCAAGGAATTCTGGGTAAAGGAACGTTGAAGGATCCACGCAAGCCATACCTCCTTGGAAGCCCCCGGGTGTCTACTTTTTAGAAATGTGTGACTTGGTAGGTTTCCCTAGATGGCCGTCGAGCACGGGGCAAAAAACCCAGGTGACCTCCCTTGGAAAATCAAATTGTTTTGACATAATTATGTGTTCAGTACTACAGCGTGAGATTTTTGGGACAATATTGCATGGAAATTGTGACAGACATTTTCAACTTTGCAGGACATGGTGGATAAAAAATTTACTTGGAATTCACAAGAGAGACATCACCATATACTCCCATGGTTTAACAATAATATCTACATTTAGTAGGTAATTCTTAGCTGGAATGTACACCTTAACAGAGACACTCAAAAGTCAAACATTCCACCACAGCTATCTATTCCTCAAACACACACACATACTGGTTGGATTTGGCACAAGGGCGAGTGATGGTTCAGTACATAAAATTTATTTAACAAGAGATTTCACACAAATGAAATGCTCTGTCAATAATTAAATGCAGAAAAAAACGAACCATTGACTCGCAACTCCTGAGCTGTAAAGCCACGACAAGGCACCAACCATTTTACAGGCCATTCACGCACCTTTTATACCTGATATACACAAGACCATTCGCACCATCCAGGAGGAAAAACAACACATTACAACATTCACAAAAAGGGACAAGATACACCCTGCTTCAGAAAGAGAAAAAAGACAAATATTACTGCACAGCCATCTAATCCTCAAGCACACATACTGGTTGGATTTGGCACGAGGGTGAGTGATGATTCAGTATTTACAATTGTATTAGCAAGCCATTTCACAAAAATGAAATGACCTGTTAATAATTGAAAGAATGAGAAACTGAACCATTGACTCACAGCTCGTGAGCTGGAAAGCCAAGTCAAGGCACCAACCTCTTTACAGGCCATTCATACACCTTTCATATGTGTGACACATACAAAACATTCACACCGCCAGCCGCGGGCCCATCACATTATAACACTCACACCAGCAGACAGCGCCATTCAAGGGCCCATCACGTTCACACGCCCACATTCCAGACACAGCAACTACACAAAGTGATGGACTGCTTGGAGTGGCGCTCAGCTAGCAGTGTGTGTAGTGACCAACAGAAAGTAACTACTCACACACCGCCAGCCAAGCGCCAGTCCACCCACACCACCATCCAAGCACCAGGTCATGCACATCGTCAGCCTAGCGCCACTCCACACACACCGCCAGCCAAGCACCACTCCACACACATCGCCAGCCAAGCGCCAGTCCACGCACACCGCCAGCCAAGCACCAGTCAACGCACACTGCCAGCCAAGCACCAGTCAACGCACACCGCCATCCAAACACCAGTCAATGCATACTGCCAGCGAAACACCAATCCACGTACACTGCCAGCCAAGCGCCAGTCCATGCACACCACCTGCCAAGCACCAGTTCACCCACACCGCCTGCCAAGCACCAGTCCACGCACACCGCCAGCCAAGCGCCAGTCCACACACACCGCCAGCCAGGCGCCAGTCCACACACACCGCCAGCCAAGCGCCAGTCCACACACACCGCCAGCCAAGTGCCAGTCCATGCACGCCGCCAGCCAAACACCAGTCCATGCACGCCGCCAGCCAAACACCAGTCCACGCACATTGCCAATCTACTTTTTGGAAAACAAAGAAAGAAATTACAAACCATTTGGAACTAGATACTAAACTACAACTACAAACAGCGGTAACTAAAAAACAAAATACTAAAGCCGCAGGTGAAACTGAATAACCATGAAAAAACCATCAGACCAGGCAGTAGACCATTAGACTCACGATAGCTCCCAAACTTTCTTTTGAGTGTGATACATTCTGAAACATCTGGGCACACACAGCCCAGGATGAGAAGGAAAATCGGGACAGTGCATACGAGTATCCTTCTGCACATCTCTTTGATAGCAGACTTTACATCTCTTACAGGGATTGTTTTTTTGGGGCGTGGGAGGAATGTAATCAAGAACGTGGCGATTGCTCAATCTAGCCACTTCCTCCACCACTCCGACTCTAGGAACATTTGCCTGCTCCACAACAACAAGGCTGCCTATCACAGACTCCTGAAACTGAAGAAAACTCATCGTTGAAGCTGGGAAACACTCCTTGAACACAACAAAAGCATTAAAAGTAGCTAAATAAAAAAGATGGATGGCCAACTTCTTATACCACATGTAAGACTTGTAAGCACATGTAAGCAGTGTAAGGTTCCAACCTCTGATCTACTCTGTCAACACCATCCATGTGCTTATTGTAGTCTACAATGCACACAGGTTTACGCACTTCAGAAACCTGACCCCAAACAGCCACAGGTGTAGTACTTTCATCATGGATGCTAGTCTGCATGTACACATCCCTTCTGTCGACAAATTTCACAGCTAGCAGTTCATCACTATGCAAGGCACTGCACTGTCCCCTCTGAAGATTTTTGCAAACAAGCTCTTTTGGAAAACCTTTACGGTTATAGTGGATTGTGCCACAGGCAAAAGTGTCCACTTTGAACAGCTTCTTAAACAATGGCACAGCAGTGTAGAAGTTATCAAGGTACTCATGGTGGCCTCTGCTAAACAGTCCTCTAGCAAGATCCCAGACAATTTTCTCTGCCACTCCAAAAGTGGACGGACAACCAGGGGGGTCATAGTCGAATCCCTACCAGTGTACACACGTAAATTATAGACACTCTCAGATAACATATACAGCTTAATTCCATAACGTGCCCTCTTGCTAGGAATGTACTGCCTAAAAAGCAAACGGCCCTTGAACATGACCAAAGACTCATCAATAGATATTTCTTTGTCTGGAGTATAGATCTCTGGAAATCGATCTACAAAAAGATCAATAACAGGCCTAATCTTAAAAAGGCGGTCACAGTCAGGGTGATCTTGTGGCAACGCCAAAGCATTATCAACGAAATGCAGCATCCGAAGCAAAAGTAAATACCGATCACGACTCATAACTGCAGGAAATATAGACGTTGCCATCAAGGGACTGGAAGACCAATATGAAGCCAGGGAAGGCTTCCTTATCATGCCCATCAAAAAAGTCAAACCCAAAAACCTCTTCATCTCATCCAGATTTGTGGGAGTCCAATGGGTAGCTCTAGAGTGGGGCCCAAGTTTGGCGCTGTTGTCCCTCAAAAACTGTTCTGCATACAAATTAGTCTGCTCAACAATCTCAGACAAAAAGACATCATCCATGAACAACTTAAAAAACGGTATAGGCAAGAAACTTTCACAATCCACTCTACACCCTGCATAACCAGTAAAATCAGACAACACCGGCTGCACCATGTTTGGATCAACCCAGAGTCCAGCACTTCCAATACAGATGTCTCTTGCACCATCGGCACATCAATCTCCTCCTCTAAAACAGGCACTTCGTCCACACTGAGAGTGGATTCATCATCCGATGATTCCATGTGGAGAGAAAACTCACTGCCTGAATCTTCCCCTCAGACGCACTGTTAGTCTCATAATCCTGCTCTGAGGAAGATTCAAGAAGCAAACCACTCACCTGCTGAGCAGTCATTCTACGGCTAGCCATAATGCTAACTAAAAAGGTAACTTGTCAAACACGTGAACAACAAATCCTTTGAAAAAAAAAGAAATAAACACAATGTTGCTTTATCTCAAAGACCTATCTACTCCAACACTATACCACTCACTTGACAGAAGCAGCTAGACTCAGCACCACCTACTCTGCACAGACACAGAAAGGATCAACAATATCCCACTAAAAAAGAAAAAGAAAAAAAAACAAATTACACATAAGACAACGCAAAACACATCGCAAAGAATTTCATGCTCAGAACACAAACAGAAATACAGCCATTATGACAGCACTTACAGAAAAAGACATTTATGCATAACAATAATACTCATTTGGAGTAAACCCTACAAAAATGTTTTTCTTACCAAATAAATGCAAATACGCAAAACTGCAGAACAACCACTGCCGAAACCGCAAACAGGAATCACAAGCTTTACACTACATTAAAAAGGAGAAGAAAAAACATTACAATCACATATTCAAATAATGCACCAGTCAACACACAATACACCAGCTAAGCTAAGGGGTAGGTGGGCCTAAGAGTATAAATAAAATATTCACCCCTGTAAAAGGGGAGCAACCCTTGCCCTTGAGGCCACCCCCACACATAGCTTCATTGGTGGTCCAGTGGGCCAATACATTACCAAACATTCAGGGGGGCAGACAACGCCAAAATAAATTACACCCCTTGGGGAGCAACCCTTGCCCAAGGGGCCGCTCCCCACACACATCCCTGGTGGTCTATTGGGCCAAATATGGTGAGAGAGGGCCACCAATGGAAAGTGACAATTTCCCAAGGGGCCACTCCCCGCACATGGCTCATTGGTGGTCCAATGGGCCAGTAAATAAATAAATATTTAACCTGCCCCCCCCAGGGGTGGCGGACAACGTAAAATGAATTGCGCCCCATGAAGAGAGAGACCCTTGTCCAAGGGGCCGCTCCCCACACACATTCCTGGTGGTCTAGTGGGCCAAATGTGGTGCGTAATAGCCCCCAATGGAGAGTGACCCTTGCCCAAGGGGTCACTCTCCTTACAAACATCCCTGGTGGCTTAGTGGGCCCTACAAAAACGTAAAAAACGGCTTGATCTGCCACCCCATGGGGCAGACAGCCAAAAACATGCCTCGAAGGGGAGTGACCCTTGCTCAAGGGGCCACTCCCTATATGCGCCTACATTGGTGATCCAGTGGGCCAGTAAATAAAAAAATATATAACCTGCCCCCCCCCGGGGGGGGGCACACACCATAAAATTAATTGCACCCCTTGGGTAGCGACCCTTGCCCAAGAGGCCCCTCCCCACACACATCCCTGGTGGCCTAGTGGGCCAAATGGGGAGTGACCCTTGCCCAAGGGGTCACTCACCTTACAAACATCCCTGGTGGCCTAGTGGTCCCTACAAAAACATAAAAAAACTGCTTGATCTGCCCCCCCATGGGGGCAGACAGCCAAAAACATGCCCCCGAAGGGGAGTGACCCTTGCCCAAGGGGCCACTACCCATATGTGCCAACATTGGTAGTTCAGTGGGCCAGTAAACACAAAAATATATACCCTGCCCCCCCCGGGGGGAAGACAACGTAAAGTTAATTGCACCCCTTGGGGAGCGACCCTTGCCCAAGGGGCCGCTTCCCCAAACAGCATAACACAGAGAGAAAAAAACAACCCTGGGTCTAGTGGGAATGCTTGATCGTGCAGCAGGAATGCAAAAAAGAGGCATCAGGGGAAAGGAAAACCCTTCCTTTCCCCCAATGCCTCTTTTCTTGGAATCGCCCCCTCCACGGTGATGAAACTCACCTTTCTTCCCCGACCCGCTGCAGACAAATGGCATCCACCGCTTCGGGGAAACAGAAAGTAAACATCAATGGCGTCAGCGCGGCTCGGGGTAGGAGGGGGAGGCAGGGGAAGGTCTTCCCCGGCCTTCCCAGCTTAAAACTCCGCGATCAGAAACCCGGGGGGGAGCACCAGCCCTTCCCCCGTGGGTGGGCGCCATGACGGCGGGGAGCCGTCATCAGCACACGAGCACCGTGTGCCATGACGGCTCCCGGCCGTCATCAGCACCGAAGGGGTTAAAGCTCAACAGGAAGCACTTACAGATATAAATAAAGCTGGTGCCCGAGTTGATGCTCAAATTCAGTAACGCATTCATCGGCACCAAAAAAAATTGTGAGCTTTGTCGAGGCAGGGCAGGTGTGCTTTCTCCCCATACCGTGTGTGGGCGGGGCCAAACAGGGGGCTTCTATTCGAGTTCACATGCCTCTTGTGTATATAAAAGGTCAGAGACTTATCAGAGCAGCAGACAAGGAGAAATAAGCTCCTGGTCACAGGAACTGCACAGGGTTGGCTCTCGTGAAAGTGAAGGATGCAAAGTGCGGATTTTTTTGCGATTTCGCGCGACTTCACGGAACGCAGATCCGCAAAATTCGCCCATACTTACCGAATTCCTAAAGCCACTTCCATCTCCAGCTATCTACACGATCTAAGAGTTGAGCTTTCTATTTAGGATCAAGTCCGGCACTGCTCCCCAATATCTGCAAGCCTCAGCTCAACATTTCCAACCTTCACAATCACTGTGTTCCACTACACAGGGAACATTTCTGGTACCCAGGGTCACATTTTCACAGATGGGAGGCCGCTCCTTTGCCTTTCTCAGCCCTACTCTACTCCGCCTACTCCGTCTACTCGCAAATATTCACAGAGGTTTAAAGACATGGCTGTTTAACCAATAACATCAATACTTTCTTTCCACCTTCAGGCGGGCGCTGGCAAACCCTTTTTGGGTAGCTGTGTGCCTTACGAAAATAATTTAACATAACACATAACATTGTTTTGGTAACCTGTAAGAAGCATTTCTCCGACAGACAGGCACGGCCCGTGCCGGGCGTTATACTGGGGCGGTGACGTCAGGCAGGGGAGGGTCAGGGTGGGGGGTTGTCAAATGCGGGATATGGACCATTAGAGGTAAGTACCGATAAAAATAAATAAAACAAATTTTGTTGCACACGCTGCATCACATTTGGCGATGCAGCGTGGGCAACAAAATTAGTTTTATTTATTTTTATCGGTACTTACCTCTAATGGTCCATATCCCGCATTTTACAACCCTCCCATGCCTGACGTCACCGCCCCAGTATAACGCCCGGCACGGACCGTGCCTGCTGACAGACATAATATACTCCTAGGAATACAGGATCTGCCCCTGCTAAACATTTTCCCCACCCTCCAATTAGGAAGGTATGATTACATTCACTGGGACCAACACATTTATTGTTATGGTCGGTTTTGCATCTCAATATGCACAGCTTCCCTTTATGTTGCCAATCCAGAGCCATGGCTGCATGTATCTCCTCGTTTTTCAGTTCACCCTCCCTGTGTGCCCATGGTGTTATCCTTATTTGCAATTCAGATTTCCTTTTTACCTCCTCTCATCGATCCTCTAATGAATTAATAAATCTTTCTCTACACTATGTAAAGCACAAGTCATATCATGTTGATGCGCATACATTGTAGCTATAGTTAATGTATATTGGAAAAATTCTCCCATTATTTCAGTATTCTGAGAGTCTGATACTGCATTTAAATATTTCTTGACTGGAACTTCTGAAAAGATCAAATCATAATTCGAATAATATTGAAACTGTCCTTTGGTAAAAATTTGACTTGTTAGTATACTACAAGAAATACCATAAGTTAAAGGTAATTGATGATAAATCACTCCTTCAGGCACAGAAGAAGGTAATTGCATGCACACATAATAATCTTTTGCATCCATAGTGTCAATGTATTAGTAAAGAAGTTTAGTAAACACATTAAGGGAGAAATCATTAATAGACTTATCATGATGCAAGTCTGTATCAGTTAATTCATTAGTCACAAACACATTTGACTGTACTTTTATTTTTTCAGTACTTGTGGTTACATGGAGGTTAGATTTTACATAAACATGAGAAGGTAAGTTTAGTATTATCTATAGCAACACAAGTATTATAACTAAAACCCGCGCTGACAGTCTGCTTGGGTAATGGCGGTTTGGAACGTAAGGCTTGGCGACATTATGCTCAGGAATCACTCCCGATCACCACGCATATCTCGCTGCTCACTTGATTTTAAAACATTTTATTTTGAATAATTAATAATAACCTGCACTACATTGCTTACTTGGTGATATTGTTCATTTGCATAGTCATCCACCTGCACCCCGGTCCACCACGGGGCTCTCCGGATTGTTGTGGAGGGTGCAGGCTCACATAGGAAGGCAGTCTTTCCTCCCTGCCAGTTGGGGGCGGAGCACCGCGATTAGTGCTGTGTCACCGGCTATAACTGTTCATGTGCTTCCCATCGTGCAGCGGACGTGCGCAGCGCGCCAAAGGCAAGCCTTTCTGCGCCCGTCCGTGCCCAGGGGCCACGCATCCTGCACGTGCCTCTCTCGGCTATTCATCTACAGAACTCAAAATTCTCAAGGCAGATTGGCCCCTAAACACAGCGCTCGTGAGCTCATTACATAACCTTGGAATTTTGTCTCCCAAAAACCTCCCCCACAACCCGGTCACCGAGCCCCTCCCTCATATGACATCTAGGAGCCCAAGAGTGCCCCACCTTAATAGGACCCATAACCCTACCCTTCCTACTCAGGAATATCTGTCCATATGGTACCTCGACACCCGTTCCCTGGTGAAGCAGCAGCTAGAGATCTTTTACCTCTTGGACTCCATTAAGCCAGACATTCTGCTTTTAGCAGAAACATGGCTTTCATCCGAATCCACCCTGGATATCCTGGCCACCATCCCAGACAACTATTATATTCTCCAGGCCAATAGGCCTGATGGCAAGGTGGGGGGGGGGGGGGATTGTGGCCATTATCTCCCAGTCGCACAAATTCACCTCGCTCTCCACCTCAAGCATCTCCTCCGTTGACTCTCTGCTGCTCAAATTTGAATCTAAAAGCCTCCCTTTTATATGCACCCTATTTTACAGGCCCCCCGCATACATGCCTATTTTTCGCCAACTATTCAGTAACATGAAAGCGGAGCTGGTGATTAACCATGCCAAAATTCTCATCATAGGGGACTTCAACTACTGGCCTCATGATCCGCGTGAAAGCTCCTGCTCAATTAACTTCTCTGAGTTGCTCAATGGCTGGAATTTTACCCAGCACATTGAAGTTGCCACCCATGTTAAAGGACATATCCTGGATCAGGTCTGGTGTATAAACCTCGATATCTCCAATCTCAAGTCTCGCCCTGCACCTGGTCCGATCATTCTTTTATTGCCTTCAACATCTCCACCCCTCCCTCGGCCACCCCCCCACCCCGTCCCATTCACGACTAGGAACTGGAGCCGGGTGAACATTCCCTCCCTCCGCACATTTCTCTCCGCCTCAACGCCCAGCACCTTTCAACCCACCGGTGCCCCGGCCTCTCATCATACGCAGGCCGAAGACCTCAATTCTTGGCTGGCCCGGGCAAGAGATAACTTTGCTCCCCTGAAAAAACTCAAAATCAAGAGGCCCCACGATGCCCAGCTTTGATTTACAAAGGACCTCAAAGACAGGAAATTAGCCCTACGCCAAACTGAGCGAAAGTGGAGACTTGACTACTGTCCCCAAAACAAAATCGTTCTTCACCTCAGCCTTAAAGGAACACAAATCTGCTATCCTTACAGCCAAAACTGAATATTTTTCCTCTAAGATCTTGGTCTCAACAAATAAAGCCAAATACATCATCTCCATAATGGATGAACTCGTCAAACCCGACCGCATCATTTCTAAACCTTCGCCATCACAATCTCTTTGTGACTCCCTCAACACCTACTTTATTGACAAAATCACCAAAATCAAGGCTAGCATCCCCAAGGCCATGTCTCCTCCCGATCCCAGTGAAGCTCTCTGATCACTCAAGAGGTTTTCTTTTCCCTTCTCAAGAAAGTTTGATCTGGCTCCCCGCGGGACAGCTGTGCCCCTTACATTGCCCGGGAGATCTTTCTTAACATACCCGACCTCCCCCTCTCTCTCCTCAATAACTCCCTCTCCTCTGGTGTGGTTCCTTACTCCTTTAAGTCTGTGATAGTCTCACCCATACTTAATAAGGCAGGGGCCGACCCTGAGGTGCTAAGCAATTTGCACCCCATCTCGCTACTTCCCTTCTTGGGAAAGATTTTGGAGGCCTTCGTAGCAAACTGCCTTAGCTCTTTTGTGGAAGACTCCCTTTTTTTAGACCCCCATCAAGCTGGCTTTAGGCCCCAACATTCCACCGAGTCTATTGCACTCGCCTTCCATGACGAACTCAGAAAGCGGGCTGATCAGAACACCTTGCAGGCACTGGTGCTCCTGGATCTGTCGGCGGCGTTCGACACCGTCGACCATGTCCTACTTCTCGATCGGGTAGAGAGCGCCAGCATCCAGGCCCCCCACTGGAATGGCTTACCTCGTGCCTTGCTGACTGTCGCCAAGCGGTCCGCCTTTCCAGCTTCTCCTCAGAGGAAAAAAGATTCACCTGTGGAGTCCCCCAGGGCTCCTCCCTTTCTCCCCTCCTGTTCAACCTATACATCCTCCGCCTGATTTCTGGACTCCAGAAAAGAGCAGTAGTTATCTTTAATTACGCCGACGACCTCCAGATCATCTTCAGCATCGATCTCTCCCCTTCCTCTGTAGAGAACGTTCAATCCACCATGACCTTCATCAGCAGCTGGATGAACGCTAATCAGCTCAAGCTCAATCCCGACAAGACAGAGCTGGTTCTCACAGGGCCCCCAGGCAACCCCTGGAACTCCAACTTCTGGCCCCCCTCCTTGTGCTGTCCACCAAACGGTGTTGGATCTAGCCCTGATCTCTTGACTGGGTGAGAGTACTCTGCTTAATTCAGAGACTCTGTCCATCACCACCCCTTGTTGTAAATAAGTCCACCATCCCCAGTCACCTCGGTTAAGAACCTAGGCATCACCATCAGCAGTGACCTCTCCTTGAGGGCCCATATCAACTCAGTAGTGTCAGTCTGCTACTTCCATCCCCGCAGAATCAGAAAAATCAGCAGATTCCTCTCCCAAGAAGCCCTCATTCAAGTCACCCTTGCACTCGTTATGTCTAGCATCGACTACTCCAACTGTTTGTATGCCAGAATCCCTGCATGACAATCCCACCGACTTCAACTAGTTCAGAACCAAGCAGCCAGGCTGATTCATGGCCAGCCAAAATCCACCCACACCAAGCCCCTTCTTAGGAGCCTCCACTGGCTCCCTGTGACCCAGCGCAGTCTCTTCAAAATAGGCTGCCTGACACATAGAGCCCTCACTTCCCATGGACCCTCCTTCGTAGCCTCCCTTGTCCATCACTACGTTCCCTCCCGCGACCTTCACTCTTCCTGTCTTAACCTCCTGTCTCCCTGTACCTTCAAACGTAAGAAACATGGCGGGCTGCGATTCTCCACCCAGGCATCGCTCCTCTGGAATTCACTCCCTCTAGAACTCCGTCAAATATCCTCCTATCCCCAATTCAGGAATTCTCTTAAAACCTGGCTCTTTTCTCAAGCTTACAACTAACCTGCACTCTGCATCTGTTCTCAGTCTCTTCACCCAAGCACCAAGAAACCGTTGGTGCACATGCGCTCTATAAATAAATTTTATCATATCATCATATCATATCATATCAAAAAGCAGCCAAAAAGCAAGCATATCTGTATTTAAGCCGTAGTGAAGACTGGTCTGGATCTTCCACCTCAAATCTGATGGTACTCATTTAAAAACAAAATAATAATTTTGAAGGCTTTCTTTGGTAAGGTTTGCAGAGGTGTCTTTACCACCACCCTTACACGTTTGTCCCTTTCTATGTTTAGTAAGTAAGTAAAGGCTTTTAAAGCGCACGAATGCTGAGGCGTCTTGGCACTGGAAGAAGCAAAAAAGAGCGTCAGGCGAGCATCAGGGAAATGCTTGAAAAGTATAAGGAGGGAACGAGTAAGGTTTTGGCCTGTTTTCTGAACAGGGACCTAGAGGGAATTAACCAGATGTTGAGGGGAAGTTCGTTCCAGAGTCTGGATGCCATGAAAGAAATGCATCTTCCTCCCCATCTGGTTTAGTTCACTCTAGGAACATGAGCCAAAGCGTTATTAGGCTTCGATGGTGGTGTGCCATTGGAGTAGTTTTTGGTAATCTGTAGGCTTCCCCCCGTTTAGGTCTTTGTGGACCAGGCAGAGTGCTTTGAAATCTGTTCTCTTTCTGACGGGGAGCCAATGTAGTGTTCTCATTGCACCAGATATATGACCATATTTAGGAATGTTTAGCGCCGCTGCATTCTGTAAAGGTTCGAGAGCTGGAGTTTATCAATGTCAAGGTACAGGGTATTACAATAGTCTATGTGTGAGAGAACAAGGGCCACAACAACTATTTTCCTCAGGTCCATAGGTAAAAAAGGTAGTAAATTATGGAGCACCTTTAAAGAAAATAGCAAGCAGATGTAAGCTGGTTAATCTGAGCTGAAAAATTAAGCTTGGTGTCATACAGGAAACCAATATTTCTCTCTTTGGAGGCTGGGGTTGGACAGGGTCCCGCCAATGCTGGCCAGGGAGATTCGGACCAGATGGGGGGCCCTTCCCAAATTCCATGACCTCTGTCTTGTTAGTATTCAATTTGAGGTATTTCTTATGCATCCATTTCATGATGTGGCTTAGACAGCTATGAAATCTGTCTGTTACCGAGTTGGTCATCATTGAAATGTAGATAATATTTGGGTATCATCTGAGTACGATACAAGTGAGAAACCATGGTTCCCAATAATCTTGGCTAGCGGAGTAACATATATGTTGAGAGAGTAGGAGAAATGCCGGACCCTTGTGGAACTCCCCCAGGAAGATAGAAATGTCCTGAATCTAGGGTGTCCCAGCAAACCCTCTGTTCTGTAGCTGAGAGAAAGGAGATAAGGAGGGTGAGCGTGTAGTTCCCCTAATTCCTACTGCCTCCAATCGTCGTGTAAGTATGGTATAGTTTACCGTATCGAGCACCGCTGATAGGTCAAGTAGGATTAGAATGGCCCTGCCTCCCTTATCAATCTCGTCAGTAGTCATGACTAAGGCAGACTCCGTGGAGTGGCCGGAATGAAAGCCATGTTGTGTTGAATGGAGAAGATTATTGGTGTTTAAGTATTCCATGAGCTCTAAGTTAATGGCTTTTCCAGAACTTTTGTTGGTAATGGCAGTCATGCATCAGGTGGTAGTTTAAAACTTCAAGAGTGTCCAGGGAGGGTTTCTTTACAGTACGTCTGACGCATGCTTTCTTTCAAGACATTGGCAAGACACCCGTATTGATAACATTGTTCAGGAAGGGGGCGAGTATAGTATTGACTTTGTTTGAGACCTCATGGATGATGTTTGGAGGGCAGAGGTCAGTTGGAGAGACTGACTTGATCGCCTGTATTAACTCATTTACCCCGTTGATAGTCAGTGGGGAGAAACAGTTAAGGTGACAGGTGATAGGTGGAGGAATTTCTGAAGGAGAGGGCTGAGGTTAAAAACAAAGCAGCATTCAGCCTTTCTAGCTCCTGGTATAATATTTGGACCTTGGACTGGAAAAGGTGGCCATTTTATCAATGAGCTCTTGATCAGGGGAGAACCCATTGCCCTGGTGTAGTTGGCTAGTGCATTGACAGACTTGAAGAGTTCTCTGATTGAGTTTTAGGACCCCTCAATTTTGCTAGCGTAAAATAAATTTTTTTATTCAATAATGGCTGTTTTATAGTCCGTCAGTGCTAGATTGTAGTTCTTTTTGGTCGCCACACTATAGTTCTTCCTCCATTCCCATTCTAGATGTCGGCATGTGGATTTGAGTGTTTTCAGCTCAAGACTGTACCATGGAGCAGTAGGCCTCTTCTTACGTGTTTTCATTAATCTTTCTGGGGCCAATGTATTAATATCTGACCTGATCCAGTCATCATAGCTGTTGGCTGCCACGTTAGGATCAGCAGTTAAGATGGGCATATTGTTACCCAGTAGTATTTTTAGCACCTCAGAACTAATGTTGCACCAATAGCGCCCCTTTATTGGGGCGGGAGAAGAGGCAAGGAATTATTGTGAGAATCAACATTAAAGATGGCCCTATGGTCGGACCAAGTAAGTGGTAGGATTCTATTGATGCTGATGGAGGGGTTATTAGTGAAAATCCCATCTAGCGTGTGAAGTGCCTTACACGTAGGTCCTGATACAATCTGCGTGAGGCCAAAGGCTTCAAGAGTGTTTATCAGTACAGCAGTATAGGCATCATCCCCGAGTTCTAGATGGTAGTTGAAGTTCCCTAGTATTGAATGTTGGGGAGTCTAAACATGATTCCAGCAGGGACTGTAGAGCTGGCGCAGACAGGGATTTAGAACCAGGCTGTCTATAGAGGAGCAGCCCAGAAAAGGCTAACACATTCTTGACTTTGATGTTAAACGTCATGGCTTTGGTACCTGGCAGCGAAACAGGTGAAAACACTATGTTGAAATCCGATCTGTAAATAATAGCTTCCCACCGCCCAGTTGTCCTAGTCTGGGTATGCTGGCTAGCTAATAAGCCCAAGGAAGCGCTATCACCCAGTACGGTTCTGAGGATGCGGTGGCCCATGTTTCCATGAGAAACACTACATCAGGATTTGCCGATTGGAGCAAGTATTCCAATTCGTATTTGTGCTTAATTGCTGACCTTGCATTAGTTAGTATGGCAGTAAGTGTGTCCCCCTCAAGTTGTGGGACATTGTTGAAGGCAGAAGAGGCCTTGTCAAAAGACATGCCCGGGCAGTTACTGTTCTCAAGACTCTGAGTAACATCGGTTTGCAGACTTAATTGTTCTAAGAAGCTAAGAGGTGCATAGGAGGCGGGGATGTTCCTATCTAAGATGACGTGCTTACAGTGGGAACACAGTAAACATTTGTTGTTAATTTGATCAAAAACATGACTGAACCACATAGGGGGATAGTAACTGTTCTCTTGTGTATGCTGTTAGTAAAAAGCAAGGTGGTCCTGGCCCAGGACGCAGTCGGGACGCTGATGGGCTTACGTTTAGCTTACCTTTGGCACACCTTTGGTGTGCCGGGGGCACACCCGCTGCACCGGACCGCTGCGCGTCCGGCTCTGCATGGGCTAAATGTATTTCCCCCCCTGAAGTTGTGAACGAGCTAGAGCGCCAACCACCTCCCACCATGATGGCGGACATGGAATAGCACTACACTCTCACCACACAAACGGGAGCCCCCACGGCGGAGCAGAGATTGAGGGACCTGGGGCACAGGTAGGCAGTTGGTAGTAAAAGTAGCGTGAGCCATCAGGGTTAAAATACGGCATGTAAAACATTCAGCAAAGCAAGCGGCTCCTTACTCAACTTGCTTCGTATCCTTTATTTCTCTTGAGTTTGCCCAACAGTGTTTTTCAAGGTGGTTTTTGTGAGTTGCAATTTTGAAGCAAAAAGCGCAATATTATTTTTCGAAGTCGTTGGCAGTTGCTAAATAAGTCCACTCTGGAACTGCGTATCTTTGACTTGGTATTCTCTCTCTTTTTGTTTTGTGCACTGCAGGTTCCTCTCCATCTGTATTACTTTGCTCCGATTGTCTCGAGCTTTTAATCACAGCTAGAGGTATTTCACCTGCCATTAGTATGAGCCTCAACCTTTCATATTTTCTGGGCCAACGGTCTGCTCTTCGCACTCGTTTTTCTTGTACACTGTTCACATTATCTGAGTCAATACTTCACTCAGTCAGATCCCCCTCAGTTTGACCCTCGTTACCAACTGAGACCAACTCTCCTTGACTCTTGTCTGAACCAGTGTTTTGAGACCCAGTAGCTGGTGCATCCTCTACTCTGTTATCGACCTGAATGGGACGTCTCTCTGTTACCACCGGTTCGTCCACTACGGATCCTGCATTTTCAAGCGGAAATGGGACTTGATGAGTTTGTGTGGCATGTACCCAATTAGGACACCACTACATTTAACTGCAGTTGTGGTTACAAGTATCACTTGATAAGGCCCACACCAATGATGTTCCACTCATGATTTTCACACATGTTTCTTCACCAATACACAGTCTCCTGGGCATAGGTCATGATATTGCTCCTGTTGTACTGTAGTTGGAGCTTCTCCAACCTGATGAGACACAGAACGCACCACATTAGCCAATCATTTACAGCAATCGAGTACCAAGTCTTCAGTAATATTCACAAGCTGATTTGCTGGGACTGCAGGATGTCACTTAGCCCTCCCCATAATTGTTTTGTACGGGTACAGTCAAATTCTTCTGTCTGGAAAGCTTCTTAAACTCATCAACCACAAGGGTAAAGCATCAGGCCATTTCAAGGATGTGGACGCACATACTTTTCCCAACCAGGACTTTGAGGTTCCATGCACCTGTCAACCACTCCAGATGCTTCAGGTTGATAGGCACAATGCAGCTTCTGTTCAGTTTGCAATGCAGCACAAAGCATTTTTGTTACTTCTTTATTAAAGTGAGTACCTCTATCTGATTCCAAAGAGGATGCAAATCCAGATCTTGGAATCAATTCTCTAAGAAGCAGTTTAGCTACTGTTAGAATGTCATTGTGTCTCGAAGGGTAGGTTTCCACCCAGCAAGAAAACAAACACACAATCACAAGAAAATAGTCAATCTGCCTGCAAGTAAAAGAACCCCCTGATTTCCCTAAATGACTTGTACTGACCACCAATTTCCTTCCTGCATTTTGTTGCTGACATACCACACATCTCTGATACAGACTATCTGCAATGGCTCTGAATCGGGGATTATACCAGGTCTGTTGAAAGAGATGCAACATAACATCTCTTCCCACATGCGCAGGAGCATGGCAGTTCCTTGCCATAGGTGACAATAGGCTATCCAATAAAACTGGTCTCCCATATGTATACACCCACACTACATCCTCCTGTCGATGATTGCATCCTGCTTTAATCCACACTTCTCTTTCAATTTGTGATGCTGCATTCTGTAATTCTTTTTAATCTCTTCCCAGGTTTCTATGACTGAAAACATTAGTCTGCATTCTGTGACATCAGACTGTTCCTTCAACGGCTCCACATTGAATGCGTAAGAATTTAAAGCGCCTTAGCGCGCGGTTTCATCCGCATAGTGATTGTCGACCATCACATAATCGTTGCCAGATTAGTGGGCAGAAAACTTCCCCAGTAGGTTTCTCACACTCTTTCCGTTACGTGTGGGTGAACCGGAAGAGGTCATGTACCCACACTGAGACTAAAACTGCCCAAAATAATGGACAACTCCTAATCAATTTTGGCTGTCTGTAAAAATGGTAACTCTGATTTGATCAGTAACACTGCAAGACCTGGTAAGTGCAATCAACTTGACCACTTCTGCTGAGTATACTCTTTTCAACCATGATGCTTCAACTACACCCACTACAGTGCAGATGGCATATGCATCTCACAAGGTACCTCCAGAACTTCTCAAACAAGATCCATCCACAAACAGCACACAATTGGATGTATGACATTACAACGCATGCTTTTACCACGCATGCCTTTACAACACAGTATTTACAATGAATACCTTTACAACGCATAGTGCTTTGGGGCACTGGATAGTGAATAATTTAATTTACTATTCCAACTACAGTCCCCGTGGATAGTAGGGAAGGTGTTGGATAGTATATTAAATCTATTCCCTATCCTAGAGCGCCCCCCAGCGCAATGCGTTGTAATGGTTTGCGTTGTAAAAGTTGCGTCGTAAAGGCACTGCGTGGTAAAAGTTGCGTTGTAAAGGATGTTTCCCCACACAATCAGATTCAGGCAATGGAACATCTTGAATGTCAGGACACAGTTTGGTACACAGTTCAGTCACATCCAAACAATCATGATCTGCTTCATCAAGCACAACTTCCTGACAAGGTAGGGACATCAAGGTAGCTGGAGTCAGACTCATGCATCTCATCAGAGTCACATTTTCTACTCCCAAAATCGCTTGCTCGTTTTTTGGTAATCAGCTACTTCTGAGATGGTGCTTTCTGGTAACAGTAAGCAAAATCTCAACGGAATGTGGTACATTCACTTTGAAATGTTGACCAAGCACAATGTTTTCACACTGCCCCAAACTCACACATGTTGCAGAAAAAGCTTTCAAACATCCATGCAACATGGCAGCTACAGGATCTGAAGTATCTGAAAAGTATGCAACAGGTCTGCAAGCAGGTCCATGCATTTGCATCAGAACTGATAGTGCATAACCTTTGCGTTTAGTGTAAAAGAAGGAAAAACTCTTGTTAAAGTCAGGAATTCCCAATTCTGGAGCTCGACGTAGACTGTCCCGCAGCTCATTAAAAGAGCACATGCATTCCTCATCCCATGGAATGCGATCAAACACATCTTTGTTTCTAAGTCTTTGAAGTGGCTTGGCTAACAGGGAAAGGTTTGGTATCCACTGTCTGCAATAACCAACCATTCCCAAAACCATGCAAACCTCCTTTTGTGGGCTTGGTGGATTTATCTGCAAAATAGCAGTGATACAATCTTGGAGACACTTTTCTGACTCCTTTTAGAATGTGGTGTCCCAAGTAAAGAACTTCTCTTTTGCAAAATGGGATTTTTGCTGGAGACACCTTATGCCCACTTATTGCCAAATGATTCAATAAAGCAATAGTGTCATAAACAGAAGCCTCTTTAGTACCAGATGCAACTAACAAATCATCTATGTATTGCACCAACACAGAATGATTTGGCATCTCCAATGATTCCAGATTTCTTTTCAATATTTGGTTAAAAATTGAACGACTCTCTGTATACCCTTGTAGAACTCTGCACTATCCTTCCTGTTTGGTATCCGAATACCCATGATAGGTAAATTACATGGGCTTGCCAAAATCTCTCTCAGAATTTCCTGTTCAATTAAAGTCTCAATCAAAGGTTTTATGCCTGCAATGGTTTCTGGGCTCAAAAAATAAGCTGGAGTTCTGAGAAATTCTGCATTTGGTTTCAATGTGATTCAATTCGGAGCTACTCCTTTCATCAGAACAATATCCTTACCTGTAAAATCTCACACCTCTGGTAAAACTGTATCTTGTAACTCAAGTGGCAAATTATTGTCAGTAAGTAGGGGATATAATCCCTCTACTTCGGTTTTCTGTCTGGCCAATTTTAAATAACTCATCTTCATCATTAGTATGGAATTTTATTGCCTTTGGTGTACAATAGATGGAAAAATTAAATGTGCACAATAACTCTCACCCTAAAAGATTTACTGGACTAGCCACATACCATCTCTTTCTGTAAATCTTCAAAGGACCCAATCTGTACCTGTACAGGTTCCGTCACTCGAGTCGATCTCAATTGATTTGACACTCCTACAACTTGGATTCTTTTTCCCTAGATTGGAAGGTTGGGAATTGCCACAGTTCTCACAGTGGAACAGGTAGCACCAGTACCTACAGGGAATGAAATAGGTGTCCCATTTACCTTGCCATCCACATAGGGACCATTCTGATATACTTCTAAGGATGTGCCAGGCACTCATTCCTCCTCGCCTCTGAGGCACAATCATTGGGACATTTCTGAATCACTGTCATCAATCAACATCAAGTACTTTGATGCCACGTGCACATTTGAATTTAGTTGATTATTCATATGAAAACCCACATTTGCACTGTATCGCTGCACCTGTCCGTTCAATTGAGGCATAGGAGCTTGTGGCATATTTTTGTATTGACTTCTTGGCTTCGACACTGGCTGATTCTGCATGTCATTATTTAAAATTGGCTATACCATTCCAACTGTTACTGGCTGTCCTTCTGCCTGATTGACTGTATTAAACTTACACTTGCATTTCTAATGCCCACACCTCCCACAAATGTGATATGGATAAGTCTTCTTTAATGTCTCTATAGGAGATCCCTTTCCTCTTCCTTGAGGCACAAAAGTCTGCTGCGGATTTCCTGCTATACCCCGTATTTCAGTAGTCGTCTGACCATTTCCCTGCACCATACCTGAAAACTCTGAATCAAAACGCACATATCCTTTCTTGCCCGATCTCATCCGTGCCAACATCAATTTCTCTTTCAATTTTTTTGTGATGTGAATCAATGTCATCTCCACATTATTTTACATAACAAAGACTCCCAATAATCGGTTTACTCTGCCAACAGATCAAATGTTGCTGTATTATGGCCCTTATATCAGGCCTCAATCCTTACACAAAACGATACACAAAATATCCGAAATCCTTCTCTATTACATTCTCAATTCCACTATATTGTTTAAATGCCTGTAGAAGCCTTTCGTAATATGCAAGGCCATGTTTCCTTTAATTTCTTGCATAGTTCGGTCTATTTTTACCCAATCTGTTTTTTTCAATGAAATCTTTCCTTTCACATAGGCAGTAACCTGATTATATTTTCTCATCAATTCTGCCGATGGAGCATCAGTTTTCGAATCTCTCACTTGCTCTGTTTCTGGCCAATTGACTGCAATCCTACATTTAATCCACAAATCGGTGAGAACTACAATGTCAAAAAAGGTGTCCAAATCTTTTAGCAAAACCTTTGAAGCCTTCACAAATCTTTCTACTTACTTGTACCACTCAACAGGCTTGTCTCTCAATTTTGGGAACTCATTTGTAAAAGACAAAATATCCTGTCTATTCCCAGGAACATGAACATGTCCTCCTCCTGGTACTACTCTCATGGGATATGCTATTGTCTCTGTCTCTCACTTCTCTCTCACCATCATTGGGTATAAAGGCAAAGCCATCACTGTATCTTTATTCTTTTTAGCCCATGTGCCTTTCCATCTTTCTACATCTCCCTATCACTTCAGGGTTAACAACTCTTCAATCTGAAATCTTTCCCTGATGAGTTAAGACTCTCTAAATCTTTGTCACTAAAATCCATTCAATATGTTTTTTGTCTAGCCTTGGATTTTTCAATATCCACTTAATATTTTTGAGTTATCTCAGCAAACCTTTAATGAGTATTTCCAGCCTTTCGAGGTATATCCTTATAATCCACATTTGTAAAGCGCACAATCACCCGTTAGGGTCTCTAGGCGCTGGGGCCGTCGGGAAGATTAAGCAAGCTATTGCCCAGAGTCACATGGTGCTGGGCTAACCTGCCGCCGGAGCCGGGGATCGAACCGTGATCCCCAGATTCCAGTGTCAGTCGCCCTGGCCGCGGCGCCACACCTCTTCCCTAATCCTTGCACATGAATAGTAATTCTTCATCACGATATTTCGCCAATCTTTCTGGACTAATGTTCCCAACATAACTTCTTCTAATTCCACCTTTAATCTCTTTTGGTCTATATTACTATTGGTGTCACTTTCCACTGATTTCCCATCTCTGCCTTCATGTATGTTTGTACTAACTGTTGGAGCTATATCCTTGATACAATCATTAAGTTTCTCAGGTGTTGGCCCTATCGATGTACATGCCTCCCCTCTCTGAGGCTCACCACTAGTTTCCTTTAATCGTTGTGCTACGTGGGTGTTTAATTTTTGATTTCCTTTTATTTCGTGCGGACCTCTAGTTGGTGTCTCAAACGTTTTCTCAGTGATATTAACTAATGATTATGTTTCCCCATCTATGGTGGACTTCACTCTTTCACTTATTCCCACATCATTCCCTCATGTTACAGTCTTTTCTCTAGGAGATGGTACATTCTGATTCACCAACCTTTTATTAATTTCTTGTGAGGGATATTTTTCTCCTGATGTCCCACTACGTATCGGTATAGCATGTACTGCGATGCTCCTCATCCTGTCTGCAGCTGCAATCGGTAGCGGAGTACCTGCCAGGGCGGTGATGTGGGGAGGGGCAGTGGCAGGGTGGGGGTTAGTAATGTATGGATAATGGAGGTTTGCAGGTAAGTAAACATATAAATAAATCAAACCAATTTCGTTGCGCGCACTGCATTGCATTTGGGGGTGCAGTGCACGCAACAAAATTCATTTGATTTATTTATAGGTTTACTGACCTGCAAACCGCCATTATCCATACATTACTAACCCCCTCCCCACATCACCGCCCCGGCAGGCACTCCCCTACCGACCGCGGCTGCCTGTCTGATATAATGGAACAACTGGACCAATAGTACCTGGAACAGAAATGGCATCTGGACCATTTGTCATTGCAAAGTTATTAAATCCTGCCTCTTCCAGGGTTTGTCCCCTGGACAAAATTATATTTCTATGAGACGAATCTAAGGGTATTGGTGGTGCCTCTGGTATCATAACCACAAATGGTTAGTTTCTGATTGGGCTGTTCTTCATTATAAGGTGGAGTTGTATTCAGCAATAACTCATTCAATAATTTGTCGTCTATTTCATCCAGATTCTCTTTTCCTAATATAAGAACCTGAGTCCGTGACTCCTCTCTGTGTTTCTTGTTTTCTTTACATTTCTTTCCTTCGTATTTTCAGCCACCATTACAGGATACATTTGTATACACAACGCAACATCTTGTCTCCACATCTCTTTTTCTGTGAATCCCATCTTGCTTTTGCAAATCCATTTAAAGTATTATTTATATCTAGCCTGATATTTCTCTTTTCTCTCCGATGGGCTTCATATTCCCATTCTTCAAGAGCCTCATATTGCATTGGTTAAGGTGTTGATTTCATATAATTCATTTGTCTTTGCAAATTTTCTCAAATCCGTACATTAAATGTTCCATATTGTCAGAAAGCTAAGTGATCATCTTTCTCACTGTATTTCACCAAATTCTCTAACCAGATACAAGTATGATATCCTCTCTCTGGGGACTTATGCAGAGCAGGTGTACCTTCTGGAACTACAGGAACTCCCTCTGTGGTAGGAATAGGTTTGTCCTTGCTTATTAAAGCCCTTAAATACTTAAAGCATTTCTACCGACCGGTAACGAACGATTTCAGCCTTTACCAACCGGTAAATGGGTTTTCGGTATGTAGGGGCACATTTTTACAGAATCGGTAAATTTACCGATTCTGTAAATTTACCGATTCTGTAAAATACCGAATCGGTATTTTTACCGATTCGGTAAATCTCAGATGTAGGTGGGACTCTTCTGAGTCCCAAAGGCCCTACAAATTCGGTATTTTACCACCCAATCCAATTGGGTGTAAAAATACCGAATTCAGGTGTGCATGCACATGTGTGCATGCACACCTATGCCATGTGACAGACAGACATGCCCTTAGGGCATGTCTGTGTGCCACATGGCGCACATGTCAATTTTTGGGGTGCCAGAGGGTGTCAAAGTGACACCCCCTGCACCCTTGCAGTATTCGGTATTTACCGATTCGGTAATTACCGAATCGGTATTTCCCATTGATTCCTATGGGCTTCACAGTCCATAGGAATCAATGGGAAATACCGATTCGGTATTTACCGAATCGGTAAATACCGAATATTACCGAATCGGTAATTCCACATCTGGAATTACCTACATCCCCCCCCCTCTATTTTACCACTTCTTAAATACCGAATCGGTAAAATTCGGTATTTAAGAAGTGGTAAAATAGATTTACCTACATCTAGCCCTTCATGCTTTCTTTGTTTCAATTCATTCTAATTTTATTTCTGCAAGTTTCCTTCTGTATTATTGTTTGAGCTTCCAATCAGTGCTCGATCTTCAGAAACAATCCCAGTGCAGCTCTACACCAACTGACCAATCACAGCGCGGTTCTTGCGTTACGTCAATCTAACTCCAACTAACATTACACATGTGTATTGATGTATCAATAAGTTATACTTACCAGTCATCAAACCTCCACCAGGACACCACAGGCACAGCAGAAACATCTAAAACCCCCGGCCTGTTGGCAAAAGAGTGCTGTTAGCCGGAAGAGAAGACCGCCTCTGCAGTGGTATTCTGTCTCTTGCCGCAACATCTAAATACGGTGGGGGACTGCCATCAGCTTGACAGCATACTTGAAACCACAGCCGAGATGGGACAAAGGTAGGCCTGACATGATCTAAATTAGGCCCTTAGCTAGGCCCCTGGCACACAATGACATTGTACACGGACTTAGCCACACATCTGTTATCTGCAGAAATATATCATATTTGCAGGATTCAATGTTTTTGAATAGACGGCCAGAAACATATAAAGAGTAATTTAACACTACCAGCAGTGAAGCGTTACCATCCCAAAATATTTCCGAACACACTGGCAAATCTTCACCACGAGACCTTGAACGTCACAACTTCCTAGACCTCTGCCATAACTTGAACTTCATCTAGGCAATATCTGTCCCCTGGACATTCCCCAAGCGATGACCTGATGGTGTGAAAGTCTGTACATCTTAAACATGAATCCTTTGAGTGAAGAAAAACTCCAGTATCTCTACAAAGGAGAACTAATTGAGGAAAGTATTACAAGGCATCCAACACATGTGCACTAAGCATCAGAGTCTGAGAGACATCTATATATTCATTAACTCTTTGTCTCTTCTCCAACTCTCCTACCGTTTGCTAGTCAGCCCATTTTATCGTGTTTATCTATTATCAAATACAGGCTGGAGAAGACCACTGCTGGACAAGACTGGGCATGGTAATGCTTTTTGTATTTTTGTTAAGGTTTTCTTTTGATGGAAATCAATGTGCACCTTACTATATTTGTTTCTTTAAATTGTACATTATTTTTAAATGTTGACCTTTGTGCTCCATCCTATCTGTACGAAACCTCAGCTCAGCCAATGCTATCCACAGAGAAGAAAAGGCAGATGACATAATTTAGATATCTTTGTCTTTTCGTTTGAAGCACCTTCAAATTCTTTGGTGGCCTTTCCCCTCTGCACTTTTTTATCCCACAAAATTACACATATTAATTTGGTGAATAAAAAAGTAACATTATTAGAATAGTCTTCACTTAGAATCTTCACTTAGTGAAGAAATGTCTTTGAGTTCAACCCTAAGGTAATTTTATTCTGGATCTTTGCACTTATCAATTAAACATATATTAGGTACTATCCCCATCTTAGAGGCCGAGTCCATACTGGTTGAACTCCCTTACCAGGATGGGTTAGGGTTACCCTTGATAAAGCATGCTGCAAAAGAGTGGGTAACATTTCCAGACATTCTGCTACCATGGTACAAACTTTTTTTTGTCAGTGTGCTGCAGTACTCCTTGGACACCCCCAAAGGCCCTCCGTTAAGGTACCGCTGTACTCCCACAGAAACCAGCATTCAATCTTCACCTTCATGATACTGCAGGACTGAGCCAGCTGCATTAGGTGATGCTTGCAAAATCCAGAAATACCGTGGAGATAAAGCTTGAGTGGTGACTTCCTTGGACGTACTGTATTATTAAAAAAAAAATACAATGTTTGGTGTGGATCCGCAGGAGGATTGGAATCCACAGGGTGTTGGGTACCTGTGGGCTGTTGGGCGCATGGTCTGGCCTCTAAGGGGTCAACCGTGATGCACTCACTTGAAGGCTGTATAAAGTAGGTACTTGATGACCTGCTGCAGGGGAATGGGTGCAGGGCATGTCCAGAATCTGTCCCTGATGCAAACACTCTACTATGCACAGCACGCCATGTTTGTCTTGCTACCCACTGGACATACCCACTTCTCGCCTACCTTTTGCTCTACATGTGCATGCCCCTGCCCCCTCTCTCCGGCCCTTTGGGGCTCTAGTTACTTCCACTGCCACTGACACTTGCCCTTCTTGGTCAGCTTGCCTCTACACAACTCCACCCTGCCAAAGCTTGTGGTCCTGGCAGCTTCCTCCTGCCATATATGCTCCTTTGTATTACCCCTCTCGTTTGCCCTGCTTGGTTAGCTTGCTGCACCTTCCCGTCCCCTGCTCTCTATTGTTAGTGCAAGTGTCCCTGCTCTCTTCCTTCTGCCCTGCATAGTCAGTTGTGCTGCCATTGCCCCTCCCACTTGCCCTCTATGATTAGCTTTCTGTCTCTGCCTCTCCTCTCTGCCGTCTATTGTTCGTGTACATGCCCCTGCTCACTCACTCTGTCCTGTGCAGTGCAGTGCAGTCCATTGTGCTGCTACTGTCCCTCCTCCTTTGCCTTCATGGTTAGTTTGCTTCCCCTGCCCTTCACCTCCTTGCCTGATTCCATACCCATTCCCAATCACTTGCTGCTCTATGTGATGCATTGTGCTGTCACTATCTCTCCCTCTTACACTCTGTGGTCAGCTTATTCCCCTGGCCCCGCTTCTCTGCCATCCATTGCTCTAGTATTTGCACCTACTCACTCTCTCATGCCCTGCATGGTACATAGTGTTGCCACAGTCCCTAATGCTTGCCCTTCATGGTTAGCTTGCTGCCCCAGCCTCTGCCCCGCCCTCCCTTACCTCAGTCTGTGATGCTGCCCCACCCCTCCTTCCCTGCATGGTGCACTGTGCTGCCACTGCCTATACCACTTGCTCTCCATAGTTAGTTTACTGCACTTGTTCATGACTCTTCTCCTTTCCTCCATGCCATCCACTGTCCAACTCTGTGTCCCTGCACTCTCCCATCTATGTGGTTCATTGTGCTGACATTGCTCCTCCTGCTTGTCCCCCATGGTGATCTTGCTGCACCCACCCTCCTTTGTCCGAGTCCAAGCCCCTGCCTCCTCCCTCCTGCTCTATGTGGTACAATCTGCTGTCCCTCCCATTTTCCCTTTGTTATTACTTTGGTGCCCCTGCACCCCTTCACCCTGACCTCTGTTGTTCAAGCCCATGCCCTTGTCCCCCTCAGCCTGCTCTGCATGCTTCATTGTACTGCCATTGCCCCTACCGCATGGCCTCCGTGGTTTAGATTGGAGTCCCTTCTCACTGCGCTCTGTTATCTGAGTCAATGCCCCTACTCCCTTCCTCCTACATGGTCATTGTGCTCCTGAATCCCTTCTTGCTTGCCATCCATGGGTAGGTTACTGCTCCTGAATTCCTTCTCCCTGCCCTCCATTGTTTGCGTACATGTCCCTACCCTCTCCCTCCTGCTGTGTGTGGCCCATCGTGCTGCCACTACCCTCATGCTTTTCCTCTGTGGCTAGCTTGCTGCCACAGCCTCTGTCCCTCTCCCCCATCCTACATTGTCTGAGTATGTGCCCTGCTCCCTCCCTCTTGCCGTTCATGGTCTGTTTTCCTGCCAGTGCCTCGGATCTTCGCCCTCTCTGGTCAGCTTGCTGCCACTGCCTCTACCCCTTCTGCTTTGCCTTCAAGAGGGGGTTTAAATATGTTCCTGAAACCCCAGCAAACTGGGAAAAATCAGTGTTTACATGCTACCACTGGAATGCTGCGGTACTCAAAACGTTTATAAATAAAGATTTACATGGCATTAATGTATAATTGTGAGAAAGGGATTCTCTAACAAGAGCTGTTGTGGTAATAGCATGCTCTTAGAGGTAGAACTGGGCACCATCCTTTATGTTGTTTATAAACATCCAGTTCACTTCCGTGAAGTTATCTCCATTCCTTCTGAAGATAGCAGGCATGTCAAAGTGGATATTAATATGAAATCTGGAGCCCATGCATCAGTCTTTGAGTAATTGTGAAATTACTGTATTTACATGCTTCTAGGACTTCTCAATCTTTGGACAAAATTGGTTGGACCACTGCCACTTTTGCTTTTGGAATGTGTTGGAAAGCACGCAAACAGTGCTGGAGAAGAGTTCTTCAAAGTTCCCATGGTTACTTTAATTTAATTTTAGAGAGCTACTCTGGCGATTGAGCCCAAATTGTTTACTCCGCAGCGCATAATCTAGACATAAGTGTATTTGGAATTCGGAATGCTTTCCACCATGGACAGTAGTTTATTCCATTTCATGCCTCTATGTCCAATCCAACTAATGTCCACTTCAGGAAACCATAAATCTTTATCAATGCTGCAATTTTTGGCATCCCGCGAGCTCAGAAGACAAAGGAGTGACCCAAAATCTAGACACAAACCTTTATTCTGGTATCCTAGTGCAAAACAGAGCAGGGGTCTGCAGCAGATTGAGAAGTGTCCTGGAAGAATATGTCGTTTGAAGTGAAAAAACATATTTTAGAGTCCTAGGTACTTGATTGGTTGGATGGGTGAGGTGAAGCTGTTGGTCAGGTAGCTAGTAACTGCCATTTGTTTTGTGAATTCTGATTGGCAAAGAGGGAGTCCTAAGTATGGTTTTTGCTGCAATTGGTTTAAAATCATTAGCAGAACAAGAGGTCTGCCTTTTGCAATATTTGGAGCCTTCTGGAAAGCACAATATGCTTGTTGAATCTTTGAATGGAGACAACCGTGAAACCTGCTCCTACATTCTGGCCTTTCAAACTGGTGCAAAATAGAGAGGGGGAGTGTTGACTGTTGGTTAGATGTGAAAAAGTCTGCTTTTCCATCCATGTAAAATGCAATGTAAAGATTTGTTTAACTACATATAGTTATTTAATGTTGAAAAATGAAACAAATATTATGGAATGAGTGAAAAAGGAGTAAAATTACTGGAAAAAATACAATAGAAGGAAACAGAACTAGGTGAACCATAAAGACACTTATGTACACCTACCGTAACTAATTTTCAAGTATACAACACCTAATAAATGACACGGCAGCACTAGATAGTGAATGTGGCATTATTATGTGCTTTTTTGATAGCACGCGAGAAATGCAGCACGTAAAAGGGAATTTTTAAACGGCGCTTTACTATTTCAATGCACATAGGAACATTGAAGATGAAGTAATTACACAGATAGTAACAGCACAGGGTTTAGAGGTGGGAAAATGCACATTATTCAAAGTGAGCAGAGTCCTCAATGGGATGTGAGGGAGCAGTAAAACATTCTGTCTTGAGAAATGTTTACCTTCTTGTTATACGTTTTGACTAAGAACTTGGAGGTCAATGGATGATGGAACCCTGGGAAACCAAGTTCAGTAACTGTGAAAAAGTTGGGTTAATGTATGCCTACAAAAGAATGACATTCACCTTTCCAAACAACACAGAAACTCGCTTTGCACTATAGTAGTGCACTGAATATGACTGTGCTATTCAAGGTGAACATACGAAAATGCAGAGAGTGCACTGAAACTCTGAGAACACTATAATAGCATCGTACGTCAATAACTAATCAAAACATGTACAATGAATTTTGAGAGTTGGACATAAAGTTCACAATATGGTGAGTGGTTTGCACTAGTCCTGAGGCGGAAGCCGGGACTCTGTCTTATCCTCTTTTTATTTGCTATTAAGCGCTTTTAAAACTGTGTATGTGATTTGTGTTGGTTTTTAAAAAGCAAGTTGCACCTACCGGGGCTCGAACTCCAGCAAATCGTCCCACCGGTCCCGCCATATTAAGTCAGGCAGACGAGCTGGGCGAGCAGTCTAGTGCTCCGCCCCGCCCACCACAGCCTGCATAAAAACACCAGCTTTTCGGCAACCCCGCTGATTGCGAGTGAGTGGTTTGCACTAGTCCTGAGGCGGAAGCCGGGACTCTGTTTTATCCTCTTTTTATCTGCTATTAAGCGCTTTTAAAACTGTGTATCTGATTTGTGTTGGTTTTTAAACAGCAAGTTGCACCTACCTGGGCTCGAACTCCAGCAAATCGTCCCACCGGTCCCGCCATATTAAGTCAGGCAGACGAGCTGGGCGAGCAGTCTAGTGCTCCGCCCCACCCACCACAGCCTGCATAAAAACACCAGCTTTTCGGCAACCCGCTGATTGCGAGTGAGTGGTTTGCACTAGTCCTGAGGCAGAAGCCGGGACTCTGTTTTATCCTCTTTTTATCTGCTATTAAGCACTTTTAAAACTGTGTATGTGATTTGTGTTGGTTTTTAAACAGCAAGTTGCACCTACCGGGGCTCGAACTCCAGCAAATCGTCCCACCGGTCCCGCCATATTAAGTCAGGCAGACGAGCTGGGCAAGCAGTCTAGTGCTCCGCCCCGCCCACCACAGCCTGCATAAAAACACCAGCTTTTCGGCAACCCCGCTGATTGCGAGTGAGTGGTTTGCACTAGTCCTGAGGCGGAAGCCGGGACTCTGTTTTATCCTCTTTTTATCTGCTATTAAGTGCTTTTAAAACTGTGTATGTGATTTGTGTTGGTTTTTAAACAGCAAGTTGCACCTACCGGGACTCGAACTCCAGCAAATCATCCCACCGGTCCCGCCATATTAAGTCAGGCAGACGAGCTGGGCGAGCAGTCTAGTGCTCCGCCCGCCCACCACAGCCTGCATAAAAACACCAGCTTTTCGGCAACCCCGCTGATTGCGAGTGAGTGGTTTGCACTAGTCCTGAGGCGGAAGCCGGGACTCTGTTTTATCCTCTTTTTATTTGCTATGAAGCGCTTTTAAAAATGTGTATGTGATTTGTGTTGGTTTTTAAACAGCAAGTTGCACCTACCGGGGCTCGAACTCCAGCAAATCGTCCCACCGGTCCCGCCATATTAAGTCAGGCAGACGAGCTGGGCGAGCAGTCTAGTGCTCCGCCCTGCCCACCACAGCCTGCATAAAATGACACCATGGCCTAGGAAGCGCAGCGGGCGCGCTGCCGGCACGCCGAAGGTGCGCCAAAGGCGAGCCCGTCTGCACCCGTCCGCGCAGGACCCGCGCCCAGGGCTGGAAACCCTGGTCATATGGCCTCTAAACCTGCTCCACGGTTAGTTTACAACCGCAATGCACTATTGTCGATGGGCAGCTACCCTGGTACTTATGGCTGCATCACCATTACAATGGAGGACGACCGGCAGCCGCTCCCCCATCACTGTGTCAATTGCAAACAAACTCTTCCTAAATTACTTTGGCAATCCTTACCTTCTCCCAAGGCCCCCCACACGGACCCAGAAATAAAAAAATCCATCATCACCAATTGTATGCTCCTTAACGCCAGATCTCTGGTAAAACATAGCACTAAATTGGCGGAGCTCATACAGGATTCTAAAGTTAAGATTGCCTTTATAACTGAGTCATGGACAGATGCAGCATCAGGTCCAGACATCGTTATGGCTACCCCCCCGGACTATATCTGTCTCACAATGAACAGAGAAAGAAAAAAAGGAGGGGGGCTGGCCATCATTTATCATAAGTCACTTAGAGGGATAGTAAAACCAGGAGCTACCAATCTAGACGAAGCTATGGTCTTCAATTTCACCCTCTCTGACCATCAAACCCTTAGAGGCTGCCTACTTTATAGGCCGCCCGGCGCGAAAGCACCTTTCCTCACAGCCTTGAGCAGCCTATTAGAGGAAGTTATCTGTGCCAACGCCTTTACACTTCTAGGGGACTTCAATTTTCATCTTGAGAAGGACTCAGACCCAGACACTCAGTATCTCCTAGATCTATTACAGGGGGTTGAACTAACACAATTGGTCCGTTGCCCGACTCACAAGGCAGGACACACTCTGGATGGTATTTTTTCTAACCTTCCCACCTTAGACGTGACTGCAGTCCAGCCGGTCTCCTGGTCGGATCATGCGGCAGTATTCTTTAATATCACCTCAGCCCCCATTGCCAGATCCACTCAGGCCAAAATTCCACTCAAAAAGATCAGGAAATGGAAAAAAATAGAAGGCTCAACGCTAACAGACCTTCTGATATCCTCTTCTAAGCCCCCTCCAAGCAATGTAGAGGAAGCAGCCGCAGATTATACAAGATGGCTAGATGCCGCTTGTTTGCAGCTAGCACCCCCAGTCACCCATAGCTCCACCCGTTCCAACCCCTCTGCCCCATGGTACTCAGAACAAATCAGGGACCACAAAACTCTCTGCAAAAAATTAGAAAGAACGTGGCGGAAAAACTATAGGGAGGAGGGCAAAAAACTGCTTAATGCAGAACTGAGAGTTTATAAGGAAAGGATCCACCAGGCTAAATGTGAGTTCTTTTCCAAGCGTATTAAAGAAGCTATTAACTCCCCCAAAGAACTGTTTAGCACAATGTCGTCGTTGGTGGCCCCTAAACCCATAGATATACCACCAAGTCGCCAACTGTGCGAGGACCTAGCTAAATTTTTCCTGAGCAAGGTAGAAAAAATCTTTTAATTCCCTAGACAGCCAAATCATGTCCAACGTACCTGATCTTACCCCTGTTACGCATTTGGAGACCAACAGGAACCTTGAATCACTAGACAATTTCTCCCCCATTAGTGAGGAGGAGGTATCAAGCCGGCTTATGAGAATAAAATCTGGTTCGCCTCATGACCCCTGCCCAGCCACAATCGCAAAACTGGCTCCTGCAACTATTGCTTCTGGACTCACTCCCCTGTTCAACATCATGCTGAACAAGGGGGAATTTCCCCAGCATTGGAAACATGCTTCTATCCTGCCCCTGTTAAAAAAACCTAACTTAGACGTTACGGATTTAAATAACTTTCGTCCCATCGCCAGACTCCCCCTCCCCGCCAAAATCATGGAGGGTATACTGAACACACAGCTCAGCAACTTCCTAGGTTCTGGAGAGAGGCTGGATTCATCCCAACATGGATTTAGGGCTGGACACAGCACAGAATCGGCGCTGATAAAATCAACCGAAGACATACGAATGGTGCTGGACGCTGGGGGCAGAGCCGCCCTAATCCTCCTTGATTTATCAGCAGCCTTCGATACGGTCCAGCATAAATTATTGGTGGACCGGTTGAGGGCCTGCGGGATACAGGGAAGGGCACTCGATATTCTGAAAGCCTTTCTAGCTGGGAGGACTCAGTCGGTGGCCTTGGGGGACTTCGAATCCGAGCCATTTGTGCTCCCCTGCGGAGTCCCCCAGGGGTCTTCCCTGAGTCCGACTCTGTTTAATGTCTACGTCTCCACCATGACGCCAGTTATTAGATCCTTCGGATTCAATCTTACTTCCTACGCTGACGACACCCAGATTGTGGTGTTGTTGCGCCAGGGAGATCTAGACACCACAGCAGATCGGTTCAGATGCTGCATGCGGGAGGTGAGCAACTGGATGGCTGGAAACTGCCTTAAGCTCAACTCCACAAAAACAGAGGTGTTACTGTTTGGGACAAAAGACAACTTTTGGTCACCCCGCTGGTGGCCAGAAGAAATGGGGTCTCCACCTGCCCCAGTGACAAAAGTAAAAAATCTGGGTATCCTGATGGACGACTCCCTATCCTTCAGGCCTCAAATCAATGCTTTATCCTCTGCCACGCACTTTGTGCTTAAAACTACCAGGAAGGTCCGGCCATTTCTTCCGGTGGAACATAAAAAGACAGTAGTGACCGGACTGGTTATGTCCCGGTTAGACTATTGCAACGCCCTCCTTCTGAATGCTCAGCAGGGACTTTTAGACAAACTTCAGATCCTGCAAAATGCAGCAGCACGCTTGATCACAGACACTCCTAAGTTTGCTTCAGTCTCCCAAGACCTTGTTAAGCTACACTGGTTGCCAGTGCGGAAAAGAATCTTGTTTAAATCACTTTGTGTGATCTCTAAAGCATTGCATGGCCGGGGCCCCCACTGCCTGACCACTCTCTTCCAGTGGTATAAGCCAGCCCGAGCACTACGATCAGCCGAGCAGGGGCTGGTTGTCGTTCCTAGAATTAGGAAAATTCGCTGGGGAGGCATAAGTCTATCCCTAGGCGCCGCCAAGGCTTGGAACGCGCTGCCGGCTAGTCTAAGACAAACCCCGACCTACTTAAGTTCAGGAAAGCTCTCAAAACCTGGCTTTTCTCCTGCTAATGTCCCTGCTCACCCCCACAAGCGATCAGCTAGCGCCAGGACACCTTCGGGTAACAGCGCGCTCTAAAAATGTCAAAAATAAATAAAATAAATAAATAATATTATCGAATGTCTAATCATTGCTAGAGCTTTACCTTGTTGTGTGCATGATGACGGGAGTAGGTGATAAATCAAGTTCCAGACTGAACCTGAAGTAACTCACCCTCCTTCCTGCAATATCCTTTTGAAAGGTCACAACGAACCAGAGAAAAACCGCATAGAATTAAATGTGGGGAAGTGTGCATTGCACACATTTGGCATGGTTTAGACTTGGGTGTCAGGCAACTGAAAAATATTATATATAAATCATCTTTGCTTTCCTCTCTTACATTTTGAGATAGAAATAAGAGCTCAATCCACACCTAACCACTTTATAAACCCTTCACAAAGAGAGCAAAAAGTGGCCAAAAGCTAGGGCTACTGAGGCAGTGATATTCACAAAGTGGAGTAAAGAGTTACTTTGCACCTAAATATTCCACTTAACATAAGTAAGGTGTACAAGTATCCAGTGCTTAATTTGTAAAAATAAGTGCAAGAGCTCTCATCAGGACACCCCTACCACTAGCACCACACATTGCCTCTGGCATGCTGCCAATGATTAAAACAACACAGCTACTAACCATCACACTCCTACAAGTGTGGCAATTCAGACTTTTCCAGGCCCCCAAAGCTATAAGAATGCTTGGGTGGCTGGTAATAGTCATTTTAACATATATTGAATTAATAATTGACTGTTGTTGTGGTCATCTCAGAAAGTGCCACCTTGCGGCAGACTGTCGCAGGTGTTGATAATTAAGTGCAGGTGCCGAGCAACGGAAATCACCTGCTCAATTAAGAACTGCAAGTATTACATCTGAAAGTAGAAACCATAGTTTACGTTAAAAAAAGTATGTGGAATATTATTTTATAACCCAATGAAAACATGCAAACTGAAGTCTGAAATTGGCTGAAAACTATTGAAAATGATTTAATGTGCTCACAGTTATAGAGCTTAAGCTTCTGATGATTTCCGTGATGACTGCATTATTTAAGAAAAGAGAGTCCAGACTGAGTCTGTCATCCCTGCTTCGAAACATAGGTGTCTCTAACCTCATAATTAAACAGAGCAGATCAGCATAGAGTGGTTTGTGTTTCGTGACAGGCAGATGAAAATATTGTATCTAAACACATCTTTACTTTCTTCTCTTACATCTTGAGATTGAAATTGGAGCCACACTCACCAGGATCTCTTTGGAAACATCATTCAGAAACAGGGAGAAAAATGGGATGCTCCTAAGGCTATTGAAGTGGTGACATTTGGGTTGAGCAAAGTGGTGTGAATATTTACACCTAACTCATCCACTCAACACAACTACTTCATCTGACGAAGTATAAGCAGTGGTTTCAATCAAAGAAAAGTGTGTGCAATAGTAAGTTCCTAATTTGTGAAAACATGAACTTTTGTGTGAAAGTACCCCCAGAAACTGTTCAAATGTATCTAATATGTAGCCAGCTGTTGAGCTTTGAGCTCCTGTGGTTTCTATAATCACTGCAGTATATAAGAAAAGAGGATACAGACTAAAGTTGAAGTCACTCACACATGCTTGCATCCATAGGCGTCTGAAATGTCTGGTATGCAGGGAACCCCGGCCGAATCACCAGAAGTTCTAGAAACTGAGGAAGGACACTCTTGGGAAACTGGTCACATGAGAACAAAGTGGCCATGTTTGATTAGCAGGCTAGTAATATAGGAGTCACCCATATAAATATAGACGTCACCATGTTGTGTCCTCCTTCTTTGTTAGATAGGGCCATGAATACAGAATAGTCCAAAGAGAAACAGGGTAATGTCACCAAAGTTCCATTCAGCCCAAACATGGACTCAAAGATTCCAGGCGATCCAACAGGGATGGACACCAACCAACCATGGCCCGTGACCAAATACTGAATTGGGCATTGGAAGATTGAAGCGAAACAGCAAGTCATACACAACTCCTCTCACGAGAATATAATCCACGAAGTCAAGATGATTCTCTCAACTGTTCTTCAGGTCGTTTCCTGAACTAGAAAGATCACCAACATAAATTCTGGGATAATGAATATATATTACAGGGTACTGCCAACAATTATTGAGTGAGAGAAAAAGAAAAAACAACAACATTTTAAATAAACATATTATTATAACATTACTTTTTGAAATTGTACTAATGCATCAAAGACAATTGCATCGACTGGTGGGATAATATAAAGGGGTTTGTGAGGTAATGAGTAGTTGTCCCCCAGCCTCCTGTCTCACATCATAAGTAGCAACTCCATAATCCTTTAACCGTTTCGCCGCCGCAGACATACCGCCGGGGTGCGGCCGAATCCGATGCGTGTGCAGATCGGATGGCCCCTGGCTGCCGAACGCACAAGCCCACCATGACGTCGGCTGGCCGGGGGCCGTCCGACGCATCAAAAAGGTTAAACATTGGACCACACCTTATTGACTATTATCTGGAAACTCGGATAGGTTACCAACCTAGAATTAGATTTCGTCCGGTGCGTGATAAGGGAATGAAACACCGACTGGAGAGAAAACTCTACCTACCAAATTCAGAGCTTGTACATCCAATACCCTCTTACAGGAGATCAGGCATAATAACTTTGTGAGCTTAGCCAAAAGTTGTATGTGTGACCGAATCTGTTCACCGGCTATTGTTCCAAGAATTTGACAACAACATACACACATCCCAAATGGCTGAAAAACTGGGTCTTGAAGGGCTGAGCTTACGGATATTTTTCATCAATTTGCAGACTAAAGGGTTCTCACCCACTGGTTTTCTCTCTATTGGAAGATACCCTGTGGAAATAGCTGATCTGAAGTTATTTACTTCTGTATGCTAAACCAGAAGCCGTCAGTTCCGAAAGAAAGTTAATTATCATACAATGCTGTGTCCCCATGGGATCAACACTGTGCGTTGCACCAAGCACACCATCTCCTCCAAGCTGAGGAACATCGTTTATGGGTGCTATCTGACCAGGCCAGTCTGATGAAAGATGCAGCTTGTTGCAAAATGCCTGGGGTATGCCATCTTTCTCTAAAACCATCCAAGCTATCATCTTGAGTTGACCTGATAGTATCAATGGATGGTCAAACTCGAAGTTAACCTATAGGAGTACTCGCTAGAGTTAGGTGCTACCAGGAACCAAGGTTGAGCCCTCCAGTAAGGGGTCACCAGAATGATTTCTGATCTTTGATGCCTGATTTGTGACAGGACTCAGGGAATCATCAGGAACAGGGGAAAGGCATAACCCGGAAGTGAGACCAGTCCTGGAGAAACACATCTGTCACAGGGGCCTACAGATCCGGATGCCAGCTGAGAAAATGTGTCAGCTGTCGATAAAGTCGTGATGTGAACAGATTCATTCCCCACAGGCCCCACAATCTGTTCAGTTGCTGGGACGCCAAATATTTTAGTGTACAGTCGCTGAAATCCCGCAAGTGACAGGTGTTCCAGTCAGATATTGCGTTTTTCTTGCCCTGTTGATATTCTGCTGTGTGGTAAATGCAATGATCAAGACAGAAGTGTCAGAAATCCTTGGCAATCTCTGCTAGTAGATGGGATTTTGTCCCCTCTAACCTGTTGATGTATCTAACCACTGAGATGTTGTCCATCCTCAGCAAGATCCAACAGTTTATCATTATCGGGGAGAGACTCCTAATGGTGAAATAACCCACCAGGAGTTCCAGGCAATTTATATGGACACCCTGGTCCTCTCCTACCACCGATCCCCCGTCGACACTGTATCACACATCACACCCCAACCCCAATGGCTGGCATCTGATTTCATCACTATTTCTAGGGAGGTGCCGAAAATGGCTTGGCCATTCCAGGATTCCATGTGTGCCAACCATCATGTTATCTCCATCCTGCCTCTGTCCAACAGTGGGACTTGTTCTGTGTAAGAGAGGCCTTTCCTCAAATTTTGAATTTTTTACCTCTGAAGGGCTTGGTAATGCAGTGGGCCTTGGAAAATGGCCTGTAATGAGGAAGCCACAATGCTCACAATTCTGGCGTTCAACATCAATGATACAGTCTGTCTTCACAATGCAGACCTCAATTCACTCTTGATATTGCCAATCTTTTGGGCTGGACAAAAATTGTGCTCAGACCGAATCTATCTGGTAACCCAGAAATTACATTTGTTGAGCTGGCGATAGGACAGACTACTGCAAGTTAATTAGAAATCCCAAACTCTGAAGAAGCTTTATAGTCCATAACAGGTGGGTCCTGAGGTCTGAGTGTCTTAGGTCATCAAGAGGAGATTATCTAGATACACTATTAAACACACTCCTCGAGCTCTCAGTGATTCTACCACTGGCCTTATCAATTTAGTGAAGCACCACGTGGCCGATGAGAGTCTGAATGGAAGGGATGTGAATTCCATGCACTGCCCTCGCCATATGTACTGCAGAAACCATCTGTGAGGTGGGAAAATGGGAGGGGGGAGGTAGGCATCCTTCAGGTCCAGACAGACCATCCAGTTGCCTTCTTGTAGAATATTCCTTGGCAAATGAATGTCTTCCATTTTGAAACGTCTGCACATTATCCAGACATTGAAATCTTTGAGATTTAGAACTAGTCGTGACCTTTGCCCTTCTTTTCAAAGAGGCTTATGAACCCCTCGGGGTGTGGAAATGACACGCACATTATCCCTTTGTCTAATAGTCTTTGAATTTCGGAGTATATGAAACATTGTTCTATTTGGGAAAAATACATCCGTCTTGGGGGACCAGACTGAATTGGGGAGTCTTAAAACTCCAGTTTGAAGCCCTGTGTGGTCTCTAGTACTCTGTGAACAATGGCACTCTTCCCCCCAATATCACTTTGGAAAAAGGGGCTACCATCATCACCCTGAAGAAAGTCCAGCACCCTTCATGGGCCACCAGTGAACTGAAACATGTTGGCAATTGGGTCTTAGGACCATCCTTATGACCGGCTTTTTCCTTTTTAATATCCCTGTGAGATCCAAGAATAAAGGGAAACTGGGATCTGGCAGTGGACTTTTAAATATTTATCCCCCTGGCCAAAACATCTTTCTAAGAGCTCCCTGAAATACAGTCGAGCCCAACCTTACTTCTAGGTGTTATGGTGTCCCGATGATAAAGCATGACACCACTAGGGTGTGTGAGGGAATATAAAACAAAAGGACGTGCCTCCTTTCCCACCTCATAGTGGAGTGTCATTCACAGCTTCCCATGGGGGGTTTGCACCAGTTCAGGAGCTGTCCTTAACACTTAACCTGTCCTAACGGTTAAGTAACCAGGGGAATACTTCTTGTGAAATAGTACCATTGGTTGTGATGTAAAAATTAAAAGATTCATCACCAATAATGGGGAGGGAAAAAAGCAATCGCTATTGTATATTTAAACATATAGCTTGAAAAATATAAGTTTGTTCATGGCCAATGGGGTGGCCCATTAATATTAAGACTTGTTTAAAGTAGTACAGTTCTCTTTTGATGGTAAACTGTCCGATGTTGATTAGGCTATTGCTCAGCGGTGGCTGGTACCCTAAATATTTGGTGAGGCAACCAACCAAATATTTAGTGTACCAGACGCATAAGGTAAGCACCAAAGCAGTCAGTCATGGCTTGTTATAAACAGTGTTTATAATACACCAAAACTGACAGCTCTGGGGTTGAGGGTGAAGCTGATCTCAAAATAATAAGACTTTCCCACTTCGGAATAACTGGATACCAGTGGAAACATGCTACAGTAAAACAATACCATTGTGAAGCCAGGCCTCTCTTTACAAAGAGGTGTGTGTTTCTTTTGATGAGAAAGCTGTCCTACAAGAATGGTGGAGTCAACCTTACCACATACAGTTGATCACTGCCCGTGTGGCAGGGCCCTCCAGTAGTTCTTGACAACACTACCTCCATACTGAAGCTGTAGTGGTGTTACTCCATAAACAAGTCCCTGGCAGAAATGCAAAGCTAATTTTTTCCCTCATAAAATAAACACTAAGGGGCCTATTATGATCCGGGTGGATGAACTGCCCGCCAAATGCCCCTGTGACACCCCCGCCCTATTAGTATGGCTGGGGCACAGCGGAGGATGGAAAGACCGTACCCCGCTTTTCCGCCAGTCGGATTGCCGGCCGGGCAGAAAAGGTAGATAATATGGTGGCGGTGCCTTGCAGGCACCACCATCCATATTATCATGTGCATTGAAACCAGTCCCACTTGGGACGAGTTTCAGGGTATGTCACCCTTCTTCAGCGAGGCTGAAGATCTGGCTAAATCCATCTGGATTTTGCCCACTACGCCGTGCCACTGGATTCAAGCTAGGCTGGCTGAAGAAGGGTGACATACCCTGAAACCGGTCCAAGGATGCTTGTTTCCGGTCCAGGAAGGACCTGGCCTGGCAGTTTGGTCTGGACTGTTCCCATGGGGCACAGGGTCAATACTGATTTGCATATGGCTGGGTCCAAACTGGGGTGGAGTAGTGGGCAAAAGAACAATGGATTTAACCCAGATCATTTGACTGGGGGAGAATGTTTACATTGTCAGCATTCTGTCCATCATTTGTGTGCTGTAACACTTTTCGCCCTAAGTGGGATGGGTATGCCCAGACGTCGGTCCCTTGCTCACGGTGGCCCTGGATTCAAGCTAGCCTGGCTGAAGAAGGGTGACATACCATGAAACCAGTCCCAGGATGCTTATTTCCAGTCCAGGGAGCACCTGGCCTGGCAGTTCGGTCTGGACTGTTCCCATGGGGCACAGGGTCAAGATTGATTTGCATATGGCTGGGTCCAAACTAGGGTGGCATATTGGGCAAAAGAACAATGGATTTAACCCAGATCTTTTGACTTGGGGAGAATGTTTGCATTGTCAGCATTCGGTCCATCATCTGTTTGCTGTAACACTTATCGCCCTAAGTGGGTGGGTATGCCTAGTCATCGGTCCCTTGCTCACTGTGCCACTGGATTCAAGCTAGCCTGGCTGAATAAGGGTGACATACCCTGAAACTGGTCCAAGGATGCTTGATTCCAGGCCAGGGAGGCACTGGTCTGGCAGTTCGGACAGGACTGTTCCCATGGGGCACAGTGTCAAGACTGATTTGCAGATGGCTGGGTCCAAACTGGGGTGGCGTAATGGGCAAAAGAACAATGGATTCAACCCAGATCTTTTGACTGGGGGAGAATGTTTGCATTGTCAGCATTCTGTCCATCATTTGTTTGCTGTAACAGTTGAGGATTTAATGTCACATTGCCTAAATTAGTCCTTAGCCTGTTTATATACATTAGGCCACCACTAGCATTGCTGTAGCATAGCTATGGTTGCATTTATTCCTGTATGTGCAGAGACCAACCCCTTGTGTGCTTCTTTTATTAATTCTATTCTAGACAGATTATTAGGTAATACTCTGTCTCCCATTGTGGTATAGTGACTACCAGAATGTTATATGAATTAAGAGTGTAGGAGTATCTAGGAGGAAAACCTGCAGGAGGTTTCCCAGCTTGCTTGGTTGCATTTATAGCTGTTAAGATATCTGTGAGGATCAGGGCCGGACTGGCTACTGGGCAGTTGTGTGTGCTGCCGAGCAGGGGGATGCTTTCGTTGATGGGGACCTGTGTGTGCAAAACGAAATTCGTTTCGCTTTTTTTAATCCAAAGCGCACGCAGGTCCCCATCAACGAAATACGCCCATACCACGGAGAAATCATCCCCCTGCTCGGCAGCACACACAACTGCCCGGTAGCCAGTCCGGCCCTGGTGAGGATCTTCGGTTGAGAACAAATTACCCTGGCAGACTGAATTGCAGCTTTTTCCGCTTGGTCAGCTGCACAGTTCCCTTTGGCGTGAATACTACTACGCTGATGTTCCAAAGTGTACCTCACATGGACTTGCATTTGGTTCCTACCACAGGTTGGTCAGAACCATCTCTATAAAATATGCTCTGGTAAGACTCATCAGGTAAAGTGTTTGGAGTAGGAAAAATATCCTGTTCATATTGAAGAAAAACTGGACAAAGAGAGGGGTCATACTAAAACTTTACTCCAACTGCACTTAGAGCAGAGACCCACTGTACCCATCTGAAGTGTGGGGCAGGAGCATTGTGAATCCTTGCCTTTGTGGCCAACTCTAGTGCTGGTACAGGAGAAACAATAATATGTTTTCCCTACGTCAATGGACGCTCCTTTAAAATAGCTGTTTGTACTCCCGTCAGGATTTTTTCAATGGAAGACAAGCATGCTTCAGCCAGAAATACAAGTGACACTTATGTTTAACCATAGTGACTGGGTATGACTCTGAAGACTAGGTTTGTTCTGTTGTCCTTAGTTTGGAAATATATTAGGGGCCACATGTATGAAACCATTCCGCATTCGCAAACTGTGCAAATCATACAATTTGGCCCAAAACCGGTCCCAGGATGCTTGTTTCCGGTCCAGTGAAGACATGGCTTGGCAGTTCAGGCTGCACTGTTCACATGAGGCACAGGGTCAAGACTGATTTGCATATAGCTGTGTCTGAACTGGGGTGGCAAAGTGAGCTGAAGAATGATGATGAATTTAACCCAGATCTGTGACTGGGGCTGAGTGTCTGAAAAGTTCCAGTGCTCCGTCCATCATCTCCTTGTGTTTACTTTGCCCTAAGTTGGCAGGGTATGCCCAGACGTGGGTCCCTTGCTCACTTTGCCGCTAGATTCAAGCTAGCCTGGCTGATGAGGGCTGTTTGCACGAAAACGTTCCCAGGATGCTTGTTTCTGGTCCAGGGATGACATGGCTTGGCAGTTCAGGCTGGACTGTTCCCATGAGGCACAGGGCCAAGACTGATTTGCATATAGCAAGTCAAGCATGCTTCAGCCAGAAATACAAGTGACACGTATGTTTAACCATAGTGACTGGGTATGACTCTGAAGACTAGGTTTGTTCTGTTGTCCTTAGTTTGGAAATATATTAGGGGCCACATGTATGAAACCATTCCGCATTCGCAAACTGTGCGAATCATAACATTTTTGGCCCAAAACCGGTCCCAGGATGCTTGTTTCAGGTCCAGGGAAGACATGGCTTGGCAGTTCAGGCTGCACTGTTCACATGAGGCACAGGGTCAAGACTGATTTGCATATAGCTGTGTCTGAACTGGGATTGTAAAGTGAGCTAAAGAATGATGATGGATTCAAACCAGATCTGTGACTGGGGCTGAGTGTCTGAAAAGTTCCACTGCTCCGTCCATCATCTTGTGGTTGCCTTATCGGGTCCACCACCATACTTTCTCCACCTTACCGCAACCTCATGCTGTAATACTTTTGACAGGTACAACTTTCCACTTCAATCATCAGTTTGACCGAATCTCGCGACTACTCCCAAGATGGCCAGAAGTATTGTTGGTGAGAGATCAGGCCCAGAATTACTTATTCAAAGCTGTACCTTTGGACCCAAATCTGACCAGCACAAGTTTTCAGAAATAAACTATGCGGACCTGAAATGCTGACTATTTCCACAGTTATGTTTGCTTTAAGATTTACAAACTTCTCCAAACAGGTCGCAATTCTGAGCAGGAGTTCCTGGGAAGCGAGCTGGAGGAGGGTGGGAACTGTTGGGAGACGAGCAGCAGGAGGGCAAACGAGGTATGGTGTCTAGGGCAGGCAATGTTACTGTTTGCAAAGGGGTAGCATTGCATGTTCTCCATGTGGTCTTTCATGGTTCGGACGGGGCTTGGCTATACCAATATCCACAGCCCTTGCCCCGTTAGACTCCTGGCTTTACCAGGTGCAGATTTCAACCCGGTAAAACTGGGCTCGGTGATTCCTCACTTGCTACTGCCAGGTGTGAGAGCACTGGGATATTTGCAGCCAGACTGAGGGGCATATCTACAAGCCCCTATTGCCACCACAACATCACTTTTCTCCACGTTGTGGTGGCAATAGGGGATTCGCCTTATTTACAAGGCAGCATTAAGCCACTTAAAATGGCTTAATGCTACCTTGTAAATAAGCCCCCTTTCACACTATGGTTAGCGTGGAAGGGGTGGGCAGTGGTTGTTATGGTGGACGTTCCACTGCAACACCCATTCATTTTGACTCTGCCCCCTATGTAGAAGGGTAGTGTAAATAGGAGGCAGCACCAAAATTAAGACCAGGGAAAACCTGGTCTTAACTTGGCGAAACTAGGAGAAATGCATTATTTCTCCTCATTTTTGCATTTTCCATGTGTGCTGCCTTGTGCAGCACACATTGAAAAAGGAAACTGCTATGGATTGATTATGTACAGGAAGGTGCCCCTTCTTGTACATACACAATCTGTAAAAAAATGCTGTTTTGTGACTTTCATGTGTGCAGCATAAAAGTGTCAAAATGGCATTTTAGGATCGTTAATGTGCAGGAAGGGACACTCCCCTGAACGCAGACACCTTTAAACTTTGGTGCGAGGGTGCCTGCATTTGCGCTACACTTCTAAATGTAGCTCCAGTGCAGGGGGAAATGCAAGGCTGCACCATATCCTTCTAAATATGGTGCAGCCTTGCGTTTCTGATGTGGTGGGGTGAGGCATTAAGCCATGACGTCTAGCGCCACACTCCTCCACTTCCTCGTACATATGCCCCTGAGTTGTATCCACCAGGGGATACCCCTGTACAGAACACTGAGTGCAGGCCTAAAGAAAGTACAAGGTGTTGGAAGGAGAAAGTTTGGCAAACTTTTATTTGAAGCCTGTCTTACTATTTGAGCTTAAAACAAATGCAGTGTTAAACGGATTGCTCAGATGGTTGGCCACTCATATATAAATGCTTTAATGCCTTTGTGTTGTTAAGCCCTGCCAAAAAGGTATGTCACCTTTTGAATCCTTGATTCATTATTGGTCTATCAACCTTTCCTCCCTGAAGGCAGAGCACTATTAGATATAAGCTATATTTGTTACAAGTTACAGAGAAATGCCATTAGGGAATGTTACTTCTCAGCATGAGTCAGTCCATTACAACAATGTCAATTTTTATTACACTCGTTTTACATTTCATGTATTAATACATTTGGGGAAAAAACAAAAGCACAGCTGTATATCTATGGACTAATAATTTTACACTTCATTTCCTCGAAGGTTGCTGAACATTTTGTATTTCGGTCAATCTTTATTACTAAAGTTCAGTGAGTCCAGGAGGAAAGCTTTTGCAGAACGCCTTTGGAGCCGAGTTAGGCGTGACTAGTTTGCAACAGGTAACAATGAGTAGGAAATAGTGAACAATTGGATAAATTACATTTAGAGAGATAGGGCAATATCAAGGTGAATAACTGATGTCCAACTTGCAAATTAATATTCAGATTTCAGCTAAAAGGATATCAATAGATGGCCCTGTAGACTTACGCCATTCTGTAGTGAATTACTTCTACCGCTCTAGGACCGCCCTGACTCGTGCAGAAGCGGTCGCTCCTCACGCTCCCTGCTGAACCCGGTATCGTAGCGCTATATTGCTCATTGCTACCAACTATTAATTGTGCCTGATTGTACCATTACTTATATCATAGCGATATTGCTCGCATTGCTTGCTAAAGTATTTGTGCCTGATTTTACCATTACTTATATCATAGCGATATTGCTCGCATTGATTGTTAAAGTATTTGTGCATGATTGTGCCGGTGCCACTGCCCATAACGTAGCGATATTGCTTTCCTTCAATTTAAAGACCACTCTTGCCTGATTGTGCCCCAATCTCGTCCGGTTTCGCTTTTGTTTTTGCTGCCATTTTGTTGTTGTTGTGCCTCCTAGCCCGTCTCTCCACCCCGCTCCCGCCTCCCAGCTGCTCCTCCCTCCCACTGAAAGCTAAGGATCAACCCGTTAAGCCAAGCACTGTGACCGCCCTGACTCGTGCAGAAGCGGTCGCTCCTCACGCTCCCTGCTGAACCCGGTATCGTAGCGCTATATTGCTCATTGCTACCAACTATTAATTGTGCCTGATTGTACCATTACTTATATCATAAGGATATTGCTCGCATTGATTGTTAAAGTATTTGTGCCTGATTGTGCCGGTGCCACTGCCCATATCGTAGCGATATTGCTTTCCTTCAATTTAAAGACCACTCTTGCCTGATTGTGCCCCAATCTCGTCCGTTTTCGCTTTTGTTTTTGCTGCCATTTTGTTGTTGTTGTGCCTCCTAGCCCTTCTCTCCACCCCGCTCCCGCCTCCCAGCTGCTCCTCCCTCGCTCTGCCCCCTTCACTGTCCACTTATGTCAGAGCAACATACGCGCAGCGTTCACGCTCAGCGGACGCGCCCTATGCGCGCCGAAGGTGCGCCAAAGGTAAGCCCGTCTACGCCCGTCCGCGACCGGCCCGCGCCAAGCGCCAGACCCCCTGTTCCCTGCAAAATCCACTCCGCCCGCATTACGTACGACGCCGCAACCCTCTCTGCACTCAACACAGGATGTCTCTCAGACTGCCATAACGCCGCCCCAGGACACACCCATGGACCCTTCACCTGCCACTCCTGCAAGTTCGACTGCATCAGGACCCACACTAAACCCACAAACGCCAAACTGAGCTCCGACACTAACCACCTGAAGTGCATCCTGCTCAACACCCGCTCGGTCGACAAACATGCCACCGAACTATGGAACCTACTAGACACCACACCGCCGGACGTCGCCTTTCTTGCAGAAACCTGGATGAACGCATCATCAGCGCCCGACATCGCCATAGCCATCCCGGACGGCTACAAGATCATCCGAAAGGACCACATCAACCAAACAGGAGGAGGCATCGCCATCGTCCATAAGAACACCATCCACATCACGACCAGTTCCGATGACAACCTCACAACCGCCGAACACCTTCACTTCCAGATTCACACCGACCCTAAGACCACACTCAGAGGCACCCTCATCTATAGACCACCCGGACCCCGCACACAATTCAGCGAAGACATCACAGACTTCATCAGCCCACACGCCTTTCCCTCCGAGTACTACATTCTACTAGGAGACCTCAACTTCCACCTGGAAAAGAACAACGACAGCAACACCATCTCCCTTCAGGACAACCTCGCCAATCTCGGACTCAAACAACTAGTAAACACACCCACCCACTACGCCGGACACACGCTCGACCCAATCTTCTCCTCCAGCAAGCACATCTCCTTCAATCACTCCACAGGACTCCATTGGACGGACCACAGCTGCGTCCATTTCAACTACCGAAAGTCCACGACCCACCACCAGCCCCAACAAATGCCCAGTAGAAACTGGAACAAAATTACCACCGACCAGCTCACCACTTCGCTATACCAAAACCCTCCTGCCAAATCATCAGACACAAATCAAGCAGCCATCCACCTTACACAATGGATCACCCACAGCGCTAACAAATTAGTACCCTTGAAAAACCATCAAAACAAGCCAGGTAACAAAAAAGCCCCATGGTTCAATGACGACCTTAAGAACTCCAAAAAGAACTGCCGCACCCTTGAGAAGGCCTGGCGAAAAAACCCAACCACAGACAACATGACCGCCCTCAAGAACGCCACCCGCAAACACCACCAGCTGATCAGATCTGCCAAGAAATCAACTTTCAAGGATCAACTCGACAACAACGCCCACAACAGCAAGGAACTCTTCAACATCATCAAAGAGTTTACCAATTCCAGCGCCGGCACCAACGACATCACTCCCTCTCAAGACCTCTGCGACTCTCTAGCCTCGTTCTTCCACAGCAAAATCGCTGACATACACAACAGCTTCAGTAACCAATCCACCACCCTTACCTTCAAACCAAAGCCCCCCTCCACCATCCTTTGCGCCTGGAACCCCATCAGCACTGAAGACACCATCCGCTTGATGAACTCCATCCACTCCGGATCACCAATTGACCCATGTCCCCACCACATCTTCAACAAAGTCGACTCCATTATCGCACCCCATCTCCGGGATATCATCAACTGCTCCCTCAACACCGCTACCTTCCCGGAAATCTGGAAACATGCCGAACTCAGTGCCCTCCTGAAGAAACCCACAGCAGACCCCACCGAACTTAAGAACTACCGCCCCATTTCGCTCCTCCCATTCCCTGCCAAAGTCATCGAGAAAACCGTCAACAGTCAGCTCGCCGCCTTCCTCGAGTCCAACGGCTCCCTCGACCCTTCACAGTCCGGCTTCCGAGCCAAACACAGCACCGAGACCGCCCTCTTCGCAGCCACAGACGACATTCAAACACTACTTGACAACGGAGAAACAGCTGCCCTCATCCTACTGGACCTCTCGGCAGCGTCCGACACAGTCTGTCATAGCAACCTTATACAACGCCTCAGCAACGTCGGGATACAAGGAAAAGCATTGGACTGGATCATCTCGTTCCTCGCTGGAAGAACCCAGAGGGTCCACCTCCCCCCTTTCAGATCAGAGGCCACCGAAGTCATCTGCGGCGTACCACAAGGATCATCGCTCAGCCCCACCCTTTTCAACATCTACATGAGCCCCCTCGCATCCATCGCGCGCCAACACAACCTCAACATCATTTCCTACGCAGACGACACCCAGCTGATCCTCTCCCTCACCAAAGACCCAAACACCGCCAAAACCAACCTACACGAAGGAATGAAAGACGTAGCCGATTGGATGAAGAACAGTTGTCTAAAACTGAACTCAGACAAGACGGAAGTCCTCATCCTAGGATCATCCCCCTCCGCTTGGGACGACTCATGGTGGCCTCCGGCCTTGGGCAGCGCACCCAAACCAACGGACCACGCACGCAACCTGGGCTTCATCCTGGACTCCTCCCTCTCGATGACCAGACAAGTCAACGCCATCTCATCATCATGCTTTAACATCCTACGTATGCTCAAAAAGATCTTCCGCTGGATCCCCACCGAAACAAGAAAGACGGTCACCCAAGCACTTGTCACTAGCCGACTGGACTATGGAAACACCCTCTACGCCGGAACCACAGCCAAATTACAGAAAAAAGTCCACTGCATCCAGAACGCCTCCGCCAGACTCATTCTAGACATCCCCCGCCACAATCACATATCCAGTCACCTGAGAGACCTCCACCGGCTCCCCGTCAACAAAAGAATAACATTCCGTCTCCTCACCCACGCACACAAAGCCCTCTACGACCTAGGACCTAAATACCTCAACACGCGCCTGACCTTCTACACTCCCAAACGCCAACTATGATCGTCCAATCAAGCCCTAGCCGCAGTTCCACGCATCCAAAGATCCACCATGGGAGGAATATCTTTCTCCTACTTAGCAGCCAAAACCTGGAATTCTCTCCCCACCCACCTACGCCTCACACAGAACCACCTCTTCTTCAGAAAACAACTCAAAACATGGTTATTTGATAAGTAACGAACACCCCCTCCCCCAAGCACCTTGAGACCCTCTGGGTGAGTAGCGCGCTATATAAATTTTGACTTGACTTGACTAGGAGCAGTTCTACAAGGAAGTGCGCAGCATGGCACCACAAGCCCTTTGGCTGCGCCATGCTGCGGCACTTCTTAAGCACAGGGATGCAACATATTTACAAGAATATGTCGCATCTCTGTACTTCCCCCAGCGCTGGCGCACAAACTGCAGCCATGTGCTGGCGCACGCAACCTTGCACCATGGTGCAAGGATGACTGCGTCGTGCGGAGATTGTTTTTGTGCAGGAAGGGACACCTTCCTGCACAAAAGCAATCACTACAGGCATTTTCCTCTTTCGATGCAGAATGTAGAATGCAGCACGCATTGAAAGAGGAAAAATGGGGAGAAATTAAAGCATTTATCCTCATTGCGCCTCGCTACGCCACCTCTAGGGTGGCGCAGCATTCAGACGCATCTCCAGATTTACGATTTTTCATAAATCTGGAGATGTGTCTTGTTCCATGGGAAAAGGAGAGGAAAAGTCTGGTGATGACTTCCTGCAAAGTGTGGCATCTAGCTAGCCCAGAATGCACTTTCTGCCCACTGCCAACATGGCAGAAACCCTTCACTTAGTGTGTGGAGTTCCCTAGCCCAACCCCATGATATGGCTACCTGGGGGCGATAGTCTCCTTGAAAAAATGGTTTGACAATGGCTTCTCCCTCTCTGCCTTAGATGCCAGCCTGTTTGCATAAACAAAAGAGCAACCCCTTCCTAGTGTGACTACCATTTGCCCTTCAAAGTCAGCTTTCCCTTTGAAGCTCACATTTTGTGCTTACCCCAAACTGCCATCCTGCCAAATGGTGGTCACACCTCTTCCCTCAGCAGGTCCTCTGTTCCTCTTCCTGACAGTCGTTCTCACCTCTGCACAATTTAGAAGCAGACTATCTCGAGAACAACAGATTATGTGCAACTATAAATGGTTACTGGAACTTTGGGCAACAGAATGGAGTGCACTTATTCTAGGAGAAAAATCTTTTCCATAAAAGGAACTCTTACTCACTGAATGGTACTTAGTGACAGCTTCATCACCAAGTTCTTCCCAATCCTCTGAGATTTGGGTAGTGCTACAACATTTTTCCCCACATGGGTGCACATTTTAAGGAAAAGGGTGTGGGATATATATAAAGCGATGGTTATACCAGCGTTTATTCTGGGGATCCGTCTAGCAAGATTAAAAACTGTGGAAGATGGGTTAAATGGATTTACTATCACTCCATAGCCCTAAATATGATCAACTTGTTTCTACAAAGTACCCGAACACAGAGGCCATTATCAGGATCTGTGAGTCTCTAGTAGTACCATTTGGAAAAGGGTTGGTTGATTAAATAATGATCAGTCATACCATGCGAGACACACACACACACACGCAATACAATATCATAATGTGGTTCTTAGAAGTGGATCCACCTAAGGATAATAAAACACGTTAGTTGAACAGTGAACTATGAGGATAGTCCAAAAACACTTATGGTGCGACATATATAAGGGGAAAAGCAGATAAGTATGTGTGTACCATGAAACAATAGTATTAACTCAGGAGCATGTGCGTGTGTCGTAGTCTATACAAATGTGCTGGGTACAATGCAGACAGAAGCAATATGTGAAAGGTTCACTGCACATGACAAACAGACATATGTGCCTCAATCTATTCAAGAAGACATAATGATTAAACGCCTACGTAATTACTGAGTGCCTGATGTCCCATAGGGATCTACGGAGGATAGTGTGCCTAGTAGTCTTACACTGTAGGTAAAATAGGTATTATAATAGTTAAGCCACAGTCAGTCAAACTGGTACTCACTCCTCCTGCTTCAGGTAAAACATACTTGTGTACTCATGTCGTCATGGGTCCTCACTTTGCACAAGACCTGGGGGTCGATTCCGATCCGGTAAAATAATCCGGCGTACGAATCGTATTCGTAGCAGATTCTGTACGAATGGGAAACTACCGTCCGACCAGCGAATTCCGTTCCGTTTCCATTGATTTCCGTACGATTTGCTACAACCCGTACGAATGACATTCGTTTACCCGTACGAATAAGCCTCATGCAGACCACCGTACGAATCGTTATCAGTCCGTACAAACTCACTATTCCGATTCGGAACGAAATGCCTGAGCGGAATACGTACGGGCCAAAGTATTCACGCTTCTACATAGATTCGTACGGGACATTCGCCTCACTGCAAGCTCCACCAATACATACTACACGCACACCCCTCGGCCAAGCCTACGCGAACACCCCCACCCGCCAACGGCCCGTACTACTCACTCGCACGCACAAGTACGACACGCACACCCCTCGGCCAAGCCTACGCGAACACCCCCACCCGCCAACGGCCCGTACCACTCACTCGCACGCACAAGTACGACACGCACACCCCCCCAACAAGCTTACGCGAACACCCCCACCCGCCAACGGCCCGTACTACTCACTCGCACGCACAAGTACGACACGCACACCCCCCCAACAAGCTTACGTGAACAACCCCACCCGCCAACGGCCCGTACTACTCACTCGCACGCACAAGTACAACACGCACACCCCTCGGCCAAGCCTACGCGAACACCCCCACCCGCCAACGGCCCGTACCACTCACTCGCACGCACAAGTACGACACGCACCCCCCCCGAACAAGCTTACGCGAACACCCCCACCCGCCAACGGCCCGTACTACTCACTCGCACGCACAAGTACGACACGCACACCCCTCGGCCAAGCCTACGCGAACACCCCCACCCGCCAACGGCCCGTACCACTCACTCGCACGCACAAGTACGAAACGCACACCCCCCCAACAAGCTTACGCGAACACCCCCACCCGCCAACGGCCCGTACTACTCACTCGCACGCACAAGTACGACACGCACACCCCCCCAACAAGCTTACGCGAACACCCCCACCCGCCAACGGCCCGTACTACTCACTCGCACGCACAAGTACGACACGCACACCCCTCGGCCAAGCCTACGCGAACACCCCCACCCGCCAACGGCCCGTACCACTCACTCGCACGCACAAGTACGACATGCACACACCCCCAACAAGCTTACGCGAACACCCCCACCCGCCAACGGCCCGTACTACTCACTCGCACGCACAAGTACGACACGCACACCCCTCGGCCAAGCCTACGCGAACACCCCCACCCGCCAACGGCCCGTACCACTCACTCGCACGCACAAGTACGACACGCACACCCCCCCAACAAGCTTACGCGAACACCCCCACCCGCCAACGGCCCGTACTACTCACTCGCATGCACAAGTACGACACGCACACCCCTCGCCCAAGCCTACGCGAACACCCCCACCCGCCAACGGCCCGTACCACTCACTCGCACGCACAAGTACGACACGCACACCCCTCGGCCAAGCCTACGCGAACACCCCCACCCGCCAACGGCCCGTACCACTCACTCACATGCACAAGTACGACACGCACACCCCTCGGCCAAGCCTACGCGAACACCCCCACCCGCCAACGGCCCGTACCACTCACTCGCACGCACAAGTACGACACGCACACCCCCCCAACAAGCTTACGCGAACACCCCCACCCGCCAACGGCCCGTACCACTCACTTGCACGCACAAGTACGACACGCACACCCCTCGGCCAAGCCTACGCGAACACCCCCACCCGCCAACGGCCCGTACCACTCACTCGCACGCACAAGTACGACACGCACACCCCCCAACAAGCTTACGCGAACACCCCCACCCGCCAACGGCCCGTACCACTCACTCGCACGCACAAGTACGACACGCACACCCCTCGGCCAAGCCTACGCGAACACCCCCACCCGCCAACGGCCCGTACTACTCACTCGCACGCACAAGTACGACACGCACACCCCCCCAACAAGCTTACGCGAACACCCCCACCCACCAACGGCCCGTACTACTCACTCGCACGCACAAGTACGACACGCACACCCCCCCAACAAGCTTACGCGAACACCCCCACCCGCCAACGGCCCGTACTACTCACTCGCACGCACAAGTACGACACGCACATTCCCCCACCCGCCAATGGCCCGTACTACTCACTCGCACGCACAAGCACGACACGCACACCCCCCAACAAGCTTACGCGAACACCCCCACCCGCCAACGGCCCGGACTACTCACTCGCACGCACAAGTACGACACTCACACCCCCCCAACAAGCTTACGCGAACACCCCCCCACCCGCCAACGGCCCGTACTACTCACTCGCACGCACAAGTACGACACGCACACCCCCCAACAAGCTTACGCGAACACCCCCACCCGCCAACGGCCCGTACTACTCAAACGCACGCACAAGTACCGCAAGCACACATAACGCCAACACCAAAACGACCACAAGGACCTTGCTAACGAGTCGCACTACCACACTGAACATGTCTCCTGTGTACACACCTTTGACAATCAATGTCCTGGTCACAGCCAAGCAGCCAAACAGAGGACAACACCAACACCCACCCCATATAACACCCACCCCAAAAATTCTAATTAAGCCACACCCACCATTTGACCAATAAAAGGGACCACACATACAACCCATCATCCTTTGCAACATACCCATTCTTGCGAGGAAACAGAGAGCACACCAACAATTGCAGCCACATACCTTCACACATACACCCTATCACATCTACACCAACACCACCCCCTTCACAATCACAAACACACACCCTCATCCATACACACCATCACACCCTCAATCACATACACCTCACACCATGACCACACCCAAGAATCCAAAATTCACTAACCCGGAGATGGAGATACTTACTGATGAAGTCATCAGAGTCGAGCCGCAGCTGTTTGGTGCATTGGTCAGACAGACCAGCCTGGCAGAAAGAACAGGCCTGTGGGAGAGGATTGTAGACCGGGTCAATGCTGTTCCACCCATCAGACGCACCAGGGATGAATGCCAGTCCAGGTGGTACGATCTGCGGAGGATGGTGAAGAAAAAGATGGCACAGGATTACGCCAATGCACACCACACTGGAGGCGGTGGTCCCCGCAGACCTCCTGTATACCAGCCCTGGGAGGAGAAGGTCATGGTCCTACTGCCAGCGGTGGGAGTACATGGAATAGAAGGAGCCATTGAGTCTGGTGAGTGTACAAAAAACACAAGTTACATGGGTAGACTAACAACAGTGCCCAGCAGCATGGGGTGGGTGGCCATGACTCCAAGCAGTACACAACCAAATGGTGGTAGTTGCAAGGGGGAGGCACATAGGGTGCAATGTGTAGGGTAAGAGGCTGCTCTCATGCCATATGTCCCAGGGACACACACAAGCATAATGACCAATGCACAGGGATAGGTAAATATCACACAAGATACAACACCACAGCTTCTAAATATTTAATATTTGCTGACACACCTTACAGAGATGCATCATTTTGTGACAAAGTAAGGCAGTGTAGCAAGAGAGCAAGCACAATCTACCTGTCTCCATCCCTGTCTCGCCCTCTGTCTCTGTCTCCCTCTGTCTCTGTCGCCCTCTCCCTCGGTTGCCCTCTCCCTCTGTCGGCCTCTGTCTCTGTCTCCCTCTGTGTCTGTCTCCCTCTCCCTCTGTCTCCCTCTCCCTCTGTCTCCCTCTCCCTCTGTCTCCCTCTCCCTCTGTCTCCCTCTCCCTCTGTCTCCCTCTCCCTCTGTCGCCCTCTCCCTCTGTCACCCTCTGTGTCTGTCTCCCTCTCCCTCTGTCGCCCTCTCCCTCTGTCGCCCTCTCCCTCTGTCTCCCTCTGTCGCCCTCTCCCTCTGTCTCCCTCTCCCTCTGTTGCACTCTGTTTCTGTCTCCCTCTCCCTCTGTCTCCCTCTGTCTCCCTCTGTCTCCCTCTCCCTCTGTCGCCCTCTGTGTCTGTCGCCCTCTCCCTCTGTCTCCCTCTCCCTCTGTCTCCATCAGTCAGTGTTTGTCCCTCGGTCACCTCAACGCACATCCCTGGGGCACACACACAGTTGCACACAAGCACTGCACAGGTCTCACAAACTCCATAGAGCTGAATGTTAAGGGATGTCTCACAAGTACCAGCAAACATCTGCTATGTGCCTGTAAGACACCCACCATTTGCTGTCAACACTGTACTGTGTCAGGACACACATCTCAGAAAGCTCTATAGTACACAATGGGCACAGGTGTAGGCAGCACAAGTCCCTCCTGTGCTCATTGCAAACACAAACATCAGGACAAGGTCACACATCCTGTGCACCAACACAAATCCACCATTATGGCAGCATGCCACATGAGGGGACAGCCAAATCATGAACAATGGACGCTTGCAATTCTCAAACAAAGTAATAGCATGGCCTGTTGTACACACCCCTTACAGAAACTCATCCCCGGGGGACAGGCGTTGTATTGCAACACTGTCCCAATTGCCATGTACCACAACAAAACACGTACTCATATGAATATGCATACAACTCATACATGCACATAACAGAAGCTCCAGTCCATTGTGCCCCTCTAAAAAAGCTCGTGCCCCATCTCATTACCTTTGTGGATGTACATAAGTACCAACATGGACATGGGTATTGACAAGGTGATGCGTCTTAGAGAAGTGCCAAGTTCTAAAGCCATGATCTAGAAGTGGGTGTACAGGTCCAGCGGTGTTGGCATTGTTTGGCCAGCATGGAACAGCAAAAGACATCCAAAGTAGTAGCTGACATGCTAAATAATGATGCTCTGTCTCTTACATCAACATGCTGCATCTAAACTCTGTGCATGCTTGACGCACACATAAGAATTTTCACCGTATCCAGGATGTTGCGTGAAACTTACAAATGCTTTACACGTGTGGTGCCGGCAACACAAGACACAGCAATGGCTGTGTCAGTCATTGTCAAGAGATTGGAAGAATGTATATACCCCATCGTACAATTGTTTTTTCTACCACTAAATACACAACTGTACAATGTCAACAATGTATAGCTTGTGGAACAGTGATGCTGATAATGGATAACCAAACCACATGTCACTTGATATTGCCTTAATAGTGTCTGTCTCTCCCACACACAGGGCAACGTGCGGATCTCTCCCCCAGCCGGGGGGGCCAACGATCCCAGTCCCAGGCTCAGCAGGACCCAGACCCCACCGGCAGCGCCGTCCCTCAATGCACTGTGGATGACCCCAACCAACCTGGCTCCTCTGGATCCCAAACCCCTGCAGCAACTGTACCAGCTACATCTCTGCCAACCACCGGACCTATTCCCACCACATCCCAGCAGACAGGTCAGAGCCCTGCCCATGATTCACAAGAGAGCCAGTCTGAAAATGAGGGACACCCTTTGTCGGGCGCCCCTGAGGTTGGTGACAACCTCCACCCTCCCAGCACTCGGGGGGCCCGTCGATCGGATGTGCCCACAAGCGCAGGCCGTGCTCATGTGGGTCAGGGTGGTGGGAGTGGCGCAAGGCGGAGGCGAGAATCTGGGCAGTCAGCTGCAGGGACCGGTATGGCTGAACATCCTTGAGGCATACCGGCGGGACACCAGTGAGGTAAGCCAGCTTGCGGAGACCCTCAACCAGCTCAGAGAACAGCAGGCAGAGCAAATAGCCAGGCAAGACCTGCATTATGGACGGGTGGAGGCACACCATGCTCAGCTCTTGATGGTGCATAGGGACATTGTCCATGTGCTACGTCAGATGGCTGCCAACATGCAGCCCCCTCCCTGTGTCACAAGGCCAGCAACATCACGGCAAAGTGCAACACCAGCCACAGGGAGGGAGGAGAGGGAGGAGGAGGAGGAACCCTCTGACGTAGCGTCCCATGCACCGTCCATGCCTGCACATGAGGGTCCCCCAAGGAAGGTGGGTCGTCCACGGCGAAGACGTTGAGGGCCTGTGGCCCATGGACTTCTCCCAGGACACTGGACCTGGCATATAGCCCCTGGGTGCACCAGCATCCCCTATGAGACTCTCCCACATGGACTTGCTGGTCCCAGTCTGCCCAATGATGTCAGGCACTGTGGGCTGGACTCTGTTGACTGAAACAGTAAGGCATCTCATCTCCAGCTGTGAATTTTGGATTCCCCCCCTTTCTGTACAGCACCTATTCACGTTTCATGCACTAGAGCACCCAATAAATAATGTAAACATCATACGCATTTGGTGAGTAATCTTTGAAACAGCATACATGTATATGTGTCTGCAAATGTCATAAATGCAAGGTATACAACAAACAGCAGTCATCCACACACTTGGATCAGAATCTGAGTGAGGACACACATTGGTCAGAAATTTCCACAAACTACATACATGGATGGTAAGACACACCTGTGTGGGACAGTCAATGCGGGAGGGGGGATTGAATCCCAATACTGCTAGCACAGGCAGGCCCAGGAGAGTCACTTTGAGGAGTACATGTCAGTGTCACAAAAGTAGTAGTCCATGTAGGGAGTACCTACAACTGTGTCCTCAGGTATGTGAGCTACCATCAGCATGATGCATTACTGTGTATGTGATTAATGCCGCACAGGATAACGGTGGCAGGACAGACTGTGGGCAATGGGCTGGAGCACTCTAGACAAGCACACCTGATTAGGTGACCTACCCCTATGGAGCTACAAGTACTATACTACTGTAATGGGAGCATCGCATACAGAACAACGACACACATCAGACAAATACCTACCCCGGAACGGCCAAATCACACCACACCCAAGAGACAGGGTCATGGTGTGTGTCCCATGTGCCAACTTGACTGACTGTGACAGCAATGTTGAAGTGGTGTGAGCATGTTGTGTTCTGGCACGTGACTGTAAGCTAACAGTTTTCTGATCTAGTGGTGTTGACAAGCTAACACTGTACAATATTGTGCCTATGTAAGGTGTGTGTGTGTTGGACACGGCACATGACCTGGTGGTACGTAGACCCAATGTCATGTGAATCTGCATAGTCGTGCCAGTATGTGTTGCACCCACACGCATAGCAGCAGCTATGGCTGAGTACAAAGCATTTTATAGCACAAGGGTGAATGTCTGGTGTTGTCTGTGTGTAGGGTGGCAGGAGCATGCTCTATTAATGGATGGAAGGAGGGTCATCCTGTAGGTGTCTGTGTTCCTGGATAGTGTGCGCTGCATGTTGGCTGTGTATGCAGCTGCAGCAATGAGTGAAGACATGACAGCAGGAGGGGTGTGACTAATTGCTAAACAAACACATAACACAAGGGCACCCGCAATGCACAAAGTGACATGTGGATGTGAAGGCAGGAGTGTCTGCCTCACTCAGGATCACTGACAACAAAATGGCACAGTAATCACCACACATCACAGTCACTGGATCAGGGCCCTTACGGTCAAGTGGGGCACAAGACACACAGCGTCAGCAGGTGTATACAAGAGCTAGTGTGTTCAAATCCAAGCTGCACCAACAAAGACATCTACCTCACACACAACATAGTATTCTAGCCTTCACCCACCCCATGCGTGTGGTCAATATACAGTTACACACCTAACAAGCATGAGGTAACTACGTTCAAAATAGTATATGTGCACATTAGACGAACATGTGTGTTGAGCCACAAGCAGGCACTATATTCTGTAGGAGTCAGACGTCATGCACAACATGAAAATCTACATTGTGAGCCCATGGAGCTTTCACAATCATACATGTGCATTGTCAATAAGTCCAATTTACACTAATCATGATGTCACCTGTAATGCCGCTTTACGAATACCTACAAGGCTGTCAACGACTGGCCGTACCTTTCTTCATCAGACTGGTGTGATGCTCTAAGGGTTCCACCTCCAAATAGCCCATTGGTCTGAGTACAAACAACAGACACAAAAGGGTGCTCAGGCGAGGGAAGGAGAGGATGGGAACTGCTGGGAGGGAGACCTGAAACAGAGGCAAATAAGCATTAGGACAACATTTTCATGTCACAGACACTTCAAAAACCTCATTAGCTACACTGTACCAGTCACACCTGTGAAGTGTACTGTCTGGTGAAAAATAATGATGATTAATCATGCCATCACATCAGATACGATGCTGTGACACAGACACATAAAAACTGGGACAGTCTGTCATCCATTAGAGTATTGTGTAACGCTCACAAGTGAGCACCCATGCAAAAAGATCTATGTAGTATAAACACATTCCCAGGCACAGATGAGGTGGACCTCAGTAACAAATGGAAACATATGGAAATCCAACTACCGCTAACTCTAAAGTCTGTATGTGATATTGGTTAGCCATAAGGGCCCTGTAGGCTAACTTGAGCAAATCCACTACAGCTGTTAGTATCACATATGATGAGGAAGCTAATGATCGACATGCAATGAAGGCACTCTGTAGCCAGTCTTTTGGTGTGTCAAGTATGCATCACAATGCTAAACATGATATGCATGTACAATAAATATTAAGTGCAAGTGATGTCCATCCAAGCTACATAATCAGACCCTACCATAGCACAGTAATGGTGCCGGCGACCAGAGATTCATGTGAATGACCGCACTCCACTGGTGCAACACAAAAATTCACATATGCATCTTTCACACTTTTTACTTTGTCATGCTAAACATACATGGCATCATGTGCATCTAAACATCACTGCTACTCACTGTGAAGGCTGGCGTAGCAGTATTCTCAACCTGCACTGAGGTAACGACATGACAGTGACATGATATACTGCTGCAAGGGGCAATGCATCCATGTTAACTGATTCACAGGACAGTTGTCTTAAGATGTGGAACATACACTGGGCAACACCGACACCACATGGTTTCATGGTAATCACACTGGACTGGCCCACAAGCTGGAGGTGAGGTTCCAGTCACATTCTAATGCACACAGTGAGGCTGCAATCCCCCACATAGTCCGTGGTTGTGACCTCTGACACAATGTCATGCCATGGTATGTGCAATGTTGCTGTGGCAATGTCTACACACATTGATGCATTCACCAGAGTATCAAAGTACAACAGATGACAGAAGGGGTGACTATCCTGTCATGGGAGTGGCCATACATGTCATAAGGTACATAATGGAGTAGCATGTATGCAAGATGACACCACATGCACATGAACATGTACCACACGTTTCTACACATACCAACGCTAAACAGCCTCATATGAGTCCTTACCCAAATTGACTTCTCCACATGTTCAAGCATGCTCCGTTGATGTGGCTGACGTTGCAATCATAATGAGCAGTAGCAGGATGACCACGATGTACCCCAACGGACAACAGGCAGGGCGAGCTGTGGATGAGAGTGGCACACAAGGGGTCAAGTTCGGTATAATGTCATTTTGTCAATGTCTGTTGAATAGCCAGACGTAGTATGACACCTGTACATTACAAGTGCACACATAGCACGTATGTGTGTAGCATTACAACTGAACATGTGACACAGCACAACACACATCCAAGTGATCTTGCTTACAGTCTGTTGCATACACAGCATGCTACCCATGCAACTCTATAGTCCATCTTTTACTTAAAAGATGAAAGGACTCACCATCATGAAACGAAGTTGCGGATGAGGTGACCGCGGATATCATCTTCACCCTCCTCGTCACTGGCATCCTGGCCAAGGCCTTCATCCTCAACGGGCGGATGTTCCAGCTCATCAGGATCCAGGTAGAGTGGCACAGCCTTCTCCACTGCCATGTTGTGTAGCATGCAGCACACGGTGAAGATGTCACACACCTTGCGTGGGCTGTATTGGAGGGCTCCGCCTGTCTTGTCCAGGCACCTGAACCGGCTCTTCAGGAGTCCAAAGGTCCGTTCGATCACCTGCCTGGTCTTCACATGAGCATTGTTGTAACGCTGGTCTGCAGCTGTCCTGGGGTTGCGTAGCGGAGTCATTAGCCACGGCATGTTTGGATATCCAGCGTCTCCTGCAATTTGACATCATGTACAAGAGTGAATCATATGATGCAGATCATGAAGTTGTGACATACTGACATACAGAGCTCACAGTGTATACTCACCAACTAGACATGCCCAGTGGTTGTGCAGCTGCAGCATCATCTGTGGTACCCTGCTACGCCTCATGATGAAAGCATCGTGGCACGATACTGGATAACGTGCACAAATATGTGAGATAATCATGTTGGCAAGACACACCACCAGGGCATTTATCGAGTGGTAGTGTTTCCTGTTGCGATACGCTTGCTCCTGAGCCTGTGGTGGGACAAGAGTAACATGTGTACCATCAACTGCACCAATTACATGTGGCATACGGCCCAGGGCATAGAATTCCCCCTTGACATCTGTCAACTCTTCTGGAGTAGGGAATGTAATGAATTCATCAAGGTGGAGCAACATTGCTCCCAAAACATCACCCAATACCCGGCTAAACATGGTCTGAGACATCCCTCCCACATCAGCTATGGTAAATTGGAAGGTACCTGTGGCAAAGAAATGGAGGGCTGCCATCTCCTTTACCTTGGGTGTCAGTGCACTTGGATACCTGTGGCGTGGTTGTAGGTGAGCCTCAAGCCTGCCCGTCAGGTCCTTGATCAACTGTCTGCCGAACCGATATCGACGGATGCAGTTGCGCTCCCTCATGGCTTCCAAGTCAGGCAACGGCCTTTCCAGAGGGGGTGCCCTGCAAGACACAATTTTAAGGAAATGTCTACAACTGTCTGACTAAGACTATAACAATGTACATGGCACAAGCAACACTGCTTCAAATAATGTAGACAATTTGGAGTGTGGCGTGGGATACACACTGATGCCAGCTCCCACACACTCCTCCGTGGCGAAGGAAAATACCTGTAGTGTGTGGAATGGATGTGACATGCATACAAACGATCAGATGTAAAGGTCTTAGTGACCATGACAATGTATCATGTCAGTGAGACACGTCATGTCAATGTCAGTAGGAGGTTGTCTGCACATCCAGACGGCTGACTGCAATACACACACTAACCACATGTGCAATCATTTGCACTGTTCAGCCTTAGTCATGTTGCGGTGTGTACTTTCAGTGACAATTACATGACCATCATCATACAGCATGATAATTACATTTGTCACTGATGGTCTGTGATGCCATCACACATGTGAACGGGTCATTAACACACGTGGCATGGTGTGTGTACATTAGTCACCCTGCCATCACAGCAAGGACACAACATAGATGCTCCTACAGCAGATGCACAGTACTTTCAAGGACTAGTTACTTACCTTTTTTAAACCAATATCTGTAAGGAACAGTAGGCAGTAGCAAAGTGTCACATTTCAATACATACATAGCTTAGGACTAAATAGCCTCCCTGGGTGCCATCGATCTGACCAGTGAGTGGTGGCTATCCAGGCCACACCGGAACAAAACCAGTGTTGTAGATTGGCATCCAACAAGGGCGTGGCCACGTTTTGGCCGTACCTACAACGCATATACTGGCAGCTGTTACACAAACATATCCCACAGAGAGTGTGGGTAGCAGGCAAAGATGCATGTCAAGTAGCTAAACATCACTCCCAGAGTCAGGGAGGATGATGACATCTTTGCGTAGTGCCTGTACCTCTTGGATACCCTCTACAGCGTAGCTAACGGGAATGTGTTCTGTGGTTTTGACGCCTGCATGCAGATGCTTCCTGGGATGGGGTGGTAGGACAGGGAACATGGTCAGTCCGGGTAGGGCAGTGGGGATCTGACAACGTGCCTATGTACAGACAAACATGCTGCGTGGCTGTACATGCTTGCCAATATACATACAGTACTTTCATCAAGATAGGCCTGCAGAGGCTCAGCGTAGCGTTAGTGTAGTTGAAGGACCTGAGTGACAAGTTGGTCCTCACCGCAGCAACAGGGAGATGAAGGGCCATGGTTCCAACCGCCCACATAAACACTACACTGAACGTTGCCCAATCATCCAAATACATCTTTAGAGTTGAGACATCACCTGTGTCTGGCTAGGTGTCCACAACACTCGCATCCCCCAGTCCACCTGTCCTGTGGTTTTGGGACTGACACTCACGTGCCAGTGGGTCTTCATTACCCTCCCAATACTCATTAGTGCCAATTGTAATGAGGTGTGGCCAGCTCATTGATGTTTACATTCCCATGCAGCATTAAGAGCGGTGTTCTGCCACACAGTTACCACAGCGGAGCCGTACAGTGTGTGGTATCGGGGCCAGCACAACCCCAGAATGGCGCCACGGCTGACACCTGGGGGAGATCTGGCAGTGAGGTTGTGAGTTGAACCAGCGGGGACCAGGATGAACATTCCGATCATGTCTGTCACAGCGGTTCTGGGACGTATGCACCGCCTGTGTCCGTCACTCAGCGAGTGATGGCGTCAGGGGCATATCAACAGAGGCACAACTGCCCCCAGACGGGTACGGTGGGCCAGAAGCTGACGCGGAGTCAGTGGGCGGGGTGAGGGACATCATGGACATGAGGAAGTGCACTTACTCCTCCTGTGTCACATGCAGGGCTGGGACCGTAGGTCGTGGTGCTGGCTACGATGGCTGCAATTCTGATGGAGCCGTGTGGTCGCTGTCACCCTAATCCCATGCAGCATTGCACTTGCATCGTGGTTATTTGTTAATGCAATTACACATCTCTGACTTCTTTTGTTTACCTGACGAGTTTGGCCTGGGGAATGATGTACTAATAAGGGGCTCACATGTCTCCACACCCACACACATGCACTGGTCCTACATCCCAACCATGAGCTATTGTGGTGCTGTGCCAACTGCTGGAGTCTGAGTGGCTTGTGGGACATATCACACCTGGATTCATATGTCAGGTTCCCGCAATTGGAGCAGCTCTTGTTGTTGTGCCTGACGTGAAAACCGTGGAGACACAGACGGTGAGGGTCACTCACCAACATGAGGCGTTTTCATTCCTCACAGGCTTTGTAAGTGACATCCCTATTGGCACGGTCTTGAGTATGACAATAAAAGGTAAATGCTCAGAAGTGTGAAGACAATGATTTAGGGTACAAAATGTGTAAGCTTTAACTTAGACCGGACCTGCGTTGGTGTTGAGAAACAAACAGAGGACCTGACGTGTGCACGCAGAGGTGACATATGACTACTCAGATAACGTCATCAGGGCACACACAACGCCAAGGATACTTGCAGAGCCAGAGGATTTACACACCAACACACAAGTGTACGGTATTACGGAAATTGCCATGTCCAGGATGACATGTGGGGATATTCTGAGGTGAGTAATACTTTACTGACCTGTTCATGGCATATGCTAACAGCATGCACAATGTAGCAAATGGCACACACATGACGTGGTCACACAGGGTCATGCTGTGCGGCTATGACACCTCTGTGACAGTGGGCATGTTCCTGTCATCATGTGCCAGTTCCCTGTACTGAATTGTGGCCCATTGGAGTGTTCATGTGCCTCGCTACATGTTGCAGACGTTAATCGTGTTGAAATTGTTGAATGCATGTGATGCACATGTGCATCATGATTGATGACATGTTGTGCAAGCTATTCACACATCAACTGAGGCACAGGGTCACAATCCCTGTGCTTCTTCAATGTCTGCCAAACCTGGCACATACTGATGTATGTGTGCCATGCCGATGTATGCATCCACATGGTTGACATGAGTGTAGACTACATCCCTGCTGTGTGATTTCCTGGTGTGACTCTCCCAATGGTGACATGAAGGTGGACAGGGACGCAGCCTACACAATCGTTCACTTGACCATGTCTGACGCAATGTACCCCAATGGTACGTGCGTGTGTACGCATCGTTTCCCTATCGCATTTAGGCTCTACGCGAGCTAAGCGTACCCCAATGGTACGTGCGTGTGTACGCATCGTTTCCCTATCGCATTTAGGCTCTACGCGAGCTAAGCATACCCCAATGGTACGTGCGTGTGTACGCATCGTTTCCCTATCGCATTTAGGCTCTACGCGAGCTAAGCGTACCACAATGGTACGTGCGTGTGTACGCATCGTTTCCCTATCGCATTTAGGCTCTACGCGAGCTAAGCGTACCCCAATGGTACGTGCGTGTGTACGCATCGTTTCCCTATTGCATTTAGGCTCTACGCGAGCTAAGCGTACCCCAATGGTACGTGCGTGTGTACGCATCGTTTCCCTATCGCATTGAGGCTCTACGCGAGCTAAGCGTACCCCAATGGTATGTGCGTGTGTACGCATCGTTTCCCTATCGCATTTAGGCTCTACGCGAGCTAAGCGTACCCCAATGGTACGTGCGTGTGTACGCATCGTTTCCCTATCGCATTTAGGCTCTACGGGAGCTAAGCGTACCCCAATGGTACGTGCGTGTGTACGCATCGTTACACCATTCAATGTGTAGCATTGGCAATGGCAATGTCACCGTACTTGTGTGTGAATTTTAAAAAATGCATAGGGAACAACTAGGGGAACAGTGTACTGTTCAAAATGCAACCAGGTTGTCATGGATACAGAGTTTTGTTAAACTCCTACAGGTGTCCTGGAAGAATCAGTTAGCAAAAAGTATACAATGTTGCGAAAGTTGTTGTTCAGCTCTGGCTCTATTTTCAAACCATGCATATGTGTGTAATGGGCTTAGGTGTGATGTGATTGGATGGAACATAGGATGCAAATTATGGTGGCCTATCACACACTACTCCTTGGACTCACAGACCCTCTGCAGCACAGATATAAGGCAGCATGTGGCTGTGGGAGGTCACTTGCCTGCACAACATTGGTGTGCTAACCACAGCTGCTGTCTCTGAATCCTCTGGACCCTGATCAGCTGAACATGGAGAGGGCACCTGCATTCACTGATGGTGAGAACAAGGCCCTGCTGGATGCCCTCCTGCCAAACTTCAGCAAGCTGTATGGGAGACCAGAGGATCAGGTGAGTGATGTGTGCAATACCTTGGAGTGTGCACCTGTTGTGTGTGTGACATCATAGCCACTGTGTAGTAATAGTGGATAGATGCAATGTTGTTGTGAGTGAGTGCCAGGGTGCACAGTGTTGTTAGAAGAGAGTTATTTGTTGTAGTGTGGTGTGTGACAGCATGTCATGTGCTGCATTGCACCCAGATATAGCATATATTGTTCAGTGAGTGTCATGCTCAAAGAGTGTTTTACAGCCCTCATGTCATCTGTAGATTTTCAATGTCATGCAAAGCAGTTGTGTTAGCACACAGGCCACATACTCCTGGACAATGATGCTAATGTGTGTGCCATACGTTGCCCTGTTGTCCTCATGTATTTTGTGCACATATGGGTGTCTTGGGAACATGCACCAGGTATACTGATGTTCTGTAACTTTACATTTGTGACAGGTATCTGCCTATGAGAAGGGTGAAATCTGGGTGGACATCGCCAGGGCTGTCCGGAGAGAGGGGGGACCTCGCAGGAGGCTTCGAAACATAAAGAAGAGGTGGCAGGACATCCGGTGCTGGAGCCGCCGCATCGCCCGAGTCCAGCTGAAGCTGGAAGCTCCACGCCGGCATGGCGGCAGCCGCCAACTCACCCCCAACATGCTCCGGGTCCTGGAAGTGGTGTTCCCAGACCTCCATAGGCAGTTGCAGGAGGGACAGCAGCACGAAGGGGGTAGGTACATGTCTGTTTGTAGTCATGTGTGTGTGAAATGGTGCCTGAAGAGCTCTAAGGCATGGTCACACTCCCATAGTTTGAGTGGTGTGGTCAGACAGCCAGTTCATGCATTGGAATTCGATTGTCCCTCTGTCAGCAGCTGCTTCTTTACATGCCTTGCCCTACTCCACAGTAGAGGTTTGCTTTGGCTAATGCTTGTTTTTGACATGTACTCCTATGGTGCAGTGTCTCAGATTGCATCTTCCTTTGCACATCATCATGTTGTAGGGGGGTATGTGACACCTGTTCGTACCTTACATGTAGCACCACATGTGCACTATGTCTGCCCTTCTTCATATTGTGGCACTGTTCTTGAGTCTCAACAAGTGTTTTATGCACAAGTCAGCCTCAGTGGCCTTTGTCCATGGTACACTTTCTAATTATCTTGTGTTAGCTACAGGTGCACAATGTACATGTGCTATATTTTGGGCTTCTGCATACTCACACTGGGCAGTGCGTGTGTGCATATTCTCAACATTTGTTGCATGTTCTTTGTACATAGTATTGATGGTTTGCCACACAATGTGACTTTGGATGTACAAAGCGGTGATGGCAGTGTGAGGTGATGGAAGACTTGTTTCAGGTCCCAGGATGGCATCACATGGCAGTTCGCCCAGGACTTTTCTAATGTGGCACAGAGTCAAAGCGAATCAAACATGACCAGGTCTTGATTTGGGTGGCAGGGTTGGCTAATGAACTGTTATGCATCATCAGCTATCCTGTCGTCAGGCAGTGGATCATGATTGTGTCTCTCATACAAGTATTTTCCTTGCCTATACCTTGTCTCCTACCTTACATTGAGCGTTGTGTCTCTGACATTTCTCCACAAGTCGAATTGTCATTATGAAGAGTTATGTGTCATGTGACTCATGATGCATGCCATGTTGAGGAATGAGGCCAAATGATTTGCAGCTGATATGTCTGATGTGTACAGGTGACTGATATGTTTTCATTCTTCTCCTTGCTCACAGCATCATCATCTGAATCTGGAGGAGACACAGGCGCGGAACAGGCGGAGGGACACACCGACAGTGCCACCTGCTTTGAGGTGTCAGAGGGAGGCAGTGGCACAGAGTGGGAGGAGAGTCTGCAGGCTGGACGACATGTGATTGACACATCTTACCATGCCGACGAATCCGAGACAGACTCTCAGGAGGGGGTGGAATATGCAGCAATGGTCACTCATTCATCTTTGGCTGCCCTCCCCTCCTCCAGTCCCATCTCCAACCTCCCAGTCCTTGGTGTGCCTAGGGTCCGTGCTAGCCCCCGTGTCTCCTTTGTTCCCGGCACCGCAGCCCCTGCCCCTGTGTCCCCTGCTGCCCTCAGTGTTGAGACAGTGGACCTACTCCGGCAGATTGCTGTAGGTCAGACATCCATGCTGTCTGTCCTCCATGGACATACACAACTGATGACACAGGTGGTGTCGTTCATGGAGGGCATGTCATCAGCCATGTCTGATCTGCGTCGGAGTGTGGCTGCCATTGAATCAACACTGACGGCACCTCTCTACACCCAGCAGCATCTGTCCCCCCCCCCTCCTTCAGAGCCATCCACCTCTGCCTCTCACATACCTACACAGCATACACGCACACGCCACAGGTCAGACACACCCAGCGCACAAACACAGCATAAGAAGCTCAAAGCTCCACGCACACAGTCTCAAGGGCAAGTAGGCACACCCACAGGGAGAGGGGAGACACCTCACACACGCATCCACACACCCAGTAGGACAGACTCACAGCCCTGTACCTCCACCCCCAATGTGTCCCCAGGTTCAGGTGGTAGTTTTTCCGCCCTGGCTGAGGTGTGCAGCCAGGTTTTTGAATCTACTTTCGGCGAAGCCCCAACCAGTGTGGATGAATCCACTACACCTGCACCCACTCCACCTGTCCTTCCCTCTCCTGTCCATGCGGTGCCGGAGGATTCCACAGATGGTGCCCCCATAGTCAGCACAGCTGATTAAACGCCATGTGCAGGCAGGTTTGTGTGAGATGACACCCATGGAGCCACAAACTGTTGCAGAGACTCTATAGGACTGGCCTTTGGCCTTTAATGAGCGAGGACTCTCATTTGCTTTTCTTTTGTGATTCCGCTGAATAAAGCTAATTTTTTCATTTTCAGATTTGTAGTTTGTGTGATGATGTCTGTGACTGCTGGGTGCCTGGGAGCTGGTGTGATGTTCACATTTAGGTCTACTAAAATGAGTCTATCTCCTGAGGGTAATGAGGTTGCAATGGTATGTTTTTGATGTACGAGCTGGGCAGTGGTGGGCACTCTGATGCTGGGCAGTGGTGGGCACTCTGATGCTGGGCAGTGGTGGGCACTCTGATGCTGGGCAGTGGTGGCCACTCTGATGCTGGGCAGTGGTGGGCACTCTGATGCTGGGCAGTGGTGGGCAGTGGTGGGCACTCTGATGCTGGGCAGTGGTGGGCAGTGGTGGGCACTCTGATGCTGGGCAGTGGTGGGCACTCTGATGCTGGGCAGTGGTGGCCACTCTGATGCTGGGCAGTGGTGGCCACTCTGATGCTGGGCAGTGGTGGCCACTCTGATGCTGGGCAGTGGTGGCCACTCTGATGCTGGGCAGTGGTGGGCACTCTGATGCTGGGCAGTGGTGGGCAGTGGTGGGCACTCTGATGCTGGGCAGTGGTGGGCAGTGGTGGGCACTCTGATGCTGGGCAGTGGTGGGCACTCTGATGCTGGGCAGTGGTGGGCACTTTGATGCTGGGCAGTGGTGGCCACTCTGATGCTGGGCAGTGGTGGCCACTCTGATGCTGGGCAGTGGTGGCCACTCTGATGCTGGGCAGTGGTGGCCACTCTGATGCTGGGCAGTGGTGGGCAGTGGTGGGCACTCTGATGCTGGGCAGTGGTGGGCAGTGGTGGGCACTCTGATGCTGGGCAGTGGTGGGCAGTGGTGGGCACTCTGATGCTGGGCAGTGGTGGCCACTCTGATGCTGGGCAGTGGTGGGCACTCTGATGCTGGGCAGTGGTGGCCACTCTGATGCTGGGCAGTGGTGGGCACTCTGATGCTGGGCAGTGGTGGGCAGTGGTGGGCACTCTGATGCTGGGCAGTGGTGGGCACTCTGATGCTGGGCAGTGGTGGGCACTCTGATGCTGGGCAGTGGTGGCCACTCTGATGCTGGGCAGTGGTGGCCACTCTGATGCTGGGCAGTGGTGGTCACTCTGATGCTGGGCAGTGGTGGCCACTCTGATGCTGGGCAGTGGTGGGCAGTGGTGGGCACTCTGATGCTGGGCAGTGGTGGGCACTCTGATGCTGGGCAGTGGTGGCCACTCTGATGCTGGGCAGTGGTGGCCACTCTGATGCTGGGCAGTGGTGGCCACTATGATGCTGGGCAGTGGTGGGCACTCTGATGCTGGGCAGTGGTGGGCAGTGGTGGGCACTCTGATGCTGGGCAGTGGTGGGCAGTGGTGGGCACTCTGATGCTGGGCAGTGGTGGGCACTCTGATGCTGGGCAGTGGTGGGCACTCTGATGCTGGGCAGTGGTGGGCACTCTGATGCTGGGCAGTGGTGGGCACTCTGATGCTGGGCAGTGGTGGCCACTCTGATGCTGGGCAGTGGTGGGCACTCTGATGCTGGGCAGTGGTGGGCAGTGGTGGGCACTCTGATGCTGGGCAGTGGTGGGCAGTGGTGGGCACTCTGATGCTGGGCAGTGGTGGGCACTCTGATGCTGGGCAGTGGTGGGCACTCTGATGCTGGGCAGTGGTGGCCTCTCTGATGCTGGGCAGTGGTGGCCACTCTGATGCTGGGCAGTGGTGGGCACTCTGATGCTGGGCAGTGGTGGGCACTCTGATGCTGGGCAGTGGTGGCCACTCTGATGCTGGGCAGTGGTGGCCACTCTGATGCTGGGCAGTGGTGGGCACTCTGATGCTGGCCAGTGGTGGCCACTCTGATGCTGGGCAGTGGTGGGCACTCTGATGCTGGGCAGTGGTGGGCAGTGGTGGGCACTCTGATGCTGGGCAGTGGTGGGCAGTGGTGGGCACTCTGATGCTGGGCAGTGGTGGGCACTCTGATGCTGGGCAGTGGTGGGCACTCTGATGCTGGGCAGTGGTGGCCACTCTGATGCTGGGCAGTGGTGGGCACTCTGATGCTGGGCAGTGGTGGGCAGTGGTGGGCACTCTGATGCTGGGCAGTGGTGGGCACTCTGATGCTGGGCAGTGGTGGGCACTCTGATGCTGGGCAGTGGTGGGCAGTGGTGGGCACTCTGATGCTGGGCAGTGGTGGGCACTCTGATGCTGGGCAGTGGTGGGCACTCTGATGCTGGGCAGTGGTGGCCACTCTGATGCTGGGCAGTGGTGGCCACTCTGATGCTGGACAGTGGTGGGCACTCTGATGCTGGGCAGTGGTGGGCACTCTGATGCTGGGCAGTGGTGGGCACTCTGATGCTGGGCAGTGGTGGCCACTCTGATGCTGGGCAGTGGTGGGCACTCTGATGCTGGGCAGTGGTGGCCACTCTGATGCTGGGCAGTGGTGGGCACTCTGATGCTGGGCAGTGGTGGCCACTTTGATGCTGGGCAGTGGTGGCCACTCTGATGCTGGGCAGTGGTGGGCAGTGGTGGGCACTCTGATGCTGGGCAGTGGTGGGCACTCTGATGCTGGGCAGTGGTGGGCAGTGGTGGGCACTCTGATGCTGGGCAGTGGTGGGCACTCTGATGCTGGGCAGTGGTGGGCACTCTGATGCTGGGCAGTGGTGGGCAGTGGTGGGCACTCTGATGCTGGGCAGTGGTGGGCACTCTGATGCTGGGCAGTGGTGGGAAGTGGTGGATGTGTTTACTTTACACCAGTTAGACAAACGTTGATATAGCAGTCGTATGTCCTATACGTCTATTACACTGGTGTTGTGCGGTGACGTACCGTACCCCGAGCTGGATGACATACATGCGGTACGTATGACACTGGTGTTGTGCGGTGACATACCGTACCCCGAGGTCGATGACGTAGGTGCGGAACGTCTCCGTATGACACTGGTGTTGTGCGGTGATGTACCGTACCCCGAGGTCGATGATGTAGGTGCGGTACGTCTCCGTATGACACTGGTGTTGTGCGGTGACGTACCATACCCCGAGGTCGATGACGTAGGTGCGGTACGTCTCCGTATTACACTGGTGTTGTGCGGTGACGTACCGTACCCCGAGGTCGATGACGTAGATGCGGTACGTCTCCGTATTACACTGGTGGAGTGCGGTGACGTACCGTACCCCGAGCTGGATGACGTACATGCGGTACGTATGACACTGGTGGAGTGCGGTGACATACCGTACCCCGAGGTCGATGACGTAGGTGCGGAACGTCTCCGTATTACACTGGTGGAGTGCCGTGACGTACCGTACCCCGAGCTGGATGACGTACATGCGGTACGTATGACACTGGTGGAGTGCGGTGACATACCGTACCCCGAGGTCGATGACGTAGGTGCGGAACGTCTCCGTATTACACTGGTGGAGTGCGGTGACGTACCGTACCCCGAGCTGGATGACGTACATGCGGTACGTATGACACTGGTGGAGTGCGGTGACGTACCGTACCCCGAGGTCGATGACGTAGGTGCGGAATGTCTCCGTATTACACTGGTGGAGTGCGGTGACGTACCGTACCCCGGGCTGGATGACGTACATGCGGTACGTATGACACTGGTGGAGTGCGGTGACGTACCGTACCCCGAGGTCGATGACGTAGGTGCGGAACGTCTCCGTATTACACTGGTGGAGTGCGGTGACGTACCGTACCCCGAGGTCGATGACGTAGGTGCGGTACGTCTCCGTATTACACTGGTGTTGTGCGGTGACGTACCGTACCCCGAGCTGGATGACGTACATGCGGTACGCATGACACTGGTGTTGTGCGGTGACGTACCGTACCCCGAGGTCGATGACATAGGTGCGGTACGTCTCCGTATTACACTGGTGTTGTGCGGTGACGTACCGTACCCCGAGGTCGATGACGTAGGTGCGGTACGTCTCCGTGTTACACTGGTGAAGTGCGGGAGTGTGTGGTGCAACGTACCCAGACATGACAGTCGTGCAATGGAGATGTGCCCGTGTGGCAACACGTACAGGTATGTTGGAGTTCGTTGTACTCACCTTCTGCGCCGTCGTCGGTTTCTAAATACGAGGTGGTGGGCGTACAGGATAGGGATGACACGGACGATGGCGTTCATGTCCTGCTTGTCGTGTACCGGGTGCCGGTTTTGCCGGAGTGTGGGTTTACGGTAGTTTGGAGCTCTCGTAGCAAAAGAGCCGTACGGAGTGTGTTCAACACGGATCGTACTTCCTGGGTTGGAAGGCGCAATCTATTTACGTACGGACGCTGCGTGGTGCGTCAGCCGACTGCAATTCGTATGGATTTCCGATTTGTACGGTGTTTTTTACGAGTCGTAGGGAGTGACGCTTTCATTTGTGATCGTACTTGCTGAATCGTACGGGGACGCCTACAGGTGTGATTCGTACGGGGAAAAACGCTCCGAACAGCAATTCGGAGCGCTTTTTACCGGATCGGAATCGACACCCTAGAAGCCTGCATGTTAATGACTGCAAGGTCTGGAAATATTTAAATGAAGGTCATGGAGACACTGCTACACCATCAATTATTTTTTATTTATAAGTCAGTAATTTGGCACAGTTGGGAAATAAAGACCTTTGCAGAATTTGGTAGTAAGGTGTTGGCAAAAACAAGAGGCTAAATAATGTGAAAAGTTGATGAGAGGTTGAATGTAAGAATTCAACAGGTCAGGTTAGGGTTTAGGAAGGGAGTCAAACAAAATATTGAAAAGTAATTCAAGCAAAGCAGAAAAATGTACAAATAAAAAATGGATAGTTTAAGAGTGTTTAAGTACCTTAAAACACCTAGTAGTAGATAATAAATAGATGCAACCCTCTTTGTATCACAGTGCCCTTCAATTGTGAATTTGTGGCAGGATGGAAAGCTATAGCATTGAATAAAATGAACACTTCAACATTGTTACCTCCATAACTATAACACATAATAAAACACAGTTAACATATATGAAAGATCAAGTGAATAGGCCATCTTTGACTTTGTGGAGCCAAGGATCTCTAGTATGTTACTTCTGAGAATATACATTTAAGTAATATAATCCAAGCAGGAGGGCACTCACAGGTAGTTATTAACCTTTTGAATGTCCAAAGAAAAAGACCAGGGCTCAAACCATCATCGATCAATAACTAGCTGGGAGTTCCCTCCTCTTTGGAAAATATTGCTATTGTGAATTGTACCCTTACAATTTGAGGTTAAATTCACAAGATTGTTTGTTAGATGTTGTTAGTCCTGGCTTCCTTGGCTTGGGTTCCCCTGACTTTTTTTCTTTCTGAACTCCTGTTTTTCTGACTTCATTTTTAGCATTCTGGGCACTTTACCACTGCTGACCATTGTTAAAGTGCAGGTCCTCTTTCCCTAAAACAAGGTAGCATTGACTTATCCACAATTAGCATATTCAATCTATTTATTAGCCCCTAGTAAAGTGCACTACATGTGCCCAGGGCCTGCAGCACAAATTGTAACACCCACTTCAGTTGTGGTGTAGTTCCTATAAAACCTATACAGGATCTGTGCGTTCGGCTAACGTACACGTACACTGTGGGACTGGTGTCAGACTGATTCTAAACACCCGCACCGGGTGTATCATCTAGCTTACAGTGCCATTAGAATCTCCTCCTACCAAGGAGAGAATAGTTCTTGGCAACCATCGAGCATGACAACCCTGATCCCTCAGGACCGGGGAAACAGTGTACTATTTTTCGGTCAGTAACTCATGCTCAATTAGTCTGAGAGAAATACACAGAATAAACAATCTGGAAGTTTTTCAATAAGCATTTATTGAACAGTCGTTATTCTAGTGTAAAATAGATGAGTTGCAACAACCATTAGACAGTAACAGACATAAATGATTAGAAGCACTATGAAAGTAAAAGGATGGTAGCCTTCTACCATCTTGCAAGAATCATGAATACATAAGAGTATATAAATTACATGATAATAATTGTGCGTAATAGTGCGTACTCCTACGATGCCTTCCTAACTAGATGTACCTAAGTGTACCTAGCATGTGTGTAGGTGTTAAGCCAAGAATACCTCTAGGATAAAGTCAAACCCATTACCCGAAGTGAGACTCTGTGGGACTACATCTTGGTTTCGGGTTGTACACCCCTCAAGGGATGTTAGCCCACAGCAAGCTGGAGTGTCTGCATGCAGAACCTCAGCATCTCACATCAGTGTGTCGGCCAGGAAGTTCTGGTCTCCTCTGCCTCTCTTAGCAAGATGTGGTGTATATATACCCAAAGGTCTACCCAGGAGTTCTACCTCGCTGCATTACTTTGTCGGACTTTAGATGACGTTGAGAATGAACTTTGTACATAGATATTATGCAGGAGATGTTAGTCCTGCTGTGCTTCCAAGAATCCTCATGCATAATGTTTTAGGTTTTTACCAGGGAAAATCTCCCTACCTGAATGCAGTGTCATATCTAGGTAAAAGGTCAGTCCCTAAGAATCGTTATGTATGTAATGTAGGGAAGAATGTAGGTGAAGGGTTACGATGTTACCTGAGCCTATATTAGGGTACCCACATGGAATATAGCACAGTAGTCCATTAAAACACCTCTCTGTCCTTCCATTGCAGAATCTGTGTGTGCAGTTTAAACTGCCATTTCGACCTGGCAAGTGAGCCACTTGTCAGGCCCAAGCCTTCCTTTTGTAAACATGTAAGTTCTCCTATGGTAGGCCCTAAACTTCCCCTAGGGCAGGGTGCAATGTATTTAAAAAGTTGGACTTGTATTTTTAAGTTTAGCGTGTCCAGGTTGTGAAAATCTCTTAAACTCGTTTTTCACTACTGCAAGGCCTATTTTGCCTTTAGCTTAACATTAGGGTGTAATTTTCTGTTGAGACAAGATAGAAATTTCAAGTTAGGTGTCTCTCGAGTCAAAATTTGTAAACATAACTAATGGTGAAGTCAGATTTTAAATTATATGTCTGAAAATTCCACTTTTAGAAAGTTGTAGATAACAGTTGAGCCGTTGTGCCCCAGAGTCATGATGCACTGCCTATATTGGCAAAAGACGGTAATATCACACTATAGATCCAGTAAACAACCAGTAATTCAAGGTAATCCATTGTTATCCAACGAACTTCACAGAGAGGCAAAGTGAATTCAGACTTTTAATGTTGAAGAAATGCCCATCCAGTTTTTTTTTCTGGAACACAATAACGTACACTTTTGATCCTGGGTAACCATGTGCACATTCCCCCAATGCATTTTGGGCTAAAAGCCCTTAATCAGGGGTCGCTATGATAAAAAATGGAAGCTCATCAGAATAAAGTAATAACATCTTTTAAACATAAAATTGCCAAAATTAAATGTTTTAAACATAAATTCACCTTATGATATAAAATAAGCTATTTGTCAGCCATAAACATATGCAAGTTTAAACTGGCACTTACTAAAAAAAATACAATTGTAATAATACAAAACACAAACCATGCTGCAATATGGCAAAAATAAAAATATTAAATGTTATTTCCCTCGTGAGAAAATAAATCATGAGTGATGCATTGCCTTGTAGTGAATGTCTGGTTTTCAGGGTCACAATTTGGATCAAATATAAAGTGTGATTACACATTTTAATCACTGTATAAAACATGTATTGATTGTAGAATACTAGTTTTGGGAATTGTAGTGAGTTTTAGGTGATTTTACTCGGTGAACAATTCCTGATCCTCTGCTGGAATTTGATGATGTTGAGAGAGAAAACATTTTTATCTAATGATTTACATATAGATATTATGGAAGGTGCTCCAAAAAGTAATATAAGAGCACAGTTTCTATAAACTCACAAATATCTTCCTCAGCCATGTGAGAAAAGTGGGCTGTCAGTTCATTCCCCAGTGTTCTATTGATACTTCACCACAGACCTCTATCTATTAACAAAATAGAGCTCTAACATTACATGTAGCTGTAGAACTGATAGCATTTCTTTCTAAGGTAGCTGCAGTAAATATACAAAACAAGAGGTTTCATTTTGTCACAGAAATTATGGTTAGTGTGCTTCAAAGCTAAAATGAAGGCACATTTTCTATAAGTTCTCAAATATCCCCCAATCCATTTTTCATAAAAAGGCTGCCATGCTGATTGAAATAAGTACTTCCAGCACCAGCAGCACTCTTCAGTTGACTTCCCAGTGTCCACTGAAGCTTCACCAGAGAGTTGTAATGACCAAATAGAATGCTATCATTTTGCATTCAAGACAAAAGTGAGGCATGCCTGAATTCCATTTTGTTTGCATAGAAGCTGTGGACTTTAAAATCTTTCTGGTGAAAGAGCTTGAAGTAAATGAGCAAAGACATTTAACCAGTAAGTTGAAAATCTGAAGGTAAGTATGGGTGTTTAGTCATTTGAGGTGTAAAATATGTTTAAAGGAGCTCAAATTAGATAAAGAGAGAAGTCACTACTCAAGTACAGTATTGCCTTTCCACTTTTGTTTACTCATGCTACCAGTCAATAGTAACATTTTGGCACAGTTTGAAGGATTCTTTTTTTTTGCCTTCCATTTAAAAGCATGTGAGTGGGAATATATTTATAATCATAATTTAATACATTTCAGTAAGCTGTTTACAAGCATATTTAAATATTTTAAATCAATAGATATTTTCTCTAGTGGGTTGTGAGACCCTCCATAGGAGTTGCTGTTTAAACATTTTAATTTTTACATTTCCCCAATCATTGTTGGTAGTACTTTCATTGCCCAACTCAAATGTGCACTGGTTTCGAAATATTTGTTATACTGAGTTAAATGTAAGAAAATGATAAAGCACATTTAAAAATATATGTTTATTTTATATAAAAATGTTGCTCTGTTTTACCTTATCAACAAAAACATTCAAAGATAATTATTAAAAAGTAACGTTATAAATCATACAAAACAATGAGACTTATTTTGAAACACAATGGTAACTGTCTTGGACTACACAATTCTGAGGGGCAAAACATTTAGTAAAACTAACAAATGTAAAGTATGTTTGTGAGAACTCATTTAGACCTTATTGAAGCAGAGTTCACAAACCTTTTCATGTACATATTCCGCCTTTTGCATAGGAAAGTGAATAATTCGACCTACTTGTTGTGAGCGTTGTAAACATTATAGTTCTTTATGAGAACTCTGTGGCCGTAATAGGTAGCTGTATAGGAAGGAAGTCATTTCTGAAGTACAGGACACTTTGTAACCTAGGGACCTGTGAAAAGTGATGTTTATTCATACAGTAGCTAAAACCAGGAGTTGCAACAGCTGCAAGCAAAAGTCCACTATATAGCAGCAACTATCTTATGAGACACTCTGTGACTATTAAAACGGAAAAGGGGAGTACTGAAAGGGAGATAATGCTTAAACGTTCACAAAGGAAGGTTGGGGCGTTCAGAGAATTAAACATAATTCCAGTGAAAACATGCAGTCTATTTGCACTATACAAATTAACCGATATGAGGGAATCATATTTCAATCCCAATAAAGCTCAAATGAGAAGCACATGGAAGTGAAAAGCAGCGTCTCCTGTATGGAAGATGACCGTTGTCTTTTTTGGGGCATAGCTGTCACTTTATGGGATGATTAGATTACAGTAAGCATTTTCATTGATCTATGCAAAGAAGTGCATTTGGCTGACAGAAAAGCTCAGCAGGAATTGCCCCTGAAATGTATGAAGCCACACCTGGGTTCACAATCAGTGTGGTGTTTGCATACCGGTGTTTCAGTTAAAGGCAGCAGGCACTCTCTTACTTCATCAAACAACTTTTTTTGGACAATAATATAACAGAACTGATTGCTTTTTAAGTTTATTAACACTGTCCAATGCTGCAGGTCTTTTTCTTCCGCAACGTCTACAGTCTATTTGAAACAGACAGTTAAGCTTAATGGAGAAACTATCTGTGTTCCGGGGAAGCAAGGTGGCACCCCACATTGAGCCAGTTTCCTGAGAAGCAAGTCTGTTAGGGGCGTGCATCCTTTGACATCCTGCCGAATAAGTGGGACACGAACCTAGCTGAACTGACTTTACCTGTCCTGATGCTCAGCAAACACAAGACCACATGTGACCCTTGGCACTATATGAGAAGGCCACTTGGTAGGAAAATTGTCTACATTGGGCATTATTTGGGGAAGAAAACCAAGCAGTTGATATCATTTTCTGAAGCAAAGCACTCTCATATGGGTTAATTTCGTAGCAATTTATTTCAACAATCCTAGCAAAACTAGGGAAGTGTTGCATGAACAAGAACTCATATTAAGCCGATTCAGTTGAGGAAATAACAAGTAGCATGCTGACATGTCTCTAAGCTTTTTGCATTAAGATTGCACAAATGCTTGGGTCTTTTCCTGGACGACTTGATCTCAAGAGTTTCACACTTCCCTGGAAGGGGTCCACGTCCTGCAATGTGATCCACAATGAATTCCAGAATTCAGCAGCATCACTTGAATTCCATGTAGATCTTAGCATCTAAGAGATGCATCCTGGAATTTATGGTTTTGCCTAGATAGAGGCAAAATGCAGAGAGCTAGAACATTAATTTAAGAGAGCAAGAAAAAAATCCATTGAAGCAGTTAGTAATCGTGTGAAACTAAATAGAGCTCACATCACCACTGGGGACCACCTGAAGCATACATTTAGAAGTCATAATTTCAGAGTCAAGGGGGCGTGGTCACGTGCCGCAGCAAGATGGTGGCTTGGTGCTGAGCTCCACTCGGATGCGGAGCTCTTTGGATATTTACAGCCTTTATCAGCAACATTGGAGTTCTGCAGACGTCTTCCTGATGCCACAGTGAGATCGGAGCGGCATTCGGAGCCGTTCCGACATTATGTTAGCTCCTGTGTGACCCAGTGGCGGTGAGCATCTCTTCAGTTTAATGTGAATGGCCGCCATTTTGTGCTTGCCGCTCAATGCTTCAGACCTCCTACTGAGGTAAAAATGGCGTTTTGATATTTAACGCGCAGCCACGTTTTTTTTTTCTCAATGACAATGTCATCTTGACTTCTTTTCCAATATGAAATTTATTATAGTTTGCCTTGCTCATTTCCTGAGGCTCTTTGGAATTCATTGTGCTCATTCTTAATGTCCAGCACATGTGAGAGCCTCATGTTTAATTTTTGACTATCTACATTGACTCTCCCTATAAAGAAGAAGAGAAAGGGAAGGGGTATTTTTTCCCTCTTTTTCTTCCTTTTCCATATGTCTACTGAGTAATTTCTTTTTTTTGCAACAAGAGGGAGTGAGATAATGTTTTTCCTTGGCTTACTAATATATATATTTTAAATTTTTTAAATTTTATTTATAGCAGTTTACAAGAAAAAAACATAGAGTGGTACATTCTCATGTGGTTGATCATACTTATCATCCTGTGTCAGGGACGGAATCAGGTGCATAAAGAAATTATATATAGTTCAAACAGTACTCACAATTTGCAGGACCGAGGAATCTGATCCATTCAGGGCGATAACAATGCATCATATACAGTACAGGCATTACAATAAAAATAAGAGATCAGAAGAGTGGAGAAGGAGCATACTAGACCATCACATACGACATCCCTGCACATCCACTTTGTTTTACACCAGTACACATCTCAACTTTACATCTATTGTATCCACAAATAGGAGGATAACGCCCAGTGCATCTATCTTAGTAACGGGGAGGCCTCTTCCTCTCCGCCCCCTGTATCTTGTGCAAGATTGTGCAGTGATTCTTCTGAGTCCGACTCTGCAGTACCTAGAAGGTAAGTTTTCAATGGTCCCCATATATCCCGAGGTCTACTAGTCATCGGTTGTGTTTCAGCATATATGGCACTTTGCTCCTGGCAATATATAACGTCATTTAGCCACTCCTTAATCTTCGGAGCTCTGCCCCTTCCCCAGCGACATGCCAATCGTCGTTTAGCTAACAGTAGGGCGATGGCCAGGAACCTTCTACATTGCTTGGGTAGTTGCATAGTGTAACCCAATAGTATGATCAGTGGGTCTCTATCCAATGTAATCCCTACCATGGCCTCAAGAGCCGTATGCACCTGCGTCCAATGTTCCCAGACACCAGGACATTCCCGAGCCAGATGCATAAATCCAGCCCCCTCTCGTCTACACCTTTCACATCTGTCGTTGTCAGACAATCAAAACCTTTATTTCTTAGCTGGAGTATAATACAGTCTCTGTAAAAATCTATAATGAATAATTTTGAGCCTGCATCTAGCTGATATGTTTGCTGTAAGTCCACAACAGTAGCACCACAGGGCGTCAGACACCTCCTGTCCTATATCCTCGCCCCACCTCCTACGAGCTGATCCCTCAAGCCCTTGCTTCAATGCCCTGATACTGCCATACATTCTAGAGACCAAGTGTGTCCCATCCTGTGACCCTAGCATGCAATGCAATGGGGTGAAAATTTTCTGGCTCCTGAGGATAGTCCGGCAGGACTTCTCTCATCCCCTGTCTCAAACGGATGTATGACATTACAACGCATGCTTTTACCACGCATGCCTTTACAACGTGGTTTTTACAACGCATGCCTTTACAACGCATAGTGCTTCGGGACGCTGGATAGTGAATAGTTTAATTTACTATTCCAACTCCAGTCCCCGTGGATAGTAGGGAAGGTGTTGGATAGTACATTAAACCTATTCCCTATCCTAGAGCGCCCCCCAGCGCAATGCGTTGTAATGGTTTGCATTGTAAAAGTTGCGTCGTAAAGGCACTGCGTGATAAAAGTTACGTTGTAAAGGATGTTTCCCGTCTCAAACCTGCATAATAAAAGATATCGAGGGGTGTAGGCTGTACATCTTTAAAAAACAGCTCCATAGTGCGAAACTGACCCCCCCAGGAACAGGTCACCCCAAGAGGCGACCTTGAGGCGTCGGCACATTGCTTGGAACCCCTTTTCCTGCAACAACACCATTTTGGGACGATAAGTCAGAGGTATTCGTGCAGAATATAAACACGTTATTTGAAACATCTTTGCAATTCGTTTCCAAGCATCCATTATGCACGTCACCGTCGTGGGCGGTGTCTCTATATTTGCAACAGGGCCATGTATAAGGCCATTTAAGGGGAGGGGATGTGCCACCCAATCCTCCACCGCTATTTGTGGCATGTAAGGCGTAGGTGCCATCCAATGATAGGTGTAGTGAGCCTGTGCAGTCAGATAGTACCCTTCGAAATCTGGAATATCAAAGCCGCCCTTGTCGTAAGGTTGTGCCAGGACCGACCATCCAAGTCGTGGTTGCTTGCCACCCCAGAACAATCGTAGCAGCTCCGTGAGCAGTGTTTTATAGAAAAAGGCTCCTGGATAATAGGGGCTGTTTAGGAAGAGATACAAGAAACGCGGCAGGATCACCATTTTAATGAGCGAGGCCCTGCCTGCCATGGACAACGGCAAGGAGATTCATCGCGTAACACTGGAAGTTAACTTAGTAATCGCAGTTCCATAATTAAGTCTAAGGGCCTCATTAGGATGGCGGGGGAACTTTGCCCGCCCGCCATCCTTGCGGTAGTAGGGACCACCCGCCATAAGGGCGGGGGTCCCGTCGGCAGCATTAGGATGCGCCCGCCACAGTGGCGGGCACATCCCGCATTCCTACCATTGTGGCGGGCGGTGCACTTAGCACCGCCCACCACAATGGCCGGAAAGGATGCTGTGCACTTTCATGCACAGCATGGCAGGCACCGCGCGGTGCCTGCCATGCTGTGCATGGAACTACTGGGGGGCACCATAGGCACCCCCCATGTGCACCTCCCACCCCCGGAGTCCCTGGGTTCCCGCAACGGGCCCCGCAGCGATTCTCTGCATGCCTTGGCATCCACAATTGCCCATCATAATATGGCTGGCGGTGTCTGATAGACACCACCACCATATTATTCCTTTTCCGCTCCGGCCGCAAGGCGACCGGGGTGGAAAAGCGGCGGACGGTCTTTCCGTCTGCCGAGGTCCCCCCCGCCATACTAATATGGCGGGGGGAAAACAAATGCGGATGTCGGGCAGATTGCCCCCGGCAGGCTGGCGGTAGCCTGGAGGGGGCAATCCACCCAACATCATAATGGACCCCTAGGTGTCTCATCCCTGTCCCTAGATATTTGTATCCCCAAATAGCGGAAATCAGAATGACACCATTCTAAAGGGTAGTCTAAAGGGAACTCTGAGACTGCAGTGGTAAGTGGGAAAAATTGTGATTTTCCCCAGTTGAGCTGCACTCCCGATAATCTGCCGAACACCCAAAATTCACGTAATAGGGGATTTAGGTTCCATTGCTGATCTATAACATATAATGTTAAATCATCAGCATAAAGTGAGATCGCAAGTTGATGCTGGAAGCATTTAAACGCACTATGACCATGAAGTTGTCGTATCCGACAAGCTAGCGGTTCTATCGCTATGTCAAAAAGTAAAGGGGATAGCGGGCACCCCTGTCTGGTCCCCCCATTATTGAAAGTGAGGTTGAGAGACGTCCATTTATAAGAACTCGAGCAGTAGGTTGAGTATAGAGGAGTTGCAAACAAGAAATAAACAATTTAGGAAATCCCATTCTTTGCAGAACTCCGAATAGGTAATTCCATTCGACCGAATCAAACGGATCTAAAAATACCGCAGCAGCCGAAAGTTCGGGTGCTATAGTCTGTATTAAGGAAAACAGTGTGCGGATGTTATGATTCGTACATCTATTAGGGATGAACCCAGCCTGATCCGGGACTATAATCTTCGTCATTAAGAGGGACAACCTGGTAGCCAGTATTTTAGTTAAAATGTTCGCATCGCAGTTGATCAGCGAAAGCGGGCGATAAGAGTCACAGAACAGCGGATTTTTACCCGGCTTCAAGAGGGATGTTATAACTACTTCTCGCATGGATAGGGGAAGTACTCCAACCTAAAGTGATTCCTCAAAGACCCCACGCAGTACTGGGGCCATAATGTCAATGTAACATTTATAAAATTCCGCAGGCAGTCCATCGAGCCCTGGTGCCTTGCCATTCTTAAGGGACATTATCGCCTCTCTGATCTCGTCTAATTCCAATAGAGCGCTGAGGAATGTCCTATGTACATCACTCAGCCAGCATAATGCAATATCCCCCAGGAAGTTGTCTAATCCCAACTCCCCCACACTCTGCATAGTGCTCAATTGACTATAATGCGATGCAAATATATCCAATATTCCCTCAGTGTCCTGACATGTCCCTCCCTCTGGTCCAGTTATTTCTGAGATACAAGTACTAATTTGTGGATGTCTAATAAGCTCTGATAATGCCTTCCCAGGCCGTTCGCCTTCGCAATACCTCCTTGCCACCCAGTGGCGTCCTCGAAACGTAGCCTCTCTAGCAGCTTCCTCCTCATACTCCGATAACTTAGCCCAAAAATTCCCGTGCACCTTCCCCACCTCTCTCTGCATCATAAGCACCTCCAACCCCTTCAGTTCCCGCTCCAAGGTACATATTTTCCTTTGTATATCTCGTAAGACCCCAAAGGTCTTGGAAATACAATACCCTCAGACCGTAACCTTAAAGGCTTCCCACACAAGTTCGACACCATCCACAGAGCCTTTGTTGCGAAGAAAAAATGCAGCTATCTCCTCCCCAAGTTTCGTCTTGAACACCTCATCCAGCAAGGCATTAGGCTGCAGGCGCCATGTCGGCCTAGGTCTATCATATCCAGGCAGCCGCAACTGCACCCAAACCGGACAGTGATCAGAATATGTTCTGGCTAGGTGTGCTGCCCCCATCAGTCCCATACTCAGTCCTCTGGAAATTAAACAATAGTCAAGGCTTGCCCATGTGCCAATGTATGATGTGAAGTGTGTTCCCTCCTGCCGCGTAGGGTGAACAAAGCGCCAACTATCTAGCAAGCCGCCCTCGTCCACAATGCCCTGCAGAGCTTCTCCTGACCGGCTATTGTAGTGTACAGCCCCATCAGCTCTATCTGTGTAGGGTTCATGGCCACATTAAAATCTCCCCCCCAAACAATATGCGTTGACCCTATATTTACTATGCGTCCCCACAATGCTGTAAAGAATTCTGGTGTATCAACATTAGGGGCATAACAGTTCACAATGGTCATAGTATCAGCTCCCGTCCTTCCCCATACAATAACATATCTCCCACATGGGTCCAATATTTCTCCTAAAACCTTGAAGGGCATGGACTTTTTAATCAATTTGGCAATGCCCCTGACGTACGATGAGTAAGATGAAAATAGCCGAACGTGCGCCCATCTACTATCAAAGGTGTTGTGGGACTTTGGATGTATGTGCGTCTTTTGTAATAGTGCAATATGCACCTGATGTCGGTCTAAGTATGCCAAAACCTTCCTGCATTTCCTCGCATCGTTCAGCCCTCATACATTCCAAGTCAGGATCGTCACAGACAAGTCAGATCCATTCCCCGTCATCCTGACTCATGTGTGATATATAACAGTCTAGCACCATAAGTCACATTCCCGTCCCCCAAATCAGTGCTTTCATCTGGACCACATGTAGTACCTTACCACCCTTTATACAAAACCTTTTTCAACCCCGCTACCCCCCTCCTACTGGTGCATCCCAACCATGCCAACCAGAAACCACATCCTTCCCCCCTCCCCTCCCAACCAACGGAAAACACAATGCAATAGGGGTAATCCCATTGGGATTTTCACTCCAGGTGACGCACTGAAACCTTGCTTCTAGCCAGGGAGTCACCTGTTCTAGTGAGACCCCGGTATCAGCAAGGGCGCCTGGTTAAAGATTCTGAACAGACTGCGCCCCCCACACCACAACCAGGGAATGATTCAACATTAACAGGAAGTGCAGCCCAAAGTAACATATACTTTTATACATTACAGTTGTCCATTGTCCGCAACATGTATAGCACCATCACACCATCGAGCAGCGATCCTCGCCTCCACAGGCGAAAGCACGGCATTACTGCATATGATCATTCAACATCCGAAACTGGTGCTTCTTCCAAGTCTTCCCGTTGTACTGAGTCATTTTTGGGACGTTTAAGCGTTTTTAGAAATTTCTCCACCGATTGTGGCGTCGTATGTATAGTTTGTTTTCCCTGGTGAGTAACATGCAGTCGGGCAGGGTATAATAAAGCATAGGCCACCTGTTCTTGTCTCAGCTTCTGCTTTACTCCATTGAAATTTTTCCTCTCCTCTTGCACCCGTACTGTGAAATCCGGAAATATGGTAAATGTGACTCCATCATAATTAAGTTGATTCTGCTCTCGAGCCACTCTTAAAACTGCGTCGCGGTCGCGGTAATTAAGAAGGCGTGCTATAATTGGTCGAGGAGGTTCCCCTGGAGGTGGACAAGGGCCGAGCGATCTATGCGCCCTCTCTACTATGAACTGGGCAGATAGTGTACCTTCGCTGGTGACCGCAGTCAGTATCTTTTTGACGTACTGTTCTAAGCGCCCCATGTTGGTACTCTCAGGCACTCCTAAAATTCTCACATTATTGCGGCGGCTGCGAGCTTTAATGTCCTCGTTTTTAGCATCTATTATTTTCATAAGCTTATCCATTTGAGTCACAGCTGTCTTCAGTTGCTCCGTGACATCTTCTGAGTCCTAGATCCTCTGTTCAGCCTCCTTTTTTTGGGTATCATGGTTATCCAATTTGTGTGCAATTGTGTCCATGTGAGACGTGAGCGTGTCCACCTTGTCTGCTATTGTTGCAAAGCCTTGCCTCATTTCTGTGAGTAGAGTTTGCATATCGCTGTCTGAGCTCGTGGGCCTGTCAGCCGTCACCTCGGGCGCATCAGTCCCCTCTTCCCCAGGTGATTTTTTTGAGTTACATTTAGCCTCAAACTTGAGGCGAGGTTGCCGAGAGTCCAGTCGACCCATGTCGTAGCTACAGTTCACTCTCACACAGCACGAATGTGTCTTGCAATATGTGATCTTAGTAATGTAGGTTAGACCGCTGTCCACCCTTTTATGCTTGGTGATGCTTCCCCTCCGTGAGAACAGACCCCTCGAATCCTTGCGACAAATCTTCAGCCCCCACGTTGCCCACTCAACACTACTGTATGTGTGGAGTCAGTAAGATGACGCAGCCATTACACTTACAATCAGCATTAATCTAGTCAGTATAAACAGTCATTGGCGTCTCATCAAGCACCTCCTCTTATCCGTGCTCGTATGGTATGACGTCCTCGGGGCTCTGTTAGGGAGCAGCGGTCCTGCAAAAACATTGATTCCGGTAGCATGTGGCTATGTACTTGTTGAGCTACGCCAGTCCGTACCTACTGTTCGGCAAGGCAGGGTACATAGAACTCAGTGGTCTGCAGGAACAAAAGTCAGTAGCTAGGCCAAAAAAACCAAAAACATAATAAAAATGAAATCGCCACTGTCCACCAGAAACGCTGTATAGCGAGACAAAAACGCGGCACCTCCGCCCCAATTACAAGCCAAGTTGTAGTCTTCTCAGTGAGTGGCACGTACTGTATCCAGCTTTAGACTTTCACTATGGCCGCCGCCATTTTGTGAACCCTGTAGACTCAGTACTTCACCTCCAATCCACCGCTGATATCCCAGGCTCTCTCGTATGGGTAATGCTGCACGACAGCCAGCTGAAGCAAGGCAACGTCCCCGCCTGCTCCTTCCGACTGTCAGATAAGTCCCATCTCAAAAATAGGAGGACTCGCACAGTCCAACGGCCTGCACACCCCTATGAATCCACGGCGGTCGCGTAGCTGCTGCAACCCACTCCAAGCACCACACGTCTGCAAAGTTCAATCCGCCAGCGCGTCGATGTCTCTCAGAGGGCACACTTCTGCCACAGGATAGGAATCACTGCCGCCTAGCTCCCACCGCTTTCTGATAAGACCAGCAATCTCTGTCCGCTGCAGCCAGCCGACTGTGTGAGCAGCCTCAGTCTCCGTAATGGCCGCCGCCATATAACAGTGTCGATCAATGTACTTCCTCGCCTGCGTTGGTGTGGGTATTCGGGCTTTAGCTCCTCCACCCAGCCCGCTGCGTCTCAACAACGGCCTCTCTCGCCCTCTCTGTCGTCCGAAAATACCACGGTACAGATGTTCAACCATTCACTCTTGCGCGGCCTGCGGCCCACGTGGAGACTGCGACACTCTCGTACCTGTTGCACCCCGATCCGAGCTCCACACCACCACAAGGGTTGCGTCACGGGTATAGTACCAGCTGCCAGAATCCTCGTAGCTGCTGCAGGACGCTAGAATCACTTAGTCCGCCTGCACCACCAACATCAGTCCGTGTAAGGGCAGCACCCGATAGAGTATTAGGGGATCGCAGACCCAGGATAATTTTAGGATATTAAACCGGACTGCGGGAGCCTCACGCATCCACGGCCATTCTGCCCGTGCGCCACCTAGCACCCCTTCCTTGGCTTACTAATATTTCTGCTACAACCCTCTCCATTTTTTGCTGTATGCCTAATTAGCTTATTGACAGGTTGAGACCTCCTTAAGCTTGTATCAACGTGCAGTCATACTGTGGTCTCTGCTAAGGGTCAACATTGCCCACATAAAAGTGAGTGCTCGTTATCTTGAGCCTGTCGCTTGCTTCTTCAAGTCTTCAGTTGAGTAGGAAAGGGTGTTTTCCTATCATATGGGCAGGTTGAGATCTCCTTTAAAAGTTGTTTATCGTCCTGCTAGACATTCTATGATGTTCATTGACATCTCTCCTCCTGTCAGAGCTTCTTCTTCTGGTACAAAACCCAAGAGGGTTAAAAATTACCCCTTCCTCGCCCATTTTGTCATCGCATAATCCTGTCCTTGATACTATTTTGGATGAGGTTAGGGATTTGAACTCTTTTATGGCCGCTACTAAGGAGAAGCTTCAACAAATTGAAGATAGATGGATTACCATGGAAGCGAAGGTACTTGACATAGAACAGCGTATCAGTGATCTACATGATGTTTCTACTAAAATTCCTATATTAGAACAGGAGATTCAACTTCTTAAACTTCATACTGAGGACCTTGAAAACAGCAATAGACTTAATAATCTCTGTCTTTATGACTTACCAGAAAATTTGGAGGGTCCAGATATCCTCCTTTTTCTCAAGAAGTTTCTGCCTGAGCTCCTTGATCTTCCACTAGAGCCATCACTAAATATCCAGTGTGCTCATCGTCTTGGACGTATTCAACCAAACTCTATTAGACCTAGGGGTATTATAATGTTATTTCTGGAGTTCACAGATCTCATGCATGTACTTCAAGCAGCAAAAGTAAAGCATCGCCTTGTTTGGTATGGTCATACAATTTATCTTTCTCAGGATATCCCCAATGCTACTAATGCCAGAAGGAAGGAGTTTCTGGCCCTCCGTCCTCAGAGGAGTCAGTTAAAAATTTGTAATGGCATTTTGCACCCTTGTTTGTGTAAAATCACTCATAATGGTTCTTCTCGCTCATTTGATGATCCTGTTAAATTGAGGTCTTTCCTTCACAGTCTCTCGCCAAATTCTGTGGATAGTTCTACTCAACATCTCTAACTCCTATTTTTCCATCTATTTAACTGACTTTGTATGACTGTTCATTTTCCTACTTCTTAATTTCTATTCCTCTGCTGGTCCATTTGTCTTCGGTGCTGTTATGCTTCATGCTCACTTTGTTTACTTTTTTCATAGATCTGGATCTTTTTCCTACTATTTTTTTTCTCGTATTTTCTGCCCTTTATGTATTCTTCTCTGTTTGTCCCTTTTCTTTGAAAGTTTTTTGTCTGATGCATGAGCCTATTGTTTTTTGTTGTTCTTCATTTTGTTTTTCATATTCATCTAATGTGTTTTTTTTCTGTTTTCAGCTGTTCTCCTGAAGTGTATGATCTCCATGTATGTATTACCTTCCCTTCCCTCCAATATGTGTAATTTTGCTACGTGGAATGTTCGTGGGCTTGGACACCCCGTCAAAAGGCAAAAGGTACTTTCTCATTTGTCTAAACTGAATTTTCATGTTTCGTTCATTCAGGAAACTCATTGTAATGATATAGAATCGCTTAAATTAAAAAGACAGTGCGAGGGTCAAGTTATTTATTCTCCAGCCTCCAATCGGAAGGGAGGTGTTGCTATACTGTTTCATAAGTCTCTACATGTACAAATTGAATCTACACAATGTGATACTGATGGACGTTGGGTAATGGCTAAGATCTTACTTTTCTCCATTGATAGTCCAAATATTATTGTTGCTGGTGATTTGTTCTATGTTCAGAACCCTTCTTTGAGCGCGTTCGTGGTAATACACTTATTTCTGGCTTTACCCATAACTCCATAGAGACCAAACTATCAGCGTACACTGATGACATTCTCGTATATATGTCCAATCCTATTACCGCTCTCCCTCCCTTTTTATATGAAGTTCAGTTGTATTCCAGTATCTCTGGATATAAGTTGAACTTCTCTAAAACAGAGGTTCTGGCCTTGAACTCCCTCTGCTATCAATATACGTTTAATGATACTAACTTTACCTGGTTCCCCACAAAAAATAAATATCTTGGTATTTGGTATTCCTCTGCCCTATCTACCACAATTAGTTATACGTTTAATGCAATATTTACCAAATTACAAACATTTCTTCTTTCTTGGTCACCCCTTCATTTGTCATGGTGGGGAAGACTGGATACTATTAAAATGATGATTGTTCCCCATGTCCTTTATACATTATCCATGTTACCTTTTCGGATTCCCGTTTCATATTTTTCACATATTAACTCTATTTGTATTAAGTTTTTATGGAATTTATTTGATTTATTTATTTATTTTCCCCATTTCTAGAGAGCACTGTTACCCGGAGGTGTCCTGGCGCTAACGTGATTGAACCAGTGTATGTAGATGGATAGCTTTTAGTGAGTAAAGAGCCAAGTTTTAAGCGCTCTTCTGAAAGATAGCAAGTCCGACGACTGTCTGATGTTGAGTGGTAGTCTATTCCAGGCTAATGCCGCGCCTAGGGAAAAACTCCTGCCTCCCCATCTTGCTTTCTTGACTCTAGGGACTGATACCAATGCCTGCTCACCTGATCTAAGGGTTCTTGTCGGCTTATACCAGTAGAACAGCAGCTTCATACATCGGGACCAAGGCCATGCAGCGCCTTAAAAACCACACAGAGTGCCTTGAAGGTAATTCTTTTCCGAACTGGCGACCAGTGGAGTTTCACCAGATCCTGAGCGACAGATACAAACTTGGGGTGTCCGTGATCAGGCGGGCGGCTGCATTCTGCAGGATCTGGAGCTTACTTAGCAGGCCCTGTTGGGCATTCAATATAAGGCTATTGCAATAGTCTAAGCGTGAAAGCACCAGTCCTGTAACCACAGTTTTCGTCTGCTCTAACTCCAGAAATGGCAGCACTTTCCTTATTGTTTTAAGGATGAAATGTATAGATGAGGAAAGAGCTTTTATCTGTGGTTTGAAGGATAATGAATCATCCACCAGTATCCCTAAATTTTTCACCGTTGCCACTGGGGAAGGGGGGGGGTTCCCATTTCATCTGGCCACCATCTCGGGGACTAGAAGTTGTCCTTGGACCCAAAGAGTAGCACTTCTGTCTTTGACGAATTAAGCTTTAGACAGTTTTGAGCCTTCCAATTGCCCACTTCTCGTATGCAGCCTCTAAGCCTATCCGCTGTGCTGTCCATTTCGCCCGGCCGCAGTGACACCACTATCTGCGTGTCATCTGCGTATGCTGTGAGGTTAAAACCAAAGGATCAAATAACCGGTGCTAGGGTAGAGACATACACGTTAAAAAGGGTCGGGCTCAATGAGGACCCCTGGGGAACTCCACAAGGGAGCACTAATGGACGTGACTCAAAGTCCCCCAGTGCCACCGTCTGAGTCCTGTTGGAAAGGAAGGCTTGTAAGATCTTCCATGCCTTTCCTTGAATTCCGCAAGCCCTCAACCGGTCCATCAACAACTTGTGATGGACCGTGTCGAAGGCCGCGGAAAGATCCAACTCTTCAGATGTCTTCCACAGACTTGATCAGAGCGGATTCCGTGCTGTGTTCTGCACAGAAACCATGTTGGTATGGATCCAGATGTTCTCCTATCCTCAAGAAGGCGCTTAATTGCGTGTTTAAGGAGCCTTCCAAGATTTTGGCTGGAAGGGGTAACCTGGCGATGGGCCGGTAGTTATTCATCTCGGCTATGTCCAGGTTGGGTTTATTTAGGAGGGGTAGGATGGAGGCTCGTTTCCATTTTGCGGGAAATTCCCCATCCTCCAGCATAAGATTGAGGAGGGGAATAAGACCAGCAGCAATGGTGGCGGGAGCTAGTTTGACAATTGTGGCAGGGCAGGGGTCATGAGGGGAGCCCAATTTTATCTTCTGTAGTTGGCTCACTACCTCCTTCTCGCTAATGTGGGTAAATTGTAGGAGTTTTTCCGAATTGTTGTCTATTTCTGGCCCATAATAGAGGGACGAGTCCTTACTTGACTATCTAAAGGAAAGAAGATTTTTCCACTTTTTTCCCGGAAAATGTAGCCAGGTTCTCACAGAGTAAGAGACTGGGGGGCACCTCTATGGTCTTGGGGACTGCCAGGGATGACACCGTCCGGAATAATTCCTTCGGGGCATTACTGGTTTCTCTGATCCGTTTCATAAAAAAGGCTCTTTTTGCCTGTTGTATCCTCTCTTTGTAAGCTCTTTGCTCAATATTGAGACTTTTTTTGTCTGTCTCAGAGTAAGTTATTCACCAGGCTCTTTCCCTTTTTTTATACAAAGTTTTGTGGTCCCTGATCTCTTTAGAGAACCAAGGGGCGGAGGGATTTGAGTGTGTGTAGTAAATAGTTTTAGGGGGAGCTAGTTGTAAACATGCCGACTCAAGCCACTTAGTATATGCTGTGGCCGCTTCCTCCACATTTCCTGAGGGGGGCGCCAAGGAAGTTTTTAACACACCCTCCAACACCTCACCTTTTATATTGTTCCATTTCCTAACTTGCCTTGGTACATTTCTGGCTCTAGCTAATCTCGCGGGAGGGGCTAGCGTAACATTAAAATAAACCGCTGAATGATCGGACCAGGGGACTGGCTCCACTGTTGATACGTAAAGGCTAGGATGGTTTGAAAAAATCCCGTCCAGGGTATGTCCTGCCTTGTGAGTCGGACCACAGACCCATTGCTTCAGACAAACATCCCAGTATTGCCCTTGTGAAACTCAAGTGTCCCAAAACAAAAGGTGGTGTGTGTTTTCCTGACTTGAAATCATATCACTCAGCATTTTTAATTCGTCAGTTTTTTTGCCTTAACTTCTGACTTTGCTGATAACCCTATCCCTCGCTGGATTGTTTTTGAACAATTGCAGTTGCACTATAATTTGCCCAACTCATTTCTTCATGAGTACCTTTTACTATCACCTGCTTTGCAGTCATATTTAACAGTTAATGACTTTCCATTAGCTTCTCCCTCACTTACTCCTCCCACATCAGTACATAGTATTTCTCAGGACCATAAACCTAAGGCTGCTTCTATTTATAAGATGTTGTTATTGCCTGTTACTGAACGTTCTAATTCTCATGTCGAATTACTGTGGTAAGCGGGCTTATCTTTATCACTTTCTATTCCTTCATGGGATACATTTTGGATCAAGTTATTCAAAACTTCCATTGCAGCCCGCATCACTCAATCCCTATACGTCATTTACTGTAGAGCTGTTATTACCACTGCATGTATTTCCAAGTTTTCCCCTACTTCCTCTTCCATTTGTTTGTCCTGTTTGGTGTCCACTGGGACTTTAATTTATCAATCATATGAATGTTCTAATGTAATGAAGTTTTGACAATCTATTTGGTCTAAATGTATGAAAATATTTCAATGTAAAAATCCATTATCAATGCAAAATGTTTTTCTAGGTTCCGCCTCACCTACTTTAGATGTTTCTTCTTTTCGTGCCGGTTTTTCTGGCAAGAAAAGGCAATCAGACACTGTCTTTGGGGGTAAACAGCAGGGCTACCATGGGTGCGAGGCTGCCGAATGGCGTTGTGGGGGCACCTATGGTGCCCCTCTTTGGATCCCTTTACCCGGTGACAGGCACCTTGGGGTGCCGGCCACAGGGTGCAGGCATGAGCTGCACCCCTGCTTTTCATATTCAAGCATGCTTTCTATTTGGAATACATGCTTGCATTGTGAAATATACGAGTGCGACCAAGCCCTGTTCGGTCACTTCGTACTAGCAGGGCCACAACCGATGACAGCAGGTCAGTCGGTTACGGCTCCTGAACGATGTCAGATGGACTCAGGTCCATCTGACATTGGAATCGGCCCCAAAGTTGGGGCAATAAAATAAATGGTTAAACAGGCAGCTAGTGCTGTCAACTAGCAAATTGCCTTCATAAGAAAAAGCAGCTTAACAGCATTAAGGACAGTCTAATGCTGGAGCACTGTCCTGAAATAATTGATCGCAATATAAAGATGGGGTTTAATCTAATATGATAATACTTAATGGTGAATTTACCAATCTAACTTAACAGGGTGCTCAACACAGTCACAGTCTTTTCAGTTAGGCTGGGACATTAGAGCACAGGTAGATTGAGACAGTATTAAAGTGTAATTATCAAACATCTAGGTCTCTGAAAATACTTTCAACAGCTGGTTCCTCTTGCACATGCTTTGGCGAGTTTCGCAGATTGACAGCAAGAGAAGCAGGCTACACAGAGACCATTGTGCTATCACATAAAGCGAGCATGCAGTGTTATATTTAAAGCATGGTCTGTCATTTCAGTTATTCTTGGTGGTTTTGTATTATTCTAGGTGCTGAATTCAACCCTTCTATTGATGGTACTATCGGTAGTTGGTCAGAATGGCTGCAAATTCTTAGCATAAAAGTCATACAGACCAATGAATATGCAGGTCACTTAATCTGACACACCTATGGAGGTAATGTAGCCCAGAGAAAAGGACTTTTATGTTTTATTCGTACTCCCATCACAGATTCTCTAGGACTGGCTGTATTTTAGTGGATTGTTCTCACTGGTAAGCATTTGCTAACATTAGACCTGAACCTAGTAACGTGCCAGCATTCATATGCGATACCATTTTAATGAATCACTACAGAATTTCTGGAGACTGAACGACTAAGTGGTGAACGATTACACCACAGTTGACCATTTTAAGACATTTGCTGCGATTTTTCTGGCTGCTAATATGAAGTCTATATCATCACTATAAGTGTTTTTGGGAGTGTTGAAGGTGTAACGGATATCGGTCATGGTAGGTCATAGCTCTAAAAAATATGGAAGTTAACTACAGATTCCAAGAACTAAAAGTAGAAATGACATGACTGGAGCGAATTATAACATATATGAAAGGCATAGCTCTAATAACTGAATAAAAAAAAAGAGCATACTCAACCAAAAGATATACTCAGTGTTGTTATTCATATTAGACTTCACTCTATGTCCGAAAACATATTTCTACCATACATATCTTGGGAGCCCTATTCACTTACAACAGGTGTTACTGAAAAAAAAATTCTAAAGAGGCCCATTCAAAAGAATTAGGAGAAGCCTCTGGATATGATGGTTTCACTGCAGCATTGTTTTTTGTAATATTTATTAAAGATATTTGAACTAACAAAGCATGGTGTGACACAGTTTTAGACATATTGGCCTCGTCTAAGAAAGGAGGGCTTTAAAGGTAATATGCTATGGCTACTAAAAATGACAAATGGTTGTTTTTCAGTAGAATTTAATAGGATGTGCCACTTTTGTTTGCAACCGTAGCATCATGTGTTGAAGTGAAGAAACTACTCAACTAAGCACTTAGCAACCCAATAACACAATATCATAACTTAGCAGAATAGCGAGGAAATGACCATAACCAAAGCAACACAACATAACAATACAAACATAACACAGCAAAGGTACATCATAATAACACCAGAATGCACCATACGATATCCCAATTATACAAAAAAGACATAACTTGCCAAAAATAGAGCATACACAAGAAAATGAAGCATCATATTTCAACACAATAACAGAAGACAGCACAGAATCAAAGTAATGCAAATATGCCACACAAATTTACACAATGTACTAATATAAAATGGCAAATTAGTACAGAGCACAACAAAGCAACCACAAGAGAACACACCACAAAAACAACAGTAACACAAAACAATACATTAAAACAAAGACATTCATAAAACACAAAAATAAGGAAAAAGTTAAAAAAGACACCACAAAACGAGACAATATACAATACAAAAACATAGCAACCAAAAAACAAACAAGACTAATAGAACTCAGGAAAACACAACAATCCAAAAAATGCACCAACAAAAGTACACAACAACTTAACACATCAACACAACACAAATTCATTTTTGGAATGTAGTGTAGTTTTGTTGCTGTTTTTTGTTGCATAATGTGTAGTCTGGAATGTTGCTTGTTCTTTTTTTACTGCTATGTTGTGTGTTTGCATTAAATTGTTACTTTTGTCTTGTGCTATATTATGGTCAAATTGTTGAATCGTTGTATAGTTATGATGTGGTGTTTTATTTTATTGCATTTTATGTTTTATGTGTGTTTTGTGTTTAGGGGTTTTCTTGGATTTTTTACTTTAAATGTTGGCTTGGTGGGTTACTATTGTATTTATGTCATGCATTACAGTTGCAGTATTGTGTTGTGGAATTGTATTGTTCTTGTATGGAGCACTTTGTTGTACTTGTTGTGCCTTAACTGTGGTCTGTCATCCTAATTGTGCACAACTATTCTGGGGGTGGTGTGGCTTTCAAAGGGTGGAGAGAGACACACTCTCTTTCAGCTCCCTGAAAGGCTGCCCACATCAGCAACAATCTGTGTGTAACTCACCAGCATAATTCCAAGAATATCAAAAGGACCCCGACAAGGCATGCATGCAATATGGTGGTTGAGTTCTGATCGAGCAGACTGGGCCTACTGGGGCAGACGGTGGCCTTGGACAGAAAAGCTCAGCAGGAATTCAAAAAAGAGAGATGAAAGATGAGGAAAATTGCTCTCTGAAGAATTCAATGACAAAAGGAAAATCCTAAGATTGTTGTGAGATATATAGCAATAGAACCCAACTCTGAGTAAGGAGGAGGATCTGAAAATATAAAGAAAATGGTATAAATCATCCTATATTTAAAATAAAACCATCTGCTGTCAAAAAATAACTTAGTAACATCAAAAATCATCCCAGGAACGGATTTAGGGTGGTGAAATATACACCACCCTCTCAAAGACACAGAAGGGCCCAACTGCCAAGCAGAAATGCAAGGAATTTCCAAATTTATTTTTTGAACATGGAAAATAAATTGAACTTTCCACAACTCCCATACAGAAAAAGAGGCTATGTTCACTTTTACAAAAACATCAGTAGAAAATTGGACACATTTAGGGGAAATTCCATTTGTGAAAAGCATTCAAACCATCTAAAATCTTCCATTTTGAGACCATATTCCCATTTCTCTGAATCCATTGAACATCAACTCGAAAGGAAATATCTAAATCCATCACTCTGCTGTGAATGAAGCAGATCAGTGACCTTCTACTCCAGGGGAAACTTTCTGACTGTCTCAACTTGGTGAAGTAACTCTCTAACTGCAGAATATTGAAGCCAATATGGAGGATCATATGAATGTTCTAATGTATAGAAGTTTTGACAATTTATTCGGTCTAAATGTATGAAAATATTTCAATCTAATAATCGATTATCAATGCAAAATCTTTTTCTAGGTTCCGCCTCACCTACTTTAGATGTTTCTTTTTTTTGTTGTTTGATCTTTTTATTGCATTAGCATTCGAAGTGATTTTGTCCTGCTGGAAAGATAACCCTAAATTATCATCGTTAACTTGGTGGAACCATATTTGTGATGAACACAGAATTGCTAATGTTTCTTCTCTTTCCTCATCTCAGAAAATTAAATCTGACCTATTATGTTTACCCATTACTCAATATTTTTCTACATATGCACCTGCATCTTAGCTTTTATCTTATTTTTAATTATTTCCCTTTTCTATACTTATTTTATATTTTGTATCTCTCCTCCCTCTCTCTCTCTTTTTCTTTCCTTTCTTTTCTTTTCTTTTCTTTCCTCTCATTATCTCTTTTCACTTAAATTACTTACCCATGTTTTCTTCTTATACGTTAATTGTTGTATTTTATTCACAACATGTTCATTTGCTTGATGATGTTTTTATTTTCTTCTTTATCTGAAAACATAATACCAATTATTAAATACATTTTTTTAAATAATTGCAGAGTCATAGGGGCCGATTTCGGTTGGAAAGGCTCCGAACGATGGTCGGAGCCCTTCCAACCAAACCGAAACGTGTCGCACAGATTCCTTTCCGACTGAGCCATTCTGATTGGCTCGCTCGGAAAGGAATCTGACTCGGATTTCCGGATTGCGGACGAGCCTGTCCGCCATCCAGAAATTCCTCAGTACTCCCCCGCCGCCTTTTTAAGACCGAGGGAATACAAAGGCAGTTTTTCACTGCCTTTTAGTTGATCAGAATGGCTGCAAATTCTTAGCATCAAAGTCATACAGACCAATGAATATGCAGGTCACTTAATCTGACACACCTATGGAGGTAATGTAGCCCAGAGAAAAGGACTTTTATGTTTTATTCGTACTCCCATCACAGATTCTCTAGGACTGGCTGTATTTTAGTGGATAGTTCTCACTGGTAAGCATTTGCTAACATTAGACCTGAACCTAGTAACGTGCCAGCATTCATATGCGTTACCATTTTAATTAATCACTACAGAATTTCTGGAGACTGAACGACTAAGTGGTGAACGATTACACCACAGTTGACCATTTTAAGACATTTGCTGCGATTTTTCTGGCTGCTAATATGAAATCTATATCATCACTATAAGTGTTTTTGGGAATGTTGAAGGTGTAACTGATATCGGTCATGGTAGGTCATAGCTCTAAAAAATATGGAAGTTAACTACAGATTCCAAGAACTAAAAGTAGAAATTACATGATTGGAGCGAATTATAACATATATGAAAGGCATAGCTCTGATAACTGAATAAAAAAAATTTGATAAAAACAAAAATCTTGTACACAAGCTCATACCTGGGTGATTAATCACAACGCAAAACTTCTTGGAGAAAGAAATAAGGAAGGCATAATGGCAGACGTACATTTAAAATACTAGATGAATACAAATAATCTGTCTGCTACAAAGAGCATACTCAAGCAAAAGATATATTCAGTGTTGTTATTCATATTAGACTTCACTCTATGTCTGAAAACATATTTCTACCATACATATCTTGGGAGCCCTATTCACATACAACAGGTGTTACTGAAAACAAATTTCTAAAGAGGCCCATTCAAAAGAATTAGGAGAAGCCTCTGGATATGATGGTTTCACTGCAGCGTTGGTTTTTGTAATATTTATTAAAGATATTTGAACTAACAAAGCATGGTGTGACACAGTTTTAGACATACTGGCCTCGTCTAAGAAAGGAGCGCTTTAAAGGTAATATGCTATGGCTACTAAAAATGACAAATGGTTGTTTTTCAGTAGAATTTAATAGGATGTGCCACTTTTGTTTGCAACCGTAGCATCATGTGTTGAAGTGAAGAAACTACTCAACTAAGCACTTAGCAACCCAATAACACAATATCATAACTTAGCAGAATAGCGCGGAAATGACCATAACCAAAGCAACACAACATAACAATACAAACATAACATAGCAAAGGTACATCATAATAACACCAGAATGCGCCATACGATATCCCAATTATACAAAAAAGACATAACTTGCCAAAAATAGAGCATACACAAGAAAATGAAGCATCATATTTCAACACAATACCAGGTGACAACACAGAATCAAAGTAATGCAAATATGCCACACAAATTTACACAATGTACTAATATAAAATGTCAAATTAGTACAGAGCACAACAAAGCAACCACAAGAGAACACACCACAAAAACAACAGTAACACAAAACAATACATTAAAACAAAGACATTCATAAAACACAAAAACAAGGAAAAACTTAAAAAAGACACTTCAAAACGAGACAATATACATTACAAAAACATAGCAACCAAAAAACAAACAAGACTAATAGAACTCAAGAAAACACAACAATCCAAAAAATGCAACAACAAAAGTACACAACAACTTAACACATCAACACAACACAAATTCATTTTTGGAATGTAGTGTAGTTTTGTTGCTGTTTTTTGTTGCATATTGTGTAGTCTGGAATGTTGCTTGTTCTTTTTTTACTGCTATGTTGTGTGTTTGCATTAAATTGTTACTTTTGTCTTGTGCTATATTATGGTCAAATTGTTGAATCGTTGTATAGTTATGATATGGTGTTTTATTTTATTGCATTTTATGTTTTATGTGTGTTTTGTGTTTAGGGGTTTTCTTGAATTTTTTACTTTAAATGTTGGCTTGGTGGGTTACTATTATATTTATGTCATGCATTACAGTTGCAGTATTGTGTTGTGGAATTGTATTGTTCTTGTATGGAGCACTTTGTTGTACTTGTTGTGCCTTAACTGTGGTCTGTCATCCTAATTGTGCACAACTATTCTGGTGGCGGTGTGGCTTTCAAAGGGTGGAGAGAGACACACTCTCTTTCAGCTCCCTGAAAGGCTGCCCAAATCAGCAAAAATCTGTGTGTAACTCACCAGCATAATTCCAAGAATATCAAAAGGACCCAGACAAGGCATGCATGCAATATGGTGGTTGAGTTCTGATCGAGCAGACTGGGACTACTGGGGCAGCCGGTGGCCTTGGACACAAAAGCTCAGCAGGAATTTAAAAAATAGAGATGAAAGATGAGGAAAATTGCTCTCTGAAGAATTCAATGACAAAAGGAAAATCCTAAGATTATCGTGAGATATATAGCAATAGAACCCAACTCTGAGTAAGGAGGAGGATCTGAAAATATAAAGAAAATTGTATAAATCATCCTATATTTAAAATAAAACCATCTGCTGTCAAAAAATAACTTAGTAACATCAAAAATCATCCCAGGAACGGATTTAGGATGGTAAAATATACACCACCCTCTCAAAGACACAGAAGGGCCCAACTGCCAAGCAGAAATGCAAGGAATTTCCAAATTTATTTTTTGAACATGGGAAATAAATTGAACTTTCCACAACTCCCATACAGAAAAAGAGGCTATGTTCACTTTTACAAAAACATCAGTAGAAAATTGGACACATTTAGGGGAAATTCCACTTGTGAAAAGCATTCAAACCATCTAAAATCTTCCATTTTGAGACCATATTCCCATTTCTCTGAATCCATTGAACATCCACTCGAAAAGAAATATCTAAATTCATCACTCTGCTGTGAATGAAGCAGATCAGTGACCTTCTACTCCAGGGGAAACTTTCTGACTGTCTCAACTTGGTGAAGTAACTCTCTAACTGCAGAATATTGAAGCCAATACGGAGGATCTGAACAACTACCAACCACTTTCAAACCTACCACTTGTGGGCAAATTGTTGGAAAGCTATGTGGAGACACAAACAACACATCAAGGACAAAAACATTTTGAGGGAATATCAGCTGGGCTTTAGGAATATATGCTACACAGAACATGTTTTAAATATCATGGGCAATGGCCTGTGGATTTTCAACCCTAGAGACCTCTGACTAGTAATCTTTGGAATCTGTCCATTGTGTTTGATACATTCAGCCCTTATATTCTTCCAAAAATCCTGAAACAAAAGTGAGACTGGGAGATAAATTATAAACATAATATGCAGAAAATAGCAACATCTCACTCGTATTCTATTATGATGATGCTAGGTTTCTCAACTTTGCATCACCATCTCCTCTTCAAGGACATCGCTATATTAGCCACACCACTTAAAGAAAATCAAATATGGATGACATACCACAACCTCGAACCTAATCAACTTAAAACAGCGTTCCTGTTGATAATTCCCTAATGGCTCCACAAGCATTTAACAACATCTCTGAAATGTTGCCCATCTCGATAACACCACAGCAATTTTAAACAGCACAAAATCACTTGGCTTTATATTAGTAGACAGAAACGTAAATGTCCAGCGCCACATTAACTCCCTATCAAAGAGGCCACAACAACAACTGAAAGTAATAGGAGACATTAGGCACCTCATCTCAGAGTTGAATCTCAAACTAGTTGCTCATGAGCTAGTGTTTTCAAGACTGGATTATAAGAATTTCATTCTCCCCAGTATTCCAATGAATCCCAAGGAGCCTTTTAAGGCAACTCCTCACAGAGCGGCAAGACTCATCAAAAGTGCAAGGAGATAAGGCCACATCACCCCTCTATTGACTTCTCTAAACTGGACAGATAGTAAAATCAGATATCAACTGAAGCTTGCCTTTATTACATACAAGGCCATCAACACTGAAACACCAAGGTACCTCAACAAAAAACTGATCATCTCTGACAGCCAATGTGCTCTGAGAAGTGCCAACTCCTTGCAGGTGTAAATTTCAGATTTCAGAAAGTCCATTTCAGCAGCAATCAGAACTGTTGCCAACTTTCAAACATTTAAGAAAGAACCCTTGACTTTCATCAAAGTTTATGCCTGGAGTACGTCTACAACAACTATGCAGTGCATGGCATAGCATTGAAGTATCTAGTACTTATCCTTGAAACTTAACATTCTAAACGTGTCCATCTCCTCATTAGCCTTGTTCACACTTTGTAAAAACTATGGCTGGGCTGAGCTCATGGAGTTTCATTCTGCGTAATTCCACTGAGTTACTGAAAATTCGGCAATTCCGCGGAGTTCCGTGAGCAGGTGGAGTAAGTATTACCCCGCTGCTGCCAGCCTATGCACACCCTGGGCGTTCTTTTCGTGCACACAGTACTGTTAAAAACAGACTCCAAACCTGCATAAGTACAGTCTTGGGTGAATCACATGAATAAAGTGTGCCTCCTGCAGCTTTTTGTAAAAGCAGATCTGACACTGAGCATTGTTCCATCCAGTTCACATGATCAATCATCATAGATGAGTTCCGCCCCAACATCACGCAGTGAGGTCCAGCCCCACAGACAATTAGTACAGTGCTATGCAGTTTACAGTGCACAGGCTCCAGGGCCAGACTTGCCACAACAGCATGACACCTTTATCTCCCTTCACGGATTTGAGAGGCCACCAACAGTAGTAAAAGTACTCACCAGGCTGGCACTCAAATACAGACCACACACAGTTATTAATGCCAAGCATCATCTAGAACACAGTTCTTCAAACTGTGGGGCGCGCCCCCGGATGGGTTCCCAGGGGGGCGCAAAGGCCTCTGCAAGCATGTGTAAATGAAGACACCTGGAAGTGCAGCGATGTTTATCTGCTGTATTTCCAGGCTGTCTTCATTTACTCTGAAGCCCTCAGAGTTGCCGTGGGGCCAGAGGTCAGTGGGGGCTCGGCGCAGTGTCTGGAGTCTTATTAAGACTCCAGCACAACCGAGTATTTCACAGGTCTTTAAAGACCATTTAAATACCTTCAGGAACTGGTTATCGAAGCTTAGTTTTTTTTTTCTTTTTTCTGGGCCCCGACTCTGCCTATTCCTTATAATTGTATTATAAATTTACTGCTGTAGGGAGGAAATGCATTTCATGAGAAGGAGTACAAAAAAAGGGTTGCCAATTGAAAAAATGCGAGCCTTGTATGTTTAAAAAGCCTGCAAAGACCCTGCTTTGACACTTAGGGGCCGATTATGATGGCGGACGGACCTGAGTCTGTCAGCCACCATAGAGTAGGAGGGACCGTCCGCTGGGGCTGCGGCGGTACCTCCGTGTAGATTAGGATGTGACCGCCAGGGTGGCGGTCACATCCTCAATCTTTAACATTGCGGCGGGTGCAGCTTCAAGCTGCACCCGCCGCAATGTTAAAAATGCATACATTGCATTTGTATGCAGAAAGCGGCAGGCACCGCGCGGTGCCTGCCGATTACTGCATACAAATGCAGGGGGGTACCATAGGTACCCCCCATGTGCACCCCCACCCCCCCTTCACCCAGGGGGCCCGCAACAGGCCCCCGCAGTGAAGCTCCGTATGCTTTTCCACGGCGGAAAACCCGCCGTGGAAAAGCATTTCTTTTTGGGCATCCTAATATGGCTGACGGTGTCTGAGAGACACCGTCACCATATTAGAGCTTTTCGGCCGCGGTTGTAAGCCAATCGCAGCCGAAAAGCTGCGGACGGAAACCAGGACCCACCAGCCATCCTAATGTGGCGGTAGGTCTTTGGTGGGTCCGCTGCGGTTTTTCCGCATCCTCCGGGCCGGCGGTGGCTTCCGCCGGCTCGGAGGATGCGGAAAAAACGATATCCTAATCTACCCCTAAATATGGTCTTAAATAAAAAAATATGTATTCATTTGTAAGGTGACTTTCTGTCTGTTCATTTCATTTTCAGACATAAATCATTCAGGCAGACCTAGAACACATGTAAAAGTGCTTTATATTTCCTTTTAAAAGAGCGCACAGATAAGTGCTGAAAATAGGGCTTTAGGTGAATCTTTATTTTTGTAATGTCTGCAACATCAAAATAATGAGCTGGCAATCCTAATCAGAAGACTGGAAGTTTGTTGCGGGATCAGCACATTATTTATTTCACCCTCGATTCCCTGATTAATTCCATAATAGCAATAGTTTAACTTATATCTGAAACCCTACACCACATCAATAACATGCTGATCAACTTCAAGTGTCTGGGAATTCACCCTGCATTCAGACAACTCAGTGCTCATTCTCACCCTTCACTTTCACACTCACCCTGCACTCTAAGCACATAGTTAGGGCTTTCCCGCATTCGCCACATAATCCATCATCTGCAGCATAATTTGCAGATTTAAAAATGCAGCAACACATGTTACCTCGCAGTGGAAGGCCCTTTCTAAAGGTGGACATTGCTATATGTGGGTGTTAATGTGGTACTTATGAGGGGCAATAAAGGCCGGGACAATGTTAACAAGTGTAAAAATAGCAAAACAGTGCAGTTATGCTATCACAAAATATGCAGCATAATTCACCTTTGCTTGCTGCAGAATTGTCAACCATGCTGCATAATTTGGCTATGAGGTCCCAGACTGTAGCAGAAAGCACTGTGAATATGTAAGTCATTATTTTAAAACAGTACTTACATACTCTAAGCTAGGCTGCTGCAAAATGATGCAGTGATTGAGATAAAAACAAGTTCTTACAAAATATATTTTTTAGTAATAAGTAATCAAACTGTATCTAATGCAGACATTTTTGTAAGTGTCTCCACTATTCCAGATCCCAGCTGATAACTCCTTTACATTACATCTTAAAAAGAATAGATCTTCGCCACCATAAAGCTTTAAGCAGATCCACTGGAATTATTCAGCAGAAGAGGACAACATTATGTGGCAGGTTTGACTAAATTATGCGACAAGAAAAGGTAAATTATGTGGCACAATGCGCCACATTGTGTGGTTAGCATTACTTCATTATTTTGTCATTTTAACTCACGGTAACGCTGTCAGGGGAAATATTTCACTTTTCACTTCATTAGCACCAGTTTAACACCCAAATACAGCTGAAAGCAACTACAAGATTACCAGTCAATCTTTGCAAAGGGCCTTCCACTGCTCCGGAACATGTTGCAAATGCACTAAACTGATAATTAAGTGGAAAACGCAGCTACTGCAGAAACTCATAATTCCAGTGGCCCTGTCTTTAAGTGACTCAATCAATTAATGGCTGGTAAGAAGGCCGGTTTCTTTTTTAACTTTCTGCACTACCGCCACACACTTTCAGGCACAGGCATCTCAAAGTCAGTATTAACCATTCAGGGAAAGTTTTTTTGTGAAAACCGAGTCCATGGGGTGTCAGGTAGAAGGCCAGCAGGGTTGCATTCAGATTCAGAGCCCTAATCCTCTTGATCCTTGGGGCCTCACAGAAATGGTCTAGTAAAGCAGCAAGGTTCAAAGATATTGTCAAAGAGAAGGCCCAGAATAAGGAGCACTGTATGCAGACTCATTTTTATGTTTACAAATGGCCAGAGACCGCTTCTTCAGAGAGATATCCCAAAGTAGGTGACGATATAAGTGTTTATGTTTTTTTTTAAAGGGTCAATCATTAGTGAAGCTGGTACTGTTGCCAACTGTGTAAGTGGCCACTGCTGGTTATCATAAAGGAGCAGATGCAGCAGGACTGGGGTGGTAGGAATTTGGGGGGCCCACTGCATCACTAGTATGACTGTCTACCTTTAAAAAAAGGGGCATCAGAGCCTATTGTTCTTTCAAGCATTAGGACACAGGTGATGATCCATCATGGTGGGGACGAGGTAAAAGAGGCAGAGGAGATAGCCTGCTACTCAGGACTGCAGTTATCATTAGTGCAGCAGGTAATGTTGCATTCGGGTCAAAGAGTATGAGGGGCTCACAACACCCCAATTATAGGGAGTAGTTTGTTTGGGATATCTGTTTTTGTTTGATGCATTTGCTGTTTTATAAGTCTCATATTTGGGGCGGTTCATAAGCTATAGAAAAAGTATACCTGAAATCATCTCATAAGCCCGCTCTCTGCACGCAGCTATGTCCCTCCCGCTCCCCCAATCCTTCCCATAAAGTTTTGGAGGGGGGCCCGACCTCAAAACATTTTGCTTAGGGGGGGCTCAGAGTAAAACAGTTTGAAGACCTCTGATCTAGAAGGTCACCTAGTATATGCACGGGCAGATATAAATGAGGTATTCACTTTATACTTCAAACAAATGTTCTTCCCCTCTGACACAAGGAACACACTGGCTGTTGACAAATATGTGTTTGAGGCTGTCCTGGGAAAGTTTATTCCAGAGAAAACAGTGGACTTTGAAACACCTGTATCATTAGAGGAAATTGATGGAACCATTTCGCAATTGGAAACTAGCAAAATGCCTTGAGCAATTGCATGCTCCTACAGTTTCTTAAGATGTTCCAAAAGCAATTTCCCTTGTGACTATTAGACACTACTTGACTGCAATGAGCAGCTATACTTTCCTCTAAACAAAGAAGCAATATGAAAAGTGCTGCCAAACCCAATACAGCCCCTCTGGCTGACACATCATATCAAAAGCTATCAGTGCTCAATCTAAACTATAAAATACTGGGAAAAGCATTATCAAACAGGTTACAAAAAGTTACACCCTTAGTACACAACGATCCATATGGGTTAATCTTTTGGAGAATTAGTTTTCCCAACACTCTCAGAGTATTTCACATACTAAATGGTATTCCTCATTACCTTAAAAGCATGGGAAACATCCTTTACTCCGCTTGTGTTACAACATATGTCATTACCCCGCATTTTTTACTCTGCAAAAACTTTTACGACACAGAGCTTTACACTGCAAACCATACAACAAACTCCACATTACAACGCCCCAGTGGCGTTAGAATAGTAAATTGCGTTGTAATGGACAATGCGTTGTAATGGATTGCATTGTAAAGGCCTGCGTTGTAAACATTTTTGCAGAGTAAAAAACGTGGGGAAATGGCACACGTTCTAAATGCGTGCGGAGTAAAGTGTCCTATTCTAAAAGCATAGTAGTGACCTCCATCAACATGGAGAAAACTTTCAATACCATAGACAGGGACTATTTGTTAGCAATATTATTGATTGAACAAGTAATATTGGGCATTGACTTGGCCGATATACGCTGCTTAACCACAAACCGCAAAAGTTTAGGTATTTCACAATCAGAGTGTATAGAGAACTCGCAGATGTAATAGGAAGGATTCCTTTTAAGAGCTCTGACATAACCCAGATTGTCCATTCGCTTGTGGATAGGGTGAATAGGAAATATACTCACAATTAAAGAGTGGTATACAGTATACAAGATCCAGTTAATGTATGTAGCTTATGATCTAAAATCAAAAAATACTTTTTTTTATTGTGCCCATATGTTTACTACCCATGATATTTAGGAGTGTCGACTAATGTGCTTGGCAGAACCAAGGAGCTACCATTAGTCATTTGTGTGCAGCGAGTATGTTCTAAAATTCACCACGTTGACCAGGTATCTTTGAAATATTCAGAGGTGTGCTAATTTGAATCTGACAGATCACAAATGAACTGTATGGATAATATAAACTTTACCTGAGCAAAACCCTATTTAAGAGTCAAGCTATATTAAGTACTACCTTTGATTTATTGCACAATTTTACTTGTGTTTATTACATTAGTTTCTTGGTACCCAGTAATTCACTTCATCAATAATCAATTGGATACAATTGTGGCCATCTGCTGTTATACAGGTGACAAATATTAACACCCTTCCACTAGGGATTTCACTCTTAGGTAAGTGTGTGATCACCACCTCCTTATAATGAATATACAGGACACCGGTAGAAAAGCAACAATCATAGTTTTTGTCAGGGTCAACTAAAAAAGCCATTAAATTAACCTGTGCTCAATCCTTTGGTAACTTGGCACATAATCACTCTTGCTTAACTTAGAGACAATGTGTTAAGTGCATATGCAGAACACAAACTGTTATAAAGTCAAAACAAGACACAAGGAAAATCCCAAGCCACTTTAGAACAATAGATTATCTCTTTTAATAAATAATTGGAGACCAAAATGACAAAAATACAATCAGTAGAACTGGAGATATTGATTTTTAAAGGTTTAGATAAAATGTATGCCAAAAGATGCAGGGGTTATCTCTGACCTGGTTTTCCTCCTTTCTGAGCCAGCAAACTTTTCAGGTTATACGACAACCCCCTCCCCTCCACCCCCCACCCCCGTTTTGTGTCCCAACAGCAATCCCTCCACTGCAGAGTCCCCAAGGGCCCTTCTTTCACTCCCAGAGAATGCAAAGCAAGACATGGCCAATTTTCCGGACAGAATGCTTGCAGTTGCTAGCTGGATGGATAGCAATTACCTTAGATTAGCCGCCAGTAAAACCAAAATTCTTCTGTTAGGCAAACAATCTCAATCATGGGGAGACCATTGGTTGCCAGACACCTTTGGCCCACCCCCAAGCCCAAACCAGCTATCAAAAACCTTGGAATCTTGATGAAAGATGCTCTTGCCTACGAGGCTCAATCAACATTTCTGACTGGCCCCTTGTTTCAGTCATTGTGTACCCTAAAACCCATATTTGGTTTCCTCGACCCTCACTTCAGGCAGACCATCATCCATTCATTTATTCTGTCATGCCTTGACTATAGCAATGTTATTTACCTAGGTGTGAAGAAAACATCACAAAAAGAATTTAGATTGCCCAACATTTCTTGAACAGGATGCTCTTTTGCTACCAAACACTGTTTCACATTTGGGCTCTTCCATAAGCTGTATTGACTCCTGGCGGACAAGACCATGCACTTAAGGCCCTGTGCATTGCCCACACATTTCTTCATTTCCTGGAGGCTCTTATTCTCCCGCACATTTCTTAATTTCCTGGAGGCTCTTATTCTCCACACTCTTATATCCCCTTACGTTACTTTCAGGTGGCTTCATTCGTCCGACCTCAGCTTGCCCATTGTTCTCCGAGTCAAGAAGGCTAGATCTGGAGGCCATTCCTTTCAAGCTTGGTCTCCTATTCTGTGGAAGAAATTACATATCCCCCTCAGGAAAACCCAGAACACTTCAGGAAACTGCTCAAGACCTGGTTCTTTTCCCAACAAGGTTCCCTCTTCCTCTGCTCTAAGTTACTTAGTTGATGTACCTCTGTTATTGGCTCAGTGCTGGGAAGTCCTTGTTACGCTGGAGTGGTAAAGAGTCACAATTTCAGGCCAACAATGAAGAAGTGCAAATCAGGCAGAGGGCCGAATTGGACTCACAGAGGATTGTGCCTTATGTCCTTGGTGTGAAGTTTGCACGGTGTTACTTCGCGAGGCTTCGAGCTGTCTAGCGTTGATTCTGACAGGCTATGCGGTGATGCATTGCGGGGCTTTGCATTGCTTGGCGTTTGTTCCGATGAAGCTTTCAGCTACGCAACAAGGCTTTGAGGGGTTTTTACATTGCTTTGCGCTGGATTTGATGGAATCTTCAGTTAAGCCAGGAGTAGTTCTCTCTCAATAAGCCAAGGATCCAGAACTTGGGGAGGCACCAGTTGGGTATCAAGAATTCACTCCAGCAGGGGACAGAAAGCCTGACATAGGTCCACTTGCAGGTTTAGGCAGGTGAAGTGCAGCACGTGAGCTGGCCATTTTCAGGGATGCACCTTGAGCTTGTTATGTCCCTGTAGCTCAGAACAGGTGGTGAGTGAACTGATCCTTGGAGTCACTCTGGTAGTCCTGGGTTCAGTCAGGTAGTCTTCCCTCTTTTAAGCAGCAAGGGAGTCATCTGGTAGAAGAATAGCAGGCCTCTGAGAAACAAGGCAGGCTTCAAGCAGCTGGACAGTCCTCTGAAGAACAAGGCAGTCCTTCAGAAGTCCTCCACAGGTCCAGGAGTGCACTGATGAGTGGGTTTGATATTTGTACCAGGTGCCATCTTTGAACTGGGAGAAACCTCATATATTTCCCCACATATATGGTTCTGGAATTTAGTAACATAACCCCATGGTTTCACTCAATGCTTGTCTCACTGATCCCCTTCTACGTATCCAAAAACCTTACTGCAAGGTTTTCAAATGGGGAAACATCCTAAACAACGAAGTTTGAACAATGAATTACCTGAACCACGAAATCCCGAACAACGATCATTCAATTAACCACGACATTCTTTGCAACGACATCCTAAACAACGACTTACATAAACCACAGAAAGTTACATCATACTTCTAGCTTAGCAAGTTGTGAAACCATGTGGGCTATGTATTGTGGGGCTGCAGCCTGCCTTCATCCTTCCAGGATAACGTCGCAGGGAATACTTTTGCTTTCATGCTGGTGGTTTGGTTACTGGATACAGGGCGCCCGTGTGACTCTTCACCCCCTGAACTGACATGCTTCTTGCCCCCTTCTATGATTTACAAGGAAATGCAGCCACAAGGTTGGCTGGCTTTGATGAGCACAGGGCTGCAGCCTGGCTTCATCCTTTCAGCTTGGCAGCACGTCTGCAGGATAGCGACCAAATATGCTTGTGATTAATAAGACCCTGATCACAGATCACTCTACTGGCACAAAAACTAGCATTACAATTACAGACCTCTTATTTTTCGCAACATTGAAAATTGCAGGAGACTTTCACCTCGAAACTCACCCCCCTCAAAAACCTAGACATCCAAAGTGGCTGTAAAGTAGACAATACAGGAAATGCATTCCTTCATATGAAGTACAAAATACAGGGTACAGGGTACCTGTGTGTCATTCATATAGCTTGACAGCATGTCAAAAAACATGCGGGCTATGTTTTGCGGGGCTGCAGTCGGCTTTCATCCATGCGGGGAATGACTATTGCAGGACTGTAGCCTGCCTTCATCCTTCCAGAATAGCATCGCAGGGAATACTTTTGCTTTCGTGCTGGCGGGTTGCTTCCTGGGTAGAGGGTGCCCGTGTGTCATTTATATAGCTTGGCAACATGTAGAACACTATGCGGGCTATGTATTGCGGGACAGCAGCCTGCTTTCATCCTTGCAGCATAGCGTCGCAGGTAATGCTTTTACTTTAGTGCTGTGTCGTATCGTCCCGCCTGACCCTGTCCGAGACAGGACAGGCGAGCAGGAAGAGGAAGGGACGTCACAGGAAGGGGGTAGTCTGTAAGCAGTGTGAGGCTGGCAGGGAATAAAGCAAGAAGCAAAGAGCTTACCTCCGTGTCGGTGTGTTATTGCCATGAGCGCTGCGACAATGGCGACGAGGATGGGATATCTGTGAAGCCCACAAGCAGCACATCGCTCAGCCACCCAACGTGGCCGACCACCGAACCCTGCAGCGGAAATCGAAACCGCCAAAGCCACGAAGCGCCAAACTGCTGCCAGAGTGCGTGTGCCAGAACGGCACCCCAAGCACCCACAGCCGCTGCCCCAGGAGAGAGAGGCGCGAAGAAGTCAGAGTGCGTGTGCCAGAACGGCACCCCAAGCGCCCCAACCGCTGTCCAAGGAGAGAGAAGCGCGTGCGCCAGAGCGCAGTCACCACGTGCTCCCAGAGGCGAGCAGTCGGGCTCGCGCAGCACCGGAGAGCAGTGCCCGGTCCCAAGCGCGAGGTGCGGAGCGAGGAGCCAGAGCCGGGTGCAGAGTGTGGAGCGAGGGTGAGTTCAAACCCCGCCGTTTCCCTCACGCGCGCTGTCTACCAGGCGCCAGAGACAAAGACACGAGGCACACTGTCCCGCGCGGCGGCCATTTTGGGGTCAGGCGCCCACATGTAAACAAACCCACGCACCCTCCATGGCGGCCATCTTAAAGTCAGGCGCCACTCGTTTTCAAGGACCTTGCTAAAATAAAAAAGGCAGCCAAGACACATAAAGCTAAAGGAGCCAAATAACATAAATAAGGAACTGTTGTGAAGCCAGCAATACACCAATAAAGCCTGGACAACGCTTCATCCAGCCATTCAGAGTTAATCAGTTGCAGATGTCCGATCCGGACCCTGATAGCTCCTCAGGCACTGCAAACACAGCTCCAAGTACATCAAGCACAACAAGTCCAAGAAGCCCAGCTCCAAGTACAGGAGGCCCAGCTTCCCCAACCAACGTGCCCACAATGGCAAATAACCCCATCGGCGCCTCATTCATGCGCCAACCACAGCCACTACCACTGACGCCGGGCAACAGTATGGGTCCATCGTGGAAAACCTGGAGTGAAGATTTCGAAGACTATATGGTAGGATCCCTAGTGCAAGACAATAAGCAAAAACTTGTGGCTCTGAGAAACCTGATTGGCCCAGACATTGCGCAAATCATCAAAGAACTGCCCAACGCAGCAACGGCTACCTATGAAGAAACTAAAGCTGCCCTTGACAGACGTTTTCTCCACAAACGCAACGTAGATTATGAGCGTCATACGTTCAACCTAGCCACGCAGGAGAAAGATGAATGCATGAGCGACTTCATCATGCGCATAAGAAGACTAGCACGATATTGCGATTTCGACAACTTCAAAACGGAAGATGCTCTGAGACTCCGCATCATTGATGGATGCCAATCTGAAACCTTACGCCGGAGACTCCTAAAAAAGCCGTATACACTGGAAGAAATTGAAGAACTAACAAGAATCAATGATCAAGCAGAGGACTACGCGAAGCGGATGGGGACACCGAAATCATCTGATCACAAGGACCACGCTCTGCGAATTCAGGCACACAGGTCCTCTAAGACTACCAAGTCCACACCCAAATCTCACAGGTCCCACACCACTCGGAAGACGTCTCCAAGACGGAGCTCGCGACACACGAGGTCCGCGAAGTCTACACCCACCTGCTACAGATGTGGACAGGACTACCCGCACTCAGGACAATGCCCAGCAATCGGGCAACGATGTCACCGTTGTGGGAGAGACAACCATTTTGAGATTGCATGTCAAGCTAAACAACCAAGTCACAGATCGTCGGCCAAAGGACATGAGGCACGTCATCACGCCCGAGCCATAAAAGAGAGGGGAAGATGTTCATCTAGCTCATCAAACTCCAGCACCCAGTCAGCCTACTCATACCAATCAAGAGGTCGCTCCGGAAGTGGTCACCGCACCAGGCGTCAAGCGACAGAATCCTATCGGTCACGCAGAGACACCTCCAGTGAATCACCATCACGCACCCCCACATCACAAGACAGTGATGAGTACATATGTATGGTAGCAGACTCGGACCATGACGAGTACATATGTATGGTAGCAGACCCGGACCGACTGAAGCGATATCCAAAACTCGACATCCTGATAGGAGACCATCCAGCCAAATTTGTCCTGGACTCTGGAGCCTCTCTAAACTACATCTGTGCCCTAGAACATCAAACTATGAAGCACAAACCCAAATTGGAACCTGCAGCTGTCCGCATATTCACGTGGATGTCACGCAAGCCATTACCCTGCCTAGGCCGTTTCCGCACCACTCTCACGTTCAAGAACCGGACAATCGATGCCTACATCCATGTAGTAGAAGGACCAGATCTGGCAGACTGTTTACTCAGTCTACCCACAGCGGAAAGACTCAAACTCGTAGAACTCCTCTACATGACGGAGGATGCTCCCGACATTGTTGCGAAATTCCCCAACCTATTCAAAGGACTCGGGAAGCTTAATCACTTCAAGGTAAAACTCCACATCAACGAAAACGTGACACCCATTGCTCAACACCATAGGAAGGTGCCGTTCCACCTGCAACAAGCCGTCGACGACGAGCTCCAAGATCTCCTCCGAACAGACATCATAGAGCGCACGACAGGACCCACCCCATGGGTATCGCCAGTCGTGGTGGTCCCCAAAAAGGGGCAAGACAACAAAGTCAGGCTGTGTGTCGACATGCGCGCACCCAACACCGCCATCGAGCGGGAACGCCATCCTGGGCCGCACATCAGCGACATGATTACCAAACTCAACGGCGCCACAGTATTCTCCAAACTCGACCTAAATAAGGGTTACCACCAGCTGGAGCTCCACGACAGGTCGAGATACATCACGACTTTCACCACGCATCAAGGCCTGTTCCGCTACAAACGCCTGAACTTTGGCATTTCCTCGGCGGCCGAGATCTTCCAGGAAGCCATCAGGCGAGTCATACAAGGCATCCCAAATGCCTTCAACTACAGTGATGACCTGCTGGTATTTGGGAAAGACCAAACAGAACACGACACTGCCCTTGACAGAGTCTGCCATGCATTAATGACCGCAAACCTAACACTTAATGCCAGCAAGTGTGAATTCCACAAAGACACTCTAAAGTTTTATGGACACATATTCTCAAAGGAGGGCATGAGACCAGACCCGGAAAAAGTAGCGGCCCTGGCTGACACTCCGAAGCCCCGAGACGTGACTGACCTACGCTCCTTCCTTGGCATGGCAAGCTATTGCGCACGCTACATCCGCGACTACGCCACGATTAGCTACCCGTTGCGGGAACTCACTCGCCAAGGTCAGCCATTCGAATGGACGGACGCATGCCAGCAAGCATTCTCCGTGATCAAACAAGCTGTGGGGTCAGCCATCAACTTGGCGTACTTTGACACGAAAAAGAAGACTGAAATCACGGTAGACGCCAGTCCGGTGGGCCTGGGTGCCATTCTAGCCCAATACCGCGAAGACTCAGACCAGCGACACATCATCGCCTACGCAAGCCGCAGTCTCACGGATACCGAAAAAGCATACTCCCAGCCGGAGAAGGAAAGCCTAGCTGTGGTGTGGGCGTGCGAACACTTCCACCTTTTTGTCTATGGCAAACATTTTACGATCATCACGGACCATCAGGCACTTATTACAATATTTGGAAACCCCAATGCAAAGATGCCACCACGCATTGAACGGTGGGGCCTGCGCCTACAAGACTACGTCTTCTCCATCGTCCACAAACCTGGAAAAGCTGATAACCCAGCTGACTTCATGTCAAGACATCCACTGGCTGGTGCCCGCACTGCACTCTCTGTGGCTGACGAATATCTCCACTTTGTCGTTGACGCAGCATGTCCTCCCACCGTTCCTGTTGAAGCCATTCAGGAGGCATCTGCACTTGACCCCCTCGTACAGGCCGTGATGACCCGCATCCGCACAAACTCATGGAGGGACACGAAACAGTCATCCCAAGACTCAGCTCAACTTCGACAAGATCTGGCCGCATTTCAACGCGTACGTGAGGAACTCTCCATCAGTGACAATGTTCTCCTCTTAAGAGGGGGGAGAATCGTGATTCCACTTAAATTACGCCAAGGAGTCATCAACCTGGCACATGAAGGCCACAGAGGCATCAATGCAACCAAGAAAGCTCTGAGAGAACGAGTCTGGTTCCCCACCCTTGATCACATGGTAGAGACAACTCTGAAAGACTGCATCACATGCCAAGTGGTCAGCCGGGAAGAACCGCCGGCACCGTTACAAATGTCAGAGCTGCCGGAAGGAGTATGGCAACAAATTGCGGTCGACTTCTTTGGACCACTACAATCAGGACAGTACATCATTGTTGCCATGGATGAATACTCCCGATTCCCATTCGCACAACTAATATCATCTACCCGAGCAACGACAGTGATTCCAGTGCTCGATGAGATATTTGCAGCCTGGGGCGTCCCACTGCGAGTAAAGACAGACAATGGACCTCCCTTCAACGGCCACGAATTTACAAACTTTGCAACCCATCTTAATTTCAAACACCAGAAAATCACTCCACTGTGGCCACAGGCAAATGGCATGGTGGAGCAATTCATGGGGACACTAAAGAGGGCAATCCAGCAAGCAGAATCAACTCACCGAGACATCCAACAGACATTGAACGAAGTACTAAGAGCGTATCGAAACACGCCGCACAACACCACCGACCAGTGCCCAGCCACTGTGATGCTAGGAAGGACGCCTCGAACAAGACTACCCATGCTGAATGCGACTCCTCAACAACGAAACGTCACGGTTGATCATAACACCCTCGTGGAAATAGATCACAACAAAAAGCACAGAATGAAGACATATGCCGACCAACGCAGACACGCCAAGGACTCTGACGTACAAGAAGGAGACTGGGTGATAGTGCGAGGTGATCGACGAACCAAGGCAGACAGTCGATATCTCGACACTCCCATGCAAGTCATTAAGAGGAAAGGAACCATGGTCACAGCCAAAGCTGACCACAAGCAAATAACGAGAAACATCTCACACTTCAAGAAATGTAACCGGCGCAGCCGACACGAGACCATGTTGAATCAACTCTCAGGTGACTCCTCCAACCAGAGTGACAGCAGTGACCAGAGCCACCACAGTCCCATGCGAATGGTGGAAATCACAAATCACCACAGTCCAGCACCAAGACACAGAGAACGTCCACAACGTCTAATAAGAAAACCTCGACGTCTGGTCGAAGATATATAGAGGAAGTGAGACTTTGCAAAACAGGGGAGATGTCGTATCGTCCCGCCTGACCCTGTCCGAGACAGGACAGGCGAGCAGGAAGAGGAAGGGACGTCACAGGAAGGGGGTAGTCTGTAAGCAGTGTGAGGCTGGCAGGGAATAAAGCAAGAAGCAAAGAGCTTACCTCCGTGTCGGTGTGTTATTGCCATGAGCGCTGCGACAGGTTTGGTGACTAGGTATAGGGTGTCCCATCCGCCCCCCTCCCTCAAGTACTGTAATGCTCTTCGCCCCCTAGTATGGATACACTTGGCAGGCGACCAGGACCGGTGCTATGTGAGGATGCTGTGTGGTGAGCGGGTACAGGGCGCCACTGAGCTGACATGCTTCTCGCCCCCTGGCATGATTGACTCTGCATTGTAGCAACCATGTTGGCGGACTCTGATGAGCGCGAGCTACAGTCTGTTTTCATACTTCCAGCTTGGCAGTACGTCGGGGGGCATAGCGTCATCTATTATTATATTTATTTTATTTAAAATGACAAAAATATACGGATTAAAAAGAACATAGTGGTGAAAATGGGTATTGAACAATTTAAATATATTTCGTGGTTTAGGAACTTGTGGTTAAAAATTTAGTTGTTTGGCATTGCTCGTTGTTTAGCTTTCGTGGTTAAGGAGTTTGTGGTTTAGGCAGTAGTTGTTCAATCATACATCCTTTGAAAGGCACCAATTGTGGTATATTGTGAACTGGCCTTCCTATATTTGCCATGGTATGTAAATGCGGCCAATCTTGGTATATCAAGAGTTCATTCTCTTGGTAAAGGTTAGTAGTTGTTGTTGTCAAATGCTCATATATACTTAAAGCGCATAGGGGATCATTTTATGTTGAGGCTTTCAGGAACCTTACTTAAGCCCTGACCTCACCAATAGTATTTTGCTGAAGGTCTGCTGTACTTCTGCCTGCACTTTTTTGAGGCACGTAGTCACACTGCGAAAGACAAACTACTTGTTACTACGTCTTTCCCAGTTAAGTTTGAAGAATAACATCTTCACCACAAAGAAATTCCTCTATATTTCGACATTGCGCCTAAGTGAGAACTATCGGGATTACCCGCAGACCGTGCAAAATATATTATACGCATAATCCTAAAAACACACAGAGGGCATGAGCAGTCCTTTATGTCCTGTCACCGTTAGAAATCACAGTAATATTTGTTATGTTTTTTCCACTCATATTTGCCTGTTACAATGAAAAAGACACAGATAGCGAGGGACCGCTCGTTTGAGCTGATCACAGCAGCAGTCTCTTCATTTCTAATAATACAGATGTAGGTTTTAAAGAATGTTTGTTTTTCATTTTCTCAATCTCATATTTATGAAATTGTAAATCCATATATTGCTACAGCAGATTTATGCAAGCAAGCATGGAAGAGGAAAAGATATGTGATAATTAAAAAAATCTTTCTTTTATGAGGCCAGTAGAGCTAACGTGCATGTCTGTCTTTCACACTTTCTCCTCAGCCATTCTGCTACGCACTGCATCCCAAGACAACATAAGCGCAGCACACACGAATATGACACTTTACAATGCATGTTTTACAACGCGTGTCAGTCCAACACACTTTTTACATCGCAAAATCCATTACAACGCATGTTGTTACAACACATGTCATTACAACGCATATCCCATTACAACGCAATTACTATTCTAACTACGCTGGGGCGTTACTTTGGGGAATGCGTTGTAATGGATTATGCTATGTAATGACATGCGTTGCAATGGATTTTGAAATGTAAAAAATGTGTTGTAATGATACGCGTTGTAACGCATGCGGTGTAAATGATGCTTCCCCTCAAACACAACACCAAAATGGTTTCCATATTATCTCACAGCAAAGACAAAATGCTACCAAACACACTCTTCCCTACTGTGTAGCATGCTACCTGTACAAAAATGTACTTTGATAATTCAAGTTAAGTAATAAAGAGCTCTATAAATGATGAAATGTAATCATTTCAGGTACCTGACTGACGTCCGTTTGGTCATGCAAACTTTGCAGTTCAAAGTCATTAGGACTGAAGCCTTCCGTGGGCATTCAGGAGAAATACTGCAATCAAGTGCGATGTATTTATTAGAAATGAATCACTGTAAGAGGATTCGGTTTGCAAGTATATATTTTAACCATACAGCTGGGTATCCTGATAAAATAACATTCGTCCAATACCGGTGGAGGTCGTACCTGTGCTCACAGCATGTTAATATGAAGTTAGCAGAATAAAAGTGTATTGGATTTTATGAAGTACTCGTCTCCACATTTAACTGCAAGTGAGGCGAAAAAAGAAAATGTGCATTTTCTGTTAAAACAACGCCTTAAAGCAATATGTTTGAGAACATACACTGTCGTAAAAATGTCACAGATATAGGTTCCTAGAAAAATTTCATAATCACTTATAATTAGAATACCAGAATTGACTCCCAGAGACATATAAACATAGCCTAAACAGCTACAGAGTTCACACCCAAAAAATGAAGATCACATTGAGCAGACTAAGTAGATGCTGCTAATAGATTGAGAACGTGTAACCAAATAAAGCTTCTAGAAAACAGCTTTACACCCAAAAACTCTCGAGCACAACCATTATGTTTCCTTTACGAATTTCCTAATTACCGGACTATCAATATTGTTGCAAATGGGTTCTACCCATTTAGTCCAACAATATTTTTTGATTTTGATCACCTAGATTTTGGACCTTTACTGTGAATGAGTCTCACTACCTGAGCCTCACTTACTGTAAATTCATGGTAATTTGACTGAGCATGTTAAACGTCAGTGTCCACCTTTTTTTTTTAAAAGTTTAACGTTTATTGAAGGAAAAATTATTATACAAAACATGATCATAAATATCAAGAAGAGAGAACATAACATTAAAATTATAATAAGGAATGTAAATAATATACATTATAAAACTACAATATAATCAGAAGAAACGAAGGGAACAACTTAATAGGGCAGTAGAGATAAACAAAATACCTGAATCTTATCCATAAAATCAGCATCAGCAACAGGAAGCAACAGTAAGAAAAATTGTAAGGTATAAACTCTTATAATAGTAACATTTTAGAAGGTAAAAAAGGAGTATTTGAAAAAGTGTAACTGGAGCAAAAAAGTAAAAAGACAACATAGGATTCATGGAGGTTTCCGAACTTCATCGGGGGTAATGACTGAAACGTTTGAGGGGGAGGCTACCTCAGTTAAGTAAGAGGATAGAGGGAGCCATAAAAGGTCACATTTAATTGATAAAGATAAGGGAGTGACATTATGAGTGTCCAATCTATGATGGAAACAAACAGCATTCCACCAGACTCGGTACGTAACTTTATCAGCATGTTTCCGAATTGGATGTAATTAAATGAAGGGCTATAGCCAAAAACAAATCAAGGAACGAGGGAATAGGGGTTGAATGAGGCCAAAAAGGAGAGAGCGAGCCCAAAAAGATGCTAGAAATGGAAAAAGGGAGTTGGGTTTTAAAAATTTTGTTAATTTGGGACCAAACCAATAACCAAAAATGAGATAAAGAGGGGCATTCAAAAAGCATGTGTTTAAGATCAGCTAAAGGGGCCTTACACTTCCAACAGGAGGGGGAGTGATCTGTGGAGAATGAGGCTAATTTCACTGGGGTAAAGAGTAGACGTTTGTAAATAAAATAAAGAGTTTGAGAAGTATTAGCTGCTCTTGACGTTTTATGAATCTTTAACCACAATTTGTCCCATAAGGGAATAGACCAGGTTTCTGCCAGATCCTTTTCCCAGGCCAACTCAACTTTCCCCTTGATTCTGTCAGAGGTTTCTGTAGAGAGAGGAAGCCAAAGTATCAATAGATAACAACGGGAAAATATTAGAGCATTTAGAACAGAGGTCTTCAAACTTTTTGATGCCGAGACCCCCTTGTAAAACCTTTTTAGGCGTAAGGACCCCCTTCTGACAAAAGTTTCTAGAAACTGGTACCCCTCATCATCAACAACTATTGACAACCAAAAATGTGCCTGTTAGACCTCATCACATCCATCCATCCATCATTCATCCACCCACACTTTCACACATCCATCCATCCACCCTTTCATCCTTCCATCCATACATCCATCCTTTACCCATCCATCCATCCATCATTCTTCTACCCACCTTTTCACACATCCATCCATCATTCATCCATGCAACCTTTTATCCATCCATACATCCATCCTTCACCCGTCCACCCTTTCTTCTTTCCATCCATACATCCATCCTTCATCCATCCACCCTTTCATCCATCCATTCACCCATCATTCATCCACCCACCTTTTCAGACATCCATCCATCATTCATCCATGCAACCTTTATCCATACATACATCTTACCTTCATCCATCTACCCTTTCATCCTTCCATCCAAACATACATCCTTCATCCATCCACCCTTTCATCCATCCATCCATCCTTCATCCATCCATCCTTTCATCCATCCATCCATCCACTCATCATTCATCCACCCACCTTTTCACACATCCATTCATCCATGCAACCTTTTATCCATCCATCCATCCTCCATCCTTTCATCCATCCATCCATCCACTCATCATTCATCCACCCACCTTTTCACACATCCATCCATCCTTCATCCATCTACCCTTTCATCCTTACATCCGTCCATCCGTCCTTCATCTGTCCACCCTTTCATCGTTCCATCCATACGTCCATCCACCCTTTCATCCATACATTCATCCTTCATCCATCCACCCTTTCATCCGTGCATCCACCCATCATTCATCCACCCAACTTTTCTGTACCTCTCTCATGGGGGAGGGGGTCAGTATCTCTCTGCATCTTCTTCCTTCTTCTTCCTCTCTCATGGGAGGGCATCTCTGTGCCCAGGTATGAGGGCTCGCGGGACTTGAACCAATGATTTGTGGGACGATTGGGAGGAGGGGAGAAGACCTTTCACGCTCGTACTTCACAGGTCTTTAAAATACCTTTTACTTGTTAATGAGGCTTTGATGTTTTTCACACCTCGGTGTGAATTAGGCCTCTGCCCTGAGCACCCTCAATCAGCCCGACGCCACTAAGGCAAACTGACAGAATCTGCTACCCACTTCCCAGGACTCCAGGACCCCCCTGGGGGTCATGCCCCATAGATTGAAGACCTCTGATTTAGAAGGAATAGTAGACGTAGAAGGTAGGGAAAGGAGATATTTTAATAGGGATGGAAGAAGTGAATTGTATTGAGCTCTACAGGAGGAGGATAAAGAAAATTTGGATTGAAGATCAGAGAAAGATAAAGGAGAATTAATAAAGATCAATTGTGAAATCCATAATAAACCTTTGAGTCTCCAGGTTTTCCAGTAAAAAGTACGACCGTTGATTCGTAAAGAATGATTATGCCAAATAGGCTGCTGATCCAACGAAACAGAAGACGGATAAGAGGATGGAAGTAAAGGCATCAAGAGCTTACGTGTATGCGAGATCACGGGAGGACGAAATGAGGAGAGATTGTGAGTAAAAGCAAGAGCTTCATCAAAATGAAAAGGATCTAAGAAATATTTTTCAATATTCTACCAAAGAGGAGGATGAACACATTTATCAGGAGAAAGCCATCGGGAAGACTGTCTCAGGGAGAAAGCATAATGATATGATTTGAAATCGGGGAATTTAAGACCACCAGAGGTTTTGTCAGCTTTGAGGAAATTAAGAGCTAAGCGAGGGGATTTATTTTGCCAGAGAAATTTGGTTAAAATAGAATCACTTTTCTTAAAATAAAAATTAGGGATATGAATTGGAAGCATTGAAAGAAGATGAAGGACTAGCGGGGAAAGCATCATTTTAATGCAATCCATGCGACCCCACCAAGAAAGGAAAAGAGGATGCCATCGATCAATAGACGAGGAAAGAGAATTGGAAAGAGAATTTAAGTTTTCCTTTAGGAAATCCGGAATAGTGGGGGAGAACCATAGACCCAAATATTTAATTTTTGAAGTCTTCCAAGAGAAACTACTAGAAATGAAGTACTGTTTGAAGCAAATAACATTTAACGGAAGAACGTCACATTTGTCTGAATTAAGGCGGTATCCAGATAATTGGGAGAAAGTATCAACCTGGGAAAGAAAAGCTGGAAGAGAGGTAGAGGGATTGGAACAATAAAGAAGAATGTCATCAGCGTAGACCGACATTTTAACATGAGAATTGTTAATATTAAAGCCAGTGATTTTATCATCCAATCTTAGTTTTGTTAAAAAGGGTTCCAAAGCAATAATAAACAAAAGAGGGGATAAAGGGCAACCATGACGAACTCCTCTAAAGAGTGGAAAATAATCAGAAGTTTTCCCATTAACAAAAATAGAGGCTTTAGGGCCAGAATATAATAAAGAAATAAGGGAAATTAATTTAGCCAGAAACCCAATCCATTTAAGTGCTTGGAACATAAAGTCCCATCCAATCCTATTCTAAAGCCTTCTCAGCATCTTAAGCAATCGCAGCGAGAGGATAGTTTAGAGAAGAGGCTTTGCTTAAAATATTAAAGAAAACTCTGGAATTATCAGAGGATAGACGACACTTAACAAAACATGACTGTTCTGGGCCAATAATATAGGGCAGGATCGGATCAATTCGTAGGGCAAGGATCTTAGCAAAAATCTTAGTCCAAATTGACTAAAGAAATTGGACGGTATGGGAGTGATCTTTGTTTTCTTTGGGAATTAAGCAAATGACAGCTTCTTGAAAAGATCCAGAGGAGGAACCATTCTTCATGAAAAATTCATAAAGGGTTAAGAGGTGACCAGGTGCTTTACCCTTTTTCAGAACTGAAACAGCACGTTTAATTTCAGATAGAGAAATATCCGATTCTAAAGAGGCAAAATCCGTGTCATGGGTTTGAGGTGATTGAATGGATTGGAAAAAAGAGAGAAGGTCGTCAGATGAAGGTTGCTGTTCAGGAGTATATAGAGTTTTATAAAAGGAAACAAATTCAGTGAGAATATCCGAATCTTTAAAAAGTAAATCACCAGTACTGTTACGAATTGAATCAATTTTAGTTCGTTCCCGACAAATTTTTAAATAGTTTGCAAGTAACTTACCCATCTTATTCTGGCCCCCGTAATATCTGGCACTACTTTTTAAGAGATATGAAGAAGCAGCTTCTGTAGAAGACTTATTAAAAGTAATTTTGGCGTCAATAAGACTCTTTAAAGAATTTTCAGAAGGAGAACAATAATAGCTATATTCAAGATCCTTAATTTTTGTTAACAATTGAGCTTGTTGAGTCTCAAAGAATTTCTTCTTTCGTGACAAAAAATTTATAATAAATCCTCGTGCAGTTGCTTTGAAAGAGTCCCAGATCATCACTGGGGAAGAATAAGGAGTGGAATTAATGGAAAAGAAATCAGAAGCGAAAGAAGTTAATTGACCTGAGAAATTCGGATTATATAATAAAGTATTATTAAAATGCCACCTACAAGATCGAGGGGAAAAGGGTAACAAATCAAAATCTACAAAAACTGGAGCATGATCTGATATTAGAATGCAACCAATTTCGGCATGTGTAACAAGTTGAGGCAGAGGTTTAGAGAGGAAAAGGTAATCAATTCTAGATTGTGAGTTGTGTGGGGGAGAATAAAAACTATATTCTTGTAAATCAGTGTTACAGAGTCTCCAAATATCAACCAGAGCTTTACGAGGAATGGTAGAGGTAAATTGGGAGTGCATCTTGGAGTTGGAAAATTTCACAGAAGATGTCCTATCCAAAATAGGGTCAAAAACCTGGTTACAGTCACTTCCAAAAACAACATCGTCTTCATTAAGCATAAGAAGTTTGTCAGAAATGTGAATCCAAAAATTATTATCAACATTAAGTGGTGCATAAACATTAAACAAAACTAAAGGGATACGGTCAATCAGCAATTTAACAATTACCCAACGCCCATCAGGATCAGATTCTTGGAAGACAATTGAAGGATTATGTTTAATGTGGCATAATATAGAAGAGCCATTTGTCTTTCCTAGAGCAGGGGAAGAGAAAACATGACCTACCCAACCTTTTTTAAATTTTGCTGCTTCAACATCGGAAAGATGAGTCTCTTGAATAAAAGCAACATCTGCATTCAGTCTAGCTAGGTGTGTTAACATGCGTTGTCTTTTTATAGGACTATCAACTCTTTTAATATTCCAAGTTACAACTCTAAATGTAAACTATTAAAGCAAACCTTTTAATTATGTTAAATAAGCAGATAAATAATAAACAACAAAATTATACATGAACAATCATTATGAAAGGAATATAGAAATGTATAAAATTACGATGAGAAAGAAAGAAGAAAAATAGAAGGAAATAAAGTATGAGATTCAGGAATAGGAAAGGTAAAGAGAAGATAAGGAATAAAAGACTGTGAGGCGAAAAAACATAGAAATGAAAAAAGAAGAAGAAAAGGAGAAGAAGAAAAGAAAAGAACTGAGAGCGAGAAAAAGAAAAAATAGAGAAAGAGGACAAAAAGGGGAAATGAGAACAAAGGACAATATCAAAAAGACATACCGCAGAAGAACAGGAAAACTGGGGGTGGAGGAGCCACAGAAGGAAGGAAGCACAGCGGACCGAGGACTCCATGGAAATGCGGCAAGGGGGACAAAGCCACCAGGCAAAGCATGAAGAACAGATGGAAACTATGCAGGGATCACAAGACCAGCATCTAAAAAAGTACAAAAAGAAAAGTCAATTAAAACATCAAGCAAGAACACAGCAGCATTACGAAGACAGCAAACAACAGGGGAGAACAAAACAACTTGACAGGCCATTACACTGATAAGCAATATAGCGGGCAGTATTTATGCATGAGGAATATACATAGAATCGGTATTACAAGAGTCTTGAAAATGTTGAAGAAGAGCAGGATCCTCATAAGTCGTCGTTTTGTTGTTGTAGGTGACCTTAAAGAGGCAGGGATGAAATAAGCCATAATGAGCATTCAAGGCACGTAAAGCAGGTCTCATGTCCAAACATTTCTTACGCCAGTCAGCAGTAGCTTTAGCGTAGTCCAGAGCAAAGTAGAGGCTGGATCCATTCCAAAAGATCTTCCCTTTCTGCTTGGCTGCTTGAAGGACTCGAAGGAGATCAGTGTATTCCAGAAAGTACAAGATGACACCTCTGGGTTTTACTGAAGATGTTGAGGCAGATGGACAAGAAGCTGGACGCAAGCGATGAGCTCGTTGAATATTTAAGGGAGGAGATGACTGGAGATGACTGGAGATCGAGAAGAGTGGTGAGGAATGATTGAAAAAAAGTAATGGGATTTGCCCCTTCAAAATTTTCGGCAAGGCCATAAATACGTAAATTGTTACGCCTATTTCGATTCTCTAAGTTTTCAACTTGTTGCTTGAGAGTAGCAATCTCCTTGTGCATAGTGGGAACTTGAGCAATGACTGTTTGAGCTGAAGCAAAACTTTCTTCAAGATCATCCACTCTTTGCTGTGTGTGAGACCAATTATTCTCAAGGCTTTGGTGGCGGGAATTAGTTTCCGTCATATAAGGCATATAAGACTTAAGTGCACGAATCTCTTCCAATAAAAGTTCCATAGAAATGGTTGAAGATAGATTGGTCGGAGAAGGAGGATTGGTTTTGACCCTTTTCCCTGAAGTAGCAGTAGTAGAGGAAGAGGGAGTTTTAGTAGAGGGTTTTGAAGATGAGCGAGAAGCAGGAGTAGATGGACCCTTGAGAGCATTAGTGTCAGTTTTCGTGTCGTCCAGTGTATGCTGTAGAACGCTGAAAGGATTAATGTCTTACAAGGGCATATTTGCGACAGTTCTCTGCTGAGAAGCAGGATGGTTGGTGCGCGACGTCGCCATTGAGAATATGAACCAACTGACACAAGCAAGTCAATTAAGTTGAAGGAAGCGTCTTGAAACACACTGCGTCAAAAATTAACCACCAAGATACTGACAACAGAAGAGGAAAATAAGCAGCAGAGCAGGTTCATGAAGTACTAGGAAAGGCTGCACAGAACTGACTCACTCCCATTAGAAGTAAAAAAAAAAAAAAAAAAATGAATTGTGAAGGAGTCCAGAAGAGAGTCATCTTAAGCGCTGGCAAATTGAGGAAAACATTAAACTGCAAGGTATGAACTAAAAAACCCACTGAGCAGTAAGGAGCGCTTAATAAGCCAAAGGTAGGAGGAAAAATAAGCTTATAGTAGTGCAGCTCACCTGAAGACAATAAACCTTACAGTACTAAGAACTGAGGAGAGGGCTTAAATGGCGGATGCATCCTGATGAAGAGTCTCCTGGCGCTGTTCTTTCGTAAGGAGAAACAACCTTTGGATGTAAAGGGAGTGCCACCAATAAGCGAGAGTCCAGTGAAGATAGGAGGCAAAACACGCATCAGTGAAGAAGCTGGCAGAACGAGTAGAAAATCATTCTCTCAGGAAAAATGGCAAAAGCGGCAAAATGCGGCAAAATGGCGGACGCGCTTCAGACGCGATCCGCCTCAAGCAGGGAAAGGTGGAATACCAGTATGCACGCCATCCTGTGTGCTGAAAATCGCATGTTCCGATGCCGCCAGCCTTCCGCTATGCATTATTGTCGTTCCGGCGATCCAGGAATTCTGGATCCCAACGTGAGCGGCCTACTGAGGGAGGTTGTGGGGGCCACATTGGGGGGATTTTAAGGGTAAGCACTGCAAACAGGTTCGCCCCACTGAGCACAATGGAAAATTGTGACTGATGCCTTCTGGGTCTCTTGGACCACACAGTACTTGTCCCTCAGGGAAACGTCCTACCCCGGAACTGGGACAGAGCAAGTACGGAGGGTGCAAGTTCCTTATCTGGAGCATTGGGAGGCTGGCAAGTAAGATCGATAATCCGGGATGGCTGGCCCTTGTGTAAAGTTTTGACATGATATGTCTCTAGGAAACTTGGGCTTTCAAGAATAACTTCCACCTGGATCGCTATAAAACTCTCTTTGTTCCAGCAACTCCGTCCAAGTCAGGGAGAGCCAAGGGGGTGCTTACTACATTTGTCTCGCTGGCTGTCGGCGACATCTGTGACTGTACTCTATGTTTCACCTGATGTACATATGATGTTGCTGTCTAGTGGTAAGATTAGACTTCTCTTGATACATTTTTACAACGCAGGAGTTACTCACGCGGGGGAGGGAAACATAACGCAGTTGGGGTCACTATTATGGGGTGTCACCTTGAAAGGCCAGAACTCTCATTACATCTTCCTAACTGGGGACTTTAATAACCCATGTGTGTGGAGACATTAGACAAGGAGGAGTGGAAGCCAAGGGCTGTGCCTGACAATCTGATCTGCATATGGAACATACCTCTCAGGGCACCCAGCTTAATTTAATCTTACTTGAATTCGATTTAACATCTGGCATGAACAAGTTGCCCATGGGGAAAACAGACATTACTCCCACTTGGTAGAGGTTGTGAGACCTTTATAGACTTTACCTTTGTATCTACTCCTTTTTTTTCCGTGTCACAGATTTCTTTGTCCAGTCAAGTGAATTCAGTGATCATAATCCCACGTATGTAGCAACAGGATGGGCTTGAGTACATATATACACTGAGGTGGGTGGGGGGGCATCCCTCTCAAAGTGGCAGAGGCAGGGAAGAGTTTAAAATGGGGATGTATAGCACCAGAGTCTCTTAACAAGTCCCTTGCAATACAGTGTAGAAGGGAGTTCGCCACCTGTCTTGATGGCGAGGTTAGCGCCTCGGACATCCTGGGTGAATTTGGAACAATGTCCACTGTCATAAGGAGGCTATTACAAGCCAGATCGGGGGGTGTGAGCCAGCAGGCCCAAGATGGTTCAATTCAGCTTGTTCTCAGGCTTCTAGGAAGCTGAGACACGCCTTAAGCAACAAGCCCAGAGATGTGTTGGTGGTCAAAGGGCTTCGCAGAGCATATAAGGCTGCATTAGCAACTTGTAAGTCCTCCCTGAAGGAGAAGGCCTGGTCTGACCTAGTGGAGGCAGGCACACTGCGCAATAGTTCTAAGTTTAGGGCTATTATTAATAACCCATTTCTTTCAAACAAGAATGCCCAATTATTGGTCGCCAATATCCAGGTTCTACAGCATCCTTTTGAATCCAGAGTATGTCCTTTGTTGCAAGGGGTGCCGCAGGGCTCGGATCTCAGCCCTACCCTATTTAATATCTATATGCGCCCCTTGGCAGACATTGTCTTGAGGGGTAAAACTGGTGTCATATGCTGATGACACTCAGTTGATTGTCACCCTGGAACAAAAGGAGGCAGGAACGGCTGCCAAGTTTAAGGGGTGCCTGGGGGAGCTTGCCAATTGGATGAAGCTCCGCTGTTTGCAGCTGAATGCGGGTAAAACGGAGATGACGATAGTCGGTAAGCAGCCCTCTCTTTGGTCACACGGGTGGTGGCCAGAGGAGCTGGGACCGGCTCTGACCCCTAAGACCAAGGTCAAGAATCTGGGAGTATGGTTCAACGACTCACTCTCATTTTCCGAACAGATATCAGCGGTGGCTGTTGCCTGTTGTGGAATTCTTAGGATGCTGTGAAAAATCTTCTCCCATTAGATGCTAGACGTACCATTATACAGGCCCTTGTTACATCCTGTCTAGACTAATGTAATACCTTATATCTAGGGGTGACCCAAAAAAAATTTAACATTCAACAGAAGGTTAAGAATGCTGCAGTACGCCTAATTCTGAACATTCCTGGATGGGATTCGGTGGGGGAGGTCTTGAGGAAAAACATTGGCTTCCCATACAGGCCAGAGTCACCTTTAAGGCTTTGTGTTTCAGCCATAGGATCTTCAATAAGAAAGGTCCTAGCTTTCTACATCCCCTTCTTACCACCTATAGACCTGCACGATGCCTAAGGTCCTTGGGCACGGCAAAGCTGATTGTGCCTAAGGTTCAGAAGGTACGGGCTAGTGGGAGTTCCTTCGGCTTCCTTGCAGCTAAGGCCTGGAATGACCTCCCTGTTGACTTAAGGTTGTGCCCGTCGGAGACTTTGTTTCGGAAAAAACTTAAGATTTGGCTATTCCAATGTCCCCCTGATGGCCGGCAATAGGTCCTCCGTAGCTGTTCCTTGGGAGGCTCTGGCTGTAGGGTGGGTGGGTGGCTCTGTTCTTGTTGTTGGGTACATTTTGGTGTTTTAGCACGGGGACACTCCATTGGAGTACCCAGGTGCTCTATCAGCTGTAGAATAATAATAATATCACAGAGGATTATTGGGCCCGTCACTTTGATGGTATTTTTCAACCAGATTGGTTGGAAGGTAAGGCAGATCTCATAATTTCCACCCAAAAAGTGAGAACTGGCATACTAGGTCTGACCCAAAGAAAGGCCCCAGGGTCAGATAGGATCCCGCCTGACCTCTAAAGTGCAGGTCAGCCGTCCAGATTCTTGGGCCCTATCGACTATAGTCCCAGTATATAAAAAGGGTGATCGGGACAGTACCTCATGTTACAATCCCATTTCTCTCCTAGACTCTGTGGTGAAGGTGGGGTTCACATGATTCTTGACAGACTGGTATCTTGGGCAGAGGAAAGCAACATTTTACCTGCATTTTAATATGGTTTCCTAGTCGTTTAACTGTGGAGCAGTGTTTGAACCTATATCTTGTCCTGGACAAGTACACTGCGGCTCGTTCATGTCCCATATACTTAGCTTTCATGGACCTTTCCTCAGCCTTTGACTGTGTGAACAGGTCCAAATAATGGCAGCTGATGGCATCCATTGGCATCGATAAACACATCATCTGGTTTTTGAGGGATCTTCATCGAGATTCAAGGGCAGTAGTTCCCTATTCAAAGGACCTGAATGTGTCTCGTCAGTTTAACATCAAGAGGGGGGTGCATCAGGGGTGCATTCTTGCACCCTTACTCTTTAATTTATACATCAACTCCCTAGAGAAGGCACTTTTAGCAACTAAAGCTGACCGTGCCCAGGTAGGCAAGCGTAACCAGCCAGTCGTTTGATATGCGGACGACGCAGTTCTCCTGGTGAAGACTGCAAGGGGCTTACAACTTCTCCTTAACTCTTTTGCCTCTTTTATGGAAAAGCTGGACTTGTTGGTAAACCACTCTAAATCATACATCATGCAGGTTGACCCCGGAAAGGCTAAGGTTAGGCAGCCCATTTTTAAACAAGGATGCTCCTTAATACCCAAGACAAACGTGTTTTCCTACCTGGGATTAGTGTTCAATAAGTCCTTGAGCTTGTGCCCCTTGCTTAATCGTAAGAAAGCGGACATAGTGAAAGCTTCCACAGCTGTTTTTAACTTCGACAGCAGAGTGGGAGGGAAGCTAATAGGGGCCCTCCTGTAGATTTACCACGCAGACTGTATCTCAAAGGTTAGGTATGGGAGCGAGATATGAGGCTATATCGCGCTCGGTGCCCTCCAGAGCACCAAAAACTCATTCCTGCGAAGAGCTCTTTCTGTCCCACAAGGCACCCCATCCTGCATTGTTCATGAGGAACTGGGGAGGCCTTTTCTCTCTAACGACCTGGCTTTTTGACCTCTGGCCTTGTGGCTCAAGATATGGGCCAAGCAAGAGAGCACACTTAGGAAAGACTTTTTACAGGACTGTCTTTCTCTTGATCAGGTCTCACGTATTTGATGGCTCCAGTACAACAAAAGTTGGCCTTGCCAGGTTAGGAAGAGCAGATCACTTTATGAATCATGAGGGTATTGGTAAAAGGGACCTCATTTGGGCCAAGGAGTGCTTTTTAAGAATGCAATATTGGGAAAGAGCAGAAAAGGAGCTGTGTAAGCCCAGAGTGCGCAAATACTTTGTACTGAAAACTGTGCCAACTAAGGAGCCTTATCTCCCAGGGTTGAAAAGCATCCACGATCGCTTTCTCTTGACGAGGTTCCGGCTTGACCTCTTCCACTACTTGCTTGCACATCCCGATGCTTCTCACAGTGGTCAGTGCCGCTTGCCCTGTGGCTGCGATGGAGAATCTCCTCAGGGCATGATGCACTTTTCAATGTTCTGCACTTTTTACGCTGTCCCCAGAAGGGTATTTATCACTCCTATGTTAAAAACATGGACTTTGGGAGGGTGAGATCAGCTTTTATATTTTTACAACTTCTCTCTAGTGATACCGTTTTGTACACACTCAATTTTTTACGGGTCGTTATCAGACAAACGACAAGTTGTAAATAATATCTGTATTGGAATTCATGCTTTTTATATGTGTATAGTTTACCTGGATTTCATCATATCTGTCAATGTGTAGTCTGATTTATGGTATATCAAAGGCTGAATGACTTTTATGGTTTTATTCTTAAAGCTGAATAAAGTTTTATTGTATTGTATTGTTGCTAGCACTCCAGGGAGATTATTAGATAGTGAGGCAGGCCTAAATAAAAGCTAACATATTTAACCAGATATTAACAAATCATTGATGTCCTAACCACAGTGGGTAAGCATAACACACAGCTATGGGGTGTACTTCCCCATTGGCTCCTGAATGTCATATTAGAGTTTTTGTTAACAAACCTGCAAATCTCTACAGACTTCAGAGCAGCAGCTGGTCCGCCGCTAAGGCGGAGAAGCACCACCCCACTGCTATTTGAGCAGTGCAAAATAGAAAAATAAAATGATAATAACACGTTATTATTTTCTTTTTCTTACCTGCTGACACAGTTTTGTTTACTTTACAGGATGGGGTGGGGCAGGTGGGGATGGGCTGTCGTCACAGCAAGCAGGGAGAGTTGTTGGTTTTACTTAAGTGCGCTTGACAGTTTGGCCGACCGTCTTGGGCTGGTCAACTAGACATGAGCTGTTACCATTTCTCCACCCCGCTATATTGCACAGCCGGGTGTAGAAAATGCACAGGCTCCCACTCCCTTTTTGAGTGCCGAACCAGGCTGGTCAGACCAATCCCGAGGCTGGTCATGCTAGTGGCAGAAGTGTCCTTATTGGCTGGGAGGGTTTATGCATCCGTGCATCAACAGAAGAGGAACGAGGAGAGGTGGCGGTCGGCAGCCAGGTAGGTAAAAAAATAAATTTCCTTTTGCCTGCCTCACCCGTACTATTCTGTGGCAGCCGCCACAGCTTCAGAGATGGTCCTAATATATGAAATGGGGTCTCAACAAGATCTCTCTTTCTGTTGGCCCATCTAATTACTTCATATATGCACCAAGCTTTTCAGTAAGTTTATCCTCCTGAGCATTATAGACAAGGCCTAAAATGAACGATTACAACGATTACTTGTCAAATGACATAATGGCTTCTAGGTGCTATAAACATTTCCGACAAGTCCTTTAATATTTATACGATGTGTTAGGTTTTAAAAAAAAAATAATATCTGCTTTTCAATGCCATTTAACTTGAAAACTTCAGCTAAACATCACTGCACTGACCCTTGACTCTGAATTAAAAAGGAATATTTCTGAAATTGTAGATATATAAACATGAATGTTTTATTTATTTTTATTTGAGTCATAATGTACTCTTTTAAGCTTTAACACTGTAACACTGTGTATTGTTTCTGTTCTCTGTACTCTCCCTCTATTACTGTACCTATGTAAAATGCTCTGTTGCCCAACTGCGACTTGAATATGATGTATAAAACCACCAAGAAACTCATGCATAATTACGTAAACAGGGTACATTGATATTAAAATATTTTGTAAAAGCTTTTGATTTGCAGCAGGAGCTTACGTATGTGATCAGGAAGCAGGGAGAAAGAAAAATGCCATTGTATTTGGCCAATTCTTTACAGATTTGGTCAAGAGATGAATTTGTTTTTTTTTTTTAATGATTGCACTGGAATAGTAGTTCAGGCAGTGTAGATTTGTAGGTATAAGCATCCTATTTGTGCACAGTGTTCTTCAGCAATGCTTATTTTCTTAGCACGGGAGAAGGGAAAAATAATGCATTGTATTCAAATCAAATCATTAGATTGGAAATTGTGACCCTATTCAAACAAATGTAGCAGTTATTAAATGTCTTTGTGGATCTGGTACTCTGCTACAAACGTTGTTTAACTGCTCGATTTAGAGTTAAGGAAACCATCATGTTTTAATCGGCAGTAACTTTACACCCGTGGCCCCACAGACATAGAACCTTGGTTCTATGTACCACAGACCATCTGCCCTAGTTAGGGCGGAAGTTCTGAGGTACTGCTTTTCTGTTTGGGACTGCTGCAGTAAAAATAATACTCTCAGGGTGTCAGGCTGTTAGTATTTTATTTTTTTTTTTAAAGTAAGCACATGCTTTGGGAGGTTGTTTTTGAAAAACACAAAGGTTTGCTGAACACAGTGGTAGCTCATTTGAAGGCACAAAGATCTCTGCCAGGGAGGCAGAAATGATTAAATATGGTGACAGGTCCTCTGCCAGGGTAGCGGAGGTCATGGCCTGTGGTCCTGCCACCTTGAAAGGAGGGTGGGTCATCTTCCACACACTTAGCATATTTGAGAAGCTAACTTTTTGAAAATTGTTGCCTTCTGCACGTTGAAGATACACATTTACTGTTGTGATAATAAGAGTTATCAATCAATCAATCATGTGTTTGTTAAGCCCGACTACTCACCCATAAGGGTCTCAATGCACTGGGGAGGTGCTGGTTCCAGTCCATCAAGGAGGGGGTCTGTCGAAGAGCCAAGTTTTGAGGTTTCTCGTGAAGATTGGGAGTGATGTTGTCTGAGGTGGAGCGGTAGGGAGTTCTAGGCTCTGGCCGCGATGAAGGACTAGGAGCGGCCTCCCAATCTGGTCTTTCTGGAATAAGGGACCACGGCATAGGAGAGCTGGGCTGATCGTAGTGTTCTTTGGGGTGCGTAAAATTTGAATCGGCGGTTCAGGTATGCCTGTCCAGTGTTGTGGAGGGCTTTGCGTGCATGGGTGAGAATCTTGAAGGTGATTCTAGCCTCGATGGGGAGCCAGTGGAGTGTGCGCAGGTGCTGGAAGATATGGCAGTGTCTTGGCAGATTGAGGACCTATCTTGCGGTGGTGTTCTGGATGTTTTGTAGCTTGCAGGTGAGGTTTTTGTTTATTCCGGCGTAGAGTGATTTGCCTTAGTCGAGTCTGCTGGTGACTAGGGCATGAGTGATGGTCTTTCTGTGCGAGTGGGGATCCATTTGAAGGTCTTACGTAGGAGGTGGAGGGTGTGAAAGCAGGAGGATGTGACATACTTGATCTGGCGGTCCATTTTTATCTCGGAGTCCAGGATGATTCCAAGGTTGCGTCCTAGGTCCGTGGGGGTGGGTGGGCTTCCGAGGGTGGAGGGCCACCAGGTGTCGTTCCAGGTGTCAGGGTGTGGGTCCATGATGAGTACTTCTGTTTTGTCAGTGTTGAGTTGTAGGCAGCTGCTTTTCAACCATTTGGCAACAGCTGCCATGCCTTCTTGAAAGTTGTGTTTGGCTGCGTTGGGTTCGTTGGATAGGGAGAGGATGAGTTGGGTGTTGTCTGCAAATGAAACAATGTTGAGTCTGTGGGTATTGACGATGGGAGTGAGCGGAGCCATGTAGACGTTGAAGAGCGTGGGGCTGAGGGAGGACCCCTGGGGGACTCTGCAGGTGGTTGGTGTGGGGTCCAAGAAGAAAGGAGGGAGTCTGACCCACTGCGTTCTGCCGAGAGAAAGAGTGGATGCAGTCGAGAGCCTTGTCCCGGATGCCTGCGCCATGGAATCTGCATGTATTGGTGCGGTGGGAGACTTTGTCGATGGCAGCTGAGAGGTCGAGGAGGATGAGAGCTACTGTTTCTCCTCTGTCCAGGAGGGAGCGGATGTGGTCTCTTGTGATCCTTGAAACCGGATTGGGAGGAGTCGAGGATGTTGTGCTCTTCGATGAAGGTGGCCAGTTGGCTGTTTATGGCCTTCTTGATTACTTTTGCTGGGAACGGGAGCAGAGAGATCGGTCTGTGATTATTGAGGTCACTAGGGTCAGTCCAGGGCTTCTTCAGGAGGGGGCTGAGGCCGACAGGTTTCCAGTTCTCGGGAAGGAGGCGTTCGCTATCGAGCCGTTGATGCTGCGGCGCAGTATGGGTGCCATGGTGTCTGCAGCTCTGTTGAAGATGTGGGGGGGCAGGGGTCTGTGGGGGCACGTGAGTGGATTGTCTTCATCGTCTTCAGTGTGTCTTCAGTGGTGAGGGCTGCCCAGCTGTCACATGTTGGCTTCAGGGCGTCAGGGTGGCTGGTGAGGGTTCTGTGTGTTGGTCTTGTGAGGGAGGAATGTTGGTAGCCTGGCTGGTGGGTTGGGCGAACTCCTTGATGATACTGAAGACTTCTTTGCTGTTGTCCACATGTGGAGATGCTGTCTTCGATCGTTGTTTTTCTTGTATTTTTGATGAGTTGGTGGTGGCCGTTGGTGTGGCTCTGAAGTTGTTGTGGTCTTCTATGGATTTGGAGTTCCTCCAGGCCTTTTTGAGGCGGTGGCATGTGCGTCTGGACTCTCGAAGATCAGTGGTAAACTATCTGGCTTTCTTGACGTGTGTGTTGTTTTTGTTCTTGAGGGGGGCCATGGTGTTGGCGCTGTCGGAGATCCATCTGTGCAGAGTTCGGGCTGCGGTGTTGGGGTCGTCGTCTTCCATGGTGGTTGGGGTGGAGTTGCCGAGTGAGGAAGTGAGCTGGTCGTCGGGATTTTTGGTCCAGTTTCTTCATGGGAGCAGGTGCTGGTGTATGTGGATGGTGAGTGTTCTGAAGGTGAAGTGGATGCATTGATGGTCTGTCCACGGTAGTTCGATGGTGTGGCTGAAAGTGATGGAGTTTTCTGTTCTGCAGAAGGGGTAAAGGGTGTGTCCTGCTGAGTGTGTGGGTTCAGTCACGATCTGGCAGAGCCCAATGTTGAGGAGGTCGTCCAGAAGGGATGTGGTGTTGGGGTCTAGTTGGTTGTCGAGGTGGCAGTTGAGGTGTCCAGCAGGGTGTAGTTGGTGTATGTGAATGGCTTGCGGGTAAATGATGTCCATGATGGCGTTGGTGGAAGGTCTGCGGGGCCGGGGGGGTCAGTAGATGAGAGTTCCTCGGAGGGTGGTGGTAGGGTTAGCCTGTATCTAGAAGTGTAGGTGTTTCATCAGGTCTGTGGGCTCATAGAGGAGTGTGTTCAGCCGTAGCGGGATTTGTGGACAATGGCGATTCCTCCGCCCAGGTGGGTGGGGTGGTCCTTCCAGGATTTCATGTATCCTTGAGGAATGGCAATGTCCGGTCCCGCGGTGGTGTTGCTCCAGGTTTCGATGAAGAATGCTAAGTCCGGTGCTGTAGAAGAGGTCCCAGATTTCGGTGGTGTGTTTGTGGGGTGATCGGACATTAAAGAGGATGGATTGCAGGGTCTTCAGTTCATTTGTGTTCTTGCGGGCGGGTTGTGCTGGGTCCGTGTTCCTGCCGGTGCCGCAGGTGTGCCGGTAGCAGTGACAGCTGAAGGGTCTGTGGGTGTCGGCTGGTGATGCTAGCTTGCAATTGTTGTTGCGGCCTGGGTTGAGTGTGTGGAGTGCCGCTGGGTTGTAGGGTGGGTGGTGCGGAGGTCCAGGGTTCTTGGTGCTGGTCGCTTTCAGGTCGCGGAAGTGCGCAGACTTTCCTGCCTTTGGTGCGCCAAGTGGTGCGGTCGCCATTAAGTTAGGGTCTGGGAGGGCTGGACAGCTGGGAGCAGAGAGGGGAAACTGGCTTGGGCTGGTTGCGCTGGGGGAGTGGCTGCAGGGGCAGCAGTGGCAGGAAGAAAAACAGGCGCAAAAGTGGGAAAGAGGAAAAGTATAGGAAAGTGGAAGAAAGAGTGAAAGGGTGAAAATAAAAGAGACGGAAAGGATGAAAATAAAAATGAAGAGTGTAAAATAAGGAAAAATGGAGCAGAAAGGAGAGGATAGAGCAGAGCGAGAGAAGGAGCCAGAGGTCTACTGGACCACCAGGGAGGAGGCGCAGGTATAACCTGCAGGTGGAGGAGGGCCTCAAACACCAACACAGAGTGCAGGGGCTCAGGAGGGCCTCAATTAATGGTGGAGCTGCGAGGGAGGGAGAGCAATTTCACTGACAATGAGTCAGTGATCTTGCTGTGCAATATTCTTTTATTTATGTATGTTGAAATCTGTGTTTAATAGTTTTCTTTTTTATTAGGTGTGTCAAATCAAGGTTGTAGTTTATCTACATTTCATAGGATGTTCTACTAGTATAATTTATATGTATGGATATTGTTGGTTTTATGGGGTAGAAAATCTCAAATACATCTATTTGATAAATGCTTGGCTAACTCATTTACAGGCTGCAAACTGAAATGAATCTAAGAAATTAAATATAACTGTATATAATGTTTGGCAGCTATTGCAGCAGGTTAAAGTTAGGAGTGATTGGAGGAATTGTTTCCTCATCCTTTGAACCAGTATAGTAGTGTTCACACGGCCAGCCATGTTTTGTATTCTTAAATGATTTTTGCTTTGATTCTCTTGAAAGAATGAAGCAAACAAAATAACCTAAAGTTTGGTATGGTTTGATTGAGAAAAAGGGGAAAAGGTATTTTCAGCGCAGATTTATCCACGATAGCCGACTCAACGCAAGTGGTACAATGCTTGCTTTAACCACATATATGCCTTAACCATGCATATGAGTTGTTAAGGCAGTCAGTTCTCTAGTTGCAGAGCCGATTGGTGGGCATAGGAACAGGAAATATCTGGATAGGAAGGACTGAGATGCAGCTCAGTAAGTAGGGATAGGGCCAGGGAGTGAGGAGGTTGAGGTCGTTTTTAGGACTGGGGCTGAGTTTTGGGACTCAGGGCGGGGGAGCTGGGGTTGGGGTATTTTTTGGGCTGGTGGCCGGATTTTAGGGTTTGGAGTAGGGGGTTGGGTAGTTTTTAGGGCTGGGGTGGGTATATTGCATGGATGAGGGTCTGGTTTTAGGGCTCGAGGCATAGGGGACTGAAATGTAATCTTTACCACACATATACCTTTACCAATCATGCCTTTAAAACTAAATTCATTGTAAAGGCATGCATGGTAAAGACAAGGTTGTTATTAAGACCTCCTTGTTAAGGCATGTATGTTTAAGGAGTCGTTGTGCCATCATACTACTGTGAAATGCTATGACTGCACATAAAAGACAATGAGCCCTTATTACGAGCTGCTCTGTTTTTTTCCATTCCCTTGCCAAACACTTGTTTGTGCAGGGATCTGAAACACACGTTTAGTAGAGGTTCCTAAATCCAAGCAATTTTCCCCAGCTGTTTTCCGGCAGGTCAAAACTGTGAAATTTACTGGATTAAAATTCCAATGAAAACCGGCTATATTCAGGTTTTTGATAGACAAAGCACTAACATCTACAAATAATAATAGGCAGAACTTGTTATATGCAATAATTATCCCAACATTTACATTTTGGTCTCAGGGTATCAGATTTTAAAAGGTGTGATAATTATTGCATTTTCATTTGGGCCTCACCTAATGTGGGCTTTGGAGTGCAAAATCAACTTTATTATTTAAAATAAATTGACTTTTTCAAGAAATGTAATAGCGTGAAAAAACATTTAAAATCAGTATGATGTAAACTTACCTATGAGTATATCTCCTCAAATGGGCATGTCTGTGAGTGGTTCAATGTGAGGGCACATGCATAAATTGGAGAAACCCCAAGATCATTAAGGTTTAAAAGTATTCCAAAATCCTTTCCATCGTAAAAAAGGTGGGTTACTCCTGTCAAATCCACGAGTAGGCATTTTTTTCAGGAAGGAAGGTGGGCGAGATGCAGTGAAAGAGGTTTACCCACAGAGAAAAATACTTTTCCTTGTAGAGATATTTCGAAGACCACCATAAGTCTATATTTAACACTTACTTTAGACAACACCATTGAAGAGATTGGCAGCCCACAGTTAGATCCCGTGGAGAACAAAGTGTACAACCGACATGTTTGGCTGTGGGAAACACTGCCTGTTCCAAATTCAAACCATATATATGCAATACAGCTCTCTACTTGCAAAGACGACATGGCTAGAGGAAGTGTCAGAAATGAAAATGCAAACTTTGCCAAATAATTTATAAACCGTGGACCTCATTTATGAGGCCCCTTGCCCCGCCGGAGCATCACTTTTTGTGACATTCCGTAGTGCAGGAGACACATATGGCTCCCTTTAGCGCAGTTTTCTGCATTAAAGGGGTGTGCAATGGGTGTTGCTGGGGCCATTCTCAGCAACATCCATGGCTTTTTGACACTGCTCCAGATTTACAAGAAATCTGAGGCAGCACACATAGAAAGAGGAAGAACCCTCTTCTGATTGTTTCTGTGCAGGAAGGTTTCCCTTCCTGCACAGGAATAAGCATCACTGCAATGCAGGCACCCAGCAGCTATTGTGCGCTGGCGCTGGCGCAGGGGAAAAGGACAGGAATGCGCCGCAGCTGATAGATAGGGCGCATATCTACCCTTTTCTTTTACTGTAGGGCAGCGCAGCAGGAAGGCCAGCGGCACTACCCTACGGTAAAACCTCATAAATGAGGACCTCTGTTTTAACTGCGCTATGGAGGATCTATTAGGAGTATTGGTGCAGAAATTGAATAGAATGGAATCTATAGTCTCCTACAATTGATGTGTGGCCATTTGAACATTCACATCGTTGTCTTGTCCTTTTGAAATATTTATCAACCTATGTCATTCCACAGTCCACAAATTTCAATGAGTCATCACTGGACATGTAAAGTGGGATGAAGGACCACACACAACGTGACTAGAAGAAGTTTAAGAATGGGGAATGATAGTAGGGAATAGATTGGGACACAGTGAACGTGAGCAGTTATTCTGGGTGTTGGGGTAAATGGCACAGCGCATGTGATGGGAAGTGCTGTGTAAATGGGAGGTACACAGCGGCTGGACAAGGAGCATAGAGGGAGGGTGAAGGAACATAAGAATATATTTTGTTACATGAATGAAGGAGGATGGACAGAGTTGCCAAGAGTGGAATGAACAAAGCACTTGTCAGAAAGAATGTTTAAAGGAGTAAGGACACAGAGTTCGGGAGCAGGAACGGAGGGACACTCAGACATTAACATAAAAAAGTGAGGATGGACTGGCACAGTAGCTACTCGTAAGGTTTTAAGCCAGCTGGGTTGAGGGACACATCGGTCTTGAACAGGCCATCACAAGCAAGGATGTAGAGATTGAGAATATATGAGAAATTATGAAAACATTGCGAAGTTTTGGGACGCCTACTAAAATAGTGAGAGATCGAGAAATACAATTGAAGTAAAACTGAAGTATTTATAGACAAAGCACAGGAATTCATTTTTCACTGCCAGCAACATAACTAGTGCCCACCCGAGCAAATATCTTTAAACTCTTCACTGAAGTTCGTGAGTCATTGAATGGGATTCCTAAAACCATCATATAAACTTTGTAAGAGCAATTCATAACTGATTTTGCTCACCGAAGAGTCTCCTAACTCAGTAAAAAATAGTTACTTCGGTGTGTAAAACAGCACTTGTCTTTTGTCCCTACAACATTTGAGTAACGTGATGAAGACTGGCACACCTACAACTGCTCCTAAAAATGTTAGAGTAAATATGTAGATGAGGTGATAAAACATCCCCAATCAACTGAATAAATACAGATACAATTCTTCTGGTTTAGACTGGTGTTGGGCACATGCACATGAATCTAAACCTTTTGGGGCAATCCATGTGAATATGAACATGTGAGCTGTTTTTCCACTCCCTACTTGGTTAAGAAGGTGTAAAATAATTTACTTGTGAAAGGGTGTTTTCCACTTTTAGGGTCATATTTATCAAATTATCATGCAGCACAGCAAGCCAACTTCCTGCACTTCGTGATATGGAAAGGGCAGGAATGTGGTGTATTTAACATTACACAGCGCATTCCTGTAATTTACCAGTGCTGGCACACAATGCGGGGCCTAGCAATAAAGCAGACACACTTGCACCACATTGCAAGGGTGTCTGCGAAGTAAGCAGGATTGTTTTTGTGCAGGAAGGCACACCTTCCAGCACAAAAACAATCCCCTGAGGCATTTTCCTCTTTCTATGTGTGCTGTAGAATCCAGCACACATAGGAGAAAAAACCAAGGGGAAATATTTATCTCCTGGTTCTGGCTCCCCAGGGAATGGGTAGCATTTTGAAGCATTCCCAGGCCTAGCAGTAATGGTAAATCTGGGAATGTGCCTAAATGCATGGGTGATGCATGGGAACACCCACACTGGTCTGACTTCAGGTTCATTGATACTGCAAATGTATTGTCTCTGTATTGATCGATATGAGAAGTTTATGTTTGTCTTTGCTGTTGGTACCCTTTGCTGGGTACTTCTCCATACATATATAAGTTTTCTCTGGGACCCTCTTCTATATTTGAATAATGCAGACACTCTACTCATAAAATGCCTCCCTGGGGTGGATTAATGCAACGCAAAGATTTTCTCTGTGTTGCATTAGTCCAGATTCATCAAGCCACACAAGGTGACCTTGCTTGGCTTGATAAATCTAACTTGAGAGTTACGTTGCTCGAGCAGCCCATTGAAAAGTTTGCCCCCAAATGTTTTGCATTATGTCAACATTAGCATGCAAATGTGTAAATGTTATAACTCCATGTTATTCACATTTAAATTGGCCATAGCTAAACATAGACTTATGTTCGAAAAGCCTAACATTCGTTCCTATTTTGTTTTATGATAAGTGAACTTGTCCAAATGAGCAAATATGAGGTTTGTTGGCTCCCTTTCCCATGAGAAATGATTTCTTTTACCATAATAACCATAGAATGTTATAATTGAATGCAACGTTATGGCTGCAGAGTGCAGGCTGGTCCAATGTATCTTGTTTAGTTGCAGATAAATGTAAGTTTGAAGGATGCTGAGAGAAGCTGTATTGATCCTGGGAAACTAATCAACTCACAACTGCATATTTGGACTCTAACCAGGTAGGTCGCCCCCCCTCAGCCGCCACACGGTCCTCCTGTGCCGCTGTCCCACTGCAGCTACCCGCTGTGCCCTGACCGCCGTCTCCAGCAACGCGGCCGGCCTTGCTTGGTTTGCCTGTTTATTTCCTGTTTCCGACCTTTCATTTTGTAGCCTCTGACTGTTTTTTCCACTGTTATTGTTGCTCACTGGTGCCCTTTGTGCCATCTCCCCCCTGTCCCCTTTTGCCTTGTGTCACCCCCACCGCCCGCTCCTCTCCCTCGCGCTTTCCCACCGCTGCCTCCCTTGCGGCCCGCCCCCCTGGTGCCCCATTCGCCTCCCCGCTCCCGCCTCCCAGGTGCTCCTCCCTCCCACAGCCCCTCATACGGAGGCCGCACAGCGGGCCTGCCGAAGGCGCACCAAAGGCAAGCCCGTCTGCGCCCGTCCGTGCCTGGACCGTGCCCAGCACCAGAACCCCTAGCCCCCGTCAAAATCAAGAAACCCGACGGAGATACGACACCACCACCCTCCATGCACTCAACACCGGGCGACCATCTGCCTCCTACCAAGCCACCCCTAAGCGCACCCACGGACCCTTCTCCTGCCAAGTCTGCAAATTCACCTGCGTCAGAACCTGCACCCCACCACCCGGACAAGGCAACAACAACAACCACCTCAAGTGCATCCTGCTCAATACCCGCTCCATCCACAAGCACGCTGTCGAACTCTGGGACCTCCTCGACACAACAGCACCAGACGTCGCCTTCCTCACAGAAACCTGGATGAACGCCTCCTCAGCCCCCGACATCGCCATAGCCATCCCGGACGGCTACAAGATCACTCGAAAGGACTGCCTCAACCAAACCGGAGGAGGAATCGCCATCATCTACAGGAACACCATCGACGTAACAACAAATTCCGAAGATGCCCTTGTTTTGAATTGACAGCAATGGGTTAGCATTAGCAGACGCCATCCTGTATTTAGAAGTTATCTTATCCGTTTTGTGAAAGCCATTTTGTATTTCTGGCAGCCATTTTGTTTGCCACGTGCTCGCCATGTGCTCTGTCCTCCCTCAGTGTTGACTGCTCTTGTAATCTGCCTAGAAACTAACTATATTTAGCATCTTCCTCCTTCGCACATGCCCAGAAGGGCCTAGCTAGGAGAATGCACCTGCTTCTCTAGTATAACTGTCAGGCTATTTTTGCTGCTGTATGGAGAAGTAACTCTCCCACTTTGTTGAGCAAGCAGATCTTGTATGTCCATATAAGTCATTTTGCATGCTTACATGAGCCAGGACTGCACCTTGATCCTATGCTGACTATGTAACCCTCAGCATATATAAGGCCTCTGTTTTCTGTACTCCTCAGACTGCCTTATTCAGTTGCTAAGGCTTCTGTGTGACGTAGTCTCACCTCATTTGAGGTTATTAAAGATGTTCTTTTATATTTCAGCTTCTGTGCCAATTTCTTCTTTGTTGGTTTAAAAGGACTAAGTATCAGTGGGACCCCTTTGAAGGTATGTACTACAAAATGGCGCCCAACATGGGGCTCATCAGAGAAGTGGCTATCTGAGGGAGTGATCTTGTCAGGAGACATAAATCTACTGAGGAGGACAGGACAGGACTCTACTTAGGAAGTACTCTGTGCATGGAGATTCTGGGGATTCTCTGTCACTGCAGCCCAGTATCTTTCTGATCTTCCTGATTTTGATCCTCCACATGATGTCACACCTGACTGAGAACCTTTTTGGCGTGAGTATTCTAAAAAACACCGTTAGGTCATTCAGAACTTGGCAGTTAGAATTTGGACAACCATTTGTTTGGTAAGAGTCGCTCTGCGGCACTTGCTGTTGGTTTTGATGCCTTTGATTAGGTAAGGTAGTTTAGTAACACTTACTGTGGCTTAGATTTGCGTTGGCCAACTTTTGATTAGTATGTATGTAATATGTAAATTGCAATTTATGTAGGCAGGTAATGAGGAGATTTTTCTCTGTTTGACTTTTGTTTGAACGGCGCAACGTACGAAGAGTACCTTAAGCGCTACTTTTTATTGATTATATAATATTTGCATATTTTGCAATATTTTTGGCATACATGTTTCAAGCACACATTGAAGAATGTGTTGCTTTTTGGAGTTACCAAAGTGAGATGTGAATTAAATTAGTCGGCTCCCTTGAGGGAATAGCTAGATAGGTTTAGATATAAAAACATATTTCTTCCTTGGTGAATTTGTATCCCCATGGAATTCAAATATGGATAGAATACAAACAAGGATCCTTTTTCTGCGCAATTTTATAAAAGGAGATATGCAGAGCGATTTTTTGGTGTTCTGCCAGACAAAGCTAGTGAAGTGAGTGTATTTGGCTTCTTGGAAGTAAAACAGTTTGTTAGGGCTGTATTTTTTGCAGTCTTTTGGAATACTATTGAGAAGCGCTTCTTGTAAATATGACTTACAACTAGTTTTTACAAATGGTTTGGTTTAAGTACAGTCTGTGGGCTGTCCTTTGTTTCTGTCCTAAGTGTTGATCTGTGGGTTAAATGTGTTTTTAAATGTCTAAGTGGTTTGTGGTTTTACATTGCAACTTCTGTAAGTAAATAGCGATTGCGCTCTTTGTGTAAGAATTGCTAGCCTTAATCGCGCTGTATTGTGTGTCCTGAGTGTTTTACCCCTTCTGTATATGTCTAAAATGAGCTCAATGCATGTGTTTCTTGCTGTCATCAGTCTGTTATGCAAAATGTCATTTAATTAATATTAAATAAAAATTAAATAAAAATCAAGAAATGAACCATATGATATGCTAAATAATTATATATTACTATTTAATTTATCGAGTAAGCAACTATTCACATGTACAAATTGCCAATGCTTAAAAGTTAAAATTAGAATTCACTTTCAATAGGAATAAAATAGGCCTCAAAAACGAAATTGTGTGTTTTGCAATAAATAAACTTACAGCATTTTTCTTAGATACATTGTATTAGATATTAACAGGCAAACACAACATCTGAGTGAATTGGATGTTGCTGAACTGCACACACATTTTAGAACTAGAAATGCTTCAGTTTTGAATAGACTGCCACCGTGCTTCCATTTCAACACAAAAAAAAAAGCTTTACTCAGCTGTGTTTTACCTTCCGGTTAGCAACAGCTGTTGTTTTGATTGTAGGCCACGGAGAGACAGGAATGATTGACTCAGCCAGGATTTTGTCAGTTAAGCACGGGGTAAAATCCTGCATTTCAGACTGCTGTTTTAAAAAGTTACAAAAATCAAGTTCATTATTTTGGATAACAGGAAAACATTTAACAGGATTTCCTTTCTAAAAGCTTTTCTTATAAGCATATTCTTGGTTCTGATGTTAAATAATTGTCCTTTGAAAAAGTGGCGCAAAAATTTGTCATGTTTCAAGTTAGGCTTCTCTGCTTAGGCTTGTGAATGAATGCGTCTAAATATGATAGGTAAGGGATGCAGCTTGCTTTTCATGTGGAATTTTCAAAAATGATTGGTTTTTATTAAAAAAATTATATATTAATTATGAAAAATTATTATTTTTAAACGTGCTTTTAAATTCGTTTTTTTATATTTATAAAGCTTAATACTCATACTGTGACCTCCTAGCGTTAAAATTTAATGTAAGTTGTGTTGTACCGCATAATGAAGACATTTGCATATGAAATATCACTCTGCGCAGGCGTAATAAACTTATTTTTATAAAGGGTAATTATACTATATTTCTAATTTTTCATTCCTGGGCTATCTAAAGAACATTCTGAGGATGATTAATATACAAAAATAAATCATAGGATATTAATTTTTAAGTGCCCCAAATATTAAAGTCGAAATTGGGCAACATTTCACTATTTAAAAAGTATTCTTGCCATTTAAAGCAGCTTTGAAAGTACCTTAGGCTTCAGTAAATGCATACATTTAGGTATAATACAAATAGCTGACTACTATATTGTTAGACAAATATATTGCACACTGCTTATAATTGAAAATATGTATAAAAAAAACAGCATAAGTTATTAAACTGACAAACAGGGGAATGGGTCAGCTTTCTGTTTTCAGGGTGATTTTGAATAGGGAAAGCTGCATGGAAAATTTGCACACAGAATAGGACAGCTGGAAAGAGTTAAATGTCAGCTCTATATTTAGAAGCCTGGCAGGGCTCCCAGAGAAGGTCTGCATTGACATTTTGACATCTGAAACATTTTGAAAGACAAGATGGCAGCAAATGGGGGAGTTGTGCTTATTTTTTTGTTGGCGAAGCAAGTTTTTATGCACTCATATGAAAATACCACAATACAATTGTATATGTGAGCTTGGCCATATATACAGCACTAATGCTTTTAGTTTGGTGCTTACTAGGGCTGAGCTAATGGGATTTAGTTTGAATTCATTCGCCCTCATGTTTTATTTGTACATTTGCTAAAAGGATTGGGGTTTGAGCATTCATATTTTTTAACACTCTCAAAAGTGCTATGTACCTCCTATAACTTTGTTTACGGCCAGGTGCTACAAATAGGGGTTGATAGTGTTGACAGAAGTGAAACCTGTTTCAGGTTTCCTACTGTCAAAATGGGGGAAAGAGGCTATCTCCTCTACAAATTAAGGCTAGGTAATATGTGTGTTGCTCTCTCCTTTTCTCAATTTTATTTTAGCCTGTCTAAACTGTCTGTGAAATAGCAATGAGACATTTAATTGGCTATTCAGTAATACTGTTTTAAACATTGTTAGCATTAATAAAATGAATAAATATATGTTTTATTACTGCCCATCCTGTTTGATGAAATTATGACAGGATCAGTAGTCTAGATTGCTCTTCCCTTATTTTGACCTTTAAAGGGAGCTAGATGTGGGTAGTTTTTGTTCTGAAATTCTTAGGTGATAACACCATTATTTGTATGTTATTCCATGCTACATAGTTTTGCAAGGGCATTGCTAGTTTTTTATTAGCTAGTCTGTGTAAATAAACTGACAGTCCTTATTAGAGCTGATGTTGCATAGTTTGGATCATGAAAAGTAGAACGCAGGGAAAATACCCATGTGATCCTTAGCAAAAACAGTTTTGAAGAAAATGTTGTTTTATAGATAAGAAACCCTGTTAAAGTTGCAGTTTTAGATTTTCCTGCTGCTCCTATAACATGAGAGCATGGTTCTAAGCGTACAATCTAGGTGCTTTTCATTAAGAAGAATCATTTTAGAAGTGTCTGCAGTCCTGTACAAGTAATGTAAAGTTTATGAGCAAAAGTGTAGAACATTTCCTTTTTTTGAGGGTTTTCAGATTAGTACACAGGAATACACTAATGTAAGGATTTAGAGTATGTCTGTGTTGTTTTTCTCTTTTTCCTCTGAATTTAGAAAATGAATACAGACTTCCTTGGCTGCTTGGGATTGGGTGATGTATTACTCGTCAGTTCACAAAAGAGTTCCTTTTATACTTGCCAATAGGTCCAGGCTGTTTTTTTTTTTACTCTCTCATAACTAGATGACAGTGGTTCTTGGGTGCCTTGCTAATATATGGGGCGTCCCAAGACTAGGAATTATTCTGACTATCCTCTCTGTTGATAGACTGTTTCTGTGCCTTGTCTAAAGACCTTTTGTTCTGTCCACCAATAGATATTTGCCGCTTTACAACCACTACCAGAGGGGCCCGGACATCAGATTCAGCCTGGGGAGTCAGCGTCAGCACCAGTCCAGCTTGAAGCCAAAGTAAAGGTAACCAGCACAGGCACTGCTGGCAACTATGACCTCAGTGAAGGCGGAAGCCCTGTGATCATATGTGTACCCCTGCCACTGTATTGGGCAAAAGCAGATCAGAAAATCAAATCAGAAAGGAGAAATTGTGGTTGATGCCCAGCTGAGAGTCACAGACCGACCAGAATGGCGAGGAGGCTTTGCTTGAGGTGACCCCTTTGGAAACAAGGGTTGCTACAGAGATCCTAGCATCAGGCCTCTGAATCCTGGTCCTAAAGAGAATACAAGTTTGCTCCTTTGTTTGTTGGTCAAGAGGTGCCTGAGCACACTGGATGCAATGTTTTGCCCCAACGAATGAGCGGTGCACCAGCAGAGCAATATAGGAGTTAGGGAAGGACTTGAGATTAAGGTACAGCTGCTGTGACTCTGGTGCCTGTTAGATTGAAGTGAATAAAACTGGTTCACTGCCTGAGACACTGGACGGGATCGCTAAGAGCATTTGCCTGTTGGGTGACTGCCCTATCCTGAAAGAAGAGACTTTTTTCCTTGAAACCGGGTTGTTATTCTTGAGTTGCGAGTTGTGCAGCTCCTCCGTGGAAACAACAAGAGCCTGCCTGTGAGGCTCAAATGGACACAGGGAGTAGACTCCCCTCTAGTTGGTTGTACAGCAGCTTCAATTTCCCAAGGACTTCTTCTTTTTGTCAATAATGTATCCCTTTAGTTGTCCAATTTATGAGGAGGAGCAGCCCTTTGCAGCTCTTCGTTCTAATTCCTATGGCCCTGTGTGGTCCTCCTGGTCCCTTGGAGCCAGGATTGTTTTTGTAATAATCTGTTTAGTAGCTTTAATATTTGCATTAGTTATATTTATTATGCACGAAAAACATTTTTCTGAGCAATTGAAAAATGTGACTTTGCCCTTTCCTTGAATGTATTAAATTGATGTTCTAGCCCTCAAAAAAGGAAAATGTAACAGTCAATTGGAAAATGTTTTTATTAGATATGTGCTGTTAGCTATTCTGAAATTTAAAATGAATAGTCACTGAAATGCATAGGAGCCCTGAAAATGTTTACTAGATGATTTTAGGATTTGCTTTTGCTTAGGGTTGTGAAAAATGATAATTCTGTTTGTGATAGTGGTCATTGCTTTCTCTTGCTATCTGTATGTTAATTATGACTCAATGCTCCGTTCTCTTTGTATTCCTTCTTATAGCTCACATATACCCGCTTAATTAAATGTTTAGAATGGAAAATGCCCACCTAGCAATGAATTAGGATTTTTTTTTATTTTTTTTTTGTCCTCATATCCACCATGGTATTGGAAAGCCATCTAAAACAAGCCATAGAACTGCTGTCACAGTATTATACTGGATGGGATCTTATGGGGTGGGGGGACCAAGCATCCCTCAGCTGTTACTAGCTTAGTCTAATTTTTGGCTACCATTTGGGGAGGCCCACAGCCCGGCCTGGACCGGGTCACGACCGGATATCTGCCGTTCTTATGGCTAAACATAGGCACCATAGTAGTGTAATCATTGGACCCGGGAAAAAAACAAACAAAAAAAAACGGATCTTTATTGTGCCCACTCAAGCTTGTGCCAAAAAGCTCTTTTGCTTTTATTCCCCGGTCTGGCTAGGTCCATTCGGGCCGTCTGTAGACTAGATGCCAGCCAGTCCCCGTGGGAAGGAGGAAGGGGGTCCTTCCACCTCCTGCAGATCTCCCTCCTTGCCAAGAGGATCGTGTAGAACACTAGGCTTCTATCTGCATTCTGTGATCCTATCAGGATCCCAAAAATCACTAACGATAGATCAATGATAACTGGGAGTCCCAACGATGCTGTAAGAGTCCTTCCAATAGCTTCCCAAAATGTAGCAACCCGAGGGCATTCAAAAAACATATGAATGTCTGAGGCTGCTAGCAGCCCACACCCTGCACATGCCACTGGATTTCCTATGGCGAATTTAGATAATCGCTGGGGAGAGTAATATGCTCTATGGAGAGTATAGAGATGGTTCCTGCGAAGCCATGAAGGCTTTACTATGTTCTTCAAGAGCTCAAATGAGGTGGACCAAAGTTGTTGTACATCTTGCCCAGTTGTTAAGACACCCCACAGTTGGACTGGTAGCTTAAATCCCCCATCAGATTCCTCAAGTAGGAGTTTGTACCATTGTGAGATCTCATTTTTAGTTGGTCCAATACTCACTAAGTTGGTTATTAATTGACTATACCCTCCAAGAGGAAACCTGTTTATTTTTGAAGGTGAAATTTTATAAGCCTGTGTCCAACTACTCATTTGTAGGTATTTAAACCTCGAAATGGTTGGCCCTGTCCTATTCTAGAGGTGCTCCCACGAAAGCAAGTCCCCCTCGAAGAAGAGGTCCCCCCATACTTTAAGGCCTGCTTCTTTTAGAGGCATGGCTAGGGTATCTTCTAGCCAGGCCGGGCTTTCAGGTAACCCCCAAAGCGGTGTTTTATCACAGAAATACCCCTGTTTGATTGAGTTTGTTACCTCACTCTACATTTTCGCCAATCCATATAGGACCTTCAGATTGATCTTTTTAAAGAATTTCGGGTTGCCAAATTTGAATAAATACCCCGACTGGCTGAGACCTTCCCCTTCCAACATGGCTGAAAACATTAAGCCTACCCCATGTTCAGTAGGCCTATTCAAGAGCATTCGGGTATGAGACAGCTGGAACGCCCAAGCATATAGTTTTAGGTCTGGGGCAGCTAAGCCCCCCTTCTCCCATCGCCTTCTAAGCTTCTTCCAGGCAATTCTCGGGAGTTGTTTGTTCCAAATAAAAGATGTAATATCTGACTGTAGTTTAGATATATAGGTCTGCTCAAAATAAAGGGGGATGGTATTGAAAATAAATGAGATTTTGGGCAAGATGGACATTTTAATCAGATTAACTCTCCCAATTAAGTACAGTTGAAGGTGAGACCATGACTGCATCAGCTTCCTACATTCTTTAGCAACTGCTGTGATGTTTACTATTGCAAGTTTATTAAGATCCTTTATTATTTTTAAGCCCAAGTAACGCATTGATTCACCCGCCTGTACTTCCAATGCACTCACATCATCATTCCAAACCAACATCTCAGTCTTGGATGTGTTGATCTGGTACCCTGATATATGGCCAAACCCCCGAGCGATTTCAAATATTACAGGAAGAGCTGTAGTTACATCTGATGTGAGAATGAGCAGGTCATCGGCATATAGAGCTACCTTCCTCTCCCACCCTCTGTGACAAAAAGGTCTGATGGCAATCTCTCTCCTCAGTTGTTGCGCGAGAGGCTCAATATACAAGTCAAACAGTAGGGGGGAGAGCGGTCAACCCTGCCGTGTCCCTCTGGTTATAGAAAAAGGTTCTGACAGCTCCCCATTAATCAATAGGCTCGCCACTGGGCTACCATACAACAGACCAACTGTTCGGCGGAATCCCTCACTCACTCCAAACTTGGCCAAGGCCCCCGACAGGTAAACCCAATTAACCCTGTCGAAGGCCTTAGTTGCGTCCAGCGTGAGAGCAGTCAGGGACAAATTCTGTGAGACCGCTACATCTATTGACCCTATTAGGTCGTACGTGAATTCGTATAACTGTCGCCCCTTTACAAACCCTTGTTGATCTGCATGAAGGACTGACGGGGCAACCAGGGCCAACCTAGAGGCCAATACTGTGGTGAAGATTTTATAGTCCACATTTAAAATTGATATTGGCCTATATGATTCACAGGCATCCTTAGGTTTCCCAGGTTTCAGAATAAGCGAAATTGATGCACTGTCCCATGATGCAGGGGGGTTATTACCTTCCAGAAGAATCTGATTAAACAGCTTAGTACGAAAGGGGGCTATCTCCGCCTCTAGGATTCTATAGATTTCTGCAGGTAGCCCATCGGGCCCTGCTGCCTTTCCCTTCTTACTACTTTTTATGGCAGCCATAACTTCTCCTTCAGTAATAGCGCTGTCCAAGAAATGGGACTGTTCATGCGTAAGGCTGGGTAGATCAATGTGGCTTAGCCAATCGTCGACCTCCTCTGGCCGAGTACCAATGTCCTCCCTATAGATAGATTCAAAGAATTCCTTAAAGGCCTTCCTGATTTCCACATCTGATGTAAAAGAATTATTACCCACATTAATGGTGGCTATGTTATTCCGGACCTGATCTGTTTTGTCTTCCAAGCAAGCAGTTTGCCTGCACCTTCGCTATACTCAAAATGGGCCAGCTTGCTTGCCTCCCATCTCTGCTGCAATCTATGATTCAATACTGAGCCTAGATTGGCCTTCAGAGTCACCATTTCCCTTCTTTGACTATCCTTGATGGACTCATCTGCCCCAATACTAATGTCGATAAGTCTTTGGAGATTGATTATCCTTTCCTCAATTGAAGAGATTTGCTCCTTGCAATGCTTCCTTTTGTATGATACTTTCCCTGTTATGACCCCCCTCAAAAACACTTTAAATGAATTCCAAATGATCCTCGTAGTAGCTGAGTCGTTGTTAATCAGAAAAAAATTGTGTGCCTCTAAATTAAGGTATTCCATGTCATCAGGAGAAGAAGGAAGTGATCGATCAAAGGACCATCTTGAGAGCAATCTCTCCGTTCCTTGAGCTACTTCCATTACTACTGCAGAGTGATCTGAGAGATGTATTGGTAGATATTCAATGGATCTAACATGCTCAGCCAGCCTCCGACTAATTAAAATAAAATCAATTCTTGACTGGTGTTTGTATTTATAGTTCCGGAAAGACACCCCTTGCTGACGCCCGGACCTTTCTCTCCATATGTCTAGGTAGCCATATAGTTTCATTGCTGAATGTAGCACTAACCTAGATTTGGATAAGACTAAGGATCGACTATTGGGAGATTTGTCTAACACTGGGTCCAGTACCACATTAAAATCGCCCGCTATGATGGTTGGCTCTGGAAAGGATAACAGATGAGAAAACATACCCTCCAGTATAGATGGGTCATCCTGATTCGGCCCGTAATAGCCCAAGACTGTTGTTTGAGAGCCAGCCATCACCACAGATGCGATGGCCCATCTGCCACCTGGGTCGACCAATTGAGATAACAACCTGGCTTTGGCCCCTTTTTTGAAGATTATAGAGACTCCTCTAGTGTTTGTAATCTGAGTAGTTCAAACTGCAAAGTCTATCCACCTATTTCTCTTAATTAAGTCAAGCATTTCTAAATGTGTTAAGTGGGTCTCCTGGAGTATAATGACCTGCGCCTCCATATCCCGCAAGTATTGCATGATTTTATTTGCCCTTGGTTTGGTACGCAGGCCATTAATATTCCAGGAGAAGTATTTTATATTACCCATCTTTGTCATATATGTTCAACAAAAAAGAAAAACAAACCAATAAGACTAATCCAACCCTTTGTTGCCCAAATATCATTCCAGAAAACTTTGAACCCCCTTCCTTTCTACCATATCTACCATATCTTGGCTTACTGAGGACATTTTTCAATTTTTTCCATCCCCCACCACCTTCCCTTGCTGCGTGACTCCCCCCCACCCACCTCCCTACCCCTGGGAAACCCTTGCGATATCTAACCGGAACGATATCCGGTTGATAGCGCCCCTCCGCGGACTCCCGGAGAAATACACCACCATTTATACGTGAAAAAAATAAATAATCAAATGGTAATACAAAATCATCATTACATTTTCCCTTTATATCCCTTAAGAGCTTTAACACCACAGGTGCTCTAGGTGCTTGGGATCCAAAGGAGATGATATGAAGGCATTTAACACCGGAGCTTATCGCTGAAACCATGAATAAAAAAAAATAAAAAAAATCACTCTCTAATCAGGTGTCTAAGCTTCCATTCATACTCTATTTTTACTTCCCATCTGCATCAGGAGATCATCGGCTGCCTGGACTGACCTAATATTGATCATCTTATTATTGTACATAATTTTCATGGCTGCAGGGAACGTGAGTTGAGCTGTAGCTCCCAGTGCTCTAAAAGCTTCCAGGCGCCTTCCGAACTCCCATTGTTTCTCCCAGGTAATTCTTGAGAGATCCGACCTTATTGAGAAAGAAAACCCCTTTCCAGCCAAAGATTTTTGCTTAAGCGCCAGGTTGAGAATTTGCTCTTTCAATACATATGTATGAAAGTTAACTAAAATGTTACGAGGCTTTAATCTCTGGGGATTGCGTTTAAAGGGATCCCTATGAACTCTTTGGATATCCAAAGCTAGCTCTTCCAGTGACTGATCTAAACTCATAGACTCTTTCAACAAAACTGTTATAAATTGCTTTATATCAGAACCCTCTGAGCCTTCTGGTACGTTCAAGATGCGGAGGTTCCCCCTCCTTGCGTTGTTTTCTAATGACTCCATCCTTTCACTAAGTGCTTGCTCCTCTCTGGAAAGCTTCTGAATATCAATCTTCGCCTGGTCCAAGTTGACAGATAACGATGCTGTTGTCTCTTCAAGGGCACCAGTTCTAATAGTGAGCCCATAAATTTTATTATCAAGGGACTCACAATAACTTCTTATTTCAGCTTGGTTCGCCGAAGACTCCGCAAACCCCTTTCTTATTTCCATTGTTAGGGCTGAAAACATACCTAATATAGAAGCTGGAGTTATGTCATCTTTAGCCTCAGATATAGATTGATCCGCAGGAGGATCAGTGGAGCATTCAGACTGATCAGTGAAAGCTCCCCCGACTGCCCCTGCTCCTTCATTATTTCCACTGGCAGCAAACTTAGTAACAACCAGGACCTCTGGGTCTCCTAAAGAGGTGACAGGTGCTGTTCCCCACTCTAATTCTACCTGAGCGATAGAAGACTGTGATCCTAATCCATTATCCTTGTCCGGCTGAGGGGGCTGGATTTCCCCCCATCTCCAAGACCCAACGCACATGCTTCATGCTCTGTAGCCCCTTCTTCGATTCCTACTTTTTCCGCCTCAACAGCATGTCCCTGGAGAGGAGAGAACATGTTGGATACCTCAGCTGAAGAAGAGGCTTCCAATTCGGACTCAGTTAGCATAGCTTGACCCCCTGAGAGATGTAATATCTGGGGAACAGCTTTGAAATAAGAGCGTAAGGAGGGAGTAATTTTAGCGCCTTTCTCTGGTGCAGTAATCTGGGTTTTAGATTTTGCCTTAGATTTCGAGCTATGTTTAGTGCATCTGGATTTAACCTCAGTGTTTAAATACGATGAGGATTTTTTTTTATCTTCCACTTCTGCGGTAAAGTTGGCCCCCCTACTAGGCAGACCTGACATCCCGCCCTTTCCCTCTAGGAAAGCTGCTTTCTTTTTCCGCCCTCTCTTACCATAACTCTTGCCGTAACTCTTAATGAGGGAGGGTGGTACCTTCCCTGATATCACGGGGGCAGCTACTGTCTCTGTTGACCCCTCTTGCCCTGACAGTGTCACAGTAAGAGAATCTGATATTTGCAGAGGCTCCTTGCCGCTCTTTTCAGGTGATAAATCCTCCGCTGTAACCGCTGTAACCGCATCCGCTGTTAGTGCAGGAGAGTGACCTTGTCTTACCTGGGAGCTTGTATTCCCTGGGGCACAGCGCGAAATTGTAACTGAGGAAACTGCGTGATAGGGCTGCCCCAGGCTCCGCAAAACCCTCCCTCGCCTCAGCTCCAGCGCGGCTGACCAGAGACGTAGTTGTGGTGTTTTCTTCTTCTCTGATTTACCCTGTAGAGATTCCTGTAGAGATCCCTGCGAGCTGAAATCAGTGTTATAATCTGGGACCCTGAGTGGAAAGTAATCCAAACCCCCGACTTTGGTCTCAGTCCTATCAAGGCAGATTGCACCGTAAAGTCCTACTCCCTAGTTAAAGCTGAGGGTGTCTCCTCGCAGAGTGGCCGCCGCAGCAGACATGAGGGACAAACCGGAGACCACGGCCGTCGGGCTCCACAGCTTAAGAAACAAGAGGTTGTAGCAGGATCACAGCGGTAATCGGGAAAGGCGAACAAACAACAGCGACCTGCCCGACCACATCCAGCACTTTCTCCGCCCTCCGCCGCAGCTCTGCATGCATAGAGAAAGCGGACTGCCAGAGATGTCTCTTCGAAAGTTAAGAAGCGACTCTGCATCACCAGAGACTCCGAAGCAGATTGCCCCGCTAAAATAATAGAAACAATGGAAAAAGAAGGTCTGCTAAAGATTCCGCTGCTACTCCGGTGTCACCATCGATTTCTCGAATATTGCTCGGGTACTACTCCATGCGCCGTGGCGCTCTCTACAGGAGCCGTTCCGGAGCACCGCGACCGCTTAACCAGCAGCCGCCATGTTTCCCCTCATGAATTAGGATATTGATAAAATTATGAAAAATTAATGTGCAAATATGTTCTATGTTCTTACCGGATCATAGGAATGTCTTCAGCTAATGCTAAAACGGTCGTCTGTTGTAAATTGACAGCAATCAATGGGTTAGCATTAGCAGAAGCCATCCTGTATTTAGAAGTTATTTTATCCGCTTTGTGAAGGCCATTTTGTATTTCTGTCAGCCATTTTGTTTGCCACGTGCTCGCCATGTGCTCTGTCCTCCCTCAGTGTTGACTGCTCTTGTAATCTGCCTAGAAACTAACTATATTTAGCATCTTCCACCTTCGCACATGCCCAGAAGGTCCTAGCTAGTAGAATGCACCTGCTTCTCTAGTATAACTGTCAGGCTATTTTTGCTGCTGTATGAAGAAGTAACTCTCCGCCCACTTTGTTGAGCAAGCAGATCTTGTATGTCCATATTAGTCATTTTGCATGCTTACATGAGCCAGGACTACCCCTTGGTCCTATGCTGATTATATTTTCCAGAGTCAATGGGTTGGAAAGATGCTCCTTCCCTTCCATTCTAGCAGAGAGTTAGGAATGACGGGTTTTCTCTTTACCGCTCGCTTACCTGTGATTTTTGTTTTAACATTTCCATCTCATCGCCCCGTTGAAAGCTGTACTAGGGATTCACCTGTCTTTTAGGAGTACACAATCGGACTGGGAAGTCTAACTTTAATTAACGCGATAATGCTGCGGGAAGATCTTAGGTCCTGCCTTCATTTTGCCTATAAAAGAAAAACACGACCTGATAATTGAAATATCATAAATAAACATTCAGCTCTACGCAGACAAATTTGCATGATGCAGTCTTTTTTCAGAAAATGACCCACGTCTGTACTATAGCAACAGTACTACACAAATGCATTCTGAAGTGGTAATGCTGATACACCAAATTTGTGCAATGCCATCAGGGCCAGACTGGCCAGAGTGGGCACTGGGCGTTTCCCAAGTGGGCCTGAAGGGTGTGGGATGGTTTTAGACCCCTGTGGGCCGGCTTTCTTACAGTTAGCCGATTTTGCATCACACCCGCTCCTTGGGGTCCCGATCGAGTTGATTGCCAGTTAGTGGAAAAATATGTGCAAAATGTGTAACTGAACAAACAGGATAACAATTTCATACGTTCATCTGCACACTATGCCCTTTAGATTAACACAACTAGAAATTCTGAAGATGTATCCAAGGTTACTCCTGGATACCTCTGACTGTGATGTTGCCAGGAATAGTCTGCCTAAACCTATATGTATTGTTAAAATTCAGATATCTGTAATCATGCAAGGTTGAAACATGTGAAGGCAGATTTCCATTTCTTTAATGGTGAAACTGTTCATGAATATTCTTTGTTGGGTCTTCACTCTTCAGGTAGCCCTGCCATCAGGCTGTGATCACCGAACTTTTTTTTACCTTATTGTCATCGTGCTCTGAAGCATGACCAATGTCACATTGTGCAAGATTTTCCTACAAGATAAGGGCCGCTCAGATGTTATTGTGAAAGGACTGTCCCCTATTCATAAATGGTCAGGTACCCCTGCATGTGAAACGGATACCCTGAATTTGTTGTAGAAGCTGACACTAATTTAGTGTGTCTAGTAGGACCAGTGGTATAACTTTTGCATGACCTCTGGTTTAACATAGGACAAGAAGGAAGGTGGAAAACAGGCCATAGACAGCGGAGGTGTATATCCTGCATTGATGAAGTTAAAGGGAGGAGACCCAGACACTGATGTTAGGGAATATGGAGATAAGATTATCCTGAGAAGTTCTTGGAGGACCAGGGGAAGGCTGCTTTTTCTTTCCTGAGCTTGCCATTTTTTGAATGGGAGGTAAGAGGAAGAGTCAGCAGATGCTGGTACTGAAGTTGAGAAGATTTCTAGGTAGGTCGTGAACTTTTGATTTTCTCTTAATAATATATCTAGAAGGATAATAATAGGCAAATGCAGGATTTTCACACTTCTTTGTACCCTGTCTAAAGCCAACATCATCAATACCTGCTTTGAGGGCCTTCACTGTGCAGAAATTCTATGGGCTAGATGTATGAAGGCCCTGTTTAGCGATTTCCTAATTGAGAATCCTTGCGATTCGCAATTAGGAAATCACAAAACGGCAAGCATGAAAGTGTGTTGAACACTTTAATTGATTCCTAGGGGATCGCAAATGACCTACCTCATGAATTTTAATGAGGTAGGTCACAATTTGCGATCCCATAGGAATCGCAAAAATCACGGGGATGGTGGCCTGCTGGGGTCAGCAGACCACTATGTCCGTGCTTTCTTTTAAACAAAGCAATCTTTTTTTTGCAAAGCAGCCCGTTTTCCTTACAGGAAAACTAGATACTTTACAAAATAAACGTTTTCCTTTAATTTTCTGAGGAGCAGGCAGTGGTACGTGGGACCACTGCCTGCTCTTAAAAATGGTTTTACAAACATTCACAAAGGGGAAAGGGTCCCATGGGGACCCCTTCCCATTTGCAAATGGGTTACCACCGACTTAAAGTAAGTGGTAAAATGTGAATGTTTTGAGACCGCATTTCGATAGCAAAACATTCATGCATTTAGGTATTAGGAAGGGACACCCTAAACACGCCCCTTCCTAATACCGAAACACAAACCCAAATTCTGATTCGGTAACATATTACAGAATTGAAATTTGGGTTTTATACATGTGAAATCCCCTTTTTGCATTTAAAAACAGTCCGAGTCTGTGAATCAGACTATTTGCGAATGCAAACATTGTTGATATATGTGGCCCTTAGTCTCTTGCACAGGCACCACGCTAATGAAATCAGTAGTGGGCAATTTTCCCATGAAATAAAGTGCAATGAATCCATCATGCAGAGTCTTATATACTGTTTCATAACAACCCAAGGTACAACTTCAATATAGTGAGGTGTTAACGATTTACTTACTGCAACGGCTTAAAGAATGTACTGCTCACAATCTTTAGTTGCATGTCCATATAGTAATATTCAATCATTTCTGAGACACAATACATACATTCTCTCAACATTGTGTTGAAAGCAGGCAACTCAAATGGTGTGTTAAAATGATAATATGTCACAACTTTGTGCAGAAAAGATGCCATAATTCTCAATGTTGCCATAAAAATGCCCGTAAGGCAACTCACTCACCCTTTTGGCTGGAGTTATAGTATAAGAAATAGTGTTGTGAGACATGAATAATCTGGACCACACATAACTCTGGCATTGAAAAGCATGGCTGTTAACTAAGTCAACAAAAGATGCAAATTGCAGTACATTGTTATGTAGAAATCTAAAACAAACTTATTTAAAAGTTCTTCAATGATTTACCAATCACAGGGAGCTAAAATAATGACCGCTTCTTTGGTATCCTTATATGAAGAGACAGAGGCACATCATAACCCCTTAGAATGAAATCTTGCTAACCTTACTTAGTCAGTGGGAGAAGCAAACCTGAGCTGTTTTTACAATGATGTTGATAATCATTCTAACATCTCTGATAATCCATCAACAGACTCTAAACCATGTATTTGCTTGGAGATGTTTAATCACTTTATTTAGTATATCATGAGGTTTAGCTATGACAAGCATGACCCAGAAACTGTACCACTACATTAGTGAAGCAGACAACTGCAGGCATTTAAGATTAAGTAAACTACCTTGCTCATATCAAAAGAAAGGAGGGAACAGTGGCAATCTCCAAGAATTACACCAACTCACCTCAGACAATTTCCAGTCACAAAATTGATAGACATTCAAAACCTCTTAAACTGTTAAGTATCCTGTGAATTTTTAGAAAGAGTGAGAAGGAATATACATATACAAGTAGCATTCTTTTTTCAATGTTTCTTCAGTCAGAAAGCAAGGGTCACATTAAATTCTGGTTAACTGAGGTGTGATCAATATGTGACTACAAGTCACATCATCCTGAAACGTTTGTAAATGAGCATGTGATGTTATGTGGACAACTGAAAAAATCAACCTGTGCATTACTCTCTTCCACTACAACGTAGGATTGAAGGAAATGCATTTTAGAATTGGAAAGTGTTGTACTATGGCAGCTTTTCTGCAATCTAATGGGGACCTCTCTTCTACGTCGCTTTACAGAGTGTATGGCAAGAGTATCATGGATCAGAACCATTACATTTCTCCTTGTAGACAGAAAGCATTTACTGAATGTCTGATCAGTTTGAGCTCCATCAGATTTGTATGGTGCCACGTCATATTGTCCAGCCATGTACTGTTCAGAAGGTCCTTGTATTGGTTCCCTACATGTCAGTGATATATATTTCATCACCCGCTTCTGACAATATGCAGGAGCAACAACTTGTTATTTCAACAGATTATCATCCTTTATCCATTGCAATTTTAAATAGCGTGAACTCTACCCGAAGGTATCAAAGCACTTTACATGAGCACCAGTTGCATCACAGGTTAGAACGCAGTGTGACTATAGATTGGCCAAATACTGAACTACAGAGAGATGCTAGAACAAAGGTTACTTACTCTACCCAATTATGGACAATTATAACTAGGGTATTGCTCATTAGCAAATAAAGGTCCTGCAGAAAGAAGGTGATTTACTCAAGATAACCAGTACTACTCAACTGTCTAAATGAGCCTGCGTATTATGAGAGATTGGTGAATGTTTTCAGACAAAACAGTTGGGCTAAAAATCCTAAAAGGAAAAAAACTTATGGTCAGATGTATCAAAGGGTTCTGTTATTCTGCTCCTATGGGAAAATGTGTTCATACATATGGCCCTTAATGCATTATTGGCACGGTTTGTTCTTGGTATGCATCCAGTAATTAGCTCTTTTATACAGCAAACTATGATTTGTTGGCAGTCAAAGTCCCTGAATGGGATACTCCATTATGCAAAATATTGTAATGGCAATTCGGAGGCAAAACAGAAGAAGATTAGAGAGAAGGTCCTGTTGGCACAGACTAAATTGGTAGAGAGAGATTGTCAGAAAGGTTTCAATGGCAGATTCAGGGCATAAATCTGTGCCCATTTTCTGTGCAGTGATGCTAGGAGTAGCGTTTCAAGGTGCTGGTCAGATGGCACAGAGAGGAAATTTTATTTCACAAGCCAGAGGCCGAGTGATAACTGTAGATCAGAATACCAGGATGGGCATAAAAATGTTGAAGAAAAATACAACTTGTCATATTTACAAGAAGGTGGGCCACTGGAAAGAAGAATGCAGATGAACCCAAATTGAAAACAAAATGATGTTCAAAATTGCAAATATGTATGCAATGCCAATGCTGAATATTCTTGTTCAAATACCACATAATGCTAGGTGCCCCAAGTTCAAATGATGCAGCAAAACAAGGTCAAATGAAGTCACAATTTTAACCACAACCCAAAGGTGCAACAGAACACTTTCATGAGTCCTGATAATGTCTAATAGTTCCTGTTTTTTTTACATTCCCATTGGTTCGATCAATCCCAATGACCAGCAGCATCAAGCAGGTATGTTGCAGGGTCTCTCAAGCTTGCTGTGTCTCTGTAGCTCACACCGGAGATCAGGTAGCCCTTGGAATCACTCTGGTTGGTCTGGGTTCAAGGAGAAGGTTGAATAGTCCTTCCTCAGACAGCATGGCAGCAGGACAGTCCTTCCAGCAGTAACAGGACAGTCCTTCTGGAAGCAGGGCAGTTCTTCTTCTGAGTCTTTCACAGGTCCGGAAGTGATCTGAAGAGTGGTTCTGACGGTGCCTTATTGATACATGGTACCAGCCCTTGTTTGTGGAGGGACTTCTTGTCCTACCCCCACCTCTGGTTCTGGAAAGTTCCTCCCTTCCCCTGTCCAGGTTCCAAACTGTCTGGGGTGATGAAAAGCTGGTGCTAGGTTCCTTTGTGTGTGTGTGGGAGGCAGAGTCCTTTGAAGTTTAAGTGGGGCAGGGTCAATCTCTGCCGCCAGCCATCCTGATCACACTTAGTCCTCATTGTGTCATTGTTTGGAAGGAATACACAAACTCAAACAGCAAATACAATCAAAGTCATGTGACTCAGTATACTGGCAGAAGGTACAAAAGGTTGAGAAGAAAAATATAAACTTTCTAAAAGTGCCATTTTCAGGAAAGTGACTTAAAATTTGACTTTACCATAAAGAGTGTTTTAAACTACAATTCTTTAGGCGTTAAACCTGACTTTAAATTCATCAAATAGCTCACAAAGACACCCTAATTTCCACACTGTAAAGGGAGAATACTTCAAAACGTTTATTTTCTGGATCCAATACGCAGAGAAAGTGCAAGGAAAATAGTTTCACATTTAAATGTACATAGAGACATTAATATTAAGTCTGATTTCAATAAGTCAATCGAATGTCCCTAAAATGTAAACAACATTTTCTTGCCGTCTATTTTTAGACCTTTGTCTAAACCCTCATGTAATACAAAGAAAAATCACAAATAAATTGCAGACATATAACAAGCATTTGCAATGCAATCGGTCTCCCCTTTGGGACCTTATATATATCTTTAGCTATGCAGCACATGAGCCTGGGTGCCAAAACATCTACTATTCTTTAACATGGAGAGAAAGTAAGCACCAAACTGCGTGCCACTCCAGGTATGGGACCACATGGAGAGAAATATTGCCTTTCAGCGGGAAATGGAATAGTCCAAAGCTCTGTTTTTAATGTAAAATCAGGACCTTCAGTGGTCATATCGCTGAAAATGCAAGATGTGGAAAAAATATTATTGTGTATTGGTGCTCATGGAAGACAATTTCTATGGACTGGAATCTAGAGAATGCTAAAGTGATTCTGGTATTTTACTGACCTCTGCTGGTCATTTTCTATCAAGAAAGTTAAATAGAGGCAGTTGCCAGAAATTTTTTAAAAAGGAAAGTCACTCAGCAGAAACTGATTCTGGTATTTTCCTGACATCTCCTGGTCATTTTCTATCAAGACAGTTAAATAGAGGCAGCTGAACAAGAGGAAAGCAATCTGGTATTTTACTGACCTCTACTGGTCGCACCCCCTCCCTGAACACCTTCAGGAAGACTCTCAAGACCTGGCTCTCCGGGTAACAGATCTGCGCACACCCCATCCCCCAACGCCTTGAGACCCTCACGGGTGAGTAGCACAATTTCAATTCCCCTGAATAATTGATTGATTGATTCTATATAGACAGTTAAATAGAGACAGTTGAACAGAAAAAGTCCCTAAGCGGAAGCAGACAAGTCCTAGGGCTGATCTTCCGAGCCCACAAAGTGCATAAACATATAAGTATCTACTAAAGTATATACAAGAGGTCTTGAATACACGACCTAAAAATACTCAGAGGGGTTTTGCTTCGATGTCATTTGAGATGTCATCAGTGATGTCATCAGTGATGTCACTGACCATGTCATGAATGATGTAATATGTGACATCATCAGCAGTGGATTGCAGAGGCGCGAAATATATAATTAGTCCAACTAACTATATATGCGAATTTCAATGGTTTTGTGTGAGTAAAATAAGGTTTTATAAATGCTAATTCCTAACTATATATGGTCTATAACCTATGGTTTTTTCAGTGAATTTTCAAGGTTTTGTAAATGCTAATTCCTAACTATATATGGTCTATAACCTATGGTTTTTTCAGTGAATTTCAATGGTTTTGTAAATGCTAATTCCTAACTATATATGGTCTATGACCTATGGTTTTTTCAGTGAATTTTCAAGGTTCTGTAAATGCTAATTCCCAACTATATATGGTCTATAACCTATGGTTTTTTCAGTGAATTTCATAGGTTTTTTAATAGCAAATATCTATATGTATGAAAGTAATAATTTTTATTCGAAATTTTAAAATGTGTAAATATTTTTTTTTTATTATTTGCCCCGGTACGCGCCCCAGGGCGCTCCCGGGGCACGTACCGGTGAACGTACGGGTGAGCGCCCCGGGGCCCGTACCGGGGAGCGTCCCGTGAGCGCTTTTCCCGTGAACGAAAACAACATCATGACGTTTCGCGTAGTCACGTGATGCGCCGCGTAAACGTGACGCATCGCGTAACCGCGTGATGCGTTTCTTTAGTGCGCTCCGTAAACGTACCCAGAAGCGCTCCGTGGCGCGACCCGGAGCGCGCAACGTAAGCGCTCCGGTGCGCGTAGCGTAAGCGCGTCGGAACATGTGACCTGAAAATAACACTTTTCATTGGTTCTCAACTTTTTTTTTCTACAAATAATGAAAGCCCCCTCCTTTTTTCCTCATTCTTACTTTTTTCTTTGAGAAAGCAAGAGCTATTTGTGAGACATGGCTTCAGTAGTAGCTGCAGCTGGTGCACCCCCACCACCACCAACACCACCCAGAAAGGAAGGTCCACCACCCCAGATCCTTCCAGGAGTTGAAGAAGAGGAGGAAGAAGATGATGAGGACCAACAAACCAGAACATACTTGCCTGAAGAACCAAGACAAAGCCATGTCAAAGTTCATTATATATGGCAGTATTTTTCCATCCCTGCTGGGCAAAAAAAGTGAATGCCCCGAAGGTGACATGCTTAATTTGCAACGAGGTCATGTCCAGGGGCAACCCAAATAAAAAATATTCATTTGGGAACTACACAATGATCCGCCACATGCAGAGGTGGCACCCTAACAATCTGGCACAAGCTGAGGTACGGGATCTGGCTCAGAAAAAAAGAGACCATCAGGCCAGCACCTCCTCAGGTGAATCTTCAGTTGCAGCACCAGAAGGGCGCGAAACAGTACCAAATATACAAAAAAAATTTGGTGTAATAAAAATGGTCTGCATTTTTTGCGGAAAGACCCTCTGCTACGGGGAACTAAGCATTCACCTTATTAATGATTCCATCGACAACCACAACTGCAGCAAGAGAAGAAAGCAGTAGTTTTTTTTTTTTTTTGCTCCTCTCGAGCCACTGTTAATTCCCAGTTTTTTGTTTCTTGTTTTTTGTTGAGCCCTTTATAATGGCTGTTTTTCGTTGTTTCCCCCCCAAAAAACCAAAAAAAACATAAAATTGTTAAAAAAATACAAAAAAACAAAAAATGTTCAGAAAAATTAAAAAAAAATATAAAACAACAAAAACATTTAAAAAAAGTTATTTTCAGAACTACCTCCCATTTTAAAAAAATTACTAAAATTTTTAGCACTCTTGACTTCATTTTTCTCATTGGTGCGCTTCCCGGTACGCACACCGGTATGCGCTCCGTTAGCGCACTAAGAAAAAAAAAACAAGAGAAGGAGAGCATAAGATGTAGAATAAGAATAAGTGAGAGAAGCACAGTAAAAATACAGAAGTGAGGTAGATTGAGAAAATGTTAGTGAAGGGTGATAACAAACTACATTTTTTTAGTCATACTTACCATATAGTAAATGTAACTTTAATTTTTTTTACTACAGTTGGTATCTGTCAAAGAGAGAAAGAAAATATAAGTTATTTTTAGTTAAATATGTATTTTAAATTAAAAGATACATATGAAGAGCTAAAAAAAACAAATAGAATGAGAGCCAATTACTAACAGTAAGGCATATAGATTCACTCACATAGAGGAAGAGAAGAACAGAGAAATGAACTGAAGGTAAGAAAGATGCTAAAAGAATGTGAGTTAGCAAAACTAAATCAGGAAACAGTAGTAATTAAAAAGATAATGACAGAGACGGAAAAGAGTCTAATTAAGGATGCATTTAGAAGAATGAGGAATAGAAGATAACTGAGAGTAAGTGAAGAACAGTCATAGAGTGAAGGGATGAAGGGAGAGAGGATAATATACAACGATTGAGGGAAATGGAGTCAGGAAGTTAGTAGACAGACACACTAAGAGAAAAACTGAGTGAGGTGGAGTACAATGAGTGAGAAAAGGAAATGAGTAAGAGAGCAAAAAATGGAAAGAGAGGAGAAGACGACTAAAACAGTGGTACTGAAAGAAAATAATTTGGTGATGAAAGTAAAGAGAAGGACATTGAAAGAAAGGAAATGAGGGATATTAATGGAACCAGAGTAAAAGAAATGGGATGAAGAACGATGAGAGAGGAGCAGTGAAGTTGTTGTAAAAGAAGTGATAGAAGGTAGATAAACACAAGTGAAAATAACACAAGTAGAGTCAGGCACTCAGCACAGAGAAGCAGTGAACGAAAAAAAGAGAGAAGAGGTCAAAAGTAAGAAGCAAACAAAGATAAGTGAGGTAGAGTGGATGTCAGAGAATGGGAATACAATTTAATTTACACAATCCAAAGTACACAATAATTTCTACAACATGTTACATAGTTTATTTTTGCTGTTCTCAGAATATATTGAATTTCACTTAAAGCAGTGAGTTTAAATTACTCATCATATGACAGCGGGGAAAAAAAAACACAATCCAAAAGATTGTGTTTTAAAAAAACCCTTAGAGACTGACAAATGACAAATGTACACTAATCTTGATTGACTTACTTTTCCTTGAGGCCAAATAGTATATCATGGACATCCTTTTCTCGTTGCAAAATACTTTGCTGTTCAGTAAAAAATCCATTTCATCGACTTTCTAGAAGAAAAACTCAAAGAACATCTGAAATATTTTCAATATTTTTATATACTCATTTTTTTCAGTCGTGACTCTTTACTCATTCCTGCACCTTTCCATTTGGCCAAATAGTGTCAGATGTATGATTATATATCAGTACTCCTCCCGTCTTCATAGGCCAATTACCTTTACCTAAATTTTGGCTGTAAAAACACTAGGTATGAATTTATAAAGCCATAAGGCAAACGTTGTTTGAAAGTCAAATGAGTGTCGTTACATTGGCTCCAACCTTTAGAAGTTTTTAAATAGCATGTGTAATGCCCTGATGATGTAGAAGGACCATCATGAAAAATAATAGCTACAGTTGTAAATGTTCTTCCTGATATCGATAACTGAGAAGCCACGAAATTTTTAATAGAAGTTGTCAATTTAGTTCCATCAGGTCTACATCGTTGGAACATTAAAATGACATATTGACCATAATTTTGAAGAAATAATGTGGACAGCATTGCAGACTTACATTGGGTACACACCATATTGTGATCAGCTGCTTTAACTAGATTATTAAAAGGCACTGATGTGCAGTCTGGTAAAATCAAATATATAAATCTTTCAGAGTCTATTCTAGTACTACTTGATGAAGCACAGTTATCACAGTCATGTTGCCATTGATAAGAAAGGCTAAAAAGATTTTTTATATCTACTCCTTTATCTTCCAATACATCAAACATATACATTAAAAATTCCTGACAATCCTGCTGAATATTCTGTGAAAATTGATTTTGACCTGAACAAATGTCTACAAGATTTCTAATTTCTGAAACACTTTCTATTTTTCCTGTATCAGTACTACATTTCTCTAACATAGAATTCAATAAACAGCACAATGTTTGTTCCCGATTTTCGACAATCTGTTTTTGTAAATTTTGAAGAAAAAAAACAACATTAACTACTACATTAGCATAGCAGTTGACACCAGAACTGTTTTCAAACTGAAATCCAGCAACATCTTCAACAGAATCCTTTTTGTTTCTCTTTACAATTACACTTGTATCTACTTTATGCCTTTTTGCTGATACCTCACTGCAATTACTCTCATTTCTTCTTTTTCGGCCTACCACACGTTTTTCAAACAGAGGATATTGAGGCAAATGTGGAGCATACTCTCTTCTTAACCTATTGTATTCTTTACCACAATCTAGATCTGCACAAATCTTTGTTTCATCACACTCAATCAAGTACAATCCTGATAAAGTTCTGACTCGTGATAATGGAACATATGCCATACCCTCTTTAAACACAGAACTTCCAATGTTCACCAAAGCACTATCTACACTTAAACCTTGAGACTTATGAATTGTCACCGCATATGCCAAACAAATAGGAAACTGTTTTCGGCGAACATATAAGTCTTTCACAAGCAAAAATCTAGCTGAACAACGACAAATTTGTTCTATTTCATCAATGCCATCAAATTTAATTTTTAAAATTTCAATTGCATCTTTATTTTTGTAATTCACAAAACCAACAACATGACCCATTGCTCCATTTACCAGACCTCTTTCAACATCTAAATTCCTTCTCAAAATGATACGACAATTTAAACACACATTCAGAGTCTTTTCAAAACCAGCAGTTTTAGATATAGTCTTCTCTAATTAATCCAATTTTGATTTCAAATTTTCAGACAAAATAATTGTTGCTCCCATATGTTCTATTTTATCAATAGCTTCCAGTTTCACTATCTCTTCATTTTCTAACTGTAACATTTTGTTGTTGAACATGGAACATTCTTTCAGAGTTGGCATCAAACATATGCCAGATTTCTTCTCGTTAATTTTTAAAAAAATATTCTCTGGAAGAATGTTTTCATTTGGGTACAAATTTGAAATTAATCGTCCATGTAAAGCTTCTTTCCCTTGCTCACTTATTTTTCCGATTCTTACATCTTGTAGAATATTTTTATAGTCTTCATCCTTTGCCTGCCGCATATTTTGAAACAGTTCTGCATATTTGAAGTTTAACCATATATTAACGTTTCCGATGCTTCCTAGGCACTTCCTGGTATCTTCATGCGTGAGCATTTTGAACACAGGTTGTCCTTTCACTGGAGTGAGCTGCAGAAGATCTCCAAAAACAATAATATGTTTTCCTCCGAATAAAACATCATAGTCTGTTCTAAGAATTTCTTGCATTCTCAAATGCACAAAAGCAAGCATGATATTTGACACCATGCTTACTTCATCAATGATAAGAAGTTTCATTTTCTTCAGGACTCTTGAAACTTCGGAACACGCATCTCCTGATAGCTTGTGATACTCCAATTTGTTATCATGCTCCACTGGTAGCATCAGTAAATAATGTAAAGTAATCCCTTTAATGTTATGTGCTGCCAGCCCAGTTGGAGCAGTAACAACACAAGACAGTGGCGATTTAGTCCTTTTCTGCAGATAAGTTGCAATGGCTTTAATCAGAAAACTTTTTCCAGTTCCCGCTTCTCCGCTCACGTACAGTAGTAGAGCCTTAAATGATGTACATGAGCACTCTTTTTTCTCATGACTAAATCCATGTTCACCCTGTTCTGTGACTTCGTCATATATCTGTTTCTGCTCAAGGTTTAGTTGTTTCACCAAATCTTCTAAGTTAACTTCATCATCTTGAGCTTGCTCCATAGCTCTTTCCACCTCATCCATAGCAGTAGCAGCTTCATTTTGGATAATTGGTCCTCCTAGTGGATCCTGACTCAATGAAGCAGAACTCTGACTGCCTTGAGAACTGTCTCTCGCAATCTCTGCAGCAATTGTGGCTTCTTGTTCTATTTCTTCCTTCATTATTTGCAGATAATTTGGAAAACCAGGACATTCTATGGTATCCTTCGTTGCATTAAATGAGTCTTCGTAACAGAGAAAATCTCCAAGAAGTTCCTCTTCTTCACGCCATGGTTTAAACAGTTGCAAAAGAGCCAAATAATAAAATTCTCTTTTATCTGGATTATCACAACTCAATTTGCGATGATTAATCAAGTGACCTTTTTCTGTTTCACTAAACATCCTTCACATCCAATGACTCCATATATTCCATTATTGATATCTTCTCTGATGTTCCTCTTATAAATATATCTCTGCAGAACTTCATATAGACAAGCGTTCTCAAGGTGATGACTTCTATTTGGATAGTATGTATCCAACATGTTTGTCTTCAAAATATCTGTACTTTCTGGTTCTTTCTCCGCCAAATACTCTATCTCTTGTACAGATTTCAAAACTCGATTTCGTGTTGCAGCAAGACCTAGACTCACCCAAATGATGGTTCTAGATTTGGCATAGAGACTTGCTGATGACAATCGATCAGAACATTCATACGCTCCAATTTCTCGATGCGACAACATCTTCAGACTGTAACTGTACAATTTCTTGCTTAGACTCTTTTCATGTGAAATGTCCTCCCACATTTCCTTCAGTTCTGTCTTTTCTTTTTTTGTGATGTAAGACGTCACATATCGAGCCACAGCAATAGAGTTGTCAGCAACGAATTGAATATCCATGTTAGCATTCCACATGGACAAAATCACTGGATTGTAGTCGTTGATGTACTTGGACTCTTCGTCTCTTTTTAAATTGTATGTATTTTTTGGTGATTTCCTCGTCACAGTATGTCGCAGAGAAGACATCAAATTATTTACTCTTCCTTTACAAATCACTGGTCGTGGAAAAGCGAAACGACATTTTGTGTAGAACTTGTCCTTGTTTCTGAATTTTCGACGACAGTACTTTCCACAACGATGGGATTGAAAGCGTAAAACTTGTTGCCTTAAACTGTTTTCTTCGGTAGTTTTCGGAACAGCACATGTTGAATACTCTTCAATGAAGCTCATCACTGTCTCATCCGAATCTGTTCCAATTTTGGGTGCATCTTTAATCCACAACAACATATGTATGTGAGGAGCACCTCTCGCTTGATACTCCTTTCTCCAAAAGAAATCAAAAACCTCTCCAAGGGGAGGATTTTTTTTGTTGGTAATGAAAGACATCATAGCTTCAAATCTATGATTAAAATATCTGCAAACATTCACTGGATACAAAGAGCACAACTCTCCAGGTGTTTTGAATTCTATATTTTGTATATTTGCATTGGCCTCTCGTAGAAATTCAAGTAAATCATCCCATGCATACTCGGCACAGCTAAGAGTGAGGAACCATGTGGGAGTTCCTAAGTTTCTTAGCATACATTTCAATTCCCCATGGCGACGGTACCAATACTCATTTGTACCACGCTGACATGCCATGAGATTGATTAGATGAGATTCTAAAATATTATCTTGCAGATTCACTTTCTCCATAAAGTCCCTCGCCAAAACATTTTGAAGAATATGGTTTACTGCATAAGAGAGCCCAGACAAGTCACTTTCATACAGTAGATGAAACAAATAGGGAATGCATTGATGAAACCTTGCATCTTCAGCATATAATCTTACAGTTCGATATTCAGATGCAGGAATTTGAAGTGGTCGATCGTCATATCGTCCACCTCGACCTGTTGGAAACAGCTGTGGAAAACAACGAGCTTCCAAACTTTCTTCCCATACATTAATGGGACTTCCTTTTGCTGCTTTCATTTGAAACAAGTCAATTGCATTCCCCATTACTTCTTTGGAATGCAAAGGATGAACAGTATAATGTTCATATATTTCTTCACTTCTAGAGACATCAACTTTTTCAATTTGGCCGACTGAACAATCACTGTCTTCATCTGTAGCTGTTTCCTCTGCTGCAACACATACATCTTTGTAGTACTCATTTTTTTTTACTAAATACAACGTTGCCTTTTTGACTTTCTTAACATCCACTAAATCTTGCCAGATTTGTTTACTCTTTGTTGGAACCCCCTTAACTAGAATAACTAAAGGTTCCTCCTCTACTTTTTCTATACCAATTGTATCAATATTTTTTTTCAAATCTAGGGGCAAATAAACAACTCTTCCCTTTAATCCTCTCTGCAAATCTGTAGGAGGCAATTTCCCTATCTTAGGCTCCATGCGAATAATTGCCTGAAAAGGATGGACACATTGAATCAAAATAGACTCATATGTATTTAAATCCATCAATTCACGGGGAAAGTCTATCAACTCCAGATTATTATGAACAGCTCTAGCAGGCATTCTGTTTTGATTTAATTTGTCATAACAATATTTACAAATACGCTGATCACAACTCAAATCAAAAGAATTCTCCACCCACAAATAAGTTGCTAAATCATTCCACTCATAATTATCCATCTTTTCACTTTTCGCATATAAATTAACTAACCTAGTCTGAATCTTATAATGTGTCCGTCGACAACACACACAAGTAAAATTCGGCCTTTCAATTGATTTCACCTTAAACCTGGTAATTTCCTTCTCAAACTTTTCTGTATTTAAAATCTGTACATTGTCTTCCACATTACCTTGAATTGCTGTCTCAATTTCTACACTGTCCTCTTGCTCACGAAAATAACAAATCTCAATTTCTTCACAAATCTTCTTCACATCTAATTCTGTTCCATGCAAAAGAGCACTGTTTAATTGTTTAAGCTTAAGTGCTGGACTTTTTGCATAATACAACATTCTCACTAATTTCCTCATTTTGGTATGATGCACTGCTAACATCCTAAAATGATGAAAAACACTCTGACAGACTTTTCTAGAAAGACAAGCCAGTAAATGGCCTTGCAAACCTGTGATTCCTCTCACTCTGCAAGGATCTAAGTCTTGCAACAACTTCATTTTCTGCATTAGACTTTTCTTACTATATGTACGTAAGAAATTACAAAACAAATCAATTGATTCCTGTCGCACACTACAAATACTACTACACTTCCAAGTGTACACTGGACCCTTAGTACGTCTCCCTAAAACTCCATCAGATAACAACTCTTCTGGTTCTCTAGGCACAAGTTTCTCTTTTTCAATCGGAGAACCATCTTTCACTTCATACGCTCGACCACTGGTTTCAACTGCATGCACTAAATCATTCTCCTGGAAGTAACTCTCTTCATTAAAAAATGGCTCACAACTTGAACTGTGCATCCATTCTCCAGAAAAAACTTTACAAAAATTAGTCCGAATAATTACTCTTTTCCATCTACTCTTTGATTTGAAAACATCAATTGTCTTGTTAAGTGTCCTAATTCTATTGATTATTAAAATAAATAACCTTCTCTTAACTTCAATACAGGGTTTCAGATCAGGTGAGGATTCTCCAGTGGTGCACAAAAAGTGAGGATTGTATTGAAATATATATTGGAAGACAACTATGTCCAGAACTACAAAGAAGATCAGACCTATGTCTAACTCCACTGCTCTCCTATACACAGACTTGACCACCTATGCTTCCCAAGAAATTATTGAGTTATATAGTTATATAAAATTGTTTTTTATAAAATTATGAAGGTCCATGAGAAAGCATTTGCCTCAGTCTTATTCCTGTTGTGAGGCACGTGCAAGATTTTACATCAGTCTTATCCCTGCTGTGAGGCAGATGATTGTAAATAGGATCTGCGCTGTGTTTTCTAAATGTGATGTCACAAACGATTTTGAAGAAAATTATTGGTTTTTACAATTTTGATTATAATGTGGCACAGAGGTTTAAAAAATAACGCATCTACCTACATGCATCAATTTTTAAATATGGAGCAAAAAAATACTTGTTTCGTTTTTCTTGGGGAGCGTAGTTGGTGAAGCTTGTGTCTAAAAGTTTATATGGGTCTGTTTGTGGGGTGTGTCTGTGGGTGTGTGTGTGTGGGTGTGTGTCTCATAGATGTGTGTGTGTGGGGAAGGGGTGAGGTGTGTGATGGGAATTGTGTAGGATTTTTGAGGTGTGTTTGTGTGGGGGGGTGTGTGTGAGTGCAAGGGTATGTGTGTGGAGTATGTGTGTGTAGGATGTGTGGGTGTGTCTGTGGGGTGTGTCTGTGGGTGTGTGTGGGGGGGTGTATGGATGTGTATGTGAGAGATTGTGTGTGTGGGTGCATGTGTGTGTGTGTGTGTGTGTCTGAGGGGTGATGAGGTGTATAGGTGTGTGGAGGTATCTGGGGTATGTGGGTGTGGATGGGGATGTGTGTGGGGTGTGTGTGTGTAGGATGTGTGGGTGTGTGTGTGGGGTGTGTCTGTGGGTGTGTGTATAGGGGTGTGTGTGTGTGTGAGGTGTGTGTGTGTGGGGGGTTGGGTGTGTGTGTGTGTGTGTGTGTGTTTACGGGGATATGTGTGTGGGGTGTGTGTGTGTGTAGGATGTGTGGGTGTGTGTGTGGAGTGTGTCCGTGGGTGTGTGTGTGGGGGTGTATGGGTGTGTGTGAGAGAGTGTGTGTGTGTGGGTGCATGTGTGTGTGTGAAATGTGTGTAGTGTGTGTGTGTGTGTGTGTGTCAGAGATGTGTGTGTGTGTGTGTGTGGAAGGGGTGAGGTGTGTGTGGGGGATGTGTGGTATGTGTGAGGTGTGTGTGTGTGGAGAGTGTGTGTGTGTGTGTGCGAGGATATGTGTGTAGGGTGTGTGTGTGTAGGATGTGTGGGTGTGTGTGTGGGGTGTGTCTGTGGGTATGTGTGTGGAGGTGTGTGTGTGTGTGTGAGGTGTGTGTGTGAGGGAGGGGTGTGTGTGTGTGTGGGGGGAGGGGTATATGTGTGGGGTATGTGTGTGTAGGATGTGTGGGTGTGTGTGTGGGGTGTGTCTATGGTTGTGTGTGTGGGGGGTTGTATGGGTGTGTGTGAGAGAGAGTGTGTGTGTGGGTGCATGTGTGTGTGTGAAGTGCGTGTGGTGTGTGTGTGTGTGTGTGTGTGTCAGAGATTTGTGTGTGGGGAAGGAGTGATGTGTGTGTGGGGGATGTGTAAGTTGAGAAAGTGTGTGTGTGGATGCATGTGTGTGTGAAGTGTGTGTGGTGTGTATGTGTGTGTGTGTGTATCAGACATGTGTGTGTGTGGGGAAGGGGTGAGGTGTGTGTGGGGGATGTGTGGGGTGTGTGAGTTGTGTGTGGGGGAGGGGGGTTGGGTGTGTGTGCGAGGATATGTGTGTAGGGTGTGTGTGTGTAGGATGTGTGGGTGTGTGTGTGGGGTGTGTCTGTGGGTATGTGTGTGGAGGTGTGTGTGTGTGTGAGGTGTGTGTGTGTGAGGGAGGGGTGTGTGTGTGTGTGGGGAGGGGTATGTGTGTGGGGTATGTGTGTGTAGGATGTGTGGGTGTGTGTGTGGGGTGTGTCTATGGTTGTGTGTGGGGGGGTTGTATGGGTGTGTGTGAGAGAGAGTGTGTGTGTGGGTGCATGTGTGTGTGTGAAGTGTGTGTGGTGTGTGTGTGTGTGTGTGTGTGTCAGAGATTTGTGTGTGGGGAAGGAGTGATGTGTGTGTGGGGGATGTGTGGGATGTGTGAGTTGAGAACGTGTGTGTGTGGATGCATGTGTGTGTGAAGTGTGTGTGGTGTGTGTGTGTGTGTATCAGAGATGTGTGTGTGTGGGGAAGGGGTGAGGTGTGTGTGGGGGATGTGTGGGGTGTGTGAGGTGTGTGTGGGGGGTGGGTGTGTGTGGGTGTGTGTAGGATGTATCGGTGTGTGTGTGGGGTGTGTCTCTGAGTGTGTGTGGAGCTGTGTGTGTGTGTGTGTGATGTGTGTGTGTGGAGAGGAGAAGTGGATGTGTGTGTGTGTGTGGGGAGGGGTATGTGTGTGGGATGTGTGTGTGTAGGATGTGTGGGTGTGTGTGTGGGGTGTGTCCGTGGGTGTGTGTGCGCGGGTTGTATGGTTGTGTGTGAGAGAGTGTGTGGGTGCATGTGTGTGTGTGAAGTGTGTGTAGTGTGTGTGTGTGTGTCAGAGATGTGTGTGTGTGGCGAAGGGGTGAGGTGTGTGTGGGGGATGTGTGGTATGTGTGAGGTGTGTGTGTGTGTGAAGTGTGTGTGTTTGTGTGTGTGTGTGTCGGAGATGTGTGTGTGTGTGGAAGGGGTGATGTGTGTGTAGGGGATGTGTGGTATGTGTGAGGTGTGTGTGTGTGTGGGGAGTGAGTGTGTGTGTGTGTGTGAAGGTATGTGTGTAGCGTGTATGTCTGTAGGATGTGTGGGTGTGTGTGTGGGGTGTGTCTGTGGTTGTGTGTGTGGGGGGTGTATGGATGTGTGTGTGAGAGAGTGTGTGTGTGGGTGCATGTGTGTGTGTATGTGTCTGAGGGGGGATGAGGTGTATAGGTGTGTGGAGGTATCTGTGGTATGTGAGTGTGGGTGGGGATGTGTGTGGGGTATGTGTGTGTAGTATATGTGGATGTGTGTGTGAGGTGTGTCTGTGGGTGTTTGTGTGGGTGTGTGTGTGTGTGAGGTGTGTGTGTGTGTGTGTGGGGGGGGGTGGATGTGTGTGTGTACGGGGGTATGTGTGTGGGGTGTGTCTGTGTAGGATGTGTGGGTGTGTGTGTGGGGTGTGTCTGCGGGTGTGTGTGTGAGGGTATGTGGGTATGGGTGGGGATGTGTGTGGGGTGTGTGTGTGTAGGATGTGTGGATGTGTGTGTGGGGTGTGTCTCTGGGTGTGTGTGTGTGGGGGTATGTGGGGATGGGTGGGGATGTGTGTGGGGTGTGTGTGTGTAGGATGTGTGGGTATGTGTGTGGGGTGTGTCTGTGGGTGTGTGTGTGGGGGTGTGTGTGTGGGGGGGTTGGGTGTGTGTGTGCAGGGGTATATGTGTAGAGTGTGTGTGTATAGGATGTGTGGGTGTGTGTGTGGGGTGTGTCTGTGGGTGTGTGTGTGGGGATGTGTGTGTGGGGTGTTGTGTGTGTGCGGGGGTATGTGTGTGGAGTGTGTGTGTGTAGGATGTGTGGGTGTCTGTGTGGGGTGTGTCTGTGGGTGTGTGTGTGGGGATATGTGAGTATGGGTGGGGATGTGTGTGGGGTGTGTGTGTAGGATGTGTGGGTGTGTGTGTGGGGTGTGTCTGTGGGTGTGTGTGTGGGGGGTGTGTGTTGGTGTGTGTTTGAGAGAATGTGTGTGTGGGTGCGTGTGTGTGTGAAGCTAACGCTTTCTCAAGGAGCTTCACAATTTTACAAAATACAATTCCTCTATGCAAACAAAATCAATATGCTTCCTCCACTGATTTAAAACACAGCTAACATCATTGTAAAGAGTCAAATTGACACCTGTGTCTAAGAATGCAAACAGATATATGCTACATGAAGCCTAGTCCACTGCACACTTAGATACAATCCTCACCACCTAGGCTCCCCAGGAAAACCCAAACATGTACCTTTTTTCACCATATTTAAAAAATGACGCATGTAAGCGTCACGTCTTAAATCTCTGCACCACATTATACTTAAAAATTTTAAATTCATCTATTTTCCCCAAAATGGTTTTTGACATCACATTTAGGAAACACAGCACAGATCATATTTACAACCATCTGCTTCACAGCAGGGATTAGACTGAGGCAAAAACTTTCACATGAAGCTTCACAATTTTACAAATTACAATTCCTCTATGCAAACAAACTCAATATGCTTCCTACACTGAGTCAACACATATAACAGCATTGTAAAGAGTCAAATTCACACCTGTGTCTAACAGTGCAGTCAGGGATAGGCTTCATGAAGTCTAGTCCACTGCACTCTTAGACACAAGGCTCACCACCTATGCTCCCCAGGAAAGGCCAAACATGTACTTTTTTGCATCGTATTTAAAAAGAGACACATGTAATTAGATGCGTCACTTTTTAAACTGCTGTGCCACAATATACTCAAATATTTAAAAAACATTCATTTCCTCAAAATCGTTTTTAACATCACATTCAGAAAAAACAGCACAGATCATATGTACAACCATCTGCCTCACAGCAGGGATAAGACTAAGGCAAAAGCTTTCACATGAAGCTTCAGAATATTACAAATTGCAATTCCTCTATGCAAACAAACTGAATATGCTTCCTACACTGAGTTAACACATGTAACATCATTGTAAAGAGTCAAATGCACACCTGTGCCTAACACTGCATTTAGGGATATGCTTCATGAAGTCTAGTCCACTGCACTCTTACACACAAGGCTCACCACCTACGCTCCCCAGGAAAGCCCAAACATGTACTTTTTTGCATCATATTTAAAAAGAGACACATGTAATTAGATGCATCATTTTTTAAACCGCTGTGCCACAATATACTCAAATATGTAAAAAACATTCATTTCCTCAAAATCGTTTTTAACATCACATTTTGGAAACACAGCACAGATCATATGTACAACCATCTGCCTCACAGCAGGGATAAGACTGAGGCAAAAGCTTTCACATAAAGCTTCACAATTTTACAAATTACAATTCCTCTATGCAAACAAACTCAATATGTTTCTTATACTGAGTTAACACAGGTAACATCATTGTAAAGAGTCAAATGTATTTCTATTAAACATGCACACATAATCTTTATTCCTTTTAAAAAATGTAAAAACTATTTTTCCACCCAAAATCGTTTTTTACATTACATTTACAAAACACAACACAAGTCCTACATAGAAGCATTCCATGTCACGTCTACAAATTCACAATTTCACAACATACATTTACTCTATGCAGTAAAAACTTTTTACCAAGCATTATCAAAAAGCATGACACAAAGCAACATTTAAAAACCACAATTTGCTTTCAAATCTTCTCCATAGAGTATACAAGTGTCTATGTATATTAAATGAATCATAACTCACCTTTACAAATTGTTTTGGAGATTCACAACAGTGTCAGATACACACACCAATATTTCTTTAGCAGAGCAAAAGGTATGTTCTCCAGGCACTGCAAACCATAAAGGCACAGAAAACCTCTAACTCTACACAGATATTCCTCATGGTAACCAATGAAAACTCTTCCCTCTATATTTTCAAACCAACACCCTTCCCCCCCTCAGCCCTTTCTACCTGTTACCATAGCAACTCCCTCCTCACTGAGCTCCCAGGGTTAAAAGTATATTGTACACTGTTGCAAATCACCTCTGCAAGGATGTTTGACCTGCAAATACACCAGCTTATCTGGTGTAAGGATTCTTTAAATGACTTTTTTTTTAACCATTCAAATCACTTCTTACACAGAACACAACCATGCACCCTAACTTTCAGTTTTCACCTATCTCATTCTACCAATCATTGCTTTTGATTCAAGAGCACTGAAACTCCACAGTTATTTTTTTGCAAACTCCTATTATTCCAACTGCCATTTCTTTTCCACACTTCATCTGACTGCACCAGAACCTCCTCTACCATGTATTCTGTCTGGATTATTGGACATAGTTATATCCACTGGGCTCAAAGGTATGCTAGAACCAGAAATTTACAAAACCTTGATTTACAAAATGTGAACATTAGTTGGATTGGCCACAGAGGATTAAAATGTCACCAATTGATTCCATTGGTGAAAACCTTTTTGCATTTGCCACACCCTGACCTGTTAATTGTCCACTGAGGAGGAAATGACTTGGGCACTTTGACTGGGGTAGGTCTGGAAATGCTTTTAAAGGACACCTTTGAGCAATTGATGGCACTTTTTCCACAAACTGCCTTGGTATATTCCAATATATGCCAAAGGCAGAAATGGAAGTGGTCCAACCAATTTTGTCCACAATTTGAGAAAGCACGGAAACATGTGAATAAATCTGTTTCTGCTTACAAGAGAGACTATGGAATGGGTTCAATATACAACAACAACTTGCGTTACAACATGCAAGATATCTACAGAGCAGATGGTGTGCACTTCTCAGATGAGGGGAATAGAATATTCCTCCTGAATTTAAGACTGTGCATTGGTACCTACTTGTAGGTACCTAAATCAGCCACAGAACCCAAAAGCCCTTTTCAGGGCTACCCTATCTCTGATCACTCCAAATGATTATCTTTTTCTAACTTTTTTCACTATTTTTCACCAAAATACGCTCCCCGGTGCGCTTCCCGGTGCGCGTACCGGGCGCTAACCCCGCGAAAAATGAAAAAATAAATATATTTTTTGTTTTGGTCTATATGGGCCTCCTAACACCCCCTCAGAGAACCTAGGGGGTCAAGCAGTGCCTATGATGCCCCCTTATACCCATTCCCAACGTTGTTTGTGCTCAATTTTCTGACTGAAATGTACCGAAACACAAAATGGACAACTCTCGTAGCGTTGCCGGTACGCGTACCGGGGCGCGCACCGGGAAGCGCTCTAAAAATATTAAAAGTTAATTTACATCAAAACCACTGGAGACACTTTCACCAAATATAGAGTAGCTCATACTACATACCAATCCCTACCATTTACCCAAATTCGATAGAATTCCATTGAGCCATTTAGCCTGTATACCTCTCTAAATACCCTGAGGTAAATTACTTCACAAAAACACATTTGAAGTGTTAGAATTGACAACCAATTAAAATGTTACTTTCAATTTCTACTTTTTTTACCTGACATTTGATTGGTTATGTACCTGAATATATATAAAGAAAGAGAGGGAAACACAGCCATTTTGACTACTACTTCCTGAAGTACATTTCAAGAGCATTTTCCTCAGAACTTCAACTGCTTTCTCAAAGGTAAATTATCATTTTGAAAACTGAAGTATGTTGTGCACTTTAAGTTAATTTGGAAAACTTTCTCTGATAGTTATATACTATCCCTCTGTAATAGTTATAGATTGAGATATACTTCTCTATTATAGTTATGGATGGAGTTAGGCTTGTCTTGTATAATTATGAATTTACTTAGGCTTCATCACATATATTTTTTTATATTTCTACTTCCAGTCTGATACCATACACTGCCCAAAGATAACTTCACTGTTAAAAAATCCAAACTACCTGTCTGAACTTAACCCAACAGTGCCCAATATCTACTAATATATTTATTTGTTATGCAAATTTCAGCACGAAAATGGAAGGACAACAAAAAATTTCCTTTGAAATTGTCCTACAGAGCAACAATGACGAAATTATAGAACCCAATGATAACTTCGAATTCATGGATGAATCAAGGGACTATGAACTACTACAATGTGTAGAAGCAGTGGATTTGCTCATTCAAAATGAGGACATTTCTGACAGTGAAATGATAGAAGTTATGGTTAATTTAGAAAAAGAATCTGAAAAATAAATTTATATTTAATAATTCTATAATTGTTTGAGACATTATTCATTTTTATATGTAATTCCTAAAGTAGTACCACATTGATTATAATGTAAAATCAGACTTATAGTATACTGTGCAACTTTTTTATGCTACATAGTAATTTTGCTCATCAGTGATGTCATCAGTGATGTCACTGACCATGTCATGAATGATGTAATATGTGACATCATCAGCAGTGGATTACGGGTGCACGATATATAGTTAGTGCAACTAACTATATATGGAATTTCAATGGTTTTGTGTGAGTAAAATAAGGTTTTTTAAATGCTAATTCCTAACTATATATGGTCTATAACCTATGGTTTTTTCAGTGAATTTTCAAGGTTTTGTAAATGCTAATTCCTAACTATATATGGTCTATAACCTATGGTTTTTTCTGTGAATTTCATTGGTTTTTTAACAGCTAATATCTGTAGCTGTAAAATGTATTCTTCTTTAAATCCAAAAATATATTTTATATGTTTATGAATAATTTTTTTTTTAAAATATTTTTTTTTCTTCGTTCCCGCTTCGCGAATCGGGAAGCTTCCCGTTAGCTGACCTTGATGCCGCGAAATAGACCGCGAGCCGGTAAACGTTTCTTTACCGCAACTGCCGCGTTAGAAAACAACATCGGGACGCCTCCCGTCCGCATGACGTTTCGCGTTGTCGCGTGATACGTCATATGACGTGCTACGTTAGCGAACTCGTACGCTTACCGAGTCGCAAAGCACAGGTTTCTGGAAGCAAACCGGGAGGCCCTGCAAAGCGCGTAACGTAAACACAGCAGGTCATGTGACTTGGTAATAACACTTTTCATTAGTTCATTTCACTTTCGGTTTCCTAATGATGTAAGACTAGGTCATATGATCTAAAATGAACACTTTTCATTGGTTGAGAACTATTTTTTTTCCCAAATGGTGAAAATCCCTCCTTCTTTCCTCACTCTGACTTTCATCATTGTGAGAGAAAGACCCTTTGTTACCAGTGAGCAATGGCTTCTTTACTAGCTTCAGCTGGTGCTTCCCCACCACCTCCACCACATCCAAGGAAGAGTGGACCACCTGCTAAAGTTATAATTCAGCAAGAAGAGGAAGAAGAGGAACAGGACGACCTAGATAATCTCCCTATTATGGCCAGAAGATCTGTTGTACCGGAAGTAACGGGACCAGAGGGCAGGGAGATGGTGCCAAATATACAAACGAGATTTCGTGAAGTAAAACAAGTCTGCGTACATTGCAGTGGAATCATTTGCTACGCAGAAAGTAGCATCACTCTGATCAACAGAGCTATTAACAATCATGCTCATGTTTGTCCGAAACTCCCCAAACAATAAATTCTTTTTTTTGTTTTCTTCCTCCTGTTGAGCCCTTTACAATGAATCGTTTTCGTTGCCCCCTCCGAAAAAAAAACAAAAAAAATATAAAACTGTTCAGAAAAATTCAAAAAAAGTAAAAAAATGTTCAGAAAAATAATAAAAAAAATATAAAACAACAAAAACAATTTAAAAAAAAGTTCTTTTCAGAACTACCTCCCCGTTATAAAAAAATTGGTACAATATTTGCAACTGTGCCAACCTCTATTTCTCTTAGTTCGCTTCCCAGTTCGCTCCCCGGTACGCGAACCGAAAGCGAACCAAAAAAATTTTTTTATAAAAAAGAACAGTAAGTATAAGGGAAGGAAACAGATAGTTATGTTAAAAGAAAGACAGCTATAGGGGAGTAAACTAGAGATACTATTACCCGTAATCCACTGCTGATGATGTCACATATTACATCATTCATGACATGCTCAGTGACATCATCAGCAGAGGATTGCGGGTAACAGTATCCCTAGTTTATTCCCTATAGCTGTGTTTCTTTTAACATAACTGTCTGTTTCCTTCCCTTATACTTACTGTTCTTTTAAAAAAAATTTTTTTAGATCTGTCAGAAACAGTGAAAGTAATGAAATATAAAAGACTACGTAGAATATGAGCACTGTATGCAACAACTTTGACACTGACAGAAGCCTCACCTTCTCCATGCCTCCTACACAGTTCTACATGTACATCATAAATGCAAACAGAACAGAATTAATTATACATGTTAAATGGTTTATTTTTGCTGTTCTCAGAATGTATCAAATTTCACTAAAACAGTGACTTGAAGGTATTCATCATATAACAGCGGGGAAAAAAACCACAATCAAAATGATTGTGTTTAAAAAACCCATACATTACAAATCAGAATTCAGAACTCCTTAAAGTTAACTTACTTTCCATGACGGCCAAGGATGTCCTATGAACAGCTTACACTCTGTTGTGCTGTTATTACTTTCAACCCGCCACTTTCTGAAAGAAAACCTCCATCGTTTTCAAAAACATGTTACATACAATAAATGACTTCTCGCTCTCTACCACACGATTCCACAAGGCCAAATCGTGTCAGAGCCATGTATAACTCTTGGATTTCTTGTAAGCCAATCCCGTCTTTTCGCATTTCCGCAACTTTCAGAATTAAAATGTTGAAGATCATTTACACAATCCTGGACTAGTAATATCTTCCCCTTCTTGCTCAATCATGTTCTACATTTCCTATCACACTGATACTGCTTACTATGAAGCAGACTTACACTACCTTTATGACTAGTACAATTATTTAATTCTCTACATCACTTTTAATCACAAAGCAATGTAAAACAGTAGACAGCATTGCAGACTTACATTCCCTCTACTCCATGTTTTGATTCGCTGCTTCAATTAGCTTATAAAAAGAAATAGTTTTTCTGAACTCATTCAAAGTGCACGTATTTCTCAATAACGTCCAGTGTTATGGTAAAAAGTTATGTCTCTGTACTACACTTATCCTCAAGGCCAAATAGTGTAGGAGCCATGAGAACTTCTTGAAATTCCTCAGAGCACATCCCGAGATTCTTTCCCTAAAATTTTGGTTTTAAAAACACCAGGTAAGAGTTTTTAAGGTCATATGGCAATTTTTTTTTGAAAATTAAAACAGAATCATTGCAGAATGACCAGCCATTTCTACACTTTAAATAAGCTGTATAATGTCCTGATGTTATTGAAGGACCATCATGATATATAATTGCTACAGTTACAAAAGTCCTTCCTGATATTGACAACTGTGAAGCCACAAAATTTTTAATTAAAGTTGTCAATTTTGTTCCATCAGGCCTACATCGTTGGAACATTAAAATGACATACTGGCCATATGTTCGTATAAATAAAGTGGACATCATTTCAGATTTACATTGGCTACACTCCATGTTGTGATCAGCTGCTTTTACTAGCTTATTAAAAGAGACTGATTTACTGTCTGGCAAAGTTAAATATATAAATCTTTCTGAGTCTACACTAGTAGTAGCTGATACCCTACAGTTCTCGCAGTCATGCTGCCATTGATAAGAAAGCCCAAACAGGTGATCTACATCTACACCTTCATCATGCAATACATCAAGCATATACATTAAAAACTCCTGACAATCTTGCTGACTATTTTGAGAGAATTGTGTTTGGCCTGAACATCTGTCTAACAGATTTCGAATTTCAGACACACTTTCTATGTTTGTTCTATCAGTGCTACATTTCTCTAACACAGAATTTAACAAACTGCAAAATCTTTGATCCGAATTGACCACAATCTGTTCTTTTAAAGTTTCTAGAGAAAAGACAACATTAACCACTACATTAGCATAGCAGTTGACACCAGAACTGTTTTCAAATTGAAAACCAACAACATCTTCAACAGAATCCTTTTTGTTTCTGCTTATAATTTCAGGTTCATCAACTTTTCGTCTTTTTGCTACAACCTCCCCAGTATTGGTCACATTTCTTCGTTTCCGGCCTACCACACGTTTCTCAAACAAAGGATACTGAGGCAAATGTGGCGCATACTCTCTTCTCAACCTATTGTATTCCTTAACACAATCTAGATCCGCACAAATGTTTGTGACATCACACTCAATCAAGTACAATCCCGATAAAGTCCTAACTCGTGACAATGCCACATATGCCATACCCTCCTTGAACACAGAACTGCCAATATTCACCAATGCACAGTCTACACTTAAACCTTGCGATTTATGGATTGTCACCGCATATGCCAAGCAAACAGGAAACTGCTTACGACGAACATATAAGTCTTTTACAAGCAAAAATCTAGCAGAACAACGAGCAATTAGCTGTACTTCCTCAATGCCATCAAATTTAATTTTTAAAAATTCAATTCCATCTCTATTTCTGTATTTCACAAAATCAACAACATTACCCATTGATCCATTTACCAGACCTCTTTCAACATGTAAATTCCTTCTTAAAATTATACGGCAGTTCAAGCACACATTCAGAGTCTTTTCAAAACCCGCAGTTTTAGATATACTCTTCTCTAATGAATCCAATTTTGTTTTCAGATTCTCAGACAAAATAATTGTTGATCCCATATGCTCTACTCTGTCAATAGCTTCCAATTTCACAATCTCTTGCTTTTCTAAATGCAACATTTTGTTGTTGAATTTGGCACATTCTGCAAGAGTTGGCATCAAACATATTCCAGATTTTTTCTCAGTAACTTTCTGAAAAATATTCTCAGGCACAACATCTTCGTCTGGATATAAATTTGTCAGTAATCGTGCATGTAAAGCTTCTTTCCCATGCTCGGTCACTTTTCCAATTCTAACATCTTGTAGAATAGTCTTGTAAACTTCATCCTTTGCCTGACGCATATTTTCATGCAGTTCAGCATAATTGAAGTTTAACCATATATTGACGTTGCCAATACTCCCTAAGCACTTCCTGGTATCTTCATGCGTGAGCATTTTGAACACAGGTTGCCCTTTCACTGGTGTCAGCTGCAGAAGATCTCCAAAAACAATGATGTGTTTGCCACCAAATAACACATCATACTCTGTTTTGAGAACTTCTTGCATTCTCAAATGCACAAAGGCAAGCATGACATTGGAAACCATGCTTACTTCGTCAATGATAAGAAGTTTCATTTTCCTCAAGACTCTTGAAACTTCAAAACAAGCATCTCCAGATAGCTTGTGATATTCTAATTTGTTGTCATGCTCCACTGGCAGCATCAGTAAACGATGTAAAGTAATCCCTTTAATGTTATGTGCTGCCAGTCCAGTTGGAGCGGTGACAACACAAGACAGCGATGACTCTGTCCTTTCCTGCAAATAACATGAAATTGCTTTAATAAGGAAACTTTTTCCAGTTCCCGCTTCTCCACTCACGTACAATCGGACAGGCTTCAACGACGTACATGAGCACTCTTTCTTATCATGACTTAATCCATGATCAATTTGCATGGTAAGTTCGTCATATATTTTCCTCTGCTCAACGTTGAGTTGTCTTTCCAACTCTTCTAAGTTAACCGCATCCTCCTGAGCATGTGCCATGGCTCTTTTCACTTCATTCATAGCAGTGGCAGCTTCATTTTCGATAAGAGGTCCTCCTAGTGGATCCTGACTCAATGAAGCAGAACTCTGACTGTCCTGAGAACTGTCTCTGGCAATCTCGGCTGCAATCGTTGCTTCCTGCTCAATTTCCACATTCAACATTTCTACATATTTGGAAAAAGCAGGACATTCTATGGTCTCCTTGGCAGCATTGAAAGAGTCTTCGTAACAGAGGAAATCTCCAAGCAGTTCCTCTTCTGCACGCCAAGGCTTAAAAAGTTGCAAAAGTGCTAAATAGAAAAACTCCTTTTTTTCAGGAGATTCGCCACTCAATTTTCGATGGTTTATCAAGTGGCATTTTCTTTGCTTGACCAGACATCCCTCACTTCCTATTACAGCATACACTCCTTTCTCAGTATCTTCTTTGATGTTCCTCTTGAATATGTAATTTTGCAGAACCTCATACAGACAAACATTCTCGAGGTGACTGCTTCGATTTGGATAATATGTATCCAACATGTTGCTCTTCAAAATGTCGGTACTGTTTGGCTCCTTTTCCGCCAAATACTCAATTTCCCACACAGGTTTCAGAACTCGATTACGCGTTGCAGCAAGACCAACACTCGCCCAAACGATACTCCTGGACTTGGCATAGAGACTTGCTGAAGACAACCGGTCAGAACATTCGTAAGCTCCGATTTCTCGATGCGACAACATCTTCAGACTGAAACTGTACAACTTCTTGCTGAGGCTCTTTTCATGGGAAATGTCCTCCCACATATCCTTCAATTCTGTCTTCTCTTTTTTGGTGATGTAAGATGTCACATACCTAGCCACAGCCATACAGTTATCAGCCACAAACTGTATATCCATGTTAGCATTCCACATGGACAAAATCACCGGGTTGTAGTCGTTGATGTACTTAGACTCTTCGTTCCTCTTCAAATTGTATGTGTTTTTAGGTGATTTCTTCATCACATTATGTCGCAGCGAAGACATCAAACTGTTCACTCTTCCTTTAGAAATCACCGATCGTGGAAAGCCGAAACGACATTTGGTGTAGAACTTGTCTTTGTTCCGGAATTTACGACGACAGTACTTTCCACATCGATGGCTTTGGAAACGTAGAACTTTTTCTCTTAGGCTTTTTTTCTCCTTTGCGTTTGGAACAGCACACGTAGAATACTGTTCTATGAAACTCATCACTGAGTCGTCTGCATCCGTTCCAAATTTAGGTGCATCCTTGATCCACAGCAACATATGTATATGAGGAGCACCTCTTGCTTGGTACTCCTTCCTCCAGAAGAAATCCAACACCTCTCCAAGAGGTGGATTCTTCTTATTCATGATGAAAGACATCATACCTTCAAATCTATGATTGAAGTACCTACATACATTGACTGGATCCAAAGAGCACAGTTCTCCGGGTGTCTTGAATTCGATGTTTTCTACGTTAGCATTTGCCTCTCGTAGAAATTCAAGTAAGTCTTCCCAGCCATACTCAGCACAGCTCAAAGTGAGGAACCATGTGGGAGTTCCTAAGTTCCTCAGCATACATTTTAAATCACCATGACGACGGTACCAGTACTCATTAGTACCACGCTGACACGCCATGAGATTAATCAGGTGAGAATCCAAAATACTGTCTTGGACATTGACTTTATCCATAAAGTCACTTGCCGAGATGTTTTGCATGTGTATACCACTTTTCAAGATGTGGTTCACTGCATATGACAGTCCAGACAGATCGCTTTCAAACAGGAGATGAAACAAATAAGGAATGCATTGTCGAAACCTAGGATCTCCTGCATACAATCGCAAAGTCCGGTATTCAGAAGCAGGAATTTGATGAGGTCGCTCATCATATCTTCCTCCCTGACCTGTTGGAAAAAGCTGTGGGAAACACCGAGCTTCCAAACTTTCCTCCCAAACACTAATGGGACTCCCTTTCGCTTGTTTCATTTGAAACAACTCAATAGCATTCCCCATGACTTCCTTGGAATGCAAAGGATGAACACTATAATGTTCATATATTTCTTCACTAGTACAGGGTTCTACTTTCTCAATTTGACCAGCACACAAATCGCTATCCTCTTCCTCACTTACTTCCTCTTCTGCAACATATACATTTTTATAGTATTTATTATATTTTTTCAAATACAATGTTGCCCTTTTGACTTTCCTAACATCTACTAAATCTTGCCATATTTTCTTATTCTTTGTCGGAACCCCATTAACTAAGATAACCAGAGGTTCCTCTTCCACTTTTTCTACTCCAATTGTGTTAATGTTTTTCTTCAAATCTAGAGGCAAATAAACAACTCTTCCCTTTAATCCTCTCTGTAAATCTGATGGAGGCAATTTCCCTGTCTTTGGCTCCATTCTTACAATAGCCTGAAAGGGATGGATACTTTGAATCAAAATAGATTCATAAGTATTTAAATCCTTCAATTCAGAAGGAATTTCAACCAATTCCAGATTATTATGAACTGCTCTAGCAGGCATCTGGTTTTGATTTAATTTGTTACAACAATAAGTACACACACGTTGATCCAATCCCAAATCAAAACAATTTTCTACCATCAAGTATGTTGTAAAATCCTTCCATTCACTATTATTTTCCCTTTCACTTTTTCCATATAAATCCACTAACTTAGTCTGATTCTTATAATAAGTGCGTCGACAACACACACAAGTGAAATTTGGCCTCTCACTTGATTTCACCTCAAACGTCGCAATTTCCCTCTGGAAATTATCTGTACTGGAAACCTGTACACTATCTTCCACATTACTCTCTTCTTCTTGGTCAATTTCAACATTCTCCTCTTTACTTCCAAAGTAACAAAACTCAATTTCTTCACATATATTCTTCACATCTATTTCAGAACCATGCAAAAGAGCAGCGCATAATTGTTTTAGCATAATTGCTGGACTCTTAGCATAATACAACATTCTAACTAATTTCCTCACTTTATTATGATGCACTGCTAGCATCCTGAAATGATGAAAAACACTCTGGCATACTCTCCTGGAAAGACAAGCCAGTGAATGACCATGCAAACCTATCACTTCTCTCACTCTGCAAGGATCTAATTCTTGCAACAACTTCATTTTCTGCTTCAAACTTTTCTTACTAAATGACCGTATAAAATCACAAAGCAAATTGATGGAATCCTGTCGTACACTGCAAATACTACTACACTTCCAGGTGTACACAGGACCCTTAGGACGTCTCCCTAAAACCTCATTACCTAACACCTCTTCTATCTCTGTTCTCACAAGTTTTTCTTTTTCAACTGGACAACCATCTTTCACTTCATAAGCTCGACCACTGGTGTCAACTGCATGCACCAAATCATTATCCTGGAAATAACTCTCCTCATTAAAAAATGCCTCAGAGCTTGAACTATGCATCCATTCTCCAGAAAAAACTTCACAAAAATTACTACGATTAACTATTCTCTTCCATCTACTATTTCTTTTGAAATCATAAATTACCTTGTTTAGCTTCCTAATTCTATTGATTGTCAAAATAAATAACTTACGTTTAATTTCAAATGCCTGATCAATAACTTTCTCAACTATTTTTTTTCTCTTATAAAAAACCACTTTCTGCTGACCTTTCTTAATATTTTTTAACAAATTCCCAATTATCCTGTTGCGGAACATTCGTTTACGAATATCCCTAAACTGTTGTTTCCTTCTACTTTCATGCATAGAGTTATCTCTTACTCTAGCAGTAACATTTCTCATTGGCCTTTCCTTACCATTTGAATTCATTCTCCTTTTCTGGAGTGAAACATTTTCTGTAGTAATATTTTTTTTACTACACATATTTCTTATGACTGTTTTTCGACTCTTACCCGGTGCTTTCTTGGTGACTTGACAAATCTTTTTGTTAGAGGACTGCTGCAATATTCCATGCTCCTGCTGTCTTTGACGTTTTCCAGCCTTTCTTACTCTTTCTTTGCTAGGCATCCTAAAATCTTGAAATAATCTGCAGTTGAATCTGTGGTAAAATATAATAAAAAATTTTATTAACCACTATTACCCAACAGTAAATTAATAACAGTCATCAAAAACTTAACACACTACTTAAGTATATAATATACTGAAGCCTATCTCCAATTTTTCACTGAACAGGACTCATCTCTTCTTAACCTTGGATAAACCTCACCTACTCTGTGTCCCCTGCACATAATTAAATGTAAAGGGGCAGATTTATATTAACTAGCACATCCCCAGGGATGCACCAGTTAACGTGCACCGCTGCTCTGCCACCCACGGTGTGCCGCATTTACAATCAGATAGGACAAAGCTACATCAAAACCCTGCGCCTGCTTGAAGCAGGCATAGATCTTGACGCAGGTAGGCTGAAAGCTAAAGCAACAACTAAGTGTCGTGTGCAGAAGTTACAAAAAAGGAAAAATGGCGTTTAAACCAGTAATGAGACCATGCTAACGTAATACAGAGTAAAAATATCCAGGATCTACATCAGTTTGGGGTTCACGAACCTGGCAGGTACAAGGCACTGAGGCTTTCCACCGTGCATGTCTCATCCCAAAACATATGTTGTTTGTGAATGAAACAATTTCCCAGACCAAATGCTTTGGATTGGCTACTTCTAAAAAATTAAACACCCCTACTATCCCGGAGTTAGAGGAATACGATGGTTGGAGTAATTTTACTCGTTGTCTATTAAAGATTTACAGGCCCTACTCCGTAATTCTTCCTTTAACATTTCCAGTATAAATCCAAAAGGTTGACTGCTTTGGCAACGTGCCTTATCCACGGTTTAATAACGCTGCCTTTTGCTTTATATAAGTTTTCAAATTGTATGAAATATATACCAATAGGTCGTTATTAACCTTTAGGTAGTGGTTTTCTTCATCAAGTCTGGTCGCTTCCATACACATACAGATTTTCAAAGATGATCAAGAACTTTATCTGAATGGAGAGGAATGCACTGAGACGCCAGATCATTCACTAATGTGTAGGCACAGACAGTTACACGGTTCATGCAACAAACACCGACCAAATATGGCTTGCGTGTTGCAAGGCACGCCAGTTCCTGCTATCATCCCCACGTTCAAGTTCTTGGAAAATGGTAGTTATTTGATGCTCAATAATGAAGATTGTTCTGGGTTAATTAAAAGTATTCATTTTATCGTAACAGTAAATGAACGGGTTATTTGCTGCAGAAATGTTCTATTTCCTCCCACACATGAACATAGGGAGTTTTCAATCTGGCCACAAATACCAACCTTGGGAGCACATTTCAACAGCATGGCAAGAATAAGAGCTCTTTTGTCTCAGAGAGAGGTGGCCTTGAGTTCGGCCCGTGAAACTTTCGTGCTTCACATAGCGAACACCCGTACAGAGGTGCAGACCCTTTTAAATACAGATTCGACTTTGCATTTCAGCAAGATTACCCATTCATTTCCATGCAGCAGGAGGCCCATAGGAATGAAGGTGCAATTTGCGATTAGCAATTACCTCATCGCAAATTACGAATTTTTCCGACGGTGCAGGGGTATCTCAAGAACACCCTGCTGCACCCCTGAAAAAAAAATTTGGGGTCATATGGCGCACACAAATTTTGAAAACATTCCTTTACCTCAAAAACGATTTTCAACTCATAATTTGAAAACACTGCACATGGGGAAATGACTTAAAATGTCCTTAAGACACATAAAAGCATTTTTTGATTGCCTTTGCAGCATGTTTCAGTCACCTTTAACATGCCTATGTAACGGAAACATTCAAAATCTAAATTTGCCATGCACAGGTGGGAGCATATTTACAAGCAATTTGCTCCACAGACAAACTTCTTACATTGAAATGGGAAAAATAACATCAGAGACTCTCAATTACCTTATAAAGAAGCAGACACCATTATGTCCTTCTCATCAATATTAAAACCATTGCTTTTTCTCAAAAACGATTTACAAGTCATAATTTGAAAACACTCCACAGCTCCTATGCACATAAAAACCCTGTCAGTACTAATACTTCACATTTTCTCCAATTACAATTTCTCAAAGAAACAAAATCTATTTGTGAAACACTTGAGACAAAGCAACATTTGAAAAACACAACTTTCTTCATAATTTTCTCCTTAAAGCACACTATTTTCTATCTAAATTAAAGAAATTTTTTCTCACCTTAGCAAATACTTTGAGTTTCAAAACAGTCTCAGAAACACACCAATTTGTCTTCAGCAGAGCAAAAGGTATGCACTCCAGAGTCTGCAGCTATCAAAAGCACAGAAATGCTGTAATTCCTCACACAGATCTCTCATGTCACCCAATCAAAACTCTTCCCTCACTTTTTTTCAAAGCAAAACCCTTCCCCCCTCTGCCCCCTCTCTGCTTTTTCTGCATAGCAACCACCTCTTGCAAGACCTCTCACACAACAATGTTGCAATTGAACTCTGAACTCTCAGTACACCTGCATATCCAAAGCATTCTTTCATTTAATGATTTTTTCTTCGCCACTCAAAATACATCTTTCAACGAACTCATCCATGCACACTAACTTTCTGTTTTCAGCAATCAAAATCCACCAATCACTCTTACTGCTTCATTAACACAGACACTCCTCAGTTTTTTTCATTTTACACTCTCATTTTTTCAACTGCCATTTCATTGCCACACTTCATCTGACTGCAGGAGAACCTTCTCTCGCCATGTTTTCTGTCTGGATTGTTGGACATAGCTACATCTATTGGGCTCAAAGGTACGCTGAAAACAGGAATTTACCTAACCTCAATTTACAAGATGTGGAAATTAAGTGGTTTGGCCACAGAGGATTAAAATGTCACCAATTGATACCATTGGTGAAAACCTTTATGCATTTGCCAAAACCTGACCTGTTAATTGTGCACTGTGGAGGTAATGATTTGGGCACTTTGACTGGGGTAGGTCTGGAAATGCTTTTAAAGGACACCTTTGAGCAATTGATGGCACTTTTTCCTCAGACTGCCTTGGTATATTCAAATATATGCCAAAGACAGAAATGGAGGTGGTCGAACCAATTTTGTCCACAAATTGAGAAATCGAGGAAGCATGTAAACAAATCTGTTTCAGCTTACATGAGAGACCATGGAATGGGCTCCCTGTACAACAATAACTTGCGTTACTACATGCAAGATATCTACAGAGGAGATGGAGTTCACTTCTCAGATGAGGGCAACAGAGTTTTCACTCTGAATTTAAGAATGTGCATTGGTACCTACTTATAAGTACCTAAATGTACCATAAACCCAAAAGCTCTTCTCAGAGCTACTCTACATCTGATCACTCACAATTATTATTGTACTCTAACTTTTTTCACTAATTTTCAAGAAAGTACGCTCCCCAGAACGCTTCCCGGTTCGCGAACCGAGCGCACTCCACGCAAAAAAACTAAAAAAACGGTATATATTTTTTTGCCCTGCGAGAACCTTTCAAAGCCTCCACATCAAACCTAGGGGGTCAGGGACGATCTACTATGCCCCCTTATGGTCATTTGCCCCTTCGCTTTGGCCTCCTCTTGTCTCTCGATCCTACCGAGAGACAAGATGGCGGCCGCTACGGACTGTTTGGAATGTTTACAGACGCCGAAAAAACAATCAGCTTCGCAAACCTCCGTAACGCGAAAAGTACGCGAAGCGGAGCGCTGTTACAGATATATATCTTTTTTTGAACGTTAATTTCTCAAAATCCACTGGAGCACATATATTGAGACCTAGCAAAGGCACATCGGGCTACCAGTCCCTACAATTTTGCCAAGTTTCGTACAAATCCATTCAGCCGTTCGATTATTATTATTATTTTTTTTTTTGCCCCGCGGGGCCCTTTTAAAACCTCCACATCAAACCTAGGGGGTCAGCGAGGATCTACTATTCCCCCTTATGGTCATTTGCCCCTTCGCTTTCGCCTCCTCTTGTCTCTCGATCCTACCGAGAGACAAGATGGCGGCCGCTACGGACTGTTTGGAATGTTGACAGACGCCGGAGAACCAATCAGCTTCGCTTCACAAAGCTCCGTTGCGCGAAAAGTCCGCGAACCAGACCGCTGCCTGGTCCGCGCTTACAGATATATATCTTTTTTTAAACGTTAATTTCTCAAAATCCACTGGAGCACATATATTGAGACCTACAAAAGGCACATCGGGCTACCAGTCCCTACAATTTTGCCAAGTTTCGTGCAAATCCATTCAGCCGTTCGGGCTAAAAGTGAGGCCAACCGCCCTATGGAAATTAACATGGGAAAAACGCGTTTTGGGAGCCCCCTTTTTTCTCGGCCCCCCCTTGACGAACCCCCCCCAAATTTTCAAAGGCTGCTCAGAAACAAAATGTGCCATTTTCCTGAAAATTTCAGCCAATTCCGTCCACAAACGGCAAAGTTATTAGACATAGAATTTTCAAAAAACCCATAGAGAAAAAATCCTAACTATATATACCTACTGGCGACCGCCAGTAGGTAATATATATATATATATATATTTATATACATATATATATATATATATATATTTATATATATATATATATATATATTCAAAGACTTTGCGAGAGGATTAGTTTCCGGGATCCGATTCCCATTGTCAGGTGGCGTGTAACACTCGGCCAATCCCACCGCCGAGTTTGTCAATATCCAAGATTTCCGCTACGGTAAGCAACACACGCTCTCAGAGAAGGTACAGCTAGTGGAGGTTTATTCACAAGGTAACGCTACGCGTTTCAGCACAAAGGTGCCTTGATCACATATATATATACTAATATTATAAAGAGAGTGTCCAAAGCCTTCAGGCGGGTAATCTCAGTAACCACAGCACCAATCACAACACCCGATACAGCGTTGGAAAGGGAAGTTGCACCAGAAGGACATAGGCTATGCAGACGGCCACCATACACATTTAAAAGGTAAAAGAACCGTGCCAGCAAAGTAGTCCCTTTTGGGCGTGTCTGCGTTCTGCTGTGGGCGTGTGCTGGGGGCGTGACAAACGCTGTGGGGGTGTGGTACGTTCCGCCCTTCATGCCATGTGAGTCGTAATTGCACCGCATCAAGAGGCACGCTGGGGTCGTGACACGCTGGGGCCGTGACAAACGCTGTGGGCATGTATCCGCGCTGTGGCCGTGTGTCCACCCTACATACCATGTGAAGCGCCAATTGCGCCGCATCAAGGGGCACGCTGGGGGCGTGACAAACGCTGGGGGGTGTGCTATGTTCCGCACTTCATGCCATCTGGGTCGTACATTAATCAGATCGTCTGCTGTGGCCGTGTGATGGGGCGTCACAAAGGAGTTCGGCTCGAAGCGTGGTAAGTAACCATTCGCAAGACTCCCTTGAGGGACTGCCCGTTGTCTCACACATACTGGGGGTGCCAAATGCAGTGTGTGCCTTGGCCTGGGTGCGTCTGAAAGGGCCGAACACAGTGTGTGGCTTGGCCTGGGTGCGTCTAAAAAGCACTCAGGGCCGAAGAGCGTAGGTGTGGGTCATAAAAAATTTAGAACAGCGGGAAACAATCATTCAAGACTCACACAATTCTAATTGTTAGACGGTCGCAGCTAGCCCTCAAGAGGGGGCACACACGACTGAGCGTGTCTGCGGGGACAATTACTGCAGCCTCTCATACGCGCTGTTACTGAACTATCACATTAAACCAAATTACACGCGCCTGCTAACATCAGCCAGGTCTGTAGACGGGCTCAGGCGGCGGATAACTACACTAAATACATGCGCCTGCTAACATGAACCAGGGCTGCAGCTGGGCCTCAAGCTGGGGGACACGCGCCTGCTAACATCAACCAGGGATGCAGCTGGGCCTCAAGCGGGGGAACACGCAAATGACCGTATCTGAATACACACATTACACACATTCTCTTTTATACCCGGACAACGTTGGGACGGGCTGCTAGTCACATATAAATACAGTTGCTGTAAATGTGCTAGAGGCTGACGTGATATATTGTCTTTAGAGTTCCTAAAATAGAAGTTCTGTTCTCTAAGAATAGTTCTACTTCAAGCAGAGTACATGTGCCAAAAAAAAAGGAAAATATTTTGGAATTGTAAAAAAAAATATTTTCGATTTCAGGGGAGAGAGAAAAAATATAGTTCCAAATATGTTCAGTAGCTTTTGTTTATCAAAGTCGAAGGCCGAATTCAGAGTTCAGGGAACGCTGTGTACTAGTTTGCTTAAAAGTTATTCTTTTTGTTCGGGGGGAAAACATAATTTCAGACAGACTTTCAAAAAAGTGGTTTACCGCTTCAGGTGAAAGTTCGACCAAGTTGGAAAATGCCGCAACTGTGCAGTCATGAGAATGATGGCTATCATCGATGTCAGGATCAGCAATACTCACAGAAGGTCGTACCTGGGTGATGTTGCTCTCATCTCGTACTTCACTACCCTGTAGTCGCAGTGGTGAAGTCTCAACGAATGCCGTCATCAGGATCGGTAACCGCTGGGGACAACACGATGCATGAGCCGTTACAGGACTTAGCAAAGTATCTGTATCCAATGGTACTGCTGATTGTAGTGTAAGACAGACGTCCAACACGCATTCTTCTCCGCATAGCATACATCGAAGCACAGGTAAGATACAATTCTGCCAGATTGGTCTGAATGAAAGAAACCAGGTCATATTCAGATCTCTTAGCCGGGCTAATCCAAGGACTTTAGTTATGCGGTCCCGATAGCGTATAGCTAGGATCGTTTCTTCCATTGTTGCAAGAGTCTTGTCAGCGTTTTGGCTTGCCATAACGAAGCAGAAGTATCAAAAATAAAATGCCTGCTACGAGTCCCAACAGGAGTGGTAGGCAGCCAAAGACAGAATGGACAAAATTAGGAAAAATGCCCAGAACTGTTGTGAAGGGTGTTAACAGTCCCGAAAAAATTGTCTTAAATATATGTTTTATACCGCCAGTATCGGACATATTTAGTATTTGGCTAAACATTTCTGCGAAATGTAGGGGGCAATTTGCTGATAAAAGGCTATGTATCTCTGCCGTTGTCCTTGCGACTTGCAGATCATACGTTTCTTTTGATGACGTCAAGGGCACAGTTGTCTGCAAAAGGACAGACTTCATTCTGCTTAAAGTATCAATTCGAATAGAAGAGATATTCAAAAATGGCCAAATGTTTTCCTCCCTGTCTGGAGTGCTGTTTGGAAACAATACTTGCATACAGCAAGTGACCATGGAACTAACGCCAACTAGATAAGCTTTTCCTGGCACCATGCCACAACATCTGTGGTCCACTATTAGAATATAACTCCCGTTAGAAAGCCGTCTAAAGAATGGCTCTATTCGAGTTGCAGGTGTGCCATGCTGGTGACATGAAAGGTTATTTGAAGTCCCCTCACAGGCCCCATGCAAGTTAATACCTTGACACAGAAGTATACCACTTAGTGATCTTTTATAATTATTACCACTAAGAAATACATTCTGTTCTTTTTCACTATAACATGTGTGTGTATAAGGTAATTTCCATGATGACTTAATGTACCCTTTACCCAACCTTTCATACTGGCCTGCTGGTATATATTCTTGACAGAATTTAAATTTGAAAGTTGTTATCGGAATAGTTATTATTCCGTGTATTATCCATTCAATGACAGGTCGTTCTGACATTGTCAATGGTAATCTCTCAAGTTTTTCAATGCTCAGAATTGTATATTCTGCTCCTTTCTGTGCCAAGCTGATTTTTGTATCAGTAAGGTTAAAGATAGAGAATAATGACGTTGTGTTGATTAAACGCCAAGGCACGTAGCCTGAACGCAGATTTTGTAACGTCCAGCCAAGCTGTACAATAGAACGTAATTGGGACTGACCATGTTGTAACATTAACTAGTCCTGTTCTATTATATCTATTGCAGATGATACAATGCTGTCCAGTGAATATATTCTGGAAGACAGAGTCATTAACCCATTGTCGACAACAGAAAGTGATTTTTCCAAATGAATACGGTCAATTTCCCGTATTTTTTCTGCTGTTTCAATTTGCGTTTCTTTCCAAGCTTCATTGTAAGCTGCATATATACCGCCCGCTATGAAACGTTTTTGACGCTGTCTGCCAGTGTGGATTTCTGTAGCCATTCGAGGCAGAGTTTTCCTACACTGTATGTAGTAACTATCCCTGGATGTTGTCTCTGGGAGTATCTAGGGTCTGACCTGGTCAATTTGAACCCCTGTATTTTGTTCAGGAATCTATCTTGACAGTTATTTGAGTCTGTGGTCCATATCAATCATTTCTTCCAATCAGAATGTGTTCTGTTTTGGTTAAAAATATGGGATACGTCTATCTCAACATCTGTAGTGCTATTACTGTCAGGTGTTGGCTTTGGAATAGACGGTTTGTTTAAGTCTTTAATTTTGGCTAGGCCAAGACAGGTTGTCTGTTGAATGTTATCATTCAAGAATATAATTTGTTCTGGGATCATGCAGGCTCTAAATACTGATTCTATACCTTGGACCTGCCAATCTTTGGTACCCCAGGTGGTTTTTGTTTCAATATTGTTTTTCCAAAAATCAAAACCAAATGTAGTCATTTGTTCATAAAATGCTTCTGAATAGATTAATTTAGTGTTTGTCAGCATTGTTTTCATTCCTGTCTTATTTAACATTTTGAAATAAAAGGCTTCTGCTTCACTTGTGTTAAACCCTGAGAAGTATGGGATTTTTTCATAAAATGTTTTTGAACTGCCTTTTGGTGGAGTTGCACAATGTTCCCATTGATTATACTTTAAAATATTTCTAGGTTGAGCAGATTTATGCAAATAGTGATGTGAAAAATGGTTGTAGCAGTACATGTCTTCATAATTAGATGAACCCTGCAAGTAATCATGTTCTGTAAAATTTGCTGACATTACTAAGTCTGACATCATATCATTAATACTTTCAAAGTCCCAATCATCAGAGAATGTGCTCGGTTTTACAAAGTCACTCAATGAAATCTTAAACTGGTGTGGATACTTCAGGAGCTCGACCTGGTCATAAATATCGTAATCTGTTTTGTCCCAAGCTACCCCACCGGGTATTGGATTGGCTGTGACATTCACGGATGATAGTTCTCTTTTCTCAATGTGAGATGACTTGTGTGGCTTTAGGACCAAGTTGATGTTCTGACTTGCTGTGTCCATTGTACTATATTTTCCCTCAATGAATTATCCCAAACAAAGAACCATGATGAGCCAAATCAGGAGGAAAAGTACACCTAACACAATCCAAAATTCAATCCATGGAGAAATCCGATAGGTTTCTTTGAGTTGATGAAAGAGTTCTGTTACTTTGTTCTTAAAAGATTTAGTTGTTGGCTGTTCTTCAGGCTCGCTTGGATCCTCAGAAAAGTCATCGAAATTGATGAAGTAGCCAGATGCAGTTCTATCAATTGTTGGAATCGCTTCCGGATTTTTATTTGCTTTTGGAATTTTCTTTGTTTCATTAGCATAGTCTGTGGCTACATCGTTGTAGACAGGTGTTTCTTGATGAACTGTTTCAATTTGGGCTTCAAGAGGCACAAGTTCCATGACATTATTGCATAGTCCCTTTTTAATCACTGCAGGTTTATCAAATGTGATTAGTCTCTCAGTTTGAACCTCTTGGATTGTAGCAAGGTTTGGTCTTCTGCTATTTCTTGGGAGTCCACTGGGCCTACTACTTATTATCGGCCACATGATTGTGGTTTTACCAGGTTGATGGATACAACTCAGTTCTCCTTTTTACCAGCAAGGGGCGGTGGTATAACTGATCTTGTTCTGTTGACAGCTAAGACAGGTACTGCTTTTCTGTAAGAAGGCCCAAATTCCTTCTTCACCGCGATCTTCTCTCTGACCAGATCCCCAATCTTTGGAATCTAGTCAGCCCTTGCTGGGACAGGTGGTTTCTCTTCAGTGGCTGGTGTTTTAGCTTTACATTGCTCAGGTCTTTTCTAGTTTCATTTAAGTCCTGTAAAATAGCCAAACGATCTTTGATATCAATGCATTTTTCTTCTACCACTGTAGTCTGACTATCGAGGTCCTGAATGTGCATTCTAGTCCCGAACAATAGTTCATACGGACTGAAACCTTTTAGAGAATTTCTTGGCAGATTGTTAGGACTACGTTGGACATTTGTTAAATGTTGGACCCACCCATCACCCGTACCTAATACCCTAGCCGTTATAGATTGCTTTATGTCTCGTTTTTTTCTTTCCACAGTCCCGTTTCCCTCAGGATGGAAGGGACAAGAGTACCGCAATGCAATGCCCATGCTGGTCATGGCCTCCTTATAAGCTCGAGAGCTAAAAGCAGGACCCTGGACAGAATGTAGCATGCCAATTGCGTATGTGCCGATATAGACTCGCAAATCTTTTATAACAGTTCTGGCGTCAGCCGAGCGCTGGGGCCATATCCAAATGAATCTCGTGCAGGAATCCACTGCGACCATGATATATTTATAGTGGCCATCCCTTTGTAAGGGACCACAGTGGTCCAGGTAAATACATGCTAAGGGTTTATCTGAGATTAGAAGGGGCGTCTGTTCTGGTCGTTTCACTGTTGATACTTTCATTCTTTGGCATATTTCACATTCTAGAACATACTTCCTAGTTTGTTTTCTCATGCGTGGCCACCAATATCTCTGTTTTAATAATGATACTGTGGCGGAAACACCAGCGTGTGCAGAAGCAAGCCCTTCGTGTGCCGCTGTAATTAGTCCTAACCTGTGTTCCATGTTTGGAATTGCCCTATCCCCCACTCCAGGGATTCGAGCAAATGGAACATTATTTGCATCAGTTATGTATGAGTACTTTACTGGAAAGCCTTTCGGGAGTGATATTATATCATCTTTTACCGTAGCACTGACAGCTTGCAATATATCGCTGTCTATTTTAGTTTTTGACCGGGTGATAGCAGCTACGGAAGCCGTTTGCACAGCTGCCTACGCCGCCTCATCAGCCAATGAATTCCCCTCAACGTGAATGCCATCACGTTGATGACTCAGTGTATGGATCACGTGAGTCTTTTGCAGTTCTTTCTGTAACGGAACTACTTGTTCCCAAAGCGTTTTATGCTTGATTGTGCCACCCTTTGCGTCTTTGAAACCGTTTTGAACCCAGTTCTGCAAGTATTCATTATAAGACTGGACGCAGTAATATGAATCGCACACTATTAGTGTGGGGAATTCGCAATCGGTATTTTCAAGCGCCATCTTAAATGCTAGTATTTCAGCTCGCTGAGCTGTACAATCTCCTAGAGATTGTGTTTTAGTGACAAGTGGTCTAAATTTTCCTTCGTGCCAACGACCTTTAACAATCGCGCACGCAGCACTGTAAGCCTGCTTACCCCCAACTGCGGGTTGTGCTGATCCGTCTGCATATATTATACAGCCGTAGTGTTCTAGAGGCAGGATTTCGTTCGGCAGAGGACATTCATATTCATATTGTAGAAATTCTTGTGTTTTCAAATTAGGTTAAAATTCGTAATCTACGTCTGTCGCAACAAGAGAATTAACCCATTGGATCCATCTCGGATGTAGCGCTTTAGCATTCGGAATGCTTGCCTTTGTTACCGCTTCTAGGGCTGGTACTGGTGTAACGATTATTATTCGTTTACCTTGTGCTAGAGTTCTTTCTGTTGCTACAGCAGTCTGAACCGCAGTTTGAATTTTTTCCGTTGAACTAAATTTCATTTCAGCTTTTGTGTACAAATGTGATTTGTATGCTATTGGTACCTTTTCTTCCTCCTTAGAGGTCAGGTATGTGAATCCGCATTTTCCTGGGATGACTCGGATTACAAGGTTGCGTGTGTTATCGCGAGTTTGCAATTTTGTTTTCGCTAACATGTCTGTTTGCAATGATCTCAAAATTTCTGTGTGTTTTTGAGTCCAATTGATTGGTTTAAAATTAGGTTTTATTAATTCATAGAGAGGTTTAACCCTCTCTGCATAATTTAGAATGTATGTTCTTCCGAAATTCAGGAAACCTAGTATTGATTGTAAATTCCTCAGTGTTTTTGGTGCTTGGAGTACAGCACACTTCTCTAAGAAATTGTCTGCTAGGCTTTTGCCTTCACTTGATAATTCATATCCTAAAAACAGGACAGTTAGATGGGCAATTCGTGACTTTTTATAGTTGAATTTGTAACCCTCTGCTGCGAACCCAAGTATTATGGTGTTCACTCTTTTCAAGTGAGTATCCAAGTCATCATCTGTTAGATAGATGTCATCAACATAAGATAATGCCTCATCATCATACATTTGTGGTAACTCGGTTACTCTTGCTGAGAATAATCCTGGGCTATTCTTGAACCCCTGTGGGAGTCGACAGAAATTTTCCTGGGAGCCCATTATTGAGAAAGCGGTCAAATACCTGCTTTCAGGTGCAATGTTTTGACAAAAAAATCCATTAGAGATGTCTAATGTTGTTTTGTATTTTTTGCGCACGATGTTATTCATTAGTGCTGCATTGTGTGAGTTTTGTACTGCAAATGTCTTGCAACATGAATTAAGGTGTCTGTAGTCCAAAACTAGACGATATGAATCATCTGGCTTGGAGACAGGAAACAAAGGATTGTTCATTTGTGAGGTGCATGTTTCAATCACCCCCTGGTATTCAAGTTGATCTAAGATCTCCCTGACCTGTTTTTTAGCTTCTTGCTTAATTGGGTACTGCCTTTGTGCAGTTGGTTGACATTTTAAATGGATTTTGTGAGGAGGAGAGTCCTCATCCCATCCTACATGATTTTTATATAATGCAGGAGCTTGGGCTACTGCCCACTTTCTTGCAAGTGTATATTTTTTATGGATTGGAATGTGATTTGAGAAGGCAGGCATAATCATTTCTTCACCATGAGGGCACTCCCTGACAAACTCTGGTGGCCAGTCCTTTTCAGCTAAAAGGATGTCATAGCCTTTGGAATGGTTATCCCAAAATAGACCCCTTACTTTCCTAGTCTTATCTCCCTCTATACGTAATGTTATCTCGTATATTTTATGAGGTTTGCTAACTCTGCTGTCTGCAGTTTCCACTTGAATCTATTCATTTGTGTCCACTGTCTCCAGATGATTCATCAGGATCTTTCGAGCTATGGTCATCACTTCTGCTGCGCTGTCTAGCACTGTCTGGGCCCACTCTCCGTTTTTCAGCTGTGTCCTCAGTATCCTCGGCATGTTTGACTATTTTAATGCTGACTACCTTCTTTCTTAGAAATTGTAATTTTTTACTTTGATGAGCAGGTTCTTTGTCTTTGGACTTGACGTGCTCTTCCCTTTGTTCTGACCGTCCTCTTCTTTCCGATTTCTGCGAGGAAGTCTGAAAAGATCAAGAGAGACGTGTATCAATATCTTGATATCTATCAGGTTTCTTTAGATTATCCCTATTTCTAAGGTTGTATCTTTTCTCAGAGGGCTCCCTCTGGGGAGACTTGTGTCCTTGGTCCGGAGATCTTTTTCTCCGCCGAGGAGACATTCCTCTGGACTGGAATCTTTTTTCTTTGGGAGTGGATTGTTTATTTCCATCCCAGCTCTTTTTTGAAGTGTTTAGATTATTTTTAATATTTTTTCAGTATTTTCAGTTAGTTGGGGTTTTACTGGTTTCCCACCCAAACTATCTCTTCCTAGTTCTTCATAGGATTTTTCTATGATTCTGGCAAGTTCAAATGGTTGTTCTGCTATATCTGTTTCTTTCAATTTCGGGAGGAATGTTATATCCTCCGTTGCCAATTGAACCAACTCTCTATATGCCTGTGTTAATTCTTTTATTTTAACTAAGAGTTCTTCACTTGACATTTTATCAATGTCTGGATGTGGTGTGTAGCTGGCTAGAAACGGCCACGTTGCTCCTGGTCTACCTAGTGGACCGAGCCTGGTGATGTGATTATTATGTTTTAGGGCGCCTTCAAACCAGAGCAGGTGCTCTTGGTATTTTAATGGGATTTCCACCTCCTTGAAAGGAGTGCATTCATCCGGAGGTTCCTCTATTTTGTAATAGTGGAATTCGTGTGTTACAGCGTTTGCTGCTGGAAAGTTTATCCATGAGTAGAATACCTCTGTCTGCGGATATTCATGTGCCTCAATTACGAATACGACTATACCAACTCTCGATGTTAGTCCATTCTCTATAAGTTTAAGAGTTATAGATTTTCTTATGTTGACCGGAATGAGTATAGCATTCGGGTCGGTCTGCAGGAGACTAGTGTCATCCTCTAGGAGTTGAGCTGCTATTCTAGCTGTCTCCCTTTCTTCTTCACTTTCTGTCATTTTTACTAACAGAAAAGTTTTTGTTGCAGATCAGGTTTCAAGGAAACAAAGATTAGGTGCACAATATTTTTGGAACACTGTATCCTTCAACGTTGACTAAACCAAAACTATACATAGAAATCTCTTCCTACTAAGTTCCGGCGGATTTTTAACCTTTTACCCATTCCAGACGTCTTTTGGAGTATTTACGGGAAAAAGGGTCTGTGTGAAAAAGCACGACTGAGTTACTCTAACGTCTTGCGTTAGATTTATCGCCTTACCAAACGCTGGGCGCCATGTAGTGTAGTTCCTATATTCCCAATAGGCTCTGCGCATTGGAATAATATATTCAGCAGTGTAGATGTAGGACTGAGGTTATCTAGGTCTCTACTGACTATATTAGACTTCAGGTTTGCCAGCTAGCTCAGAGGTCACTAGAAACTTTCTCGAATAAACGAGGAGGAGTGTAACCTCCCTGGCTAGACAAGAAGGGATTAGCTTCTGACAACCATAAAACATGACAACTTTGATCTCCCTGAATAAGAGTGTATCTCTAGAGTCGTGTGAAAACAAAAGACAGCTATTTCACTCAGTCAAATGTGCGTACTTAGTTTCACCAGAATGCAGAAAAAAAGAGAGACGGGCGTTTTCAATAAACGGTGTTATTTATTGAGCAGTCTTCTTCCTCATACAAGAGAAATGAATTGCCACGATTGTAATGCTCATGGTAAAGTAAAGTGCGTACAGTAAAAGGAGGATTATAAAATAATACTGTAAAAGCATTGATATGGTTTCTTAGCCATATGATACTTTAAAATAGATAAAATATATACATACATATATACATTGACTAATCGTACTCAACGGGTGCTTCTAAATACGCCTACCCCTGTGTACCTGACCTAAGCCTAATAAATGGGAGGGAGTAAGTAAGTAGCAGTTTAAGTTAAGTTTGTTTTGCCAAGAATCTGACTCAAGAATTCTCTGTAAGGGTTTATTCAGTTCCGTACCTGGGTAATAGAAAGCAGGAGGTCTGGTATCTCTCTCTCAGGACTCGATATCCCAGCAACCCGCAAGGGTAGGCTGGGAACGCCGGAGCTGGATTTCTCGGCAGGAGAAAAGACAGCGTCTTTCTCAGCGGGTCAAAGAGGAGGGGCAGCGTCCGTGGGCTCTCGCATCAGCTGGGCTTTCGGGCAAGTAGATAGCTGCTCTGCTCCAGATTCACCACCGTGTGTTTGCTTAAGGCAACGTTGGTATATTTATACCTGAAAGGTGCCTGGGTTTGACGTAAGGTTGGACATAAGACGTAAATAAAGATGTCACTAAGAACTGGCCGTACTTACAGTGCTTTACAGGAGTTCTAGGACGAAATCAAAACAAAAGCAAGGGGGATTTCCCAGGTTGCTGGAGGCTTGGTTTTGTTTAGAGAACTCAGTGTGCTTACTAGGGGGCCGGAGAATTAGCCTTGCTTAATGTGACAGCATGTGCTACGACTGAATTATGGATATGATTATTATGCCGTTGTATGGATATTATTGATTATAACCGGACAAGGGCATAAAATAGGAATATCAATTCAGGTTTCCTAGATAAAACACTACAGTATGTGCTTAAAATATGTGATTTTAATTTATATAAATCAAAGACCAATAATTTATTTTCTTTGAACCAATAAGTATCAAATTTTCTGTTGACATACATTAAAGCTAAAAAGTATTTCTTTATCTGTTCTAACTTCAAATCTCTGCCATGAATCAATTCTATTGAACTAATAAAACCAGATGCAATGAGTTTTTTCAAAATTATTTTGGGAGCAAATTGCAGCCATGGTTAAGTGGCTGGATGTCGTCACTCTTTTTTACTTTTGTGGCACGCTTGCAATAAAAACGTTTAAAAGAAATTAAACATTGCTCCAGATTGGCAAAACCAGAAATATTGGCTTTGTCGATGAATATTTGAATGGTGTGGCCCGAGGTAGATCACACTGTAGTTTGGGAAGTCAGTGGCTGGCAAAGATGAAGATTCACACTGGTCAGCAAAGTTCACAATTAAAAAGTGACTCTTCCTGGTCAAGTAAATGCTGCATCCATATCCTCTTCTTAGCCAGCCCATTCAGTACAAATAACCCACGAGAAGGTGTTTTGGAAATATAAATGTGCAGTTTATTGTAGACATATACGTTGCCATTTTTTCCAGAGTCAATGGGTTGGAAAGATGCTCCTTCCCTTCCATTCTAGCAGATAGTTAGGAATGACGGGGTTTCTCTTTACCGCTCGCTTACCTGTGATTTTTGGTTTAACATTTCCATCTCATTTCCCCGTTGAAAGCTGTACCAGACATTCACCTGTCTTTTAGGAGCCGACAATCGGACTGGAAAGTCTAACTTTAATTAACCCGATAATGCTGCGGCAGATCAAAGGTACTGCCTTTATTTTGCCTGTAAAAGAAAAACATGACCTGTTAATTGAAATATCATAAATAAACATTCAGCTCTTCGCAGACAAATTTGCATGATGCAGTCTTTTTTCAGAAAATGACCCACGTCTGTACTATAGCAACAGTACTTCACAAACGCAACCTGAAGTGGTAATGTTGTTACACCGAATTTATGCAATACAATCAGGGCCAGACTGACCAGAGTGGGCACTGGGAGTTTCCCCAGTGGGCAGGAAGAATGTGGGATGCTTTTGGACCCCTGTTTGTCGGCGTTATTACAGTTGGTGAGGTTCCGTGATTTCGAACCAGACTCCATTTTGTTTGAGTTGTTTGTGACGCCATTTTTGTGTTGCCCTCACGTAGGCCGTGGAGGTAACCGAACGAACAAAGTTGCATGGGCCTCATTGTTTATGTATGCCTTAACAGGCCCTTTTCTGACTTGTGAGTGAACTGCAGGACGCTGACCCCGTCACCTGAAACTGACCCTTTCACGAAGCCACTTTTTCTGGCTGATCGTTGTCTAAAATTGCCAATCAATGTTCAGGATATTGTTAACTTTTAGTTTCCTTGCGCATATCTTATCCTAATCAGCATCTGAATTGTTTCTTTCCTTACGAGTTTTCATTACATGGGTAGTGCTTTCAATTATGGGTTTGTCCGGCTTGTGGAAATTGAATTTGGGACAGTCCTAATAATTAACTTTTGGGTTGGGTTACTGTAAATTGGGTTTTGTTAATGTGATACTCAGTTAGAAAATGTGTCCTATTGGTCAGAATTTTGCGCAGTGGGTGTACATTTATAATGAGAATATGGTGTATAAAAAGTGATGCCTTGCTCTATGAAAATTGAACAGTTTCTTGAGTTGTACACCGTGTCGTATTGCTGAGATTACTGTTACTAGCTGCAGCTAATAAATTTGATCTCTGACCCCACCTAGAAGTATTCCGTGTCTCTGTTTGCCAAGACAGGAGAACCCGAAGACTTTGGGCGTGTCCCTGGGGCCGCTGGTTTCTAAAACCCGGTTCTTCAAATGGCGCCCAACGGTGGGGCGACTTCGGCGGTACCGGTCCAAGCCTGAGGATCGTGAGGAAATTCTGGAGGAAGGCCGCCACTTCATTGACCCCTACATGTCGACGTGGACCGAAGGTCTTTTCTGCGAGGCTTCCCGCTTTCCAACGGCTACTAAGGACTGCTGCCCTGACTGTCGCCCTGTCTTGGACCCTTTATTGATCCTTTGTAAAGCGAAACGATAGACGGTCTTCTGGTGGCGTGACAGATATTTTGGTTAAGTGGGTCGCTCCCACGACTTTGTTTTGGTTCTTGGTTTTGATTCGGTTGCAGCAACAATCGAAGCCGAGGGGCTCGTATATTTACGAGTGTATCGATAGTTGATAACCCCTTGAAGTTTGAAGCTAGATTAGTGAGCTATAAGATGCCTGGTCTTAGCAAAATTAGGAAATGGTTTAGTTGTGGTTGCAACAGGGATTACCGATTGGAGGATTCGTGTCCGATACCTCTGGTTGGAACTCCGACTTATGAGCTCTATTCAAAACACGGAGTGGGTCCTATTACTTATAATGAAGTGTGGGTCCGCTATACAAAAAAAGATGGTGTTTTACGATGGCCCCAATATGGTAGTTTCGAATTAAATATTTTAGATAATTTGGAAGTTGCGCTATTTAGGAAGAAAGCCCGGCCGGCAATGTTTGACTCTTTCCGGCTTTGGCGTAAGGAAGCCAAACAGCGAGAAATTAAGCAAGCAAAGAGAGATAGGAAAGATAAGAATATGTCAGTACTACAAGCTGCTAGGCAGCTTAGGGAAGATGGAGAAGAGCGTGCGAGTGAAGTCTCAGCTAGACAATGTTGCATGGCCATCGATAAATGTTATCCGGCCTTGCCGTCTTCTCCTCCAAAAGTAATTGAAGATCTTGAAAAAGATCCTTTGATCTCTCATTTACTGAGATTGCCACCTCCATATGTGCAGGGTGCTACTGCGCCTCCATTACCCCCATTTGTTCCACCCTTTGTTGTTCAACCTCCTGTTGTTCAGTCACCCGGTGCTCCACAGATGGTTTTGCCTCCTACTGCGCAACCCACTCTAGGGTCGCCAGCTTTGCTACCAGCTTTGCCTCAAACTCCTTTGCCTTCTACTTCTGCATCTTCGACTCCTACTGCTCTTGTCCCTACACCTCTTTTGCCTCAAAATACTTATTATCCTGTTCTTATGTCTGATTCTTCTCCTTCTGCTCGAAAACGAATGACTGAGAATGTTGTTAATCTGTTGTCTCCATTGTTTGGGTCACTGAATATGACCCCTGTTTCGGAACGTAAGCAGAGTCGTAGTCAGCTTCCTAGTTCCAAGGAACGGACAGTGTTGGATTTGTTGGCTCGTAGATGGATTTTAAATGCTTCCAGGTATAATTTGCCAGCGGTTATGGATTTTTTCTTTGAGTGGGAGCCGCCTAAGCAAAGGTATGTTTTTGATGTAATGTGTACTTTTCCCTGTCAGGAACGGGAAGATAATGAGTTGGGTCCGATTCCGCAGGAAGTGCTTGATGTTCAGTCTGAATTTGCTAAAGGGACAATAGTGGAATCCGATGTTACAGATGCCATGAAGACGATACTTGTTTTTAGGTCTAGATTACCGCCTCAGACATTGTATGAACCTGATTCCTCTGTTAGGAGGAAAGTGAAGCAGTATCCTATGAGAGAGGTTCCCCCTGTATGGAGAGAGGAAGTTGTTGCTAATGTTAATCAGGGTATTCAGGGTGTACCGGCACATTTTCAGTGAGTATGTTTACATGTCCCTTGGAAAAGAGCAGAGGTCTTGGCTCTTAAGCAGACCTTACCTGACCCCCGTAAGAATCCTGCTGGTTATTACAAGGCGTTGTCTCAGACAGTTAAAGCGTGTATTATGAATTTAGCTGACATAGATATGTTGATGGGTAATGTAGTTCCTCAGCCTTTGTTGGTGAAGATTCGTCATGAGAATCATGCGCAAGAATTAGGAGATACGTGGGCTAATATTGTTGCTGCAGATGGTCGGCAAGTAGGAGGTGCCAAACCTGAGCCCTTAGTTGCAGAATTACCATGTAGGATTATTAATTTGATGAAAACTATGATGCCTCCTTTGCAAGTGAATTGGGACAAGTTAGCAGCATGCAAACAAAAGAAAGACGGGAGTGTGTCTGATTTCTTCATGAGGTTTGAAGAAACGTTTATTGATCATAGTGGTCAGGATATGAGCTCTGAAGGTGGTCAAAGGTTGTTCGTGGACAAATTTGTCTTTAGTTTGCTTCCCGAACTTTCTAATAAGTTAAAGGACTCTGAGAATTCATGGGCTGTTTCTTGGTCGGCCCAGATATTGGCTACTGCACAATATTATGAGAATAGGGATAAAGATGAGAAGGATAAAGCAGAGAAGAAAACTAAAGATCTAAAGATGAAGGTTCTTTTGCAGCAAGCTTATCAGCTTCAGTTTCAGCAACCTGCACAGTTTCAGAGATCCTTACAGAAGCCTGAGCCTTATGCTCCGCGATTCTTTCCTGGTCCTAATCAGTGTGCTTATTGCAGAGAGGAAGGTCATTTCAAGAATAGTTGCCCGGCTTTGTTACAGCGTGCAAATGGTGTATCTGGTCAGAGAGGTCGTGGTGGTTTCCAGCAAGCTCCTAGGGGTAGGGGACGTGGTGTGTTACCCCAGAATGAGCGTTCCCCTTCCCTTCTGAATTCTGCAAATTATTTTGACAGACAGAATGTTCCGAGTGGTCAGTCTGCACAGTACTATGTTGATGATTACTATGTCGAGAGTGAGAGTGCTGGTTATAATGATAGTTAGGACAGCCATGGGCAAAGAAAGGGAGTAGTGTCAGTTCCAGTAGACCAGAGTGGACCTTATGTTGAAGTGATTACATCAGGTGTGGCAGAACCTTTTCTTTTGGATACTGGTGCGACGAAGAGTTCTATTATGCACTCTAAACTTCCTGGCGCACCTTTGTCTGGCTTGACCAATGTTTCTGTAGGATTTTCAGGCGCCCCAGTTCGTAATCCGGTTTCTAGTCCTTTGTCCCTTTCTATTGGTCCTTGTGAATTGGAAGCTCCTCTTATTCTGACGACTGGTTGTAATAAGAATCTGTTGGGTTTGGACTTGCTGAAAAGATTGTATGCGACATTACATTGCTCTCCTTCGGGGGTACATCTTACCTTGGGTAAGAAAGTGATTTCTCCTATGTATTTGTCTAAAGATTGCCTTCCACTGGAATTGCGTTCTCTTCCTGATACACTTTGGGCTACAGGTCCCAATGATGTTGGTATTTTGCATATTTCACCATATGTTGTCACCCTCAAGTCGAATGCTAGGCTACCTCGTATTCCCCAATAAAAAATATCGAGCGATGGCGAGAGAGCTCTTTTAGCAATTATTTATGATTTGGTTGAGAAGGGTGTAATTGAGGAAACGAGAGGTAATGTGTGTACCAGTCCTGTTTTGCCTGTCCTTAAGCGTACTGATGCTTCTCAGCCACCTGTGTACTGGTTTGTGATCGATCTTCGAGAAGTGAATAAGATTGTGGTGCCACAGTTTACTGTTGTCCCTGATATCACTGCTTTGTTGACTCTGATTCCTGCTTCGGCAGCCTGGTTTTCTGTTATCGACTTGAAGAATGCTTTCTTCAGTATTCCGATTGCCGAGGAGAGTAGAGATATTTTCGGCTTCTCTTTAGGAGGCCGCAGAATCCGGTTTAAGAGAGCTCCTCAAGGTTATTGTGAAAGTCCCTCCTTCTATAGTCAGGCGTTGAAAACTCAGCTTGATGATTTTGTATTGCCTTCTGGTGCTACTCTTATCCAGTATGTTGATGATCTGCTGGTTGCTGCTGATAACGAAGAGATTTGTAAAGAGGCTACTCTTTCTTTGTTACGACATTTGTTTGACCTTCATCATAAAGTGTCACCTTCCAAGTTACAGTATTGCAGACAAGAAGTAACCTACTTAGGTCATCTCTTGTCGAAGGAGGGAAGAAGGTTGACCCCAGAACGAATTCAAGCGATTGCGCAAATGACTGTACCATCCACACAGAGAGAAGTGCGTGCCTTCTTAGGTATCACCTCGTATTGTAGGCAATGGATCCCTAACTTTTCCCTGCTAGCAAAACCTCTGTTGGCATTGACTCTTAAAGATACTCCGTACCCTCTCCCTTGGTCTGATGACTGTCAGAAAAGTTTTTCTGAATTGCGTGATGCATTGTGTTCTGCTCCGGTGTTGGGTACTCCTGACTACAGTAAACCTTTCACGTTGTATGTTCACGAGAGAGAAGGTTGTGCATTGTCAGTATTGACTCAACAATTTGGAGACAAGCAGCGTCCATGTGCGTATATTTCAGCTACGTTAGATCCGGTAGCTAAAGCGTTGCCGAGCTGTTTGAGAGCTACAGCGGCAGCGGCTGTTTCTATCCGACAGTCTGCTGGTTTGGTATTGGATAATACGTTGATTGTGATGGTCCCACATGCAGTGGATACCTTATTGAATAGGACTAAGACTCAGCACCTTACTAGTGCACGTCTGTCAGGTTATGAGCTGACTCTTTTGGCTAGCCATGTTCACATCAAAAGATGTAATGTGTTGAATCCAGCTACGTTGTTGCCGATTTCTGTAGAGACAGATGTTCAGGAACAGCATGATTGTGTTCTCCGGACAGAAGAGGAAACGAAGGCTAGAGTTGACCTAAAAGATACTCCTCTCACGAATGTTGATGGTACCCTATGGGTAGATGGTTCGTGTTTCAAGCTTCCGAATGGTGAGACGACTGCGGCATATGCTGTCACAACTTTACATACAGTTGTTGAAACAGCACGCATAGCACAAGCTGCAAAGTTGATTGCATTGACTAGAGCGTGTGTGTTGTCAGAGGGAAAGCGAGTGAATGTCTATACTGATAGCCAGTATGCGTCTGGTGTTGCCCATAGTTTTAGTTAGGATTCCTTACTTCTCATGGTGCGAAAATTCAGCATGGGCAGTTAGTGAATGAACTTTTGGAATCACTTACTCTCCCACAGCAGATCGCAATTGTGAAGTGTAGTGCGCATAAGAAAGTTGTAGACGATGTAGGTCGAGGGAATGTGTTTGCGGATGAAGTTGCGAAGGAAACGGCGAAAGACATGATGAGCCGTATGTATGTTGCAGGCCCTGCAAGATGGGTTATGGCTGGTGGAATGTGCTAAGACACAATAGAAAGTGTGAAGATGATTCAGGCTGAAGCTACAGAAAAGGAAGTGAGTGTGTGGAGAGAAACTACGGGTATGTTGGATTCAACAGGTTGTTGGGTTGAGTTGTCAGAACATCAGCGATGGTTGTTGCCTGATGCGTATGTGCTCCCAGTGGTTACTATGGCTCATGGAATGTCTCACATTAGTTCGAAGGGAATATGCAAGTTATTGGCTCCGGTATGGCAGAATGCTGGAATTCCGAAATGTGCTGAGAATGTGGTGAAACATTGCATGATTTGTTTGAAGTACAATCCTGGAAAGGGAACTCCAACTCCAGCTGGTCATTTTGCTCCTCCAACTTATCCGTTTGAAATGATACAGTTAGATTACATACACATGGAGAGATGTAACAATCTGAAGTATGTCCTTGTGGTTGTTTGCGCCTTTTCCAGATGGATAGAGGCTTACCCCCTAAAGGATAATACTGCCTTGTCCACAGCCAAGATTTTGCTTAAAGAGTACTTCCCTAGGTATGGTTTACCGAGAATTATATGGAGCGACAATGGGAGTGAATTTGTGGGCCAAGTGATGAAGAAAGTGTGTGCTGGTTTGGGAATTAATCAGAAATTTCATGCTGCGAATCACCCCCAGTCTGCTGGACTTGTCGAGTGCTATAATGGTACCTTAAAGCTGAAAATAGCTAAGGTACAAGCAAGCACTGGTCTTACATGGCCAGATGCCTTGCCGTTGGCTCTTTTGTCAACAAGGATGACAGTGCATTCTCGTGTGGGACTTAGCCCATACGAAATAGTTTTTGGTTGTCCAGCGAATGTTTGGGGTGTGCCTCGTCCTAAGAAATACAGCGAGATTGAGTACCCTATGTTGGTGGATTACTTACATGACTTGACTGCTAAATTACGTGTTCTCCACCAACAGGTCTATGACAGTTTGCCGACAGCTACTGCACATCCAGGCCATACGATTCAACCTGGAGAGTACGTCTTAATCAAGAATTTTCAACGAACAAAAAACTTGGAACCGAGATGGACTGGACCACATTTGGTCCTCTTGGCCACTAGAACTGCTGTTAGAGTAGCTGGTAAAAAAAATTGGGTGCATGCCACCCATACTAAAAAAGTTCCTTTGCCTTTACCGTATGATAAGTGGGTGAAGGATGGAATAGCTGATTCCGAATGTGAAAGGATTCCTAGATTTGTACCTTTTAGTGATGCACATTTGACATGGACTCAGTCAGAACGCGAGGATGATGTTCTGCAAGCTGCTGTGCTCGACATGATGAATCCAGAGCTCCTTTTTAAAGACCCAACTGTGCTTGGTAAAGAACGCTATAATTTGAGACCAAGAAAGACTGTTCTCATGGAGAAATAAAATCAGATTTTTTTATGTAGTGAATTGCACCTTGTCAGATCAAGAGACTTTTTTACTTTTTCCTTTTTCGAGTCACCATACGGACTCAGCTGCAGGGTCGCGGTACAGCCTTAAGGGGTGAGCCGCGTATTGACATAAGGTCTGTGGTTTAGGGTCGTTAGTGCGATCTTGGCGTACACTTAAGTGAAGAAGGTAATAGCCGTGAGCAGCACGTTAGAGGATGGAGTCTTTTGAGTCTGATAAGAGTGATAAGAAAGTCGATTTTAGAACAAAAATGTGTTCATTGATTCGTAACAAATGTTTTTTAATACTGTGTTTTCTAATGCTTTTGAATATTACGTTAGCTTGTGTGGGTTGGATTTTCTATGTCAAACAACAGCCGATTACATCTACCTCCCAACCTACTCTTTCTTTTCCTACTGTTTCTCCACATGAGTTTCATACGTTGCCTGAACATGAACAGACATGAAGATCAGAATTTGTGAACAATTCATTTATACAGATGTTGCATCAGCATCAGCTAGTTGTAAATACCACGAATTGCTGGGTGTGTGGTCTTATGCCACATACGACTGATAAGGGAATGCCATATTTGGTTTTGCCTTTTTCGCCTAATGGGTCAGTATGGGCACTCCAATCAATGTTTATCTATGCGAATGAAGCATCTCCTCTACGTTCTGTCAAAGATAATGTGAATAATAATGCTTTGATACAGGGAATAGTAGATATGGTCAGAGATATTGATGCATATAATGCTATCCCTAAAGATGAGGTACGAGCATATGTTGGTTGGAACAAGACGAGATATAGCATTAGTCTGACAGAGAAAGAGAGACAGAAAAGGTCTCCTCCTATTTGGATTATACCCCACCGAGGTAATTTTTGTCTGCAAGGTAATGGTCAGAATCCGAGAGCTCAGCTTGGTAAGAGTGTGTGTGTGTGCACACCTATGTCTATACATCCCGGAAATCTTCACCGTTCGTGCCAGCTAAAGGCACGTATTTTGTTTGTCACGACAGAGCATATACATGGTTGCCTCCTGATTTTTCAGGCACATGTTATGTGGCATTTTTGCTTCCCCCTACATACACAGCTGCTTTCAATTACCATAAGACAAGATATGGTAGAGGTGTTATCAATGCGAAAGATACTGTCACACAAGAAGTTGGAGACTTCTTTAAGGGTTTTCTGCCCTTTTGGGGTCCTATGGCTAATAGTAGAAATATTCGTCAGCTTACGAGAGTGGTCGAGGCCACTATAAATGAGACTGCAGGTGCCCTTATCAATATTACAGCTGAGCTTCAAGCGGATCGCCTTATGACATTACAGAACCGCTTTGTTTTAGATATTATACTTGCAGATAGAGGTGGGGTATGTAAATTGATCGGGTCTAGTTGCTGTGTTTTCATACCAGATAACGCCCCGACAGTGTACCAAGCCATCTTGCGGTTACATAAGTCCGCTGAGTCTATACATGTAGACGAAGGGAACTGGCCATTGATAGAATGGTTTTGGGAACTGCTGTCCAAATGGGGATGGAAGATTCTGATGTTTCTTGGTATGGCTTTAGCAATCCTTTTCTCGTGTTGCTTATGCATCCAATGTGGTCCCGCCATTTGTAGTCTTTGTGCTACGATCTGTGTGAGAAGACCAGTCCCGAGAGAAGTGAAGGATAATAAGATGATGTTACAGCAACACCTTGACGACCTGATGAGAATAGATATAGACCTGGATTCAGATTGACGTAAGTTTAGGTAATTGCCTATGTAATGGCAAAAGGAGGGTCTGAGGTTCCGTGATTTCGAACCAGACTCCATTTTGTTTGAGTTGTTTGTGACGCCATTTTTGTATTGCCCTCATGTAGGCCATGGAGGTAACCGAACAAACAAAGTTGCATGGGCCTCATTGTTCATGTATTCATTAACAGGCCCTTTTCTGACTTGTGAGTGAACTGCAGGACGCTGACACCATCACCTGAAACTGACCCTTTCACGAAGCCAATTTCTCTGGCTGAACGTTGTCTAAAATTCCCAATCAATGTTCAGGATATCGTTAACTTTTATTTTCCTTGCGCATATCTTATCCTAATCAGCATCTGAATTGTTTCTTTCCTTACGAGTTTTCATTACATGGGTAGTGCTTTCAATTATGGGTTTGTCCGGCTTGTGGAAATTGAATTTGGGACAGTCGTAATAATTAACTTTTGGGTTGGGTTACTGTAAATTGGGTTTTTGTTAATGTGATACTCAGTTAGAAAATGTGTCCTATTGGTCAGAATTTTGCGCAGTGGGTGTACATTTATAATGAGAATATAGTGTATAAAAAGTGATGTCTTGCTCTATGAAAATTGAACAGTTTCTTGAGTTGTACACTGTGTTGTATTGCTGAGATTACTGTTACTAGCTGCAGCTAATAAATTTGATCTCTGACGCCACCTAGAAGTATTCCGTGTCTCTGTTTGTCAAGACAGGAGAACCCGAAGACTTTGGGCGTGTCCCCAGCGCCGCTGTGTGCTAAAACCCGATTCTTCATTGGCCGATTTTGCAGCACCCCCACCCCTTGGGGGCCTGATCGAGTTGATTGCCAGTGTGTGGAAAAATATGTGCAAAATTTGTAACTGAACAAACAGGATAACAATTTCATACATTCATCAGCACATTATGCCCTTTAGATTAACACAATTAGAAATTCTGAAGATGTATCCAAGGTTACTCCTGGATGCCTCTGACTGTGATGTTGCCAGGCCTAGTCTGACTAAACCTATATGTATTGTTAAAATTCAGAAATCTGTAATCATGCAAGGTTGAAACGTGTGGAGGCAGATTTCCGTTTTTTTAATGGTGAAACTGTTCATGAATATTCTTTGCTGGGTCTTCACTCTTCAGGTAGCCCTGCCGTCAGGATTTGATCTCAGAACATTTTTTTACCTTCTTGTCATTGTGCTCTGAAGCATGAATAATGTCACATTGTGTGAGATTTTCCTACAAGATAAGTGCTGCTCAGATGTTATTGGGAAAGGACTGACCCCTACTCGTAAATGGTCAGGTACCCCTGCATGTGAAACTGGTACCCTGAATTTGTTGTGGAACCTGACACTAATTTAGTGTGTGTAGTAGGACCAGTGGTATAACTTTTGCATGACCCCTGGTTTAACATAGGACAAGAAGGAAGGTGGAAAACAGGCCATAGACAGCGGAGGTGTATATCCTGCGTTGATGAAGTTGAAGGGAGGAGACCCAGACACTGATGTTAGGGAACATGGAGATAAGATTATCCTGAGAAGTTCTTTGAGGAGAAGGGGAAGGCTGCTTTTTCTTTCCTGAGCTTGCCATTTTTTGAATGGGAGGTAAGAGGAAGAGTCAGCAGATGCTGGTACTGAAGTTGAGAAGATTTCTAGGTAGGTTGTGAACTTTTGCTTTCCTCTTTATAATAATTCTAGAAGGATGATAATAGGCAAATGCAGGATTTTCACACTTCTTTGTGCCCTGTCTAAAGCCAACAGCATCAATACCTGCTTTGAGAGCCTTCAATTTGCACAAATTCTATGGGCTAGATGTATGAAGGCCTTGTTTAGCGATTTCCTAATTGAGAATCCTTGCGATTCGCAATTAGGAAATCACAAAATGGCAAGCATGAAAGTGTGTTGAACACTTTAATTGATTCCTAAGGGATCGCAAATGACCTTCCTCATGAATTTTAATGAGGTAGGTCACAATTTGCGATCCCCTAGGAATCGCAAAAATCACAGGGATGGTGGCCTGCTGGGGCCAGCAGACCACGATGTCCGTGCTTTCTTTTAAACAAAGCAATACTTTTTTTGCAAAGCAGCCCGTTTTCCTTAGAGGAAAACTAGATACTTAAAAAAAAAAAACGTTTTCCTTTAATTTTCTGAGGAGTAGGCAGTAGTCCGTGGGACCACTGCCTGCTCTTAAAAATGGTTTTATAAACATTCACAAAGGGGAAGGGGTCCCTTGGAGACCCCTTCCCATTTGCAAATGGGTTACCACCGACTTAATGTAAGTGGTAAAATCTGAATGTTTTGAGACCGCATTTCGATTGCAAAACATTCATGCATACTGTGAGAAGTTGGCCTGGTATGTGATGCTCACTAGTTCTAGTGATCACCTTGTACCATGCCAAGCAACCCCCTTGGTGCAGGTTGTAAAGTCAACCTTATAGAAAAGCTATCCTAGGGGTAGCATGGACTAAGCAGTCTTAGGCTAAACTCTGTAAAGGCATGTGAAGCAAGCTGTTTTACCATACACAATCCCTTGAATACCAAATGAAAGGACACCACACAGATATATATTGAAAATATATATAGATTTATTTCTACAAATAACCCTGATACTCTTTATGAGCACAGAAGCAAATGCGTTAAAACAAAACACAGTTTAAATATACAAAAGTTGCACAATTATGGATGAGCCCTAGGGGCCACCTAAACCATATACTAAAATAGTGGTATAAGAACCACTATGGGGAAAGTGAAGAGGCCTAGGGCCTGGGGAATCGCTGGAGCTGTTCGGGACTAGCAGTGAAGTAGTCGGGAAAGGCCAGCGGGACTCGGGTGCAGTGCGGAAAGTGCACGCAATACCAATGCAATGTCAATGGTGCGTAAAATTGACAAAGTTAGTTATTAAGGAACCTTCCGAGTGACCTAGAAGGATGAAACTTTAGACACAGACACTAGAGTTGTATACCAGTGTGGGAACACCGGCGTTGCTGAGTTACCTCACCCACAGGAAGCGGGTGCACAGGGTCGAAGTAGTGTCGGGTTTCGTCACGCAGGTCGATGGTGCTTGGAGCTGAAGATGCTGCAGGCGGCTCGATGTGAAGAGTTCCGGTGGATCCAAGGGTGGATCTGAAGAGGTGAAGACCTGAAAGCAGAGGGGACAATGTTCAAAGTCACTAGCCAGTGACTACCGTGGAACCAGGAAGGAACCAGGCGATGTCGGGTGCAAACAGGTGATGTCGTGAATATTGTCTCTGCAGCCACGTGGACACGAAGAGGTCAAGGATGTCCAGGAGTCGGTCACAAGCTGTCCCACATAGGCTCTCGCTGATGGCGGTGTTGGCAACTTGATTGGAGCAAACAGGCCTTGGCTAAAGCAAGCCACGCAGGAAGTGATTCAAGCTTCTCACTCGGACCAGCAAGGTCAGAGCGGGTGCTCCTTTTCAGGGGAGCAAGGGCTAATCTGGAGCATCCAGACCAGTGGTGTAGTTTGTCATTTTCATCGCCAAGATGGCCGCTAGCCACGTGGCAAGTTGCCGGGATGGCGCGGCAAGTGGCACAGTGCAAAAGGGCCCCACGCAGATCGTGGAGATGCTGGGGGGCTGATCTTCAGTGCAAGGGCTGCTCGAGGTTGGGGCTTTTAAAACCCCAAAGCACAGTGTCGAGGGTGCCTCGGAAACTGCGCAGTCAGCTTCTCAGGGGTCTTTCAAGAGGTCCGGTCCCACGTCTCTCGGTGCCTCCATGGGTCCCTTCTTTGCAGGGACTGTGGATCGGGCTGTAAGAAGTCTGGGAGTCTGGGTCTTGTCAGGCTCTGGGCTCGGGCTCTGGCGGGAGGCGGCGGCAAAGAAGACATCGAGTTGCTGGATGGTGCCTGTGTTCACAGGGTGGCCACTCCTAGGCCACAAGGGAGATGCTCTTCAGTCTTCTGTGCAGCAGAATGCCGAAGTCCAGTCGTCTTCTTAGTTCCAATTTGATTCAGGATGATCTGAAGTCTCAGGAGACAGCTCCCACTCTTATTCGAATCTAGGGGGCCGGATCACCTACTAGGTCCCTCCTCTGGGTGGGACCAGGAAGGGGAGTGGTTACACCCCCTTTCCTTTGTCCAGTTTCGTGCCAGGACTGGGTCTGGAAGGCCCCAGCACCGGTTTGAACTGGCCTATGCACAGGGACACCTTGTGTGCCCCAGGCATGTCTGATTCTATTCAGCCCTGTCCTACCCAATACACAAAATCCTGTCTGGGGTGGTGCTAGCTCCTCCCAAGGCAGGAAACCCTTTGTCCAAGCTGCCCTCGCTGGAAGGACTCCCAGCAGCAGGAGGTAAGACTTGTGTCTGTGGTGGCAGCATCCATTTTGTGATGCTGAGGCTCTGTTTAACTTTAACCGGGGTTCAGGTTAGGTACATGTCGTGTCTAACCCTGGGCGTCCGAATCGGCTACGCCCACGGAGTAGGCGTAGTGTTGCCTCCTACGCATTTTGCGTAGACAGCGTAGCCGGCAACACTACGCCCACTCCGTGTGCGTAGCCGAGTCGGCCGCCCCCGCCTCCCTCCCGCTCTCCAGTACAATCATTATTTAAGCAAACTACCATTAATAAAACAATTTTAAAGCACTTACCGTGTCTCCCGAGAAATGCGCATGCGCGGCCGCCCGCGCATGCGCATTGGTATCTATGAAGGGACGCTATTGCAAGAGGGAGCCCCGGACGAGCCACGGACACGGTAAGTGCTTTAAAATTGTTTTATTAATGGTAGTTTGCTTAAATAATGATTGTAGAGGAGAGCGGGAGGGAGGTGCGTAGTGGGGCTACGCGGAGTGCGGGAGTGGGCGTAGCTTCTCGCCCACTCCGCGTAGCTCCGCGGAGCCCCACTACGCCAACTACGCCCAGGGTTAGTCGTGTCCCTCTAGAAGGGTGGAATGCTACCCCCGTCGCCAGAACTGGCGAGGGGGTAGTATTCCAATTCGTATGACACCTTACTCGACATGTTTTGATAAAGCCAAACCAAAGATAGCATTTAACCGCGAGGTTCATAATGCACTTAAGAGTATATGGTATGGCAGTATCATGAAACAGCTAAAGGACATGGTTCCGAAAGCTGCAGACAGGCTCAGCTCATGCCAGAGCACTATCTCACATATTCCCAAGCACTCTGCCTCCAGGATTGATGAGGCCTTCCATAGGAGTGGCTGATAGGGACATATGTGTCCATTTTAGGTTAGGTATAGGCATACTACACCTAAGTAATGGGTGATTACACCGACTTACCCCAGCTGAGTGATCAGCCAGTTGTGTCAAATATGGAGGCCAGGCCAGGGGGGGCACAATACGTGCTGCAGCCCCTGGTAGGCCTTGGAAGCACCTATGCCCTGGGTACCTGGGTACACTGTTACAGGGGCCAATAAATTGAGCCAATTCCAATTGTGTATGTACCTAAGGTACATGGAGTCCATTTTAAGGAGAGAGCAATTAGCCTGGGGCCCTGAATAGCAGGATCCCAGGCCAACTAAAGTCAAAAACCAGCTAAACACCAGGCAAAAAGTTTTGGGGTAACCATAGTCAGATATCCACCTTCCTACACCCCCCCCCCCCCCCAAACGAAAGGAGATAAGCCTATCCTTGACCAGGTAAGCCTATATTGCCTAAGTGGCCATATAAGGAAGTACCAGCTCTGGCTTGGTTACCCCCTGTCTCATGGTCCACTAAGCAATCCCTCACCCTAAGGGTATCTGAGGGTCTCCAGCATAGGGAATCTCTACCTGTGGTGTGTCTTGGCAAAGTTAAAGGCTGATGTTGAGATGGAGTACTGAAGTGAGATTCCTCTGTAGGACTCAGCTTCCTCCAATCACTTTCCACTATGTAGGCCTTTCTTTCTTTGACTGAGTTGCACTGTGCTCTCAGGGTCAACCTCTGGCTACCTAAAGCTGGAGGCTGGGTCCCTTCTGTTGGCTTACTGGAGGGACAGGTCAGGTTTGGGCCCTTTGGGTCCCAGGTTTGGCTGTGCCCAACAGAATCCATCTGTGGGAGGTCCCTAACTAAATTTAAGGGGGATCCCTCAGGAGTTTTAAAAGTTTTCACCTGGCTAGGGCTGCTAGCTTTGGTGCCCCTAATCTGTTGATGTGGGTGCTTTACTTGACAGGGGGCCCTTTGGGGCTCACTGTCCTTCTTGTCCTCTGCAGCCCTGGGCTGACTAAGGCAAGGTAGAGAGGGGCAGGATACCTGTTCCAGACTGGGTCCCACCTGAGAAGGGTCCACTGACATCAGAGGCTCTGTCAGGCTAGGCCTGACTACCTCTGGGGCAGTTCCTTCATCAGGGGTAAGATCAGTTCCCTGAGGAGGCTGATCCTTCCCTAAAGTCTGGTGGGAGGGAGATTTCCCTTCCTCCTCAATGCTCTCTGTTTGTGTGGAGTGGTCCATCTTTTCAGGCTTCACAACACATGTATCAGTTTGAGTTTGGGCTGTGGCCATCACAGCCCCACCAACCTTTTCAGGAGGAGACTCAGTTTGGGTATGGGCTGTTACCGTCACAGCCCTGCTAATCTTTTCAGGAGGAAAGTTAGCTGAAGATGGGGCTGATGTTTGCTCAGCCCTACCAACCTTCTCAGGAAGGACATCTTGGATTGGGGCTGTAGCCATCACAGCCCCACTAACCTTTCCATGGAGATTTACCATTCTAGAATGGGTTTGTTGTTCAACCTCAGCCCAGGCTGAGATTTCTAAATCATTCCCCAGTAGACAATCTACAGGCAAGTTCGGGGACACTGCCACTCTCTTTGGGCCAGTGACTCCTCTCCAGCTGAGATTTACCACTGCTATGGGATGATTTTTCTGAACTCCATCAATGTTTGTCACCTGATATCTGGCATCAGGTAAAAGTTGCCTTGAGGGGACTAGACATTCAGCCACCATGGTGATGCTAGCCCCTGTGTCTCCAAAGGCCTCAACTTTCAAGCCATTGATGAGGGGTTCTTGTCTATACTTGCTCAAAGTATTTGGGCAATCAGTGAAATTGGCAAACCCCATGCCAGCCTCATAGACAAGATCAGTTGGGGACCTGGTTAGGCCAGAGTCCACCTCTGTTCCAAAGGTAACCCCACCCAAATTCTTGGGGGTGCTCCCACCACCTGGGGGACCACTGCTAACAGTGACAGGAGGTGTTGGAGCTTTACCTGGAGGTATGTTTTCCTTATTACCATTCATTGGACAACAGCTGTCTGTTTTCCAATGGCCAACCTGTTTACAGTTATGGCAGTAAGGCGTTTTCTGTGTAGAGGAAGTGCCTTGGGACCCACCCCCATCCTTGGAGTTTTGGGGCCCTGGGGAAGTTTTCTCTTTGGTTTTATCCCCACCTTTCTCTTGAGGCTTGGTAGTCTCTTTCTTTTGGTCACCACCCTGGTTCTTAGGCCTGATCCTGGTTCTGACACATTTGTCTGCCCTCTTACCCAATTCTTGTGGAGAGGTCAGATCAGAGTCCACCAGGTGCTGATGTAGAAGCTGATTTTGACAATTACTTAAGATTTGCTCTCTCATAATTAAATTATACAATCCTGTATAGTCTGTAACCTTACTTCCCAGCAACCAGCCCGCCAGAGCCTTAGTGGCACATTCAACAAATTCAGACCAGTCCTGAGTCTGTGTCTTCTGGGTATCTCTGAACATTAACCTGTACTGTTCAGTGGTTATGCCTAACCCATCAATCAGAGCACTCTTCAGGACCAGGTAGTTTCTAGAATCCCCATCACTAACTGTGAGGAGTCTGTCTCGGCCTCTACCTTCAAAGGAGAGCCACAAGATTGCTGCCCACTGCTCCTGAGGGATCTGCTGTACTCTGCAGGCTCTCTCAAGTGCAGTCATCCATTTGTGGATGTCATCCCCACTCTTGTAAGGGGGCACAATCTTACTCAGGTTTCTATTGTCATAGGACCTGTCTTTATCCTTTTGGATAGTGCTGCCACCAGTGGATCCTAATCCACTCTCTCTAGGCTGTCTTGCTCTAGCAACCTTCTCTATGGCCAGGGCAACTTCTAATTCTTGCTTCTGGATCCTAAGTTCAGCCTCTCTCATTTTGGCCTCATGTTCCCTTCTCTGAGGGCTAGTCAACTCCCTTCTGGAGTTGCCATGAGAACCTCTAGAAACATGGGAAGTATTGGAATCACCTGAGTGATTCCTCCTCCTCCTATGCTCCTGGTTAAGTCCATTTGGGGGTCTGAATGGGTTGGACCCACCTTCAGTCCCAAATAAGCTTAAGTTAGCCCGGTTAAGCCTGCTGACTAACACCTGGCTATTTCTCTCAACATCAGACCCACTTTCCTCCTCCTCCTCCTCTTCTTCCACATCCTCTGGCTGAGTATCTCCAGTGACCTAGTCTTCCTCATCTATCTGGATGACAGGGGCAGGGGTGTCAGTGTTGTCATCTTCAGTGGGAGAGCCTCCCTCTCCAGTCCCTGAGGGGCCTGGTTTGGAGGTCTTTAGAGCTTCAGACTGGTCTAAAAGCTCTCTGAGGTGACTTGCTGTAGGGCTAGGACCCGTTTTGATTCCTCTTAAGGAACACAGCTGCCTCGGTTCTTTAAAAGTAAAGATAGCAAATTTGGATGGTGCCCTTGGAGGGTCACTCTCAACAGAGATAGGTCCAGTGGATCCCTCTGCTCCAGACATTGCTCTAGTGTGGGTGGATATGTTGCAATCTACCTACACTGGTGTTTTCCTACTAAACCTATCTAGTAGTTGTAGTCAGGGTGTGCTACTCCCTATCCTCTACAACAACTAAGTTCAGTAGAACTTAAGTATACTAGTCTTGTTTTAGTGTACCTATCAGGTACCTGTATGATCTTTCAAATGATACTTTCAAAGATTGTAATGGTAAAACAACAGCAAGCTCAAATCCCAATCCGCTGCTCACCAATGTGAGAAGTTGGCCTGGTATATGATGCTCACTAGTTCTAGTGATCACCTTGTACCATGCCAAGCAACCCCCTTGGTGCAGGTTGTAAAGTCAACCTTATAGACAAGCTATCCTAGGGGTAGCATGGACTAAGCAGTCTTAGGCTAAACTCTGTAAAGGCATGTGAAGCAAGCTGTTTTACCATACACAATCCCTTGAATACCAAATGAAAGGACACCACACAGATATATATTGAAAATATATATAGATTTATTTCTACAAATAACCCTGATACTCTTTATGAGCACAGAAGCAAATGCGTTAAAACAAAACACAGTTTAAATATACAAAAGTTGCACAATTATGGATGAGCCCTAGGGGCCACCTAAACCATATACTAAAATAGTGGTATAAGAACCCCTATGGGGTAAGTGAAGAGGCCTAGGGCCTGGGGAATCGCTGGAGCTGTTCGGGACTAGCAGTGAAGAAGTCGGGAAAGGCCTGCGGGACTCGGGTGCAGTGCGGAAAGTGCACGCAATACCAATGCAATGTCAATAGTGCGTAAAAGTTACAAAGTTAGTTATTAAGGAACCTTCCGAGTGACCTAGAAGGATGAAACTTTAGACACAGACACTAGAGGTGTATACCAGTGTGGGAACACCGGCGTTGCTGAGTTACCTTACCCACAGGAAGCGGGTGCACAGGGTCGAAGTAGTGTCGGGTTTCGTCACGCAGGTCGATGGTGCTTTGAGCTGAAGATGCTGCAGGCGGCTCGATGTGAAGAGTTCCGGTGGATCCAAGGGTGGATCTGAAGAGGTGAAGACCTGAAAGCAGAGGGGACAATGTTCAAAGTCACTAGCCAGTGACTACCGTGGAACCAGGAAGGAACCAGGCGATATCGGGTGCAAACAGGTGATGTTGTGAAGATTGTCTCTGCAGCCACGTGGACACGAAGAGGTGAAGGACATCCAGGCGTCGGTCATGAGCTGTCCCACATAGGCTCTCGGTGATGTCGGTGTTGGCAACTTGATTGCAGCAAACAGGCCTTGGCTAAAGCAAGCCACGCAGGAAGTGATTCAAGCTTCTCACTCGGACCAGCAAGGTCAGAGCGGGTGCTCCTTTTCAGGGGAGCAAGGGCTAATCTGGAGCAACCAGACCAGTGGTGTAGTTTGTCATTTTCATCGCCAAGATGGCCGCTAGCCACGTGGCAAGTGGCTGGGATGGCGCGTCAAGTGGCACAGTGCAAAAGGGCCCCACGCAGATCGTGGAGATGCTGGGGGGCTGATCTTCAGTGCAAGGGCTGCTCGAGGTTGGGGCTTCTCAAACCCCAAAGCACAGTGTCGAGGGTGCCTCGGATACTGCGCAGTCAGCTTCTCGGGGGTCTTTCAAGAGGTCCGGTCCCACGTCTCTCGGTGCCTCCACGGGTCCATTCTTTGCAGGGACTGTGGATCAAGCTGTGAGAAGTCTGGGAGTCTGGGTCTTGTCAGGCTCTGGGCTCGGGCTCCGGCGGGAGTCGGCGGCAAAGCAGACGTTGAGTTGCTGGATGTTGCCTGTGTTCACAGGGTGGCCACTCCTAGGCCACAAGGGAGATGCTCTTCAGTCTTCTGTGCAGCAGAATGTCGAAGTCCAGTCGTCTTCTTAGTTTCAAGTTGATTCAGGATGATCTGAAGTCTCAGGGCACAGCTCCCACTCTTATTCGAATCTGGGGGGCCGGATCACCTACTAGGTCCCTCCTCTGGGTGGGACCAGGAAGGGGAGTGGTTACACCCCCTTTCCTTTGTCGAGTTTCGCGCCAGGACTGGGGCTGGAAGGCCCCAGCACCGGTTTGAACTGGCCTATGCACAGGGACACCTTGTGTGCCCCAGACATGTCTGATTCTATTCAGCCCTGTCCTACCAAATACACAAAATCCTGTCTGGGGTGGTGCTAGCACCTCCCAAGGCAGGAAACCCTTTGTCCAATCTGCCCTCGCTGGAAGGACTCCCAGCAGCAGGAGGTCAGACTTGTGTCCGTGGTGGCAGCATCCATTTTGTGATGCTGAGGCTCTGTTTAACTTTAACCGGGGTTCAGGTTAGGTACATGTCGTGTCCCTCTAGAAGGGTGGAATGCTACCCCCGTTGCCAGAACTGGCGAGGGGGTAGTATTCCAATTCGTATGACACCTTACTCGACATGTTTTGATAAAGCCAAACCAAAGATAGCATTTAACCGCGGGGTTCATAATGCACTTAAGAGTATATGGTATGGCAGTATCATGAAACAGCTAAAGGACATGGTTCCGAAAGCTGCAGACAGGCTCAGCTCATGCCAGAGCACTATCTCACATATTCCCAAGCACTCTGCCTCCAGGATTGATGAGGCCTTCCATAGGAGTGGCTGATAGGGACATATGTGTCCATTTTAGGTTAGGTATAGGCATACTACACCTAAGTAAGGGGTGATTACACCGACTTACCCCAGCTGAGTGATCAGCCAGTTGTGTCAAATATGGAGGCCAGGCCAGGGGTGGCACAATACGTGCTGCAGCCCCTGGTAGGCCTTGGAAGCACCTATGCCCTGGGTACCTGGGTACACTGTTACAGGGGCCAAAAAGGTGAGCCAATTCCAATTGTGTATGTACCTAAGGTACATGGAGTCCATTTTAAGGAGAGAGCAATTAGCCTGGGGCCCTGAATAGCAGGATCCCAGGCCAACTAAAGTCAAAAACCAGCTAAACACCAGGCAAAAAGTTTTGGGGTAACCATAGTCAGATATCCACCTTCCTACACATACCGATGCTATTCGGTATTAGGAAGGGACACCCTAAACACGCCCCTTCCTAATACCGGATCACAAACCCAAATTGTGATTCGGTAACATATTACAGAATTGCAATTTGGGTTTGATACATGTCAAAATCCCTTTTTGCATTTAAAAGCAGTCCAATTCTGTGAATCAGACTATTTGCGAATGCAAAAATTATTGATAAATGTCTCTTGCAGAGGCACCACGCTCATGAAGTCAGCAGTGGGCAATTTTCCCATGAAATAAAGTGCAATGAATCCATCATGCAGAGCCTTACATACTGTTTCATAACAACCCAAGGTACAACTTCAACATAGTGAGGTGTTAACTATTTACTTACTGCAACGGCTTAAAGAATGTACTGCTCACAATATTTAGTTGCATGTCCATATGGTAATATTCAATAATTTCTGAGACACAATACATACATTCTCTCAACATTTGGCTGAAAGCAGGCAACTCAAATGGCATGTTAAATTGATAATAGGTCGCAACTTTGTGCAGAAAAGACACCATAATTCTCAATGTTGCCCACAAAAATGCCCTAAAGGCAACTCACTCGCCCTTTTGGCTGGAGTTATAGTATCAGAAATAGTGTTGTGAGACATGAATAATCTGGACCACATTTAACTCTGGCATTCAATAGCAGAGCTGTTAACTAAGTCAACAAAAGATGCAAATTGCAGTGCATTGTAATGTAGAAATCTAAAGCAAACTTATTTAAAAGTTCTTCAATGATTTACCAATTACAGGGAGCTAAAATAATGACCGCTCCTTTGGCTCCTTATATGAAGAGACAGAGTCACATCATAACCCCTTAGAATGAAGTCTTGCTAACCTTACTTATTCAGTGGGAGAAGCAAAACTGAGCTCTTTTGACAATGATGTTGATAAAGATTCTTAAATATCTGATAATCATTCAACGGTCTCTAAACCATGTATTTGCTTGGAGATGTTTAGTAACTTTATTTTGTATATCATGAGGTTTAGCTATGACAAGCATGACCCAGAAACTGTACCACCACATTAGTAAAGCAGACAACTGTAGGCTTTTTATATGAAGTAAACTACCTTGCTCATATCAAAAGAAAGGAGGGAACAGCGGCAATCTCCAGGAATTACACCAACTAACCTCAGACAATTTCAAGTCACAAAATTCATAGACATTCAAAACCTCTTAAACTGTAAATTATATTCTGGTTAACTGAGGTGTGATCAACATGTGACTACAAGTCACATCCTGAAACGTTTGTAAATGAGCACAGAGGGAAGTCATGTGATGTCATGTGGACAACTGAAAGCATCAACCTGTGCATTACTCTCTTCCACTACAAAGTAGGATTGACAAAATGCATTTTAGAATTGGAAACTGTTGTACTGTGGCAGCTTTTCTGGAATCTAATGGAGACCTCTCATCTACATAGCTTCACAGAGTGTATGGCAAGAGTATCATGGATCAGAACCATTACATTTCTTCTTGTAGACAGAAAGCATTTACTAAATGTCTGATCAGTTTGAGCTCCATCAGATCTGTATGGTGCCACGTCATACTGTCCAGCCATATACTGTTCAGAAGGTCCTTGTAATGGTTCCCTACATGTCAGTGATATATATTTCATCACCCGCTTCTGACAATATGCAGGAGCAACAACTTGTTATTTCAACAGATTATCATCCTTTATCCATTGCAGTTTTAAATAGCGTGAACTCGACCCAAAGTTATCAAAGCACTTTACATGAGCACCAGTTGCATCACAGATGGACACATTAATTTCTAGGCATGGGGAGATTAAGTGACACTTGCACATAGTATGAGTGAGCATAAAGGCAGCTGCAGGAACTGAAAGCAGATAGGACTCTAAGATTCTGTTTAATTTGTAGTGATTGTCTGCCCACAGGCCCCTCAGCAGCAAAAAGGTTTCTCTTGAGGGGAGTGTCAATCTGTAAACCCTTGGATGTCACCAATGGCCAAAGGATGTGTGATATCACATCCCTGTTACTAGCATATTACCAATTCACCATTCATATATGAATAAGGATAGATCATTACATTTAGACTAGGTCCTTAAAAAGAGTATGTTGAGTTAGGTGCTGCAGCCTATCAGTCCATAAAAACTATAGCAGGAATCTCATACTCTGTGTCACCTGAAACATTAACAGACCAGGATCCAGATGTCTCACTAACATCACAGTCTGGTTTTTTCTTGTCCATTTAAAATAGTGGCAACCATTTCTGGAGGTGGAAAGCTCTTCTTCGACAAGGTGTCTGTTCACACCTCAATTAACTACATGACATTAAATTATGTAAGGTTGTCCATTCAATTAGCCTTGTGTAGTTCAGTCAACTCCTCTACCTGGGAAGCAACCTTCATGTGTTACTCTTCCAGGTAGTGCATCATGTGCAGTACTTGCATTCTTTACGCTAATGATAGGAGTGTCTTGCATTTTGAGAGAGGCCGTCTTTACTATGATCTTAGAATATGTACTAATGACTCAATTTTGAATGTTTCCATTTGTAATAAACACTTTGATGTGATTACGTATAAGAAGGTCGTCCGTTTTCCTTTCTTCTGTTTTAAGTATCAGACAGCATCTTAAGTGGAGACGTGTCTGCCATTCTGCTCATCCCACATTTTGTATGGATATGTGTAATTCTATTTTCTACAACATACCACATGACAGAATCTATTGGTATTAAGCGACTACAGTGATAAAATAAATAAAGCATTAAACATCTTGAGGGTGAATAAAACAAACAGTAAACATAAAATATCAGAATAAATGCATGATGGTACACTATATGTTAGAGTACACTTATAATTGGCATGACTTACCCTATAAGTCCCTGGCACATAATAGGGCAGGGGAATTACAGCGATCTTTAAGTCCCTAGTATATGCTAGGGTATGGCAGAATAGAGCCTAGCAGCCATTCCTGCACTTGCATGTGTGCTCTGCTGAGGACCTGAGGTCATTTTAAAAGCAACCCTGTGTTGCACCCTGGCTTTTAAAAGAGAATTGTGCCCAAACTTGACTTTGGTGCGAGGGGCTCTTAAAAAGTGATAAACTACAATATTTTGCCATATTAGGTACCTCCAGGGTAGGGGTCTCTTAAGAGTAGCATTTCTGCTGGTAACCGCACCTGGAATACTTGGGTGGTAACTACTGATAATCCTGCTTAGAGTGGTCATAGTGTAGTCACTATTTTGCATTCATAACATTTGCTAGTAGCTTGGGAAGACTTTCCTTGAGCAGAGGTAGCTCTCACTACAGAAAAGGTTGGAGACCCCTGCCCCAGGGTCTCCTCTAATTGTCCAACGGATTGGGGGTCATGTACTTATGAGAAGAACCCTTATAGATGATGTTTTATATGCCCTGGGATCAGAGAAAGTGTACATTTCATTTCTCCCATTGTAGTGAAGTGCTTCCCAAAATCGACTTTTGTGCTAGGAGCACTGTGGAGTGAGGATTTACACATTTATTTCATATTCAGGACCCCTAAATTCTCCCCTAGGTGCCCCAGGGGTGAGAGGTCTTGTAGCTATAAGCAGAGCCCTCATCAAATATGTTTTATAGGCCCTGGTGTTGGAAAAATTGCATATTTAATTTTGCCCATTGTAGATCCCCAGCCTCTTAGGTTAACATGGCAATAGCCCTAGACTGTGTTAGTGGTCTTATTGCCAGTGGTAGATGCTTATTTACCACCACTAAAAACCCACTTTCCAACCCTGAGGTAACTATCCTCAAATTGAAAAGTAAAAGAAAACAATCCATAAATTAAGCATAAATTAAGACCACATATAGAGACTCTGTGTGATATGAAACTCAGTATATGTAAGCTTTAAATACTAGGCAGACATTTTAAAAGTGATCCAGGTACTTTGAGATACTGAATCAGTATTGACAACTGAACCACGTTTAGTGGTTTTCCAGACTAAACATTAACCCGCTTGCTGTATTTTGAACGTTTTATAACTTTTTTCATTAGATAAGCAGGCAGGTCAGTCTCTTATATATTTTAAGGTTCAGTGAAGTTGTATAGTTTTTGTCCGTGTAGTACATATTGGTCCTGATTAACAAAGTTAACCTGCACTTTTGAATAATTTACATTTTTGAGTAAGTTTACAACTTTTTGTTTATTCATAACATCCCATTCTAAGTTATTACTAAAAAAAAACAAAAAAATAAAGTAGTGTCCGGCACAATACACGAACAACCACGAGCACTACAACACTCTCTCATAGATAATGGCAGTAGGGAATAAAAATAAAACCTTATTGGAAATACTCTTAAATTACGTTAAAGTTAATTATTACAAATAGTTAAAATTATAAATATAATTTAATGTTATAAAATAGTACTTATTTGTTATTCAAGTAAAACATTATATACTCTATTTATAATAAAGAAATATATTTTTTTCCTTTAGGTGGGGATTTATTTTTTTATTTAAAGTTCAGAAAAATAATTTACATTTAATATAATCTATTTCAAAATTAACTTGCTATCACTGTAATATTATTTATTTTGCTCTACATTTAAAAAAAAATAATACAATTAATATACATTAATATTTAACCCCTCCCCTGCTGATGACGGAACCGCTCCGTCATCAGCCGCGGTCTCGCTGTGCTGATGACGGAGCGATTCCGTCACGGCCCGCTCGGCACGCCTGCGCTGAGCGTTCTATTGAGCGGGAGGGGCCGTGACGGAACCGCTCCGTCATAAGCACAGCGCAACCGACGCTGGTGACGGAGCGGTTCCGTCACCAGCATGCGCCCGCCGTTCTTCCGCCCCGCCCCCTTAGCACTGCGGCGGAATAGCCGCCGCAGTGAAGGGGTTAACCTAAAATATGTTTTAATATTTACTTTTGAGTTCACAAAACGGGTTACATTTTTCCTATTCTTGACCAAAGGGTGACTCTGCATTTGGGGCAAAGATCTTTGTATGCTAAAGAATAGGGAAACATAAAAAAGTGTATTTCACTCAAAAGAATATTGCAAAAAATGTATGTTAAATATTAATATTGCCACATAAAGCAATTGTAGTCAGCGATAGACTGAGCTCTCCACTCTGAGTTATACATTCTCCAATTTGTTACAGAGTATTTGTAGCACAGAAAGGGGAACAGATGCTGACATACGCACAAACTGGGCCCTGAGAGCCCACAGCAATACCCTGGGAGATAATTTGAAGTCTTTGGTGCTGCATCTACATAAAACAAGTTCCAGGGTCCAAATCTGACAGCGTTGCTATTTTGTGATAAATAACATAGTGATGGACTAACATTTATAGCATATTTCAATAGTTGCATGGCAACATATCAACGGGAAAATATGTAATTTGGTAATGCTATTGTATTTTATACACACACACACGCGCTCATGCATGCGCTTGTTGGCAAACTGGTGATAATTGACAGTGTTAAACGTGATCCACACTTTTTGTGCCATATGTACTTGTAACATCGTATTTGAAGTAGATGTAAAAATACATGTAGCTTATTCCAAAAAGCCAATAAAATAAAAAGTTTGGTTGCTTTCTGGCAAAAATGAAATAGAACTCGTCTTAAAATTGCTGTAAGAGTTTGTTCAGTATTTACCTGTAACTAATGAAACTGACCCAAAACAAATACACATTCACCTTGATGGATATACACCTTAACATACAAGAGTGTAAACGTTTATATATATTAGAAAAGCAACATGGCTGATCATATACTCTTCCATCCTGGAATCCAACCTCCAACGAAAAACTTGACGATATATGTTTTAAAAAATAATAGGACTTTTAGTTACATAAAGATAAATATGCAAGTTCACAGAAAATAATAACTCCAAGCACGTACATTTTTGTACATATGCTTCAAAATCTGTCAAAGGTTGAAGTCATTGTGAATGTTATACTCCTAGCAGTATGGTATGTGTAGGTGTAACATGCAACTTTAACACATCATGTTACTTCTTTTGTTGGCATGTCATGTCACGAAGCAGGCTTGATATGACGGGAAAATGTATGCTAAAGTTCATAATAAGTTCACGTCAGCTGGGCTAGTCAGCTGTGTGTGGTACTCTTGGAGCAAGCTACTCACTCACAGGGTACCAGGTCCTCAAGGTAGGTGCACAGCAGATATGCATTATACTCCTGAAAAATAGGTTTGCGCTGATTGTCTCATATTTTTGGCAGCATACCTCTTTCTCCCATGTTCCCATCAACAATTGGCATCAAGGCAATTAACCTGAAGGAGCAGAACAACAGGGCAGTCCGTCATTGGTCCAAATGTTCCACTGTACAGGTATACAGAACTTTTCTTAATCCAAAGTGAATTAAGATGCTGTTTGTACAGGGCCGTTTCTACCATTAGGCAGGACTAGCCGGCCGCCTAGGGCGGCAAAAGGCGGAGGGCGCAAAATACCCTAGAAACAGCCCTGCGTGAGGTGCAGAAGATGGCAGTGGTCGCCGTCGTTACGCCCCACTCTCAAGGTGCAGTGATCCCCAGAACTGCCAAGGGAGTGTACATGTGAGGCACGGTAAGGGACTCACCATTTACGCCACTATCAGAAAGCAGGGACCCTCAGGGTGGCGAAGTGCTTGGCAGAGGTCTTCTTCCGGTCATGCTCCTCGTGCATGCGCTCAGTCCAGGGTCCCTCTTTTGTCTCAGTTATTCGCATTCATTATTAAAAGGTGCCGGAAACAAATGTGTCAGAAATCCGGGTGCAAAAGTGGGTCGATGGCCGGGAGAGGAGCCATACATCAGGCTCGGGATGGACGGGGATAAAAGAGCTCTGCGCCACACTGGATTTGCGCAGTGTCAGTAATTCAGTGCGCCAAGAACATTATACCAGTGGATCAGGAGTGAGGAGTCATGCGCTTGCTACTGGTGTTTTCTGGTTTTGTGGCACTGTTAATAATGTTATAGCATGCTACTAATTCCCAAATGGTTTTCGGAAGTAAGTGTTTATCCAAACTTTGGCCAAGTACTGTAGTTTTTGCATTAGGTGGAGATTATTCATGCTATGATTGAAGTAAAGTAACTTTTATAGCGTTGTTCTAAGTAGCACCCAAAATTACCACCCGTGTAATCTCCACGTATAAGGTGCTGGAGCAACAGTGTCAAGGCTCCTTCAGCGTGATAAGAAGCAATATATACACGTAAAAACATGGTAATTTCTATAATAATTATTAAATAACATGTTATGATGCTTTTGTCATAATATTAATTACAGAGGAATACAAAAAGTGTTCAAACACGTTTTGTTAATTTATTTAAAAAAACAGTGTAATAACACTTTATCAAAATATGTTTATCACATCCCCAGTACTAAGTAAACTATTACTTTTATTATAAAAATCGTGTAAAAAAAGGGAAATTAAATATTTATATATTGTTAATTATTTTCTAACAAAAATATCAAAGTATTTTGTTATGGCGAGAGTTATAAAAATAACAATGTGAAAGTACATTAGATTGCAGTAACTTTAACACAGAACCAATGACAAAGTTGGGTAATACTTTTATTGGCATACTATTAAACAGGCGAAAAGAAAATGGGAAGGCAGGATTTTTGTAAGTGTCACAACAAAGTGAAATTCCACTTTCATTGAAAGGAGCATAAGATATTCTCTGTTGGATACCTGATAGTAGGCTTCGTGTGTGTATATAAATATAATATTCACTGATGCATATACTACCTGAATTATTATAATAATATTTATGAATTATTCATGCTCGCCTAGAATACATTTCTCCTTCCCAAGTTGAATATTGAAGTAACATTTTACAGCATCAATCTATTTACCCATTGCATTTTACAGTCGGTGAATTAACAGCTCAAACAGATAGACCTTTAGAAAGCGCCTAATGAAACCCAAGTTCAGGCAAAAAGCGCCTGGGGCTCTGCAACCTGGCTTCCTATGCACTAGCACACTGATTGATGTTCATGTTACTGGTCACTTAATCGAGCGAAGACTATATCATGTGATGTCACAGAACGCTGCTACCCCCACCCACCCAACCATCCCACAACCCCTCCTTTTGCCACCCTGCAAACAAAAATAATACAATTATTTTCATATAGAGCTTTTCAAGATGTTTATACAGTTTCCAAAGGCTGCAAATAACAGGTGTCATGATTGGTCTATGTACCTACCTCAACAGGATTGAAGACCGAGTGTGCTTAGCAAGGATTACGAACTTGTAGCTGATGAGTGATAGTAGTAAAATGGAGGGAACAGCATTTTTCAATTCTTGCCTAAGGTGGCAAAACACCTAGAAATGGCCCTGGTAGGACCACCTAGTTACCTAACGTTGCGTGCACTGTTGATAAACATGTTAGTAAAATCCTGAGCCACACTCATGTAAAAGGATAAAACCTACTGTGTTTTGGTGGGTGTTTAGTTCAATGGATTGTTATCCTGTTCCTGAGCTTCATGACCTGGGACAGGAATGTTGGTGTGAATTATATTTGCTGACAAAATGCTTTATTAATAATGTGCAAAGTTTAAGTTTAAATAAAACATATGCTAAATGCAAAATGGGTTTGGGCAATCAAGCCATGTGTAACTAAGGAAGTAAAATGCTTTTGTACTGTGAAGCGTTCTGACACCCACTTGTGGGTCATGTTCGTGCCATAAAAGTCAAGGAGTAAATAAATACTTAAAAGTTATAGGCCTGCAAATGAATAAAGTGCTGATTTAAGTTAGCAAATTATTGATGCCATGTTAACTGAAAAATAATGTATTAACATTGAAAAGCCTGTTTTTTATATTGAATAGCTGTTTGCGCACTAATGTTTTCTTTTTTCTTTTAAATTTTGTATTTTCCCTGAAGCCTTTTGTTAGGTAGGGAGGGGATTTGCTATGTATTAGACAACTGATAGTGAGTTCTCAATGAGAGAAGAGGAGGCGACCGGAAGAATGATTCATGGGAAGAACTGCCTGGACCACAAAACATAAACAATATCACTTTTCAAGTTTCGATGTCTTAAAGCCTATTGTGCCCCTATGAGAAGATTGGGGGTTCACTTATTCCCAGGAGTTTGCTAATATTCTATTGGAGGTAGAAGAAAGAAGAAAATAATGTTGCAATCTAGAATTTGTGTGCAGATATTAGTGCGTGTTCCTAGAATAGAGTAGCATTCCTTCCCCAACTCTCTGACTGGTGACTCGTCTTTGATTTTCCGATGCCTTTTTACTGCATGAGAGGCTGCCTTACTTAGATTTTACTGAATTGTCTGCTGGTATCATTGATCTTAGAATACTTTACAGCTTATAATGCAAAGGTTTCATGCTTACACATAGATTTCTCTCACATCAGAGATCTTCATTGGATTTCTGAACTGACACCTTTTTCCTCTCATTATTCCAGCTTAGAATAGGAAATTTTCCTTTTTTTCAAATCAGAAACAAACCGGCCATATTTACAAACAATCCCAAATTCCAGTGCGCTTTCAGCCATCTAGCGACCACTTGCTGCTGGCACTAGATGGTGGTTCTGGGTATTGACACCACATTAGAGCATAGCCCAAAAAAACTGGCTGAGATTGCAGAGCTTGAAAAATTGATCTTGGAAAACAACAAAGTAGCAGATGCTAAAAATGCATTAGATAAACTTAATAATACCATCACCACCTTTAACACCTTTGAACAAAATAAAAAGGTCAACAAAATACAATGTGATATCAAATTCTTTAGTAAAGAAAAAGTATACCCTTACCTTAGTGACAAATTTTATAACACTACACACCAAACCCCCTGAGGCCACCAGTGGGCTACGTTCAAGAACACTCATGAAGTCACATTTTCAGATTCATCTAACACCTCAGCAGAGGACTCTGGCCCAGGGAAAGCTACTAGATTTGCAATGGCCTTGCACGGCCCCCTCCTCAACCTGATCCATTTTAAGGGAGAGAAAAAACGAGAATAAACTATCAATACGAGCACTCAGGGGAACAACAGACCAGGCGCACGTTTTACCAATGGGGTTACCCACAGTAGTATCTTCTACTAATATGCCTGGCTGCAACACTATCTCCATCTTTAATCTTTCAAGCCATAACATGTCTCCTCATGAAATTGACTTGCTGAGCAAAGGGTTATCCTTCGTCTGCATGATGCGAAGTAGTTATTTTTACTTATACCTGGACCTCTTAAACGTTTTTAAGATGTGTTAGATTACCACATTTATTTGCCAACAAATTTGAGACCCCAGTACACACTGACCTCGATTCCATCCACACTCAACATTCCATCCTCGAGCACTATGATTTCCCTGGAGATTTTAACTTTGAGAAGTTGATTTTATAGGAAGCTATGTAAATAGAAAGAAACTTTGAATTTGTCCCCTTCAATTTATCGCTAAGTGAGAAGAAAGCTATTGACACTTAGAAATCCAATAGGGATCTAATCATAAAACTAGCAGATAAAGGGGGAGCAATAGTGATCATGAATGCATATGGATACAGTACAGAAATATTAAGACAATTTTACAATACTGATCACTATTGTTAGTTGCCCTCGGACACCTTAAAAGAAATCCAAACCCAAATCAGCAATGTTACAAAAAGGGCAGAGGAACAGGATATCATTTCAAAGAAAAAACTTCAATTCTTGAACAATACTCATGGACGGGTACCTGTATTGTAGCTCCTCACTAAAATACATAAGAACACAGAAAATCCCCTGATTGTGTCTGGCTGTGGTTCTGTCCTTGAAGCACTAGGAAAATACATTGATGCAGTGATTAAAGAGTTTGTCCCCCCTTTACCAGCACCTTTGTATGGGATAGTATGGATTTAATTGATACTATTGAGTACAGAGATTTTGATCCATCCTTGACCTTTTGGTAGGTCTAGATATCGAATCCTTATACCACAATATGCCTCAGACTGAAGGAATGCAAGTCATAAAAAATTAACTGGATACAGGACCAAACCCCAAATGCATTTCCACTGACTTTGCCATTGAATTGTTAAAAATAGCTTTACAGCACAACAATTTTTTGTACTAAGACACATACCACCTCTAAATGAAGGGGGTCTTGGTAGGCACCAACAGAAAATGATCTTGTTTGGCAAGTGATTGACCAACCTACTCTACCATTGCGCGGAGGTGACCTCTCACAGATTTTATTGCACTGTTCATTTCGCTGGATCTCTCAATCAAATTTGGTGGACAATAGCCTCAATACTTTAGATGAATGGAACAGTATGGTCTCCATATCAATTCAGCAGATCGGATTTTATAATTTTAAACTTCACTTACTGAATTGGTATGTTGTTAATCTCTGGATAATGCTTAGAATCTGTCAAATGAAAAACTTTATTTTACCTTGTGGTGGCTCCACTATTCACTCTTTCAAGTTTTTTACTGGATAATCAATTGCCATAATCAATTGCTGTGCCACTCGCTTAGCATATTGTTGCCTGATTGTGCTGCCCAGTCGATATTGCTTAAGTAAGATCGTGCCCAATCTCGTCCTGTTCCCACTTGTGGCTTGCAGCCATCTTGTTGTTTGTTTGTTGTGCCTCCCAGCCCGGCCCTCCACCCCGCTCCCACCTCCCAGCTGCTCCTCCCTCGCCCCACCCCCCCCACTATCCACTTATGACAGATGCTTTTGCGCGCAGCATTCACGCGCAGCGGATGCGCCCCATGCGCGCCAAAGGTAAGCCCGTCTACGCCCGTCCGCGCCTGAACCGTGCCCAGCGCCAGACCCCCTGCCCCCCGCATATCCCATTCCTCCCGCATCTCTTATGACACCGCTACCCTCTCTGCCCTTAACCCCGGCCGCACACCACAATGCTACCAAGCTGCCCCAGGACACACCCATGGACCCTTCACCTGCCTTTACTGCAAGTACGATTGCATCAGGACCCACTCCAAATCCACTAACTCAAAACAGAACTCCGACAACAACCACCTAAAGTGCATCCTGCTCAACACCCGCTCGATCCACAGACACTCCATTGAACTTTGGAACCTACTCGACACCACATCGCCGGACATCGCCTTCCTCACAGAAACCGGGATGAACGCCTCATCAGCGCCCGACATCGCCATAGCCATCCCGGACGGCTACAAAATCATTCGAAAGGACCGCATCAACCAAACGGGAGGAGGCTTAGCCATCGTCCACAAGAACACCATCCGCATCACGACCAGCTCCGACGATAATCTCGCTTCTGCCGAACACCTTCACTTCCAGATCCACACCGACCCCAAGACCACACTCAGAGGCACCCTCATCTACAGACCTCCAGGACCCCGCACACAATTCAGCGAAGACATCACTGACTTCATCAGCCCACATGCCCTCCCCTCCGAGAACTTCATCCTACTGGGAGACCTCAACTTCCACCTGGAAAAGAATAACGACAACAACACCACCACCCTTCTGGACAACATGGCCAATCTCGGACTCAAACAACTTGTTGACACCCCCACCCACCTTGCCGGACACACGCTCGACCCAATCTTCACCTCCAGCAAACACATCTCCTTCGACCACACCACAGCTCTCCACTGGACGGACCACAGCTGCGTACACTTCAACAACAACAAGGCCACGACCCACAACCCCCCACAACCTATCCCCCGAAGAAATTGGAACAAAATCACGACCGCCCAGCTCTCCTCTTCACTTCACCTAAACCCTCCCGCCAAATCATCGGACCCAAACCAAGCAGCCACCAACCTCACACAATGGATCACCCTCAGCGCCGACAAACTAGCACCCTTGAAAAACCATCAAATCAAGCAAGGTAGCAAAAAAGCCCCCTGGTTCAACGATGACCTTAAGAAATCCAAGAAGCTCTGCCGCACCCTCGAGAAAGCCTGGAGAAAACACCCAACCACTGATAACCTGGCCATCTTCAAGAACGCCACCCGCAAACACCACCAACTGATCCGATCCACCAAGAAATCAGCACTCAAAGATCGACTGGACAACATCGCCCAAAACAGCAAGGAACTATTCAACATCGTAAAAGACTTTACCAACCCCACCGCCGGCACCAACGACATCACTCCCTCCCAAGACCTCTGCGACTCATTATCCTCATTCTTCCACAACAAAATCGCCGACATACATAACAGCTTTGAAAATCAATCAGAAGACCAGTCAACTCCACCCACCCCTGAACCAAAACAGCATTCGAACAACCTTTGCGCCTGGAACCCAATCACTACTGAAGACACCATCCGCCTGATGAACTCCATCCACTCAGGATCGCCAACCGACCCATGCCCCCACCACATTTTCAACAAAGCAGACTCCATCATCGCACCCCATCTCCGCGATGTCATCAACTGTTCCTTCAACTCCGCTACCTTCCCGGAAATCTGGAAACATGCCGAACTCAGCGCCCTTCTGAAGAAACCCACAGCGGACCCCTCCGAACTTAAGAACTACCGCCCCATCTCGCTCCTCCCATTGCCTGCCAAAGTCATCGAGAAAGCCGTCAACAATCAGCTCGCCGCCTTCCTTGAATGCAACAAATCCCTCGACCCCTCACAGTCCGGCTTCCGAGCCAAACACAGCACCGAAACCGCCCTCATCGCAGCTACAGACGACATCCGAACGCTTCTGGACAACAGAGAAACAGCTGCCCTCATCCTACTCGACCTCTCCGCCGCCTTCGACACTGTCTGTCATAACACCCTTATACAACGCCTCAGTAACGTCGGAATACAAGTGTAGGAGAGTGGGGTCTGCAATCCCATGGCCACCCCAGATTTTTGCTTTTTTCTTCACTGGTTTACGACTTTCCCTGGCTGTGGGCCTGCTAATCAGACCCACAGCCTAGCTGTTCTCTCTCTATATTGACAAGCATGTACCTTAGGTGCATTTACCAATTGATACTGGGCCACCTTATCAGTCCCTGTACAGTATACCTTAGGTATCCAGGGCATAGGTGTACCCAGGGCCTACCAGGAGCTGCAGCATGTATTATGCCACCCCTGGCTGGCCACCCAAATCTGACACAACTGGCTGCACGACAGCTGGGGCAAGGTGGTGTAATCACCCTTTGCTTTAGATATAGTATTCCTATATCTAAACCCTAAAATGGACACATATATTCCTATCAGTCACTCCTATGGCAGGCCTTATCAATCCTGAAGGCAGAGTGCTTGGAATTATGTGAGATGGTGCTCTGGCATGAGCTGAGCCCGTTTGCAGCTTGCGGAACCAAGTCCTTATAGCTGTTCCATGATAACGCTATACCATATACTCTTAAGTGCATTATGAACCTCGCGGTCAAATGCTAACTTTGGCATAGCATTATCAAAACATGTTGAGTAAGGTGTCATACGAATTGGAATACTAACCCCTCGCCAATTCTGGCGACGGGGTTAGCATTCCACCCTTCTAGAGGGACACGACATGTCTATAACTGTGAACCCCGGTTAAAGTAACTCGAGCCTCAGCATCACAAAATGGATGCTGCCACCACAGACACAAGTCTGACCTCCTGCTGCTGGGAGTCCTTCCAGCAAGGGAGGCTCAGACAAAGGGTTTCCTGCCTTGGGAGGTGCTAGCACCACCCCAGACAGGATTTTGTGTATTAGGTAGGCCAAGGCTGAAAGGAATGAGACATGCCTGGGGCACACAAGGTGCCCTGTGCATACACCGGTTCCAACCAGTTGCTGGGGCACTCCAGCCCCAGCTCTGGCGGAAAACCGGACAAAGGATAGGGGGTGTAACCACCCCCCTTCCTGGTCCCACCCAAGGGAGGGACCTAGTCGTAGTGCAGCCCCCTTTAGCTGAATAAAGGTAGGAGCTGGTCCCATTCCCAGTTAGATTAATCTTGACAACTTCCACGAAGAACTCTTGACCTTCGACTTCCTGGACACCAGAAGACTGAAGAATCTCCCCTATGGTCAGGGAGTGACCATCCTGCTTCGCAGGCACCATCAAGCTCCTGTGCGGTTCGCTGTAAAGTCCTTCCATCCCGGAATCCGACGATCCAGCTCAACAAGACCCGGACCTCCAGACCTCTTTGACCTCTACCCACATCCACAGCACAGCTGGGACCCATGGGTGTGACGAGCAACGTGGAGACGGCCATCTTGAAGAAACCTGCACAGTGCTTCCAGCACGACCCCCGAGAGTTCCTCGAGTGAGTGCATTGGGGACTGAGAAGCCCCACACCGACGCAGCTCCTGCTCCAAAGACCAGCCCCCCAGCATCCCCGTGATCTGCATGGGGCCCCTTTTGCTTGGTTGCTGCTTGCCGGTTGTCTGGTCACTTCCCGGCTGGCTTGTGACCTCTGAGACGACGACCCGAAGATTTCAACACTGCTAGCCTGGTCCCCCAGACTGGCCCTTGCTTCCTTGCAAAAGAGAAGCACCCCGGACCCTCCTGGTCCACACCAGACGCCATCTTTGTTCCACCGCGTGGCTTGCATTAGCCAAGGCCTGTTGTCCAGATCGACGATCCGACACTGCCAACAGCAGCAGACTACGTGGGACAGCTCATGCCTCCAGCCTGGTCGTGAAGAACAGCTCCTGGTCCGCGCAGCTACAGAGAGAAGCAACCCTTCCTCCACCTGAACGCGGCGACAGCATCTGGTTCCCTCCTGGTTCCAGCACCATCACTGGCTAGGGACCAAGACTCTGTCCCCTTCCCTTTCAGGACTTACTTCTTCCCAGTTCGATCCTTGGAACCACCGGACTCCTCCATCTGGCTGCCTGCCAGCAACTCTTTGTTTCAGGCATCACCGGGATCAACGCAGCAAACCCGACACCACTTCAGCCCTATGCACCCGCAGCCTGTGGATTAGGTAACTAAAGCTTCTAGGTGCTGAAGTCAGTGTTCACTATCCTAGTGTCCAGGTCCACTGTTGTTTTCCCTCCATCCAGCCGGGTTCGTCCGGAATCCGTAACTTTCTAAATTGTAAGATCCATAGACGTTGGTACGCATCCCGTGTGAGAGTTCCCACTCTGCATGTGAGTCCTGTGGGCCTCCTGCTCCGTACTTACCTAGTTCATAGCGTAGTCCCACCGATCCTCCAGCCTCTGGATCTCCTTACAGTACTTTCCTTCCTCGCATTCCATTGTTTTGAGTATATGGTTTGTCGTGCCCCTAGGGCACTCGTGTAAATATTTTGCGAACTCGTATTTCTTTTGTAGTATTGTCATGTGCTTAGCCCTCTGACCTCATAAAGAGCTCAGAGGTGTATGTTAGTTAATAAATATCCTTTTATTTTCATAACAACCTGTGTGGTGTCCTTTCATCTGGTATTCAAGGGGTTATATTGTGGTAAAACAGCTGGCTTCACATGCCAAAAGAGTTTAGCCTAAGACTGCTTTTGTCCACGCTACTAGGATGGCTGGTCTATAAGGTTGACTTACAACCAATCACCATAAGGGGTTGTTTGGACTGATACAAGGTGATCACTAGAATTAGTGAACATCATATATCAGGCCAACTTCTCACATTGGTGGCAGCGGTGGGATTTGAGCTTGCTGTTGTTTTACCAAATATAATCTTGTAATATCATTTGAAAGATCACATAAGGTACCTAGGTACATATAACAAGCTTAGAAATACTCTGAGTTCTACTGAACCAGCTGTTGTAGTGTAACAGGGCTTAGCACACCCTGACTACAACTCTAGCAAGGGATCAGTAGGTAAACCCATAGTGTAGGTAGGTGCATCACTTACACCACACTAGAAGCGTGTCTACCCATGGAGAGTCTGCAGAGACTCCCCTAGTGGCTAGTGACCCTCCACAGGTCCTTTCCAGATATACAGCTCTCAGTTTCCAGGAGATGAGACAATTGTGTACCTCCAGGAAATTGAAACAGGGTTCTAACCCTACCACTCCTTTTCTGTTAGGTCTCTTAGAGACATATGATGCTAGAAAAGCTACTCATACAAATGGGAGCATGCCAGCCTTAGAAGGGACCCTTGGTGATCCTGACCTCCCTGAAACTGAGGAAGTAGAGGAGGAGGAGGATGAAGAGGTTCTTTCTGGGGATGAGGCAGACAATGGTCCTGAGCTAGTCAGCAGACTTACTAGGGCCAACTTAGACCTACATAGGGAAGGATCTGGGGGACCCCCAGTACTGACCCTAAGCAGGCCTAACTTTGGAGTTAGAAGAGATAGGTCTCATTCTAGGGACTCCAATAGATCTGTGCACTCTCATGCCTCTTCTCAGAGGAGAATGACTTCTCCCCAGAGGAGAATGACTTCCCCTCAGAGAAGAGAACATGAAGCAAGGATGAAACAGGCTAATCTGAGGATCCAGAGGGAAGAACTTGCCCTTGCCAAGGAGAAGCTTGCCTTTGCTAGAGAGCAACAGTTGAGTGGGGTAGTCCCCACTGGTGGCAGCAATATCCCTAAGGATAAGGACAGGAGTTTTGATACTAGACACCTGAGTAAGATAGTGCCCCCCTTTAAACAAGGGGATGACATCCACAAATGGATGACTGCTTTGGAGAGGGCCTGCACTGTCCAGTGCATCCCCCAGAGTCAGTGGGCAGCTATATTGTGGCTCTCCTTTGAAGGTAAAGGTAGAGATAAGCTCCTCACTACTAGAGCTGAGGATGCTAACAATTACCAAGTCCTGAAGAATACACTGATTGATGGGTTTGGCTTAACAACTGAACAGTACAGGTTGCTGTTCAGAGACACCCAGAAAATTCAGTCTCAGGATTGGGCTGACTTTGTTGATTGTGCCACTAAGGCTTTTGAAGGCTGGTTACTGGGAAGTAAAGTTACTGATTACACAGGATTGTATAATCTAATTATGAGAGAACAAATCTTAAATAATTGTCAAAATCAGTTGTTGCATCAGCACCTTATTGACTCAGATCTGACCTCTCCCCAAGAATTGGGAAAGAAGGCAGACAGATGGGTCAGGACAAGGGTCAAGCAGCAGAACCAGAACCAGGGTGGTGGCCAAAAGAAAGCAGACCCCAAGGGTAATGAGAACAAACAGAATGACCAGAAGTCTTCATCCGGGCCCCAACAATCTAAAGAGGGTGGGTCCCAGAATTCCCAGAATTCCCAAAAGAAGAAGAATAATGGTCAGAGGAAACCATGGTGCCAATACTGTAAAAGTAATACTCACTGGTTTAGTGAGTGCACCAAGAAAGGCCCAACTCCTACCACTACTGCCCCTAAGGCATCTGCACCCCCTAGTACAGTTAGTAGTGGTAGTAATCCTCCCAAGGCTATAGTGGGGTTAACCCTGGGAACTGAGGCGGGTTCTGACTTAGTCAGGATACCTACCCAGGCTGTTCTTGTTTGTACTGGGGACATGGATATGACCCCTACAATAAGTCCAAGTACTCTGGGCAAGTACAGGCAGACGCCTTTAATCAATGGAAAAATGGCTCAGGCCTACAGGGACACTTGTGCCAGTGTCACTATGGTGACACCAAACTTTGTGGACCCTGACCAGGTAATATTAGGTTCAGACTACCTGGTGACCAATGCTAGCAATGCCACTACCTCCCATAGTATGGCACTTGTTAATTTCTCCTGGGGAGGGGTAAATGGCCTCAAAAGGGTTGTTGTTAGTTCAGACCACCCAGTGGACTGTCTTTTGGGCAATGATTTGGAATCCTCCTTATGGTCAGATGTGGAGTATAGGACTCATGTGGAAATGTTAGGTTTGTCAGCACATGTCCTTGCTGTGACTAGGTCACAGGCCAAGAAATGCCCAGCTGAACTAGTGCTGGATCCTGGAAGAATGGACCAGACACTACCCAAGAGAAAGAGCAGTAGGGGTAAGGTTGACCCTTCCCCCCTACCTCAGGTGGAGGATCAGCTCTCTCAGGAGACTGACCCCAAGACCCCAGAAGGAACTGTCCTAGAAGAGCTTGAGCCTGAACAGGTTGAGTTTCTTGGGACAGGGGGACCTTCCAGGGCAGACTTGAGGCAGGCACAGTTAGACTGTTCCTCTCTTGAACCCCTCAGACAGCAGGCCGCTGCTGAGGCTGCAGGGAATGCTACAGGTGCCCATAAGGTATATTGGGATGATGGACTCCTATACTCTGAGGCAAGAGACCCCAAGCCTGGTGCTACCAGGAGGCTGGTCATCCCCTTGTCTCTGAGAGGTTTCCTTCTCACATTAGCCCATGAAATTCCCCTTGCAGGTCACTTAGGCCAGAACAAGACTTGGGACAGGCTTGCCCCACACTTTCACTGGCCTCACATGTCTGAGGACACTAAAGAGTTTTGTTGCTCATGTGTCACCTGCCAAGCCAGTGGCAAATCAGGTGGCACCACAAAGGCCCCCCTTATACCACTACCTGTGGTGGGGGTTCCCTTTGAAAGAGTGGGGATTGACATTGTTGGACCAATGGACCCCCCCAACAGCATCTGGGCACAGATTTATACTGGTGGTAGTGGATCATGCCACCAGGTATCCAGAAGCTATTCCCCTTAGGACCACTACAGCTCCTGTTGTGGCTAGGGCCCTGGTTGGAGTTTTCTCCAGAGTGGGGTTTCCTAAGGAGGTTGTCTCTGACAGAGGTGCAAACTTCATGTCAGGATACTTGACTGCTATTTGGAAGGAGTGTGGTGTAAATTACAAATTCACCACACCCTATCACCCACAATGCAATGGGCTTGTTGAAAGATTCAACAAGACCCTCAAAGGGATGATAAAAGGGTTACCTGAGAAGCTTAGGCGAAGATGGGACATCCTTTTAGCCTGCCTTCTGTTTGCTTACAGAGAGGTCCCACAGAAGGGGGTTGGTTACAGCCCTTTTGAGCTTTTGTTTGGACATCCTGTAAGAGGACCCCTATGTCTTGTGAAGGAAGGATGGGAGTTACCTCTCAAAAAGCCTAAACTTGACATAGTGAACTATGTACTTGGTCTCCGCTCCAGGATGGCGGAGTACATGGAGAAGGCATCTAAAAACCTGGAGGCCAGCCAAGAACTTCAAAAAGCTTGGCATGACCAAAAGGCTGTCCTAACTGTTTACCATGCAGGACAGAAGGTGTGGGTGTTGGAGCCAGTGGCCCCAACAGCTCTCCAAGACAAATGGTCTGGACCCCACATCATCATTGAGCAAAAGGGAGAAGTCACCTACTTGGTGGACATGGGAACTCCCAGGAGCCCTCACAGAGTACTTCACGTGAATAGGCTCAAAGCATTTGTTGACAGGGAGGACATGGGCTTGCTCATGGCCACAGATGAGGGACAGGAGGAAGAGAGTGACCCTCTCCCAGACCTGCTCACTCAGAACCCTGATGATGGGTCAGTAGATGGTGTAGTCTTTTCTGACATCCTCTCTGAGCATCAACAAAAGGATTGTAAGCAAGTCCTTCAATCCTTCAGACAAATGTTTTCTCTGACCCCCAGTCAGACAAAATGGTGCACACATGAGGTGGACACTGGAGACAGTCTGCCTATAAAGAGTAAAATCTACAGGCAACCTGACCACGTCAGGGACTGCATAAAACAAGAAGTACAAAAGATGTTGGAATTGGGAGTCATTGAACCCTCAGAGAGCCCTTGGGCTAGTCCTGTAGTTCTAGTGCCTAAACCTCACACCCAGGATGGTAAGAGAGAGATGAGGTTTTGTATAGACTACAGGGGTCTCAATGCTGTCACTAAGACAGATTCCCATCCAATACCTAGGGCAGATGAACTGATAGATAAGTTGGCTTCTGCAACTTTCTTAAGTACATTTGACCTAACAGCTGGTTATTGGCAAATCAGGTTAGCTGAGGATGCCAAGGCCAAGACAGCATTTTCTACCCCAGGAGGTCATTACCAATTTGTGGTGATGCCCTTTGGTTTGAAAAATGCACCTGCCACTTTTCAAAGGTTGGTGAACCAAGTTCTCACTGGGTTGGATGACTTTTGTGCAGCATATCTAGATGATATTGCTGTCTTTAGCTCCACCTGGGAGGATCACCTGATCCACCTAAGGAAAGTTTTAGAGGCTCTGCAAAAGGCAGGCCTCACTATCAAGGCTACAAAGTGCCAGATAGGGCAGAGTCAAGTTGTATACTTGGGCCACCTGGTAGGTGGAGGTCAAGTTCAACCTCTGGAGAGCAAGATACAGACCATAAAGGACTGGGCTCCTCCAACCACCCAGACACAGGTCAGAGCTTTCTTGGGCCTGTCTGGTTATTACAGGAACTTTGTCAGAAATTATGGAACCATTGTGACTCCACTTAATGACCTGACAGGTAAGAAAATGCCAAAGAAAGTTCAGTGGACAGTTAGCTGTCAGAAGGCATTCGATGACCTAAAGCAGGCCATGTGCACTGCACCTATTCTCAAGAGTCCAGACTACTCCAAGCCTTTCATTGTCCAAACAGATGCTTCTGAGTTGGGTGTGGGAGCTGTTCTATCTCAGCTGAATATTGATGGTCATGACCAGCCCATTGCTTTTATAAGTAGAAGGCTGACCCCTAGAGAGAAACGTTGGTCAGCTATTGAGAGGGAGGCCTTTGCTGTGGTTTGGGCCCTGAAGAAGTTGAGGCCATACTTGTTTGGTACTCACTTCAAGATTCAGACCAACCATAAGCCCCTCTTATGGCTAAATCAAATGAAGGGTGAAAACCCCAAACTTCTTAGGTGGTCCATTTCCCTACAGGGGATGGACTTTACAGTGGAGCACCGCCCAGGAACTGACCATGGTAATGCAGATGGTCTCTCCAGGTACTTCTACTTAGAACAAGAAGACTCACCTGGTCAAGGTTAGTTTAATGTCCCTAAGTTTTTTGGGGGGGGGTTATGTAGGAGAGTGGGGTCTGCAATCCCATGGCCACCCCAGATTTTTGCTTTTTGCTTCACTGGTTTACGACTTTCCCTGGCTGTGGGCCTGCTAATCAGACCCACAGCCTAGCTGTTCTCTCTCTAAATTGACAAGCATGTACCTTAGGTGCATTTACCAATTGGTACTGGGCCACCTTATCAGTCCCTGTACAGTATACCTTAGGTATCCAGGGGTATACACCCATTACAACGCATTTTTTACAACGCACTACCGTTACAACGGGACTTTTACAACGCAAATACTATTACAACGCATTTATTTACAACGCATGTTTTTACAACGCAGGTACCTTTACAACGCATACCATTACAACGTAAGTATTGGTAAGTATATAATTATATTTAAAATGTTATATGTTAGGTTTTTTTTAAAGGGGTATTTTTAGGGTTCAGGGTCAGTTTTGGGTTTTTGGGTAAAAGGGTATTTTTAGGGTTCAGGGTCAGTTTTGGGTTTTTGGGTAAAGGGGTATTTTTAGGGTTCAGGGTCAGTTTTGGGTTTTTGGGTAAAGGGGTATTTTTAGGGTTCAGGGTCAGTTTTGGGTTTTTGGGTAAAGGGGTATTTTTAGGGTTCAGGGTCAGTTTTGGGTTTTTGGGTAAAGGGGTATTTTTAGGGTTCAGGGTCAGTTTTGGGTTTTTGGGTAAAGGGGTATTTTTAGGGTTCAGGGTCAGTTTTGGGTTTTTGGGTAAAGGGGTATTTTTAGGGTTCAGGGTCAGTTTTGGGTTTTTGGGTAAAGGGGTATTTTTAGGGTTTAGGGTCAGTTTTCAGTTTTTGGGTAAAGGGGTATTTTTTGGGTTCAGGGTCAGTTTTGGGTTTTTGGGTAAAGGGGTATTTTTAGGGTTCAGGATCAGTTTTCAGTTTTTGGGTAAAGGGGTATTTTTTGGGTTCAGGGTCAGTTTTGGGTTTTTGGGTAAAGGGGTATTTTTAGGGTTCAGGGTCAGTTTTCAGTTTTTGGGTAAAGGGGTATTTTTAGGGTTCAGGGTCAGTTTTGGGTTTTTGGGTAAAGGGGTATTTTTAGGGTTCAGGGTCAGTTTTCAGTTTTTGGGTAAAGGGGTATTTTTAGGGTTTAGGGACAGTTTTCAGTTTTTGGGTAAAGGGGTATTTTTTGGGTTCAGGGTCAGTTTTGGGTTTTTGGGGTACAAGGGTACAGGGTAAAAATAAAATAAAATTAAATTAAAATTAAATTAATTAAATGAAATGAAATTAAATTAAATTAAAATAAATACAATTACATTAAATTATATTAATTTTAAATAATATACAATTAAAAAAATTATATATACTTACCAATACTTACGTTGTAATGGTATGCGTTGTAAAGGTACCTGCATTGTAAAAAAATGCGTTGTAAATACATGCGTTGTAATAGTATTTGCGTTGTAAAAGTCCCGTTGTAACGGTATGCGTTGTAAAAGTATGCGTTTTAACGTCATACATCCGTATCCAGGGCATCGGTGTACCCAGGGCCTACCAGGGGCTGCAGCATGTACTATGCCACCCCTGGCTGGTCACCCAAATCTGACACAACTGGCTGCACGACAGCTGGGGCAAGGTGGTGGAATCACCCTTTGCTTTAGATATAGTATTCCTATATCTAAACCCTAAAATGGACACATATATTCCTATCAGTCACTCCTATGGCAGGCCTTATCAATCCTGAAGGCAGAGTGCTTGGAATTATGTGAGATGGTGCTCTGGCATGAGCTGAGCCCGTTTGCAGCTTGCGGAACCAAGTCCTTATAGCTGTTCCATGATAACGCTATACCATATACTCTTAAGTGCATTATGAACCTCGCGGTCAAATGCTAACTTTGGCATAGCATTATCAAAACATGTCGAGTAAGGTGTCATACGAATTGGAATACTAACCCCTCGCCCATTCTGGCGACGGGGTTAGCATTCCACCCTTCTAGAGGGACACGACATGTCTGTAACTGTGAACCCCGGTTAAAGTTAACTCGAGCCTCAGCATCACAAAATGGATGCTGCCACCACAGACACAAGTCTGACCTCCTGCTGCTGGGAGTCCTTCCAGCAAGGGAGGCTCAGACAAAGGGTTTCCTGCCTTGGGAGGTGCTAGCACCACCCCAGACAGGATTTTGTGTATTAGGTAGGCCAAGGCTGAAAGGAATGAGACATGCCTGGGGCACACAAGGTGCCCTGTGCATACACCGGTTCCAACCAGTTGCTGGGGCACTCCAGCCCCAGCTCTGGCGGGAAACCGGACAAAGGATAGGGGGTGTAACCACCCCCCTTCCTGGTCCCACCCAGGGGAGGGACCTAGGCGTAGTGCAGCCCCCTTTAGCTGAATAAAGGTAGGAGCTGGTCCCATTCCCAGTTAGATTAATCTTGACAACTTCCACAAAGAACTCTTGACCTTCGACTTCCTGGACACCAGAAGACTGAAGAATCTCCCCTATGGTCAGGGAGTGACCATCCTGCTTCGCAGGCACCATCAAGCTCCTGTGCGGTTTGCTGTAAAGTCCTTCCATCCTGGAATCCGACGATCCAGCTCGACAAGACCCGGACCTCCAGACCTCTCTGACCTCTACCCACATCCACAGCACAGCTGGGACCCGTGGGTGCGACGAGCAACGTGGAGACGGCCATCTTGAAGAAACCTGTACAGTGCTTCCAGCACGACCCCCGAGAGTTCCTCGAGTGAGTGCATTGGGGACTGAGAAGCCCCACACCGACGCAGCTCCTGCTCCAAAGACCAGCCCCCCAGCATCCCCGTGATCTGCGTGGGGCCCCTTTTGCTTGGTTGCTGCTTTCCGGTTGTCTGGTCACTTGCCGGCTGGCTTGTGACCTCTGAGACGACGACCCGAAGATTTCAACACTGCTAGCCTGGTCCCCCAGACTGGCCCTTGCTTCCTTGCAAAAGAGAAGCACCCCGGACCCTCCTGGTCCACACCAGACGCCATCTTTATTCCACCGCGTGGCTTGTATTAGCCAAGGCCTGTTGTCCAGATCGACGATCCAACACCGCCAACAGCAGCAGACTACGTGGGACAGCTCGTGCCTCCAGCCTGGTTGTGAAGAACAGCTCCTGGTCCGCGCAGCTACAGAGAGAAGCGACCCTTCCTCCACCTGAACGCGGCAACAGCATCTGGTTCCCTCCTGGTTCCAGCACCGTCACTGGCTAGTGACCAAGACTCTGTCCCCTTCCCTTTCAGGACTTACTTCTTCCCAGTTCCATCCTTGGAACCACCGGACTCCTCCATCTGGCTGCCTGCCAGCAACTCTTTGTTTCAGGCATCACCCGGATCAACGCAGCAAACCCGACACCACTTCAGCCCTATGCACCCGCAGCCTGTGGGTTAGGTAACTAAAGCTTCTAGGTGCTGAAGTCAGTATTCACTATCCTAGTGTCCAGGTCCACTGTTGTTTTCCCTCCATCAAGCCGGGTTCGTCCGGAACCCGTAACTTTCTAAATTGTAAGATCCATAGACGTTGGTACGCATCCCGTGTGAGAGTTCCCACTCTGCACGTGAGTCCCGTGGGCCTCCTGCTCCGTACTTACCTAGTTCGTAGTGTAGTCCCACCGATCCTCCAGCCTCTGGATCTCCTTACAGTACTTTCCTTCCTCGCATTCCATTGTTTTGAGTATATGGTTTGTTGTGCCCCTAGGGCACTCGTGTAAATATTGTGCGAACTCGTATTTCTTTTGTAGTATTGTCATGTGCTTAGCCCTCTGACCTCATAAAGAGCTCAGAGGTGTATGTTAGTTAATAAATATCCTTTTATTTTCATAACAACCTGTGTGGTGTCCTTTCATCTGGTATTCAAGGGGTTATATTGTGGTAAAACAGCTGGCTTCACATGCCAAAAGAGTTTAGCCTAAGACTGCTTTTGTCCACGCTACTAGGATAGCTGGTCTATAAGGTTGACTTACAACCAATCACCATAAGGGGTTGTTTGGACTGATACAAGGTGATCACTAGAATTAGTGAACATCATATATCAGGCCAACTTCTCACAACAAGGAAAAGCCTTGGACTGGATCATCTCATTCCTCGCCGGAAGAACCCAGAGAGTCCGCCTCCCCCTTTTAGATCAGAGGCCACCGAAGTCATATGTGGCGTACCACAAGGATCATCACTCAGTCCCACCCTCTTCAACGTATACATGAGCCCCCTCGCATCCATCGCGCGCCAACACAACCTCAACATCATCTCCTACGCAGACGACACCCAGCTGATCCTCTCCCTCACCAAAGACACAAACACCACCAAAACCAATCTACACGAAGGAATGAAAGAAGTAGCCGAATGGATGAAGAACAGCCGCTTAAAACTGAACTCGGACAAAACGGAAGTCCTCATCCTTGGATCATCCCCCTTTGCCTGGCACAACTCATGGTGGCCACCGGCCCTGGGTACAGCACCCATACCTACAGATCACGCACGTAACCTGGGCTTCATCCTGGACTCCTCCCTCTCGATGACCAGACAAGTCAACGCCGTCTCATCTTCATGCTTCAACATCCTACGCATGCTTAAAAAAATCTTCCGTTGGATCCCCACCGAATCAAGAAAAACGGTCACCCACGCACTGATCACAAGCCGACTGGATTACGGAAATACCCTTTACGTTGGAACCACATCCAAACTACAAAAAAAACTCCAACGCATCCAAAACGCCTCAGCCAGACTCATACTGGACATCCCCCGTCAAGCTCACATTTCCGGTCACCTGAAAGACCTCCACTGGCTCCCCGTCAGCAAGAGAATAACGTTCCGTCTCCTCACCCACGCACACAAGGCCCTCTACGACCTAGGACCCGAATGCCTCAACACACGACTATCCTTCTACACCCCCACCCGCCAATTACGATCGTCCAATCAAGCCCTCGCCGCAATTCCGCACATCCATAGATCCACCATGGGGGGTAGATCCTTCTCCTACTTAGCAGCCAAAACCTGGAATTCTCTCCCCACCCACCTCCGCCTTACACAGAACCACCTCTCCTTCAGAAAGTAGCTAAAAAGCTGGTTATTCGATAAGTAAAGCACCCACCCCCCCCCAAGCGCCTTGAGACCCTCTGGGTGAGTAGTGCGCTATACAAATCTCTCTGAACTTGGATATATTTGATGTCTGTATATGCTTTACTCCACACTAGGTTTGATCATTTCATACCACTGAACGTAACGGGACCAACAATGTGTCTGCTTACAATACCCTGGACCTCGCTTTACTTGTTGTACAATAATTTGTTAATAACTATTGTGATGCCAATAGACTGGTATTAACCCCCCCTTATTTTTGTCAACACATGTTTTCTGCCCTTACAGTGTATTGTTTTGAGTGAATATATTGTTTTCTTAAATAAAAACTGTAATCTGCCGTGGAATGCTCCGTTAAGCATTCAAAGCTCCTTTAATATTCTAAGTACAAAGACGTTAAGCTGAAAAGTGCTGTTTTATCTTTCCTTCTCTTCTCATTGTTTCCATACTGATCCCCTGGGGGCTTTAGACTTTCTAGCTTCTTCCTTCTTCAGGTTCCCCCAGGAGTGCAAGTTTCATGACTTCCAGTCCGCGGTCTAGTTTACCGACTGGCTTAGACTTGTTAAATGGACCCACCCCCTGAATGCTGGTGACCCGTTCCTGATTCAGTCAGAATATGCCAATGTAGTCATCAGGTAAAACCATTCTGCCCACTCCCCCCTCCCCACCTGCTGCAATGACAATTGTAAGTTTATACGAAATGCCATTCTCCATGCGGTCTCTTAATCATTTCCGATCCCTGGATAATAGACCCGCACCGGAAGGAATCCCGCCTTGTTGTGGGGCTGAGCCTTGCATTCACACAGTGCTAAGTTGACATGAGCTTATTAGAAGTTTAAACTAAGCATGGGCGCATTTTGCGAATTCGCAATCCGCGAATTTGCAGATTTGCGAATTTGCAATCCACAAAATTCGCGAATTCGTGGATTTTTTTATTTTTGCGTGTTCGCGGGGCGCTTTGCGTGTTCGCGGGGCGATTTGCGCGTTCGCGGGTTTTTTTTGTGCAAGATCGACCGCTCGTTGTTGTGCCCTTCTGCCCTATGCCCCACTCGTTTTTGTGCCATTCTGCCCTCTGCCCCACTCATTTTTGTGCCCTTCTGCCCTCTGCCCCACTCGTTTTTGTGCCATTCTGCCCTCTGCCCCACTCGTTGTTTTGCCCTTCTGCCCTCTGCCCCACTCGTTGTTGTGCCCTTCTGCCCTCTGCCCCACTCATTGTTGTGCCCTTCTGCCCTCTGCCCCACTCGTTGTTGTGACCTTCTGCCCTCTGCCACACTCGTTGTTGTGCCCTTCTGCCCTCTGCCCCTCTCCTGTTTTATTTTAGAATGGAGCCGGCAAGCTGCCAGCGCCACTGAGACCGTCCTGACGCTCTCAGTAGCGGTCGCTCTCCCACGCTCCCTGCTCTCCTTTGGTATCGTTGGGCTGTGCTATTTGCTCTGATCTGCACATTTAATAACTGCTGCCTGCTGTCTATCATAGCGCTGTAGTGCGATAAGCATTGTCGAGAATGTGAAATAATTATAGCGCTTTAGCTGACTTAAGCACTGTTTTATTCATTTGCGCTGTCCCAGTTGTAGCGCTCGCTGTATTGCTTTGACTGGAAATTGCATTGCTTGTTGTGTGCATCGATATTTGTAGCGCTTTCATCACAGATTGTTTAAGTTCTTTAATTAGTCTTTGTGCCCCAGCCTGTTTCTAGTTTCACTTTTGCTGCCATTTTGGTTTGTTGTGCCTCGGAGCCCGTCCTCTACACCCCGCCTCCCAGCTGATCCCCCCTCGCCCCTCCCCTCCACCATCCACTTATGACAGTTGCTTTTACGTGCAGCGTTCACGCGCAGCGGTCGCGCCCCATGCGCGCCGAAGGTGCGCCAAAGGTAAGCCCGTCTACGCCCGTCCGCGCCTTACCGCGCCCAGCGCCAGACCCCCTGGTCCTCGCAAATCCCAATCCACCCGCATAACGTATGACGCCGCTACCCTCCTTGCCCTTAACTCCGGACGCACATCACAATGCTGCGAAGCTGCCCCAGGACACACCCATGGACCCTTCGCCTGCCACTCCTGCAAGTTCGCCTGCATCAGGACCCACACCTAACCCACTAACTCCAAACACAGTTCCGACTCTAACCACCTGAAATGCATCCTGCTGAACACCCGCTCGGTCCACAGACATGCCACTGAACTCTGGGACCTACTCGACAATGCATCACCGGACGTCGCCTTCCTTACAGAAACCTGGATGAACACCTCATCAGCACCCGACATCGCCATAGCCATCCCGGACGCTTACAAGATCATCCGAAAAGACCGCACCAACCAAACAGGAGGAGGCATCGCCATCGTCCATAAGAACACCATCCGAATCACGACCAGCTCCGACGACAACCTCGCTACCGCCGAACACCTCCACTTCCAGATCCACACCGACCCCAGGACCACACTTAGAGGCACCCTCATCTATAAACCACCAGGAACCCACACACAATTCAACGAAGACATCACTGACTTCATTAGCCCACATGCCCTCAACTCCGAGAACTACATCCTATTGGGAGACCTCAACTTCCACCTGGAAAAGAAAAACGACAGCAACACCACCACCCTTCTGGACAACCTGGCCAATCTCAGACTCAAACAACTTGTTGACACCCCCACCCACCTTGCCGGACACACGCTCGACCCTATCTTCACCTCCAGCAAACACATCTCCTTCGACCACACCACATCTCTCCATTGGACGGACCACAGATGCGTTCACTTCAACTACAAAAAGACCTCGACCCACAACCCCCCACAACCTGCTCCTCAAAGTAACTGGAACAAAATCACTACCGTCTAACTCTTCACATCGCTTAACCAAAACCCTCCTGCCATATCATGGGACCCAAACCAAGCTGCCACCAAACTCACACAATGGATCACCCACAGCGTTGACGAACTAGCACCCTTGAAAAACCACCTGATCAAAGAAGGTAGCAAAAAGGCCCCCTGGTTCAACGATGACCTTAAGAAATCCAAGGCGTTATGTCGTACCCTCGAGAAAACCTGGAGAAAAAACCCAACCACTGACAACCTGACCACCTTCAAGGACGCCACCCGCAAACACCACCAATTGATCCGATCCACCAAGAAATCAGCATTCAAGGATCGACTCGACAACAAGGCCCACAACAGCAAGGAACTGTTCAACATCATCAAAGAAGTTACCAACGCCACCGCCGGCACAAACGACATCACTCCCTCCCAAGACCTCTGCGACTCTTTATCCTCTTTCTTCCACAACAAAATCGCCGACATACATAACAGCTTTGAAAGCCAGTCCGAAGAACAGTCCACTCCACCCACCTCCGAATCAAAACAGAACTCTCACAACCTTTGCGCCTGGAACCCAATAACTACTGAAGACACCATCCGCCTGATGAACTCCATCCACTCAGGATCGCCAACCGACCCATGTCCCCACCACATTTTCAACAAAGCAGACTCCATCATCGCACCCCATCTCCGCGATGTCATCAACTGTTCCCTCAACTCCGCTACCTTCCCAGAAAGCTGGAAACATGCCGAACTCAGCGCCCTTCTGAACAAACCCACAGCAGACCCCTCTGAACTTAAGAACTACCGCCCCATCTCACTCCTCCCATTCCCTGCCAAAGTCACTGAGAAAGCCGTCAATAGTCAGCTCGCCGCCTTCCTTGAATCCAACAATTCCCTCGACACCTCACAGTCCGGCTTACGAGCCAAACACAGCACCGAAACCGCCCTCATCGCAGCTACAGACGACATCCGAACGCTACTGGACAACGAAGAAACAGTTGCCCTCATCCTACTTGACCTCTCCGCCGCCTTCGACACAGTCTGTCATAGCACCCTCATACAACGCCTCAGCAACGTCGGAATACAAGGAAAAGCTTTGAACTGGATCATCTCGTTCCTCGCCGGGAGAACCCAGAGAGTCCGCCTCCCCCCATTCAAATCAGAGGCCACCGAAGTCATCTGCGGAGTTCCACAAGGATCATCACTCAGTCCCACCCTCTTCAACGTTTACATGAGTCCCCTCGCATCCATCGCGCGACAACACAACCTCAACATCATCGCCTACGCAGACGACACCCAACTGATCCTCTCCCTCACCAAAGACCCTAACACCGCCAAAACCAATCTACAAGAAGGAATGAAAGAAGTAGCCGAATGGATGAAGAACAGCCGTTTAAAACTAAACTCGGACAAAACGGAAGTCCTCATCCTAGGATCATCCCCCTCTGCCTGGGACGACTCATGGTGGCCACCGGCCCTGGGTACAGCACCCATACCTACAGACCACGCCCGTAATCTGGGCTTCATCCTAGACTCCTCACTCTCGATGACCAGACAAGTCAACGCCATCTCATCCTCATGCTTCAACGTCCTTCGCATGCTCAAAAAAATCTTTCGTTGGATCCCCACCGAAACAAGAAAGACTGTCACCCATGCACTGGTCACTAGCCGACTGGACTACGGAAACACCCTCTACGACGGAACAACAGCCAAACTACAGAAAAAACTCCAATGCATCCAAAACGCCTCAGCCAGACTCATATTGGACATCCCCCGTCAAGCTCACATTACCGGTCACCTGAAAGACCTTCACTGGCTCCCCATCAACAAGAGAATAACGTTCCGTCTCCTCACCCACGCACACAAGGCCCTCTACGACCTAGGACCCGAATGCCTCAACACACGACTGTCCTTCTACACACCCACCCGCCAACTACGATCATCCAATCAAGCCCTCGCCGAAATTCCGCGCATCCATAGATCCACCATGGGAGGAAGATCCTTCTCCTACTTAGCGGCCAAAACCTGGAACTCTCTCCCCACTCACCTCCGCCTTACACAGAACCACCTTTCCTTCAGAAAGTAAGCAGCTAAAAACCTGGCTATTCGATAAGTAATGCACACACCCTCCCCCAAGCACCTTGAGACCCTCTGGGTGAGTAGTGCGCTATACAAATTCCTGAACTTGAACTTGAACTATGTAATCCCAACGAAACCTTCTGTAGTTATAAAATAACCAACTAGCAAGGGAGGGTGAAATATAGGTAAATTTTAAACCGGTTTCCATTTAGCATTATAACATGCGCCCTTTGTATTTTATGGAATGGTAACTATGCGGACAATCTTGTTTCTGATAATATGTCTGCTTGTATTAGCTAAGATGCTGCGCATAAGAACACGGAGTAGGAAATAAATATTTCAAACTTGCACGTGTCTTCTTTTACTCCCTGTTTTGGACTAGTATGAGAGTATAACGAAAGAGTGATCATGTTTTCCACATTGCCTGAGGTAACCTAAGTCGCATGTTCTGGGTTGTCTAATCATTGGTATTTTCGAAGAGCCAATGAGACACTGATGCTAGTCTGGTAGAGGATTTTGGGTACTACGGTGAGTTTTGGCACACCCTAATTCACTGAGGTCCCAAGTCTCTATGCACAGTTCTGTATAGGAGCAGAATCCCTGCAACAGCCTATTTGCATCCACTTTGGCAACTCTCATTTCATTTGAGGCATCAGACATAATTATGCATTCTTAGCTGGTCCGGAGTTATACCTTTCCTGTTGCTTTTTCCCAATGCTTAGTGGCCCATACAGCAGTGTCCCATTTCGCATCCAACCTTGGCACTGCGCGTTCCCATTTTCTAATGTTTAATTACCAATTTAGACACGTTGGTACCCCATGACATGCATGCAGGTATTGTATGGCCCTGCATTGCCCCTACTGAATACTACCACATGGAGCCAATTCGATTTTGTGATGTCTAATACAAATGGATGGTGGAGGTACCCTTGACCTCCTGCTATACCTGAGACACACCATGCATTTGGGGACCTTTGCCCTTTCCAAGCTCTGCCTTGTAACTTATGTTTCGCTCAGAATCAGGCTTTGTGGAAATTCTTTTCTCAGCCTTAACAAGTGTTCTGATTGTGGTGACACCCTCTGCCAGTGCCAACACATCTTTCTTGTGCAAGCGGACAACTGGTGATATCCATCTGGGTCAGTAACCCCACCTAATTAATTTACCTCCACTGTGGGGTACGGGCTGCACTGCCACATTAACTCTTTCATTCATTGTTTTAGATCGCTCACCTGCACTTAGGAAACCTCTCTAAGACCACCAAATAAAGGTATTGTAACTCCACCCCCCAAGTGTTATACTCTTACCAGGTGAGCTGCCCTCTCAAGTACCTTAGTTTCAATCCATTCCCACCCATGTGAATGTAATAATCAAGGGATGTCTCTGTCTTTCACAGTACAACCTGTGGGTTGGAACCCTTCGCAATCATCCCAATTTGGATATCGGTTTCCATGCGGACGTGAATCGGCGACTGCTGCACCAGCCATTGCATTCTCAGGCCTTCCCAGAATCCACCCATGTAAGTGCCTCCCTAGTTCGATCTTTCTGTTAAGGGCCTTCCAAACTTAGAATACCATCGAATGCTTTCCTTTTGTATTCTCTATACCTATAGATAACAATGAAACCTTCCAGGTACCTTTTTTCATTAATTCCTTGACTTTTGCCTGTATCTGCTTCATTCAGTACTTCCATCTTTACATTTCTTGTCATCTCTTTCACCCATTAGACAGCTATCATCCAAAGTTGTGTTATTTTTGGTCTGATGATAATCTCCAGCCATGAAGGTTGAAACGCCGTAGACCAAGCTTACCAAGTTTACAAGAGAGAGTACAGGCACTTTAGCACTGATCAGCAGTTCAGAAAAAAATACAAGAGGAAGGCAAAACATTTGAGGATAACCCTTCAAAAGGGGCCAGTTCCAATGCTCACATACACTAAATTTGGACTATGAATTATATGATTTTATAAAACTATCTCTTAAATGTATTGAATCATGTATAATTGCAATTGAATTTTGGTCCCATACGCTCTAGCATTCTGTACTTTTTCCACTTGTTTCACTTGCACCATCTCCTATGTTTTCATGAGCACAAAGAGTTCACTTTCACATTTATTACACAACTGAAAAAACATTGTTAATACTGCATTTTGATCTTTTAAATCTTATTTGCACTCCTTTGCTGATATTATAAATGTATCTAACCATGTTCTTAGGACTATTTGTTGTTATTTAATTTATGCTGTATAATTAGGTCATTCCTTAAATTATTTCCCCTCAGTGATTCCTGATGAGACATTGTTGCGTGTTACTGGTATTTCCCAGGTCTGGACTGGCACAACAGGGGCCTCTTGTGGTTGTTAATTCATCACCAACATGACAGCCGTGGTGTGATTGGTCTGAGTGGCCTGGTTTGGAGCTTAGACAGGGAGTGGGAGCTTGTGCATATTCTCTACCCAGTCTGTGCAATACAGCCAGGTGGAGAAAATGCTAACTGAACATGACGGTTTGGCTGGACCAAGAAGGCCGTCCAAACTGTCATGCTCACTTATCGTGGACCAACCACTCCTCCTCCCTTTGACACAAACCCAGCCCCATCCCGCCCCAACCAGGCTCCAAGCTCCATACGACAAATAGAATGATGATAATGTTCTGTTATTATCACTTTATTTTTCCTTTGTACTGCTCCAAGAGTTGTGAGCAACGCTCCTCCGCATTAGCGGAGGAGCCGCTGCTGCTTATATGTATTTAATAGGAAGGTTTGGGCGTGTCAAAAGAATTTTTTTCCAGGCAAAGTAGAAGTTTAAACTGCACATACAGGCTCTGTAGTGGCAGGGCTTTAAAGGACTACTTACATGGGTGGCACGTAGATGGCATAACCACTGCTCCAGGCCCACTTGTAGCATTTACGTTACAGGCCCAGGGTACATGCAGAACCACTTTACACTGGACTTAGAAGTAATTTAAATATGTCAATTGGGGATAAGTCAATATTACCATGTTTTAAGGAGGGAGCACATGCACTTTAGCACTGGTTAGCAGTGATAAAGTGTGCAGAGTCCTAATGGCAGCATAAATGAGATCAGAAAAAAATGGAGGAAGAAGGCAAAAGGTTTGCGGGAAGACCACCCCAAAGCTGACAGGTCTAACATCCAAACTTTGTGGACAATAATCAGCCACAGTGTATTGCACATGCATTGTTCTCCAGGCAGAGAGTAACACATCACACTGCACTGAATCCTTGAGATGTTGGCAAATCACACTGCACTTCAACCTAGGTCCAATAACCGATCACATAGCATTGTGTCCTAGAGATTCTAAACAATCACACCACATTGCTTTGCTTGGGAAAAGCACAACATTATGTTGAATACTGGATAAGTGAATCCAATTCAACTAATTGTTAGGCTTTTGATTAGTGTCCTGAGTGCTTAGTTGTCGATGTAGCTACATTTGTAGCACAAGCCAAAAGAACTAAATTGCCTTACAGAGAAAATACATTGTCACACTAGTGCTGCACAATAGGTACACTAACAAGTAACATTCTAGTGTATTCTTAGAATACCAACAAAACACACTCCTTTCTGGAGACAATAACCAACAACTCAGCCCCGACTGCTGCGGGACAAAGTGGTGGGGCGGTGAGCCCGGCTGGGAGGGAGATTTCAAGAGAGGACCACGAGGGAAAATTAATTATTTATTTAATTTTCATTTGTGATTGTCTCTTAAAATCTCCTCCCCACTGCTGCCCCACCGCTCTTTTTTTTTTTTGGTCCTCATTTGTACATAGCCGATATATATTTGAGAGGTCGAATGTAGGGGCAGAGACAGAACCCACAGAGGAAGAGGCCCGAAGTCTAATGGCCTTAGATCACCAGAATTGGGACTCCCGATCACTTCATTCACTGAAGGCGTGTTCGCAACACTTCGGGTCCACGCCTGGCCTCGACCCGTATCCTCATAGTCCATCACTCTGTCCCCCAGGCTCGCTCTCCGATATAACAGGTCCCGCAGAGAGTTCTGCTCTAGGATTATCAGTCCACACCCAATGGACTATCCCAAACCTGTATCGCTAAACATAATCATAGGACTGTAATCCCCTACCATTTACTACAAGAAAAGAAAAAAAGAGATGAAAAGAAAACAAAGGAAAAGAAAAGGAAAAATGTAACTACCAAGAAATAGGAGGAGGAAAAGAAGAAAAACATTGAAAGGATAATTACTACACTATACCTGATGTGGCCCATCATCTGCTCCTATCTGGTTTTACAATAATTGTCCCAAATATCCCAAAATCTAGTTTTTTTGTTGTTGTGCGTATTGCCCTATCTAATTTGGCAACCCTGTGGACCGAGTTGATCCATTCACTCTCTAACAGCGGGACAGGCAAAACCCATTTAATAAATAGCTCCCTTCGTGCCAATAAAATTAGCACAAACATTAAACTTTTATGCTTCTTCGAAAGGCTAGTTAATGTGTCCTCATCTGGTATTACCCCAAAAATGACCTGTGGGAGACTCACCTTTCCTTCAACCCCCATGATGTCGAAAATCGTCTCACCTACTTTCTCCCAGAACAATTGAATTGCTGGACATCTCCAAAACATATGTGCTTCATCAGCCTCTATTTCCCCGCACTTTTGGCATTTCACTCTCCTGGAACAAAACTTGGATAATCTTCTCGGGGTCCAATAAGCCTTATGAACTGTAAATAAATGTTTTTTTCTTAATGGTTCAGCTTTAACACTTTGCCATAGAAGAGATGGAGATACTTGCCATATGTTATCCCGATCGTAGCTCGGCAGCTCTTTCCTCCAAATAGACCCGGGCCACTGCTGCAAATCTTCATGGGAGTGAATCATATTCCAATACCATATGGCAATTTCCTTCCGTCCCTCTGGAAAAGTAGCTGCCTTCCGTTCAAACCACCCATTTCCATTTCCAGTTTTTTGTAAGTGATTTAGCCCAGCTTAATAATTGAAGATACTTGAATTTAGAGATGTCCCCCTTTATTGCAACTTGAAGTTTTGGCCATGATATCAATTCATCGTCCTCGAACAACTCCCCCCACCTTTCTATTCCATTGTCTTGAATTGCTTTGGCTAGGGAGTCTTGTAAACAAATTGACGTTCCCGGTGAGTTCCATATTGGGGCCAAAGTACTGTCATAAGGAATACGTTGTGATAGTTTTATTTGATGCCATCCCCTACAGGCTGCGAATAGGACTTTTAATTTCACTTTCTTGTAGTATTTTGGGTCGCCAAATTTAACAAGAAGAATCTAGCTTGGGATTTAAAAGTAACTGTTAGGGCCTGAAATAGTGGTGAAAATGCTGGGGTGTCACCCAGTAGCTGCCTGAAAATTTTTAAGTGAAATGCCCTCTGATACTGAAGAAGGTCTGGAGTTGCTATCCCACCATTCTCTTTTTTAGCTCTAAGCTTTTGCCAAGCGATTCGGGGGCTTTTTTTGCCCATATGAAACTAATAAAGAGGCTTTGCACCTTATTTATCCATTCCTTCTTAAACTCCAGAGGAATAGAGTTAAATAAAAACGTATACTTTGGGAGGATAGACATCTTTACAGGATTAGATTTGCCTAAAAAGGATAATGGCAAAGCGTCCCATTTCTGTAGTAGTGTTCTTACTTTCGCTGTTACTTTATCAAAATTAACCTTTGCTATTGATTCAATTTTCTGTACCACCTCTATGCCCAAATACCTAATATTTTGCTTAATCTGTGGACAACTGTGAAGTGTGTTCCATTGCATAATTTCAGTTTTATCTTGGTTCACTGCATAACCAGATATTTCCCCAAATCTTGTTATGATTTCCCAAATAGTCGAAATTGAATCTTGTAAATGACCAGTAAAAATCATTAGGTCATCCGCGTAAAGGCTTATTTTTTTTTTTTCAATCATTACAGACAAAAGGAGTTATTTCCTGAGATTTCCTTAGCTTAATAGCGAGTGGCTCAATAAACATATCAAAAAGCAATGGAGAAAGGGGACACCCTTGCCTGGTTCCTCTTCCTAATTTAAATTGCGGTGAAAGGGATCCATTTACCAATACCCGTGCAACTGGGCTATTATATAAGGATTTAACGACTTGTAAAAACTTATCTCCTAGGTTGAAACACCGAATTATTTCTTGTAAAAACACCCAATTCACCCTGTCAAACGCTTTAGCTGCGTCACAGGTCATGATTGTTAACGGTTTGTAGTTTATGGTGGCCAAGTCAATTGTAGCTATTAGTTCGTGAGTTAAATCGTGAAGGTGTCTGTCCTTAATAAAGCCCTTCTGGTCCTCGTGAATGACAAGACCGATCACCCTCTCCAGTCTCTTGGTGATTAACTGAGTAAAAATGTTATAGTCTGAGTTGAGTAGGGAGATCGGTCTATATGACTCACATATCTTTGGGTCTTTATTAGGTTTTAATAATACAATTATGGTGACTGCTTGCCATGATACAGGTAAAGCCAGTTGTGAGATGTAGATGGAATTGAACAAATCCAATAATATGGGTGCTAACTCTTCCTTTAAAGTAGAATATATTTCATTAGGTAGAGCATCGGGTCCTGCAGCTTTCCCTTTCTTCAAGCTTTTAATGCCTCCATAAATTTAGCAATGTGAAACGATGGAAGTCAAGATTAACTCTTTAGTTGAGAGGGTCAGAGTTATGGAGCAAGCATACGGTCAACTTGCAGCAAAGGTGGTCTCAAATCAGATGGGGATCACTAAACTACAAAAAACGAACAAGAACTGCGAGATAAAATTGAATTCCTTGAAAATAATGCGAGACGCAATAATATCAGAATCCTAAATGTTCCAAAAGGGGCAGAAGGGGGTAATATTAAATAATTCATTGTCTCGCTTATTTTAGAACAAAATAGTGATCTTGATCAAGCTTCTGTAGAAGAAGATATAAAGAGAGTTCATCGTGACCCCTTCGTTGCTCGCACCGGCAGGAAGTCAGCTAGGAGGATTTTGGTAAATTTTAGAACGTACACGTTGAAGGAAAAGATACTCACAGGGGCATTGAAGGCAGGATCTTACAAAAAAAATGACTGGTCGTACCGTATCAGATCGGACCTATCTCGCACCACGCTTGATCGTCAATGGGAACTTGGTAAATTTATTCCTCAACTAAAAGAGTTAGGTGCAACAGCAACAATTAGATTTCCTGCTTCACTGAGAGTGATGCTAAATAACAAAATGCATAATTTCAGAGATCCTAACGAAGTAAGAGCCTTTATAGATGGAACTAAAGGATAGCCACTTCAGTAAGTTATCTGTACATAAATGCCCGCCGGGACAGGGAAAAGCTCAAAAAGAGGTGTAAGACTATACCTCATGAAAAATGGTAGGGTTCCCCAGGGTGGGTGAGGGAGGGCACAGATAGGGAAATAAAATGTATAAAAAATCTCAAGAAAAAATTCACAAAGGGTGAGGGAGCATTTGGGAAAAAAAATATTTAAAAAGTCCTCAATTGTCACAGCCGTAGTTTAGGTTTAGGTTTTTTAGGCTACCAAGCAATATGGAGTGTGTTATACTTTATTTTTTGGAATGCCGGTACAGAATAAAACTAGTGGTCTGAAGATATTGACATGGAATGTCAATGGATTAAGAGTTTTACCTAGAAGACAAAGAATTTTAGAGTATCTCAGACTCTGTGATTCGGATATTATTTTTCTTCAGGAATCACACTTGGCAAAAGAGGAATGGCCAGATATAATAAAATATCTACCTTGGCTAGATTACTGTTTATATACATCTCAATCAGTTACTATAAAAGGGGTTGCACTTTTGATCAAAAAAACATCTCATAGTATACTGGGAGAAACACCGGTTGATCCGTCAGGGAGGTGGATCATAGTTAAGCTTAAAGTACAGGGTCTCTGGGTAGCTTTAGTGGGGTATAACGGCCCCAAATTAGATGATATAGAACCCCTGAAAACTTTATTTTTACATCTACTTGAGGTGAATCTCCCTATTATCATGGGGGGGCGATTTTAATACCACTTTGGATCCAAGTCATAACTCTACATCTAAGAGGTCAGCAGCGGCAACCCCAAAAATGAGGGTGGCAGTGAAGCAAATAATGCAAGACCTAGGCCTGATAGATATTTGAGCTACAAAGGGCCCCAAACTCCGACAAGCTGCAGGGAGGTACACTTTTTATAATAAAAAACATGGGCATAGGTCACGAATAGATTTCTTCTTAGTTTCATCTTCCATTAGTCAGAAAATAAGTAAGGTATTGCACATACCAGAACATTTGTCAGATCACTCTGCAGTTATTTTATATCTTGAGATAAAACATAACACAGAGGATAGGAGATGGACCATGAACAGATCCTTATTATTTGATTTAACAATACCAACTACCCTGAAACTTTCCACAAAGGAATTCTTCAACATTAACCTTGGGTCTGCACCTTTGGATACGGTCTGGGGAGCTTTTAAAGCTTACCTCAGAGGTATATTAATTGATCCCGGTACATCACATAAGAAAAAGGAAAAAAAGAACTTGAGGTACTAGAAAAGGCAGTCAAAAGAGCACAGAGAGTGCTAGAGGACTCTCATAATACAATAAACGAAGGGGAACTATCCAAGACTAAGGCTAATCTAGCTGATTACCTAGAGATTAAGATAAAACAAAAATGGGAGGCGAGTAAGTTCGCAAATCATGATTATGGGGAAGGCTGCTGCAAATTTTTAGCCTGGAAAACAAGGGCAGATCTAGCTAGGTATACCATTAAAGAAGTCAAATGTCCGGAAACTGGGCTAGGGATAACAGAGGAGGGAGGGATTAAACAAGCATTTTCACTGTTTTTTCAACATCTCTATGCAGAGAATCTAAATCCAGACACTGATCAAATAGCAGCCTTCTTTCAAGATATTGATCTCCCAAGTATTAGTGGAAAAAAATAGGAACGAGCTATCAGCCCCCTTTACGATTGAGGAAATTTATGGAGGCATTAAAAGCTTGAAGAAAGGGAAAGCTGCAGGACCCGATGCTCTACCTAATGAAATATATTCTGCCCCACCGCTCTTACCTGCAGCGGCCATGGCTGCAACAACTTTGTACAGCATCCAAAGAACAATAACTCAGCACACTGTGATAGGTCCTACTGATCCTGTCCCTCTACGTTGCGCTTCTACATAGACTGGCCATCAAATCCCACAAAATCCTAGGTATGTTTGCGCCAAAATATGCCCTCCACTTAGGGATACTAGCCCAATACACTGTATTCCATTGTTTAAAGCTGCATTTCACCATATATGCACTGAAATATCACACTGCATTTCATTCTAGGAGCAGTTACCCACCACAATGTTAGTACATTCAACAGACACTAACTGACCACACAGAGTGGCATGCTAACTCACCAAACTTCACCCCACCCTGTAAGACATACTCATTAAACTGTGAAATAGCATAAGGGTGCTAGCCCAACACTCAGCAGAGCATTCAATGGTGAATGTACTGTCCACTGCACTGTATTTAATGCAAACAATATGTATAAATTCATCTTCCTGCATTGCATTCTAACAAACTGCAAAAAAAAATTACAAGGAGGAACATTAATCTACCACATTGTACCACATCCTGTTGGCACTACTACATGGCCATTGGCCATATGGTGAAAACACCACAATGCACTGCATCATAAGAATATTGACACATACCTCTGTGCTGAAACTTAAGAACTTTAGATCTCCACATGACATTGCACACAGTTGATACTAACTCACCATATTGTCTTACAAAGGACACAATGAACATGACACAACACTTTACTAGGGAAAATAACCCATCACACTGAATTGCCGCCTACAGACACTCACACATCTGGATTTTAGTGCACAATATGTACACTAATCAGCCACAATCTGCCACATACTAAGTACTTTAGGAAATCACACTGAATTATATGGAAACTAAATATCGCACTGCATTCAAAGATCTTGAAACCGGTACTCTTTGTTTCATCTTAGGGAAACTATACCATCCCACATCCCTTGCCTAAGTATGCTAACACAACAAATCTCATTGCAACCTATGTGCATTAACCATCACAATGGACTTCATCATAGGGACACTTCCCCACTACACCAAACTGTATACAAGTAACACTAGCCATCCACACTGCACTGCACCAAATGTATTTTACCCCACTGACAGCATTACAATGAGTACACTTATTCGTCAAAATACACTACAGCACATAGATATAAAGCCTCTCTTCTTGCAAAGCATTCTATGATGCATTAGACTCCCACCACAATGCATATTATGGGCACTTCCATGCTATACCATCCTACACCTTAGGCAACTGCAATGCACCATAGGAAATGTTGCTAACCATCCATATTGTTCCCTAGAAATGCAAACAGATCTCAATGCACTTCATTGTAGCAATGCTAAACCACCACACTTTCCTTGAGGACTACAAATTACAACAATGCACTGTGCTTCATCCTATAACACTAATCCAACACACTACATTGTAGTTTTTAGATACCAACACACCATTCTGTATTGCTGTATATAGGCATTAATCCATCAACATGCACTGAACCTCAGAGGCATTAACCCCCTACCACCAAATACGTATAATAATGCACCTTACCAATCCACATTTCAATGCATTCTTTCAACATTAGCGCACTATGCTGCAACAAACACTTTTAGTACATAACTCACCACAATGAACTACATCCTTGGGGGCATATTTACGTCTTCTGGCGCATCTCTGCAAATCAGCAGGGATGCGCCAGAACCGATGCGTCATGCAATTCCCTCCTTGCGCCACCACAGATGCGCAACATTTCCAATGCGGCGCACCATGGTGCAAGGAAGGGCAGATGCGTGACGCATCATGTGGTGTACGGGCGGCGCATTGCTGGAGTCGCGTCGCAAGCACGACGCAACTCCAGCAATGCTCAGGGCCGCCCAATACTTAACATGCTGTGTCAGTTCTTACGCCTGCTTCAAGCAGGCGTAAGGAATTGACGTAGCAGCGTCACAGAAGTGCCTACGTGAAATCTTGTAGATTTCACGCAGGCACTTTTGCGAGGCACACAGGCGCCGGAACGCCCACCCTGCGTGGGAACGCCCCCATTGTGGCGCTGGGCTTTATAACGTGACGCATCTCCCTAGATGTGTCACGTTGTAAATGCCTCACAGGGATGCGCCACGTTTACGCCGCTGTTGCGTGATGCAAGGCGGCGTAAACGTGGCGCAAGGGGATTGTAAATCTGCCCCTTGGTATGCTAACTCAAAGCGCTTCATTTTAGAGACAGTAACCAACTACGCCTTGTTACGTTACAAAAGAACAAACCTATCACATTGCTTTGTAGATAGAAAAATACACCACAACCACTGGATAAGAAGTGAACAGACCATATTTTACTGCATCCTAATAAAAGTTACGTAACACACTACACCGATTCTTGGAAATGCTAAGCCAGCACACTTAATTTAACTCTACTGAAAGTATCCAAAACACAAGCTTTTATGCTAGGGAAACAAACTCTGAAAACTGCACTGCATCCTAGATTGAATAATCAAAGATAATGTGCCTCATCATATCGAATGCACTAATCCAAACATTACATGGAAAATATATGGACAGATATCGCTGCATTATACTGTAAGGCACTAAGCAAAATACACCCAAACCCATTACACTCATTCCTAGGGTTGCAATCTCAGCACATATGGTGGTGTGTTTGAGATACTAGCTATTAAAACTAGGTAGAATATTTCGGAATGCCATGCTTGGGCCATTAAACAACTTGAAGCTCCCTCAAGAAATTAGTCCACCATTTATGACAACACCTTATGGACTGAAAGCGTCTACAATTACTTTACACATAGGGCGCTAGATATTAGGAAACCTACACTGCGTATGAAGGAACATCATAATATTCCATGGCATCGTCACAGCTCTAACCATCCACCTTGCAAAGCTCGCTAGAAACACTAGCCCAAAGAGTTGAACTGCGATGCACGCTAGGGATACTAAAGTACCACAGTGCACTGTATCTTCGACTCAATAAGTCACCACACTTTGTCGACCGGATATTAGCCCGCCACATTTAATCACAGCATAGGGATTCTAAACCACCACACACTACTGGACAACTACTCCAGTATGCAACGACTCAGACTTATGGAAAATACACATCATGTTGTTTTACTTGTCATCTGCCACTGCCCTAAAAGTCAACACCCATTTTATTGCAGCGGACACATGTTAGGGCTCAATATCCAGACCTCACTGCATATTACATCGACACAAGTCATCATAACACAACACATAGGCACGTGCTACTTGGAAGGTCGGAAGACAAAAGCCCTCAAATTGAAGTTACATCACTATGGGCCGAGGAAGCTCAAATGGCATCCAAATCGGGGAGAATCTTCATTAGAACAAAAACACAACTGCAGACCCTCACTTGCGAATATAGCAGCAACAGGCAATACTTTGGCTAATGCTGCCTTATGTAATAACTGTATATCACACAATGTGCTAATAATGCTAACCCAGACACCAGAGAATAGCAACTTTCTACACTTCAAATACTCAAAGTTTAGAAAGCTAGAAGCCTACACTACTACAGCTTCTTGATTCTAAATTAACCCCATTCACTGAACCGAAAGAATGCCAATATCCTACCATAATGTACTGTATTATAAGGACCACAGACCATCACAGGTCACAGCAAGACAGTGATATCATTTTTTTTATACTGATTAACTTTTCTACTGATCAAGCTAGTCATAGAAATATATAAACTAGTAATAGGTAAGACTAAACATTTCCCTGTTTATTTCTGACACAAATGCCATGCTAGGTAATTTGCGGTGATATCCTTGTTTCCTTCATTCTACTTCAGGGTGTGTCTCGCTTCCTTTTGCAGCAGTTCTCCTTTGTCAAACAGCAAGTAATGGAAGATGGTGATAGAATATGAAATATAAAATTAAGCTTTGAAAATCATCTGTTTATAGAAAACTTACACGTGAACGAGGAACACATTATTATGTATATAACTTTATTCCAAGTTGTGTTTTTTTCGTATTGCCACACTGATCCACTTCAAGATGGTTTCAGTGCTGATCCTGCTACAGCCACACGCCAATGTATATATGATTGACTGCATGTATTCATAAGGGACCATATATTAGGTGCGACTCCTTTACACCGGTAGGGTTAAAGTCTTTAATACCCATCACGTGTTATGCTCTATTGTATGCTCGGAAGCCTCTAACGCACACCACTGAATTAGAACCTGAACCATGACATAAATGAAAGCTAATTATCAACGGTATATTGCTAACATTGCATCGGGTCTACTTGTCTCGGCTCTACGTTAAATGTATGTTGCTATCATGCTATGTTAATGAAATAAACGTACATAATACCGCGAGATCCGTCTTTCTCATATTCATACTTTACTACTCTGATAAAAAAGTTAAGCACGTTCTCTGCCAGGTTTTGTTGGAAGGCCAGTTGGTTTTAAACAGAAATGTAAAGGTAATTAATGTAAGGTTAACATATACGTGTCGGTATGCCATGAAGATGTACACATGTCGTGCTGGTCGAGCCAAATCTACGGTGCAGAAAGTATAGGCGTGCAGAAATTACTGCAGAAATAACTCCATTCACGACGCCGTAATAATAACGCCACTCAAATCGAGAATCGGCCTATAGGTTCTCATGACAAGTCAGTGTGCGCTCTGTCTAGGAAAAAGCCTGGGGTTATCGACGTCACAGGCAAAGACAAACACACGCACCCCGCCATAACCTCCTGCCTGCACCCACGCGCATGCACTCACTCCTCATCCAAGGGGCAGCCCCTTCATTCATGCAGAAAGTCACAACGGCCCGGGGCCCCCTCCATGTATCCCCCACTTGCCCCGAGCGCGGTAATGTGTATTGATGCTGAAAGGGCTGGTCTGGAACATCACACGTTCTGCTTAATGTACAATTTGAATGTTTCTCCTCCACTCTCGGCTTCTTTGATCGCGTTCCAATGTTCTTTGTATCATGGTCTCCTTAAAGACTAAGTAGCATCAAAAACTAAAGCAAACAGGCAAAGAAAGGTGTTTAACGAAAATAAAAAACGTAATAGTTATGCTAAGAAGAAGCGGCAACACTACAGTGAATGTGCCGCGTTTACAGTGTACACATGCGTGCAAAAATGGTGTTTGTGCACGATGTAGCACGACTAATTGTGGCCGAGGGCAGGAGCAACCTTCATAAGGCCTTCTGCCTGAGTAACTGTCTACTACCCACCCCTAAACCCCCTCTCCCGCCCCAACAAACACACAAGGGAAGCATTTCCTTCACTCATGTGGAAGGACACACGAACGCACAGGCAGCCTTCGCATATTCCGTGCATTCCTTCCTCCAGGTCTCTATGTCATGTTGGAAACAACTCTTTCATCGTCAAAATCTATCAACAGCGGAGTCTTACAGAGTAGATGTTTAGAAACAGAGAGGGAGACAGCAAGTCTGCATTACTATAAAGATCTAATCGATGCTGATTCTTCGTGAGCAAAGTAGAATGGATGAATAGGTTACTGGTTAAAATAAAGTAGGTGAACGTGTTCATTTATTTTATTAGACATCCGTTTAGTTATAATGCATTTTTATAACACATTTCTGACATTGGTAGTCCTGGCAGCCATGTGCGTTTCCGTCAGTAAAGGGAGAAAATCGGGCTTGAAATTCAGGTTCACTGGAACAATGAGCAATGCAGAAAGAAAAAATAATGAAAAGCGTTGAATTTGTTACGCAATTTTATGATATGAGCATTTGTATAGTGAATTTCTCCCATTGATTATTCTTTGAAGTTCTGTGGGCTTTCAGGAGAGTGCGCTTCGGCACACTTGTGGGTATTCTCGCTGGCCGGAGTAAGCAGCGACTCTTGAGGTCAGTCACATACAACACAATGCCCTGGAGACCCTGCCCTAAAATCACTTGTTTAAAATGAGTTTCCACTGCACACATGCTTTTTTATCTCTGGTGCAAAGAGCCTTGATGGTAGAGTTTTTAAATCGTGCATGGGGTCAGGGCTCCATGTTTCAAGTCCTCACCTATTACAAATCATTTTATCAAGTGACTGATGGCCCCATGTATTAAGCCTGAGTCGCAAATAGAGGAGGGTGCAAAGGCAAATTAATGGGGTGTACCGAGCCAGAGCAGAACCATGTAATCTGGCTTGCCTCTAAGAGTCTGTGCATGAGCCGAAACCTGAAAACGTTTGCCATGTATATTGTGCAACAACATGATGAGAACACATGATACAATCTCTTTAAAATTCAAGAAGGTGTGTTTCTTTAACTGCAGAAGCATTTCACCTTAGTATATCAGATTATATCACTGCATAGACAGATATTTATTAAAAGTGATAGTTTTAAGAAACATTCATGGCTCACCACCCAACGAAAATGCCATTAGTGAACTGAGGCAAGTCTGTATTCTAGTAAATCCTAAATGAGGCCTAGATTCTTATTATAGATGGAACATTCTATGAAATCAAATAAAAGAGGTGCTTTTACAGAGTAATAGTGAACTCAAGTATTTAAGAGCGCAATTTTGTAATGATAAAGAAAAAGGAGACCCTGTGAAATACAATATTGGCTTAGGATCACAAAATTTGAACATGCAGGTATTTATTCCAGGTTATCTGTTTCCACGTTTTGAAATTCAATCACCAGTTCGGAATCTCTGTCACTCTTTCTCGTTTACATTAGAGGTCATTGTTTTGTCTTTCATTCTTGCCTCACAACGAGAAAAAGTGACACAGAGATCACAGTCCCAACTCAGTGTCCCAGACCCAACTGCCAAACAGAGAAGGCATTTATTTGGGGAAGGGTCACACCCGAATCACCCCCCGAAGCTAGGCCCCTGGGAGTAAGGTTTACTGCATACTGTTGGTCATGATGCGCTGCAAATTAAGATTGAGTATGAAAGAAAGTGTGTCCAGGGGTAATGTATGGTGGATATTGGTCTTATCAGATAGGGGACATTCCCTTTTATTTATTGCAGCACCACTGGCTGTGTTATCTCCAGTTGGGAAAACTCAGTTTGAGGACTGTGCTTGTGAGCCGGTGAGCCATATGAACTTTTCTCGTTTTCCAAGGCAGGCAGTTGGCACTTTGCCGGGTGTTTTTTTTGGGAATATGCTGTTGGACAGCATCTCTTTCTCATCCACATGACTTTTGCTATTGATGTCATATACTTCTTCATTTAGTACTTTATCAGCTATGAAATTCTTAGCTAAATAGTTTCTATTTTCATGAAAGAGGAGTTTGCATTCTTGGAGGGATAATGGAAGGAGTGAACCTTACCTTGACACCCTTATTAAAAAAAGCTACATACTCAATGTATGCGCCATGGTTCTCCTTAATGAGGAGTGGTAATACATTAATGGCACATTTGTACAGTATTAATAAATGGAAATGCACAGAGGACTATTTACAAACTGGAACAACGCAATTCCTTGGAGCTGTTGCTGCAGCTCATGTGTATTCTAATAGGGTGAAGTAACATGTGTGGCTCCCAAATGTCACGATTGCCAACAAGTAGGCTTTTATATACGTTACAAGGCCCTGCAACATTTCTGTCCCAAAAGTAGAGAATTTCTACGAATTGTGTACTTACCCTTTCAAAACCTTCAATTTGAAACACTTTCCTTCACTATATCAGAGACTGGTAGGTAATCCACCTGATTAATAGAAATAATGTATATGGAGACAATCTGCTTGTCAGAATCCCTTTCAGAGGGCTCTGTGTAAAGCAGGAGGTACTGGACCTGATCAAGGGGGTTGAGGCCTTTTACTACTGAAGTCCTGGGGCCCAAACTACTATGGCTCCTGATCAACTGCGCCAAGTACTAGCCCTTGACTTTCAGTGCTAGAGTGGGTACATGGGTATAAGACTCAATATGCATTTAGTAACCTCAGTAAATGAATGTCCCGCCATATACTTGCTCTTATGACCAAAGTATTACTTAAATATGAACAGAAAGTGAAATACATCACACACAAACAAGATACACAATCTTTGTGAGGGTGAGGCTGGCACTCTAGTACTGTACATGTAAGGTCCTGAGACCCTCTTATTAGTAATTAATCTTTATTGTGTGGATAGTTATAAACCATTACAATTTTGATAAGAACACAGGTAAGTTAAAATATAGCATAAGAATTGGGAACATAGGCATTTGACATCATGGCAGGAAAGCTAATGTGCAAAAAGAAATAGGTCTGCCAACCTAAAAGTAAAAACCTTACAAATAACTTTGCGATCATATCAAGTCGTCATAAGAATAAAAGACTGCCAGGGTAATGCCAGTACTTTTCTGGCATTTAAAATAAACAAGTTAAAAAGATAAATAAAAAGAGTATATAGATTCACAGCAAAGTGCTAGTGTGGGGGTGATAGTAGCAATTTTTCACAGTCAATCTAGAATATTCGGCCGGGGTGGGAACAGGTCGGTTGTAGCAGATTTTCACAGGCAATCTGATGCATCCAACCGGTGGTCTGTTCCATAGGGAACTATGTGCACTTAACACCCTCTACTATAAAAAATAAAAACTCAGTGCAGGGGGGTGAGGTGGAGGGATCGGTTGAGAGATACAGTCTTGCAGCATCCAGTGGCAAAGCTTTCATAAGAACACATTTTATTGAATAAGCTACAGGCCCCTCAAAGGCACATGCAGCGGTGACACTCTTCCAACCGCTGAAACCACTTTAGAGACTTGGAGCCAGATAAGGATTCATTATAAGTAAGGGACCAGGGTCACATGGCAAAACCCTTGATCAGCTCAGTTTATTGATGGCTAAAGCAAAAAACTGGGCAGCAAAATATATAGGGTGGTATTGCCTGGGTTTAGGGAAGCAATATTGCCTGCTGGCATGACTGAACTCCCTGATCATTCCACTCTCACTTCAGGAGGGAGTTGTGTTCCTCTAGACGGGCTGAGCAAAGGGAGATGATGTGTTCAAAAAGTTCCTCACACATAGCACAGCCCCTGCATGTTGTTCCTTCTGAGGGCCAGTGCCAGCTGGCAATGTGTTTTTAAAAAAGGCCATTCACAAAGCTTGAGAGCCATGAACTTGCCTTCTGGAGTTTAGAGTAGGTTTAAGACAGGTAGTATGAAGGGGAAGGAGACTGATAGGAATCGATGACTGCTCAAGCCTGCTTCCGCTTAGCTAGAGCGGCCCTGCCAGAGTGATATGATTAAAGCGTACACATTTGTTAATGCATTGCTTAAAGGTGGATTGACTCAGGTTGGAATCCCAAAGCTCTCTCTTGTCCAAGGTGTTTAGGCAGGCCTCAAGTAGCTGGCGGTGCAGTTGCCTAAGGCTGCCAGTTTTAATCTTGCCCCATATTAGCGTCTCTAAGCAGTCACCTCTAGCAGCCCTGAATTTGTGGCACAAATTTAGAAAGCCACTGGTCATAAACGCCCCGTTCCAGCCTGATCTGGGTGGCAGAAGAGGATCTCGGTAGGCGGAGAATGCCTTTATATATCCTTGTAACAAATCTGTTTAGCAGTTGGAAATCTTTTCTCAGTAGAATTTCAGTACCATAAAAATCCTTTTTGCACTCCTAACTTCCAGGGGGAGGAATGGCTTGGCCCTCGCATCGTGTTTGATCATTTTGACAGAGTCATCTGGAGGGTCAGGGCCTTTGTTTCAACTTCCTTTTGTTGCCGAGTGAGGGAGCCTCTTGCGTCGAGGAGGACCCCGAGGTATTTGCATGTGTGATACTTTGTGATCTTATTGTCTTTGTAGAACCAGCCACCACTCTGGTTAGATTTCCTTCCAAGTTTTACAATTTTTGTTTTCTTTAGGTTGACCTCCAAGCTATTGGAGAAGGTGTAGGAGTGCAGCAGGTTTAACAACCACTCTAACCCTTCTCTCGTATAGCTGAATAGGGTTAGCTCATCTGTGTCATGTGAGTAAAGCAGGTTGCTGAAGTATTCCCCACCAATCTTCCAGAAGTGGCTGTTCATGGTGTAAAGAGTTTTAGACCGATTAGAGATAAAGGGGTTGAAAAGGAGGGGGGCTAGCACACACCCGTGCTTACCCCCCACGTGATAGGGGTTTTTCTTGACACACAGGCACCATCACCCAGTTTAATGCGGATCCAGGTATTAGCGTGTAGCTGGATGATGGGCTCCAGTAGTTTGGATGGGCTGTCCAAATTCTTTAGTTTTGACCAGAGTGCCCCCCTTAGCCAACAGTAATGCGCCACCTTGAAATCTCCAAAGTAGCAATGCAACAAGGTGTGTGAGGTGATTGCTTAGTTCCATAGGATGGATATGGCTAGCAAGTTGAATAGTGTGCCCGATTTTGCCATAAAACTTGTTTTCGTTCTTCGGGATGAGCCCCCTCATATCCAACAATTGCTGCAGGTCCTTCAGCAATAGACTGGCATGAAATGTTGCTACATTGTCCAGATGTGCAATCAGTCTATAGTTGCTGGGATATGATTTACAGCATCCTTTGTAGATGGGTAGTAATGATAGCCCCACGCATGACTCTGGAATTGATGAGCTCCTCAGGAGTAATAAAAAAGCGATGAGAGCTTGCCTGCCCAGAAAGGAATGTCCTCTTTGATAGGGACTTGGGGGAGGCAGTTGGGTCCAGGGGCCCATCTGTCTTGGCCTTTGACATAACCTGTTGCAACTGGCTGAACCGAGATGGTGAATCCGTGGGAAAGGTGATAGGCAGTGTAGATCTTGACGATTGGCTAATGTGATGGTTATGTCTGGGCTGGGGAGACCCCCGTAAGTTTGACAATCTAAGTCACCGCTCAGAGTGAAATGCCTGGTGAGGAAAGATGACCATTCGGATTCAGTGAGGTTCGCACAGCTGGTCCTACCGGCCCGTTCACTTGCCTGTTTACCAGAATGTCCTTGAGTTGGTTTTCTTGCTCTCACATTAAAGAATCGGCCAGAAGTGGTTTAAGTGACTTGACTTCTCTGCCTGAAAACCTTGCTTGTTTGGGCAAGCTTATATGCTAGAATTAGCTCTTTGTTCCTGTTTTTTTTAAACTCCTCTCACAGCAGTATTGTGGGCTTTCTATAAACATTGAATCTCTATTGTAGGGAGAAATGACTTTGTGTTGTAATACGACTGGGTGGTGTTTGCAGCAGAATGTTGGAATTTTACAAGTAGTCGTGTGATGAAGTTTGTCCACTCATCGATCAGTGAGTTTTCACCTAAGTCTACCCCTATGATATGATGGATCTTGTACATTCAGCCATCATTTTGCCACTGATGTCATCTCTCCATTTAAGGCGCCCGAGATTGTTGGTGTAGATGCCCTTGCTCATAATACATGCTGAGGTGTGATAAGACAGGTTGGGATTTATTCTTGTGATCTGAGGGCAGTGGTCACTCCCAGTGTGCAGAGCTAAGAGGCAGATTTCCACTGAGGAAAACATTTCCTCATGGTGTTGTCAAAATAGGTATGATTTTGTTCTATCAGTTCTTGACCAATTGGGGGGCAAGTCCTATGAGAAGAATCCATTTAGTACTTTGAAGCCCACGTTGCTGAGCTGCAGGACCAGGAGTTCCCCTTGTGAGCTTTGTAAGCAACTTTTAGGCATGGTTTGTTCGACGATGTTCTGAGTGAACTCAGGGGAGTTCTCAACATTGCCCTCGTAATGATCTTAGAAAAGGTTTGTGTTAAAATTACCAGTTAGCATGCAGCCAGCTATGGGACAGCCGGGGTCGGTAGTGGGAGTACCTGCCGGGCGGTGACGTGGGGAGGAGGAGGGGCAGGATGGGGGGTAGTAATCTATGGATTATTGAGCTTTACATGTAAGTAAACAAATAAATAAATTAAACGAATTTCGCTGCGCGCATTGCATCCCATTTGGGGATGCAGTGCACGCAATGAAATTCGTTTTATTTATTTATATGTTTACTTACCTGTAAAGCTTCGTAATCCATAGATTACTACCCCCCCACCCTGCCCCTCCTCCTCCCCACGTCACCGTCCGGCAGGTACTCCCACCACCGACCGCGGCTGCTGTGGGATGATCCATGGCCAGGTCATCCAGGACTGATGTTAACTGGTAAATTATTTACCTTTTCTACCTTGCACTTGGGTTGCTGTAGATGTTCAACAACAAGAGGGAGCACTGTTGTTTCCAGTGGGAAATTTGTTTTCCTTGTAACCAGTTCTCTTTAAGTAACATCGGTTCGGTTTTCACCTGCAGTTTTACAGAGATGTAGAGCCACAGACCACCCTTTGATCTACCATACTTCTGTTCACTGGAAGCCGGTTTACAGTGCTCGACAAAACCAGTAATAGGATGACTGTTACAGGATGTTATGTTTCCTGAAAGGCAATAATTTCAAAGCCAATCAAAAAGGCTGTGAGGGGGGGGAGTGGCTTGACCGGCGATGTGAGCAGACGCACGACTGCGGAGCTCCCGCCGCCGTTGGGCCTATCTTTGGCAATCAAAGCGGATTTCAGGGTGTCCAGACCCGCCACACACCTCCCCGGTGCCCCTGACCAGCTGGGCAGTACTTTTAGGTGTGAAACCTCCGTGCTCCGCCTGGTGGAAGGCAGAAACGAGCGATCGGCTCACTCCGGGCGGGACCGGCCGGTCCGTCCCCCATCTTGCAACCCTGCAGGGAGCGGCCTACTACGGAGCCTAGCGGACACTGGGACCATCGGCGGCCACTGGCTGGGGCTACCCCCGCCCTCCCCACACGGAGAGACTACCGCGCCCTCACCTGTGGCCGCTGCGGTGAGACGGGGTGATTGGGCTGGGACCCCTGAGCAGCTTCTGTGTCTGGTGCGCTCCGGCTCCCGCGTTTCGGGGCGGAGCTGGGAGGCAGCGGGGCCCGCTACCTGGTCCCAACGAGGGTCGGAGGCACTTCTTATCTCGCCTCCCCAGCGTGCTGCAGAGGGGAAGCGGTACTGCAGAACTGCGGCAGGGAAGATCGGAGCGGAGCTCTGGTGCGGACGGTGCCCCTGGGGCACTTTGAAAAGCGGACGGCGCCAGCCAAGCTACGACCCGCGCGAAGGCACCGTGTCAGCGCGACACTACAGCGGCTCCTCCCTGGGGGTGAGTGAAGGCTTGGGACTGCTGTGGGTGGCACTGTCTGGTGCTGCCCCCCCCCCCCCTAGGGAGATAGTGACCTCCTCTGACTACGAGCGCTGCGTGGGTCCCCACTGCTGAGAGGGGTCTGTTCCCTGGCCTGACCGGCCTCCTATCCCTGAGGCATACGGAAGGACTGATTCACGTCGGTGCGTTTGAAAGTGAGGTACTGTGATCTGGAGATCCCTGGGCTGCCTGCTCTGCCACGGGGGGTGTGTGCTGGGAGATCCTTGCTGCGGGGAGTGACGGTACGGAGCCCGGAACCCCTGGATGCGTTGAGACTTCGCGCCGGTGCTCCCCCCCACCCCCCCTCCTACCTTCGCTCGCGCGGCCTACATCGGGCAAGGGCCCTGGCACGGCCTAGGCGGCACTCTTTGGCCCGCGCGGAGGATGACACGCACGAACAGGAACAGCAAGGCGGAACCAGCGCCGACCCCCAAGGGGAACCCGGTGACGGCCATGTGGGGCAGGGTGGGGGTGCCAGCGGCCAGTGGAGGCCCCCTGCGGAGATGGCGGATTCCCCCCCGGTCACACAAGCGTTCATGGCCCCCTTCATGACTGACCTTAAGGCTGAGATCGGATCCCTGAGGACGGAGGTCCACTCCTGCGTCACTGAGCTCCGGAAGGAAGTCACGGAACTGGGGGACCGCGTGGACAGCTTGGAGAGAACCGCGGACACGCGCACCGAGGACCAGGAACATCTATGGCAGCGCGTAGCGGCCTTGGAGGAACAAAATATTGAACTCCAAATCAAGCAGGAAGACTTAGAGAATCGGGGTCGACGAAACAACCTCCGCATCCGCGGCGTGCCACTCGGAGAAGAAGGGGAGGACGTAATGGACTTTGTGGCACAACTCCTCCACGAGGTGCGGGGCGATGAGGATGTATCACCTCCCACACTAGACCGGGCTCATCGGGTGGCGGCGCCTGCGGGGAGATCAGGGCTTCTCCCGGACATCATCACGCGGGTGCATTTCTTTGTGGAGAAGGAGGAGATCTGGAAGCGTGCTCGAGACAAGCCGGACCTGCAGTACAAGGGCCATAAGATTCAGCTCTTCCAAGACTTAGCGCCCAACACCCTGAAGCGACGACGCGCTTTTCGCCCAGTAACGGAGAAGCTGCGGTCCATGAACATCTCATATCAGTGGGGCCACCCCTTTGCACTTATCTTTCAATGGGAGGGGAAGCGTAAATCCTTGCGGTCCTACAACGAGGCGGCGCGGCTCCTCAACATTGCAGGCTCTCCTCCGGGGAGCCCCTCTAGACACCCTCCAAGCAAGAGGACACCGCTTGCCCCGGACTGGACCACAGTGCCAAGGAGACAGCGAGCGTCGCCTGTTGACGCACCGACAACCAGCCAAGCCAGACAGGATGTCATCGCCCACATTAGAGCGCTAGAGGAAGCGGAGATCGACCATGCGGGACGCTCCCCTGCGGAGCGGCCCTCTACACCGTGAGATGGACAGCACACATGTGACATGCTACTCGAGGTACTGTTCCCTTATACCCCTCCGGAGGGCAGGGGATGGTTGTGGGGCGGGAGGGAAGTTGCTTGGACTCCTGATCCCCTTGTGCTGGGCCTAGGAGGGTGGGGGCTCCATGCCTCCTAGTATTTCTGGCCAGTCATGTCCCACCAGAACTGTCTCCTGGGGAGTGACATCCCGATGGACATTCAAACCTGTGGGTGTAGGATGCCCTACTTTGGGGACAGTGTAATTTGGCCCAGTTGGCCACACCTTAACGGCCTAGGCCGTCAGCCCTACAGGCTGCTGAAAGTTTGGCTTCTTCGTTTGACTTTCTTTTTTCTCTTTTTTCTCTCTTTCCTTCCTTTTTCTGTCTATTCTGAGGGGCTGGAGGTGGGGGGTGGTGGGATGGGTGGAGGTGGGCCCTCTGGGTGGGGCTCAGGGCCGGTGGGTGCTCTGCTGCGCGTAGCTTTGCGTACCAACCTCAGGGACCCCCAAGATGATGAGTGATATAGCCAGACCCCTTAAGATTTTATCACTCAATGTTAAAGGCCTTAATTCACCTAATAAGCGCCAACAGCTCTGGCACTATTTCCTGCAACATGACCCAGACATCATTTTCATACAGGACACCCACCTTCTCCAGGCAGATACAAGGCGCATGGCGCACCCTAGGTACCCCCTCCAATACTGGGCTACTGCGGATACAAAAACGGCAGGGGTGGCAATTTTGTGCAAAGCTGGCATCAGGCGGGGTTCTGACAAGCTCTTCCGGGGTGGTGACGGTCGCTTCCTCAAGGTGTCGGTCGAGGTGGGTTCCCGCCGTCTTACGCTGTGCAATGTGTATGCGCCCAATCTGGCACAGGATCGCTTCCTTCGGGATCTTCTGCGTGCTCACGTCCTCCGGGGTGGACCCTCGATTATTCTAGGGGGCGACCTTAACCTGGTATGGTGCCCTACGATGGACCGAAGTGCGAGCTCCTTTCATGGAGCAGGGGCGATGTCCTCGGCTCTACGCAAACAGATAAGCGATTTGGGTCTCTTCGACGCGTGGCGCTACTTCTCCCCCGAAAAAAGGGAATACTCTTTTTATTCTGGTGCTCACCGCTCTTATTCCCGCATCGATCATATGTTCGTATCTCACGATTTGCTTTGTGATGTGATGGATGTGGAAATGTCGGACATATCCATTTCGGACCATGCACATGTGGAGCTGCTTCTTAGAGATCCGCGGAGCGGCCCTCCTAGGGAACGGAAATGGCATCTGCCCCCATACCTCCTCAGAGATGCTGCGCCGGTTGACGACATCCGCATGGCCATTACCTCCTACTTTGAGTTCAACGATCTGCCGGAAACGCCGTTCCCGGTGGTGTGGGACGCCTTTAAGGCTACGATTCGGGGACATATCACCTCCCTCGAGATTGCGAGGGCACGGGAGAGGAGAGCAGTGGAGGAGGGCCTGGTGACGGATCTGCGGGCAGCGGAGGCACAGAATCAAGAGGAGTCCACTCTAAGGACGAGGAGACGCCTGGCTAATCTGCGGGGGCAATTGCGCATGCTACGGGCGAATCGGGCGGAGAAAGCTCTCTTAGCACTAAAGCGCTTGCACTTTGACGGGGGGGATAAAGTGGGGAAACTTTTGGTGAGACGACTGAGGGTCAAGGCGGCCAGATCCCACATCGCAAACGTGATGCTCCCAGACGGGTCCCGGGCGACGGCGATGGAGACTAAAATGAAGGCGTTCCGAGACTACTACGCCTCCTTGTACGCGGCGGCTCCACCGGCCCCTACCCAGTCAGAGGAGGTTCTGGAGCATTATGGCGGGACGCGCTTACATTCCGAAGCGGCGGACAGGTTAGAAGAGCCACTCTCGCTTGCTGAGGTGACTGAGGCCATCAAAGATCTGAATTTGGGGAAGACGCCTGGCCCGGACGGCTTGCCGCTCTCCTTTTACCGCCTTTTTCAGGGGCAATTAAGTCCTTATCTTCTCAGACTCTTTGCCTCCTTCGATAATGGCCAGGGTCCCTCCCCGGACATGGGAATGGCCGAAATAGCTCTAGTCCCTAAGCCTGGGAAAGATCCGGCGCTCTGCTCGTCCTATCGCCCGATTGCGCTGCTTAATACTGATTTTAAAATTTACATGAAGGTGCTGGCTAAACGACTTGATCCCCACATGCCGGACCTTGTTGACCCTGATCAAGTGGGCTTCATTCGGGGCCGTCAAGGGGCAGATAATGTGCGGAGATTGGCGCACTTGGTGGGGAAGGTGCATCACTGGCATATTCCGGCATGCCTCCTGTCATTGGACGCTGAGAAAGCGTTTGATCGCGTGGACTGGGGGTTCCTCCAAGCGGTCCTCTGTAAGATGGGGCTCGGCCCAAAGATGATTGCCAGGATCATGGCACCTTATGTTGCGCCGCGGGCACGGGTCAGGGTGAATGGGAGATTGACAGAACCGTTCGCCATTGGCAGAGGGACGAGGCAGGGCTGCCCTCTTTCGCCACTGCTGTTCGCCCTGGCGATTGAGCCGCTGGCGGATTTGATCAGGCGAAACCCAGACATTCGCGGCGTTCAGATGGGGGGGCAAGTCCATAAGGTGGCGCTATATGCGGACGACCTCATCCTCACTCTCACGGAGCCCCGACAGTCCTTACCGGCGCTCCATGCAGTGCTCTGCTCCTTCGAAGGCGCCTCCGGCTTGAAAATTAATCACGATAAGTCATGGGTACTTAACCTTACGATCCCTCAGGCCGATATTCCTCCCCTGGAGCGACTGTGCCCCTACCGATGGACGGACCAACATATCCGATACCTCGGTCTCTCCCTGACTCCCTCATTGGAGGGTTGGTCGGCACTCAATTGGGCGGAATGCCGCAAATCTGTCCTCACTGATCTGCAGCGGTGGAAGCCCCTTATCCCCTCTTGGCTGGGTAGATTGAACGCGATCAAAATGTCTATACTACCCAAAATACTCTACCTGTTTCAATGCCTTCCTACGCCTATCCCACTGCCGAAGATTAGAGCCTTGCAAAGGGACTGTACTAAATTCATTTGGGGGGGCAAGAGACCCCGCTTCTCTCAGGCACTCCTTATGGCCCCGCGAGATCGTGGAGGACTGGGATGCCCGAATCTGGTGGACTATTATTGGGCCGCTCACTTGCGGTTTGTGATTGAGTGGGGTATTAGGCGGAGTGAGAAGGGGTGGCTACATCTGGATCGGGCGGTCACAGGTCGCACCATCTGGAATCTGGCCTGGACCCATAGGGCGGGACGGTCCCCTAGTGCTTATTTGGCGATCCCCACGAGGACGGTTCTGAACGTGTGGGACAAGGTGGCGGTACGGAAAGGCCTGACGACTTTCCCCTCACCACACACCCCCATAGAGGATAACCCATGGTTCCCGCCGGCCAACCGCACACCCGCCTTTCGCAGGTGGACGCGAGAGGACTGCAAAGTCCTTACGGATCTCTTTGATGGAAGCTCCGTCAAGTCCTTTGCCCACTGTCGGGAGGAGTTCCATCTTCCCCCAGAGGCCGAATTGCAGTTTCTACAGCTGCGTCATTGGGCCTTATCGGATGCGGTATACCCAGGGGCCACCCGGGCCTTCACCCCGTTCGAGCGACTAGCCCGCTCGGGTGCGGGCACGACTGGCCTTATATCTAAAATCTACTGAATTCTGCAACATCCACATACTCCCCCTGCTCACCCGTATCAGCGGCATTGGCAGGAGACTCTGGGCACTGATATCGATCATGCACAATGGACCCGCCTCTGGAGGGATGTCCCTAAGATATATCGCAGCGTGCCACAGCAAGAAAACGCGTATAAAGTAATGACGCAGTGGTACTACACGCCACAGCGCCTGCACAGGATGTTCCCCTCTGTGCCGCCCGATTGCTGGAGGTGCCATCATGTGCCTGGAGACTTCTTACACATCTGGTGGACTTGCCCCGTGATCGCTATCTTTTGGAAGGAGGTGCTGAGCCACATTCGGGGGGTGCTGGGATTTCCTCTGCCTGATGCTGCTAGTACAATATTGCTGGGGATCAAACCTGTCCACTTGCTGGCCCTGACCCGCAGTGACTGGACCATAGCGATGCAAATGTTGGGTGCCACCAGGCAACTTATTGCCCTGTATTGGAAGAAGGTGGAGGCTCCCCCTCTAGCTATATGGTTTGGCAGATTGTGGCAGGTCATCACTATGGAACTACTCTCGGCTAGGCTACAATCTCGCACGACCCGCTTTGATAAGGTTTGGCGACCACTAGTGACTTACCTTTGCAGGAGCGAATATGCTAGGAATATGCCCCCGGCGCTGCGAGCATTGCAACTGGTGGAGGATGCGGTGCTCCCCTTTACCCCTCGTAACCTGTGACACGGGAATGGGCTTTCTGTTGGATGCTCCGATGACTGCGCCCCCCCCCTCTCCGGGCTCTCCCGCCCTCGCTGCTCTGGCTGTCCCCCCTAGCTCCCTCTGCTCTTCTTCTTTGTTCCCTCTAATCTTTGTCTCTACTCTTTTCGCTGCCTTCTGATAGGCTTCTGGTTGAGTGTTGGGCCCCTAAGGCCTGTTGTTTGTTTCTGTTTGTATTGTTCATATTTGCCCCCCTCTCGGGATGATGTATAAGGCGGGGTATCACTGGGGAGTGCTGGACTGCGCTTATGGACCCCCCTTTTGAGCGACTTACTGAGGATCTGGACTGACCTTGATGTACATGTCGACGAGTATGATCGGGGGTACCAACCCACACAGAGTCCGCACAGAGTCCACACCACGAGTTATATAACGCGGCCGGCCCCATGGGGGTTGTAGGCTTATCGCTGTGTCAAAGTGACCCTTTTATTATGTGTGTCTCGGAATGAGACTTAATAAAAAGATGTTGAAACAACAAAAAAGGCTGTGAGGTCGGAGGACTGTAGTTTCTGCGAGACCCAGCTGATGTTCCAGGAGTACAAAGGTAGAGATAATGGTGCAGGACGTTAAGACACTAATGTCTTGATTCAGTCTGAGCGCCTACAGGACAGAGCTTACAGCAGCCAATTCCATTTGTTTCTTAAGAGGCCGTTTGTCGTGACTCTTTGATCACTAGAGGTTGAGATGGTACAGCCCAGGGCATTTTTAGGATTTAGGATGGCTCTTTCTTGGGAATCTCTGTGAGTGTCTGGGGTCTTGCATGTGCCAAGGGGTAGGCAGTTACTTTAAAGAAACATATCTTGTCTATTAAAGGCAATGGCTTTAGATCGAATTGACAGTGCCAAAGTCACTGATGTGAAGGTCTCCAACGTGGGTTCTGAAATTTGAGGGCCCCTGGGAGCAAAGAATTCGATTAATATGATGTTCTGTGACTGCAGATAGCTGAACTCAGGGATGGCCTTCAGTAGCCTTAAAAGGTTTACACTGTTTACAACATAATGAGGGCCTTGTGTGTGATATTCCGGGATAAACAACAGTTTGGCACTTGAGAGTTGCAGGACTGCTTGTTTTGCCAGTCCATGTCTTCTAGAAGGGCTCTGGGAGACCTGTACAGAGGTTGGCACAGAGGGAACTCCATGAGAGCCCTCCCCCAGCATGAAGGAGGATCAGTATTGTGAGTTGCTGCCAGCGGTGGGTGCGAGGTACCCCCTGGTCCTTACGATCGTGACTCGAGTGGATTCACTGTTAACCTGGGCAAAGGGCCCAGGTGGGTAAACAGGAGATACTAGATTTGGCATCACCTGGCAGTCTCTGGGATCCCAGCACCCCCCCTGCACCCAACTGGTTGTCCCTTGATGTTAAGTCTTCAAAGCATGAGCCAATTTGTCTTGCGGGTCTGCATAACCCGATGCCGGAGGAACCTGGCAAATGATTTAAGCCAACAGGCTCTGAGCTTTCAGTTTAAGCCGGTGTTGAGACATGTGTTAAGTGGTTGGGGCTCCTTTCTTCCTCATTGGGCAAGGGGTCCTTGTTCTTTTTTGGAGAACAGCAGAAACAAATTGTGTGTGGTGGAAGAGGAGTTACTGCAGATTTTGATCCACTGCTTCTGGCGTAGTTTCCTTTTCCTCCTGCTAAGAGGACGTGTGGGCTGGGTTGCATCTAAGTCAATAATTCCAGGTATTGGCTGATGCATCAGAGTGGAAATGGCTGCCTAAGTGGGCAAAAGTGGTGGAGCCTGCCTGCTCAGAACTCAAACTTATTGACAGAATATGCCCATTTGATGAAGGGGAAGTAAGGTCTTCATGAGCACAGAAAGAATTTGCATTTATGGGCCCATTGACACAATGTTCACATCTGGGGGTTGTTTGAAAGGGGCTTCAGAGGATTGATGAGAAGTTACTTATACCAGTAGTTGACATTGCCATTAGCCCACGATGAGCCCTTTGATCTCCATTAAAACAGCATTGAGGAAGGTTAGAAGTGAAGACAGATTGTCTATGATAGGGGAGCAACAGCAAATGGTCTGAACAATACTGGCAGTGGATTGTGCTCTAGGGATTAACTTTTTTATTTGAAATCATGTTTTATTATTTTTAGAATACAATGATTATAGACATTATAGAATACTTCACCTACATCCACTGGCCAGTGAGGACCAAGAAAAAGCAGGGAGAGTGATTAAAGAGAAGAGAAGGAAATGAATGTGAATAGTGCACAGCTACATGGTTCCATGCGGGAACAAATGTTATGGTGGTAAGGCCTTTTATCCGGTGCAGTTGTCTGTTGGCAAAAGGCACAGCATGGGTAGTTGGCTGAGCATGTCTCTGAATTCCTCTGCAAGGTATTATATGCAGGGTCCCCAGGTTTTATCCAATGGGGCAGTCGATTCTCAGAGACTGATGTGAGTTTTTCCATGCCCAATAAGTCCCAGAGCTTACGGAGCCAATCAATGTGAATTGGTAGTTTGATTGTACCCCATCGGGCAAGGAGAGCTTGTTTGGCAGCGCATAATGCTAATGTGATTGCCCAGCCCCTCCCAGACTTCAATTGATAGGTCAAGTCATTGGAAAGACCCAAGAGCACATAGCTCGGGAATCTGGGAATTGTAGTAATATAAATTTTTGTCAATGGCATCTAGTATGTCCCTCTAATAAGTGTGTTTATGGGGGCAATGCCACAAAAGATGAGTCCAAGTCCCTATGACACCACATCCTCTCCAACATGTTGGATCACCCCCACCCCCGCTTTCACTGTGCCGTATGCTCAGGGGTATAGTTCCAGTAGTGTATCAATGAAGATGTTTACCCTTACTGGTGGCCCTATGTGCCGAAGTATTAGCTACCTTTTGCCTGCCCATATGTAACTCTCCATGAGGTGTTATAATTTGATTAGAATTTGTGGAATAGGCAACAGTAGCAGGGCTTGCGTAGTGTACACGATCCAAGAGAGGAGATTAATTTTAACTACCATCAGCTGCCCTATCCGGGATATATTTCTACCATGTCTTTAATTCCATGTGTGTGGTTGCAAGGAGAAGACCATAATTACTGTTTACTGTCTGACATAGGAAAAGTGTTGGATATCGAAGGGGTAAAAATGACTATTCCCACTCCAGTGAGTGCAACAGTAGGGAAAGTGTTGGATCGCGGAGGGGTAAAAATTACTATTATTATTATTAAGGAAATTTCTAAAGCGCCTGGTTACGCGCACCGGCGTGTCCCCGCCCTATGATGAGAGATAGCGAAGAGGCCTAACTAGAGCTACTACACAAGTGTTGAGCGGAACAAATAGGTTTTAAGAGCTCTTCGGAACTTAGCCTCTGAAGGTTCCAGACGCAGCTCCAGCGGGAGCTTGTTCCAACTCTTGGCTGCAAGGTGTCTAAATGATCTGCCACCCATGCGCGCCTTGTTAATTTTGGGGACAGCTACCAAGCCAACACCAGTGGATCCAAGTATCCGCTTTGGTCTGTATGGTGTGATAAGGCTCAGTAAGGGGCTAGGCGCCTTGCTCCCAATAATGCGGTGACATGTGCATAGTCCCTTAAATGCAATCCTCTCCCTGACAGGAAGCCAGTGGAGAGCCGCCAAGGCAGCTTTGGAGGCTGCTCTTCTAGGGAGCCTCAGCACCAGCCGGGCTGCGGCATTCTGTAACACCTGAAGGTGGTTCAGACTTTTGACCGTAGCCCCCAGATAGAGAAGGTTAGCATAGTCTAGTCGCGAGGTTAAAAGGGCGTGCACCAGCGTCCGCCTAGCACTGACACGGAGCAATGTCCAAGATCTTCCGCAGGTTTTTAAGGACGCCAACACACATCCCTACCACACAACCAATCTGGGGAGTGAATGAAAGATCTGAGTTAAACATTACCCCGAGATTTTTTGCCTGCTGACAAGGCACAGGAGTAATGCCAAGGCATGCAGGCCACCACGCCGAGGACCATAACTCCTCCCTTGTTCAGACACTGTAGCAAGGTGAAATGTGCTACAGTGTCGAACTCAACGCTCAAGTCAAGTAAGATGAGGGCCATCGTCTGCCCTTCATCTACCCCTTGCCTGATGGTTTCAGTGGCCATAAGCAGCGCCGACTCAGTAGAGTGGCGAGGTCGAAAGCCAAACTGAGTTGGATGAAGCAGGCTGGCCTTCTCCACATGGGCCATCAACAGAAGATTGGCCACCTTCTTTGCCACTTTGGCCAGGTAGGGTAGAAGAGAGATAGGGCGGAGATTGTCCAATCTTTCCCAGCTTATAATTAACTTTTTTTGAAGCGGGAGTACCACTGCTTGCTTCCATCTATCAGGTACGGTATGAGTCCTGAACGATAGATCAAGGACATCCCTAATATAGGGCTCCAGGATCTCAATACTCCCCACAAGCAGTTTAGGCGAAGCCGGGTCGCGAGGGGAACCTGACTTGATGGAGCAGCATATCTGCAGCAGGCTGTCTGGGGGTAGAGTGAGAAAGTTCTCCAGACTATTTTCACCCACAGCATCCTGTTCAATCTCTCTAAAATCCGAACCCCTTCTGTCTCCTCCCGAGAAAGTGGAGTATATAGCAGCCACCTTTTCAGAGAAGAAAGTAGCAATACGATTACATGATTCCTCTGAGACACTCAACGGATCAACAAATGATTCACGGAGAGAGATTTCTTTATAGATCCCAAATAACTCTTTAGTAGAATTTTCAGCTTCCCCTATTTTTCCTGCAAAATAGGTGGCCTTGGAGCGCCTAATTAATCTATGATAATCTCTCCGTTTAGCCTTAGACTCCTGTTTAGCCTGATCAAGAAAGGCCACCCTCCACCGCCTTTCGAGTTGTTTACATTCCACCTTAGCTCGGCGGAGTTCATTGCTAAACCAGGGGGCAGATTTCTGAGGTCTACTACAAGGGTTATTTAAACACAAAGGAGCAGTATCGTTCAGAGCCTCATTGATACGACCTTCCAGTCTATGAAATGAAATGAAATGAAAAATTACATTTCTATAGCGCATAACTACCCGGAGGCCTCGCAGCGCTTCTATCGGATGCAGAGTTAGCATCCTGACCTCCCAGTCTACCTCCTTTGACCAGGGCAATATCAAACTTGGCTTTAGAAAAAGCTGCCCATTTACGACTGGGGTATTTTGGATTGGCCCGCTCTTGTGTGTTAGTTGCCGGGACACTTATGACAAAGGGCACCAGAAAATGATCGGACCAGGGAATCGGTATAGGGGTATTTACTTCGATTTCCTCCCAGTTGGCAAAGAAAGGGTCCAGTAGGTGGCCCTTTTGATGGGTGGGGGCCTGAGATCTAAGGTGGAGTTGGAGAGCATGTAATTCCTGACAGAAGTAAGTAGCTCCCTTGTCCCGTGGATCATTCAAATGGATGTTAAGGTCACCCAATAGCAAAAACTTGTCCCTACCAAGGGCCGCTTCCGTTATACTTTCCATCAAACTGGTGGTAAAACGGGTGAAAGGGCCCGGAGAGCGATATACCAGGAGGTCCTTCACCGTGTTACCTGCATTAACCCTTATGGAAAAGGCTCCTGCCTCACTGTCAACAGTAGTGAGAGATTCCAGTTGACAGCATAGCGGTAGTTTAGATATTATGGCTATTCCACCGCCACTCCCCAAGGCTCTATCCAACCTCACCATAGTATATCCTTCCGGAAGGGAAGCAACTACATCTGACTCTGAGTTAGAATCAAGCCACGTTTCGGTGAGGAATAGAAGATCGAATTTCATGTCAATAAGCAAATCATATTTATCCAACTTATGCTTACGCATGGATCTAGCATTCAATAATCCGCATGTGAGCCTCATAACTGAAGCCTTCTGAGTGTCTCTAATACGCCAGCTATATTGGCACTCTTTGCAGCTGTTATCCTCGTCAGCCTTCAAACTATGAAGGCAAGCCTTAGCGGTCTTAGGACATAGTGCGCGGAGTTGACACGCACTCCATCGTATTATTGCCCCATTTTGTCAAGGGGTTATGGCCCCTGCCCCCGTCCGGCCGCGGACGGGCGCAGACGGGCTTGCCTTTGGCGTGCCGCCGGCGTGCCGGGTAAGCATCCGCCTTAAGTATCCCGCAGCCCGTCTGCCTGAGGAGCACTAGACAGCTGATCAGCCTCCCGCGCACCAGAAGTGGCTGTCTTTACCTACCACGCCCTCCGCACAAAGGTGCTAACCAACACGTCGGACCGGGGCGGGAAGGAAGGATGACAGATCAGCCCCCCGGTGTGTGTCCTTAAGCAGGTAGGTCTACTAGAATCTGCGCAAACGGGTCACTTAGACAGGAAGCCTAACTCGCTATCCCGCCGTCAGCCCAGCACAAGCACAGTTTAAAAATGTTAAAAATATTACCAAGCACTTAAAATACGAGTGCGTGCTGGCGCCACACAACAGCAGCAATGGGCCCTGCCACTGCCCTCTCACCACAACGCGGGTGGGTCTCCAGTGCCTTAAGTATCCCGCAGCCCGTCTGCCTGAGGAACACTAGACCGCTGATCGGCCTCCCGTGCACCGGAAGTGGCTGTCTTTACCTTCCACACCCTCCGCACAAAGGTGCTAACCACCACGTCGGACCGGGGCGGGAAGGAAGGATGACAGATCAGCCCCCTGGTGTGTGTCCTTAAGCAGGTAGGTCTACTAGAATCTGCGCTAACGGGTCACTTAGACGGGAAGCCTAACTCTCTATCCCGCCTTTAGCCCAGCACAAGCACAGTTTAAAAATGTTAAAAATATTACCAAGCACTTAAAATACGAGTGCGCGCTGTCGCCACACAACAGCAGCAATGGGCCCTGCCACTGCCCTCTCACCACAACGCGGGCGGGTCTCCAGTGCCTTAAGTATCCCGCAGCCCGTCTGCCTGAGGAACACTAGACCGCTGATTGGCCTCCCGCACACCGGAAGTGGCTGTCTTTACCTTCCACGCCCTCCGCACAAAGGTGCTAACCACCACGTCGGACCGGGGCGGGAAGGAAGGATGACAGATCAGCCCCCCGGTGTGCGTCCTTAAGCAGGTAGGTCTACTTGAATCTGCGCTAACGGGTCACTTAGACAGGAAGCCTAACTCGCTATCCCGCGGTCAGCCCAGCACAAGCACAGTTTAGAAATGTTAAAAATATTACCAAGCACTTAAAATACGAGTGCGCGCTGGCGCCACACAACAGCAGCAATGGGCCCTGCCACTGCCCTCTCACCACAACGCGGGCGGGTCTCCAGTGCCTTAAGTATCCCGCAGCCCGTCTGCCTGAGGAACACTAGACCGCTGATCGGCCTCCCGCGCACCGGAAGTGGCTGTCTTTACCTTCCACGCCCTCCGCACAAAGGTGCTAACCAACACGTCGGACCGGGGTGGGAAGGAAGGATGACAGATCAGCCCCCCGGTGTGCGTCCTTAAGCAGGTAGGTCTACTAGAATCTGCGCTAACGGGTCACTTAGACAGGAAGCCTAACTCGCTATCCCGCCTTCAGCCCAGCACAAGCACAGTTTAAAAATGTTAAAAATATTACCAAGCACTTAAAATACGAGTGCGCGCTGGCGCCACACAACAGCAGCAAAGGGCCCTGCCACTGCCCTCTCACCACAACGCGGGTGGGTCTCCAATGCCTTAAGTATCCCGCAGCCCGTCTGCCTGAGGAACACTAGACCGCTGATCGGCCTCCCGTGCACCGGAAGTGGCTGTCTTTACCTTCCACGCCCTCCGCACAAAGGTGCTAACCACCACGTCGGACCGGGGCGGGAAGGAAGGATGACAGATCAGCCCCCGGGTGTGCGTCCTTAAGCAGGTAGGTCTACTAGAATCTGCTCTAGCGTGTCACTTAGATGGGAAGGCTAACTCGCTATCCCGCCGTCAGCCCAGCACAAGCACAGTTTAAAAATTTAAAAAATATTACCAAGCACTTAAAATACGAGTGCGCGCTGGCGCCACACAACAGCAGCAATGGGCCCTGCCACTGCCCTCTCACCACAATGTGGCCGGGTCTCCAGTGCCTTAAGTATCCCGCAGCCCGTCTGCCTGAGGAAAACTAGACCGCTGATCGGCCTCCCGCGCACCGGAAGTGGCTGTCTTTACCTTCCCCGCCCTCCGCACAAAGGTGCTAACCACCACGTCGGACCGGGGCGGGAAGGAAGGATGACAGATCAGCCCCCCGGTGTGCGTCCTTAAGCAGGTAGGTCTACTAGAATCTGCGCTAACGGGTCACTTAGACGGGAAGCCTAACTCGCTATCCCGCCTTCAGCCCAGCACAAGCACAGTTTAAAAATGTTAAAAATATTACCAAGCACTTAAAATAAGAGTGCGCGCTGTCGCCACACAACAGCAGCAATGGGCCCTGCCACTGCCCTCTCACCACAACGCAGGCGGGTCTCCAGTGCCTTAAGTATCCCGCAGCCCGTCTGCCTGAGGAACACTAGACCGCTGATCGGCCTCCCGCGCACCGGAAGTGGCTGTCTTTACCTTCCACGCCCTCTGCACAAAGGTGCTAACCACCACGTCGGACCGGGGCGGGAAGGAAGGATGACAGATCAGCCCCCCGGTGTGCGTCCTTAAGCAGGTAGGTCTACTAGAATCTGCGCTAACGGGTCACTTAGACAGGAAGCCTAACTCGCTATCCCGCCGTCAGCCCAGCACAAGCACAGTTTAAAAATGTTAAAAATATTACCAAGCACTTAAAATACGAGTGCGCGCTGGCGCCACACAACAGCAGCAATGGGCCCTGCCACTGCCCTCTCACCACAACGCGGGTGGGTCTCCAGTGCCTTAAGTATCCCGCAGCCCGTCTGCCTGAGGAACACTAGACCGCTGATCGGCCTCCCGTGCACCGGAAGTGGCTGTCTTTACCTTCCACGCCCTCCGCACAAAGGTGCTAACCACCACGTCAGACCGGGGCGGGAAGGAAGTATGACAGATCAGCCCCCGGGTGTGCGTCCTTAAGCAGGTAGGTCTACTAGAATCTGCTCTAACGGGTCACTTAGATGGGAAGCCTAACTCGCTATCCCGCCGTCAGCCCAGCACAAGCACAGTTTAAAAATTTTAAAAATATTACCAAGCACTTAAAATACGAGTGCGCGCTGGCGCCACACAACAGCAGCAATGGGCCCTGCCACTGCCCTCTCACCACAATGCGGACGGGTCTCCAGTGCCTTAAGTATCCCGCAGCCCGTCTGCCTGTGGAAAACTAGACCGCTGATCGGCCTCCCGCGCGCCAGAAGTGGCTGTCTTTACCTTCCATGCCCTCCGCACAAAGGTGCTAACCACCACGTCGGACCGGTGCGGGAAGGAAGGATGAGAGATCAGCCCCCCGCTGTTCGTCCTTAAGCAGGTAGGTCTATTAGAATCTGCGCTAACGGGTCACTTAGACGGGAAGCCTATTCCCACTCCGGTGAGTGAAAAGCAGGGTAAGTGTTGGATAGCGGAGGTGTAAAATTTACTATTCCCACTCCAGTGAGTACAACAGTAGGGAAAGTGCTGGATAGCACAAAAATAAAAAAAATTAACATCAACATTTTAATTAAATTTAATTCCCATCATTAACATAAATTATATTGAAATGTAAATATATTATTTAAAACAAATATAATAAACATTCTTTATATACACATTGTTTAACACTATAATATCCACAACACACACCTAAAATTCATTACACAATAACATTTAATAATTAGTAACTAATGAATACAAATGAATTACCAAATAATGAATGATTCATCAATTAAACATAAATTACTTCCCACCCTTCTCACCATTTACGCCTATAAACACCACAACACACCCCAAACATGTATTAAACAATCCCCATAACTAATTAATAATTAATTACTTCAAATTAATTAACAACTAATTATCACACAATTAGTAATAAATTAATGTACACATTTAACTCAATAACATCACAATTATAGAATTATGAATAAATATAAATTACTGAATACATTTCATATAATTAAATTACTTCCCACCCTATAAACCCACAACCCATTACAGAACAAAAAACACAAAATCCAATTTAGAAAAACTACTATAAATAATAAATAAAATCTATATAATCATGTAACTTTCTACCCTATTCCCCTATAAACCCACAACCCGCTACGGAACTAAAAATGCAAAATGTTATTTAAAAAAAAAAAATATTAACTACTAACATTTTAACACATATTAAAAATACAAACAATGCTCATACAAAATACGAAAATACATAACATTAATAATAAATTGATATTTTTAACAACTATATTTTGTAAACGATATTTAACACTTCGATATTTTTACAATGGATATTACTTTCCTATCAATCGATGTTCTTGACCACATTATTTTTTCCATCGATATTTCTATCCCACGATATTTTTAGCTCAATATATCTGTACATCAATATTTATACATCAATATTCTAGCTCTGTACTGTTTTAAGTACATGGGTTTTCTGTAGCAGACAGATATCACACTTGGACTCACGCAGCATGGACAAGAGGGCCACTCGCTTCGCTGATGCGTTGAGGCCTCTCACATCATAACTGAGGATTTTAACCATTGGTCAGGTTGGGAGGAAAGAGTGGGTGAGAAGCTTGTGACATATGTTTCAATCACTACTCTTGGGGATTCTGTGCTCAAAAGGTGTGTATAACTAACCGCATCTGAAGGTAGTACATTTTAAAGGTGAAAAGGAAAGAAGAGGCAAAGAAAGAAGAGCAACTAGCATCAAACTGGAACACATCAACCAGCCCCTCTCTGGTTAGCCTAACATGTAAGAGATAGGATCCGTGGCATCAACTTTGGGGTCGAGGATTCATCAGTTCACCACAATGGAGTGCTCCGCTGCACAAAAATCTCCTTTCCTGACAGAAGAAATGGGCACCCAAGCCAGTGCCTCAAATCGTGAAAGTGCCCAGTGTCTGTCATTCCCAAGTGGGGGTTGCCTGACACCTAGACCCATTAGAGTGTTCATTAGACTTTAGCTGTTTCTCAGGTCGACTCCTGGAGTTCTTGCAGTAGGGCCACTATTTCTTCACGACTTTCTGAATTGGTTGACTGTCTGAATTGGTTGGTTTGACTGTCTTTTTTTGTTTTGACTTTAGAAAATGTTTTGATTGCATTGTGGAGTGAGACGGCCCACTCATCCCAGAAGCTGGGTTATTTTCAGATGTGTTTGTATCAAAGCTCACTAAGGGGTCTATTAGGATGTAGGGCGGATCGCCACCGCCCGCATGGCGGTGGCGATCAGCCCTACATCATACCCCGCCCGCCACCCATTTCCCCCACCATATAGTTTTTTGAGGGGGACCCCAGTGGATGGAAAGACCGTCCGCCGGTTTCCCGCTGGTCGACCAGTCGACCGGTCGGAAAAGAGGCTAGATATGATGCCGGTGTCTGCTTGACACCCCCATCCATATCAGCATGGGCAGCGATGCATGGCTTTCCATGGCGGAGACCCCGCCATGGAAAGCCATGCAGAGTCTGCTTTCAGGGGCCCGTTGCGGCCCCATGGGTGTTGGGGGGTGGGGGGTGCACATCCCTACATTGTCATGGACGAGGTGGCATGCACGTGTGGGGCCTGTCACCTTGTGCATAACAATGCACACAGTGCATTCCCAGCATTGTGGCGGGCGGTTCTGTGAGCACCACCCGCCACAATGCTGAGAATAGAGGATGCTACTGCCACAGTGGAGGTGGCATCCTAATTGCCGATGGGGGTGCGCCGCACCACTGGCGGACGGTCCCAGCACCGCTTGGGTGGTGGGCGGATGCCACCCTAGCGTTGGGTACTCAAGACCTGGCTGTTCAATCAGTAGCGCCCCCCCAGCGCCTTGAGACCCTCGCGGGTATGTAGTGCGCGTTAAAAATGATTGATTGATTGACTGAAAGTCCGCCCGCCATTCTTATAGTCCCCTAAGTCTCTGGCCTCCTCCATAGTGCGAATAGAGCGTGTCTCACTGTCCCATACAAAGGTGAGGTGGAAGAGGAGCCCCCACCAAAAGCAGATCCCTTTCTTTTGCAGCAGCTCCTCAAGTGATTTCGATTTGGTGGTGCCTCTGCAGTGTAATAGGATACAGATCTTTTTAGAGCCATATCTTGTTGCCCTCAAAGTCTATAGCACTGCGGTCTTACACAGCTATGCTATGTCTGTTTATAATAATGGAGGCATGTAAGAATGTTTTGAGGCATTACTGGTGAGCTTGCTTGGCGACTGGTCTTCTGTATGCGGTCCAATAACATATCCTGTGTTGCAAGATCGGACGCCACATATGCGGATTTAATCTACGAGCTTACTCGGTGGCGGCCAGTAGTGGGAACCCCTTAGTGCGTATGTTGGTTTGCCTGGATTTATTTTCAAGGTTCTCCACTTGGTAACGCAGTTCAGAGATTTTATTTTGGAGGTCCAGTAGTTTGTGGCTGAGGGTGTCCAGTTCCTTGTCGCAGGAGTCACTTGTATGTTCCAGTGTATAAACCATGTCTTCTAATTCACCCAGCAATCTCCTGAGATCTTTAACCTCCGCTGTTCTTTCCTGTTTAAGGGTTGCACTATCAGCCCTTAGTGTGCCAAAAATTGGCTCCAAGAACACTCTGGTGACTGGAGTTTCACCTCCATCTTGTTCTGTTGCTGCAATTTCAGTTTGAAAGGTCGCTGGTATGGCTGCACCCTCATTGGGCATTGATTCTTTAGGTAGAGGCTTGTCAAGCAAATCTTTCTTAGCGCATTGGGTAGTCATTAGTATCCGCTGCATTGGTTTCATCCACGTGAGGGAAGATGATTCACCAGGAATCGATTTTCTGTGGGCAGCAATCTCAATCACTGTCTCTGTTGTAGCCCTTAGGCAGGTAGGCCGACCGGACCGCACTGCAAGATATCATGGCTCCTTTAAGCAGTAGGGTCTGAGGGACCACTACAAAGCTCACAGCACAACTTGGGGCCCAGCCCTGCGATGCAGCGTCCAAATCTCCAAAAGTCAGCTGAGTAATGTGCAGTGACAAAATAAGGGCAAGGTAAAGCAAAAGGCCTTGTTTCAGATGCAGTCCTTCACTGACCACCTACAACCCCCCAGGGCATCAGGAGTGGATTCCTTAATTTCAGCTGAGGCACCTGGGGTATAGCTCTGGGCCCAGGCCATCTCCTGGCTTTCTATTTGGCATCTCCTATGCTGCATGGATCCACAGCCACCGCAGGACCCGATCCAGTATCACCACCTACTACTGCATTCACCGAGTGCTCGGAGTCACTAGCGCTCAATTTCTCACAAATCAGGCTACAGATTCCAGGGCACGGAGGTTCCTCCCTCAGGATGCAGGAGGCAGAGGTATGCTGCAACTACGTCCCCTCTCACCTCACCTCAGCTTCCAATGGGCTTGTTCCTCTACTGGCTCTAATGAGGGGCTTTGGTGTGGTACTACGGCATCTACGGCAGGTCAACGTGTATCCCTTGTCTCCAACCAAGACGGCGTTTGGGCTCCTCCATCTTTGCACTCTGCTGCGCCAACCGAGTTGGTTCTATATGGTGTCATCTTGCGCAGTCTCCGTCTGGCACCTCACCGGGCTGCTACTGCAGATCGTCCCATGGGCTAAGAATTGGACGGTGTACCTTGGTCCAGGCTGTCTTTGTGGTTTCCCAAGTGTCCTAGACTTTGAAACGAAGCTCGGTCAATTCTGTTAATCTGACGAATAATGTGACTGGTGCCAGAACTCCAAGAAACTGCCACTGCCAGGTCCCCATCTTGGCCATGCCCCAAGACTAACTTTTTTAAGTTGTCAAGCTTTCTGTCAATCCCTGCTGTAAAGACAGTAAACAAGTTCAGGAGATCAACTTGGAGATCCAGCTTATCAGAGTGGCAATTAAGAGCAGACACTGTGGACTGGAGTGTCTACAAAAATTGTGGTCAGATAGAGCAAGAGATGGCCATGGATAGGCCTGGGGAAGGTTTGCTATGTAAACCATGTCTGTGAGGGGACTGTGTAAGGAAGAGTGGCAACTCCAGAAGGGATTGATCATTCAATTCCATTCCAACAGGCCTGTGCTTTCAGATTGGATGATTTCATAGGTGAGAGTAGGGCGATATTCTCAGCTGGAGCCTGAGAACATTAAGCCACTGTTGGACTGAAGAGGCAGCCTGAACTTAGCTCCAGAGTTAAGTCTGGCAAAGGATAGGCCACTAGATAGGAAAGGTGCCTGTTTGGGAGCCCTAGGCCGATTATCTTGGCAGATGGGGGTCAATGTTGTGTGTTCATATTCCAGTGCAGTGGAGGAACGGTCAATCTCTGAAGAGAGATGGCATGTTGGAACAGCTGGTGGGGAATTGCAGGAGAAAGATGGCCACAAGAGAAGGGTGGTGGAAGCCAGTTAACAGGCTCGAGGCTAATGGGGCTAATGGAGCAGAAAGTTTCCTTGGCCCAACCACCTGGTCTTTAGTGGCAGTACTGCTGGTGTCTGAAAATGTTGTCTAAGTCAAGCCATATCAATGATGTTGTGGACTGTCACTTGGAGTTTGAGTTTCAAGGGACTGGTCTCCACCATCACCAAGCTGGCGCAGGTAGAGAGCTCGCCCTCACTTCATTTGGGGGTGTTTGTACCATCAGCTATAGCTGGTTTCTTTAAAAAGTTAAGAAGCATGATTTCACAAGGGCCATAATGGCTAGCCCATCCCCTGGGGCTGTCGGGGGCATGATCGGAGACATATATTGAGTCAGATGCCGTAGATTAGCAGAGTCGGGGTCTAGTGCAGAAGTGAGAGCAGAGCGCTGTTGACTATGCTCAGATATGGGAGGACACACTCCCCGTTTGAGCCCAGTAGCTTGACTTGTTCTTCCTGCACTGCAAAGCTGTTCGTGGCTCTCTCCATGTACTTCCAGAACTCATTATCCCCATTTGAGTGGGTTGTGATAAAACGGATTATGTTGTACTTGAGCTCAGCAAACTCTTCAAGAGCTAGGACACGCAGCTAGTGGTCGCCCTCTCGGAAGACATCACCATGGATCATGTAAGGTTCAAAGCAGGTTTGGCCGCGGTAGCTGAGTGGATGACAGCTAATTGTTTACAACTCAATGCCGCTAAGACAGAGGTGCTACTGGTTGGCAGAAATACTGAGTTATGGGGAGACCACTGGTGGCCATCTACTCTGGGGAAAGCTCCTACACCTAGGGCAGAAGTTAAAAACCTGGGAGTCTGGTTAGACTCAGCTTTAAGCTTTTGCACCCAAACGAAAAAAGTTGCGCCATTTGTTTTGGCATACTACGCAGTTTGAAGGCGGTCTTGAAATTCTTTGACTCTGCTACCAGGCTGCTGATTGTCCAATCTACGGTGTTGTCCAGATTGGACTACGCTTGTTCACTGCTCCTAGGTGCTAATAAGGCGGAAATTGCCCGCTTGCAACGCATTCAAAATGCGGCTGCTAGAGCCTTAGTAGGTCTGCCACGTTTTAGTTCTACCTCTGCTACTATCCGGAAACTTCACTGGCTTCCTGTAGCTAAGCGGATACAGTTCAAGACCTTATGTATCTCATTTAAAATTATAAAACTGTCTACCCATAAAATGCTGGGGCCATTGCTGAACATGTATGTGCCCATGCGGGCTCTACATTCAGCTGGCCAGAACATGGTTGAGGTACCCCGGTTCAAGCGAAGCAGAGCGGGTGGACGTTCTTTCCGCTTCTTAGCAGCAAAATTATGGAACATTCTACCAGTCCATATTCGGGAAATAGAGGAGCTGCTACAATTTAGGAAAGCCATCAAAACTAATTTATTCCCTTTAATTACCCTCTTTTGTTTCTCTTTCTCCCCGATCTCAGTTCTGTTTTTTCTTCAAGATTAGCGCCGGGACGCCACTTTGCTGGGGCAGCTGTGCGCTTTACAAAATTACATAACATAACATAACATAACATAGGATCTCCTCCATCAGTGCAGCCTCTCCCTCTGGTTGAAATATCCTAGTGAAGTACTGGTGGGGGGTGGGGGGACAGGGGACACTGTACTGGGTTGCAGCTGTCAAAACAGAAGTTGGATGCCAGTTATTGTCATCTTTAACCTCGAGACAGTAAGCTCTTTCCTGACAGCTCCATGGTGTTGCTTGCTGAGCGTTGTGGGGTATAGGAGTTGCTTAATTCCTGAGCTCTGTGAGGGAGTTGGGAATGGCCGTTGAGAAGTTGTGATGCTAAAGGGGGTTGGCGCCAGCCGACTCATGATGTGTAAGCCACACCGGCCTAACACTTGTTGCTTCTGCACTGCGGAAGGTTATGCTGCAACCTGGTGCTCCAAGGCACCAACCCTTGCTTTTCACTCAGTGTAAGCAGCTGCCGCAAGCGTTGAAGCCTAAGAGTGTCACTCATCACTCTCTCTGCACCCAGGACGGTCTGACGTGCTTCAGGTACAGGGGAACTGGAGCAAAACTCACGCGCCCCTCTCTGGGAATCACTGGCATCCTCATGACATCCTCACATGCGCAAGCACCAAGCTCAAGAGACAGCGGCCAGCCCACAGCACCAGGAACGCGAGCTCGGGGGGGCTGGCTACTAGCAGTAAGAGATGGGCTGGGCTGCGATGAGGTGGCGAGGGCAAAGCGTGGGATTGCACAACTGCAAAAGCAAGGTGCTGGACTCTGCTGGGGTGCTCTCGCCACGTGGACTACACCAATCTTGACCAGGGGGCATGGGCCAAGTCCGGTACTGAGTCCAAGACAGTGGAACAGCAGCATGGCAGCTCCTCATGCAGCATGTGTGCCTCACAGGAATGGTAGCTCGTGACGTCAGCATGTTGGTGTGTCGGCGTATATAACCCAATTTCCGATCCCAAATCAGAACTTGAGATAACATTCAGATTAAGCTTTGCTGGTGAGTGCGAGTCTTACAATTTGCACAATGGCTTTTAAAACTCAAAGTGTCACAACGCAGTTTTACGATTGGGCAGATTAAGCTCCCCCCATGGGTCGATTAGTCTTACCCTCTCCTGCTGGTGTTGCGATATAGAAGACTCCAGGAGCGTGCAGCAGTCCAGAATTGAAGACAAAGGAAGTGGATGCTACTGAAGAGCTGAAACCGTTTTGCTCCTTCCAAGCCAGTTGGGTGTGCACAGCATTCCTCTGGCATTATGATGGGTTCCTCTGATCCCAATAGCAAAGCATGGCCACTCACTTGTTCTACCTTGCTCAAGTTTGTGCTCTGGGGTGCTTGTTCAGAATCCGGGGTTCTTCGCCCTTACATGCTCCGCCTGGGCAATGGCCTTCACTCCTTGCATCAGTGTCTTGGGTCGATAGCCCTTGCCCTTCACGTGGCCCTTATGGCATACAGGGTTGGCACATGGACAAAATATCCATTTGATACAGTGATGCTTTGATGTCAACCCCTTCTGGCATACGGTGTCACCAACTTAAGCAGCACATGGGCAGCGACCTGATCAGTGACAACACTTCACAGTGGCCACTTCTGACATACAGGGCGCCAACATGAGCAGCTCACAGGCAGATGGCTTGATTGGTACAGCTATACTTGACTTCACAGTGGCCTTTGACATTTAGGATCACTGACTTGGACAGCACACAGATCGATTGGCCAACTGGTGCAGCAGTTTTTAATAGGACTGTGAACTTCTGATTTCGGTTCTGGAACCCATTCAACAGGATCTCCCACAAGACTTCACTCCCTTCAGGAGCTCTCGTCCTCCTCACAGGGTCCTTTGATCATAGCAGGCAGGCAGAAAATGAAATGGTGCTCTAGGTTGCAGGGCAAGTGCTCTAGATTCTCCTAGGTGATGTCCCATCAGGCAGCAGGAATACTAGCAGTCCTCAGTCAACAGATCTGGTCACAACAGGCATATGTTTTGCTGAACATTTCCACATCAATGTGCAGGCACAGTTGATTGCAGACGAGTGACAATTTGGGACACTGAAGCTCCACTTTTTATAATCCGTTTCCAGGCACAGATGTGATTTTGTGTTTTTCTTTGAAATTTCTGTGGAGGGTGTTGCTTCCTTTGAAGTGTTCACTTTTCTCTTCTGTCCTTTACCCAAGGAGCAGTCTGCAGCAAGAGCAACTCCAAACGTGTTAGCTCCCAACACAGGGCATGGAAGTGTTTTGAGGATCACATCTGACTGTTGGTCTCACTGATATATGCCTAACACAAAGTTACAAAAGCCCTAGACCTGCTCTTTATGATTCCCTGCCAGTACAGTGTTACCTTTATCAGCCCCATCCTTCCCTGAGATCAAACAGTCTGTTTGCCCTTTGAAGTGCACAAGAGAGCCAGGCTCTTCCTTCCTCCAGATGTGCCTAACCCAGGTGTTCAGGAATGTGGCCACCCACAAATCTGTCTGGGAGGGCACCTCCAACTCCACTTGTCTTACCAAGGCTCAGGTTTTTCAATGTGGAACAGACGGGCCTTCGAGTATTGCACCTCTCACAGGCACACATACATCATAGCATGCAAAAACATGCATGTGGTACGGTACTATGGGATGGCATGATGTAGGCCAAGGGTGAGTTAATCACATAGAAACAGAACTTCACACGTGTGCATGTAGACCCCACTCCAGTGGCATAGGTAAATAAGCCTGCTGACACTATTGATCATCATTACAAAAAGCACAGTATGCTGCCACATCAATCATGCTACTTAAATCTTGGTAACGTCAATTAACCATTTATAACTATGAAGGTAGAGCTTTGAGTGCCCATTCTGGTAATAAGGCGACAGTCCATGAGACAGGCCTAAGTCATGGTGCACACGCATAAACTGTGTTCGCCCATGATCAAAAATCAGTACCAAGGATACAGTTATCACCTCAGCTGTGGCACTCAGGGCAGGGGGTGCACGCTCATCACTATGTAGGGTACTTTCCTGCGCTGCTGCAATGGAAAATATACAAACTGCACTCGTTTTAACAAGTACACATATATTGCACCTTTGGTCGATGTTAGAAATGTATTTACATTAAACGTCAAACCCAGATTTAGGAAAAAATATAATTTTTGAATTGCATACTACTAGTATATTTCCTACATAATATGCTATAAATCTAGTTAGATCCGTTAGATGAAAAGTTTGAGTGAAGATTTACATTAGAAGCAGTACACGTGAATGCTGTGCAGTGATGAGCAATCAAGCCCCTTGTCATTTTGCCAGTTATGTTTTCTACAAAGCAAAATGAGGTTAATTCCTAACTGGCATGGCCATGTGCTTCATCATTGGATGTGGAATGTGCTGCAGGTTCCTTGTAAGGGATGCATAGGAGCTGGGTTCTCTAAATAATTGGGGGCCCAGGTTATTGGGGCAAGGTGCCGAGCGTGTCATATGTGATGCCCTGACTCAAATTCTCATGATCCGTGGAATGACCAAACCACCCTGACTCCAGAACCTTTTATACAGAACTCCTTTATGCATTCAGTATAGTGCTGGGAATGATTAGGATTGACCATGTGCAACAATGTCACTTCATCCCAGAAGGGGCTGTAACAAACGTATCACATATTCCTTTGCGATCAGAAGAGGTAACATTTTTAGAAAGTATGTAATATTTGCACGTAAAGGTATGAGTTACAATAAATACAAATAGACCAAATGATTGGCTCTCAAAGGTATGTGGCCATGCTATGTTTATATGAGTGCGGTGTAGAGGCCTCCGAAAGGTGTGAGCACTGTACCAAAAGAATAGCCAAGCCTTTGTTCCAAATGGCGATGCGAAAATAAAGATACTTTATGTATTTTAAATCACCTGCATATTTTCCACAATTAAGGGGTAGCTAACCTTATAAATGACTCAGCGTGGCACCTTTTTAAAATAAAGATCCATTCAAGACAAGTGCCCTGAATATTATAATGCTTGTGGGGGTATTTTACAAATGCAGGCTTTTATGTGCGTGTTGGACCAGTCCTTGCTTCCTCTAGATGGTCACATCAATCTGTTTCACACCTTGACTTTCTGATAGCATGGGTCAATCAGTACTCGTACCTTGTGAAAGTCCGGCTACTCCATAGTCTGAAAGGTCCTGGCTTAACACTTGGGTTCTCAACATAAAATATTGGTGGACCATACGCGCCCCGCTAGTCCTTAAAACCATGTGCTTGTGAAGTGATGTCTGCAGCAACCCAACACGCGCATACATCCTTGTACCTGCGGGCACACGTTTATCACCCACATTCTAGAGATATTCTAAGCAAGACACTCAGCAGGGCCCCCAGGTATCCCACAGTAGCCTGAAGGCACTGTGCTAAAAACACAAAACAAACACCTTCTTAGCTCCACGTGGAGCGGACATGGGCCTGATTTTGTTGTTTGAAAGTGCACCAAAGAACCGTTAGTATGAAAGAGAGCAATGGGCCCACCATAATTAGGCATGTTCGGTACCAATAATTGTTCTGAGGCTCTCTCTTATTCACAATAAATAATTGTTTTAGACTGCTGCATTGTTCCAGTATCTTTGCATTCGATCCCTGACCACGGGCAATGCTTGCTGCCACCCGAGGTGTGTATTTCATCACCACAACTTACAAGGAGAACCTGTCTCGCAGCTCTCTTTGATCTGCAAGTGAAACCTGCTCGAGCTTGAAGGAACATTGTAGTACAAATCTGTCCGGATAAAAGACGTCTGTGAAAGGCTGATTTATCGTCTGAAGGCCAAACATCTTGTTTAGTTCTTCAGAATTGTCAGCTTCTTTCCAAACCATTTTCTTCAACTTTTTTCATTTGTACATTTCAATTGATCTGATCAGGGACTTTTCAGCCTCATTCGGAGAATGCCTGCTATCCACTCCCACATGGGTGGACAGACTTTTTCTACGCAGCTGCCACATGCTCCATGATCCCATATCATTAATTTACAAAGTGTTTCAAGCATTATTTTCTTGCCACATAATTATTCTCTTCCCACCTACGGCAGGTCTTGGGTCCTCCGTAGGTGGGTGGGGAGGGTGTTCCAGGTCTTCGCGGCGAGGAAGGAGAAGGATCTGCGCCGGAGGTCGTTTGTTGGATGTGCGGGACGGCGGCAAGGGCGAGGCTGGCGGAGCGGAGCTGGCGTGTGGGAGTGTAGAAGTTGAGTCTGTCGTTCAGGTAGGCTGGTCCGGTGTTGTGGAGTGCTTTGTGTGCGTGGGTGAGGAGTTGGAAGGTGATCCTCTTGTTGACGGGGAGCCAGTGCAGGTCTCTTAGGTGGGAGGTGATGTGGCTGCTGAGGGGGACGTTGAGGATCAGTCGGGCTGAGGTGTTCTGGATGCGTTGTAGTCGTCGCAGGTGTTTGGCCGGGATTCCTGCGTATAGTGCGTTGCCGTAGTCCAGCCTGCTGCTGACGAGGGCTTTGGTCACTGTTCTTCTTGTTTCGGTTGGGATCCACTTGTAGATCCTGCGAAGCATGCGGAGGGTGTTGTAGCAGGAGGAGGAGATGGCGTTGACCTGCTTCGACATGGAGAGGGAGTAGTCGAGGATGAATCCTAGGTTGCGTGCGCGGTCCATGGGTGTTGGAGCTTCTCCCAGTGTGGTCGGCCACCAGGAGTCGTCCCACGCAGAGGGGGTGGGACCTAGGATGAGGACCTCCAACTTGTCCGAGTTCAGTTTCAGGCGGCTGCTCCTCATCCACTCTGTGACAGCCTTTATTCCCTTGTGGAGGTTGGTTTTGGCAGTGTGTGGGTCTTTGGTGAGGGAGAGGATGAGCTGGGTGTTGTCAGCGTAAGAAATGATGTTCAGGTCGTGCTGGTGGGCCACTTGTGCGAGGGGGGCCATGTAGAAATTGAACAGGGTCGGGCTGAGGGATGAGCCCGGGTTACTCCGCAGATGATGTTGGTGGCTTTGGATCGGAAGGGCAGGAGGTGGACTCTCTGGGTTCTGCCGGAGAGGAAGGACGTGGTCCAGTCCAGGGCCTTCTTCTGGATGCCGGCTTCTTGGAGGCGTGTTCTTAGTGTGCAGTGGCAGACCGTGTCGAAGGCGGCTGACAGGTCCAGGAGGATGAGGGCTGAAGTTTTGCCGTTGTCTAGCTGGCGCTTGATGTCGTCTGTGGCGGCGATGAGGGCAGATTGGGTGCTGTGGTTGCGTCTGAATCCAGACTGGGATAGATCTAGGATGTTGTCCTCGGGGTGGTGGGCCAGCTGCATGTTACCGATTTTCTCGATGACTTGTCTTATTTGCTCATGCTGTCACCCCCAGTGGTGACTGCCACAGAAAATTGTGTAGTTAGAATACATATAAATCAAGGCCATGCTTACTTCCCCGTATATGAAGCACAGGTTACCTTGTTTTTTCATGAGCATAAAAGCAGCCCAGATCCATTACTTGTGTACTAACATTGCACCTGATTTAGATTTTGCTGGAAAAGTTACTCTATCTGAAGGGTGACAGAGTACACTGCTCACCAAACCCTAGATCCACCTACCTCATTTAGAGATGGGTGAGACATAAGTTTTCCATCAACTGAGCCCCCATTTTTTGTTGATAGAAAACTTCATCCGATGCCCCGACGGACTAGGGGCCTTCAGAAAAATGGCCTTACACTGTTTGGCCTATTTAGAGATGGTGGTGTAGTTTTGTTTTTATTTACTGTCCCTCCCCACCGGCAAAAAACCTGGTGGTGAGGAACAAAAAATAAATGATGATCACACCATGGGAGAAAAAAAGAGGATATGTGGTTCATTAGTAAGCCTGGGTATAATATAAATTGCTCCAGAGTAATTCACTTAATTTGGGGAATTTTGCATTACAGTTGTTACATGAAATTTTGCCACTTCATGTAATTCTATGCTATTCACAGTAAAAAGTTCCTGCAAATCGCCCCACTCACAGTAAAAAGAATAAAAGACAAATAGCTGTTTCTTGCTGAGCGTTTGTTAAATGCTCTCTCAGCCTAAAAATTGACACGAGGATGTATTTTGTGATAAAATAAAGAGCTATATGACATTAAAATTTTAATTTCACATAATTTTGTCCAAAATCTGGTGAAATCAAATTACTAGTATTTCACACACCAATAATCATTAGTTTTTCTGAAATAAAGTCCGTCATTGGGTACTCATGTACTTTGAGCTGACACCTGGGCAGACCCTTCCTTTGTTCCTACCAGTCAGGCAAGTACCAATCGTCATGGGGAGGAGCTGCCCTTAGAACCTGTTTAGAGTGAACACAGAAGAGGTGCTACTGATTTCCATTGCTACACCTCAGTTGTGGGCACATAAGCTCAGCACAGGGGAAGAAAGTTTCTGCCATCTCGGTTTTTTGTAGAGAAGGGCTTTGTGGAATCAATTGCAGTAGAGCACACAGGGAATGCTGCAAAATTGAGTAGGGTTACTCCTGGGAACCTTTACCCTATTGATTAGGGAAAAACCAGAAGTTTCCCCATACGCATGCTGATACAAGTCATTAATGCTACATCACCAGCACCATCTCTAGGACACTACTTGACCTGTGGAAGATCAGAAGAGGACTGAACTTTGAAGAGCTGGACCTCCTCTACCTCCTGTATCCAAGACAAAGAAGTTGACACCAGGGGTCATAAGGTTGACTTGCTGTTCAAGCTACAGAGACATAGCAAGCTACAAGAGTTCTATGTTGCAACGCTCCAGCTCACCAATTCCAACTCATCCTGCCCTGGAACTTGCGGGTGGCTTCTGCTGGAGTAAGTCTTGACCCTCCCTCTCCTGAAAACTGCCCCAAAAGACCTCTGAATGACTGCAACCATCCTGCAAGCTGATTTGACAAAGGTGCGTTGCTGCTGTGCAGAACATTCAGGTTGCTCCAGCTTGGAGCTTTCCAGCTGTAGAAAATTTGAGTTAGCTGGACCTCGCAGAGAGTGCTCTGGTCTTCCATAACCCTCTTCAATTACAGCCTGTAGCCTTGTCCCACTGGAAGAGTCCAAGCTCTAAAAGAGTGACTAAGTCCTAACATAAAATCTTCTCTAGGCACAAGCACCAAAGGTATCTTGCTGGTGAGGGGTGTTCTCTGGGCACAAAATTCAAATGTAACCCTCTCAGAGCTTTCCTGACAAAAGGCAAAGGCTCCTCCAGGACATAGTCCAATGGCTCTCTGACATCGTGGAGCTCTATTCAGACACAGCCTGCTGCTTTGCCCTGCAGGTTTTTGATTTCCCATTCAGAGAATAAGTCTGAAGCTAAAACGTCAGACCTGATCAAACCAGATTCCTGTGTCCCACCTGCTCTTCATTGCAGTAGGCCTCAAATCACGCTTAGGTCCCAACGCATACCATTACTCCGCAAGTCGTTGTAACGACTTGCGGAGGGGGGAGAAGGTGTTGCATTTAAAATCCAACACCTTCCCTAAAGTCCGCATAGACTGGAGTTGGAATAGTAAATTTTACTATTCCAACATCCAACTCCCCCCTCCGCAAGTCGTTGTAACGACTTGTGGAGTAATGGTATGGGTTGTCACAAAGCGGTCGTTGTTACAACCGCGTTGTGACAGCGTGTGGAATAAAGGTATGCGGAGTGAAGAGAGTTATTCCATGCTCAGACATGTCTGAATCTGAAGGGAAGAGAGATGTCCACAATAAGAAGGCCAGATTTCCAATAATTGTTTTTTAGAGCCCCTTATTATCTATAAACACAGAGACAACAATATTGGGGAAATTAAATAACATCCCCATCTCCAATTTATCAGCAATAGAGATGGACAGTACATTGCAGGGCTTATTGTCCAAAGGTCTTAATGTTGCACCTGTCAAAGAGTTGATAAAATTGAACTGATTAGGGATCTGCATTCTTTTTTTCAGAGAATAATGATTAAAAACTGTTTTGGGGGGAGGAAGCTAGGACAGAGGAGAATATATCTGGGTTGACATCACCTTCAAAATGTTTTTTCTAGTTTGGATGGAACAGGACCGGAAGTGGAATGTTTTAACCCCTTGTATGCCCATGAGGAGCTGGACTCGTCATGCGACAAAGTGCTCCTGTGCCTATGACGAGTTCAGCTGGTCAAGGAACATCCCCTGGGAAATCCCTCTGGTGCGGGCACCAGAGGGATTCCCTTTTTACCAAAATAGCCTCGGGAGCAGGGGATGAGCTTCCCCAGCTCCTGAGGCCCCCCCCCAGTTTCCCTGAAATAACATCGGTGCACATCGCGCTGACGTCATTTCAGTGAAACCGAAACTGAAATGAGCCAAGAGGCTCATTTCAGTTTTCCTTTCTACATGCTCCAGGGGCTATCTCAGCCCCCTGAGCACGTAGAAAGGCAGGAGAGGTATCAGTGGAAAGGGGAGATTGGGGAGAATATCCCCTTTCCAATGGTACCACTCCCCAGTGGATCTCAGCTTGGGGATCGCCACAGGAGGGAGATCCCCGAGCAGGGATCCACGCACTAGACACCAGAGAGGTTAATTTGGACACATTTAGTCTTTGTTCCCCCCCCCCTGGGGAACAGGAGGGGGGAATAGCCCCCAATCTGCCCCCCCTGGGGGGCAAAAGCCCACTAGGCACCAGGGATTTAAAAACAAAAAAGTAAAAATAAGGGTGGGGGCTGCTCAAAGCGGGCAGGCCCATGCCCCCACCCCCCCAATTATTACAGACTTTCTGCCCCCGGGGGGCAGATGGGGCATTGGCCACTGTTTTTTTGGGTGGAGGCTGCCCAAAACTGGCACGCCAATGCCCCCACCCACCCACCACCATTACAGCCTTTCCACCCCCCCCTTGGGGGGCATAAGGGGCATTGGCCTCTAATCTGCCCCTTCGGGGGGCAGAAAGCCCACTTGCCGTCAGGGATTTTTTTGCACAATTTTATTTAGGGTGGTGGCTGCCTGCAATGGGCATGCCAATGCCCCCACACCTGCCACCATTACAGCCTTTCTGCCCCACCCCTGGGGGGCAGATGGGACAGTAGCCCCCAATCTACTCCCGGGGGAGGGAAGAAAGCCCACTTGACGCCAGGAATTTTTTTGCGCATTTGTTTTTAGAGTGGGGGCTGCCCAAAATGGGCACCCCAATGCCCCCACCCCACAGCCTTTCTGCCCCCACGGGGGAGCCCCCAATCTGTCCACCAGAGGTGCCGAAAGCCCACTATCCACCTGGGATTTTTTTTTGCGCAATTGTTTTAAGGGTGTGGCTGCTTGAAACGGGCACACCAAGGTCCCCACCCTCCCCCCCCCACAAAAAAGACAGTGTTTCTGACCCCAGGAGGCAGATGGGAGCTGTAGCCCCAATCTGTACCCCCGGGGGCGCAGAAAGCCCACTAGAAACCATGGACTTTTTTGTTTTATTAGTGTAGGCGTAGGGGCTGCCCAAAATGGGCATGACAATACCCCCACCCTACCCCCAGAGAAATTCCAGTCTATCTGCCCTCCCAGGAGGGCAGATGGTGGCAGTGGCAACTGATCTGCCCCCTGGGGGGGTAAAAAGCCCACTAGGCACCAGCGAGTATGCAGGCTTTTTTTATGCATGGGGGTAGGGGCTGCCCAAAATGATCATACAAATGCCCCCATCCCCACAAAAAATAGCCACAGTCTTTTTTGCCCCTTTAGGGGCATATCAGGATGAAACCCCCTCCCCCGATTCCCCCCCAGGGCGGAATAAAACCCACTGAGCTCCGACTTTTTTTAGCAATGTGCCTACCTGTGGATTTTGGGCCCTAGCGCAGCTCGGAGGTAGGGAAACCTAGCAATCCTGTACATTTTTTAAAACTAGATACCGAGGGGATTCCCTGGATGGAGTAACTTGACTGGCTCTCACCAGGTGTTGTTACCCAGAATCCCTTGCAAACCTAAAAATGTGTCCAAAATAACACATTTTCCTCACATTTCTGTGGTGGAAAGTTCTGGAATCTGCGTAGGTCCACAAAATTCCAATCACCCCGCGTTTCCCAAAGTCGTCCGAGAAAAATGGTACCTTACTTGTGTCGGTCGGCCAAGTGCCCGCGACAGGCAAGGGCCCAAAACCTATTGAGGAGACATCAAAATTACCTATCACAAAATAACCTGGTTTTGCAAGGGAGGTCCCATGAGTTTTTGGCCCCGGGCTTGGCGGCCATCTAGGGAAACCTACCAAACACATACATTTCTGAAAACTAGACACTTGCGAGAGTCCAGGGAGGTATGGCTTGTGTGGATCCCCAAATGTTTCCTTACCCAGAATGCCCTGCAAACCTCAAATTTAGCTGAAAATATCACTTGTTTCACACATTTGTGTGTGGGAAAGTTGTGGCATCCTCGGGCTGACACAAATGTCCTACCAGCCAGCGTTCCCCTGGGTCTCCCGATAAAAACGATGCCTCATTTGTGTGGGAGGCTCAAGTACCCGTGACAGGCAACGACCCAAAACGTGTTGAGGCAACATCAAAATTGCCTACCTCAAAACGACCTGGTTTTGCAAGGAGGGTCACCTGGGTTTTTGGCCTGGTGCTCAGAGGCCACCTAGGGAAACCTACCAAACCCAAACATTTCTGAAAATGCATTGGAATTCCAGGGAGGTATGGCTTGCATGGGTCCCCCAACGTTTACTTAACCAGAATGCCCTGCAAACCTCAAATTTAGCTGAAAAAAATCACTTTTCTCACAAATTTTTGTGTGGCAAAGTTGTGGCATCACTGGGCTGACACAAATTTCCTACCACCCAGCGTTCCCCCGGGTCTCCTGATAAAAATGGTGCCTCACTCGTGTGGGAGGCCCAAGTACCCGCGACAGGCAACGTCCCAAAACTTGTTGAGACAACATCAAATTGCCTACCTCAAAACGACCTGGTTATTCAAGGGGGGTAACCTGTGTTTTTGGCCCGGGGCTCGGCTGCCACCTAGGAAAACCTACCAAACCCACACATTTCTGAAAACTAGACACCCGGGGGATTCAAGGGAGGTATGGCTTGCATGGATCCCCTAACGTTTCCTTACCCAGAATGCCCTGCAAATCTCAAATTTAGCTGAAAAAATCACTTTTCTCACACATTTTTGTGTGGGAAAGTTGTGGCATCACTGGGCTGACAGAAATTTCCTACCACCCAGTGTTCCCCTGGGTCTCCCGATAAAAACTGTGATGCCTCACTCGTGTGGGAGGCCCAAGTACCAGCGACAGGCAAGGGCCCAAAACGTATATAGGCAACATCAAAATTGCCTACCTCAAAACGACCTGGTTTTGCAAGGGGGGTCACCTGGGTTTTTGGCCTGGTGCTCAGCGGCCACCAAGGGAAACCTACCAATCCTACACATTTCTGAAAACTAGACACCCAGGAGATTCCAGGGAGGTATGGCTTGCATGGATCCCTCAATGTTTTTTTACCCAGAATGCCCTGCAAACCTCAAATTTAGATGAAATAATCACTTTTCTCACACATTTTTGTATGGGAAAGTTGTGGCATCACTGGGCTGACACAAATTTCCTACCACCCAGCGCTCCCCCAGGTCTCCCTATAAAAATGGTGCCTCACTCGTGTGGGAGGCCCAAGTACCCGCGACAGGCAAAGGCCCAAAACATAATGAGGCAACATCAAAATTGCCTATCTAAAATCGACCTGGTTTTGCAAGGGGGTCACCTGGGTTTTTGGCCCGGTGCTCGGCGGCCACCTTAGGAAACCTACCAAACCCACACATTTCTGAAAATAAAACACCCGGGGTATTCCAGGGAGGTATGGCTTGCATGGATTCCCCAATATTTCCTTACCCAGAATGCCCTTCAAACTTTAAATTTAGCTCAAGAAATTACTTCTCTCACCCATTTTTGTGTGGGAAAGTTGTGGCATCACTGGGCTGACACAAATTTCCTACCACCCAGCGTTCCACCGGGTCTCCTGATAAAAGCAGTGCTTCACTTGTGTGGGAGGCCCAAGTACACGCGACAGGCAAGGGCCCAAACCGTATTGAGGCAACATCAAAATTGCCTCCCTCAAAACAACCTGGTTTTGCAAGGGGGGCTCCTGGGTTTTTGACCCAGTGCTCGGCGGCCACATAAGAAAACCTACCAAACCTACACATTTCTGAAAACTAGACAACCGGGGTATTCCAGGGAGGTATGGCTTGCATGGATTCCCCAAAATTTCCTTACCCAGAATGCCCTTCAAACCTCAAATTTAGCTGAAGAAATCACTTTTCTCACACATTTGTGTGTGGCAAAGTTGTGGCATCACTGGGCTGACACAAATTTCCTACCACCCAGAATTCCCCCGGGTCTCCCGATAAAAATGGTGCCTCACTCGTGTGGGAGGCCCAAGAACCCGCGACAGGCAAGGGCCCACAATGTAGTGAGGCGACATGAAAATTGCCTATCTCAAAGCGGCCTGGTTTTGCAAGGGGGGTCCCCTGAGTTTTGGCCCGTGCTCAGCGGCCACCCAGAAAAACCTACCACACCCATACATTTCTGAAAACTAGACACCTGGGGGATTCCAGAGAGGTATGGCTTGCATGGATCCCCCAACGTTTCCTTACTCAGAATGACCTGCAAACCTCAAATTTAGCTGAAAAAACACTTTTTTCACACATTTTTGTGTGGGAAAGTTGTGGCATCACCGGGCTGACACAAATTTCCTACCACCCAGAGTTCCCCCGGGTCTCCCGATAAAAACAGTGCCTCACTCGTGTGGGAGGCCCGAGTACCCACGGAAGGCAAGGGTCCAAAACATAGACAGCCTCACTACGTTTTGGGCCCTTGCCTGTCAAGGGTACTTGGGCCTCGTGGGTATCTGGGTAACAGAACCTGGTGGGAGGCAGTCAAGTCACCCCATCCTGGATACCCTGGGTGTCTAGTTTTCAAAAATGTATAGGTTTGCTAGGTTTCCCTTGATGCCGGCAGAGCTATGGTTCAAAAACTACAGCTAGGCACTTTGCCAAAAAAGGATCATTTTCACCGCGAAATTGAGGTGTGTCCACATTGCGTTTTGCGCCATTTCCTGTCACGGGCACTTGGCCTACCCACACAAGTGAGGTACCATTTTTCTCGGAACACTTTGGGGAACATGGGGTGGGTGGAAATTTGTGGATCCACGCTGATTCCAGAACTTTCCACCACAGAAATGTGGGGAAAATTTGTTTTTTTGGCAATTTTGTAGGTTTGCAAGGGATTCTGGGTAGCAGACCCTGGTGGGAGGCAGTCAAGTCACCCCATACAGGATTTCCCTGGGTGTCTAGTTTTCAAAAATGTATAGGTTTGCTAAGTTTCTCTAGGTGCCGGCAGAGATATGGTTAAAAAACTACAGCTAGGCACTTGCCAAAAAAGGGTCATTTTTCACTGCGAAATTGAGGTGTGTCCACGTTGCGTTTTGTGCCGTTTTCTGTTGCGGGCACTAGGTTGACCCAAACAAGTGAGGTACCACTTTTCTTGGAAGACTTTAGGGAACGCGAGATGGGTAGAAATTTGTGTATCCACGCAGATTCCAGAACTTTCCACCACAGAAATCTTGGCAAAATGTGTTTTTTTGACAATTTTTTGGTTTGCAAGAGATTCTGGGTAACAGAACCTGGTGAGAGACAGTCAAGTCACCCCATACTGGATTTCCCTGGGTGTCTAGGTTTTAAAAATGTATATGTTTGCTAGGTTTCCCAAGATGTCGGTAGAGCTATGGTTAAAAAACTACAGCTAGGCACTTTACAAAAAAAAGGCTAATTTTTCACAACAAAATTGAGGTGTGTCCACGTTGCGTTTATGCCATTTCTTGTCACGTGCACTAGGTAGACCCACACAAGTGAGGTGCTATTTTTCTTGGAAGACTTTGGGGAGCGCAGAGTGGTTGGAAATTTGAGGATCAACGCAGATTCCAGAACTTTCCACCACAGAAATGTGGGGGAAATGTGTTTTTTTTGGCAATGTTTTAGGTTTGCAATGGATTCTGGGTAACAGAAACTGGTGGGAAGCAGTCAAGTCACCCCATCCTGTATTCCCCGGGGTGTCTAGTTTTTAAAAATGTATAGGTGTGCTAGGTTTCCCTAGATTCCGGCAGAGCTATGGTTCAAAAACTACAGCTAGGCACTTTGCCAAAAAAGGGTCATTTTTCACTGCGAAATTGAGGTGTGTCCACGTTGAGTTTTGCACCGTTTCTTGATGCGGGCACTAGGCCGACCCACACAAGTGAGATACCATTTTTCTGAGAAGACTTTGGGGAACGCAGGGGGGGTGGAAATTTGAGGACCCACACAGATTCCAGAACTTTCAACCACAGAAATGTGGGGACAATTTGTTTTTTTTGTAAATTTTTTAGGTTTGCAATGGATTCTAGGTAGCAGAACCTGGTGGGAGGCAGTCAAGTCACCCCATCTGGTTTTTAATAAATGTATAGGTTTGCTAGATTTCCCTAGGTGCCGGCAGAGCTATGTTTCAAAAACTACAGCTAGGCACTTTGCCAAAAAAGGGTAATTTTTTACTACCAAATTGAGGTGTGTCCATGTTGCATTTTGCGCCATTTCCTGTCACGGGCACTCAGCCGTCCCACACAAGTGAGGTACCATTTTTCTCAGAAAACTTTGGGAAACACAGGGTATGTGGGAATTTGAGGATCCACACAGATTCCAGAACTTTCCACCACAGAAATGTTTGGAAAATGTGTTTTTTGGGCAATTTTTTAGGTTTGCAATGGATTCTGGGTAACAGAACCTGGAGGGAGGTAGTCAAGTCACCCCATCCTGGATTTCCCTGGGTGTCTACTTTTTAAAAATGTATAGGTTTGCTAGATTTCCCTAGGTGCCGGCAGAGCTATGGTTAAAAAACTACAGCTAGGCACTTCGCCAAAAAAAGGGTAATTTTTCATTGTGAAAATGTGGTGTGTCCATGTTGCGTTTTGTGCCGTTTCCTGTAATGTGACAAAAAAAAGGGGGGGTTGGGCCCTGTGGGAAAGAGGGTAGGTTGGGCCACGTTATACTAAAAATAGGGGGAAATTTACCTAAGCCTCTAGAATTGGTTGAAACAATGAATGTACAGAAGAAAGGATAAACACAACTTTATTAGTTTATCCTGGCAATTGGTTTATGTCTTTTTTTCTTTATGGAAACATTTTTTTAGAAAAAAAAATGTATGGACAAAAAAGGGAACATCATCAACTTCACCTCAAGCAATACACAATTGTTTACACAAAAAAAAACCATACAATATTTACAAAAGCACAATATATGACAAATTTAAGTGCAAAAACAATTATACTCACAAATTGATACAAAACAAATCAAATAAACAGTTTCAAGGAAAAGGAACATGAAAATGTATTTATCAAATTATTCCCAGAGGGTGAACAAAACCTTTTTACCACCCACTTCCTTATTACGATATTGTACTATTCCAATTCATTGTAATAGGGAATAGACAGATGTCATTAATGCTGTCTCTTTTAGAAAAACGGTAAGTGCAATGCCAATTGCAATGCCGACGCGTTTCGAGTCTCTTTGTGTGAATCACAGGACTCTCATCAGGGCAGGATGAATCAAATCCATGAGAACTGTTTGTGGAAAATACAAGGAGGAGAGAGTTTTAATTTTTGTTGATCCTCAATCCATTCGAAAATGTCGTGAACAGAGTTATATCAGGGAATGGGCATACCTTATTTATCCAAGGATGCACTGAACTTTTAGAATGTCTTTGGAACCGTGGTTGTCACTCTGCAAAAGAGTACACTGTATTGTAATTTCTGGTTGGGGTGGGGTGGGGCTGCACGGTTATGCACAGAGGAATTAACTGAAATTACCTTAGTTTTTGGTCTGACTCTGTGGTGAACCACCGGTGCACATTTCACTGGAGATGTCGAGTATAGTCTACATGTCTGGAACGAAAATGAGGAGCAGGGTGTAATTCTCTGCGCTAATCGGAACAGGGCATTCTAACACGCTGTGGCCGCTACTTGTGGGAAGACTTACTTGTTTGTCAAAGACAGGGAGCTCAGATCGATTTCTCTATTAGATTTCTAGCCGGTTCATATGAGCTAAAAAACAAAAAACAAGGGGAGAGCTTTAATCTTGGGGCTCTTCGTGCGATATCAAGGTGAATATCCGTTCACCAAAGCGGACACGTATATTGCTTACCATCAAGTTCAAAACTCTTTCGAGCTGTTTGTGTCTCGTCCGTGGCTTCTTGCACCCGGTGGGGGCCGTGCATGCGCAATAGCAGTCAAGAACGGCTTTCCGATCACGTGACTCAATGGTAGCCAATCATACTTAACGGAGGTGTGATTCCTCCTACAGTGAATTGTGGGCATTGGAGTTTCAGACTGTTTTTTAGACCAGCGTGGTTTTTTGGAAAACAAATTTATTTTGTATTCAGCTGCTACGCCCTATTAATCTCACTCAGACTGTTTAGACCCTTGTTGACACTGTCAAACTTCATGATAAGGTATGCCTCCTTGCGTAAAAGTGCAGCCTCCACATCTGGTGATCGCAATTTGGGATCCACCCATGTTAGAACAGTCCATTTAAACTCATTTTCTCCATGGTTATTGTTTATAAAATGTTCAACCATAGGAGCGTTTGGGACTTTTTTCTTGATTCTTGAGCGGTGCTGTGTGATCCGTACATTGACGGACTGGCTCGTTTTGCCAATGTAGACTCTGTTGCAGGGACACACCACGGCATAGACGACATTCTTGGTTTTACAGTTCGTAAACATCTGATGTTTCCATTTAACGCCGTCATGATCAAACACAGTGCCTTCTAATGTTGTTGGGCATGATACACAGTTGCCACATTTATGGTGCCCACAAACCGGTTTAAGTTTCCATTGTGCTATAAGGTCGCTCTTTTGTTTAGGGATGAAACTGTCTGCTTTTACCAATTGTTGGTCTATGCTGATATTTTTACGCATGGCAAAAATTGGTTTTTGTAAGGGATGTTCCAGGGTCTCCAGCAAATGCCAGTTTTTTAAGATGATGCGTTTGAATTGGTTAGTGTGCGCGCCAAAGGTTGTCACACAAACCAATTTGTTCACCTCATCCTTTTCTTTGATTTGGAGTAGATGTTCTCTAGGGGTGAATCTGGCCCGTTTCTTGGAATGTTTTAATAGTTTCTTTGGGTACCCTCTTTGTGCCATTTCAGCACAAAATAGTTTTGCATGGGACTCAAAATCTTCCACATTTGTACAGTTGCGTCTTATTTTTAGCAGTTGTCCATACGGGAGATTTTCTTTCAAGCACTGTGGATGTGAGCTTCTGAAATGTAAAATTGTGTTCCTATCTGTTTCCTTTTTGTGTAAATTGGTTATAAGAATATCTTCGCAGGTGCCTACAGTGACGTCTAGAAAAGTCATTTTATTGTTACTGGATGCCAAGGAGAATTTTATGTCGTTATGCCTGGAATTTAGCCAATGATGGAAATGTTCCAACTCCGCCTGGCTCCCCTGCCACAGGAGCCAGACGTCATCAATATATCGTAGCCATTGGTTTATATTGCCTAGAAATGGATTATTATTGAATATGAATCTCTCTTCATATTGTGCCATGTACAGCACTGCCATCTCCGGCGCATAAGGACAACCCATGGCGGTGCCCTTGATTTGAACAAAAAACACATTCTCAAACTTAAAGTAGTTGCTGCGTAACGTTATGTCTGCCAAAGAAAGAATGAAAGAAGTAGGGACCCTATGGGATCTGTCACGTTGGTCCAAATACAGCTCTAACACTTGTAGTGCCTCATACTGCGGGATTTGGGTGTAAAGCGAGGCGACATCTAGTGTCACCATCATCTGTGTTTTCTCATTAAAAGACACCCCTTCTGTTTTCGTAATGAAATCAGTGGTGTCCCTAAGGTATGACTTAACCTGTGAAACAAATGGTTTTAAGAAAAAATCAATATATTGAGAGACTGGCTCTAAAACTGCATCACAGCCCGACACAATGGGTCGGCCTGGTGGTATCTGGTCGTTTTTGTGAATTTTAGGCAGAAAGTAGAGAATCGGTGTTCTTGGCGATTTTTTGTTCAGATATTCAAATTCCTTAGGGCCTAGGAATCCTTCATCTAGCCCTGTCTGAGTGATTTTAGCAATCTTGTCTTGGATTGCAAAAACCGGGTCCTCCTTCAATGGTCTATACCAATCTCGATTGTTGACATGTGTTGTGCCTTCTTCGAGATACATAGAGCGGGGCCATATTACCACTGCCCCGTCCTTGTCGGCCTGTTTTATCACAATGGATGTGTCTGCTTTAAGATCCTGAATAGCAGATGTAAGGCCTTTGCTCATGTTGTTCTGTACAAAGCATTTTTGCTTTTCTAGTTTAGTGAGTGATTATAAAACTGTCTGTTCAAAAGCAAGAATTTGCTTTGGAATATGTTGCATGGGAGTAAACCTGGATTTTTCCCTTAGGCCAGTAGTTTCCTGGCTAGACGTCACTTCAGAACCTGCGAAGAATGCTTTAAGCCCTATCTTTCCGCAAAAATCTAATGCCTCCAGTTTAAGTTTAGTGAAGTCAGTTTTCCTGGAGGGAACGAACTTGAGGCCCAAGGATAAAAGTGTTTCTTCGTCTTTTGTTAGCTGTTTCTCTGAAAGGTTCACTATAGTTGCCTTGTCTAATTCTTGTACTGTTTGTTGCGAGTTCGCATCTCCCATGGCTGCTTGAAGCGGACTCGTGACTGTCCGCCCCTGGCTAAAAAAGAAGATGCTCCTGGAGCTCCTCGCCTTTTGGAGTTATCCTGTCTGGAATCTGAAGAAGAGTCAGAAGAGGTTGTATCTGAAAAAGTGAGGAACCTGTTCCTCGATCTCCCTTGGAATGATGTTAATGCCCACCTTGATTCCCCTGAGGTGTAATAATCCTCTTTGAGAAAGGGGTAAACCTGTTCCAATTTGAACGATTTTGAATCTCTATTGAATTGGGCTGATTTTGCATTCAGAGTATTATCTTTGAAGACTTGAATTTCTTTTTCTATCTTCTCTAATAGAATCTTAGCTTCCGGTACAGTTTGATTATCTGTGATAGTCTTGATAAGTTCTTCTATCTCTCGCTCTTCTTGACTACAGATCTGTTGGGCTGTCTCTCTGGTATGCACCATTAGATCTCGGCTACATTTGGTATTTATCTGACTGAAACCTTTCTTATAGTCTGCGTCTTCAACGAAGATCACCGGAGTGTTTTTAACTTGGAGACCCCAAGGGATCGTACCCGCCTTTAGATGTTTTAATGAAAGTGGCCGTGTAATTCAGTACGTATGTGTTTTTTTTTAAGACGAGTTAGTTTATCTGCCTCATTTTGCTGTTTAGCTGAGGTGCTCAATGTTATGGTGGAGAATGGAGAGGACTCAATTAAACTTTGTATATGGCTTTCCATAAAGGACAATGTATCTTTCTCTGCCATGCTAAGGAGGGGAAAGTCCCCTGCTAGAGAGTTAATCAATTATATCAAAGTAAGGAAGACACTTTGTGTCAATCCCTGCCCGCTCGGGTGATTGCCCGCACTTGTACTTGACAAAAAAAGGGGGGGTTGGGCCCTGTGGGAAAGAGGGTAGGTTGCGCCACGTTATACTCAAAATAGGGGGAAATTTACCTAAGCCTCTAGAATTGGTTGAAACAATGAATGTACAGAAGAAAGGATAAACACAACTTTATTAGTTTATCCTGGCAATTGGTTTATGTCTTTTTTTCTTCATGGAAACATTTTTTTAGAAAAAAAAATGTATGGACAAAAAAGGGAACATCATCAACTTCACCTCAAGCCATACACAATTGTTTACACAAAAAAAACATACAATATTTACAAAAGCACAATATATGACAAATTTAAGTGCAAAAACAATTATACTCACAAATTGATACAAAACAAATCAAATAAACAGTTTCAAGGAAAAGGAACATGAAAATGTATTTATCAAATTATTCCCAGAGGGTGAAAAAAACCTTTTTACCACCCAATTCCTTATTACGATATTGTACTATTCCAATTCATTGTAATAGGGAATAGACAGATGTCATTAATGCTGTCTCTTTTAGAAAAACGGTAAGTGCAATGCCAATTGCAATGCCGACGCGTTTCGAGTCTCTTTGTGTGAATCACAGGACTCTCATCAGGGCAGGATGAATCATATCCATGGGAACTGTTTGTGGAAAATACAAGGAGGAGAGAGTTTTAATTTTTGTTGATCCTCAATCCATTCGAAAATGTCGTGAACAGAGTTATATCAGGGAATGGGCATACCTTATTTATCCAAGGATGCACTGAACTTTTAGAATGTCTTCGGAACCGTGGTTGTCACTCTGCAAAAGAGTACACTGTATTGTAATTTCTGGTTGGGGTGGGGCTGCACGGTTATGCACAGAGGAATTAACTGAAATTACCTTAGTTTTCGGTCTGACTCTGTGGTGAACCACCGGTGCACATTTCACTCGAGATGTCGAGTATAGTTTACATGTCTGGAACGAAAATGAGGAGCAGGGTGTAATTCTCCTCGCTAATCGGAACAAATCCAAATATGTGGATACATTACTGAAAGCCTTAGCCCCTACTTTTACTTCGTATGTCAAAGAAACTGTCCACATGGTTTCCAGAACTGAATGTGCAGAGTTCCATCAGGTTAGCGAAATATTGGTCACTATGGACATCGAGTCCCTATATTCAAATATACCTCAAAAAGAGCCCTTAGAAGCAGTGAGCAGTTTATTGGAACGCATATCCCCCAATGGCCCCAATGAATTAATTTTGCAATATCTTTAAATAGTGCTGGAATAGTGTGTCTTTGAATTTGATGTTGAAATATCTAAAAAAGTGAAAGGAGTTAGCATGGAAGCAGCTTGTGCCCCCGCTGCAGCCAATATGTACATGGGCCTGTTTGAAGAAAAATATATTTTTAGAAAGCATAAAGTATTTTTCGCGATACATAGATAACAATTTTTTGTGTGGCAAATGGAGGAAGAACAGTTGCACGAGTTCATTGCTTACGTCAAGGTATGAGATTTACTCCCAACACAAACAGAACACAATTTTTATTTTTAGACCTCTGGATACAGCATTATCAGCAGAACTTATTAATGTCTTTGTACACGAAACCTACTGCTCTGAAGTCTCTTTTGCACTTGTATCTTTTAGTCAGTTTCGCATAAGAAACTGTTCTAATAAAACGGATTTTGTTAAAAATGCAGAAATACTCAAGGAAAAACTGATTAGTTGAGGATACCCCAAATGTTTGGTTTGTGATTCAGTCGAATGAGCTCAATACTGTAATAGGAATGCCATATTACAAGACAAGATCAAAAAAGACAAAGATTGTTTGGTATGTGTGACCTGACATTCCGGTCATGGTCAAAACTGAAAGAAATTATTAACTCTCAGTGGCATATTCGTAACATAATGAGGATGAGCCTAAAGTGCCAAGACAACTGTGCCTTTCGAAGAAATCATAATTTGAGAGACAGGCAAATTATATCAAGAATGGAAATATATTCCCCCTTTCTTCAAAAAACTCTTACAGGAAACAAACCAGAATTGCGCAATCACACATGTGGGCGATGTCATGCCTGTGAAGGGGCCATAGTATCCACTATGGTACTTTATAAAGGAGCAAAGGTCAACCTGAAGGAGCTCCAAACTGTTGTACATAGAATGGGATTTTACTAATTCTCTGTCCATGTGGTTTCGGAAATGTAGGCAAAACAAGACATGAATCCCATATTAGATATGGAGAACATAAAGCATCTATCCGAAATGCCGACGACACACAACTCTATTTGAAAATCTCAACCCCGGAAAACATCATGTCACTCAACACTACCCTAACATTTACTCAAAACTGGTTAACTGAGAACCATCTCCTGCTCAACACCTCTAAAACGGAATTCCTGCTCATCTCCCCTCCATACCACATCCCCAAGAAAGACCTCTGATTGAGTCACCTCACTGCTTTCAGCTGCTCTCCTCTCATCGTAGACTCAGCCAAATCTCTAGGAGTCACCATGGACAAGCACCTGAACATGCAAAATCATATCAGCATTATATGCAAGGGTGCAAACCACTTGATGAGGACTCAGAATTATCAAACATTTCCTTTCAATTAATGATTTCAAACAGGTGGTCCAAGCACTTGTCCTACCGAGGCTACATTACGGCAGTGCTATCCTCTGTGGCCTTCCCAAATACACCCTGGCTCCACTAAGGGCATCATTGAATGCTCATGCTAGACTGGTTACAGGCACCAAACGCAATGAGAACATATCGCCAGTCTTAAAATCTCTAAACTGGCTCCCCTATGAAGCACAAATTCAGTTAAAGATTGCTGTTATGATGCACAAAGCTATCCAATTCAATACTCCTAAGTACCTGGCTCAAAATCTTGAACTATCTTGTGGTGCAAGAGCCTCAAGAAGCACCGCACCTTTCCTATTGAAACCACATATCCTCAGTAAAAAGAGCACTTGTCACAGAGCCTTCTCTGGTGCTGCCCCAAAGATTTGGTACTCGCTACCACCGGATGTACGCAGAATCTCCTCAACAGCGGTGTTCAAATTGGAAGTCAAAAGATTCCTCATGAATAAATTCCTTCCGTAAGTGGACTAGGCTCTCCTGCCCGATGACATTGTGCCTACTTTCATGGTACCATCATTTACGACCACGCTTCTTTACAACATACAATGAACCTTTACTTTTGTTTAACATGACCAACTTGTGTTTTTTTGCGTGTAACCAGTGATCCTTCTTGTTTTTATCTCTACCTTATTTTGTTTGTGCATTATTGTCCTTCCTTTCCTTCCTAATGTAAAGCACTCTGATATACTCTGGGATCTTGTTCGCGCTATATAAAACTTTATAAATAAAAAATAATGAAGTCTCAGAACCATTAGTTTATTATTGTACGCAATTTAAACATTTAGCTGACAGTCTGAAATGGACCATTCTGCAGAGTAAAGTAATTGAAAGGAAGGGGCGATACTGAATTGCATAGGAATATGAAAGTCTAATGGATATTTACTCTTGGAACGCATAAAGAAGGTCTCAATGAAATTATTCCTTAGGAAAATGCAATCTTTTGAGATGTTACCCTCTTTCAGATAGATACCTGTAATGAGTTAACGAGGTGGCCTTCAAATGTTTTAGTGCTGTGCACCCCTGTGTAAAATATTTAAATATGTCTTGGCTTATTGAAGATTGCAGTTAAGTTCTGTTACCATTTAAAAAATGAAATCAAATACATGATTGCCCGACATACTATTTTGGTAAGAAGACCTCATTAACATGTTAAAGCATCTACAGTGTGATTATTAGAAATGGGGGTGGAGGGTTTGAAGAATCTTTAGAGTCCCATTCCTTTTGACACTTGCTCCCATCCAGGATATAAATGGCAAAAGATGTTAGTAACTGCCAATTACAGAACGCCTTACTGCCGCTCATCCTTTTCAGCTGAAAACAAAGCACTGTTATCAGCATTATGCTTCTCTTGTCCAGAGCCTGGCACCCCTCTGGGATCACTTGAGGGACCCCAGCAAGGCTCACCCTCTCTTTTGAAGACCCCTGAGTTAACAGTTGGAGCAATGATGAGTATCCATTTTTGTATTTTTCCTTGGGTCTTTTAAAGACTTTTTTTTTACCAGCTATGCATTAGTTTAGTTTTGTTTTCAAAGTTTCAGAGTTTTGGTGAGTGATACATTGTTGCATGTTCTTTGACCATATCAACATCTAAACAGGTCCATATTTAATTATTGATCCTATAGGGCAAGTAATATCCATTTTGGTATTATGTACCATCATTTATATCCTCATGGTTTCCTTGTGATACTGGGACATTGTGGTGGTATGTCCCCTCTGGTAGCAAGTGTGAAGCACATTATATGTACAGTTTGATTATTGGTTTGATATCTCGAATATGGCGATCATTTCTATCTGATGGCCTGAGCTAGATGTAAGATTCATCTCACTGTGTTTACTAATATATAGGGTCAACTAATATATACCTTTCTAGCAATCAGATGAGAATTGAATTAATTTCCCAACCTAAGATGTTGTTGCTGGAGGAATGTCACTCTAGCTAGATACTGGGGATTTTTTTTACATCTAGCCTTGAACATGGTGTGCATATTTGGGGCCCTGTTATGTATAGCAGGCACTTTCCTTGTTTGCGCCCGATGCTACTTAAAACAGGTGCGCCAGGCGCAAACAGGGAATGTTAGCCATGTTACATAGATCGCACTGCCCGCAGGGCAGCTGTGAACTCGTGCTGGCCTGAGGGCAGCCCATTAGGGTGAAAAAAAGGGCGGCTTTTAAGGAGCCACTCTGTGTTTCAATGTGCAAGCAGCAACCCGCCTGCACTTTTAAAGGGGATAAGAGATTCCCTGCAGGCAGGTGCAGTAAGTTACTACACCCGCCTGTAAGGGATCTCTGGAGGGTCCATAGTACCCCCTTTGCCCTTTCCAGAGGGCTGCTATCAGTAGGCACACTGACAGTGTAAAACCTTTCAGGAGGTGCACTCTGAGTGAGACCATTGACAGCTTCTTTGCCTCTGCTCCCACGTCTATAATACGGCGAGGGTGCAGAGACAAAGGGATTACCTCATTTTCATGGGGCCAGGTCCCCATGCAAATGAGGGCATGTCCTCTTGAGAAAACGCTGGTGCTGTATGTGTTGGGATTACAATACTCTATCTCCGGCAGGCTTTCCATTCCGGGCTTTCCATCATGGAAAGCCTGTCAGACAGTATGGGAACTTCTTGGCAACCTCTGGTTGGTGACCATAGGTGCCCCCTGTTAATCTCTGCACCCTTGAGGTGCCTGCCACGGGGTGCAGGGATTAACACCCCCTCCCATTTCCCTATGGGAGCATGTACTACAGCTGGTGTACAGCCGTAACACATGCTTCCTTAGATAAATGTCGTAATGCGACTGAACAGTGGGTGGGGACCGCTGACCGAAGGTCAGTCAGTCCCATTTAGGAGATGGTGTCTGTCGGACGCAAGTCCACCTGACATTGTAAATGTAAATTGATACTTGTATAGCGCACTACTCACCCGCAAGGGTCTCAAGGCGCTTGTACGAATACCGCTGTGGAACCCATCCTGGCTTTCCCTGTGAGGTGTCCACTCCTGGGCACCCCCAAGGTGGAGGCCAGGCATCCTTAGCGCAGCAGCGGTGCGTCCATTGGGGCGTAGGGGCGTAGCCCCACCAGCCACCATGGACCCGCTTCGCGGCCGCCGGCCAATCTACATTGCATTGCAACAGATCAGCCGCCGGCGGGAATTGCAGGGGGGGTGGCCTGCTGCAGCTTGAGTGACAGTCCACACTCAGGCTGCAGCAGACCGTCCCGCTGGGGAACTTACAGTGCGCATGCATGGGAAAGTTGGTAACTTTCTCAAGCATGCGCACTGTAAGTTCCCCAGCGGGACCCAGGGGTGCTTCTTTGCTGCCACAGCCCGGGTTTCTAAAGGGCGACAGGGCGAGCAACAAATGTGCCTCTCTAGCCAATCCTGGCGCTTCTCCAGCGCCAGGATTGCCAGGATTGGCTGAGGACGGAGGGCGGGATTTCCGCTCCAGTGAAGGCGTTAGAAGATGCAGGCGGCGCTGATCGGCGGTCAGGTAAGTTTTCTCTAATTCCCCGTTATTTCATTTAAAAAAAAATGTATTTTATGTGCATTATGCCCTATATCGCGAACATGCATTACATAACATTACCGTTCATCTGGCTGCCTGACCCACAGTCTCAGCAGTTACAAGGTACTGCCGTTCCTCTGTGCCCCCTTGTTCCCTGTCTGGCCTGCTCTCACTCTGCCTGTCTTCTGCGACAATCCTCTTTCAAGCTTTGTGGTTAGTTCTCTAATTGTGATTAACGTGGATTATTTATTATCATATAATTACAGTGTGCGAGGGCAGGGCTTCGGTTGTAATATCCGGGTTAAAAAAAGTGTGCAGTCGAAAAAGAAAAGAAAATATTTTTCATAACAAGGTTCCTTTCTTTTAGCTCACACTGTGTGCTTTCAGCCCCCCTCCTGAATGCCTGCGCTGCAATAGAATCTGTCACTACCGGTTAGCCACAATAGAAGGTATCCAATTGGTCCCCAAACCTGTTTTTCCACTAAGGGTTTACATTTTCTCCAATTGTTAAGGAGACAGATTTATCGGTCACTAATTAAATCATCCGCCCCTGCAGGGTCCCAGGCAAGAGGCCTGCCTGACGCAATCTGTGAAAATAAATACATCACTCTATCAGAGCGACATCGGATCCGCCTGGGCGACCGCTTCGCCCTCACCCCCAACATTACCCCTCCACCCCCACACTCACCCGAACTCTCAAAGTGTGAAGGGGCCGAGCTGGGACTGGCTTAGCACTAATCATTTCCCCCACACTGGGAGTTTACTCACGGCTCGGTTTTTGGCATGGTTATTTGTTTTGGATGCTTTCTCTGTTTCCATCAGCCCATGTGTTCAGAGCGTGTTTTTAAACGCTTATTGCCTCAGGGTTATTATGGCTCTAGGGCTACAAGGAAAGTTGCATTGGTACTCCGGTTATCAGACACCTGCGAGGAACCCGTCATCAACTTTGCAAAAGAAGAAATCACAGATTGATGAAGTCAGTTCTGGTGAAAAGCCATGTCACACAGAAACCCTACTTTGATGAAAAAATGAATATAAAAATATTTTAAAAAAATAGACATTTACTGTAGCCCATAAAATACTGAAAATAAAATGTACTACTTATGTTTTTTAATCCAAATCCTGGTAAAGATATTATAAAAAAATATGCTTTAGCCTCTTACTACTGTTAAAAAAGCAAAACAAAGAAACTGCAGACTGCAAGAGAAAAAAACAAACACTGACAAAGTGAATAGGTCCGGCCTTTAAGTCTCACCTACCGAAAGTATTCAGCTGTGTGCTGTAAAAGACATTTTGTGGTAAATACCAGTACTTCGTGCGGCCTTTGGATCAGCCCATTGGCTGGCATTCTTATCAATCTCATGTTCATGCTTCTTATTCAATGGCTTCCCCTCCTACGAAAATTCCAGGCGAGGCAAAAATAAATATTTATTGCCCATGAGATGGGCCTTTTACAGAAATATGTCTGGGTTTTGGTATATTGCGGCCTTAGGTTTGCACCCCTTTTGACTTTGACTAGCAAGCCGCTTACTTTCCAAGTAAGTGTGCCTAATTGCCCTTTCTCAGGTTCTATGTCATGACTGACAATAAGGGGTAGACGACACATAGATTCCTGTGATACATTCTGTGTTGCTTTATGCCATAGTAGTATAATGAATGGCATCTGACAAACACCATGTCACTCTCTCCACCCTACACTTCTTGAAAATGAAGTATCTATCTCTGGAATGAACCAATACTGCTGCCAACAGGGCAGAACAAACCACGTGTCTCAACTTTGCATATCCCAACCACCCCTACCAATAAAGGGAAATAAATGAGAGAGACAGGAGATAGAGAGAAAAGAAATTCCAAACTATCCAACCAGAGAAGGGGGCGGAGGACCATGCACCCTTAGTCACTGAATACCTAACTCAGATTAAAAAAAATAAATGAATGAATGAAGGTTACGGCTGTCAGTGTCCTAGATAATTCTCGCTAATCTGTAATCAGTAGAACAAATTCGATGCCCAAAACCTTTTTAGTAGGATGCAGTTAAACACTGGGTATACCGATTAACAAGGGCACCTCTTCTCAGAGGCAACAGAGCTATCATCATTTATATTTAGATTTCGGTGCGTGGTGCCCCCATAAAATCCTTAAGTTTGCGTGAGGGGCTCTTGCGTGAGTTAAGAGTTAATTCCTGTGAGAGGTGTCCCCCTGTCTATATGAAGGGTCACCGACAGGGCCCCGTGTCTTTGCAGCTAAGGAGTTACATTTGTCTGATATATATTTTTTTAATTAAAATTAAAAGCTCTTGGCTAACGCAAGACCTAAAAAGCAACGTAGCAAGTGTCACCGAGGCAGCCGGAAATACCGTGGATTTAGGCCCTCCTTGTGCTTGTGACAGTAGCCCGCCATGGGCAGGTTGCCAACCTTGTATCCTTTAGATTCCCCCCCCCCCCGCACAGCCCCGGCCAAAACTCTACTCTTCCATTTCTATGTGACTCTTAGAGTATATCCATGTGTATCCCTTCCCTGTGTATATAGAGATCACAGGTGAGGTCCAACAGAGGGACAGTTGGTAGCCCAGGCATTTTCTATTTAAGCTGTGCAGTCTAACAGCCTCGTGGTGTTCACTCAGGAGAGTTTGTTGTTTTGCAAACTCGACCCAAAGGTTTTGGTGGGTATTACCTGTGCACCCACCCTGGCTACATTACACTAGCTCAGAGGTTTGTAAGCACCACAAGGCGAAGCGATTTGCCCCGAATCACAGGATCTATTAGAGCCGGCGCTGAGACTCGAACAGCACTTAGTGCTTTTTTGACTTTTTTCACGGACCTCCAGTTAGCCACGTGTGCTACATGTATACATATTTTCACTGTATGGAGCTATAGTCTGTACATAAATATGTATACATGTAGCACACAACACAATGTGAAACGGAGACTCAAGAAAAAGCACTAAGTGTTGTTCGAGTCTTAGCCTCGCTCTCTGTTGACTAAGATAATTTAAAGGCTTACTGACAAAATGTGTTTGAGCTGGCAGCATCTTTATTTCACATTTTTCATAACAATTTGGAAGGAATGTAGACGTCACTGGAATTCAATAGTAATCTCTCGAAGCTCGAACAATGTTTCTTCAGTGCCTGGACTGTGTGTATGTGACAGGACTGCACCATCTTCTGCGCATGATAAAAGAGCTCTGCATATGGCGTGCGAACAGCATAAATATTGAAGGCTGCAGTCTGGGAAAGCTAGGAGATTTCATTGTATGAAAGCTTGTGAAGGTGTTTGGCATTTGTCCAAACCGGTGAACCCTTGATTGTCACAACCCAATACTCTGTAAATTGCTGGTTTTATTGTTGGGAAGTCAAATTGTGAGCTGGATGTGTTCCTCCCTGGTGATTGCAGCCTGCTGGAGTGTGTAGAGTGAAAATAAAGGGAAAGGCGAAAGCTGCTCTGAAGTGACATTCACATTTGGAGTAATTAAGTTGCTTTTTGTGAGCTTTTAAGCCTTTTAATTGCTAATTGGTGATCTGACAGTCAAAGTGTTTATTTACAGCTGCCAAGACTTCAGATTGCTTACTTGTGACAGTTCCAGAGTTTCGGTGTACTTATGTCCACTTGTACAAGTGGCTCACTCCAGAAACTGTTGAATGTTTTTAATGCAGTAAGGTATGGGGCACTTCTGATGTACCAAGTCAGACCCAGACCAGTCCCCACAGTTGCTCCGGATTAAGGGACATTGTCATGTCATCTCAGGCGCGATGTAAAGACACCCAGTGAGCTGAGGACTCTTTTGGCTCAAGAACCAACTAGCTGGAGACCCTTGTGGTTGCTTAAAGATTTAAGATCAGCCTGTAACTCAGTCTTGAGCTGGGTGGGTGACCTCGATTACAAAGTGGCTGTGCCAGATGTCCCATTATGACCCCTTTTGCCTGTCTCCCCTTCAGGCGCACAGGGCATCAAACTGGGGGGTATTCAACCCTGCCAAAAAACTGACAGCTACCATCCTTTCAGGGGTGGGATGCTTTGGTGTGCTGGTCTGGTTTTCTGGGTGCATTGGCTCAAGTTTTTTTCCCATGTAATTGATTGGGTGTCTTGGTAAGTTGCTTTTATGTGAATGTCTGACGTATGACTGCGCATTCCTTTCAGTGTGCACTTGCTTCAGTTTACTTTTTGAGTCACTGTCTAGTTTGCTGGAAGTATTGCTTTCATTTTTCTTTCATTAAACTGTTTGACTTGCTTGGTGCTTTTATGTTGGTGCCTGCATGCTGAGGTGTACTCTTCTTCAGTTTGAATGTATGTGACTGGCCTGTTGACTAGCACCCTGCTTTCAAAGTGAAGGTTCACAGGTTCACACTTGCTTTAGTTTACTTTTGTAGGGTTGACTGCATGCACTGTTTTGCTGGATGCATTGCTTTAAGTTACTACTTGATGCATTGCTTTCAGTTTGCTTTCAAGTAATTGCCTCTCATTTTCCCAATTCTTTGTGAAGGCTGTTTCCCAACTGCTGTGCAACTTCTTCTACTCTTAGAGCTGAGATTTTCATGAAAGTCTTATATTCTGAATTCAGCACTTGAGCGTAATATGACGGAATGTATGAAGCTCTGTGGTTATACTGAATAAGCTGCTACCTATGTTATGCCATCTATTAATGTAATAACTGCACTTTAACAATTGCTTTATTAACCTTCCTGCTTTCTCAAATTTGCTTGAAAATGCACGATTTTTCTTCTTTTTTTTCAAAATTTTCTAGGGGGGGGTTATCCCCCCAAACCCCCCTTTTGGGGTTCGAGCTCGCTCGCTCGCTATGGTGCTGTATGCACATCACTTTGCGCCCCACCACTTTCAAATGTCACCCACCGCCCCTGCCTTAGCGTTGTGGGGGCCGTTGTGGAGATTAAGCAAGCTATTGCCCAGAGTTGCAGAGTGGGACTCCATGATTTGAATAGGCACCGAGGCGAGAATTATCAGGTCTGTGGAATTTTGAGCCCAAGACCCACCGAGGCGGGGAATTGAACCCTGGTCCCGGGCTAGACCTCTGCATCAAGGTCTGCCGCTCTAACCATTAAGCCACACTTCTCCACATTGTAATAGGCCCCGTAGTGGATAAGTGTAGCCCTTCAATATGGTGGGTTCATTTTCCTATACTGTGATGTAGATGAGGTGTCCTTATAGCGCACACATGCAGTAGAACTTTTACGATGATTTGTGGTATATCTGTCAGGCCAATGGCTTCTCTGTTCATTATGTCTTCTGATCACACGTGGAGGGTATCAGCTGATCAGATCGAGATATTTAATGAGTAAATACCTGATTAGAAGTGTTTTCACATCGAGCACAGGAATGCGATAGGCAGTGGTATTGTTACACTCCTGTGTGTTGATAATTGTTAGACCTGACCCTTTTTTTGCAGGGTTATCCCCAAACATTTTGGCATCTTCCTCCTATTTTTTCTGACTTACTTTTGTTGGCTCTATGACTCTGGGCATTTAACCACTGTGCATCAGTGCTAATTGGAAGTGCTCTCTGGTGTTAATGGTAATTGTGATTGGTTAGCCATGATTGGCATATTTGGTTTACTGGTAAATCCCTAGTAAAGTGCACTGTGTGTGCCCAGGACCTGTAAATCAAATACTACTAGTGAGCCTGCAACACTGATTGTGCCACCCACATGAGTATCCCTGCAACCATGTCCCAGACCTGCCACTGCAGTGTCTATGAGTACAGTTTTTAACTGCCATGTCGACGTGGCACGTACACCCGCTTGCCATGACCAAACCTTCCATTTTTCAACATGTAAGTCACTCCTAAGGTATGCCATGGTAATCCCGTGGGCAGGGTGCAGTGTATGAGAAAGGTAGGACATGCCCAAATGTGCCTTACATGTCCTGATAGTGAAATAATGCCAATTTAGTTTTTCACTATTGCAAAGACTATCTCTTCCATAAGAAATCATTGGCTCTGCCTTGTAACGCCGTACAAGTGTAATTTTCTATTTGGAAGAGATAGATATTTGGAGGTTGTGTTCCCTGAACTCAGGATTTAAAAAGATATATTTTGGTGAAGTTTGTTTTTAAATTGTGTGTTTGAAAATGCTACTTTTAGAATGTGGACATTTTCTTGCTTTACAATTCTGTGTCTCTACCTGCATGTGGAATCAAAGTCTGGTTTAAATTGACAGCTTGTTTGCTTGTGCACTCACTCTAGACAGTCACACAAAGGGAGCTGAGGGGTGCCCTGCATATCCTGATAGAGCATCACCTAGGCGGACAGGTCTTCCTGAGCCAGACTGGTCGGAGGGATTGTCATTGACACCTGAATAGGGCTATGTCAGGCTCTCACAATGCTGTCTTCGCCCTCAGCAGTGTGTCTGGAGCCAAGGCAGGGCAAGACAGGATCTTGTGGACAACAAAGACATTCCTTTGAAACTGTAACCCCCCCATTTTTAGAGCGCTTCTAGACTGAGAACTGTGTCAAGAAGAAGAGCTGAAGAGCTGTCAGGAGTAATACTGCCCTATTGCTGTATGTTTCTTTGCAGGGTTTGCCTTTAGTTGCTGCTTCTCTCTGTGGACAGAAAAAGAACTGGACTTTGCTTTCTTGTTTCCTGCTGTTCTAGGGTTCGCCAAGGCTTGTGTGTGCTTGCCTCCTATTGGAAGTCTTTGAGCTATCAAAGACTTTATCCGCAGCATCTCCGAAGTTCACTGGTGGGAGTTCTGAACTCCCAAGTTGTTCCAATTCCAGTTTTGGGCTCTTGGAAGTGGTTCTGCTGCTTCAAGTCTTGAAAAGGCATGCATCACCCTTCCAGTGCTGTTTTTCCTGCCGCAAGCTTGCCCAGTAGTTGTAAACTCAATGCATTGCCGTGGTGCGGCTGAAAAATCGTCCCAGCGCCAGTTTGCAGCCTGAAGAACTGCCACAGCCTGAGTCCAGAGCACCAAGTCTCTGACTTCTGAGTCCCCCACTACAACTGCAATGCAGGCCCTGCTGTGCGGCTGAAGAAATCGACACATCACCTGTTTGTGGGAGTGGAAATTGACACAGTGGCATCACCGCACCAGAAGAAGTCTCTTTCGAAACCGATGCATCACTTCTCCCCGAAGTAAGGGATTGATGCAACATTTTCTCCTGTGGGCAGCAGAACTGATGCCTCCATTCCCCAGGGACTCAAGAACTGAAACATTTCAGTGTTTTCTGATGCTTTCCTTCTTTGCGGCTGTTTTTCGCCTTCAATTTTGACACATCATAGATACTTTGGGGCATATTTGCTTGAGAAGTGGCGAAGCGTGGCCTTAGCCTCCTAAGAACACTCCAACACTTCTGAAATGCGTATTTACAACAAAATGGTGCAGCCCTGTGTTTCCCCTGCACTGGCGGTAAATTTAGCAGCCTAGCGACAACGCAGGCATCCTTGCACCATAGGGCAAGGGTGTCTGCGTTGAGTGAAAGCACATAAACAATCTTGAAATGGTGCATTGAAACTTCTATGTGTGCTGCTTAATGAAGCACACAGAGGAGTTGCAAAACATCATTTTTTTTATTGATTGTTTATGTGGAGGAAAGGACACCTCAAAGGCCTTTTGCTGTTTCTATGTAAAAATGAGGAGAAATTAAAAAATGTTCCTCGTTGCGCCTATTTAAGACCAGGTTTTCCCCGCTCTAAATTTTGGTTCTGCCCTTGTAAATATGGGTCAGTGTCAAAATCAATGTGTGTTGCGGTGGAAGGCTCACAGCAACACCCATTGCCCACCCATTTCACTCCAATTTTTATTGTAGCAAGATTGATTGTTTCCACAGGGAAACACTGGGCTACATTGTTATCTTTAATAAATGAAGCTAGAGAAATTCATGCAAATCAGTTTTGACCCTGTGCCCCATAAGAACAGGCCAGACCCAACTGCCAGGCCAGGTCCTCCTGGACCAGAAACACGCATCCTGGGACCGGTTTCAGGGTATGTCACCCTTCTTCGGCCAGGCTAGATTGAATCCAGTGGCACAGTGAGCAAGGGACCCACGTCTGGGCGTACCCATCCCACTTAGGCTGAAAAGTGTTACAGGAAACAAATGATGGATGGAATGCTGACAATGCAAACATTCTCCCCCAGTCAAAAGATCTGGGTTAAATCCATCATTATGCTGAGCACTATGCCACCCCAGTTCAAACTCAGCCACATGCAAATCAGTCTTGACTCTTTGCCCCATGGGAACAGTCCAGACCGAACTGCCAGGCCGGGTCCTCCTGGACCGGAAACCAGCATCCTGGGACCAGTTTCAGGGTATGTCACCCTTCTTCAGCCAGGCTAGCTTGAATCCAGTGGCACAGTGAGCAAGGGACCCATGTCTGGGCATACCCATCCCACTTAGGGCGAAAAGTGTTACAGCAAACAAATGATGGACGGAATGCTGACAATGCAAACATTCTCCCCCAGTCAAAAGATCTGGGTTAAATCCATCGTTATTTTGCCCACTACGCCATCTCAGTTTGGACCCAGCCATATGCATATCAATCTTGACCCTGTGCCCCATGGGAACATTCAAGCCTGAACTGTCAGGCCAGGTCTTCCTGGACCAGAAACAAGCATCCTGGGACCAGTTCAGGATATCACCCCTCATCAGCCAGGCTAGCTTGATTCTAGTGGCATGGAGAGCACAGGATCCACATCTGGGCATAACCGTGTTACTCGGGGTGACAAATGCAAAAAGAATAATTGATGGACAGAATGCCATTCATTCACTCCAGTACAGAGATCTGGGCCTAAATACATTGTTTCTTTTATCACCATGCAATTCCAGTTTAGACCTAGCCCTATGCAAATAAGTCTTGACCCTGTTCCCCATGGCCCAGCCCGAACTGCTAAATACGGCATAAAAATAGTATAATAAATAAGGCGCTGATCTACCATTCAGCATGCACCGTGAATAGAATGTTAGTAGTCTGGGTAAAGTCCAGTAGTATTCAAATTGTTTGTATGCACTAAATGTTCTGCATTGTAAACGAAGACTATGCGATTACAAATAAGTATGTGCTTAGTATTCTGTTAGTATTCAAGAAATACCACTCACATATCAGTAGTCTTCATGCACTAGCCTTCCCAAAAAGAACTCTATTGAATACTAAAATTGGCATAAAAAAGTCTTTGAATGCTATAAAAAGATAGGTTAACCACTAAATATAGTATTCAACTTTGGTAAGGGCTAGGCCAGGTCCTCCCTGGACTGGAAACAAGCATCCTAGGACCGGTTTTGGGTGATCACCCCATATCAGCCAGGTTAGCTTGATTGTAGTGTCATGGAGAGCACAGGACCCACATCTGGGCATTCCCATCCCACTCGGGTGACAAATGCATAAAGAACAATTGAGGGACAGAATGCTGAACAATGTCATACATGTACCCCAGTAAAGAGATCTGGGCCTAAACCCATCATATTTTTGCTCCCCATGCCTTTCAGCTTAGACCCAGCCATATGCAAATCAGTCTTAACCCTGTCCCCATGGGAACAGTCCATCCCGAACAGCCAGGCCTGGTCCTCCCTGTACTGGAAACAAGCATCCACAGACCAGTTTTGTGGTATCATCCCCCATTAGCCAGGCTAGCTTGATTACGGTTGCATGGAGAGCACACAGGTGTAGCAGAATTTATGGCCACCTCTACTTGCCTTACTTATTAATGTGATGACTCCATGACAAAGCCAATAGACCTGTCTTACTTATTATGACACCCCTTTATAATGTGATGTTACATCTAGTATAGTTGGAGGGTATTAAGATTATGGGGCCTGCTTTACTTATTATGACACTCTTTTGGCATGTGATGTTCGATTTAGAATAGTTAGAGGGTATTATGATAATGGGGGTCATGAATATCAAGATATTTTCATATGCCTGATTTATATAATTTTCAGTAATGTGTAGTCTTTAGTAGTGAGTGTTTAATAAATGTACTTTTTTTTTAATAAAAAGTACTGACTGGTTAATAATTTATTGAGTGGAGTGTTATTGTTGTGTGCCAGCAGCTAGATATTACTAGCCCACACCATCTCCCCTGAGTAGGCCTTGGACTGCTCTGCGTTGCTAGCCTGAGAGAGTCAGGTGCTACCATGGGGTACCTTGTTCCCAGTATAGAGAAAATTGTGGATTTTTTACTTGTGCAGGGCTCACAGTCTGCAAAACTAATAACCCCATGTCTTACTCTTACTGTTTGCAGATGACATTCCTCTATCCCTGACTGACCCTGACAACTTCTGAATTTATTGCAAAGTCTCAGTGAAGCATCTAGTTGCTTTGTTAAAATGAAACTATCAGAACTATTAATTGATCAGACAAACAGGGGTGGAGGGGCAGATTTGACCCTAAGACAGTGTTTAAAGTAGTTACCCACTATCATGAACGTTGTGATACAACTTTGTACAACCGTTTTGGCTCCATTTAAGTCTAACTTATCTTGCTGACCTATGCAGTAATATATGAAAAGTTTCCAGGAGTGGCCTCTGATGTATACATATTGGACCCAATTCACAAAGTTAAAGTGAGGCAACAGTCTAAGTTTATGACTTTCGATATTCAACAAAGGGGATTTACGAATAGTAAAGTTAGACTTTTGTCTCAGTTAAACGTAAGTTTTCATCTGTATTGCAGGTGAGACATATTTGTCCACCGTCTTGAACTGACCTTTGCCATCTTGCAGTTGTAGCCAGTGCATTAAATAGGATAGGGAATGTGGAGTTGCAGTGGTCAGATTTGATTCTACGAGTGTCCTCGACAGGGGCAGCTCCTTCATAATGGTGGAGCCCCACCCCCTGCTTAAAGATGAAAAATAAAATGATAACAAAAGCATTTTATTAGCATTTTATTTTTGCCTGTCAGTCTTCAGCGGGGCGGGTGGGGACAGGCAATCCTGTGTGAAAGGCATGACTGGGGGAGGTGTGGTGAGCACTTTTAAGTGCGCTTGTCAAATTGGCCGGCTGTCTTAGGCCAGCCAAACAGACACGCATACTTAGGTTTCTCCAATCCAATTGTGTTGCACACCCGGGTTGGAGAAATACCACAGACTCCCAGACACTATCTAAGCTGCAAACCAGGCCGAACAGCCAGTCCCAGTGCTTCTCTCATGCTGGGAATAGCATTCCCAACATAAGAGATGCGCCTGGATTGGCAACTTGGAGCCTGCGGAGTGTGCAGCTGGTGTAAAGGATTCGAAAAGAGGAGGAAGGTGGCAGCTGTCGGAGCAGCAGGTAAGTGCAATTTTATACATTTTACTTCTTCCCCCCACCACCACTATGCAATGCTAGCAGCTTCCACTGGTCCTTCAGCAGCTCTGGTATCACACGCAGACATGAGCTTTTGGCAGGAGCACATCTTTCAATCCACCTACTCATTCATCCATCCATTTATCAATCTTTGACTCATTTTCACATCCATTTACTAACTTATCCACAAAAACATGCACACTCATTCCTGTAGAGGCACTTTAACGTATAAAAAGGCCAAACTAACTGACTTTGTTCAATACATGTTTAGGACTGCAACTCTATTCGGTTGTTTAATCTAATGATGGAACCTAAACATTCTTTTACCATTTACACATTACATGAAAATAAGCTACATAACAAATATGCCAAATAGATAAGAGAGCTGATTCTGAGATGTTATGAATTTCATGCCTTCCAAAATGAAAACAGACACAATGTTCCCAGTACCCTACCCGAAGGGTACTAAAAGAGACAGCATTATTCTAAACATGCATTTTACTATCTCCAGTGTCGACATGCTTGCGGCTCTTCACGCTTCCTAGGGTGCTTTATCGGGGCTTGGTGAAGATTCACAGAATTTAGAAATGCTTCTGTACTTGCTGTGCTAACTGTAATGAAATGCGCATTTAGAACACTGATTCTTTGTTTTTGCCCTCTACAAGGACAGCAAGGGATTTTCTAGGTTTTGAAGGATTTTATTTACTGTCATTTTAATTTGAACAAAACCATGTGCCCCCATTTGCTATTTGTAAACATGCATTGTTGAGTAAAGAGGCTCACAGGAAGACGATCAGAAGCACTTTATTTGTAGGAAAGAATACACCACCGGGTACACGTCTTCCAGCTCCGGTAGCCTCCCACAAACTACATGTATCAACTCACGGCACAGACCAGAAGTTCTAGAATGGAATGCCATGGTCATGTCATGAGGCGACGCATTCAAACATAAATACACAACACATCTTCCTCCTTTAAAAGTGAATATACAAAAAAAACCATATTAACTAAATGCAATAAATAAAGCGAGGCATAATGCAATTAAAGAGAAAACAGTATATTTTTACTCTCCAAATTTGCCTTTGACAAAAGTGACAACATCCAACAACTATCTAGCTTTTTTACAAGAACGTTTGTCTATTGACTCCTTATGTTGATTCTCCATACGTTCTGTGTAAACTTCATGAACCATATATTTGCATATTTCTTCCTCCTCTAAAAAATCCTGCGGTACTACTCGTTTGAAGTAATTTCCTCCGCAATTATCTTTCTCAATACTACTTTGAAATTAATCTTTTTAGACATTTTTGTCTCCTTTGATATACTGGTTAGATTCCACACTCTGCCACCCGTGAGTCTCACAGCATTCTTTAAAACTTCATTGACTTCAAAAGGGCCCATGTACTGAATTTCCCCTTTTCATACTTTCTATGGTTTTTTAAACTTCAGAAATATTCCAATACTGAATATAGGACCACATTTAGATCCCCTTTTCTTATCCAACTTCTGTTCGTTGGTTATGTGTGTTTTTGTAATTCTTTCTTTAACCACCTCCACGTCTATGATAGTAGATGTTGACTGGACTAACCAAGCAGGGTTACACTTAGTCCTAGGTAATCCACCCCTCATCATTTCAAATCGAGACCGCCCTGTCATGTCATTTATGGTTGTTCTGTACATCCAAGCTGTTTTAAATATGTATGTCTCGCACTTATCACTGTCCACCCCAGCAATTTGTATAGCACTTTTTAGCACTCTATCAAATCTCTCAATAATGCCATTGCAACTACAGTTATGCAGGAAAGTGGTGCAATGTGTAACTCCTACTCTCTTGAAGTAATTCTTCGCTTTGCAGATAAAAAACTGCACTCCACTATTTGTAATAAACCTTCTCCTGTGAAGGTATTATCAGGTAACGCTAATACTACATCTGTGTCTACTTTATCTACAATTGTTATTACTGGCAGCCATGAGAAACCAGCAATAGCAGCAAGAATAAACTTTGAATTATGACCAATCAGACCCATAATATCCGTAGTGATGGTGTCCCATGGGTTATCCAGAGCAAAATGTTCTCCCATGTTTGGCCTCAGGTTTTAAGTGATTTTTCCAAATTTGCACAAGTAATACATTTTCTGACTAAACGCTCAACAAAATTGTCAACACCTTGCCACCAAAATCCTTGTTTCACAGTATATTTAGTTCTAATGATTCCACTGTGTCCTTTATGACCATGTTGAACTATATTACACCTTACATTAGTGGGAGGTATCACTCTATCACCCTTTCTGATAAAACCCTTCACACAAGACAACTCATCCCATACCTCCCAAAAATACCTAAGGTCAGCTTCTAAAAGCTTTTACTGGCCACCCACTCACAATGTACTTTTCTACCTTTTGTAACACGTTATCCTTTGAAAATTCCTCGCACCAAACAATCTTATCAATAGGCATGATACCTTCATCATGCATCAAAGCAATTTGATACTCATTCCACTCACTACGAATGTCTTCTTTGATAGGTAAGGGGAGCACTTTTGTGACACTGTCTGGCGGAGCGTTTGAAGAGCCAATACTAACTTGGGGAAAGCAGCTGTCCCACGCCACGCCGCATCCTTACCCGGCGGAACCAGCCCAGAGACCGCGAACACCAGGCACGCCACCGCCGCCCCGGGACTTCAGGTCCCGGCAGCCTTCGCGGCGGAGGCGCGTTCCCTGACGCCGGACCAAGGCGCCAGGAGGGGCGTATAAAACCATCAAGCCCTCGGTGGAGCGGGGGGAGCACTTTTGTGACACTGTCTGGCGGAGCGTTTGAAGAGCCAATACTAACTTGGGGAAAGCAGCTGTCCCACGCCACGCCGCATCCTTACCCGGCGGAACCAGCCCAGAGACCGCGAACACCAGGCACGCCACCGCCGCCCCGGGACTTCAGGTCCCGGCAGCCTTTGCGGCGGAGGCGCGTTCCCTGACGCCGGACCAAGGTGCCAGGAGGGGCGTATAAAACCATCAAGCCCTCAGCTACGCGGGACGCGAGCGGGACGCGAGCGGGACGCCCGGGGCTAAGTCCGGGCAAAGGGCGGGCCCTCTGTGGCCCTCAGAGGCACGAAAAGGCCAGGCAAGGCCACCCCTCTGACACCTTCCGTATGGACTATAAGGTACTGTTCCCAGTTCGATATTTTGCACATAACATTGCATAGATGACATTTTCCTGCTATTTCGCCGCTGCTGATTGATATTCATATCACATTGTGTTGTTATTATCTACTGAACCCATCTGAGTTGAGCTTTGAAAGGCTGTCTAAAGCCACAGCCCCAATCATGGGGAAAAAACTGGTACCTGCCCCTGCTGAGACATTGAATACTTTAGATTCCTATCTTGTACAAGTGGTCAGTAACATTAATAATAAGCGAAGGCAATCTCTTGGCTTGAGCCAATCACCTGTTCTGCCTTCAGAAAGCCCATCTACAAGCGTACTAAGCACTGCGACGTCTGAATCACTGCTAGAAAACCCTCCGTTAAACCTAGCTGATTCCAATCCTCCAGATAATTGCATTGAGGATGCTGATGACTCTGACCCTTTAACAGGTAGAATAGATTTAATAGACTTATCAGATAACGCTATTATTGATCCAAACCACCAGATAGCCGCCACGGACGAAGACCTACAACCCCTGCAGCCTGCTACATGGGCTGTTAGAGCTTGTAGAAAACTCCCAGCAAAGCGAGGGGGGAAACAACTAGGGAGGAAAAAGCCCGCCACCCCACCTCCTAGACGGGTGGGGAAATATGTAGATCTTGACATTGATATCGAGTCAAAACGCATCATCGATGACGACCTTTTTAATAGGATTCAAGACATGATAGACATTAAAATTAGGACTATAATCAAACCCCTGATCGGGAAACTGGATAAATTAACATCTGAGGTCAGAAAGTTGGGTGGGGTACACAGCAAATTGGCTAATGAGGTAGAGAATTTATCTTCCCTCGTCACAAATTTAACACCCACGGACGTGGAGGTTACCCCAACCGAAAGCAATTCACAGCCCATCCAACAAGGGCTGCCGCCTCCGCCATCATTACCATCATTACCTGCCCCGGGTCAGGACGTAGAAGCTGGAGACTCCCATATCAGTACAACTGGCGCCACAGCGGAAACACATCAAGAGGATGCTTCAGCCCAATTCATCTTGGAAGCCTCACCGGTAGTACTGGTGCTGGCAAATGTCCCTGTTCTATCACAAGATAAAACAGAGTCCAATCAGGGTCTAAAAGATAAAGCGTTACATTGGCTCACTAACAATATGCACATGGCACAAGAAGGGTTCGATAAACTGGCAGGGGATATAGTCTTGACCAGGAGGGTATCCTGGATTGGCAGTAAGCCAAAAAAGTTTAAAGGTGATTGTGTTATTTTGAACTTTGCTAATGCCGAGGTCCTCCCAGACATCCTGAGTAATGTTTTTCCACCCCAACGTCGTAGTGGCTCTATAATTCCCCTTACTCTCAAGTTCTTCTATGATGAGATTCAGTTTGCTACCTTACCCAATATCCCCAGTTATAAAAGACCTATTAATACCAGTAGCTGGGGAGGGGCCACCAGATCTCGACACCCTAATGACTGGTTTCAGCCTATAGCTTACCGGGAGCCAGTAAGATCCATTTACCCGAACGAGCTAAACATCAAGTCTGTCCGGTCACATGAGCCAAGAACTAACGGTTGGGGTCCTGGTCCCCTGGGTTACGACCATAGTGTTCGGGGCAATAGGCCCACACACTGGCTGAGAAATGATCAGTTTTTGATACGTCCTAACACCCCACAACCTATGTGGAACTCAGCCCTAAATGGACAGGGTCAGGTAGCCACTCCCTTTGCGTGGGGTTTTGCTACAGGAAATAGGTTTGGCCCTTTATCTGATCTAAATACCTGTGATTGACTTGAAACAGGAGTCGATCAAGAAAGGGAGGTGCTGAACAATCTAATAACTAATAGTGGTGGTCTCAACATTGTTGAACACTTTAGCCTTTAACTCTTAATGTAGCTCCAGAGTCTCAAATTTCGACCAGCAATTAATTTTATCAGGGACCGTGGCTTGTGCTAAACCGAGTACGATTGGAGAGGACACACAGAGCCTCCGTCAAGCGGTAACCAGCGAGGAACCTTTATCGCAACAAACAGCTGAAGGAGACTCAGAGGGCGGATACGAATTAAGGACACCCACTGACTCTTGTAAGATCATAAGCTGGAATGTAGCAGGTTTAAATGCAAAACGCCAGGACCTTGCTTGGCTGAGCTTTTTTTCAAAGCACCACATCATTGCTCTGCAAGAAACCTGGGACACATCCAACAATCTTTGGTGGGATGGGTTCACCAGCTTTACAAAACCTGCAGTCCCTAGCAGAGCGGGCAGGGCTAAAGGTGGTTTGGTGTTTTTGTTTTCCTTGGATCTAAAAGGAAGTTACAGGCAGATCAGCCCTGATTCTGATAACATCTTAATAGTTGAAAGGGTGATCAACAAAACAAGCAGGACCTTATATGTCAACTTCTATAATTCTGGGAACAGTGATTATAGCGGTTGTAATATCGCCAGCCTGGACAGTATTTTAAACACAGTTTCACAGAATATCGAGTTAGCTTTTGAGTTTATTTTATTAGGCGATTTTAATATTCATTTATGTAAACTAGCCTGTAAGGGAAGAGGAGTCAACGAGGTTGACGATGCGGCTCCACAGGGACCTCACTTCGAACATTCCGTAGAGGGGCAGGAGCTTGAAGATTTACTTGCTAATTATAACATATACGAACCTGACTGTGGCCTGAGAATGCCAACCTTTACCGGCGCCCAACATGGAACAGTGATCGATTATATTTTTGTCTCACTAGGCATTCTAAATCGGACCACGGCCTATCGTACAGTTGCAACTCACTACAGTGACCATAACCCAGTACTACTCGAGGTGGCCTGGGGAGCTCAGATGGGGGCACCACCAATAACTGCAAAATTGTCACATCCCCTGAGGACCACTGATCAAGATAGACGAGTGAAGTGGGCGAATGTGATCCCGGATAACTTTTATGAACAATGCTTCCCTAAAATTAAAGACCAGGTCGAGCTCTGTAAAAATCCGGGCACTCAAGGGAATCAGATAGTAGCAGCTTATGAGGCAATATGCGACCAGGTCTCTAAGGATCTTCTAGCCAAATCCATCCAGGGAGCCCAAGGTCACAAGCGATGGTTCGACTCTGCATGCTCGAAAGCCCACAGAGAATTGTTGGCGGCTCTAAAAAACGTTCCTAGGGTTAAAGAAGATATCTCGAGACTAAGGAAAACTTATAAGGCAGCCATAAAGAATCGTAAAGACACCATCAAACGCGAAACATGGGATAATCTCCTTTCAGCGGCAGTGCTGAAGGACAGTAGGAGATTTTGGGAGATCATCAAACAGCCCCTATTTTCTGAAGACAGCAATGCACCCATGGACTGCGTGATTACCGATGAAAAATGGCTGTCTTTTTTCAAAAACGTATATGGGGGTGACGATGAGGGAATTAAAAAGGGCCCACTGACCAACGTGGCTGTACATCCTATCATCTTTAATCCCCAAGAAGTGGAAAAAGCCCTCTTGGCAACCACTAAACATAAGGCACCTGGTCCAGATGGAGTCCCCGCTGACTTTTTTATGTATTCACCTAAACTGTGGGCGGAGGTTTTGTCTAATGTGTTTAATGCAGTTAATGGCAATTCAGCTCCCGCCTCATGGGCCATATCCACCATCGTCCCCATTTTTAAAAACAAAGGTCAGCGGGATGATCCCGCGTTTTATAGGCCCATATCCCTTTTAGACTCAACCATAAAAGTTCTGGGCAGAGTCCTCTTATCTAGATTGAGGGAGAATGTTGAGGGCTGTGGTGGGCTGTCCGAACTGCAATACGGTTTTAGAGAGAGAAAAGGGACCATCGAACAATGTATTAATTTGCATTTACTCATCTCTAAGTACACGGTGGCCAAGGAGGGTTCCGTGTTTCTTGCATTCATGGACCTCTCTTCGGCTTTCGACCTTGTCAATAGGTCAAAACTATGGTCGATCCTGTTGGAAATGGGCATCGATGAAGCTTTGGTCATGTTCATGGCCACCTTGCATCAGGAGCTTTTTGCAGCCGTCCGAGTGTCAAACAATGGCAGATGTACCCCTCTGTTTAAATCTTTAAAGGGGGTACGGCAAGGTTGTATCTTAGCCCCCTCGCTTTTTACCATCTACATTAATGGCCTGGGGGCACACCTGCGAGGCCAGGACGCGGATGTTCCACGCGCAGGAGATGTCCAAATTCCGGCACTCCTGTACGCGGATGACGCCGTGTTGATTGCCCGCACTGGTGTTGGACTCCAGCTCCTCCTGGACGCCTTCGGTTCCTTTATGGAAAATTTGGACCTTAAGGTTAATGTCTCCAAATCACACACGATGGTAATGGGGCGTGAGTGTACCAAAAAAAGACATAAATCATTCTTTTGCAGAGGGGTCCCGGTTTCTAAGGTAACCACATTTCCCTACTTGGGTGTATTGTTTGATCAAAAAGGAACATGGGGACCACAGATAGGTGCAAAGAGGCTGGCGGTAACCAGATCTTCCTCAGCGCTCTTGGGTTTTGCTGGTAAGTTGGGAGCCAGGCCCATGGAAGCCATATTAAAAATCTATAAGTGTAAGCCTGTGGCCATTGCACTATATGGATCTCCTTTGTGGGGGTACGTAAATCTCGACCCCATCCAGAGAGCAGAAAACAGATTTATTAGATCTCTCCTCTCTGTACCTCAGTCAACCCCAACCTATTCCATCCATAAAGAGGTGGGCCTACCCTACTTGTCAGACTTACTGAGTTTAGCGCCCCTGACCCTGTGGCTGAAAATGTGGTTGAACGAAGACCTTCCTTTGAACCACAAAATATTGAAGGACGTTTTATCACTTGATAAATATAGCAGAATCCCATGGCTGGCCTATTTAACTAAATCATTTACAGAATTGGGTCGTCCAGAACTTTTTTTATGCCCAGAAAAAATCAGGGCTCTGGACATAGGCCATATAAAAAAGTTATTCAAGGAAAGGAAGGATGCGCGCCGTGAGGAAGTCGAACTGCTGAAACCAGCAGTTAGGGCTCACAACCTTTTGGTGAGTGTACCCTCTCTCGCACCTTATCTCAGCTTCGTTACATTCCCTTATCACAGGTTTTTATTAATTAAATTCAGGTTTAACCTGCTACATCTGCGCCCGTCCGCGCCGGGACCGGGCCTAGGGCCATAACCCCTGTCCAAAATCTACCAGGGGATGTTATAACTTACGCCAGCCATTATCTACATGCCCTTCGTCCATTCAATATGCCCAATTGCCTAAAAATCAAATCTTCAGAGATCGATAAGGACACGGCAACTATTTGCCCTCATTGTCATCAAATAATTCCTCTAACATATCCCCAACAAAATAATGGTTCTCCAATCAAACAGGATGTAGGTGCTTTCACTTCCATAGCCCTTATAAATGCTCGCTCACTCGGCAAGCATAGGCAGGAAATATCTGATCTTATAACTGACTACTCTCTTGATATACTGTTTATCACCGAAACTTGGACAGATGATACTTCACAGCCAGATTTGGTCATCGCTGTGCCTCAGGGATTCAAAGCCTACTGTCAGGACAGGCCCAAACAAAGAGGGGGCGGACTGGCTATAATTGCCAGAGACTCTTACCCCATTAGAACGATCCCTATTCCTTCCACCTCCTGTGAGGCCATGCAATTTGCTATCAACATCTCCCCTCTGTTTAATTTCAAGGGTATATTAATATATCGTCCTCCGGGATCAAAAACGTCCTTCTTGTCTTATATAAATACCATGATGGAATCCGTAGCCACGGAAAGCAGTTTTACGGTTTTAGGTGACCTGAACTTTCACTTAGATCTAGATCACCTAGCCGATTCTGCCGCCCTTATCTCTGATTTAGGTAATCTAGGGCTAAAGCAACTTGTCACATCCTCCACTCATCAAGCAGGTCACATTTTAGACCCTATTATCTCCAACTTAGAAGGACTGCGAATCACCAATATTCTGCCCATGCCTTGGACAGACCACTTTGCAATCTTTGCTAATATTCCCACCAACAATCATTGTAATAACAATCCTCAACCTGCACCTAAACTATCTTTTAAAGATTGGAAAAATATAAATTTAGAAAACTTGAAGCTCATACTGGAACAAACTTGCCCAGTGCTCGCTTCAGACCCCAATCTGGCTCTCCAGCAACTATACGACTGGATTGGCCAGGCAACACATCAATCAGCCCCCTCCAAGGAGCACTCCAGTAATAGAGCTAAACCCACCGCACCTTGGTATAATGATAAATTAAGGACACAAAAACAGATAAACAGGAGCAAGGAAAGAACCTGGAGAAAAGACTATGATGCCAGTAGTAAGTCTGCCTACAAGGAATCCTTAGCACTATATAAAAACATGATAGCAGAAGCAAAAAGAGAATACTGCAGTGACCAAATTGAAAACGCCAAGAACTCCAGCAAACAATTATTTTTAATTACCAAAGTTTTATCAGGCAACTCCCCTGACCTCACGCCCCCCCCATCACAATTTCTATGCGACTCTCTTGCCTCTTTTTTCTACTCTAAAGTAGACGACATTTACCAAGTATTCTCCTCTAAATCACCTCCGGGCTTAATTTCATCCGCCACTTCCCCTCCAGCTAATGCCTTCCCTTGTTTCCAACCAGTCACCCAGGATCAAATAAAAAACACACTTCTGACCATCAAATCAGGTTCACCCCTGGACCCTTGTCCTCTATCTGTCCTCAGACCAGTCATGGATGTCATCATACCGACACTCACACAGGTCTGTAATTTAATACTGCAGTCGGGCAATTATCCGGATCCTCTCAAAAATACATTATTAAAACCTCTGTTAAAAAAACCCTCACTCGACAAAAGTGAGTTAAAAAACTACCGACCAATTGCTAGTCTACCTTTCATGGCAAAGACAATTGAGAAAATCATGAATACCCAGATTTCCGAGTTTATCGAAGAACACCAGCTTCTTGATAACACCCAGTTTGGGTTCCGAAAATATCACGGGACCGAGACAGCCTTGATCAAAGCCGCTGATGATATCAGGGTTATCAGGGACCAGGGTGGCACGGCCATACTTGTTATGTTAGATTTATCAGCGGCTTTCGACACGGTCGACCACAACATCTTGGTCGACCGTGTCCAAGGACTTGGCATCTGCCATACTGCCAAAAACCTAATAGCTTCTTTTCTTGACAAAAGAACGCAGGCTGTCATCCTGGGACCCTTCCAATCAGCCCAACTCTCTGCCCCCTGTGGAGTTCCTCAAGGCTCATCCCTTAGTCCGACACTTTTTAACATCTACGTGTCGGACCTAGCTAAAACCATCAAAGCACATGGGATGAGCCTTACCTCGTACGCTGACGACACCCAACTAGTGTTGGCGATTAAAGGCGACGGAGAGCAAGTAGCTGAAAAATTTAAGAAAGGGCTCCTAGACATAGGAGATTGGATGGCGACAAATTGTTTAAAGCTGAACTCAGAAAAAACTGAGGTGCTCATCTTTGGTCCACTCTCCCCAGCCTGGTCCACCTGCTGGTGGCCAAAGACCTTCGGTACTCCTCCTACGCCGACCTTGAAGGTCAGGAATCTGGGAGTTACCTTCGATGATGGACTTAATTTCATGAATCATGCCAATAAAACAGCATCTGCAGCACACTTGAAGCTAAAAATGATCCGCAAAATACGCCCTTTTCTCCCTGACTCTGCCATCAAGACCCTGGTTTCTGCCCTTGTCCTCTCGTCCTTGGATTACTGTAACGGGCTATTTCTCAGTGCCCAAACCAGAGTAATTGCCAAACTTCAAACTATACAAAACGCAGCAGCTCGCCTCCTCACCGGCAAAACAAAGTTCGAACCCATTTCCAAAAACATAAAAGATCTTCATTGGCTGACTGTACAAAAGAGAATTCATTTCAAAGCACTCTGTATAGTTTTCAAATCAATTAATAATCAAGGACCTCATTTTCTAAGAGAACAACTTCAAAGCTACAAACCCACAAGAGCCCTACGATCAGCCACGCTCAGCCAATTGGTTGTCCCTCGTACCAAAACAGTCTCTTGGGGTGACCGGCGCTTTTTGGTGGCTGCCCCCAGACTTTGGAACACCGTGCCTCTCAATATCAGACAAAGTGTCACACTGCTTCAGTTCCGCAAACTCTTGAAAACTTGGCTGTTCTCTCAGTAATCTCTTTCCATTTCGTCCGATCTGATTCCTTCATTCATGCCTCTATACTTCTTTTGTTAATAATGGTTTAGCGCCTTGACGCCCAAGGGTATAAGCAGCGCTTTATAAATATTAAAAATAAATAAATAAATACATTTTTACCTAGGTTCTTTTAAGTGCTGGCAGAAGCCAGACCTAGCCCCTCCTTGCAGTTGTGACCATTTTTCCGTGCAGGACACAATGCACTTTGTCATGTTTTGTAGCTTGTATCACGAGCAGAGGAAAAAATATTTGCTCCCCATTCTGAAAGAAGCGGGATTCACACAGGTGCGCCCGGCGCTGCTCTACTTACAGCTCCTGACAAATCCCCGCACAACTTTCTGCATTGCTAACTTTTTAGTGGCCGCTGCGAGGGTGAAAGCTGTTGGCCAAATTTCGCCTTAAAATTTTTTTTTAATGGTTAAGATGTTCTTTTTGATATGAATCATAAAATGTACCTTTTTTAATTTTGTACATAGTATTTAAAATGCTCATCTAGATTGATGCTTTTTAGGAAATTGCAGGGTTATGTATGTATCCCATGTCATGTTTTATTGTTTTTTGTTTCTTTGTATGACTTGGAATAAGTCGAATAAAGATATTCTGACTGATAGGTAAGGGCATCCTGGATAGAAAATCAGCTGTAACATTGTCTCTTCCAGGAACATACAGTACATTGTAAACAAAATCCTGGAGACTCATGGACATTCAAGCAATGCGTGCTGATGCCTTGAGCATACCCTCAGTAGTTAAAATCGGCACTAATGGTTTATGATCGCTTCTTATTATACACTCCTTGTCCCAAATAAAAACTTTAAAATACTCCAGTGCCCACACACAGGCATGGGTTTCCCTTTCAATAGTGGAATATTTTTCCTCTGTAGGTGTAACTGGTCTTGGATGCATGCGTTATAATGAATTCTTTCCCACATTTAGATTTTTGTGTGAGTTGTGGCTCGAAACCACAAAGGGCTGCAGCCACGCAAATTGCCTTTTTCACATCACAGAATTCTTTTTCACACTCATCAACCCATACAAATATGTTCTTTTGTTAATTGCCTAATATTATATGTTCTGCAAGAGAAGTTGTGCATGTACTTCAACCCTAAGAAAGACCTAACATCATCTATGGAACCAGGTTGGGGAGCAGCACTTATGGCTCCCACTAAATCAGCTTTTGGTTTTATACCTTCCATCTCATAACACGTGTCCCAAATAAGTGACAGATTTAACAGAAAATCTGCCCGTTGACCGCTTCACTGTCAGTCCACTTTCACACAAAATCTTCAGAACTTTCTCTAGCATGCAATTGTGCTCGTGTTTGTCACTCCCAAAAACCAGAATATATTCCTGAAAGCAAACAGCATTTTCTTAATCCCCAAACAGTTTGTGCATAATGCGTTGAAAAATAGCTGCCACGGACGCCAACACAAAAGGCATCCTAGTATATTGTATATTGATAGCAGTCAAAAGGTATGATGAAGGCAGTCAAATGTTTGTACTTCTCATGTAACTCAATTTAGTGGTAGGCTGCATGCAGGTCAAGTGTAGAAAAAAACTTTGCATTACCTACTGAAGCTAACAACTCTGCAATGCGAGATAGCGGGAATTGGTCAATCAAAATGTTGTTGTTTAGGTGGCGTTTTCCAGCTCTGGCAGCCTCTCACAAACTACCTGCACCAACAACGGTATAGCCCGAATGTTATAGAATGGAACGCCATGAGGCGATGCATTCAAACATAAATACACAACATGCATGCCCGTATTTATATCCTAGTTCGGTCACCTGAGGTTAATAGTATGGAAAGGAAACATTGTATAATTTATTCTATGAATATTACTGGTAAGGCTTCTGATAATTAAGGGCTTTATGGGTATTACACCTGAGTTGTCATCTGCGTAAAAAATAATTCAAGGTATACCTAGCGACATATTAGTGCTTGTGTCCATCCAGTTTCAAATGTCATGTTTAGCAAGTGCTGCACAATGGTGGCACAAGACCTGTTTCAAAGTTCCTCCAAGACATTTACTGCTTCAACCGAATCTCTTGAGACAGACTATTACCGGATTATCATAAATACAAGGAAAGCATGGGCATAGCGAAATAATTCTTATTTTCGTGAGATTGCAACTGCATAATATAATGCACTCACTTTAGCAGAAAGAGCAAGCAAAGCACATTAATTTAGAAAAAATGTATGATAGGAACTAAAGTGTAGGTTCTTACCATATTTCTTATTTTCCTTATATTTACTTGAACGTGTGCATATATTGACAAAGCAAGCACAGCATTCAGTAGGAACCGTCAAGCAAGTACATTTTCAGTTTCAGGTAGGTGGCCACATTTCTTCTTAGGAAGCGTCCCATTTCCCCACTTCTACCACTGGCATTTTCAACTTCCACCACTAGTGCCATCCATTTCTACCCGTGTACCTGGCACTGGTCAGTGCTTGCCTGGACAATGCCTAAATTCAAATTACAGTGACCACAGCCGACCTCAAGGAGTTTTACTTTTTTGGGGTTCTCCCAAAATAATATGTTTTTAAACAAATGAGGTGAAATAGAGCATTTTACAGCACAGTTTTTACATAAACGTTCTAAAAAGTCATAGTCCTGGAAAGAGAACTCTTGAAATATTCCAGTATTTTCATGGTGTGGCAAGCAAATTAGACCATCATAAAAAGTACGGTATCAGTCATTTTGAAAAAACGATGGCAAAATGATGCATTGTTTTGTTGCAATTTTCATATAGAAACACTAAAAAGTCATAGTTGGCACAAGCAGGTCAGAAAATAAAATGTAAAAAGTCCTATCATTTGCCATGGGATCTATGTAACCTGTACCTTTCATCTCCTTTTATTCTTCCATACTGCTCCTTCCAGTCGGACTCCAGGTGGATTCTTAATCTTATGTTTTGACCATTTCTTTGAGATGGAAAAGGTGGAACAACTGAAAATGTGCAAATCTTAAAATCCCATGGAATGCAGCAGTGCTAGAAAGATTTTACCATCTCATACAATACTGCTATTTTTCATATCACACAGAATAGTTACAGGTCTGATTAAAAGACGTGATTCATCCCACTCATCCTACGGTCAAAAGTAACTGAAGTAAAACCAGAGGTATAGTTAGTATATAAGTTCAACAAACATTCCTTATCTCACTTCTCCTGCTTGCTATTGCAACCTGGTGACCGATCTGCACTTTTGTTTCCTCCCACTACCTGGGTAATCCCTTTAAATCGAGTCCCCATTTTACGTCTTTCCACATCTTGCTCTTGATCTCTATTGTACTGCTATTCTTGTACAAAGTTTCTCTGCTTTGTAGTTAGGTTTGCACTCTGTAAGTCTCATGTATTCAAACATTTAATTTGAAAAAACAGTCAGTTTGCTCCCAAACATCAGCTCTGCAATTTCTAGAAATAGTTTGCCTTCAAATACAAGCTTTTGAATAGGTATTTGGTCCCCAAACATCAGTGTGTCCCTTCATCAAACACTCATACATCTTATTGTTAATGTTATTGGTATTTGTATAGCACTAACTGTTACCCGAAGGTGTCCTGGCTCGGTGTGAAGGCCTACTCAGGAGAGGAAGAGAAATAGCATGATCAGTTTTAAAACAACCATGTTTTCAATGCCTTCGTAAAGGCCAAGAGATTGGTCATGCTTTGCATATGTAGTGGCAGAGCATTCCATGATCTGGCCGCATTTGCTGCAAAGCATCTTCCACCCCAGATGGCCTTTTTCACCCTAGGTACATTTATCAATCTTGCATCTGAAGACCGCAGTGTTCTTTGAGGAGTGTACCAGCAAAAGCGCTATTTTAAAAATTCTGGTCAGGTTCCCTGAAGGGCTTAAATAAACAGACAGACTTAAATTGAGTGCGCTTCCTAATCGGCAGCCAGTGAAGTTTTTTGATTTTGGCTGAAATTGACTTAAACTTTCTTGTGCCTGGAAGGAGTCTGGCTGCTGCATTCTGCAAGATCTGAAGTTTGTTTTAAGACCCTTCTTGGATTGTAAGATATAGACTGTTGCAGTAGTCCAGTCTGGACATTATTAATGCAGTGACAACATTTTGTTGAGCATCTTTGGGTAGTAGTGGCAGAATTGTTTTGCATGACCTGAGGATATAAGCAGTTGATGAGGGCACTGTGTTCACCTGGTCCCTTACACCTATGCATGGGCTTTCTGATTTATATATCCATTGTAGGAAACATGTCTTTTCTTTGTACTCATCCCACATTTTTAACCTTTTATTGGACTCTATTTTTGCAGGTTTTAGAATTTTTGCACTTTACCCCTGCTAATCAGGAGTAAAGTGCCTGTGCTCCCTCATTAAACACGGCTGCATAAGGTTAGTCCTCCCCTGTCACTAGGGCAGTCTTATTGGCTTGGCGCACTGCCTTGCGCCATATGAGAAGGGATGGGAAGCTCACCCAAAACACACCGTTGTGGCATGGTACTTGGCTGTGCAAGACTTGGACTCTCCAGGACTTTCGTCAATGGGACCAAATTGGGATTTCGCTTCTTGGTGACGTCTGAGTTGGAGATCTTATCAGGGCCTTTTCAGATTTGCAGCAGGGCTACGGCCTCCACGTCGCCCTGTTTTACAAATATCTGCAGCTTCGTCACGCCCATACTATGCACATTCCGTCAGCCACCTCCTTTCCCGAATTCAGACCCCTCGAGGCTCAGGTTCTGATGGGGAACTTGGGATGTCATGGATCTATCGCTCCCTTGTGAACAATGGCCCGCAACCCTGGATTCACTGCTGGGCCACTGGGAGGGTTGGAATGGCCCCCTGGAGGATGCCGACTGGCAGCAGGTTCTCATGGCTCCGAAAACCTTCACGACCGCCCCCAAACTACACCTAATCCAACTCTACTATCTACATACAGTGTATCTTACTCCTGCACGTCTGTACAGAGCTCGATTGCGCCCCTCCCAGACCTGTGCGCCCCTGCTGATTTTTATCATGTGGTCTGGCAGTGCCCTGCCCTGGCAGAATTCTGGGCGAGTGTGGAACTGAATCTTACACAGACCTTGGGTTGGGCAGTTTTTATGACCCACTACATCTCCTCCTGGGTGTGTTTGATGGACTGGATGGCTCTCAGGCCGATAAACATTTCCTTGGGACCGCAGTGGCGGTGGCAAAATCAGACATTGCAGCAACCTGGTCTCAGGCCAGACCTCCTACTGTCTGGAAATGGCGACAGGGGGTGGATTGGTGCGCGACCCAGGAGGAACCCCTCTTTGAGGTCAGGGGTTGCCCTGAAATGTTTGAAAGGATCTGGGGTAAATGGCTCTACCTACTGTCTTGATTATTGAGTGTATTCATATTTATCCTGTTAAACTTACGCAGGGGCCTACTTTATGGCCCGAAGCTCAGGTCTATGTCATCTCTTTTACTGTTAATGGTCCTAGAGGCACTGTGCTTGATTTTGCTGTCACTGTGAATTTTTGTCTTCACCTAAATATCAATAAACTTGATTATCCAAAAAAATTGGGTTAGTCCTAACTTATCCATATATATGGTGTAGAAAGTACACCCAGGGCCTGGATGCTAAATGTAAGTGTGGGCTGAAAATCCGTTCCGCTCGCGAAATGAGCGATTTTTTGGCAATTTCGCGGTCCGCGAATCGCGGGAATTTGTCAAAAATTCGCAAGCTGGTGGATTTTTTTGCTTGGTCGCGCTTCAAAAATACAATCTTGCGCGCGCAGCGTTGACTTACCGTTATTCTGAGTTTGCCGAGTTGTTTTTCCTCCCGGTTTGCCTGCGCTGCGCCATTTTGGATCTAGCAGCGTGATTGTGCAAGACTTTTCGACCGCGAGTACGTCATAGCGGCCCGCCATCTTGCACTGCGAGAATTTGAGAACGCGACTACGTCATAAGGGCCCGCGATCACACATCACGGGAGTAAACAATTGCGAACACGTAGATGCGACGTGCAGCTGACTTCCGGCGGGAGATTTGAACAGCTCACTTTCCCGAACTTGCAAAAATTGCAATTCTTCAAAAGAAATCTACTGCAGGCAGCATAAACTTTCTGAAAATGATGATTTGGATCAGAATAACTCCTTAGATTGACATTTGGCTGCACTTTGTTGTGCAAGGATCCCATTTTTGGGGGAGTGGGAGGAAGGAAGTGACCCAGAGTCTCCAATTTCCTGTTCCTGTCCAGCAGGCTCCTCCCAGTGCTTTGTCCATGTCCTGGTCACTTTTCATTTGGATCTGGAGCTGGAAGGATTACTTTTTGTGGCTGCTGCTGGATTTGTGTTTGAGGACTTTTTGTTTGGATCACTTTTGGATTACTTTTGGATTTGAGATTTTACAAGTAAGTTGGTGTTGTTTGTTTGGGGCATTGCAGTTGCTGCAACTACAATTTTTAAACTTTTTTACAACTTAAAAAAATATATATTGTGGATAGGCACAGTATCCAGTAGGCCCAGGGTTAGTCATGGGTGCATGATACAACTGTTTCTGTGAGTTTTGTTGCACGTAAATATCATTTATGTCATGGAATTGAATAGCTCACTGTTATATGTGGATTTTTAAAAAACAATTTGGGGTGCGTGTAAAGCCGCACTAGCCAGGAGGCCCAGGGGTAGTCACCCAGTGGTGCATGGACCAAGTCTTTCTGTGGGGTCTCTTGACTTTAAACATCATTTAGGGCATGGATGGCATTGGATCGTGGTGATTTATGTGTGTTTTTCAACTTTTTGGGGTGTTGTTGGGGCCTGGCCATGTGGGTGTGGGCCATTTTGAGGCCTGGCCCAGGCAGGGCCTGGCCATGTGGGTCAAGGGGCCATTTTGAAGCCAGGCAGTGTGCTTTGTGCCATAGGCCGGCACCCAGTCTGCCTTGCTTTCACCCATTATGCCCAGGGGTACTCAGTGGTGCATGGACCAAGTCTTTCTGTGGGGTCTCTTGTATTTAAACATCATTTAGGGCATGGATGGCATTGGATTGTGGTTGTTTTTGTGTGTTTTTCAATATTTTAGGGTGCTGTTGGGGCCTGGCCATGTGGGTGGGGGCCATTTTTGATTAGAAATAATTGCAATTTTTGTTTTTGGTCCTTCTGTTTTTGGGAGTGTTGTAATAATAATAAATGCCTAGTTACAAATATTAATTGAAGCACGACATATGCAACATTTATTAAACTGATGTTCCTCTGGCTTCCTTTGCTTTTAGGTGCACAAAGAGAACCACAAAACATCCTCATCATTCATCATCAGTGCAAGGAAGAAGTCCTGCTGCGGTGTGTGCAGCACAACGTCACGTGACGTCACGTGTGGCCACAGACAACTGTGCAACTCGTGCAACTGCCGCCTGTTGTTCTGACATCTGAAGAAGATGGGCCCAAAAAAAGGTGGCCGTAGCTCCTCTACCAAGAAAGATGCCAGTGCCACTGCCAGTAAGAAGGAGCAGAAGAAGCAAGCAGCGCCACTTACCAAGGAGACAGGTGTGCCCACAGACACTTCTTTGGGGAAAAAAAACTACACCTGCAGCAGCGGTGCCCGCAGGGGACCAAGCTGGGAGCAGCACCTCAGCTTCATTGGTCTCAGAGCCATCACGCCAAGTTAGGCCCAAGGCCATGAGTGCCTCAGAGGCAGCCACTTTCATTGCTCAATCACCATCTACCAGTGATGTTGGCGTTGACTCATCGCAAGAAAGTAGCATCCAATCAATGCAGGGTTTAACTCATCTGACGAGTGTTCAACCACAGCCGCAACCACAACCACAGGTGCAACAAGGAGAGGTGGAAGGAGAGGCGGAAGGAGATGCGCAAGGAGAGGCGCAAGGGGAGGCGCAAGGAGTGACACAAGGAGTGGCGCAAGGAGTGGCGCAAGTAGCAGTGCAAGGAGTGGCGCAAGTAGAGGCGCAAGTAGAGCCGCATGGAGAGGCGCATGGAGAAGAGCATGGAGAGGCACAACTGCCCACAATGCTGTTCCTCCAGAAGTAGGGGCACATCAGGAAATCGAGATTCAAGCGGAGGTATCATCCAAGCAAGCCACTCCTCCTGATGAACCATTGTCTTTCAGATCCCCAGCAAGAAAAAGGTCAAGGAGGGCTAGTACAAGTTCTTCTTCAAGCCCCCTTCCTTCTGATGATCTAGATCAAGATTGGAACCCACCAATGCAGCCTGAGAGGGAGGCACGTCATGAGCCCACAAAGGTAGCTAAGCCTTTAAGGAAGGTTCCCGCAAGGCTTTCAATTATGGGTGATGACGACGAACAAGAAGTAGAAGTGGTGTATTCTGCTGCTGATAAACAGTCTGACGATGACGACCCAGTCATCACAGTCGTCACTCCAGCCCCAGCGGGCATGCAGCAGACAGACATTTTTACCCTATCCCGAATTGCTGCTGAGCGGGATGTGGGCGGAGTGGCACTGTACCACCACCAAAACAGGTAACCACTACACCAACATGACCTACAGCTGCCATATTTTCTCTTCAGAAGGGCCGGCAGGGACCTCCATCCACCTCGACCTCCGTTTCCTCAAGTAGTGGTGCTGTAACTGTAAGTGCACAGCAGGGTCAAATTCAGCCACTTCATCTGGCATTGAAAGTAGCAACTCCATCATCACCACCAGAAATCTTAACTCCCCAGTTTGGGACTTCTTTAGTATTAGCAAAAAGGCAGAAAACCTAGTTGTTTGTTTGATTTGTAAAACTATAGTTAGTCGGGGTAAGCTTGGTACCAACTATGGTACCGGAGGCCAGAGAGGTCATCTCCAAAAACACCACACTATCCAGTGGGAGGCGCACCTAAGATCCTGGAAGCCAAAAGTACAACAAATCCAAATGTATCCATTGATATTGCATCTCATGATGACGAGGGGTTGATCGTGCAGGGGGGAGGTGAAGCAGCGACAGACATTTCTTCACAGTACCCCTGGCAGCAGCACTGCCATGGTAGCACCCACACCCTCTACTCCAGCAACATCTATGAGGCACACTAAGAGTCTGGGAGAGAGACCAATGTAAAAAAGTACATCAATGAGCCTAACTGGGTTGAAGAAGTCCGGATCATCATCATCATCATGTATGAAAACAGTCCAGACCACCATTAAAAGCATGTTTTGGTCGGAGGCGCCATTTGTACACAACCACCCAACGGCACGTCTTTATAATGTAGTACTGGCTACAATGTTAGCACTGGGCCTTCTCCCTTTTTCTTTCGTGGAAGGGGTGGGTTTTCTAGAATTTGTGGCAACAGTCTGCCCTAAATGGAAGATTCCTAGCTGGTCCTATTTTGCCAGAGTTGCGGTTCCAGCAGGACATCAAGATGTGCTGGAGGTGATTGGGGCAGCTTTGCAGAAGAGTGCTGTTCACACTATCCACCTGACCAAAGACATGTGGACCAGTTGCCAAGCCCTTGATTACATGCGCATCACTGCACACTGGGTCTCTTTTGCAGGGGTTAGAGACAAGTTATATGCAGGTGTTGACAGTGACACAGTTTTTCAAGCTAGTCGGAAACATGCAACAGTAGCCATGTTTGCCATGGAGAAATCTCATACTGCAGTAAACATTTTGGAGGAGTTTAACAGTAAGGTCTTTGAATGGCTGCATCATAGAAATCGCATGATTGGTTATGTTTCCACAGATAATTGCAGTAATATAGTTAGGGCCATGAATGATGGTGGCTATTTAAGAGTGCCGTGTTTGGCGCACAGAATTAACATTGTTGAAAAAAGAAAACAAAGTCAGCAAGCTACTGACCACCTGCCGAAGAATCTGCACACATTTCAGCCATTCTTTTAAGGCCCGGAAGCTGCTGAAGCTCATTCAACATGTCCATAGAGTGCGAGTCAAATGACTCATCCAGGAGGTGGCAACACGTTGGAACTCAACCTTCTACATGCTTGAGCGTCTGACTGAGCAGTGTTTGGTCATCAATGAGTATGTCTTTGAACTGGGTTCTACTATGAAAGACATGAGGTTAGAGTTGGAGGAATGGGACCTAGTTAAAAGCCTGACAGATATGCTTCGTCCTTTTGAGGTCTTCAAGCGTGAAGTCAGCAGGGAGGACTGTATTTTGGGCAAAGCTATCCCATTGTTGCGCATGATAGAGCACCAACTGAACGCGGTGTCTTCAACGTTCAAAGGTGATACTGACAAGCAAGACGCATATCAGTTGGCGGAGAGCTTATTATCCCGCCTAGTTAACAATGAAAGGCTTAATAAAATACATACAGAACAACATTACATTTGTGCCACTATTCTGGATCCACGGTACAAAAAGGCAGTGGCCAGCAAAGCATTCCTTTTAATGAAGCAGATGTTTCAAAGTACAAACATTGGCTAGCTCTGTCTGCCACTTGGTTCGAAAAAGAGCGGCAGGAAATTGAAGGAACCGGCAGAAGTACTACTGAATCAGCAGACTATCCGGCGTCAAGGTCCACTTCTGTGGCCAAAAGCAGTCACTTTCCCTCACAGCTGTTACCAACACCAGCAACCATATCATCATCCTCACCTGCACCAGGCCCAGCCATAATATTGTCGGAAGCGGATTGGATAACTCATCAAGGGTTTGCTCGTTCCACTGTTGATGCAAAGGCCACAGATGGTACGCAAAGTGGAGCACCCCTGGAGGACCTTGAGTGCATGGGGCAGGTCTATCTGGATGACCCAACAGAGGTCTTCTTTAATCAGAACCCATTGCTGTATTGGTATGGGAAAAGGGCTCAATGGCCACTGATCAGCAAGCTGGCTCTAAATTATTTGTCTTGCCCACTCGCAAGTGTGTCTTCTGAACGTGTTTTCAATGCTGCTGGTGCCATTGTAACTTCAAAAAGGACCCGTCTCTTGCCCAAAAATGTGGAGAGGTTAATAATGATCAAGATGAATCAGCACTTCATACCACCAGATTACAAAATATGTGAATCCACGCAGAAAGAAGAGGATACCGACTTAGGTGACGGAAGTTCTTCTTTGTTAGCTGACCTACTCCCGTCTCAATTCACAGAGTTTGAGGATGAGCTCTACTTCCCTGACACCTAGGCCTGAACTGACTTCCTCTTTTTTTCATCCTGACTCCTTATTCACATTTACTCCTGTGTGTCTTTCTTTGATTTGCAACTTTTACCACAACAAAACTCAAATCACAACAAATCCATCAGCAGCACTGTCTTCGTCTTATTTCCTTATTGAAGGTGCCGCTGTCTGCAAACCTAAAGTTCAAAGTTCACACTCAGTCATGCGCCTCTATCCTCCTCCTCCTCCAGACTCCCCCTATGCATTTGCCTCAAGGCAGATGGCTTGATTACGCAGAATGAAGAAACTGTCGCTTCGTAGAAGAGTCGCCTCAAAAGAAGTGGGACTGGAATTACCGACTATATGCTTATTTCTGACAGTTACTTCTGAAATTGACACGAGAGGCTGCCCTGCAGGCCTTCACTTTAAGAACAGGATGCGGCTAAAAAGTGGAACAGTTAATGAATAATGAGATGGCATGCAGTGGACAGCACTGGCTGGCTGGCTCTGCTGAAAGCAATTGCTGTTTGTTTGTTGTGCATGAAATGAATCATATGTCTTCTGTTATAATTTAACCTTTTACACACTAAATGTAACTCAAGTCTACTCTGTTTTTTTACCTTGTTTAATTCAAGTTGTACTTCTACTGCAGGGGCCACTACGTTGCATTTTTTAATATGCAAAATGTCCTTGGACTCACTGTGTGTGTAGACTGCGACTGCATGAACAACATTGAGTTTGCCAATATACAATGATGATGATGAGTCTTGATGATCAAAGTTACATAATATATTTTTTCTTTACAGTCACTCACTGGGATGGATCATCAACGTCGGTTTACGGAAGAACTATGGCCATTTTGTGAGTGGCAAAAAGGTAAACCAGTCAATAACAACTACAGCAGAACTACATGTCTGTCTAGTCATGGTATGGAGTGGTCGAGCCAGTGTAGTGTTGTTATGCCAGAGTCCAGACAGCAGTTCATGTAAAAATGTGGCTATGTGGCTTGCTGCATACAATTAGATATGCTTTGTCGGTCTGTGTCAAAGAGGTATGCTACATCAGGTTGCTTCACTCAGTGGTACCTGCCTTGACCCTCTGCAAGGTCCTGGCCTGCTGTGTGCTAAATTTACTATCCTTGAAAAGGAGACTCAGAGTACGCACTCTAGAAATGATGTATGTATGTAATACTGTCGCCTTTGAAACGGAAAGTGTTATTTATGCACTACACACCGTACCTTATATTTTTTTCTCTGTGGTGTTTTAATATCACTTCCTGTTTTTCCATCAACAATTACAGGCCGGCTTTTACCCTGTACGATGGGAAAAACGATTAACTCAGGCTTACCATTACCGATCCGCAATTCCACATCCGCCAGGCAGGCAGTGGACAGTATGTCTGTCTGGTCACCAAGATTGATCGACGGAGCGTCAGATGGAATGGAGGAGTACCGCGAATAAGAGGAATAGCTGGATGCATGCAACTTCTCAAATTGAACAGGACAACGACAACATACAATTACAGTATCCTCTTCACTTCTCCTTATCTTTTAAATAATGTTATTGTTGTGAACTTCTATGAGTGTGACTTTGTTTGCTCTCTGCTTCAAATTCATCCCTCCAGCTATTTGATAAGTTTCTTTGCTATTTTTAAAACTAATTTAATGTACTAATAAGTGTTTATTTTCTCTGAGGGCAGATAGGCAAGTGAAATTGCGTAATTACTGCAGCCCTGTAATGTCAAATTGTTTCTTCATAGTAAGTGGTAGTAAGTACTACTTTTCAGTAACCTAACCATCCATTTAGCAAACAACTTCATGCATGCAGTAGTGCACTTCCTTTGTGTCCCTTAAAAGATTTATGGATATCTTCGTATCCAAAGATTTGGTTTTCTTCATTTGTTGTTTGTCTATGCTGTGTTTTTTTTCCTCTCTCCACAAAACTTTCCCAAAACCCCCATTCCCATCCAATTTTCAAACCCCCTAACCCTCTTCCCCCGGGCTGTGTGGTTTTCATTGAGGTGTGACTAAATGACAACAATAATTACACACACTTGCTGGGGAGGATAAGGTCAAAGCAACAGAAAAACAATTTCAAGGCTGGTGAAGGAATCCGAGGATATATTCTTATTCTGCTTGACACACACCCATGAGTAACAATTTGCAAATCAAATCAGAATTTCTTGTGCGCCATCAAGTGGATTGATCATCAACAACATCCTCCTCCTACTTGTGACGAATCGAATGCTTACGCTGCTGTGTCCTTCACCTTCAGTACTCTTTCTTGTAGTAGCCATACTCCACACAACTAGAACTTACATTTTGAATACTTTAGCATTGCTTAGGCTACAATGGCACTGTTCTTGTGTACTGTACTATCTATCGTACTGTTCTAATGCTACGCTCAGGCCACTCAATGTTTCATTTCCTTTTTTTAAAATGCTGCTACTGCCAGTGTGTACCACTACTACTACCACCACAACTATGCCATTTCATCCGTCCAGGATTCCATTGCCAACCTTAATCGCCATTTGCCATGCAGCCAGCCCTGTGCCTAGCCCTATTCTCAAACACTAATGACAAGTAAGATAAGCATTTTGTGGGAGGAAGAATAATGGAGTAGGAGGATAGGAGAGACTGACAGTAGTACTAGTAAAGTAGTAGGGCAATTGAATTCACTAACTCTGTCAGTGGCAATTTTGTAGAAATGTGGGCGATTACTTAGACAATTAGAATCAAGCAGCCAGTTAAGTTTCAGGAAAACAAATGTACAGTTGAGTTAACCTCAGCCTGCCTCCCCCACAAAACATAAAATGCGTATGCTATGTTTCAGTAGAAAATAAATATTTATTTTGTCCCTAACAAAAATAAACTATCCCGCAAGACCAAACCCACCCCCTCCCTAACCCCAACCAATGTCCATGAAATCAAATGTCTCAAAATTAAAAAATCCCAAAGCCCGATTCCCACCCCCCCAAAAGTCTTTAAAAAAGGGGCAAGGGACAGTCTCTCTATCTACTTTGGCCGGCGGTGTCCTGTGGCCAGGTGGTCGTGAAGCTCCCGATGGAGGGCCTTGAACTGGGCTTTCTGCTTCGACAGTTGGGCCACCTGCTGCTCAAGGTAGGCCACTCTCAGGGAGAAAGGGTGCATCCTTGCAGGCACTGTGGGGGGCAGCTGTTGTTGTCGTTGCTCGGCGGCTGCGGGTGTCTGCCAGACCACGGCGCCGTACCGTTGGAGTATTGCGCTGACCGTATGACCCAGGGGTAGCGGAGGAGGATGCAGCTGTTGTCGATGTCGACTGTGATTCCTCCTCCTCCTGGGCCACCAGCCGCCAACATTCTGCGACAATTGCCTCCAGCTTCCCCCGCCTGGCCCGGATAGCCAACTCCTACCGAGATAGTTTAGAAGAAGGAGTATCTAATTGAAGAAAAAGAAAAATACTGTAACCAAGTCCAATACACTTTAAGATTAACACAAAATAATTCAACAGAAAGTTGTGTCAGAGTAGCACTAGCAACTTGCAAGCACAGTACATAACATTTGTGTGGCATGTATCTATCGAACCTCCAACTTCGTCGGCCTCTGCTCTAACATTAGTGGGAGTTTCAGGAATTCTACTAGCACTATATGGACTCACTACATTATTAGACTCAGACAGTACACCAGTCTTCTTCTTCTCTCTTGTTTAGCAAAATTGGTACTTAAACTTGTGGAAGCCGGCAGAATGCCAGCGTAGTCAACTTGCACCCGAAAAAAACAGACGCAAGCCAAGATGACACAGACTTGCGTTACTGTTACCAGTCCAGTAAATGCAGGTGGTGAAGCTCTTACTTTTCTATTATGGGTGGCGCTGGCCATACTCTGTTACAAGGGCTACAGCTCAATTAATTTAGCTTTCACCCTGCCCTGCCCCTGACTACTACAAATGGAAAATGAAGAAGATAATATGATCATCTATCCCTTCACAGGATATTTGCTTATATAAGGGATGACTTTACGTGCTTTGTTTTTATTGATTGAGTGAACACCGATAGGCCACACATGAATGACAGAGTTGAAAAAAATTATTAACAGAGGTAGTGAGTGGTCCCCGTAATCGCCGGAGGAAGGCACTTGTGACTTGACTTGATAATGCGAACTATACACTCGAGATACACAATATATGCTGTGCTTGCAAACTACTGTTAGTCAAGGGAGTATGCTGAAAAATTACAACTTCTACTTTCCTCGGCTTTGCTACTCTGGCATGGACGTGCGGTGTTACATGCTCTTTAAAGTAACACTCTTCTTAGTCTTCATCCAGTGACCGTCTACTCTGTCTACTCTACATACACCTATGCTATCTATGAGGAAGATACCATCCAGGCATCCATCCATTCAAAGTAAATTTCAATCATTCTTCTTAATAGACAACCCTTACTTTTTCTCACCAAAACACCCTTTTTATTTGTTTTTTGAAAGCCGCCAGCCAAGCATCCGTGCTTGACTTGCATTTAAATTTGCACCAAAGGATATGTTGTGCACACATACATTTTCTGTTTCACCCACCCTGGCAGTCCTCTTTTATTTCTCCTTTCACCCATCCTTGCGTCAGCCTTCAACCGGCCATGCATCAGATTTACAGCCAACTGTGCCTGCATTCAAAAACACGTATCATTCTTTGCCAGTAAATAATTTAACTCACTCATTCTTCCTTACACCCATCTTTCCCTTTTCGTTCATCCCATCCATCAAGTTCATCCCTGATCTGACTTGACTTCTCGATAAAACTTTCACAGCTGAGTTGAAGTCAAATTTAGAGTAGGCCATTGGTTACTCGTCAACTCCTGCCGCTAATGCTAAAGTCAAGGGTGACTGTCTTCAGTTCTAAGTCCTACCTGGTTGACATAAACTTACTTCTAAATTTGTAAGTCTTCTTAACAGTAAAGTGTACTTACTTGTACTGTCCAACATATACACCCCTGCAGCGAGCCTACTCTGCAATCTCAATAAGGAAGGAATATATTAGCTTAAGCTTACCAATGCCTGCCACCACCGTGGCATCCCCCACAGCAGTTCCTGCTGGTACCGCATCCGCCCCTGGAGTGACCGCCTCCGCGCTCGCCCCGGCACTGGTGGTTGGCTGTGCCGATGGTGTTACGCCTAGAAAATACATGTGAAATTTTAAAATGCCATACACCACTCCCTATTTTGTCTAGGAATGACGATATATGTTACTAAACAAATTTATTATCTGTGACTCTCTAGTCTGAACTAAAAATTCCCCTTTCGGAAGGGCAGGGTGTTTTTTTTTATGCTTAGCCATGATAAGAAGCTACACTTTTTGGCACAACTGATGAATGCTTGCTTTTTAAAACACACCATTTTTCTCATAACAGACAGAAGCTTCCCTTCTACGAGTACGAACAAGAGCAAGATGTTACTCGGAGTCGACTCGTCATCATCGCCACCAAGACTTTAAGTTCCATCCAGGTGAGGGGTCTCCCACAATTAGGGGCTCATTAGGATGGCGGACGGAAGAGCCACCGCGGCCCTGGAGTAGGCGGAAAAACCCTTTTCCGTGTCCGCCTGCCGCGGATACTCCGTCCGCCATATCAGGATAGGAAAACGTGTCAAATTTCCGTCCGCGACGGTAAAGCACGCACCGCCGTCGAACTACACACGACCACGCGGCGAACGGAACACATCCGGAGTCTCCGCCGTACGTACTGACGTCTAAGACCGTCCCCCAAATCAAGATGGCGGAAAATACACATAAAACCGCTGCGGAAAAACAACCTGTCTGAACACGGCGGAATCCCCACAGCGAACATAGGTGACATAGCAGAGATACCCACCGCAAGCTGACCACCACCATGGACCCAGCGCTACACGCTTTCCCGATGCTCTTCGCGATCCACCACGTCCTAGTCATGGCCCACCATCGACGCCGACGCAGGTAAGGCACAAACCATTGGCTGCATGTAGGGGAATACCAGCAAGGGTCGTGACGTAGGGAGGGGGAGTGTCATGTTACGGAAACCACTGATGAGAAGCAAATAGAAATACACATTTGTAGTACGCAAGCATGAATGACAACGACAAACCACGACACATGATTGACTACCTTTATTGCACATAATAGGGGTATAATCACAGTGTATGTGTGAGCATGGGCAAAGTGTGCACCAGAGCAGCTACATCAGAGGCAGCATGTGAGAGGGCAGAATGCAGTATCAGAGCATCAACAGGGCATTGTGGAGTACAGAGCAGCTACATCAGAGGCAGCATGTGAGAGGGCAGAATGCAGTATCAGAGCATCAACAGGGCATTGTGCCCAACAGAGCAGGTACATCATTGGCAGTAAACGAGAGGGCAGAATGCAGTATCAGAACAGCAACAGGGCATTGTGGAGTACAGAGCAGCTACATCAGAGGCAGCATGTGAGAGGGCAGAATGCAGTATCAGAGCATCAACAGGGCATTGTGCCCAACAGAGCAGGTACATCATTGGCAGTAAACGAGAGGGCAGAATGCAGTATCAGAGCATCAACAGGGCATTGTGCCCAACAGAGCAGGTACATCATTGGCAGTAAACGAGAGGGCAGAATGCAGTATCAGAGCATCAACAGGGCATTGTGCCCAACAGAGCAGGTACATCATTGGCAGTAAACAAGAGGGCAGAATGCAGTATCAGAATAGCAACAGGGCATTGTGCCCAACAGAGCAGGTACATCATTGGCAGTAAACGAGAGGGCAGAATGCAGTATCAGAACAGCAACAGGGCATTGTGGAGTACAGAGCAGCTACATCAGAGGCAGCATGTGAGAGGGCAGAATGCAGTATCAGAACAGCAACAGGGCATTGTGGAGTACAGAGCAGCTACATCAGAGGCAGCATGTGAGAGGGCAGAATGCAGTATCAGAGCATCAACAGGGCATTGTGCCCAACAGAGCAGGTACATCATTGGCAGTAAACGAGAGGGCAAAATGCAGTATCAGAACAGCAACAGGGCATTGTGCCCAACAGAGCAGGTACATCATTGGCAGTAAACGAGAGGGCAGAATGCAGTATCAGAACAGCAACAGGGCATTGTGCCCAACAGAGCAGGTACATCATTGGCAGTAAACGAGAGGGGCCAAGTGCATCAACAGTCCATAGCACTGAACAGGTCCATCAGAGGCAGCACGTGAGAGGGGCCAAGTGCATCAACAGTCCATAGCACTGAACAGGTCCATCAGAGGCAGCACGTGAGAGGGGCCAAGTGCATCAACAGTCCATAGCACTGAACAGGTCCATCAGAGGCAGCACGTGAGAGGGGCCAAGTGCATCAACAGTCCATAGCACTGAACAGGTCCCTCAGAGGCAGCATGTGAGAGGGCAGAATGCAGTATCAGAACAGCAACAGGGCATTGTGGAGTACAGAGCAGCTACATCAGAGACAGCATGTGAGAGGGCAGAATGCAGTATCAGCGCATCAACAGGGCATTGTGCCCAATAGAGCAGGTACATCATTGGCAGTAAACGAGAGGGCAGAATGCAGTATCAGAGCATCAACAGGGCATTGTGCCCAACAGAGCAGGTACATCATTGGCAGTAAACGAGAGGGCAGAATGCAGTATCAGAGCATCAACAGGGCATTGTGCCCAACAGAGCAGGTACATCATTGGCAGTAAACGAGAGGGCAGAATGCAGTATCAGAACAGCAACAGGGCATTGTGCCCAACAAAGCAGGTACATCATTGGCAGTAAACGAGAGGGCAGAATGCAGTATCAGAACAGTAACAGGGCATTGTGGAGTACAGAGCAGGTACATCAGAGGCAGCACAAGTACGTGTCCCTACCAACCCGTCCCAGGGACCACAAGAGTGCAACGCAGTTCTCAATGGACACACCATGTGAAATAACATTTGAGTGAAGTGTTCAGCACCACACATCACAGAATCAGGGGGACTGCGTGAACTACCTGCCTCGGACACACTGCCAGCACCAGCAACAGGAGTGTGAGCCACAGCCACAGCCCGAGTGACACACACATGGGCCACGGACCCAGACACACTGCCAGCACCAGCAACAGGAGTGTGAGACACAGCCACAGCCCGAGTGACAGACATATGGGCCACACACCCAGACACACTGCCAGCACCAGCAACAGGAATGTGAGACGCAGCCACAGATGTAGTCACTGACACGTGACCCACTGACCCAGACAGACTGTCAGCACCAGAAACAGGAGTGTGCAACACAGCCACAGATCATCTAACTGACACGTGAGCCATAGACCCAGATACACTGCCAGGACCTGCAACAGAAGAGGGCACAACAGAGACTGTGCCACTACATGATGCATGACAGCCAACAACAGACACAGTGCCGCTATCTGATACATGAGAATCAACTGCACCTGCGCCACTGGGACAACTGAAATGATGAGCCACAGGGCTGTATGGGCCAGGAGGCAGGTAGGGCCTGGAAGCTGGGGATAGCTGACCTTGAGCCACATCGGGGTTGGTAGGTGTCAATGGTGTGTGTCTGCGTTTCTTAGGGATGTGTGAGTGCACCCTGGACAGGACAGGACTGCCAAGTGGTGGGGACTCTAAAGAATCACCACCCACCATAGGTGGAGCATCTGCAGCCGGGGATCGGGTTTCTGGGGACGTGCTGGAGCCTGCTTGTCGTTTGCTGTGTGCCTGCCGCCTGGACTCAGAGTCATGTGTAATGGGGGATGCAACAACAGGGGACTCCCTCCTCTGCTTCTGACTGGCCTGGATGGGAGTGGAGGTATGGGGGGACTCCGCCGCGGAGACATCTGTTTGGCGTTCAGTAGAAAACATCAGCCTCAGTGCAGCCAGGGGTGAAGTATGCCTGTCCTTGATTGCGCCATTGTCCATGCTAGAAGCCTTGTCCGTAGGATGTGCCTTATCCTTAGGTGGAGTGTTGTCTCTGGATTTAGCCTGTGCCCTGGTCGCCGCCCTGTTCCTGCCAGCAGACTTGTCGTCTGTGGTGTACCTGTCTCCAGTAGACACCTGCTCTCTGTGTGTGTCCCTGCCCTTGGGAGATGGACCTTGCTCTGTTGTGTGCCTGCCCTTGGGAGTCTCCCTGCTCTTAGGAGGTGCCTTTGTCTTTTCACTGTCCTTGGGAGGGTCCCTTTCCTCTGTTGTGGGCCTGCCCTTGGGAGTCTCCCTGCTCTTAGGAGGTGTCTTTGTCTTTTCACTGTCCTTGGGAGGGTCCCTTTCCTCTGTTGTGGGCCTGCCCTTGGGTGTCTCCCTGCTCTTAGGAGGTGCCTTTGTCTTTTGACTGTCCTTGGGAGGGTCCCTTTCCTCTGTTGTGGGCCTGCCCTTGGGAGTCTCCCTGCTCTTAGGAGGTGCCTTTGTCTTTTGACTGTCCTTGGGAGGGTCCCTTTCCTCTGTTGTGGGCCTGCCCTTGGGAGTCTCCCTGCTCTTAGGAGGTGCCTTTGTCTTTTGACTGTCCTTGGGAGGGTCCCTTTCCTCTGTTGTGGGCCTGCCCTTGGGAGTCTCCCTGCTCTTAGGAGGTGCCTTTTTCTGTTCACTGTCCTTGGGAGGGTCCCTTTCCTCTGTTGTGGGCCTGCCCTTGGGAGTCTCCCTGCTCTTAGGAGGTGCCTTTGTCTGTTCATTGTCCTTGGGAGGGTCCCTTTCCTCTGTTGTGGGCCTGCCCTTGGGAGTCTCCCTGCTCTTAGGAGGGCCCTTTGTCTTCTGAGTGTCCTTGTCCAAGGTACAGTCCATGGACATGTGAGTATCCCTTGCCTTGGGAGTACCTTTTGTGTTGAATGCCTGTGTAGCTCCTGAAGGCATGTCCCCCAACAACACTTGTGGATCGTGTGTGTGTACTCCAGTGTATCTGACATTGTCTACGTGAACAGATTTAGCTGATCTAGGGGATGGGGTCTGTGCCCTGCATGCCCTGACGTGCTGTCTGACGCTGCTTCTAGTGCAATAACCTGTATTTGAGTCCTGCTCAGAATACTCACTACCCCCTGAGACATCCAGTGGTGTAGATGGGGAAACAGAAGTAGCACCCTGTCCATGCGACTGTACTATTGCAGACGACACACTGCTTGCCAATGACTGCACTGTCCTGTGTAGACCTGCAAGATCGCCATGCATCCCTTCCATGAATGCCACCACCTGCCCCAACTTCCTATCATGGTCCTGGAAAGCATTTGTCATATTGGTCTGCCCCACACACAGCTGTCGCAGCAGATCAACGGCCTCAGCACACAGTGCATTTTGGCTCACCGTGGCAGGGGCAGCGGTGCCTGCACCGAACGCCACTCTGCTCCCCCTACTCCTGCGGCCACGAACAGCACATGGTGCAGTTGGCGGAAGTGTGGGCCCTGTGTGCTGTCTTCCGACAGAAGGTGATGATTGCCCACTCCCAGTCTGTGACAACAGTGCAGGCTCACCAAGAGTTTCCGACGAGGAGGACGATGGTGTCTCCACATGCGAGTCCTCAGGGACGGTCCTGTCCCTCTCTCCGGCGCTGGCCTCCTCTGTGTCAGTCTGTGTGTGTGCGAAGTCTGAGCCGGACTCATTTCCTCGACTAATCTCCACCGTCTGTGGCTGAGTGTCCTCTGTCATAGCTGAAATGCACATAAAAGAGGTGTAAGTCATGGGCACACTGACGTACAGAAGGACCAGGATTGCCAAATTCCATAGCTGACAAAGATTTTGTAGCCCCCATCCTGCACACGGCCCACCTCTACCAGTCATCCTCACATTTCATGAGCGTTGGTGGCCGTGACACATGTATAGCATGCGGACAGGGCAGGAGAACGTACATCTGCACACATTTCCTGCCATGGGGCCATGGACCACTAGGGGATGTGCTTCAACACTCAACTACTAAGCAAGTGGCGTGTCAACATGGCGGACCTGTATGTCAAATGACAACCACCCAATGGGACCAACATGGCATCACAGAGATACATACGCAACACGGAACTCAATACTGTGTCTGTGCACCAATACATGCATAGCACTCACAGGTTTCCTACACAGACAGTATGCTCACCGCTAGTTTGCTGTTGATCGACACTCAGACGTTCGGCCAGTTCAGGATGCGTCACTGCAATGATACGGTGCATGAGAGGGGTCATGGAGCGTCGGGCCAGACGGGGCGTCCTTGGAATCATCCCCAGTGTCACTTCCGCTACATTCTTGCTCAGCCTGGAAATGTCGTCCCAGCGTTTGTGGCAGTGTGTATGTCGTCTGTTGCACACCCCCAATGCCCGTACTTCCCGTGCTATGCTCCTCCACAGGTCCTTGCGAAGGTGCAGCTTGACCTACCATGATGGGAGACAAAAGGGTGTAAGTCAGTGGACAGTTGGCCTGTCACACACATAGGGGCAAGACGTAACTGTCAGCAGCCATGCACAATCAGGAACATATGTCTAGCCCACACTACACAGCTAAGATTGCAGTAGGCCTGATTATTTGGCCCCCTCATGCACACCAACATGTCCCACACTGCACTTACCACCCGTCCGGGTACGCCATAGAGGCGTCCATAGTTGTGGAGCAAACCGTCCACGAGGACATCAAGCTCCGCGGCGGTGAAGGGTCGAGACCGGATCTCTTTGCCTCTCGACATGGCAAGATCACGGAGTATGGCACTAGAGCAGCAGTCGGTGGTCAGCTCAGCAGCAGCAGCAGGTCGAGGTGATGGTCACAGGCAGCAGTCGGTGGTCAGCTCAGCAGCAGCAGCAGGTCGAGGTGATGGTCACAGGCAGCAGTCGGTGGTCAGCTCAGCAGCAGCAGCAGGTCGAGGTGATGGTCACAGGCAGCAGTCGGTGGTCAGCTCAGCAGCAGCAGCAGGTCGAGGTGATGGTCACAGGCAGCAGTCGGTGGTCAGCTCAGCAGCAGCAGCAGGTCGAGGTGAACAGGCAGCACTGGTCCCCAGAGTAGGAAGTCAGTGGCATACGTCGCCAGCAATTGGTCAGCCCTGGAAGCGTGTTCGTGAAATGGGCCAATGACTGGCCCTGTTGTTGCGGTGCACTGCTTCCGCTACTTGCGATTGGCCATATGCGGCCAGCGGCCCTCTTCCCATTGGCTGCATGTGCACGGACCGTCACGGGCACACATCGGCAACCACACGTGCAAGCTTCAGGCACGGATGCTTCAGTTGCAACAATGTTCTATCACTGGCGCCACCATGGCGGTGCAGGTACTCAGCGGGGGAGGTGCAGGCCTATACACCCTTCAGATGTACTCAATGGACATGCCAGTTCATGTCCCCTCTTACAGTCACATTGCATCATCCACCGTACACCGGCCGAAGCGGCCGGGCCAAGGACGGCCGTGCCGGCCATGTCCACAACCGCCGTCCTAGGCCCGGCCGTGCCGGCCATGTACAGAACCGCCGTGCCAGGCCGGGCCTGGCACGGCGGTTGTGTACATGGCCGGCCACGGCGGTTCTGTACATGGCCGGCACGGCCGGGTCTAGGACGGCGGTTGTGGACATGGCCGGCACGGCCGTCCTTGGCCCGGCCGCTCCGGCCGGTGTACGGTGGATGATGCAATGTGACTGTAAGAGGGGACATGAACTGGCATGTCCATTGAGTACATCTGAAGGGTGTATAGGCCTACACCTCCCCCGCTGAGTACGTGCACCGCCATGGTGGCGCCAGTGATAGAACATTGTTGCAACTGAAGCATCCGTGCCTGAATCTTGCACGTGTGGTTGCCGATGTGTGCCCGTGACGGTCCGTGCACATGCAGCCAATGGGAAGAGGGACGCTGGCCGCGTATGGCCTTTGGGAAGTAGCGGAAGTTGTGCACCGCCATGGCGGCGCCAATTATGTTATCTTGTCAGACGCTGCACCGTGATGTGTTGTGTGCATTAGCGTCATGAGGGTTGCGAACGTGATAGGGAAAGGTCATATGTCATACAATATAGCATGTGTGTCCATACTATGCCCATCGGTGGGCACACAATGGGCAACAGATGTGCATTTGGACGTGTTGACGTCGGGTGTGACCCTACAGACGTTATTACATCTTCACAACTGCACAGTACATCACGGCTGTATGGCCAAATTATCCATCTGTTGTCAGTGTGTGGTTCTGGCGAGGTGACTACAGTGGTGGTGGTACACATGCATTCCGTGTATGTGTTTTGGACGTTGTGTCACCATGCATGTAATTACCGTATGCACAACATTATTGGTGTTGGCATTGGTGCTTGATGACATGGCGTGTTTATCATTATCGTTTGTGTGCATGCTGTTGCATGTGTGTCTGTGATGTGGCTACTAAACATTAGGGTGAAGACAGACGTTTTGTCAGTAAGGTTCACATGTGACTACGTTGCGTTGACACACTTCCTGTTGCAAGTGGCAGCACTTTGTTAAAGGGGCACTCCGTATTGTATTGACTATCAGAGATGTCACACATATGACCATTCTCCCTAGAAAAAGTTGTTGTTGCTAATGTTGGCTCACATGTGATGGAGTTGTACACGTATGCGTCGTTTGTAAGTTGACCTAAGTTACATCTCTCTCCCACACAGGAGGGCTCCAAATGTGCATCGGCCATACACTGTGCTGGAGGATATGGTTGACGAGGAGGTGATTAGGAAATTCCGGCTGGATCGACGTCGGTTGCTGGAGCTTGTTGCACAATTGTCTCCTCATCTGCAGCCACGTAGGACGTTTCCTGGTTCGATTACACCCACTGCAAAGGTCATGGCGGTACTACATTTCTTTGCTACTGGCACCTTTCAGTACACAGTTGGACATGCCGGGGGGGATGTCACAGTCCATGTTCAGCACGGTACTTCGGGATGTCTTAACAGCTATGATGCTGTACAAGAATGACTACATACATTTCCCACGGCCGGAAGAGTTGGCAGCAGTCAAAGCTGACTTCTATGCACTGGGCCACATACCTCACGTTGTGGGTTCAATTGATGGCACACACATCGCTATCATTCCACCACGGGCACGTGAGCAAGTTTTTAGGAATCGCAAACACTTCCATTCGCTGAACGTGCAGGTGGTGTGCCTGGCAAACAACATCATCTCCCATGTGTGTGCAAGATTTCCTGGCTCCGCACATGACGCCCACATCATGCGGAGCAGCATTGTCCCACAACTAATGGCAAATCTGCGACCCGGTCAAGCGTGGCTTGTTGGTGAGTGTGCAGTGGGGATTCTTGTGATCTCTGTGTGGCATGGGGTACCCACCATATCTTGTTGTGATGTTTGTGTCTCTCATCCCCCTACATAGGCGACTCGGCGTACCCAAACCGGCCCTGGCTCCTCAGTCCCCTACGTAATCCTACAACAGCGGGTGAAATGCGGTACAATGATGCACATGGAAGGACACGGAGAGTCATCGAACGTACCTTTGGACTGCTAAAGTCTAGGTTTCGGTGCCTCGATAAGACCGGAGGGGCCCTGCCTTACTCACCAGGAAAAGTATGCAGGATCGTGATTGCCTGCTGCATGCTCCACAACCTGGCAGTACGCAATGACATTGAACTGCTCTTGGACCCTGAAGACGGAGAAGTTCCTCGGCCTCCCATTCCACCCATGTCGACTGATGAGGATAGTGGTAGGGAGGAAGGTGTGGACCAGAGGCGCCAGCTCATTGATCGCTACTTCCCTTGAATGTGAGTAACTACCTCTAGTGGCGGTTGACAATGCCTCATGTATGTTTGCTGGTGTTGTGTGGATGTGGGGTGCATCAGCTGTGTGTTGTTGTTTGTGATGGTTGCATATGTGTGTCTTCATTTCTTTGGACATACAAGTCTCCATGATGTGTGTGCTCTCATCCCATGCTTTAGTGATGATTGTAGTTTGTGTAATGTTGCTGTGCAGTGTGTTGTGATGTGTGTCAATCTTTTTCCTGACGTGTGTTTGCTGTCTCTGATTTTCCCTAGGTCACTCCCGCAGCGCCATGATCATGTACGACTATGATCCCTGAACCTGTTTACGTCTGTTTCTGAAGGCAATCATGTGAATAAACATGGAGGCAAAACATCATTGTGTGTGTAAGTGAAATTTATTTACAGGTTGTGCTTTTGTGCTGGTGAATATTTACAAGTAAGTGGGGTGGAGGGAGTTGGAGTTGAAGGTAATGGCAGATGAAATGTCCGTGCTGACACCACATTGGGGGGTGTCAGGCTAGTCCAGCAGACCAGTGGGAATGATTGTCTATGTGGGACAGGATACTTAGCAGGGTGAATGTCTGGCACAGGCAGTGACATTGTCATTGGCGGCCCCTCTTGGAGCGTGTGGATGGCGCTCCAACACTGCTCTCAGCCACTTCCAGCCTCGGCCGGCCCCTCCGTCTCTGAGGTGGAACAGAGTCAGCTGGGGGGGGGCAGGTTGTTGATGGGCCACATCCGTCGCCAGGGGCACAGGTGGTGGTGGCGGCGGTGGAGGCGGAGGTGACGGTGGCGGTGGAGGCGGAGGTGACGGTGGCGGTGGAGGTGGAGGTGAGGGTGGCGCTACGACAATTGGTGGAGGGGGGGGGTTGTTCCGGCCAATCCATTCCCTCCACATTGTTGCCTGCTGGCCCATGATGTGCACTATCTGGCCAAGGAACCCAGAGATTTCGTGCAACATGTTGGTGTTGTCCACTGAGTCCTGGTGTGCACGATCTGCATTTGCCTGGGACCGGTCGTATGACGCCTGGCACCTGGCAAGGGCTTGTAGGGACTCTGCCACTGGATGGGGTAGCTGTCCTTCCTCTGTACGGTGGTGTGTGGGTCGCCTGATTGGCTGCTGTCCCGTTGCCTCTCTTTGTGGCCCACTCACCCTGCTTGGGTGTGAGGCCGATGGACCAGCGTTGTGCGCTGGGTTAGGCTGGGTGGCACAGGCAGGAGTCGTGGTACTGGTGGTACTGGTGGTACTGGTGGTGGTGGGGACTCTGCAGATCACAGAGGCAGGTGTCGCTGGAGTCACACATGCGACGGTGGTCGGTCCCGGGAGTCCCTGTGAGCCAGATGGCCACGGCTGTGTGCTTGGTCCCGCTACATCCTCCGCACCGGAGCTGCCTGTGTCATCGTCACCAGAGAGTCCTGTATGTGTGGGAGGCGAGGCTGGCGGCCGGGTACTGGTTTCCCGATCACCTGAGGGACAAGATAGAGCTGGTCAGTAATGTGGACATTACATGTTCATATAGATTTGTAGACATTTCTGTTTCCTGTCGCACACACCCCACACACCCCACCCTCCACCACCACCACCCTCCCGTGAACATGGGGGCCTGTCGGGAGTTGTAGTTTGGACCTCTCACACACCCCACCCTCCACCACCACCACCACCACCCTCCCCGTGAACATGGGGGCCTGTTGGGAGTTGTAGTTTGGACCTCTCACACACCCCACCCTCCACCACCACCACCCTCCCCGTGAACATGGGGGCCTGTTGGGAGTTGTAGTTTGGACCTCTCACACACCCCACCCTCCACCACCACCACCCTCCCCGTGAACATGGGGGCCTGTTGGGAGTTGTAGTTTGGACCTCTCACACACCCCACCACCACCACCCTCCCCGTGAACATGGGGGCCTGTTGGGAGTTGTAGTTTGGACCTCTCACACACCCCACCCTCCACCACCATCACCCTCCCCGTGAACATGGGGGCCAGTTGGGAGTTGTAGTTTGGACCTCTCTAACACCCCACCCTCCACCACCATCACCCTCCCCGTGAACATGGGGGCCTGTTGGGAGTTGTAGTTTGGACCTCTCTAACACCCCACCCTCCACCACCATCACCCTCCCCGTGAACATGGGGGCCTGTTGGGAGTTGTAGTTTGGACCTCTCACACACCCCACCCCCCACCACCACCACCCTCCCCGTGAACATGGGGGCCTGTTGAGAGTTGTAGTTTGGACCTCTCACACACCCCACCATCATCCTCCCCGTGAACATGGGGGCCTGTTGGGAGTTGTAGTTTGGACCTCTCTAACACCTCACCCTCCACCACCATCACCCTCCCCGTGAACATGGGGGCCTGTTGGGAGTTGTAGTTTGGACCTCTCTAACACCCCACCCTCCACCACCATCACCCTCCCCATGAACATGGGGGCCTGTTGAGAGTTGTAGTTTGGACCTCTCACACACCCCACCCTCCACCACCATCACCCTCCCGGTGAACATGGGGGCCTGTTGGAGTTGTAGTTTTGGACCTCTCTAACACCCCACCCTCCACCACCATCACCCTCCCCGTGAATATGGGGGCCTGTTGGTAGCCATGTACATATTTGTGAGTAAGTGTCCGACGTGCATGGGTTGGGGCGTAGGTGATGTGTCTTCTCAGTTGTGTGAGCCTGACCATGTCGTACTGATCGTGGGGCTTGGTTTGTACTTACCAGCCTCTTCTCCTTCATCAAGTCCGTCTAGACTCTCTGGGTGAAGTATCACCAGCACCTTCTCCTCCCAATCGGTGAACGGTATGGGCTCCGGGGGTGTTCCACCGCCAGTATGATTGGCTCTTGCATTGTTTTTCGCTCGGATGCCCTTCACCCTGGTATTCAGGTCATGCCACCGCCTCTGAATTTCATGCTTGGTCCTCGGCACAGTCCCCGACGCATTCACCCGAGTGACGATCCTGTCCCACATGTGGTTCTTTTGCGCCACGGACGTCTGCTGGACTAGGGCCCGAAGATGTGGGGCTCAACACGGATTATTTCATCTACCATTACCTTCAACTTGGTCTCCGTGAATTTAGGTTTTTTTTTGGGTGCCATGGTGTGTGGTGCTCAGTGTGTGAGTTGAGTGAGTTGGGGGGTGCAGGTGTGTGGTGTGTGATGTGTAGGAATTGTGTGGTGGGTGTTTGTGTGGTGGGTGTGGTAGGGTGGTGGTTGTGTGTCTTCTATGTGAGTTAGCAGTATCTCGATTAGGGCCTCTTGCTAGCAGCAATGCTGTGATGCAAAGGATTGTGGTAGTGTGTGGGTGTCATTTTATAGTCGTGTCTCAATGGTTGTTGGCAGTCAGGTGGTAGGTGGGCGTGTTTACTAGTGTGCATTCTTGGGTACTTGGGAGGTGTCATGGTGGCTTGTGCTTGGTGTTGGTGTATGGGTGGGGGGCGTTGTCAATGTTCGTATGTTTGCTTTGGACTTGCGGTACACTTTCTAACATTTGTTTGACGCTAGGGATGTTGTGCGTGTTGCCCTTCCGCAGTGAAGCAGTGTTTATCATTGCATTCTTTCCGCCGCGGACGTGGATGGCTGTGCGTTCCTTGGTACTGGCAGATTTATCCTAATTGCGGACAAGGAGTATTCACAGGTATGGCGGTACATGTGTTATTTTCCACGGTCATTTCCGTCCGCGGCGGTGGTTGTTCATTGGACTCCGTCCGCCGCGGACGGAGTTGGATGTGTTCCGTCCACCGCGGACGGTGTTTGTTATGATCCGTCCGCCGCGGTCGGAGTTTCGTGACATGATTATCCTAATCCCAACCGTGGAATCTCCGCGGCGCTGCCGGGAGTTAAATTTCCACAACCATGGCGGACAGTACCCATTTCCGTCCGCCATCCTAATCGACCCCTGAATGTGTAAAATAAATCAGCCACTGTTCAGTTTCAAAGACTTCACCGTTTAACTTATATGAATGAATTTGATTGTAATACATGTTTTTATATAATGCACAATTGAAATGTAATGTACTGACTACTGAGTACATACAGAGCAGGTTGTTTTACTTTTAATAAAGCTTTAAAACTTACATAAACTCTGTGGTTTTTTGGTCATGAGTGAGTGAGCGAAAGGGTTTGCAATTTGAAAGCATGATTCCATGAATCTGAGAGGTCGGGAGTGGACTCTGACTCCATAGACTTATGTTCTGGGTTGTATAATCATTAGGGATCATCGCTGCATTCGGCAGCTAAATATAGACTCTGACACACTAGCTAGTCTCAGTATAAGGAGATTGGGGTTTCAACTTCTGTTATGACTGAGGTATGTAGAAACTGGAAAGTCTAACTGCGCCTATTATCACCAATGCCCTATTTCTTGTCCATAGTTCTGTATGTGCAGAATAGTCCCTGCAACAGTAGTAGTATGTCCTCATATCAAATCAAAATGTAAACTAGTATCTTATTCTTGGTAGCCACTGACATTTTATTGTTTGGAATTGTCAAAGCATAAACATTTAGAAGACTTCAATAGACATTATATACAACCCAGACGTCTGCACTCAGTACCTAGAGCTATTGCTGAATAGGAGTTTTGTTTAACACCTTTTGCCAACTGTGCAGGCTTAGCTAGCTACACGGACAGACTAATAATAATAATCTAGTAGTAGCACAGAGAGTCATGATAAGAATTTAGAAACAGTCTACAAGAAGATCAAAGACAATTGAGGAAAAAAAAGAATTATGAGGAACGTTTGGAATAAATAGGTGCTGTAAAAGATAGAGAAGTATAATAATAATATTAACAGGAAAACTTACTGGGGCCAGCAGAGGAGCCCTGGCGGACCTATCCTGGTCTTGCTGTTCCTGCTCCGCCGGCGCCGCTACCTCCTCCTCTGTCCTCTTGCCCCTGGGGGGAGCTGATGTACAACATGAAAGAAAGACACAAACATGGATGATTGTTGTCAGACAAATCAAACATTTCAAAAAAACAATAACAAATTATTTCGGGGAAATAGACAACAATTGCACTAAATGTATTGACCTATCTGATGTGGTCTACTAGGATATTAGTATTGCTGGATTTGCGGACCGTCTACTTGGAAAGTTATGTAACTCACTAAACCAACTACAAAAAGGTTCTACTAGGACTGGCAGGCAGCACTCCACAGCACTTGAAGTGACAGACACAGTCCGTCATGATGATTGCGGACCACTGAAAAGTTTCCTACTAAATACTAAATAACCAGTCATCATAATATACTCAACCTATCAACCACCACTATCTCTTCTTAGTGACAGGTGTACAAAGGAAGGACTGTACTTAAGTCTCTAGTGTCTAGCATTATGCAGTTCTGTAAAGTACACTCATACTCAGGCCAAATGCGCACAAAATTGAAAACAAGTAAGCATAGTAGCACCGCCAGTGAGCAGGCAAGCACCTGCAATCACAGAAGCTTTTGAAACATAATTTACCTGCAATGTAATCGGCAGCATTCTTTCTCTTCGGAAAAAACAAATATTTGCAATATCATAACACAGAGCAGGAGAAAACAAAGTAGTCATTAAATACTAGCTACTACTACTCACTAAGGCCTGGGATCTCGACTCCAAGCAGGTCGAGCAGGTCTTGCTCCCGGTCCAGGATGTGGGACCACCGATACGTCGCCTGGTTGTAGGTGCGCCGGACCCCAGACTCCCGATACATGGCCCGGCACACTTTACCCCATAGCTGGCGACGCTCCCGGAGCCTGTACCTGGTACCAGGCCTGGTGCCTGACGCGACGGTCTTGGGGAGGTGGCGCTGGACAAAAAAAAACAGTGCGGCCACCTCCACCGCGCTGAAGACCTCCTGCGCAGTTACTGCCTCCCCCCTTAAGCGCCCGCAAGGGAGCCGGGTCTCGGGGTGAGGGGCCCTTCCCATTAAGGTTCTTCCCGGCTCCCTTTGCCATGGTCCTGGACAGCTGAAGAAAAAAAATAGGAAAGAATAGGGAAAAAGTAAAGAAAAGAGAGTTAAAAAAAAGTCGGTTTAAAGTTACCAAAAGTAGAAAAAAACACAAAATATAGATGTACAAAAATAAAGAGATAGGTAATAAGTAAAAAAAAGTTTAAAAAAGTTCAAAGAAACAAAGGATTGCAAAGATTAAGGGAGGATTGAAAAAGCATGCCCAGAACCATAGCAATGAATGAAAAACAAGATGGCCATGCCCATTGCGACCACCGAGGTACGTTCGCGCGATATTTCCCCCGCGAGCACGCAAAAACGCACGCGAACACGTAATTGCGCCCCGCACATAGGAAATGCCCAACGCGAGCATGCAACTAGCGCCCGGAAACGGAAATATGCAACGCGAACATGTAAAAAAAGATGGCCGCGCCCATGTACAACCGCATGGGTAACTTCGCGGTAGCTGCGCTGAAAAAAACCCAGCGAACACGCAAAGCGAACACGCAAAGTACCCTGCGAACACGCCCAAAAAAACCCTTCAAATTGGCACAAATTTGCAGATTTTGCAGATCACAAATTCGCTTTTGTGCTAATTCACGTACCGCGAATTCGCAAATTTCGCCCATACTTAGCTAAATGTCACTTGTGGACTACAGCACCTATTGTGCCAGCCACTCCACTGGCAGTGCAAACATAGCTATGGCCCTACCCTTGGTGGCCTGACTGCTGCAGTGTCAAACCTGTAGTGCGACCTGTCAAAATAACCCTTTGGAACATACTAGTAAGCCCCCCCTGAGTAGGCCTTGTGGGCCAGAAGGAAGGATGCATAGGTATTTAAAGGTCTAACAGGTAGAACATTACTATCAGCATGTTGTTACAGTGGCAAGCCCCTAAAAGCTATTTTTACTGTGGCAGGTATAGCTTTACTATGTAGAAAGCCAAAGTACAGATTAACATGGGGAACATCCATTACAACGCAACTGTTACAACGCAGTACCTTTACAACTAATCCATTACAACGCAGGTGCCTTTACAACGCATGCCATTAAAATGCAGATGCTATTACAACGCATGTTATTACAACGTACGTTTTTTTATTTTTTGTTATGATTGTTATTAATTCTAATAATTATTATTATTAATATATTTTTTATTGTTTTTTTTATTTTATATTTTATTTGAATAAAATACTGTTTTAAAAGTATTACTCAAGAGAAATAATTCATAATAGTGTTTTGAAAATGGTGTAATTTATACAATAAAAAAAAATGTTTATATTTATAATCTAATTATTAGGAAATAAAAAAAAATATTAGTTTAAACTATTAGAAATTAATTAAATTAAAAAAAATACTCAATACTTTAAATAAAATAAATAAAATATTAAAAGTTATAATGAAAAAAGGTAAATAGTTTTATAGAATAATACTCTAAAAAATTATTTCATTAATTCTTTGAAAAGTTTATTAATTTAATAAATTAATATAATAAATTATATTTAATCTAAACATTTATTGTAAATGAAAAAATGAATTATTTTATGAAAATATACTGTTTATAAATTAGTACTCGTGAATAAAAAATGATATTACTTTAAAATATTGGGTACAGTTAATACTCTTTATAGAAATAGTAGTAGTTTAATTATTTAAATAATAAACTGTTTAAAACGTAATACTCGTGAATTAATTCATAATATAAAATTTGGTAAAATTTATACAATCAAAAAATAATAATTGGTTTAATTGATTATCTAATTACTAGTAATTTAATAAAAATTAATTAGTTTGAAACTATTAGAAATTAATTAAATTTCAAAAGTACTCATTACTACTTTTAGTAGGATAAATAAAACATTAAAAGAAATATTGATAAAAAGATAAAAAAGTATAATAGACTAATACTTGTAAAAAAAAAATAATTATAATTAATCTAATTATAAAAAATATATTTTTTGTTAAAAGAAGAGTATTTGCATTTAAAAAAATATTTAAGTAAGAATTGTTTTATTAAAAAACTTGTAAAATAAATATTGAAATTATTTTCTCACGCTTTACCATTGAGTTCTATGATAAGAATTGTCCTTTATTTATTTCCATAGCCGGCTGTATGTTTGCCCCGGGACTCTTTTTTATGGTCATTTGAAGCAAGATGCGGGACAGATCAGAAGCAAATGGATCAAGTTTAGAGGTAAGGACGTTTTTTCATTAAAATTAAAAGCATTACTTACATTATAACAGTATAATAAACATTTAATATTATTAAATACTACGGAATGCCCGATTGTTTATAATGAAGTTTATTTAGAAAATTAATAAGAAAATAAATAATAATTTAATATAATTTTTTTTTAATGGGAATTTCACAGTTAAAAATTTTTTTTTCATAAGTTTATTGTCTATTAATGTATAACATATATTATTTGTCAGTTTTTTCTTTTTGTTGCTCCAGATGACGTGGACGCGTAGACGTGCAGGAAAGCGGCCATTTTGAGGAGCGTTGATGGACAATGCAGCAGCAAGCAGATCTGCGCTCAGGTGGGAAACATTTTTAACTTTCTTTTTAATCAGTTTGCTGTTTTAAAGTATATATATATGGTAAGCAGAGAATAGGGAGGAATAATGTACTGTAGTTTTTAAGTGATTGTTACTGTTTTTGCATGTCGCCGATCATGTAGGTAGAGTATGCCGTTGTCGGGTCACATGATATAAGTATTAAAAATGTAAATGTTTTTGAATATAGTAATTTATTATTATTGTATAGTAGAAAAATGCATATACAAAATTATAGTATGTGCTAGAAAAACTGGTTCAAGGAGAAGATCAAAGACTATGTTTTGGATTCAATTTGGAGTTTTTTTTTAAAAGGAGTCTTTTGAGTAGTGGATTGCAAAGAAGATTTATTTTGGATTGAGGTATTTTCAAATTCTGAATCGTAAAAGATGAAAGAAGATCGATCGTGGATTACGAAGAAGAATAGTTGCTTTATTTTTTGGAAAAAAAAAGGTTTCAAACAGATCAAAGAAGATGGTTCGAATTTGGATTTGGAGAAGGTTTTTGGAAACAGTAGGATTTTTTTGTTTTTGGACTTGGATATCGTTTTAAAAAATGTGATTCGATCTTTTTTGACCAGTTTTTGCACATTTTGAGTGGATTATCGTCTTTGGAGAATGTTTTTTTTACAATTTGGACATTTTGGGGAATGCTTGTTTGAAATAAAAGAAGATTACTTTTTTCATGAACTGGAGTGGATATGTTGATGGATTACACCAACAAATGGATTTGTTTGGGATTCACAAAGAAAAAAAGAAGAAGATAGAAGACATCTAAGGTAAGGTGACCCGATTAATACATTTTGAAAAATGTTTTGAAAAAAATGCCAAATGAATAGAAATGATTTTTGAATTTAGGGCAAAACAGGAAAGTAAGGTTGTAGTTAGAATTAATAATGCAGTATGTGAGCAACATTATCAAGGTAGTCTAAAGCCACACACAACGAAAATTGTTGTAAGGTACCCACTAGTCTCTCAGACATTTCTTTTGATTTTTTAGAGATCCGTGGATTTAGACTACCTGTTGATGTTTGTGAGAATCACATTTCTTGAAAACTTTGCTCCTTCTTCAAAGTTTACAAAAAATGATAAAAGTTAGGGTGAGGTTTTCCAATTGTATGATTGAAGGAGTTATGCCATCCCTTTATGGCATTGTTTGTCTTTGCTTCTCCTTCTAAGCAGCTCGTGTAGCAGTTCCACCACTACACATGGAAACGTGGTTTCCTCCTGCGACACGACCTGCTTAGATGCCCAATCCATGTGTCCTCAAAATAATTTAGTAAGGGTGCCAATTTTTCTTCATTTACTGTAAACAATTCAGATTCTGTAATTGCAGTGCAGTATTCGTCTTCACTTTCAGGAGGAACAAAGCAAAGAGCTGTTAGTTTTTTTAATTCAAATTGTAGTTTGCTATCCGAAGAATAATCCACAACTAGCGATGTTTTTTGTAATTTACGCCAAAATGCCTGGGAAAAATGGAAAAAACATCCCTGAATTTGGGTATCCGTGTACGTTTTGGTAATAACAATAATCATTGCAAATTCAAAATCAACAATAATTTTCCTAGAACTTTTGTTTGATGTTTTGCTTTTAATCACTGTTAAAAGTTCAGTGTAGGTTGTGGATTGTTTGTCAGGTAGCAAACTGTACACTAAGGTAACTACATTGTTGTTAATTTTTGCATGAATAGTGTAAATTTGAATGAATGGATGGGGCGTGCTTTTAAATGTCCCATCCATCATCCATATTTCACTATTCTCTAATTTAACAAGGTTGCGGGGTGTACTGAAGATAAGTATACGTTTAAGAGGGTTTTGGTTATCATGCAGGAGGAAAGGTACATTAGAAAAAGATACAGTGAGTTCATAAGGAATGTGAATATCAGAATAGGTTTGAGGAGTAGATCTCTGTGGGTTACTTGCCTGTTTCTTTCTTTACATTATTCTTCTCAGATTAGGAATTATTGGCATACTGCTAGCTACATGACTAGGGACATGCTGAGCAACCTCCCTTAAAATTGAACCAGAAGTGTCATTGGAGGTGCATGCAATATCCTTCATTTCGTTTATGGTTTTTCTCACTTCAATGTCCATTTCGGAGGCAGAGTGGTTGTGGTCAGATGTTTTAATAACTCTGTCACCTAGAGTAACCGCTCTGCCTCTGCAATGGCTTGAGTAATATTGCAGACATCTTTAATGTCTTCTTGGTTCAGTTATTCTCTCCTTACAATATATATATCCAGCATGTTTTAATAATCTGTTTCCTCTGTTTGATGTGATGTATCTGGCAGTATTATCTGCTGACATTATCTAAAATGAAAAAAAAAGATTGTGTTAAAAAATGTTTTTGATTACTTTGTTTTAAATTTTATATTACAGTTTTAACCCCCACACTTTCCAACACTATCCCTATAGTTATACATCCCCGGAGTTAGATTAGTAATTTTAACCCCTAAACTATCCAACACTTTCCCTTCTGCTACACCTCACTGGTGTTTGAATAGTAATTTAAATACCTACACTATTCAACACTTACCCTACTGCTACACCAATCTTGAGTTAGAATAGTAATTTTAACCCCTACACTCTCCAATACTTTCCCTACTGCTACACCTCCCTGGAGTTAGAATAGTATTGTTAACCCCTACACTATCCATCATTTACCCTACTGCTACACCTCTCTGGAGTTAGAATAGTAATTTAAACACATACACTATCCATCACTTTTCCTACTGCTACACCTCCCTGGAGTTAGAATAGTAATTTCAGCCCCTACACTATCCATCACTTTCCCTACTGCTACACCTCCCTGGAGTTAGAATAGTAATTTAAATACCTACACTATTCAACACACACCCTACTGCTACACCTCTTTGGAGTTAGAATAGTATTTTTAAACCCTACACTATCCAACATTTATCCTACTTCTACACCTCTCTGGAGTTAGAATAGTATATTTAACCCCTACACTATCCAACACTTTCCCTACTGCTCACCTTTCTGGTGTTAGAATAGGAATTTTAACCCTACACTATCCATCATTTTCCTACTGCTACACCTCCTTGGAGTTAGAATAGTATCTTTTACCCCTACACTATCCAACACTTACCCTACTGCTACACCTTCCAGGAGTTAGAATATTACTTTTAAGCCCTACACTATCCAACACTTACCCTACTGCTACACTTCCTTGGAGTAACAATAGTATTGTTAAAACCCTTACACTATCCAACACTTACCCTACTGCTTCACCTTTCTGGAGTTAGAATAGTAATGTTAACCCCTACACTATCCAACACGTTCCCTACTGCTACACCTCCCTGGAGTTAGAATAGTATTTTTAACCCCTACACTATGCAACACTTACCCTACTACTTCACCTCCCTGGAGTTAGACTAGTAATTTAAACCCCTACACTATCCATCACTTTCCCTACTGCTACACCTCCCTGGAGTTAGAATAGTAATTTTAGTCCCTACACTGTCCATCACTTTCCCTACTTCAACACCTCCCTGGAGTTAAAATAGTAATTTCAACCCTTACACTATCCAACACTTACCCTACTGCTACAGAGTTAGAATAGTAATTTTAACCCCCTACACTTTCCATCACTTTCCCTACTGCTCCACTTCCCTGGAGTTACAATAGTAATTTTTGTCCCTACACTATTCATCACTTTCCCTACTGCTACACCTGCTTGGAGTTAGATTAGTGAATTTAGCCCCTACACTATCCATCACTTTCCCTACTGCTACACCTCCCTGGAGTTAGAATAGTATTTTTAACCCCTACACTATCCAACACTTACCCTACTGCTACACCTCTTTGGAGTTAGAATAGTGTCTTTAAACCCTATACTATCCAACACTTTCCCTACTGCTTCACCTTTCTGGTGTTAGAATAGGACTTTTAACCCCTACACTATCCACCACTTTCCCTACTGCTACACCGTCCTGGAGTTAGAATAGTATTTTAACCCCTACACTATCCAACACTTACCCTACTGCTTCACCTCCCTGGAGTTAGAATAGTAATTTTAACCCCTACACTATTCATCACGTTCCCTACTGCTAAACCTCCCTGGAGATAGAATAGTTATTTTTTGTCCCTACACTATCCATCACTTTTCCTACTGCTACACCTACCTGGAGTTAGAATTGTAATTTTAACCCCTACACTATCCATCACTTTCTCTACTTCTACACCTCCCTGGAGTTAGAATAGTATTTGTAACCCCTACACTATCCATCACTTTCCCTACTGCCACACCTCCTTGGAATTGGAATAGTATTTTTAACCCCTGCACTATCCAACACTTTCCCTACTGCTACACCTCCTTGGAGTTAAAATAGTATTTTTAACCCCTACACTATCCAACACTTACCCTACTGCTATACCTCTTTGGAGTTAGAATAGTATTTTTAACCCCTACACTATCCACCATTTATCCTACTGCTACACCTCTCAGGAGTTAGAATAGTAATTTTAACCCTTACACTATCCATTACTTTCCCTACTGCTACACCTCCCTGGAGTTACAATAGTAATTTTTGTCCCTACACTATCCAACACTTACTCTACTTTCCCACCTCCCTGGAGTGATAATAGTAATTTAAACCTATTCTCTATTCAATAGTCACATTACTGCTACTGCACTCTGGAGTTAGAATAGTTAGAAAAGTATTTTAAATCTCTACAATTACCTACACTTACCCTTCTTCAATATCTTCCAGGAGTTGGAAAAGTCAATTTAAAAAGGATTTTTATTTAATACTTTTAAATACTGATTCTTTTCTTTACCTTTATATTTGGTTGGTTGGCACTTTTAGAATATCTTGTTTTTGGGTCTTCTTATTTGCAATGTTCTTTCTTTAATATGTTGACCTGTTTGGATGGTAAAGTAGAAAAAATTAGTTTTGTGACTTTTTTATTTTTTGATTGCCATGTCTGAGAGGATTTAATAGTGGTTAATTTTTAAATATTTTCCTTAATGCTTCATTCATGTGCAGATTCATTTCAAACTTTTACTACTGCATTGATCACTTCTTTTCTAATCTTATTGTCTCTCTTGGCTTGTCAGAATATTTAATGCACATGCAATACTCTTCTCTTACCTTTATTTGATTTGTCTTTGGAATCAGAAGAACTTTCTTGTTTTTCTTCGCACTTTAATGTTCTTTGCTTTCTTTAGCTGTTTCAAATAAAAAAAAAGAGAATGTTTGTTTCATGTGCTTTTTTTAGGAGAGGTCACTGTTTTATGATTTAAAAGTGGGTCATTAATGACTGTGCACATTTTCCCTTTTAATTTCCCTTTTGTTTATTTTGGTTGTTTGGTAGATGGTTTCTCGTTTTGAAAGAGGTTGGTTTTCAGATGGTCCTTCGTTTCGGTTTTTCAAGTTTCTTTTTCTGTCAAATTATCTGTTGTGGGCTGTAGGCGAGATTCAAATGTTTTATTTATGTTTTAAAAAAACTTTTTTGTTTGGAAAAAAATATTTTCGTTAGAACTTGCATATGTTTACGTTTTGAAATGTTGTTTAAAAAATAAAATACATTTGTTATTCCACAACTTTTTTTTCATGGTTTAACAGTGTTTATTGGTTTCATCAGAGATAAACAAGAAGGTTAAACCGTGTTCAAAAATGATTTACTGCTTTACTGTTTAATTTGTTTACCTTTTTAAAAGATGTTGGTAGAAGTTCTCTGTGTTCTGTCTTCAAACTTTTTATGTTGAATCGATTTCTTCACAAAAAATTATTTAGTAAGCTGGAATATTGAAAATATTATACTGTTTAGCTTACTAAATATTTTTAGGTGTTTTAGCCTTTTAATCATTTTTTAGTAAAAATAGAAACATGTTACTTTTTATTGTTTCAAAAAATTCCGTTAAACATTGTTGCATGTTATAGTTCAAAAATACATTTAAATTATAATATTTTTTTAAAAATGTACTTACATCTATTTTCGCTTTATGATTGTCTGTATTTTCAAATTTGAAGAATCGATTTTCAAGTATGGTGTAATCTGAAATATGTTATTGATTTATTTAAAAAAAATGGTAAATTATTCACAAATATCCTATTAATTTAATTGCTATGACTTATACTTACTTGATTTTATCAGAGGATATGTATTCGTGTTTTTTGAGTTCTTGCTGTTGAAAAAGGTACGAGTGTCAGGTAAAACCGTCTGCTCTCTCAGGTAGTCAATGAACTACTGCTTTCAAAATGGTGTCTTAGTTGTATTTATAGCTTTTTTTGGGTGTCACCATAAATTTTGAGAAAAGTACCATTTTAATGTGTGTTTTTTACTGATTCGTTTTATGTGTGAACTTATATTTTAAATTATATATTTAAAAGTGAGTATTTTCTCCTTTGAATTGCGTTTGGTCCTCCATTTTGTTTTCATTGGTTTGGTGTTTGGGTCATGAAAAGTGTTGTAGGACTTCAATTTACCTTTGTTTTTAAAATGGCGGCTATGTTTATGTGTTAGTAAGTATTTTTCGGATTAGTTCCCTTTATGTCATTTGTTTAGGTTGGTTTATTACTAATATGTATTTTAAATGGTTTAAAACTAATTATTAATACTGTTTGTTTGAATTATAATACTCGTTTATTTATTGAAATACTCAAGTATTATTTTTGCTCACATGCTCATTTTTGATTAAACATGTATTTAGTGTCTTCCCGTATTTTAATACACTTCCCCACCCAGAACCCCTATTTCCTTAGCATCCCGTCCCAGGAGGTATTTTACAATTTTAATTTTTTAGTAATACTGTTTTTCACTTGAGTAATATTCGAGTACTTATTTTAATACCCGAGTATTATTTTTGTAAAGATACACATTTTTGTAAAAAGAAACTTTTAGTTTATTACCACTTTTTAATACACTTCCCCACCCAAAACCCCTATTTTCCCTGCATCCCGTCCCAGGAGGTATTTAAAAAAAAAAAAATGTTTTAAATATTTTATTTTGCATTGTGGTATGCGTTGTATTGTTTTTCATTGTAATGGTACATTTCTATCATTTAAATTACTTCGCGTTGTAATGGTATGCGTTGGTAAAACTTTCGTTGTAATGGTACTTGCGTTGTAAAAAATGTAATGCCATGCATTGTAAAAGCTTGCATTGTAGTGTCATACATTCGATTAAAATACTAGTACTGTATCTCCGGAATGGGACCAGCTGGGAAAATAATTAAATATATATTTTATTATATTATTTAAAAAACAATTCAATCATCAAGTCAGATGTTAAATAAATATGAAGGAAAATAAACAATTAAAGTTACCTTTTTCCCTACCTGAAGTTCCAGCAGGCTAATTTGCATTAAATGTTCAGTAACTTGGAGCTTGTGAAAGAGGTGCGAAATTCCTCCCAGGAGCATACAATCAGCTGACTTGAATGTGGAGAGAATGAGGTTCTGCGATTTTCGACTTCGTCCCGTATTTGGCTGCCATTTTGTGTCCTGCCGCCATTTTGTGTTGCCTTCACTCAAGCGACACGGCGAACGGAGTGTTTTTGCCTTTTCCAGCTGCTGCGTGTCTCTTCTGTTAAAAAGTAACCCCCTGCCCTTGTTTACGAAACCGATGTCAGGGTCTGGCCGAGTTTGCTAATCCATGTCCGGGCTGATTGATCCCTGTCTCGACTGACTATTTGGCTCTCCTATTCTTTCTTCATATTATCTTATCCGACTGGCCTTTGCTATTCTCTCCTTGTATTCTCTTGTTACACAACTATCCTTTGAGGCACACAAATACGTCCTGCCACCTGCGAATTAGATTATGGCACTAGCATTGATTAACTTGTGGGGAAGGGTAACACACAGGGTCTGAAAGAAGGGCGTATTTGGGACATTCGATAGCTTGTTTTCCAACTTCTCCTATTGGTTAGCTTTGTATGTATTGGGAGTCCATGTCGTAAATATGTGTGTTATAAAAGATAGTGTGCCACGGAATTGAAGTGGCAGTCTCCTGAGAACCTACTCTGTACTTCTGGGACAACTGTGCTTAGCTGCAGCTAATAAACCTGATTTTCCACGACCAACAGAGTGTCTCGTGTCTCTGTCCGACAAGGCAGGTGAACTCGAAGATTAAGGCGTGCCCTGCGCCGCCAGGCCCATAAGGCCCGGTTCTTCAACTGGCACCCAACATGGGGCGGGATCAGTGGTAGCAGTTCAGCCCGAGGGTCGTGAGGAGCCCCGCAGGAAAATTCTGGAGGATTCACAAACCACGTCAAGCGACCCCTGCATGTCGAAGTGGACCGAAGGTCTTTTGCAGTGTGGCTACTCCTTCTCAACGGCTGCTGACAACTGCTGCCCTGACTTCCGCCCCGCCTTGGCCCCTTTTGGTTACGATTGGTATTGTGAGACGTTAGACGGACCTCTGCTGTCGTGAGAAAACATCTAGTTAAGTATTCGTGGGTAGCGTCCACTTCTTTGTTTTTCTTTTGATTTATTATTCGACTGTTGCAATAGCCGAAGCCAAGGGATAAGTACGTTTGTGCTGTGTACTTTGCTCTAAAAACCCCGTGAAGTTTGCAAATAGACCAGTGACTTTAAAAATGCCTCGTTTTAGTAAGTTTAGGAAGTTCTGTTGTTTCGGTTGTGATAGGGATTCCCGGTTGGAGGATTCTTGTCCAATTCCTCCGGTTGGAACTCCCACTTATGAGCTCTATTCAAAACATGGTGTTGGTCCTATTGTCTTTAACGATGCATGGATCCGATACACAAAAAAAGATGGTGTTTTGCAATGGCCACGAAATGGTAGTTTTGAGTCTGACATACTAGATAATCTAGAAGCAATTTTGTTCAAAAGAAAAGCCCGGCCGGCAATGTTTGACTCTTTCCGCCTCTGGCGTAAGGAAACCAAACAGAGAGAAATTAAGCAGGCAAAAAGAGATATGAAAAAGAAAGATATGACGATTATTCAAGCTGCCCAGCAATTTAAAAATAATGAGATTGATCAGGCGATTGAAGTCTCTGACAGACAGCATTGTATGGCAATCGATAAATGTTACCCTGTGTTGCCTACTTCCCCACAGAGTAAGGATCTTGATGAAGATCCCTTAATGTCCCATTTGTTGAAATTGCCTCCACCTTATGTACAAGGTGCTAATGCACCCCCACTGTTGCCATTTGTTCAGCCACCTGTTGGTCTGCTCCCCCCACCTCCTTTGCCATTGACTCCCGTCCCTGGGACTCCTATACCTCAGTCTACTTTATCCTCGGTTCCTCTTATAAATGTCAGCCCTCCTCCTGCTCTGCCTAATGCCTTATCTCCCGTTCTATTGTCAGATTCTCCTACAGCTCGAAGACGATTGGTCGATACTGTCTCTGGCCTTTTCTCCCCCCTCTTTGGATCTTTTAACTTGACTCCTGCTCTTTCTCGAAGACAATCCCGTAGTCAGCTTCCAGGTACTGACGAGCAAACTGTGTTGGATAATCTTGCCCGCAAATGGATCACGAGTGATCCACAGTATAGTGTGCCCGATATCATGAGCACCTTTTCCCAGTGGGATGAGCCCAGACAGAGATATGCTTTTAATGTCATGTGTGACATTCTTGTTAAAGGTTGGGAGGATATGGAATTGGGTCTCGCTCCCCAGGGTCTGTTAGATGTACAGGCTACGTTTGATAAGGGACTTATTGTGGGTTCTGAGGTTGAGAACTCCGTACGGACTCTTGTCGCCTTTAGGTCTTTATTTTCTTCTCAGGCTTCTCTTTAACCTGATCCTGCAGTAAGACAAAAAGTGAAACATTATCCTATGAGAAAAGTTCCTCCAATATGGAGAGATGCGGTTCCACAGCCAGGCAATATTCCAGGTGTCCCTGCTCATTTCCAGCGTATATGGGTACATGTCCCCTGGAAATGATCTGAAGTTCTGGCGCTTAAACAGTCTTTACCGGATCCTCGTAAAAATCCTGCTGGGTATTATAAAGAGCTGTCCCAGACTGTTGATGCGTGCATCATGAATTAGGCCGATATTGATATGTTGATTGGAAATGTAGTCCCACAAGCATTATGGGCTCGGATTCGTAAGGAGGACCATGATCAAGCTTTAGGTGGTGTGTGGGCTGCTATAACTGATGCAGATGCAGCACAAGTAGGTGGTGCTAAACCCGATGCTTTGATTGCGGAATTGCCCGGTAGGATCATTACTTTAATGAAAACGATGATGCCTGTCTTACATGTTAACTGGGATAAATTAGCTGTGTGTAAACAGAAGAAAGATGAGAGTGTCTCTCTGATTTCTTTACCCGTTTCGAAGAAACGTTCATCGACCACAGTGGTGAAGACATGAGTACTGTAGGTGAACAGCGGTTATTTGTGGACAAATTCGTATTTAATTTACTTCCAGAACTGTCACATAAATTAAAAGACTCCGAGAGTTCATGGGCTGTTTCTTCGTCTGCCCAGATATTAGCCACTGCTCAGTATTATGAGAATAGGGATAAGGAGGAAATGGATAAACTCGAGAAAAACACTAAAGAATTAAAAACTAAGCTTCTTTTACAACAGGCTTATCCTCCTCGTTCTGCTCAGCGCCAATTTCAACATCCCCCCCAGTTTCAGAGGTTATTACAGAAACCTGAACCTTTTGTCCCGCGACCTTTACTCGGTCCTAATCAATGTGCCTATTGTAAAGAGGAAGGTCATTTTAAGAATAGCTGTCCGGTTTTATTGCAGCGTAATGGTGGACTGCCAGGGCCACGAGGCCGTGGTAGTTTTCAGTCGGCACCCAGGGGTAGAGGGCGAGGTGCGTTGTCACAGACACAGCGTCCCTCTCCCCCTCAGTTTTCCATGAATTATTTTGACCAACAGAATACTCAGTCTGCACAATATTACAATGACGACTATTGTGTTGAAGGTGAGAATCAGGATTTTCATACTAGCTAGGACAGCCATGGACAAGTAAGGGAGTCATATCAGTTCCAGTGGATCAGAATGGGCCTTATGTTGAAGTTGTTGCATTGGGTGTTTCAGAGCCATTTCTTTTGGATACTGGTGCAATGAGAAGTTTTATCATTGACTCTAAACTCCCTGGGGCACCTTTCTCTGGCTTAACACACGTTTCTGTGGGATTCTCTGGCGCCCCAGTTCATAACCCGGTTTCTTGCCCTTTGCCTCTTTCCATTGGTCCTTATGATTTAGAGGCCCCGCTCATTTTAACGACTGGTTGCGGTGAGAATTTGCTGGGTTTGGACTTATTGAAACGGCTTCATGCAACATTGTACTGTTCCCCTTCTGGTGTACATCTTACTTTAGATAAGAACTTGGTCTCTCCTATGTATTTGTCCAAAGACCAATTCCCACCTGAATTGCATTTCCTTCCTGCTACGCTTTGGGCCACAGGTCCGAATGATGTTGGTTTGCTCCAAATTCCACCTTACGTGGTTACTGTCAAACCTAATGTTAAGTTACCACGAATTCCTCAGTATAAAATATCCAGCGATGGTGAAGGAGCTCTGTTGGCTATCATCCATGATTTGGTTCAGAAGGGTGTGGTGGAAGAAACAAGAGGAAATGTTTGCAATAGTCCTGTTCTCCCTGTTCTTAAACGTACTGATGCTTCTCAGCCTCCTGTATATCGATTTGTGATCGATCTTCGGGAGGTTAACAAGATTGTTATCCCCCAGTTTCTTGTTGTCCCAGATATCACTGCTTTGCTCACAGTGATACCTGCTTTGGCTGCCTGGTTTTTGGTTTTGATCTCAAGAATGCTTTCTTCAGCATTCGTATTGCTGAGGAAAGTAGAGATATTTTTGGCTTCTCTCTCGGAGGCCGAAGTTTTAGATTTAAGCGTGCACCCCAAGGCTATTGTGAGAGTCCCTCCATTTATAGTCAGGCTTTGAAATCTCAGCTTGATGCTTTCACTTTGCCCTCAGATGCCACTCTTATTCAGTATGTGGATGATTTATTGATTGCTGCTGATTCGGAGGCTGTTTGTAAGAATGTGACTGTTGCGTTGTTGCGTTCTTTGTCTCACAAAGTGTACCCCTCTAAACTGCAATATTGTCGCCAAGAGGTTACCTATTTAGGTCATCTCTTGTTGAAGGAGGGAAGGCGATTGACCCCAGAACGTATTAAAGCAATTGCACAAATGACTGTACCATCCACACAAAGGGAGGTGCGTGCCTTTTTGGGCATTACCTCCTATTGTAGGCAGTGGATTCCAAATTTTTCTTTGTTGGCTAAACCTCTGCTGGCACTTACTTTGAAAGACACGCTCCAATCTCTTCCCTGGCCTTGTGTTCTGCTCCTGTGTTAGGTACTCCGGATTACAGTAAGCCTTTCACACTAAGGGGCACATTATGATAGCGGTTGGAAAACCACCCAGACCGCCATGGAGGCGGAAAACAAGCGCCCGCCATGCCAGCGGAAAAACCTATTGGTGGAATTAGGATCAACCGCCACAAAAAACCGACCGTGGCAGTAGCGGCTGAAACAAAACCGCCCGATGTGTGCGGTGATGCTAAAACTTCAACCGCGGCGGCCGGAAAAGTAGCGGAAAAGACATAACCGTCCACAGGTACAGCGGAGACACCACACGGGAAATTACGATATCCCCGAGGGTGTCGCGGCCGGAACCGCCGACACCGACCGCCGCGGTCGCACCCAGGAGTGAATGGGAGGAATGGCGGTCAAGCAGCTGCAAAGCCACCGCTGCGGACGAACATGATAAACATGGCGGTCGATGTGAAAACACCGCAGTGATGCCTAACACTGCATAAACAAAGTAGCCCTGCACCCAAAATATACAACACACCTACACAGAAACATAAATAACGATAAAAAATATACAGAACCACAGAACCACTCCCACAACACACTTGACAACCTAAATCCTATTGGACACACCCACACAACTGAGTACAAAGCCACCCCATGCACTGACCACAATCCTTTGCATCACTCCAGAAGAGAAGGCCATACACCACATCTGACAGGAGAGGCAAAAGAGCACAGCACACCCACCCACCCACCACCACCATCAACACCACCATCACACCATCACAAACAAACCCCCACCACACAACACACCTCACACATCATCACCACACCCCTGCACCCACACACCCCTGCACCCACAAACACCTCAACCCCCACACACCATGACATCACAAAAAATGCCCAAATTCACCGAGAGTGAGTTGACAGTCATGGTCAACGAGATTGTAGGAGTAGAGCCACAAATATTTGGTAGCCTGGTCCAACAGACACCATTAGCCACCAGGACACAAATGTGGGAAAGGATAGTCCAAAGGGTGAATGCAGTAGGGGCCACCCCAAGATCCAAGAAGGAGATCATGAAGCGGTGGCATGATCTCAAGAGGGTTGTCAAGGAGAGGAGGAGCAAGAACTGGATGCTGGCAAACATGACTGGCAGTGGCCCTCCCATCCCACAGAAGACATTCACACCATGGGAGGAGAAGGTGCTTGACATCCTGCTTCCTGAGAGTCTCACAGGAGTAGCCGGGGGAGCGGAGGCTGGTAAGTACAGACAAATGTTTAACACCACAATGAGAATTACCTCCTTGCAATACCCAAACACCATTACACTGTCCATCCCCACCCAACATGTAGCCAGCCACCCTGCTTAGGAGGCCTGTATGGGGGAGGGAGGTCTGTACAACAACTCACACCATAGCCCCTGTACCACAACCGAGCAGCATGGAGGCCTCCCCCACCCAGGAGCATGTGTCAGCCATTGCACTGTTTAACAAACAGACTTACAGGTTGGTAGCCATCTTGCATTGGAGCACAGTTTGGGGGTGGGAGGGTTGTAACACAACTTCCAGAATACCCCCTGACCCACACCCCAGCAGCATGGAGGCCTCCCCCACCCAGGAGCATGTGTCAGCCATTGCACTGTTTAACAAACAGACTTACAGGTTGGTAGCCATCTTGTATTGTAGCACTGTTTGGGGGTGGGAGGGTTGTAACACAACTCCCAGAATACCCCCTAGCCCACACCCCAGCAGCATGAAGGCCTCCCCCACCCAGGAGCATGTGTCAGCCATTGCACTGTTTAACAAACAGACTTACAGGTTGGTAGCCATCTTCACTGGGAGGGTGTGTGTGCGATGGAGGGAGGGAGGCCTGCACTAACTACTACCACCATTGCCCCTGGCCCAGACCCCAGCAGCATGGAGGCATACCCCACCCAGGAGCATGTGTCAGCCATTGCACTGTTTAACAAACAGACTTACAGGTTGGTAGCCATCTTGCATTGGAGCACTGTTTGGGGGTGGGAGGGTTGTATCACAACTCCCAGCATACCCCCTGACCCGCACCCCAGCAGCATGGAGGCCTCCCCCACCCAGGAGCATGTGTCAGCCATTGCACTGTTTAACAAACAGACTTACAGGTTGGTAGCCATCTTGCATTGGAGCACTGTTTGGGGGTGGGAGGGTTGTATCACAACTCCCAGCATACCCCCTGGCCCAGACCCCAGCAGCATGGAGGCCTCCCTCACCCAGGAGCATGTGTCAGCCATTGCACTGTTTAACAAACAGACTTACAGGTTGGTAGCCATCTTTACTGGGAGGGTGTGTGTGGGATGGAGGGAGGGAGGCCTGCACTAACTACTACCACCATTGCCCCTGGCCCAGACCCCAGCAGCATGGAGGCCTCCCCCACCCAGGAGCATGTGTCAGCCATTGCACTGTTTAACAAACAGACTTACAGGTTGGTAGCCATCTTGCATTGGAGCACTGTTTGGGGGTGGGAGGGTTGTATCACAACTCCCAGCATACCCCTGGCCCACACCCCAGCAGCATGGAGGCCTCCCCCACCCAGGAGCAGGTGTCAGCCATTGCAATGTGTACATTCACCTAACAGGTACGTACCTACCGTAAATCTTCATGAAGTGTGTGAGGGGGACCTGCATCTAGAAAACCAACAACAACTGCACGCAATGCATCGACATTCAACATGTATGACTTCATGTGGTCCCTCTGCACTATGAAATGTTACACGGTGTTGCCATAAATTGTACTACTGATGACTGCATATATAACTAGTGTACAGACAGATGATGACATGCAGATGACACAAACACTGACCACTCCACATCCACTCCACAGGTGATGAAGAACTCACTGCTGAGGACCACACCAACGACCAGCAGAGCCAGTCTCCACCCCCGGCACATGGACTCTCAGATGTGGACTCCCAGGACAGTTTGGATGTTGAGCTCCAGCCCGGCCCATCTGGTGTGCCACAGACCCAGAGGTCCCAGGCCCCCATCCTCCCCACCACCACCTCTGCTGCAACAACAACGCAGCAGACCCCTGCTGTCACGGCCTCTGCCTCCACCACAACAACCACCGCCACCACCGCCACTGCCACTGCCACCAACACCACCAGTACCACCAGTACCACCTGCAGCACCCTCCCTGTCCCTAGGGATGACCATCCCACAGCAACACCTGTGGAGACCAGGGAGAGAGTGCGTGGCCCCCCCAGTGGCGAGGGAAGATGTCCGTGGCAGCAGAGCAGGTGGGAGGGCCAGGGACAACACCAGACCTCGGGAGGAATGGACACCATCCCTGGACCACTTTCACAGAGTTGTGCAGGCCTATCAAGAGGTCCAGGGACAAAGTGGCCGGTCTGATGAACTATTAAGGGAGCTCATCCTGCTGATGAGCTCCATCGATAAACGCCTGGGACAGATGGTGGACCTCATGGGCCAGCAAGTGGCGTTGCAGAGGGACAGGCCTGTGTCCCAACCACCACCTCCGTCCCCTCCTGTTGTGCCGCAGGATGACAGTCCACCATCCTCCCCTGCGCCAACAGAGAGGGGCGAGTCCTCTGATGCCGCTGGCCATTCAGCAGGCCCCCTGCCAAAAAGATCTTGGGGGCGTCCAAAGAAGAGCCTGGGAGTCTCTGGAGGCAAAGCACCTGCCACACGCCAGTCACGGAGCCAGCCGTGAAGACAACCCTCTCCCCAACTGCATTCACTGTTTGGACTGTCTTTCCCCACATTGCCTTGGCAATGGCACCTCTCTCTGTTGGACTGGGTCACCACATCCATGTGGTGTCTACTCTTGCATCTCTGCGACCATGACTGTCAACTCACTGCTCATTCCCCACCTTCCTGTAAATATTCCCGCACAATTCACATGTCCACTCCCAAAATAAAATACCTGACACTCCAGATTTTGTGTAGTGAATACTTTAGTGCAGTTTTTACACTGTTGAAAATGTTCATGATGTGTAAAAATGATGTACAGTATGCAGGGCAGGAACACTCTGCAGCACCGAGGGAGACACAACAGGAAAACAGTCACTGGTCTCATTGTGGCAACACACACAGATCACTGCACAAAAAATATCCAAGACATCACAGGCATACTACACAATGTCTAGCAGATGTGCACAAATACGGTACAGCATACATCTCCGTACGGAACATCTATTTCACCAATACCACACATAGGTGACAGAACATGTGCCTATCGGTTACATCCGCGCATAGCCATACACAACAAAAGCAACCACACCAGACAATGTACACGTTGTACCTCGTCACCCACCTTCAAGTGAAGTAGCGTTCGATGAGCTGCTGGTGCAGGTCAACTCCTTCCTCCTCTCCACTGTCCTCATCACTGGATTCAGGTCCCTGAGCAGGCTGTGGCCTTGGTTCCTCACCATCGTCCAGGAGCAGGGTGATCCCCTTGTGGATGGCCATGCTGTGCAGCATACAGCATGCCATGACGATCTTGCACACCTTCCCAGGCGAGTATGCCAGTGCGCCTCCGGTCCTGTCAAGGCACCGGAACCTTGACTTCGCAGGCCAAAAGTCCACTCGATTACCCGTCGGGTCCTGCCATGGGCATCATTGTAGCAGATGTCTTATGGTGTCCTGGGATTCAGGACACCAGCTCAACAGCCATGGCCGACTGGGATATGCTGAGTCACCTGTGAGTGACAAACACACATTGCAATGTTGTACAGCCAGAGTGCAGAAAGTGACACACAGCACGCCATAGCAGTAGTGAAACTCACCCACAATCCAGGCACGTTCGGGATGCAGATTCTCCATCATCCGTGGCACCATGCTGTTCCTCATGATGTACGAATCATGGGCCAAACCGGGATACTTTGCACACACATGTGATATGGTCATGTCCGCAAGGCACACCACCAGCACATTCATGGAGTGGTAGTGTTTGCGGTTCCGATAAATGTGCTCCGTCGCCTGCGGTGGCAACAGACCTACATGGGTGCCATCGATGGCACCGACTACATGTGGGATGCGCCCAAGGGGATAGAAGTCATCCTTCACAGCAGCCAATTCACGTCCCCTGGGGAAATGTATGTAGCGATTGAGATATAGCATCATGGCCGCAAGAACATCCCTCAGCACCATGCTGAACATCCCCCCAGCGTTAGCCACGGTCTCCTGGAAGGAACCAGTCGCAAAAAAGTGGAGTGCTGCCATCACCTTGTAGGTGGGTGTGAATGCCGTAGGATAGTGACGGCGAGGCTGCAGGTGGGGCTCAAATAGATCACACAGGATCTTCAGTGTTGGTCTGTCCAGCCTGAATTTCCTGATGATTGCCTCATTCTCCATGTCCTGCAGCACTGTCAGGTGACGTAGTTGATTCGGCCTTCTCCTAGTTGAGGAGTGAAATGAATATGTCAGTGACAAGCATCATGAGATGAGCATAGCACAAAGCATCAATGATGTAATGGGAAAACAACGAGTTCCAGAGAGATGCATGGCACATCAGGTTAAATGGCTGGCCAATAGCTACACACAGAGGGCACGCCTCTCCAGTGACAAAACACAAGTGCCCACGAACACATCAGGGACAGTGAATGCGGATATAATGGATGAACAATTCACATGTGCAGACAAGGTGCAGCAAGAGCCGCAAATGTATTGTGAATTACCATGTATATCATACCCATCTGCTGTACCTGCCACACCTCAATGCATCATGTAAAGTCGGAACACATTAATCAACACAATGATCACAGTAGCAGGGACACTTCCGGTTGTGTGCATGAGCAGTTGTGAATGCACACGTCTGGTCCGATACTATGCAGTGACACCATCCAGGTCATGGTCTGCACTGACCCACAACACATTAAACTTCACAACATCATTTACACCAGCTGAAGTCTGTCAATCATCATCAGCCATCAAATTTCTTACTAAAATAGCTGAACCACAGGCCAAAGTGTCTCACACTGAACGTGCGTCCACCTGTGGATGACATGACTGTGTGGCATCGTGTGTACAATGATGTGCCCTTCAACATGTTGCTGCAGGGTGCTGATACAGTGTCCTTGATTGACATACACAGCAATGTGTACGAACATGGCAGTACCTACCGTCGGGCTCCGGCGGTGTGATCCCAGCACCACCCCCTTCACAAGTGCGGTAGCCATTGGCATATGGACATGTGTATATGGCGGTGGGTATGCTCCGCCGCATGAGTCGCGGTACCTACCGCCGGGCCCCGGCGGTGTGACCCCAGCACCACCCCCTTCACAAGTGCGGTGGCCATTGGCATATGGATATGTGTATATGGCGGTGGGTATGCTCCGCCGCATGAGTCGCGGTACCTACCGCCGGGCCCCAGCGGTGTGACCCCAGCACCACCCCCTTCACAAGTGCGGTAGCCATTGGCATATGGACATGTGTATATGGTGGTGGGTATGCTCCGCCGCTTGAGTCGCGGTACCTACCGCCTGGCCCCGGCGGTGCATCCCCGCCATGGGGCATTGCATACAGCCAATGGCAGCGACGATCGCGGTGGCATGATGCATATTTGAAAATCGCGGAAGGTGAGCTCCGCTACCGCGGAGGCGGTCATTGGATGCTTTTAAATGATGCACCATCGCAGTAGTGCACCCCGGGCACCCGCGGTGCGTCACCGCCGTGGAGCATTGCATACAGCCAATGGCAGCGATGATCGCGTTGGCATGATGCATATTTGAAAATCGCGGAAGGTGTGCTCCGCTACCGCGGAGGCGGTCATTGGATGCTTTTAAATGATGCACCATCGCGGTAGCGCACCCCGGGCACCCGCGGTGTGCGTCATCGCCGTGGAGCATTGCATACAGCCAATGGCAGCGATGATCGCGTTGGCATGATGCATATTTGAAAATCGCGGAAGGTGTGCTCCACTACCGCGGAGGCGGTCATTGGATGTTTTTAAATGATGCTCCATCGCGGTAGCGCACCCCGGGCACCCACGGTGCGTCACCGCCGTGGAGCATTGCATACAGCCAATGGCAGCGATGATCGCGGTGGCATGATGCATATTTGAAAATCGGGGAAGGTGAGCTCCGCTACCGCGGAGGCGGTCATTGGGTGCTTTTGAATAAGGCAGACCTGGACAACCAATTGTAGCAGCTTTTAAGCTTCCTAATGACCCCAGGGGGCTATAAATCTGTGGGAGTGAGCCTCACATTCCCACTGCTCACAGAGCCTGCTGCCTGGGACCATCTCCTGCTGCCGCTGCTTCAAGAGCCTGCTGCCTGGGACCCTGTCCTGCTGCTTCAAGAGCCTGCTGCCTGGGACCCTGTCCTGCTGCCTGGGACCCTGTCCTGCTGCTTCAAGAGCCTGCTGCCTGGGACCCTGCCCTGCTGCTTCAAGAGCCTGCTGCCTGGGACCCTGTCCTGCTGCTTCAAGAGCCTGCTGCCTGGGACCCTGTCCTGCTGCTTCAAGAGCCTGCTGCCTGTGCTGCTTCAAGAGCCTGCTGCCTGGGACCCTGTCCTGCTGCTTCAAGAGCCTGCTGCCTGGGACCCTGTCCTGCTGCTTCAAGAGCCTGCTGCCTGGGACCCTGTCCTGCTGCCTGGGACCCTGTCCTGCTGCTTCAAGAGCCTGCTGCCTGGGACCCTGTCCTGCTGCTTCAAGAGCCTGCTGCCTGGGACCCTGTCCTGCTGCCTGGGACCCTGTCCTGCTGCTACAAGAGCCTGCTGCCTGGGACCCTGTCCTGCTGCTTCAAGAGCCTGCTGCCTGGGACCCTGTCCTGCTGCTTCAAGAGCCTTCTGCCTGGGACCCTGTCCTGCTGCCTGGCACCCTGTCCTGCTGCTTCAATAGCCTGCTGCCTGGGACCCCTCACAACTCACTTCCGCCACAGGTCTGCCATATCCACAGGGATGGAGTGAGGAGCTGGATGTCCTTGTGGACGAGGTGCTGGCACAGTACCCACGGCTGTTTGGTGGTCCCAATGTTGTGGTAAGTCACCATGAAGGGAGCTGTAGGGCAGGGTGGTGTCAGACGTGTAGTCGTGATGCTGCAGTATATGCTTGTGGATGTGGGGTGATGACATACACTGACAGACAAGCTGTATCCAGGTCGAGGGAGTGTGTGTGTTGCAATGTGACTCTTTCCTAGGCCTGTACTCATATGTGTGAGTGGGGTGTGTTACATTCCCGGGCATACAGAACCAACGGTTGTTAGCCTTTTAGATGCCAGGACAGTGAACACTTGTGAGGACATTTCAGGGTGCCCCTCTAGTCAGAGTGAGTGTGACCCGCAGAGAAGGTTCAGTGGCTGCACAGCCAAACGTTGAACATCTGCCAAGTTCCGTGCTACAGTTGCTTCACACTGATTAGTAGATATGCCCCATCAGTGCCCTGTACAATTTCTGAATTACACACTGCTGTCCATACATTTGTGTTGAGGCATCAGGCATTTGTGTGAATATCATGGGGACTAGGAACCACAATGTGTGCATTCATTCACTAATGTTTATGCCATGCAGAGTGCCCTTGTGAGGGTACCCCCAGTTCTGGAGGGAGGGAGGTCACTGTGAGTCCTGAGTCTGTGTCTGGCTGCTGTAACGATAGATGCTGACATCTGACATTGTGTTATTGTTCATTTGCCTTTCTTTACTCTCATACCTGCAGCTCAAGGTACACCAACGTAAGGCCGTGTGGAGGGCCATAGCAGCAAAGGTGCGAGCCCTGGGGGTATCAAACAGACGACACACACACTGTCACAAGCGGTGGGACGACATCAGCCGGCTGGCTAAGCAAGTGGCAGAGATGACCTTGGGACGGGTACCACGCACAGGGCGTTTGGTACGGCGCAGCATGACTCCGCTGATGGGACGCATACTGGCAGTGACCAATCCAGACCTGGATGCACGTCTGAAGGTGCATCAGCAGCAAGATGGAGATGGTGAGTATCTGGGGAGGGAGAGTTTGTCTGGGAGTGGATGCATGTGTACAGGGCCTGTGGCAGCGGTGACACATGTGATGTGCGTGTGTTGCCATGCTGTGATATGTGATGTGAGTGGCGACTGTGATGTATGCCTGTATGAGGCATTGGGCCACCATGGCCTTACTGTGCTGCTCATGCATGCAGTTCTCAGTCCTTGACAGATTTTTTGTGTACACATGGTCACTCTTCTTTGTGATGGTGTGGGGAGTCCATATTGTGGTAAACTGCAGTGTCCACTTAATGAGTGTTAGACCATGTCTGTCTACTTTGCATGCACCATGATGATTGAGGCCCACACATCCAACGACAATGTGAACCCTGATTGGCACATGGTGATTGCTATGGCCTAGTTGGCATTGTGGCATGTGTAGTCAATACAGGTGTGTGTGGTCCCCTCTGGTTCCCTGTAGGGCTGTAAGCGGTGATGTGTTGTGGCTACATCATGTCCATGGGGCAGGTCAATGTGGGCTCGGGGAACACCATCCATGGGCAGGGTGTGGTGCTGTGTGGCATGGACATGCCTCACTCATGGCAGTTTGTCTACATGACAGACACTGTTGTGGTCTATATAGGGTGTAGATGCACAGTGATTGCAGGGTGTGGTGGTTACCATGTAGCTCTAGGACTCTACTGTGCTGCATTGATCTGAAATTGTGTGACCAGATGATGACACTTACACAACCCTGTTTCTCTCACTAATGCAGATTCTCAAGACGCCACAGCGGTACATGACCCTGAAACAAGTGGTGGCGAGACCAGCGCGGCAGCGGAGGCGAGTGAGACTGAGCCAAGTGACACTGAGCACACCAGCGCTCCTGAGGGTGACAGGAGTGTGCATGAGGAATCTGTGGCTGAGACACAGAGTACCACTTCATCTGATGCCAGCCGGGATGCGTCCCTGTTGGCAGGAACAGGGGATGGGGAGTCTGCTGCAGCATCTGACACTCAGCGGCCACTGCCCAGCCTCCCATCCACTTCCTCTGGTACTGGCCGTATCCGTGTTACTAAAAGGGGACGTGTAACATTCACACATGGCACTGCTGCCCCTGCACCTGTCCCCCCTGCTGCCCTCAGTGCAGAGTGCGTAGAGCTCCTGCAACAACTTTGCGTGGGCCAAACCGCCCTGCTCAATGCTTTCAGTGCCCACGAGCACAAATTAGGCCAGGTTCTAGCATTCATGGAGGGCATACACTCTGACGTGGGTGGGCTACACCGTACAGTCCAGGCATTGTCAGCCACAGTCACGTCAGCCCTCCAACAGGAACTTGGTCCCATTGCACCTCAGGTGCCTGTGACGATCACCCATTCAGTGGCCACATCAGATGACAGTGACCACTTGGGACCTACGTCAACTAAACGTTACAACACTAGGAGCACAGGTCAGACCCAAACCAAACAATCCCGTCCACAGACTCCATCCCCAAAGAAGAGCAGGCCCCCCCCAATATGCACAGACATGGTGAAGTCACAGAAGAGCAAGGCCAGAAGATCATTGTGGCAGACATCAGGCAAACATGATGCAGAGGCATCACCAGAAATGGACTCACCTATGCCCACAGAGGATGTGTGGCATGTCATGGCTACACCTGGGGAGAGCACAGGGACACAACCACCCACCACATCAACCCCAAAACAAAGTACATCGAGGCAGGTGGAGGAGAGCCCTGCTGTGACCAGCCCAGTCATTGAGGCAGCGGGGAGCCCTGTTGTGACCAGCCCAGTCATTGAGGCAGAGGAGAGCCCTGTTGTGACCAGCCCAGTCATTGAGGCAGAGGAGAGCCCTGTTGTGACCAGCCCAGTCATTGAGGCGGAGGAGAGCCCTGTTGTGACCAGCCCAGTGATTCAGGAAAAGGAGGGCAGTGTAGACACCACCGCTGGGGGGAGTGGGAAGGTGGGCACTGTAGGGGGCACACCTTCCAGAGGGGGTAAGGTGGTCCGGAGGCATAGCCAGCCCAAGCTTTCTGCGGGATCAAGCACATCACCAGAGGGGGTGCCAGTGTCTGCCCCTGATGTGGGACAGTTGGTGTGTGTGCCTGTTGTGTCCTCACCACTTCCCATCAACCCGAAGTCAGGGAAGCCATTTCATGTTCCCAAAAAGTGGAAGGGAACCCCTCCAACCTCTCCCACCCACACTGTTTCAGGGGTGTGCATGACTCCACCTCCACGTGCCACAGTGCCACCTGGTCCACACAGCCCTCCACCTTGCAGGCCCTCTGTTATTACCACATCACATGAGCCTCTGTCACACCAGTCAAGTGGGCCTGCTGTCCCTGACACACAGCCAGGTCCCAGTCCGCATGACAGCCAGGAGTGAGTTGTCAACACCCTCATACGCCTGAGCCCCACACAGGTGTGCTAGTCAAGACCATTGTTTGCGACTTGGGTGTGTTGCTAACCCTGTTGCTCTGATGTGCTGTACTCTCCCCTGTGCAGCGTCTCATGTACTTGCTGTCTCCCCTGCCAAGGACTCTGGGCCTGTTGCTCTGATGTGCTGTACTCTCCCCTGCCAAGGACTCTGGGCCTGTTGCTCTGATGTGCTGTACTCTCCCCTGCCAAGGACTCTGGGCCTGTTGCTCTGATGTGCTGTACTCTCCCCTGTGCAGCCTCTCATGTACTTGCTTTCTCCCCTGCCAAGGACCCTGGGCCTGTTGCTCTCATGTGCTGTACTCTCCCCTGCCAAGGACTCTGGGCCTGTTGCTCTGATGTGCTGTACTCTCCCCTGCCAAGGACTCTGGGCCTGTTGCTCTGATGTGCTGTACTCTCCCCTGCCAAGGACTCTGGGCCTGTTGCTCTGATGTGCTGTACTCTCCCCTGTGCAGCCTCTCATGTACTTGCTGTGTCCCCTGCCAAGGACTCTGGGCCTGTTGCTCTGATGTGCTGTACTCTCCCCTGTGCAGCCTCTCATGTACTTGCTGTCTCCCCTGCCAAGGACTCTGGGCCTGTTGCTCTGATGTGCTGTACTCTCCCCTGCCAAGGACTCTAGGCCTGTTGCTCTGATGTGCTGTACTCTCCCCTGCCAAGGACTCTGGGCCTGTTGCTCTGATGTGCTGTACTCTCCCCTGTGCAGCCTCTCATGTACTTGCTGTCTCCCCTGCCAAGGACTCTGGGCCTGTTGCTCTGATGTGCTGTACTCTCCCCTGCCAAGGACTCTGGGCCTGTTGCTCTGATGTGCTGTACTCTCCCCTGCCAAGGACTCTGGTCTTGTTGCTCTGATGTGCTGTGCTCTCCCCTGCCAAGGGCTCTGGGCCTGTTGCTCTGATGTGCTGTACTCTCCCCTGCCAAGGACTCTGGACCTGTTGCTCTGATGTGCTGTACTCTCCCCTGTGCAGCCTCTCAAGGACTTGCTGTCTCCCCTGCCAAGGACTCTGGGCCTGTTGCTCCGATGTGCTGTACTCTCCCCTGTGCAGCCTCTCATGTACTTGCTGTCTCCCCTGCCAAGGACTCTGGGCCTGTTGCTCTGATGTGCTGTACTCTCCCCTGCCAAGGACTCTGGGCCTGTTGCTCTGATGTGCTGTACTCTCCCCTGCCAAGGACTCTGGGCCTGTTGCTCGGCCTGTTGCTCTGATGTGCTGTACTGTCCCCTGCCAAGGACTCTGGGCCTGTTGCTCTGATATGCTGTACTCTCCCCTGCCAAGGACTCTGGGCCTGTTGCTCTGATGTGCTGTACTCACCCCTGCCAAGGTCTCTGGGCCTGTTGCTCTGATGTGCTGTACTCTCCCCTGTGCAGCCTCTCATGTACTTGCTGTCTCCCCTGCCAAGGACTCTGGGCCTGTTGCTTTGATGTGCTGTACTCTCCCCTGTGCAGCTTCTCATGTACTTGCTGTCTCCCCTGCCATGGACTCTGCCCTTCCTGTTTGTGTTTGACCTGTGCATAGTCTCTTCCATTTGTACATGATTTTGTGGTTTGCTGTTGTCTACTAATGTTGTATTGCTACATCTGTGCAATATATGAATAAATACAGATACTTCTGGTGTGTGTTTTGTCAGTCTCCTTGCTGATTAAAGTCCTTTTCTTGTTTGCATTTGCTTGACTGTGTACCATGCTCTATTTTTCAGTTCACCATTGGTAGGCTCTTTGTGGCCATCTCATTTTTAGACAGGGGTGACAGGGTCTTCAGTCCATTCTGGCCCAGCTGATGTTGTACTCTGTGATGGCTGTTTTACAGGCCATGCAGTTTTCTTGTTGGTGATTTGCTATTTCTGCATACACTGTTCACTGGTCACCTTGGGGGACACTGGCAGCACAGGGTGTGCAGCTGTTCAGTAGTTTTGTACCTGTCTGTGATGTCATGAGGTATGTGTGTGTTTTCCTTTCTGTGTGCCCAGGCGTGTATGTGTATGGTCATCTTGTGTTGACCCTTAGTCCTGGTGGCATGGCTTACATGGCATGTGTGGTGTTGGGTGTGGCAGAGGTGTGCAGTGTGAAGGGTGTTAGTTTGTAGTGTATGTATGTGTGCCCCTGTATGGTGTGAGACACACATGTGTCAGCCAGAAGTTGTATGCCTGTTGTTTGTTTTGTCTTGCCCGGTGTGGATGATTGTATGCAATTGTGTGGGCTGTGGGGAGTGCACTGGTGTTGTGTGTTCCTTGTCAGCCTGTGTCCCTGGTTGTATGTTGTGTGTTGCAGTGTGTGTGTATTGTGCTTGTTGTTACAGTGCTTGTTGGTGTGCCTGGGGGTGTACGGGATAAGCACCTGGCCTGTGGCTAGCTCGGGTGGGGTGCAGTGTGGTTTGGGGTGGTGTGTCCCTGTGATTTTGGTCCCTGCCCATGCCTTGGTGTGGCCTTTCCGTCTGCATAGTGCGCATGTGTTGACCGCGGCGGTGACGTGACCGTGGCCGGAACGTTGCTGCTGGTTGGCGGACGTTGTGTGTTCTGGATGCTGTGGGGTGCCTTGTTGTGAGGTGGGTGATGTGTGGGTGCCCATGTGGATGTGTTGTGCCCCCCAGCAGGATGCCAGTGTGGTGCTTGGGCCCTGTGTCGGTATGTGTGTTGTGTGGTGCATATGTGTAGTGGCTTACCTGCGGTGGCATCCGCGGCGGCCCCTCTGGCGATAGTGTTGCAGCAGGTACATGACCGGATGCATGTGGAGGGCTGGGTCCATGGGGTTCATGTCGGGTCTCGGCGTTCGTGCTCCGCTGTCGACTTTCCGCCTGCTTCAGCTGTGCGGTGTCTCCGCTGCGGTGCGTCTGCTTGTTTGGGCCATCCTAATTTGTCGAGCGGGGCGGACGTCATCGGGCGCGGCAGAGGGTCTCGATAGGCTCCCGCCGCCACAATGGCGGGCGCACTTTGATGGCGGTGCGCGGCTCTCCGCGGCGGACGGGAAATTACCTGTGTTTACCTATCCTAATGTGGAGGATGTGAGTTCCGCTGCTCGCGGGCAGAAAAAGCTGTTTTTCCGCCCCGCCACCACCTCGGTGGTGCCACCGCCCGACATCCTAATGGACCCCTCTATGTTCATGAAAGAGAAGGTTGTGCATTGTCAGTTTTAACACAACAATTTGGAGACAAACAGCGGCCATGTGCCTATTTTTCGGCTACATTGGATCCAGTAGCCAAGGCATTACTTAGTTTTCTTAGAGCTACAGCAGCAGTAGCAATCTCCATTCGTCAATCCGCTGGTTTGGTACTGGATAACACCCTTGTGGTTATGGTACCACATGCAGTGAACAGAACGAAAACACAACATCTCATGAGTGCTCGTTTGTCTGGGTATGAGCTGATGCTTTTGGCTAGACATATACACATCACAATAGAATATGAAGAGTGGTTGATGTGGGCATTAGGTAAACACCACTGGGACAAACTGTGCATGACAAGTCTGTTGAGGCACAGGTAACAATTTGCCAGACTCAAAAGGGAGAGAACAAGATGTCAGAACAATTCTTGTTAGTCTGCTGTCCGGTTGCTAGAAGACCCTGCTTTTTTCATTATAGGCGCCTGTCTTAGGATTTGTTTTGGGTTTAAGCACCTACTTCAAAATCGATTTTTAGTGTTACATGGGGTAAGAAACTAGTGATTACAATAGTGCACTCCCCAAAACATCCACAACCCTTACAGCCCAAGTTTTGGACTTTCACCATTTTGAAAATGCCCTGAGAAATGCTTATTTGCAATAAAACAAACTGGAACTACTGAAATATTGTTTTGGGGAGACACCATAGACTTTTACTCCATTGGCTAAGGCATGCCCAGAAGTCACATCCACCCACTAGCTAGTGCCAGGGATAAAAGTGTCACCCAAGGCACACTATCAGAACACCTTCTGGGCCTGTGGAATACCCGAAGACCACTGGGCTTGCTGTCTGTAATATGAGAAGAGCTCTGAAGGACTGGACCTGTTCTACTTTGTACCCAGGGAAAAAACATGGACTCCAAGTGTGAGTTGCCTAGTTTCATATGTGGCTACAGGAACACTAGAATGCTGGAAGAGTCTTTGTCTCTACAATGCCAAGCTGACTGTGGGAACTTGGACTGGACTTTGTTGGTGGTCTCTGCCTGGCCCCCCGAGAGTTTCCAGGTGTCCCCTAAGGTCATGTGGGGCTCAGAAGTGTACGACTGCTATTTTGTGGCCACCAGAAAAGAGTTTGGAAACTTTTTGTCACTTTTGTTACAGAGATCAAGTGCCAAGGGGGCCTTCTGCGAAAACTACATGAACAGCAGTTCCACGGCATTGGTTCAAATTTCAGATTTGTTCTCCAAAGAGGCTCCAGCATCAATAAAAAAACTGACAGTCACTTTCTGTTTTGAAATTAGAAACTTTTTCAAGCAAAGACCTCAAAATCTCCAGAAACTTAGTGTGACCACCGTGTGCAAGGTATAAAACTGACAGTTCCATGGCAACAGCTACAATCCCACATTTGTCCTGAGGGGAGGCTGTTTTTTTTACTCGAGTGACAAAATCCTTATTTGGATTAGAACCTAGAAACTTTTTCAGACTTTTTTGGCTTCCAGAGTTTCAGTAGGACACATTCACTTGTTGTATTCAACCGGGGTTCCATGGGGTCAGCCCCAAAACTTGCCTCGGTCCCAGTGTACAGCAGCCATTGACTGCCACTGACACTTTGCACTTTTTGGTACTATTTTCACTTAATAGTTTAAACATATCATATCTCCAGTTCCCCCTGAAGTACATTTGTCATTTTGGTGTCATTTTGTTAAATAAATGTTGTCTACTTTTCAAATTTGTTTTGAGATTGCTATTGCTTGGTGTTTTTACTTTTTTACTGTTTTGGTACTGCATGAATTCTTTACACATTGTCCTATGGTAAAACTGTCTGCTATGTCCTATCACTTTAAGGATGTTGAAGTCAGGTTAATTTATTTACTGTAAGGGTCCACCCTGGCAAGAGTTGTGATTGTTAATTGGGGTGGGCATTCTCCAACCCCAAATGATAATCCTATTTCAAAGGATGAAGCAACAGTGTATTAACTGAATTGGAACATCCTAAACTCAGTGCAACACAGAAAGTTGCCAGGCACCTTCTTAAGGAAAGTTGAGGTTTTATTCAACACTGCTGCTTCAAGTGCCCCAGATTTCAGACTCACTCACTTATATTCTGCATAGTGCTACAATGTTGAATCTGCCATAGACCAGTCCTGCACAACCTAGTACAATCATGACTCACAATGTTCCTATTCCATGTCCCTATTCCCTGGAACACACGCAAACCTCAAATGTCCCTAATTATTTGCTGAGAATGTGGGTGTGTGTTTTGTGCACGCTGACATACAATTAGAATCCATAAATGTATCGAACTTTAGTAGATAAAATAACACATATCCTAATACCCTGCATTTCTAATCTTCTCCAAAGAAAAGCAGTACCCTACATGTGAATGGGCCAGTAGCGAAGGACCAGAAAGGGTAATAAACTTGACTATATGGCAAGAGCAAAGAGCGTTTGAACAATATTGTTTTTTGTGGTGGGATTCCCTGCCATATTTGGCATTAGTGAAACCAGGCTCACAAAGAAATGTGTCTTTCCTAGTTATTTCTGAAAATTAGAAACCAGGGAGGCAAGACTTGCATGGATCCCACAACTTTTTCTGACACAGAAAGTCCTGCAAAAGTTAAACTTTGCCCTAAAAAGCATAACAACTAACATTTTCTGTGGTGGGAATGTCCTGCAGTTTTCAGTAGTTTCAAGTTCTATCATCCATCATTCTCACACTGCTGTGAGTGGTTCTATCACCCAAAAAAGGAAAAGACAAAAAATGCACTTCAGTTGTTTTTCTCAAAAGCCGTTTTTTGGGACGTGGATAGCTTCAGTATTTATATCCAGGGACAGATGGCGCTTAGTGGGAAAAAACAGAAACCCTAGACATGTATACAAACTAGACAAGCAGGGGGATGCAGAATGGTGAGGCTTTTGTGGATTCCTCTACTTTTTATTACCCAGATTGCTATGGAAATGTTAGAACCTTGTGTAAAAATACAGAATTTCATTTAATTTCTGTGGAAGTAAATTCTCAATTGTATAGAGAATTACAATAACCCTACCACATAGTATTTACAAATGTCTCCTAGCACCACACTTCTCTAGGTCAAAACATCGAGAAATTAACTTTGAATTCAGATTGATTCTGGGAGTGTGATAGATGCTGTATTTTGCCCCAGGGCTGAGGTGCACCCAACAACAACCCAAAACCCAAGATGTTTCTTAATACTATATACTTGGAAGGGTGCATGATAGTGTTTATTGAGTCAATACTGCTCCTTTTTCATTAGCCAGAATACTCTGGAAACTCCAACATTTGGGCAAAAATTCAGAATGTCTTCCCATTTACCCACCAGGATAGTGGAGTACATCCCTCAGCTACCCTGGTGACCAGCAGGCCAGCCGCCATACTCAAAATCAGCCCTAAATCATCACAGTGGATATGTGACCTCAGTGGTTACATAACTCACATAAACATTTTATTTGTGCAATTCTATATGCTTGCTTTGGTTATCACAGACTTTCTCTTCCTTTTTCCTGTCATTAACCAATCAGAACAAGCAATCTGTTGCAAAGGTACGTGCACCAGAGATATGTTCTACGTCAAATGTGTACTCTTGTAGAATAATGACCCATATTTTAATTCTACTGGAATTTGCCTCAAGCACCTTTTTTGCAAATACCTCCTTAAGTGGCTTGTGGACTGTTCTTAACATAAACACAGTCCCCCAAAGAAAGTTCTTTAATTTGTTTAGCACCCAGCACACTGCCAATGCTTCATTTTCAATTACACAATAGGTGTCATCAGATTGCCAAAGTGCTCTTGAGACAAATGCAATGGTTTCCTCACCTTTTTCACTTTCTTGCCGAAGTACAGCCCCAAGCCTTTTGAACTGGCTTCTGTTGTAATGATTTTGCTTTTCCTGAAGCAGGCACTTTCAATCCTGGTGCAATAGTCAATGCATTCTCGCAATGCCCATCCCACTCAAAGGTTACCCTATTTTTCAACAATTTTCACATATGGCACTTTTGGCTGGCTATTTGCTGATGAATTTACTATACAACATCATTCCTAAAAAGGATCTGAGCTCGACTTTAGTTTTGGGTGCCACTAATTTCATTATGGTATTAAGCAAGTCTGCTTTGGGTTGTACCCCTTCAGAAGTGAATTTCTGCCTAAGATAGTTTATTTCAGTACATTGAAGTTTACATTTGTCTTTCCTTACTGTAAGGCCATACTCTTAGAATCTGTCCACAACTTGTCTAACCCCCAGATTCATCATGCTCCTCTTTTGCGAGTCCTTAATAGCGATTATTAAGGAATCGCTATTAAAGACTCGCAAAACGGGATGCATGTAGAAATCGCAAAATTGATAGCGATTTCTACATCTTCCTTATTTGCGATTCGCTAACTGCTAATTGCAGTTAAGGAATGACTCCATATTCATTCCTATGTGCCAAAGGCCTATAGGAATGAATGGGGAGTCAATCCTTATTTGCGATTAGCAATTAGCGAATCGCAAATAAGGAAGCGATTTCAAGGGTGCCAGGGTGTTCAAAGGACCCCCTGTAGCACTCCTGAAATGGTGATTTTCACTGGTGTTGCGCACACACATGTCCAAAGGACATGTGTGTGTGTGTAACATCCGACATAGAAAAATGCACTAAAGTGCATTTTTCTAAGTTTTCGCTATTTACCACGAAGTCACGAATGCAATTCCTCGCAATTTAGCGATTTCAAAATCTGCGATTTTTGCATTTGGGATGATGAATCCCAAATGCAAAAAAAGCGCTCGCAAAGGGCCAGATTCGCAGAATCTGGCCCTTTGCGAGCCGATTTCTGCTTCATGAATCTGGCTGTAAGTCTTTGATTATGTTGTGCCTGAGTGTTCCCAAATATCAGCACATCGCCTTGATAACAAAACACCCCTGGAGTATCAGACAGTATATTAAACATTTCTCTCTAAAAGAACGACACTGCCACTGCCAGACTGAACGGTATGCATTTAAGTTTGTCTGCTCCCATATGGTGATGAAAGCAGGAAGCACTTTTGAGCTGGGGAGTAGATAGATATGGTAATAGGGGGATGTTAGATCTAATGTTGAGAAGAGTTTTGCTCCAGCTACAGTTGTGATCATCTCTGTTATGTATGCAAAGGGAAGTTATCAACAACTATGTCTTTGTTGAGGGTCCTAAGGTCAAGACACATGCAAATCTTGCAATCTGCGTTGCTTGCCTCTACAATGAGTGCTAACCATTCAGTTGCTTCCACAGGTTCAATTACATCTAGCTTGCACAGTTGTTTTAATTCTTCTCTCACTGTGTTCAGTACACTCAAGAAAGAATGTACTTTAGTTGACACTGGAACTGCTTTCTCTTTCAACTTTGTTTTGTGCACATATTCTTTGAGCAGCCGTGGCCCATGCAGGTAGGAGCAGTGGTGCCGGGTGGGGGGGAATTTCGACAGACGATTACGAGGGAAAATTAAATAAATATTAAATGTTCCCTCGTCATTGTCCATCAAAACTCCCCCACACCTGGCCTCGCCGCCTCACTGCTTTTACCTGCATGAGCCGCGGCTGTTTTTGAGGCATCTTGACTTTTCTGTGAATACTTCAGAATGCTCTTTCTCAAAATAAGATCCCACCTCTACATCCTTGTTAACATTCTAGATCAATCTTTGAGGTTCAGCAGTGGGTTTCAGATAAACCTGTCTTTTCATGCTAGACATTCTAAAATGTTATCTCCTTTACTTGAAACATAAACTTTGCATACTGTATATCTGTTTTTATGCTTGATCTTTCCTACAAAGTATCCTATCATCTTTATTGGCTGACCACCATACCCTCACAGGTGTATATACATTTTTGGTAGTTTCATCTGTATCTTGAGTAGTTTATTAAATATTAAATACCTATTCTGAAATTATTGTTAGTCTAGAGCTTGAATCAAGCATGAATTCAAATTCAAGTCTTCTATCCTTACCACATCTTTGGAGTTGCTAGACCCACCATCAGCCATCTGCAGTACAATTTCTTCCATAAAAGAGTCCACAAATCCATCAGCAACTGGGAACACCATAAACACCTCACAGGAGCTCTGCAAAACCCTTGCAGTCTTCTTCTACAAATAAATCACCATCATCTACAAACATTTTGACCCTCAACCAACTAGCAACAACTTTGATGGACTCTCATCAGTAAGGATCGCACCACCATCCTCAACGCATCCATCAGCTCTGCCTCCTTCCCAGAATGACAGAAACACGCAGAAGTAAAACCTGTGCTAAAAACAACCTACAGCTGTCCCAGAAGAACTCAAGAACTACTGACCCATCCATCTCCCTGCTCCCATTCCCATTCCCGGCGAAGTTTGGAGAAGACAATAAACAGCTAACTCTCAAACCACCTCTAGATCAACAACCTCCTGGATCTATTCCAATCGGGATTCTGAGCTAATCACAGCACAGAAACGGCCCTAATCACAGCCACAGATGACATCCGATCTTTCCTAGACCAGGGAGAGACCGCAGCACTAATCCTCTTCGACCTTTCTATGCAGGTTTCGACACCATGGCACACTACACCCTCCTACATGGACTCCATCAGATGGGGATAAAAAGGAAATGCCATTAAATGGATTGCTTCCTTCCTCACCAGAAGAACCCAGAGCGTCCACCTCCCACCTTACACCTCAGGCCCTGAAGAACATTATCTGCAGTGTTACGCAAGGGTCCTAACTGAGTCCAACCCTGTTCAGCACATACATGACCCCACTGGCCACACTGGTAAAATTCTATGGTATAAGCCTCTCATATCATATGCTGACAACACTCAGCTCATCCTCTCCCTATCCTCAAATCCTACTAACACCAACACCAATTTTCATAGGGGCATGGCCAGCATAGCCAGCTGGATGCAAAACATATGCCTGCGGAGCTCATGTTTGTGAGCAACACCTCATTGGATGACTCCTCATGGCCAGAGGAACTGGACCCCTCTCCCACTCCCACAGACCACGCCGGAAACTTTAGCATCATAATCAACAACAAGCTCACCATGAAGAAGCAGATCCATGCCATGTAATTCAGATCAGTCTTTTTCACAGAAAGTTTTGTGCAGATTTGTCAAACGATGCCAAATATATAGTCAGACCAAAAAATGCTTGTCCAATGGATATACACACTGTTTGACATTTAGTCACTGATCACTGTGCCGCTTGCATTCTGTAAGGCATGCGTTGAACCATTTTGATATTTTGCAACCATTATACATGTTCCAATGGTACAAAGCATCACAAAACACTAGAGTACTATTAACTGACAACAAAAATACAGATTTCTTTTTTAATTGATTGTATTTCTGATGAAAATTATCGGGTTTGATCAAAAATGATTAGCCAACATTAGGGGATAAAGGAATAATCAATGTTCAGAAAATCTCTGGCTACTAAAGGTTAGAGCTATATGCTAGAAAGGACCCTCAGAGATGCTATGTAGAGCGGGCCAAGACTAGTGTACTAGAGGTCTATCAGGGTTCCTCTGAGAGTGGGCTAAAAGCTACCACCCTGCATAAGTGACAGGGCGGGATAGAGAGCAAGAAGCCATCACAAAGAGAATTTGGGGAGAGGGGTCTCTGCTAGAACGTTTTAAGAAAAAATGCAAATATGGTGCTTTTTCAATAGATTTTCTATTACCGAGCTTGTTCAATTATTGACTGGGTGGGTGGAAATTGGAGGCAGAGCTGTACGACTCAATAGATAAATATTTGGATGGTGAGCAGTGGGTAGATGAATTATTTCAAGAATGGATGATGATGAATTAAAACTTTAGCTACGTGGAACCGATGGGCTCAGTGCACTGACCAAGGCTGGATTATCTCTTTTTAGGTTTCGGCTACCGTCCCACTGCGTAAGCAGTAGGTGGGCGGAGCCGAAATCTTTTGTTAGTAGTATGGGGGCCTGAACACGCCCCTCTTCGCCAATGGCTGGCCTCGTAAATGCTGGCCAGCCATTGGAGGAGAGGAGCGTCACTGAGTTCAGGGCCCGCCTTGACGCGATTCGGGGGCGTTTCCGTGTCTTTTTTTAAGTCACGCCCTCTCCTCTTCCCATTGGCTGGAATTTTACCTTCCAGCCAATGGTGAGGGGAGAGCACGCCCCCGAATCCCTACAGGACGCTGTGCTTTCCGAGCAGCGTCTGCCGAGGCCATGCGGTAAGCCTCTGCCCCCCTGTTTGTGCTGTTGTTTCTTGGTTTTTTTTTTTTGCATTAGGGGCCCCCGGCAATGCTCTCAAATCATCCCTGTACCTCCACGGGGGAATCACAGCGTCCGCCTTGTGAAGCGCCGCAGGCGTTTGTTTGGTATGGCTCCAGGGTGCAGCTTTCGGCGTGTGTGGCGCAGCTTGCAATACCTTCCGTGTGTCCTTCTGTCTCGCCGGGTTGTTGCTAGTGCCCTTCTATAATTAATCACCTCATCCACGGCACCGGGTCATGTCTCCCTTCAGCGCACCGCAGTTAAGTTGGGGTCAGTTTTATGCACGCAGCGGGTCTCTCTCCCAGCACCGCATTGTCTGTGCCTCTGAACCGGTGCTTCAATGATATTGGGCCATGCACCTTAGTGTATGTCCTCTCGCATCTCAGCCCATGGCACGCGTCATGTGTAGTCCCTAGCCTCCTATTTTGTATTAGGGCCCCCCCGCAATGCTCTCAAATCATCCCCGTTCCTCTGAAGGGGAACCGCAGCGTCTGCCTTGCATAGCGCCGCAGGCGTCTATTCAACGTGGCCCCAGGGTGCAGCTTTCGGTGTGTGTGGCGCAGCTTCCAATATTCAGCGGCAGCAGCTGATATCTGCTCTTTTTCTCGCGCGCCTCTGTCTCTGCCCCTGAATCTTATCTGGTGCCGGCTCGAAGTCCAGAATCCAGTAGCAGGCGGGTGCATGCTTGCGTTGCGCTAACATCACTGAGCACTCTTCTTCCCCCACATGTGGAGGCTGAAGTTTCCCTCTGTGACCATGGCCCAAGAACCGCGAGCAGGCTGCTGAGTGAGCAGAAAGTCGCAGGTGACAAGAAGCTGCATCATTTCATCGATATCACGAAGCAGGGCCAAAAGGACAAGCACTGAAGCTCCTGCTGTGCAACTGGTAGGTTTTAATACCGCTTCTACCACCCAATCAACCCCGAGCAGAGCACTTACGAGCCGTTTGGAAAAAATGACTTGGCAAACATCGCGACTTCAGACTGTCAGCCCGACGTGAATTAAAACCAAATTCTGCAAATTTGGGCTCTGACTAGGGCCTGGGTACCTAAAGTGCAACAAACTGTAATACCTCAGAAGATGAAGGAAGTCCTGGCTACACCTGTCTCTGACTTAATGCTGAATAGTATTTTCATACCATTTCATTTTGCTTTGTGACAAGACAACGGTGCATGCACCTGCAATGTGGATTCTGATATTACAGTGTTGCTGTACAAATCTGGGCAACACACTCCCCTCCCGACTCCCGCCTCAGATGTTGAAGCTGCCTGCTCTGAACCATAGCGGAGGTGAGAGATGTCGCACACTCCTCTCTGGGGCCCGGTAAGTTCACTTCATTTTGCTCTGCTTCAGGATCCGCTGCTGCCAGTCTCCCTCCACATCTGCGCTGCCTAACCTACTGCTGCTCCTGAGAGCGCCACCTCACACCTCCTTTTCCCTGTCTGGATCCCAGTTTGGGCTGTCACGTGCTCCTATATTATGTACTCTGAATATTTTTTTACTTTTAGTGTGCACCGACTATGTGTACATGCTTTGCATGGTTATAGTCAGTCACTCAGTGGGAAGGTGTGTCGCTGGTAGAAGGCGGCCCGCAGCGTGTCGGGTGCATGGAGAAGCTTTAACTGCGTCCTCTTTTACGCAACAACCCTCACGTTTCGTGTCTACAAAAATACAGCGTGTCCGCCGGTTTCGTATGATTATGAGAAGAAGTGATCTAGTAACTAAACTGCACTCTTCGGAACCAGAGATCCGAGTTTGCAAATTGGTTGCTTCTGCTCTGCGTTATGTGATCCTGCCCAAATTACCCGAGTGTCTTCATCTGACCCGCGTCTCTTGCCTGGCAAAAATAAATGAGATTGCCTCAGTGCATTATGTAAAGTTTGCATTGTATGTTCTCCATGCAAAACATACTTGTAATTAAAAAATAACTTAATGATGGTAAGTGATGAGCATTATACGTGGTAGGTTGTATATGAGGCGCACTTGTTTACAAGTTGGATTCTGAACCAAACCGACACATCGGTGATTGCTGGCCATTTACTTAACCCTCAGATGTCTTTAATGCGATTCAATTGTGCGAATGACTCGGTGAAGGCTTGTATCAGCTGTGCTCTTCTGCTTCAGTTGCAGTTATTTGTTTGATGCTGGGACGATTCTTGCACGGTGCTTCAATCAGACAGTGTGTTTGTGTGTGTGTCTGTGAGTTTTTATGTGTGTTTATGTGTGACAGGTGTATGTGCCTGATGCGATCTTAAAGATAGAGCAACATTATTCTTTATTAGTTCCAACACAATATGTTTTCGTACAGGTGGTGTTGTAAACCCATGTAAATAAGAAGGTGCTTTCATTTGTAAGAGTGAAGAAAAAGGAAGATCAGTAAAATAACATATTTGCCCAAGATCACACAATTTAGTTAACCCAGAAGCTGCGATGGATGCAGGCTTTCTGGTTTTACTTTGTCCCAAAGGCAAGACATATTGGCTATGCAAATGCTTGTTATTTTAAGTAATAGTTTCAGTATGCTATAAAGGATGCAAATCTGTTTTCACCACGCACCTTGCATGCAGTATTAATTAGATCATCTCAGATTGAAGATTCCAGCATCTTTGTAGCCTTTGGTTCTGCAGAGTACTTCCTAAAGAAAGATGGGAATGGGCAGGATTTCAGGATGTTGAAGAATAGTTATTTCTGTCTCCGTTTCATTTTCAGCTCTGTAGCAAGAACTCTAAACATAACAAGCATTTACAATGCAACGGTTTCGCCTTTGGAAAAGTTAGAGCTATTGGCAATGTAAATGACAATGCCATTTATTTATCTGTTTTCAAAACCAACACATAAATACAAATTTTGTCATTTACAATGCCAATAGCTCAAACTTTTCCAAAGGCGAAACCGTTGCATTGTAAATGCTTGTTTTATTTTTGCTTCCATTTTGAACCTCACCCTCCACAAACACCACTACTATCAATCCTTATTAAACATGCATACCTTAGTGTAGTTAACACAGTGCACTGATTTAGCACATTAAAGAATTAAAAACAAAGCAGTACGCCTTGATCTAAAATTGGAGAGAGAATGAGAAAACCATGTAGTCGCTGCATTGCACAAAAACATGCATCAATCCCAGCGTCCATTTGACCACATTGTGCGATCCTAAGCAATTACTTTGTTTCCAGTGTGACCCTTTTCCTTCATCATCACCAGAGTGCACCTTGAAATATATCAGTTCTGGCTAACCACTGCACAAAAGCAAATGACTATAATGTCATTCCATTTATAAGAATCCCATATGCCACTAATAGGGAATAAAAACAGCTTTCCTCTTTGTTCACCATTAGAATCGTTGTCAGGGTGGTGGTGGAGACATGAATGTTTCTCACTTCAAGATTAGAATCTAACAATTGCCGCTCAATGGAATGGTATAGTTAAATATATTAAAGTGAAATCGTTGCAAGGATGACATTATAAAGAAATACATTGTTTGAATTTTGAAGAGTCTTTATCATATATACTGGACACTCTGTGTCAAGCAAAAGTAGTAACTATTCCCCATACCTGCCAAAGCATGCATTAAAACCATTTATTTTGCATTGTTTATTTATAAGCTCTGCAGGCAAGAAACAGAGACAGCGGATCCCCTGCATCTAATCTGGCCCACACCCTGCCAGCCCAACAGGAAAATGCACCACGCCCAGAAGCGCAAATAATCCAGGCATGATGATTAAGTATGTTTCCTGAACCAGAAATTCAGAAGACCAAGGGCGGCCATTGTAGATATTATGAAATCATATAGGTCATATGTTCAACATAAAAGCAAATATTTGACAGGCGGACAGGTTTTTTTGCAGTTTTTACTAAAGCATTCACTAATATATTTGTATGCCTTGGCTCTTATAACCAGGAGGAGGCACCTATTTATATTTAGTATACCTCGTCCTCAAAAACACATTACCAAAAAAAAAGAGATTTCCCAAAACAAAAAGACTGCGAACTGTTTCTTCAGGAAATCGACTTTCAAAACTGCTGTTTGAGCCCTCATACTCTTTTATCTGCTCCATGGCACCCAGACTTCACATTGGCAGCCCACTAAGGCATCCTACATGCCACAGCTTGTCTCATCTAGGGCTGGAACAAATATGAGCATATCACCTCTATCCTGGTGGAGCTGCTTTGGCTCCCCTTGTAAGGCTGAATCATCTTCAAAACCTAGTGCCTAATTTACAAAGTCATCATGATCAGCACTCTTGCTTATCTCGAGGATAAGCTCAACATCTGTGGAGGTTCTCGGCATAGCATAATCTAGGCCACCATCAGATATAAGGCTAAGAGGTTTAAAAACAAAAAATAAAAACCACAGCATCCCTTTTCATTCATGCAACCCCATGCACTTTATCCCACTGCACGTTACCGCAGAGGGAAGAATATTAATTATGTCTTTGTGGTGAAATGCCTTGTTTTGCTTGTTCAATCCCACATTTTTTGGACTGATGCTGCTGTTTTTTTTTTTACTTTGAGAGGGCACTTAGGACTGCTAACAAGACCTTAGTCACTGTGTTCTAACACTATACAAAGATATGTTCAATTAGATGCACTCAATTGTCAAATATTGACTTACTTATAAGTCCCTAGTTCATTGTTCCCAGGGTACCCAGGACATGTAAGACAGAGTGTTCACACAGAGCTGCAAGACTATTTGTGCCACCCTGAATTTGACAAGGACAAAATGGACCACAAGCCTTCAGGCTGAGAGGACATTATTTACACTGCTAGTTTGACTTTGCCATTACAACTAATGGTAAAGCACCAATTTTCTTTAATATTACATGTAAGTCTCCCCAAAGGAAGGCCTATAGAGCCCTATAGCAGGGAACTATATATTATTAAGTAAGAAATGTACTTTTCATATGTCTTGACAGCAACTTTCCAAATTGTCATTTTGCTGTGGAAAGGTTAATAGCCCCATTGGCCAAAAGAGGGCTCCCACCTGGCATCCCAGCCTGGCTAACTTCTGTATTGGATTACCTAAGTGAGTCAAGTAATGTATCACATTAATGGTGGCATTTAGCCCGACCTGATGCCCAGGTTGAAATGAATGAAGGAAGTAACTTTTAGAAAGTTGGCACTCTTAACGCCAGCTAGTCCAGTGACCTCGCAAAGACCGGGGCACACAGACAGCTTTCTGCCTGCTGAGATGTGTGAAAGACTCCATGGCTCAGAAACAAAGGCCATTGCAGCAGAGCAAGTTGTTACCTCCTCTTGCAGGATGACCACTCGGCAGTAGTGGTCGGTGGCGGGAGGTCCGTGGGGTGGGGAGGCGGGCGGGGGAGGGGCAGGGTGGGGGTTAGTAAACACTGGAATATGGATGCACGGAGGTAAGTAAACATTTAAATGAATAAAATGAATTTCGTTGTGCGGTGCTTTGCATTTTGCGAAGCAGCGCACGCAACGAAATTCGTTTTATTCATTTAAATGTTTACTTACCTCCGTGCATCCATATTCCAGTGTTTACTACCCCCTGCCCCGCCTCACCGCTCCACGGATCTCCCTCCACGGACCGCTACTGCCACTCGGGGTGTTAGCCCAATAGGCGAGCTTCAAAGTTTAAGCTACCTTTGAAAGGCCGATTGCAACAACATCCCTGAGCAGGATGCCTTTTGTTCCTGGAGACAATACAGAGCCAGAGAGGAAAACCCGTCCTCAAACTGTTTTTCCCGTGGGTGTATGGCCCACTGGTAGCCACACATCTAGGGTGGGCTACTGCGCTCCTGAAGACTAAGAAAGAGTCATGCCATTTTTAAAGGGGCAAGAATGGGGCACTCTGGGATAGCTGGATGCCACACATTGCAGGAAATACATCAATAAGTATGAGGGGATCCAGTAGACCATTGGCTAGTGACTGTGTGGTCCCCTCAGGGCTCTTTCCTGGAATACATGTGTCACCCCTGGCACCCTGCCCATCAAATCACTCTGGAAACAAAGAAATAAGTGAACAAGAACTGCTAATATGCCCCTAACCTAAACTAAGAAAGACATTTTAATCTAAACTCAATTCATGATAGCTATGGCACAGAGCGTACAGGCTTAATTTACAAAAAAGTGTAAAGCATTTAGAAGTACTAAAACAGGTAAAGAGTTGATAATACAATACAATAAAGTACAATTTATAAAAATGGAGAATACTGTAATCAACAAAACAACACCAAAATGACAAATATCCAATAAGGGGATGTGTGAAATTTGTAATTTTCAAATGAAAATAGCTCCAAAAAGCATTAAGTGCCAACAGGGGATATTAGATTTTGTCTGACCGGGATCTAAGCACGATTTAAGACTGACCACAATAGAGCACAAGTAAGATACAGAAAGATGTTTTGCCCCAAACAGAAGTTTTACTCTCTCACTTAGACCCTTTTTTGGAGCATGAATTCCTCCAGCGGGGAAAGACCGAAAGCAGTAGCTGAACTGGACTCCACAAGGTCGATTAGTCTCACTGTAATATTCTGCTGAAATGCAATTTGCTGCAGTGGAAAAGTTCAGAGCTGGAGCAACCTGAATATTTAGCTCAATGGCAACACACCTTCGTAGGATTAATTTGAAAGGTTTGTCTCGGTTCCTAGGATGTTTTTGGGGCCAAAACATTTCTCCCAGGACCTCGGAAACAGCACTTGGAGGTTCAAACCTCACTCCAGCAGCAGCCACCAGCCAGATTTAGGGTAGATCCAGATGAAACTTTTCACTTGAGCAGTTCAGGAAAGGGATGCTGGCAGCTTTTTGTCTCCCTATTGCTTAACATGAGATTTGCCAACATTAGCTGTAGTCCTTTTTCTGTCTTCCATTGGTCCAGTACTGTTCTGAATGGGGGCATTGAGATTTACTTTAGGGTGATTTATTTATGTTGAGAAGGCGGGTTAGGCCTCTCAAACGAGTTATCTTTGACAGGCTACATTTGCAATTTTAAAACTGCCTAGACAGACTTCAGTAGTAGGCCTGAAGTCATGTTTTACACTCTCACTCTAGTGGTGGCACAATGTGTGCTGTAGTCCACTAGTGACATTTAAGTCACAGGCCCTGGGCACAATTTGCAACTTATACTGCAGACTTATAGGTAAGTCAAATATGACTGGCAATATACAAATTCAACATGTTTTATGGGGTCACAGCATGTACACTGGACTTTGGACAGCAGTGTCCTAGGGTTCAGAATCCAAAAACGTGGAATAAAATCTAGCGAAGAGTGGGGGATACCACACTAAATGAAGCAAAACAGGGCATTTTAATAAAAGTATGCTACCAAATATGTCCTGATGGAACAGAGACAATAAACCTGTGGGCACATATGGTACACTGACCAAACGTGTCCCTTGAATCAATTAGCTGGCCATTTAACCGTACTGAATGGTTGCACCACTGTTTTACATGCATTTTGTAGGAGTAAATCTCTCAGGCGACTCAATTCCATTTTTGTTGAGGGATTAAATTGGCTACCCAGATATTCATGAATATCAATATTATTTTTAGGTTGGTTGTGCAGCAGCTTGCCTGCGCCTCCAGGTATGATTTGGAGTGGGTTTCAAACTCCCCTCAGCATCAAAAGCCTTTTTAGTCTTACTGGTGATTTCCACACAAGCAAGCACATGTTGCAGCATGGATATGAGGCTTAGTTGAGTTATGAGAAAGTCAGAAGACTGTTGTCTACACACTCAGGAAGTATCAGTTTAGCAGGGTCCAAGTCCACGAGATAGGCAGTACTGCTGGGCATTGCCAGCATATATTTTCAAAGGAAGCCAGATGACCACTACTAATCCATGTTTAGTTTATCCTTCCAGTATAAAACGGCAAGCTAATCTGGTTGCCCCATTTGTTTCCTCCCCAGGCAGGAGTCTGGGATTGACATATTCCCAAAGGGCGCTGCAGGGGCCCAGCCATCATATAGCGATTCCGGTGACCCCCCTTGGGGGTTGCTTTAGCAGGAAAACATTTGAAATTCTACCAGTCAGACTTATACACAAAGAAAGATCAGGAAGATGCAGTGGTGGATGGCTTTGTCCTCTTTGGATAGTGTTCACACTCAATCTTTCTAAAGCTGCCATACTCAGAAGTAAATGATTGCAAACAGTTATGGTTAGCCCTAACAACTGGGGTACCAACAATGTCTCCAAACTTGGTACAATCATAGTAATGTAATTTACACTTGTCCTTATCTAATGTTTGCAGTCCAAGAGCAGTGACTGCAGGTAATAGTCATGAACAAAAAATAAACAAGGAGATCAGTCTCTGGATTTCATTTAGACAAGAAGGACAGTAAGCACTTCTGCTGTGTGCCACAAGCTAAGGCTCAATGTGATTGGGCAATGAGAGCAACAGAGGGGAGACTATTTAGTCATCCAATTAAGTCTAGTTCGGTCACAAATTAGTTGCTTCCATTATATTGTCAACAGTACAGTCAATACTAAGGGAAGATGTTCCCCTTAGTGTTGACTGTAGTGCTGACACTACAGTCTACACTGAGCGGAGCACAAATTGAGCACCATGGTACAAATTGTACCATGGTGCAAAGGAGCAAACTTTTCTTGGATATGATGTAGTGTCCAGCCACACCCTTTTCATTGACCAAACTGGTTTTCATTGACTCCTCTACCATTTATCACACGTTCCTAATGTTCCATTTTGTAAAAGTTGCATACTGGCCCATTAATTACACTTTATCCGCCCGAGCTGGAAAGTTTGGCCCGAGCCAGAAAGTATGGCACGAGCCAGAAAGTATGGCACAAGCCAGATATTCCGGCCTGACTTAAAGATACGACTCGTAAATGACCTCTGTGAATACCAAAAGTCGTAAAGTTAGACTTTTATCTCAGATGGCTCTGAGTTTGCAGCCGAGTTTTGGAGATTGCATGTCTATCCCTAAAGCCAAAATGCCACATATCTGCACATCTAATTAGCTGATGAAATCTACTCCATCTATTGAATGCCTACAAATGTCTAGTAACCAACTTCAACAACACGCAAATCGATGACAATACTACCCCGGCTCCGGTGGCAGATTAGCTCAGCACCATGTGACTCTGTGCAATAGCTTGCTTAATCCTCCCGACGGCCTCCAGTGCCTAGAGACCCTTACAGGTGATTTTTCGCACTTTACAAATGTGGATTATTATTATTATTATTACTCTCCATCTATTTTGTTCCATAATAGGTCCAAATACACTTTAAAACAAACAACGTGGATGTAGATACTGCACTTCTACCACTAACAGTGTTCTCTATTTCTCAACATGTCGATCTGCCACTGCACCTGCACAAAGGTTGGAAACTTAACTGAGCTCCTCTCCACCGGAGGGCAAAGCCCTCATTGATGACAGTGCTCCTGAAAAGGTGGACGTGGATGACAGTCCTGACCCATCTGGTTAGCCTGGGCAGACATCAACAGTGGGGCTCACTGTGCACACAACAACACATCCCAACTCAGCTGCAACAACACAGCCAACCACTGCCCCCCCCCCGCCTATGCACCTAGCACAGTCAGTCCCAACCTGTGCCCCCCGGTCCTGGATTCTGAGCCAGCTATCACCAGCCAAGCCATGGAGGAACAAGGGCTCAGTAGGAGGGTGCCGTCTGTGCTAAGGGAATAGGACCGTAGGCGTAGATGGCACTTTTTGTAGGGTTATCCCCAAACCTTTTGCTTCTTCCTCCTTTATTTTTCCTGACCTGTGGTTGTTGGCAATCTGACACTGGGCTCTTTACCACTGCTGTTCAGTGCTAAAGTGCATATGCTGTCTGTATAAATTGTTACTGCGATTGGTTTTCCATGATTGGCATATTTGTTTTACAAGTAGGTCCCTAGTAAAGTGCACTGAGTGTACCAGGACTGGTGATTCTACTATTGGGTCTGCAGCACTGATTGTACCACCCACATGAGTAGCCCTAAAATGGTGTCTCAGGCCTGCCACCCCACTGCTTGTGTGCAGTTGCTAACTGCCATGCTGACCTGACCAGTGTCCACACTGGCCAGGCCTAACCCTTCCCGTTCTGTACACATTGGACACCCCTAAGGGAATGCCCATGGTACCCCCCTGGGCAGGGTGCAGTGCATGTGAAAGGTAGAGCATGTACTAGTGTGAGTGACATGCGTTGGTAGTGAATTACAGCCATTTTCGTTTTTCACTATTGAAAGGCTATAATGGGTAATGCTGTGTATAATGTTTACCTGCATATCTTCCCATAGGAGCAAGATAGAAAATTGAAGTCTGGTATCCTTGAACTCAGAATTTAATAAAATATATTTTAGGAATGATGGTTTTTAAATCCTGTGTTTGAAAGCGGCACTTTTAGAAAGTGGCTGTTTTCTTATCAGACCTTTCTGTGTGCATTTGGCTGTTTGTGAATTGACTGTCTGGTTTGTGAGTGACAGGGCTGGGGGATTCCAGGAGACAGAAGGAGTACGCCCAGTAGTGAATAGAGAGATCTGCATCTAGATGGGAGGGAGGAGTTGCACCTGGGACCTGAATAGGATTGCACCTGTCCCCACAGTGCTGGCTCCATCCCCTGTGGTGTGTCTGATGTCTCTGCCCTGTACTGTGAAAAAGAGAGAAGGAATCATGTCAACAAAGTACTCCAGGGCTGTGCTTTCCCTCCACAATGCTGGCTCCACCTCCTGCGGGGCGTCTGATGTTTCTGCTCTGCACTGTGAAAGGAAAGAAGGAGTCATGTAAAGAGAATGCTCCAGAACTGATCTGGATCAGGCTCAGAGCCTTCCTGCACAAAGGGAACACAGACTTTTTGGGGTATAAGTACAGGACCCCAGACCACTGAACTTTAGATCATCCTGGAATCAAGAAGGAACCTCTGCAAAGGAGAAAGCTGGAAGACTGAAGAGGAAGGACTGTCCTGCTGTGTGCTTGTGGACCGACCTACAGTTGCTTTGCTGCCAAGGAGAAGGGAAGGAGTTTGCTCTGTGCTGTGTCCCCTTGCTTGAAGAGATCTCGAAGGGCCTGAGGAGAGCTGGCCTCCTGTAAAGAAGTCCCAGGAACAAAAGGACTTCACCCCTAGCTTCCCCTGAACTCTGCTGAGAGGGATATGCCCTTCCTGAGTGCTTGATCCAATTGTGGGGCCTCTAGAAGTTGTGCCTGATGTTTAGGAAGCTGGACAAGGAGAAAAGAAGACAATCTGCAATTTTCATGCATCGCTTGCTTGCGGAGCGCATCCCCGACAGTGCAAGGAAATTCCAGCCACAGCGAAGATCGAGATCGTCGCAGTGCCTGTTGCCGCTGCAAGAACCTACGCATTGTTTGCTTGCGGAACGCATCGCCCCGGTGCAGAAAGTTTCCTCTCGCTGCGAGTATCATTGCAGAGCCTGTCATTGGTGGGTGAGATCGTTGCACCGCTCGCTTGCGGCCCACATCACGAACATCGTCGCAGAGCCATCTCATTGAGGGGCCGCGAGAGGAGAAGATTGATGATGTGCCGTGCAATGCCGCCTCACCTGAGATCGTCGCATCGTGCCTGTGCGAGTCGCTTCCTACCGAACCTGCGCACCGGAATCCATACTAGGTATCGCATCCCTCCCCATACAGACCGGATTCATCGCAACACGCCCGCTGCATCCAGCGGGGCTGTCACATCGCCTCCCCAGGGTCTCAGGAGTGATGCATCACTTGTTTTTCAACACTGCAGCTTCAATTTCAAACTTTTGTTGCATCTACAGGTACTTTGGGCTAAACGTGACCCAACTGTGGATTATTTTAACGCAAAATGCCAAGCTACCAAGGGGGTAAGCAGGGGTTATCTAAAGAGTGTATCCCCCTTACCCTGACTAGAAGCAAGGGTCCCTATTTGGACATTGGTGCCTACCTCTGCCAACTAGAGACCAATCAATTTGCATTTTGTACATCTGAACAGCTTCATGTACCTGCTAATGTTACAATGCTGGAATTTCCAAATGAAGATGACATAGTGAAGGTACCTAAAACTGAGCATGGGCAGAGTTTCCAGTATTCCGATATGCGGAACTCCGCAAAGAGACATAAAACCCCAGTAAGTTACATGGAGTTCTGCGAGCAGCGGAGTGGGTTACCTCGCACCGCTCACACTGGGCAGGAGTGCACTGCTTCTTTTTGGCCCTGAAGCAAAAGTTCTACTCGAGCAGCAGCTTAATCAACGTGAACAAAATGTTTCTAAACGCTCGCAGTAGTGACCATCTGAGTCCGCCCGAGTTTAAAAATCTCGCTGGAAAGTGGTCTAGCATTAGATTTTCCTCGCTCATGCTTGCCAACTTATCGTCGGCAAGCGTGAGCAAGGAAAAAACTCTGCTCCGGGTCCACGAGCTCCACGGAGCACGGAGTGCCCAAATCTTGCAAACTTCATGAACGCAGTGGAGTTCACCGTTTAGGCTTACCTAAAACCGACCAACACAAAGAGATTAGTTAAGAAAACATACATATGACACACATACCATTGTCAATTTCTAAAGAACACAGACCAAGACAACATTTACAGCTGAACAAAGCTACACTTACAAAACAAACACCTTTCCCCAGATATTTCCAGACCTATATATTCCTAGTATATAGCATTAACATCCTCCTCACAACATCACTGCAAGTGTTGCCAGATTAGTCAGTCATCACATCTCACACCATACTTGCACTTAGGAGAAGTAGCTTCTGATGAGATCTTCACGCAAGCCAGCTCCTTCCTCTTCACCTCTATCATCATTTTAATTTGGCATTTCAGGGTCCACACCTCATTGGTCTTCATGGCCTGCATCCTCTGTAATATAAGGTATGTTCCGTTGCAGGGCAATGTTGTAGAGTATGCAGCAAGCCATGGTGATTTTACACACCTTCCCAGGTGAGTAGAGGAGTGCTCCCCCTAGTCTTGTCCCGACATCTGAATTGGCTTTCATGAGCCCAAAAGCCAACTCCACTGGCCACTGTGTTCTTCCATGGGTCTCATTGAAGCAGGCTTCCCCTGGTGTTGTAGGATTCCTCAGCGGTACCAACAACCATGGTCAGTTGGGATACGCTGAGTCCCTTAGATGGAAGATTGACTGAAGTGCAACATTTAGTTAAACACTTTCAGATCACACTACCTGACATTACCCACAATAAGTTAGGACAGATCACACTTACCTACAACCCAGGCCCTCTCCGGTAGTAGTTGTGACATCAGCTGAAGTATGGTGCTATTCAGCAGTACAAAGGAATCATGTGCAGATCCTGGAAATGGGGAACAGAAGTTTACAAGTCCGGTAAGCAGACAACTTGCCCATCGATTGAATGGTGGTGCTTCCAGTTCCCGGTACACTTGCTTGCTGCCTTGTGGGGGTACTAAGGCAATATGGGTTGAAGTTGAAAATATTTATTAAGCGCACTGTGACCAAGCGGCTTCCTGACGCTGGGTGAATGATGGTGGCAGATGGAAAGAGCGCCAGGGGATTACTGGGTAGAGAAGGCTTGAGCAAACAGATGAGTTTTGAGCGGCTTGCGGAAGTGCAGATAGTCAGTAATGGACCTGATGGTGAGCGGGAGGCTGTTCCAGAAGTGGGGGGCCAGAGTGGAGAACCTAATCCCACCTGCTCTGGTCTTGCGGAAACGGGGAACACTGAGAAGTGCCAGGCTAGAGAAATGGAGATGGCGGCAGGGGAGGTAATGGGTGATCATAGAATTGATGAAAATATGCGCCGTACGGGCGCGGGCCATGAAGACTATACATCCAATCTTGAAGAGGGTTTGCTGCAGGATGGGAAGCCAATGGAGGGATTTGAGTAAAGGAGTAATGGGGTGGAACTTGGGAAGCCGATGGATAAGGCGAGCGGCCTGATTTTGGATGGTCTGAAGGCATCGCAGCTCGGGGGAAAAAAAAAGAGAAATCTTTCGGATAATCCTGAGGGACAAGAAACAGGATGACACAACGGAGCTAACCTGAGGGCGCATGGAGAGGTCCTGGCTGATTTTGATTCCCAGGGTTCTTACTGAAGCAGAGGGAACCGGGGGAGGACCAAGAATGGAAGGCCAAAAGGCAGAAGTCCAAGGGCTGGTGGAACCACCCGTCAGGATCAACTCCGTTTTGTCCGGGTTAAGCTTGAGGTGGTTTTGATTCATCCAATCAGAAATAAAAATAAGTGTGGTTTGAAATTTAAGAAGGGAGACAGAAGAAGAGGAAAGATCAAAAACGAGCTGAAGGTCATCAGCGTAATTGTACACGGAGACCTCCATATTGAGCAGAGAAATAATAAGGGGATAAATATAAAGATTGAAAAGAAGAGGGGAAAGGGAGGAGCCTTGGGGAACCCCACAGGGCACCGAACGGGGGGGGCAGAGAAGCTGGAGAGACTAACAGCTTGTGTCCGGCCCTGGAGAAAGGAAGCGAGCCAGGAGAGTGCGGTTCCCTTGATGCCCGCTGCCCTGACACGGTCGAGAAGGATGGAGTGGTCGACCGTGTCAAAAGCAGCGGACAAATCAAGAAGCACCAAGGCTTGAGGAGAGTTGGAATCCGCCTTGCTCTTCAGCTCGTCCAGGACCGAAAGAACCACAGATTTGGTTGAGTGGCCCGGGCGAAAGCCTGCTTGATGGGAAGCCAAAAGATGGTTGTCCTCGATATAGGCCGACAGGCAGGAGGTAATATGGCTCTCTAGGATCTTGCCTAGGTAAGGGAGCAGGGAGATGGGCCTAAAATTGGCAGGGAGAGTGGGGTCAGAGCCGGGTTTTTTTAACATAGGAATGACTGTGGCCGATTTAAAGGAGGACAGAACTATACCCTGAGATATGGATGCATTAACAAGGGATAAGGGGGAGGTCGGGGCAGCCAGAGAATAACTCCCTTAAGATGCGAGCCGGTCCACAGTCAGCAGGGAAACCTGACTTGACCTTCCTAAGCAGGGAAGGAAAGCATTCCTTCGAAATGGGTGAAAATTGATTCGGAGAAGAGAACAGAGGGGGAAGGGAAGGAGAGGGGGAGGATAAGATGGCAAGGAGATGTTACGTTTGATGTTACCGATCTTATCGAGGAAGAAATCATTCAAGGAGAGGCAGAGGGATTGGGAAGGGACAGGGTTGGGATTAACTCTGTCGGAGGCGGCCAAATTATGAACGATGGTAAAAATCTCCTTGGATTTGTTAGACGCTAGTAAGATTTTGCTAGAGAAGTATTCTAATTTGGCTGAGAGAATAGCTCTCTTATAGTTCTTCAGGAGAGACCTGTATCGATCCCTCAGGAGGGGGCAGTAATTGCGCCTCCACTGACGCTCAGACTGTCTGAGAGCCAATTTAAGGGCCTTAAGATCACTAGAAAACCATTTATTGGCTTCGTGGAGGCGACAAGCCTTGACCCTCCTAAAGGGGAGCGACCAGGTCGCAGGAAGTGGACAGCCAGGTGTTGACGGAGTCAACTTGAAGGTCGAGGGAAAGGTCAGATAAGTCAGGGGGGGGAGGTCGCCAAGGAAGAATGAAGAGTGTTAAGGTCCACCCGGTTCCAATTCTGTGCTAGGATATTTTTGGACAGAAGGGGCTTGTTAGTAACTGCAAGATCAATAGAAAAGGAGATGAGCGAATGGTTCGACCAAGTACAGGGAAGGATGGTGATAGGGGAGATAGCCCGACTGGCCGACCATATCTGGTCAAGAGTATGACCATAAACGTGGCTAGGGGCGTGAATATGGGAAGTGAAATTGAAGCAGCGAAGAGTGTCAGAAAAGTCTTTAGAGGTCTGATCTTCCCTGGGGTCATCAGGCCAATAGTTGAAGTCACCCAGTAGAAGAACTGACGAATTGTTGATCACAAGGGTGGCCAGCAGTTCTTGGAGAGCAGGCACAAAGTGAGGCATAGTTTGGGGAGGGCGGTATAGGAGAACCACAGTGAGGGGAACCAAAAGGTTACCAAGCGGGCAACTAAAAAGTCCACATTGGGTATGGAAGGATAGGTCAGAGGTAGAAACTGAAGATTGGACCGTATGATCATGGCCACACCCCCGCTGACTTTCCCATCTGGGCGATCAGCCCGAAGGGCATAGTAGGAATCGGGAAGCACAGATAAAATATCGGGCAGAGAATCTGCAGAAAACCAGGTTTCCGTCAGAAACAGGAGATCAGGAGACTCAGTGTCAAGAAGATTAAAAAGTTCCAACTGGTGCCTGCCCGCCGAGCGAGTATTAAGGAGGTAGGTATAAAATGCAGTGAAGACGATTTAATGGAGAAAATCCAAAGGTTTATTGTGAAGATACAAAGTTGAAGCACAGCACATCAGTTATCAAAGAAGGTCTCAAATATAACAGTCAAGTATGGAATCTGGAACCCAGGATGTAAGATGCAGGCACGCATCATACATTCCAGGTATCAGATCCATACAAAAATAATAAACATAGATAACATTAAGGAAAGGGATAACTGAATGTAACAGTAGGCAGAGGCCACAGTGGGCGGACAGGAGGAGGGAAGGGGGCAGTGCGCAAGACGGGATGCAGGCTGGGGCCTGGGCAAGGGAGCAGCAGGGGAGGGGGAGAGGGGCAGAAATGCCAAGGGCGTGGATGCGTTCAAACACAAGAGAGCTAAGGGGCCAGTTACCCTGAAGAAGAAGGAGCTGCGCAGATGTGTACATTACAAAAGGAACAGGGCCTGTGGCCCCGGCTGGTCGCGGACGGGCGCAAACGGGCTCGCCTTTGGCGTGCCACCGGCGCGCCCGCTGCCCTCGTCCGCTGCACTTTCGGACCAGGAGAACCATTTTATGCCTGTGGGGGTGGGTGGGGCCGAGCACTAGAGCGCTCGCCTGCTCCTCGCCTCACTCAAGATGAGGCGAGAAGTGATAGACTCCAAGCAGAACTTAATCGTCTGCAATGGGGGAGACCACACTTCAAGGGGAGCAGTCAAAGTTTCAGGCAGGTAAATGCCAGCGCAGGGAGCGCGAGAATACAATTTTAAAATTTTAGCAAGGAAAAGCTAAAATGGACGCATGTGCAAGTGCAATTAAAATCAGAGTGACAAAATCGCCGCCACAACACACGCTCACAAACGGTCCCGGCTTCCGCCTCAGGACATCCACATTCAGCTGTCAATTGGTGAATGCGGGGGATTATCCGGGTTTTTATGCCTGTGGGGGGCGGGAGGGGCCGAAAACTAGACCGCTCGGCTGCTCCTCGCCTCACTCAAGATGGCACCTGACTTGATAGACCCCAAGCAGAACCTAATCGTCTGCAATGGAGGAGACCACACTTGCAGACGGGTGCCATCACCATCAATTGATCCAATTACATGTGGAGTGCGACCAAATCCATAGTGGCCAATTCCTCATGTCTGGGGAACTGGATGTAGCTGGTCAAATGTCTCAAAAGTGCTGTTAGCACCTCTGTGAGTACCCGACTAAACATACGTTGTGACATTCCACCTGAAATAGCGACAGTGAATTGGTGGTATTGATGTAGGATTAATGGTGTGAGATAGGAGGTAAGGCTCCAACTGATGACATGAATCCAGGGTTGTTTGCTGATTCAAACAGAACTTCTAGATGACACGTCACTCTTCCATGGTGTGTAGGTCTGGAAATGAGTGGAACACTTGACGCTGGCATCTTCTCACTCCCCCGGGGTACCTATGTGAGGAGTAACACAAACATTTATTTTGGTCATAGTGTGCAAGGTAAAATATGTGAAGACTAAGGCAAAAGTTATGTGTCTGAACATAAATGCTTCATGAAGCAGTACATAATTTACATCATCATTGTCAAATCTTGAACTTCCACTTGTCAACACCAAAGGGGTCTTCACATGTCTGTAACAGAACTGTGCACATCATCAACTCTGAAATTGTAAATCGCCACTTTAGTGAGGGTAGCATCAAATCTCATGTGAAATATCACCAACTGCGGTGTACAGTTCACCGTGCACATTTTGCCTATGTGCACAGTAATGCCCTACGCAGATGACGTTTTGTACTGGACATGACATGGGTACCGGGCATTTCAAATGTAATCATGTTTACCCTCACCCTCATTTGTGGTGAGGGTGACTCACTTAACTGTCACCAATACAGTTTTCCCAACTGCTAACATAGTGGATGCCTGACCTCGCTAATATGACATGTCGAAGGTACGTCGCTAGCAGAAGTCAATCTTGCGGTAGGCGGTTGCATGCATGGCAGACACAGCCATAGGGTAACATTGGGGATGCCGACGATCGCGGTCCAATGGTTGTGTGCGCCAATGCTGATGACCAACTAAATGGCATACATGTATGTAACAGTTGGAAAAATCATCACTTGCCTCCTGACAATGCTGCTATTAACACTTCCTCCATTTTGGCTGCTATTTACCACCTCTGGGAGGAATCACGGCACGCACTTCAGGGTGAAGAGCCAGTGCCTTCACTCCAGAGAAGGTGGTTGCCCTAATGGATGAGGTCCTTTCCCATATGCTCAGTTCTATGTCTCACAAGAGGAACAATTCAGAAAAGGGGGTGGTGATGAACAGAGTGTCTGAATTAAGCAGACCACTCTTACCCAGTCCAAAGATCAGGGCTTGATCCATCACCGTTATTTATCTCACTGCCCCATCCCAGCTCAGAACCTGGCTATATGCAAATTAGTCTGTCCCTGGCCCAGTGCATCATGGGAACAGGGCAGACCAAACTACCAAGCCAATTCTTCACCAGAAAGGAGACAAGCTACCGGGGACCGGTTTCTGGCATTTCAGCCTCTTCGGCCCGGCTTGCTTGAATCCTGATGGAGCAGTGAGAAAGGGACTCATGTCTGAGTATACCCTGCCACACCTATAGTGGCCAAAAACGATTCAGAAAAGGGGGTGGTGATGAACAGAGTGTCTGAATTAAGCAGACCACTCTTACCCAGTCCAAAGATCAGGGCTTGATCCATCACCGTTATTTATCTCACTGCCCCATCCCAGCTCAGAACCTGGCTATATGCAAATTAGTCTGTCCCTGGCCCAGTGCATCATGGGAACAGGGCAGACCAAACTACCAAGCCAATTCTTCACCAGAAAGGAGACAAGCTACCGGGGACCGGTTTCTGGCATTTCAGCCTCTTCGGCCCGGCTTGCTTGAATCCTGATGGAGCAGTGAGAAAGGGACTCATGTCTGAGTATACCCTGCCACACCTATAGTGGCCAAAAACGATTCAGAAAAGGGGGTGGTGATGAACAGAGTGTCTGAATTAAGCAGACCACTCTTACCCAGTCCAAAGATCAGGGCTTGATCCATCACCGTTATTTATCTCACTGCCCCATCCCAGCTCAGAACCTGGCTATATGCAAATTAGTCTGTCCCTGGCCCAGTGCATCATGGGAACAGGGCAGACCAAACTACCAAGCCAATTCTTCACCAGAAAGGAGACAAGCTACCGGGGACCGGTTTCTGGCATTTCAGCCTCTTCGGCCCGGCTTGCTTGAATCCTGATGGAGCAGTGAGAAAGGGACTCATGTCTGAGTATACCCTGCCACACCTATAGTGGCCAAAAACGATTCAGAAAAGGGGGTGGTGATGAACAGAGTGTCTGAATTAAGCAGACCACTCTTACCCAGTCCAAAGATCAGGGCTTGATCCATCACCGTTATTTATCTCACTGCCCCATCCCAGCTCAGAACCTGGCTATATGCAAATTAGTCTGTCCCTGGCCCAGTGCATCATGGGAACAGGGCAGACCAAACTACCAAGCCAATTCTTCACCAGAAAGGAGACAAGCTACCGGGGACCGGTTTCTGGCATTTCAGCCTCTTCGGCCCGGCTTGCTTGAATCCTGATGGAGCAGTGAGAAAGGGACTCATGTCTGAGTATACCCTGCCACACCTATAGTGGCCAAAAACGATTCAGAAAAGGGGGTGGTGATGAACAGAGTGTCTGAATTAAGCAGACCACTCTTACCCAGTCCAAAGATCAGGGCTTGATCCATCACCGTTATTTATCTCACTGCCCCATCCCAGCTCAGAACCTGGCTATATGCAAATTAGTCTGTCCCTGGCCCAGTGCATCATGGGAACAGGGCAGACCAAACTACCAAGCCAATTCTTCACCAGAAAGGAGACAAGCTACCGGGGACCGGTTTCTGGCATTTCAGCCTCTTCGGCCCGGCTTGCTTGAATCCTGATGGAGCAGTGAGAAAGGGACTCATGTCTGAGTATACCCTGCCACACCTATAGTGGCCAAAAACGATTCAGAAAAGGGGGTGGTGATGAACAGAGTGTCTGAATTAAGCAGACCACTCTTACCCAGTCCAAAGATCAGGGCTTGATCCATCACCGTTATTTATCTCACTGCCCCATCCCAGCTCAGAACCTGGCTATATGCAAATTAGTCTGTCCCTGGCCCAGTGCATCATGGGAACAGGGCAGACCAAACTACCAAGCCAATTCTTCACCAGAAAGGAGACAAGCTACCGGGGACCGGTTTCTGGCATTTCAGCCTCTTCGGCCCGGCTTGCTTGAATCCTGATGGAGCAGTGAGAAAGGGACTCATGTCTGAGTATACCCTGCCACACCTATAGTGGCCAAAAACGATTCAGAAAAGGGGGTGGTGATGAACAGAGTGTCTGAATTAAGCAGACCACTCTTACCCAGTCCAAAGATCAGGGCTTGATCCATCACCGTTATTTATCTCACTGCCCCATCCCAGCTCAGAACCTGGCTATATGCAAATTAGTCTGTCCCTGGCCCAGTGCATCATGGGAACAGGGCAGACCAAACTACCAAGCCAATTCTTCACCAGAAAGGAGACAAGCTACCGGGGACCGGTTTCTGGCATTTCAGCCTCTTCGGCCCGGCTTGCTTGAATCCTGATGGAGCAGTGAGAAAGGGACTCATGTCTGAGTATACCCTGCCACACCTATAGTGGCCAAAAACGATTCAGAAAAGGGGGTGGTGATGAACAGAGTGTCTGAATTAAGCAGACCACTCTTACCCAGTCCAAAGATCAGGGCTTGATCCATCACCGTTATTTATCTCACTGCCCCATCCCAGCTCAGAACCTGGCTATATGCAAATTAGTCTGTCCCTGGCCCAGTGCATCATGGGAACAGGGCAGACCAAACTACCAAGCCAATTCTTCACCAGAAAGGAGACAAGCTACCGGGGACCGGTTTCTGGCATTTCAGCCTCTTCGGCCCGGCTTGCTTGAATCCTGATGGAGCAGTGAGAAAGGGACTCATGTCTGAGTATACCCTGCCACACCTATAGTGGCCAAAAACGATTCAGAAAAGGGGGTGGTGATGAACAGAGTGTCTGAATTAAGCAGACCACTCTTACCCAGTCCAAAGATCAGGGCTTGATCCATCACCGTTATTTATCTCACTGCCCCATCCCAGCTCAGAACCTGGCTATATGCAAATTAGTCTGTCCCTGGCCCAGTGCATCATGGGAACAGGGCAGACCAAACTACCAAGCCAATTCTTCACCAGAAAGGAGACAAGCTACCGGGGACCGGTTTCTGGCATTTCAGCCTCTTCGGCCCGGCTTGCTTGAATCCTGATGGAGCAGTGAGAAAGGGACTCATGTCTGAGTATACCCTGCCACACCTATAGTGGCCAAAAACGATTCAGAAAAGGGGGTGGTGATGAACAGAGTGTCTGAATTAAGCAGACCACTCTTACCCAGTCCAAAGATCAGGGCTTGATCCATCACCGTTATTTATCTCACTGCCCCATCCCAGCTCAGAACCTGGCTATATGCAAATTAGTCTGTCCCTGGCCCAGTGCATCATGGGAACAGGGCAGACCAAACTACCAAGCCAATTCTTCACCAGAAAGGAGACAAGCTACCGGGGACCGGTTTCTGGCATTTCAGCCTCTTCGGCCCGGCTTGCTTGAATCCTGATGGAGCAGTGAGAAAGGGACTCATGTCTGAGTATACCCTGCCACACCTATAGTGGCCAAAAACGATTCAGAAAAGGGGGTGGTGATGAACAGAGTGTCTGAATTAAGCAGACCACTCTTACCCAGTCCAAAGATCAGGGCTTGATCCATCACCGTTATTTATCTCACTGCCCCATCCCAGCTCAGAACCTGGCTATATGCAAATTAGTCTGTCCCTGGCCCAGTGCATCATGGGAACAGGGCAGACCAAACTACCAAGCCAATTCTTCACCAGAAAGGAGACAAGCTACCGGGGACCGGTTTCTGGCATTTCAGCCTCTTCGGCCCGGCTTGCTTGAATCCTGATGGAGCAGTGAGAAAGGGACTCATGTCTGAGTATACCCTGCCACACCTATAGTGGCCAAAAACGATTCAGAAAAGGGGGTGGTGATGAACAGAGTGTCTGAATTAAGCAGACCACTCTTACCCAGTCCAAAGATCAGGGCTTGATCCATCACCGTTATTTATCTCACTGCCCCATCCCAGCTCAGAACCTGGCTATATGCAAATTAGTCTGTCCCTGGCCCAGTGCATCATGGGAACAGGGCAGACCAAACTACCAAGCCAATTCTTCACCAGAAAGGAGACAAGCTACCGGGGACCGGTTTCTGGCATTTCAGCCTCTTCGGCCCGGCTTGCTTGAATCCTGATGGAGCAGTGAGAAAGGGACTCATGTCTGAGTATACCCTGCCACACCTATAGTGGCCAAAAACGATTCAGAAAAGGGGGTGGTGATGAACAGAGTGTCTGAATTAAGCAGACCACTCTTACCCAGTCCAAAGATCAGGGCTTGATCCATCACCGTTATTTATCTCACTGCCCCATCCCAGCTCAGAACCTGGCTATATGCAAATTAGTCTGTCCCTGGCCCAGTGCATCATGGGAACAGGGCAGACCAAACTACCAAGCCAATTCTTCACCAGAAAGGAGACAAGCTACCGGGGACCGGTTTCTGGCATTTCAGCCTCTTCGGCCCGGCTTGCTTGAATCCTGATGGAGCAGTGAGAAAGGGACTCATGTCTGAGTATACCCTGCCACACCTATAGTGGCCAAAAACGATTCAGAAAAGGGGGTGGTGATGAACAGAGTGTCTGAATTAAGCAGACCACTCTTACCCAGTCCAAAGATCAGGGCTTGATCCATCACCGTTATTTATCTCACTGCCCCATCCCAGCTCAGAACCTGGCTATATGCAAATTAGTCTGTCCCTGGCCCAGTGCATCATGGGAACAGGGCAGACCAAACTACCAAGCCAATTCTTCACCAGAAAGGAGACAAGCTACCGGGGACCGGTTTCTGGCATTTCAGCCTCTTCGGCCCGGCTTGCTTGAATCCTGATGGAGCAGTGAGAAAGGGACTCATGTCTGAGTATACCCTGCCACACCTATAGTGGCCAAAAACGATTCAGAAAAGGGGGTGGTGATGAACAGAGTGTCTGAATTAAGCAGACCACTCTTACCCAGTCCAAAGATCAGGGCTTGATCCATCACCGTTATTTATCTCACTGACCCATCCCAGCTCAGAACCTGGCTATATGCAAATTAGTCTGTCCCTGGCCCAGTGCATCATGGGAACAGGGCAGACCAAACTACCAAGCCAATTCTTCACCAGAAAGGAGACAAGCTACCGGGGACCGGTTTCTGGCATTTCAGCCTCTTCGGCCCGGCTTGCTTGAATCCTGATGGAGCAGTGAGAAAGGGACTCATGTCTGAGTATACCCTGCCACACCTATAGTGGCCAAAAACGATTCAGAAAAGGGGGTGGTGATGAACAGAGTGTCTGAATTAAGCAGACCACTCTTACCCAGTCCAAAGATCAGGGCTTGATCCATCACCGTTATTTATCTCACTGCCCCATCCCAGCTCAGAACCTGGCTATATGCAAATTAGTCTGTCCCTGGCCCAGTGCATCATGGGAACAGGGCAGACCAAACTACCAAGCCAATTCTTCACCAGAAAGGAGACAAGCTACCGGGGACCGGTTTCTGGCATTTCAGCCTCTTCGGCCCGGCTTGCTTGAATCCTGATGGAGCAGTGAGAAAGGGACTCATGTCTGAGTATACCCTGGCACACCTATAGTGGCCAAAAACGATTCAGAAAAGGGGGTGGTGATGAACAGAGTGTCTGAATTAAGCAGACCACTCTTACCCAGTCCAAAGATCAGGGCTTGATCCATCACCGTTATTTATTTCACTGCCCCATCCCAGCTCAGAACCTGGCTATATGCAAATTAGTCTGTCCCTGGCCCAGTGCATCATGGGAACAGGGCAGACCAAACTACCAAGCCAATTCTTCACCAGAAAGGAGACAAGCTACCGGGGACCGGTTTCTGGCATTTCAGCCTCTTCGGCCCGGCTTGCTTGAATCCTGATGGAGCAGTGAGAAAGGGACTCATGTCTGAGTATACCCTGCCACACCTATAGTGGCCAAAAACGATTCAGAAAAGGGGGTGGTGATGAACAGAGTGTCTGAATTAAGCAGACCACTCTTACCCAGTCCAAAGATCAGGGCTTGATCCATCACCGTTATTTATCTCACTGCCCCATCCCAGCTCAGAACCTGGCTATATGCAAATTAGTCTGTCCCTGGCCCAGTGCATCATGGGAACAGGGCAGACCAAACTACCAAGCCAATTCTTCACCAGAAAGGAGACAAGCTACCGGGGACCGGTTTCTGGCATTTCAGCCTCTTCGGCCCGGCTTGCTTGAATCCTGATGGAGCAGTGAGAAAGGGACTCATGTCTGAGTATACCCTGCCACACCTATAGTGGCCAAAAACGATTCAGAAAAGGGGGTGGTGATGAACAGAGTGTCTGAATTAAGCAGACCACTCTTACCCAGTCCAAAGATCAGGGCTTGATCCATCACCGTTATTTATCTCACTGCCCCATCCCAGCTCAGAACCTGGCTATATGCAAATTAGTCTGTCCCTGGCCCAGTGCATCATGGGAACAGGGCAGACCAAACTACCAAGCCAATTCTTCACCAGAAAGGAGACAAGCTACCGGGGACCGGTTTCTGGCATTTCAGCCTCTTCGGCCCGGCTTGCTTGAATCCTGATGGAGCAGTGAGAAAGGGACTCATGTCTGAGTATACCCTGCCACACCTATAGTGGCCAAAAACGATTCAGAAAAGGGGGTGGTGATGAACAGAGTGTCTGAATTAAGCAGACCACTCTTACCCAGTCCAAAGATCAGGGCTTGATCCATCACCGTTATTTATCTCACTGCCCCATCCCAGCTCAGAACCTGGCTATATGCAAATTAGTCTGTCCCTGGCCCAGTGCATCATGGGAACAGGGCAGACCAAACTACCAAGCCAATTCTTCACCAGAAAGGAGACAAGCTACCGGGGACCGGTTTCTGGCATTTCAGCCTCTTCGGCCCGGCTTGCTTGAATCCTGATGGAGCAGTGAGAAAGGGACTCATGTCTGAGTATACCCTGCCACACCTATAGTGGCCAAAAACGATTCAGAAAAGGGGGTGGTGATGAACAGAGTGTCTGAATTAAGCAGACCACTCTTACCCAGTCCAAAGATCAGGGCTTGATCCATCACCGTTATTTATCTCACTGCCCCATCCCAGCTCAGAACCTGGCTATATGCAAATTAGTCTGTCCCTGGCCCAGTGCATCATGGGAACAGGGCAGACCAAACTACCAAGCCAATTCTTCACCAGAAAGGAGACAAGCTACCGGGGACCGGTTTCTGGCATTTCAGCCTCTTCGGCCCGGCTTGCTTGAATCCTGATGGAGCAGTGAGAAAGGGACTCATGTCTGAGTATACCCTGCCACACCTATAGTGGCCAAAAACGATTCAGAAAAGGGGGTGGTGATGAACAGAGTGTCTGAATTAAGCAGACCACTCTTACCCAGTCCAAAGATCAGGGCTTGATCCATCACCGTTATTTATCTCACTGCCCCATCCCAGCTCAGAACCTGGCTATATGCAAATTAGTCTGTCCCTGGCCCAGTGCATCATGGGAACAGGGCAGACCAAACTACCAAGCCAATTCTTCACCAGAAAGGAGACAAGCTACCGGGGACCGGTTTCTGGCATTTCAGCCTCTTCGGCCCGGCTTGCTTGAATCCTGATGGAGCAGTGAGAAAGGGACTCATGTCTGAGTATACCCTGCCACACCTATAGTGGCCAAAAACGATTCAGAAAAGGGGGTGGTGATGAACAGAGTGTCTGAATTAAGCAGACCACTCTTACCCAGTCCAAAGATCAGGGCTTGATCCATCACCGTTATTTATCTCACTGCCCCATCCCAGCTCAGAACCTGGCTATATGCAAATTAGTCTGTCCCTGGCCCAGTGCATCATGGGAACAGGGCAGACCAAACTACCAAGCCAATTCTTCACCAGAAAGGAGACAAGCTACCGGGGACCGGTTTCTGGCATTTCAGCCTCTTCGGCCCGGCTTGCTTGAATCCTGATGGAGCAGTGAGAAAGGGACTCATGTCTGAGTATACCCTGCCACACCTATAGTGGCCAAAAACGATTCAGAAAAGGGGGTGGTGATGAACAGAGTGTCTGAATTAAGCAGACCACTCTTACCCAGTCCAAAGATCAGGGCTTGATCCATCACCGTTATTTATCTCACTGCCCCATCCCAGCTCAGAACCTGGCTATATGCAAATTAGTCTGTCCCTGGCCCAGTGCATCATGGGAACAGGGCAGACCAAACTACCAAGCCAATTCTTCACCAGAAAGGAGACAAGCTACCGGGGACCGGTTTCTGGCATTTCAGCCTCTTCGGCCCGGCTTGCTTGAATCCTGATGGAGCAGTGAGAAAGGGACTCATGTCTGAGTATACCCTGCCACACCTATAGTGGCCAAAAACGATTCAGAAAAGGGGGTGGTGATGAACAGAGTGTCTGAATTAAGCAGACCACTCTTACCCAGTCCAAAGATCAGGGCTTGATCCATCACCGTTATTTATCTCACTGCCCCATCCCAGCTCAGAACCTGGCTATATGCAAATTAGTCTGTCCCTGGCCCAGTGCATCATGGGAACAGGGCAGACCAAACTACCAAGCCAATTCTTCACCAGAAAGGAGACAAGCTACCGGGGACCGGTTTCTGGCATTTCAGCCTCTTCGGCCCGGCTTGCTTGAATCCTGATGGAGCAGTGAGAAAGGGACTCATGTCTGAGTATACCCTGCCACACCTATAGTGGCCAAAAACGATTCAGAAAAGGGGGTGGTGATGAACAGAGTGTCTGAATTAAGCAGACCACTCTTACCCAGTCCAAAGATCAGGGCTTGATCCATCACCGTTATTTATCTCACTGCCCCATCCCAGCTCAGAACCTGGCTATATGCAAATTAGTCTGTCCCTGGCCCAGTGCATCATGGGAACAGGGCAGACCAAACTACCAAGCCAATTCTTCACCAGAAAGGAGACAAGCTACCGGGGACCGGTTTCTGGCATTTCAGCCTCTTCGGCCCGGCTTGCTTGAATCCTGATGGAGCAGTGAGAAAGGGACTCATGTCTGAGTATACCCTGCCACACCTATAGTGGCCAAAAACGATTCAGAAAAGGGGGTGGTGATGAACAGAGTGTCTGAATTAAGCAGACCACTCTTACCCAGTCCAAAGATCAGGGCTTGATCCATCACCGTTATTTATCTCACTGCCCCATCCCAGCTCAGAACCTGGCTATATGCAAATTAGTCTGTCCCTGGCCCAGTGCATCATGGGAACAGGGCAGACCAAACTACCAAGCCAATTCTTCACCAGAAAGGAGACAAGCTACCGGGGACCGGTTTCTGGCATTTCAGCCTCTTCGGCCCGGCTTGCTTGAATCCTGATGGAGCAGTGAGAAAGGGACTTATGTCTGAGTATACCCTGCCACACCTATAGTGGCCAAAAACGATTCAGAAAAGGGGGTGGTGATGAACAGAGTGTCTGAATTAAGCAGACCACTCTTACCCAGTCCAAAGATCAGGGCTTGATCCATCACCGTTATTTATCTCACTGCCCCATCCCAGCTCAGAACCTGGCATTGCACCATCAGGATTCAAGCAAGCCGGGCCGATGAGGCTGAAATGCCAGAAACCGGTCCCCGGTAGCTTGTTTCCTTCCCAGTATAAGAATTGGCTTGGTAGTTTGGTTTGCCCTGTTCCCATCATGCACTGGGACAGGAACAGACTAATTTGCATATAGCCAAGTTCTGAGCTGGGATGGTGCAGTGAGCTAAAAAACGGTGATGGATCAAGCCCTGATCTTTGGACTGGGTAAGAGTGGTCTGCTTAATTCAGGCACTCTGTTCATCACCACCCCCTTTTCTGAGTCATTTTGTCCACCATAAGCGTGGAAGGGTATACTCAGATGTGAGTCCCTTGCTCATTGCACCATCAGGATTCAAGCAAGCCGGGCCGATGAGGCTGAAATGCCAGAAACCGGTCCCCGGTAGCTTGTTTCCTTCCCAGTATAAGAATTGGCTTGGTAGTTTGGTTTGCCCTGTTCCCATCATGCACTGGGACAGGAACAGACTAATTTGCATATAGCCAAGTTCTGAGCTGGGATGGTGCAGTGAGCTAAAAAACGGTGATGGATCAAGCCCTGATCTTTGGACTGGGTAAGAGTGGTCTGCTTAATTCAGGCACTCTGTTCATCACCACCCCCTTTTCTGAGTCATTTTGTCCACCATAAGCGTGGAAGGGTATACTCAGATGTGAGTCCCTTGCTCATTGCACCATCAGGATTCAAGCAAGCCGGGCCGATGAGGCTGAAATGCCAGAAACCGGTCCCCGGTAGCTTGTTTCCTTCCCAGTATAAGAATTGGCTTGGTAGTTTGGTTTGCCCTGTTCCCATCATGCACTGGGACAGGAACAGACTAATTTGCATATAGCCAAGTTCTGAGCTGGGATGGTGCAGTGAGCTAAAAAACGGTGATGGATCAAGCCCTGATCTTTGGACTGGGTAAGAGTGGTCTGCTTAATTCAGGCACTCTGTTCATCACCACCCCCTTTTCTGAGTCATTTTGTCCACCATAAGCGTGGAAGGGTATACTCAGATGTGAGTCCCTTGCTCATTGCACCATCAGGATTCAAGCAAGCCGGGCCGATGAGGCTGAAATGCCAGAAACCGGTCCCCGGTAGCTTGTTTCCTTCCCAGTATAAGAATTGGCTTGGTAGTTTGGTTTGCCCTGTTCCCATCATGCACTGGGACAGGAACAGACTAATTTGCATATAGCCAAGTTCTGAGCTGGGATGGTGCAGTGAGCTAAAAAACGGTGATGGATCAAGCCCTGATCTTTGGACTGGGTAGGAGTGGTCTGCTTAATTCAGGCACTCTGTTCATCACCACCCCCTTTTCTGAGTCATTTTGTCCACCATAAGCGTGGAAGGGTATACTCAGATGTGAGTCCCTTGCTCATTGCACCATCAGGATTCAAGCAAGCCGGGCCGATGAGGCTGAAATGCCAGAAACCGGTCCCCGGTAGCTTGTTTCCTTCCCAGTATAAGAATTGGCTTGGTAGTTTGGTTTGCCCTGTTCCCATCATGCACTGGGACAGGAACAGACTAATTTGCATATAGCCAAGTTCTGAGCTGGGATGGTGCAGTGAGCTAAAAAACGGTGATGGATCAAGCCCTGATCTTTGGACTGGGTAAGAGTGGTCTGCTTAATTCAGGCACTCTGTTCATCACCACCCCCTTTTCTGAGTCATTTTGTCCACCATAAGCGTGGAAGGGTATACTCAGATGTGAGTCCCTTGCTCATTGCACCATCAGGATTCAAGCAAGCCGGGCCGATGAGGCTGAAATGCCAGAAACCGGTCCCCGGTAGCTTGTTTCCTTCCCAGTATAAGAATTGGCTTGGTAGTTTGGTTTGCCCTGTTCCCATCATGCACTGGGACAGGAACAGACTAATTTGCATATAGCCAAGTTCTGAGCTGGGATGGTGCAGTGAGCTAAAAAACGGTGATGGATCAAGCCCTGATCTTTGGACTGGGTAAGAGTGGTCTGCTTAATTCAGGCACTCTGTTCATCACCACCCCCTTTTCTGAGTCATTTTGTCCACCATAAGCGTGGAAGGGTATACTCAGATGTGAGTCCCTTGCTCATTGCACCATCAGGATTCAAGCAAGCCGGGCCGATGAGGCTGAAATGCCAGAAACCGGTCCCCGGTAGCTTGTTTCCTTCCCAGTATAAGAATTGGCTTGGTAGTTTGGTTTGCCCTGTTCCCATCATGCACTGGGACAGGAACAGACTAATTTGCATATAGCCAAGTTCTGAGCTGGGATGGTGCAGTGAGCTAAAAAACGGTGATGGATCAAGCCCTGATCTTTGGACTGGGTAAGAGTGGTCTGCTTAATTCAGGCACTCTGTTCATCACCACCCCCTTTTCTGAGTCATTTTGTCCACCATAAGCGTGGAAGGGTATACTCAGATGTGAGTCCCTTGCTCATTGCACCATCAGGATTCAAGCAAGCCGGGCCGATGAGGCTGAAATGCCAGAAACCGGTCCCCGGTAGCTTGTTTCCTTCCCAGTATAAGAATTGGCTTGGTAGTTTGGTTTGCCCTGTTCCCATCATGCACTGGGACAGGAACAGACTAATTTGCATATAGCCAAGTTCTGAGCTGGGATGGTGCAGTGAGCTAAAAAACGGTGATGGATCAAGCCCTGATCTTTGGACTGGGTAAGAGTGGTCTGCTTAATTCAGGCACTCTGTTCATCACCACCCCCTTTTCTGAGTCATTTTGTCCACCATAAGCGTGGAAGGGTATACTCAGATGTGAGTCCCTTGCTCATTGCACCATCAGGATTCAAGCAAGCCGGGCCGATGAGGCTGAAATGCCAGAAACCGGTCCCCGGTAGCTTGTTTCCTTCCCAGTATAAGAATTGGCTTGGTAGTTTGGTTTGCCCTGTTCCCATCATGCACTGGGACAGGAACAGACTAATTTGCATATAGCCAAGTTCTGAGCTGGGATGGTGCAGTGAGCTAAAAAACGGTGATGGATCAAGCCCTGATCTTTGGACTGGGTAAGAGTGGTCTGCTTAATTCAGGCACTCTGTTCATCACCACCCCCTTTTCTGAGTCATTTTGTCCACCATAAGCGTGGAAGGGTATACTCAGATGTGAGTCCCTTGCTCATTGCACCATCAGGATTCAAGCAAGCCGGGCCGATGAGGCTGAAATGCCAGAAACCGGTCCCCGGTAGCTTGTTTCCTTCCCAGTATAAGAATTGGCTTGGTAGTTTGGTTTGCCCTGTTCCCATCATGCACTGGGACAGGAACAGACTAATTTGCATATAGCCAAGTTCTGAGCTGGGATGGTGCAGTGAGCTAAAAAACGGTGATGGATCAAGCCCTGATCTTTGGACTGGGTAAGAGTGGTCTGCTTAATTCAGGCACTCTGTTCATCACCACCCCCTTTTCTGAGTCATTTTGTCCACCATAAGCGTGGAAGGGTATACTCAGATGTGAGTCCCTTGCTCATTGCACCATCAGGATTCAAGCAAGCCGGGCCGATGAGGCTGAAATGCCAGAAACCGGTCCCCGGTAGCTTGTTTCCTTCCCAGTATAAGAATTGGCTTGGTAGTTTGGTTTGCCCTGTTCCCATCATGCACTGGGACAGGAACAGACTAATTTGCATATAGCCAAGTTCTGAGCTGGGATGGTGCAGTGAGCTAAAAAACGGTGATGGATCAAGCCCTGATCTTTGGACTGGGTAAGAGTGGTCTGCTTAATTCAGGCACTCTGTTCATCACCACCCCCTTTTCTGAGTCATTTTGTCCACCATAAGCGTGGAAGGGTATACTCAGATGTGAGTCCCTTGCTCATTGCACCATCAGGATTCAAGCAAGCCGGGCCGATGAGGCTGAAATGCCAGAAACCGGTCCCCGGTAGCTTGTTTCCTTCCCAGTATAAGAATTGGCTTGGTAGTTTGGTTTGCCCTGTTCCCATCATGCACTGGGACAGGAACAGACTAATTTGCATATAGCCAAGTTCTGAGCTGGGATGGTGCAGTGAGCTAAAAAACGGTGATGGATCAAGCCCTGATCTTTGGACTGGGTAAGAGTGGTCTGCTTAATTCAGGCACTCTGTTCATCACCACCCCCTTTTCTGAGTCATTTTGTCCACCATAAGCGTGGAAGGGTATACTCAGATGTGAGTCCCTTGCTCATTGCACCATCAGGATTCAAGCAAGCCGGGCCGATGAGGCTGAAATGCCAGAAACCGGTCCCCGGTAGCTTGTTTCCTTCCCAGTATAAGAATTGGCTTGGTAGTTTGGTTTGCCCTGTTTCCATCATGCACTGGGACAGGAACAGACTAATTTGCATATAGCCAAGTTCTGAGCTGGGATGGTGCAGTGAGCTAAAAAACGGTGATGGATCAAGCCCTGATCTTTGGACTGGGTAAGAGTGGTCTGCTTAATTCAGGCACTCTGTTCATCACCACCCCCTTTTCTGAGTCACAAGAGGAACAGGTAAGTTTCTTAAATATGGATTCAACTCCATTTCACAGGTTTTTTTTTCAATTCCCATAGGCTTCAATGTGCCTCTGACTGTCAGACTGTAAGCATTATGTTGATTGCATACGTAGTGTTATCCCTACATAGGGCACACACATTTAATGAATTATGGGGGCCTGTACTTTCTGTAGAGAAGGCCACATTGCAATGTGTGATAAGGGGGATTTCAACTTGTGTTACATGCACATCTCTATGCAGGGCTCAAATTCACAGTAGCTACAATTAGTTCTCAAATCACATCATGGAATATGTGCACTGTTATGTATAGACTACACAGCATGAGCCATGTATGTATACTGGTATAAGCATTTGAGGATGATGTTCACAAAGTGTACCATCCAACGGAATGCTCTGGCCATATCAAACTTTGTAAAACCGTTGTCTGGGAGGTAGCTTTACCTCACAGACCCCTTCAGAATGAAATTGGCAGAAGTTTCACTTTTCTGTATTGAATTGGTGGAAATGTGAGGTTCTTGTGGGATACGTAGCTTGCGCCTGCAGAGAGTGAGGCCTGATATTGATATGTGGACAGTCTGGGTCCTGGCCCAGCCTGGGCCAGAGTCACTGTGGAAGGAGAACTGATGCACGGAGTAAAGTCCCTGTAGGCCTGCTGATCCATGGAGGCTCTCAGAAAGATCTTTCTGTCCCACTAGTAGTCCTTATAGCTGTTAAATGGATAGTATGAAGCATGGTGTCTAAGGTGATCCTCTGAACTGATACTTCTTCCTATTGACTCACAGTGTCAACATGTGTCTTTCACTAACGACTGTCCACTTACTCACACAGTTCTGTTGACACTTTTCAAATAGTGTTGCTTCCACTGTATTGGCTTATTACATATCTGAGAAATTAACAGAGTAGATAGTGGGTTATTTTAGAATAGATTTAGAAATGTGAATCAGCTGCTTGGCTACCATGTTCCCTATCAGACAATACATACGATGGAATGTGGATTATAATCCCTGTTAAAGGGCCTCATATGGCAAAGAGGTGTCATATGAGGTCAGTACAAACAACACTAACTTATTATGACTTACTGGGATATTCAAATAAGTAGTCTCCATGTGCACACAGCCCCAACAGAGGTAGCTCTCAGTGTCACACATGGCAGCCCCTAACTTGTGACCCTAGTCTTATGATGTTGTGTATACTATGGAACTCGCCTCTATGGACCATATGTTTCATGCAATGGGCCTGACAGGAAAGGTGTCTGCACAATTATGCACAGGTAGTTTACCCACCAGAAGGTAAAAATCATGTGTTGTGTGTAATGGTACCTCACATCACATTCCATGTAGGGTGGGCCTGAGATGATGTTAGTGAGCTGCGCAGTTAGTGTAGGTTATGACCAGGGTTGAGGTTTGTCATCAGATGACTACAAAAGTGTAAACCCATGCTTAAGTTGTGACATGGACACATGTAATATGCTGACACTCAATGAAGGCTCGTGCTAGATTTCAACAAAATATGTATCAAACTGACAGTTATGCGCAAACTTCCAGTTAAATCTGTTTCTACAGCTATTGCATCAGTACAAGTCAATGCCCATCAGAAGAAGGCCATTTGGGGGAGTGAGATGTGGAACTGTGGGGATCATATATGAGTGTCCAGATTGATCTTTACAAGGCAATTTGAATATGCAATACCACGGAGTAGAGTGATGTGCCTGCCCTTTTGGACACTAGTGATCCCACATCTTCATGTCATAGAGGTTTAAGGACACCCAAAACCCTTAAAGGTATATTGGCTTGTAGATACATAATCTATGACTGGCGTCATCACCTGTAATAAGAAGGATATGTATTTTTATATGGATATATGTTGTAAATTCAGAGTATTCATCTCCAAAATGTTAGGACCTCAATATTTTCAGGGAACTTTATCTGCTAAATTTGATACATAGCTGAACTACACATGTCCAGCTTTCACTTGACATTTTAGGTAGCGGTCATATAATGTAATTTGGAGCCCAAGTGTCATCCGTGTGCAATGAGCATTTGCATACGACATGATATATGACACAACAGTAATTGATAGTACATTGGTGTTCAACTTGACTTTCATGACATCATGACGAGTAATAGTTAGTTTGTTTGACTCTGGGCCTTGCGTGAGGGTTGTATAAATTTCACATTTGGAGCCATCCTATTTGGTGTAACCTTTTTACAATGGTATACAACAAGTGCCAATTTAAGCAAAGTGATCAACCATCCTAGTATGGACATAAGAATGCAGTGCAGACAAATACTTCAATGCATTTGTGCCTGTCTTTGGTTATGACATGAGTGGACCCAACTGTTTGCAGGTTATGTAGCATGCATGCGTGTGCTCATGCTAAATGTGAAGCCTATAGAGTGAACCATGGAGCTTGTGTGATATGTGGACTTCTTCAATGTTTTCTTTTGATTGCAATGGTGAGGTGTTGAAACACACTTACAATAAACCCATGTTACTGGTCATTTCAGATACATCCAGGGCAAGTGAAGGAGAAGGGGTCAATGTCAGTGGAAACACAGATGGTCACAAAGGCTCCAGATGTGAGACACCGGCACAGAGGTATCCAGTGACCAGGAGGGTGTGTGGACAGCATCTCAAGCTCATTCTCATCTGAGTCATCCTCCGATGGACACTCCCAAGTGGTGGCAGATCCAACTGGATTAGTTCAAACTTCATCCTTGTCCACCTCCCCCACTTCCATCAACACCCTCCCCTGTTGTCCTCCCGTAAGTTGGCCATTCCCACTCTCCTAGTAGGGGAACATTTTCCTTCACTCCAGGCACTCCAGCCCCTGCCCACATTAGCCCTGCTTCACTGAGTCAGGAAGCGTTTGACCTCCCTCCTGAGGAATATCTCTATGGGTCAGACTGCAGTCCTGGATGCCATCCAGGAGTAAGGCATGAAGTTGACCTAGATGGTTACTTACCTGGAAGGCATTCACACTGCCATGACTGCCCTACAGAGATCTTTTGAGGCTCTGGCCTTTTCCCAACCGTCCTCCCCCGTCCTGCCTCTTCCTCATCCAAATTCCCTATTCCCATTCCTATCCCAAGCACACATACACACACCTAAGCATGCACACACTTTATCAGACACAAGCACAACACACAAACACAAAACATCGATAATAGTCAAACATACATGCATACAGCAGACACTCACCTCCCTCAACCCATCAACCCCAGTAAACCGCAAGGCAAAACAGCAATGTATACAAAGCCCTTCACAGACACACCAAAAGTAGCAGATATCACACCAACAGCCACAGACCCCTCTACAACACCCAGCATTCCCACATACACCACACCAACAGCCACAGACCCCTCCACAACATCCAGCATTCCCACAGACACCGCACCAACAGCCAGAGACCCCTACACAACACCCAAGATTCCCACAGACACAGCTCCCACACTCACAGACACCTCCAGAACACCCAGCACATCCACATGACTACCACCAAAAAACACAAACACTTATAGTCACCCACACAACAGACACCAACACAACACACAGTGCAGACAGCAGACACATCTCACACTTCCACTCCCTCCTCCTCCTAAAGTTAACTCCATCCGGAACATCCTACCCATTTTCGCCATTGTCATTTTTGCCCTTGACTTTACCTCTTTGAATCCTGACCCCCTCCCAAAGTCCCAAAAGCCTCTCCCAAACCCACACCCATCTCTTCCACTTCCCACACCACCCCTGACCCCAACCCAAAAATAGAAAAGAAAAGAAAAACACCCTCCCAAAGACAAAGCCCTCCCATCCACCTCCCACTCCACCCATTTAAAAAACAGCCATCCCACCCATCTGAATCCAGCCCGAAAATGAAAAAAAACCCCGCTTAAAGGGACACCCAGCCCACACCCCCACAAAATCCAAGAAGCCCCCTCCCAAGGACAAACCCACCCCTCCCTAAACCACTGCCCCCCCTTCCCAAGTACCATCTTCGAGATGCCTGCTGGGCCCAATGTATGCCCTTTGTGAGGAGGTTCCCTGGTAATTTCAGTAAGGGCAAGTTTGGTGGCACTGCCTTGTGCTGTGGCATGAAGAACAAAATGGACTGGCCATTGGCCTTTGTTTTTCATCCTTGCCATCCTTTTTTTCCTTTGAAAATATTGATTCTGCCTTTAATTTTCTAACTATTTGATGAGATTGTACAGTTAGTGATGTGTGAGTACGGTTGTAGTCAGTATGAAGTGACCTTGGAGCCAGTGCTGGATTTACATAGGGCAAGGGAAAATGTTGGATCGATGTCTATGTGGAAAGACATCCCAATGGGACAGACATTGCATTTGGTGGCATGTTGCATGGTAAATATTTCAGCTTGGCCTGGCCACTGTCAAAGTCATTTATGTTGCGTTTCTCCCTATGATGTAGGTTGGATATGCATTTGATGTTATGAAGTGAGATATTGTGTAGCCACACATGAAGAGTGTCAACTTGTCATACTCTTGTGCAGCTCTGCATGATATGTGTCCATTTTGCAGTGTGTACCTTACAGCTACTTCATCTAGAATATGTGCCACATATTGTTAGTGTTGAGTTTGCTTTCATAAGTTGCATTTACCCATTGTCTACAAATGCATTGCGCTTAGTTATGCTATTGGTTGTCCCCGATATACTTTAGGTCCTTGGTCCAGTGCACATGGAGTTTGTTAGACATGTACAAAATGTACGGTGCTCCAGGCCTTTATGGGTTCCCCCTGATAGAGCCATAGCTATCCTTCAGAGAGGATTTTCATTGTGCCTTTAGGATGCTTCTCACACTGATTCTATGTAATTTCATTGACTGACATTGACTTTCCATGTGGGTGATGGGTGAGAGTCCAATACAGAGTTGTAGCAGAGAAGGTGTGTTTCACTTTAATTACACATCAATACAGATGTTTCTTTGATATCAAAACAGGACCTGGGATGTGTGCACTGTGAGTGTGTCACATTCTTTATAGCATCTTGGTTAGATTTGTAGTTGTGGGGCCTCATGGTAGTTGTTGTCACTTCAATATTACTTTACCAAGACATGACAAATGGTAAGCTGCATGATGTGTGAAGAACATTAGTGACATGGCAGACAAGTGAGAAGGGGCAAAAGGAGTCTAGAATCTTGGTTAGAGTTGGAATGACAAGGCCACATGTTAGTTGTAGTCACTTCTATGTCACTTTACCAACACAACATATGGTAAGGTGCATGAACCATGAAGATCAGTTGTGACATGGCAGACAAGTAATAAAGGACAAAAGCAGTGTCTATTAGACATTAATAGGCGTTGATATTGATGAGACTGTGCTGTTGAAAAACACAAAATAATGCACATATCTATCACTGAATATAATTTGCAAACACATATCCATTTGTGTACAGTGTTTTGCACTAGGAGAGTATTCTACATATGTGTTTTTGATTACTGTTATCGAATAATACCAGACAGGGTCATTGTATACATGCTAATTACATAGGGACTCCGAATCCATTGCCTGGTCTATAAAGGAGTCTATGGAAACTGGTATTTGTATGACTTACAGAAGTTTTTGTCCACATGGTAGCAGATTTTGAACATGGTTGAGCAGGAGGTAGCGCAGCGGCAAGACATTTTTAATGGGCTCCGTGATGGTAGAAGACGAGTAGAGGTGAGTATAGGTGAGTTTCAGCCTTATATCCTTCCCTTTTCCCCATCTCAGACGTGATTATTGGACTGGCATGGTCATACCGGCTATCAATCAACTTGTTATTGGGCTGGCAATTTCACTGGTGGTCCGAGCCTCCCACTGCCTCATTGGCCCTTTCGTCGGCCACTGTGGTCATAGTTGTCTGGCTATGACAGCAGTTCAGCTGCTGTCTTCGCAAATCCAATCCTTCACAAATTGTAATACAGCAGTCAGACCACCGAGCTTGTGGGGTTCAGACCACAAATGTGGGTATCACAGTCCACGGACCACCAAACTAACAATAAGGCCCTTAGTGTAGATTTTTGGAAGTGTCACCATATACATTTATTAAAGTTATAGTAACAGCCTTGTATGGCTGTGTGGGTGTATATTTTTAGTATTGTTTGAATCATAGCTTGTTCAAAGTCTATGATTATTTTCTGGGAGTTGTAGTTATTTGTTTGTTGTTTTATATAGTTTAGGAGTTCATAGTATCTGCTGCTTTGTTTATTAGAGAGTATAGCACATATGAAACAGATAGTGGTGTTTTGATATTCACAGTGTATGGTGTATATCTGAGTACATTGTTTGGGGCACATTGAAGGTCCCATCCTTCATCCAAGTTTGGCATTGGGTAAGTTTTGTTAAGTTGGTTGCAGTGGAGAAGATATGCATTTGTTTTTCATTATTTTTATTGTCATACTAAAGGAAGGGTTCCCCTTTATCTGTAATTGTTACATGGTCTGAAATATCCATGTCCCGGTATGTTCTAGGGACAGGTGGTGTGTCACTAGTGACTTTTTTAGTGTATGTAATTAGATGTTTAAAGAAGGAATAAATGGTAGTTGGCCAGTTATGTGTTTAGGGACTTTGGATAGTATGTCTTTATGAATTTTGGTTGTGGGTTCTTGAGTACTAATTCTTGACTCTCTTATGTCTTGCAAAATGTCTCTCACTTCTATTTCTGTACCATTTGGGGGGGTTGTTGTGCTCTTTTACATTAATTACATTTTCTGTTGTAGTTGCTCTTCCATAGCATGCATTAGAATAATATTTAGTACTTTTCTAGTTTATAGTTTCTATCAATGCACTCTCTTGGCTGTAGGAGTATCCATTATGACCCAATAATTGCTTTTTTTTTGCGATGTGCTAAAGTTGACGCCTTCTGTCATTATATCTGTAATTAGATATTATATTAAACAATTGATATGTAGCAATCTAGGCAACCATAACGAAATAAATCAATGTTAATTTTTATAAGGAAACTAGGCTACAACAATACTTCTTGGTTTCGACAATTTATTGACAATTAAAAAATTGACACAGTACAATATTTTAAAATTAAAATGCACAATAAAAAATATAGTTTCCACAAAGAAAGATAAACATAATACACAAATTACATATTACATATTCGAATGCCTATGAAATTAAAAGAAGGTGGCAAAATAATTCTCTACGCGCGTTTCGGCGACCAGCGCCTTCTTCTGGAGCAGCCACGAAAATATCTAAAAGAAGAAGGGTAAATTTACAAAAAGGAAAATTACATACATAAAATTACTATTTTTACAATCTTAAAAAACGATTTATAGATTTTCTTGTAGCCTAGAATTAAACCTTATTTGCAAATAGTATTCGTGTAGCAATACATCAACACTATAAATTTCATTTCCTTGCGATACTAGCTTTCCAGGAGATGGAAGGGCATATAAAAGAATTGAAAAAGGAGATATAGGGACCTTTTAATAGAAAGGGAACAGCGAATAAATTCATACGGCCATGTAAATCTTGGAGGACCCTTATTAAATTTATCAGTGGCCTAGTTTCTCCTTTTATAGTGACTATTAATAAAGTCTCATACTTACAAGAGAAGTTGGTTATATTGATGTATAGGATATACTTTGCTTTTCTTGATTTCTGTAGTAAGCGATTCAAACCAGTCAGATTACTGGAGCTTGAAAAAGGATTTATGATTACAATTTACTCATGTGGTTTCAGAACATTTCCTAAGATCTTAATAAGAATTTAGATTCTTTTTCTGAGCACTTACATGATAAGAAAATTTGCAATATGTATGGCTTCAGTGACGATATCTAGTATTCATCAAACGTTAGTATTTTATCTTCAACAGGTGGATGGAAAATTCAAGAGATAGAAACACTTTATATACAGATCTTGAGTTATAGACTAGGATCTCAGAGTACCTATACTTTTAGTTACTACCTAAGGTGTCCTGAATAGGCTCTTAGATCATCTCTCCGCTGATTAGAGCTGGTCAGTCTCAAGTTATAAGATTTCTATTCCCAGACAATAGAAGTGACAACTACAGTTTTTGGGAGATTATAGGAATCCCTTTTGAAAGGTATAGTTGAAAATAATAACCATCATTTGCTACAATTGGTATAATGTTCTCTTTCTGATCAAATGCAAGAGCATTTCTACGTTCATTACATCAAGGTCATGAATGCAGATATACTACAGAACTATCTTTGTAACCGATTTTATAGTAATATTGTGTTGTTTTTTATTTAAACACTGATGGATCACCTGATTAATTAGAAAGATATGGATTCGTCCCGCCGTCCGGAACCTTTAAGTCGCTTAAGCCAAGGATGGGCTTAGAAATTCAATATAGATACGAGGGGAAAGAAGGGAAGGGAGAAGGACGTGCAGCCTGCGTAATCCTCCTGATGTGGGGATCTTATTGGCAGTAGCCTCCTGTATATTAAGATAGAATATTTTAAACTTTTATAGTAAAAGCTCCATGTTTTGGCACTTCTAAGTAATATTATATAAATGAGCAAGACTATAGAAACTTATACATTTTGATTATTTGTTTTTACCTTTTTTAGATTATTTCCAGAATGATTGGTGGTACAAGGTTAAGTTACTTACAGAATGGTTGATGGCGCAAGGTTAAAATAACTCCCTGTCTGGAGGGTAGGAAAAGAGAGAGACAAAAAGGGGCAAGTGAAATAAGCGATAAGTGCACCTAAAGTTGAAAAATCTTACTAAATAGTAAGATATTCTTACCCAATATAGATTAACAGGGCTCTCGATTTCCGGCGGCGGGACACAGCGTTTCTGCAGTCGTGTAGCGATGGAAGATGTTTGAGTGTGCTGTGAGTCGCGTTTATATAGTGTGGTTAATTGAATAAAGAGAATCAGGTGTGGCCCTGTAGAGAGAGAGAGAGGACTCTCTCCTGCAAGGAAATAAAAACAGGACTATGTTGCAAACAGGAAACCTAAAGCAGATACTTCCTGTAAGGGCAGAACCGGTGCTGTTAGGGGGCGGGGATTGCTGCAAGTTGACAGCACATAGGAAATGAGATGGAAGAAAGACTCGTTATGTGTGGAATAAGGAGGGGAATAGAGAGGGGGATTTCTAGTCCCTTTGTACGAATGACGTTTGCAATTATTTTTCTACATGAATATTAGTCTTTAAATTCAAATATTAAAATTGCACTTGATAATTAAAATATGGAAAAAAATATATATATATATATAAAAAGGATAATTCAGTGAGGCTAATTTATGTATTTTAAGGCAACCTAACATATAGCATATTCCCATGGAATTTCGCTATTCATCCCCTTGCGGAATGTATTAAAGACAAAAATCCCAAAAACTTCCCTTTTCTTTCTAATGGCTAATCCACCATTAGTGTCAGAGATGTGAATTTTTTCCAAAATTCGCCATTTGAAGTCTTCAGCACTGTGTCCCTTGTCCAGAAAGTGTTTTACCATTGGGGCTGCAAGTTTTTTGGTTCTAATCGCAGAGCGATGTTCATTGAGGCGTGTCTGGATCATACGAGAAGTTTCTCCTATGTACCCCAAGAGGCAGGGACATTGTATAAAATAGACCACATTGGAGGATCTACAGTTCCACATTTCTTTGGCACTTGTTCTATGTCTCTCTCTCTCTCTCTCTACAGGGCCACACCTGATTCTCTTTATTCAATTAACCACACTATATAAACGCGACTCACAGCACACTCAAACATCTTCCATCGCTACACGACTGCAGAAACGCTGTGTCCTGCCGCCGGAAATCGAGAGCCCTGTTAATCTATATTGGGTAAGAATATCTTACTATTTAGTAAGATTTTTCAACTTCAGGTGCACTTATCGCTTATTTCACTTGCCCCTTTTTGTGTCTCTCTTTTCCTACCCTCCAGACAGGGAGTTATTTTAACCTTGCGCCATCAACCATTCTGGAAGTAACTTAACCTTGTACCACCAATCATTCTGGAAATAATCTAAAAAAGGTAAAACAAATAATCAAAATGTATAAGTTTATATAGTCTTGCTCATTTAAATAATATTACTTAGAAGTGCCAAAACATGGAGCTCTTACTATAAAAGTTTAAAATATTCTATCTTAATATACAGGAGGCTACTGCCAATAAGATCCCCACATCAGGAGGATTACGCAGGCTGCACGTCCTTCTCCCTTCCCTTCTTTCCCCTCGTATCTATATTGAATTTCTAAGCCCATCCTTGGCTTAAGCGACTTAAAGGTTCCGGACGGCGGGACGAATCCATATCTTTCTAATTAATCAGGTAATCCATCAGTGTTTAAATAAAAAACAACACGATATTACTATAAAATCGGTTACAAAGATAGTTCTGTAGTATATCTGCATTCATGACCTTGATGTAATGAACGTAGAAATGCTCTTGCATTTGATCAGAAAGAGAACATTATACCAATTGTAGCAAATGATGGTTATTATTTTCAACTACACCTTTCAAAAGGGATTCCTATAATCTCCAAAAAACTGTAGTTGTCACTTCTATTGTCTGGGAATAGAAATCTTATAACTTGAGACTGACCAGCTCTAATCAGCGGAGAGATGATCTAAGAGCCTATTCAGGACACCTTAGGTAATAACTAAAAGTATAGGTACTCTGAGATCCTAGTCTATAACTCAAGATCTGTATATAAAGTGTTTCTATCTCTTGAATTTTCCAGCCACCTGTTGAAGATAAAATACTAACGTTTGATGAATACTAGATATCGTCACTGAAGCCATACATATTGCAAATGTTCTTATCATGTAAGTGCTCAGAAAAAGAATCTAAATTCTTATTAAGATCTTAGGAAATGTTCTGAAACCACATGAGTACATTTTAATCATAAATCCTTTTTCAAGCTCCAGTAATCTGACTGGTTTGAATCGCTTACTACAGAAATCAAGAAAAGCAAAGTATATCCTATACATCAATATAACCAACTTCTCTTGTAAGTATGAGACTTTATTAATAGTCACTATAAAAGGAGAAACTAGGCCACTGATAAATTCAATAAGGGTCCTCCAAGATTTACATGGCCGTATGAATTTATTCGCTGTTCCCTTTCTATTAAAAGGTCCCTATATCTCCTTTTTCAATTCTTTTATATGCCCTTCCATCTCCTGGAAAGCTAGTATCGCAAGGAAATGAAATTTATAGTGTTGATGTATTGCTACACGAATACTATTTGCAAATAAGGTTTAATTCTAGGCTACAAGAAAATCTGTAAATCGTTTTTTAAGATTGTAAAAATAGTAATTTTATGTATGTAATTTTCCTTTTTGTAAATTTACCCTCCTTCTTTTAGATATTTTCGTGGCTGCTCCAGAAGAAGGCGCTGGTCGCCGAAACGCGCGTAGAGAATTATTTTGCCACCTTCTTTTAATTTCATAGGTATTCGAATATGTAATATGTAATTTGTGTATTATGTTTATCTTTCTTTGTGGAAACTATATTTTTTATTGTGCATTTTAATTTTAAAATATTGTACTGTGTCAATTTTTTAATTGTCAATAAATTGTCGAAACCAAGAAGTATTGTTGTAGCCTAGTTTCCTTATAAAAATTAACATTGATTTATTTCGTTATGGTTGCCTAGATTGCTACATATCAATTGCTTACTCTTTCCCTGGTCTAGGAACCTTATTCTTTTGTACCCAGGGGGTCCTTGTTAAATACACGCGAATTAGATATTATATTTACATTTTGCGTGTTAGTTACTAATATATTTAAAAATGCAGTTACTTAGATATTATTTACGGTATACAGACATAATATCGACCACAAACATATCGAGGTAGCTAAATATCGAGTTTAAAATATTGAGTAGACAGAAAATAGATAAGACAGAATATAGACTACAAAAATATCAAATAGATTGACAATAATATCGAATCAAAAATATAGAATGGACAGAATATCGAATGGACAGAATATAGACAACAAAAATATCGAGGGACAGAATATAGACAACAAAAATATCGAATTTTAGGTAAGTAAGTAAGTAAATTTGAGTTATTTAATTTTTGCGTAATATAAATCTGGAGCAGGTTGTGGGTTTATAGGGGAATAGGGTGGGAAGTAATTTAATTATAATTAATTAAATATTTTAATTTATTGGTATTTATATACCATTAATTGTTAATTAATTTGTAATTGGCAATTAATTAAAATATAATTGGTAATTAATGTTTATTAATTGGTAATTATGTTAATTATATTCATTTATTTTCTGGAGCGGGTTGTGGGTTTATAGGGGAATAGGGTGGGAAGTAATTTAATAATAATTAATTAAATATTTTAATGTATTTATTGGAATTTATTTAAAAATAATTGTTAATTAATTTTTAATTGGTAATTAATTCAATAATAATTGGTAATTAAATGTTTTAATTAATTAATTGATAATTATGTTAATTTTATTTATTTATTTACTAGAATGGGTTGTGCGTTTATAGGGGAATAGGGTGGGAAGTAATTTAATTATAATTAACCGGAGCCGGAGCCAGAAGCAGGCAGAGAAGCAGAGCAGGAGCGGGAGCGGGGACGCTGAAGAAACCGCTTTGCTCCAAAAAACGCCTCAACTGCTCCAGCCGTTCACACGCTGAATTCCCCGCATTGGGGCTCGCACCGGCTCGACAACAGCCGCTAGCTGTGCCCCAAAGCTGCAAGGGTTACAGCAACGCGGCGGGAGCCGAGATTAGTGCTACCAACGCGGCTGAAGCCGCATCTGCGGCGGCGTACAGCAGAGACAGTAGCGGCTGCAGTAGAGAGGAGCCACAAGCCACGAGGGGCCGCGGGGGACGCCATCCAGGGGGGCAGTGAGCCTCAAGCCAGCGGCAGTGGCGGCGGCTGAGGAGCCACGAGTCACGGGAGACGCCATCCAGGCCGTGAGCCTTAAACCTGCGCTAGCGGCGGCGGCGGTGGTAGAAGAGCCGCAAGCCACAAAGCGATATAAGTTACGGGCATAAGTCAGGGGCATAAGCATAAGCCCTAAGCCCTATCCTCCAATATCCCCAGTAGCACGACGCCCAAAGGAGGAACTAGGAGATACTAGAATACTAGGAAGAACTGTCCCCGCGTCCTGTCCCTTTCTTTGTAAGCCCATCTTTTTTATTTGGGGAGAGAGCAGAGAGCAGAACGCCAAACACCAAATGCGAGCAGTAAGCAGCAAGCCGCCACGCTACGCCAAGCCACGAGTCCAGAGTCCAGCGTCCAGAAATGGGTCAGCGGAGAGCTGCGGGATAGCTAACCCCGCTTGACCCCGCTTGTCCCAGCAGTAGCAGCAGAACAACAAGGAGCCACTGGAGCATGGAACCATAGCGAGACGCGGGAGCCGGGAGCTGGCGCGATCCTGCTACAGGCAGTAAGTTACTTGCAACGTAATATTTTGTTTCGTTCCTTGAGCTGCAATTTTGAGACTGCAATTTGAGACTGGGGGGGGGCGGCGAGATTGGCTGGGAGCTCAGCCTGAGAGAGGAGCCCAGTAACTTGCTATCTGGGGCTGGGCGGAGCAGAGCACGAGCACGTAGCACTACATCCTCCATTCCCACCCACATAAACTCGCGCATAAGTCCACCACATCACCCGGCTCACCTGATTTGACTATCCAGATTTTTGCCCACAGGCCCCTATCCGTCATCCCCCGACGGCTGCTGTTCGCAGTGCCCGATCCATTGCCATTTGCCTTGCTTTGCCTCAGTTCTGAGGTTTGGCCAGTCTCGGCAATTGCATGTTGGTCACTTACGTAGCTAGCAGATAAGCAGGGGGGCTGTGTTGGTCCTTGTGGGTTCCTGGAAGAGCTCGAAACGCGGGTGTGCATCACTTGTTGGAGATCTGAGGTGCGGCGTGTAGAGAGGTGTGGAGGTTGAAGAAAGACACCGGTCTAGCCCAACCAGTTTAATCACCTTTAAGTGTCTGTGGATATGAGATTTGGCCATCAACGTGGGACTCTACCCAAACAGAAAAAAGACTAAAGCGGGAGGAGAATAAGGACGTTATTACTCTACCCAAGCAGAGTCGCGAACATGTAAATGAAGTCTGTCCCAGAGCTTGCGCTCCGTTAAGGGACGCAACCGAGTATGAAACTGAATTGGCAGAGGCAGTAACATCGGCCTTAAGAAAGGAACATCCAAATGGCCAAGTCCAACTGGTGGTAGCCCCTACTATCTCAGGTCAAGACAACAAGGTTGTGCCACATGTCATTCATGCTATTCAGCCATCCATTAAGAGTCTTTTTTCTCAATTATCAACAAAAGCAGACACAAAATCATCAAAGAAAATATAATAATAACTGTGGGTATGATGATGCCTGTGAAATGTTTCCTTCATCCTCAGTTCCATGGGGTACAAAGGGAGCTAACCCATGTGTATTATCAGAGGCCTCCTTAGAAATAGATGAATCGAAGGAGGTCGTAGTCAGCCACAACAAGACTGAAAAGGTAGAAAATGTTTAAAATGATAAAAAAGCTGGGATATCATCAGAGTTTAAACTTTCCTCTCAGTCTTCGGGTCAGATTGGGACAAAAGCACTATCTCATAAAGCCCAAATTCACTTGCACAACTTGCACGACTCTGTATTATGTTGTACGGAGTCCATCGGGGTCGGTAGCAGCCTGGCCCCATTCAGTACTCAGATAGCTGGAAGCCAAATGGAGCAAGGTTCAGTATCGATATCTCCTCCGGTCTAGAACAGAATTCAAGTGATGAGGCTTTTGTATTGGATCATATTGCCAAAGATATGGCGTTACTAACTATCGACCTAGTATCTAGCCCAAAGGGTCATCTTGAGAATGATGGCAATGTAAGACCTCTCAAACTGGATCAATCAAGTATAACCTTGGAGAATAGTTTTTACTTGAATAAATCACTATTGGTTCCAGGCGTAGTTAATGGTGAAAAGGACCATTGTGCAATTGAACGAAAAAAATCCATTAACTCAGACTCAAACAATCGGATGAATCCACTGGATTTTTCTTTGCTAAAAAAATTTGATGGGAATTTTCAACCAAGATCAGAGCAAAGAGAAAATAAAACTGGTCGTGAATGTGACTTGTGGGCCAATCTTCTGCACACTATGGACTCAATTACTAATGCCCTAAATTTTCATTCAGACAAATTAGATATGCAGGTTGATATTTTAAGTACATTAGCAACACATGTAGTTGGAATAGATGAAAAGTTGCACCATTTATTGATTTGATTACTAAGGTACAAAAGGACAATGAAGGCCAATTAATAACTTGTACCTGTGCTTAACTGATTGATAAAATATCAGATCTACCGGCAATTGTTAGCTCTATGGTACAGGAGGTAAAATTGTTATCTGTCAGAAAGGTTCAAGGTATCAAAGAGGGTACTAATTGTTTAGGCAGACAAACTACTACCAAAGACCTGATGGATGGCGGGGGGACTATCGCAGATAAAACAGGTTTCACATATGAAGACAGAAACAATTCGGTTAACGATAATAAAATAAACAAGTCTCTACTGTTGCATGAAGAAACGATAAGTAAAGGCGTGGAGACAAATAAATCGTTAATTGATATCTCAAAAAAACCTCAAGATATACTGCCATCAGAAATTAGTCAAGTTCTGAGCGCAAAACATAATCCTAGGATCTTATCTAAAAGGGCAAGAAAAAGATTGAGGAAGAATCATAATAAAATCCCTTTGGGAACAAAACTTATTAGAGATGAAGTAACCACAAATCATATAAATATCAAAGATTCCTCAAGAGTGGAAGATACTGTAAACCCTAACAAAGAATCTGGAAAAAAGCCCTATTTCTAATTTTTAAGCGTGTAAAAATAAACCTGAACCCAAACTAAGGGATGCACAAAAAGTTAACCACTTAACACAGGGTGAGGCCCTTTTTAAGGCGTGTCCCGAGGCTGCTCAAAAAAGGGATCCCATGTCTGATCATCTATGTGGTGAATCGGTGGAACAACTTGGAGTGCAAACCACCCCAAATGGGGAAACTGTAAATTTTATAAATCCACATGTTTCAAAAACAAAACCCTACGCTGCTTCCTCCTGCACTCTAGCACAAAAATCCATCGAGTTGCCTGCCTCACGTCAACAGGTAGAGCTTGCATTAGACCATGTTGTTGTGAGGAAGGCACCAGTTGTTTCTATAGATAAGGATGAAGCAGAAACCTCAGTAGGACAAACTGATAAGAGGAAAGTAGTCTTCTGCCCTCAGTACATCACGAGAGGATCTCATGATGTTCTGAATCGTGGCAATATCTTAAAGTTATTCACTGCAATCCCAGATCTGATAGACATAACATCGGAAGACCTGGAACTTGTGGAGTTTAACATTGACCGTACTATTGAAACAACCGTGACTACTTGGCGCATTGAGGATACTGTCAGTAAAATAAGTTTGGACCATTTGTAAAACTCAAAACCCAACTCTGTTGATTCCCGTTAAATCACCTAGTAGTAAGATACAAGCAAAGGGTATACAAAAACAGCTCATGGTTCACCTGTTAGAGTACTGAAAGGTGCCTCTGGTTCATCAACTGAGGTGAATATGTTGGGGGGCATTAAGATCAAGAGCTGTCAGTCAGGACCATGAGTTTGTGTTGAACTACGGTCCACACCCAACCCAATTGAGTATTGGAGTTGGCCTTCTTCAATACTATCAAAGGCTAACTCTGCAAAGATGGACTGAAGCCGATCTTCCTCTGAAAAAACACTTAAATCTCTAAAGTTTTGTTCTTGGAACGTAAACGGTCTTAAAACACTTCTTGAGGATCCGAGTGTAATGAGTTTTTTTAACTCCTTTGATATCTTAATATTGCAGGAGACCTGGCAAATGTGTAGTGAAGCTATCATTGGTTATTACAAATATCTGAATGTGGCAACTCGTGAGGCCTCTATAGGTCGTCCTAGTGGAGGTCTCTCCATATATGTTTCCTTAAATCTTGATGTAAAACACTTTGAGATAGACCTCCAAGTAAAATAGATTTTGTGTGTTAAACTCATTGCCAAACAATCAATTATTTTCTAAATGTCTATTTGAGTTCAAAGAAAAAGATAAGGTCCTCACAACTCGATCTATTATGGGAAATGGTGAAAATGTTATATTATGACCATTTGGACTCGATGATCATTATAACTGGGGATTTCAATATGCACCTTCTCTCATATAAAAAAGGAATGGTACCATCATCCATCCTATCAGAATGGTCTAATTGTGAGTTCATAAAATATAACTTAAATATTCTCAAAGATGCTGATAATACTTCTACATTTAGTAAAAGTGTTAGTCCTTCGATAATTGATTACAGCATTATTTCGGAAAAACTTGTGAAGGCAGTCCAAAGTTATCCAGTTGTACCAAGGATCGAGAGTGACCACAACCCTCACGTTATTACCCTTGCTTTTGCGTTCGATTATCTGCCCTAGTCAAGAATAATTAAAACAGCATCTTCCGCTTTTAATCTAAAAAAGCTCATATGGAATGATAAAATTAAAAAGGATATCTTAGAATTTCTAGCTGGCCTAATTGTTGATTTGCAAGATGCGATATCCGAGGGCAAAAATCCGGTAGATCTTTGGCCTTGTTTATGTACTGCGCTTTTGTCAAGTTTTTCTAATTTAAACTCTACAGGTGGTAAGATGTTAACTCAAAGGAACCCAGGATGGTTTTCCCTTCAAGTAAAAAATCTTAAAAGAAAACTCAATAAAACCATAAGATCGCTATATAGGAAAGCGAATGGGTCCACTTGTCCTGTGGTAGCTCAACAAATCAGACAATTAAAAAAGATTTACAGGAATGAAATTTGGAAGTCCAAACAAGCTCATTATGAAACAATTTGGTTCAAATTACATCATGCCTGCAAATCGAAAGACCCTAGGCTCTTCTGGAGTTTAATTAATAATTTAGAAAATGGAAACAATAGAAGCAACAGTGCATATATTGATGAATCAACTTGGGAGTCCAGAGATTACCGAAATATCTGGGCAAGTTCCGACAAATACCTCGGCTATTGAGCCATGGACAGTTGACAAAGTAAAAAAAGTGGTACATAGGATTCGATCAAATGGTGCGCCTGGGCCCAACGGAATGCCAAATGCCATATTTAAAGCTACCTTGAAGGATTAGCAAGAGGTTCTTACCCTCCTGTTTAATGATGTACTTAGAACCAGTAAAATTCCAGATTGTTGGCAGGGTAGTATTGTTCAACGAATTTACAAAAGCGGCCCTCAAGATAATCCAGCAAACTATAGATTAATAGCTCTAACAGATGTTGATGCTAAAATTTTCGCAACCTGCCTGTTAGAGGAATTGGAATTATGGGCCTCAAAAGAAAAACTGACACCAAATTTACAAACCGGCTTCAGAAAGGGAGAATCAACCTACTCAAATTTAGTTTTATTAACACTATTAGGCGAAAGAGCTAAAATTAGGAAACAAAATCTGTATATATGTTTTATTGATTTAAAAGCAGCCTTCGACTCTGTGCCCTGTGACATATTATGGTCAAAATTAGATGATTGGGGAATATCCGACGCACTTTTAAAAATGATTAAACTGCTATATTCGGATATTTGGGTCCAGATTAAAGTAGGCGACGGTAGACATACAATCCGACGCCTGGAAACAAACATCGACTTGAAACAAGGTTGTGTTTTGGCCCCTTGCCTTTTTAATATTTTTATGTCTGATCTCCCTGCCCATTTTAAAGATGTCAATGCTCATTCCCCTTTTGTGATGGGCCAAGAAATAAAATATTTACAATACGCTGACGACACTATTTTATTAAGTCAGACAGTTATTGGCCTTAAAAGATTAATAGACTCTTTTGACGTTTATGTTAAAAGGAATGGTCTAAAAATAAATATTAAAAAAACAAAAATAATGACCATGGGAAAAGGTAAACTAGGTGTTAAAGAATGGAATATTAACGGTATGGTTGTTGACTGTGTAAAAACTTATAAATATTTGGGTATTACATTTGATCACAATTTATCTTTCAGGAAACATTTTAACAACCTAGAAGCTAAAGGCTCATCTCTTACATTTGCCTTTAGAAAATTGAGGGATAAGTTACTATGCCAAAATCATGACCATTTGATGAAGGCCATGAAAGTGAAGTTAATTCCTTCATTGGACTATGGGTCTGTTATTATTCGGGGCAAAGATGTGAAACTTTTAGATGATATTGAAATAAGATTATATAAATCGGTCTTTAGAATCCCCAAAAACATTAGTCGAGCGAATGTTAGACTGGAATTTGGATTGAAGAATCAGGGTCTCGTTAGACAATCTACATTTTTAAAATCCTTATTGTTATTATCCAGATCGGAGGAAGGCTCGTTGACCAACCTTTTTTGGCTTGAGATTCAAAGAGGGGCCTTTTCGAGAAGCTGGCGATCTTATTTAAATGAATGTTTGCATGCCTTTGATTGCCCGAACTCAGAGGATGAAACAAGGTGTAAAACGCTTTTTAAAACAACGATCAATCAATCAGCAGCCCTTTTGTTTTGTATAACAGACAAAGACGATTTAAGGGGGAAAAAACATCTTTGGAAAATAGCAAACTCTTTTACTAATCTGTATCCCCAGCCTTACCTGCAATTTTATTTAAAACCTTATATCAAAAATAAATTTATGCTGTTACGTTTTGGGAGATACCCAACCAAAGATGGAATCCCAAAATGGGAAAAAATTGGCCCTCTAATGTCTGTAGATTATGTGGTAAGAATGAAGAAACTTGTAACTTTGTGCCCAAAACTGCTTGTTGAACGAAAGATGTTCTTAAAACCGCTTTTTAAGGAAATGGGAGTAAGAACGCGCAGAACTGCAATCATTGTATGTCTAAGAGGTATTACAGCTAGATCAGTTCATCAGTTTGTCAAGTATATCCTTATAGTGGAAACAAAATTATGTAAGGAAGATACTGCAACCGATGAAATCCATGTAATGAATGCTATCTAAAATGTCAATGACTCTACAATAGTAAATGTTTTTAGGGATCACGGGGAAATTTTATAGAATTTTTTAAATGTAATTGTTATAAATGTATCACCTCATTTTATAGATAATATTTGCTGCTAGCATATGATTTTTCTTTTAATTTGTTGCCACAAAGTACATCAAATCAGTTTGGGAGATATTATATTCATTTTATTCTAAGTTTAAAATGGTTTTATCAGGATTCTTTGCTTCCCATCCAAAGTATTTGATATGGAACTAGAGCGCACATTGCACTTTATTTAACTTTTGCTGCTAAATTGTTCATTGTCAACTCGTTGCACTTTACTTCACTTCTGCTGCTAAATTGTTCATTGTCAATTCGTACTAGTACAGTTGAATTAAGTATGTATATGAGCGTTGGCTAGTCTCTTTTCTACACTGGTTCTGTGTTTTTATCGTTTTTCTTAAATCAGGTTGTAAACTGAATTTGCTCTTTGCTGTTTGTAATGGTTTTAATTAATCAACAAATAAACTTTACTTAACTTAATTAAATATTTTAAATTATTTATTGCTACTTATTTACAATTAATTGTTATTTAATTTTTTAATTGGGATTTAATTAATATATAATTGGTAATTAATTGTTATTAATTGATAAATCTGTTAATTTTATTTATTTAATTTTTGTAGTGGGTTGTGGGTTTATAGGGGAACTGGGTTTGAAGTTATTTAATTGTAATTAATTAAAAATTTAAATATATAAATTGGTATTTATTTTTAATTAATTGTTAATTATTTTTAATTTTTTTAATAATGTATTGTTATTGGTAAATATTTTGTATTAATAGGTCATTATTTTTCAGTAATTAAATTACTTTTATTATTTTTAATTGAATAATTGTTATAATATCTTAGATTGGGAATTCATTGTAAATATTTTGTAATTGGTATTAATATTTAATTTCTTTTTAATTATGTATGAAGTATTTACTTTCCCTACTGTTGCTCTATTTGGAGTGGGAATAGTATTTTTTACCTTCCTGCTATCCAACGCTTTCCCTATTGTTGCACTCACTGGAGTGGGAATAGTATTTTTTTCCCCTACGCTATCCAACGCTTTCCCTACTGTTGAGTGGGAATAATCATTTTTACCTGTACGCTATCCAACGCTTACCTTACTGTTGCAATCTCTGGAGTGGGAATAGTAATTTTTACCCCTACGCTATCTGACGCTTTCCCTACTGTTGCACTCTCTGGAGTGGGAATAATAATTTGTACCTCTACGCTACCCAACGCTTTTCCTACTGTTGCACTCTTTGGAGTGGGAATAGTAATTTTTACCTTCCCGGTATCCAATGCTTTCTCTACTGTTGCACTCACTGGAGTTGGAATAGTAATTTTTACCCCTACGCTATCCAACGCTTTCCCTACTGTTGCACTTTCTGGAGAGATTATAGACATTTTAACCCTCCCGCTATCCAACACTTTCCCTACAGTTGCACTCACTGGAGTGGGAATAGTCATTTTCACCCTAAGCTTTCCCTACTGCTTTCCCTACTGTTGCACTCATTGGAGTGGGAATAGTCATTTTTACCCCTACTCTATCCAACGCTTTCCCCACTGTTGCACTCTCTGGAGTGGGAATAGTAATTTTTACCCCTACGCTATCCAACGCTTTCCTTACTGTTGCACTCACTGGAGAGGGAATAGTAATTTTTACCCCTACGCTATCCAATGCTTTCTGGGGATGGGGGTCAGTAGACGAGGGTGCCTCTGAGGGTGGAGTTAGGGCCTGTGTGGATCTGGAAGTGCATGTGTTTGAGGGTGCTGAGAGTGTCGTCTGCGCTAGTCGAGACCCTGATGCTGTTCTTTTAACAATGGCGATTCCTCCTCCGACTACGTTGTTGCGGTCTCTGTGGGTGATCTTGTAGCCGTCTGGGATGGCTATGGTGATATTGGGTGCAGAGGAGTCGTTCAACCAGGTCTCTGTCAGGAAGGTGACGTCCGGGTATGTTGTGTCGAGCAAGTCCCAGAGCTCAATGGCCTGTTTGCGTGCGGAGCGGGTGTTCAGTAGGATGCATCGGAGGTGGTTGGGGTCTTTCTTAGCAGGTGGTTTGTCGGCTTGAGGCTGATGTAGCTGCAGTTCTGGCAGGTGAAGGGACCCTGTGTGCATTTTAGGGCGGCCTTGAAGCAGGTGTTTGTCCGTCCAGAGTTGAGGGCGTGCAGAGTGCTGGCGTCATAGTGGCAGCGGTTGTCTTGGTGGGTTCGGGGGCCAGGGGTTCTGGCGCTGGGCGCGGGGCGGGCTCAGACAGGCTTGCCTAAGGCGCGCCTTTGGCGTGCCCGCTGCATGCGTCCACTGCGCGGCCGGGCAATGGCCGGCCTATATGGGGAGGTGGGATGGAGGAGCAGCTGGGAGGTGGGGGCAGCAAATGGGCAGTCAGGGGGCCGGGCCGCAGGGTACACAGTGGCAGGGACAGCGAGGGATGATGAAGGGAACAGAAGGCAAACAGGCACAAAAAATAAGGGAATACGAGTGTCACTGAAGCCAAGAGGGCACAAAAATACAGGGAAAAAACAAGTGGCATAGAAGGCAAAAAGGGCACAAGAATACAGGGGCAGCTGAGAAACAGAAGGCACAAAAGGCCAAAGAGGCACGGGGCAGCGAGGGGAACAGAAGGGAAAACAGGGCTGAGAGACATGGGGCAGCAAAGGGTACAGAAGGAAAAAACGGGCAGAGACACAGGGGCTGCGAGGGGTACAGAAGGAAAAACCAGGCTGAGAGACACGGGCACAGCGAGGGGAACAGAGGGAGGAAAACAGGCATGGACCACAAACAGGCAGCGTGAGAAGACAGAACAATAGCATTCACAGACACAACAATGAAATACAGGTAATGCAATAAAACAATAAAGCGGAAGATGAACAAACCTACGGCCTACCACTGGCAACCAGGGATGAGGCGCAGGTGGTAGCCTGCGGGTGGTGGAGGCCCCGAACTTCCTCAGCAGCGGCAGCTGGGGCTAAGGCAGGATACACAGGTGGTGCTGTGCGGAGGGGGAGCGACCTACCTGGTGGGGTCAAGGGTCGCTCTCCTCACTGTGCAGCGGCCGGCCTATATGGGGAGGTGGGAGGGAGGAGCAGCTGGGAGGCGGGAGCAGTGAATGGGCAGTGGACAGTCAGGGGGGCAGGGCCGCAGGGGACGCAGCAGCAGGGGCGGTGAGGGATGATGAAGGGAACAGAAGGCAAAAGGGCAAAAAAAAAACTAGGGAAAACTAGTGGCACAGAGGCAGGAATGGCACACAATCAAGGGAAAACGAGTGTCACAGAAGGCAAGAGGGCACAGAAATACAGGGAAAAAACAAGTGTCACAGAAGGCAAGAGGGCACAGAAATACAGGAAAAACTAAAGTTACAGAAGGCAAGAGGGCACAGAAATACAGGGAAAAAACAAGTGGCACAGAAGGCAAGAAGGGCACAGAAATACAGGAAAAACGAGTGTCACAGAAGGCAAGAGGGCACAGAAATTCAGGGAAAAAATGAGTGGCACAGAAGGCAAAAAGGGCACAGAAATACAGGAAAAACGAGTGTCACAGAAGGCAAGAGGGCACAGAAATTCAGGGAAAAAATGAGTGGCACAGACGGCAAAAAGGGCACAGAAATACAGGAAAAACAAGTGTCACAGAAGGCAAGAGGGCACATAAATACAGGGGAAAAATGAGTGGCACAGAAGGCAAAAAGGGCACAGAAATACAGGAAAAACAAGTGTCACAGAAGGCAAGAGGGCCCAGAAATACAGGGGCAGTTGAGAACAGAAGGCAAAAACGGGCAGAGAGGCACGGGGGCAGCGCTGGGACAGAAGGGAAAACCAGGCTGAGCGACACGTTGGCAGCAAGGGGTACAGAAGGAAAAACCGGGGAGACCCACGGGGGCAGTGAGGGGTACAGAAGGAAAAACAGGCTGAGAGACCCAGGGACAATGAGGGGAACAGAGGGAGGAAAACAGGCACGGACCACGAACAGGCAGTGGGGGAAGACAGAACAACAGCAGTCACAGACACAACAATGAAATACAGGTAATACAATAAAACAATAAAGCGGAAGATGTACTGCCACTCCTTTCATCATTATGAGCCCCACTCTGAGCAGAAGCAAAGGCTCACATCGTCAGAAGGACTGAGAGGCTGACAGAGTGTCCCTCTGAGTCTGCACCCCGCCCAGGTAGTAATCAACCTTACCTGGGGGAGCGGCCCCACTCTCCTCTCCTCTTTCCTTGAACTGGGACTTCTGTGCAGAACTCTCTCAACGGGCCTCAGCGGCTCAGTCTGGCAGCTCAGCTCTCCCGGGGCTGCCTGTCCAGGCTGCGACTGTTAGAAAGGTCTCCGGTGGCCACAGGGCACACATAACACAAGCCCCAGAGATTACTTTTACTCTGGGTGCACGTTCACCACCGCACCCTTGGGTCTCTCCTGGCACGAAGCCACACACATAATGCTGATGGGACTTCACGTCAACTCTGAGTGCCGCTCACCAGGCACTCCGTCTTGCGGTCTCAGTTGGCACCAAGACACTCACACCGTGCTGCATAACCTCACTTTCTTCTGGTGCACACGATGATCAGCCGATCACCTCCACAATCCCAGGTTGCAGCCAAAGCACGCAATCTGCTTCACTGGTACTTACTCCAACCCCGATGCCCCTATATCCAGGTGCTCTTCACCAAAGTCTTCGGCCGCACCTCACCACGCTCACCTTGTCCGAGCCTCACTTCTCCTCCAGTGCACTCGATTACCAGGCGCTCTTCACCAAAGCCTTCGATGCACCCCGACATGCACCCTGCGCATCCGAGACTCACTCCACCTCCGATGCACACGTTGGTCAGGCGCTCCTCACCACCACCTCCTGTGCACTACGATATGCACCCTGCATTTCCGAGACTCACTCCACCTTCGATGCACACGCCGACCAGACGCTCCTCACCAGCACCTGCAGTGAACCACTACACTCACCCTGCAAATCTGTGCCTCACTCCAGCTTCGGTGCACACATCAGCCAGGCGCTCTTCACTAATGCCTCCTTTGCACCACAACCAGCACCAAGCGTGTCTGAGTCTCACTTCTCCTCCGTGTGTCCAAGGTCACAGGGCACACCTTCCGAGGGTCTCAAGCTGCCACAACACACGCCCACCGCATCGAGGCAGCTCACCTTAGGCCTTTGGGTTACAAGAATCAGCACAAAGCACAGTCTTCATCAAGCATGGAGACCCAGAGCCTCTAAGCACAGTCCCAACAGCCTCTTCCTTGGTTAGAACAGCAAACTGCAGACTAGCCCCAGATCACAAAGCAAGGATTGGTCTTTCAACAGCAGTCTCTTCAGTTGCTCCTTCCTTAGCAGAGGTTCCTCTTGACCACGAAATGGGTCCAAGCCTTTTTAGTCTCAATCCATTTCTGTTTCATTCCAACGTTCAGGGGTTTCAGCTCTCGTAGTTATACCCCTTAATGTCTTTGAAGTTTGTTGTGCTCAATGGGCCCCTGACCCCTCCCTAAATCTTTCTGGGTGTCTGCATCCCAGTGTCACCTTTCTCCCTTTGATACTTGGGGGTCTGGATACTTAATCACTCAGCAGGAGATGGCTCAATTGGTTTATAGCACCAGCCCAGGCCTTTTCACCTCCTGGGCTTCTTCTCTTCCTACTCTCCAGATGCAGGGCAGCCTGGTGCCATCTCAACCCCTCCCTGGGTCAAGACCTCTCTCAGCTCCTCTCACCTCTCAGATCCAGACAGCCAATCCACATTCAGCAGAGACACGCAGAAATGCTTAAAGCACAAAACTCAGCCACTTTCTCAAAGAATGGTTTCTGAACACACAGTGACAAAACCACTTTCACAGAAAGATGTGTTATGACACTGTGAGTTCCTACATACTAAACGTCACCACTCCATTATAAACTTATAGGAAACTCGGCTAACAAAACACACTACCCAGGCTCCCCCATTATGTCCTATGGGCAGAATGGCCTTTCACCAGTGAAAACGAAATGGAGTGTTTTTCACTGTCAGGACATAGCACACATCTCCGTATATGTCTGCCTTTTACTTACACTGTACCCTGCCATGGGGTTACCCGGGACCTACCATTGGGGTGCCTCATGTGTTTGCAAAAGGGAAAGTAAGGCCTGACAAGTGGTTGCACCTGACAGGACAACATGCTAACTGAGCAAACTGCGCACACACCCTACTCTGCAGGCCTGAGTTCCCTTCTCCGCTCACCTTTGCATTTCTAGCCCTGTAACACACAGTGCATGTCATTAGGGACTTTACTAGTAAGGCAAACATACCAATAATGGCCAACCAATTTACCATTACACTTTACACAGGGTACACTTGTACTTTGACACTGATCAGCAGTGGCAAAGTACCCAAAGCATCTAAATTGGCAACTCTATGTCAGGAGAGTGGTCTAGGGGGAAAGCAAAAAGTTTAGGGAACATTAGCCAAAAAAGCCAAGTCCTACACAAGGTATCTGCACATAAGGATGCAATGGCCTTCCCGGGCTACCTTTTGCCATGTGCAAGCCTGTGTTATCAAAGAGGGTTGGTCAGGCAGATTCAAAATCACAGACCTCTGAGACAATGCAAGTGCCCCATGTGTGTTAGCAGTCCTGACAGTGTGCCTGGAGAGTTAGTGTTAAGAGTGGCATGTAATTTCAAGGCCCTAACTTCAGCCCCCAAAAGAGTTGGAGGCATGTTAATGGGAACCACCTGGGAAGTGTTGTTGGTGTCACCACTGACAGTAGGCAGGCAAGAAATGATTTTAGGAATATGTGATGAATGGGTGAGAATAGACCCTGGCGTATCTCCCAATTTTTCCACCAGCCCTGTAACTTGGAGATTCGATTGGCCAAAGCTTCAGAGGCAGTGGAAACATGTAGATCCAACTTTAAAAAAGAATCCTGGAAGAAACTAAATTCAAGAGAATGTGCCATAGCAGGAACCAGAATAAAAATAACATGAAACAATACTCCTGTCGGACTTATATCTATTTATCTAGTGGCCAACACAAGGCTTAAATCGGGCTGTTCCACAAAAATCAAAAACCTTACCTGCAGCAACCACGGATTGGTAAATATCCGGTTGTTCCCACACATATTTTCCCATGCAGATTATTAGGTGAGATGAGAGAATGACTCTATAAGTCGTACAATATCCATCTTATATTTTTCTGTCACACTTTGCTAAAATGCACCTATGAAATGGATGTGACATGATTGGTGCATCCATCTGAAACATCAGCATAACACATAGGGGCATTATGTACAAGGAAATGGTGCAGTGCTGCAGCAAAACTTGCAGCGCTGTTCCATTTCCAAAACGTAGGGATGCGCCATATTTACAAGAATATGGCAAACCCTGGTGTTTTCCATAGCGCTGGCGCTAGAAATAGCTGCCTAGCGCCAACACAGACATCCTTGCATCATAGTGCTGCATTCTGCAGCACACATAGAAATAGAAAATTGCCTTTATGTTTTTGTGCATGAAGGAACACCTTCACGTACAAAAACAATTATTATGGGTGCTTAGCTCTTTCTATGTGTGCTGAAAAATGCAGCACACTTTGCAAAAGCAAGAACAAGGAGGAATAAAAGTATTTCTCCTCATTGCACCAATATAACTCTTGTTTTTGCATGGCATTAGTTTTTGGCACTGCCTCAGTTTTAAAGATCCTTGTAAATCTGGGGCAGTGTCAAAAAGCAATGGGTGTTGAGATGGAAAGCCCACAACAGCACCAATTGCATGCCCTTTCATGCAGAGGTACAGTATTCTAAAGCAGCATTAAGCAACAAATTGTAGCTTAACACCACTTTGTAAATAGGGAGCAGGCATTTTACCACCGGAAAGTCGGGAAAAGTGACGTTCCAGTGGCACAGTCCCCTTATATATATGCTCCGTAATGCTTTTCTTATAGGTAAAACTACAAACCTGTAGCCTAGAGGATGGTCTGTGTTGGGAAATTTGGACCGATCTCTCTTAAATCTCCCTATTTTACTCCATACTTAAGACAACCACAAGTTTGCTACAAAATGATTGGAGCACATTTTTTACCCTGACACAGAACACCAAACGCTGCTCACGTAGACCATGTAATGCCAATTCTGATCAGCAAATGGAGCTGCCATTAGCCAACCACCTAGAAGAACTATGGGGGCTTATCAGGGGCATGAAGCAATACACACAATTCTTCAATAAAGTAGGGCATATTTCTGGTGAGAGGGATCTTCAGTTAGATGTCAAACTTATTCTGGGACACTGAGCCAAGAGTGAAAAATCAAGATGGAATGGTCAATGTTGTTTTGTTGATTCCAGGCCTGACAGACTTTGCCATTTGTTTCCATTGCCTGAGTGAGAGTTTCGCTGGAGCAAGGGGAAACCTAATCTTACAAAAGAACCATCTGGCAGCTTTCTCCCCATTCACCAGCTGAAATGTGTTCCAGGAAGGGGGACATAGGAATCAGTATGTGCAGTACAGCATCTCCACCACAAACGTGTGCAGTGAGCGCACTGTTTCAAATGAACCCACCAATCACCTACCTTCAATTAACCACATAAATACATAACCTCCATTTGTGATTAAGGAAAGGGCCCTCAGTTATGAGCAAACAGTAGATATGAAAACATTACTTCTCATGATAATTATTCTGAGAAAGCTTCTCCCAGTGTATTCTTTGTTAATACCACAAGCACCACAGCGTCAGCATTAAGAATAAAGACAGCAGCAGATAAAACATTGAAAGTGTTGAGAGATAGCGTGCATCTTACTTACATGCAGTTAATATAAGAGGTTGTGTGACTCAGTTATAAAGCATATGCAAGGATAAACATTTTAATTCTGTAGTCTAAGTACTGGCTATATGAAATCAAAGCTACACTGTTTAATACAAATTTATAAAGGGTGTTGGACTTGGCCTTTTTTGCAGGGCCATCCCTGAACTTGTTGCCTTCCTCCTAGTCTTTTTTCTGACCTGGTGTTGGTGGATTTAGGTCTCTGGGAATTTTAGCACTGCTGCGCAGTGTAAAGTGCTTGTGCTCTCTATGGTAAACTTGCTAAGATTGGTCTACACCTGTTTGGCATGTTTAATTTACCTGTCAGTCCCTTGTAAAGTGGTATCACAGATACTCAGGGTCAGTAAATGTAATGCTAGTGGTGTACTTGCAGCGCTGATTGCCCACCAAAGTAGACTTTCAAACCTGTCTCAGGCCTCTGCCATTGCAGGGCCTGTGAGCGCAGTTTACTACTGCTGTAATGAGGCACATAAAGTGGGTGCCACATCTGTGACCCCCCCTTTTGCTACATGTCAGTCACCCTTATGGTAGGCCCTAGCTAGCCCTATGGGCAGGGTGCATTGTAGATAAAAGGTAGGGCATGTACCTTAATTGTGTGACATGTCCTGGTCGTGACAAACAGCCATTTTGGTTCATCATTGCTGTGAGCCTGCCCCCTCACAATAATGCATTGGGGGTTCTCTGATAAGTGTTTCAGTGGTAATTTCTGATATGAGAGGAGCAGTGCGGTCAGGTTTGGTATGTTTGGAATAGTAACAATAAATGCTACGTAAAGGTGTGCGCAAATTTATTTTCACTATTGTAGAAATGCCACTTTTAGAAGTTGGCATTTCTGTGTGCTATATGTCTTTTTGCCTGCCTGATGTTCATTGCATGTCTGGCTCTGGAGTGACAGGGACTGAGGAGGTGCTGTGGCTCTAGAGGGGCTGGGTGAGTCAGTTCTAGGCTGAATAGACAGATCTACATTTGGAGTAGTTGGAGGAGTAGCCGCTGACCCTGGATATGTCTGTGCCTGCCTTGTTCAATGCTGGCTCTGCACCCTCTGTGGTGTGTCTGGGGCCAGGACCTACTCTGACAATGAGGCTGTTTGTGCCCTGTAAACAATGGTTGGAGTGCCCCCAGAACTGGTTTGGCCCGGGCCTAGGCCTGTGCCAGGGAGAGAGAACAAAGACATGTGATGTATAAGTACTAGAGCTGTGACCCCATGAGTTGTGCTTACTTGGAGCAGTGTGCCTGCATGGATTGCTGGGCCCCAGGAGGAACCTCAATGTGTGTGCACACAGCTTGTGTGCACATCCCAGTATGTGGGCACTCCCTCTGGTTCTACAAACATGGGTAGACTCCTCTTGATTTCAAAGTTTTTTTATTTGATTATAGTTTTAAGCCTTTAGTGAATATAGATTCATTTCATCAATTTCAATTGGCTTTTTCCATGTTTTGAATCAAATCAATATGGCTCCAATGCATTTCGGGCCAGGTGCCCTTTCTCAAGGAGCTCTGAAAGCAAGAACGAGCATCATTGTATTAAAGACATCAAAATATGACAATTTGCGTAGTCAAATCATAGAAAGTGGTGCATAATAACATGTTCCAAATATTGGTGAATATATGAACACAAGTGGTGCACATGTGGTATAAAGGGAGAATAGCGGAAAAATGAAAGAAGGAGAGTAACCCGGTGTAGTAACAGCCAGAAAGAAGTAAAATCGCCGGACGTTTTTTTTTAAAAAAAAGGGGGGGGCACCCCGAGTGAAAGAACAAACAGTTACGGTTATATCGAATGTCAAAAAAAGAAGCTCACGTGTGTTCACAGCGTTCATTAAAGCTGTAAAAGTAAAAGGGGAATGTCAGAAAACACGAACTGTTTAAACCAATGCGTAACGCATTTATATGAAGCGGGTCAAAGGAATCTCAAACAAGCTTACCGGGAAATGATTCAAAGTCGGGACTCTGACGGTCTCCGTATGTGTGGCTGGACGCGATCGGCCGAGCTGGTGTGTGTGGTTTTGTGGCGCGTTGACGTTGTGTCAACATAAACATAGGACTGGACGAAAGAAAAGCGGGTCGGCCATCTTAAACGGGTATGGATGAAAGTGAGGAAGAAGGTGAAAAGAGGGTGAAAACATAAGAATAAACATGAAGTGTATCATGGAATCAAGTGGTGGCATACTCTAGACGGAATATAACCCAGGACCATGGATGGCATAATTATAGAATCACATTTGAGATGTGTATAAATGAAACATAAATGAACATAATAATGACATCACACTTTTGACCATGGATGACGTAATTGTAGAGTCACATATAAGATGTGTATAAATGAAACATAAATGAACGTTGTAATGACATCGCACATTGAGATATGTGTCCTTATGTACCATATAGGTATTTATAAAAAGCAACTTAGTTCGATACGGTCATTAAGACCAAACGGTTTACAAGACTGAAGGCGATAAATCCAGGCTGTTTCTTTTTGTAGAAGAAGTTTGTTGTTGTCCCTTCCTTCTTTTTTTTCTATGGTTTCAAGGACCATGAATTTTAGCTGTGCCACGTTGTGGTTATGTTCCATAAAGTGCATGGCCACACTGGATTTGGCCTGTTTGGTTCTGATGTTTGATTTATGTTCATTTAGCCGTATTTTGATCTTTCTTTCGGTTTTTCCCACATAAATTTTCCCACAGGGGCACTTGAGTAGGTATATTAAGTTAGACGAATCACAGGTTGCATTGGTGTTTACTTTAATTTCTGTCCCCTTCATGGGGTGATTGATCTTGTTGCCTGGAATGATGTTGTTACAACTGTTACAGTTGAAGCACGGTCTAGTGCCTTTGTAGATAGTTTGTTGAGGTGTCTCTCTTGATAAGATCTCTTTAATGTTGTTGGCTCTAGTATATGCAAAGATCGGAGGGTACTTAAAAAGGTCTTTGAAATCCGGTTCCGGTGTTAAGATTCTCCAATGACCAAGTATGATTTTTTTGTATCGTCCACTTAGTGTGGAGTATCTAGATACTACCACCATCCTATTGTCTTAACTTTTTGTTGATTTTTTTAGTGCCTTTTCACGTTGGATTAAAGAGACTTTACTCATTGCCTCGTTTGTAATTTCAGGTGGATAGCCTCTCTCGATGAATCTCACTTTCATTTCATTGATGCGTTTGGTGCAAACTTCTGGGTCTGAAACTATGCGTTTAACTCGCAACATTTGGCTGAAAGGAAGATGACGTTTAAGCGAATTCTGATGGAAGCTAGCAAAATGCAGCGTATTGTTGCGATCCGTTGGTTTTCTATAGAGGTCTGTTTCTAGGCCTGTACTAGACCTAGTGATTGACACGTCCAGGAAGTTGATATTGTGTTCATTCAAATTCCATGTCATTTGGATTCGGTGGTCTTTAGTGTTGAGGATATTCAGCTCATTTTCTAACTCATTTTTAGTGCCTTTCCACAGGAAGAACAGATCATCGACGTACCGCACGTACATCAATAGGTTGTTGGTCCATTTGGAATTGTCGTAAATGTGGATTTGTTCGAAGTCCGCCATGTATATATTAGCGTATGCTGGCGCGGCGCAATTGCCCATGGACATACCAGATAACTGTTGAAACCATTTACCATCGTGGGTGAAGTAGCTATGGTAAAGTGTAAAAATCATCAGTTCCATAAGCAGGACTTGCATTGGTTCGGGAATATCGCTATTCAACAGGATTTTTTCAATGGCATCAATTCCTCCGTCGTGTGGGATGGATGTATATAAGCTGTTTTTATCCGCCGTGCAGAATATCAAATTATCGTTTTCATTGATTGCAATTTCAGACAACTTAAGTAAAAACTCAGTGGTATCCTTAATATAACTTTCAAGTTGTTTGACTGAAGGTTGAAGATACCGGTCAAGGAATTTTCCTACGGGCTCATGAAGTGACCCCTTAGTTGATACGATCGGTCTCATTGGAGGATCCATTAGGCATTTGTGGATCTTTGGTAGTAAGGTAATAGTTGGACTTCTTGGAAATTCGACCAGTAGATACTTTTTAGTACGTTCATCAATGGTTCCTGAATCGTACGCTTTGGTGACAATTGATGTTAATGTGGATTTATATTGGTTGGTTGGATTGACTTCTAGTAATGAATACGTTTCTGATGTCCAAATATGCTCATGCGTTGGAACTCATTACGACGAGGGCGCCGCCTTTATCAGCTTTTATGCATTGGATGGTCTTATTATCAGCGATCTTTCTTAATGTATCTTTATCTTTTTGTGTAAGGTTCATAGTTTTTGTTTTTTTCTTGAAGTTGATCTTTTCCAGGTCCTGTTTCACTAATGTCTCGAAGGTATCAATACTCTTGTGGCTGACAGGTGGTATATATGAACTTGGTGGACGTAAGCCACGCAGTTGATCTGGTTTCTTATCAGTGGTTGGTGGGAGCACGTTTTCAAAAAAATGGCGTAACCTTAATTTCCTTGTGAGCTTAAATGTACTAGTCTCCAATTCAAGTTGGTTTGTGGTGGTGGTCGGGATGAATGATGTGCCTTTTTGTAAAAGGTTGGTCTCGTATTCAGATAATTTGATGTCAGAAATGTTGATAACTAGCGATTTGTTTTCTTTTTGTCCTTCTTGGAACCTCTTGTATTCGGTGCTTCTGATTCTTTTTCTCTTACTCCACCTGAGTCTTCGGTTTCTGGTGGGCCTTTCTCTAAAAAAGGACCAGAAGTGGTAGCGTTCTCTTCCGGTTGTGTTCTCGCCTGTTCTTGATTCCTATTTACGTCGGGAGTTGTCTTTCTCGGTGGTCGGTTGGATGTATCACTCCCAGAAGAGGAGGTGTCTGTATGTTGGCTGAATGGTTTGTTCCTTCGACGTTGGGCATAAATGTCAGCCCAGGTGTAAACCTCATCCAGTTGGTAATCAAGTGTGTCACGTCGGAATTTTCTGATTTTTCTGTCGTTGATGTCTTTGGTGTGCTTATCTAATTGTGTTTTAATGTCCTCCAACATTTGTGACAATTCTTCAGATGATGTGAATACTTCAAGTTCTTTTTCAACTTCTTTTATTTCATTAGTTAAATCAATCAGGATAGTAGACAATTCCTCTATAATGAGTAAAATTAAATCAAGGCTGCATTTGTTTGAAATGGCATTCCATTTGGCTTGAAAGTTTTTGGAGTTCTTGCAAAGAGAAGGCTTTAGTGCAATTCTGAGTCCACGGGGAATGCGGAGTGCTTGGTGGTATTTCACTAATGTTTTGGCGTGTAGTTGCTGATTGATGCGGCGTTTTGACAAGTATAAGAGATGTTTGACACATTGTTCTCTAGTGCGACTGGTGGATTCTTGGGATACGTCGTCTTTAATTAAGGCATAGATGCGTTCTTTTTCATCGTCTCCATATGCCAGGAGGTCAGCTCTTGCTTCAGTTGATTTGGAGATAGCTTCATATTGCATTTTGAATGCGTGCTATTGCCTTGAGGGCGGTGAACGTATTTAGTGACAAATGGTACGGGCAATGCACAGCTTTTTGAGGTAAACAAAGTTTAGTGCGAATTTATTTAGTGGTTAATTTATTAGAGGTGCTCCTACTGGTGGCGTAACCGTCGGTTTGCGCCGAATATATGAATCTCAATGTGTGTGCACACAGCTTGTGTGCACATCCCAGTATGTGGGCACTCCCTCTGGTTCTACAAACATGGGTAGACTCCTCTTGATTTCAAAGTTTTTTTATTTGATTATAGTTTTAAGCCTTTAGTGAATATAGATTCATTTCATCAATTTCAATTGGCTTTTTCCATGTTTTGAATCAAATCAATATGGCTCCAATGCATTTCGGGCCAGGTGCCCTTTCTCAAGGAGCTCTGAAAGCAAGAACGAGCATCATTGTATTAAAGACATCAAAATATGACAATTTGCGTAGTCAAATCATAGAAAGTGGTGCATAATAACATGTTCCAAATATTGGTGAATATATGAACACAAGTGGTGCACATGTGGTATAAAGGGAGAATAGCGGAAAAATGAAAGAAGGAGAGTAACCCGGTGTAGTAACAGCCAGAAAGAAGTAAAATCGCCGGACGTTTTAAAAAAAAAAAAAAAAAAAGGGGGGGCACCCCGAGTGAAAGAACAAACAGTTACGGTTATATCGAATGTCAAAAAAAGAAGCTCACGTGTGTTCACAGCGTTCATTAAAGCTGTAAAAGTAAAAGGGGAATGTCAGAGAACACGAACTGTTTAAACCAATGCGTAACGCATTTATATGAAGCGGGTCAAAGGAATCTCAAACGAGCTTACCGGGAAATGATTCAAAGTCGGGACTCTGACGGTCTCCGTATGTGTGGCTGGACGCGATCGGCCGAGCTGGTGTGTGTGGTTTTGTGGCGCGTTGACGTTGTGTCAACATAAACATAGGACTGGACGAAAGAAAAGCGGGTCGGCCATCTCATATATTCGGCGCAAACGGACGGTTACGCCACCAGTAGGAGCACCTCTAATAAATTAACCACTAAATAAATTCGCACTAAACTTTGTTTACCTCAAAAAGCTGTGCATTGCCCGTACCATTTGTCACTAAATACGTTCACCGCCCTCAAGGCAATAGCACGCATTCAAAATGCAATATGAAGCTATCTCCAAATCAACTGAAGCAAGAGCTGACCTCCTGGCATATGGAGACGATGAAAAAGAACGCATCTATGCCTTAATTAAAGACGACGTATCCCAAGAATCCACCAGTCGCACTAGAGAACAATGTGTCAAACATCTCTTATACTTGTCAAAACGCCGCATCAATCAGCAACTACACGCCAAAACATTAGTGAAATACCACCAAGCACTAAAGCCTTCTCTTTGCAAGAACTCCAAAAACTTTCAAGCCAAATGGAATGCCATTTTAAACAAATGCAGCCTTGATTTAATTTTACTCATTATAGAGGAATTGTCTACTATCCTGATTGATTTAACTAATGAAATAAAAGAAGTTGAAAAGGAACTTGAAGTATTCACATCATCCGAAGAATTGTCACAAATGTTGGAGGACATTAAAACACAATTAGATAAGCACACCAAAGACATCAACGACAGAAAAATCAGAAAATTCCGACGTGACACACTTGATTACCAACTGGATGAGGTTTACACCTGGGCTGACATTTATGCCCAACGTCGAAGGAACAAACCATTCAGCCAACATACAGACACCTCCTCTTCTGGGAGTGATACATCCAACCGACCACCGAGAAAGACAACTCCCGACGTAAATAGGAATCAAGAACAGGCGAGAACACAACCGGAAGAGAACGCTACCACTTCTGGTCCTTTTTTAGAGAAAGGCCCACCAGAAACCGAAGACTCAGGCGGAGTAAGAGAAAAAGAATCAGAAGCACCGAATACAAGAGGTTCCAAGAAGGACAAAAAGAAAACAAATCGCTAGTTATCAACATTTCTGACATCAAATTATCTGAATACGAGACCAACCTTTTACAAAAAGGCACATCATTCATCCCGACCACCACCACAAACCAACTTGAATTGGAGACTAGTACATTTAAGCTCACAAGGAAATTAAGGTTACGCCATTTTTTTGAAAACGTGCTCCCACCAACCACTGATAAGAAACCAGATCAACTGCGTGGCTTACGTCCACCAAGTTCATATATACCACCTGTCAGCCACAAGAGTATTGATACCTTCGAGACATTAGTGAAACAGGACCTGGAAAAGATCAACTTCAAGAAAAAAACAAAAACTATGAACCTTACACAAAAAGATAAAGATACATTAAGAAAGATCGCTGATAATAAGACCATCCAATGCATAAAAGCTGATAAAGGCGGCGCCCTCGTCGTAATGAGTTCCAGCATGTATGAAGCTAAAATGCATGAGCATATTTGGACGTCAGAAACGTATTCATTACTAGAAGTCAATCCAACCAACCAATATAAATCCACATTAACATCAATTGTCACCAAAGCGTACGATTCAGGAACCATTGATGAACGTACTAAAAAGTATCTACTGGTCGAATTTCCAAGAAGTCCAACTATTACCTTACTACCAAAGATCCACAAATGCCTAATGGATCCTCCAATGAGACCGATCGTATCAACTAAGGGGTCACTTCATGAGCCCGTAGGAAAATTCCTTGACCGGTATCTTCAACCTTCAGTCAAACAACTTGAAAGTTATATTAAGGATACCACTGAGTTTTTACTTAAGTTGTCTGAAATTGCAATCAATGAAAACGATAATTTGATATTCTGCACGGCGGATGTAAACAGCTTATATACATCCATCCCACACGACGGAGGAATTGATGCCTGTTGGAACTGGGGTCACCAGTCCCCTAGGGTAGCATGGCACGAGCGGGTAGGCATCCGAAAGCACATGTGTTAAGCAATCATGCAGCACACACTCACACTGAGACAGAAACCTAGGCACGCAACAAATGACTCCACTCCAGAGCTTGTATAAAAACAAGTGATTTGTATTAAGATAAATAATCAGATAGATAGAGCAGGATCAGGGAAATCATGAATTCATTTAAAATACATGTGTCTCAAAACTTGCGATCAATATTAGATGAATAAATATCCGTTCTGCAATAAATATTAAATATTGGATCAATAAATAGTTAAATACATTTTTAGTGGGACACAGGCCCGACCTACGCCTTGCTTCTTGGTCAGTACCTGAAAGGAATACATCTCAAAGTCATAAGAACAACACTGCATTAAGCATCAATATCCATTTCCTCAGGTAAACAAAGGGACAGTTCCATAACAGAAACATCTCCCCGCTGTAGGAATAAACAATTCGTTAAGTGTAGTTCAAACATTTCCTTAAATATGAAACATTTCATTTGCCACAAAAGTATGTGGATGTAACTCTCCTCCTGTAATAGGAATTAAACATTTCATTAAGAATAATTATTCCATATAACAAGGTTGGGCATCCCTTTGGGAGAACCTCTCATTGGGCCCAGCTAACCATTGCATTAGCCAGCACTAACTAGGAGAAAACATTGCAATCTAGGTAACCATCCCCTTGTGCAGGTTTAACTGTATCAGGGCTACACCAACATTCCATCAGGGAAGTAGAAATCCCTACATTGAGCAGGTGTAAGTAGATCTCTGTTATAGCAGGGGTATGAGACCCTTCCCTGGGCAGGAGTAAACATTGCCTCAAATGAGGTCATCACCTTTCATTAGGCATAAAGTATTTCTTTAGGCATCACACACCATCCTATTACCTGTTGCCTGAACAGGCAGGGCCTTCCCCCTATTAATCAGGAGCTTACAGGTAAAACATTTCCTGCAATAGAGATAATCAGTTTAGCCGAAGTAAAACACTTCACTGAGGGTAAAACATTTCATTAACCATTTCCTTAGGCAGGAATGAAACTCCTATGGCAGGAATAAAAACACGCCACTGCGGATAAAACATCTCATTAGGCAGTGTAACTATATCCTTATAGCATTAACGTTCCCCTACTCAGCAATCAACAGTTAACAACTCTTCAAGGCAGAGATCCATTTTTAACAGGCAAGCCTGAGCTTAGAAGACTTGGTTTATGCATGTAAAGCCTTTTAGTAAATGTAAACATTTCTTTTAAAGCAAGGAGCACCTCACTCCATAACTGTGGGCATGTGCTCCACCTTTCAACCAACATGAATAAATGTTTCATTAGTCAGCAGACACAGTTCATTATGCAGCTGTTGGCGTTTCCACCCCCAGGCCAGGATCAACATTCTAATTCCTACATTAAGCAGGCATAAACCTTTCAGCACCCAAGAGTAAACCTGTAAATAAGTAGAGGTTATAACACTGGGGCAGGGGTGTAATAAAACTTCTATAGTTCAGAATAATCCTGGTTCCAAGCAGGAATATCCACTTCAAAACTCTTCCCCAATCATAGGTAACATCCCCCTAATCAGGAGTAAACATTACAGGGAAGGAATCAGGCATAGGCATTTCATTAAGTAACTTATAAATAGAACATTACTCATTGCTAGAGAGCAACATCTCATTAAGCAAGCACAGGCCTTGCTTTAGATTAGTAAAACATTTCTGTTAATTAAGGTGAACATTTCAATAAGCAATTCAGTAAAGCATTCTCAATGAGCATTTTACTATGCCTTGGACTCCCCTATGCAGGGCTAAGCCATCGCAGATGAACTCAGTATGTCTTTAGGCCTACGCCGGAACCAGGGCCCAAACAGTTAATGAATGGCAAGCCTGTCCTCAGGCATAAACAGTAACTTAATGGCCTCCACGTCACTAGAGGCACATAGGGGCCAACAGGTGGGCACTTAAGGTCAAAAATACAGCGTTTCTCTGGGGCCTACAAGAGAGCGCTTGGAGGCACAATTACAGCGCTTCTATGGGACATTCAAGAAAGCGCTTGGAGTGAAATTACAGCGCTTCCCTGGGCACTACCTCAGTTCCTCACATGACAGCGCTTGGCCACAGGCAATGCTGGGGACAGCGCTTCAGCAGGCAATCAGGTTTAGATAATAGCACCCTGCAGGTACAGCACTTCACAAGGCAGCAACCCCCTTCAGTACCTCAGCACTCTTCACAGGGACAGCAAAGGAGCGTTGGGGGAGCAGGGAGTCAACGCTTCAGAAGGCAGCAACTTCTAGAGCCACAGAAGTTCTTGGTGACACAGCGCTTCAGGGGGATAGCGCTTTTCAGGATTCACAGCGCTACGATATAGCAGGCAATTCACAGCAGAGGTAGCGCTCGGCAGACAGTTCATTCCAGGTAGCGCTGCTGAAGGGCACCACAGAATATAGCGCTTCAGGCAGGAATCACGCCCAGGATTCTAGCGCTTCACAGACAGCAGGGTGCAGGGCTATAGCGCTTTGGCCCACACGAGGTGGGGGCAAGACCAGCAGGTCTAATAACATTCAGTTCAGGGTGCTGCAGTTCAGGCAAATATAGCGCTTCAGAAGGCAGCAACCCCCTCCATTACTTCAGCGCTCTTCACAGGGTCAGCAAGGGCAGCGCTAGATATACAGGACAGGTGACACCCCAGTAGCAGGTTAGCAAGGGAGACCCCAGGTGACATCAGGAAACGCAGGGTCAGTACCGCGCCAATACCTGTTTGCTTCTTCAAAAGTCCTGTATTGATTTAATTTCTTCTTAGCGCTTTAGGTTTCTTGCGCCCTTGTAAATAGAGGCTTAGTTTCTTGTTGGCGTGATGTTTCTTGCGCCCTTGTAAATAGAAGCTTAGTTTCTTGTTGGCGTGATGTTTCTTGCGCCCTTTGGTTTCTTGTTTCCTTGAAGGGGGGAATAGTTTGGTGGCTGGTGTTCCAAGTTCTTCTCAGCCAATCCCTTCAAGTGGTCCCTGGGGGTTCCCTGCCGCGGGGTTAGGTCAGTGGGGGGGGTACAGGATGCCTCAATACTTGTAAAGCAGCACACTAGGCCCTGTCATTCCAGCATCATAAGACCCTGCCCTGACCCCCACTGCCTATCCTCCTGCGTAGGTACTTCCCCAGGTCTCCCCTTAGTCCCTCTGACAGGAAAGTTTTCCTTCCTTTCCTTATACAGTGCCAGTTGACAGTTGGCAGTGGCAGTGGCAGTTGGTGTCACCTCACCTGTTCCAGAAGGTTCCAGGGGGTTCTAGGACGTTCCACCATTCTACCTGTGGGCAGGCTGGCAGGCTAAGTTGATACATTGTTTGGAGGGTTCCAGCCAGGCCCTAGCCACTAGAATGCGCCCACTAAACCCCGCTGCAGCAGCAGTGGTCAGTGGCAGCCATGTTAGGGGTATAAGACACCTGCATCTTAACATCAGTTTCACAGTACACAGGGCTTTCCTCACTACACAAGGCCTATACATTGTTGTTACCATGAGGGCATTCTGATTTAAAAGGGAAATAAAAAGGCAAAACATTTTGGGGAAAGGGCCAAGTCTCACAATGCCATTGAAAAAATCCTGTTGAATAGCGATATTCCCGAACCAATGCAAGTCCTGCTTATGGAACTGATGATTTTTACACTTTACCATAGCTACTTCACCCACGATGGTAAATGGTTTCAACAGTTATCTGGTATGTCCATGGGCAATTGCGCCGCGCCAGCATACGCTAATATATACATGGCGGACTTCGAACAAATCCACATTTACGACAATTCCAAATGGACCAACAACCTACTGATGTACGTGCGGTACATCGATGATCTGTTCTTCCTGTGGAAAGGCACTAAAAATGAGTTAGAAAATGAGCTGAATATCCTCAACACTAAAGACCACCGAATCCAAATGACATGGAATTTGAATGAACACAATATCAACTTCCTGGACGTGTCAATCACTAGGTCTAGTACAGGCCTAGAAACAGACCTCTATAGGAAACCAACGGATCGCAACAATACGCTGCATTTTGCTAGCTTCCATCAGAATTCGCTTAAACGTCATCTTCCTTTCAGCCAAATGTTGCGAGTTAAACGCATAGTTTCAGACCCAGAAGTTTGCACCAAACGCATCAATGAAATGAAAGTGAGATTCATCGAGAGAGGCTATCCACCTGAAATTACAAACGAGGCAATGAGTAAAGTCTCTTTAATCCAACGTGAAAAGGCACTAAAAAAATCAACAAAAAGTGAAGACAATAGGATGGTGGTAGTATCTAGATACTCCACACTAAGTGGACGATACAAAAAAATCATACTTGGTCATTGGAGAATCTTAACATCGGAACCGGATTTCAAAGACCTTTTTAAGTACCCTCCGATCTTTGCATATACTAGAGCCATCAACATTAAAGAGATCTTATCAAGAGAGACACCTCAACAAACTATCTACAAAGGCACTAGACCGTGCTTCAACTGTAACAGTTGTAACAACATCATTCCAGGCAACAAGATCAATCACCCCATGAAGGGGACAGAAATTAAAGTAAACACCAATGCAACCTGCGATTCGTCTAACTTAATATACCTACTCAAGTGCCCCTGTGGGAAAATTTATGTGGGAAAAACCGAAAGAAAGATCAAAATACGGCTAAATGAACATAAATCAAACATCAGAACCAAACAGGCCAAATCCAGTGTGGCCATGCACTTTATGGAACATAACCACAACGTGGCACAGCTAAAATTCATGGTCCTTGAAACCATAGAAAAAAAAGAAGGAAGGGACAACAACAAACTTCTTCTACAAAAAGAAACAGCCTGGATTTATCGCCTTCAGTCTTGTAAACCGTTTGGTCTTAATGACCGTATCGAACTAAGTTGCTTTTTATAAATACCTATATGGTACATAAGGACACATATCTCAATGTGCGATGTCATTACAACGTTCATTTATGTTTCATTTATACACATCTTATATGTGACTCTACAATTACGTCATCCATGGTCAAAAGTGTGATGTCATTATTATGTTCATTTATGTTTCATTTATACACATCTCAAATGTGATTCTATAATTATGCCATCCATGGTCCTGGGTTATATTCCGTCTAGAGTATGCCACCACTTGATTCCATGATACACTTCATGTTTATTCTTATGTTTTCACCCTCTTTTCACCTTCTTCCTCACTTTCATCCATACCCGTTTAAGATGGCCGACCCACTTTTCTTTCGTCCAGTCCTATGTTTATGTTGACACAACGTCAACGCGCCACAAAACCACACACACCAGCTCGGCCGATCGCGTCCAGCCACACATACGGAGACCGTCAGAGTCCCGACTTTGAATCATTTCCCGGTAAGCTCGTTTGAGATTCCTTTGACCCGCTTCATATAAATGCGTTACGCATTGGTTTAAACAGTTTGTGTTCTCTGACATTCCCCTTTTACTTTTACAGCTTTAATGAACGCTGTGAACACACGTGAGCTTCTTTTTTTGACATTCGATATAACCGTAACTGTTTGTTCTTTCACTCGGGGTGCCCCCCCCTTTTTTTTTTTTTTTTTAAAACGTCCGGCGATTTTACTTCTTTCTGGCTGTTACTACACCGGGTTACTCTCCTTCTTTCATTTTTCCGCTATTCTCCCTTTATACCACATGTGCACCACTTGTGTTCATATATTCACCAATATTTGGAACATGTTATTATGCACCACTTTCTATGATTTGACTACGCAAATTGTCATATTTTGATGTCTTTAATACAATGATGCTCGTTCTTGCTTTCAGAGCTCCTTGAGAAAGGGCACCTGGCCCGAAATGCATTGGAGCCATATTGATTTGATTCAAAACATGGAAAAAGCCAATTGAAATTGATGAAATGAATCTATATTCACTAAAGGCTTAAAACTATAATCAAATAAAAAAACTTTGAAATCAAGAGGAGTCTACCCATGTTTGTAGAACCAGAGGGAGTGCCCACATACTGGGATGTGCACACAAGCTGTGTGCACACACATTGAGATTCATATATTCGGCGCAAACGGACGGTTACGCCACCAGTAGGAGCACCTCTAATAAATTAACCACTAAATAAATTCGCACTAAACTTTGTTTACCTCAAAAAGCTGTGCATTGCCCGTACCATTTGTCCCCAGGAGGAACCGCCATGAGGGATTGCCCCTGTGAGCTGGCCTGCCTGGCCCCAGCTCTGCCCCTGAGGAGTTTGGGACTTAGCATGTGGGGAGCTCTCTGGACTTCGCACTTCTGAGTCTGTTCCCCAAGGAGAGGGCTTGTGCAGGGCTGATTTAAGAAGGGGTGCTTTTCTGCAGGCGTGGACTACACTGCCCACCCCTTCATGGGTTGAGCCCCAGGTGTGGGCTCACTCTGCCCTGGAGCGCGTATTGTGGTTTGTTGTTTAGCACTCAAGAGCGCTGTATCCTGCAGGTGGTTCCCTTTAAAGACATCTGCGGAGGCCTAGGCTGGAAGGTGTCAAAATCGGCTGAGACCTTGCTCCGTGATTCCCCGTACACCCGCAGCTTCAGAAAGTCACGCGGCGGTTGCCTGGTTGTAGGCGGGGCCAGAATGAGGAGGCTAGGTGAAGACTAAGCCTTGCAGAGGGGGTAGTTCTCACCAGGAGGACAGAAAACATAGAGCCAGAGCCAAACAGCGGGCAGGAACCTACCTCGCTCTGACGTGTCCGCTGGTGAGCCAAGCAGAATGAGACTTCTCTCCGGATGCAGGACGGCCCAGGCACAGGCCGTAAGACAGGCAGTGGAAGGCCTGATTGAGGACTGGGCTCCCTGCGCTGAGGAGGAGAGCCCTGCATGCCGGCCCATGGAGAAGGAGCCTCGTGGGCTCACCGGGTCCCTTTAGAGGAGGACCGGAGCCTTGTAGGCTCCCTCAGTGACCGCCTCCATCCAGTTACTCGCATCTGCCACCAGGACAGCCCCGTCAGTGGGGCTGGGAGGGCACACAGTGGGTGCCTACGTGAGGTGGCAGTTGCACCAAGAGGAGCCCAAGGAAGGAGGGGCTCCCCAGGCACTGTTGGTGCCTGTGCTAATTCTTCACAGCTGCACCGCCAGGGTGCAGGCAGCTACAATGACGGTAGGATTGCCAGATGGCACCATGATTGGGATATAACTAATTTAGTTTTACTTTTCCTTTTGCAAATTATTATTTTACTGTGTGTTACTATGATTTGTTTAATTGAACTGAAGCTGAATTACCACTTCCAGAATGCAGTGCTTTTTTTTAATAAAAGCTCAATGCAGGCAGAATTAAAAAATACATGATAACAAGGGAGCAATTTGATAATGTGTTTCATGCTGCGTAGCAGAGTAGCACACAAAAGATGACCTAAGAATCACTAAAACCTGTAGTAGTCAACTAAATGAATGATCAGCCACGCAGAACAATAGTTATAACCAAATTATCATTTAATACCAGGATAATCAAATAATAATAAAATGGGTACCAGTGACAAATGTGCTCAGTGCTCTCCTCAGTATGACACTTTCAGAACTAATACTGTCATGCTCAGCCCCCTCTTGGAAGTTCACTCATTGTAAATGTTTCCTGTGCATTCCTCTCTCCTGCGTGCTTTGTTCGATTTTGTGTTTATGTAACTTTCATTTTTAGTTTATAATGTTGTATTGGGTTTCCAATGTCCGCACTTTATAAAAATGCACTAAATAAATGAAATAAATAAATACGCAAGTGTGAATAAGGCTACCAATGTGCATATCGTATAATCTGAAAGCTAATAAACCGCTTGATTATGATACACAATTATTTATGGGTTGACGACAGGTCTTGTATAACACAGAAGAGAGCACGGAGAAAGCACATTTTTCACTTGCGCTCATTTTATTATTATTTCAATGTACTATAAATTAGTGCCGTTTAGGTGCAAATTGTTTTATGACAGTTTTAGCACGCATTTCCATAAGTAGATATTTTCCAATTTTCCATGGTACTGGGAGACTTCAACCATCATGTTGACGTGAGCAGCTGCAATCGAGCCTCGCAGCTCCTAGAATCTATGCAAAATTTAAATTTATCACAAAATGTAATAGGCCCCACTCATACCGCAGGACACACCCTCGACCTTATTTTCTCGAACTGCGAGAAACTCAAAATCCTCCCCCCCTTACCTCTAACTTGGTCTGACCATTACTTAATACCTTTTGAGGTCCCCTTGGCCCAAATTGTTAAACAGGAGGTCGCCATTAGAACACTAGGCAGGAAATGGCACAAGCTCTCATTAACTACCTTAGAGCAAAAATACCCAACAGTCTAAACCTCCTACCGGACGATCTCGATGTAGCAGCACGTATATTTGACAACGACCTTACGGCCGCTATAGAGAAAATTGCCCCTCTATAAATCCTTACCTCCCGCAGGCAAAAACCTTCTGCCCCTTGGTTCACGCAAGAACTCAGGGCATACAGAAGCAAGTGCAAAAAGCTGGAACGTCTTTGGAGACAGCACTATGACCCGGAAGCCAAGGCCCTTTATCGTCAAAGCCTTAAAGAGTTTTGCAAACTCAAGCGACACTCCATGTGTACCTACTTTTCAGATACTATTGCCAAGGTAAAAAACTCGTCCAAGGCCCTTTTTAATATAGTAAAAGACTTCACTCATCCCAGTGCACAAACCACCCATGTTCCCCATGTTCCTATGTCTCAAGCCCTGAGTGAAAATCTCGCAAACTACTTTGAAGAAAAAATAGCCAATATTGCGGCTACTATCCATCAGAATGGCTCTAACATTACCGAAGGCCCCGCCATTAACTGCAATCATGCATTCACAGCATTCCAACCACTTACTAAGGAACTTGCCCTGAAGTTTTTTATGGAGTGTAAATCAGGCTCCCCCCTGGACCCAGCCCCGGCATTAATCATGAATGAAATCGCCCCCCTAATCATCAATCCCCTTCTCGAAATTTGGAACTCCTCTTTAATCACTGGTGTTATGCCCTCCGTCTGGAAACACGCATTATTAATCCCTATCCAAAAAAAAACAGGCTTAGATCCTTCTTGCCTAAACAACTACCGGCCGATCTCACTTTTACCCAAACCAGCCAAAGTACTTGAGAAAGCTGTTCAAAAACAACTATCACTCTACTTAGAATCTAACTTGCTGTTCCACGATACCCAATCGGGTTTCAGACCGGACTACAGTACTGAGTCGGCACTACTTGAGGTATCCGAGTCGATCCGAGAATGCACGGATAGGGGAGAGGAGGCCATGTTGGTCCTCCTCGACCTATCCGCGGCATTTGATACCATCTCTCATGACAAACTACTGACTCGACTTCAAGAGATAGGTATGGGCGTGCCTCCCCTCTCATGGGTAAAATCTTTTCTCACGAACAGAACCCAACAAGTGATGCTTGGACCCTTTCTTTACTCCAAAAAATCACTGATTTGGGGCGTCCCGCAGGGCTCCGCCCTTAGCCCACTCCTCTTCAATGTGTACCTCATACTTCTGGCAAAAGTGGTGGAATCCTGGGGCGTCAAGGTGACCTTCTACGCCGACGACACCCAACTGGTGTTCTCTTTCAAAGACCACTCTGAAAAATCATTCGACAACTTTCGCCATTGCATGCTGAATATCGCCTCCTGGATGTCTGCGAATAATTTAAAACTCAATACAGACAAGACGGAAGTCCTATTCTTCAATCAGAAATCTCCCTTACCCTCCAATCTCTGGTGGCCATCCGAACTCAACCCTCCTCCAGAACGAGTCCAAGCCGCCTGAAACCTAGGCTTCCAATTCAACACCTCCCTCTCCTGTATAACCCAAGTCAACAAAGTCACCTCAGCCTGTTTCGGGAAGCTACGAATGTTAAAATAAATCATCCCCTTTCTACCACTGGACTCTCGAAAAACAGTAGTCCATGCCCTCATCACCACCCACCTGGACTACGCTAACAGCTTGTATGTAGGTGCTCCTACCTACATCATTAACCAACTACAGAGAGTCCAGAACGCAGCAGCCAGGCTGGTATGCAATATTCCTTACCGCCACTCCATTTCACCCCACTTGATCAAACTTCACTGGCTCCCTATCAGACTGCGCATTCAATTTAAAGCCTTAAATCTGGCTTTTAGAGCTCTCAATGACCGAGGCCCCACATACCTGTGTCGCACGAAACCTCAGATCTAACCATCTACGCCTCATGGTTTGCCCCCGCTATCGTCTTGCACGCACGGGAGGAAGGGCCCTTGCAGTTGCCACATCCAAACTCTGGAACCAACTGCCCACAGAGTTACGATTTCTGACATCAGAACCCCTATTCCGAAAAAAACTGAAAACCTGGTATTTTTCCCAAATCTAATTCTAAAAACCTCCTTTCACACTCCCCTGACTCTTCAGAGATAAGGTCTTCAGCGCCGGGACACCTCCGTCGGAGGTAGCTGTGCGCTCTACAAAATACTAAATAAATAAATAAATAAATGTTGTTCAATCCTTGTTTTCAAATCTACCTGGTGGTAGGTTCCTGTTGGAATCTGTGCTCTAACTGATACATAATTTCAGTCATTCAGCCAGATAACATGCAATAATGAATTTCTTGGTTAATTGCATTGCTGTCTGCCAAACAATAGCTAATTGCTCACTATTTAACTAAATCCCAAGCAAACTGTGACGTTCCTTTGCAATTTGCACGGCCACTTTCCACATTGTCTCAGATATAGCCAGTGACTGAAACAAGTAGTGACGCTATTTTGCTATGTGCCGAGGCAGGATCAAAACATTATGCAATCTACTATTTAGCCAGCAGCAAGGAAAATATTGAAGTTTTTGCACTATTGGCAAGTTTTGCAATCCAAATAGTAGATACTCTCTTCCATTTAGAAGCAAAAATATGTTAGTATTCACTGCTTAACAATAAAAAGTGATCTTGCTTGACACTGAGATACCTTTCAAAAAGACCTTGCACAGTATGAAACGGCGCATCTCCAGTCTCCTTATCGCAAAGCCCTAAGGGGTGAGTGATGGATATATAACAAGCCATGAACACAACGGGAATCGACAGAGAGGAATTATATAAATCCATTCATGTCTGCTCACCTTGAAAATACCAATTACCCTTTCCTCAAACATCTATACCTAACTCCCCTGGGCCACATAGGTACTGAAGAGCGAGTAAACTCTAACATAGCGCTGATGCACGCTGCGACACAAGACATTGTTTCACGCACGTGGAACAATAGGTACTTTAGCTCCCATTGTAAACCTGACACATTCTGGGTATCAGGACACATTTCACGTGTTCCAAATGCACTTTGGTACATGACATTCGCTTCGGAAGATATCTAAGTAAGTCCCTCCACGCATGCAGTAGGCTTCCATCTCCAAATGTGATTTCAGATTTGAATCAAACTTTAATCCCAAATGCTTTCAGAAACTTTGGTGGAATTATTGCAAACAAGGACAGTTGTAGTCTGCAGAGGGGATGTGAACGAAGGATAGGTAACAACAAATAATAGACACGAGCTCAGAAGCAACTGAATAAAAAATGAAGGGGGAGCAAAGTCGGAGAACATATATGGCACTTGGTTGCAAAAAAATGGCACTATTGCGACATTGAAACGTCACTTTATTGATGTTCCGGTGACGCAATGTGCCACTAGCATATTTATATGGCCAGGTAAAGCCATGTTATGTGGCTTTTCATGGCCTTATAAATATGTGCCCCTTTCACACTGAAAAATGCTTGAAAGGTGGGTTCAATGGATGCTGCTGGGGCGTTCCCAGTAACATTCATGGTTTTTTGACACTGCCCCAGATTTATGAGAAATCGTGACCCTGAGCCAGAGCCAAAAACGTACACCTCCCCTGGGAAGGTGTGAGGGAGGCACATCGATGAGAAATATCTTTATTTCTCCCTGTTTTTCCTCTTTCTACATGTGCTGCATTCTGCAGCAAACATAGAAAGAGGAAATAGCCTCTTGTGATTGTTTTTGTGCAGGAAGGTTTCACTTCCTGCACAAAAATAATCATCTCTGCAATGCAGGGACCCTTGCATCATGGTGCAAAAGTGTCTGCCTTAGCGCACAGCAGCCCATTGTGTGATGGCACAGGGGAAAAAGACAGGAATGTGCTGTATCTAATAGATACAGCGTATTCCTGCCTTTTTCTTTTGCCGTAGGACAGTGCAGCAGCACGGCCTGCTGCGCTGCCCTATGGCAAAACCCCATAAATGTGGCCCATAGATTCGGAGCAGTGCTAGTCTGTAAGAAAAAAAATGAATTTGTGTGAGGGAATTTGGTTCAAGCTTGATCATCAATCTCTGTAATCATCTGAGAAAAAGAGGGACATCAAAACGCAATGTTAGCAGGAGAGGCCTAATGACTTGATAATGGGACAAAGAAGAAATGTTTATTGGACGCTACCTGGAAGCAAAATTAAAAGCAACACAGCATTTTCATTTGCCTAATGTGCACTGTGCTGGTGATTCAACTCACAGAGGGCCAATCTATGTCTACGCACAATGTTCAGAGAGATGGGTGATGTAAATGTGTAAATGTATTTCGATTTATATAGCGCACAAATCACCCAGGGGTCTCAAGGCGCTTGCTTAGGGAACCCGTCCTGGTATTCCCCTGTGAGATACCCCAGCAGGGTATTCACAAGGTGAAAGCCAGGCATCCCGCTGCAAGGGGCCGTAGTGGAGATTAAGCAAGCTACTGCCCAGAGTCGCAGAGTGTGACCCCGTGAGTCGAGTATGCACCGGAGCGAGAATTGTCAAGTCCGTGGAATTTTGAGCCCGAGACCCGCCGAGGCGGGGAATCAAACCCTGGTCCATGGCTGATCTCAGCTTCCGGGTCTGCCGCCTCTAACCACTGAGCCACACTTCTCCACATGATGGAGCATGGACTCGTGAAAAAGAGACTTGTTTGGAAACAATCTTCTCATGTAAAGTCTAACCCCGTACTAAACTTATATTGTGGAAATAATATGCACTACACAACATTTACGAGTAAAAACGAAGCTTGCCTATGTGTCTTATTAACCAATTATTGAAGTGTGATTCTAAAATGTCCGCTAACCGAAAATCTTTAGTGCGCATGCGCCTACTGCATCTACGTAGTATGGCGTATCTTTTGCTTGGGGGGAAATTTCTGCACTTGCTCAGTAGTTAACAAAATGGCCGCTTGAAACTGCTTACTGAAAAACAAAACCCAGCTATTCTACTAATGCTGATACGGGGAGAGTAATATTAAGTAAATGGGATTAGAGTAGAGATAGGTGGTATACAGTGAAACGATTTATTTTTTATTTTAACATTTGTCTTTTTGGTTCTTTCAATAGTGTATATTGTGGGCCTAGAATCGTAAGCCCCAGTCTATTCCCTCTCGCTCTACCGCACATGCATAGTGCAACCAAGCTGGAAGACTCATTGTCAACTTGAACATCGTCCAAGGTTGCTGATGGATACTTTCATTAAAACCGGAACGAAAGTCCACTGAAATGCATGGGAACCTGCAGATTTTTTATAATTTGGGACATTACATTGTGAATGCGGGTGGAAAATAAAGTTTGAATAAAGAATTAAGGGAATGGGTTTATTAACAAGGGCTAACTGAAAAGAGTAATATGTAAGCATGGTGTGACGATCACCTCCCCTTGCCTGTCCAATCAGAGTTAGTATTTTCATAAGTTTGAAACATTAATGGGTGGTACCAGCATACAGAAAGGTATAATTGAGGTAGCATTAGTTAGTTAGTTAGTGCTAGAGACCAGGATGCTGTCCGAGAGCACAGTGATGCTGAAGAAGAATCTAACGGCCTAACCAATTATCTTATGCAAATAAATTTAGAAGAAGATAGGGTAAGAATCCCGAGGAGGAAGAGAGTGTCAGAGAAGGGTGCTACGCAAGCGTTGGTGATAGAGAGGTCATCTGTCCTGTCCTTATTCCTGTCCTAATTCCTGTCCTGAAGCCTTTGTTTGCCAGATCTTTCCTGGGGACCCTTACCAATTCCTAGGCCTGGGAGTTGGTTTTCACACCATTCTAGGTAATTATAAATATATTTGTGTATGAGCTTATGTGCTTTTCTCTCAATCCTCTACCTTTCATGCATTGTCATTGCAAAGTATAAATGAATGCATTTTGCTTGATTATTTGAATCTTCCTTCCTGTGGGAAACAGAGTTTGTTCTGTACTGTGTAAGTGGTTCACATGAATTTATTTGAGATCACATTTTAAGATTCATTCCGACTCTGTGATCATTTCCAATGTGTTAGTATATTGAAATTCTAGGTCATTTCACCATCAACTAGTTCAACTAATGGTCCATTGACCAGAGGAAAGAACTTTTTAATCAGTGAAAGATTAGTTAGGGAATAGAGATAACTAATCTAGAGAATTACAAAACATGACCCCAGTGGTTATCGATAGTGTGTTGGGATTGAATTTATGGGCCCAGGTGAGTATGTGGTGTTTGATTACCTGTTGCTGGTAACCCGCCGGATCACAGGAGTGCCAATTGCAATCTCAGATGAATCTCATTGGTGCTGATGACTTGGTGGTGTTTAGTTATCCAGCGGCCTAAGCTTGAACTTTCAGGGGCCTACGCATGACACTGGTATGCTATTAAAGTGCCGTAGTTAAATAGGTAATTGATGTTGTTTTTCTCTGGCAGCAGAACATTTTGCAAAAAGTCAGTTATTAGTCTACATGGATTATTAGGTCTGGTATCACAGTACAGCTGTCACTCAACCTTTTAACCAATACCAATTTAAAGTTCTTTGCTTCCATACAAATACATGTCTATTCCCATGCTACACTTTTTCTTGTTAGAAATTGGGTTTCGGGTTGGCTGGGGTATTCACCCTGTCCAAGCACAAAGCAAAATCCTAGTTAAGGTAAGTAAGAAGCACACTTTAAATTAACCTGGCTCACCCTCTGGCAGCTTGGCACAGAGCAGGCAGGCTTAACTTAAGAGGCAATGTGTAAAGTACTAGTGCAACTTTTCAAAAATTAACACAGTAAAAACACCACAAAAAGACTCCACACCAGTTTAGAAAAATAGCTTTTAATTTTATAAATAAACAAGACCAAATCAAAAAATAATCCAATAAGTAGAAGTTGAGTCATCAATTTTTAAATATTAAATGTAAAAATAGTGCTTAGAAGCAATGAGCGCCTATGGGGGTTATCTGGTTGTGCTGGACCGGGGACAGTCAGTAGTTCAGGCCAACCACGATAGAGCATGGGCCAGATACAAGAGCCACAAAAGGTATTCTAAACAAAGTACCCTCATCCTGGTCGCATCAGCGAGATGGGGAGCACGACCAAGCGATGCGTTGGATTCAATCCCTGCAGTTCACGTGATCTGTTGATTTTCTCCACGCAATGATGGGGTTCGTTGGTTCCGAAGATGAGGTGTTGAAGCTGAGATGCATTGGGTCTGAAGCCGATGTGCAGGGTTTCTCTACGCTGTCGAGGGGATTCGTTGATCTACTCACACTGCAGTGGCGGTGATGCAGCGGCTCCAATGCATTGGTTCTGGAGGTGATGTACTGGTTCTGAGTGTGATGCTCTGGTTCTCTTCCTGCAACAGCAGTGAAGTGTTGATTCTGCTTCACCCAGAAGAGGATGCATTAGATCCACTGGAGCAAGCACCTGGATCCACTTCCAATAGATCAGGCACAGGATCAGGAGCTGAGACTTTGATGTCCCTGAGTCTCAAAACAGGAGGCAAACCAGCATGCCCTTGGAGATCACTCTGGGTTCAAGCAAGAGTCCAGTTCCTCCTCTACAGAGGCAGCGGGTTGCAGGCAGCAGGCAGCAGGCAGCACAGCAGAAAGGCAGTTCTTCCAGAGCAAAACTGCAGTCCAGCTGAGTGACAGTCCTTGTATCAGCACAGCAGTCCTTTTGCTTGCTAGCATTTCTTTACAGGTCCAGAAGTGTCCGATTTGGTGGGGTCGGAGACCCAGTACTTATACCCAGTTGTGCCTTTCAAGTGGAGGTGACTTCAAAGAGGGGCTTTGACGTGCACAGAGGTCCTCCCTTCCCAGTCCTGACTCCAGACTCACTACAGTGGGGTAATCAGCCCTTAGTGAGGGAACAGGACACTGACCATTCAGGTGTAAGTGTCAGCTCCACCCTCCCATCCTACCTAAGCCATGAGGAGGCAGATGGGCACTCAGTCCCATCTGCCCTTACTATGTGTGTGGCTGTCTAGAGGGAATGCTGTTGTAGTAATACTTTATTCGAATTTTTTTTCCATAAAAGTACAAACAGTCACACATATAAAAATACCTGAAACAGTATTACTAACATTTCATTCCCATAGTTAAATATTATTAAAAAGCGAGAAAAGGCATCACAGAAGCAAGCATTAACTGCTAATACAGGTTACCCATTGGATAACAATTTGGATCATATGAGCCAGGCACAAGACACATATTTAGCGACCCCACAGACAATGTACATAGTGGAGACATTAGTTAGAATAATACGCAAGGCTAATCTATGGTCCCTTACTCCAAGAACTCTGCAAACGGGTTTTAACCATTTAGATCTGGGTTGTTTATAGGCAGTACAAGCAAACAAAAAATGGCCAAGTGATTCTTTTGAGCACGAACAACCCGGACATTTCAGGTCTACCTCCCTCCTATCTTTCCACCCTTCCTTGAAAGTATTAAGGGGGAGGGTTCCGTGTCTTAGTTTAAGGAACAAGGTTCTATCCCTGGGAGTCTGGATTAAATCTAGAAATGGCTCAAGCTTCCTTAAGGACTTGTGTTCAAGGAAGTTGTTCGTCAAGGATCCCCATTTTGAGTTAATTTGATCCTTTGCCTCAATCCAATCCCAATATAGTTTTTTAACAGTTTGTTTCGGGGGAGGGGATTGGGAGGCCCAGGACTCACCCAGACCTATGGATACAACCAACTTTTTAAAATTATTAAGCCATTTTATTTTATTCGCAGTGTTCAAACTAAGGAGTTCATCTAGTACTAATGCATAACTAGATAGTTCAGGGGTCCTTCTGAGGCGTACCCAAAATAACAAGGGGCGGATTTGAACTACATCAGAAATAGATTTTTGGCCCATGTCAAGGAATAATGGTTTCAGAGGAGTCGAAGAGGGTAGCGAGACGATGTCTCTCAAAAATTTATTTTCTGCCACTACCAATGCTTTAGTATTCTCCGCACCCCAAAGTTCAGAGCCATATACTGCCGATGGTAGCGCCTTTCCCCCGTAGACCGCCAGGGCAGGAGCTACGGGTCTACTGACGGAAAGGCGCTGTTTTTTAAGAATAGCTCCAGATGACCTTTTAAGGTTCAAAACCATTTTAGATATATGAGAATTCCAGTTCATGGTGTTACTGAGCCTTACTCCTAGATAGTCGAACTCCGCCACTACCTCCAGGGGGCTGCCATTAAGAGAGAGGTTAACCCTCTTGATCTTTTTGTTGGCGGACAGCACCATCAACTTAGTCTTGCTGGTGTTGACCGTCAAACCTCGGTCTTGACAAAAGCTGCAAAAGCGATCGAGTAGCCTTTGCAAACCCATAGGGGTTTTAGATAACAGGAGGGTGTCATCTGCGAAGAGGAGTGTTGGTGTTCTCTCACCAGCAAGAACTGGGGCATCCGCAGGGTCCTCCCTCAGGTGGTCCACCACCCCATTTATAAAAAGGGAAAAGAGAGTAGGGGCCATCACACATCCCTGTCTTACTCCTCTATTGACCGGTATCGGCCTTCTTAGTTGGCCCTGGCTTCCCCAACGAATCCTTGCGAAGTTCCCTTCGTGGAGTTTAATAATGAATTGCAGCAAATAGCTGGGGAAACCCATATCATAAAGGACCGACCAGAGTTTGGCGCGTGGAATGACATCAAATGCTGTTTTGAGGTCTATGAAAGCCAAATATAAACTACCTTTGGCAATTAACACAGACTTCCAATAGACTGCACAGAATCGAAAGACCTGGTCCATAGTACCAACATTGCGCCTAAACCCCGCCTGGAAGTGGGATATAATATCCTTATCCTTATCCATAAGCTATGATTCTGTACGATTTATTATGACCCTGCCAACTACCTTTTGGATAGTGTCTATTAGGCTTATTGGTCTGTAGTTGGCAGGGTCCTCTCTATTGCCTTTTTTAAATATAGTGATCACTACTGCTCCTTTCCAGGATTCTGGAACGGGATGGCCCTGCTGAATAAGATTCATCAAACACGCTATAAAATCTGCCCATAATTTGGGGTCATGTAATAGTAAATCTCCTGGTAGCCCATCTGGGCCAGCCGCCTTACCCGGTAAAATTTTAGAAATGGCGTCCTGCACTTCTAACTTGGTAAATTGGCCTTCCGTGGGACTTTGCTCTATGGCCATCTTACTTTGGAGATCAGTGGCTACAGATGTTATTGTACTGTTAAGACTGTCTTCACAATATAGATTTAAGAAGTGAGAGAACTATTGCTGTTCTGTTATATGATTTAAAATAGGCTCCCCCCCCTTCTATCAAGGGCATTAATCAGTTTCCGAATTTTTGCCACTGGCTGCAGTCTTTAGCTGCTGCCAATGCTCCTTCTCCCATTCCTTTTTAGCTGAGTTTATACTACTACGATACTCCTTTCTGGCCATACTGACTGCTACGGAGTCCTTACTTTTTATCGCTAAAGTTATAGCTTTCCTTTTTGTCCTGCAGTTTGCCGTGTACCAGGGGTTACTTTTAGATAGTTCACGGTTTGGCAAGGAGTTCTCCCGGGATTTTTTGGTAAAATGATTACCTAACTTGGTTATTAAATCTTTATAGGAAGATTGCAAGTTAAATCCGGGGGGATCTACTACTGCCTGAACCACTCCCGTTAGATTACAAGTTTCATAAGATACTAACTCATTGATGCGTTTGAGTATCTCCTCTTCACACTTGACCACATCCCATTTTAGTTTCCGATTACAATATGTTGGAAAGACCTCTTTTGTGATCAACTCTGGTCTCCTCGAATCGGTCCCATTTAACCAATTGATTGACATACATAATGGATTATGGTCACTATCCGAAGATTGCCTGACCTCCATGTCTACTAGGGCCGGCCAAGATGATATATCTAGAAAGATATAATCAATTCGCGAGGGGCAGCCCAACTTGTTGTAGGTCATTGCTCCCTCACGATCTGACACTGTACGCCCATTTAGAGCCCTTAGATTGTGGTCCAATGCCAGAGCATTCAACTGGATTGCTCTGGCTGTCCACTTCTTAATGGGATCCAGGGATAGAGATGGTATGACTTGACCCCGATCCTCTGTATTGAAACCCAGAGAATCGTCGTTGTCTAGGGGTTCAAAAGTACAGTTGAAATCCCCTCCAACTAATATTTTGGATCTGGGGGGAAGATCTAATAACATCCCATCTAAGAGCTCGATGATTGGCGAGGCTAGCCCACCCTGGAGGCCTCTAGCATAAATACAAAAAAGATCCAACTTCCAACCCCCTATCTCACTTTTAAGGGTAATATGCAGAATGTCATTAGAACCAGTATTGTGTATGATGACAACACAATTCAGGATTACTTTAACCCAAATATGCAAGCCTCCAGAAGGGCGGCCTTTCCCCAACGTAACAGCGGGGATAAAAAATGTAGAATAACCATTTTTATATTGCGGGTTCAAGCACCAGGTTTCCTGGAACATACATATATGGAAAGTATTAATAAAATTATTCCATTCGGGATTTTCTAGATTTTTCTTTAATCCTGCTATGTTCCAAGACAAGATAGTAATAGGTCTTGTGGCCAAAGGTTGATCCCTGGATGTAATTGGGGTACTGGGTTCCGGTTCACCTATGCGAACTAAACCTTCCCTGGGTGTGATAGAATAAGCTTCAGGGATAACTATCACTTCCCCACTGCTACTTGGGCCAGATGACTTGGGTGGGAGTCAATTGACTCCCTCCAAACCGCTAAAGCGATTATAACAGGGAAAGGGATAGTTAAGCTGTGGACCAGACCAATCCTCATTGAACTGGTTACAAGGGTAAAAAGGTCTCCTATCATTACGCACCGTATTCCAGCCGCCATAGTTATCACCACTCCCATTGAAGTGGTACTGACTCTTCCTAATCTCAGGATTTATCCTGTTTCTTTCGTGGTTGGGAGCCCTAAACCAACTCCACCTGTTGTCATGGTGTACTGAGGACGTGAAGAAATATGAGAGAGGTTTTACCGAGATCGAGGACTCGTTCTTAAGGGAAGGCCTCGAGCAGATATGTTCTACTATTCTTGGGTCTTCAAATGTTATCACGACACAATCTCCCAGCAGATTTTTCATATTTTCCCCTACCCATGGGGCTCTCTCCACCATTAGCATTTTGTTGTTAAAATTGCGAGGAGGAGGGTGGTATCTATTCAGCAAATGACAGACTTTGTTCTTAAGTGCCCAAAAGCGTTCGGAAGTAGTGACCTCCAACTCCGGAACACCTGTTAAAACCAGAACAAAAGGACAGGCGTCAGGTGGTAAGCTAATATTACGCCGTGCACTGGTTTTCTCAGGGCGGGAGGGAAGGGGTGTGGGGACTGGGGTGGAGGAATCATCCGGGTTCTCAGAGGTGTTAAGAGGGAAATTGGGAGCCGAAGTCGAAGGACCATCCACTTTTTTGGGAATTGTGGGGGTGTTGCAGACTATCTGTGAGTAACTACCCTTATTACCTTTTTTGGGAGCTGGTTTAGAGGGGCGTTTTATGGAGGTGGAATTGACTCCCGACAGTTGCGTTTTAGCTAAGGGGAATGATGTGGTGGGAGCAGTTGGTTTCTCAGGGGCCCTTTTAGCAATATTTTCCCCCTTCGATGTTAGTTCCAAGCAAAGGGCCTGGAGCTGTTGTTCAATGCCTTGAAGTTTGGTTTCTAAAGGCACGAGAAGAGACCTGATGAGAACGGTTAATGAACTTAGAAGTGGGGCGTTTTGGACTACCAGATCATCCAAGGAGGTATCCTGGCTACTATTTTCAAGGATACTCGCCAGACTGGCAATCGAACCTGTGTCATCCAGGATGCCCATTGGGAGGGGGTGCGAAACAAGCTGTACCCCTTCTCTCTCTACGGAGCGACCCGGGGGGGAGCTCCCCGCTAACTTAATACTACTGGCACAGACCTTGGTTCCTAAAGAACCCAACGTAACTTGGTTGGATGTATTACCACCATTCACGTGAGGAGATGATTGGTCAGGAGTAAGGGTTGCACCTACTACTGGCCCATGATTTAAATTAGCCTCTGGGTGAACAGTGGCAGATATAATTATAGTGTTGGTTACAGGAGGAATCAGGGTTAGGGAGGACGATAAGGACACCGGAGATAAAACCCTAGGAGGGCGAGGGGACCCAGTAGTGCTCAAAATTGGACCAGTCACAGGATCTACCTGCGTGAGAAGTGGAACGGAGTTGCTCAAGATTTTATTTGGAGTACGAGCAGAGGCTATACTCCCTAGTGACGACCTTTTAGCTTGAGCGAGGTCTTGTGAAACCCTCCTTTCCATCAGGACAATGCCCTGATCAATTAAGGTGTTTGTACGTGTAATAAAGTTGTCTAGAGTATTCGTTAGTTTTTTAGTTTTACTTTTAGCTCCAGCCGCAGCCTGGCTGCGGGTTTCACGGGCAGACATTCCCCTGGTCTGAGATCAGATGGTTTATAATAGCACTACGACTTATAACAATCAATACCCGGTAAAAATAATTAGTGCTCAAGGTTGACCAAAATACAAATTACCAAGCAGGGGCATATGGAGCAGTTACACAAATCTTAACCAGCAGAACTTGATAAACTACGGGCTAGACCACTTTACCAATAAGGGACCTAGACCAGTCCAGTCTCTGCAGGCCTCGGAGGGCCACAGAGGGCCCCGGGTTCTCCCACGCGCTCCCGCGCCGCAGGGCGATTGACCTGATAAATAGGGGAAAAAATAATGGGCGGGGGGCGGGGCAAGCAGGGAGAGCGGCCCAGGTGGAACAAGTTGGGCACACACAGGGACTCCTGGGATATGGAGTCCCTGTTTCAGCGCTCGCAGCCCTGCCTCCTTACCGCACACCCCAGGTCCTCCTCAGTCACGGACAGAGTCCTGCAGCACCAGCAGCTCCCGCCGGTAGAAAGGCGCTGCGGGACCCGCGCAGCGGGTCCGGTGAGCTGGATACGGTGAGTCAGGTAGGAGGCTCCAGAGTCCGGAAAAAAAGAACAGCAGCAGTGTCTCCTGATGCAGGGCAGAAAGAGCAGGGTCCCACGGAGGAAGGCGGTTGCCCAGATTTTACACCGTAGGCGGGGAGGCGGGGCAAGCAGGGAGAGCGGCCCAGGTGGAACAGGTTGGGCACACACAGGGACTCCTGGGATATGGAGTCCCTGTTTCAGCGCTCGCAGCCCTGCCTCCTTACCCATACCCCAGGTCCTCCTCAGTCACCGACAGAGTCCTGCAGCACCAGCAGCTCCCGCCGGTAGAAAGGCGCTGTGGGACCCGCACAGCGGGTCCGGCGGGCTTGATACGGTGAGTCAGGTAGGAGGCTCCAGAGTCTGGAAAAAAAGAACAGCAGCAGTGTCTCCTGATACAGGGTAGAAAGAGCAGGGAGGAATGCACAAAGTCCATCTGTCACCCACCCATACGTGTATTGGAGACAGGCTGCAGGCACACAGAGATTTAAGAGCAGAGAAATGCCATCTTTGTAAAAGTGGCATTATTAAAATAATAACGATAAATCCAATTTTGCAAACAAAGAGGATTGATCATTGATCATTACCATTCCAATGATATTAAGTATGACAAAGCTACTCCTTCTCAATCGAAAATTACAGTTTTAAAGGATAATAAGCAATTCCCAATGTTAACGTAGGAGAGGGATAGACCTTATAGTAGTAAAAAATTAATGTAAGTGTTTTTCACTACCAGGAAATGCAAAACTTAAAAGCTACATGTCCTCCCTTTTAGTTAAACCTCACCCTGCCCTATGGGCTACTTAGGCTCTAACTTAACGGTAACTTATCTGTAATAAAAGGGGAGTTTACAGCTTGGCAAGGGCGTTTAAATGCCAGGTTGACATTGCAGTGCAAATGCACACACAGATTCTTCAGTGGCAGGTCTGAGTTTTAAAGTGCTTCTTGTCTGAGTGGCACAATCAGTGCTGCAGGCCCACAGCAGAATTTAATTTACAGACCCTGGGCACAGATAGTGCACTCTATTTGCAGATAAATTAAATATACAAGTTGTGGGTAAGTCAATGAAACCATGTTCAGGGAAGAAGTGCATGCACTTTAGCACTTGTCAGCAGTGGTAAAGTGCTCAGAGTGCTAATGCTAGCAAAAGAATACATCAAAAAAGTAGAGGTAAGCAGGCTAATAGATTGTGGGTGAGCCACCCTAAGGCTGTCAGGTCTAACACCTGTAATGTTTCACGTTACCATACAGCATTCCTTTAAAACCAGCCCAATTGGCATTGCCAATACTTGTCTAAGGTGCAGCTTTACTACTGCTCTGTGACCTACTTTTCATCTTGGCTACCGGCTCTGGCAACAGGCATTGTAATGTCAGAACTTATCAAGAAGAAAATAAGAACTTATCAAGAAGAAAATGTCACAATTGAACAGCTATTCATTTATTTATTAGAGGTGACTAGGAATGTCTCAGGTCACCTGCAATATGAAAACTAGAGATGGGCTTTTATACAGGGATTGCAGGCTCCCATGTATTGTAAAGCTATTCGATGTTCGGAACAACATATGAAGGTCGCATTACTGTTACAAATGGGGGTGGGGTCGCACATTACTCACACACCGGCGGTGTCGCCCTTAAGGACTCTGGTCAATGTAGTAAAGTGTTCGCGATGCATCATCTTTCGATCTTCTGCTATCTTCGCTGTCTTCGCCATCCCTGGACACGTGTTTCGGGGTATTACCCCTCATCAGCAGGGATAGGCCGTGTACTGGGGTTGCCGATGGCTGCCAATATCTGCCAGGTATAGTACCACTCAGGCGCGTAGGTGCGGGATCCCAGGCTCGTCAGCCCGCTGCTCAAGGGAGCTTTAAAGTTACAAATGGGGGTGGGGTCGCACACTACTCACACACCGGCGGTGTCACCCTTAAGGACTCTGGTCAATGTAGTAAAGTGTTTGCGATGCATCATCTTTCGATCTTCTGCTATCTTTGCTGTCTTCAAAATATAAGAAACGTTCCTTCAATGGCCATATACATCAATAATGTGTATGCATCTATAAATATCCAAATAGAGTGACAGTAACAAGTTAATTAAGAATACTGATTATTCAAAAAATTGTGTTTATTTTTCTTTTTTTATATATATATAAATTCATATAAATACTGTTTTGAATCAAAAAATCACATAGAAAATCCATCAAATAGTTACAAAAAATCACAAATCATATATTACAATCAATTAAATAAGCAAAAATTAATAATACCCCTGGGTAACAATCAACCAAACAACTCACTTACGTGCTACCAATCATACCACAACCATACCACATACTGAGATGAGGAGAAGGAACTGGATTCCAATTAGCTAGATAACAACGCTAATATTATACAAGGGCCCCCAGATGTAATAGTCGGCCCCTGCTGCAGGTCTACGCGCGTTTCGGTGGTTCAAGCCACCTTCCTCAGGACCTTGTACATCATCAAGTGCAGATACCAGGGGATTAGAACAAACAAGAAAAAATAACCTAAGGAAAAGGGGGAGAAAACAAGTCTGTCACTCCAAAATACACAAAGGTTGTATATACAAAAATATTCAACATTCACTGTTTAGGCAAGACTCTGGGAGCTCATCAACGTGACCATAGAGAAAAGGTGTCCTACCTCTCACAAGAAATCTTTCTATAAATCTAATTCTTCACAAGAGACAAGACAAGGATTCACAAAAACTGTGGCAAAGAAGATGGCATTTTTTTAAATAAAAAGGTCAATAGTAACAAATCGTTCTCAAACCCTATTAGTGATCCCTACATAGGTAAGGGTACGACTACAGCCAAAGATTTACCATATAGACAAAGAAAGAGGTGGGCCACAAGGCATAACCTAATCTAATTCATAGAAATTTAAACTAATAATGACACATCATGGCATGCAATGTTATACTTACACTATAATATATGAGTATCTTTTCAAAAGGAATATATAGTCAGTAAAATCAAGATTAAGATGAAATCCAGTGCACAGCTTCTGCATAAAATTAAAGAAGACATTTAGAGTAAAGCTTGCTCAAGGGACTGACTGAAACTCATGTATATTACACAGTTGGATAGCTTACCAATGGTTCCACTCACGATGGAAACAGGGAACAGAAAAGCTAAAACGCTTCATATAATGGATGGGATAATCAGACTGTTCCGTGTTGCTGGCTGCAGAAAAAGCATACAGAGCCAGGCGGTCATACTTGGGGCGAGACATATATGGGAAACACCAAGATTTGTGTAAATGCCTCCTAACAGGTCACTCCTCATTAAATGCTGTTAATAATCAGGTTCACCGATTAACATACCCAATTAGTCGCAATATGTCCGTGCTGATAATGACTCTCAATGTATTAATATCTTTGGTGTTTGTCAAAGCGAGTATCTCAGTTAATTGCAGACGACGAGGGAGATAATTTCTGTTGCTTCTCGATCTGTATAAAGGTGAGAAAATGTATAGAGAAATCCTATTAGTGCCGGTACCGGTACACGGTTTGGAGATTTCTAAACCCTAACAGCAAATAACTGGGCTTACTTCTGAATATGGTCAATAAGCCATCAGTAGGTCGGGTATAGTTTTCAACACCAGCGACTCTGAAAAAAAGAGGTACGGGCGTTCAATATGTGCCGCATACAGCAAGGGTCTACTGTGGAGGAATATGCGCTGTAACTTGCAAAAATAACCTCGGCCAAAACCACATACTAAAACATATGGCGGTCCAAGCCCCGATGAAGGATGATAACTATAATCTACCCAACTTACAAAACCCCCGGATACGTGCGTGTTTACAGAAAAGAAAAGAACACGTCGGTAGCGAGTGGCTCATTTGAAATTGACAGGGCATGTTAACTACTTGGGCAGGTCTAAACCCATATTGCCAATATGATAGCGATAGCTATTCCAAATTCCTACACCCAAAAATATAACTCTAGCTTGCTTACTTGGTGTTTCACAGCAGTGCGACGTGATCCCTCTACGTCGGAAGAAACCCTCAGCGGAAGATCACAGTAGCCCGTCATGTTTTAAAGCTTCCGTGATAGGTCCTGAAATCACGCGGGAAGTTCCCAGAGACGCGTAACAGGTAGTGGGAATCTCCCCTCATGGGCATAGAAAGAGGACTGCGAAATAGCGTCCATCTCACTAATGCCTGAAATAGGGACCGATCAAGCCACCATTATTATCATGCCAAAAAAAATTGAATTGAAATGAAAATATCAAATATATAAAAATACTAACGAAGTTTAAATCAAGACATAAAAAATGAAAAATACGTAATAATTTAGAAGAAGCTCCCATCATAGACAGGGACAAAATACTATACAAAAAGGAGGAAAGACTCCCAAGTGGCGTCCATCTAACCAGTGTGGAGTCCCAAGGGATGGAGTAATGCAACCATCCAGATTGGATGGAAAGGATAGAAAAAGGTTTCATGAATCAATTAAATAATATGCATCATAAATAAATCGATGCATGTCAAAAGTCAAATTCACTCAAGAGAGGGAAGTGGAATTCCTATATGGTACACTCCCTACTGAACCATTTGCTACAGTGAAGGCTCCCAAAATGAGGGGGCAGGATATGTACTCTAGATGTTCCATGTCAGATACCCAAGATGGTACATACAGAGTTAAGACAAGGGTACATTACTTGGTCACATACCAGGATAACTCTTCATTTAACCCTCGCTTAACGCTATCCAAATGGTAAATCCAAAACGTTTCACGTTTTTTACGCGTGATTTCGCTCGATTGTCCCATTTTAGTTGTAACCTTTTCAAGGATAGACCATTTGATCTCATTCTCTCCATGAGATTTCTCAATGCAATGTTGGACTAATGGAGCTGACAACTTGTTGGTCCTAATAGCGGACTTATGTTCGCTGAAGCGGACGCGAAACTCACGACCCGTCTCACCAACATAAGCCAGACCACAGTCACAAAATAGAATGTACACGATGTTGCTACTGCGACAATTTGTGAGAAAGCGCAGCTTGATCTTTTTATCATTGTAGATCACTGTGTCAGATGTAATCGCTGAATCACAGGCGTGGCAGGAGCCACATCTGTGATTACCCATAATCGCAGGAAGTCCAGTAATCTCCCCCTTTTCCTTAGGTTATTTTTTCTTGTTTGTTCTAATCCCCTGGTATCTGCACTTGATGATGTACAAGGTCCTGAGGAAGGTGGCTTGAACCACCGAAACGCGCGTAGACCTGCAGCAGGGGCCGACTATTACATCTGGGGGCCCTTGTATAATATTAGCGTTGTTATCTAGCTAATTGGAATCCAGTTCCTTCTCCTCATCTCAGTATGTGGTATGGTTGTGGTATGATTGGTAGCACGTAAGTGAGTTGTTTGGTTGATTGTTACCCAGGGGTATTATTAATTTTTGCTTATTTAATTGATTGTAATATATGATTTGTGATTTTTTGTAACTATTTGATGGATTTTCTATGTGATTTTTTGATTCAAAACAGTATTTATATGAATTTATATATATATAAAAAAAGAAAAATAAACACAATTTTTTGAATAATCAGTATTCTTAATTAACTTGTTACTGTCACTCTATTTGGATATTTATAGATGCATACACATTATTGATGTATATGGCCATTGAAGGAACGTTTCTTATATTTTGTGTATTCCTTTCCCCTCTGTTCCTTGGCCACAAATGATTCATTTGAGGGGGTCCCATTATACATGTTATCTTTGCTGTCTTCGCCATCCCTGGACACGTGTTTCGGGGTATTACCCCTCATCAGCAGGGATAGGCCGTGTACTAGGGTTGCCGATGGCTGCCAATATCTGCCAGGTATAGTACCACTCAGGAGCGACCACAGAGCCTCTACCGGCCTGGTCGCCCCCACGCTCTTCCTGCCTCCCGCTCCAGCACCTACCTGCTCCTGTGCCTACCTGCCGCCGCCGCCACCGCCGCCTGCTCCCTCCTCCCTCCTCCAGCGCCCCAGCCGCCACAGGGCCGCTCGCACCCGTTTTTTCCCGCCGCTGCCAGCCCGCGGCCCCGCCCCCCGCCAGCCGATTGGCTAACCCGCTCTCGCCTCCCCGCAGACCCTCCCTACCGGCACCCTTCTTATGACGCCCCCAGAGCGACCGCGCAGCGGACGCGCGCAGAGGGAGCACCGATTGAGCGCCGATGGTGCGCCAAAGGTAAGCCCGTCTGCGCCCGTCCGCGCCTGGACCGCGCCCAGTGCCAGGACCCCTGGCCCCCGCAGCCACCAGCCCTCCCGCCGGACCTACGCCGCCACCGACCTCTACGCACTCAACGCCGGCAGACTCCCGGGCTGCTACTGAGCCACCCCGAGACGCACCCGCGGACCCTTCTGCTGCAACGCCTGCAAGTTCGCCTGCATCCGGACCTGCACCACTCCAGCAGTGCCCAAGACCTCGACGAACATCAGCAACAGCCACCTGAATTGCATCCTGCTCAATACCCGCTCGGTCCACAGACACGCCGTCGAGCTCTGGAACCTGCTCGACACCACAGCCCCAGACGTCGCCTTCCTCACGGAAACCTGGATGAACGCCTCCTCAGCGCCCGATATCGCCATCGCCATCCCGGACGGCTACAAGATCATCCGGAGGGACCGCGTCAACCAGACCGGAGGAGGCATTGCCATCATCCACAGGAACTCCATCCGCATCACGACCAACACCGACGACACCCTCGCACCTGCCGAGCACCTGCACTTCCTGATCCACATCAACCCCAGGACCACCCTCAGAGGCACACTCATCTACAGACCCCCGGGACCACGCACACAATTCAGCGAGGACATCGCCGACTTCGTCAGCCCGCACGCCCTCCTCTCCGCTGACTACATCCTCCTCGGGGACCTCAACTTCCACCTGGAGAACAACAACGACCGCAACACCACCACCCTGCTGGACAACCTCGCCAACCTCGGACTCAAGCAACTGGTGACCACCCCCACCCACTACGCCGGACACACTCTCGACCCCGTCTTCTCCTCCAGCAAGGACTTCGCCTTCAGCCACGCCACCGGACTCCACTGGACGGACCACAGCTGCGTCCACTTCAGCTTCAAAAGGACCACGATCCACCACCACCAGCAACAGGTTGCACGCAGAAGCTGGAACAAGATCACAGCCGATCAACTCGCAACTTCCCTGAGCAGGAACCCACCCACCAGCGCAGCGAACCCCAGCCAAGCGGCCACCAACCTCACGATGTGGATCAGCGACTGCGCAGACGACCTCGCCCCTCTGAGGACCCCGCCTAACAGACCCGGCAGCAAAAAAGCCCCATGGTTCATCGACGAACTCAAGAACTCGAAGAAGAACTGCAGAGCCCTTGAGAAAGCCTGGCGCAGAGAACCAACATCGGACAACATGACTACCCTCAAGCTCGCCACCCGAAAACACCACCAACTGATCCACACCACCAAGAAAACTGCATTCAAGGAACGACTGGACAACAACGCACACAATAGCAAGGAACTCTTCAACATCGTCAAAGAGCTCTCCAACCCCAACGCCGGAAACAACAACATCACCCCTTCCCAAGACCTCTGCAACTCCCTCGCCTCATACTTCCACGACAAGATCACGGACATACACAACAGCTTCAGCACTCAACCGACGCTCGCCACGACCGAACCACCGCCCCCCACCACCACCCTCCGTGCCTGGACCCCTATCAGCACCGAAGACACCATGCGCACGATGAACACCATCCACTCCGGATCTCCGACAGACCCCTGCCCTCACCACGTCTTCAACAAGGCCGACGCTGTCATCGCACCCCACCTGCGGGACATCATCAACACCTCCTTCGACACCGCTACCTTCCCGGAGAGCTGGAAGCACGCCGAACTCAGCGCCCTACTAAAGAAGCCATCAGCCGACCCCTCCGACCTCAAGAACTACCGACCCATCTCGCTGCTCCCGTTCCCCGCAAAAGTCATCAAGAAGACCGTCAACAAGCAGCTGGCCGCCTTCCTCGAGACGAACGGATCCCTCGACCTCTCGCAGTCTGGCTTCAGGACCAACCACAGCACCGAGACCGCCCTGATCGCAGCCACCGATGACATCCGAGCCCTGCTCGACAACGGAGAAACAGCGGCCCTCATCCTCCTAGACCTCTCCGCGGCCTTCGACACCGTCTGCCACCGTACCCTAGTACAGCGCCTCAGCAACGTCGGTATCCGGGAGAAGGCGCTGCAGTGGACCATCTCCTTCCTCGCCGGAAGGACACAGAGAGTCCGCCTCCCACCGTTCAGATCAGAAGCCACCGAAGTCATATGCGGCGTTCCTCAAGGCTCCTCGCTCAGCCCAACCCTCTTCAACGTCTACATGAGTCCCCTCGCAGCCATCGCACGACAGCACAACCTCAACATCATCTCCTACGCCGACGACACCCAGCTGATCCTCTCCCTCACCAACGACCCCGCCACCGCCAGAGCCAACCTACACGAAGGGATGAAGGAGGTAGCCGAATGGATGAAGAACAGCCGCCTGAAACTGAACTCGGACAAGACGGAAGTCCTCATCCTGGGATCCTCACCCTCCGCCTGGGACGACTCCTGGTGGCCCCCCCCCTGGGCAGCGCACCCAAACCAACAGACCACGCGCGCAACCTGGGCTTCATCCTGGACTCATCCCTCTCCATGACCAGACAAGTCAACGCCGTCTCCTCGTCATGCTTCAACATCCTACGCATGCTGCGCAAGATCTTCCGGTGGATCCCAACCGAGACCAGGAAGACGGTCACCCAGGCCCTCGTCACCAGCCGACTGGACTACGGCAACGCCCTCTACGCCGGAACCACCGCCAAACTCCAGAAGAGACTCCAGCGGATCCAGAACGCCTCAGCAAGGCTCATCCTGGACATCCCCCGTCGCAACCACATCTCCGGACACCTGCGAGACCTGCCCTGGCTCCCGGTCAACAAGAGAATCACCTTCCGTCTCCTCACCCACGCACACAAAGCCCTGCACAACCAAGGACCAGGATACCTCAACAGCCGCCTCAATTTCTACGCTCCCAAACGCCAGCTCCGATCGACCGGCCATGCTCTCGCCGCCGTCCCCCGCATCCGAAGAGTCACCACATCGGGAAGGTCCTTCTCCTACCTCGCCGCCAAGACCTGGAACTCCCTCCCGACCCACCTCTGCCTGACCCAGGACCACCTCGCTTTCAGGGAGCAGCTCAAGACCTGGCTGTTCGAGCAGTAGCGGACCCCCCCTCCCCAAGCGCCTTGAGACCCTCCGGGTGAGTAGCGCGCTATACAAATGCTTTGATTGATTGATTGATTGATTGACTCAGGCGCGTAGGTGCGGGATCCCAGGCTCGTCAGCCCGCTGCTCAAGGGAGCTTTAAAGTTACAAATGGGGGTGGGGTCGCACACTACTCACACACCGGCGGTGTCGCCCTTAAGGACTCTGGTCAATGTAGTAAAGTGTTCGCGATGCATCATCTTTCGATCTTCTGCTATCGTCGCTGTCTTCGCCATCCCTGGACACGTGTTTCGGGGTATTACCCCTCATCAGCAGGGATAGGCCGTGTACTGGGGTTGCCGATGGCTGCCAATATCTGCCAGGTATAGTACCACTCAGGCGCGTAGGTGCGGGATCCCAGGCTCGTCAGCCCGCTGCTCAAGGGAGCTTTAAAGTTACAAATGGGGGTGGGGTCGCACACTACTCACACACCGGCGGTGTCGCCCTTAAGGACTCTGGTCAATGTAGTAAAGTGTTCGCGATGCATCATCTTTCGATCTTCTGCTATCTTCGCTGTCTTCGCCATCCCTGGACACGTGTTTCGGGGTATTACCCCTCATCAGCAGGGATAGGCCGTGTACTGGGGTTGCCGATGGCTGCCAATATCTGCCAGGTATAGTACCAATCAGGCGCGTAGGTGCGGGATCCCAGGCTCGTCAGCCCGCTGCTCAAGGGAGCTTTAAAGTTACAAATGGGGGTGGGGTCGCACACTACTCACACATCGGCGGTGTCGCCCTTAAGGACTCTGGTCAATGTAGTAAAGTGTTCGCGATGCATCATCTTTCGATCTTCGGCTATCTTCGCTGTCTTCGCCATCCCTGGACACGAGTTTCGGGGTATTAGCCCTCATAAGCAGGGATAGGCCGTGTACTGGGGTTGCCGATGGCTGCCAATATCTGCCAGGTATAGTACCACTCAGGCGCGTAGGTGCGGGATCCCAGGCGCGTCAGCCCGCTGCTCAAGGGAGCTTTAAAGTTACAAATGGGGGTGGGGTCGCACACTACTCACACACCGGCGGTGTCGCCCTTAAGGACTCTGGTCAATGTAGTAAAGTGTTCGCGATGCATCATCTTTCGATCTTCTGCTATCTTCGCTGTCTTCGCCATCCCTGGACACGTGTTTCGGGGTATTACCCCTCATCAGCAGGGATAGGCCGTGTACTGGGGTTGCCGATGGCTGCCAATATCTGCCAGGTAGAGTACCACTCAGGCGCGTAGGTGCGGGATCCCAGGCTCGTCAGCCCGCTGCTCAAGGGAGCTTTAAAGTTACAAATGGGGGTGGGGTCGCACACTACTCACACACCGGCGGTGTCGCCCTTAAGGACTCTGGTCAATGTAGTAAAGTGTTCGCGATGCATCATCTTTCGATCTTCTGCTATCTTCGCTGTCTTCGCCATCCCTGGACACGTGTTTCGGGGTATTACCCCTCATCAGCAGGGATAGGCCGTGTACTGGGGTTGCCGATGGCTGCCAATATCTGCCAGGTATAGCACCACTCAGGAGCGTAGGTGCGGGATCCCAGGCTCGTCAGCCCGCTGCTCAAGGGAGCTTTAAAGTTACAAATGGGGGTGGGGTCGCACACTACTCACACACCGGCGGTGTCGCCCTTAAGGACTCTGGTCAATGTAGTAAAGTGTTCGCGACGCATCATCTTTCGATCTTCTGCTATCTTCGCTGTCTTCGCCATCCCTGGACACGTGTTTCGGGGTATTACCCCTCATCAGCAGGGATAGGCCGTGTACTGGGGTTGCCGATGGCTGCCAATATCTGCCAGGTATAGTACCACTCAGGCGCGTAGGTGCGGGATCCCAGGCTCGTCAGCCCGCTGCTCAAGGGAGCTATAAAGTTACAAATGGGGGTGGGGTCGCACACTACTCACACACCGGCAGTGTCGCCCTTAAGGACTCTGGTCAATGTAGTAAAGTGTTCGCGATGCATCATCTTTCGATCTTCTGCTATCTTCGCTGTCTTCGCCATCCCTGGACACGTGTTTCGGGGTATTACCCCTCATCAGCAGGGATAGGCCGTGTACTGGGGTTGCCGATGGCTGCCAATATCTGCCAGGTATAGTACCACTCAGGAGCGACCACAGAGCCTCTACCGGCCTGGTCGCCCCCACGCTCTTCCTGCCTCCCGCTCCAGCACCTACCTGCTCCTGTGCCTACCTGCCGCCGCCGCTGCCTGCTCCCTCCTCCCTCCTCCAGTGCCCCAGCCGCCGCAGGACCGCCCGCACCCGTTTTTTCCCGCCGCTGCCAGCCCGCGGCCCCGCCCCCCGCCAGCCGATTGGCTAACCCGCTCCCGCCTCCCCGCAGACCCTCCCTACCGGCACCCTTCTTATGACGCCCCCAGAGCGACCGCGCAGCGGACGCGCGCAGCGGGAGCACCGATTGAGCGCCGACGGTGCGCCAAAGGTAAGCCCGTCTGCGCCCGTCGGCGCCTGGACCGCGCCCAGTGCCAGGACCCCTGGCCCCCGCAGCCACCAGCCCTCCCGCCGGACCTATGCCGCCACCGACCTCTACGCACTCAACGCCGGCAGACTCCCGGGCTGCTACCGAGCCACCCCGAGACGCACCCGCGGACCCTTCTGCTGCAACGCCTGCAAGTTCGCCTGCATCCGGACCTGCACCACTCCAGCAGTGCCCAAGACCTCGACGAACATCAGCAACAGCCACCTGAATTGCATCCTGCTCAATACCCGCTCGGTCCACAGACACGCCGTCGAGCTCTGGAACCTGCTCGACACCACAGCCCCAGACGTCGCCTTCCTCACGGAAACTTGGATGAACGCCTCCTCAGCGCCCGATATCGCCATCGCCATCCCGGACGGCTACAAGATCATCCGGAGGGACCGCGTCAACCAGACCGGAGGAGGCATTGCCATCATCCACAGGAACTCCATCCGCATCACGACCAACACCGACGACACCCTCGCACCTGCCGAGCACCTGCACTTCCTGATCCACATCAACCCCAGGACCACCCTCAGAGGCACCCTCATCTACAGACCCCCGGGACCACGCACACAATTCAGCGAGGACATCGCCGACTTTGTCAGCCCGCACGCCCTCCTCTCCGCTGACTACATCCTCCTCGGGGACCTCAACTTCCACCTGGAGAACAACAACGACCGCAACACCACCACCCTGCTGGACAACCTCGCCAACCTCGGACTCAAGCAACTGGTGACCACCCCCACCCACTACGCCGGACACACTCTCGACCCCGTCTTCTCCTCCAGCAAGGACATCCCCTTCAGCCACGCCACCGGACTCCACTGGACGGACCGCAGCTGCGTCCACTTCAGCTTCAAAAGGACCACGATCCACCACCACCAGCAACAGGTTGCACGCAGAAGCTGGAACAAGATCACAGCTGATCAACTCGCTACTTCCCTGAGCAGGAACCCACCCACCAGCGCAGCGAACCCCAGCCAAGCGGCCACCAACCTCACAATGTGGATCAGCGACTGCGCAGACGACCTCGCCCCTCTGAGGACCCCGCCTAACAGACCCGGCAGCAAAAAAGCCCCATGGTTCACCGACGAACTCAAGAACTCGAAGAAGAACTGCAGAGCCCTTGAGAAAGCCTGGCGCAGAGAACCAACATCGGACAACATGACTACCCTCAAGCTCGCCACCCGAAAACACCACCAACTGATCCACACCACCAAGAAAACTGCATTCAAGGAACGACTGGACAACAACGCACACAATAGCAAGGAACTCTTCAACATCGTCAAAGAGCTCTCCAACCCCAACGCCGGAAACAACAACATCACCCCTTCGCAAGACCTCTGCAACTCCCTCGCCTCATACTTCCACGACAAGATCACGGACATACACAACAGCTTCAGCACTCAACCGACGCTCGCCACGACCGAACCACCGCCCCCCACCACCACCCTCCGCGCCTGGACCCCGATCAGCACCGAAGACACCATGCGCACGATGAACACCATCCACTCCGGATCTCCGACAGACCCCTGCCCTCACCACGTCTTCAACAAGGCCGACGCTGTCATCGCACCCCACCTGCGGGACATCATCAACACCTCCTTCGACACCGCTACCTTCCCGGAGAGCTGGAAGCACGCCGAACTCAGCGCCCTACTAAAGAAGCCATCAGCCGACCCCTCCGACCTCAAGGACTACCGACCCATCTCGCTGCTCCCGTTCCCCGCAAAAGTCATCGAGAAGACCGTCAACAAGCAGCTGGCCGCCTTCCTCGAGAAGAACGGATCCCTCGACCTCTCGCAGTCTGGCTTCAGGACCAACCACAGCACCGAGACCGCCCTGATCGCAGCCACCGATGACATCCGAGCCCTGCTCGACAACGGAGAAACAGCGGCCCTCATCCTCCTAGACCTCTCCGCGGCCTTCGACACCGTCTGCCACCGTACCCTAGTACAGCGCCTCAGCAACGTCGGAATCCGGGAGAAGGCGCTGCAGTGGACCATCTCCTTCCTCGCCGGAAGGACACAGAGAGTCCGCCTCCCACCGTTCAGATCAGAAGCCACCGAAGTCATCTGCGGCGTTCCTCAAGGCTCCTCGCTCAGCCCAACCCTCTTCAACGTCTACATGAGTCCCCTCGCAGCCATCGCACGACAGCACAACCTCAACATCATCTCCTACGCCGACGACACCCAGCTGATCCTCTCCCTCACCAACGACCCCGCCACCGCCAGAGCCAACCTACACGAAGGGATGAAGGAGGTAGCCGAATGGATGAAGAACAGCCGCCTGAAACTGAACTCGGACAAGACGGAAGTCCTCATCCTGGGATCCTCACCCTCTGCCTGGGATGACTCCTGGTGGCCCCCCGCCCTGGGCAGCGCACCCAAACCAACAGACCACGCACGCAACCTGGGCTTCATCCTGGACTCATCCCTCTCCATGACCAGACAAGTCAACGCCGTCTCCTCGTCATGCTTCAACATCCTACGCATGCTACGCAAGATCTTCCGGTGGATCCCCACCGAGACCAGGAAGACGGTCACCCAGGCCCTCGTCACCAGCCGACTGGACTACGGCAACGCCCTCTACGCCGGAACCACCGCCAAACTCCAGAAGAGACTCCAGCGGATCCAGAACGCCTCAGCAAGGCTCATCCTGGAAATCCCCCGTCGCAACCACATCTCCGGACAACTGCGAGACCTGCACTGGCTCCCGGTCAACAAGAGAATCACCTTCCGTCTCCTCACCCACGCACACAAAGCCCTGCACAACCAAGGACCAGGATACCTCAACAGCCGCCTCAATTTCTACGCTCCCAAACGCCAGCTCCGATCGACCGGCCAAGCTCTCGCCGCCGTCCCCCGCATCCGAAGAGTCACCACAGGGGGAAGGTCCTTCTCCTACCTCGCCGCCAAGACCTGGAACTCCCTCCCGACCCACCTCCGCCTGACCCAGGACCACCTCGCCTTCAGGAAGCAGCTCAAGACCTGGCTGTTCGAGCAGTAGCGGACCCCCCTCCCCAAGCGCCTTGAGACCCTCCGGGTGAGTAGCGCGCTATACAAATGCTTTGATTGATTGATTGATTGATTGACTCAGGCGCGCAGGTGCGGGATCCCAGGCTCGTCAGCCCGCTGCTCAAGGGAGCTTTAAAGTTACAAATGGGGGTGGGGTCGCACACTACTCACACACCGGCGGTGTCGCCCTTAAGGACTCTGGTCAATGTAGTGAAGTGTTCGCGATGCATTATCTTTCGATCTTCTGCTATCTTCGCTGTCTTCGCCATCCCTGGACACGTGTTTCGGGGTATTACCCCTCATCAGCAGGGATAGGCTGTGTACTGGGGTTGCCGATGGCTGCCAATATCTGCCAGGTATAGTACCACTCAGGCGCGTAGGTGCGGGATCCCAGGCTCGTCAGCCCGCTGCTCAAGGGAGCTTTAAAGTTACAAATGGGGGTGGGGTCGCACACTACTCACACACCGGCGGTGTCGCCCTTAAGGACTCTGGTCAATGTAGTAAAGTGTTCGCGATGCATCATCTTTCGATCTTCTGCTATCTTCGCTGTTTTCGCCATCCCTGGACACGTGTTTCGAGGTATTACCCCTCATCAGCAGGGATAGGCCGTGTACTGGGGTTGCCGATGGCTGCCAATATCTGCCAGGTATAGTACCAATCAGGCGCGTAGGTGCGGGATCCCAGGCTCGTCAGCCCGCTGCTCAAGGGAGCTTTAAAGTTACAAATGGGGGTGGGGTCGCAAACTACTCACACATCGGCGGTGTCGCCCTTAAGGACTCTGGTCAATGTAGTAAAGTGTTCGCGATGCATCATCTTTCGATCTTCTGCTATCTTCGCTGTCTTCGCCATCCCTGGACACGTGTTTCGGGGTATTACCCCTCATCAGCAGGGATAGGCCGTGTACTGGGGTTGCCGATGGCTGCCAATATCTGCCAGGTATAGTACCACTCAGGCGCGTAGGTGCAGGATCCCAGGCTCGTCAGCCCGCTGCTCAAGGGAGCTTTAAAGTTACAAATGGGGGTGGGGTCGCACACTACTCACACATCGGCGGTGTCGCCCTTAAGGACTCTGGTCAATGTAGTAAAGTGTTCGCGATGCATCATCTTTCGATCTTCTGCTATCTTCGCTGTCTTCGCCATCCCTGGACACGTGTTTCGGGGTATTACCCCTCATCAGCAGGGATAGGCCGTGTACTGGGGTTGCCGATGGCTGCCAATATCTGCCAGGTATAGTACCACTCAGGCGCGTAGGTGCGGGATCCCAGGCTCGTCAGCCCGCTGCTCAAGGGAGCTTTAAAGTTACAAATGGGGGTGGGGTCGCACACTACTCACAAACCGGCGGTGTCGCCCTTAAGGACTCTGGTCAATGTAGTAAAGTGTTCGCGATGCATCATCTTTCGATCTTCTGCTATCTTCGCTGTCTTCGCCATCCCTGGACACGTGTTTCGGGGTATTACCCCTCATCAGCAGGGATAGGCCGTGTACTGGGGTTGCCGATGGCTGCCAATATCTGCCAGGTATAGTACCACTCAGGCGCGTAGGTGCGGGATCCCAGGCTCGTCAGCCCGCTGCTCAAGGGAGCTTTAAAGTTACAAATGGGGGTGGGGTCGCACACTACTCACACACCGGCGGTGTCGCCCTTAAGGACTCTGGTCAATGTAGTAAAGTGTTCGCGATGCATCATCTTTCGATCTTCTGCTATCTTCGCTGTCTTCGCCATCCCTGGACACGTGTTTCGGGGTATTACCCCTCATCAGCAGGGATAGGCCGTGTACTGGGGTTGCCGATGGCTGCCAATATCTGCCAGGTATAGTACCACTCAGGAGCGTAGGTGCGGGATCCCAGGCTCGTCAGCCCGCTGCTCAAGGGAGCTTTAAAGTTACAAATGGGGGTGGGGTCGCACACTACTCACACACCGGCGGTGTCGCCCTTAAGGACTCTGGTCAATGTAGTAAAGTGTTCGTGATGCATCATCTTTCAATCTTCTGCTATCTTCGCTGTCTTCGCCATCCCTGGACACGTGTTTCGGGGTATTACCCCTCATCAGCAGGGATAGGCCGTGTACTGGGGTTGCCGATGGCTGCCAATATCTGCCAGGTATAGTACCACTCAGGCGCGTAGGTGCGGGATCCCAGGTTTGTCAGCCCGCTGCTCAAGGGAGCTTTAAAGTTACAAATGGGGGTGGGGTCGCACACTACTCACACACCGGCGGTGTCGCCCTTAAGGACTCTGGTCAATGTAGTAAAGTGTTCGCGATGCATCATCTTTCGATCTTCTGCTATCTTCGCTGTCTTCGCCATCCCTGGACACGTGTTTCGGGGTATTACCCCTCATCAGCAAGGATAGGCCGTGTACTGGGGTTGCCGATGGCTGCCAATATCTGCCAGGTATAGTACCACTCAGGCGCGTAGGTGCGGGATCCCAGGCTCGTCAGCCCGCTGCTCAAGGGAGCTTTAAAGTTACAAATGGGGGTGGGGTCGCACACTACTCACACACCGGCGGTGTCGCCCTTAAGGACTCTGGTCAATGTAGTAAAGTGTTCGCGATGCATCATCTTTCGATCTTCTGCTATCTTCGCTGTCTTCGCCATCCCTGGACACGTGTTTCGGGGTATTACCCCTCATCAGCAGGGATAGGCCGTGTACTGGGGTTGCCGATGGCTGCCAATATCTGCCAGGTATAGTACCACTCAGGCGCGTAGGTGCGGGATCCCAGGCTCGTCAGCCCGCTGCTCAAGGGAGCTTTAAAGTTACAAATGGGGGTGGGGTCGCACACTACTCACACACCGGCGGTGTCGCCCTTAAGGACTCTGGTCAATGTAGTAAAGTGTTCGCGATGCATCATCTTTCGTTCTTCTGCTATCTTCGCCATCCCTGGACACGTGTTTCGGGGTATTACCCCTCATCAGCAGGGATAGGCCGTGTACTGGGGTTGCCGATGGCTGCCAATATCTGCCAGGTATAGTACCACTCAGGCGCGTAGGTGCGGGATCCCAGGCTCGTCAGCCCGCTGCTCAAGGGAGCTTTAAAGTTACAAATGGGGGTGGGGTCGCACATTACTCACACACCGGCGGTGTCGCCCTTAAGGACTCTGGTCAATGTAGTAAAGTGTTCGCGATGCATCATCTTTCGATCTTCTGCTATCTTCGCTGTCTTCGCCATCCCTGGACACGTGTTTCGGGGTATTACCCCTCATCAGCAGGGATAGGCCGTGTACTGGGGTTGCCGATGGCTGCCAATATCTGCCAGGTATAGTACCACTCAGGCGCGTAGGTGCGGGATCCCAGGCTCGTCAGCCCGCTGCTCAAGGGAGCTTTAAAGTTACAAATGGGGGTGGGGTCGCACACTACTCACACACCGGCGGTGTCGCCCATAAGGACTCTGGTCAATGTAGTAAAGTGTTCGCGATGCATCATCTTTCGATCTTCTGCTATCTTCACTGTCTTCACCATCCCTGGACACGTGTTTCGGGGTATTACCCCTCATCAGCAGGGATAGGCCGTGTACTGGGCTTGCCGATGGCTGCCAATATCTGCCAGGTATAGTACCACTCAGGCGCGTAGGTGCGGGATCCCAGGCTCGTCAGCCCGCTGGTCAAGGGAGCTTTAAAGTTACAAATGGGGGTGGGGTCGCACACTACTCACACACCGGCGGTGTCGCCCTTAAGGACTCTGGTCAATGTAGTAAAGTGTTTGCGATGCATCATCTTTCGATCTTCTGCTTTCTTCGCTGTCTTCGCCATCCCTGGACACGTGTTTCGGGGTATTACCCCTCATCAGCAGGGATAGGCCGTGTACTGGGGTTGCCGATGGCTGCCAATATCTGCCAGGTATAGTACCACTCAGGCGCGTAGGTGCGGGATCCCAGGCTCGTCAGCCCGCCATCGGCAACCCCAGTACACGGCCTATCCCTGCTGATGAGGGGTAATACCCCGAAACACGTGTCCAGGGATGGCGAAGAAAGCGAAGATAGCAGAAGATCGAAAGATGATGCATCGCGAACACTTTACTACATTGACCAGAGTCCTTAGGGGCGACACCGCCGGTGTGTGAGTAGTGTGCGACCCCACCCCCATTTGTAGGTTGCATTACTGTGTTTACTTCCAAAATATATTCGATACAAATTTCGAATTCTGACTATTTGCCTTCATAGCTTAATTTTCGTAAACTCACAGTGGCCATTAACTAACATTACTTATCATCTGACTAATTTTCTATGTTTATTTATTAGCCCTTTCTTTCCCTAAAGATTCTTGCAATTCAAAAAATTAGCTGCATCCTCAAAGAATTGTACTATATAACTATAACAACATTTGTTACTTGACACCACTCAGGCATTTCTAAACGTCTCATTTACCTCCTTAAAATGAATACTGGTTCAGCTTTTATTGGCACCCGAATAGATTAAATAAATATCAATGCTTTTGTATCTTTTCGACACTTTGGAGCAAAGACTGCCTGAGGAGGCAATTTCTAGTTGAAGAACTTGCAAATGGGTTGAAGTTAAATCAGCCCGAGATAATAACAGGGAATCAGTTGATTTGGTCATATAAAAAGAGTGACACAATATCAACGTGAAGCAATAATACAATATTCAACAACATGTCATGAAATCAGCTAATGCATGATTGCAATTGTGAATAAATAGAACTGATAGCATGTATTGAGTGTAAAAAAGTAACTTGACTTTACTCGCAACGTGTCAGCTATGCATCCCAGACCACCAGGTTGCACTGAACATTGTATTCGCATAAAATGTTACATGACAGAAATGTTTATGTGCCTTTAAATTGGAATTTTATAAGTCCTTCTGCTTCCGGTTGAAGGGGTGTGGGAGAAGGGGCCTTTTACCATTAAGTTTTAATTAATGACTGTGCCATTGTCATTGCCACAAAATGCATTTTGCCGTCGTGCCAGGGTTCGCTTCCTGGAAATCTCCTGTACCAATTTTGACATTTCTGGGCGGTTTGTCTAGATTGTTTACATTTCTGCAGACACTTTTCTGATGGTATTGGCACACTAGGCATTGTGAAATTGCTCCTCAGTCTCACAATGCATGTGCCCTGCATATATCACACCGTACAATTTACCACTCCATATTGGAGTTATATTATTAAGTTTCTAGTAAGGCTGTGATAGGTTGAAGGACGAAAAACACCAGATGTGTGAATGTTGACAGTCCCATGTAGGGTGCAGTGTACATTTAGGCTCCCCATTGTACGTGACTGGCTGCAACTTCAAACCCTGCAGTAATGAATGTCAGAAAAACAAATTATGATATGTTGAAATAACTACTTACACACACATTAGATAAATCACCCCTAGTTGTGATATCAGTTAGTTGGTATTTCTGTAGCACAAACGTAGCCAAAAGGCAGCAAATATTTGTACAGAGTCAACAACAAGCATACAGTGAACGAGTGTTAGAAGAAGTAGCTGGTTAGTAGACTATTAATTCCTTGTGATACAGTGTTCTTTAAATCAGGGCATCTTCAACTCTTCACTAAATTAGAGCAAAGTTAGGTCAGACCTGATGTATACAGGGATGAAATTCAAGATCTTGGTCGAGTAGATTGGAAAATGAATTTTGCCTTGTTTTTGCTTTTTTAAATGTCTTATTCTGCAGTCTGATGGTGTCCAAGCTGTGGATGTTTTCTAAAAACCACCAGAGATAATGAAATGTGCTGCAAGATAAGTGGGTGCTGGGCATTATGACTTTTTTTATCTAAAAAGCAGCTTCATGGAGAGCTTAGGCACGTCCTCCTTTTGGGTGGTCAACCCAGTCAGGATTCAATCTCTAAAATGGCCAAAATGAAACAAACCTACAAAAAAGTGATCTGGTCTGCAAAATACATCAGCACAGATCTCTGGGCCAAACCACTCCACGCAAGCAAGCAAGAAAAAGAACTTCTGGGCTGAAATAAACAAATTGGCTAAGGGGTATCATCTGAAAACAATGCCGGCATAACAGACGTGGCCTGGTCAACACATATCACCACTGTCTATAATCAGGTGGATGGGGCCATCCTCCCGCTAGCACACGCAGAGCCCTGACAAGAAGTGCAACAAAGATTAAACCCAACGGAGGTGAACCATCTTCTGATTGGTTACAAGCAGGTTGCCCATCTGCAAAAAAGGCTCAGATCCAAGGGGGTTTCAGGAACCAACGACCTCCCAAATGCGTTATTTAAAAAGGATTCCTGCCTTTGGTCTCCACACTTTACCCCCTATTCAATTCTGCTATGGCAACAAATATCATCCCAGAATCTTGGTGAGTCAGCATCTTCCAGCCAATATATAAATTGGGCAAGTGTTCAAAACTTCACCAACTACAGATTCATCACCTTAATTGACGTTGAAGCCAAGATCTATCCTTTAAACTTGCTCATTGATTTAGAGGACTGGGTCAATCACTCAAACATAGTCCCGAAACCTCAGACAGGCTTCAGAGCAGGAATGAGAACTCCAACCAATCTGCAGGCGGTTACTCTCTTGGATGAGCAAGCAATCGCTAAATCCAGCAAGCACTATGCCTGCTTCATCGACCTAAAAGCAACTTTCGACAAAGTGCAGAGGGCTCAGCAGCGGGAAAAAATGGCATGCCAGCAAAACGGTTGGAGACAATCATCAGTCTCTATTCCAACGCATTAGTACAAATCAAGCTAGAACCACCAAATGTACACCAACATCAGCTTAAAAAATGGGTGTGTTCTTGCTTCCTGCCTCTTCAACATCTACCCATCTGACCTTGACAGCCATCTGGCCCAAGCGCAGGTTGATCGTCCTAAGCTGGGCAAGGAATAAATCAGAAGCCTGCAATACGCTGACAACAGTGTCCTCCTCAGCAAAACATCAATTGGGCTGCAGCAGTCCATAGACCAATTATTGAGGTTTACAATCAGTTTGCAACCGGGCCTTAACTACAATAAAACCAAGGTACTATGTTTTACAAGATTAGGCAACAACAGGCAGCCCAAATTCCCCTGGCGGGCCAATGGCAACATCTTAGAATTGGTTAAAACCTATAGGTACCACAGAGTTAATCTAGGCTCACAATTAACGTAAAAACCGCACCTTCAATCAAGATGAGTCACTGCCAACAATCTGCTGTTTGCATTCAAAACCTTGCAACAAAAGCCATGAAACACCTCGACTGATCATCTCCTCTAGGTCATGGGAGTCAAACTCATCCCATCATCTACATCTTATAGCTCTGAATTGCTACAAGGGAAAGAAACAGAAACCTTAAACATCTTACAATCGAGCTCCTTCAAAAAACACTTTGTGATTCCACAGTATGTCTTGCAAGCCCAAATCAGGCTTGAGTTCTGCCTGCATCACCAGGGCCCATCCAGGCATGGGGCTCTATTGAAATTCTGCTGGAGGTCGAGGGCAACTGAAGCAAACTTGCTTACATATTAGTGTTGGCTGGAAATAGAAAAGCAGACCCATGAAAATAAATCTGTGTTCCCTGCATTACAGCAGTCAGTCGAATCACTGGAACAAGAAGAGTTTTGGTATACCCCTATTGAATCCACTGTTTTCAAACCAATTACCATCGAAGCAGCCAAGCTCGTTCTAATCATCACAGACAATGCCACTTTAGCGAGTAAACAGCATGAGTGGGTGATCATGCCATCATATGCTGCCTGGGGCCCCCAGCCAGACATGCCTTCCCATTTCTTTGAGGTGAAGAAACACAAACTAATGCTAATCTGTCTCACAGTCTTTTATTTGAAGGACCTAGTGCCCTCCTAGAAGCAGCCCTGGACCACCACTCAGTGGCGTTTTTGTGGATACATCAACAAAATAAAACGCTGCCTCATCTATTGTGCATTTGCCTGACTCTGATAAAACACAGACAAACTCTTTTACCCCCATCTTTAAGATCTTTGCAAATCAGATCATGCTGTTTAGCTGTAATTGCGTTACTGGGAGGGGACTAACATGCAAGACTTCTTGAGCCTTGCTGCCAAGGAGCTGGAATAGTGCAGCACTTGACTATTCTCTCCTCCGATCCACTGCTCTAGTTCAGGGCTGTACCATGGACTTCCTAAGGAAGCAGGAACCACCTAGCGCTTTATATTGCAGAACCTGTCAGCAAACTCACACTTTTACACTGTTAGCTGATCAGGTCGGCAACACCACAATCAATCACAAACACTAGGCACCTTATCCCCCCAGATCAGGACCTTACTCCTCTAGGTCCGTGTTAACCTCTAAGGAACAAATGTTGTGCTCAATCCTTTATAAGCGCCTGCACACACAGGTAAACAGGTTGCCTATAAGCTCTTCATTGATCACCCGACCGTTAGTTAAGAAAAAATCGACTGAATCCATTAATAAAATAGCACTTTACTTAGTACATCACAACAGCAGTGCAAATACACAATAATACACCATAATGTGTGAGGATTGTACACTACGAATGGCACTTCTACTTCACAAAAGACTCAAGTTGTTCAGTAAGGCAAAGCTCAAAGGAATCCTTATTGAAATGGACCCTGGTAGATTCTAACATGTTGGTTGTAATATTTTGACTGATTTTATGAAGCAAATATTTCGTTGACTTAATTGTTCTGTCCAGCTGTTTCCAATATTATATTATTCTCTTGGCCAGCCATGCACAGCTCAACTTGATTATGTGTATTGTCTCTTAATGTGACTTAAAGGACATATGCTATTAATATGGCCAGTCTTTTAATGTGTTTTAATGTACAGGCAATGGCTTTGATTAACTATGCATGATAAAATAAACTTGAAACTTGACTTTGTAAATGATGCAGCTGGTTTAGAAGAAGTGATGCAGGCTGGTAAGGTGAGTCAATGGAGGTCCATCAGGATGGGTGATTTGATCAAAGTTCAGGTGGCTCTTACTGAGACATATATTGGCATACATGCCATTAAGGAGTGCCAGTATGGATTTTGGGAGGCCATGGAGTAGGGTGTTACCATTATCTAGATGTAAGAGTATGAGACCTTGAACAGCAGTTTTGAAGTTACTTTCTGGAAGAAAGCATTTTACTTTCTGTAGAATAGAGATTTGGTGCCAGGCCAACTTCGATTTTTGTCAACGTGTTACTTGAGTGTGAGGTTGGTCTCCAGAGTGAATCCAAGTAACTTGGAATTCAGTGAAACTGTGTTGCAAAGCTGTTGGACCTGGTCCTCTCTGCAGGGTCACCCTGGATTTTTGCCTTCCTTTCCAACCACTTTTTTGTTGGGTTTTCTGACTTTGTGCATTTTTTCCTTACTAACTTCTGATACGGTGCTTGTGCTCTCCCCTGAATATATTGTAAATTTGGCCTACTCCTGATTGATACATTCAGTTTACTAATAACTCCCTAATATATGGCACTTCATGTAGCCAGGGCTTGTAATTTCAATTAAACTTGTGGGTTGCAGCAATCATTGTGCCATCCTCTAAAGTAGCCTTGAAAAGCATGCCTCAAGCCTGCCATGGCAGCCTCTAATGCAGTTTTAACCACCATTTCTACCTGGCAGAATTTTTTTTTGCCAGGACTAAATCTTCCGTTTTATTGTAAGTCACCCCTAAGATGGACAGGGTGCATGGTATTTAAAAAGTAGGACATGTGAGTATAACTGCTACATGTCCTGGCAGTGAAAAACTCTTAAAGTTGTTGCTGTAAGGCAATCTGTCCCATAGACTAACACTGGGTTACCATGTCACTCTTTTTCTATTTATTTTTTATTGAGATCCATTAAAGTTTCCAATTCATCCATATATTACAGTATTATTTCTTGGCTATACACTATTATTCAATAAGTACATCATACATATTCAGGAATATAAACTAATGCACAGATTAAAAGTGATAGTAACACTGCTTTAAAAATCATTAGAAACCAGATACAATACAGATGTTTGTGATACAAAACCATTGAAGTCCATAAAAGTATATAAAGTGCAAACTAAAAAAATGATGTGCAAATGTGCAGAATGTCAATCTGAACATATATATGTTATATATATAATCATCATACTAACAATCCCCTTGAAATAAACAATCTCTCTACAGAAAAAGTGGATAATATAAAATGCAACTTAGCAGGATGGTTTGAAGATCCTTTGCTCTGGCCTTAGTATATAATTAAAATACTGTTCCCACAATTTTTCAAATTTCCTGAACCCCCCCATTTCGCATTGCATATAGCCTTTCACTATTGCTAACTAGCTTCATTTTCCGAGCCCACTCACACATTGTTGAAACCTGACGAGATTGCCATTTTTGAAGCTGAAGGGGCCTGGCGACTTCCATTATTACCAATATATATTAGTTTCACCCACATATCGGATAGGTGGAGAGAAGGAACGAATCTCAGGACTTTCAGTGAGCTGTTGGATGCCAATTTAATTGGGCACTCGATCTCCAAATGCCGAAATATTTCATTACAGAACTCCAGAACCAGAGGGAACTGAGTGATTATAGGCGTCCAATTAGCAGCGGTTGATTTAAACAACGGAAGCAGTGACTGGACTGGTTAGGGTTAATCTGGGAGAGAAACTGTGGAGTTCTGTATAGAACCCATTTGCTAATAAATAGCATCCTGTGCCATTTAACTCCATGTAACATTCTAAAATTAAGTTAATTAACCCCAGTCCACATTCTAGCTGTTAATTCCAACCCTTCATGTTATTCCCATTTTGCCTCTGCTTTCCGAGTAAGGTCTAGACCTCTTGTAGAGGCCAAAAGTTTTTTACATTCCCCGGGTCACATATCTAAATCTGCTTCAAATAGCGCAAGCACCATATTTTTATTTGAACCAGATCCAAATTACTGAGAATTTTATAAAGTGATCTAAACAAGCCAAGGAGAAGGAAATCATTTTGGATTAAATCACGGATTTCAGAAATATTGAGCCACCTTTCCACCATCATAAAATCAGAGATTTTCCTAACCCAGCCTTAGCCCATTTTTGGAATATTTAAAATGAAACTTTAGTCCCTAATTCAGAAGCGAGTTTGGATAAGGGAGTTGCAATGTTGGAAATAGGAATTGCGTATCTTCTAAAAAAATCCTGCCGTTTACGAAAAAAGCACCGCATGCTCTTATAACCGATTTTTTTGGGGAGACTTCATTATTTTTTGCAAATAGCGTATTTGATGTTCTGAGAAAATTAACAACATGAAGTAGTTCTCAAATATTCCTGTATGTGATTCTAGTTTGAACCCAGACATATTGTGCAAAGTATGCAAAATGATAAACTCTAAGATTAGGGAATGCTAGCCCACCTTTCTCCAAATCCTCCTATAAAGTACTTAGTGAAATTTGGGGAGTTTTTTTGACCAAATAAGGGACTTAAACATAGATTCGATCTTTTTCAAGAAGGATGCAGTTAAAACACACGAAATAGCTGAAAATAGAAATTGAATAACGGGAGTACAGACATCTTAATCAGCAAAACCCTCCCAATAATGGTTAATGGAAGAGAGTTCCCGAGTGAAAATAAATCCTGTACTTTTATAATAAGCGGGGAGAAAGTTTGATCATATATGTCCGCAAAATGTGGTGAAAATGTAGTTCCTAAATATCTTTTTGGAGGAGAATTCGCACATGGGGCAATATTCATATGTAAAACATCTGGCTCACATCCCTTATTTCAGTTTCCATTTCATTAATTTTATACCCATCGAGATCTTCATAATGTGTAAAATCTCAAAAACCTTCCTCTGAACCCCCTTATCAGAGTCGGTAATTAACATAATATCACCTGCGTCTAATTTCAATTTCTCCATTTCTAGTGGCTCCTAAACTGAAATCAAACATTATAAGTTGTTATAATGTAACACAGTATTTTCCTATGGGAGAGTTAACCTTTCCATAGTGAGAAACAGCTACGGAGGGTTGTCACTGCCAGGGCAGGTAAAACACTACAGGTTGTATATGCAGTTAAAATAACTGCACTGCCGGGCCTGGAGACATGCTTTACAGGCTACTGCAATGTGTGAGATAATGAGCACTGCAGTTCAATAGTGCAAATGGAGCAAATGATGGACAGGATACTGAACGGTGCAAAACTTTACCCCGCTGTCACAAAGATCTGACTTTAATCCGTGCTTCTTTTGCTCACCACACCCTCCCTGTTTGGACCCAGCCACATGCAAATCAGTCTGACCTTGTCCCTCATGGGAACTGTTAGAATTGGGGGTCTCTAATTGGCACAGGTAGGTACTTGTGACAAATAGGGACCCTCTCCTCTAGTCAGGATAAGGGGATTACACCCCTAAAATAACCCCTGCTCACCCCCGTGGTAGCTTGGCAAGAGCAGCAAGGCTATATCTCAGAGGCGTTGTAAGTGAAGCATTTGAGACCACACACAGTAACCCAGTGACACCATTACAAATGGACACCACACAAGGTTTTTATTTCAAAAATAAGTATATTTTATATAGAGTTACCACAAGACCAATAACAACACAAATAATCCACAGTACTATTAGAATTCAAGAGTTCTGGTTGAAAAGGCTTAGATCAAGGTTCTGTGCAAGTCAGTAGCCCTATAGAGGAAGAGGTGTGGCACCGCGGCCAGGGTGACTGACTCCGGAATCTGGGGATCACGGTTCGATCCCCGGCACCGGCAGCAGATCAGCCCAGCACCATGTGACTCTGGGCAATAGCTTGCTTAATCTTCCCGACGGCCCCCAGCGCCTGGAGACCCTTACGGGTGATTGTGCGCTCTACAAATGTGGATTATTATTATTATTATCCGGCTACAGCATTGTTGAAATAACACAGAGTCTAGCAAATCCAGCGAACCTCGTCGGGATGGGCTCTCTGAAATGTCGACAGACTCAGTCACAGTACCTTTTACTTGAGGCGGCCGGCACGGATGTGCGAGCCAGGTTCTGGTGTTTGTCGCGGTGCAGAAAGGAAGCGATGCAGGACGCGTTGTCCCTCAATGTGGTGCAGGCAGAGGCCTTAGTCGGTGGATCTAAGGTGTGTGTTGCAGGGCAAGATGGTGCTTCGATGTGGTGCTTGCAGCTTGCGGTGCGTCGACAGAGCCGGAGTTTGGGAGCTGGCGTCGATCAGTCCGGACAGCGGTGTGAGTTGGGCAGTGCGTTGGAAAGCGTGCAAGGCGGTGCGTTCACAGGACTCGAAGTCAGCAGCAGTGACCGTGTCGGTCAGACCAGTATGAGTCCGTAAAGTGAGGCGTTCACGTCGCGGTGTCCACCAGTCACGGTGCAGGCAATGGCTCGGTGACGGCGTCAGGACAGAGTCGGTGAGATCAGAGCTTGCGTTGTTCGAGGCGGACGTTGCTTGATGCAGTGCCTACAAGACACCGGGCCGGTCGTGAGAGTCGGTCACAGCTCCCTGCCTCTGTAGCCACTGAAACAGCCTTTCCAGCAGCAATTCACAAAGGCTGGTGAAGTCTACTGGACCTGAGACTTCGGTCAGGGGGCAAGCTCCCTTCAAAACTCTTGGAGATCTTTTCACAAGTTAAAAGTACAGTACACAAAGTTCTTTCTCCTCTCTTTGGCATTCAGGCAACCACTGAAGGCCAATCCCCCAAGCAGCACTTCAGCTTGGGAATAGTCTCTCCTCAGTTTCTTCAGGCTCCTCTCCTCAGCAAAAGTTTTGTCTTGTAAGTCCAGAAGTGATCTAATTTCTTGGGATCAGGGTCCCAATATTTATACCCCATTATCCTTTGTTCTCTGAGGGGGAGAGGGTCCTGTGCCCAGTCCAAACCTGTTCTGAAGCACTCTGTTTACCAGACTTCTCCTTTCCATTCACAGTGCAGGGCAGGAACATCAGACGTCCCACAGGAGGTGGAGCCAGCATTGTGGAAGGCAAGTACAGCCCTGGAACACTTTGTTGACAGTCTTCCTTCTCTTCTTTCAGTGTGCAGGGCAGAGACATCAGATGCACCACAGAGGGTGGAGCCAGCACTGTGGGGGGGCGGGCACAGTCCTATTCATGTCCCAGGTGCAACTCCTCCCTCCCATCTAGATGCATATCTCTCTATTCAGCACTGGGCTGAATCATTCTGTCTCCTGGAATCTCCCAGCCCTGTTACTTAAACTCCAGATAAGGAATACACAACATAGCAGAGGCAGGCTTGAAAGGTATAGGCAAGCAAATACCTACTTTCTAAAAGTGGTATTTGCAAACAAAGAATGTTAAAACCCACTTCACTAAACAATGTATTTCTTCATTCTGAGTCCAGGCATACTAAACTCACATTTTTACCATGTTCTCTGAGTCAGTTAGGATTATAAAATGTAATAATTCTAACAGCCCATTCTGGCCTATGGAGTACAGGTAGCCTTGTAATAGTGAAAAACGAAAATTCACTATTAGGACATGCCACACACATCAGGGCTTGTCCTACCTTAAACTTATAATGCACCCTGCCCTTGGGCCTACCATAGGGGTGTCTGATATGAAGAAAAGGGAAGGTTCAGGAATTGAGAAGTGGGTGCACTTGCCCAGTTAGCATGACAGTATCAGACTGCATGCAGGCTCTTCAATTGCAGACCATAGACACATTTTACAAGCCCGCTTCTGTGGGTGGCACAACCAGTGCTGCAAGCCCACTAGCAGCATTTGGATTTACACGCCCTGGGCACACTCTGTGCACTGTACTAGGGTCTGACATGTAAACCAAATAGTCAATCATGGAATCACCAATTAATACATCAATTTACAATAGGGAGAGCATATGCACTTTAGCACTGATAAGCAGTGGTCAAGTGCCCAGAGTCATAAAACAGCCAACAACAGGTCAGAAGAAATATAGGAGGAAAGTAAAAAGTTCAGTGATGACCCTGCAAAAAGGGCCAAGTCCAACAGGAACAGTCCACCCCGAACTGCCAAACCAGGTTCTCCCTGGACTGGAAACAAGCATCCTGGGAACAGTTTTAAGGCATCACCCCTCATCAGCCAGTCTAGCTTGACTCCAATGGCGCAGTGAGCACCGGACCCACGTCTGGGCATACCCTTCCGGCTTAGGGAAACAAATGCAAAAGGAACAAATTATGGACGGAATGCTGAATAATGCAAACATTCACCCCCAGTCACATAGATCTGAGTTTAATCCATCACTCTTTTACTCACCACGCAACCCCAGTTTGAACCCAGCCATATGCAAATCAGTCTTGACCCTTTCCCTCATGGGAACAGTCCAGCCCGAGCTGCCAAACCAGGCCCTCCATGGACTGTAAAAAAGCATGCTTGTGCTGGTTTCAATGCGTCACCCCTCATCAGCCAACCTAGCTTGAATCCATAGGAGCAGGTTGTTTATGCTGTTAAAATACCTGCACTGCCAGGCATGGAGACAAGTTTTACAGGGCTATCGCAATAGGCAGCACAATGAGTGCCGCAGTTCATTAGTAGCATTTCATTTACCGGTCCTGGGTACAGGTAGTATCATACACTAGGGACTTATATGTAAATTAAATGTGCTGATTTGATGTATGGCAAATTTACCATGTTTCAAAACTAGAGGACAGGCACTCTACCACTGGTTGGCATTGGTAAAGTGCACACAGTTGAATAACCAAAAAAATGGGTTCAGCAACAGAAGGCACATTTATGGGGGCACACCATGCAGAAGATAATCATTTTCAACAATGGAGTCTACCACAGAACAGTCATTAATGAGCATACTTTGTAATGTGTGTTCTGTACTTTCAGGGTGTGGGGTAGTTGGAGGAATAGGTACAATGATGCATTTACGTGTGGTGCAAATTCTGTGTAGGTTGGGTCACCTCGATCTGAGTGTGATTTTGAGGGTATTGGCAGTATGGAATGCTGGGTGAGACACATGATTATGTTTTACCTTGTATGTTTAAGTGGAATATGGAGATTGGCCCTAACAAGCCCAAAGAGGCAATGCCCTTGTCTATGTCCACCCTACGGGCCCAAACATCTGGTGGCATAGTCCCATCATTCCCAGAGATACCCAGGCGACGGGACACCATTGAAGAGTTGAATGAATTTGCAAGACGGCAGGACAAGATGTCCCTTTTTAGGCCAATGGATGATGGGCAATGCATTATTCTTGCCTGTTGTCATCTTGTAAAGATGTTTTTGTTGAGAAATCAGTACTAGTACTTCCTCTGCAAATGAATTATGTCCTTTTGCGGTCTTCTTGTTTGGAAGATGGTTTTGTTGGGAAACCAGTGGTGTCAATTCCTGTGCAGATGAATGATGTGAAATGCATCAATGTCACTTCATGTGCAACTGGAAAATGGGAAATGTAGTGATGCCACTTTCTGTGAAGATGGATAATAGAAAAGTACGTTCTCTTGCCTATTTTTTGTAGGAAATATGGCTTTGGAGGTAAACCAGCAATACACCTTCGTGTAAATTCAGAGCTCAGGGTTTGCCCCCTTAGCACCTCACAGACTGCAGGCATGACTTCTTCACAGCACCCAGTACCTTTGTCTGGACCACTAGTGCTTCTCCTTAACCTGAGTCTCCTTCAGCAGCACCTGACAGTCCTCAATGATCATTACTCTCCTATCCTGCACTCTCCAGGTCCCATTGTCTTCAGGCCACATGCTGGTCACCAATCTATCCAGCAGGAGTTAGGAGGGTCACACTTTAGGGGTCCCCACAGCAGTAGCCCACTGAAAATTTAGGAGAACCCTCTTCTCCAGGCTCTCCAGCACGTCTGTCCAAATATTGTTCCCATGGGAGTACCGAGGTCAGTGCCTCTGGCCCAGAAGACAAAGTCTAGACCCATGGTGTCAGTTGGAGTCCTGTTTTCCATCAGGAGTCAGAAGTTCTTGAGTCCCTTTTCCCTTTTGCCGGAATCACTCATTGAGTCCTTTTCTTCAACTGGACACTCCTCCCGTCAAGCTGGGCCTTGTTCTCTGTGTACATACCCACAGGTCGCACAATTTTCTGAAAAGCCTCAACCTTGTACATTGTTTATGTGGGGATGATAAGTTCCAAACATTAAACTCTCCCCCATCTCATCACTCTTGTACAGCATTTTGGGACTTTTCTAGAAGGCGAGTTCAAGTAGTCGGTGGCCACAGCTCCTTAATTTCCAACCCCTAAATGACAGAGAAGACTGATCTTTTACCTTCAGATTTCCAAAGCAGAATCCCTCTGGTGAGTGGTATGAGAGGTTTGGCAGCCTCCTGTTGTGTCTCCGGGAATGGCATGCCCTGGCATGTCAGTTAGTGTGAATGAAAATAACCTATGTAGATTCTGCCTGGCCGGATTGCTCTCCCAGGAACAAGCTAATGCCCCACAGATGGACACATTTTGTTGGAAAGTTTCTTGTCTACATAATGGCCAGCAGAGTAACTTACTTGGCCCAGAGGGATAGTTCAAAGCCCAAATATAATTAAGGGGAATCAGAAAAACATGACCAAGCTCCAAGTACATAAAGGAATGCAAATATAACCAAGTCAATATTATCTTGGCCTTTAGGGCCTTTCTTTATTTAGGAAAGCACAAGTTAAAATTATAATAGTGACTTTGTGGCAGCTTTCGCCTACACTGCAAATACAGAGAAGCACTGCAAACTTTCAATGAAGCACACAGGTTTACAGTATAGTGAATGAAAAAGGGAACACTTCTTTTTGAATGTCTAATTGCAAATGCAGTGCCTACAAGACACTGCATTTGCATGTATTGAAAATTCCATCTGCAATAGGCTACCTGTGTGTAGAAAACGGATACCGGATAGGGTTATAATGTATTTCCGCTTGCTCAGCCCACACCTGCATGCACATGTGTAAGAGTACATGTTCATGTCGCACCAGAGAAGAGCCACTTATTTTAAAGGGGGTTAGCACCGGAATCCATTTTACAAGATCTTACAGTGAATGAGGCTCACTGATAACAGAGATCCAAAAACCTGGTGTAACAAAACTAGAGTTAGAAAATATTTGTCACGGGCAGGTTAAGAGTGTGGTACAAATTAGTGAGGTTAGAAATGACTGGAATTCCTGCATGCGCCGATTTCTCCATTTTAGCCGGACTGCTAGGCTCAATCACATGGACTTTTTTGTGGTGTTTAGGAACTTTTGCAAGCTTTTAACTATGTTTCACCTGTCCTAATTAGGCTAGGGTAATTACAAATGCATAATATTGTGTGATTATTGCCTTTTGTGTATTCCATTTCATTTTTGCCTGCTGTAGTCTGGCCCATGCGTGAAATTAGACCTGTGCCACAGCAGCATGTGCTTTTGCAGCACTGTTCCTCAAGATACTTTAGAATTGTAAGAGAAATAAATTGGTCAGGTTTCTCACATGACTTTTGAAAGAGAGTGCATACCTCATGCATAATTTTCATGTGAACATTTGGGTATGTGAGGTGTAAGATTATTCACTGAAGAAGCACAACTCTTTGTAGATTGGTGAATATGGTAGCTGGATTTTGGCATAATAAGAATGACAATTTTTTTATTTATTTTATTTCAATACCAGCAAATTAAAAATGTACATGTTACATGAGGTTTAAAGCAGACAAAATACACTTTTAGGTTTGACCATGTGGAAAATAAAGTAACTAAAATAGAGAAGCCACATCTGGGAAGAGAAAAGAGTTACAATGGCAAGGAAAAGAAAAGCAGAAAGCAGGGAGCCTGCACGGGCTGCAGGATGCATGCATTTCCTTCTTTCCATCTTGTAATGGGGGCCCAGATATTTTCCCCAGCCTCCTTGCTCTAACGCCTTTTTTCCTTAAATGTCCTTTTCTAAATCATAAGTGGCTACTAATCTCCCTCGCCACTGCTGAAATCCAGATGCCAGGGGGTCCAGCCAGACTATCGCGATACATATTCTAACCACTGCTATGGCTATGAAAAGGAAATAGTGATTGTCTTCAGAAGCCTCCTCATTAGTAACTCCCATTATTATAAGCTGTGTGGAGAAGTTCGTTTTCTATTGAGGGTAACTCTCCGAAATTTTTCGATTTCCCCTAGCCAGCCGCGCAACAGGGTACAGGTCGTGAACATGTGCACTATATTGGCGTTGAGGCTACTGCAACGAGGGCAAGTGGTCCCATCCTGCCCACCCCATTGCGCAATTCTAGTGGGGGTGTAGTATAATAAAAATAACGTTTTATAGTGTTGAGCCTGAAGGGCACCAGAAAGGAGCACAGTCCTTCCAAGTTCCAATGAGTCTAAGAATAAATTTTTAGACACTTAAAACAATTCCTGGCAGGTATTCCATATTTATCCTGAATTTCACTAAATGAACATTAGCAGATCCCCTATCATACAAAATACCTGCGCCCTTCTCTCTTGACATAACTTTGTCCCTAAAGATCTCTGGCATTGTTGGGTTTTTAAAAAGCTGCATATAATAGTTCAGCCTGCCAAGCCACGTTTTTCTTTTAATGGCAACCCAGATCTTAAATGCTACCTGAAGGGTCTTAAATCTAACCTTATTATTATAGCTCGGCTCACTATACTTCAAAAAACAACCCTTGGCGGCTTCATCTATGAATAAATTGTATACATCTTCCATCCCAGGTACATTTCTCTGTGCTTCCCCATGACCACCCAAAAGCACCTGCATATATTGTAAAGGAGCTGCCCAGTAATATATTCTTAAATTGAGAACCCCCATCCTCCTTTCTCCCTTGCTAATGACATACATTTGAACGTTCTTCTTGTCTTGCCTTTTGACCAAATAAACCTATTAAGCAGATTTTCCATTTCTTTGAACCAACAGCCCACAAACCCGAGGAGAATAGTCCTAAACACGTATAGTACTTTAGGCTACAATAACATTTTTATTACATTACACCTGCCTACTATCGAAAGGTGAAGATTGTGCCACCTATAAAAAAATGATTTCCCCCTTCCTTATTGCGGAACAATATTTGCCTCTGCAATTTGTCAGATGTAATTTTTATTCCTAGGTAAATTGCCATATTTGTAACCTGTGTATCTTCCCAGCTAACCAAACTGTTAGCTACTACTTGAGTTTTCTGCTGTTTAAGCTTGTACCCTGAAATTACCCCAAATACTGCTGCTTCTTCGCCAATTGCAAAGACTGCGGACTGGAGATCGAGTGTGGCTACAGCTAGATCGTCCGCATATGCTCGGATTTTAGTTTCCGTCTCCAGAAATATTATTGACTTAATTGTTTCATTCCTTCAATTCTTCGAATAAGTGGGTCTATGTCGAAGGCGAAGAGTAACAGGGAACAAGGACACCCTTGCCTGGTACCCCTTGTGATCCGAATAGTCTGCGGATATCTTCCATTTATTCTAATGCAGGCCACTGGGTTCTTATATAAACCCTTAATTGCTTTGATGACTCCTTTTCCTATCCAGTACCTCTCAAGAGTACCCCACAGGTAGCCCCGGAAGACTCTATCAAACGATTTCTCTGCATCTAATGGTATCAATGCCTTAGAGTCCCAGAGACAGCTGCGGCATCAAATAGTGTTATGACCCTGCGCACTTGCTCGGTGGTTCCTGTGCTGGGTATAAACTCATGCTGTCTCGGGTGGATCACTCTGCTGATGATTGAACAGAGACTGATGGGTACCCCCTGGTTAGGGAAAACAATGGGTTTACCAGATGGTGGACGGGAAATATTCTATTCCCTCATAGATGACTCTGAGCTTTCAACATCTACTCCTGGGCTTACAGAGGAAGGGTCAGGATCTGAGGGATCATCCACAAGCAAGAATCAAGATAAGCCAGCCACCCAAAAACGAAGAAAAAGATCAAAGGGGACGAGTCACTGAATGAATAGTAATGATGAAACCACACGAAAATTGATATTTGACTACTCCGCTACAAGTCAGGTATATAATGAACAAGATAAAACTGCGGCCGACGCCATAGCTACCCCTTCCAACATAACCAAGGGGGAAACATGGTCAATGGATTGTGAGTCAATCAGGAAGAGAATAGGGCATTTTTTGTTAAAAGGATCGCAGGAACTTATCATATAAATGTTGAGTATCCAAATAGCATCTATAAATGTGTGCGGCCTGAATGATTTAAAGAAAAGGCAAAGAATTGCAATTGAATTGAAAATGCTGCAAAAATATATTTTGTGCAAACAGGAGTCACACATTGAGGGCACAAGGAGCAAAATAATGAAACAGCTAGGATACACATTGGTTATCAACACAACACAGAGTGCCAGAATAAGAGGTGTCACTATTCTTTCATGTAAAAAACAATTAAGATGGAAGAACTGCCAGGCAGATAAATTAGGGAGGTGGGTGATGGCTGAGTGCTGCACCACATGCAAACCTTTAGTCTATGCTCTGTGTATGGCTCTACTGTAGATGACCCCGAGGTCCTGGAGGAGGTGAATGTAGAGTTAGCTTCACGACCAACACCAATATTATTCTGTGGTGATCTAAATAATAATGGTTTGACCATTAGCTAGGGGGGTAGGTTTGGGAAATATACTGGACGTAAAAGTGGGGTATGGAGGGCCCTGCTCACACTGGTTCAAGATAATGGTTTAGTGGATGTCTGGACTTAGAAAAAAGTGAAGGATTCTGGGAGTACATTCTACTCGGCCACACACAAAATGGTAGCAAGACTAGATTATTGTTTCCACTTAAAATCAGCTGGTGTTAGAAAGTAGCAAAGAAAAGCGTCCTTGGGTGATATCAGATCATAAACCATGAGTATTACCGGTGAAGTTTAGGGTGACTGAAGTTAAAGAATCAGTGTGGACTTTCGAGAGAGCTCTCTTGAAAAAACCCAGACTATATTACTCATATGAATTCCTGTATGACTTGATTTTTGGAGACTAACAGGGATAGTACTAGCTATGGAATGGTCTGGGATGCACATAAAGCTTGGATCAGGGGGGGGATGCTCAGCTAAAGCACCCAGCAGCGGAAAAAAGAAGTAGAACAATTGAACATACTTTATAAGGCTCTGATAAAACTGGAAGAGGAATTGATTAGTGCAACAGCACAAGGGGCGCCGGTCGAGAGCTGGACTCATAGAATAGCGATAACCAAAGTAGAAATTGGGGCAATTACAGTGACTTAAGTGGCCGAGAAATACCTGAAATGGCGCCAAGGAAGCTATGACTGAGCGAACAAGTTGGACATAAGCTAGCTGTACAGACGAGGCAGAGGAGGGTGATGGGGAAGATAGCGGAGATACAGGATGCAGGGGGGAGTTTGATTAAAGAGTTTCTCAGATTAGGGAGGAATTTTGAAGGTATTATAGCAAACTTTATCTGGAGGAATCTGACCCATCAGGTGACGATGTCAGGGGGTATTTGAATAATATTCAAATAGAGCAGTTCGCCCCAAGCGACGTTGAAGACCTGGAGGCAAACCTGACAGAAGAGGAAATACATAATACCCTAAAGAAGCTCCCAACGGGAAAATCAGTGGGGCCAGACCAGATACCCCTGGAATTTTATAAAAACCTTCTATCATATATTGAAGCAAGATATGATAAGGACATTTGAGCAGGTGCAGGGAGGAGGCTCTATACCCAAGTCCTGGGTCCCGGCAGAAATAGTTGTTCCCCCAGGAACCTGGATCATATAGGCTGATCACCCTCATGAATAGTGACTCCAGGATCTTCTCAAAGGTCTTGGCTTTTCGATTAAGCTCAATCATCAGCAGAGTGATCCACCTGAGATAAGTATGAAATTAATTGATGCATTTTAGTGATAAGCAGATTAGTTCAAGGGATAACCAATGATTATGCAAAAAAGTAATATGATTGGATTTGTTATACAAAAAGTACAGCTAATGTGGCTGATGAAGGGTAATACCCAGAAACTGGTCCCAGGATGATTGTTTCCGGTCCAGGAAGGACCTGGCTTAGCAGTTCGGTCAGGACTGTTCCCATGAGGCACAGGGTCAAGACTGATTTTCATATGGCTGGGTCTAAACTGGGGTGGTATGGTGAGCAAAAGAACGATGGATTTAACCCAGATCTCTTGACTGGGGGTGTATGTATGATTTATTCAGCATTCCCGTCATCATTTGTTTGCATAGCACTTTTCACCCTAAGTGGGATGGGTATACCCTGATGTGGGTCCCTTGCTCACTGTGCCACTGGAGTCAAGCTAGCCTGGCTGATGAAGCGTAGTACCCAGAAACCGGTCCCAGGATGCTTGTTTCTGGTCCAGGAAGGACCTGGCTTAGCAGTTCCATCTGGACTCTTCCCATGAGGCACAGGGTCAAGACTGATTTTCATCTGGCTCGGTCTAAACTGGGGTGGCATGGTGAGCAAAAGAACAATGGATTGCAGCATAGTTTTCAGTTAATTGCCATTTGTAATGCAATTGTCATGGCATTTCAGTTCAAGGATGTTGTGACTGGGAACAGGTCCGAAAGAAATCAAAAGTGTTTTTTAGTCCTTGTGAAGGTCACCGGAGATTAAATAGGGGGCTATAACTCTTTAGTAATTGTAAAACTTCTCACCATCTGTTTTTTTAATTGAATGTCCCAGAGCTCAATGTAAAAGGTTTGGGGGTTTTGGTTCGGTATAGGTGCAGTACACAGATAAACAATAATGCAATTATTAGAGAAAGATTGTTTTCTCTATTTTGGTGGACTACACAGAATTATTATTCGGTCATCTCTGTATTAAATGTAGTCAATAACGTAATTCTTCTATTAGTACATATACCTGTTCAATGTAGTTTGAATGTTGAAATTGCATACATTTTTTCTGAAACTCAGTGATGGAAAAATTTGATTTGGAAAAACCCATTATCAGAAAAATAAAAAGTATTGCAGCTTACAAACGAAAATTGCGTCTGGTTAAATTATCATACACTGTACTGGATTTAATCGGGCTTTTAAGTTTATAGTAAGTAAGGGAGATAACTAAGGTTTATTGGCAAGTACATGAAAGTAATCTTTAATAACTGCAGATAAATCCTCAGATTTGATGTCAAATCCCATATCTTTACATCTGGTGAAGTAACACTTGAAGCATTCAGAAAATGTGGTTGGTCCGTGAAGAATAAAGAAAGCTCGAACAGATTGACCAACACATTTATGATTGTCAATTTCTATAGATGCAGAACTTGAAAATAAATGTATGTATACTGGCTCTCCTTATGTATATCGCCTTCTTGATTCTGCCCCATTTCTACCTCAGCAGCCTTCTCTCAATGTGAAGGTTGGGGTATAAACGTTTCTTTTCTTGCACAGGAGTTTACCAATTCTAAATCAACTGATAAAGGTGAACACTGAGTAGATACAATTAGGAAGTGAAGTGAATAGGCTCCATCTCATTCTTAGTGTCTCAACAATTTTTTTTCTAAGTGTAACCGAAAAAGGTAGTCAAAAGCTAAACATGGCAAAGGCGAACAGTGGGAGCTGGGCAGACTTTTAAACATAGTAGCCCGCACAATTTGCCCGAGGGATTCAGGAACGATCTATCTGATTATCTGACTCTGTTCCATGATTTTTTAGAAACTGATTCCATAAATTGTTTGGGAACCTACATACCTGGGGATCATAGTTTATTCAGTAGTGCATTGGAAACACTTTGTGACCAACTGAATCTGCTCTATGCAATCCCTGAGTGTAATTAGAGTTAGATACCTTCCACATTGAGGTACAATAAGCATAATACTATTGTGGACAATATACTGGATGACTGACTGGATGATCTATTCCTGCAAGACCTTCTCCCCATGTATCCAATGGTCCAAATAGCATCTGATAGGGGTCATTTTCCCTTGAATCATGCCCATGGACTGAATCTTTGTTCTGACATTAGCCTAACCTTTTGACTCATGTGCTGTACTAGACAGTACTTGTGCTTTATACTTACTGTCAAATAAAGTCAAGCTTTCCAGTCTTACTGACAACCTTGGCTGTATCTTTCCCTGTAAACTGAAGCTATCCACTCTAGATGATGTTTTAGATTACAAAAGTGGTTGCTCATTAGGAATATCATTTGTATTTGTTGTTTGAAACTGCAAACTTCATTCGGTCTGTCTCTTTGCTGTATCTCAAAGCTTTTGAAATGAATAGATCATGAATTATTATAATATATAGAGGAGGCTTTTACTGAAACGCTGCTTTGTTGCCCTGTCATTCACATTTTTAATCAGCTTGCAAGACACCAATTACTGATTGGATTATCAGTCATCTTGAGTGACAGAATTGTATCTCTATCCTTTAGTTCACCAAGGGAAGCAAAGCACCAATAGGAAGAAGTCTGAATGCAGTCACCGCCACAATGCATCTGTACCGGCCCTGCAAAGAGCCGGTGTAACAAGTGCAGGGAGTAAGGAGACACTGGAAGGGTGTCTCCACACAGAGAGGAAATCACAGGGTCATTGATGGCGCTCGCATCGAGAGGCATCTGAGACACTCTCCAGAGCTTAGGACCTCCTGGGCTGAGTTGCAGTATTCTTTGGAGAACAGGGGCCTCACATGGAGTTGGAAGGATGAGGGACCTGTGACAAAAGGGGCAGATGTCCAATCTGCTGTTTAGTGAGTGTATTGAGATCAATGGCACTCTAGATACAGCAGGGCGAACAGGTGCCACTTTTTGGCCAGTGGACCGCTCCACCAAATTTTTAATAAGGTCTTATATTCACAATTCACCCCCCCCCCCCCCCCCAAATCCTGCCCCTTCTTCTGTGGAGGAAATGGGGAGAGGGCTGACGACTCCCCCTCTCCTCAATACTCTACCCTTCTCTTCTCTCCCTGCAAGACTCAGCTCTCATATTCCAAGGGGCAAAGGAAGACTCCAGTTTGCAACAGCAGTCCACTAACAATGCCCATGGCATGCCCGATTATGAATTGCTAAATCGAGGGTGGCAGGGACTAGACTTGGAGGCCATAACCTGCTGCCACAACACGGGTGGGAGGACAAGAAGGGGCTCGCTGATGAAATTGAAGTGAAGGTGACGGGAGCAGAGATATGAACCATGCCTGCAGTGGTTTCTGTCACGATTCATTCATTTCTTTGGGTCAGGATAGCGCGTGAGCCCAGCTGCACAGATCCTCCTAATACAGGAAGAGTTGCATGCATCTGCCAATATAGCCGACTTCATGGGGGTTACTCACGCAAAGAAAAGGAATTGCAAATATTGTTTTCATGCATTTACATGTTAAAGCTAGACCTATCGTATTTGCTAATTTTTAATCCGTTTTGTTTTTCTTTTATACTGCAATGAGTCATCAATTTTGCATGGGCGGCACCATCATTGGAAATGTCTCTGCAGAGCAGCACCTTGTTTCCATGGTGCCAACTTGAAGGCAACTGCGTTTACATGCATCGGTTTTTTATGAAAGGCAGCCTGCCTTTCCATAGCTTCTGGCAACTAACATTAAATAATTCACAAAAGTATGATCTGTTCAAAAAAGTGCGCAGAAGAACGCCATGTGCAACCTCCCTGTCAAACAAATCTTACTGTGTGCCTTCCTGCATCCCTCTTCTTTCAGCGCTCTGTGGGAACGCGCTCGACGCGCTCATATAGATTTAACTAGGCATAATTTAAACCCATTCTTGGCTAATATAAGTAATACATAAAGTGATACCTGCTCATGCCTTTGAACTACAGCAAATTAAGGTAAAAGACAAATTAATTAGCTGAATTTTTCAAGGTCTTCCAGAGGATGCTGGCTGTGAGCTTGTGATTTTAGAAAGCCAAGAAGAGGAAAACATCTCTGTTTATTACATTTTCTTTTATCTGCACCAGTCCTCAGAGGGTATTCGAACACGCGACTTTCACCCTTGTTAACATATAAAAATGCATCTCTATTTTTGTTTTTCTGTGAAGTTAATCAGTGACCTTATCCCGAATATTGGTCTTTCTAAAAAAATGCGACTCAACATATTTACTTACTCCTGAGTCAAAATAACCACGATGTGTGGGACAACCACTTTTTGAAGTGACTTTGTTAGATGTTGGATCATGAAAAAATTAGTTTTGCCACAGGAGTTAATATTCTGTCTGATGTGTTTGAACCCTCTTTAATCCATTGTAGCTCTGATATTGATATTACACCTATGTGTAATTTGTTGGTTTGTGTGTCTTAATTTGTGCGCATTATGTGCTGCCTCGTTTACCTTATTTCCCTCTGTGCCTGGGTACTTCTATTAGTACTGTGGTGAAGCAGCAGATATGCAAAATGAGTCTCCTGCAGCTATCTTCTAGGGTCCATCATTGGGAAACCCTTTGGCAGCTACTGGGAAGAGGCAAGAAGAGGTGGCCCAGATCTTGAGAGTAAAAGGAGAGCTCTACTGCACCTTTCTCAAAAAGGGGAACAGATGCACTGGCCTGAACTCATATCAAGAGAGGGTGTTTCAAGTATTCAACTGTAGAGGACCATGTCGCCTCACCTATCTTTTGGTTCCTGAGGGACTGTTTTGCTTGTATGCATCTGTGATGTTGAAAAGTTTGTTCTCCCTAAGTTGGCAGGGTATGCCCAGACGTGGGCCCCTTTCTCACTTTGCCACTGGATTCAAGCTAGCCTGTCCGATAAGGGGTGTTACCCTGGAACCGGTCCTAGGATGCTTGTTTCCGTTCTAGGGAAGACATGGCTTGGCAGTTCGGGCTGGACTGTTCCCATGAGGCACAGGGTCAAGACTCATTTGCATATGGCTGGCTCTGAACTGGGGTGGCAAAGTGAGCTAAAAAACGATGATGGATTCAACCCAGATCTGTGACTGGGGGTGAGTGTCTGAAAAGTTCCAGCGCTCCGTCCATTATCTCCTTATGTTTGCGATGTTGAAGAGTAGACAGCTGAAGTGTTTCTGCAGTGGAAGGGTGATGGTCTGTGTTGTACATGTGATCACAAGCATTGTGCTGCTTGCTCAGGTCCACTTTGCATCCAGTGCAGCCTGTGAGGAATTTCATCACAAAAAGATAACCAAAATATTGACCTGATTACTTGCGAGCAAGATGAAAGCCAGAGCACTGATCATCCCAGGAGCCAGCTGTTAATAGACAAAATGAAGGATTGATCAATTGAGCAGAAATTATTGGAAATCATTGTGCGGTGAGATGTAGCTAGAGATACACGATTGCAGAGGTAGAATTGAAAGGAGACAATATTTGGTGGTATCCACGTTGGGGTGATAAGCAAAGTCAAAAAATGAGAACCAGCTGCTTGTTCTTTCTGCAGTGCAAAAATAGGGGTGTGTTGAGATAAATATTGTGTGGTTGACAGTTTGATACACTCCTGCGAGTTCTAGTAAAATGCGAATAGATATTAAAAGGTTCTCTCTGGGCGAGGGGATAAACCTTGGAACCTGAGAAAGGACGCCCTGTGTGGAAAGGGCTGCCCAGCACGTGGGTGGGAATGGGTTAAGCAGCTTCTGCTATTAGACACAGCATGGAAGCCTGTTGAATACAAAGCAGGCGAAACTCTGGAGAAGAAAGGAAGTGTGAAAGATGGGACGGTAGCTAGAGAGGAAGGAGCAGTCAACCTCTTTGAAAGAGGCTGAAAAGTAGCACAATAAAAAGAAGGAGGAGAGATAAAAGAGAGTTGGGAGGTATTAAGCACCGAGGTCACGCAGAATACAACTTGGAATGTGAGATTCAGGTATTGTACTACTTAGCAGCAGAGAGAGTATTTAAATGAACTGTCATTTGTGAGCATCGGGATTTTGGGGATTACAGGGCAGCACTGAGCAAGTGAGGCGCTAGTGAGGGGTGTAGAGGAGAGGGGGTGGTGTGGAAATTAATGTAGTGAGAATGAGTTCGATATTTTATCCTGTTCTACAACTGCAAGTAGAAAAGTGAATAGGAATGCTTCATTGGGTGACATCTGAAATGTTAGAGCAAATGCATGGTTCGGTTATGAAAGGAGAGTCAATATACCTCTGTGATTGGGTATTAGAGTAATTGCCAAGAAAATGTATGCTATGCAGCTCTGCATGCACATATGTAGCATTGGAGGCTGGCAAGCGACTGAAAGCTTGAGCCAAGTTCAAGCCTGGAGCCTGGCTCTCGCTCAGCTTGAGATCCTATTGGAACCCGAGCCCATAATGAGTCGAGCTTTCAAGTCGCCTCTGCCTGCCACCCTCCCTCTACCCAGGATCCGGTATTTTGGCCAGAGCTGTATACATTGAAACTGTGGAACTAAGTTTGAGCCTCAGCGTTGGCTCAACATCCTATGATTCTGGGCAAATCACTTCATTTCCTTTGCCTAGTGACATAGTGTAATGTACAGGTGCTCACCTAAAGCGCTTCAATACCTTGGGGTCTAGTTTACAGATATACAAATTGAAGAAAAATGCACAAAAGGCAAGAACAAAGTGTTAACATAAGAAAAGGCAAAATAGATGCCCATTTAGTGGCTGATTTGTGGAAAGTGAAAGCAGTAAACGTGGATAAATTGTGGCTTACCTTTTTAAATTGTGTGATCTTAAGCAAATTTTGGTTTAACAATACTCCTTTTTTTCATTATAGTGTATGAAGTCACTTTCGAATGAGTTCAAAATACCAGTTGTACAAAATCTATTGTGTTTGGTTTAATAGACTATAATGTTGCTGTATAATAATCTGTGCCACATATAAGTTTACATGACACCTGTCTTGCCTCTTAGTTCACTAATAGTTCATGTTTAAAACATGTCACTTTTAATAAGTAGTTGTCAGTGCAGATTTTTGTCAAAGCTACCACATGTTAAAAAAATACACATTTTTGATCTTTGAAGAGACTTTATCATATTTTATGTGATATGTGTCATATGATTTACATAGCAAACATTTTCAGGGCTCAGATCGTGCATGGGCTATAAGAGCCGAGCTTGACCCTTGGCTCTTGCTCTGCTTTCTATGTTAATGTGTTGGCTCATATATAGAATTGTGCTGCACAAATGGAAACAAAAATGTGCACTGTTCTTTTCATCATGTGTCTTGTGTGATTTTCATGTTAAAAGAAGCCTTGTTTGTGTGGGGCTAAACACAATTTAGTACTTGTGCCAAAGAGCAAAGGTTGGCGACCCATGTTATCCGTGAGTTTTGTAAATGAGTTGAACCCTGTACCACAAATCTCTACACAAATCTCTACACATAGGCAAATGCTAAAAGTAAATAGTAACTTTTTGTGGAAAGGACATGTATTACACATGGAAATAGCATGCAATATAACTTTTGCCCATTGTGTAGCCTATTTTTTGGTGCTAGTAATTCATGAAAAGGGAAGTCATGGGGCTTGCTTGATTTTAGGTGAACTGGTTTGTGTGGAATCCCAGCGGTGTTTGCACGCCTCCCTCCGCATTAGATCGCTGCATAGATTATCGGGGGTTTTACATTACCTGCTGCGATGCTGTACCTGTATCAGTTTTCACTGCAATTTGTATTAGCATACAAAGGTTGATTGACTGATTCCTATGTGTCGAGTGAATTTGAATGTAGTAAACCTGTGATTTCTTGTGCTCTCAGGAAAGAAACCTATTACACAGAGAGAATAAGAGCTGAGGTGTGAATTTAATATGTTACGTAGATGGAGAGAAAACTGACTTTCTAGGTATGAAGTAAAGAGATTTTTTTAACTAAAAGCCATGACATTTAGGAAAAATAGGACTACAGCTTTACATCAATTAAGGGGCACAGAATGACAGCGCTCATCAACACTGAAAGACAGACGAGGCATTAAGGAAATAAATACAATTTAATTTTTAAAACCAGGTTCTTGCCTGGTATTAAAATTGCTTTCTGTTAACAGTTGCTAACTAGTACAGATCTGGAACATGTACAAATGTGCCTCCCTCTGTTTTCAGTCAACCCTCGATGAACACTGGGAGATGAGCCAAATTTGCCGTAATCTGCTGGGACAGCTAGTAGAAAAACAGGTTTGTCCCGACTAGTATGGGATACCTGGTGACCCAAACATTACCTCCAATGGTGATTAATGGATTTAGATTGGACTATGGCCGCAGATTTTGCAGAATGCCACAGCTAGATTATTGGCAGAAGCTTCCAAATTTTGACCCACCAACCACCCCATTTTTATTTCAAAACTCGATTGGCTCCCGCGAAGAAACATATTGGTGTAGGAGCGCTGTACAACGATTTTAACAAAACATAGCATAACTATTTATGCACCAAATGTGGCTCAATCTGCGTTCCTTACTGGCTTGGTGCCCCTGCTTCCTCCTATGGTCCCTTATTGAAGGGTGTTTAGGGTGATTTTATTGTGTTAAGGATATAAGTTTGGTTAGATCCCACCTGCACCTGCTTGGTGCTCCCGCAGGCAGACTGGTGACAGCGGACCAAACATGGTCGGGCCAGTGGGATTTAATAGATTGCAGGTATTTTCGCCACCTGGAGTCTTGTGTATACTCCTAGCACTTTGGATTCCATGATCTTGAGGTTCAACTTGACAGACTCTAAACATGCAGGGCTCTCTATGGCAGAGTTGTTGGGTTAGAATATTTAGCAAAAACATATTAGGGTCACGCTCCCGTTCTGGGCGCTTTCCAATGGTCCTATTCCAGGCCTATAGTGTCTACTATGTGTTTTGCTTAAAACACTTCTGGATGACCAAGGCTTTCGGGACTTGCCACAGGAACAGATTCTCAGTACTGGAATGATAATATGTGTTGGACCTGGCCCTCGTGGCAGGGTCATCCCTAAACTTTTTGCCTTCCTCCAATACTCTCTCTGACCTGTTTTTTGTTGGTTTAATGACTCTGGGCACTTTGCCACTGCTGACCAGTGCCAAAGTGCATATGCTCTCCCTGTACAAAATGTATATGTGATTGATATACCTGATTGGTTCATTGGATTTACTGTTAGTCCCCAGTAAAGTGCACCAGGAGTGCCAGGGCTTGTAAATGCCAATACTGCTAGTGGGCCTGCAGCGCTGGTTGCGCCACCCACAGAAGCAGCCTTAAAAGGTGTCTAGGGTCTGCCATTGCAGAACCTGCGTGCAGTCTGGTACTGTCATGCTGGCTGGGCAAGTGCACCCACTTGACAGCCCCTAAACCTTCCCTTAACTTCATATTAGTCACCCCTATGGTAGGCCTGAGGGCAGGGTGCATTGTAAGTATAAGGTAGGACATGCCCTGATGTGTGTGGCATGTTCTAATAGTGAATTACTGCCAAATTCGTTTTTCACTATTGTAAGGCTACCAGTTCCCTTTAGGCCAGATGGGCTGCTGGGATTATTACACTCTATAATCCCAGCAGGCTCAGGGAACATGGTAGAAACTAATGTTTAGTATGCCTGAACTCAGAATAATAAAATACTTATTTTAGTAAAGTTTATTTTAATATCCTGTGTTTGCAAATGCTACTTTTAGAAAGCTAGCATTTGCTTGTCTAACCATTTCAGCCCGCCTCTGCTTTTGTGTGTATCTGACTGTCTGAGTTGTGTGAGTGACAGGGCTGGGAGTTGAAAGGTGGTGAATAGCAGGATGACACCTTAGTGGGAGGTGGGAGTTTCCCTGAATGATGCATCAGGCTGTGCTCTGCCTCCACAATGCTGGCTCCGCCCTCCTGGGGAGCGACTGATGACTCAGCCTGCCCCTGGCCCAGGAAGGACCGAAGCTTGTCAACAAAGTGCTCCTGGCTGCCCCTGTCCACACAATGCTGGCTCCGCCCCCCTGGGGAGCGGCTGATGTGCCTGCCCTCACACTGAATGCAGAAGCAGAAGTACCCACCACAAGTGCTCAGGAACTGAGAGCAGTTATGCAAAGGCCCCCCTGGCCTGTAAGAACAAAAGAAACTGGGTATAAAAGTAGGAGCCCTGCTCTTTGTAAATTAGATCCTGTTTGCGCTACAGAAGAAACTCTGACCGAAGAGAAGGACCTGGAAGGACTACAAGGAGGAGTGCTGTCTCTGGCCTGTGTCTGGTGCCTTGCTGCAGAAGGAGAGGAAAAGAAGAGACTACAAGAGACTTTTGCTTTATTTGAACTTTGTGCCAAACTACTAAAAAGATCTCCAAGGGCTTGCCGTGGAACTTGCCCCCTGACCAGTGCCCCAGGAACAGTGGGCGCTACCCCCTGACAGAGGAACCGCTGTGAAGCGCTGCTTTCCCCTCTGCACGCCTCTCCAGGAAAAGCGGAGCGCGCTGTTACAATCGCGCTCTTTAGCAAGCTCTGGGTGTTGCCATCTCTCTGAACACCGTGACTGCCGCCTGCCAGGCCCAGAAACATTGTAAAGACCAGCTCAGCTGATCCAAGCACCGTGACTGGCCCCGAGCCGCAGCTCGCAACGTGAAGAAAGGCCGTGCCCGGTGCCTGCTTGCACCCCTTCGTGTCTTGTGCCCTTGAACCCGCCTGCCGCTGTCTGAAGAGCAGCTGCGGCGTGTGGGGCAAGAACGTCGCCTGGATTGACCGAGGCCTGCGCTGAGGACCGCTGCCCTCTACGTGTGCCCCCCCTTTGTCAAGAAAATCTCGAGGCGCTCTACTAGCGCGACCCGGCCCGCGACGCAACGCCAACCTCCGAGCCAGAGCCGAGCCGCCGCTCGATCCAACCCCGGGAGGAAGACACCGCGACGCGGATCACCGCGCTGACCTGCGCCCAGACTGCTTCAACAGAGAAAGGTACTGTTTCCTGCCCCGCGGTGCGAGCATCTGCCCTGCCTCGCTCGCACCGCCCTCTGCCTCGCCCAGCCCTCGGAGCCGCGTGTTGAGCGCTCCCAGGGCCCCCGCTGTCTCCCCCGCCAGCCGCGCACAGCCGTGCAGCTCGCACGGAGAGGCGGACTCTGACTCCCCGGCCGCCGCTCCCGCCAGAAGCGTGAGATTGGGCAGACCGGGCCGGCTTTTCCTACGCGGAGAATCTCAGGGGCGCAGAGAGGCCCACGGAAAGCAAGGGGTAACCCTTGCTGATCAGAAATTGTGCCTGCAGGACAGGAAAAATATGTTGAAGAGCCTGTAATCCCTTTTTAAAAAGTACAGAACTATCAAGAGCTAAACAAGAACTGTGGCATATGTTGAAGAGTAACTGGAACCTCGCATTTGAAAGTACCTAAACTGTATTTACAAGCCTGCTGCTAAGATTATATAAAGAGAATATATTTTTAATATAATACAGTCTGGTGTCATTGTGTGGTGGGTTGGTGGTGAGGGGTGTGATACTGCAAATGTTTAACCACATGTGCCCCAGAGATTAGCCTAGACTGCTTGCGCCACACTACCTAGAGGGTAAGCAGAGGTTGTTCTTGAAGGTAATCCTTTGCCCTGACTTGGGAGAGAGGGTCCCTGCTTGTCGCCAGTGCTGCACTGCGCCAACCAGAGGCCCCCATTTCCAACAATATTCATAAGGCCTCGTCAGTGGGCATAGACGGGGCGTCTATGAACGTGGTGTTTCGGGAATACTGTATCTAGTGCAGTGGGAGTTTGTATTCAGCTCCTCTTGGATATTCAGCAGCAGGAAGCAGTGCTTGATGGTCTTCTGAGTGGGTTGGAGGGGACCCCAGGAGCTAGAGGACGGAAAGAAGTTTTTTTGAACTGGTGGAGTGCATCCGCCACTTTGATTACAAGGCATTTTCAGCTAGGGCTCATGTGGAGCGGGATAAGTTGGGCAGGGAGCTGCCATTGTCTTTACAAGATGACGGAGGACAGCCTGCCCTTCAGTACGCGTCCCTTCTGACCGAATGTTTTCACACAGGAGGAGATTAACATGAGAGGGAGATGTCAGACTATATTGTGGATGCTTCTCCAGAGTTCCTTGAGTCGACTGTGGTAGATTAACTGGGAGTGGATATTACTGAACAGGAGGTGAGGGAAGCAATATAGGACAGTAGCGGTCTGTGGTGGGAGTGCTGTCGGGCGGTGACGTGGGGCGGGGGTAGTACACTACGGAATACGGCCAAATGCAGGTAAGTAAACATATAAATAAATAAAACAAATTTCATTGTGCGCACTGCATCGAATTTTGCGATACAGTGCGCGCAACAAAATTAGCTGTATTTATTTATGTTTACTTACCTGTATTTGGCCATATTCCGTAGTTTACTACCCCCACCCTGCCCCTCCCCCGCTTCACGTCACCGCCGGGTAGCACTCCCACCACAGACCGCTACTGACATAGGATATGGTGAGGGGTAAGGTGATGGCCTTGATGGATTTCCGATAGAATTTCACGCAGCTTTTGCAACAAAACTTGTTTCTAGGCTAATGGTGTTTTTAATGACAGGGGCATGGTCAACTTCGTCCTTCACTGAGGGAGGCTGCCATAATGTCACTTTCTACGAAAGACAAAGACTCACTTCTTCTTGATTCCTGTCACTCCCTTTACATGCTCAGTGCAGACTATAAGATATTGAGTAAAATTGTGGCAAATCGGCTACTCCCTCACGTGTTCTCTCATTCACCCGGACCAAATGAACTTCATCTCTACATGCTGCACTATGCCTAATGTTCCGCAATTATGTCTGGCCTTGGACAGCTGAGAGTTCCTTCACTGGAACCAATGGTTATTTCATGGATATTAGGAAGGCATTTAATTCGCTCTGCTGGGAGTTTCTCTGTACTACTTTGCTTGGCATGGGCCCTGGTCTGCTTTCGTTAGGTAGACTAAACTTTTCTGCTCAGACCCTCTTGCTAGGCAGCCACGCAGCCGCGGTCGGTAGTGGGAGTACCTGCAGGGCGGTAACATGGGGAGGGGGAGGGGCAGGGTGGGGGTAGTAATCTATGGATTACGGAGTTTTACAGGTAAGTAAACATTTAAATAAATATAACTACTTTCATTGCGCGCACTGCATCGCATTTGGGGATGCAGTGCACTCAACGAAATTCGTTTTATTTATTTAAATGTTTACTTACCTGGGAAGATCCGTAATCCATACATTACTACGCCCCACCCTGCCCCTCCCCCATCCCACATCACCGCTCTGCAGGTACTCCAACTGCTGGCCGCAGCTGTTGCTAGGATATGTACTGGAGCCTTGATATTGGAGGCCTTCCCAGTGGAACTGGGTACTCAACAGGGTTATCCCCTGTCGCCTCTTCTATTGGCATTGGCCATGAAGCCCTTTGCCTGCATGGTCGGACAGGGACTACACTATCAGGTCCTAAGCATCACCTCTAATTTTATTGAACTTTTCTTTACATGTGGACGAGAGATCTTCTAGTTGGAGACAACGTTTGCAGTGTGAGTTTTTAATATGCTATAAATACATATTTAAGCAGTTAAAAGAAACTTAACAGAGTCAGCTTTTTATTTATAATGTGATTTGGCTTCAGGGTCAGTTTTGTGTTTACAATGCTTAACACCATGTACCTTGATCCCTGCTCTACTTGACTGATCTTCACGCTTCCAGAAATTAATATTATTTAAAAAGCTAGTAAAAATGTAATTGCTTCAGTGTATGATTACTCCATATCAGTGAAGCCATATTCTTAATACAGGTTTGTCGTGGCTTACATTGTCGACTGCAATAACAAATCAGGTACATTTATTATTTACCGCTGTAAGTTTACTCATTGCATCAACTAGAGAAGAGCAATAGGCCAACCTGTGATTTGCAGGCCAGACTTCTCTCAGCAGGTGATGAACCTACTGATCTAAGTTACCAGCATAAGATGGGTGTGATGGTCACTATGCTTGAAAGTGTGGCTCTCCTTCAATCCAAGCATGGTTACAGTGAACTCGCAAACTCAACCAGGTTAAAGCTAAACATTTGCAAACTTGCCAGCCTCTGAATCAACAAAGGCAGAGAGCACAAAAAAAGGCAGCAGACAACAGGACATTTGTCACGAAAATGAATTGGCGAGTTAGGAAAGATGATAAAACCCTGCAATTCGATATATCAAGTTGATTGATTTAGACCAAGTGATACCACTTCATCGTACCTCGCAGCTGGCACGGAAATATGCCTGTTATAAATAGGCCAGGCTAAATGATTTTTTTCGTATTAGATCCGATTTTACTCTGAGATGGTATTTTGACAGTAGCAGTCACCTTTCTTTGCTGGCTGCGCAGGGAGTAATTGACCAGGACATCCATTATGCATCCAGGATGTCAGCGCAGGATGGATTACGCGTCATTATTTGGCGCCAGGGACCGCAAGGATGGGGGCGGTTTCTTAATTAGACCTGCGGGAGCTCCACATTACATTTAAGCAAGTCAGTGGAGTACCACATGCAAAAGGCACTGAACTCAAGCTCTTTTCCGCGTTACCGGTTGGACCCGCGCCGGCTGCACATTGATCCTAGGTAACAGCCCTTCTGTGGATGCTTCGACAGGGTGGAATGGGACATAAAACTGACCCATGCACTAAAAATTGTGGCGCCCTTTTGCGAATCATATAGATGAAAAGTGCCCCACATTTGCAAAGTTGGGGAGTTTTGAACTTGTAAAGACACGCGGTAGAGGTGTTTTGGAAGGAATGGGAAGCACAGCACACATTTGGGCTTCCTGCACGGAATCTTTGCAGTGATATCAGAGCAACAGTAAAACCAGCACCCTAGACCGAAAAAGAGGCCCACAAGCAGGCAAAAAAGTCCCACACACTGGCCTGCCGGACCAGCCCTTATAGCATTACCAGATTGCCCTATAGGCCAGTCCCAGATCTGTGCACTGCACAATAATAATGATAATAATATTAATAATAATAATTATTATTATTATTATCATGTTATAATAATAATCAACATCACCATCATAATGCACAGCTGCCACTAGCCAGAGCTCAACGCACTGCTACCATGTGCATGGAGGCATGCAGAGTGGGCTTGTGTGGCTGGGAGGAATGTTGGTTGGCATGGCCTCTACACGGAGCGCTACAGTTGTATCACAGTGAGCTTGATGTAACATAAAATGCAAATAGAGAGAAAAGATAAAGTAAACGTGGAAGTGTTTTAGGCAGGGTCAGGTACCAGAGAAAGTGAGGGAAGAATTATTTTGATGTCCAGCAAATCAGAAAGGGTGTTTGTGTGCGTGTGTTTGTGTGTGTGTATGTAGGTGTGTGTGTGTGAGAAGAGCAGAAGCTATAAGCTAGGAGGAGCAACACATTCTATGCCATATTCACCCAGACACTCCCCAAGAAACTTCAGAACATTCAGAATGCTTCAGCTGGACTCATCCTCAACAGCCCCTGCAACAGCCACATCACCAGCCAACCTGAGAGACCTCCACTGGCTCTCAGTCAACAAAAGAATCACCTTCAATGTCCTCACACATGCCCACAAAGCCTACACAATGTGGGACCAGCGCACCTCAACCACCGCCTCGCATTCCATGCACCCACAAGAGACCTCTGCTCTCCCCAACTGGCCCTGGTAACAGTACCACGTATCTACAAGACCAAAGAACCGTCTCCTACCTTGCAGCAAAGACTTGGAACACCCTGCCTCTCATCTCAGGCAATCACCATGACTGTCTCAATTCAGGAAAGACCTCAAGACCTGTTTCTTTCACTGAACCACAGCGTCTTCGATGGACCAGCAGATCCCTGCCCCCCAGAGCATTGAGACCATAATGGATGAGTAGTCACACTATACAAGCCACATGATTGATTGAATAATGTTTATGTGTTGCTGCAATGTGCGAGTCCTGGGTGTGCCAGGTAGAGAACGACATGCAGCTCAGAGTTAGTGAAATCCTATATTTCTGCATTCTGTCATTTGATGACCTCGTGACCAGGGCCTGCTTCTGGCTTGGGCAAGCTGGGCGCCGGGCTCCTGCCTTTAGTGGGACTTTCAGAGCCTTCTGCATTACGGGCCTGCAGACAGCAGTTCCTCTACCTTGGCTCCGGTGATTCCATTAAAGGTGCTGCTGATAATTTGAAACATACTGCAGTTAACACTCCATCAGCCCCTTTACTTACTCTCCCATCTACCTCTGACCCTTACCTCCACACTGGAACACCTCTCCCCACCCCAACAAACAAGTTGGCACCAGCCTGGTGGAGCTAAGCTGGGGGTTATTCAGGTAAAGCAGGGTAGGGACGACATCTTTGTGTTCAAAGGCAAATCAGTGATTTAGCCAGCCAGGGACTGGCCTGTGGAAAGGACCCCCTGCTGCCTCATTTTGCGTACCTTCAGCAGCAAACTTTCATCCACCCTTGGCACTATCCGGGCAAGGGCTGGGCCTGCTTTGACCAGACACAAAGTAATATTCTTGTTCACTTGTGGTGAAGGAGAGGACAAGTGTTAGGGAACAGCCATTAATGGCACTTTGATAGCCACGATGGTCTTAAATACCTCATGGAGATAAATAGTGATGGACACAACTCACAAAGCAGACAGAGGCATCTCTTCGTGCCAATACCTCCCTTGTCTCATGCATTTACTTTACACTGAGATGCAGAAGGAAGGAATAAAGGTGCAGAAAGAGACAAAAAGGGTGCAGAAAGACATAAGATGGGTACAGAAAGAAGCAAATGAGGTGCAGAAAGAGGCAACCGACATGCAGAAAGAAACAAGAGCGGTGCAGAAAGTACAAGAGATTTGCAGAATGAGGTCAAGAGAAGTGCAGAAAAAGATAGAAACGTTCAGAAAGAAGCAACAGAAATGCAGAAAGAGGCAAGAGAGGTACAGAGGGAAGCAAGAATGGCTTGCACACCATTAGTACAATTTAACACCCACATTTAGCAATAAGTAACAGGTGACCATTCTAGGTTTGCAAAGGTCCTTCCACCACGCAATAACACTTGTCGCTGCATTTTTGGTAACGTTTGAGCTAGAAACAAGGCTGTTTTTGTTCAAATCTGCAGATTAGGGTGCAGATGATGAATTATGTGGCTAATGCAGAAAATATATAATTGTGTGAAAGTCGGTGCAGGCAAACAGTCATATAATTCCAATGGCCCTGCCCATACCTCTGACTAAGTCCCACAAGTGCTCCTCAGTGATTCCATCTTTTTTTGTCTCACTGAGTTCATAGTTGAGCTTCATTGGAAAAGAGGAAGACTAAACCTGAGGTTACCACTCCACAACACAGACTACCAAACAACATAATTACCCTCCATGACACATAATCCCACTGTATATAATTCCTATACACCAAATACCACATACTTTCTATCCACATAATTTCACTGCACAACATACCACATAATTCCACTACACACACCGTACATCCACTCCACTCCAAAAAACATTAGTAAAAAATGCAAAACCTATTACATTGCAAACACTTTAACTAGTATTTGCGTTTGCACAGTGGTGGAGAAAGGGTGCTGAACCTCCCACCAGCGCTCAGGAATTCCGCTCTGTAGGGATTACAGGAGGTACGAGTAGGGCTTCTATCTTAACCCCCAAAGTCCCTCATGAGTAATTTAGACTTCATCCCCCATCCTGTAGTTTGCCAGAAGGCATGTTTGCAGAGTGGTGGAGAAAGGGGGGCATGGCCTCCAAAGACGTCTTAGCAATCCCTCTGTGTGGGACTCACTGGAGGTAACAAGAGGGGTACTTGGCCCCCAAGGACATCCTTCGGGGCCAACTACTCCTACTATTACCTCCAGTAAGTCCCACACAGCAGGATTGCTAAGTTCTCAGAGCATGCCACGCCCCCTTTGCCCACCACTCTACAAACACACTCTCTGGCACGCTCTTGAATGGTGTTGAAGTCCCCTTTGCTGCTGGGGGTCCTTTAAGGGCCAACTAGCCTATCTCTTACCTCCAGTAAGCCCCACACAGTTGCTGAGAGGTGGACAAAGGCCATGCCTCCTTTCTCCACCACTCTGCAAATACGCCCGCTGGCACTTTCTAAGTTGGGGGATTAAGTCCCCTTGAATACTGAGGGTCCCTGGGGCCAAGTAGCCCACCAGGAACCTCCAGTAAGCGCCACAAAGCTGGATTGCAGAGAGGTGGTTGGAGTCCACGCCCCCTTTTTATACCACTCTGCAAATTCGCCTCTTGGCACACTGCTGCTCAGGGGATGAAGTCCACTTGTTACCTGAGGTCCTCACCATGCTATAGCAAACGGCAATGTCCTGGGGGTGGGCACCCAAGGACATTGCAGGAGTCAGTTCTCAGGGGTGGCGGTTCCCTGGGACATCAAGGGCTCCAGGAGGGGGCCGTACTGCCCCCTCCCTTCATTTACATAGCCCGGGGGAGGTGGTGGTCCCCGGGGTCCATAACGTACCCCCATAATACAATAATCAATGCCCCGGGGAGGTGGTGTTCCCAGGGCTTGGGGGGGCCCATGAAGCCCCCACCCGTATTTTAAGAAATCCCTGGGGAGGTGGCCGTCCCAGGGGTTGCGACTGGACACGTGCCCCCTGCACATCATAAATGAAGCCCCAGGGAGGTGGCAGTCACCAGGGCTACAGGGGCTCCCCCAGGCCCCCGCAAAATATTTTGGCATGCCCCCGGGACCTGGCCCACACAGGGGCCTAAATACAACGAAGCGTGGGAGCCTGCACTTTGTTTTTATTAATTTGGTCAGCCGAATTCATGCACCCAGTGCGAATTTGGCCGATTAAAAAAATGTATATATATATTTGGCCCTTGGGCTCTTTGTGGCACCCCCTGAGAAGGCCCAGGGGGTCAGGGTGTTTGTACCCTGCCCTCTTTTCTTGTATTTTTACCTTTTTTTTACTTTTCTTGTGACTCATTTACTGAGTCACAAGATGGCTACCAACACTTCCTGGTTTGGAGTGTTGGCAGCCAATCAGAGTGAAGCTCGTGCCCGGGAGGGTTAGCGAAAACTCCCCCGTGCTCAGATATAGAAAGTTTTATTTTTTTAACTTCTCAAGAACTGTCAAACGGACTTACACCATTTAAAAAAAAGTTGCTTACCGAACCAAGACCTACCATTTTGCCAAATTTGGTGTAATTCCATTCAGCAGTTCGGACTGTAGCCTGTTCCAATTTTTCCTAAGGAAATTAACATCGGGAAAATGCATTTGGGACCACCTTTTTTCTCGGCCACAGCTTGACGAATCACCCCGAATCTGCCAAGACAGATGCTGACCGGAGTGCCCCATTAGTTTTTAAAGATTTTGCAAATATTCCTCAAACGGGGCCAAAGACCGACAGTAGGTAATACAGACGTATATATATATATATATATATATATATATATATATATATATATTACCTACTGGCGGTCGCCAGTAGGTATATATAGTTAGGATTTTTTCCCTATGGGATTTTTGAAAATTCTATGTCTAATAACTTTGGCGTTTGTGGACGGAATTGGCTGAAATTTTCAGGAAAATGGCACATTTTGTTTCTGAGCAGCCCTTGAAAATTTGGGGGGGGTTCGTCAAGGGGGGGCCGAGAAAAAAGGGGGGTCCCAAAACGTGTTTTTAACATTGAGTTTTCCATAGGGCGGTTGGCCTCACTTTTAGCCCGAAGGGCTGAATGGATTTGCACGAAACTTGGCAAAATTGTAGGGACTGGTAGCCCGATGTGCCTTTTGTAGGTCTCAATATATGTGCTTCAGTGGATTTTGAGAAATTAACGTTCAAAAAAAGATATATATCTGTAACAGCGGACCGGGCAGCGCTCCAGTTCGCGTACTTTTCGCGCAACGGAGCTTTGTGAAGCGAAGCTGATTGGTTCTCCGGCGTCTGTGAACATTCCAAACAGTCCGTAGCGGCCGCCATCTTGTCTCTCGGTAGGATCGAGAGACAAGAGGAGGCCAAAGCGAAGGGGCAAATGACCATAAGGGGGCATAGTAGATCCTCGCTGACCCCCTAGGTTTGATGTGGAGGTTTTAAAAGGGCCCCGCGGGGCAAAAAAAAAAAATTATAATAATAATCGAACGGCTGAATGGATTTGTACGAAACTTGGTAAAATATTAGGGACTGGTAGCCCGATGTGCCTTTGCTAGGTCTCAATATATGTGCTCCAGTGGATTTTGAGAAATTAACGTTCAAAAAAAGATATATATCTGTAACAGCGCTCCGCTTTGGAGCTTTGCGAAGCTGATTGGTTCTTCGGCGTCTGTAAACATTCCAAACAGTCCGTAGCGGCCGCCATCTTGTCTCTCGGTAGGATCGAGAGACAAGAGGGGGCCAAAGCGAAGGGGCAAATGACCATAAGGGGGCATAGTAGATCGTCCCTGACCCCCTAGGTTTGATGTGGAGGCTTTAAAAGGGTCTCGCAGGGCAAAAAAAAAATATATTGTTTTTTTAGTTTTTTGGCGTGGAGTGCGCCCGGTTCGCGAACCGGGAAGCGTTCTGGGGAGCGTACTTTCTTGAAAATTAGTGAAAAAAGTTAGAGTAAAATAATAATTGTGAGTGATCAGATGTAGGGTAGCTCTGAGAAGAGCTTTTGGGTTTATGGTACATTTAGGTACTTATAAGTAGGTACCAATGCACAGTCTTAAATTCAGAGTGAAAATTCTGTTGCCCTCATCTGAGAAGTGAACTCCATCTCCTCTGTAGATATCTTGCATGTAGTAACGCAAGTTATTGTTGTACAGGGAGCCCATTCCATGGTCTCTCATGTAAGCTGAAACAGATTTGTTTACATGCTTCCTCGATTTCTCAATTTGTGGACAAAATTGGTTCGACCACCTCCATTTTTGTCTTTGGCATATATTTGAATATACCAAGGCAGTCTGAGGAAAAAGTGCCATCAATTGCTCAAAGGTGTCCTTTAAAAGCATTTCCAGACCTACCCCAGTCAAAGTGCCCAAATCATTACCTCCACAGTGCACAATTAACAGGTCAGGTTTTGGCAAATGCATAAAGGTTTTCACCAATGGTATCAATTGGTGACATTTTAATCCTCTGTGGCCAAACCACTTAATTTCCACATCTTGTAAATTGAGGTTAGGTAAATTCCTGTTTTCAGCGTACCTCTGAGCCCAATAGATGTAACTATGTCCAACAATCCAGACAGAAAACATGGCGAGAGAAGGTTCTCCTGCAGTCAGATGAAGTGTGGCAATGAAATGGCAGTTGAAAAAATGAGAGTGTAAAATGAAAAAAACTGAGGAGTTTCTGTGTTAATGAAGCAGTAAGAGTGATTGGTGGATTTTGATTGCTGAAAACAGAAAGTTAGGGTGCATGGATGAGTTCGTTGAAAGATGTATTTTGAGTGGCGAAGAAAAAATCATTAAATGAAAGATTGCACTGGATATGCAGGTGCACTGAGAGTTCAGAGTTCAATTGCAACATTGTTGTGTGAACTTGGAAACACCAGAGGTCTTGCAAGAGGTGGTTGCTATGCAGAAAAAGCAGAGAGGGGGCAGAGGGGGGAAGGGTTTTGATTTGAAAAAAAGTGAGGGAAGAGTTTTGATTGGGTGACATGAGAGATATGTGTGAAGAATTACAGCATTTCTGTGCTTTTGATAGCTGCAGACTCTGGAGTGCATACCTTTTGCTCTGCTGAAGACAAATTGGTGTGTTTCTGAGACTGTTTTGAAACTCAAAGTATTTGCTAAGGTGAGAAAAGATTTCTTTAATTTAGATAGAAAATAGTGTGCTTTAAGGAGAAAATTATGAAGAAAGTTGTGTTTTTCAAATGTTGCTTTGTCTCAAGTGTTTTACAAATAGATTTTGTTTCTTTGAGAAATTGTAATTGGAGAAAATGTGAAGTATTAGTACTGACAGGGTTTTTATGTGCATAGGAGCTGTGGAGTGTTTTCAAATTATGACTTGTAAATCGTTTTTGAGAAAAAGCAATGGTTTTAATATTGATGACAAGGACATAATGGTGTCTGCTTCTTTATAAGGTAATTGAGAGTCTCTGATGTTATTTTTCCCATTTCAATGTAAGAAGTTTGTCTGTGGAGCAAATTGCTTGTAAATATGCTCCCACCTGTGCATGGCAAATTTAGATTTTGAATGTTTGCGTTACATAGGCATGTTAAAGGTGACTGAAACATGCTGCAAAGGCAATCAAAAAACGCTTTTATGTGTCTTAAGGACATTTTAAGTCATTTCCCCATGTGCAGTTTTTTCAAATTATGAGTTGAAAATCGTTTTTGAGGTAAAGGAATGTTTTCAAAATTTATGTGCGCCATATGCCCCCAAATTTCTTTTTCAGGGGTGCAGCAGGGTGTTCTTGAGACACCCCTGCACCCTCGGAAAAATTCGTAATTTGCGATGGGGTAATTGCTAATCGCAAATTGCACCTTCATTCCTATGGGCCTCCTGCTGCATGGAAATGAATGGGTAATTTGTAATTAGCAAATAGCTCATCGCAAACTAGGAATGGTAAAGAATCGCTATTTATTCCTTAAAGTTCGCTATTTAGGAAATGCAAAAAACTTTGATGATACATATGGCGGTTCATCTCTAACAGGATAAGAAGCATAGGGATAGATTTATGATGACTGGCGCATCACCAGGGATGTGTTAGTCATTCTGTGCCGCTGTTCCGTCACCTATGGTGTGCTGCATTTACAATGCAGCGCATCATGGGGCAAAAACAGCACAGATGCGTGACGTATCTGTGCCGTAAAGGTGGCGCATTGCTGGAGTTGTATCGCAAGTGTGATGAAGCTCCAGCAAGGCTCAGGGGTGCCCGTGTCGCAGGGTTTCTGTTCTCACACAGAACTGTGGACAGAGGATTGGAACCTCGGCGAATTAGGGTGCCCCAAAACTCACCTTAGTAATCAAAAACCCCTTAGCAAGCTAGGTACAGTGTCACATTGGATATAACAAACTCTCAATGTTTAGACAATCCAGAATATGAACTTATAGTACCTCAGGATACGTGGAACTCATGAACAGTCGGTCGTTATATATTTCTTAGAAACCAGAACATGGAGTTAAGAAGAACACATGTGTATTTGAAATGTTTATTTACTAATGCCGTCTTCTCAGGCGTAGTATCTTAGATAATACAAGTACACATATTATCAGTAGCAAAATTACCAGCATAGTTACTAGTACATAAAAAGCGAATGGTGACAGTATGTTAACATGCTGTAAATGAATAAGAGTTAGCAACACTTATAAGCAGCCGCGGGCCGTGGAGGGAGTTACGGTGGGGCAGGGAGGCGGGGAGGGGGAGGGGCAGGGTGGAGAGGGCTCCACCCTGCCCCTCCCCCTCCCCGCCTCCCTGCCTCACCGTAACTCCCTCCACGGCCCGCGGCTGCTTATATCTGACCCTCCCTAATACACATATTATATTATTTGCTAAGAAGGTCTCTTTGTGTTGGTTTAGGGCGTGCCCATACTTTAGTGTCTTAGATTTGAAGGACCTTTGTTGTTTTTTTAGATTTGAAGGAATCACATCAGCATACACCAGCTCTCTCTTCATGTGAACCGCATCAAGTGTTGTGTATGTGTGTTCGGCAAAGCAATATAAAACCCGCCTCATGCCCAGAATTGGCAGAAGCTGCACTTATGTTATGAGTATGAAGTCGTGGAGATCAGACCTCATAACAATTCTGTATCGTGTTGTTCTTGAAACTTCAGCAGTCGCTGTACAGATATAGTTTAACAAGCAAAGCAGATAGTAGAGCAATAACATATTATTCTCATGTAAACCACGATGAACTACTAGGTTGAAAGCTAAAGCAACAACTAAGTGTCGTGTGCAGAAGTTGCAAAAAAGGAAAAATGGCGTTTAAACCGGTAATGAGCCCATGCTAACTTAACACGGTGTAAAGATATCCAGGATCTAGATGACACCTCCCCATGATCCGGAAACAAACTGAATAAGATAATAGAAGTGGCATCTCATGAGAGCAGATTGCAACTTTATATGTGGACGGTCCGCAAGGTAAAACATTAAAAACTAGGAAAATTTAATGCTAAAGAAAAATAAAACAGCCAACTACTTTATCGAGGCTTAAGCCAATAGGCAAGCTAAATAATAAAAACTTGACAAATAAGTCAATGAATTGTCAATGAAATGCTAGTACTCAGCATATCAAACATGAAAAAGGTCTATGACATAACCCTGTATGCAAAATAAGCTGCAACAGCCTCCAATAGGAAGTCACCGTCTTCATCCGAAAAGAGTTCAGCCATCCAATTTAAAAGCGGAAAAGAACATACGTGCTCTCCCAGCACCGGATCCTCTATCACCATCAGAGGACAGCTCGGTGGGTTTTCAAGAAAGCTCTGTTCCAAGAAAGACTGTGTTGCCGCCAGTAAATTCCAGGGACCAATTAGTCCATGCATCAATGCCACAGCCATAATCCTTTCGCCAGGACAAACCAACTCGTGAGTAATGATAGGAGTCATCAGCTGATTAAAGTCGACGTCAGGAGAAACCGGTCCGCAGAGACACAAATCAATGGCCCAATCGAAATCACAGGTCAGGCAGTGAAATACAGGCTGGACACAGGTGAAGTAGGAGAATCGAAAAGATAATCCATATGCCGTGCTAAATATCGCCAACGGCATTGTGCCATAATATTCAAGCATGCGATTGCGGAACAGCGTCAGCAGCTGCAGGGCGGGAGCTTGCACAGGAGGGACATCCATATTTAAAAATGTAAAAAAGCACAAGAGCGTCCGCTGGTAATGCAAGTAAAAATGGGAATCCACCAAGCACAGTGGAAAAAATAGAATGAAAGAAAGCAGGGATGACTCCAAAGATTTTCTCAAATGAAGTCACGAGACCACTGGTAACAACTTTAAAAAAGTGCGCCAGGCCCTTCGTGGAGGACGCGTTAAAGATAGTCCGAACCATCTTGCTGAAATGGAAAGGCAAATCTGTATTTAAAAGGGTCTGCACCTCTGTACGGGTGTTCGCTATGTGAAGCACGAAAGTTTCACGGGCCGAACTCAAGGCCACCTCTCTCTGAGACAAAAGAGCTCTTATTCTTGCCATGCCGTTGAAATCTGCTCCCAAGGTTGGTATTTGTGGCCAGATTGAAAACTCCCTATGTTCATGTGTGGGAGGAAATAGAACATTTCTGCAGCAAATAACCAGTTCACTTACTGTTACAATAAAAGGAATACTTTTAATTAACCCAGAACAATCTTCATTATTGAGCATCAAATAACTACCATTTTCCAACAACTTGAACGTGGGGATGATAGCAGGAACTGGCGTGCCTTGCAACACGCAAGCCATATTTGGTCGGTGTTTGTTGCATGAACCGTGTAACTGTATGTGCCTACACATTAGTGAATGATCTGGCGTCTCAGTGCATTCCTCTCCATTCAGATAAACTTCTTGATCATCTTTGAAACATCTGTATGTGTATGGAAGCGACCAGACCTCATGAAGAAAACCACTACCTAAAGGTGCATAACGACCTATTGGTATATATTTCATACAATTTGAAAACTTATATAAAGCAAAAGGCAGCGTTATTAAACCGTGGATAAGGCACGTTGCCAAAGCAGCCAACCTTTTGGATTTATACTGGAAATAATAAAGGAAGAATTATGGAGTAGGGCCTGTAAATCTTTAATGGACAACCGAGTAAAATTACTCCAACCATCATATTCCTCTAACTCCGGGATAGTAGGGGTGTTTAATTTTTTAGAAGTAGCCAATCCAAAGCATTTGGTCTGGGAAATTGTTTCATTCACAAACAACATATGATTTGGGATGAGATATGCACGGTGCAAAGCCTCAGTGCCTTTTACCTGCCAGGTTTGTGAACCCCAAACTGATGTAGATCCTGGATATCTTTACACTGTGTTAAGTTAGCATGGGCTCATTACTGGTTTAAACGCCATTTTTCCTTTTTTGCAACTTCTGCACACAACACTTAGTTGTTGCTTTAGCTTTCAGCCTACCTGCGTCAAGATCTATGCCTGCTTCAAGCAGGCGCAGGGTTTTGATGCAGCTTTGTCCTATCTGATTGTAAATGCGGCAGACTGTGGGTGGTAGAGCAGCGGTGCACGTTAACTGGTGCATCTCTGGGGATGTGCTAGTTAATATAAATCTGCCCCTTTCCATACATACTGAGCATGTCATGAATGATGTAATATGTGACATCATCAGCAGTGGATTACGGGTAATAGTATCTCTAGTTTACTCCCCTATAGCTGTCTTTCTTTTAACATAACTGTCTGTTTCCTTCCCTTATACTTACTGTTTTTTTGGTTCGCTTCCGGTTCGCGTACCGGCGAGCGAACTGGGAAGCGAACTAAGAGAAATAGAGGTTGGCACAGTTCCAAATATTGTACCAATTTTTTAATACCGGGGAGGTAGTTCTGAAAAGAACTTTTTTTTATTGTTTTTGTTGTTTTATTTTTTTTTATTATTTTTCTGAACTTTTTTTACTTTTTTTGAATTTTTCTGAACAGTTTTATATATTTTTTTTTTTTTTTTTGGAGGGGGCAACGAAAACGATTCATTGTAAAGGGCTCAACAGGAGCAACAAAAAAATAATAATAATTTATTGTTTGGGGCGTTTCGGACAAACATGAGCATGATTGTCAATAGCTCTGTTGATCAGAGTGATGCTACTTTCTCCGTAGCAAATGAATCCACTGCAATGTACGCAGACTTGTTTTACTTCACGAAATCTCGTTTGTATATTTGGTACCATCTCCCTGCCCTCTGGTCCCGTTACTTCCGGTACAACAGATCTTCTGGCCATAATAGGGAGATTATCTAGGTCGTTACGAAACTGTGCAGCACTGTAGTTGTTAGGATGCCACCTAGTCATATGGCGATGCATTGTGTAGTTTCCGAAACTGTATTTTTTGTCGGTCCCTCTGGACAGTCTATCTTGACATATAAGGCAAGTTACGTATCTTGCATTTACTTTTTTCTGACCTTTGGGAATTTTAAAAAATTGCCAAATGAAGTTTTCTTTCCGGTGAGACGTCCTGGGCTCCTCAGGCAAAAAGTGCCTCTCTTCGTGCTCTTCGTCCTGTTCCTCTTCTTCCTCTTCTTGCTGAATTATAACTTCAGCAGGTGGTCCACTCTTCCTTGGATGTGGTGGAGGTGGTGGGGAAGCACCAGCTGAAGCTACTAAAGAAGCCATTGCTCACTGGTAACAAAGGGTCTTTCTCTCACAATGATGAAAGTCAGAGTGAGGAAAGAAGGAGGGATTTTCATCATTTGGGAAAAACAATAGTTCTCAACCAATGAAAAGTGTTCATTTTAGATTATATGACCTAGTCTTACATCATTAGGAAACCAAAAGTGAAATGAACCAATGAAAACTGTTATTACCAAGTCACATGACCTGCTGTGTTTACGTTACGCGCTTTGCAGGGCCTCCCGGTTTGCTTCCAGAAACCTGCGCTTTGCGCCTCGCTTCGCGTACCAGTTCGCTAACGTAGCACGTCATATGACGTATCACGCGACAACGCGAAACGTCATGTGGACGGGAGGCGTCACGATGTTGTTTTCTAACGCGGCAGTTGCGGTAAAGAAACGTTTACCGGCTCGCGGTCTATTTCGCGGCATCAAGGTCAGCTAACGGGAAGTTTCCCGATTCGCGAAGCGGGAACGAAGAAAAAAAAATATTAAAAAAAAAATTTATTAATAAACATATAAAATATATTTTTGGATTTAAAGAAGAATACATTTTACAGCTACAGATATTAGCTGTTAAAAAACCAATGAAATTCACTGAAAAAACCATAGGTTATAGACCATATATAGTTAGGAATTAGCATTTAGAAAACCTTATTTTACTCACACAAAACCATTGAAATTCCATATATAGTTAGTTGCACTAACTATATATCGCGCACCCGCAATCCACTGCTGATGATGTCACATATTACATCATTCATGACATGGTCAGTGACATCACTGATGACATCACTGATGACATCTCAAATGACATCACTGATGATATCTCATTTGACATCAATGGTCACATCAATGATGATATCATTAATGTGACAATACAATGCATCTCCTCACACTTTAATATAACCTCTGTTACACCCAGTGTTAAATACAGAGTATAATTTTTGAAACCATTGACACACCAATACTAGTTACTACATACGCACTCACTGATTCCTACGTCTACACACACATTCACTCATTCACCCATACAATCATTCATACATACAATCACTCATCTTTACAACACTATCATATGCACTCATACACCTATACAGACACTCACACTCTGCCACTCATCCATGGAGTTAGTCACACACCTAGTCAGTCCTGTAAAGAATCAATCACACTTCCATTTTCTAATCTACACAGTTAAACATAGAGTACCTTACATTTTCAAACATATACTAACACATACTTACTCTCTTATAGAATCACTGATACAAGTACACATTGATCTGCACAGAGTCACACACCTCCCAGCCAGCCATACACACACTCAGTCTCCCATACAAATACTTGTGCAACCAATCAATAACCCATATAGCTACTTATATAGCTACTGATCAACACATGCAGCAGCTTGCACAACAACAGACATACTGATGCACACTTTCAGACAGTTTAGTCACTAACCCGTGCATTTAGTAAGACGCATTTAATCACTCACTCATACAGTCAATCACGCACCTACTAAAACCTTCATTCAGACACTTATACATCCACTCATTCTTCAATATGTAAAACATATTTAAACTTTACAGAAACACATAATCACTGGATGTTGTCATCAGTGATGTCATTTGAGATGTCATCAGTGATGTCATCAGTGATGTCACTGACCATGTCATGAATGATGTAATATGTGACATCATCAGCAGTGGATTGCGGGTGCGCGATATATAGTTAGTGCAACTAACTATATATGGAATTTCAATGGTTTTGTGTGAGTAAAATAAGGTTTTCTAAATGCTAATTCCTAACTATATATGGTCTATAACCTATGGTTTTTTCAGTGAATATATATATATATATATATATATATATATATATATATATATCAAAGTCTAAACAAGAAGCCCCAAATTGAAGCAAAGCCACACGAAGTTCAGATCAGCACGTTTATTTGCATCCATTTCACTGCTCGCTCCTTGACAGCTTTCAGAGCAATCTTTGAACATGTAAAGCCTGACGCGTTTCAGGAAATAATCCTTTCTTTAGAGGCATTGTTCACGAAGGGCTGGAAGAGCAGTTTTTGGCCGCGTCTGCTCATATAATCACTGGCACCTGCCACAGTGGGCGTGGCTAAATCGCAAAGCCTTCTGTGCCTTGTAGCTCGCTGGCCCTCTTCCCACAGTGGAGCCACTCAACAGTCCTTGCAATTTGAACCAAGTATTCACCAAGTGGAGTAAAGTAAAGCGCTGTAAGCCCTCAGATTGCGCTTTGCAGCAGTGAATTCGTGCTCAAGGCAGCACCACCTGCATTGGAGCTGCTCTTGTCTTCGTTCCGTCTTTGCAAGCCCCTTCTCAGAGCCTGCACGAACCCTTCGTAAGGTGGGCCTCACTTCTCGACTGGGCAAACAGCCGATATCCATCAAAGTCTAAACAGGAAGCCCCAAATTGAAGCAAAGCCACACGAAGTTCAGATCAGCACGTTTATTTGCATCCATTTCACTGCTCGCTCCTTGACAACTTTCAGAGCAATCTTTGAACATGTAAAGCCTGATGCATTTCACGAAATAATCCTTTCTTCAGAGGCATTGTTCACGAAGGGCTGGAAGAGCAGTTTTTGGCCGCGTCTGCTCATATAATCACTGGCACCTGCCACAGTGGGCGTGGCTAAATCGCAAAGCATTCTGTGCCTTGTAGTACGCTGGCCCTCTTCCCACAGTGGGGCCACTCAACAGTCCTTGCAATTTGAACCAAGTATTCACCAAGTGGAGTAAAGTAAAGCCCTGTAAGCCCTCAGATTGCGCTTTGCAGCAGTGAATTCGTGCTCAAGGCAGCACCACCTGCATTGGAGCTGCTCTTGTCTTCGTTCCGTCTTTGCAAGCCCCTTCTCAGAGCCTGCACGAACCCTTCGTAAGGTGGGCCTCGCTTCTCGACTGGGTAAACAGCCGATATCCATCAAAGTCTAAACAGGAAGCCCCAAATTGAAGCAAAGCCACACGAAGTTCAGATCAGCACGTTTATTTGCATCCATTTCACTGCTCACTCCTTGACAGCTTTCAGAGCAATCTTTGAACATGTAAAGCCTGACGCGTTTCAGGAAATAATCCTTTCTTCAGAGGCATTGTTCACGAAGGGCTGGAAGAGCAGTTTTTGGCTGCGTCTGCTCATATAATCACTGGCACCTGCCACAGTGGGCGTGGCTAAATCGCAAAGCCTTCTGTGCCTTGTAGTACGCTGGCCCTCTTCCCACAGTGGGGCCACTCAACAGTCCTTGCAATTTGAACCAAGTATTCACCAAGTGGAGTAAAGTAAAGCGCTGTAAGCACTCAGATTGCACTTTGCAGCAGTGAATTCGTGCTCAAGGCAGCATCACCTGCATTGGAGCTGCTCTTGTCTTCGTTCCGTCTTTGCAAGCCCCTTCTCAGAGCCTGCACGAACCATTCGTAAGGTGGGCCTCGCTTCTCGACTGGGCAAACAGCCGATATCCATCAAAGTCTAAACAGGAAGCCCCAAATTGAAGCAAAGCCACACAAAGTTCAGATCAGCACGTTTATTTGCATCCATTTCACTGCTCGCTCCACTGTGGTAAGAGGGCCAGCGTACTACAAGGCACAGAAGGCTTTGCGAGTTAGCCACGCCCACTGTGGCAGGTGTCAGTGATTATATGAGCAGACGTGGCCAAAAACTGCTCTTCCAGCCCTTTGTGAACAATGCCTCTGAAGAAAGGATTATTTTGACATTTTGATATTGACATCACTGATGACATCACTGATGACATCATCCAGTGTCTGTGTGTTTCTGTAAAGTTAAAATATGTTTTACATATTGAAGAGTGAGTGTATGTATGAGTGTCTGGATGAAGGATTTAGTAGGTGCGTGACTGACTGTATGAGTGAGTGATTAAATGTGTCTTAGTGAATGCATGGGTTAGTGACTAAACTGTCTGAATGTGTACATCATTATGTTTTTTGTTGTGCAAGCTGCTGCCTTTCGATAGTTCTCATATATAAATGACTATATATAACAGCCTGTTATTGCATAAGTGACTGTATCTATCAATATGTACTTGTATCAGTGATTGTAAAAGACAGTAAGTATGTGTTAGTCTATGTTTAAATAAGCAAGGTTTTGTGTGTATAACTGTTTAGTTGTGGAAATGGGAGTGTGATTGATTCTTTACATGACTGACTAGGTGTATGAGTAACTCCATGGATGAGTGGCAGTGTGTCAGTCTCTGTATAGGTGTATGAGTGCATATGTTGGTCTTGTATTGATGAGTGACTGTATGTATGAAAGATTGTATGGGTGAATGAGTGGATGTGTGTGTAGACCTAGAAATCAGTGAGTGCGTATGTGGTAAGTGGTATTACTGTGTCAATGGTTTCAGGAATGGTAGTTTGTATTTAACACTAGGTGTATCATGTGTTAGATTAGAGTGTGAGGAGGTGTATTGTATTATCACATGGATGATGTCATCAGTGATGTCATTTGAGATGTCATCAGTGATGTCATCAGTGATGTCATTTGAGATGTCATCAGTGATGTCACTAACCATGTCATGAATGATGTAATATGTGACATCATCAGCAGTGCATTGCGGGCGCGCGAGTTATAGTGAGTCCAACTAACTATAACTTGGGAATTTCAATGGTTTTATGTCAGTAAAATTTCCAGCTAACTATAACTGGTGTCAAACCTATGGTTTTTTCAGTGAATTTAATAGGTTTTCTTAAATGCTAATTCCTACCTATAACTGTTGTGAAACCTATGGTTTTTTTCAGTGAATTTCATAGGTTTTTTAATAGCTAATTTCTATAACTATGAAATATAATATTTTTTATAATGACTCCTATATTGTATATTTATGTAATACTATTTTTTTATGTATATTGTTCATGTTTATTTTTTTTTAATGTTTTGCCCTAGAGCTCTCCCGGTGCGCGTACCGGTGCACTGGTAAGCGCAGTCTTGCGGCGCGCCCCGGTGCGCGTACCGGTGAGCGTCCCGTTAGCGCTATTTCCGCGAACGGAAACATCATCGTGACGTATCGCGTAGCCGCGTGATGCGTCTTATGACGCACGGCGTAAGCGCACCCGGGCGCGCCCCGAAACGCTTACGCTATGCGCCCCAGTGCGCGCCCCCGGGCGCGTAGCGTAAGCGCGTCGGGTCATGTGACCTGAAAATAACACTTTTCATTGGTTCAGAACAGTTTTGTTTTCTAAATGATAAAAACCCCCACCTTTTTTCCTCATTCTCACTTTGTTCTTTGAGTGAGGAAGACCTGTTTCTATTCATTGAGAAATGGCTACAGTAGCAGAAGCAGCAGGAGCATCTGCACCACCACCACCACCACAAGGACCACCACAACACCACATTGGTGGTGAAGAAGAAGAGGAGGAGGAGGAGGAGGGGGAGGAGGGGGAGGAGAGGCAGTTCCTGCCTGAAGATAATACCCCCTATAAACCTAAGGAGCACTTTGTGTGGGAGTTTTTTAAAATCCCAAAGGACCAAAAGAAAGTCAATGCGCCAAAAGTGACATGTCTGATCTGTGGCACTGTACTTTCCAGGGGGAACCCTGAAAAAAAATATTAATTTGGGAACCATACAATGCTTCGACACATGCAACGCAGGCACCCTAACAACTATGCTGCGGCAGAGGTCAGAGAACTGACCAGAAACCCTCCCCAATCTTCTCCTAGCACCTCCAAAATCAAACAACCCACTCCATCGAGTCCAGAGACAAGGGAGATGGTCCCAAACATCCAACGCCAAATTGGAGATTACAAAATAGTTTGTATATTTTGCGGGACTACAATTTCCTATGGTGAGCAAAGCATCAAACTCATCAACCGTGCTGGAGACAACCACAACAGCATAAAGAAACCTTAATTTTTTTTTGATTTTTTTTGCTCCAGTTGAGCCGTTTACAATTCCCTGTTTTTTGTTTGTCCCCATAAAAACTACAAAAAAAATATAAAATTGTTCATAAAAGCCAAAAAAAGTAAACAAATTTCAAAAAAACAATAAAAAATATAAAACAACAAAAATAATAAAAAAACAGTTCTTTTTAGAACTACCTCCAATTTATAAAAAAAATGCTACATTTTTTAAAACCTCCGTCATTCTTTTTTCTCCATGGTACGCTCCCCGGTACACTCCCCGGTGCGCGTACCGGGCGCTCCCCCTGCGTAAATCGAAAAAAATATATATATATGCTTTGCCCCGCGGGGCCCTTTTATGGCACCCACATCAAACCTAGGGGGTCAGGGGGGTCTACCCTGCCCCCTTTTGGTAATTTCCCCCTTTGTTTTTGCCACCTCTTGTGTCTCGATCCTACCGAGACACAAGATGGCGGCCGTTCCGGACTGTTTGGAATGTTGACAGACACCCGAGAGCCAATCAGCTTTCCGATCGCGAACTCGCGTAGCTCGCTGGTATGCGCCCCGGTGCGCGTACCGGGGCGCGCTTATAGATATATATATTTTTTTTAACCTAAATTACTCACAATCCACTAGAGCATATATCTTGAGACATAGCAAAGGCACATTGGGCTACCAGTCCCTACAATTTTGCCAAGTTTGGTGGAAATCCATTCAGCCGTTCGGGCTAAAAGTGAGTCCAACCGCCCTATGGAAATTAACATGGGGAAAACATGTTTTGGGACCCCCCTTTTATCTCGGCCCCCGCTTGACGAATCCCCCCCAAACTTTCAGGGAAGGAGCGGAGCGGAGCTGGCCATTTTATTGGAGAAATTCAGCGAATTCCCTCCATCAACGCCAAAGTGATTCCCAATAGAATGTTGCAGATTTCCTATGGAAACTAGGTCCTAACTATAACTACCTACTGGCGACCGCCAGTAGATAATATATTTACATATATATATATATATATATATATATCAAACTCCAGCCCTTCTCTTTGAATTCATCGAAGGAAAACAAAGCCGTGTGGGGTTTGATTTAAGGCGACCCGCTTCCGTGGGGTCGTATTTGATGAAGCAACTCTTGCTTTGGAGGTGGTAATGAATGCACGGGAGCCTTTGGAAAATATCTATATATATATATATATATATATTCACTGAAAAAACCATAGGTTAGAGACCATATATAGTTAGGAATTAGCATTTAAAAAACCTTGAAAATTCACTGAAAAAACCATAGGTTATAGACCATATATAGTTAGGGCTTAGCATTTAAAAAACCTTATTTTACTCACACAAAACCATTGAAATTCCATATATAGTTAGTTGCACTAACTATATATCGCGCACCCGCAATCCACTGCTGATGATGTCACATATTACATCATTCATGACATGGTCAGTGACATCACTGATGACATCACTGATGACATCTCAAATGACATCACTGATGACATCACTGATGACAACATCCAGTGTCTGTATGTTTCTGTAAACTTTAAATATGTCTTACATATTGAAGAATGAGTGGATGAATAAGTGTCTGGATGAAGGATTCAGTAGGTGCATGACTGACTGTATGAGTGAGTGATTAAATGTGTCTCACTGAGTGCATGGGTTAGTGACTAAACTGTCTTAATTTGTGCATCATTATTTGTATTGTTCTGTAAACTGCTGCATGTGTTGATCAGTAGCTATATGAGTAACTATATGGGTTATTGATTGGTTGCCCAATTATTTGTATGGGAGACTGAGTGTGTGTGTGGCTGGCTGGGAGGTGTGTGACTCTGTGCAGATCAATGTGTACTTGTATCAATGATTGTATAAGAGAGTAAGTATGTGTTAGTATATGTTTGAAAATGTTATGTGCTCTATGTTTAACTGTATAGATTAGAAAATGGAAGTGTGATTGATTCTTTACAGGACTGACTAGGTGTGTAAGTAACTCCATGGGTGAGTGGCAGAGTGTGATTGTCTGTATAGGTGTATGAGTGCATATGATAGTGTTGTAAAGATGAGTCATTGTATGTATGAATGATTGTATGGGTGAATGAGTGAATGTGTGTGTAGAAGTAGGAATCAGTGAGTGTGTATGTAGTAACTAGTATTGGTGTGTCAATGGTTTCAAAAATTATACTCATATTTAACACTGGGTGTAACAGAGGTTATATTAAAGTGTGAGGAGATGCATTTTATTGTCACATGAATGATATCATAAGTGATGTGATCATTGATGTCAAATGAGATGTCATCAGTGATGTCATTTGAGATGTCATCAGTGATGTCATCAGTGATGTCACTGACCATGTCATGAATGATGTAATATGTGACATCATCAGCAGTGGATTGCGGGTGCGCGATATATAGTTAGTGCAACTAACTATATATGGAATTTCAATGGTTTTGTGTGAGTAAAATAAGGTTTTTTAAATGCTAAGCCCTAACTATATATGGTCTATAACCTATGGTTTTTTCAGTGAATTTTCAAGGTTTTTTAAATGCTAATTCCTAACTATATATGGTCTCTAACCTATGGTTTTTTCAGTGAATTTTCAAGGTTTTTTAAATGCTAATTCCTAACTATATATGGTCTCTAACCTATGGTTTTTTCAGTGAATTTCAATGGTTTTTTAATAGCAAATATCATAAGCTGTCGAATGTCAAGTACGTGGTAAGTAAAAATATTTTCGTGTTTATGCACACTGATCTGCTTTGAATGCTGCCCCCCCTCCCCCTCATTTCTATTAGGAGTACTCTCTCTTTGCAGATAGGGAAGGGTAGTTAACGCAGGCCTTTGCCCCCATTGTAATCCGTCGTGCCTGCTTCTCTCTCCATTTGATTGATTGTTATCCAAGCATTTACTGTTTTAGAATTGGTTCTCTTTGGTTCATTCTCTATTTACAAACAAGCACAGAGTCGCAATACTCTGTTTAGTCTTTGCAGATAGCGAAAAATCGTGTAAAAAAACAAAAGGAATCGAGCAAAATCAGTAGGCCACTAATGGGATCTCTTTTTGACCTCGCTAAAATAGAAACATTAGGAACAACCCCTCATGACAAACACGAAACTATTGAGATGAACTGAACTCCACACCATGATGGCTGCAATACAGCTCGGCTCTGCCACCCACCCCGCCCAAAATAACGATAAACTCTATGCAAATATTACAAATATATACAACACACCAGCAAAGTAACAGGGTAAAACATTTTATTAAACAACTATTTACATAACTATTTTATACTTTTTGATGCCCGATCCGGCTAGCTCAATCGATCGAGCATGAAACTCATGCACTCTGATGGTTCAAAGTTTTGAGGAGTGCTTGTAACACTGTCTGAAGCCTATTTGCACTTGCTTCAGCTTCACTATTGTCAAAGTAAAGTGGGGACTGTTTGAGGACGTGACTGCATTTGTGAACAATGTAATGCGGTGCCACCCTGAACCGCTTGACGGAGGCCCCCGAGGGACGGTGTGATGGCGCGGACTCGGAGGGGGCGCTTGGCTCCGGCTCCCTCCCCAAGTCGTGTTCTCCTGGTGTAGCCTGAGATCGCCCCCGACATAGGTGGCCGGCTCCCGGGATCAAGCGGAACTTTTTGCCTTTTGGTAACTCTTCCATTCTTGACCTTGTCCCACAATCCGTTTCACCTAAAGACACGCTGTAGTGGGGCGCCCCTTTACCATTTCAGTTACCATTCCGCCCGCTTTTGCTACACTGTGCCTCTTCCGCTATTCAGCTGTTTACCGCCCGCTCTTTCGACTACAGCGTCTCGCTCACCATGTAGTTGAGTTGCTCCCGCTCTTGCGGTGCAGCGATAGCCGGCTGCCACAGTACTCTCAAAATGGCGGCCGGCTCTTCAGATTTGGGCGTGGTCCACTAAAATTGCCCTGCGACACCTTGGAACTCGGACGCTTGTCTGCTAGAGATTGGGCTCCATTCTCGAAAGCGTCCCCTCAGCCTTGAAGATTCTACAAAAGTCTTGGGGGCCCCCGACTCCCGCAGGCTTCTGGTGGAGAGCGGCTAGCATTATTGCTCGTCGAATGGCCACGACGGAGCTACGAAATGGTGGTGCTCTCATGCTAACGCCAGCTTCAGTCTGAAACATCCAGAAACACTGTAGACTACCAATTCGATCAGTTCCGGTAGCGCCCCAACTTGACCCGGTAGAGAAGAACTAGCCCTCCCCTCTTTCACTGATGGTTCTTGTTGCCTGTCCCTTCTGTTGTCATTTAACAGAACTATTTAGCCTGCTGAAAGGGGTTGTGTTCCGACCGCTGGTTGGTGGAGACATTTTGACTATATTCTAGACCTGCGTTATCGCGTAATGCGTCATATGACGCGCCGCGTTAGCGCATCCGGAAGTGATCCGGGGCGCGACGCGCAGCGCGTAACGTAAGCATAACAGGTCATATGACTTGTTAATAAAACTTTTCATTGGTTCATTTTACTGTTCTTATTCTAATGATGCTTTCGAACATTATTTTTTCTTAAATATATGTTATAATGTTCCAGGCTAATGTACTTTCCCGGAAAATTTACAACTGTCCTGCAAGTAAAATATATTCCTTTTTCGAGAAAAAGGGCGTTTCTTCGTCCCATGACGGAGCCGTTGAGCAAAAGAGGGTCGGCCTGCTGTCTTAGTCGCCGATACGCCTGAATATCAGATTCTTATCGATCACTTTATGTTGCAGGAGTAGAAAACACAACAGCCCTTGACCATTTATCTTTACTGCGTTCCTGCGTATTATACCTTTTACCCTTCATGTAATTGGACTGCTTTATTTCACTTGCCTTTTACTGATTCGAAAACAGTGACTATTATTAAAAACTTTACCAATGTATATACTACTACCATGTTTTCTTTTAAAAACCTTTATTGTGAAAATGTCATTATACAAATACGGGCCTATAACCACGTGGGCCGGCCACGGAGCAAACTGTAATCGTATATGATGAGTAGACATTTACACTGTAGAGGAACGTAACGGGCGGGCCATTAGGTTGCAAGAACTAAAGTGTCTAACAGTTGCGGAATCGGTGGACGTACATTTTATAATTAAAATACGACAGGGCCACTTACAATAAAATTATCTAGATATACATTTGCGGGCAAGTACCATGAGTGACGTTAATTCGAACTTTCAATAGTACAGTAATCAATAACACATCAGAACTTAATATCAATAGGGATATCGAAATATTCAATCTATTCTCGTCCCCGCCCGCCATGTGCTTCAAAACTGCATACGTATCTCGTGATATCAAGGTTGTGCAACCAGTACACAACAAGGAGTTACGAGTCCCATTTATTCCGGCGCCATTTTGGGCGAGGACGGGCAGGTCCAGGATATAGTCAAAATGTCTCTATCAACCATCGACTATGATGATGTTCATATGCTGTATTTATTAGAGTAACGCTCATCTGTCCACATGAAATTAATTTGCCACAATCTAAACATGTCATTTTAATCTTTCCAAAGTTCTTCTAAATATTTGGGACCGTTTCCCTTGCCTCTGATGCTGTCAGTGCCACTTCTTTGATGAATGTACTGGCAGGTCGGGGGTTCTCCTCCAAATCTCTCTTTTATGCAGCACTATAATTAATCGGTGCCACCTCTCCATATGACGATGCATGGTATAGTTACCATAACTATATATTTTTTTCGGTTCCTCTGGAGAGTACATCGTGGCAGATGAAGCGTGTAACGTACCGGGCATTTACCTTTTTTTGCATGTAGAGGAAAGGAAAAAAAATTCGAGCGTCCGAGTTCTAAGGTGTCCCAGGGCCATTTTAGTGGACCAGGCCCAAATCCAAAGAACAGGCCGCCATTTTGAGAGTCCTCTTGCAGCCGCCTGTCGCTGTAGCATCAAGAGCGGCCGAAACTCAGCTGAATGGCAACTGAAACGGTAAAGGGGCGCCCCACTACAGCAGACGAGCCTCCACCTAGGAAGGCCCGTTCACGCCGCCTTCCCCCCCCCCCTTCGGGCACCCCACGCCGTTATTCGGAGCAGGATTGTAGGATGGCCACACCAGTACGGCAACTTGCTAGACACCACCTCGGTGCCTACCGAATCTCAGCGCCTTGTGGTGTCTTCTATTCAGAAAACATTGTTGTGCTGCCTTCGACCTATTCGCCGCAAGTGCGCACGCAACTCAGCTGCATAGCTTGCTAGACACCACCTCGGTGCTAACCGAATCTCAGCGCCTTGTGGTGTCTTCTATTCCAAAAATATTGTTGCGCTGCCTTTGGCCCCATTCGCACATCGGTCCGCTACTGACGCCATCTCACAGGCCAACGGGGCGCCCCACGCCGACTTTCAGCATTGTAGGATGGCCACACCAGTGCGACAACTTACTAGACACCACCTCGGTGCCATCCGGATCTTGGCATCTCAGCGCCTTGTGGTGTCTTCTATTCAGAAAATATTGTTGCGCTGCCTTTGGCCCCATTCGCACATCGGTCCGCTACTGACGCCATCTCACAGGCCAACGGGGCGCCCCACGCCGACTTTCGGCATTGTAGGATGGCCACACCAGTGTGCAACTTACTAGACACCACCTCGGTGCCATCCGGATCTTGGCATCTCAGCGCCTTGTGGTGTCTTCTATTCAGAAAATATTGTTGCGCTGCCTTTGGCCCCATTCGCACATCGGTCCGCTACTGCCGCCATCTCACAGGCCAACGGGGCGCCCCACGCCGACTTTCAGCATTGTAGGATGGCCACACCAGTGCGACAACTTGCTGGACACCACCTCGGTGCCATCCGGATCTTGGCGCGTTGTGCTGCCTTCGGCCTATTCGCACATCGGTCCGCTACTGACGCCATCTCACAGGCCAACGGGGCGCCCCACGCCGACTTTCAGCATTGTAGGATGGCCACACCAGTGCAACTTACTAGACACCACCTCGGTGCCATCCGGATCTTGGCGCGTTGTGCTGCCTTCGGCCTATTCGCACATCGGTCCGCTACTGACGCCATCTCACAGGCCAACGGGGCGCCCCACGCCGACTTTCAGCATTGTAGGATGGCCACACCAGTGCGACAACTTGCTGGACACCACCTCGGTGCCATCCGGATCTTGGCGCGTTGTGCTGCCTTCGGCCTATTCGCACATCGGTCCGCTACTGACGCCGCCTCATGTGCCAACGGATTTTCTACGCTTTTTATACCCTATGCCGCATAACAGGTCATGTGACTTGTTTATAAAACTTTTCATTGGTTCATTTTACTTTTGATGGAAGGCTTGATCATATGACCTAAAAATAACACTTTTCATTGGATGAAAACTATTTTTTTTTCCCAAACGATGAAAGCCTCACCTTGTTTCTGGATGTTTCAGACTGAAGCTGGCGTCAGCATGAAAGCACCACCATCTCGTGGCTCCGTCGTGGTCATTCCGCGAGCAATCATGGCAGCCGCTCCCCACCGGAAGCCTACAGGAGTCGGGGGCCCCCAAGACTTTTGTAGAATCCTCAAGGCGGAGGGGACGCTTTCGAGAATGGGGTCCAAGACCTAGCAGACAAGCGTCCGATTTCCAAGGTGTCCCAGGGCCATTTCAGTGGACCAGGCCCAAAAAGGAAAGAGCCTGCCGCCATTTTGAGAGTCCTGTGACAGCCGCCTATCGCTGCACCGCAAGAGTGGGCGCAACTCAGCTGAATTGCGGATTTTGACACAGTGGACCAAAAGCGGACAGAATGGCAACTGAAACGGTAAAGGGGCGCCCCACTACAGCAGACGAGGCTCCACCTGGGGAGGCCCGTTCACGCCGCCCCCCCCCCCCGGGGCGCCCCACGCCGTTATTCGGAGGGCGGCAACTCAGCTGAATTGCGGATTTTGACACAGTGGACCAAAAGCGGACGGAATGGCAACTGAAACGGTAAAGGGGCGCCCCACTACAGCAGACGAGGCTCCACCTGGGGAGGCCCGTTCACGCCGCCTCCCCCCCCCCCGGGGCGCCCCACGCCGTTATTCGGAGGGCGGCAACTTACTGGACATCACCTTGGTGCCATCGTTCTGCTGCCTTGGAACTATTCGCACAACAGACCGCTACTGATGACCCACCCCCCGCGACGCCCCACGCCGGATACCGAAATCAGTGCGGCACCCAGGCAACATCACCTGGGTGCCGTCCAGAAATCTGGACGTTGTGCTGCCTTGGGACTATTCGCACAACCGACCGCTACTTCCTTCTTTTTCCCTAAAATTTTTTAAATGTTTTTACTGTTTTTGTTTTGTTGTATATATTTATAACTTATTAAAGTTTTATAATCCTACTACTTTGTTGGAGTGCTATATATTTTTAATGTGACACATAATTGTAAAAACTTTGATGTACAAAGAGTCATCCCTGGAATCTTCCGCTTCAGGCTCGGTCCCCTCCACAATCACAATACAGGATGGTTTTCAGATAGTAGGAACGCGTGTGGTGTGACGGATCTCATCGGGTGTGGGCCTTGATCTACTATAACTCCTTTGAAGAGGGGTAATTCTTTACAGCTGGGGCCATAAACTACATCTGCAGGGCTAGCTGATAGCCTGGGACCGGCCTGGACAATCGGACACAGAGGAAGAGGCGTGTCAGAGGGTGCGGTAGTGAATAGGGCAAAAGGGAGGTGTCGGGCGGGCACAGGGTGTGATTCTCAGGGAAGAGCAGCGCAGATGGGGGGAGGTTTATTGCCCATGCATAAGACAGAGAGCGGGGGTGACCAGTGCCTGGGGGAGATGCTTGCAGGGTGGGGAGCCATGCTAAGGATCGACAGCGTGCAGAGAGTGGGTCTGGTCAAGTCATCTAAAATGGCTGCCGAGCACGACAAAAGTGTGGCATTTGAAAAAAGGCAAGATGGCGCAGACAATGTTTTTCAACACTTCCTGATTTCCTTCGAATCGAACGTTAACAGACGTTGGGGCCTATTACCAAAGTTAAGCGATATTTATCCCTAACGATGCTTAGCAACAAATTTTTTACCGCTAAGCATCGTCAGAAATTATCGCAGATAAACCTTGCTATTATCAAGGTTTATCGCAAATGCGATAAAAAACGGCCGCAATGCATTAATATCGCTGAAAAGTCAGCGATATTCATGCATTACCGAGCTAATGCTCTTATTGGATAACATGGCTAAGAACTGCTCAGGGCAGGTGTTACTTTTTGGAGATATTCGCGCTTAGCGCGAATATCTCCAAAAGTTGGTAATAGGAGATAGCGATGTTAGCGACTGTTTCCAGTCGCTAACATCTTGGCATGCCCAATTTGCATGTCATTAGTGATAAATATCACTGACATGCAAAGTGGGGCCCAAGATGGTCGCTATCTCCTACTAGCGGTCGCTAACTGGTGTTAGCGACAGCTAGGTAATACGGAGATAATTTTATCTCCGCTTTCTTGGCTTTTAAAGCCAAAAAAGCGGAGATAAACCCCCTTGATAATATGCCCCGTAATCTCTCCCACACTACCGGTCCCCCTGGGCTTAAACGCCGAGATGGTAGGGACTGCATCCCGTGAAGATAGGCCGAGACGTCACTCAGCAGAAAAAAAAGTAAAAAAAAAGTCTATAAACATACAATAAGTTAAAAGTCAATCATTCTTCATTCCTTGTAGTACGCTCCCCAGTCCGCTTCCCGTTACGCTAACCGGGCGCACCCCACCAAAAAAACTACTACTATGCCCCCTTATGGTCATTTGCCCCTTCGCTTTGGCCTCCTCTTGTCTCTCGATCCTACCGAGAGACAAGATGGCGGCCGCTACGGACTGTTTGGAATGTTTACAGACGCCGGAGAACCAATCAGCTTCGCTTCACAAAGCTCCGTAACGCGAAAAGTACGCGAACTGGAGCGCTGCCCGTTCCGCTGTTACAGATATATATCTTTTTTTGAACGTTAATTTCTCAAAATCCACTGGAGCACATATATTGAGACCTAGCAAAGGCACATCGGGCTACCAGTCCCTACAATTTTGCCAAGTTTCGTGCAAATCCATTCAGCCGTTCGATTATTATTATTTTTTTTTTTTTTTGCCCCGCGGGGCCCTTTTAAAACCTCCACATCAAACCTAGGGGTTCAGGGAGGATCTACTATGCCCCCTTATGGTCATTTTCCCCTTCGCTTTGGCCTCCTCTTGTCTCTCGATCCTACCGAGAGACAAGATGGCGGCCGCTACGGACTGTTTGGAATGTTTACAGACGCCGGAGAACCAATCAGCTTCGCTTCACAAAGCTCCGTAACGCGAAAAGTACGCGAACTGGAGCGCTGCCCGGTCCGCTGTTACAGATATATATCTTTTTTTGAACGTTAATTTCTCAAAATCCACTGGAGCACATATATTGAGACCTAGCAAAGGCACATCGGGCTACCAGTCCCTACAATTTTGCCAAGTTTCGTGCAAATCCATTCAGCCGTTCGGGCTAAAAGTGAGGCCAACCGCCCTATGGAAAACTCAATGTTAAAAACACGTTTTGGGACCCCCCTTTTTTCTCGGCCCCCCCTTGACGAAACCCCCCCAAATTTTCAGGGGCTACTCAGAAACAAAATGTTCCATTTTCCTGAAAATGTCAGCCAATTCCGTCCACAAACGCCAAAGTTATTAGACATAGAATGTTCAAAAATCCCATAGAGAAAAAATCCTAACTATATATACCTACTGGCGACCGCCAGTAGGTAATACATATATATATATATATAGAGATATATATATATATATAGAGGGAGAGAGAGAGAAAGAGAGAGAGAGAGAGGATAGAGATAGATATATAGATAGATATAGATATATAAATAGATATATAGATAAGATAGAAAGATTATAGATAATAAATATATATATATTTTAAAGTATATAAATATGGAGATAAGTATATTACACCTATCTAAATCTATACTTACCTTCATTATATTTTGTATTTATTTTAGCAACATTATTTTTGAAGCACAGTTTTCAGGAGTCAATACTTCATTGTTAAACCATGCAAACACAGGGAGTGGCTGAATAAGAAAAGAGAGCTGAGGAAGGTTGCTATAAGAAAAATGGCATGTACTACTGTGCTTTTAACCAGGTAGAAAGTAAAGGAACACACTATGGGGGATATTCACAAGAAAGTGTGATAAACATCGCAAATTTAGCTTAACGCAACTTTGCACATTGCAGTCTATCGCAACAAAATACCATCGTCTTAGCGTTCAATTCCCAACCCGGCGGCACCATGCGATAGTAGCAGGATAACGCACCAAATGCCTGTGTAAAAATCAACACAACGCACCAAAAATGTGAAACACAAATTCCCAAAAAGTTGCTATGCCCCAAATTGCGATACAAAAATCAGGGACATCCAGCTACGGGCCTGCAAATTCCCACGCGTCATGCGGGAAAATGCACTCTAAAAGCAAAAACAACAAAATACACCAAAACCAAAGCAAACTGCGTAGCACCATAGATGCAGCCGGACCGAGTGCAGAGGACAACCCGAACCCCAATAGCCTCACAAAGGACCAGCTAGGAACCCCGTGTTCGGCGAAGGGCAAGGAGAAGAGGAAGAGGAAGAGGAAGAAGGGGGTTCTGTCCGCAGGAAAACCGGATCATCGTCACGGAGGTGACAGAACACTACCAACAACTGTTTGGTACCTCCACTGCGGCATTGGCAACACAAACGGCAATATGACAGACTATTGTCAACAACCTCAATGCAGTCAGAGTGTTGAGCAGGTCAATGGAGGCCGTCAAGAGGCGCTGGCATGATGTGCAATGCCAGACCAAACAGAAACTCGCCACCAACAGGAAGGCAGCAAAAGCAACTGGAGGTGGGAGTCCTGCACCACAGGAGGAGCTGAATGAGCTGGAGGAAATGGAGGCCACAGTCACCAGTGTGGAGACGGTGCAAGGAGTTGAGGGTTTGGACACAGCTCGATATGACCTGACCCAACAGCAACAGGGTGAGTAACGACCAGGGGCTCGGGGGACGGGAAAATTGGGCACAATTGGCACACATGCACAATTACGTTTAGCATTGTGCACATGAACAATGATCCTGGAACATGTCCCTGATACCCTTGGCACACTGCAGCACACATAGAAACACTAAGTGGGGCCCGTCTACAATGCGCACAAACGGGCCCCCTCCACATCACCAATGGCACAACCTACTCATGCACATATGCATAATCCTGAAAAGCAGCGGCTGTGTGAGCCACACTGACAATGCAAGTGACACTGCATGACTGAGAGCATGGCTGCAGTCAAAATAAGTGACATGGTGCACGATTTGACATTAAGGTGGCCCAGTGTGGATCACATCCGTAAAGGAGCAGGTCAAACTCTGACACATCCAAGTGCACCTACAACCAATGATGTCAATATCACCTCAGCAGACAAACAATGCACAAGACCACAAAATCTGTCCAAGAGCACAAATGACCCAAGTCGCTAACATCCCAGACCCCGAAAAGCACAAAAGTCAAAGGCACACTACCTCTAAGGGATAAGGGTCCGTGAAATCAGAGCTGCAGGGGCGACTCTCCCACAATGCAGCACACACACATAGCAAGCACAGCACATCAACACTGACGGAAATGTGGTACAAAGTGCAACACTTTCACTACAGGACAGAGGACACAACTGGTGCCACTTGTGCATAGAAACTGGCCAATCACATCTGGCATTGCAGGAAACTGTGATATGATAATGTACGAGTACAACCGCATATCCGTCATGTAGTCAAAATGTCCACTGTCTCCCATCAAATAGACAGCTCCACCAAAACAGTCACAATATACATTGTCATGGAGTCTGTATGTAAACATGTACAAAGCATCAATATACATGGGACACTCTGTTAACCTGCATCTCCCCTTTACATTGCAGAGGGAAAATCAACACCTACTGCAGAGCAGACCACATATCTCATCAGTAATGAAGAAGAGGACAACCTGCACATTTGCTCAGACACCCTCCAATGACTAATGGACAGCCTCCGTACCCCATGCCCAGGAGCAGGGCTGCCCAGCTGCCTCGAGTTGACTCCACCCCCAGCACAGACCACACAAGAGGAAACACACACCACCACGGCTGTCTCCCAGGAACCCCCAGACCAACACATGGAATTCCAATGCCATGTGTTGGGTTGTTAGGAGGAGATGGCTGTTCAGCTGCGGGTGGGTTTCGAGCTCATGGCAGCCAAACTCGCTGCCGTACGTGGGTTTCTGAGTCCCATCAGGGACCACTTACAGTCCCTAACAGACACCCACAGTCGGCACCTTGCTCCCCGACAATCCTTGGTTGACATCACTGGGGCCAATACTCAGATACAAGAACTGTCTAGTCAGATAGGCACCAGCAATGACAGCACAGAGGTGGCACAGATGCACAGGACAATGGAGACCATGGAGCCGATGCAGGCAGGAAGTATGGCTGCCACGGCTGATTCCCAGTGAGTTGTAGCTGGGATCTTCCATGCCTTGCAGTTCCTCATCTTGCCATTGCTGACACTGACACTGACACTTGAACTTTTGCCAATCCATTCAACAGTAATGAATATACTGTGAACTCATGTGTTACATGGCAAATGTGTATATATTCTGTGTACTTTGAGGAAATTGTACCTGACCATCCTGCATATGAATAATATGTGCCTGAATTGCTTGTGATTTTATGTCACCACCACAAATTTTATCTTTCACTACCACATCTCTCCCACTCCCTCCCTCCTTTCCGGGCACCATTACTCTGGAATCTGTTACCCTGTTAGGATGACTCAAAATTTGTTTTGTGCATAGATGCATATTTCCATTGTGATTAAATAACATTGGGATAATATCTGTTTTGTTTATTTAAATCTTGGATGTTGTTTTGATTTTTTGATTTCTTCATCCCTCCCTTTTGTGTGAATGTTACCAATACACTGGGACCATTCTAATATATAATTGCTGCCACTGAGCCTGTCCCAGATAACTGCATCGGGAACTTCGACACACAAATCTCTGCCCCCTGATGTGTTAGTAGCACACAGTGATGCAGCCCTATCACCTCCAACCCTGATGTGTCAATAGCACACAGTGATGCAGCCCCATCACCTCCGCCCCCTGACGTGTCAGTGGCACACAGTGATGCAGCCATAACACCACCACACACACCAGACAGAGAAGAGTAAGATGTGGATATTAATGACTTAGTGAGGAAGGAGGTAGTAGCATCCATCCCCACCATATGGCGTGTCCCTGCCTGGTTCAGCCCTATGCACCATGCCCAGGGACAACACCTCCCACTATCTGCCGGAACACTCTGTGACGTTCACCTGGACCCCGACATCGACTGCCATATCTTCAATGGTTGCAGATTACAATTCAATCTGGCTGCGGAATGCACTCTCTCTCTTCCTATTTACTTTTCATTCCCCAAAGGACTCTTGTTGGCCCACCACTGGGCTACCATGTATTGTGGGCTTGGCATGGCCATGTACAGCTCCAACTCTGTAATTCACCAGAAAGTGAATAAAACATTTGAAATCACACAGATGTGTCATGTCTATGTTCACTCAAGTATGAAAGTATGGATGGATGTAGGGACATTGATTGCACAAGAAGGTACACCCTGGTAAATTACATCAATGCACATGTTTAACCCTGAGCCACATGGCCAATTAGATGACTGTGAAGGTGTGAACTAGTTGTGGCCTCATTGCACATGAACAACAATCTCCCAACCCCCCCAACATAGGCACACGTCCATGTATTAAATAGGACTGTATGTAGAAATGACAAAATCGGTAGCAGGCCAGAAGTTGTGTCCTCCATCACATGTGGCAACAGAACGTCACTTCTTATACCTACTCACTCACATCTGTGTGCACACAGTCTGTTTTGATGTATTACATAGCTCTACATGGCCAGAGGTTGGACACCATACTCACATTGCTGAAGACACGTAAGTACACAGGTCTACCTGCAACTATCCATTTTACATGCGTCAGTCAGTCCCTCCCTGTGTATGGACAATGCTCATTGAGGCACATGATTTGTCATTCTGATCAACACTCATCACAGTTGGACACTAGTGAAGTTGCATAGACTTTATTAGCATGTGCGAGTCAATACGGGCAAGGCAAGGCCCACAACATGCAGACTAATGCTTAAAACACTTACACGCAGCATGGGAACATAGCGAGGTGCAAGAAAAGGGGAGGCTAAAATGTACACAAATCGTTACGGACGGCAACGGTCTCAGCCCAGCTTGCCTTGCTGAATGAGTCATTTGATGTTTGGCATCTGCTCATTGCCCGGTGTCAGGAGACGCGACTCACAGCCCATGGGATCTGCTTAGTGCCGTACCATTGGAGTGCGCTGACTGCAAAATGATTAATATTAGCACTCCCTCATCCGGTCACATTTGGTTCTCTTCGAACATAACATATACTCTAGGTAAATATAATTCCAACGCTGACACAATTGAACAGTTATTAAATGACTATGATACTTCAAAATAGCAACTAAGGGGCCAATTAGGTTGACGGACAGATTGCCCCCACCGGGCTGGCGGTAGCCACCGCCGGCCTGGCGGGGGAAATCCATCCGCCATCCTCACTGAAATGACCCCCCGCCACATTAGGATGGCTGGGGGGTACGCGGCGGACGGAAGACTGTCCGCCACTTTTCCGCCGTGGTCGCCTTGCGACCATGGCGGGAAAGGTCTAATATGGTGGCGGTGTCTATCAGACACCGCCAGCCATATTAGGATAGGCTTTGGGGAATGCCTTTCCGTGGCGGCAATGACGCCACAGAAAGGCATACGGTCTTTGCTTTGGGGGCCCGTTGCGGGCCCCCAGGGTGAAGGGGTGTGGGGGGTGCACATGGGGGGTACCTATGGTACCTCCCCTGCGTTTCAAAGTACAACATGGCAGGCACCGCGCGGTGCCTGTCATGTTGTGCATTGAAACGCACAACATGCATTTTTAGCATTGCGTCGGGCGGTGCTTTCAGGACCGCCCGCCGCAATGTTAAAAATGCGGGATGCACCCGCCACTGTGGCGGGTGCATCCTAATTCAATGCACGGGACCTCCACCATTATGGCAGATGGTCTCTTGCCACGACAGGATGGCGGTATCCTAATCGGCCCCTAGGTTCTCATGGTTTCTCCACACTGGATGTCAATTGGTCTTCTTTATATTTCTACAGAAAGTTCCCAACAATAGATACAATCCAACACGTGTTGTGTCTGTACAATAATACGTATTCAGACTTTTTCAAGGCTGGAAAATAAACATCAAATACAGTATATAAGCTCCAGAGCTAAGATCAACACATATTTCTGTTTGCCTAATTCCAATCGCTAGTACAAAAAAAAATTCTTATATCATTAAGAAATAGAAAAGGAATTGAAAAGGAACCACTGAGAGACATTGTGCTAGAACTAATATTGGTTAACATGCATCAAATGCCATAATGACGTTAGTGAAAAGAAGAATTGCGAGATATGTAAATCAAAAAATATAGACTGTAGCGCTACCATTGTGATCCAAGCCACTGTGCGTAAAGAAAAGATCCCAAGTACCCATGCACTGTTTATATCTAAGCACATGGCTCTCTGTGTGGACACCTAGAAAAGATGCATGCTTGTGATATGAATGGTTAAATATTCAAATGGATCAAAACCCACCAATCACGCGAGTCAAATCAGAATTCACTGTGGCCATCAAGAAGTTGAAACTCAGGTGTCCAAAGTATAAAGAGCTGCCAACACTAAAACCAAAAAGTACTAGATGCCGTCAAAATATTCTCCCAACATGGAATGGTCACAGTAAAGAAATATTACATAATGAACACTGCTGTATAAAGCTAGTTCAAAAAGGTCTAAAGTCACACCAACATGTACACACCAATCCCCCTATGCCAAGTCAGACTAATGGTCATTGAAAAAATGCACGACAAAAAGCTGATGTTTATCTTCGCTCTCCCGGGGGGAGTTAGCGGCTTCGTCATGTGTAGGGGGTGAGCGCTGTAATTAAAATCCTCTCCCGGTCGTGTACCCTGTCCCGCCCGTCCGCTGTGGCCACGGGCCCCCATCCACACACTGCGGTCGGGCCACACAGGCAGATGGATGCTGCAGATCCAGCGATCACGGGCTGCCCGAGCTGCAGGCGCCCGCCGGGGAAGATGAAAGGGCAGCAGGGGGCCCGCTCCTGATGTCGTGGCCCCCGCATTGTAATCTCATAACGTGGGTCCGTTTCACCACAGCCCCCCCACTTCTTCCTCCGTTTCTCCTCTGGCGCCATCTTGAGGTGTTATCGCCAGGTGTGGATATTGCCGATATCACGGCAGAGCAGCTGCTCTGTTGGTCATAGTCATTGACTTCTTCTTCTTCCGCCCTTCTCCGCTTGCACTTCTACGTTCCTAAGCAACAGTAACCACCAGCTTAGCGACTTGAACCCTGGAAGTAAGGCTGTCTTCGAGGCACTATCGAGAATGACCCTACAGTGGTTCCACGCAGCTCTTCCACTGCAGAGATCCCGACAGACTGGGACGGGACAGCAGTGAGCACACGGTGACGGGCGGGGAGAACACACAAAGTACAAATTGTTGATCGTATATCCCTAAGCGATCATATGCAACCGTGCAGCGCCTTCTAACAAAGTCGAAGTAAAGTACCTGAAATCTTGCAGCCAGTAAGTATTCTTGTTCCGTGTAAACTGCTCTGTGTAAACTGCTCCGTGCACTAGACGCTGACATGACTCTCCCCCTATACCTAGGGGCGTGTAGAGAGTCACATGATCAGGTCTGATCATGTGATCATGACGTCTTGTGGTATAAGAAAAATTGAGACTCTCTAAAAGGAAAGAACCGCCATCTTAAGCTGCCCATCCGTCCCTGTTAATGGTGGCTGTAAATAATCTGCCAAAACCCCAGGGTAGTGGTGAAGATGTGACCCAATCAGAACAATCGACATATTTGGTTCCGCTCCTTACAAGCATAAAAGTCAAGACATCGCTTAAGAGAAACTATCAATAAGTAAGGGTCAAGATGTAAAGAACATTTATAAAGTACTAAAGTTGATATAATGTGTAAACTGCATATAAGCAAATCATCGCTATAGACTATTAAGACAGCGCTTGTAAAACAATGACCTAATTGGTTGTGGATATAATCTTCCTGCGGTAACTACGAAACCATAGGTTCGTTGGAAACACCCTCAAAAACGCTATGTCTATAGTGGGGTGTATATTGGTTCTCCGCCCCGCATACGCATTATGGCATTATCATTGGGTGTCCAATTTATAGTGGTATGCCAGCCTCAACCAGAGGCAACCTCTGGTTTAAGTAGTAGTTTCCAGAGATGAAGGGTGGCACCTCCAAAAAAATAAGGTGAGAGGTATTGGCCAATTATAGTTAAGACACAACACGTTCACCGTAAATGAACTTCAATACAATGGTGAGGTTTTGCTGTTAAAAAATTCTTTGTGGGTATAACTCAAGATCGTGTTACTGGATCTCTTTATATCACTTGTTTTACAAAGTCTTGACTATGTAAAACAAGTGATATAAAGAGATCCATTTACGGTGAACGTTTTGTGTTTTAACTATAATTGGCCAATACCTCTCACCTTATTTTTTTGGAGGAGCCAATGATAATGCCATAACGCATATGCGGGGCGGAGAACCAATATACACCGCACTATAGACATAGCGTTTATGAGGGTGTTTCCAACGAACCTACGGTTTCGTAGTTACTAGTGTCCATTCTCCTACTTGATGATATAGCATATTAGATTGGGGAACAGAATGGACCATTTACCCTCCTCCCTCCCTGTTGATTACTACATATAATCTTCCTCCACCTAAATGTAGAAATAGAAAAGGGGTGCATACACGCGAGCTATCCACTGAAGTAATAACTATTGGAGGAGTCATTTATAGGAGACACAAAAGGAGTTCTCGTGTTATAAGAATACAACCAGATTCTGCATACTGCGACCTGTACCAAGTCTTGTGTTAATGAAAATGGTGTTAGTCATAAAATTGTGTGAGAAAGAACAGGGGTGATACTTAGTAAAAAAAAAAAAAGGAAAGAGATGTAAACTAGAGATAATAAGGAATGGCACCTGCAAATACATATAACATATCAAAATTTAGATAGTCATGGATACATCGTCAAATTACATATATAATGCTCATAATCAGATATTTAAAATTATCAAGTAACAAACAGAAGGTAACTGCCAAGTAATAATTTAGAAAACACAGACATTAATGCTTGCTCTGCCAGCTGCATAAATGTTACATCAATTCCAGATTGGTTCAGTAATCTTAACAATTCAACAATTAGGCTATACAGTAGAACACAACACGTTTTGTCACAGTTACAATTTCAAAGAGCACACAAATAGATTGTGATCAATCTGTTAATATGTAGAAATGCTCTGAAAGGAATACTTCAGCTCATTATGTAACACAATATCATCAGTTTTTTAAAAAGACATGCATTTCCCTATCAATATTGAGTCCCATGTCTACCGTTCTCAATTTAATCAGCCATTGGGCCTCAAGTTTTCTCAATCTAGAGACTCTATCCCCTCCCCTGGGGTCATCTGTCACTGTAGATATACCTTGAAATCTCAATTTTAGAGCCTCTACTGATTGATGTATAGTGTTATAATGTACTTTCAGTGGGTAGTTGCAGTTGTTGTTGCGAATCGCCCTGATGTGTTTCTGGATTCGTTCCTTAAGTTGTCTGATGGTACTTCTCACATATATTAAATCACATTGGCAAATTATACCGTATACCACAAATTTGGTATTGCAATTGATAAAGTCCATGATATTGTGCATCTGTTTAGTGTTGTACCTGAAATTCTTGATCTTATTGTCTGCAAACTGGCAAACGTTACACATAGTGCATTTGTAAAAACCTTTCGGTTTATTCGGTAGCCAGGTCCTTTGTTGCCCTTGTTTTAGAGCATCTGTATTGGCTGAGCTTAAGATGTTCCTCAGTGTCCTGCCTCTTGTGTAAGTAACCTGAGGTTCTTGTTTGATAAACGGAACTAGATCCTGATCCATTTGCAGTAAATGCCAGTGTTTTTGAAGAGTATTGTAGATGTCCTTACTGCGGGAGTGATACTGGGTTATGAACGCCACATGTTTCCGATTACTTGCTCTCTTTCTATCGAGTCTGGGTTTCAAAAGTTCTGTCCTCTGAATCTTGTTGCTTCTAGTGTGAGCCTGTTCAAGAATTCTATAGTCATATCCCAGGGTAAAAAATCGTTTCTTGAGTTTCACAACTTCTTGTTGGAAAATCAGATCTTTACTACAGTTCCTACGAACGCAAGTCACCTCACCAAAGGGAATGGCCCTTATCTGAGATAAGGGATGTGAACTGCTTGCATGCAATATAGAATTGCAAGCAGTTTCCTTGCGGAATAGTCTATATTGCAGTACCCCATCCTCCATAAAAAGTGTCACATCTAAAAAAATCAATGTGTTCTTTACTGTAGGTATGAGTAAAGCTGAGATTATATGTGTTGTTGTTCAGATATGTGAAGAAGTCATTCAGACTGGAGCTATCTCCGCTCCAAATCATTAAAACGTCGTCAATGAAATGACCCCAGTAAACTATACTATTCGTCAGTACTACTGGGCAAGAAATCTAGATATGATACTGTTCATAAAAGCCCATATGTATATTGGCAAAGGATGGGGAGAATTTTGCCTCCATAGCCACACCAGAATGTTGTCTGTACTATGTGTCTTTGTACGTGAAAAAGTTGTTGTTCAATCCCGTCTAGATAAATAATAAGTCAGGGCTTCCATACCTTTCTCCGATGGGATGCTGGTATATAGGGAACTGTTTTTGTACCCCCCCTCCTTGTTCTCTTCTTCCTGCATTTTTCTTGGAGTTGAATCCCAATCTTGTACACTTCCTGTATCTTTCTAACTCCGATAAAAAAGATGAGGGGTTGGCATTAGTCTCATTCTGCATCATTGTTGATGATGACACTAGTTCACTTCTAGCATAACTGCTCTCACTAGCATTACTTGACAGGTCACATTCACTTATTGAGACTGGACTATCTGTGCGTTTTTCACTCAGGTCACTAATACCCGCTCTTGCTATTACATCATTGAATTTTTTCGCAAATGTGAAGACCCAACCATTTTTGTAGTCGTTCTCATCACGTTTTAATTTGCGAATTTTCTTGTCCCTGATATAGGACTGGTGAGCATTCAAAACCTCTTTTACAATAGTAAAAATAAATTCTGTGGCATCTGGCATATTTAATGCTTTTATCTTGTCATCAATCTGTTCTATCTCACTAAGCAATTTAGATCTCTTTCTTTCGGCATGGCGAATGACCAGATCCATCATGCCAAAAGAAGAGGCAGAGATTAGATTTTCCCACTCAAGCAGAAGATCAGAGTCAAGATCCTCAAATTTTGGGAAAATTATCACTCTCAATCCCCTAGGTACTTGTTTGATCTCAATATACTTTTTTAGGTGGTGAGATCCCTCTATCTAGACAATTCAGACTTACAAAGTCTCTCCAATTTTATAAACAGCTGTTTAAGTCCCTGCGGTTTTGTCTCTACTAAATTAGTCATAGTGGACTGTAATCCTTGACCTGCGCAGACTGTCTGCTCTGCTGACAGTGAGCAGGTGAAAGGGTCCAACAAGGTCATATGTCGTGCAACATTGCCATGTGTGTACTCTCCCCCCAGCAGTATGTCCGAATTGGGAATGCTATTTGAAAGAAAAGTAGTTAGGAACTGGTTTGAAATAGAAGGTAAAAACGGACAAATGACAGCAAGAACTATTGCATAAACAAGGTGTGTGATACAAAAATATGGCTTTTATTTTATTTTATTCAAATATTATTCTATACACAATATCGTTATTTTGTTACAAGTAATTATCGTGTGTATGCCTCCACTATACATGTGACTATCAGTCTACATATACATCCTATACATATTTCAAGTGATAAATTAGGGCTTGGAGGTTATGTGGAAGATTGTTTCAACACACTATACATAAAAACATGGCTAGATATGACATCTACGCGCGTTTCGGCTGGGGGCCTTCATCAGGGAGCCATGTGTGTATCCAAATGGACCTATGCAAATAAGAAAATAAGTAATAACAGTGCTTGTCATTGTCCGTAAATTGTCTTAAATATTTACATGTTAAAATACAGTGAAAGAACATTATGATACATTTATACAATAATACATAACATGACAATAAAGTCTATGAAAATTCTTGAACCTGTCCTATTATTTACAATTATATACAGTTGGATGCCCATATGGGCTAATACATTGCTAGTGTCATTATATTTCTATGCAGCAAACTACAACATAGGGGCGATGAAAAATGGGGGGGTACACAAGGGGTAATTGTCTAAACCATATTTAAACAAATCTGGGTGCTAACTGCCAAAAAGGCATAAAGCGGTAATGTTGTACAGATAGCCATGAGAGAGGGAAGGGAAAGAGGAGTAGTAGAGGATAGGGAGAGTGTCAATAATGACACAAGGTCAAAGAAAAGGATTAAGACCCAGAAAGGCCGGGGGAAGGAAGGCATGGAGAGGACAGAGCAGGGGGGACATATAAGGAACAATGGTTGTACCTGGTTAAATAAGAGAAGCTGGTTCTCACAGGAAGATAGAGAGATTTAGACCTGTGGTGGGTCTGACTCGGAGACGTGGGCGCTGCAGGGGGACATGGTTAAAAATGCGATATTTAATAATTCAGAACGGATGGATTTTCAAAGGAAAGTACCGCAGGAAAATAAAGAACTACCTGTATAGTTAGTGATGTTGTGTATTTTGTCTCTCTTTCAGTCGGTGTCCTGCTATCTAGCGGCAGACTTTGATTTTGGAGCTGCTGGATGGGGGGACATGGGGAGAAATTATATAAGTCATATTAGTATCAGGAGGCTTAATTGAAGGAGCGCAGCAGGGGTATTGGCTGTACAGATGGTTGTGTACAGTTGCTCAGTAAAGCGCTCTTGGCGCGGAGGAAGTATGGTATAGTTAACCTAATTATCGGAGGACATGCATGGTAAACTATGGGTAGTACATATCCAAGGAGGGGATATTGGCGATCATGATAGTGAGAGCCCAATAAATACCTGTAGATATAATTCATAGGTGTTCTGGGATGGATCGTTGAGCGTTTCTTATAGCGCTGACTATCTGTGTGCCAGAAAGGGTACAAGCCATGATAACGTGTTAAAAAGGCATATAGTTGTGCGCGGATGGTGGAGAACGGTTATATGTTTAACAGTAATTACCTTTAGTTTCCGTCTACTGCGGTTGCGCTGGGGGTCTGTGGGTTTCTAAAGTTTAGCCGCTGGATGCCGTCATTGTAGTGACGGTGCGGGGACAATCTGTATGGCAAAGATAGAGAAATAGAGACATGCAGCCAACAATTATTGTCGGGCTATGTCTTGCCATGCATGTATGGACACTATTTAGTCGAGCAGGAATCTGTGGTGACCGCTCGCTTACCTGATGGATGTCTTTTCTTAACTTTCCAATTAGGGGGTCTGGTGGCGTCTAGACATGTAGAGCCAGGTATCAAAACGTCTGAACGGAGACGGCTGTATGTGCACCCTTGCGGTCAATTTCAAGCGTGGGCTCGTCTAAAATGGGTACAAGCAATAACAGCGTGTTGGGATGGCGTGTTGTTTTACGCGGATAGTAAAGAACAATTATTTATTTACAACCATTTACCTTTAGCTTCGGTCCACTGTATTTAAGTTGGGGGTCTAGAGGTTTCGCTGTTTAGCCGACGTATGCCATCATGTTAGTGGCAGTGCGGAGGCAATCTGTGTGACAAGGGTAGATAAAAAGATATATACCGCCAGCAGTTATTATCATGCTGTTTTGTGCAAGGCGGGTGTGAGCACTATTTAGTCGGGCTTAAATCTACGCCCGCTGGCTTACCTGATGGTTGTCTTTCCTACGCTGTCCGATGGAGGGGTCTGCCGGCGTCTAACCACGTAGAGCCAGGGGTCAAGAAAGCTAAATGGAGCCGTCTGCATTTAAACCATTGCGGTCAATTTCGAAAGTGGGCGCGTCTCGAGTTGCATAAAGATCGATGACGGGCTATGTTTGGTAGCGCCTTGTGGAAATAGCGAGAACTGGCAGCCATGTTAGAGAGGTAAAATGGGCCTCTCGGTGTTTAATGGATACATGGCCTAAAGCTCGATGACGGACTATGTTTAATAGCGTCATATGGAGATGCCAGAAAGCTGGCGGCCATATTGGGAGGGTGGACTAAACCTCTCGGTGTCTAATGGTAGATGGCCTCGTAATGGAAGACAGACTTAATTCAATACCATCTGCTTTTTAGGGAAGTGAAAAATTATTAAAGACTGGCGGCCATATTGGAGAGGATGAAGTAGACCTCTTGATACTGAGTGATGTTAACAGCTTATTCAAGTTTGCAGGAGAATGGACATGGTAAAGGGTATTTTTTGAAAAAATGAAGGGAAAAAAAGGATTTAAAGATTTAATGCGCCTCAGTGGGGGAGAAAAAGTAAAATTATGTCCGGAATGGTGGGATGTGGGGCCCCATTTGTGTATTTAACCATAGTTGTGTTTCAAGACTTGGTCCCACGGTATTTCGTTATTCATACCCTTTAGGTAAGTATTGAGGGTAAAAATCCAATAAACTTCGCGACATTTGCGCACCTGTGTGCTTAGTGCGCCAGATGTTTTATGGATTTTTTCCAAGATGAACCAACGAATGTCGTTGGAGTTGTGTTTGGCCTCCTGGTAATGTTTAACCAGGGGGGCCTGCGTTTTGCCTGTACGGATGGCTGATCTGTGTTCTGATAGGCGCGTGGACATCATCCTTGCTGTTTCGCCCACGTAGCCACTGTTGCATGGACACAGTAGAAGATAAACCACATTGGTGGTTTTGCAGTTGGTAAGGGTTTGAGAGCGAATACTGCAGTTGTTGAAATTCAGCTCTTTGGTTTCAATTGCGAATTTGCAGGCTACACAATCCAGGCACTTATAGTTGCCTGTGGCAGGACTCAAGCCAGCGAGTGTTCGTTGTGTGGGAGCTGTTTTATTCGGCTCCATTCTTGATCTTACTACCAGATCTTTTAGATTTTTGTTTTTCCTGTATGCAAACATGGGCTTAGGGAGTTGACTTTCTTTGGGTTTTGTTGCGTTCAGGATGTGCCAGTTAGAGAATATGATATGTTGAAGCTTCGCATTCATGGTGGAGTGCCTGGTTACGAAGACCATTCTAGATTGGGGTTCTTTGATTTGGGGTGTTAATAAGTGCTGCCTGTCGAAAAACCTTGCTCTTTTATATGATTCTCGTACCAGGCGTTTGGGGTACCCACGGGATATGAATTTGAGTTTCATATCAGTTGCTCTTCTGTCAAAATCAGTGACAGAAGAGCAGTTCCTTCGAACCCGAAGGAACTGACTGAAGGGGATGCTGGACTTCTGGGTTTTGGGGTGGTAGCTCGTATAGTGAAGTAACGTGTTGCGAGCAGTTGGCTTCACATACAGGTCTACACTAAGACGGTAGTTCTTACTGATGATGTTGATGTCTAGGAACTCGACACGTGTCTGGCTGGACGCAACAGTGAAGTGCATATTTGTGTCACATAAATTAAGCCATGACACAAAGGTGGATAGTGGTTCTGTGTCTGAGGTCCAAATGAAAAAAACATCATCAATATAGCGAGCCCATGATGAGATGGACTCGCTAAAGGGAGCGATTTCATTGTAAATGAATTTAGACTCAAATTCAGCCATGTAAATATTGGCTACGGTGGGCGCGCATGAAGCACCCATGCTTACGCCCATGGTTTGTTGATAGAGGGAGCCATTAAAGTCAAATGTATTTTCCGATAGAACTATTTTTAAGCAATCTAGGATGAAATCTTTCGGGCAGTCAATTTGGTAAGTATCAATGAACCAGGAGACGGCTTTAATTGCTCCTGGTTGCGGAATGTTAGAATACAACGCCTCTATGTCCATAGTGGCTAGCCACTGTTTGTCAGGGTCAAAGGTGAGAGATTCCACGATGTTAATGATGTCTCTTGTGTCCTTGACGTGGGATGGAGTTTTTAGTATATGAGGCCTTAGAATGGTATCAATGTATTTTGATAAGGGTTCGGTAATGGATCCGATGGTGGAGACTATCGGTCTATACGGTGGATCATGGCTGTTTTTATGTATCTTTGGGACTCCATAGATAGCTGCCATTTTGGGTTGGCGAACATTAAGAAAATGCCACTCCTTATCACATATCACATTGTCGTCAAGGGCCTTAGTTGTTAGAGACAAAATTGCAGACTGGACTCTTTTGGTGGGATCTTTTTGAACTGGGATATAATGGTTGGTATTATGTAGTAATTTCTCCATGTTCAGTATATATTGATTGGTGTCTATCACCACTATACCTCCCCCTTTATCACAACATTTGATCGTGATATCTTTGTCTGTTTTTAATTCTGTGAGGGCTTGATGTTCCTCATACGAGATGTTGAAGCTGGGAGGGGGTATATATTTAGTGGCAGCTGTAAGTTTATTGTACACCACATGTTCGAATGTGGCAATTTCCGGCGATACTTGTTCTAAAGTAGGTAAAAAAGTGGATGCTGGTTTTAGACCTGATAGGTTGATGACATCTTCTACTTCTATGGTATTAACTTCAAAGAAATTTTGAAGTCTGATCTTCCTAAAGAAGGTCATGAGATCTTTGAAAAGTTCGAATCTATTGATATTGCAATGGGGGACAAAGGAGAGCCCTTTAGTTAACAGCTTTTCTTTTGCCGGAGTAAGGAATTTGCTGCTTAAGTTGAAGATGGGTATTTCTTCTAGTCGCGCCAATATAGAGCATGGCGCGTCACTAGGAATTGGTTGGGGTTGGAGTACATTGCTGGAGCTTCCTGGTAATTCTGGGGGGGTGGAGGGGGATAGGCATGCATCAAAGGGCCTGGATATTGATGGTTGGGGGGTAGGGGGTAATGCTGGTTGTATTGTTGTGGGTTGCCCCTGTAACGCGATTGATATCTGGGTTTCCAGCGTCCCTGGGGGTTCCCTCGCCTGGATAAAAAAGGCCTGTTGCCTCTATTTTGTGCTCCTCTTTGTTGTCCTCCCTGGTCTGGGTCACTAGTGTTGCTCTCATTATCTGACCCTGATGTATTAGAGAAAGTGGTCACTTTTTTGGGGATGGATTGTTGATTTTGGGCATAGGTGTTGTCGCCCAGGGGTTCTGGCTGATAGTAATTGTCTGCCAAATACGGATAGACCTTCTCATTACTGAAGTATTGAATATCTTTTTTAAGTTTATCTGTTTTCCTCTTTAGGAGGTAGTCATTATATGACTGTAGGTCATTTTCTATCTCTTCTAGTTTTTTTATTGCATCTTCTTTGGCCGTGTTGTTTTTGAGTTTGAGCTCTAATTCTGTTATTTCTATTAAAAGGGTCTCTACCAGATGCTTGGCGGTCTCTACTATGAGCATCATGAGATCCCTTGAGCATCTATTTGCTATGAGCGACCATCTTTCTAGGAATCTTCTTATCTGGACAAAAAGCCCTGGGATATTTTTCACTCGCAGGCCTTGAGGGATAACTCCAGCTTTTAAATATTGGAGCATGAAGTGGCCATGCAGTTCTATACGTTTTATTTTTTTCTTTAAGGCTAACAGTTGCTGATATTCAATATTTTGTGAATTAGTACTTACTGGAGTGTCTGAGGTAGCTAATTCGCCTACCATGGACACGAAGTCATCATCAGAGAACCCAAATGTGTGTAATTTATCCATGAGGGACAGGTGAGGGGATGAGGGGTTATGGATAGGTGACCAATATGAACAGCAAAAGAAGGGAAAAGTAAAAAGGTACAGGTTCAAGGTGAAACAATGGACTAAAATTGAAATAAAGTTAGCTAAACCCGAATTGGGAATGCTGCAAAACAACGCTGTGGTGCTCTTCCCATGGAACTGCATCACCTTGCACACATGTGTGCGTACACACGTGTAGTTTCACGCACATGCATTCTGAGTCCAGGCGAAGGCTGACATGTCCACTGTTGTGGTGGGATATGTGAGCATTCCCCAAGATGCAACAAGGTGTGGGGACCTGTGCTGTGGGTGACAATCAGATGTGGCTGCAGAAACGTAGTTACTCGTCCAGGAATGCGAGCGCGGCTTCATGGGCAATCTGTTCCAGGAGTACATTGTTGTCAAGTTCAAGGAACACCAGGGAGAGCCAATCCATTAACTGGTCCGGGCAGATGTGTTCAGTCCACGCTGTTTCACCAAACCGCAACACAGACCAATAGGGGAGCGCCTCGATGTGGTCACTGCACACGAGGAATTGTGCAATCTTTAATGCACAATTGCCAGCACATACGCCAAAGATCAGTGCATCCCATGCACGGGTATCCCAGTGACACTCCTGTTCGTGGGCCAACAGGGGGCACACTGTCAGGTCATAATCCAATACAGCTACCGTTGCGCTGGATAGGCAGAACTCCATGCGCCACTCGAATGTGCATGATTGACAGTGGAGCCAGGGCTGGATGCAGGTGACCTAGGCAAGACGGGAACTCAGACTGAAACTGATTCGCAACACTGCCATTGGTACTGATCCCAACAGATGCAGCATTCGTGCACAGTACAGTTCCACGTGACAGGGGTTGTGCATGTGCCCGGAAATGCTTGCCATTGCGTTTGTTGGTCTCGTAGAACCGGCAATCCTCAGACAGGCAGCAGTTCGGTTGACGATATGCCATAGCTCTAGGCAATGAGTCGTATGTGTGTGCAATGTTTGGACGTATGGGTTATTTTTAACCAATGTGCCAAGGGCATCCCTTGCAGGTGTAGCTCATGCAGGGACAAGTGTGTGTGGGGTGTGAACATATTGGTCTTTTATCAGCGCAGTTCGTGGTGTGGGAGTAGTCGGCGGCTGGTCTGGTATCTCACTCAGGGGGTGCCAGCCGCATTCAGGACCAAGGTCGGAGGTTAGGTTGTCCTTCCGCCTCAAGTATTGAGACAAAGGAGGTTTCATACCTAATTTTAATCCGGCCACTGCTTGCATTTCTCACAAGTGATGTGGCCTTCGCGCTGACTTTGATGTCAGGCCTTAGATTTGGAGTGCACCAATTGCGAAACACACGAAGCAGTTGGCATCTTTGACTGAGGCCAGGTCCCGATTGGCCTTGTGCTCCTTGTTCAGTCACTCTGCTTCTCTCTCCTTCTTTCTCTCTCTCTCTCTCTCTTTCTCCCTCTCTCTCTGTCCTTTGATGAGTGCCTGACACACCTTCCTACCTTGGATATTGTCTTGCAGGTTGTGACTCACAGATTGTCCAGGGATGCCCCAACATGACTCTTCCAAATACTTGTTTGGAGACAAATTTGAATGTGATGTTTTGTTTGGACTTTCAATGGTGAATGAATGAATCATATTTTCCGTACTCAAATGTATGTTGATTGTTGTAAAGATGTGACATCAGGTGAATGCTTTTGTTCTTGATTTTGTGACGTTGATGTGCAATATCTTTATCCAGGGAAGTTGGGGGTGCCCGGGGTAGGGCCCGGGAGGGGAAGGTGTGGTCCTGGGGTGGTGGCGGTGGGTGTTGTGGCCTTTTGGGTGTCCGGCCTGCATGATCAGTGGCTCCATGGCACCTGTTGCCCTTCAGGTGTGGCTCTGGCCTGGGCTTCCTTTTCTGGTGCCGGCCGTCGTCCGACTTTACACCAGGCCAGAGCAGTTGTTAATTTCCTGCTGCTAACAAGCCTTATCGTTTTGTGGTCTTTTTGCCGATCTGGCTGGTCATTGAGAATGTTGCGGAGTGGTGTTGTTGCAGCTTTTGGCACAGAAACGCCTACTCTGCATCTCATTAGCGATAGTTGCTGGGGTCATCTGTTGGCGCTGTTTTTTGCAGCTGCTATCGCGAGTCAACTGTTGATATGGGCTGTTAGCACCAGCTTGTGAATGGCGAGATAAATTTATCGCTACTTTGGCTGCAATAACATGCCGATAACTTGGCGATAGTTCCTTGAGAATTTTCCCCTATGATGCAATATGCTATGTTTATGCTACCACTGGTGATTTAGACATAAGCAACAGGGTGGCTACACCTATCAATGTCCTATCAATGTCCCCTAGTTACTGTCAAAGATACTCATTTTAACTGTCGCTTGGCTTTCACACAAATGTTTTACGGTTGTTCATATTTTTTTGGGTTCTCACATTTAAGGTAATCAATCACTTCAGTCCGCCTTAAAAAAATAATCACACTTGGCATGCTAAACCAAACACATGAGACATACCAGCAAGGGATATTAAGGAATTTCTGGATTAGTGACAAAATCCCGAAACCATCTTCAACACAGATTGCTTTGTGGCCATTAATGGGCACATTCTCATATTTAAACTGTTCAGTCTGTAACAATATCTTCAAAGGGTCAACCTTAAATAATCCTTAACCTGGGAAGGAAATACACATCAGACAATATTCCACTTGCATTTCTAAACACGTAATCTATCTATTAAATACCCATGCGGAAGAGGGTACCTTAAACAAACCTCAGAAATGTTGAAAATAATGATAAATGAGCATAAATCCAATATATTTATTAAGGTTCCACAATTCGGTGTGGTGAGGGAATCTGCCCATACAGTGGTTTAATTAGTAGTATACGTTTATGAAATTGGTGGAGCCGGAAACACCCTTACAAGGCAGGCATTACCACAATATACCTTTATCACGCCTATCTGAGTATCAGAATCAGCATGCTTTTGAGGAGGGTAGGGGTATATGGTGGTAAGGGTATTTCTAGGATATAGAGGCTCGTAAGAGTATAGGGCGGTAAAGATATTTTTAGTGTTTAGGGTAACCTTTTACAAGAAAAAGATTGTGGGTGGATCAAACTCTTACAGGCAGTTTACTCGGATGGTATGTATGACAAGAAAAGCATTTCACGCTTCTGATTAAGAGTTTAGAAGCGGATAAGAATGTGCAAGTCATTAGCATTCTTTGGGCCCACTGGGGCGTTATAGCTGTAATGGTAAACAGTCATAATATAGATTCCAAAATATAGAATGGACATAATATCGAAGTAAAAATATAGAATGGACAAAATATCGAATGGACACAATATAGTGGTTAAAAATATCGAATTTAAGGTAAGTAATATCGATTTTCAAAATATAGAAGTCAAAATATCGAAGTATACAATATAGGCATTAAATATATCGATTTTTTTAATAATATCAATTTTTTTAAAGTGTTTTGTATGTTAGTATATGTGTGAAAAGTGTATATTAATTTTTGTAATGTATGTTTAATGTATTTTAAGTAATGAATATTATGTTATTTATTTTTTCCTAATTTAATTCTGTAGCGGGTTGTGGGTTTATAGGGGAATAGGGTTGGAAGTAATTTAATTATATTAAATTAAATATAAATTTTTAGCAATTATTATTAATTTTTAATTACATTTTGCTTTTTAGTTCTGTAGCGGGTTGTGGGTTTATAGGGGAATAGGGTGGGAAGTAATTTAATTGTAATTAATTAAACATTTTTATTTATTTATTGGTATTCATTTTGAATTTATTGTTATTTTTTGATTGGTAATTAATTTTTATTATTTGTATTAATTGATTAATTGTTAATTATGTTAATTTACTAAATTTATTTTCTGTAGCGGATTGTGGGTTTATAGGGGAATAGGGTGGGAAGTAATTTAATTGTAATTAAGTAAATAATTTTTTTCATTTATTGGTATTGATTTTAAATGTATTGTTAATTAATTTTTAATTGGTAATTAATTTCTATTAATTGGCAATTACTTTTTATTCATTGGTAATTATTTTGTATTAATTAAATATTTGATAATTATGATAATTGTATTAATGTATTTTCTGTAGTGGGATGTGGGTTTATAGGGGAATAGGGTGGGAAGTAATGTAATTGTAATTAATTACATATTAAAAATACTTTTTGTGTATTGATAATTAATTTACTGTTAATTTTTAATTGGTATTAATTTTTATTATTAATTCGTTTTTTTATTGAAAATTAATTAGTTGTTAAATAATTATGATTAGGTTATTCATTTTTAATAACTAATATGTAGTTGTATTTCTAATTAATTATTACATAATATTGAATTGGTTATTAATTTCAATTAATGTTTTATTGGTATTGATAGTTAATTTATTTTTAATAATATATTAAATCATTACTTTCCCTACTGTTAAACTCACTGGAGTGGGAATAGTAATTTTCACCCTCCCGCTATCCAACGCTTTCCCTACTGTTGCACTCTCTGGAGTTGGAATAGTAATTTTTTACCCCTACGCTATCCAACGCTTTCCCTACTGTTGCACTCTCTCGAGTGGGAATAGTATTTTTTACCCCTACGCTATCCAACGCTTTCCCTACTGTTGCACTCTCTGGAGTGGGAATAGTAATTTTTACCCCTACGCTATCCAAAGCTTTCCCTACTGTTGCACTATCTGGAGTGGGAATAGTAATTTTCACACTCCCGCTATCCAACGCTTTCGCTACTGTTGCACTCTCTGGAGTGGGAATAGTATTTTTACCCCTACGCTATCCAATGCTTTCCCTACTGTTGCACTCTCTGGAGTGGGAATAGTAATTTTTACCCCTACGCTATCCAATGCTTTCCCTACTGTTGTACTCTCTGGAGTGGAAATAGTAACTTTTACCCTTCCAATATCCAACGCTTTCCCTACTGTTGCACTCTCTGGAGTGGGAATAGTAATTTTTACCCCTGTGCTATCCAACGCTTTCCCTACTGTTGCACGCTCTGGAGTTGGAATAGTAATTTTTACCCTCCCGCTATCCAACGCTTTCCCTACTGTTGCACTCTCTGGAGTGGGAATAGTAATTTTTACCCCTACGCTATCCAACGCTTTCCCTACTGTTGCACTCTCTGGAGTGGGAATAGTATTTTTTACCCCTACGCTATCCAACGCTTTCCCTACTTTTGCACTCACTGGAGTGGGAATAGTATTTTTTACCCTCCCGCTATCCAACGCTTTCCCTACTGTTGCACTCTCTGGAGTGGGAATAGTAATTTTTACCCTTACGCTATCCAACGCTTTCCCTACTGTTGCACTCACTGGAGTGGGAATAGTATTTTTTACCCCTACGCTATCCAACACTTTCCCTACTGTTGCACTCTCTGGAGTGGGAATAGTAATTTTTACCCATACGCTATCCAACGCTTTCCCTACTGTTGCACTCTCTGGAGTGGGAATAGTATTTTTTACCCCGACGCTATCCAACGCTTTCTCTACTGTTGCACTCACTGGAGTGGGAATAGTATTTTTTACCCCTACGCTATCCAACGCTTTCCCTACTGTTGCACTCACTGGAGTGGTAATATTAAATGTTACCCTCCTGCTATCCTACGGTAAAATATTGTACATTTTTTATTAATAACTTAAATTAATTATATCTTAATTTTAAGGTTATTTGAGTATTTTTAAGTATGTTTTAGTTAATTATATTTATTATTTCATTAATTTTAAATTACTTTTAAGACATTTAAAAAAATTCGATATTTTGACTGACTATATTTTTTACAGACTATATTTTGGATTCGATATTTTTGTACTTACCTGTTTGTAGATAGGAATTCGATATTTTGGCATTCTATATTTTAGAGACTATATTTTGGTAAGTCTATATTTTGTCATTCTATATTATGTCAGTGATCCAGCTGTAATAACCAAATATGTCCATTATTTTGAAAGTGATGTGGCAATTGCTTTAAGTCATACTTTCATTTATTTGGAAAATGCCCACTTGGGATTGACTGTGAAAGAAGATTTTATTTTGTGATATGTTAACCGACAGAATTACTGTTTCAAAAGTTTACAAAGAAGCGCCATTGGCAATAGAGTTTTGAGTAACTTGATGACTGGATTACTATCCGTATTATATTAAGTGACTAATATGATGCAGGGACAGAATTTGAGCTAATGTTTAAATGTGGATGTGTGAAAACTTAGAACCAGCCCACTTAGGCTTAATGTTTGTTGTAATTGTGGTTTGCACTAATTGACAGTTTCCATAACTGTAAACACAGCATTATGGGTAATGAAGTTTAAACAAATTAATCCTTGCCGTATACCCTCGGGCATTGTATTGTTTAAGCGACAGTATTGCAGCAATATGATTGCATTAAGCAGTACTGTATGTGCCACTCGGCATGTGTTTATGTATATGAGTTATCACTGTAAATCCCCTTCCATGCTGGGCCGATTCCGCCGCTGTGCGGTAAACAAACGAACAGGGCGGAGCCGTGACGAACCCCAGCCGTCATCAGCACACGAGCACCATGGAGCGTGACGGCTGGGGTTCGTCATCAGCATGGAAGGGTTTAAAGTCACGAGCACATTTTGAATCTCCGCGAAACAGGCGGGGGATTCATAGGAAATGAAGTCCATTTATCTAATAATAACAATAGGTTCGTAATTAGAATGCTTGATTTAAATGTGCCTTTTATTTTGTGTAAAGCACTTTGGATACTATGAATTGCTTAAAAATGAATATTAGGCTAATGTTAATCACATTTAGAGCGCGATGTATTTCACATTAGTCTGTCTTCACTGGCTGTGGAAAAGAATGTCACATGATGCATACTTGAATATAACTTTATCGATGATCACGGCACCCGTACCTGTGAACAAGCAGCGGGCGCTGCGAAACGCATCGTGTGTAATTTGCCGATTAAAACTCACTAAGGAGCCATTATGGGCCTCAGCATGTTCTTTATGGATTGAGTCAAACAACTGTCTTGTGGATTTATTGGAGGTGTTGAACCCCACTGTGGTCCGCCGTAAGGAAGCAGGCGCTGGTTTTCTTTCGCCATTTGTTGTGGATATATATATATATATATATATCTATATATATATATATATATAGATATATATATATATCTTTTACATGTATATTAAACCAAGAGATTATTTACTTTTTTAGTAAAAATGATAACTTTGTAGGTAGAATAAAGATAAATTACTAGTAATTATATTTTTTTGAATTCGCAATGGGTGCCCGCGGGGTGCGTGCATGGTGCGCAAATTCAGGTGAGTTTTTAAAAGGAAGTATTTCATTGATTCATAACTTTTTCATTCTGGAAGTTTCAAGACACCACCCATATTTTATTCTACTCTGGAGAACCTCAGCAGAGAGACTGCAGCTGTGATTTCTCTCTACTTTTTCTCAATTTCTTTGCAGTTTTTGAAATACAGCAAGGACAAATGGCTTCTTCCAGCATTCCACCACAGTTTCATCCAGAGGAAGAAGATGATGAACCAGAACCAGTGAAGGAAAGGTATGAAAGTGTTGTCTGGACTTACTTTTCCATCCCTCAATGCCAAAAGAAAACGGATGCATGGAACATTACGTGCACTCTGTGCGAAAGGGACCTGTCACGTGGGTCGAAAAAGAAGTATTCATCCATGCTGAAACATCTGCAGACTATTCATCCGAGGGCGCTTGCATCCGAGCAACATCGTCGTGCAATGGCGAAGCAGGCTGCAGGACAGGCTAAATCTGGAGGTGCAAGCACATCAGCTGGATCTCTAACTGCCATGACAACTAGCATCAAGCCTGAATTCGTGAGAATTAAACAGAGTTGTGTAAAATGCAACACAGTTCTCTGGATTGGAGAACAATCCATAGATGAAATTCTATTTGCAATCTCAAACCACTTTTGTAATTTTTTTTGGTTTTTGCAATGTTACTAATTGCAAAATGCTGTGTAAGTTTTCACAGTTTATTCTGTTTATTTTTCTTTCATTTTTCAAAAAACACCCCTAAAATATAAAAAAGTAACCAAATCACAAATAAAAGATATAAAATAACAAAAGACAAAAAAAACAATTCTTCTTACAGCTACCTACTCTGGTTAAAAAAGCGAAATTTCTACGTTGTGTACGAACTGTACAAATAATATCTGCATGATTACATGGATGCATGAATACTGCCTGGATGATTAGCTAATTGCTTGGTTAATATGAGACTGATTAGATGAGTGCCTAGGTACTGAGTTGATTGTTGGAAGATTGCGTAACTACTGCATGAGTGATTGGATGAGTACATGAGTAGTACCTGGGTGATTACATGAGTGCATTAATAGTACGCAGGTGCTTGCATGAGAGTATAGGTAGTGCCTGCATAATTGGATGTGTACATGGGTAATGTCTGAGTAATTGCATCAGTGCATGGGTAGGGCCTGAGTTATTGCATGAGTGTATGGGTGGTGCATCGGTGATTTCAGAAGTGCGAGGAGAGCACATGGTGAATTTATAAGTGGTGGAGTATTGGTGGAGTGTTTGGATTAGTACATGGCAGTGGCTGGGTGACCGGAGCAGTTCATAAGGCATGGCAGGGTGATTAATGAACTGCATGGGTACTACCTAGGAAATTGAAGGAGCAAATGAGAAGTATGTAAGTGGTTAGAGGACTGCATGGGTAATGCACAGGGATTGCAGCAGTGCATGTGTTAGTGACTGGGTCATTGCATGAGTATATGGGTACTGAGTAGATGGTTAGAGTACTGCAAGGAGAGCACATGGTGAATTTATAAGTGATTGGGTTTTGGCACTATGATTAGATAAAGGCATGGGACTGCTGGGTCGTTGGAGCAGTGCATAGGTAGTAACTAGGAGATTACTAATGAGTATATGTATTACTCAAGGGATTGTAGAAGTGCATGAGTTCATGCATGGGTCATTGCATGGGTAGTGACTGGATGATTAGAGTACAGCAAGGTGACTGCATGGTGATTTTCTAAGTGCTTTTGTTTAGTCACAGTGATTGGATAAAGGCATAGGATTGGCTGGGTGATTGGAGGAGTGCACGGGGAGTGACAGTGTGATTGCTGGAGTGCATGGTTAGTACCTCGGAAAAGGAAAGTGTGTATGAGCAGTGTGTAGGTGGTTAGAGGTAGGCCTGGGCAGGAAATTCCGTTCCGCTCGCGGAGTTTGGGTAATTTCGCGTTCCACGGACAACGCGTGCCTAAAGTTCTGAGTTCCGCGACTTCGCAACATTTTTTGCTTGTTTGTGTTCTCAAATGCGTGTTCCCGAGATATTTCCCCCTGAGGACGCAAACAGCAATTGTGAACAGTGAAAAAGCATCGCGAACAAGCAATTCCGCGTGTTCGCCTAATTTCAGCGTGTTCACAGAGATTTTTTGCCGTTTGGCAGAGATTCGCGTAACGCGATTACGCAAATCCCGCCCAACCCTTGTTAGAGGACAGCATGGATAGTGCACATGTGATTGTAGCACTGTATGCGTTAGTGCATGGGTCATTGCATGAGTACATGGGTAATGACTGGATGAATAGAGTACTGTAAGGAAAGTGCATGGTGAATTTATAAGTGCTTGGGTAATTGGATAAGTACATGGTGCTGGATGGGTGATTGGGAGAGTGCATGTGAAGTGACAGGGAGATTGCTGAACTGCATGGGTACTACCTGGGTAATTGGAGGAGTGAATCAGTAGTGTGTAGGTGGTTAGAAGTCTGCATGGGAAGTGCACAGGTGATTGTAGCAGTGTACATGTTAGTGCCTGGGTCATTGCATGAGTACATTGGTAGTGACCAGATGATTACAGTGGTGCAAGGAGAGTACATGGTGAATTTATGAGTGCTTGAGTATTGGCAGAGTGATTGGATTAGTACATGGTACTGGCTGGGTGATTGGAGGAGTGTACGAGCAGTGACAGTTTGATTGCTGGAGTGCATGGTTAGTACCTGGAAAAATGAAGGTGTGAATGAGCAGTGTGTAGGTGGTTAGAGGACTGCATGGCTAGTGCAAAGGTGATTGTAGCAGTGCACATGTTAGTGCCTGGGTCATTGCATGAGTACATGGGTAGTGACTGGATGATTAGAGTACTGTAAGGAAAGTGCATTATGAATTTATAGGTGCTTGGGTTTTGGCGGAGTTATTGGATAAGTACATGGTACTAGCTGGGTGATTGGATGATTACATGGGAAGTGACAGGAGGATTGATGGAGTGCATGAGTACTACCTGGGTAATTGGAGGAGTGCATGAGCAGTGTCTAGGTGGTTAGAGGACTGCAATGGTGGTACACAGTTGATTGTAGCAGTGCATGAGTTAGTGCCTGGGTCATTGCATGAGTACATGGGTGGTGACTAGATACTTAGAGTGCTGCAAGGAGACTGCATAGTGAATTTATAAGAGCTTGGGTTTCGGCAGAGTGATTGGATAAGGACATAAGACTTGCTGGGTGATGGGAGGAGTGCACAGAGAGTGACAGAATGATTGCTAAAGGGCATGGTTAGTACCTCGGAAAATGAAATGTGAATCAGCAGTGTGTAGGTGGTTAGACGACTGCATAGATAGTGCACATGTGATTGTAGCACTGCATGTGTTAGTGCCTGGTTTACTGCATGACTACATGGGTAGTGACTGGGTGATTATAGTACTGTAAGGAAAGTGCATGGTGAATCTATAAGTGCTTGGGTATTGGCAGAGTGATCAGATTAGTACATGGTACTGGCTGGGTGATTGGAGGAGTGCATAGGTAGTAACCGGGAGATTACTGAACTGTATATGTAGTGCTCAAGAGATTGTAGAAGTGCATGAGTTAGTGCCAGTGTGATTGCATGAGTACATGGGTAGAGCCTGGATGATTAGAGTACTGCAAGGTGGCTGCATGGTGACTTTATAAGTACTTGGGTTTTGGAGCAGTGATTAGATAAGGACATTGTACTGGCTGGATGATTGGAGGAGTGCATAGGTAGGAAAAGGAAGAATACTGAACTATATAGGTAGTGCTCACAGGATTGTAGAAGTTCATGAGTTAGTGTCTGGGTCATTGCATGGGTAGTGCCTGGATGATTAGAGGACTGCAAAGAGAGTGTGTCGTGAATTTATAAGTGCTTGGCTTTTGGCACAGTGATTAGATAAGGACATGGGACTGACTGGGTGATTGTAGGAGTGCATGGGTAGTAAAAGGGAGATTACTGAACTGCATATGTAGTGCTCAAGGGATTGTAGACATGCATGAGTTAGTGTCTGGGCATTGCATGGGTAGTGCCTGGATGATTAGAGTACTGAAAGGTGATTGCATGGTGAATTTGTAAGTGCTTGGGTTTTGATGCAGTGATTAGATAAAGACATGAGACTGACTGGGTGATTAGAGGAGTGCATGGGTAGTGACAGGGTGATTGCTCAACTGCATGGGTTCTACATGTGTAATTAAAGGTGTGAATGAATAGTGTCTAGGCACTTAGAGTATTGTATGGTAAGTGCACAGGTGATTGTAGCAGTGCATGTATGTGCCTGGGTCATTGCATGAGTACACGGGTAGTGACTGGATGATTAGAGTACTGTAAGGAAAATGCATGTTGCATTTAGAAGTGCTTCGGTTTTGGCAGAGTGATTGGATAAGTACATGGTGCTGGCTGGGTGATCGGAGGAGTGCATGGGAAGTGACAGGGGGATTGCTGGAGTGCATGGGTACTACCTGGGTAATAGGAGGAGTGCATGTTCAGTGTCTATGTGGTTAGAAGACTGCATGGGTAGAACACAGTTGATTGTAGCAGTGCATGAGCTAGTGCCTGGGTCATTGCATGAGTACGTGGGTAGTGACTGGATACTTAGAGTGCTGCATAGTGAATTTATAAGTGCTTGGGTTTTGGCAGAGTGATTGTGTAAGTACATGGTGCTGACTGGGTGATTGGAGGAGTGCATGGGGAGTGACAGGTGGATTGCTGGAATGCATGGGTGCTACATGGGTAATTAAAGGGGTGAATGACCAGTGCCTGGAGGACTGTATGGATAGTGCAGAAGTGAATGTAGTTGTGCATGGGTAGTGTTTGGGTTACTTAATCTTACCTATTCGATAGTAGAAATGAAAGTCTTTGAAACTATTTTTTGCACTTGTTTTTTATAAAAAAAATTAAAAAGCTTTCAAACTTTAGAATTCGCGTCAAGAGAAGAAAAAATACAGTTATAATATAATCTGTTATAGTTTTGAGAACTCAACATAATTCTACCATTACATAACATATTCAGTTTGCCTTTTTGCTGTTCTCAGAATCTATTCAATTTCACCATAGACAGTGATTTGAATGTTGCTTATCATGTAACAGCGGGCAAAAAAATACGATTGTTAAAAAAAACAAATCTGTGTTCAAAATATTTACAACAAACTTAACTATCTCTTCACAATTCCTAAAATAAATATCCTCAATAACATTGCATATAATACAAAGATCAAATATATGAAATATTTATTTCAAAAACAATTTCGTAAATACAATACGAAAGAACAAAAACAATAATTGAATCAGCAATTTTAGATATCTTCTCTATAGGTCTAATGATGTTTCCGAAATAATTTGTATTGAGAATATCCAAAATAAACTTCTTAATTCATATTCACATCTTCCCAATAGGGCGAATGATGTTTCTGAATTTGTTTGTATTGAAAATTTCCAAAACAACCTCATTATATCCTGTTGACGTCTTCCCAATAGGCCGAATGATGTTCTCAGGACTGTAGAATTGACAGTTGACTTGCCACAACATCTTTAATATTAGTTTCCAATTTTCATCTATCTGTTCTGCAACGTTGTATCATTAAAATGACATATTGTCTAAATCTATCTATAAATAATGTTGATAACATTTCAGATTTGCACTGACTACATTCCATATTTTGATTTGCTGATTTTACAAATTTTTTAAAAGACACTGTTTTACAATATGGTATTGTCAAATATATGAATCTTTCAGTGTCTATTTCAGTGGTAGAAGTAAATGTACAGTCTTCACATTCATGTTTCCATCTGTAACGAAGTCCAAACAAATGTTCAATTAGTATTCCTTTATCTTCCAATACTGCAACCATAAACATGAGAAATTCCTGAGCATTTTGTAGAACATTCTGTATAAATTGTGAAGAACCAGAAAATATATCCAGAAGATTCAGAATGCCAGAAACACTTTGGATTGTAGTTTTATCAGTACTCAATGATTCAAAAATAGAATGCCACAAGGAACAAAACCTTTTTTCTCAATTCTTCATAATTTGCTGTTGGAGATTTTCTAGAAATAAAACGACATTCACCACTGCATTAGCATAGCAGTTGATACCTGAACTATTTTCCAACTGATATTCTACAATCTCTTCAACAGTGTCCTTTTTTCTTTTTGTTTGGAATCTCATCATTGTCTTGATTTTTTTTTCTTCTTTCTAACTTCACTACAGAGATTCCCATATCTTTGTTTTTGACCTACTACATTCTTTTCACATACAGGATATTCACCTAAATTGGGAGCATACTGTCTTCTTAACTGATTATACTCTCAAAAACCAGTTTGCATCAGCACTAATCTTTCTCTCATCAAAACCAATCAAATGCAATCCAGATAATGTTTTGATTCGGTACAATGCAACATATGCCATTCCCTCTTTAAACACGGTACTTCCAATGTTTACCAAAACACTGTCTACACTTAAACCTTGAGATTTATGAATGGTCACCGTATATGCTAAAGAAAGAGGAAACTGTTTTCTATGAACATACATATCTTTAACAAGCAAAAAACAAAAAGAACAATGTTCAATCTGGTTTACTTCTTCAATCTGATCAAATTTAATCTTTAAAAATTCAATTCCATCCCTATTTTCATAGATAACAAAATCAACAACTTTTTCCATTGCTCCATTTACTAAACCTTTTACCACATCCAAATTACGCCATAAAATTACCCAACAGTTTTCACATACATATACATTATTTTCTAACCAAGCTTTTTTAGATATAGATATTTCCAAAGAATCCAATTTTGTTTTTAATTTTTTTGACAAAATAATAGTAATTCCTTTGTGCTCTATTTTATTAATGGCTTCCATTTTTATTATTTGTGGTTTTTCCAGCTTCAAAAGTTCTTTATTGAATGTAGAACACTCTTGCAGTGTTGGCATTAGGCAGATTATAGATTTCTTTTCTCCAATATTTTTGCATATTCTTTCCGGAGCAACATTTTCATTTGGAAGCAAGTTTGCAAGTAGCCAACTTTGCAAAGCTTCTTTTCCATTTTCTGTCAATACACCATTTCTTCTATCTTGAAGAAGGCTTCCATTATCTTCATCACTTGCCTGTCGCATATTTTTAAAAAGTTCTTTATATTCAAAATATGACCAATTGTAGACATTTCCAATACTTCCCAAAGATTTTCTGGTGTATTCATGCACAAGTGTTTTAAAAACTTGTTGCCCTTTTACAGGAGTAAGTTGCAGTAGATCACCAAAAACTATCAAGCGTTTTCCTCCAAATAACACATCATATTCAGATTTTAAAATTTGCTGCATTCTTAAATGCACAAAGGCAAGCATTAAGTTTGAGACCATGCTCACCTCATCTATAAACAAAAGGTCTGTTTCTTTAGTACTCTTGAAACTTCCAAACAAGCTTCTCCAGAAAGCTTGTAATATTCCAAATTGTTTTCATGTTCAACAAGTAACATTAGTAAACAATGTAATTTAATCCCTTTTATGTTGTATGCTGCTAACCCAGTTGGAGCATTTACAACCCAAGATAAATGTGATTCAGTGGTTTTCTGTAAATAACTGGTCAAAACTTTAATTAAGAAACCTTTTCCTGTACCAGCTTGACCACTGATATACATTTGAATAGGTTTAAAATATGTGCAGTTGCATTCTTTTTTCATGAAGTAAACCATGGTCGATATGTTGTTTCACTTGCTGATATATTTCTTTCTGTTCAATATTTAGTTGCTCTTCCAAATTTCCCATGTCCGTAATATTGTGTTGTGCTTGATGTCTTGCTGTATCCACTTCAATCATGGTGATTGCTGCTTCATTTTCAAGAATTGGTTTTCCTAGTGGATCTTGACTCAGAGGAACAGAATTTTGACTATCTTGAGAACTGTCTCTAGCTTTCTCAGCTGCAATACTAGCGTCATGTTCAATTTCTTCATTTAACATTTTGAGATCATTTGGAAAAACTGTGCATTTAATGCTATCTTTACATGCATTAAAAGTATCTTCAAAAAAACTTAAGATCTCCAAGTAATTCCAGTTCCATACGCCAAGGCTTGAAGAGTTGCAGAAGTGCTAAATAGTAAAATTCCCTTTTATCAGGAGTATCGCAACTCAGTTTCCTATGATTAATCAGATTTCCTTTACTATGTTTCACCAAACATCATTCTGAACCAATCACTGCATATTTTTCTTCATTTATGTTCTCTGTAATATTTCTCTTAAAACTGTAATATTGCAGCACTTCAAAGAGACATATGTTTTCAAGATGAGGACTTCTATTTGGATAGTACGTATCCAACATGTTTGTTTCTAACAATATCTGTGCTTTCCGGTTCCTTTAATGCTAAATATTCGCTTTCTTGTATAGATTTAAGTACTCGATTTCAGGTTGCAGCAAGACCTAGACTAAGACAAATTATTCTTCTTGACTTTGAATATAAACTTGCAGAGGACAAGCGATCTGAACATTCGTAGGATCCAATCTCTTGATGGAACAGAATCTTCAAACTAAAGCTGTACAATCTCTTACTTAGACTCTTCTTGTGACAAATTTCTTCCCACATTTCTTTTAACTCCGTCTTTTCTGATTTTTTTATGTATGACATTACATACCAAGCAACAGCAATGGAATTATCCGCCCTATACTGGATATCCATATTAGCATTCCACTTTGAAAAATGACTGGATTATAATCATTAATATACTTTGATTACTGACTTCTTTTAAAATTGCAAGTATTTATGGGAAATTTTCCAGTGATGGTAGGTCTCACTGCTGACATAAAACTGTTGACTCTTCCTTTGGACATTACTGGAAATGGAAATCCAAAGTGACATTTGGTATAAAACTTTGCCTTCGACTTGTATTTCCGTCGACAGTATTTGCCACATTGATGAGTTTAAAACTGTAAAACGTGTTGCCTTTAGGTGTTTACTTCCCATGTTTTTGGTATAGCACATGTAACATAGTCTTCAATAAAAGATAAAACAGTCTTATCCGAGTCAGTTCCAAATGTGGGTGTATCCTTGATTAATAAAAGCATATGTATATGAGGAGCACCTCTAGCTTGATACTCTTTTCTCCAAAAGAAATCAATAACTTCTCCAAGAGGAGGATTGTTTTTATTGCAGATAAAAGAAATCATAGCTTGAACCCTATGATTAAAATATCTGCACACATTTACAGGATCCAAGGAACACAGTTCTCCAGGTGTCTTGAATTCAATGTTTTTAATATTTGAATTTGCTTCTCGAAGAAATTCAAGTAAATCATCCCATGCATATTCAGCACAGCTTAGCATAACAAACCACATAGGAGTTCCTAAGTTCCTTAACATACATTTAAGTTCTCCATGACGGTGATACCAATACTTATTAGTACCACGTTGACCAGCCATCAAATTATTCAATTGAGATTTTAAATGAACATCTCTCTAATGTACTTTTTCCAAGAGTTCCTTTGCAGAAACACTTTGAAAATGAACTCCTAACTTTAAGTTGTGGTTCACTGCATATGAAAGTCCAGACAAGTCACTTTCAAACAAAAGATGAAATATATATGGAATACATTGTCGAAATCTTGGATCTTCTGAGTACAATATTGTTGTCCGATATTCTGATGTGGGAATCTGTACTGGTTGTTCATCATATAGTCCACCTTTTCCAGTGGGCATCCAAACTTTTTTCTCATAGGAAAAAATTTCACTCATGGGAGTCCCCTTCATTTTTTTCATTTGGAATAATTTAATAGTATTTCCCATCACTTCTTTTGAATGTAAAGGATGTACACTATAATGTTCATACATTTTTTCAGTTTTGGACATGTCCACTTTTTAAATTTGACCACTTGAAATGTCGCTATCATTTCCTAAAAGTATTTCTTCTTCTTCCACATACACATTTTTGCAGTAATCATTGTTTTTTATGAGATATAACATAGCCTTTAGCACTTTGCTCACATCTACTAATTCTTGCCATATTTTCCGACTCTTCGTAGGAACACCATTAACTAGAATAACTACAGGTTCAGCTTCCTCTTTCTCTACACCAATAGTTTCAATATTTTTCTTTAAATCTAAAGGTAAATAAACAACTCTTCCTTTTAATCCTCTTTGTGAATCTGTGGGAGGCAACTTACCTGTGTTACGCTCCATAAGAACAATAGCCTTAAACGGGTGCACAGATTGAATCAAAATGGACTCATAAGTATTTAAATCTACCAGCTCTAGAGGAATAGCTACCAACTCTAGGTTATTATGTACAGCTCTAGCTGGCATTTTGTTATCCTCTAATTTGGAATAACAATATTTACAAATACATTGATTACTACCCATATCGAAGCAATCTTCTGCCTACAAATAAGTTGCAAATTCATTTACTTATCAGTGTTTTCTTTTTCACTTACTAAATACAAATCAACATTCCTGTTTGATTTTTATAGTGAGTTTGTCAACCATAATTTGGTCTTTCACAGCAAATTACCTTAAACTTTGTAATTTCTTCTTGAAAATTTCCAGTACTACTATCTTGCACATTTTCTTCAACACCTACTTCTGTGAATGTCTCACTTTCTCTACACTCATGTTCAGGACCAAAGGAACAAAACTCTATTTCATCACAAACTTTTCGTATTTCTGAAAGAGCACTGTTTAAGTCACTTAAAATTATTGCTGGACTTAAGAAAATCTTCTGACTAACTTCAGCATTTAAGAGTGATATACTGCTAACATTCTAAAATGATGAAAAACACATTGACATACTTTTCTAGAAAGACAAGCCAGAGAAAGACCTTGCAAAGCAGATTTTTTTCTCACTTTGCAAGGATCTAGTCCTTGCAGCATCTTAATCTTTTGTTTAACACTTTTTTATACTATACACTGGTAAGAAATTTCGTAAAATATCAATAGACTCCTGTAGTATACTACAAATACTACTACAATCCCAAATATACACTGGGGATTTACTACGTCTCCCTAGAACTACATCAGATATCACTTCTTCTACATTTCTTGGAACCATCTTCTTTCTTTTTCAACTGCATGCACTAATGTATTGGTTGGAAAATAGCTCTTTTCATTAAAAAAGGCTCTGAACTTGAACTGTGCGTCCATTTAAAAAAATCACAAAAGTTAGTTTTGTTAGTTAGTCTCTTCTTTTTACTTTTGGTTTTCATAAAATGTATTGGCTTATCTAATGATCGAATTCTGTTTAAAACTAAAATGAATGATTTCATTTTTAATTCAAAAGCCTTCTCAACAATAGTTTGTGAAAGATTATTTACCTGATTTTATCAAATTTATTCTTTCTCCTTTTACCATAGATAGTTTTTTGAAAACGTTATTTTCCATTAATTTCTCTTTTTTCTTTTCACTCTTCTTTGTTGTTGAGGTATTCTTTCTACTTTCTACATTGTGCAAACTGTTTCTAATCTTTGAAAGTCTTTTAATAAATTATTTTGTTTTCTTACCACAATACTTTTTCTTTTTTCCAACATGTTGTAGTTCATCTAATTCTTGCTGTTGTTTTTTATTAAAATAATACTCTTTCTTTTGTTGTTTCCTCTTTACTGTTTTTTAGTCATGGTAAGCCTTTTTTAATGATGATAAAGAATATCTGTAAAAAATAAATATTATTCATATGAATCTATAAAATATACCATTCTATTACTGAACAAACACATTCTACATAAAAACCATTAAAACCCTTTGTCTTGAAATCACAATGCATTTGTTGCAGTACACCGGCACTACCTGGATAATTGTATGTGTAAATGAGTGAATGTTTAGGTGTTTAAAGGACTGCCTGGGCAGTGGATAGAGGATTTTAATAGTGCATGTATTAGTACCTGGGTCATTGCATGAGTACATGGGTAGTGAATGGATGATTAGAGTGCTGCAATGAGAGTACATGGTGAATTTATAAGTGCTTGAGTATTGCCGCAGTGATTGGATAAGTACATGGTGCTGGCAGGGTGATTGGAGGACTGAATAGGTAGTAACAGTGAGATTACTGAACTTAGGGGTAGGCGGAATTTGCGTAATCGCGTTTTGCAAATCTCCGCAAAACGGTAAAAAATCTCCGCAAACACGCAGAAATTCCTCGAACATGCGGAATTGCTTGTTCGGGATGCTTTTTTCCTGTTCACAATTGCTGTTTGCGTGCTCGGGGGGAAATATCTCACGAACACGCATTTTGAGAACATGAACAAGCAAAAAATTTCGCGAAGTTGCGGAACACAGAATTTTGGGCAATTTCGCGTTCTCCGCAGAACGTGAAACTACCCAAATTCTGCAAAATTCCGCGAACGGAACTTACCGCCCATGCCTAACTGAACTGTATAGGCAGTGCTCAAGGGATTGTAGAAGTGCATGAGTTAGTGCCTGACTCATTGCATGGGTACATGGGTAGTCACTGGATGTTTAGAGTACTGCAAGGAGAGTCATTTGTGAATTTATAAGTGCTTTGGGTTTAACACACTGATTAGATAAGGACATGGGACTGGCTGGGTGATTGGAGGAATGCAGAGGTAGTAACAAGGAGATGACTGAACTGTATAGATAGTGCTCAAGGGATTGTAGAAGTGCATGAGTTAGTGCCTGGTCCATAGCATGGGTAGTGACTGGATGATTAGAGTACTGCAAAATGACTGCATAGTGAATTTATAAGTGCTTGGGTTTTGGCACAGTGATTATATAAGGACATGAGACTGACTGGGTGATTGGAGGAGTGCATAGGTAGTAAGAGGGAGATTACTGAAATGTATAGGTAGTACTCACAGGATTGTAGAAGTGCATGAGTTAGTGTCTGGGTAATTGCATGGGTAGTGACTGGATGATTAGAGTGCTGCACGGTGAGTGCATGGTGAATTTATAAGTGCTTGGGTTTTGGCGCAGAGATTAGATAAGGACATGAGACTGACTATTTAATTGGAGGATTGCATAGATATTAACAAGGACATTACTGAACTGTATATGTAGTTCTCGAGGGATTGTTGAAGTGCCTGAGTTAGTACCTGGGTCATAGTATGAGTACATGGGTAGTGACTGGATGATTAGAGTACTGCAAGGAGAGACCATGGTGAATTTATAAGTGTTTGGGTTTGGGCGCAGTGATTAGATAAGGACATGAGCCTGGCTGGGTGATTGGAGGACTGCATAGGTAGTAATAGGGAGATTACTGAACTGCATGGGAAGTGCACAGGTGCTTGTAGCAGTGCATGTGTTTGTGCCTGTGTTATTGCATGAGTATATGGATAGTGACTGGATGATTATAGTACTGCAAGGTGAGTGCATGGTGAATTTATGAGTACTTGGGTTTTGGAAAAATGACTAGATAAGGACATGGGACAGTCTGGGTGATTGGAGGAGTGCATGGGTAGTGACAGGGAGATTAATGAACTGTATAGGTAGTGCTCAAGTGGTTGTAAAAGTGCATGAGTTACTGACTGGGTCAAACCATGGGTAGTGACTGGATGATTAGAGTACTGCAAGGTGAATGCATGGTGAATTTATAAGTGCTTGGGGACTGATGGAGTGATTGAATTAGTACATGGTACTGGCTGGGTGATTGGAGGAGTGCACGGGGAGGGACAGTGTGATTGCTAAACTGCATAGTTACCACCTGGGTAATTGGAGGAGTGAATCAGTAGTGTGTAGGTAGTTAGAGGCCTGCATGGATAGTTTGAATGTGATTGTAGCACTGCATGTGTTAGTGCCTGGGTCAATCCATGAGTACATGGATAGTGAGTGGATACTTTGAGTTCTGCAAGGAGGCTGCATAGTGAATTAATGAGTGCCTGCTTTTTGGCAGAGTGATTGGATAAGGACATGGGACTGGCTGGGTAATTGGAGGAGTGCTTAGGTAGTAACAGGGAGATTATCAAACTGTATAGTTAGCACTCAGGGGATTGTAGAAGTGCACGAGTTAGTGCCTGTGTAATTTCAGGAGTACATGGGTACTGACTGGATGATTAGTCTACTCCAAGGAGAGTGCATGTTGAATGTATATGTGCTTGGGTATTGGCAGAGTGATTGTATTCGTACATGGTACTGGCTGGGTGATTGGAGGAGTGCAGAGGGAGTGACAGTGCGATTGCTGTACTGCATGGGTACTACCTGGGTAATTGGAGGAGTGAATCAGTAGTGTTTAGGTGATTGGAAGACTGCATGGATAGTGCACATGTGATTGTAGTACTGCATGTGTTAGTGCCTGGGTCATTGCATGAGTAAATGGGTAGTGACTGCATGATTAGAGGGCTGTAAGGAAAGTGCTTGGATTTTGCCGCAGGGAATAAATAAGGACATGACACTCGTTGGGTGATTGGAGGAGTGCATAGGTAGTAACAAGGGGATTACTGAACTGTATAGGTAGCGCTCAAGGGACTGTAGTAGTACATGAGTTAGTGTCTGGGTCATTGCATGAGTACATGGGTAGGGACTAGAGTATTCGAGTACTGCAAGGAGAGTGCATGGTGAATTTATAAGTGCTCGGACTTTGGTGCAGTGATTAGATAAGGACATGAGACTGACTAGGTGATTGGAGGAGTGCTGAGGTAGTAACAGGGAGATAACTGAACTGTATACGTAGTGCTCAAGGGAGTGTAGAAGTGCATGAGTTAGTGCCTTGGTCATTGCATGAGTACACTATGCACACATGCAACTGTATGAATAGTATCTGAACACATAGCTAACTGATTAAAGACTATCTAGTTAAGTAGATAAGTGAGACTTGCCACAAGGGGTGATATATGGTAGTTTATTTTTGAGTTATATCTTGAACATTCAATATACAAATATGAGACATCATTAAACTATACCAGACAACAGACTTAAGAAAGAAAAGCAATTAACACATTTAATGATCATTTTTAAAACGACATTTATCTTCAGCTCTGTATCTAAAATTATCTGGCATCATTCAACTATACCTTTGTTTAGACTACAAAAAGAAACCTAATTAACAGCACCTCATTTCACCATTCTATCTTTAATTATATGCCATAATTTAACTTTACGGTCTGTACAAATACCAGAAACCAAATTAATAGCACATTATATGATCATCTTACAAACACCACAGTTTTTCGGCATCTTTACCAAAGTATCTATAATTATGCAGTATCATTGAACTATACCATTGTAGAGAGAAGAGAAAATGAAGCCTAATAAACTACACCTTGTAAGAACATCTTTCAAAATACACATTTGTATTGCATCTTCAACCAACTATCTAAAACTATGGGGCATCATTCAGCTATATCTTTGAACAGACTTAAAAATAAACATATTACTGTACAGATTGTTTTTGAAACAAACTTCAAGTACATTGGAACTAATTCCAATCTGCATCTCTACATTTAATAATATCTTTCAAACAACAGAGTTTTAGAATGCCAACTTTTTTTTAATAAACCTCAAAAATATATAACTCACCTTGCAAATAAATCTATTGAATGAAAAATATCACACACTAAGACAGGATTTTCTTTTACACACAGTCAATGTAAATCCCCAGACTCTGCAAGGTGAAACCAGTAATGGCACGATTTCCCTCTCCTTTTCCCTACAAATACACATAGGCAACAAATGACATTACTTCCTAGAGATTTTTAAATTGTAAAACACATTTCCATTGGTCACAGATAATAACCCTTATCAACTGCCTTCTTCACCCCTTCTGCTTAATGTCAGTTTCCATAGCAACAGGACATGAAACATTCAATTTAACTGACAGGTCACAAGTTCACCACACAATGTTGCAAATGGGAGCAGTAGGTGTGGTTGGCGTTGGAAAACATGACCTTATCCTTTCTGGTGTACCTTTCAAACATTTCTTACTAACCAATAAGAAACTTGCTTTTTATACAAAGTAAAATGCACCCTATTTTTTAATGTACTATGTTCTTAAACAGCCAATCAAATCTCTACTTTCTTAAAAACAGAATCTTGTCCACCATTTTAGATATCTCTCATTCTACCAACTGACTACATCAGCTACATACATCTTTTCATCATCTACAGTCATCACTTCAAGATGCTTTCAGTGTGGATTGTTGGGCACAGCTATGTTTTCTGGTGCAAATGCTATGCTGAACGCAGAGGTGTTGACAAAGACCTAGCTTTGAAAAATGTAGACAAGAAATGGATTGGACAGAGAGGATTAAAGTGGCACCAATTGATGCCTTTGCTTAAAACCGTTTTGCATCTCCAAGCCCCTGAATTGGGCACTGTGGTGGCAACGACCTAGGCACATTGACTTGAGTAGATCTGGAAATGCTAATGAAGGACACCTTTGCACTTCAATGTAGCTACAACAATCTCCCAATGAAAACAAGGACTCTTTTTAGAGCCACTCAATAACCCAATGTATAACCTTGCTTGGAATCGCACACCCCTCGCGTTCACACTAGGGGGCTGTGCTGGGGGCCGTGCACCCCTTGCGTTCACACTAGGGGGGCTGTGCTGGGAGCCGTGCACCCCTCGCGTTCACACTAGGGGGCATGCTGAGTGCCACACACCCCTCGTGTTTAGACCAGGGGGCCGTGCTGAGCACTGAGCAAGGGTAGCTGCTCCAAGCTGTGGCAAAAAAGGTCTACTATTATTAATTTATAGTCGCCTTGGGGACCTCATCCACCGGGACATGCCAATTTTTGGTATTTTTGGTCGGATTGCATGGCCCCCCTCCCAGGCCATTTTTAGCCCAGGGGACCCCAACCCGCAGGGGATAGCCTCACTGTTGGGGACCGTGGGTGGAGGCCCAATGCCCCCTTGGTCCCGCTGGCTCCCCGCCTCCTGCGGGAGCCAGCATTGCTTTTCCGCAACGGGAGCTGCTGCTGGCTTCGTAGAAACAAGAGCAGGTTTCCCTGCTCTCGCTTCCTTGAAGCAATGTAGGAGTTTGCAATGACAGGGCGGGAGCCCCACAACTCCCACTCTGTCATTGCAAAAAGCAGTGTCCCGGGGTGGGCACCCAGGGACACTGCATGAGCCGGCTCTGGTGGGTGGCGGTCCCCAGGGCCTTTAAGGGCTACTGGAGGGGGGCTCTGGGGCCCCCTCACTACTTTTCATTGCCCCAGGGAGGTGGTGGTCCACGGGGACCTGCCCTGTATATAAATATTAACTGCACTAAGTGGTGGTCCCTGGGACTGTGAGGCCCCCACGGGCCCCTATACATTAATTTGCAAGTGCCCTCGGGACTTGGACCACCCAGGGGCTTTTTGAAAATGACAGTTCACCCTTCTTTTTTTTATTTTTCTCAGCAGGGGAATAGACCGCAACGTCACATCTGCAGTTTTAAAAAAAATATATATATATTTTTCTCCCTGGCGGTCCTTGTGGGACTCCCTAAGCAGCCCTAGGGGTCAGGGAGTTTCTACCCTGCCCCCTTTCCTTCATTTTAAATTATGCTTTACTGTTGTCTTATGCTTCACAAGACAAGGGTCCTTAGCTTACCAAAATAAGGTGTGAATGAAATATAGGCCATTAGAGGAAACTATATTTGTCCTCTGTCCAGCCGGACAGGGTATTTATTTAAACACAATGAAACAGTTGAGTGAATGGTTTTTAGGCACAATCCTGTACCATACTCAAGAAAGACAAACAACAATTAAGAAGATTTCACAGGCAAAAAAGAGCAATACTAGCCACTTTTAAATCAATGTTGAATTGAAGTATTTGCCAGAAAGCGCTAGACACAACTAGGATAAAACACAATTCTTGTGACAACACTACATGAAGTCGACGTTTCGATCCCTTTTTGCTCTAATTACACGGGATCATCATCAGGACTAAAATTGACAACATTTGCCTTCCTGTATTTGCGATATGACCGCCTGTTAGGGAGGAAAAAGGAAAGAAGGGGAGAAGTGGTAGCCAATGGCTGAATTAAAGAGTGATACTTCAACAAATCAGACAGTCCAATTACTTTGCACATTCTACATTTATTCGGAAATGGCTTAACGTGTTCTAATTGGTGTCTTGAACAGGGTGAGGTTACCAAGCTTTCATAATTGGGTGCATAAGTGACTCGTGTTGGCATACTGAATCATGCTTGTACTAGAATCGAGAGAACACAGAGGAAATTACTTGTGTCGGCATACTCAGTCATGCTTCTACTGACGCCGAGAGACCGCAGAGGATGTCGCAGTGTCAGATCTTAGTAATTTAAGTGACATGCTCTCTGGGGATCCATTTTATGTGACTTTCGGCAACCTTCGAGTGAACAAAACAACCGTGTACATTCATACAGTGTCCTGGGGTCCGAGTGATTGCGCCTTGTGGTTACTAAAACACGGGGAATTTGTCTTACCCGGTTCTGAGCTCTTTAGATTGGAAGCATGTGGCGTATTCGCCTCCACGGGTGGCTGACAGTGCCGTTAGGCTAATATTGTTCTCCCTAGAGGATGGAAGGTCCCGTTAGGTACTAGTAGTCATACCCCGCTTATTTATTTTCAAGGCATGCAATGATTCGTTTTTTACCTGAAATTTCAGGTTCTATAGGCCCATGTGGAGTGGATTTGATTACGGGGTCCTTATATGCCACCAAAAGTATTCTAAAACCGAGAGATATAGATTACTGAGATTAGTACGTATACCTCTACAGGCGGATTTCTAACCGTGGATTTTAATTCGTGCGGTTCGCGGGAATTACCTGTGAAACAGTGTTCTTCGTCCAAGCAGTATAATATGAACTGCTGGGTCCGATTGGGAGACAGTGCTGCGTCTGATATAAAAGGGGGAAGAGGATACGGGTCAGTAACGGGCTTACGGTGTGGGACCAATTGTGAATAATTCCGTTTAAATATATCACAATAAGCGCGCTGGGCCCAGAGGGGTGTTGCTGTTACCTTGGTAGTGCATTGACTACGCTGCAATCGGTGTTCTGGGGGTCGGAAGAACGATGTCCATTCCGTCCACTGCTGTGGTTGCAGTATGTGGTTCGTTCGTCTGTGGCAGCGTGTATATAGAAATAGAAAGCGGCCAAACAATGGAGGCCATTTTGGAGTGGGTCTAGCCCGTAGTACTCCTTCAGGTGGAATAGGCATATTGCAAGGCGTTTCTAGTAACATTTAAGTTAGCGGTCTTTTTGAAATGGACATCGGTAGAGGATTATTAAACATTGCGCAATGGGTGCTTTGCAGGCGTGATTGTGTGGACAGTGCAAGGAAGTGCTTACTATACAGGCGCGTGTGTTTACTGTGATGTACATGTGAAAGTGAATTCCGTGACAGTCAAATAGTCGATTCATATAATATACAACTTAAAATAGGATAAGAGTTGCCAGAACAGCAAGGGGCTATGGTTTAGAATGAAACGGTTGTAATCATGTTAATGTTCCACCATAGTCTATAAGTCGCCTTCCAGGCCTGGAAGAACGATAGGCTGGTCATAGTAAGGTGATCCAATCTTCTGCTCAATTTAGGCCATTCCTTATCGTATGAAATTGAATCATTGTCTTTAGCTCCTCTCTGTTGAGGATTTGGCCAATGTCTCCGCCTCGGGAAGGTAACTTGACAACCTTCAGTATTGTCCATTTTATGTCATTTTCATTGTGCCCAAATTCCACGAAATGGTCCACCAAAGGGGCATTGGTTGTTTTACTCCTTATCCGGCTCCTGTGCTGGCAAATGCGTGTCTTGGCTTTTTGTGTTGTCTGGCCTACATAAAGTTTTGGGCAAGGACATTGAATTACAGAAATTACATTTGAAGAATTACAATTTGAAAAAGAGCGCCTTTCAAACGTGGTGTCATTGTGAGTGAATTTTTTGCCCTCCGCCGTGTATTCACAGACATTGCAACATCCACATTTTACATGGCCTACGAGTGGTGGTAGGCCCCAGGCTATGTCAAGTGTGCCTACCTGCGGTGTTAAAGGTAGTGCTGCTCTTACAAGGTGGTCCTTTAGATTCTTACTCTTGCGGAATGCAAAAAGGGGTCTTTCAATGTTTATTGAGCCTGCATTTACTGTTGGCCAGTGTTTTATGATTGACCTTCTGATTTTGTTTGTGACGCATGCGATTCTTTCTTTCTGGTTTTTGTCTTTCGGCGTCAGTAAAACCTCTTGTGGGCAATACCATGCTCGTTTCAAGGCCTGCTTGACTATTCTCTTTGGGTAGCCTCGGTCTTTCAATTTATTCGAGAGAACTGCAGCCTCTGTCCATAAATACCCTGTCCGGCTGGACAGAGGACAAATATAGTTTCCGATTATGGCCTATATTTCATTCACACCTTATTTTGGTAAGCTAAGGACCCTTGTCTTGTGAAGCATAATTCCCCACGGTCCTCAGCCAACTGTTTGGGTTCCCTTGTTTTATCAGATTACTGGTGTCTTCTAGCTCGCTTCTACCGAGTCACAAGATGGCTGCCAACAGTTCCTGGTCTGGAGTGTTGGCAGCCAATTCGAATGAGGCTCGTGGTCGGGAGGGTTCGCGAACCCACTGCTGCCCTAGATATTGATATTTTTTCTTTTTCTAATTTCCCAGGAACTACTGAACAGATTTACACCATTCAACAAAAAGGAATCTTTCTGAACCAAGGGCTACCTTTTTTGCCAAATTTGGTTTAATTCCGTTCAGCAGCTTGGGCTGTAGCTTTGTCTAAAGTTTCCTATGGAAAATTACATGGGGACTGGAGCTGACTGGAGCGGGCCACTAATTTTGAAAATTCCACAAAGATTCATCAACCGGCTGTTATTGGGAAACAAAAAATGCTCTTCCTACGGAAACTAGGTCCTAACTATAACTACATACTGGAATCTGGCGTTCGCAAATTTGCGGATTTACGAACTCGCAATCCGCAAAATCCGCGAATTCTCGCGAATTTGCGGATTTTTTTGTTTTTATAGTGTTCGCAAGGATTTCTGCCAGTTCGCAAGGATTTTGTACCAGTTCGCAATTGCGAACTTACTTGTCGGCACGCAACGGTCGCGACTATGTTGTTTCTACGTCTGGTTCATCATCACAGGTTCACAGTACCCTCTGTTTCAACACTGCCACCCTCTGTTTCACCCATGCCACCCTCTTGTACATCAATGCCACCCTCTGGTGCATCATCATCACTGTAGATTATGGGGGGAAAAAGCAAGCACACCTGCCCTGCTTCAACTGACATGAATTAATTTGGGGTTGATTTATTAATGTGTCACTGTTTTAAAATTCCAGTCTGGCACCTGCTTCCTTATCTGTAATTTGCTTTCTGTTGCAGTGCAATTTTTTTTTCCAGGACCTTTGTGGCCTACTTGTAGCTATTCTATGATCCAGCTGTGAGGGTCAGAGCAGGGTCATACAATTGTTGCAACTAGCAACTGAACTCTGGAGGGGCCCCAGTCAGGAAGCACTACAGGGAATGGTTACTAATGATGAATTTGAACTTTTGCACCTGCTGAGTGCTTTCAGTTTAGCAAAACTCGTTTTTCTGCAGAACAGCAACTGTAATGCCCCAAACAAACTTACTTGTGAAAGTTGATTTCTAATCCAAAAGTGATCCAAAGAAAGTCAAAAGGCCTCAAATCCAAAAAAGTGCAGGCAAATGTCAACCTGAGGAGTTATTCTGATAAAAATCATCATTTTCAGAAGGTCTATGCTGCTTGCTAGTGGATTTCTTGTGCAGAATTGCAAATTTTGTAATTTCGCGAGTGCGAGATTGTTGCTGCCCGCCGCACCTACATGTTCGCAATTGCGAACTTACGCCGCACGCCGCAAAATTGTATCACCAAGAAAAAAAAATCCGCTGCGTGTGAATTTGCGGATTTTCGGTAAATTCGCGAGCGTTCGCGGATTGCGAATTTACCGAAAATCCGCAAAATCCGCGAGCGGAACGGATTTTCCGCCCATGCTTACAGGAAACACAGCCACTCAGATGAGATATGTTAGAAATAGTGTGACTAATTACTAGTACAGAAAGAATGGTACTTCAAATTACGCTATAGCTTAGTACATATCTTTAAGTCTCAGAAACATTTACAAAAGACTCACACTCACAGGATGATGTAATCAGTTACGTCATTTGACATTTCATCTGTGATGTCCCTGGCCATGTAATGAGTGATATAATATGTGAAGTCATAAACAGTGCATTGCATGGGCGTAAGTTACAGTTAGCTCAGGTAACTATAATTTCTGAATTTCACCTGTTTTGCATGAATGAAATCTGACCCTAACTATGTCCCTGTAACCTCTCATTGTTTTCATTGAATCAATATATATATATATATATATATATATATATATATATATATATGTTACACTAACAGAAGAGATAAGTTACAAGCATCGGATATCTCAACGTTACATACCTTGGATGAATTGTCCACTGAAGTTGGCAAGGATGATGCTATGACATCCACTCAAACACTCTGAGGAAAATGGAATTGCTACACCTAGTATGCCATCTAGCCCCTATAAACTAGTTTCCATGTTTGTTCCCATGATTCCTCGAGAAGATATCAACATATTCCATGATCGAACAGTGGAAGAAGTCAAAAAATTACATCATGAAATGACAAAAAAGTGCGAAAAAAGAAAATATTGTGGAAAGCAGTATTGGGCCCTATTGAACAAATTAAAAACCAATAACGATATACTGTTCCACAAATCCGATAAGGAGGCAACGTAGTTTTGTGGCCCAAAAGTGAATACATCAAAGAAGCTTTCAATCACCTTAATGATACATCTTGCTAAAAAAAGTCCAACATGCACCAATTCAAGACAATCAAAGATACTTTAAAAAAGACCTCACAAAATGGAAAAACAATGGTCTCATTATCAAAAATGAATATTTGTTTTTATTTATTGAGTTTCCCGTTTTGCCTGTTATTCCTAAAGTTCATAAACGAGTCAACCCTATCCCAGGTAGACCCATCATTTCAGCCAACAACGGTGTCTTTGAGAATATGTCTACTCTCAACACATTGATTTTTTTTCTTTAAGAATTTGTGATAACACTCACATCTTACATCAAAGAACACTGGAGACTTTTTAAGGAAACTGGATAAGGTGGGATGGTCAGAGGACCTAATTGCCTTTACACTAGATATTACATCCCTTTACACCAGTATCAGCCACATGGATGACCTGAAGGTTGTTGAACATTTCCTGCATCAGAGACTGATAAATATTTACAAGCACAACGTCATGTTATTAGAAATGATCAATTGGTGTCTGACAAACAACTATTTCTTATTTGGTAAAGAAGTGTTCCAGCAACTTAGGGGTGTGGCCATGGGAGCCTGCGTCTCCCCCTATTATGCGTGCTTGCACGCAGGCTGGTGGGAGGAGCAGGTTCTCAGGGTAACCCATAGGGTGGTATGGCAGACACATGTACTTGAATGGATGCGATACATCAATGAAGTATTTGTAGTTTGGAATGGGTCAATAGAAAGTGCAACTGCTTTTGGGAATAGCATCAATACCAACAATCTGAATCTTGAATTCAATGCTCTCATGCATCACCAATGTATTGACTTTCTTAATGTACATATATACACTATATACATATATATGTACATATATACGCTAAGGGTGATGAACTAGAATCCACATTACATTGTAAGAATACAGCAGGCAATTCAACACTACATGCCCCTAGTTTTCACCCAAAACACCGCATTAAAAGTGTTCCCTATGGGGAATTTCTTAGGCTGCGTAAGATCTGTATTTCTAAATTCGATCTCCACCATTGTCAACTAGAAAGTCAAAAAGATTCTATGCCAGAGTTGATGATAAAAAGACTGTAGAAGATGAGTTAGCTAAATCAAATGAGATTACCAGAAGTAGCATGCTTTCAGATAACATAAATAGGAGTATGATCTCTACAAGTAAAGAGTCTGAAGAAAATGTGGTGGTGAGACTTATCGCAACACATAGTCGCAGAAGAAGTAAGATAAGATCAATTATCAATACCCAATGGCCAATAGAAATGACTGATGCTCTACTAGGCCAAAGATTCACCAAAAAACCTATCCTTACATTCAGATGGGTACCATCTATTAAATGAGAGTTAATCAAGAGCAGACCAAAGGTCAAGGGCATCAAACATACTACAGATAACAAAACTGATTGTCTCTCACCCAAACATTATTTTTATAAGTGTAGTCCATGCAGAGCCTGTTGTTTTAGGGTCAACAGAGTAGAATATATATCAGCATTTAGCTCCAAACCTATTCCCCTAAAGGGTATGTATAACTGCCTTACAGACCATGCAGTGTATGTCCTTGAATGCACATGTGGACTTCTCTACATTGGTAGCACCAAGTTACAGGTGCACCAAAGAATATTACAGCATATAAGGGCACTAGTCAGTTCAGACCACACATACACAGTGGCCGGACATTTCAAACAGGAACATAACAACGACCTTACCTGTTTGAAATATTATGTGATAGGAGCTGTGCCACCACTGAGATGAGGGGGTAGACTTGAATACAGTTTTATATTGGAACTAGATTCCAAGGTACCGAATAGCCTTAATAACAGTGAAGAGCTACGCAATTTTCTATAAGCAAAATTGAATATTTCTGGTGATCATGCAGATTTCTTGTTTCCCTTGCCTTTTCCCTTTTTAACTGATGTATGGAAAATTAAGCCAATAGTTTTTTACGGGTCTTGCTTGTAAATACACTACTAGATTTTAATAGTGTCACATGAGGTTGGACTAAAGGGGGGGGGGCGTGGCTTGGCCAGCAATGGAGTCGGACGTGCAGCTGTAGAGCTCCGTCATCGGCTCCCTTCTCTGGTCGCATTGCTCCGCATATACCTGTGCTGAAGGGGCCGCCACCAGCTGAGACTGCTTCTGAGGTGGTACTGACATCCTGGTGAATAAACAGGAGGATGGTTGCTGAGGAACACCGAAGCGGACCTCCCTGCCTGTGCTTCTGCCGAGAGTGGCTCTCAAACATTGAGCGCTGTGAGGTACATGGAGCCGGGGATTGGCTCGGCCCCTATGCCCCAACGAGCGCTGCAGCCCAGTCTCACCCCACAGATCAAAGAAACAAAAATTCCTGCGCACTCTAGACAAAGTCTGAACACAGTGTGTTAAGTATATGCAAGAAAACAAGAACAGAAATATGTCCCACGAAGGTTCTGGAGTAATTTTCTCCTTTTAATAGGTCATCAAGTCTTAAAGAAAATACACAGCCAGCCGACACGTGTTTCGTTGTAGATATACAAGGTTATTCTACAAATATTCAGGGCTGTAAGAGATACAAAGTAGATGACCTACGTCTAAAACATATAGGTACATGTAATCATGTAAACCACTGTAAGTATCCAAAAGGTGGTATGTTAAGTAAAAATCACCCAACACACGTGGAACCCAAAACACGAAGACCTTTTATGACATACAGAATATATTACGTCATCCGTTTGAGATGATAGGGTGAAATCATGGTACGAAGTGAAGCAATGTTAGAAAAACCCATTACGTGCCCAGTAAAACTAGGGTAAAAAACAGTTGTGACACACAAGTAATTGTTAGGGATAAAAGATTGGACAACACAACGTAACATTAGTGCAGTATTTGTAAGACGTGTGTCGTGCACTCAAAGTGAAATCTAGTCGTTATAATGGATCACTAAGGTACCTCAATGGCTGCATCTAAGGTGGTTAAGGCTACAAGAGATAGTAATAAAGGAGAGAAAAGGGAAAAATATGGAGAAACAAAGAGGGGAGGGAGAGAGAAAGAGAATGGACGTTACTATTGGATTTACAGAAAAAATGATTAGGTACACCAGAATCAAAAACTAATTGCAAAGGAGAGTATGTTCCCCTTACCCCAATTCCGGTGATAATTCCAACCCGGACGGGTAACCAAGTTCAAAGTTCAGTAAGGGAATCGAAAAGTCAATGAAGGACCCCTGGTAAGGCTGTAGAAACAAAAATAACAAGTCGTACTAGGTGGCAGAAAAAGTCCAGAGTGGCACCATGTTTGTAGTTCTACAAAATAGGTCCGTAATTGAGTCTCAAAAGGGTTCAGAGACCCAGGATTAAATGCGCCATTAATGTCAAAAGAATCAATTAAAATCCAAGTCGAGGTATACTAAGGAATTGAGCCAGCAAAAGGTTTAATATTAGATTTTTTACACCCCACTAGGTATTAAGATCTGGTCAAACTAAGAAAACAAAAATATAAATAAGGACGTCCGATCTTTACTAGAATGTAGTATACTCAACAAAAGGTACTAGTGTAATCTAGTGCCAAGAAATATAATCTACGTGCCTGTTATCAGTTAAAGCGTCACTGTGAAAAAAGGGGAGCCAGCCCAAAAAGAAAAAAGGAGACCACACCTGCAGGCATCTTACTCGCTAGTGCTTCAATTACATATCATGGGGGAACGCCAACACAATCCCAAAATTTCCGGAGGATCAAGAAATTTCAGAATGTCTATCGTGATAGTCTCACGGCAATGAATTCTGTTAATCGGCAGTATCAAGCAGGACACAAACACGGGTGCGTGTTTCGTCAGTATCTACGGAGGTAAAAGAGTTGATGGGTAATAAATCATAAGTTCTAAGTCCGTATCATTTAAAAGGGAAGATGACAAAAAAAACCCTGTCAGGTACATACCCGGTGCCAGGATCGCCCTCGTTTTGTTGGCGTTCTAAATCCGGAACAGCTTAACACAAACCGGAAGTGATTAAGAGCATTCTTCCAGGGCGAAGGCTAGAACGCTAACCTTCACACAGGTTTCTATTGGAGTGATGGCCAATAAGTTGCCAAATATCCGTAAATCCCATTGCTAGCAACACTAACAACCCAATAGGATTATGAAAAACCCTCCTCTAAAGTATATGGTAAAAAAGTACCGGAGGATTGAGTACATGGGTATACTAAAAAGCGCCAAACTTACGTTTTAAATATATCGCAAAGTTAATGCTCTCAATATTCATGGGCCAACATAAGGGTAAATTCACCCTCGAAATTCACTAGGTGAAATTTGAAAAACGAGAAAGGTGCCCTCCCCGTGGTGATGTCTTTACCACAGGTAACTTAGTAAAATAAAAAAATATGAACTCGTAGAGCGGTCGAAACTAGACCGCAAAGGTAAGTAAAACAAGGCGCAACTTGCCTAAAGATTATGGCAGTCCAAGAAGTCACTCAAGAAGGCGTCAAAATTAGAAAACCAGAGTGTAAACTCACACTACTTTCAAAATAACTCGTTGTGATGAAATCCGTGTGGCATCACCATACTCTGACTGTGTACACGAAGGGAGATGCTCTAAAAAAATTTCGATAAGGTCAAATGTAATAGTATTGAAGGCTGTAGTTGTAACGTCCAGTTAAGTGACAGGTCAGAGGTAGAAAGGCAAATACGTAACCAGGCCAGGGCCTTGATAAAAATATACACTAGCACAGTGATAACATAATGACTCTACAAATGGTGATTCTGTATTCTTAAAGCGTACATTCAATTGTGACTGCACGTGAGAGTTTACAACATCCACTTCACGTCCTGTCAGTCAAATCCAGTTAGCTCCCCAGGAAATATTGCATCGCCGGGTCACAATTGAGTCCCCGCCCAACTGTATGTAAGCGTATGATCCATAATGCTTCTGTGCGTCTTAGGTGCAACTCTCTATTGCCACCTCTCAGATTCACTGGAATATGGTCAATTCCAAAGAAAACAAAGTCTTTTTTGGGGCCTTGCGCAGTACATACAGTAGCGTGAATGGCCACTGGGTATTTCGCATTTTGTTGTAAAAGGGCTCTTACATGTTCACCAATCCTGTCTTTTAAGCATCTGATTGTACTGCCCACATATTGAAGCCCACATTTGCATTCAATTATGTACACCACATACTTAGTTTGGCAGTTGATATTCATTTTGATGTCATGTCCTGTTATCACATCCCTTAACCCCTTCGCTGCTAGGCCTTTTCCCCCTCCTGTGCTAAGGCTTTTTTTGGTGTTTTGGGGTAGTGCGCGCTTAGGCCCTTGTAACTTTTTGACCACATAAGGGATCCGCGCCAAATTTGCGTCCTTTTCTTCCAACATCATGGGGATTCTAAAGGCGCCCAGGGTTTGTGGATTCCCTTGGAGGGGGCCCAGAAATTAACCAAAATATAGTGTTTTTTTTGTTTTTTTCAGAAAAATGGGAAAAACGGGCTGCAAATGAAAGCCTCTGGCTTTTTCCCTGAATATGGTATCAAAAAAGGGTTTGTGGGGCTGAATTCTCCATTTTCTCAGCTTTTAGGGAATGACAGTGTTTTGTCAGAGAACCGAAATTTTTCACTCAGTTTTGGCATTTTTCTGGGACATAGCCTATTTTTGCTATTTTTAGAGCTTTCCACCTCCTTCCAGTTAATGGTAGAAATGAGTTTGAAAGCAATAATGGATCCTGGATAGCTTTACATTTCCGAAAAATAGACAAAATTCTGAATTCAGAAAGGGGTCATTTGTCTAAATCCATGAAGGTTTCGTTATAGAAACTAACAGTTAGATATTGGAATATTTGAAAATTTGTTGAAAACAACGGCCTTTTGTCTCAACGTTTTCACCTATAACTTTCTCTAATTTTCACAGCTCTTGGAAAGCAATATACCGTTACATCCGTTAGACCTTCCTGGTTGTGGGGATATATGGGACTTGTAGTTTCACCAAGAACCCGACGAACCCAGATCCAAAAACTGAGCAGCAACTTGCAATGGTATTTTTTCATTTACTGGGTATAGTGCACTTTGTCTTGGAAAATGTACACATGGAATAATCTGCATGAAAGACACCTATGTATGTATGAATTGGGTACAAATTATAGAGTTCAGAAACAGTATATAATTGCACATTTTCAAAGTTGGGAATACTCATACTAGCATGAGAATTATTGGTCATTTTTCATAAAGTTTTTTTTTCTACACAATATCTTTCATTCAAAGGGAGAAATGCAAGAAAGCTCAATTGGTAATAACAGTTGATTTACAAATCTGAATTACCCCAAGTGTCCCGATAAAAACGGTACCTCACTTGTGTGGGTCGGCCTTGTGCCTGCGACAGGAAACGGCGCAAAATGCAACGTGGTCACACCTAAATTTTGCAGTTACAAATTGACCCTTTTTTGGCAAAGTGCCTACCTGTAGTTTTTGCACCCTAGTTCTTCCGGCACCTAGGGAAACCTAGCAAACCTATACATTTTTGAAAAGTAGACACCCAGGGGAATTCAGGATGGGATGACTCGACTGCCTACCACCAGGTTTTGTTACCCAGAATCCCTTGCAAAGCTCAGATTTTGACAAAAAAAACACAAATTTTCCTCACATTTCTGTGGTGGAAAGTTCTGGAATCTGCGTGGATCAACAAATTTCCACCCACCCAGCGTGCCCCCAGGTCTCCCGAAAACAATGGTACCTCACTTGTGTGGGTCGGCCTTGTGCCTACGACGGGAAACGGCACAAAATGCAACGTGGTCGCTCCTCAATTTCCCAGTGAAATCTTAAGCTCATTGGACAAAGAGACTACCTTTTGTTTTTGAGCCGTAGCTCAACCAGCACCTAGGGAAACCTAGCAAACCTATACATTTTTGAAAACTAGACACCCAGGGCAAGTCAGGATGGGGTGACTCGTCTGCCTACCCCCAGGTTTTGTTACCCAGAATCCCTTGCAAACATAAATATTTGACCAAAAAAACACATTTTCCTCACATTTCTGTGGTGGAAAGTTCTGGAATCTGCGTGGATCAACAAATTTCCACCCACCCAGCGTGCCCCTAGGTCTCCCGAAAAAAATGGTACCTCACTTGCGTGGGTAGGCATAGTGGCTGCGACATGAAACCGCGCAAAACGCAGCATGGTCGCATCTCAATTTCCCAGTGAAATTTAGCACGATTCGGACAAAAAGACTACCTTTTGTTTTTGCGCCGTAGCTCTGCCAGCACCTAGGGAAACCTAGCAACCCTATACATTTTTGAAAACTAGACAACCAGGGCAATTCAGGATGGGGTGACTCGTCTGCCTACCCCCAGGTTTTGTTACCCAGAATCCCTTTCAAACAAAAAAATTTGACCAAAAAAACACATTTTCCTCACATTTCTGTGGTGGAAAGTTCTGGAATCTGCGTGGATCAACAAATTTCCACCCACCCAGCGTGCCCCTAGGTCTCCCGAAAAAAATGGTACCCCACTTGCGTGGGTAGGCATAGTGGCTGCGACATGAAACAGCGCAAAACGCAGCATGGTCGCACCTCAATTTCCCAGTGAAATTTTGCACGATTTGGACAAAAAGACTACCTTTTGTTTTTGCGCCGTAGCTCTGCCAGCACCTAGGGAAACCTAGCAAACCTATACATTTCTGAAAACTAGACACCCAGGGCAATTCAGGATGGGGTGACTCGTCTGCCTACCCCCAGGTTTTGTTACCCAGAATCCCTTTCAAACAAAAAAATGTGACCAAAAAAACACATTTTCCTCACATTTCTGTGGTGGAAAGTTCTGGAATCTGCGTGGATCAACAAATTTCCATCCATCCAGTGTGCCCCCAGGTCTCCCGAAAAAAATGGTACCTCACTTGCGTGGGTAGGCATAGTGGCTGCGACATGAAACAGCGCAAAACGCAGCATGGTCGCACCTCAATTTCCCAGTGAAATTTAGCACGATTCGGACAAAAAGACTACCTTTTGTTTTTGCGCCGTAGCTCTGCCAGCACCTAGGGAAACCTAGCAAACCTATACATTTCTGAAAACTAGACACCCAGGGCAATTCAGGATGGGGTGACTCGTCTGCCTACCCCCAGGTTTTGTTACCCAGAATCCCTTTCAAACAAAAAATTTGACCAAAAAAACACATTTTCCTCACATTTCTGTGGTGGAAAGTTCTGGAATCTGCGTGGATCAACAAATTTCCATCCATCCAGTGTGCCCCCAGGTCTCCCGAAAAAAATGGTACCTCACTTGCGTGGGTAGGCATAGTGGCTGCGACATGAAACAGCGCAAAACGCAGCATGGTCGCACCTCAATTTCCCAGTGAAATTTTGCACGATTCGGACAAAAAGGCTACCTTTTGTTTTTGCGCCGTAGCTCTGCCAGCACCTAGGGAAACCTAGCAAACCTATACATTTCTGAAAACTAGACACCCAGGGAAATTCAGGATGGGGTGACTCGTCTGCCTACCCCCAGGTTTTGTTACCCAGAATCCCTTTCAAACAAAAAAATTTGACCAAAAAAACACATTTTCCTCACATTTCTGTGGTGGAAAGTTCTGGAATCTGCGTGGATCAACAAATTTCCATGCACCCAGTGTGCCCCCAGGTCTCCCGAAAAAAATGGTACCTCACTTGCGTGGGTAGGCATAGTGGCTGCGACATGAAACAGCGCAAAACGCAGCATGGTCGCACCTCAATTTCCCAGTGAAATTTAGCACGATTCGGACAAAAAGACTACCTTTTGTTTTTACGCCGTAGCTCTGCCAGCACCTAGGGAAACCTAGCAAACCTATACATTTCTGAAAACTAGACACCCAGGGCAATTCAGGATGGGGTGACTCGTCTGCCTACCCCCAGGTTTTGTTACCCAGAATCCCTTTCAAACAAAATAATTTGACCAAAAAAACACATTTTCCTCACATTTCTGTGGTGGAAAGTTCTGGAATCTGCGTGGATCAACAAATTTCCATCCATCCAGTGTGCCCCCAGGTCTCCCGAAAAAAATGGTACCTCACTTGCGTGGGTAGGCATAGTGGCTGCGACATGAAACCGCGCAAAACGCAGCATGGTCGCACCTCAATTTCCCAGTGAAATTTAGCACGATTCGGACAAAAAGACTACCTTTTGTTTTTACGCAATAGCTCTGCCAGCACCTAGGGAAAACTAGCAAACCTATACATTTCTGAAAACTAGACACCCAGGGAAATTCAGGATGGGGTGACTCGTCTGCCTACCCCCAGGTTTTGTTACCCAGAATCCCTTACAAACATAAAAATTTGACCCAAAAAACACATTTTCCTCACATTTCTGTGGTGGAAAGTTCTGGAATCTGCGTGGATCAACAAATTTCCACCCACCCAGCGTGCCCCCAGGTCTCCTGAAAAAAATGGTACCTCACTTGCGTGGGTAGGCATAGTGGCTGCGACATGAAACAGCGCAAAACGCAGCATGGTCGCACCTCAATTTCCCAGTGAAATTTTGCACAATTCGGACAAAAAGACTACCTTTTGTTTTTGCGCCGTAGCTCTGCCAGCACCTAGGGAAAACTAGCACACCTATACATTTCTGAAAACTAGACACCCAGGGCAATTCAGGATGGGGTGACTCGTCTGCCTACCCCCAGGTTTTGTTACCCAGAATCCCTTGCAAACATAAATATTTGACCAAAAAAACACATTTTCCTCACATTTCTGTGGTGGAAAGTTCTGGAATCTGCGTGGATCAACAAATTTCCACCCACCCAGCGTGCCCCTAGGTCTCCCGAAAAAAATGGTACCTCACTTGCGTGGGTAGGCATAGTGGCTGCGACATGAAACCGCGCAAAACGCAGCATGGTCGCATCTCAATTTCCCAGTGAAATTTAGCACGATTCGGACAAAAAGACTACCTTTTGTTTTTGCGCCGTAGCTCTGCCAGCACCTAGGGAAACCTAGCAACCCTATACATTTTTGAAAACTAGACAACCAGGGCAATTCAGGATGGGGTGACTCGTCTGCCTACCCCCAGGTTTTGTTACCCAGAATCCCTTTCAAACAAAAAAATTTGACCAAAAAAACACATTTTCCTCACATTTCTGTGGTGGAAAGTTCTGGAATCTGCGTGGATCAACAAATTTCCACCCACCCAGCGTGCCCCTAGGTCTCCCGAAAAAAATGGTACCCCACTTGCGTGGGTAGGCATAGTGGCTGCGACATGAAACAGCGCAAAACGCAGCATGGTCGCACCTCAATTTCCCAGTGAAATTTTGCACGATTTGGACAAAAAGACTACCTTTTGTTTTTGCGCCGTAGCTCTGCCAGCACCTAGGGAAACCTAGCAAACCTATACATTTCTGAAAACTAGACACCCAGGGCAATTCAGGATGGGGTGACTCGTCTGCCTACCCCCAGGTTTTGTTACCCAGAATCCCTTTCAAACAAAAAAATGTGACCAAAAAAACACATTTTCCTCACATTTCTGTGGTGGAAAGTTCTGGAATCTGCGTGGATCAACAAATTTCCATCCATCCAGTGTGCCCCCAGGTCTCCCGAAAAAAATGGTACCTCACTTGCGTGGGTAGGCATAGTGGCTGCGACATGAAACAGCGCAAAACGCAGCATGGTCGCACCTCAATTTCCCAGTGAAATTTAGCACGATTCGGACAAAAAGACTACCTTTTGTTTTTGCGCCGTAGCTCTGCCAGCACCTAGGGAAACCTAGCAAACCTATACATTTCTGAAAACTAGACACCCAGGGCAATTCAGGATGGGGTGACTCGTCTGCCTACCCCCAGGTTTTGTTACCCAGAATCCCTTTCAAACAAAACAATTTAACCAAAAAAACACATTTTCCTCACATTTCTGTGGTGGAAAGTTCTGGAATCTGCGTGGATCAACAAATTTCCATCCACCCAGTGTGCCCCCAGGTCTCCCGAAAAAAATGGTACCTCACTTGCGTGGGTAGGCATAGTGGCTGCGACATGAAACAGCGCAAAACGCAGCATGGTTGCACCTCAATTTCCCAGTGAAATTTTGCACGATTCGGACAAAAAGACTACCTTTTGTTTTTGCGCCGTAGCTCTGCCAGCACCTAGGGAAACCTAGCAAACCTATACATTTCTGAAAACTAGACACCCAGGGCAATTCAGGATGGGGTGACTCGTCTGCCTACCCCCAGGTTTTGTTACCCAGAATCCCTTTCAAACAAAAAATTTGACCAAAAAAACACATTTTCCTCACATTTCTGTGGTGGAAAGTTCTGGAATATGCGTGGATCAACAAATTTCCATCCATCCAGTGTGCCCCCAGGTCTCCCGAAAAAAATGGTACCTCACTTGCGTGGGTAGGCATAGTGGCTGCGACATGAAACAGCGCAAAACGCAGCATGGTCGCACCTCAATTTCCCAGTGAAATTTTGCACGATTCGGACAAAAAGGCTACCTTTTGTTTTTGCGCCGTAGCTCTGCCAGCACCTAGGGAAACCTAGCAAACCTATACATTTCTGAAAACTAGACACCCAGGGAAATTCAGGATGGGGTGACTCGTCTGCCTACCCCCAGGTTTTGTTACCCAGAATCCCTTTCAAACAAAAAAATTTGACCAAAAAAACACATTTTCCTCACATTTCTGTGGTGGAAAGTTCTGGAATCTGCGTGGATCAACAAATTTCCATGCACCCAGTGTGCCCCCAGGTCTCCCGAAAAAAATGGTACCTCACTTGCGTGGGTAGGCATAGTGGCTGCGACATGAAACAGCGCAAAACGCAGCATGGTCGCACCTCAATTTCCCAGTGAAATTTAGCACGATTCGGACAAAAAGACTACCTTTTGTTTTTACGCCGTAGCTCTGCCAGCACCTAGGGAAACCTAGCAAACCTATACATTTCTGAAAACTAGACACCCAGGGCAATTCAGGATGGGGTTACTCGTCTGCCTACCCCCAGGTTTTGTTACCCAGAATCCCTTTCAAACAAAATAATTTGACCAAAAAAACACATTTTCCTCACATTTCTGTGGTGGAAAGTTCTGGAATCTGCGTGGATCAACAAATTTCCATCCATCCAGTGTGCCCCCAGGTCTCCCGAAAAAAATGGTACCTCACTTGCGTGGGTAGGCATAGTGGCTGCGACATGAAACAGCGCAAAACGCAGCATGATCGCACCTCAATTTCCCAGTGAAATTTAGCACGATTCAGACAAAAAGACTACCTTTTGTTTTTGCGCCGTAGCTCTGCCAGCACCTAGGGAAACCTAGCAAACCTATACATTTCTAAAAACTAGACACCCAGGGCAATTCAGGATGGGGTGACTCGTCTGCCTACCCCCAGGTTTTGTTACCCAGAATCCCTTACAAACATAAAAATTTGACCAAAAAAACACATTTTCCTCACATTTCTGTGGTGGAAAGTTCTGGAATCTGCGTGGATCAACAAATTTCCACCCACCCAGCATGCCCCCAGGTCTCCCGAAAAAAATGGTACCTCACTTGCGTGGGTAGGCATAGTGGCTGCGACATGAAACCGCGCAAAACGCAGCATGGTCGCACCTCAATTTCCCAGTGAAATTTAGCACGATTCGGACAAAAAGACTACCTTTTGTTTTTACGCAATAGCTCTGCCAGCACCTAGGGAAAACTAGCAAACCTATACATTTCTGAAAACTAGACACCCAGGGAAATTCAGGATGGGGTGACTCGTCTGCCTACCCCCAGGTTTTGTTACCCAGAATCCCTTACAAACATAAAAATTTGACCCAAAAAACACATTTTCCTCACATTTCTGTGGTGGAAAGTTCTGGAATCTGCGTGGATCAACAAATTTCCACCCACCCAGCGTGCCCCCAGGTCTCCTGAAAAAAATGGTACCTCACTTGCGTGGGTAGGCATAGTGGCTGCGACATGAAACAGCGCAAAACGCAGCATGGTCGCACCTCAATTTCCCAGTGAAATTTTGCACAATTCGGACAAAAAGACTACCTTTTGTTTTTGCGCCGTAGCTCTGCCAGCACCTAGGGAATACTAGCACACCTATACATTTCTGAAAACTAGACACCCAGGGCAATTCAGGATGGGGTGACTCGTCTGCCTACCCCCAGGTTTTGTTACCCAGAATCCCTTACAAACATAAAAATGTGACCAAAAAAACACATTTTCCTCACATTTCTGTGGTGGAAAGTTCTGGAATCTGCGTGGATCAACAAATTTCCACCCACCCAGCGTGCCCCCAGGTCTCCCGAAAAAAATGGTACCTCACTTGCATGGGTAGGCATAGTGGCTGCGACATGAAACAGCGCAAAACGCAGCATGGTCGCACCTCAATTTCCCAGTGAAATTTTGCACGATTCGGACAAAAAGACTACCTTTTGTTTTTGCGCCGTAGCTCTGCCAGCACCTAAGGAAACCTAGCAAACCTATACATTTTTGAAAACTAGACACCCAGGGGAATTCAGGATGGGGTGACTCGTCTGCCTACCCCCAGGTTTTGTTACCCAGAATCCCTTGAAAACATAAATATTTGACCAAAAAAACACATTTTCCTCACATTTCTGTGGTGGAAAGTTCTGGAATCTGCGTGGATCAACAAATTTCCACTCACCCAGCGTGCCCCCAGGTCTCCCGAAAAAAATGGTACCTCACTTGCGTGGGTAGGCATAGTGGCTGCGACATAAAACAGCGCAAAACGCAGCATGGTCGCACCTCAATTTCCCAGTGAAATTTAGCACGATTCGGACAAAAAGACTACCTTTTGTTTTTGCGCCGTAGCTCTGCCAGCACCTAGGGAAAACTAACAAACCTATACATTTCTGAAAACTAGACACCCAGGGCAATTCAGGATGGGGTGACTCGTCTGCCTACCCCCAGGTTTTGTTACCCAGAATCCCTTACAAACATAAAAATTAGACCAAAAAAACACATTTTCCTCACATTTCTGTGGTGGAAAGTTCTGGAATCTGCGTGGATCAACAAATTTCCACCCACCCAGCGTGCCCCCAGGTCTCCCGAAAAAAATGGTACCTCACTTGCGTGGGTAGGCATAGTGGCTGCGACATGAAACAGCGCAAAACGCAGCATGGTCGCACCTCAATTTCCCAGTGAAATTTTGCACAATTCGGACAAAAAGACTACCTTTTGTTTGTGCGCCGTAGCTCTGCCAGCACCTAGGGAAAACTAGCAAACCTATACATTTCTGAAAACTAGACACCCAGGGCAATTCAGGATGGGGTGACTCGTCTGCCTACCCCCAGTTTTTGTTACCCAGAATCCCTTACAAACATAAAAATGTGACCAAAAAAACACATTTTCCTCACATTTCTGTGGTGGAAAGTTCTGGAATCTGCGTGGATCAACAAATTTCCACCCACCCAGCGTGCCCCCAGGTCTCCCGAAAAAAATGGTACCTCACTTGCATGGGTAGGCATAGTGGCTGCGACATGAAACAGCGCAAAACGCAGCATGGTCGCACCTCAATTTCCCAGTGAAATTTTGCACGATTCGGACAAAAAGACTACCTTTTGTTTTTGCGCCGTAGCTCTGCCAGCACCTAAGGAAACCTAGCAAACCTATACATTTTTGAAAACTAGACACCCAGGGGAATTCAGGATGGGGTGACTCGTCTGCCTACCCCCAGGTTTTGTTACCCAGAATCCCTTGAAAACATAAATATTTGACCAAAAAAACACATTTTCCTCACATTTCTGTGGTGGAAAGTTCTGGAATCTGCGTGGATCAACAAATTTCCACTCACCCAGCGTGCCCCCAGGTCTCCCGAAAAAAATGGTACCTCACTTGCGTGGGTAGGCATAGTGGCTGCGACATAAAACAGCGCAAAACGCAGCATGGTCGCACCTCAATTTCCCAGTGAAATTTAGCACGATTCGGACAAAAAGACTACCTTTTGTTTTTGCGCCGTAGCTCTGCCAGCACCTAGGGAAACCTAGCAAACCTATACATTTCTGAAAACTAGACACGCAGGGAAATTCAGGATGGGGTGACTCGTCTGCCTACCCCCAGGTTTTGTTACCCAGAATCCCTTTCAAACAAAAAATTTGACCAAAAAAACACATTTTCCTCACATTTCTGTGGTGGAAAGTTCTGGAATCTGCGTGGATCAACAAATTTCCATCCATCCAGTGTGCCCCCAGGTCTCCCGAAAAAAATGGTACCTCACTTGCGTGGGTAGGCATAGTGGCTGCGACATGAAACAGCGCAAAACGCAGCATGGTCGCACCTCAATTTCCCAGTGAAATTTAGCACGATTCGGACAAAAAGACTACGTTTTGTTTTTGCGCCGTAGCTCTGCCAGCACCTAGGGAAACCTAGCAAACCTATACATTTCTGAAAACTAGACACCCAGGGCAATTCAGGATGGGGTGACTCGTCTGCCTACCCCCAGGTTTTGTTACCCAGAATCCCTTTCAAACAAAAAAATTTAACCAAAAAAACACATTTTCCTCACATTTCTGTGGTGGAAAGTTCTGGAATCTGCGTGGATCAACAAATTTCCATCCACCCAGTGTGCCCCCAGGTCTCCCGAAAAAAATGGTACCTCACTTGCGTGGGTAGGCATAGTGGCTGCGACATGAAACAGCGCAAAACGCAGCATGGTCGCACCTCAATTTCCCAGTGAAATTTAGCACGATTCGGACAAAAAGACTACCTTTTGTTTTTACGCCGTAGCTCTGCCAGCACCTAGGTAAACCTAGCAAACCTATACATTTCTGAAAACTAGACACCCAGGGCAATTCAGGATGGGGTGACTCGTCTGCCTACCCCCAGGTTTTGTTACCCAGAATCCCTTTCAAACAAAAAAATTTGACTACAAAAACACATTTTCCTCACATTTCTGTGGTGGAAAGTTCTGGAATCTGCGTGGATCAACAAATTTCCATCCATCCAGTGTGCCCCCAGGTCTCCCGAAAAAAATGGTACCTCACTTGCGTGGGTAGGCATAGTGGCTGCGACATGAAACAGCGCAAAACGCAGCATGATCGCACCTCAATTTCCCAGTGAAATTTAGCACGATTCAGACAAAAAGACTACCTTTTGTTTTTGCGCCGTAGCTCTGCCAGCACCTAGGGAAACCTAGCAAACCTATACATTTCTGAAAACTAGACACCCAGGGCAATTCAGGATGAGGTGACTCGTCTGCCTACCCCCAGGTTTTGTTACCCAGAATCCCTTACAAACATAAAGATGTGACCAAAAAAACACATTTTCCTCACATTTCTGTGGTGGAAAGTTCTGGAATCTGCGTGGATCAACAAATTTCCACCCACCCAGCATGCCCCCAGGTCTCCCAAAAAAAATGGTACCTCACTTGCGTGGGTAGGCATAGTGGCTGCGACATGAAACCGCGCAAAACGCAGCATGGTCGCACCTCAATTTCCCAGTGAAATTTAGCACGATTCGGACAAAAAGACTACCTTTTGTTTTTACGCCATAGCTCTGCCAGCACCTAGGGAAAACTAGCAAACCTATACATTTCTGAAAACTAGACACCCAGGGCAATTCAGGATGGGGTGACTCGTCTGCCTACCCCCAGGTTTTGTTACCCAGAATCCCTTACAAACATAAAAATTTGACCAAAAAAACACATTTTCCTCACATTTCTGTGGTGGAAAGTTCTGGAATCTGCGTGGATCAACAAATTTCCATGCACCCAGTGTGCCCCCAGGTCTCCCGAAAAAAATGGTACCTCACTTGAGTGGGTAGGCATAGTGGCTGCGACATGAAACAGCGCAAAACGCAGCATGGTCGCACCTCAATTTCCCAGTGAAATTTTGCACAATTCGGACAAAAAGACTACCTTTTGTTTTTGCGCCGTAGCTCTGCCAGTACCTAGGGAAAACTAGCAAACCTATACATTTCTGAAAACTAGACACCCAGGGCAATTCAGGATGGGGTGACTCGTCTGCCTACCCCCAGGTTTTGTTACCCAGAATCCCTTACAAACATAAAAATGTGACCAAATAAACAAATTTTCCTCACATTTCTGTGGTGGAAAGTTCTGGAATCTGCGTGGATCAACAAATTTCCACCCACCCAGCGTGCCCCCAGGTCTCCCGAAAAAAATGGTACCTCACTTGCATGGGTAGGCATAGTGGCTGCGACATGAAACAGCGCAAAACGCAGCATGGTCGCACCTCAATTTCCCAGTGAAATTTTGCACGATTCGGACAAAAAGACTACCTTTTGTTTTTGCGCCGTAGCTCTGCCAGCACCTAAGGAAACCTAGCAAACCTATACATTTTTGAAAACTAGACACCCAGGGGAATTCAGGATGGGGTGACTCGTCTGCCTACCCCCAGGTTTTGTTACCCAGAATCCCTTGAAAACATAAATATTTGACCAAAAAAACACATTTTCCTCACATTTCTGTGGTGGAAAGTTCTGGAATCTGCGTGGATCAACAAATTTCCACTCACCCAGCGTGCCCCCAGGTCTCCCAAAAAAAATGGTACCTCACTTGCGTGGGTAGGCATAGTGGCTGCGACATAAAACAGCGCAAAACACGGCATGGTCGCACCTCAATTTCCCAGTGAAATTTAGCACGATTCGGACAAAAAGACTACCTTTTGTTTTTGCGCCGTAGCTCTGCCAGCACCTAGGGAAAACTAGCAAACCTATACATTTCTGAAAACTAGACACCCAGGGCAATTCAGGATGGGGTGACTCGTCTGCCTACCCCCAGGTTTTGTTACCCAGAATCCCTTACAAACATAAAAATTTGACCAAAAAAACACATTTTCCTCACATTTCTGTGGTGGAAAGTTCTGGAATCTGCGTGGATCAACAAATTTCCACCCACCCAGCGTGCCCCCAGGTCTCCCGAAAAAAATGGTACCTCACTTGCGTGGGTAGGCATAGTGGCTGCGACATGAAACAGCGCAAAACGCAGCATGGTCGCACCTCAATTTCCCAGTGAAATTTTGCACAATTCGGACAAAAAGACTACCTTTTGTTTTTGCGCCGTAGCTCTGCCAGCACCTAGGGAAAACTAGCAAACCTATACATTTCTGAAAACTAGACACCCAGGGCAATTCAGGATGGGGTGACTCGTCTGCCTACCCCCAGGTTTTGTTACCCAGAATCCCTTACAAACATAAAAATGTGACCAAAAAAACACATTTTCCTCACATTTCTGTGGTGGAAAGTTCTGGAATCTGCGTGGATCAACAAATTTCCACCCACCCAGCGTGCCCCCAGGTCTCCCGAAAAAAATGGTACCTCACTTGCATGGGTAGGCATAGTGGCTGCGACATGAAACAGCGCAAAACGCAGCATGGTCGCACCACAATTTCCCAGTGAAATTTTGCACGATTCGGACAAAAAGACTACCTTTTGTTTTTGCGCCGTAGCTCTGCCAGCACCTAAGGAAACCTGGCAAACCTATACATTTTTGAAAACTAGACACCCAGGGGAATTCAGGATGGGGTGACTCGTCTGCCTACCCCCAGGTTTTGTTACCCAGAATCCCTTGTAAACATAAATATTCGACCAAAAAAACACATTTTCCTCACATTTCTGTGGTGGAAAGTTATGGAATCTGCGTGGATCAACAAATTTCCACTCACCCAGCGTGCCCCCAGGTCTCCCGAAAAAAATGGTACCTCACTTGCGTGGGTAGGCATAGTGGCTGCGACATAAAACAGCGCAAAACGCAGCATGGTCGCACCTCAATTTCCCAGTGAAATTTAGCACGATTCGGACAAAAAGACTACCTTTTGTTTTTGCGCCGTAGCTCTGCCTGCACCTAGGGAAAACTAGCAAACCTATACATTTCTGAAAACTAGACACCCAGGGCAATTCAGGATGGGGTGACTCGTCTGCCTACCCCCAGGTTTTGTTACCCAGAATCCCTTACAAACATAAAAATGTGACCAAAAAAACACATTTTCCTCACATTTCTGTGGTGGAAAGTTCTGGAATCTGCGTGGATCAACAAATTTCCACCCACCCAGCGTGCCCCCAGGTCTCCCGAAAAAAATGGTACCTCACTTGCGTGGGTAGGCATAGTGGCTGCGACATGAAACAGCACAAAACGCAGCATGGTCGCACCTCAATTTCCCAGTGAAATTTTGCACGATTCGGACAAAAAGACTACCTTTTGTTTTTGCGCCGTAGCTCTGCCAGCACCTAAGGAAACCTAGCAAACCTATACATTTTTGGAAACTAGACACCCAGGGGAATTCAGGATGGGGTGACTCGTCTGCCTACCCCCAGGTTTTGTTACCCAGAATCCCTTGAAAACATAAATATTTGACCAAAAAAACACATTTTCCTCACATTTCTGTGGTGGAAAGTTCTGGAATCTGCGTGGATCAACAAATTTCCACTCACCCAGCGTGCCCCCAGGTCTCCCGAAAAAAACGGTACCTCACTTGCGTGGGTAGACATAGTGGCTGCAACAGGAAACGGTTCAAATCGTACGGTGGTGAATTTACATTACCTTATTGCAAAACTACCTTGATTTTGGGGGGGGGGATCTGAATTTGTGGCCCGGGGCTCGGTGGTATTCTTTGCAAAGTAGCAAACCCAAACAGTTCTGAAAACTAGACACCCGGGGGAGTCCAGGGAGGTATGGCATGCATGGGTCCCCCAATGTTTTCCTACCCAGAACTCTCTGCAAACCTTAAAATTAGGTACAAATTGCACTTTTCCAAACTTTTTGGCGTGGGATCGCCGTGCCGGCAAAAAAGTCGTACCACCCTGCGTTCCCCTTGTTCTCCCGAGTAAAAGGATACCTCACTTGTGTGGGTGCCCCAAAGCAGAACACCCCAAAAATGAATTTTGAAAAAAGTAGTTTTTACTCATATTTACGTTTTACAAATTAAGCACCCCAGCCTAAGTCACTTGCCTTTGGCCCACCCACACAAGTGAGGTATCATTTTACTCGGGAGAACAAGGGAAACGCTGGGTGGTAGGACATTTGTTCCGGCAGCGAGATCCCACCCAAAAAAGTATGGAAAAGTTGGTTTTTGGACCAAAATTTCAGGTTTGCAGGGGTTTCTGGGTAGGAAAACATTGGGGGACCCACGCATGCCATACCACCCTGGACTCCCCCGGGTGTCTAGTTCTCAGAACTGTTTGGGTTTGGTAGTTTCCAAAGATGCCTGCCAAGCCCCGGGCCAAAAGCTCAGGTGACCCCCTCAAAAAATAAGATTATTTGGCTAAAGGTAATGTTTTCGTCTCCACAGTATGAATTGGGCCTTTTCCTAAAGCAGCCGCTATGCCTACCCACGCAAGTGAGGTACCATTTTTATCGGGAGACCTTGGGGAACGCTGGGTGGGAGGTAATTTGTGTGAGCCCAGTGATGCCACGCTTTCCCACACTAAAACGTGTGAAAAAATTGATTTTTTCCAAGCAAAAAATGAGGTTTGCAAGGGATTCTGGGTAAAGGAACGTTGGAGGATCCACGCAAGCCATACCTCCTTGGAAGCCCCCGGGTGTCTACTTTTCAGAAATGTGTGGGTTTGGTAGGTTTCCCTAGATGGCTGTCTCGCACGGGGCCAAAAACCCGGGTAACCCCTCTTGCAAAAGCTGGTGGACATGAATTCTCCAGCTTTTGCAAGAGGGGTTACCTGGGTTTCTGGCCCCGTGCGAGACAGCCATCTAGGGAAACCTACCAAACCCACACATTTCTGAAAAGTAGACACCCGGGGGAGTCCAGGGAGGTATGGCATGCGTGGGTCCCCCAATGTTTTCCTACCCAGAACTCCTTGAAAAGATAAAAATGTGACCAAAAAAACACATTTTCCTCACATTTCTGTGGTGGAAAGTTCTGGAATCTGCGTGGATCAACAAATTTCCACCCACCCAGCGTGCCCCCAGGTCTCCCGAAAAAAACGGTACCTCACTTGCGTGGGTAGACATAGTGGCTGCAACAGGAAACGGTTCAAATCGTACGGTGGTGAATTTACATTACCTTATTGCAAAACTACCTTGATTTTGGGGGGGGGGGATCTGAATTTGTGGCCCGGGGCTCGGTGGTATTCTTTGCAAAGTAGCAAACCCAAACAGTTCTGAAAACTAGACACCCGGGGGAGTCCAGGGAGGTATGGCATGCATGGGTCCCCCAATGTTTTCCTACCCAGAACTCTCTGCAAACCTTAAAATTAGGTAAAAATTGCACTTTTCCAAACTTTTTGGCGTGGGATCGCCGTGCCGGCAAAAAAGTTGTACCACCCTGCGTTCCCCTTGTTCTCCCGAGTAAAAGGATACCTCACTTGTGTGGGTGCCCCAAAGTAGAACACCCCAAAAATGAATTTTGAAAAAGGTAGTTTTTACTCATATTTACGTTTTACAAATTAAGCACCCCAGCCTAAGTCACTTGCCTTTGGCCCACCCACACAAGTGAGGTATCATTTTACTCGGGAGAACAAGGGAAACGCTGGGTGGTAGGACATTTGTTCCGGCAGCGAGATCCCACCCAAAAAAGTATGGTAAAGTTGGTTTTTGGACCAAAATTTCAGGTTTGCAGGGGTTTCTGGGTAGGAAAACATTGGGGGACCCACGCATGCCATACCACCCTGGACTCCCCCGGGTGTCTAGTTCTCAGAACTGTTTGGGTTTGGTAGTTTCCAAAGATGCCTGCCAAGCCCCGGGCCAAAAGCTCAGGTGACCCCCTCAAAAAATAAGATTATTTGGCTAAAGGTAATGTTTTCGTCTCCACAGTATGAATTGGGCCTTTTCCTAAAGCAGCCGCTATGCCTACCCACGCAAGTGACGTACCATTTTTATCGGGAGACCTTGGGGAACGCTGGGTGGGAGGTAATTTGTGTGAGCCCAGTGATGCCACGCTTTCCCACACTAAAACGTGTGAAAAAAAATGATTTTTTCCAAGCAAAAAATGAGGTTTGCAAGGGATTCTGGGTAAAGGAACGTTGTAGGATCCACGCAAGCCATACCTCCTTGGAAGCCCCCGGGTGTCTACTTTTCAGAAATGTTTGGGTTTGGTAGGTTTCCCTAGATGGCTGTCTCGCACGGGGCCAAAAACCCGGGTAACCCCTCTTGCAAAAGCTGGTGGACATGAATTCTCCAGCTTTTGCAAGAGGGGTTACCTGGGTTTCTGGCCCCGAGCGAGACAGCGACCTAGGGAAACCTACCAAACCCACACATTTCTGAAAAGTAGACACCCGGGGGAGTCCAGGGAGGTATGGCATGCGTGGGTCCCCCAATGTTTTCCTACACAGAACTCCTTGCAAACCTTAATTAGGTAAAAATAGCACTTTTCCCAAAATTTTGCCGTGGGATCGCCGTGCCAGCAAAAATGTCCTACCACCCAGCGTTCCCCTTGTTCTCCCGAGTAAAAGGGTACCTCACCTTAACAGAGTTACTCAAAAGACAAACATTCAAGCACGGCTATCTATTCCTCAAAGACACACACATACAGGTTGGATTTGGCACGAGGGCGAGTGATGGTTCAGTATATAAAATTTTATTAACAAGATATTTCAAAAAAATGAAATGCTCTGTCAATAAATAAATGCATAAAAACCGAACCAGTGACTCACAACTCGTGAGCTGTAAAGCCACGACAAGGCACCAACCGTTTTACAGGCCATTCACGCACCTTTCATACCTGATACAAACAAGACCACTGACACCATCTGGAATAAAAGCAACACATTACAACAATCACAATAAGGGACAAGGTACACCCTAATGCAGAAAGAGAAAAAAAACAATTATTACTGCACACCCATCTAATCCGCAAGCACACACACATACTGGTTGGATTTGGCACGAGGGTGAGTGATGATTCAGTACATACAATTGTATACGCAAGTAATTTCACAAAAATGAAATACACTGTGTATAATTGCAAGTATGATAAACTGAACCACTGACTCACAGCTCGTGAGCTGTAAAGCCACGTCAAGGCACCAACCTCTTTACAGGCCATTCATACACCTTTCGTACGTGTGACACATTCAAAACATTCACACCGCCAGCCGCGGACCCATCACATTTCAACACTCACACCAGCAAACAGCGCCATTCAAGGGCCCATCACTTTCACACGCCCACATTTCTGACACTGGAACTACACAAATTGATGGACTGCGTGGAGTGTCACTCAACAAGCAGTGTGTGCAGTGACCAACAGAAAGTAACTACTCACACACCGCCAGCCGAGCGCCAGTCCACCCACACCACCAGCCAAGCACCAGACCATGCACACCGCCAGCCAAACACTCAGCGCACACCACCAGCCAAGCGCCTCTCCACGCACACCGCCAGCCAAGCACCACTCCGTGCACAGACAGCTAAACACCGCTCCACGCACACCCTCCAGCCAAGTACCACTCCACAAACACCACCAGCCAAGCGCCACTCCACACACACTGCCAGCCAAGCACCATTCCACACACACTGCCAGCCAAGCACCACTCCACACACACTGCCAGCCAAGCAGCACTCCACACACACCGCCAGCCAAGCACCACTCCACACACACCGCCAGCCAAGCACCACTCCACACACACCGCCAGCCAAGCACCACTCCACACACACCGCCAGACAAGCACCACTCCACACACACCGCCAGCCAAGCACCACTCCACACACACCATCAGCCAAACACCACTCCATGCACAGACAGCCAAGTACCACTCCACGAACACCACCAGCCAAGCGCCACTCCACACACACCGCCAGCAAAGCACCACTCCGTGCACAGACAGCCAAGCACCACTCCACACACACCGCCAGCCAAGCACCACTCCACACACACCGCCAGCCAAGCACCACTCCACACACACCGCCAGCCAAGCGCAACTCCACACACACCGCCAGCCAAGCACCAGCCGGCACACACCACAAACACATTTAAGAATTCTTTTTTTGAAAATGACACTAAACAAATGGAAATACCTACAAATCAGGTAACACAAATTCTTAAAATAAAAACTTTGCACTAATGCCAATCCTTGAAACAAACTAAAAATGTTTTACAGAATGCAGACCAAGCAATTCACTTTACAGCTCAATCAAACTCCCAATAGTTCTTTTGCGTGTGGTACGATTTAAAACAAGCTGACATACACAATGCAGGCTTAGAAGGACAGTCAGGACAGTATATACGAGACTCCTTCCGCACGCCTCTTCGCCAACAGACTCTGCATCTTCTAGTCGGAAAGTCTCTAGCAGTAGTGGAAGGAATAGATTCAGGAAAGTGGCGATCTTGCAATCTAGCCACTTCCTCCACCACTCCAAATCTAGGAACACTTGCCTGCTGCACAAGTACAAGGCTGCCTATTATAGACTCCTGAAACTTAAGAAAAGTCATCTTCGTCCCAGGACAAGACTTCTGGTACACAACGAAAGCATTAAATGATGCCAAGTGGAACAGATGGATAGCCAACTTCTTGTACCAAACGTAAGCCTTTCGAAGAGCAGCATAAGGTTCCAACCTCTGATCTACTCTGTCAACACCACCCATGAACTTATTGTAAGCTAGAATGCACACAGGTTTGCGCACTTCAGCACCCTGACCCCAAACAGGCACAGGTACAGTACTTTCATCGTGGATAGTAGTCAGCATGTACACATCTCTCTTGTCTGAATACTTCACAGCTAAAAGCTCCCCACATCGCAATGCCGTAGACTGTCCCCGCACAAGCCTTTTGCAAACAAGTTCCTTTGGGAAACCTTTACGGTTACTGCGCATTGTGCCACAAGCAACAGTGCCCACTTTGGCCAACTCCTTGAACAACTGCACACCAGTGTAGAAGTTATCTACATATAAATGATGGCCTTTGTTAAATAATCCTCTACCTAGTTCCCACACAATTTTCTCAGTTACTCCAAAAGTAGAAGGACAACCAGGAGGGTTAATGCGGGACTCCTTACCAGTGTACACCCTGAAATTGTAGACATATCCAGTCTCACTGTCACACAGCATATACAGTTTGATTCCATAGCGTGACCTCTTACTAGGAATGTATTGCCTAAAAACCAAGCGGCCCTTGAACAACACCAAAGACTCATCCACTGCAATTTCTTTACCAGGGACAAAAATCTCAGAAAAACGATCAACAAAGTGATCAAGGACAGGCCGAATTTTAAACAAACGGTCACAATCAGGGTGATCGCGTGACAACGCTAAACTATTATCAGCAAAATGCATCATCCGAAGAAGAAGCGTATACCGATCACGACTTATGACTGCTGGAAATATAGCTGTTACCATCAAGGGACTAGTGGACCAATATGAAGTAATTGATGACTTCCTTATCAAGCCCATCAAAAAAGTTAATCCCAGAAACTTCTTCATCTCTTCAACATTGGTGGGAGTCCACCGGATTGCTCTACAATAGGGCTTAAGGCTGGCACTGTTGGCCCTCAAATATTGTTCTGCATATAAATTGGTTTGCTCAACAATCTCTTGCAAAAACACATCGTCAAAAAACAACTGAAAAAAATTAATTGGCAGAAAATTCTCTGTATTCACTCTACACCCAGGAACACCAGTGAACTCTGGCAATGCCGGCTGCACCAAGCCAGGGGGAACCCAGAGGCCATCCCTATCAACGGGGGGAGCAGCCACCCCAGCCTGCAGCACCGAAACATCTTGCTGCTGTTCTCCAACGGGAAGCCTAACAGCCACAGATACTTCAGGCTGCACAACACCAACAGAAGACGTAGCATCCCCAGAGGGCTCTTCCTGCACTACACCAACGGGAAGCCCAGCAGCCTGAGATGCTTCTTGCTGCACTACACCACCGGGAAACCCAGCAGGCCCAGATGCCTCTTGCCGCTCTACACCAATGGGAAGCCTAACAGCCCCAGATGCCTCTTGCTGCACTACACGAGCAGGAAGACGAAAAGCACCAGATGCCCCTTTGCGCACCACAGCAATGTGAAGCCTTTTGGGTGCAGGCTCCAGCCCACATGCCTCTTGCCGACGTAAAAAGAAAGGAAACCTTGCGGCCCTAGGCAGCAGCACAGGTGCCTCTTGGCCCACTACCGGCAACACAATGTCCTCCTGTACCATAGGCCCTTCATCAGCACTAGAAGAAGAGTCATCATCCGATGATGATGATTCCATGCGAAGAGAAAACTCACTGCCTGAATCTTCTGCCGCTTCCTGGGAGTCCGAATCGGACTCAGACTCTGAACCATGGTCCGAGGAAGACTCAAAAAGCAAACCAAGAACCTGCTGAGCAGTAATCCTGCGACTAGCCATTATCCTTACAAAGCAAGAAGACTGCACACACAAGTGAACAACAACCTACACTGTGCAAAGTAAGAAGTAAACAAGGTAAGGCTTTCACTAAAAGATAAATACAATCCAAAACAATTTCACTCTTACAAAATATAGCTACACTCACCAGCACCTACTCTGTTGAGACACAGCGAAAAGAAATGAAATCCCACTAGAAAGAAAAAAATAAATGACATTAGAAAACAAAGTGCACATCAAACACTAATGCTGAAAAAAAAACACAGAGCCACACAAACTGCTAGAAGTACAACCTTTTTCAAAAAGACAAACATCAAGGAGAAGTAGTACAAAATACATTCACTTACCAAGCACAAGCAACTACACAAGCTGCAAACAGACACGCAACCTACAACAATCCAAACAGCAAAAGCCTGGAACAAGACAAAAATAGAGAAGAAAAAAAAATTACTACCACATTTCACAAACAATATAACAATTAAAAAAACAACACACAAATTTGCCCCCCAAATTAAAATTCGGCCAGATGGGCCATCAATTAGGGCTTAGACCAAATGAGATTAGATGAGGTTTAACATCAAGACACTGGATAATTTTTTGAATTTTTGTAAAGTGCCTGACCACTTTGGTGCCAGTCAGTCTTTTGCTACTACCAGTACCCATATCACACAGGGGCAGTAAGGACATTCATACACCTTTTGTACGTGTGACACATACAAAACATTCACACCGCCAGCCGCCCATCACTTTCACACGCCCACATATCTGACATAGCAAATACAGAAAATGATGGACTGCGTAGAGTGTCACTCAACTAGCAGTGTGTGTAGTGACCAACAGAAAGTAACTACTCACACACCGCCAGCAGAGTTCCAGTCCACCCACACCACCATCCAAGCACCAGACCATGCACACCGCCAGCCAAACCCCACTCAGCGCACACCGACAGCCAAGTACCACTTCACGCACACCATCCAGCCAAGTACCACTCCCCACACACCGCCAGCCAAACACCACTCCCCACACACCGCCAGCCAAACACCACTCCACACACACCGCCAGCCAAGCAGCACTCCGTGCACAGACAGCAAAGTAGCACTCCAGCACACCACCAGCCAAGCGCCACTCCACACACACCGCCAGCCAAGCAGCACTCCGTGCACAGACAGCAAAGTAGCACTCCACGCACACCACCAGCCAAGCGCCACTCAACACACACCTCCAGCCAAGCAGCACTCCACGCACACCACCAGCCAAGTGCCACTCAACACACACCTCCAGCCAAGCAGCACTCCGTGCACAGACAGCAAAGTAGCACTCCACGCACACCACCAGCCAAGCGCCACTCCACACACACCACCAGCCAAGCAGCACTCCGTGCACAGACAGCAAAGTAGCACTCCACGCACACTAACAGCCAAGCGCCACTCCACACACACCGCCAGCCAAGCACCACTCCGTGCACTGACAGCAAAGTAGCACTCCACGCACACCACCTGCCAAGCGCCACTCCACAAGCACCACCAGCCAAGCACCACTCACCGCCAGCCAAGCACCATCCAGCCAAGCGCCACTCCACACACACCGCCAGCCAAGCGCCACTCCACACACACCGCCAGCCAAGCAGCACTCCGTGCACAGACAGCAAAGTAGCACTCCACGCACACCACCAGCCAAGCGCCACTCCACACACACCGCCAGCCAAGCAGCACTCCGTGCACAGACAGCAAAGTAGCACTCCACGCACACCACCAGCCAAGCGCCACTCCACACACACCGCCAGCCAAGCAGCACTCCGTGCACAGACAGCAAAGTAGCACTCCACGCACACCACCAGCCAAGCGCCACTCCACACACACCGCCAGCCAAGCAGCACTCCGTGCACAGACAGCAAAGTAGCACTCCACGCACACTAACAGCCAAGCGCCACTCCACACACACCGCCAGCCAAGCACCACTCCGTGCACAGACAGCAAAGTAGCACTCCACGCACACCACCTGCCAGGCGCCACTCCACAAGCACCACCAGCCAAGCACCACTCACCGCCAGCCAAGCACCATCCAGCCAAGCGCCACTCCACACACACCGCCAGCCAAGCAGCACTCCGTGCACAGACAGCAAAGTAGCACTCCACGCACACCACCAGCCAAGCGCCACTCCACACACACCGCCAGCCAAGCAGCACTCCGTGCACAGACAGCAAAGTAGCACTCCACGCACACCACCAGCCAAGCGCCACTCCACACACACCGCCAGCCAAGCAGCACTCCGTGCACAGACAGCAAAGTAGCACTCCACGCACACTAACAGCCAAGCGCCACTCCACACACACCGCCAGCCAAGCACCACTCCGTGCACTGACAGCAAAGTAGCACTCCACGCACACCACCTGCCAAGCGCCACTCCACAAGCACCACCAGCCAAGCACCACTCACCGCCAGCCAAGCACCATCCAGCCAAGCGCCACTCCACACACACCGCCAGCCAAGCGCCACTCCACACACACCGCCAGCCAAGCAGCACTCCGTGCACAGACAGCAAAGTAGCACTCCACGCACACCACCAGCCAAGCGCCACTCCACACACACCGCCAGCCAAGCAGCACTCCGTGCACAGACAGCAAAGTAGCACTCCACGCACACCACCAGCCAAGCGCCACTCCACACACACCGCCAGCCAAGCAGCACTCCGTGCACAGACAGCAAAGTAGCACTCCACGCACACCACCAGCCAAGCGCCACTCCACACACACCACCAGCCAAGCAGCACTCCGTGCACAGACAGCAAAGTAGCACTCCACGCACACCACCAGCCAAGCGCCACTCCACACACACCACCAGCCAAGCAGCACTCCGTGCACAGACAGCAAAGTAGCACTCCACGCACACCACCAGCCAAGCGCCACTCCACACACACCGCCAGCCAAGCACCACTCCGTGCACAGACAGCCAAGTACCACTCTACACACACCACCAGCCAAGCGCCACTCCACACACACCGCCAGCCAAGCACCACTCCGTGCATAGATAGCCAAGTACCCCTCCACGCACACCGCCAGCCAAACACCACTCAGCGCACACCGACAGCCAAGTACCACTCCACACACACCGCCAGCCAAGCACCGCTCCACGCACACCATCCAGCCAAGTACCACTCCCCACACACACCACCAGCAAACATGCCCAAGGGGTCGCTTCCTAAAAACTTTGTGTTAGTGGGCATTTTCCGCCCCCCCTGGGGGCAAAACGGCAAAAAAAACAGGCCGATTTGCCCCCAGGGTGGACAGAAAAAAGGGGTCGCTTCCCAAAACAAACACATTGCCCCAACAAAAATCCCTGGTTCTAGTGGGTAATTTCTGCCCCCCCTGGGGGCAAAACGGCAGAAAAACGGGCCGATTTCCCCCCAGGGGGGGCAGAGAAACGAAAACATACTCAGACCCCACCTGGAAGCGACCCTTGCCCAAGGGGTCGCTTCCTAAAAACTAAAATTACATCCCTGGTGTCTAGTGGGCATTTTCTGTCCCCCCTGGGGGCAAAACGGCAAAAAAAAACGTGCCGATTTGCCCCCAGGGGGGGACAGAAAAACGTAAACAAAATCAATGGCCGCCATCTTTGTAAAAATCTATATCCCTGGTGCTAGTGGGGAATTTCTGCCCCCCCTGGGGGCAAAGCGGCCGAAAAAACGGGCCGATTTCCCCCCAGGGGGGGCAGAAAAATGAAAACATATTGCCAGCCAGCCTGGAAGCGACCCTTGCCCAAGGGGTCACTTCCTAAAAACTAAAAGTATATCCCTGGTGTCTAGTGGGGGCATTTCCGCCGCACAATCGCGACGCTGTGCGCGATCGTGAGGCAGAAATGCCCTGCAAAGAGACATCAGGGGAAAGGAAAATCTCTTTCCTCTCCCCTGATGCCTCTTTGCTGCCCCCAAACCCCCGCCAGCCTCGAGAAACCTACCTTCTTTCCCAGCGCGCAGGAAGCAAATGGCTTCCCGAGCGCTGGGAATCCCTGATGATGTCAGCGCGCGCTGTGCGCGCTGACGTCATCAGGGATTACCATGGGGGGGGCGGGGGCGGCAGCGGAAGCTCTTCCACTGCCGCCCCCAGCAAAACAACGACGATCAGAGAGCCTCGGGGGGAGCGCCAGCGCTTCCCCCGAGGGTGGGGCTGATGACGAGCTGGCCTTGTCATCCGCGCAGGACAGGTAAGCGCGATGACGAGCCCAGCTCGTCATTAGCCCCGAAGGGGTTAAAGCTTTTGGTTCTGTGTTTAGCCCACCTGCATACCCCGCAAAAAACACATTTGTAGAAACCAGTATTGGGTAACATCAGCCAAGTCCCCATTGTATCAGTCCTGGGTACTGTGGGGCTTAGTCTATTACGTAAAGTCCTTCCCCTCCTAAAAGTAATTTGTGGTTGACTCGTGATGTGGGAAGTAAGTGTCTTTTCTGCTACAAGGATACCCCAATGTTTTCTTGAGCTCTTCCGCAGGATAAGACTCAGGTCATTAAAATTCGTAACCATTCGGATAAGCTGTTTGTTGTCATCTGATTTATGCCTTAATTTCAGGGTGTCCTTTCTGTTGGTTTTCATAACTCTATTCTTAGCTTGCTTGAGAACAGTGGATGGGTATCCTCTATTCTCAAAGCGTTTGTTCATGTCATTGATACAAGTATGAAACTCACTCTCTTCACTACAGATTCGTCTAGCTCTCACAAATTCCCCATATGGTATGGCGCTAATCTGGTGTGTATGGTGAGAGCTTTCTGCATGCAGGATAGAGTTACAAGCTGTACTTTTCCGATATAATCTGCTCTTCAAGGTATCTCCCTCTATGTACAATTCAATGTATAGGAAGGAAATGTGTTTGTCGTTAGTCTCCATGGTGAACTGCATACCATAGTCGTTGCTGTTCATATATTCAAAAAATTGTTGCAGTTCGTGATTCGTACCTGCCCATAGTAACAGGCAGTCATCTATGTACCTGCCCCAAATAATAATCTTGTCCATCCAGATGTTACCTTTATCTCCCCAGATCCAATCTCGCTCCAAACAGCCCATAAATAAGCAGGCAAACGAAGGGGAAAATTTAGATCCCATCGCCACCCCCGTATCTGTTTGCACCAACTGCCATCAAATAGAAAAAATTTGTTGTGAAGGATAATCTGCATCATTCTAATAAGCATCTCCTTGTGTAACCATTGGGTGGGCGGTCGTGTACCTAGAATGCGTGTGACGGGCTGTAGGCCCAAATCAGGACTGATGTTGGTGTACAATGAAACCACATCAAATGTGGCCATTATCATGCCTGGGTGCCAATCTAAGTCTGTTAGGATACTGAGAATGTGTTTTGAGTCCTGTATATAGCTCGGTAAGTTCCGTACCAAAGGTCCCAGAAAGGTGTCGACGTATTCAGACAATTTCTCAGTGGGGCCCCCGATTCCGGAAACTATAGGTCTACCAGGAGGGAAATCTCAGTGTTTATGCACTTTAGGCAGAGTATAGAGATAAGGGGAAGTGGGCCTGAAAACCTTCAGGTAGGCTAATTTGTCATCTCCTAGAATGCCCTGGGAGTGCCACTCTACCAAGTATTTGTTAATCAATGCGCTCAGATGGCCCATAGGGTTGTAGGAAATTGGTTCATAACAGTCTGTATCTGAAAGCTGGGACATAGCCTCGCTGATGTAATCTGTCTTATTCATTACCACCACATCCCCCCCTTTGTCTGCCTCTCTTATTAAGATCATTTTGTCACTGCTCAGATCTTTTAGTGCTTGTCTTTCCCCTCTGTTGAGGTTGTCATTAAGGAAATTCCCCCGTTGTTTGTGGGCACATTTAAAATCCCATTCATCAAGGTCTTGTAAAACCCTTTGATAAAGGTGTCCACAGAGTTCCCACCTGGCAGAGTGGGTGTCCATTTCGACTTGTTTTTTAGGCCACAAGAGATGGAAAAATCCATATCTAAATCAAGTTCTTCAAGCAGTCTAGTCATTGTGTACGGATCTTCCTCAATCTCAGTAATAGAAAGTAAAAGTCTAGTCGCTTGTATATCCTGGATACTAGGCACCATAGACACATTACTCAGGTTTGCATGTGGGACTGTTTTATTCATGGAAGGGTTACAATTGAAGAATTTTTTAAGTTTTAACCCTCTGATAAATTTGTACAAATCAACCTTCATTTTGCACATATCCCCTGTGTCTTTTGGGTTAAAACTCAACCCTTTGCTTAGTAAGGAAACCATATCTGTGTCTAGATGTTTAGTAGAAAGGTTAATCACCTGTAGGGCATTGTCTGGAGATTCTATTTCCTTTCGGTCCCCGATCTCAACTTCTTTCTGTAGTCGTCTGTATCCCCTTTGGCCGCCCCTTTGACCTCTACGGGTTTTGTTGCTAAACCTGTTCTTGCGTTTTGGGTCCTGTTCCCCTTGCGAATGGTTTGGACTTCTAATAAAAAAGCAGAAACTGGGATGGTGCTGTTAATCTCATTCTCACTTCCACTAGTGACTGATATACTGGCTGAAGAGGAGCTAGATGCTAGGGAGATGGCGTCTGTCTCTGCTGTTGTCCCTTTCTTAGTGTTGCCTGTTACCAGAGAGTCATACTTCCGAACGTATGTGAAGATTCTCCCGGTCTTATAATCAATCTCGTCCCGCCTTAGCTGTCGTGACTTCCTGTCTTTGATGTCTTTTTGATGGTTCGCAAGAACCTCTTTTAAAATGACATCGTTTTTTTCTGTAGCCTCTTTTAGGTTCACGTCCCTGATCTCCTGTTCCAGGAGGTTAATTTCATCCTGCAACTTAGTGACTTTTCTATCAGAGCTTTCAATTAGAATCATCATAAGTGTTTGGGAGTTTACATTCAGGGATCCTTCCCATTTCTCTAGAAGGTCAATATCTAATTCATCATAAGTGGGTAGGACCTGGGCGCGTAGACCCCTTGGAATTCTCTTCAGCCTAAGGTATTGCTTAAGGGGAGCCCTGTCCCACCACCTAGCATTTTCGTTTTTTTTAAAACATTCTAGTTTAAGGAATTTCTCTCTAAGGCCTGCACTACGTGTGGTGTTCACGCTACTGGAGGCTTTGTTAGTCAAATTATCAGCGGTGAGGGTTCTAAACAGTTCCTCAGCTTCTTTGTCCCTGTCCATTTTTGTTTAAGCAAAAGAAATGAGCACAATTACAATATATTTTACGTTGCGGCAGCCAATCCTGAGACAAAGTTAAATAAACAACAGAAGCGGGTTTTCAATATACAGGAGTAAATGGCGCTCAAGCTGAATAGACGTAATATTTGGTACTCAAAGATTAAATCGGATTAGTGGTGCTAGCAGGAGAGGGGAGACCCCCGAACCCCTCCAATTATGTATGAAACACTTCACACAAACAGAAAGAAACAAAGATTCCTGCGCACTCTAGACAAAGTCTGAACACAGTGTGTTAAGTAAATGCAAGAACAAGAACAGAAATATGTCCCACGAAGGTTCTGGAGTCATTTTCTCCTTTTAATAGGTCATCAAGTCTTAAAGAAAATACACAGCCAGCCGACACGTGTTTCGTTGTAGATATACAAGGTTATTCTACAACTCTTCAGTCTGGAAGAGATACAAAGTAGATGACCTAAGTCTAAAACATATAGGTACACGTAATCATGTAAACCACTGTAAGTATCCAAAAGGTGGTATGTTAAGTAAAAATCACCCAACACATGTGGAACTCAAAACGCGAAGACCTTTTATGACATACAGAATATATTACGTCATCCGTTCGAGATGATTGGGTGAAATCATGGTGCGAAGTGTAGCAAAGTTAGAAAAACACATTACGTGCCCAGTAAAACTAGGGTAAAAAACAGTTGTGACACACAAGTAATTGCTAAGGATAAAAGACTGGACAACACAACGTAACATTAGTGCAGTATTGGTAAGACGTGTGTCGTGCACTCAAAATGAAATCTAGTCATTATAATGGATCACTAAGGTACCTCAATGGCTGTATCCAAGGTGGTTAAGGCTACAAGAGATAGTAATAAAGAAGAGAAAAGGGAAAAGTATAGAGAAACAAAGAGGGGAGGGAGAGAGAAAGAGAATGGACGTTACTATTGGATTTCCAGAAAAAATTATTAAGTACACCAGAATCAAAAACTAATTGCAAAGGAGAGTATGTACCCCTTACCCCGATTCCGGTGATAATTCCAACTCAGACGGGTAACCAAGTTCAAAGTTCAGTAAGGGAATCGAAAAGTCAATTAAGGACCCCTGGTAAGGCTGTAGAAACAAAAATAACAAGTCGTACTTAGTGGCAGAAAAAGTCAAGAGTGGCACCATGTTTGTAGTTCTACAAAATAGGTCCGTACTTAAGTCTCCAAAGGGTTCAGAGTCCCAGGATTAAACGCGCCATTAATGTCAAAAGAATCAATTAAAATCCAAGTTGAGGTATACTAAGGAATTAAGCCAGCAAAAGGTTTAATATTAGATTGTTTACACCCCGCTAGGTATTAAGATCTGGTCAAACTAAGAAATCAAAACTATAAATCAGGATGTCCGATCTTTACTAGAATGTAGTATACTCAACAAAAGGTACTAGTGTAATCTAGTGCCAAGAAATATAATCTACGTGCCTGTTATCAGTTAAAGCGTCACTGTGAAAAAAGGGGAGCCAGCCCAAAAGGAAAAAGGAGACCACACCTGCAGGCATCTTACCCGATAGTGCTTCAATTACATATCATGGGGGAACGCCAACATAATCCCAAAATTTCCGGAGGATCAAGAAATTTCAGAATGTCTATCATGATAGTCTCACGGCAATTAATTCTGTTAATTGGCAGTATCAAGCAGGACACAAACACGGGTGCGTGTTTTGTCAGTATCTACGGAGGTAAAAGAGTTGAAGGGTAATAAATCATAAGTTCCAAGTTCGTATCATTTAAAAGGGAAGATGACAAAAAATAACCCTGTCAGGTACATACCCGGTGGCAGGATCGGCGTCGTTTCGTTGGCGTTCTAAATCCAGAACAGCCTTACACAAACCGGAAGTGATTAAGAGCATTCTTCCAGTGCGAAGGCTAGAACTCTAACCTTCGCGCGGGTTTCTATATGAGTGATGGCCAATAAGTTGCCAAATATCCGTCGATCCCATTGCTAGCAACACTAAAAACCCAATAGGATTATGAAAAACCCTCCTCTAAAGTATATGGTAAAAAATTACAGGAGGATTGAGTACATGGTTATACTAAAAAGCGCCAAACTTACGTTTTAAATATATCGCAAAGTTAATGCTTCCAATATTCATGGGCCAACATAAGGGTAAATTCACCCTCGAAATTCACTAGGTGAAATTTGAAAAACAAGAAAGGTGCCCTCCCCGTGGTGATGTCTTTACCACAGGTAACTTAGTAAAATAAAAGAATATGAACTCGTAGAGTGGTCGAAACTAGACCGCAAAGGTAAGTAAAACAAGATCACCTATTGCCACGGACAGCCCAGAATCGGCCCAACCAGAACTGAGAGGAGACGCACTGAAAGCCCTGCATGGCCCTGGGATAAATCCTACTGACCAAAAGACTACCGGGTGAGAAGCGGTGATGCCGGCTGCGACCCTTCACGTGAGGCCGGGGTCTGACTCCACCCACTGGGCCTGATCGAGAGGAGTGAACTAAGCATGGGCGTAAAATCCGTTCAACTTGCGGAATTTGCGAATTTAAGACAAATTCGCGTTTCGCGAATCGCGCAAATTTGTCAAAAAATTCGCGATTCGCAAGCTTGTGGATTTTTTTGCTTGGTTGCAAGACTTTTTGTCTGCGAGCACGCAAAAACGGACGTGAACACGCAATTGCACAACGCGAGCATGCAACTAGCCCATGTAAGGACCGCATCGGTAACCTCGCGGTAGACGCGCTGAAAAAAATCCCGCGAGCACGCAAAAAGCCACGCGAACACGCAAAAAGCCCCGCGAACACGTAAAAAGCCCCGCGCACACGCAGAAAAAAAAGAATTCGCAAATTCGTGGATTTCGCAGACTGCGAATCCGCTTTCGCGCGAATTCGAGTACCGCGAATTTGCACATTTCGCCCATACTTAGAGTGTTCCTGGATTGGTGTGGGGGGTGTGACCTGCTGTAAGGACCCTGAACTTACCTGTGAGACCCTGCTTTGGAAACGAGTGGTGGGAATGCTGGTGCTTAGGGACTGATACGCCCTCCTTTCTGGCCACCGCGGGGTACAAAAGAGGCGCCGGACCCTGTCGCCTGCTTGAGACCGGCGACTGCCCTACCCCTGAATCTGGGCCTCTGTATTGGAGCCCCTCATCAGGACTATTCTGCCCCGTGTGAGGCCGAGCAGTAACATCTCTGCAGACATGCGCGGTGGTGGCGCACGACCTGCCAATTGAAAGTACATGCAGCCTGTAGGTCCGTGACCTGGTCGTTCTCCCGAGTGTTGACTGGACAGCGGAAATTCAGTCTATCGGAGCACATTGAGATACCATATCCATTGAAACGAGAAGGGTGTGAAGAGTTATTCAACGAGGTTCAGGGTGTCCTATGTTGGCAACACCCTGTTATTGAGTGTCCTGATTTGTGCGATTTGTCGTGTGCCTTTCTCCCAGGAGTCATTCTGAGTCATTCTGATTGGGATGCTGCGGATGGAGCTGACTAGCGACTGGCCACACATTAAAATCCACCACACCTGGTATGCCCTGCCTCCCAAGATTGCAACACCGGGCTCAGAGGTAGTGGGACCCACCTGACCACCTCCATATCGAGATTTCGCGGCAGAGTTACGAGCAGCACTGGTGAGACACATCTGCCCTGTCTGATCCATCCTGTGCTTAGATTGCTGTGGATGGTGGGTGTGGATCCCGGGAACTGCTCCAAAGGCGCTTGAGGGGCGATACACCCAGCTTGGCGTTTGCTGTCTGCTGCTCCATGTCACAAGGGGGTCGAACGAAGATTGGCACTGGGGTGCGATGGGCCCTCACTGACAAACCCGGGCTCAGGTGGTCGGGATGTCAGAGGCGGAGATGGTGGACCCCATGGCGCATAAGCTTGATGCAGTGCTGGCGGCAGTCGAGAAGCTCGGAGAGATGATGAATCAACTCTGCAACTCTCTAGAAGGCAAAATGGACAAAGTAGCACCTGATCTTACGCTGCTACACGCAGCTCATCAGAAACTCGCAGACCATACTGCTGCCAAAGAAGGGGAAATTGCTAAGGTTTCACAGCGAGTGTCCACGGCTGAGAAGAACATTCGTGATTTATTAAACCGAGTGGAATTCCTGGAAGCTAGAGCAGAGGATGTTGAAGGCAGGGCCCACCGCAACAATGAACACGTTGTGGGCCTTCCGGAGGGAGCGGAAGTGAGAAATGCAGTAAATGACGCAGAAGACTGGATCCGTTCGCTGGTATCAGGAGAGGCCCTGTCTCCACACTTTGTTGTTAAAAGAGCGCATACAGTGCCTGCCAAACCCCGGTCCCCGGGCTCGAACCAGAGGCTGTTTTAATCCACTTATTAAACTACAGGAACAGAGACTCTCTTCTCCAAGAAAATCAAAAATTGCAGGACATACAAGTGGACAATCACAAAGTTATGATCTTCCCGAACTTCACTTCCAAGTACCAAGACAGTGGCACTCTTATCTAGCGGTGAATAGGCGCTTATGACACTTGTGGCAACCAGGCTTCCTTGGATGAATTTGTGGCGTGGGTCAATGCTGCTGATCCAAACCTGCATTTTACGGCCAATGCCAGCTGTGTACTAGTGGACTTTCTTGATGTGTGGGTGAGACATGCGGAGGGATCTCTCTATGTCTCCCTTTACACAAAACCGACGGCGAAGAACACGCTCCTTGAGTACGAAAGCTTCCATCCGCGCAGTCAGCGCGACTCCATTCCCTTCAGTCAATTTCTCAGTCTAAGGAGAAACTGCTTTCTTTTGAGCGATTTTCTCCTTCAGTCTGATATTTTAAAGGAGAAGTTGTCCCGGAGGGGAAACCCACGCGGTTTGATCTGTGTACTCTGCGGTTATATCAATTCTCCTTTCAGGCAGAACTTGACACGGCCTGTTTGACTCCTTATAGAAACCTGTTTGATATCTGTTGTAGACTATCATTGTTACATATTTGAACCCTCCTCGGGCCCCATTTCTTCTCTTCTTTTCTTCTTTATCCCCCCCTTCTTTGTCGACTCTCCCCCTTTCTACTTTTAGAGCTTTGGTTTCAAACTTACATCTTAACCCGGTGGATCCGGAAGTGCTCCACTCCATGATATATGATGATTATTCCTTTTTATTATTTATGTCTCGATTTCTGTGGTGTGTTTGAAAACGAAGTTCACCGTATAATCAGCTTATGAGCTTATGTACCGGAGCGCTAAGTGATTTTCCCTTGGGGAGGAATCACCGCTATTTTATTATCATGTGAATACCACGGGAAGGGGTGTTACCCTGATCATATCTAGGGACGTTGAAGCCATCTATGTGTTCTGGGGATTTACTATATATTAATATTTTGGCAATTTGTGCTTGTGGTTGAGCCTACTACGGGATCCGTTTGGGGTCCGATTGCGAGCCCCGAGAATCTGATTACCTGGTGCTGCCTAGGACGTTAAAATCACTCCAAGGAAGCGCTGCCTCTGTTCAACCGAGGGATTAGTATGCATCCTCTCTCTGTTTACTTGGAGATTCGTTTCTATTGGCTGGCCGACTGGTGGTGTGTGCTCGTGGCTAAATTAGCAGTCGGATCCGTGCCGGGTCTTGCCGCGGGCCCTGTGTAACCTTGGAGGGGTTTACCAGGTGTTTCTATTCAGAGGTAAGAGGCGGGCCCTTAACCCTTTTTAAACGGCGGGAAGATGCGAGTCGAGGTTGTTTGAAACCCGCTGACCTTCCGTGAGGACCCGGTTCCGAGAGGAGAGTTTTACCTCCATTACTTGATCTTAGGTAAGAAGGGCGCGATAGCTGTTGGCGGGTTACCCTCTTTTGTAGTCGTTTATGCGACTAGCTAATGACCGTAACTGTAGAAATTACGCCTTTTTTAGGCAGTGTGCAGTAATGGGTCTCCCTCCTGTCTGATCTAATTCTTCTGTAATCGGCTTTTGGCTATACTGTGATGGAGGGTGTTAGATTAAAAGACCTGTGTACATAGCGTATCTTTTGAAATCCTATCCTGTTCTACTGCCCTTATCGGGTTTTTGTGTTTTCTCTATCCTCCACAGAATACGTGGGATCTATAGCTGTATGCAGAATTTTTAGCTGACTCTCCTCGATCGAGTACCTGAAATTGCGATTATTCTCCATGTCGGTTATCTGACGGAATGCCTAATTCGGTATATTTACCTAGTCTATTGTTGAGAAGTCATCCTAAAAGGCAGCCGCTAGTCACTTAATCCTGACTTATTTTACCGTTGTTTTGTTAAAAAAAAAGAACTAGGTTATCTCGCAGCTTTTTGAATTTTAGCCCGTTATTTGCCACCGCGTTGAATGATTTCTCCATCTGGCAAACTGCGGATAATAATGTATGACTTACCGATGTATATTTTGTTTAGGCATATTTATACCGTGCCGCTTGAAGCAGGAAGTTGTGATCTCTGTGAGACCAACAAAGGACGCCTTGTGGAAGAAATATCCTTAGTGGGTAAATTCTTTACGAAAGACCGTCTGTGGGCGGCTCCTTGGTTGAGCTGTGTATTCTCTCCCCTATCGAACTTAGTAGAAACGATTCTATTCTTGTTAAATTCTAAACAGATTCCAATCGGATTAGTGCGTTTTCCACGTCATCTCTGTTGGGCTAGTGATCTCGAACTTTGATAATCCAGCTGCGATACTTGGACCCAGGAACCAGTGACAGAGGTACAAGGATTACATTATAAGTTGAGCTAATAGTGTGTCCTTTAGAAGAATGGGTCTTATCTTCCATAGAGGAATTAAAATTCTATTTCTCACGGTGAATGAAGAATGATAGAATATTTTTAGGGGTTGCCACTTGACCACTCGAATATCTATCAAGAGTATGGTGTTTTCATGAATTGTTATGAATGTGATGCCTGATATTTCTTGTATCTAGGGATTCCTATGTGTGCATTGGTTGCGTTTATTTTTCCAGTTTATTATTAAATTATCTTTTTAGCAACATTGGAGCTCACCAGTTGTGGGGCGATGTCTCAAAACAAAATGCTACATATAGAGTTCTTAAAACTTGGAACTGTACATGTCTATCCAATTGAATGAAATTTGCATAAACGGCACCTGATTTTGTGGACCTTATGAAAAGTACTATGTTCTATATTGGACCTTTTGTATATTGAGTATAAATTTGGAAATTATTGAACAAGTCTATGAGGTTGTTGATTCTAAATTCAGTTCTTTGTCTACTACAGATTGGCCACGGGTGTATTACAAATGTGCTGTGTTTTCCCCACTCCCTCGGCGTGAGAGCCCTGATGAAGGTGCGCCCATAGATCTGGGCCCTGCACCGAAACGCGCGTTGGCGTTACGTGTTTCTTGGGTCCTGCCTTATCGATCTGGACTCTCTGGCAGTTTGCTACGAAGATTCCGCAGGATCCTGTTCTTGTATCACTCTGGGGATTACGTTGAGGAATTCGTATATAGTGTTTGGTGTATAAGTGGATGTTTGTGTGTGAATGAATGAGAAGATAGTGTATGTATGTTGAGAGGTTGATGTGGGGTCTTCATATTATGTGTATTTATTGATGTATGTTTTATGAACTAATGAATTGATCTATTATGTTATCAAATATCTTGGATCAAATGTGTGCAAACAAAATATGAGAAAAAGAAAATAAAGATTTTGTACATTTATACTTGAAGTTTATCCCACCCTGTGACCTTTTTTGCCCTTTGGTGAGTTCCATGTTGTGCATTGAAATTATTGGACTCCTAATGGGCCATTGCTTGATCCGCTTGGGTGGACTTTTTCCCTTGCAGTAGTGCTTATGACAATGTGATCATAAGTATTCTTTGTTGTTCCCTGCGAAATGGAGGGTCATCGCAAGTGGTAAGACCCATTTTTTCACCACGCCGGAAGCCGCAGAGGAATGGCTGGACTCTTACAATTCATTACAAACTGGATGAAGAGAGCCACTGCCAGAGACTACACTACGGCGTTGCCGAAGGAGACTAACAAAGTCAAAATCCTCGATCCAACAGGCGTCTGGCTTAACGCCAGAGTTGATACTGAGCGGTCAACTCGAGGCGGTACAAGCTGTGGTGAATATCAGCAGATCACCGGAGGGGGAGTCCAATTCAGACTCTGATCGCCAGGGGCAGCACAGTGAAGAGAAACTTTCGGACAATTTTCCTGTTTTCCATGGCTCCTGTGTGCTGCTGCATGCCACCCCGCAGACTTCTGACAACATTGCTTGAGCATGCGTATGTTAATTGTTCACCTTTCCTCTCCTCCATAGACTGAGTGTCACACAGACTCACTGATCATGCAAGTATAAATGACTCTGTATGCTGTTCCTGAATCGCAATGATTATGCTTGGTACTCGTGCAAATTTTGTATTTCTACGGCGGGTCCTGGAACTATCGGCATACTCTATCTGTTAGCTTCTTAATGTAGGTGAATTTTATGCATAAGAAGTAGGCAGCAGCCCTGTTTGGCCAGGGACAGGCTTAGCCGCGCATGACGGTCCCCTCCTTCTCTTCCGTTGGCTCTTAGATTGCTGTGCACAATAGTCTCCCCCAGACGTTAGTTGCGTGATATTGCATTTAAAGGTCGGGCGATTGCCTGTTGCAAAAATTGCTCTCATGGTATTTTTGAGTGTAAATAGTTTTTATGTTTTTTATGCCATCATTCTTCGACAAGGGTATGATTGTTGTAAAGTCAGGCTGAGCAGGAAAACACACACTAGAATGGGCTCTATACACCTGTTGCCACCCTCTCCCAACATTCGGCTGGACGGGCCTGATTGCACCCCTGACACTCACCGGTTATGGTGCCTGTTAAGATAGGTACATGGAACGTGCGAGGCATCCATAGCCCGGAATGCCATTATCTCATATACTCCTATCTGAAACGCCACCACATACAAATAGCGCTCCTCAGGAGACACATTTAGCTCAAGCAGAAGTTGCATGCCTTCACAGACGTTGGAGGGGTCAACTGTATGCAAAGGGCTACTCTGCATACGCACAGGGGGTCCTAGTGTGGGTGAGACTGGGTACTCCATTTCATGTGGTGACATAATGGCAGATATGTTTTAGTTAAAGGGGTACTTGATGGTAAGCCGGTGGTATTGCAATCACTTTAAGCACGCAACACTGAGCAGGCAGCCTTCTTAGATCATATATCACAGAGATAATACACATGGCACGATACCCCTATGATCATCCCTCCCTTGCCTGGCACTGCCACGCACACAGCCACAAAAGGGTTGGCGCACTGGGCTATGCAGTGGCGCTTCTCTGATGTATGGAGACATAGAAACCCATTAGACAGGGTATATTCCTACTCCTCAAGGGCCCACAATCTCCATGTACGCCTGGACCTCTTCATGGTGTTGAACGACCTCCTACCATGCATTCCTGACTCCACCTATATAGGACGCACACATTCTGATCATAAGCAGCATGTCATGGAGCTACAGTGGGAGGTTGAGCTGCCACCGATCCCAATACGGCGCCTCCAGCCAGAGGTTCTCCTGGACGCGCCCTTCCGGGACTTACTGGCCACCACCGCAGCGCAATATTTTGAAGAAAATGCAGGTACGGCCACGTCACCATTGGTTAAGTGGGACGCCCTTAAGGTGGTTGTTAAGGGGCACTGTTTAGGGACACAGGCAGACATGTGCCAACAACTGGAAAAGAAACTCACTATTTTAGAGCGAAGACTAGCCTATACTGAGCAGGTGGACATATATGATACTCAGGGGAGGCTGGGCCACATCAAGGAGGAGCATGCGCGACTGCTAGAGCAACTGAGATGCCTCAATTATGCTGCTCATTCGGCGAGAACTCACCATATGAGTGACAAACCAGGCAAACTGCTCACATGGCTCATCTGTCAGAATGAGTCGTCGATGCCAATAGCATGGTTGAGAAAGGCGAAAGGGGAAATCGCAAATACGCAGTGAGATATTCATGGTTCATTTGTAACACATTATCGGGATCTGTATGATTCGCGTGTGCAAGCTACACCCCTAGAGATTCAGACATACCTGGAAGACCTAGATCTGCCGAGGCCTACGCGTGCACAAAGCATAGAGTTAAACACTTCTCTCAACTCAGAGGAAATTTGGGACAGTATTTTTTCACAGTCCAATGGGAAGTTGCTAGGACTGGATGGCCTGCCGACTGAATTTTATAAGGCATATATACACACATCTTAGTGCCGCAGTTCCTAAAAGTATACGAAACTGCGCTTGATGACTCTACTCTCACCACCACGGAGAATGAGGCTCTATTGGTCTCCCTCCTTAAACCTGATAAAAATCCTGACCTCCTAGGTTCCTATTGTCCGCTAGCGCTCCCCAACACAGATTATAAAATCTTTGCATCGCTCCTAGCCAGGCGTCTCTCACCCCTAGTGAAAGCGTTGGTACACCCCGATCAAAATAGATTTGTTCCCGCGCGGTGCACTTCTCTCAATATACGCAGGTGTTTTAGGGTGCAACAGTACGCTAAGCATAGTTGGCCCAGATTGGGCTGCTGGTACTGAACCTGGAGAAGGCCTTTCATTCATTAGAATGGCCTTATCTGGCGTCTGTGCTGGGTAAATACAAACTAGGGGAAAACTATTTAAATATGGTTCGTTTATTGGCCCACTGTCCGGGTTTGTACTGGTAGGTTAATCTCAGATTGCATGAGAGTGAGACGGCGGACACGTCAAGGCTGCCCATTATCTCGGTTATTGTTCTCCCTGGCTATAGAGCCTTTAGCAATGTTGCTCCAGAGAGATGGCAAGGAGTGGGGAAGGGTTGGGAGATGGGCTACACTCCGTTTCCCTGTACGAAGACATTTTGTTGTTATATCTTCGAGATGTTACTGCAATCCCAACGTCCACTGCAGATACACTCAAAGCCTTTGAGGAGAAGTCAGGGCTCTGGGTTAATTGGGCCAAATCATGGATCTATTCATTTATCACTGACACAATAGAGGAAGATGTGTTCCTGAATGGCAAGCCCCTTACATGGTATCCCACCACTTTCAGATATCTTGGTATTTTTATATACCGATCGCCTGATGACTTATTAGAGGTAACCTGATGAGAGCAATCTCGGCCATACGAGCTCAAATGCAATTTTGGAAAACGCTTCCGCTAAATGTAATGAGCTGCATCACCTTGCTGAACATGATCGTACCTCCCAAACTGTTATATTATTTCTCAAACCGCCCACTTTATATTCGACCTAAGATATTCTGAGAACTGGAATGGCTATTCCGGGACTTAATATGGAACAAGGGGAGACCTCGTGTCGCTTTGTGGAAGATGTACGCTCCCACTAGCAAGGGTGGGCTGTCTGTCCCAACATGGAATTGAATTATTTAGCTGCCCGGCTCCATTGCGCGATGAAATGGCTGGACCCCAGGTGTCTGGAAGACACACCGACTATACACCAGCCTTGGACCCACTCTTAAATTTGTGAAAAAAGGGGAGCCAGCCCAAAAGGAAAAAGGAGACCACATCTGCAGGCATCTTACCCGATAGTGCTTCAATTACATATCATGGGGGAACGCCAACATAATCCCAAAATTTCCGGAGGATCAAGAAATTTCAGAATGTCTATCATGATAGTCTCACGGCAATGAATTCTGTTAATTGGCAGTATCAAGCAGGACACAAACACGGGTGCGTGTTTGGTCAGTATCTACGGAGGTAAAAGAGTTGAAGGGTAATAAATCATAAGTTCCAAGTTCGTATCATTTAAAAGGGAAGATGACAAAAAATAACCCTGTCAGGCACATACCCGGTGGCAGGATCGGCGTCGTTTCGTTGGCGTTCTAAATCCAGAACAGCCTTACACAAACCGGAAGTGATTAAGAGCATTCTTCCAGCGCGAAGGCTAGAACTCTAACCTTCCCGCGGGTTTCTATGGGAGTGATGTCCAATAAGTTGCCAAATGTCCGTCGATCCCATTGCTAGCAACACTAACAACCCAATAGGATTATGAAAAACCCTCCTCTAAAGTATATGGTAAAAAAATTACAGGAGGATTGAGTACATGGTTATACTGATAAGCGCCAAACTTACGTTTTAAATATATCGCAAAGTTAATGCTTCCAATATTCATGGGCCAACATAAGGGTAAATTCACCCTCGAAATTCACTAGGTGAAATTTAAAAAACAAGAAAGGTGCCCTCCCCGTGGTGATGTCTTTACCACAGGTAACTTAGTAAAATAAAAGAATATGAACTCGTAGAGTGGTCGAAACTAGACCGCAAAGGTAAGTAAAACAAGATCACCTATTGCCACGGACAGCCCAGAATCAGCCCAACCGGAACTGAGAGGAGACGCACTGAAAGCCCCGCATGGCCCTGGGATAAATCCTACTGACCAAAAGACTACCGGGTGAGAAGCGGTGATGCCGGCTGCGACCCTTCACGTGAGGCCGGGGTCTGACTCCACCCACTGGGCCTGACCGAGAGGAGTGAACTAAGCATGGGCGTAAAATCCGTTCAACTTGCGGAATTTGCGAATTTAAGACAAATTCGCGTTTCGCGAATTGCGCAAATTTGTCAAAAAATTCGCGATTCGCAAGCTTGTGGATTTTTTTGCTTGGTTGCAAGACTTTTTGTCTGCGAGCACGCAAAAACGGACGTGAACACGCAATTGCACAAAGCGAGCATGCAACTAGCCCATGTAAGGACCGCATGGGTAACCTCGCGGTAGACGCGCTGAAAAAAATCCCGTGAGCACGCAAAAAGCCACGCGAACACGCAAAAAGCCCCGCGAACACGTAAAAAGTCCTACGAACACGCAGAAAAAAAGAATTCGCAAATTCGTGGATTTCGCAGACTGCGAATTCGCTTTCGCGCGAATTCGAGTACCGCGAATTTGCACATTTCGCCCATACTTAGAGTGTACCTGGATTGGTGTGGGGGGTGTGACCTGCTGTAAGGACCCTGAACTTACCTGTGAGACCCTGCTTTGGAAACGAGTGGTGGGAATGCTGGTGCTTAGGGACTGATACGCCCTCCTTTCTGGCCACCGCGGGGTACAAAAGAGGCGCCGGACCCTGTCGCCTGCTTGAGACCGGCGACTGCCCCACCCCTGAATCTGGGCATCTGTATTGGAGCCCCTCATCAGGACTATTCTGCCCTGTGTGAGGCCGAGCAGTAACATCTCTGCAGACATGCGCGGTGGTGGCGCACGACCTGCCAATTGAAAGTACATGCAGCCTGTAGGTCCGTGACCTGGTCACTCTCCCGAGTGTTGACTGGACAGCGGAAATTCAGTCTATCGGAGCACATTGAGATACCATATCCATTGAAACGAGAAGGGTGTGAAGAGTTATTCAACGAGGTTCAGGGTGTCCTATGTTGGCAACACCCTGTTATTGAGTGTCCTGATTTGTGCGATTTGTCGTGTGCCTTTCTCCCAGGAGTCATTCTGAGTCATTCTGATTGGGATGCTGCGGATGGAGCTGACTAGCGACTGGCCACACATTAAAATCCACCACACCTGATATGCCCTGCCTCCCAAGATTGCAACACCGGGCTCAGAGGTAGTGGGACCCGCCTGACCACCTCCATATCGAGATTTCGCGGCAGAGTTACGAGCAGCACTGGTGAGACACATCTGCCCTGTCTGATCCATCCTGTGCTTCGATTGCTGTGGATGGTGGGTGTGGATCCCGGGAACTGCTCCAAAGGCGCTTGAGGGGCGATACACCCAGCTTGGCGTTTCCTGTCTGCTGCTCCATGTCACAAGGGGGTCGAACGAAGATTGGCACTGGGGTGCGATGGGCCCTCACTGACAAACCCGGGCTCAGGTGGTCAGGATGTCAGAGGCGGAGATGGTGGACCCCATGGCGCATAAGCTTGATGCAGTGCTGGCGGCAGTCAAGAAGCTCGGAGAGATGATGAATCAACTCTGCATCTCTCTAGAAGGCAAAATGGACAAAGTAGCACCTGATCTTACGCTGCTACACGCAGCTCATCAGAAACTCGCAGACCATACTGCTGCCAAAGAAGGGGAAATTGCTGAGGTTTCACAGCGAGTGTCCACGGCTGAGAAGAACATTCGTGATTTATTAAACCGAGTGGAATTCCTGGAAGATAGAGCAGAGGATGTTGAAGGCAGGGCCCACCGCAACAATGAACACGTTGTGGGCCTTCCGGAGGGAGCGGAAGTGAGAAATGCAGTAAATGACGCAGAAGACTGGATCCGTTCGCTGCTATCAGGAGAGGCCCTGTCTCCACACTTTGTTGTTAAAAGAGCGCATACAGTGCCTGCCAAACCCCGGTCCCCGGGCTCCAACCAGAGACTGTTTTAATCCACTTATTAAACTACAGGAACAGAGACTCTCTTCTCCAAGAGAATCAAAAATTGCAGGACATACAAGTGGACAATCACAAAGTTATGATCTTCCCGAACTACACTTCCAAGTACCAAGACAGTGTCACTCTTATCTAGCGGTGAATAGGCGCTTATGACGACCAGGCTTCCTTGGATGAATTTGTGGCGTGGGTCAATGCTGCTGATCCAAACTTGCATTTTACGGCCAATGCCAGCTGTGTACTAGTGGACTTTCTTGATGTGTGGGTGAGACATGCGGAGGGATCTCTCTATGTCTCCCTTTACACAAAACCGACGGCGAAGAACACGCTCCTTGAGTATGGAAGCTTCCATCCGTGCAGTCAGCGCGACTCCTTTCCCTTTAGTCAATTTCTCAGTCTAAGGAGAAACTGCTCTCTTTTGAGCGATTTTCTCCTTCAGTCTGATATTTTAAAGGAGAAGTTGTCCCGGAGGGGATACCCACGCCGTTTGATCTGTGTACTCTGCGGTTATATCAATTCTCCTTTCAGGCAGAACTTGACATGGCCTGTTTGACTCCTTATAGAAACCTGGTTGATATCTGTTGTAGACTATCATTGTTACATATTTGAACCCTCCTCGGGCCCCATTTCTTCTCTTCTTTTCTTCTTTCTCCCCCCCTTCTTTGTCGACTCTCCCCCTTTCTACTTTTAGAGCTTTGGTTTCAAACTTACATCTTAACCCGGTGGATCCGGAAGTGCTCCACTCCATGATATATGATGATTATTCCTTTTTATTATTTATATCTCGATTTCTGTGGGGTGTTTGAAAACGAAGTTCACCGTATAATCAGCTTATGAGCTTATGTACCGGAGCGCTAAGTGATTTTCCCTTGGGGAGGAATCACCGCTATTTTATTATCATGTGAATACCACGGGAAGGGGTGTTACCCTGATCATATCTAGGGACGTTGAAGCCATCTATGTGTTCTGGGGATTTACTATATATTAATATTTTGGCAATTTGTGCTTGTGGTTGAGCCTACTACGGGATCCGTTTGGGGTCCGATTGCGAGCCCCGAGAATCTGATTACCTGGTGCTGCCTAGGACGTTAAAATCACTCCAAGGAAGCGCTGCCTCTATTCAACCGAGGGATTAGTATGCATCCTCTCTCTGTTTACATGGAGATTTGTTTCTATTGGCTGGCCGACTGGTGGTGTGTGTTCGTGGCTAAATTAGCAGTCGGATCCGTGCCGGGTCTTGCCGCGGGCCCTGTGTAACCTTGGAGGGGTTTACCAGGTGTTTCTATTCAGAGGTAAGAGGCGGGCCCTTAACCCTTTTTAAACGGCGGGAAGATGCGAGTCGAGGTTGTTTGAAACCCGCTGACCTTCCGTGAGAACCCGGTTCCGAGAGGAGAGTTTTACCTCCATTACTTGATCTTAGGTAAGAAGGGCGCGATAGCAGTTGGCGGGTTACCCTCTTTTGTAGTCGTTTATGCGACTAGCTAATGACCGTAACTGTAGAAATTACGCCTTTTTAAGGCAGTGTGCAGTAATGGGTCTCCCTCCTGTCTGATCTAATTCTTCTGTAATCGGCTTTTGGCTATACTGTGACGGAGGGTGTTAGATTAAAAGACCTGTGTACATAGCGTATCTTTTGAAATCCTATCCTGTTCTACTGCCCTTATCGGGTTTTTGTGTTTTCTCTATCCTCCACAGAATACGTGGGATCTATAGCTGTATTCAGAATTTTTAGCTGACTCTCCTCGATCGAGTACCTGAAATTGCGATTATTCTCCATGTCGGTTATCTGACGGAATGCCTAATTCGGTATATTTACCTAGTCTATTGTTGAGAAGTCATCCTAAAAGGCAGCCGCTAGTCACTTAATCCTGACTTATTTTACCGTTGTTTTGTTAAAAAATAAAGAACTAGGTTATCTCGCAGCTTTTTGAATTTTAGCCCGTTCATTTGCCACCGCGTTGCATGATTTCTCCATCTGGCAAACTGCGGATAATAATGTATGACTTACCGATGTATATTTTGTTTAGGCATATTTATACCGTGCCGCTTGAAGCAGGAAGTTGTGATCTCTGTGAGACCAATGAAGGACGCCTTGTGGAAGAAATATCCTTAGTGGGTAAGTTCTTTACGAAAGACCGTCTGAGGGCGGCTCCTTGGTTGAGCTGTGTATTCTCTCCCCTATCGAACTTAGTAGAAACGATTCTATTCTTGTTAAATTCTAAACAGATTGCAATCGGATTAGTGCGTTTCCCACGTCATCTCTGTTGGGCTAGTGATCTCGAACTTTGATAATCCAGCTGCGATACTTGGACCCAGGAACCAGTGACAGAGGTACAAGGATTACATTATAAGTTGAACTAATAGTGTGTCCTTTAGAAGAATGGGTCTTATCTTCCATAGAGGAATTAAAATTCTATTTCTCACGGTGAATTAAGTATGATAGAATATTTTTAGGGGTTGCCACTTGACCACTCGAATATCTATGAAGAGTATGGTGTTTTTATGAATTGTTATGAATGTGATGCCTGATATTTCTTGTATCTAGGGATTCCTATGTGTGCATTGGTTGCGTTTATTTTTCCAGTTTATTATTAAATTATCTTTTTAGCAACATTGGAGCTCACCAGTTGTGGGGCGATGTCTCAAAACAAAATGCTACATATAGAGTTCTTAAAACTTGGAACTGTACATGTCTATCCAATTGAATGAAATTTGCATAAACGGCACCTGATTTTGTGGACCTTATGAAAAGCACTATGTTCTATATTGGACCTTTTGTATATTGAGTATAAATTTGGAAACTATTGAACAAGTCTATGAGGTTGTTGATTCTAAATTCAGTTCTTTGTCTACTACAGATTGGCCACGGGTGTATTACAAATGTGCTGTGTTTTCCCCACTCCCTCGGCGTGAGAGCCCTGATGAAGGTGCGCCCATAGATCTGGGCCCTGCACCGAAACGCGCGTTGGCGTTACGTGTTTCTTGGGTCCTGCCTTATCGATCTGGACTCTCTGGCAGTTTGCTACGAAGACTCCGCAGGATCCTGTTCTTGTATCACTCTGGGGATTACGTTGAGGAATTAGTATATAGTGTTTGGTGTATAAGTGGATGTTTGTGTGTGACTGAATGAGAAGATAGTGTATGTATGTTGAGAGGTTGATGTGGGGTCTTCATATTATGTGTATTTATTGATGTATGTTTTATGATCTAATGAATTGATCTATTATGTTATCAAATATCTTGGATCAAATGTGTGCAAACAAAATATGAGAAAAAGAAAATAAAGATTTTGTACATTTATACTTGAAGTTTATCCCACCCGGTGACCTTTTTTGCCCTTTGGTGAGTTCCATGTTGTGCATTGAAATTATTGGACTCCTTATGGGCCATTGCTTGATCCGCTTGGGTGGACTTTTTCCCTTGCAGTAGTGCTTATGACAATGTGATCATAAGTATTCTTTGTTGTTCCCTGCGAAATGGAGGGTCATCGCAAGTGGTAAGACCCATTTTTTCACCACGCCGGAAGCCGCAGAGGAATGGCTGGACTCTTACAATTCATTACAAACTGGATGAAGAGAGCCACTGCCAGAGAGTACACTACGGCGTTGCCGAAGGAGACTAACAAAGTCAAAATCCTCGACCCAACAGGTGTCTGGCTTAACGCCAGAGTTGATACTGAGCGGTCAACTCGAGGCGGTACAAGCTGTGGTGAATATCAGCAGGTCACCGTAGGGGGAGTCCAATTCAGACTCTGATCGCCAGGGGCAGCACAGTGAAGAGAAACTTTCGGACAATTTTCCTGTTTTCCATGGCTCCTGTGTGCTGCTGCATGCCACCCCGCAGACTTCTGACAACATTGCTTGAGCATGCGTATGTTAATTGTTCACCTTTCCTCTCCTCCATAGACTGAGTGTCACACGGACTCACTGATCAAGCAAGTATAAATGACTCTGTATGCTGTTCCTGAATCGCAATGATTATGCTTGGTACTCGTGCAAATTTCGTATTTCTACGGCGGGTCCTGGAACTATCGGCATACTCTATCTGTTAGCTTCTTAATGTAGGTGAATTTTATGCATAAGAAGTAGGCAGCAGCCCTGTCTGGCCAGGGACAGGCTTAGCCGCGCATGACGGTCCCCTCCTTCTCTTCCGTTGGCTCTTAGATTGCTGTGCACAATAGTCTCCCCCAGACGTTAGTTGCGTGATATTGCATTTCAAGGTCGGGCGATTGCCTGTTGCAAAAATTGCTCTCATGGTATTTTTGAGTGTAAATAGTTTTTATGTTTTTTATGCCATCATTCTTCGACAAGGGTATGATTGTTGTAAAGTCAGGCTGAGCAGGAAAACACACACTAGAATGGGCTCTATACACCTGTTGCCACCCTCTCCCAACATTCGGCTGGACGGGCCTGATTGCACCCCTGACACTCACCGGTTATGGCGCCTGTTAAGATAGGTACATGGAACGTGCGAGGCATCCATAGCCCGGAATGCCATTATCTCATATGCTCCTATCTGAAACGCCACCACATACAAATAGCGCTCCTCAGGAGACACATTTAGCTCAAGCAGAAGTTGCATGCCTTCACAGACGTTGGAGGGGTCAACTGTATGCAAAGAGCTACTCTGCATACGCACAGGGGGTCCTAGTGTGGGTGAGACTGGGTACTCCATTTCATGTGGTGACATAATGGTGGGTGGGGAGGGCAGATATGTTTTAGTTAAAGGGGTACTTGATGGTAAGCCGGTGGTATTGCAATCACTTTAAGCACGCAGCCTTCTTAGATCATATATCACAGAGATAATACACATGGCACGATACCCCTATGATCATCCCTCCCTTGCCTGGCACTGCCACGCACACAGCCACAAAAGCGTTGGCGCACTGGGCTATGCAGTGGCGCTTCTCTGATGCATGGCGACATAGAAACCCATTAGACAGGGTATATTTCTACTCCTCAAGGGCCCACAATCTCCATGTACGCCTGGACCTCTTCATGGTGTTGAACGACCTCCTACCATGCATTCCTGACTCCACCTATATAGGACGCACACACTCTGATCATAAGCAGCATGTCATGGAGCTACAGTGGGAGGTTGAGCTGCCACCGATCCCAATACGGCGCCTCCAGCCAGATGTTCTCCTGGACGCGCCCTTCCGGGACTTACTGGCCACCACCGCAGCGCAATATTTTGAAGAAAATGCAGGTACGGCCACGTCACCATTGGTTAAGTGGGACGCCCTTAAGGTGGTTGTTAAGGGGCACTGTTTAGGGACACAGGCAGACATGTGCCAACAACTGGAAAAGAAACTCACTATTTTAGAGCGAAGACTAGCCTATACTGAGCAGGTGGACATATATGATACTCAGGGCGGCTGGGCCACCTCAAGGAGGAGCATGCACGACTGCTAGAGCAACCGAGATGCCTCAATTATGCTGCTCATTCAGCGAGAACTCACCATATGGGTGACAAACCAGGCAAACTGCTCACATGGCTCATCTGTCAGAATGAGTCGTCGATGCCAATAGCATGGTTGAGAAAGGCGGAAGGGGAAATCGCAAATACGCAGTGAGATATTCATGGTTCATTTGTAACACATTATCGGGATCTGTATGATTCGCGTGTGCAAGCTACACCCCTAGAGATTCAGACATACCTGGAAGACCTAGATCTGCCGAGGCCTACGCGCGCACAAAGCATAGAGTTAAACACTTCTCTCAACTCAGAGGAAATCTGGGACAGTATTTTTTCACAGTCCAATGGGAAGTTGCTAGGACTGGATGGCCTGCCGACTGAATTTTATAAGGCATATATACACACATCTTAGTGCCGCAGTTCCTAAAAGTATACGAAACTGCGCTTGATGACTCTACTCTCACCACCACGGAGAATGAGGCTCTATTGGTCTCCCTCCTTAAACCTGATAAAAATCCTGACCTCCTAGGTTCCTATTGTCCGCTAGCGCTCCCCAACACAGATTATAAAATCTTTGCATCGCTCCTAGCCAGGCGTCTCTCACCCCTAGTGAAAGCATTGGTACACCCCGATCAAAATAGATTTGTTCCCGCGCGGTGCACTTCTCTCAATATACGCAGGTGTTTTAGGGTGCAACAGTACGCTAAGCATAGTTGGCCCAGATTGGGCTGCTGGTACTGAACCTGGAGAAGGCCTTTCATTCATTAGAATGGCCTTATCTGGCGTCTGTGCTGGGTAAATACAAACTAGGGGAAAACTATTTAAATATGGTTTGTTTATTGGCCCACTGTCCGGGTTTGTACTGGTAGGTTAATCTCAGATTGCATGAGAGTGAGACGGCGGACACGTCAAAGCTGCCCATTATCTCGGTTATTGTTCTCCCTGGCTATAGAGCCCTTAGCAATGTTGCTCCAGAGAGATGGCAAGGAGTGGGGATAGGGTTGGGAGATGGGCTACACTCCGTTTCCCTGTACGAAGACATTTTGTTGTTATATCTTCGAGATGTTACTGCAATCCCAACGTCCACTGCAGATACACTCAAAGCCTTTGAGGAGAAGTCAGGGCTCTGGGTTAATTGGGCCAAATCATGGATCTATTCATTTATCACTGACACAATAGAGGAAGATGTGTTCCTGAATGGCAAGCCCCTTACATGGTATCCCACCACTTTCAGATATCTTGGTATTTTTATATACCGATCGCCTGATGACTTATTAGAGGTAACCTGATGAGAGCAATCTCGGCCATACGAGCTCAAATGCAATTTTGGAAAGCGCTTCCGCCAAATGTAATGAGCCGCATCACCTTGCTGAACATGATCGTACCTCCCAAACTGTTATATTATTTCTCAAACCGCCCACTTTATATTCGACCTAAGATATTCTGAGAACTGGAATGGCTATTCCGGGACTTAATATGGAACAAGGGGAGACCTCGTGTCGCTTTGTGGAAGATGTACGCTCCCACTAGCAAGGGTGGGCTGTCTGTCCCAACATGGAATTGTATTATTTAGCTGCCCGGCTCCATTGCGCGATGAAATGGCTGGATCCCAGGTGTCTGGAAGACACAGCGACTATACACCAGCCTTGGGCCCACTCTTAAATTTGTCACTTGTTTCATCCTGTCGCCAGCTTCAGCGACCACCACAATTACACTTGGGATTAGCTCATAAGTGTTACAAAAGAAGTTTATATCTTACCCGCACAACACTTCCATATGCCCCAATTTTACCACTGATGAGGACACCAAGGAGTAGACTGGGCACCTCGGAGGCAGCTCTGGCAACCTGACATGCGGCAGAGCTAGACACTCAGTGCTATTTATATAGAGACAGGGCATTAGTAGCATTTGAGACCCTGGTCAAAGACGCTGAGTTGCCAGCGGGTCAATTCCTTTTACACACCTCCCTCCTGAAGGCTTTGTCAGCTGCCTTGGGGAATCTGACAACTGAGCCACCGATGCATCTATTAGTACAATATTTACATGTGATGGGAGCGGGTTGCATGTGGTGCATTGGATGGTGGGGGCACTTCTTACACATACGTTGAAGCAGATGCAATGGCTCCGAGTAAGATGAGAGGCAGATAGAGGCCAGCCTTGGACTGATAAGGAATGGGAGGCCATATTAGCGGGTGCTAGGAACATACCAAGGAACTCTAGGTTCAAGCTTATACAAACATATATCATAGAGAGGGCATACCTTTCACCAGACATGATAAATAGATATTTCCACCGCCACCTCTGCATTTCCATGCTGTCAGTATCCTGATGCAGACCGGCATCATATGCTGTGGGCTTACGCATTCCTTCAGCATTACTGGCAAGAAGTAGTCACAGTCAAGTAGTCACAGTCTTAGCTTCATGTACTGACACGCTGCTGCCGTTGTCATGGGAAACTTGCCTTCTAGGGCTCTATACCAGATCCAAAAAAACTGAAGTCACCTCGAGGTTCTGAGATTTGGGTCTAAGTACTGCAAAACGTCTAATAACTAAAAAATGGAAACATGCAGACCCTCCAGAGACACTTAGCTGGAAGTGCTCACTCACAATATGTTTTAACAAAAAAGGGGTAACTCTGTGTCCCTCAGAACCTGGGTATGCGTGATTAACAACAAAATATTGGTTCTGTCGGGTGAGCGCTGATATTGCTTTAAAGGAAGGCTGGAGAAGCTCAGAACACAAACACAAAAACCTCTCTCTGAGAAAAACGTTTTTTATATAGTAAAAGCTGGGAACACAAAACACGGCAATTACTTCATTCCGTTTTCGGTTCAGTATTTTAAAAACATGTTATTTGTGACTGTTGTGAACATAGTGACTAGTGCAAAGCATATAGTGACACTTATATAGAAATATATACAGTTGGGGGACGGGGAAGGGATAATGTCTTTTGTTGGAAGGCCAGTATTATAAGGTTAGGATTCCAAGGAAACTGATGGTTAATGTCCAAGTTCCTGGTGGTATCTTAGCCAAGTAAGAGCGTCGACGTTTCGACCCTATAGCGCCCCAATTGGTGGTCGCGGCGGGTCTTTATCAAGACAGGGGGTTGAGGACCTGGAAAGGAAGGGAACGAGGTATCAGAGAGGGTTCTGTGTAGTTACTTCGTCATAAGTAACAAACATGCAGATTTACTCACGGGTGGGTCTGGATTCCCAAGGGAAGCTTGTCAGTCGACCTGGATGGGGGATGAAACTAATTTCAGACCTTATATAACTGTGCACGATCGAGATTCTATTTAATGTGTGCCTAAGTGAATATTTAAGCTTAGGCGATATTGGGTATGCTCAAGTGATTTAGTGTAGGGTCAGATTACGCTGGGAAAGGTCTGCAAGATGTGGGACCGTTTGCTTACCCTCGGTTCCGCGATCTAGAATAGTAATGCTGGCGGTTCGAGCAGTGTCAAAGCGCCATCAGAGCTGTCAGGGTAAAGCTCGAACAGAATGAGCCCGGGAAACCTAGGACGATAAGTGTGCTCGTTGCTAAGCAACGCGTGTCAGCGATGATGACGCCACCCGGCTCACCCAATCAACGTGGGGGCGTGGATTAAGGAGACGTGAGGTGCTCCTCCTCGAGGACGCATGGCACGTCCGTTGCTAGACAACGCTGTTTCAGTATCTTGCGCCCTGATTGGCCAATGAAACCTGTCAATTGCAACGGGTATTGGTGGTCGGTACTAACGTGTAATACTAGGACACAAGATTTAAGGTTAAAAATTGCAACAGTATATGGTGTTCAAATATACATACACAATAACAAACACATTAGTTACATCATTTTGAGGGTGGATATACAGTTCAAATGGCCCAAATTGAAGAGGAAGCCTATAACCAGGTTATAATAGGCCCATTTGTTTTGAAATCTCCTCGTGTTCATTCAATCCCTGACTCACAGAGTTAAGGGTGTGAATCCATTTACATTCTTTTCTGTTCAGAGAACTGGACAAAGAGCCACCTCTTGGATTTACATTGATCTTTTCCAAGATGCGCCACCGCATACTTTCAGGATCATGATTGTGAGTTATGAAGTGGTCCACCATGGGCGCCCCTTGAACTTTGCACCAAATTCTACTCATGTGCTGTAGTATGCGTGCCTTCACCTTCTGTGTTGTCTGTCCCACGTAGGGTTTGTTGCATGGACATAGAACGATGTATATGGCATTATTGGTATTGCAATTTGTCAGTGAAGGCAATGTATATGTTCTGTTGTTGTGAATGAAGGAAGGTCCATCAATGCAAAGGGGACATGCTTTGCAGGTACTGCACTTGAAGTGTCCTTTCATGGGAGGTAGACCCAGATGGTCTCTGAGGGTGGGTGGTTTAGATGGTTCAAGGAAAGCTTTTACTACATTGCCCTTTATATTCCTACCCCTCTTAAATGCAAAGAGTGGACTTTCATCAGTGTTGAGCTCGGATGCCACCAAGTTCCAGTATTTCAGTATGGTTTTTTTCATTATGTTGCTCCTTGAGTGAAAGGTCGTGACACAGACTAGGCTGGTGGAGGTGGACTTCTTTTGTTTAGGGATTAACAACTCTTCTCTCGGGCAGTACCAAGCTCTCTTCTTGGCCCGCTTGAGGAGACCTACAGGATAGTCGCGTTCACGGAGGCGGTTCGTTAGTGTCTCACATTCTTTAAAGAAGTCTGTTTTCTTGGTACAGTTACGCCTCATCCGTAGGTACTGGCCAAATGGCAGGTTGTCCCTTAAGTTCCGCGGATGGTGAGAGTCATACTGTAGTAAGGTATTTTTCTCCATTGGTTTCCTATAGAGATCACATAGCATTAGACCCTCTTCTGTTTTGAATAGTAGATCAAGAAATGCAATGCTCTTTCTGTCATAGCTCATGGTGAATTGAATGTCTTTGCATCTTGCATTTAGCCATAGGTAGAAGTCTTTTAGATCAGCTTCCGTGCCTGTCCAGACCATGATCACATCATCGATAAATCGCTTCCATATCGATATCGAATTGATGAATGGATTTTCTTCCGTGTACAAGTATTGTTCCTCATACTGGTCCATATACAGATTAGCCAGACTAGGGGCATAAGTCGCGCCCATCGCCACTCCCTTGCATTGAAAATAAAACAGTTTTTGGAAGATAAAGTAATTGCGCTTCATGGCGATCTCCAGTAGGCTGACAAGAAAACTCGTTGGTATCCACTGTGGTGCTGGACGTTTGTCTAGTATGTCCTGTATGACCTTGATTGCATTGTTTTGGGGTATCGACGTATATAACGAAGCAACGTCTAATGTTACCATGAATTGGGTGGCTTCATCATATGGTTGCCCCTCCAGTAATTGGATGATGTGCATCGAGTCACGCACATAAGATTTGGTTTCTTGTACCAAGGGTTGCAAAAAGTGATCGATGAATTGGTTCACTGGTTCTAGTACGGACCCACAGCCGGATATGATGGGCCTTCCTGGAGGATTATTCAACCCCTTGTGCACCTTGGGTAAGGTGTAGATAGTCGGGATCCGGGGTTCTTTTTTGATTAGGAAGTCTCTTTCCGGTGGACTGAGGAAGCCCTGATTGACCCCTTCCTCTGTCAGTGTTTCAATCAGTGTTCTTATACTCGCAGTAGGATCTCTCGGTGTCAGCTGATAACTCTCTCTTTCAGCCAGTTGACGTTGGATCTCTGTTATGTAGTCATCCGTATTTTGTAATACCACCGCTCCCCCTTTATCTGCTGCTTTAACGATAATGCTGGTATTGTTGCTGAGCTCTTTTAATGCAAGGTTCTCTACTTTTGTGATGTTGTATTTGATGTAGTGTCTTTCTTCAAGACTCGTCATCACCTCTTGCATTACCATTTGTTCGAATGCCAGTATCCGTTGGCTCATACAATAGGATCCAGGGGTTAAGGTGGATGGAGGTTTGAATTGAGTCGCTGTTATCTTGGGAGTGTAGTCATTCCTACCAAAGTAGTATTTCAGCCGTACTTTGCGGAAGAATTTTTGTAGTTCCATTTTTGTTGTGAAGGCATCTGGCCTGCTTGTAGGGACAAATGAAAGACCTTTACTGAGAACAGTTCTTTCAGCAGGTGAAATCTGATAATTGGACAGGTTGATGATGGGATCCGTGAGTGGGTGGGTTTCTGGTATTCGGCCTCCCGTGTGTTGGGCAAGGTTGTTCTGTATGCCTTCAGTCATGGTGGATGGTAACGGGGTTGCTTGTTGTGGCAGTTCTATTACCTCATCCGTGTTGGTTGGTCGGAAGGTAGGATCATCCCTTTGTGCACTGGTTCTCAATTCAACCTCAAGTTGTCGGTCGGTGTGTAGACCATCTCTTAGTGCTTCAGATGTCTCTGGTGCTGCCATATTCCCATTAGAGCCGGAGGCATTTTCATCTAACGCTTCGGTTACCATCTGTAGGTTTGTTTTCGGGTTGAGATCTCCCCATGCACCTCTGGTTGGTAGAATCTCACTCTCGTGTTCCCTCTCGCCGCCCCTCTCGGCCTGTTTCATGTTCTTCTCGGTGTCCAACCTCGTTGGGCTGTACCGCCTCGGTTGGGTGGGCGGTAGCCTTGGTCTAAACATTTTTGTTGTTGGGGACCCTGTAGTTGTTGTCTGCTGGTCGATGCTGCCTCTTGTTCCGAGTCAGATCCAATGCCAGCTGAGGAGTCAGAGAATGTTGTGAACCTTCTTGGCCCTTGTCTGCCTCTGTTGGTAAAGAAGCCTTGGTCGTCTTGTTGGTAGTATTCGTCCGCAAGGTACGGGTAAGTGACTTTTTTGTCGTAGTTGCGGATGTCTTTGCTTAGTTTATCCAATTTTCTGTTCAGTGTCACTGTATTGAACTCCGCCAGTGTCTTTTCTGCTTTTTCTAGTGCTTCTTTGGCGTTTGTAAGCGCACCGTCTTCCAATATTTCTTTCTTCAGGTCAGCGATTTCTTGTATCAGTTTTTTGACGTAATCTATGGCCGTCTCCACCCCTAGCACCATCCAGTGGCTGGAGCAGTTGTTGGCCACAAAACTGAAGCCTTCCCTAAATTTCAGCACGTCTATGAATATTCCAGGCTCATTCCTGATTTGTAAGCCTTCGGGAATTAAGTTGGATGCAAGATATTTAGCGAGAACGTGTCCATGGAGACGGGATCGGATTAGTTTCTATTCAAGTCTTTCTATTTTGAGGTAATAGAACTGCCACAACAAGCAACCCCGTTACCATCCACCACGACTGAAGGCACACAGAACAACCTTGCCCAACACACGGGAGGCCGAATACCAGAAACCCACCCACTCACAGATCCCATCATCAACCTGTCCAATCATCAGATTTCACCTGCTGAAAGAAGTGTTCTCAGTAAAGGTCTTTCAGTTGTCCCTACAATCAGGTCAGATGCCTTCACAACAAAAATGGAACTACAAAAATTCTTCCGCAAAGTACGGCTGAAATAATACTTTGGTAGGAATGACTACACTCCCAAGATAACAGCGACTCCATTCAAACCTCCATCCACCTTCACCCCTGGATCCTATTGTATGAGCCAACGGATACTGGCATTCGAACAAATGGTAATGCAAGAGGTGATGACGAGTCTTGAAGAAAGACACTACATCAAATACAACATGACAAAAGAAGAGAACCTTGCGTTAAAAGAGCTCAGCAACAATACCAGCATTATCGTTAAAGCAGCAGATAAAGGGGGAGCGGTGGTATTACAAAATACGGATGACTACATAACAGAGATCCAACGTCAACTGGCTGAAAGAGAGAGTTATCAGCCGACACCGAGAGATCCTACTGCGAGTATAAGAACACTGATTGAAACACTGCCAGAGGAAGGGGTCAACCAGGGCTTCCTCAGTCCACTGGAAAGAGACTTCCTAATCAAAAAAGAACCCCAGATCCCGACTATCTACACCTTACCCAAGGTGCACAAGGGGTTGAATAATCCTCCAGGAAGGCCCATCATATCCGGCTGTGGGTCCGTACTAGAACCAGTGAACCAATTAATCGATCACTTTTTGCAACCCTTGGTACAAGAAACCAAATCTTATGTGCGTGACTCGATGCACATCATCCAATTACTGCAGGGGAAACCATATGATGAAGCCACCCAATTCATGGTAACATTAGACGTTGCTTCGTTATATACGTCGATACCCCAAAACAATGCAATCAAGGTCCTACAGGACATACTAGACAAACGTCCAGCACCACAGTGGATACCAACGAGTTTTCTTGTTATGTTATGTTATCCGGATTTATTGAGCGTACAGATGCCCCAGCAAAGGGGCGTCCTGGCGCTAGTACAGAACAGAACAAAAAAAAAAAAAAACGGACAAAGGTGAGAGACAAAACACAACACAGCAAAACTAAGGAGCTAAGGGGAAAAGAAAGGTTTTGACAGCCTTCCTAAAAGCAAGGAGCCCGTCGATGGCACGAATATGGACAGGCAGGGAATTCCATAGTTTGGCGGCAAGAACTCGAAAAGAGCGTCCGCCAATCCTGGATCTCCTAAAGCGAGGCACTATGGCAAGGTGGAGAACAGAGGACCTCAGAGAGCGAGCTGGAACGTAGGGGGAGATCAGATGCTCCAGAATCTGAGGGGATGACAATTTGAGGATTTTAAATGTCAGAGTCCTACTGGAGATCGCCATGAAGCGCAATTACTTTATCTTCCAAAAACTGTTTTATTTTCAATGCAAGGGAGTGGCGATGGGCGCGACTTATGCCCCTAGTCTGGCTAATCTGTATATGGACCAGTATGAGGAACAATACTTGTACACGGAAGAAAATCCATTCATCAATTCGATATCGATATGGAAGCGATTTATCGATGATGTGATCATGGTCTGGACAGGCACGGAAGCTGATCTAAAAGACTTCTACCTATGGCTAAATGCAAGATGCAAAGACATTAAATTCACCTTGAGCTATGACAGAAAGAGCATTGCATTTCTTGATCTACTATTCAAAACAGAAGAGGGTCTAATGCTATGTGATCTCTATAGGAAACCAATGGAGAAAAATACCTTACTACAGTATGACTCTCACCATCCGCGGAACTTAAGGGACAACCTGCCATTTGGCCAGTACCTACGGATGAGGCGTAACTGTACCAAGAAAACAGACTTCTTTAAAGAATGTGAGAAACTAACGAACCGCCTCCGTGAACGCGGCTATCCTGTAGGTCTCCTCAAGCGGGCCACGAAGAGAGCTTTGGTACTGCCCGAGAGAAGAGTTGTTAATCCCTAAACAAAAGAAGTCCACCTCCACCAGCCTAGTCTGTGTCACGACCTTTCACTCAAGGAGCAACATAATGAAAAAAATACATACTGAAGTACTGGAACTTGGTGGCATCCGAGCTCAACACTGATGAAAGTCCACTCTTTGCATTTAAGAGGGGTAGGAATATAAAGGACAACATAGTAAAAGCTTTCCTTCAACCATCTAAACCACCCACCCTCAGAGACCATCTGGGTCTACCTCCCATGAAAGGACACTTCAAGTGCAGTACCTGCAAAGCATGTCCCCTTTGCATTGATGGACCTTCCTTCATTCACAACAACAGAACATATACATTGCCTTCACTGACAAATTGCAATACCAATAATGCCATATACATCGTTCTATGTCCATGCAACAAACCCTACGTGGGACAGACAACACAGAAGGTGAAGGCACGCATACTCACAATCATGATCCTGAAAGTATGCGGTGGCGCATCTTGGAAAAGATCAATGTAATCCAAGAGGTGGCTCTTTGTCCAATTCTCTGAACAGAAAAGAATGTAAATGGATTCACACCCTTAACTCTGTGAGTCAGGGAATGAATGAACACGAGGAGATTTCAAAACAAATGGGCCTATTATAACCTGGTTATAGGCTTCCTCTTCAATTTGGGCCATTTGAACTGTATATCCACCCTCAAAATGATGTAACTAATGTGTTGGTTATTGTGTATGTATATTTGAACACCATATACTGTTGCAATTGTTAACCTTAAATCTTGTGTCCTAGTATTACACGTTAGTACCGACCACCAATACCCGTTGCAATTGACAGGTTACATTGGCCAATCAGGGCGCAAGATACTGAAACAGCGTTGTCTAGCAACGGACGTGCCATGCGTCCTCGAGGAGGAGCACCTCACGTCTCCTTAATCCACGCAGCCACGTTGATTGGGTGAGCCGGGTGGCGTCATCATCGCTGACACGCGTTGCTTAGCAACGAGCACACTTATCGTCCTAGGTTTCCCGGGCTCATTCTGTTCGAGCTTTACCCTGACTGCTCTGATGGCGCTTTGACACTGCTCGAACCGCCAGCATTACTATTCTAGATCGCAGAACCGAGGGTAAGCAACCGGTCCCACACCTTGCAGACCTTTCCCAGCGTAATCTGACCCTACACTAAATCACTTGAGCATACCCAATATCGCCTAAGCTTAAATATACACTTAGGCACACATTAAATAGAATCTCGATCGTGCACAGTTATATAAGGTCTGAAATTAGTTTCATCCCCCATCCAGGTCGACTGACAAGCTTCCCTTGGGAATTCAGACCCACCCGTGAGTAAATCTGCATGTTTGTTACTTATGACGAAGTAACTACACAGAACCCTCTCTGATACCTCGTTCCCTTCCTTTCCAGGTCCTCAACCCCCTGTCTTGATAAAGACCCGCCGCGACCACCAATTGGGGCGCTATAGGGTCGAAACGTCGACGCTCTTACTTGGCCAATATACCACCAGGAACTTGGACATTAACCATCAGTTTCCTTGGAATCCTAACCTTATAATACTGGCCTTCCAACAAAAGACATTATCCCTTCCCCGTCCCCCAACTGTATATATTTGTATATAAGTGTCACTATATGCTTTGCACTAGTCACTATGTTCACAACAGTCACAAATAACATGTTTTTAAAATACTGAACCGAAAACGGAATGAAGTAATTGCCGTGTTTTGTGTTCCCAGCTTTTACTATATAAAAAACGTTTTTCTCAGAGAGAGGTTTTTGTGTTTGTGTTCTGAGCTTCTCCAGCCTTCCTTTAAAGCAATATCAGCGCTCACCCGACAGAACCACTCACAATATGTGCACAGGCGGAAAGTACAGCACTACATAGAGAGGAGACAGCGGGGCTCCACAAATATCCATTGCACAAAGCTGGAACACATTACTCACTGCCCTACAAACCGGCAACCCAATAGAAGTAGATAACACCCTGACTGTTGATCTGTGATAAACACACTAGTCCTTCACTACGAATGTATGACATTACAACGCATACATTTATAACGCATGCACTTACAATGCAGTTTTTACATCGCAACATCTACTACAACGCATTCCATTACATCGCATGACACTACATCGCATTTAAAAAAAATACCTTTACAACGCATTCCATTAAATTGCATACTAACTTTACACCGCATACCATTACAACGCCTACCATTACATTGCATTTAAGGTAAGTATTGGATAGTACAGGGTTAAAAACTACTATTCTAACTCCAGGGGGTGCAACAGTTGGGTACGTTTTGGATAGTGTAGGGCTGAAAAATTACTATTCTAATTCCAATGGTATGCGTTTTAATGCTATGCGTTGTAATGACTGCATTGTAGTGTTATGCGATGTAGTGTCATGCGTTGTAATGGTATGCGCTGTAATGCCTGCGTTGCAGTGTCATGCATTGTAAAGGATGTTGCCATGTAATGTCTGCATTGTAAGTGTAGTGCGATGTAATGGTTACATTGTAAAGGTTGTTTCTCCTCACTACTCATCCAAAATGGAGTTGATACGCTTCAGAACACACAAAGCAGAACACTATTGAACCTCCTGGTCTGCTGTGGATAGTCACGTACACCCCATCCATCTTCAGGCATAGAGGTCCTCTTTGCCGGTAGGCTATTATGCTTTGTTATGTTCACTGTTTCAACTTCCGACTAGATATATTGTTATGTGGAAATGTACTGATAATGCACCTTTGTACCCAGTCATGCAAAAATCGATTTTGTTTGTATTTTATAGATGGCAGATTTTCTTTTTATGTTATAAGTTTCTGATTGGTTTGTATATTTCAGAAAATGGGTCTAATTGGTACTCATCAGTGACTATTACTTGCGTTCTATCATAATATAATTTCTTTTTTCTATCATGCAGTAAATTGATGATCAGGCCCGAATGCCAAATTCCGTATGCATATGGTATATAAACATAAGATCCTGTCATAAAAGTTCAGGTTGGATGTGTTATGAGTAAGATGCAGATAGTAATGATTCCAATTTATAAATCATGATATAGCAAAACTGTGGGCAATGGCACGCAGGGACCCTAGAACACATGCTTATATAAGATACAAGTATCTGTAATGGAGAATAGCACGCTAGTGTCAATCTGTTGGAATCCAGTAATCCAGGAGACAGGAACTTGGGTTAAAGGTAGTTTATTTGAACACAACTACACAGCTCATCATCTGCCAGCATCTTCTAGCTTAACAGTCTCTCAGCCTCAAAACATAACATTCCATCATGCACAGGATGCACATGACATCACAAACTAGATGCTGAGTATGACAAGCATCTTAAAGGGACACAGTACAATTTAACAAGATGTAAAATATAACATACCTCCCTTTCTTCCAAAAAGAAGGAAAATTACAAATCAAAAAAAAGAAACTTAACAACAATAAGCTAAAAGATACTACTCGCGAAACCTACAAGGCAAATTGATAGATCTAGAACTTTTCCTACTGGGAAAGTTCGTACTGTTGGTAAGTATGTCACCTTGCTGAGGAGCAACAGTAATCTCTTTAGCTTTCACAACTTTCGAAACATTCCACCAACACCCTCCCTCAACTTGAACAGCATTACCACCAATTCTCACTATTTTGATAGGTTCACTGTATTTACTTCTTCCTTTCTTTGTGTGTGTAGAGTTCTTTATTCTTATAAAATCCCCCACACACAACGTGACCATTTTTGTTTTTCTTTTTTGATCAAACCAACTTTTCTCCTTGTCTTGAGCCACTAAAGAATTTGACTTGACCGTTTCTAAGACAGACTCAAGATTTACAACAGGTGAAGACCATTTCGACATCCAGCTAGGTCTAAAACTAGTATTAGCCTTCCTCCCCCTTAAAACTTCAAAAGGAGAAACCTTTGTGGAAGAGTGAGGTGTTGTTCTGTAAGACCAAATCATGCTTTCTAAAGCAACAAGGACATCATGCCTCGCCTCAACAGCCCACTTGACACACTCACCCACAACACGATTCATTCTCTCAACAAGACCATTCGTTTGTGGATAATAAAGCGAACTCTTAAAATGCTTAATACCACATGACTTGAGAAACGATTGAAACTCCAAACTAACAAACTGAGTCCCATTGTCGGAGACAATCGATTCAGGAAAACCTTCCCTCATAAACAGTTCCTTGAGGAACTTGATTACGGTGGAAGCACTAACCTCCTTAACAACCTTAATTTCGGGCCACTTCGATGTATAGTCCATTAAAACTATAATGAATCTCAAACCTAATGGCAAAACATCAAAGGGACCCATGATATCAATCCCTACTTTAACCCAAGGACTGCTGGGACATTCGATGGGAGACAAAGGTGGAACAGTACTTTTGAATGATTTCTCAGACACAGAGCATACTGGACAATTCTCAACAAAAGTGCGAATCTCATTGTCCATACTCGGCCACCAAAAATCTTGTCGTACTCGACGTATTGTTAGAGAAATTCCCAAATGTCCTTCATGGGACTCCCTCATAATAGTTGGTCTGAGATCATGAGGTGGTATTAGTTTGTCACACCTCACTAAAAGACCATCTTCAATAGAAATTTCAGATTCAATCTTCCAATATGGTTGTAGAATGGGAGGCAAAGACTTTTCTTTTGGCCACCCATTTCTGACATAATCGAACACTTCCTGCAACACTTTGTCCTTTGACAACGTCTCTTTCCAATTCTCTTCAGACCCCACAGCTAAAACAGGTACATCTATTGAAGCCACAAAACAATCCTCCTTGTCTTCATCATTCAAATCATGAAAATTTGTACCTTCTTTCACACCATCACTCTGAGGAAAACGAGATAAAAAATCTGCACGTGTGTTTCTCCCACCAGAAATGTGCGTGATATCAAACTGATATTGGAGTAAATTGGTCACCATTCTTGTGATTCTGGGTGTACAACATTTGCTAGGACCAGCAGACAAAATGGAAACTAATGGCTTGTGGTCGGTTATCAAATTAAAACGTCTACCCCAAACATACGGGCGATACTTGTCGATAGCCCACACACACGCCAGCAACTCTTTCTCTATAACGGAATATTGAACCTCAGCACTCCTAAGTACTCTGGAAGCAAAAGCAACCGTAAACTCTCTCTCACCAGAACGCTGAGTGAGAATGGCCCCCAACCCTACCTTGCTCGCATCCACAGTAATATAGCAAGGCAAATCTGGATGAAATGGGGTAAGGGCATCACCCTTCTTGAGAATGTCTTTAACTTTAGAAAATGCACTGTCACAATCACTAGTCCATGAGAACTTCGTGGACAACTTGAGTAGATTACTGATGGGCCTAACAATTGACGCATACCCTGGTATAAATCTCGAATAATACTCCAAAAGCCCCAACAAAGATTTAACTCCTGACCTGTCCTTTGGTATTGGTGCCTTCATGATGGCATCAATCAACCCTTCCCTAGGCTTGATCCCCTCGGAAGACAATAAATGCCCAAGGTACTCAACTTCACTGCAACCGAACTTGCACTTTTCAGTTTTCAAGACAACACCACTTTCCTTAAAAATACCCAAAACCTTCCTGACAATGTTATCATGTGTCACATCATCTTTAGCATGGATCAAAACATCATCTTGAAAAACAAGAACCCCTTCAACATCTCTCAATAAGTTCTGCATTACCCGTTGAAAGACAGAGGCTGCGGAGGCCAACCCAAATGGCATTCTCTTGTAACGGAACGTACCAAGTGGTGAAACAAAGGCAGTCAGAGATCGTGAGTCAGGGTGGAGTTCAATCTGGTGATATGCGCTGGCTAAGTCCAACTTTGAAAACAACTTGGCATCTTTGATATTGGTAAAAAGATCAGTAATCTTGGGCAGAGGATGGGAATCAACCCAGATCTCTTTGTTTAAGGACCTGAGATCCACACAAACTCTGATTTTTCCATCCCTCTTACGTGCGACCACAAGAGGGGATAACCATAGTGAAGATTCTGTGGGCTCAATAATTTCCTTTTCACAAAGCATGGTTATTTCCTTATCAAGGTCCTCCCTAATGCTAAAAGGGACACTCCTGAGTTTGTGTTTAATGGGAGTTGCACCATCCTTTACAATTATTTTGTGTTTGAAACCTGTGATCTTGCCAAGTTGGTTTCCAAACACTGAAGGAAATTCATTAACCCACCTAGTGTTTTCTTCTCCACAAGAGACAAGTAAAACTTGTTCTCTCATTCCTGGTCTCAGTTACATACCAAAAAGCCCTTGATGAAACCATCCTAGGATATTGAGTCCATCAACAGCCACATACACTTTGCCTCTGATTCTCCTACCCTTGAATTCTAGATAATCTTCGAAAAATCCTGAGAGAGCTATTTTGCGTTTTTGAAATGAAATGGGTTTTCTATCAGGAGGAAATAGAGTCCTTTCACCCCATGTTTCGCGGAACAACTCATTAGTAATTATGGTTATTCTTGCACCTGAATCTACTAAAAGATTAAGCTTCTTATCACCCACAAGAATTTCAACAATAGGGTCTACACAATTTGAAGGATCACCAGTGAGTGGGATTGATGTATCACTAGACTCTACATTGTCAGTAACAATAGAGATAGTTTCTGTATCTGAATCTTCATCTGATTCTAAAACACATGCTATAGTTTTTCTTTGAAACTTTTTCTTTAGGCAAACAGTAGCATAATGTCCCACTTTCTTGCAATAATTGCACGTAGAATTCAAAGCAGGACACTTTGAGCCTTTGTTGTGAATGGAAGCTCCACAACGCAAACACATGTTACTTGGTACAGACCCACCATCCTTGAATTTTGTAGACGAATTATCTTTGACTTTAGGAGTAAAACTGTTGATAGGTTTAAAAGATCTATTTTTGCTCTTTTTCGACCCCCCAACAAAATTAACACAGTCTACAGGCTTGTCTTCTAATTCTCTTAGAGAAACATGAGACGTCTCAATACTTTTCGCAATCTTGATAGTCTCATCAAGCGTGGGATTGTCCATAGTGAGTAACTTTTGTCTAGTTTGTTTGTCTTTAAAATGACCAACAAATTGATCACGAATCAACTGCTCAGTAACGTTTTCAAACAAACAGACAGAAGCTAGTTTCCTAAGGGTAGAAAAGTATGTGTCAACATCTTCACAATCAGTCTGTTTCCTCATAAAGAATTTATGCCTAAGTACAATTAAATTGGGTTTTTATCGAACCTCAATTTAAGTTTCGTGACAGTAGTTTGATATTCATCAATAACAAGCTCATTATCTACAGGAAGTTCAGGTAAGTGCTTGAATATAGTTCTCCCTTCAAATCCAAGAGAATGCAATAAAAGACATTTCTTGCGCTCAGGACGAAACCTTGAAGCTCCAATGGCACCTAAATAGGTTTCGAAAGCATCAAACCAAATGTCCCACTTCACAGGAGGTTCACCAGGACAATCAAGAAAAGCAGGAGGAGCATTAATGGATTGTAAAGAGGACATATTGAAAACCAAGATATAGTAGAACTAAATAAGACAAATTTAGCCTACGAGTTGGATATATGAAATTTGAATAAACAAAAAAAACTTTTCAGAATGAAAAAAAATGTCTTCTTCAAATTTCAATTAGGATAGTTTCACTGTAGAGAAAAGAAAATAAAATAACCATGGGATGTCTTCCTCAAATAATACTGTGTCTTGTTCCACAATGAATAAATGTTATGATGTCACACTACTGAAAATAAAGCGTGGGAAAAGAACCTTGAAAAGCTTCTGGAATTGTTTGTGAAGAAACAATTGATTGTCAAAAGAAGAAGAAGTTTCTTGAGAATGTTGAAAACAAAGGACAATTCAGGCAAGGATACGTTGCTAGGCAATAGTGACTCATTGAGCTGTAAGCAGGTTGCCTGGTGATTGGACGAAGAATGTAGCTTTGGAACCTGGAGTCTTCAGCTAATCGCTTAGCAACTGTAGAAGCAGAACCTTTTTTTTTTTTTTTCGTGTATGGCGACTTCCGAGCCGTCAGCTAGTCGCCTAGCAACTGTAAAGGCAGAACCCTGCTCTTCCGCGTATGACGACAGTGAGAGCGAGCCACCGCTCGAGAGAGTTGACGCGCACAGTAGAAGCAGCCACAGTTCGAGGGAGTAGACGCGCGCTGGTGGAGACGTTGACCGAGAGGTCAAAAATAAACAAGTACTGCTTTGTTTGTAAAAAAAAACAATTTACGCTGTTGGTATGGGTTTGAGCATAAGCGAAGGTACTGCTGTAAATGCATTAAGCGCGCCGCTAACATACATGCGTTAAGGCATTCAGGAGTCAAGGCAAAGTAGAAATGCAAGCAGCAGCAGAGGTTTTGGCGGTGCTTCGACGCAGGGTTAAATGTGCAGAGTCAAATATGAAGCAGTGAGAGAATGTTCGCTTAGCTTAGTAGTAATTTTAGAGAAAGATTTTGATGCCTTCGTTCTCAAATGGAGGTTGCAGATGCTTGGAAATGTGATGAAATTTCAGGGCAGAAAGCGCAGCTAAAGTTAATTGAGGAAAAGTAAAAGTCACTTATCTGGAGTTGATATTGAGAGGCATATTGAAGGTAGATTGATGATAGAAGGTTCCAGACATCTTGAAAGTAAATTGATTATTGAAGGTTCCTTGAGATTGAAGTTGAAGTTGAGAGTGTTGGCAGATGGTTTGAAGATAAAAATTATTTCTTGAGGATAGATGCGTAGGTTCAGCTGTGTAGGACCGCGTCGCCAAAAATATGTTGGAATCCAGTAATCCAGGAGACAGGAACTTGGGTTAAAGGTAGTTTATTTGAACACAACTACACAGCTCATCATCTGCCAGCATCTTCTAGCTTAACAGTCTCTCAGCCTCAAAACATAACATTCCATCATGCACAGGATGCACATGACATCACAAACTAGATGCTGAGTATGACAAGCATCTTAAAGGGACACAGTACAATTTAACAAGATGTAAAATATAACACAATCATATGCTGTTGCAATGGGTAATGCTATTCTATATATGTGCTCTGTATTTCTGTTATAAACATCTGAATATTTGAGATATTCAGATGTTTGTAACAGAAATACACAGTTTTGCTATATCTTGACGTGATGATAGTCATGTTAAAATCAGAAAATGCCAATAAAGTTATTTAAACAAAAAAACGAGGTTGGACCATAAGTGTAGGTACTCTGTTTACTAATATTTTAGACTATGCCAACAGTCCCCTTAAGTATTAACTAAGAATACCCTAATAGGTCATTCATGACAAATATTGGAAGCTGATAAGTGGTATTCATAACTATTTTACACAGCACTGCGCTCTTTACTTATACTTTAGTACTTTTACACATTTTTGCACTACCCGCTTCCATATTTTTTAATAGACTGATGCACTCCATATTATAACAATCTGGTTTATTCTACCTTGTATAGATTGACTTTCATAACTATGGATGTTGTGATTATTAATATGAAATCCTTGAAGTTGAATCTAGTATTAGTTAAACAACATAGAGGAGTTTTTTGATTATTTTAGACAACACACATGTGTTTCAATATTTATTGATAACGTTTGTCCAAAACATTCTAGCCTACTTTTATGATATGCGTACAATGGTGCATTTATGCAGGAATAATAAAGATTTCTCGCCATTTGAGCTGAATGTAAGTTTTAAATATCAGTGCTGGCACATCAATTGTTCAGGTCAATATTAGGAATGAAGGGTTAATCTTGGTTTCTAAATAATGTTTGTATTGATAATAATCAGTCAAAATATAAAAGTATGCTTTCAATATACATCACACATTGATAGAACGGTTACTTTATATTTTTATACGTGAATTCTCACTTGTATACAGTCTTCTATGGATCTGTTTTCCTGTCCTGACTTACTGTGTCGATCACATGAGTATTTTTTCCATGTTTATTCTGGTTGTGCTCTTTTAAAGAGGACACTTTGTAGCGTGCGTTTGTATGTGAACAAGGCCACAGTGTGTGGTCGCAACGCGCCATACAGGCAAATTTCAATAAAAAGCACTGCAGCACGTTATGTTGGAGTCTGTGCCCGTTCTTTGCCAGGAGTGGCAAAAGGGATTTTTCATGATATATATATATGTATATATATATATATATATATTCCTCAGACAAGAACGGACCCAGCCGATCTCCAGTTCGCAGCCCAGCAGTCCAGATACACCAAAGCACAAACGGAATCCAAAACTTAATTTCTTCAAGTAGAGATAATTTTTATTTTTTACAACCCCATTTTATGCAAACAAGGAGGACGGTCAATGCGTTTTGTCGATTTCCTTCACCTGGACCAAAGAGTCCCACAGTCTAAACTGTCCATTTAAAGTGACAAGTGCATAAGTTCCTTCCTCATTTCATTTAAAAATTGACTAAACTATTAACCCTACTAGTCTATTATTTTTTTAGTGGCCATTTAGGACATACATTTTTGTAATGACTCTTTGAGCCAGAGAAACATAATGGTAAAATACCCTAAGACAAGAAAGGTAATAAAATTAATTTTAACATTCTCACCACCTGGTTAAAATCGTGTTATAAAATGTCATAAAAACGGAAATATAGGGGTTTATATATATCAGAATGTGCGGTGTGTAACCTTCAATTGTCATAAAGACGGAGTAAATGGAGATCCTAGCGGAAGAGAGAAGAGGCAAAATCAGGAAGTTCGAGACAGAGAAGGGGGACCCAGGACAGGGAGAGTGGGAAAATGGGAAAAGGAAGGGGGGGTGGGAGGGGGTGGGAGAAAGGAAGGGAGAGGGGAGGGGAGGGAGGGCGAGTGAGGGACAAAAAAGAAGGACCATGAGGGGAGAGAATGAGGGAGGAGAGAGCAAGAGGGATTAGCAAATATCTATGGGATGGATCAAGGAGAATTTGAATAATAAAGTGTGCAAAATATCATGTGCAAATATTTTTCATGTGCAAAGACGCATTAGGTTTCTAGATCTTATCATACACCCTTTTTTTATATATATATAAAAACTTTTTCTTTAAAAAGAGAATTTGCCATCTCACTGTGTTCAATCATGCTAAAGTAGACTTTCAAGAAACAAACACAGATAAGGAGAGGAAAAAATAAGAGTTATCTATCCATTTTTCCTTAATCCATCCCTAAGTGTCACATTTGATTTTTAAAGAAAAAATAGACTTCCCTCGATCCTTCTATACAAATCACCCCTGCTCAATATTTTAATTATGTCTGCACATCTTACGCCCCTTGTTTCCTTCTTCCCAATTGTTTCCTCATTTTTAAGTTGTTGTTAAATTTATCATAGAGGTATTATCACATTGCACTTAAGGTTATTCTGTCCCCTTAAATTGAGTATGTTCTTCATGTCTTATCCAAGCGGTTGCACTTCTACAGATGCACATATAGTTCAGCATCCTGATTATGTCCAAAAGGACTCTCTGTACCCAATGCCAGGATGAACCTCGATTCTGCTCTTCTTAAATCTAAGGTTCTATCTCCACCTCTTTCATTTGGTTTTACCAATTTTGCACCGAAGAATTTTAGTTCTTGGTTGTTGCTTGAATGTTTCCCCAGAAAGTGTTTAGCCATTGGGAAAGAGAGATCCTGATTCTTAATTGCCCTTAGATGTTGTAATATACGCAATTTTAGTTTGTTTATTGTGCTCCCAACGTATAGTTTTTGGCATGGGCATTGTAGAACGTACACCACAAATTTGGATTCACATGTTATGTGGTCAGTGATGTTTTCCTTTTTTCCGTTTTGTAGTTGATATGAGAGAGTGTTACAGCCGTGCTTGCAGGCTTTGCATTTCGAGCACTCCCAGAAGCCAGGTGTTGTTAGCCACGATTTTTTACCTTTCTCATTCTTTGAATTGTGGGTGGTTAGATGACTTTGTGTAAGGATATCACCCAACGAAGCTGTCTTCCTGTATGTTATTTGGGGGATGGGTGGGAGTGTTTTTTTCAATGAGTCATCCTGCATAAAGATGTTCCAATTTTTCTTTATGATTTTCTTAAGACTTCTGTTTTCTGAGTTGAAGTCCATAATGATGCGGGTTGTTTCCTCATTATCCGCCCTTTCCGATGTTTCCAATAATGTGGATCGTGGTCTTTCTTTGATTTTCATTTTTGCCTCTTCAACAACCTCCATAGGATATCCTCTAGCCAAGAATCTTAAACCTGTGTCTTCAATGTTCTGTTCGATGTCATTATCTTCCGAGCAATTTCTTTTTACGCGGAGCATCTCCCCATACGGGATGCTCCACTATAGATGTTCCGGGTGTCCACTGCTGGCATGAAGAACACTGTTAGTGGCAGTGGGTTTCCTATGTATTTTGGTACAAAGCCGTTGATTCTTGACAAAGACCTCCACATCTAGATATATCACTCTGGTTTTGCTGCTTAAGGATGTGAATGTTAGATTTTGATCGTTATGGTTCAGATTGTTTATAAATTCTGTCAAACAGTCTTGATCTCCTTCCCATATGACGAATAAATCATCAATATACCTTATCCAGGTTTTTATGTTCGATTTGTACCTACTCTGTAGTATGTTTTCCTCCCATACCGCCATAAAGAGATTGGCGTATGTCGGGGCAACAGATGTCCCCATACTTTTACACATTTTTGCACTACCCGCTTCCATATTTTTTAAAAGACTGATGCACTCCATATTATAACAATCTGGTTTATTCTACCTTGTATAGATTGACTTTTATAACTATGGATGTTGTGATTATTAATATGAAATCCTTGAAGTTGAATCTAGTATTAATTAAACAACATAGAGGAGTTTTTTGATTATTTTAGACAACACACATGTGTTTCAATATTTATTGATAACGTTTGTCCAAAAAATTCTAGCCTACTTTTATGATATGCGTACAATGGTGCATTTATGCAGGAATAATAAAGATTTCTCGCCATTTGAGCTGAATGTAAGTTTTAAATATCATTGCTGTCACATCAATTGTTCAGGTCAATATTAGAATTGAAGGGTTAATCTTGGTTTCTAAATAATGTTTGTATTGATAATATTCAGTCAAAATATAAAAGTATGCCTTCAATATACATCACACATTGATAGAATGGTTACTTTATATTTTTATACGTGAATTCTCACTTGTATACAGTCTTCTATGGATCTGTTTTCCTGTGCTGACTTACTGTGTCGATCACATGAGTATTTTTTCCATGTTTATTCTGGTTGTGCTCTTTTAAAGAGGACACTTTGTAGCGTGCGTTTGTATGTGAACAAGGCCACAGTGTGTGGTCGCAACGCGCCATACAGGCAAGTTTCAATAAAAAGCACTGCAGCACGTTATGTTGGAGTCTGTGCCCGTTCTTTGCCAGGAGTGGCAAAAGGGATTTTTCATGATATATATAAGTATATAAATATATATAAAAATATATATAGATATATATATATATGCACATATATATATATATATTCGCTGAAAAAACCATTGGTTTCACACCAGTTATAGTTACCAGGAATTTTACTTGCATAAAACCATTGAAATTCCCACGTTATAGTTAGTTGGACTCCCTATAACTTGCGTGTGCAATGCACTGCTGATGACGTCACATATTACATCACTCATGACATGGTCAGTGACATCACTCATTACATCACTAGTATTAGCCTTCCTCCCCCTTAAAACTTCAAAAGGAGAAACCTTTGTGGAAGAGTGAGGTGTTGTTCTGTAAGACCAAATCATGCTTTCTAAAGCAACAAGGACATCATGCCTCGCCTCAACAGCCCACTTGACACACTCACCCACAACACGATTCATTCTCTCAACAAGACCATTCGTTTGTGGATAATAAAGCGAACTCTTAAAATGCTTAATACCACATGACTTGAGAAACGATTGAAACTCCAAACTAACAAACTGAGTCCCATTGTCGGAGACAATCGATTCAGGAAAACCTTCCCTCATAAACAGTTCCTTGAGGAACTTAATTACGGTGGAAGCACTAACCTCCTTAACAACCTTAATTTCGGGCCACTTCGATGTATAGTCCATTAAAACTATAATGAATCTCAAACCTAATGGCAAAACATCAAAGGGACCCATGATATCAATCCCTACTTTAACCCAAGGACTGCTGGGACATTCGATGGGAGACAAAGGTGGAACAGTACTTTTGAATGATTTCTCAGACACAGAGCATACTGGACAATTCTCAACAAAAGTGCGAATCTCATTGTCCATACTCGGCCACCAAAAATCTTGTCGTACTCGACGTATTGTTAGAGAAATTCCCAAATGTCCTTCATGGGACTCCCTCATAATAGTTGGTCTGAGATCATGAGGTGGTATTAGTTTGTCACACCTCACTAAAAGACCATCTTCAATAGAAATTTCAGATTCAATCTTCCAATATGGTTGTAGAATGGGAGGCAAAGACTTTTCTTTTGGCCACCCATTTCTGACATAATCGAACACTTCCTGCAACACTTTGTCCTTTGACAACGTCTCTTTCCAATTCTCTTCAGACCCCACAGCTAAAACAGGTACATCTATTGAAGCCACAAAACAATCCTCCTTGTCTTCATCATTCAAATCATGAAAATTTGTACCTTCTTTCACACCATCACTCTGAGGAAAACGAGATAAAAAATCTGCACGTGTGTTTCTCCCACCAGAAATGTGCGTGATATCAAACTGATATTGGAGTAAATTGGTCACCATTCTTGTGATTCTGGGTGTACAACATTTGCTAGGACCAGCAGACAAAATGGAAACTAATGGCTTGTGGTCGGTTATCAAATTAAAACGTCTACCCCAAACATACGGGCGATACTTGTCGATAGCCCACACACACGCCAGCAACTCTTTCTCTATAACGGAATATTGAACCTCAGCACTCCTAAGTACTCTGGAAGCAAAAGCAACCGTAAACTCTCTCTCACCAGAACGCTGAGTGAGAATGGCCCCCAACCCTACCTTGCTCGCATCCACAGTAATATAGCAAGGCAAATCTGGATGAAATGGGGTAAGGGCATCACCCTTCTTGAGAATGTCTTTAACTTTAGAAAATGCACTGTCACAATCACTAGTCCATGAGAACTTCGTGGACAACTTGAGTAGATTACTGATGGGCCTAACAATTGACGCATACCCTGGTATAAATCTCGAATAATACTCCAAAAGCCCCAACAAAGATTTAACTCCTGACCTGTCCTTTGGTATTGGTGCCTTCATGATGGCATCAATCAACCCTTCCCTAGGCTTGATCCCCTCGGAAGACAATAAATGCCCAAGGTACTCAACTTCACTGCAACCGAACTTGCACTTTTCAGTTTTCAAGACAACACCACTTTCCTTAAAAATACCCAAAACCTTCCTGACAATGTTATCATGTGTCACATCATCTTTAGCATGGATCAAAACATCATCTTGAAAAACAAGAACCCCTTCAACATCTCTCAATAAGTTCTGCATTACCCGTTGAAAGACAGAGGCTGCGGAGGCCAACCCAAATGGCATTCTCTTGTAACGGAACGTACCAAGTGGTGAAACAAAGGCAGTCAGAGATCGTGAGTCAGGGTGGAGTTCAATCTGGTGATATGCGCTGGCTAAGTCCAACTTTGAAAACAACTTGGCATCTTTGATATTGGTAAAAAGATCAGTAATCTTGGGCAGAGGATGGGAATCAACCCAGATCTCTTTGTTTAAGGACCTGAGATCCACACAAACTCTGATTTTTCCATCCCTCTTACGTGCGACCACAAGAGGGGATAACCATAGTGAAGATTCTGTGGGCTCAATAATTTCCTTTTCACAAAGCATGGTTATTTCCTTATCAAGGTCCTCCCTAATGCTAAAAGGGACACTCCTGAGTTTGTGTTTAATGGGAGTTGCACCATCCTTTACAATTATTTTGTGTTTGAAACCTGTGATCTTGCCAAGTTGGTTTCCAAACACTGAAGGAAATTCATTAACCCACCTAGTGTTTTCTTCTCCACAAGAGACAAGTAAAACTTGTTCTCTCATTCCTGGTCTCAGTTACATACCAAAAAGCCCTTGATGAAACCATCCTAGGATATTGAGTCCATCAACAGCCACATACACTTTGCCTCTGATTCTCCTACCCTTGAATTCTAGATAATCTTCGAAAAATCCTGAGAGAGCTATTTTGCGTTTTTGAAATGAAATGGGTTTTCTATCAGGAGGAAATAGAGTCCTTTCACCCCATGTTTCGCGGAACAACTCATTAGTAATTATGGTTATTCTTGCACCTGAATCTACTAAAAGATTAAGCTTCTTATCACCCACAAGAATTTCAACAATAGGGTCTACACAATTTGAAGGATCACCAGTGAGTGGGATTGATGTATCACTAGACTCTACATTGTCAGTAACAATAGAGATAGTTTCTGTATCTGAATCTTCATCTGATTCTAAAACACATGCTATAGTTTTTCTTTGAAACTTTTTCTTTAGGCAAACAGTAGCATAATGTCCCACTTTCTTGCAATAATTGCACGTAGAATTCAAAGCAGGACACTTTGAGCCTTTGTTGTGAATGGAAGCTCCACAACGCAAACACATGTTACTTGGTACAGACCCACCATCCTTGAATTTTGTAGACGAATTATCTTTGACTTTAGGAGTAAAACTGTTGATAGGTTTAAAAGATCTATTTTTGCTCTTTTTCGACCCCCCAACAAAATTAACACAGTCTACAGGCTTGTCTTCTAATTCTCTTAGAGAAACATGAGACGTCTCAATACTTTTCGCAATCTTGATAGTCTCATCAAGCGTGGGATTGTCCATAGTGAGTAACTTTTGTCTAGTTTGTTTGTCTTTAAAATGACCAACAAATTGATCACGAATCAACTGCTCAGTAACGTTTTCAAACAAACAGACAGAAGCTAGTTTCCTAAGGGTAGAAAAGTATGTGTCAACATCTTCACAATCAGTCTGTTTCCTCATAAAGAATTTATGCCTAAGTACAATTAAATTGGGTTTTTATCGAACCTCAATTTAAGTTTCGTGACAGTAGTTTGATATTCATCAATAACAAGCTCATTATCTACAGGAAGTTCAGGTAAGTGCTTGAATATAGTTCTCCCTTCAAATCCAAGAGAATGCAATAAAAGACATTTCTTGCGCTCAGGACGAAACCTTGAAGCTCCAATGGCACCTAAATAGGTTTCGAAAGCATCAAACCAAATGTCCCACTTCACAGGAGGTTCACCAGGACAATCAAGAAAAGCAGGAGGAGCATTAATGGATTGTAAAGAGGACATATTGAAAACCAAGATATAGTAGAACTAAATAAGACAAATTTAGCCTACGAGTTGGATATATGAAATTTGAATAAACAAAAAAAACTTTTCAGAATGAAAAAAAATGTCTTCTTCAAATTTCAATTAGGATAGTTTCACTGTAGAGAAAAGAAAATAAAATAACCATGGGATGTCTTCCTCAAATAATACTGTGTCTTGTTCCACAATGAATAAATGTTATGATGTCACACTACTGAAAATAAAGCGTGGGAAAAGAACCTTGAAAAGCTTCTGGAATTGTTTGTGAAGAAACAATTGATTGTCAAAAGAAGAAGAAGTTTCTTGAGAATGTTGAAAACAAAGGACAATTCAGGCAAGGATACGTTGCTAGGCAATAGTGACTCATTGAGCTGTAAGCAGGTTGCCTGGTGATTGGACGAAGAATGTAGCTTTGGAACCTGGAGTCTTCAGCTAATCGCTTAGCAACTGTAGAAGCAGAACCTTTTTTTTTTTTTTTTCGTGTATGGCGACTTCCGAGCCGTCAGCTAGTTGCCTAGCAACTGTAAAGGCAGAACCCTGCTCTTCCGCGTATGACGACAGTGAGAGCGAGCCACCGCTCGAGAGAGTTGACGCGCACAGTAGAAGCAGCCACAGTTCGAGGGAGTAGACGCGCGCTGGTGGAGACGTTGACCGAGAGGTCAAAAATAAACAAGTACTGCTTTGTTTGTAAAAAAAAACAATTTACGCTGTTGGTATGGGTTTGAGCATAAGCGAAGGTACTGCTGTAAATGCATTAAGCGCGCCGCTAACATACATGCGTTAAGGCATTCAGGAGTCAAGGCAAAGTAGAAATGCAAGCAGCAGCAGAGGTTTTGGCGGTGCTTCGACGCAGGGTTAAATGTGCAGAGTCAAATATGAAGCAGTGAGAGAATATTCGCTTAGCTTAGTAGTAATTTTAGAGAAAGATTTTGATGCCTTCGTTCTCAAATGGAGGTTGCAGATGCTTGGAAATGTGATGAAATTTCAGGGCAGAAAGCGCAGCTAAAGTTAATTGAGGAAAAGTAAAAGTCACTTATCTGGAGTTGATATTGAGAGGCATATTGAAGGTAGATTGATGATAGAAGGTTCCAGACATCTTGAAAGTAAATTGATTATTGAAGGTTCCTTGAGATTGAAGTTGAAGTTGAGAGTGTTGGCAGATGGTTTGAAGATAAAAATTATTTCTTGAGGATAGATGCGTAGGTTCAGCTGTGTAGGACCGCGTCGCCAAAAATATGTTGGAATCCAGTAATCCAGGAGACAGGAACTTGGGTTAAAGGTAGTTTATTTGAACACAACTACACAGCTCATCATCTGCCAGCATCTTCTAGCTTAACAGTCTCTCAGCCTCAAAACATAACATTCCATCATGCACAGGATGCACATGACATCACAAACTAGATGCTGAGTATGACAAGCATCTTAAAGGGACACAGTACAATTTAACAAGATGTAAAATATAACACAATCATATGCTGTTGCAATGGGTAATGCTATTCTATATATGTGCTCTGTATTTCTGTTATAAACATCTGAATATTTGAGATATTCAGATGTTTGTAACAGAAATACACAGTTTTGCTATATCTTGACGTGATGATAGTCATGTTAAAATCAGAAAATGCCAATAAAGTTATTTAAACAAAAAAACGAGGTTGGACCATAAGTGTAGGTACTCTGTTTACTAATATTTTAGACTATGCCAACAGTCCCCTTAAGTATTAACTAAGAATACCCTAATAGGTCATTCATGACAAATATTGGAAGCTGATAAGTGGTATTCATAACTATTTTACACAGCACTGCGCTCTTTACTTATACTTTAGTACTTTTACACATTTTTGCACTACCCGCTTCCATATTTTTTAATAGACTGATGCACTCCATATTATAACAATCTGGTTTATTCTACCTTGTATAGATTGACTTTCATAACTATGGATGTTGTGATTATTAATATGAAATCCTTGAAGTTGAATCTAGTATTAGTTAAACAACATAGAGGAGTTTTTTGATTATTTTAGACAACACACATGTGTTTCAATATTTATTGATAACGTTTGTCCAAAACATTCTAGCCTACTTTTATGATATGCGTACAATGGTGCATTTATGCAGGAATAATAAAGATTTCTCGCCATTTGAGCTGAATGTAAGTTTTAAATATCAGTGCTGGCACATCAATTGTTCAGGTCAATATTAGGAATGAAGGGTTAATCTTGGTTTCTAAATAATGTTTGTATTGATAATAATCAGTCAAAATATAAAAGTATGCTTTCAATATACATCACACATTGATAGAACGGTTACTTTATATTTTTATACGTGAATTCTCACTTGTATACAGTCTTCTATGGATCTGTTTTCCTGTCCTGACTTACTGTGTCGATCACATGAGTATTTTTTCCATGTTTATTCTGGTTGTGCTCTTTTAAAGAGGACACTTTGTAGCGTGCGTTTGTATGTGAACAAGGCCACAGTGTGTGGTCGCAACGCGCCATACAGGCAAATTTCAATAAAAAGCACTGCAGCACGTTATGTTGGAGTCTGTGCCCGTTCTTTGCCAGGAGTGGCAAAAGGGATTTTTCATGATATATATATATGTATATATATATATATATATATATATTCCTCAGACAAGAACGGACCCAGCCGATCTCCAGTTCGCAGCCCAGCAGTCCAGATACACCAAAGCACAAACGGAATCCAAAACTTAATTTCTTCAAGTAGAGATAATTTTTATTTTTTACAACCCCATTTTGTGCAAACAAGGAGGACGGTCAATGCGTTTTGTCGATTTCCTTCACCTGGACCAAAGAGTCCCACAGTCTAAACTGTCCATTTAAAGTGACAAGTGCATAAGTTCCTTCCTCATTTCATTTAAAAATTGACTAAACTATTAACCCTACTAGTCTATTATTTTTTTAGTGGCCATTTAGGACATACATTTTTGTAATGACTCTTTGAGGCAGAGAAACATAATGGTAAAATACCCTAAGACAAGAAAGGTAATAAAATTAATTTTAACATTCTCACCACCTGGTTAAAATCGTGTTATAAAATGTCATAAAAACGGAAATATAGGGGTTTATATATATCAGAATGTGCGGTGTGTAACCTTCAATTGTCATAAAGACGGAGTAAATGGAGATCCTAGCGGAAGAGAGAAGAGGCAAAATCAGGAAGTTCGAGACAGAGAAGGGGGACCCAGGACAGGGAGAGTGGGAAAATGGGAAAAGGAAGGGGGGGTGGGAGGGGGTGGGAGAAAGGAAGGGAGAGGGGAGGGGAGGGAGGGCGAGTGAGGGACAAAAAAGAAGGACCATGAGGGGAGAGAATGAGGGAGGAGAGAGCAAGAGGGATTAGCAAATATCTATGGGATGGATCAAGGAGAATTTGAATAATAAAGTGTGCAAAATATCATGTGCAAATATTTTTCATGTGCAAAGACGCATTAGGTTTCTAGATCTTATCATACACCCTTTTTTTATATATATATAAAAACTTTTTCTTTAAAAAGAGAATTTGCCATCTCACTGTGTTCAATCATGCTAAAGTAGACTTTCAAGAAACAAACACAGATAAGGAGAGGAAAAAATAAGAGTTATCTATCCATTTTTCCTTAATCCATCCCTAAGTGTCACATTTGATTTTTAAAGAAAAAATAGACTTCCCTCGATCCTTCTATACAAATCACCCCTGCTCAATATTTTAATTATGTCTGCACATCTTACGCCCCTTGTTTCCTTCTTCCCAATTGTTTCCTCATTTTTAAGTTGTTGTTAAATTTATCATAGAGGTATTATCACATTGCACTTAAGGTTATTCTGTCCCCTTAAATTGAGTATGTTCTTCATGTCTTATCCAAGCGGTTGCACTTCTACAGATGCACATATAGTTCAGCATCCTGATTATGTCCAAAAGGACTCTCTGTACCCAATGCCAGGATGAACCTCGATTCTGCTCTTCTTAAATCTAAGGTTCTATCTCCACCTCTTTCATTTGGTTTTACCAATTTTGCACCGAAGAATTTTAGTTCTTGGTTGTTGCTTGAATGTTTCCCCAGAAAGTGTTTAGCCATTGGGAAAGAGAGATCCTGATTCTTAATTGCCCTTAGATGTTGTAATATACGCAATTTTAGTTTGTTTATTGTGCTCCCAACGTATAGTTTTTGGCATGGGCATTGTAGAACGTACACCACAAATTTGGATTCACATGTTATGTGGTCAGTGATGTTTTCCTTTTTTCCGTTTTGTAGTTGATATGAGAGAGTGTTACAGCCGTGCTTGCAGGCTTTGCATTTCGAGCACTCCCAGAAGCCAGGTGTTGTTAGCCACGATTTTTTACCTTTCTCATTCTTTGAATTGTGGGTGGTTAGATGACTTTGTGTAAGGATATCACCCAACGAAGCTGTCTTCCTGTATGTTATTTGGGGGATGGGTGGGAGTGTTTTTTTCAATGAGTCATCCTGCATAAAGATGTTCCAATTTTTCTTTATGATTTTCTTAAGACTTCTGTTTTCTGAGTTGAAGTCCATAATGATGCGGGTTGTTTCCTCATTATCCGCCCTTTCCGATGTTTCCAATAATGTGGATCGTGGTCTTTCTTTGATTTTCATTTTTGCCTCTTCAACAACCTCCATAGGATATCCTCTAGCCAAGAATCTTAAACCTGTGTCTTCAATGTTCTGTTCGATGTCATTATCTTCCGAGCAATTTCTTTTTACGCGGAGCATCTCCCCATACGGGATGCTCCACTATAGATGTTCCGGGTGTCCACTGCTGGCATGAAGAACACTGTTAGTGGCAGTGGGTTTCCTATGTATTTTGGTACAAAGCCGTTGATTCTTGACAAAGACCTCCACATCTAGATATATCACTCTGGTTTTGCTGCTTAAGGATGTGAATGTTAGATTTTGATCGTTATGGTTCAGATTGTTTATAAATTCTGTCAAACAGTCTTGATCTCCTTCCCATATGACGAATAAATCATCAATATACCTTATCCAGGTTTTTATGTTCGATTTGTACCTACTCTGTAGTATGTTTTCCTCCCATACCGCCATAAAGAGATTGGCGTATGTCGGGGCAACAGATGTCCCCATACTTTTACACATTTTTGCACTACCCGCTTCCATATTTTTTAAAAGACTGATGCACTCCATATTATAACAATCTGGTTTATTCTACCTTGTATAGATTGACTTTTATAACTATGGATGTTGTGATTATTAATATGAAATCCTTGAAGTTGAATCTAGTATTAATTAAACAACATAGAGGAGTTTTTTGATTATTTTAGACAACACACATGTGTTTCAATATTTATTGATAACGTTTGTCCAAAAAATTCTAGCCTACTTTTATGATATGCGTACAATGGTGCATTTATGCAGGAATAATAAAGATTTCTCGCCATTTGAGCTGAATGTAAGTTTTAAATATCATTGCTGTCACATCAATTGTTCAGGTCAATATTAGAATTGAAGGGTTAATCTTGGTTTCTAAATAATGTTTGTATTGATAATATTCAGTCAAAATATAAAAGTATGCCTTCAATATACATCACACATTGATAGAATGGTTACTTTATATTTTTATACGTGAATTCTCACTTGTATACAGTCTTCTATGGATCTGTTTTCCTGTGCTGACTTACTGTGTCGATCACATGAGTATTTTTTCCATGTTTATTCTGGTTGTGCTCTTTTAAAGAGGACACTTTGTAGCGTGCGTTTGTATGTGAACAAGGCCACAGTGTGTGGTCGCAACGCGCCATACAGGCAAGTTTCAATAAAAAGCACTGCAGCACGTTATGTTGGAGTCTGTGCCCGTTCTTTGCCAGGAGTGGCAAAAGGGATTTTTAATGATATATATAAGTATATAAATATATATAAAAATATATATAGATATATATATATATGCACATATATATATATATATTCACTGAAAAAACCATAGGTTATAGACCATATATAGTTAGGAATTAGCATTTAAAAAACCTTATTTTACTCACACAAAACCATTGAAATTCCATATATAGTTAGTTGCACTAACTATATATCGCGCACCCGCAATCCACTGCTGATGATGTCACATATTACATCATTCATGACATGGTCAGTGACATCACTGATGACATCACTGATGACATCTCAAATGACATCACTGATGACATCACTGATGACATCTCATTTGACATCAATGACCACATCACTGATGATATCATTCATGTGACAATACAATGCATCTCCTCACATTTTAATATAACCTCTGTTACACCCAGTGTTAAATACAGAGTATAATTTTTGAAACCGTTGACACACCAATACTAGTTACTACATACGCACTCACTGATTCCTACGTCTACACACACATTCACTCATTCACCCATACAATCATTCATACATACAATCACTCATCTTTACAACACTATCATATGCACTCATACACCTATACAGACACTCACACTCTGCCACTCATCCATGGAGTTACTCACACACCTAGTCAGTCCGGTAAAGAATCAATCACACTTCCATTTTCTAATCTATACAGTTAAACATAGAGCACCTTACATTTTCAACCATATACTAAAACATACTTACTCTCTTATACAATCATTGATACAAGTACACATTGATCTGCACAGAGTCACACACCTCCCAGCCAGCCACACACACACTCAGTCTCCCATGCAAATACTTGGGCAATCAATCAATAACCCATATAGTTACTCATATAGCTACTGATCAACACATGCAGCAGTTTACAGAACAACAGACATAATGATGCACAAATTAAGACAGTTTAGTCACTAACCCATGCACTCAGTGAGACACATTTAATCACTCACTCATACATTCAGTCATGCACCTACTAAATTCTTCGTCCAGACACTTATACATCCACTCATTCTTCAATATGTAAGACATATTTTAACTTTACAGAAACATACAGTCACTGGATGTTGTCATCAGTCAGAATTTTCAAGGTTTTGTAAATGCTAATTCCTAACTATATATGGTCTATAACCTATGGTTTTTTCAGTGAATTTCAATGGTTTTTTAATAGCAAATATCATAAGCTGTCGAATGTCAAGTACGTTGTAAGTAAAAACATTTTCGTGTTTATGCACACTGATCTGCTTTGAATGCTGCCCCCCCCTCCCCCTCATTTCTATTAGGAGTACTCTCTCTTTGCAGATAGTGAAGGGTAGTTAACGCAGGCCTTTGCCCCCGTTGTAATCCGTCGTACCTGCTTCTCTCTCCATTTGATTGATTGTTATCCAAGCATTTACTGTTTTAGAATTGGTTCTCTTTGGTTCATTCTCTATTTACAAACAAGCACAGAGTCGCAATACTCTGTTTAGTCTTTGCAGATAGTGAAAAATCGTGTAAAAAAACAAAAGGAATCGAGCAAAATCAGTAGACTAATGGGATCTCTTTTTGACCTCGCTAAAATAGAAACATTAGGAACAACCCCTCATGAGAAATACGAAACTAGCGAGATAAACTGAGCTCCACACCATGATGGCTGCAAGACAGCTCGGCTCCGCCACCCACCCCGCCCAAAATAACGATAAACTCTATGCAAATATTACAAATATATACAACACACCAGCAAAGTAACAGGGTAAAACATTTTATTAAATAACTATATACATAACTATTTTATACTTTTTGTTGCCCGATCTGGCTAGCTCAATCGATCGAGCATGAAACTCATGCACTCTGATAGTTCAAAGTTTTGAGGAGTGCTTGTAACACTGTCTGAAGCTTATTTGCACTTGCTACAGCTTCACTATTCTCAATGTAAGTGGGGCTGTTTGAGGACGTGACTGCATTTGAAAACAATGTGATGCCGTGCCACCCTGAACCGCTTGACGGAGGCCCCCGAGGGACGGTGTGATGGCGCGGACTCGGAGGGGGCGCTTGGCTCCGGCCCCCTCCCCAAGTCGTGTTGCCCTGGTGTGGCCTGAGATCGCCCCCGACATAGGTGGCCGGCTCCCGGGGTCAAGCGGAACTTTTTGCCTTTTGGTGACTCTTCCATTCTTGACCTTGTCCCACAATCCGTTTCACCTAAAGACACGCTGTAGTGGGGCGCCCCTTTACCGTTTCAGTTGCCATTCCGCCCGCTTTTGCTACACTGTGCCTCTTCCGCTATTCAGCTGTTTACCGCCCGCTCTTTCGACTACAGCGTCTCGCTCACCATGTAGTTGAGTTGCTCCCGCTCTTGCGGTGCAGCGATAGGCGGCTGCCACAGGACTCTCAAAATGGCGGCCGGCTCTTCAGATTTGGGCGTGGTCCACTAAAATGGCCCTGCGACACCTTGGAACTCAGACGCTTGTCTGCTAGAGCTTGGGCTCCATTCTCGAAAGCGTCCCCTCAGCCTTGAAGATTCTACAAAAGTCTTGGGGGCCCCCGACTCCCGCAGGCTTCTGGTGGGGAGCGGCTGCCATGATTGCTCGTGGAATGGCCACGACGGAGCTACGAGATGGTGGTGCTCTCATGCTGACGCCAGCTTCAGTCTGAAACATCCAGAAACACTGTAGACTACCAATTCGATCAGTTCCGGTAGCGCCCCAACGTGACCCGGTAGAGAAGAACTTCCCCTCCCCTCTTTGACTGATGGTTCTTGTTGCCTGTCCCTTCTGTTGTCATTTAACAGAACTATTTAGCCTGCTGAAAGGGGTTGTGTTCCGACCGCTGGTTGGTGGAGACATTTTGACTATATTCTGGACCTGCGTTGTCGCGTAATGCGTCCTATGACGCGCCGCGTTAGCGCATCCGGAAGTGCTCCGGTGCGCGAAGTGCAGCTTCCCGGAAGCGATCCGGGGCGCGGCGCGCAGCGCGTAACGTAAGCATAACAGGTCATGTGACTGATTCGAAAACAGTGACTATTATTAAAAACTTTACCAATGTAAATACTACTACCATGTTTTCTTTTAAAAACCTTTATTGTGAAAATGTCAGTATACAAATACGGGCCTATAACCACGTGGGCCGGCCACGGAGCAAACTGTAATCGTATATGATGAGGAGACATTTACACTGTAGAGGAACGTAACGGGCGGGCCATTAGGTTGCAAGAACTAAGGTGTCTAACAGTTGCGGAATCGGTGGACGTACATTTTCTAATTAAAATACGACAGGGCCAGTTACAATAAAATTATCTAGATATACATTTGCGGGCAAGTACCATGGGTGACGTTAATTCGAACTTTCAATAGTACAGTAATCAATAACACATCAGAACTTAATATCAATAGGGATGTCGAAATATTCAATCAATTCTCGTCCCCGCCCGCCATGTGCTTCAAAACTGCATATGTATCTCGTGATATCAAGGTTGTGCAACCAGTACACAACAAGGAGTTACGAGTCCCATTTATTCCGGCGCCATTTTGGGCGAGGACGGGCAGGTCCAGGATATAGTCAAAATGTCTCCACCAACCATCGACTATGATGATGTTCATATGCTGTATTTATTAGAGTAACACTCATCTGTCCACATGAAATTAATTTGCCACAATCTAAACATGTCATTTTAATCTTTCCAAAGTTCTTCTAAATATTTGGGACCGTTTCCCTTGCCTCTGATGCTGTCAGTGCCACTTCTTTGGTGAATGTACTGGCAAGTCGGGGGTTCTCCTCCAAATCTCTCTTTTGTGCAGCACTATAATTAATCGGTGCCACTTCTCCATATGACGATGCATGGTATAGTTACCATAACTATATATTTTTTCGGTTCCTCTGGAGAGTACATCGTGGCAGATGAGGCAGGTAACGTACCGGGCATTTACCTTTTTTGCATGCAGAGGAAAGGAAAAAAAATGTGTGCGTCCGAGTTCTAAGGTGTCCCAGGGCCATTTTAGTGGACCAGGCCCAAATCCAAAGAACAGGCCGCCATTTTGAGAGTCCTGTTGCAGCCGCCTATCGCTGTAGCATCAAGAGCGGCCGAAACTCAGCTGAATGACAACTGAAACGGTAAAGGGGCGCCCCACTACAGCAGACGAGCCTCCACCTGGGGGGGCCCGTTCACGCCGCCTCCCCCCCCCCTTCGGGCACCCCACGCCGTTATTCGGAGCAGCATTGTAGGATGGCCACACCAGTGCGGCAACTTGCTAGACACCACCTCGGTGCCAACCGAATCTCAGCGCCTTGTGGTGTCTTCCATTCCGAAAATATTGTTGTGCTGCCTTCGGCCTATTCGCCGCAAGTGCGCACGCAACTCAGCTGCATAGCGAGTGAAACACCAAGGGGCGCCCCACTGCAGCCGAGGAACCTTCATCTTGGGGGCGACGCACAGCATCACATTGCTTTCCAATGCAGTCAGATCCTCAAACAACCCCCACTGACTGACGCGAACTCACAGGCCAACGGAGCGCCCCACGCCGACTTTCGGCGCAGCATTGTAGGATGGCCACACCAGTGCGGCAACTTGCTGGACCCCACCTCGGTGCCATCCGGATCTTGGCGCGTTGCGCTGCCTTTGGCCCTATTCGCACATCGGTCCGCTACTGACGCCACCTCACAGGCCAACGGGGCGCCCCACGCCGACTTTCGGCGCAGCATTGTAGGATGGCCACACCAGTGCGGCAACTTGGTGGACACCACCTCGGTGCCATCCGGATCTTGGCGCGTTGTGCTGCCTTCGGCCTATTCGCACATCGGTCCGCTACTGACGCCGCCTCACAGGCCAACGGGGCACCCCACGCCGACTTTCGGCGCAGCATTGTAGGATGGCCACACCAGTGCGGCAACTTGCTGGACCCCATCTCGGTGCCATCCGGATCTTGGCGCGTTGTGCTGCCTTCGGCCTATTCGCACATCGGTCCGCTACTGACGCGAACTCAGAGGCCAACGGGGCGCCCCACGCCGACTTTCGGCGCAGCATTGTAGGATGGCCACACCAGTGCGGCAACTTGCTGGACCCCACCTCGGTGCCATCCGGATCTTGGCGCGTTGTGCTGCCTTCGGCCTATTCGCACATCGGTCCGCTACTGACGCCGCCTCACAGGCCAACGGGGCACCCCACGCCGACTTTCGGCGCAGCATTGTAGGATGGCCACACCAGTGCGGCAACTTGGTGGACACCACCTCAGTGCCATCCGGATCTTGGCGCGTTGTGCTGCCTTCGGCCTATTCGCACATCGGTCCGCTACTGACGCCGCCTCACGTGCCAACGGATTTTCTGCGCTTTTTATACCCTATGCCGCATAACAGGTCATGTGACTTGTTTATAAAACTTTTCATTGGTTCATTTTACTTTTGGTTTCCTAATGATGGAAGGCTTGATCATATGACCTAAAAATAACACTTTTCATTGGATGAAAACTTTTTTTTTTCCCAAACGATGAAAGCCCCACCTTGTTTCTGGATGTTTCAGACTGAAGCTGGCGTCAGCATGAAAGCACCACCATCTCGTGGCTCCGTCGTGGTCATTCCGCGAGCAATCATGGCAGACGCTCCCCACCGGAAGCCTGCAGGAGTCGGGGGCCCCCAAGACTTTTGTAGAATCTTCAAGGCTGAGGGGACGCTTTCGAGAATGGGGTCCAAGACCTAGCAGACAAGCGTCCGATTTCCAAGGTGTCCCAGGGCCATTTCAGTGGACCAGGCCCAAAAAGGAAAGAGCCTGCCGCCATTTTGAGAGTCCTGTGGCAGCCGCCTATCGCTGCACCGCAAGAGTGGGCGCAACTCAGCTGAATGGCGGATTTTGGCACAGTGTACCAAAAGCGGGCGGAATGGCAACTGAAACGGTAAAGGGGCGCCCCACTGCAGCAGACGAGCCTCCACCTGGGGAGGCCCGTTCACGCCGCCTCACCCCCCCCCCCCCGGGCACCCCACGCCGTTATTCGGAGCAGCATTGTAGGATACCAAAACCAGTGCGGCAACTTACTTGACATCACCTGGGTGCCATCCACATCTCAGCGCGTTCTGCTGCCTTGGGACTATTCGCACAACAGACCGCTACTGACGAGCCACCCCCCGGGACGCCCCACGCCGTTATTCGGAGCAGCATTGTAGGATACCAAAACCAGTGCGGCAACTTACTGGACATCACCTGGGTGCCATCCACATCTCAGCGCGTTCTGCTGCCTTGGGACTATTCGCACAACAGACCGCTACTGACGAGGCCACCCCCCGGGACGCCCCACGCCGTTTTTCGGAGCTGCATTGTAGGATACCCAAAACCAGTGCGGCAAACAGGCAACATCACCTGGGTGCCGTCCAGAACTCAGCACGTTGTGCTGCCTTGGGACTATTCGCACAAAACACAGCTACTGACCATTGTTGCTTCTTTTTTCCTAAAAATGTTTAAATGTTTTTACTGTTTTTGTTGCGTTGTATATATTTATAAGTTATTAAAGTTTTATAATCCTACTACTTTGTTGGAGTGCTATATATTTTTAATGTGACACATAATTGTAAAAACTTTGATGTACAAAGAGGCATCCCTGGAATCTTCCGCTTCAGGCTCGGTCCCCTCCCCAATCACAATACAGGATGGTTTTCAGATAGTAGGAACGCGTGTGGTGTGACGGATCTCATCGGGTGGGGGCCTTGATCTACTGTAACTCCTTTGAAGAGGGGTGATTCTTTACAGCTGGGGCCATAAACTACATCTGCAGGGCTAGCTGATAGCCTGGGACCGGCCTGGACAATCGGACACAGAGGAAGAGGAGTGTCAGAGGGTGCGGTAGTGAATAGGGCGAAAGGGAGGTGTCGGGCGGGCACAGGGTGTGATTCTCAGGGAAGAGCAGCGCAGATGAGGGGAGGTTTATTGCCCATGCATAAGACAGAGAGCGGGGGTGACCAGTGCCTGGGGGAGATGCTTGCGAGGGTGGGGAGCCATGCTAAGGATCGACAGCGTGCAGAGAGTGGGTCTGGTCAAGGCATCTAAAATGGCGGCCGTGCACGACAAAAGTGTGGCATTTGAAAAAAGGCAAGATGGCGCAGACAATGTTTATCAACACTTCCTGAGTTCCTTCGAATCGAACGTTAACAGACGTTATCTCTCCCACACTACCGGTCCCCCTGGGCTTAAACGCCGAGATGGTAGGGACTGCACCCCGTGGAGATAGGCCGAGACGTCACTCAGCAGAAAAAAAAGAAAAAAAAAAGTCTATAAACATACAATAAGTTAAAAGTCAATCATTCTTGTTTCCTTGTAGTACGCTCCCCAGTCCGCTTCCCGTTACGCGAACCGGGCGCACCCCACCAAAAAAAACGAAATTTTTTTTTTTTTTGCCCCGCGGGGCCCTTTTAAAACCTCCACATCAAACCTAGGGGGTCAGGGAGGATCTACTATGCCCCCTTATGGTCATTTGCCCCTTCGCTTTGGCCTCCTCTTGTCTCTCGATCCTACCGAGAGACAAGATGGCAGCCGCTACGGACTGTTTGGAATGTTTACAGACGCCGGAGAACCAATCAGCTTCGCTTCGCAAAGCTCCGTAACGCGAAAAGTACGCGAAGCGGAGCGCTGCCCGGAGCGCTGTCACAGATATATATCTTTTTTTGAACGTTAATTTCTCAAAATCCACTGGAGCACATATATTGAGACCTAGCAAAGGCACATCGGGCTACCAGTCCCTACAATTTTGCCAAGTTTCGTGCAAATCCATTCAGCCGTTCGGGCTAAAAGTGAGGCCAACCGCCCTATGGAAATTAACATGGGAAAAACGTGTTTTGGGACCCCCCTTTTTTCTCGGCCCCCCCTTGACGAACCCCCCCCAAATTTTCAGGGGCTGCTCAGAAACAAAATGTTCCATTTTCCTGAACATTTCAGCCAATTCCGTCCACAAACGCCAAAGTTATTAGACTTAGAATTTTCAAAAATCCCATAGAGAAAAAATCCTAACTGTATATACCTACTGGCGACCGCCAGTAGGTAATATATATATATATATATATATATATATATATATATATATATATATATATATTCGCTGAAAAAACCATTGGTTTCACACCAGTTATAGTTACCAGGAAATTTTACTTGCATAAAACCATTGAAATTCCCACGTTATAGTTAGTTGGACTCCCTATAACTTGCGTGTGCAATGCACTGCTGATGACGTCACATATTACATCACTCATGACATGGTCAGTGACATCACTCATTACATCACTGATGACACCATGCAGTGAATGTGTGTCTTTCTGAATAATAAATATGTGTTATATATGTATATGTAAAAGTTGATGGAAGAATAAATGTTTAAATAAGTGTTTACATGGATGTTTTTTTTTTAATTGATTGTTTAACTGGTTTATTAAGTGTATCGTAGTGAATACATATATTAGTGAGTAATGTTTACATATTTGAATATATGTATTAGTGTTTCACTTTGTGTATAAGTGGCTGCATGGGTTGGTGAGTCGCTACATGTGTATGTATATGGGTTATTAGATGTTTTTTTTAGTATCAGTATGAGTGTCTGTATGGTTTAGTGGGGGTATTACTTAGCACATAGATGCATGAATGACTGAGTCTCTCTTTGTATGTGTTTTGAAGACAGCATATGTGCAGGACTGTATGGGTGGATGAGTGTGTATATGTGTGTGTTAGTGAGTGAATGACTGTCTCACTAGTGTCTTTATCAGTAACTACATATGTTTTAATCTAGTATATGTGAGTATTGATGTATATAAGTGAGTATATGTGAGAGTGAGAGATAGTAAGAGTTCCTGTTTAAATAAGTATGTGTTTCTATAAGTGATTGTTTAAGAGAGTAAGTATGTGTAAGTTTCCTTAGAAGTAAGGTGGTAGTGTGTGTATAGCTGTATATGCAAATGAATGGATGTTCAATAGTTTATTTGTATGTGTGAGTATGTGCGTTAGTAACTTTTGGATGACTGTCGGTGTGTAACAGGATGTATAGGTGTATCACTACATATGATGAGTGAGTATATGTATGAGTGACTATATAGCACTGTTGGTGAATGAGTGGATGTGTATATAGATGGTGGAATTACTGAATTGGTTGTTGTAACTGGTATGGGTATCTCCATTTTTTTGTAAATTTTAGTTTCTATTTTTGAATATGTGTTTCAAGGGTTACATTACACTGAAAGGAGGTCTATCACTCTGTCACAAGGATGGTGTCATCAGTGATGTCATGAGTGATGTCACTGACCATGTCATGAGTGATGTAATATGTGACGTTATCAGCAGTGCATTGCAAGCGCAAGTTATAGTGAGTCCAACTAACTATAACGTGGGAATTTCAATGGTTTTATGCGAGTAAAATTTCCTGGTAACTATAACTGGTGTGAAACCTATGCTTTTTCAGTGAATTTATTAGGTTTTTTAAATGCTAATTCCTTACTATAACTGGTGTGAAACCTATGGTTTTTTCAGTAAATTTCATAGGTTTTTTAATAGCTAATTTCTATTTTATAATGAATCCTATACCGTATATTTATGTAATACTATTTTTTTTTATTTTTTATTTTTTTAAATGTTTTTTGCCCTGGAGTGCTCCCGGTGCGCGTACCGGTGAGCGCACCGGTAAGCGCAGTCTTCCGGCGCGCCGGTGCGCGTACCGGTGAGCGTCCCGTTAGCGCTATTGGCGCGAACGAATACATCATCGTGACGTATCGCGTAGCCGCGTGATGCGTCTTATGACGCACGACGTAAGCGCACCCGGAAGCGCCCGAGGGCATACGACCGCGCTACGTAAGCGCCCCCGGGCGCGCGACCGGGCGCGCAGTCGGGCGCGCCCGGGGCGCGTAGCGTAAGCGCGTCGGGTCATGTGACCTGAACATAACACTTTTCATTGGTTCAGAACACTTTTGGTTTCCAAATGATGAAAGACCGGGTCATGTGACCTTAAAATAACACTTTTCATTGGTTCAGAACAGTTTTGTTTTCCAAATGATGAAAGACCCCACCTTTTTTTCTCATTCTCACTTTGTTCTTTGAGTGAGGAAGACCTGCTTCTATTGATAGAGAAATGGCTACAGTAGCAGCAACAGCTGGAGCATCTGCACCACCACCACCACAAGGACCACCACAAAATCACATTGGTGGTCAAGAAGAAGAGGAGGAGGAGGAGGAGGAGGAGAGAAGGCAGTTCCTGCCTGAAGACAATCCCCCATATAAACCTAGGGAGCACTTTATATGGGAGTTTTTTTTAAATCCCAAGGGGTGCAAAGAAAGTAAACGCTGCAAAGGTGACCTGTCTCATCTGTGGCTGTGAACTTTCCAGGGGGAACCCTACCAAAAAATATTCTTTTGATAATCACACCATGATTCGCCACATGCAACGCAGGCATCCGAACAACTATTCTGCGGCAGAGGTGAGAGAACTGGCCAGAAACCTTCCCCAAACATGTTCCAGAACCTCAACGAGTAACGAACCCACTCCATCGGGTCCAGAGACAAGGAAGATGATCCCAAACATTCAAACCAAGTTTGGTAGATACAAAATTGTTTGTATATTTTGTGGAAAAACAATTACGTATGCTGGTTGCTGGTGATAACCACAAGTGCCCAAAGAAACCTTAATTTTTTCCTGATTTTTTTTTGCTCCAGTTGAGCCGTTTACAATTCCCTGTTTTTTGTTTCTCCCCAAAATAAAAAATACAAAAAAAATATAAAACTGTTCAGAAAAGCCAAAAAAAGTAAAAAATTTTCAAAAAACAATAAAAAAAAATATCAAACAACAAAAAGAATAAAAAAACAGTTCTTTTTCGAACTACCTCCAATTTATAAAAAAATGTTACATTTTTTTTAAAACTCTGTCATTCTTTTTTCTCCATGGTACGCTCCCTGGTACGCTCCCCGGTGCGCGTACCGGGCGCTCCCCCTGCGAAAATCGAATATTTTTTTGTTATTTTTTTTTGCACCTCGGGGCCCTTTTATGGCCCCCACATCAAACCTATAGGGTAGGGGGGGGTCTACCCTGCCCCCTTTTGGTCATTTCCCCCTTTGTTTTTGCCACCTCTTGTGTCTCGAAACTACCGAGACACACATGGCGGCCGCTCCGGACTGTTTGGAATGTTGACAGACACCCGAGAGCCAATCAGCTTTCCGCTCGCGTACTCGCGTAGCGTGCCCGGTGCGCGTACCGGGGCGCGCTTATAGATATATATATTTTTTTAACCTAAATTACTCAAAATCCACTCAAGCACATATCTTGAGACATAGCAAAGGCACATCGGGCTACCAGTCCCTACAATTTTGCCAAGTTTGGTGGGAATCCATTCAGCCATTCGGGCTAAAAGTGAGTCCAACCGCCCTATGGAAATTAACATCGGGAAAACACGTTTTGGGACCCCCCTTTTATCTCGGCCCCCGCTTGACGAATCCCCCCCAAACTTTCAAGGAAGGAGCAGGGCGGAGCGGGCCATCTAATTTGGGAAATTTGCGAAAATTCGTCCACCGGCGCCAAAGTTATTCCCAATAGAATGTTGCGGATTTCCTATGGAAACTAGGTCCTAACTATAACTACCTACTGGCGACCGCCAGTAGGTAATATATATATATATATATATTTTCACTGAAAAAACATAGGTTTCACACATGGTATAGGTAGCTAGACATTTCGCTCATACAAAACCATTGAAATTCCCCCGTTATAGTTAGTTCAGTTAACTAGAACTCGCACGCCCGCAATGCACTGCTGATGACGTCACATATTACATCACTCATGACATGGTCAGTGACATCACTCATGACATCACTGATGACATCTCAAATGACATCACTGATGACATCACTGATGACATCATCGAGTGAATGTGTGTCTTTCTGAAAAATAAATATTTTTTATATATGTATATCTAAAGGTCGATGGAAGAATAAATTGGTAAATAAGTGTCTAAATGGATGGGTTTTTTTGTAAAATTGATTGTATAACTGACTTATTAGGTGTATCTTAGTGAATACATGTTTTAGCTAATAATTTTTAAATATTTAAATATGTGTATCAGTGTCTCACTTTGTGTATAGATGGCTGCATGGGTTGGTGAGTAGCTACATGAGTGTGTATATGGGTTATTAGTTGGTGAGTATCAGTATGAGTGTCTGTATGGTGTGGTGGGGGTATTACTTAGCGCATAGATGCATGAATGAGTGACTCACTGTATGTTTTTTTAAGACAGCATGTGTGCAGGACTGTATGGGTGGATGAGTGTGTGTTTGGCTGTGTTAGTGAGTGAATGACTGTCTCAATAGTATCTTTATGAGTAACTACATATATTTTAAACCAGTATATGTCAGTATTGATATATATAAGTGAGTATATGTGAGAGTGAGAGATTGGAAGAGTTCCTGTATAAATAAGTATGTGTTTCTATAAGTGATTGTATAAGAAAGTAAGTATGTGTACGTTTCTGTAGAAGTAAGTGTAGGGGTGTGTGTTTACCTGTATATGCAAGTAAATGGATGTTTGATAGTTTATATGCATGTGTGTGAGTAACTCTATGGATATGTATCGGTGTGTAACAGGATGTAAAGGTGTATGAGTACATATGATGAGTGAGTACATGTATGAGTGACAATATAGAACTGATGGTGAATGAGTGGATGTGTATGTAGATGTTGGAATTACTGAATAGGTTCTTCTAACTGGTATTGGTATCTCAATTTTTTGAAAGTTTTAGTTTCTATTTTTGAAGGTGTGTATTAAAGGTTATATTACGCTGAGATGAGGTCTGCCACTCTTTCACAAGGATGATGTCATCAGTGAAGTCATCAGTGATGTCATTTGAGATGTCATGAGGGATGTCATGAGTGATGTCACTGACCATGTCATGAGTGATGTAATATGTGACGTCATCAGCAGTGCATTGCAGGCGCGCGAGTTATAGTTAGCTGAACTAACAATAACGGGGGAATTTCAATGGTTTCGTATGAGTGAAATGTCCATCTAACTATAACATGTGTGAAACCTATGGTTTTTTCAGTGAATTTCTAAGGTTTTTTAAATGCTAATTTCTAACTATAACGTGGCTGAAACCTATGGTTTTTTCAGTGAATTTGCAAGGTTTTTAAATGTTAATTCCTAACTGTAACATGGCTGAAACCTATTGTTTTTTCAGTGAATTTCAAAGCTTTTGTAAATGATAATTTTTAAATGTATTAATTATTATATTTATTTCTTTTTATAGTAATTTCCAACATGTTTATAATAATCATTTGTTATTTTATTTTTTAAGTTATATTACACATTTTTAATATAAAATATTACAAGTTATTTTTTTTTCAATATATTAAAATTAAATTCTATATATTTTCTTTTTATATTTTTTTTCAGTACTCGTACGCTACGCATACGGTGATCGCACCATCCTTTGTACGGGTAATCGTACTGTGCGCTCAACCGCGCATATGTTACGAATACGTTTCCACGTTCCGCGTCGCATCGACACTTCTGCGTGACGTCATGTACATTTGTACGGAGCACTGTATGCATACCGCGAAAGTTCCTTAATGTTTAAAAAGACATATCTATGTATTCAATGTAAATATTAAGGGAAGACATTATCTAGGATAACTATTAAAATAATATTTATTAACTTTTAGTAAGCGTATTTTACTTTTAAAAGCAATTATGCAAATGGCGGTGTATGTCATCCATTCACGCACTGTAAGCGCAACCTTCTCATACGCCATGTAACTTAAAATAAGAGATTTGATTGGGTCATAAGACTTCCAATTCGAACTGTTGAAAGACCCCACCCATTTTAATCATTTTTCTTTGACTTTCTCAGAAGAACCATCTCTTGTCTGGTACTCCTGTCATTTGACAAAACAACTTTAATATGGCTGCATTTCTGGAATCCACTTCAGAAAATTCTTCAGAGGAGGAATTTATAGCTGAGAAGTCACATGGAAAAACAATTGAGACAGTAATCTGGACATTTTTCACCTTTCCAGAAGGACAGAAAAAGGTAAATGCTGCAAAGGTCACCTGCAAAATCGGTGACACCACACTGTCAAGAGGAGATCCGAGCAAGAAGTACTCATTTGGGACAGCAAGCATGGTTCGCCATGTGAAAAACTACCATCCTCGCAATTATGCAAGAGCTTGCTCTGATAGGCTACGGGACAATCCATCACCTGCTGTTCCCAGCACTTCAAGCGCACCAACCGCACTGCCATGGACTCCACATCCAAATATCGAACCAGATTATGCTGACTTAATCATCCATTGCAAATTGTGCAATAAGATGCTCTGCTACGGGGAGCAGTCAATTAATTTAATTAAACGGCGCAAACAGGAGCACCGTGATGCTCATGACGCTATTTTGTTTTTTCTTTATTTGTTCCTGTTGGACACTGTTTTGTTTCCAATTAATTTTTTATGTTAAAAAAAAGACCAAAAAAAATAGTTCTTTTCAGAACTAACTTCACTGGTCAAAAAAGAGCTACATTTCTGTGATAGTATGTAAAACTTTCCATTTTTTTCTGCACCAGTTGTAGTCTGTACGCATGCGCAGCCTCGTTTCCAAGACCACGCTTTTTTCTTTTTCTTCAAGTTTGCCAAGCAAACCTCTCCTCAATTCAGGTATTACATTGCCACTTTCTTCTCACGGGCGTGTGCCTCATCCGCTGCTACACTTTTCTAATATATTAATAATCATATTCTATCTATATTTATTTGAAACGTATTGCCTGGGGCACCAATCCTTGATTACATTCTCCGTCATCCGCCATTTTAGTAGTTTCCCTCCGTTATTTTTATTATACCTGCCACTTTCATTTTTATTTTACCCCCCGCCTACCTTCTCTGTGAACCATGAGATTTCCTAGCACAGACACCATGGTGTTTGTCCTTGGCCTCCGATCTTATCAGACTTGGTCAAAAGAATACCTAAAAACTAATTTGAAGCATGTAAGCCACAGCCATTACAAAGCATGACCGTCACCACAAAGCCATTACCCCGCGTATGCCTTTATCATGCGTGGAAAATGCATACTAGACTTAAAAGCATGGGTGGTAAAGCCCTATGTGTGCTAATGGCTTTGTGGTGACGGTCACGCGTGGTTATGACCGCGTTGCAATGGCTGTTCCCCCCCCAGGGCACTGCAGGAACCGGGTCTGAGCGTGGTGGACTCCAGGGCACCAGGGGGAAGGCCACGCAGCCCCCCTCACACAATATAGAAAGCTCTGGGGGGGTCATTGTTTCCGTGGTTTTAAGGGCGCCATTGAGCCCAAACACTTTTAATTTTGTAGAGGGGTGGCTTTGCATGCGAAAGTGGCGCAAGGGGTTTGTAAATCTATCTGGATTTCCTATCTGTCTTGTAGAGCATCCAGAGTAAATGTCACTTATTGTACAGCCAGTACTTTTCAACCCTAATCTCAAACGTTTTACCATAATACTTCAAATTATAAATATTATTTCTATCGTGGACTGTCACCCTCCCAAAACAACAATACCTGTAAACGTAACTTAAAGATAACAATATAATAAACATCTAGAAAAATAACTTTAATAAAACAATATTATAAACAAATTGTGATGTGGACTCCAAAAGACGTACGTTAGGTAATCTGCAAAACAAAAAAGAAAATTAGAGTTTAAAATTATGTAGATGTGACTAAATAAGGTGAAACTTTACAGGTCAAGGTAACAGTACGATTTTACGTGTGCAGTGTGCCCTGGTACATTTCACTTCTGTTAAAGTCCCGCGTTCAAGTGGTGTCTATATGGAAGTGCCTACTGCGTTACTGACACAAAAGTGGCACAACGGGATTGTAAATACACCGATTCATTTCTAATGCATTTAATTGGAGGCATTGTATATCTAGGCCGCTGTGCTTACCTTGTATAAACACTGCGGCCATCAGAGTTCACAACTTGAATTTAACTCTGCTTCTACACGTCAAAGTATATTCAATACGTTGCGGACAATTCCATTGCTGTTGCTCGATATGCCGTGATTGCTTCTGAAGGATGTTTGGTGAAGCAAACAAAAGGACATTTGATTGATCACCGTAAACTGAGTTGTGAAACTCCTGACAAAAGTGAATTTTAATGTGAGTTCTTAATATTCTGTACCTAGACTGTTGAACCCCATTGACTCGCACAGTCTGGAGTTGAGAGTTTTTCTTGAAAAGTCAGACGCAGGTTTACAAGCTCCTTGCGCCACTTTTCCCATGTTAAAAGTGACACAAAAGTGGCGCAATAAGCTTGAATATCTGTTCCTCAGACTGTTGTAACCTATCTGTTGTCACTGCTCAAGGGTAATTATACATTTCTACACAGTCAAGCTGTTACACACTCTCTCCTTTCACAGATAATTTGTTGTTGTTTCGGAAACAAAATTCTTTGCTCACCTAGGGCCATATGTATCAAGCAAATTCGCATTCGCAAATGACGAAATTTGCAGAATTTCAGCGTTTGCGAATGCAAATTTGCCAAATGCTATGTATTAAGGAAAATCTGGTGCAAAACAAGGAATCGCAATTTTGCTATTGCATTTAAGGAATTGCAAATTTAGCGATTCCTTAAATGCCATGTATGAAGCAAAAAAAAATGCAAAGTGTCCTTAAGGAATCGCAAATTACCACCAACTTCAAGTTGGTGGTAATTTGCGAATTCCTTGAAAAATGCAAATGTTTGCGTTTTTCTAAGTGCCATGTGATGCACATACATTTATGTGCGTCACATGTGTACCCATGCTTATTTCAGGGGTGCAACAGGGTGTCCTTTGGACACCCCTGCATCCTTGAAATTATTCTCAATTTGCGATTCTCAAATTGCGAATCACCAATTGAGAATAACTTCCCATTCATTCCGATGGGCCTCCTGGCCCATAGAAATTAATAGGAAAGTATTCCTTAATTGCGTTTCACAATTTGCTAATCACAATTAAGGAATACTAAGAATTCTAAAAAAAATTGCGAATTTGAACATACATCCCTATTTGCGATTCTGAAAGAGCGATTTCTAAAAAATCGCTATTTCAGGATCGCAAATCAGGTTGATGATACTTATGGCCCCTAGTGCCATAGGCATGATTGAAAGAGGGTGCTCTATGTCTCGAAGCAGGCTTCACTGTAGCCAACAGAGTTCACCACTTAAACTCAGGTAAGGTTCTATATGTCACAGTGGACACAGCAGCGTCCATAACTGTAAAAAAGAAAAAAAACGATGTGAGAGATAGTAAGAAAGAGAGAGAAAAAAGGACAATAAAACGTGGAAGAGACACACACGATGGGTGGGGGGCTGAAGCACCGTTAGCCTAATGGGTATTGCGTGCCGGCAGCATACTACATATTCTCTCCTTTCACAGATAACTTGTTGTTTTTTCGTAAACAAGCTTCTTTGCTCACCTTGAGCCATTGGCATCATTCAAAGTGGGGGCACTACGTGTCAAAGCAGGCTTCTCAGTCATTGTTACAGTGGCCACGCATCATCGCAGAATACACGAACGTAGAGCTTTGTAGGTTTCTTTTGCGGGGGTTTCGTCAATTTGTAAAACACAACCGGTAAGATAAAAAGGTAGTTAACATTGTGTGTAATTTTTTTTATGAAATGAGAGAGGAAATAAGAGAGTGACTGAAAACAATATTCGCAGCTCACCTTTCTGTCACCGGTGTTTTTCACCACGTGCCGGACATCATGCTCTACATCTAAAAGATAATAAAAGAAAGATGTTATGATTGGTAATTACTATCATCTTAATGTGCAGTTAGATAACATCGCGCCTTCATACACGTTCCTTCTCACATTTATACGAACTATTTGTATAGGTAATATTCCGGACGTTTCAGCGACTAAAAAAACGTTCCTGCTATTGGGAAAAAAATGTATACATGTAAATTGATACACTATATAGGAGTGCGTTCGTCTAAATCGCTGCATCGCCTTTTTGTATCTAGTCTGCTACAACCCTTTGACTCCCTCTGATGCGTACCCAGGCCTCACTGCTCACCTTTTCGTGGAAAAGACACCTTCTGCATCATGTAGTCCCGCTCTGCAACAAAGAAGTCTCATATATGGCGCCGAGTCTTGATATCTCTATGGCTAACGACATACTCGTGCTCCCATCATCATCATCGCAGGTTCTTCACCCGCTCAGTGCTTCTGGTACCACTAACTCAGTGACCAAAGAGGTCACGCATGTTGTAGTGGGCCCCCTAGTTCGTTAGTTTGGGAACAACTCTAAAATGGCGTACAACACGTGCGCTCCGTCTTTTTTATAGATAAGGTCATGTGTGTAGTGACGGATGCGCTGGATGGGTGTGGTGTGGGTGTATACCAACCATGAGGGAGTGTGTGTGTTCCGATCTGACAACTAGACCTGGAACTAAGAAATCACTACAATGGAAATCTGGGCCATGTAGTGTTGTTGTGTTTGCCTGGTAGCGTAAGCGGAGTGGGCTGTACTAACGTATTCAGTCTCGATTAATGTACACCTCCCCCCGGGGCTTTTAAATGTTGGGAGGTGAGCCGCCCGGCTCCGAGACACTGCAGGAGCTGGTCTTCGGCGTGGCAGTCTCCAGGGCCTTCGAGGGCTCTGAACATAGGGTCATGCAGTCTGCCACACACAATACACTAAAAAGAAGAGAAAGTGATGAGAGATGATTTCTGACGTGTTTAGGCTTGAGAGCCTCGATAATCATTAAATGGGGTCTGGCAGTGAAGTGCGTACTTATTCAAGAAGAAGCCTTTCGGGGTCTTGCGAAAGCAAGTCATCTTTAATAATTCCCTCTCGCTGCGTGTACATGCAAAGATATCTCATTTACTAATATGTTAAAAACAGAAACTTTCAACACCTCTTTTTGATTGGTTGTGAAGCATTGTAAGAAAACGTATTAGCGACCAATCCCTTTCCTTGCGCAGATTTTGAAAAAAAATTGATTGACTTGTGTGCTTATGTCTACCTTCCTCATGCTAATTTTGATTGGCTTTCTTTTTTCTATGTGACGTTACGATACAGTCACCATGTATGTAGCCCATTTTGTGACGCACTTTATTTAACTATGCGTTTCAAAAACTAGTTGTGGTAGGGAGCTTTTAACTTAAACTGTGTACTCTGCTTACGAGTTTGTTGACTGTAAAAGTATTTATAAAGATTATTCTATTTTCTATTCTATCATAATTGTGCTGACTTTCCTTCTTTAGTGTGCAGTACTATGTTCTTTTATAAAATGTATAACTTTCAAACCATCCTTGAAAGAAAAATGCTCATGTTTTCAAAATATTTTTATTGAGCCTTTTATATTCATCATATGGGTGAAATGCAAAAATTATTTTACATTCATTAGTATCACACGTTCGTCCACATTTATTTTCTTTTATCATAACACTCATTCCTTATGTTTATATTATGTAAGTGTTGCCTCATCATCTTTTTATAAATGTTTGGGCTTCTTTTACTTTTAGATGAAGTAGAGTAGAAGTGTTACGACATCTTTCTTTTTTTATGTACATTTCATGTCATTATTACATTTAACAATCATGATATTTTAAACCACAATTATATTACTTTTTTTAAAAAAAGAGCTTCTATAGATAATCCTCCTATTCTTCATGAGTGAAATTTGCAAAAAGCACTACTTAGTATAAATACTTTTAGCCCAATTTCCCTCTAGAAGATAAAGAGTTTTGTTTTTAGTACATTTTTCAATCATAAAGAAATACTTGCATACTAAAAAAAAAAAATTGTCGGTTGTAAGTCAATCAACTCCAGCTGAAGGATAATACAGTTTAATATAAATTAAAATATACATTAACAATATGATCCCTCTCTGGAAATGAAAGATAAATTGAAGATTATGACATCGCTCCTAATCAATACTTTGCACGTACTAATTCATTAAACAACCTATATTTCCATTCATATAATTTACCTCTCTTCGGTATTGTTTCTATCCTCCGTAGAAATTCATCCAACTCCTCTGGAAAGTACATACGGTAATATGTATTTCTAAATATACATTAACAATAGGTACTCTCTGAGGAAATGAAAGACAATGTGAAGATGTTTCCGCAGTGCCGAATCATTCCTTTGCTCGTAGTTTCTTCGCCCGTATTGATTCTCTGAAATGAAACTAATCATCCCATGGGTGTGGTTTATATACTTTTGGTTACTTAACAGTCTATGGGATCAATTTAATGCTTCTCCCACTATTAAGTCACATTTTTCATTTGACAGGTGTTCTCATTTCCACTGTTTTAGCGTGCCACGTGTTGATGTAAATATGCCTCTTTCCATACTTTTTGACTTTCTTATAATTTCTAAAATGCTTTATTTAAACTAATTTTTATGATTAAAGCATTTCCATAGGTTACTATTTTTTTAATAGGAGTATTAACATTCATTCCCTTTTTTTTTTTTACTTATTATTCTAGTAACTTACCTTTTTTTTAAACTTTTTTTAAATTTTCCGTATATTTACTCAGTAAGCATGTACTCATGAAGTGAGGAAGGCTTTAGGGAATTCACTGATTCAAAGTGCTATATATTATGCATTTTGTGGTGTAATAACCTTTACATTTATGCTTCAGGACTACACTTCCCCACTCACTATATATACCAGGGGTCTCCAACTACTAGCTCGGGAACTACTGGTAGCTCACCAGCACCCTAAAAGTAGCTCTCAGACGTGAAGCCAAACCAAACCAATCTCAGAGATTCTGTGTATATTAAAGAAGGTAATACTGCTCATTTCACTACCCTTAAGAGTTACAGACACCCAAAGCAATGGCAGGGCCTGTTCATAACACTCAAACATAAACTGTGGTGGCATATGAATTAATCAATTAGGGATGTATAGACCTCACTATTCACCTGTGAGGATTTCCAAGTGCTGGGGGAGTATGTGGGGGGATTTGTGAGCTTTCGTCATTCGAAAAGGCAGGTGTTATGGGTCTTCCTAAATGCTTTCAGTGTGGAGGTTCATCTGATGCTGAGGGGGAGTTCTTTCCAGGTCTTGGCCATGATATACGAGAAGGGTGTGCCTCTTGTCTGGTTATGTCATTACAGAGGATTTAGGCCAAGGCCTCGTCAGAGGAGTGGGCCCCCCTCTGGGACACCCATTATAAATAAAAACATTCCCCCCAGGGGCTAATTAACAATAAAGCGGGCTTCGTTTTTTTTCCTTCTTTTTCACAGCATACGCATACCGTACGCGTATACCCCGACATAAAAAAAAATGTTTTTTGCCATGGGGGTCCTTGTGGGACCCCCTGAGCAGGCCTACGGGGTGAGGGTGTTTCTACCCTGCCCCCTTTGCGTGTTTTTTGTGTTTCTTTCGCTGCTTTCTTGTGCCTTGGTTCTACCGAGGCACAAGATAGCTGCCAACACTTCCTGGTTTGGAGTGTTGACAGAGATTCGACAGCCAATTAGCATGCAGCTCGTGCTCGTAATGGTACGCACACTATCTTCGGACAATACTCGTACGGTACTTCGTCTATAGATATATCTATAATTTTATTTGATTTTCTCAGAAATTACTGAACGGATTTACACCATTTAACAAGAAGCGTAATCTGCGTACCAAACTCTACCTTTTTGCCACATTTGGTATATTTCCGTTCAGCATTTCGGGCTGTAGCCCGTCTTAAAGGTCCCTATGGAAAATTGCATGTAGAAAACACGTTTTGGGACCCCCTTTTTTCTCACCCCCCGCTTCACAAATCACCCCAACACTTTCAGGGAAGGAGCGGAACTGAGCAGGCCATTTTTTTGGAGAATTTTGCGTGTATTCGTCATCCGGTGCCAAAGTTATTCCAAATAGAATGTTGCGGATTTCCTATAAAAACTAGGTCCTAACTATACCTACCTACATATGTATATATATATATATATATATATATATATATATATATATATATATATATATATATATATATATATATATATTCACTGAAAAAACCATAGGTTATAGACCATATATAGTTAGGAATTAGCATTTAAAAAACCTTATTTTACTCACACAAAACCATTGAAATTCCATATATAGTTAGTTGCACTAACTATATATCGCGCACCCGCAATCCACTGCTGATGATGTCACATATTACATCATTCATGACATGGTCAGTGACATCACTGATGACATCTCAAATGACATCACTGATGACATCACTGATGACATCTCAAATGACATCACTGATGACTTCACTGATGACATCATCCAGTGACTGTGTGTTTCTGTAAAGTTTAAATATGTTTGATATATTGAATAATGAGTGGATGTATAAGTGTCTGGATGAAGGATTTAGTAAGTGCGTGACTGACTGTATGAGTGAGTGAATAAATGTGTCGTACTAAATGCATGGGTTAGTGACTAAACTGTCTGAATGTGTGCATCAGTATGTCTGTTGTGATGTAAACTGCTGCATGTGTTGATCATTAGCTATACGAGAGGCTATATGTGTTATTGATTGGTTGCCCAAGTATTTGTATGGGAGATTGAGTTTGTGTGGGGGTGGCTGGGAGGTGTGTGACTCTGTGCATAGATGTGTGAGCAGTTGATTCACTAGGTGTATGAGTTCAAGAGTGCATGTGGAAAAAGCTACATGGGCGGTTGACTGTGTGCATGAGTGTATTGATGAGTTAATGGATATCTCAATGCTACATGTCATAGTAAGTACATATGTAAAACACAGTACATGTGAGAGTTGGCATATATAAATAACTGTGCATGAGAGCCACTGAATGTGTGAGTGGCTGTATGGATCATTGTGAACTTGTATCAGGGACTGTATAAGAGAGTAAATATGTGTTAGTATATGTTTGAATAAGTAAGGTGTGTATAACTGTATAGTTGAGAAAATGGAGGTGAGATTGTTTCTTTGCATGACTGACTAGGTGTGTGAGTAACTCCATGGATGAGTGACAGTGTGTGAGTGTCTGTATACACTGAGTGTATCTAAGGTTATATTAGAGTCTGAAGAGGTTTATCGTATTAGCACAAGAATTATGTCAAATGAGATGTCATCAGTGATGTCATCAGTGATGTCATTTGAGATGTCATCAGTGATGTCATCAGTGATGTCACTGACCATGTCATGAATGATGTAATATGTGACATCATCAGCAGTGGATTGCGGGTGCGCGATATATAGTTAGTGCAACTAAATATATATGGAATTTCAATGGTTTTGTGTGAGTAAAATAAGGTTTTTTAAATGCTAATTCCTAACTATATATGGTCTCTAACCCTTCCCCCCTCTGCCCTCTCTGCCTTTTTTGCATAGCAACCACCTCCTGGAAGACCTCTGGTGTTTGCAAGTTCACACAACAATGTTTCAATTGAACTCTGAACTCTGCAATCTTTCATTAAATGATTTTTTCTTGACCATTCACATTACATCTTTCAAAGAACTCATCCATGCACCCTAACTTTCTGTTTTCAGCAATCAAAATCCACCAATCACTGTTACTGCTTCATTAACACAGAAACTCCACAGTTTTTTTCATTTTAAACTCTTATTTTTTCAACTGCCATTACATTACCACACTTCATCTGACTGCAGCAGAACCTTCTCTCACCATGTTTTCTGTCTGGATTGTTGGACATAGTTACATCTACTGGGCTCAGAGGTATGCTGATAACAGAAATTTACCTAACCTCAATTTACAAGATGTGGAAATTAAGTGGTTTGGCCACAGAGGATTAAAATGTCACCAATTGATACCATTGGTGAAAACCTTTATGCATTTGCCAAAACCTGACCTGTTAATTGTGCACTGTGGAGGTAATGATTTGGGCACTTTGACTGGAGTAGGTCTGGAAATGCTTTTAAAGGACACCTTTGAGCAATTAATGGCACTTTTTCCTCAAACTGCCTTGGTATATTCAAATATATGCCAAAGACAGAAATGGAGGTGGTCAAACCAATTTTGTCCACAAATTGAGAAGTCGAGGAAGCATGTAAACAAATCTGTTTCAGCTTACATGAGAGACCATGGAATGGGCTCCTTGTACAACAATAACTTGCATTACTACATGCAAGATATCTACAGAGGAGATGGAGTTCACTTCTCAGATGAAGGGAACAGAGTTTTCATTCTGAATTTAAGACTGTGCATTGGTACCTACTTATAAGTACCTAAATGTACCATAAACCCAAAAGCTCTTCTCAGAGCTACCCTACATCTGATCACTCACAATTATTATTTTACTCTAACTTTTTTCACTAATTTTCAACAAAGTACGCTCCCCGGAGCACTACCCGGTACGCGAACCGGAAGCTAACCGCGCAAAATTTAAAAAAAAAATGTTTTTTTCGCACATATGGGCCTCCTCAGCCATCCTCAGAAAACCTAGGGGGTCAAAATACGTCTACTGTGTCCCCTTCTACCCATTCTGAACATTATATGCCCTCCATCTTGTATCTTAATTCGACCGAAACACAAAATGGTGGACTCCCGTAACGCTTAAGGTGCGCGTACCGGGGCGCTCGCCAGTTCGCGTACCGGGGCGCTCCCCGGGAAGCGCTCCATTAAAAAAGGTGGGAAAGTAATTTACAGAGCGAAACCCTTGAGACACTTTCACCAAATATAGATTTGCTCATACTACATACCAATCCCTACCATTTTCACAAATTTGGTTGAAATTCCATTTAGCCATTTTGCCTGTAGACCTCTCTAAATACCCTGAGGTAAATTACTTCACAAAACACATCTGAAGTGTTGGAATTGACAACCAATTAAAATGTTACTTTCATTTTCTATTTGTTTTTTTACCTGACATTTGATTGGTTATGTACCTGAATATATATAAAGGAAGAGAAGGAAACACAGCCAATTTGACTACTACTTCCTGGTGTACATTTCAATAGGATTTTCACTAATCACTTCAACTTCTTTGTAAAGTTAAGTAGTTATTTTAAAAACTGAAGTATATCTAAAATTAATCCCAACAGTGCCCTATCTCTACTAATATATTTTTTATCCAAATTTCAGACAAAATGGAAGGCGAACACAAAGTTTCATTTGAAATTGTCCTGCAAGAGACCAACCAAGAAATAATTGATCCAAATTATATAGAATTTATGGATGAAACTTGGGACCAAGAACTACTGCAATGTGTGCAAGCAGTAGATGTCCTCCTTGAAAATGAGGACATTTTACACACTCAAACATTACAAGCTATGTTCAATGAAAATAACGACATTTCAGACAGTGAAATGTTAGACATTTTATTACATTTTGAAACACAATAAATAATTGCTTAAAAAATAAAGAAATAAAAAAATAATCAACAAAACCAACAATCAATTAACATACAGTATTTGAAAAGTCTATCATTCTTTTTTCCTTATAGTACGCTCCCCGGGCCGCTTCCCGGTTCGCGAACCGGGCGCTATCCACGCAAAAAAAAAATACTTTTTTTTTTTGTTGCCCCGCGGGGCCCTTTTAAAGCCTCCACATCAAACCTAGGGGGTCAGGGAGGATCTACTATGCCCCCTTATGGTCATTTTCGCCTTTGTTTTGGCCTCCTCTTGTCTCTCGATCCTACCGAGAGACAAGATGGCGGCCGCTCCGGACTGTTTAGAATGTTGACAGACACCGAAGAGCCAATCAGCTTCGCTTCGCGAAGTTCCGTTACGCGTCAAGTACGCGAACCGGGGCGCTGCCCAGAGCGCGCTTACAGATATATATCTTTTTTTGAACGTTAATTTCTCAAAATCCACTGGAGCACATATATTGAGACCTAGCAAAGGCACATCGGGCTACCAGTCCCTACAATTTTGCCAAGTTTCGTGCAAATCCATTCAGCCGTTCGGGCTAAAAGTGAGGCCAACCGCCCTATGGAAATTAACATGGGAAAAACGCGTTTTGGGACCCCCCTTTTTTCTCGGCCCCCCCTTGACGAAACCACCCCATATTTTCAGGGGCTGCTCGAAAACAAAATGTTCCATTTTCCTGAAAATTTCAGCCAATTCCGTCCACAAACGCCAAAGTTATTAGACATAGAATTTTCAAAAATCCCATAGGAAAAAAATCCTAACTATATATACCTACTGGCGACCGCCAGTAGGTAATATATATATATATATATATATGTATATATATATATATATATATATTACGCTCCATGGGGTTGTCCAAGTAGCGGGTAGCACCCGAGCCTGCGTGCGCCTTCCCCAAAGCGTTAGTTGGTATGGGCAGTTGCGTGTTTGAAATAGGCCCATATATATATAACATTTCCACGTTTGCTCCGAATGATTGCAGATGGCCCCCACGGTAAGTGGCGTGTACTCCGGCCGAGCATGCCGATCAGTCAATTCTCCAAAAAAGCACCAATATTCACGCTCTCAGGAAAAACGCCACTCCACACCAGAAAGTAAATCCAAGGGTGTTTATTCACACCTTACAACATGTTTCGGCTTAGGGCAAGCCTTGATCACGGCAAGACAATAGAACAGTACTAACCATAATAAGGGAAGTACAACAACAAAAAATCATGGAGATCTATAAATGGTGGGAAAAAACGACCTTGGAAAAATATATAGAATACAAGAGGGTCCCTCGGGGCCTGAGGATATTCATTATGCCCACCCTCAATGACTTGGACCCTGACTTGATCAAATTATGGCAAACAGACACTAACGAATGTTCTTTTAAACTGATGAGGACCCTTATCATACACGCAGAAAGGAAACTTGAAAAGATAATAATTGTAATTGAAGCTCTGGAATTAGAATTGGCAGACATACCAGCCACTGAGGAGAAAATGGAAAGCATTGAAAACGAGGAAAAGAAAGTGTCAAAACATGAACTTGAAGTAGAAAAACGCAAAGCCAATAAATTCACCAGAGATAGGCTGGATTACGCGAATGGGCGTATTTACACGTTCGCCAGGAAATATGACAAATTGAGAAGCCATGTGGTAATGGATAAAAGTGCGGGAGTAGTGGACATGGACACTGTCGACAGCTCTGAAATAAGTTCTAACAATGAAGAAACTTCAAGTTTGCCACTGGATTTTCGCGGGGAGATGCAGCTGGCCCAAATGGTCACGCGGCAAAGAGGAAGGGCAAGAGCCAATACGTGGGGAAGAGGACAGTCAAAACCTCAGATGAAACCCAACACAAAGGTACAACCAGAAGGGCGGACGACGCAACAAAACAAAAGAGAGGCAAAGGAAAGCAAAAATAGCGAAGAGGAAATCAACAATATCTGATAATATTGTCTTACTCTTATCAAATAAAAAATTATCAGACATACAAACTAAACTATTGAATAAAGGACTTTCTTACTGCCCAAATAAGAACATTGACATCCCCAACACACGAATTGACATGTACAAATTTTGCCGTAAAGCAAAATTAAGAAAATACTTTGCTGAAAGGAATAAGAGAAAATCTCTGATAACTAAAGGTGTGGAAGATATATCCACAATAACACACAGGGATTTATCAGCAATAATGAAATTAGCATCAATTGAAGAAACACCATTGCTGGACCAATCAGACGCCACCAGCTCATTTGCAAGCGACATTGAATTTTGTAAAAAAAATGGGCACAAGCACAAACAGAGGTGGAGGAAGTGGTCTAAAGAGACAATCCAGATTCTGCCCACAACTCCCACCTGGGAATAAAGTCGACCTTTTTCACGTAGTAATGATTGAGGAAATCACAAAGATGTCGGGGAAACCGTCGAATTTGAAAAAAAACATGAATAAAAAGAAAAATCTATCACCTGAGTAGTATCGCGCAATATCTGAACTCAAGAATGATTCCAAAATTATAATAAAGTCATCTGATAAGGGTGGAAACATCGTGGTACAAAATACAACAGATTACATTGCGGAGGCAAACAGACAATTGGAAAACAAAGATCATTATGAGCCACTAAAGAATAATCCATTAGAAAATTGGAAGAACGAATACCACTCTCTTTTGCTGGCATGGAAAGAAAAAGGTCTGATTGACTTTGATGAATACTCCTATCTAAAAACGGATAACCCCATCACAGCCACAATTTACTTTCTACCGAAAGTACATAAAGCACTTATAAGACCTCCAGGTAGACCAATTGTGAGCTCGATTGGATCATTACTTGAGACAACATCTAGATTTATCGACATATTTCTTATGAACTATGTGATGCCATTACCGTCCTATTTGAGGGACACAATGGATTTCCTTAATAAAATCTCAGGAATCAATTGGAAATCGAGCTATCTAATGGCGAGTATAGATGTAACATCACTATACACGTCAATACGCCATGATGACGGGATTAAGGCCATCAAAAGAGCTCTGGAAAAAAGATCTATCAGCTATTTGGAACATTCGGCAATGCTGATAGAAATGCTCACTTACTGCTTAACGCACAATGCATTTCTATTTTTGGGAAATCTATACCTGCAAAAACAGGGAACTGCAATGGGGACATCATTTGCACCCACATACGCGAACCTCTTGATGGCCATGTGGGAGATGGAAGTGCTGGAAGAAGAGAAGAAACACAAATCAAGAATTAAATTCTGGTGTTGTTTTATAGACGATTTATTCATAGATTGGGAAGGTAACAGCAACGATCTTCAAATGTTCATAAATTCATTGGAGAGGAATGATCTTAACCTCCATTTCACCTCATCAATCAGTGCAACCACTTTGATTTTCCTTGACGTTGAAGTTTTTGTCAGAGAAGAGACCTTGTGTACAAAAATTCATAGAAAACCGACGTCCTGCAACAGTTTTTTGCATGTGAACAGTGGACATCCAAGCAAACTTAAATGGAGCATTCCTTATGGTCAAATGCTGCGAGCCAAAAGGAATTGCTCAGAAGTGGATGATCTGGGAAAGGAGATTGATGAACTGGGGGAGCGATTTCAAGAACGGGGTTATCCCATAGAGTAATTACAGCGACGAAAGAAAGGATGAACCTGACAAGAAGAGCAGACCTCCTTTCACCAAAGGAGAGTAAAAAAGATGTCATGACACGCAACCCAGACACGAAGGAAAACGTGACTAGAATAATTGTCGACTATAACAACCAGAGTCATGAATTAAAAAAGGCTTTGAAAAGAAACTGGAATAATTTAATGCTTGATGAAACTTTGAAAGAGAACTTGACCTCCAATCCCAGCATCACTTACAGAAAAACTTCTTCGCTAGGTGACATTCTAACTCAAAATCACTTGCAACAAAAAATCCCCAAAAAAACATCATGGCTTACAACACCTGGTTTCTGGAAATGCTTCAAATGTAAGGCCAGTGAACATGGCACGAACTTAACAGAGTACAGACTACAGTGCGGACGCATAAAGAAAATAAGGGACCACATAACATGTGAATCTAAGTGTGTGGTATACAGATTGTCGTGCCCTTGTGAAAAACTCTACATAGGGAGTACAATAAACAAACTCAAACTTAGAATTTTACAACATCTAAGAGCGATTAAAAATGCGGACACGAGCTACCCTATGGCGACACATTTTGCTAAGTACCATCAATCAAACCCAAGTTTGCTAAGATATGCCGGAATAAAACTGTGCAAATTGTCTGAAAGAGGGGGAGACCAAACACTGCTGTTACGCAAACTTGAATCACGAATGATCTTAGCAATGGGCACAGGATATCCCTTTGGGCACAACTTGGATGCCGAACCGTACGTACATCTGTGAAATTAGTATGAAATCACTAAATGGCTTGTTGATCCAAGAATCCTTCTGTATCTTGACTTAAATATCTGCAGCATTGTGAAATATCTATGAAGAAAAGTTGCCACAACAGAGACTTAAGTTTGCTCAATCTATATACAATTTTTTGACAAAATTAAATCTGTACATACAGAAAGACTTCAACTCAGTGAAAATTTAAAATCTAATATTTCCCGAACTTAGTTCTAAATTTGAAAGTACTTTACAAATTGAAATTGCAAACACCTGGTGTAATGTTGAACTGAGATAGTTATTAGAGAGGGTAGAATGCAATGTACATATTAGGGAATTGGTGATGAAAAATGACTGAATCGTCTTGCAAATAATGTGAAATATGTACAGTTCAAGTGTACTTTACACCTAACTTTGTCAATTGGATTCTACTGATGGGAGGGGTCACAGTACTTAACTGATCATTACAACTTGATGTGTAAAAAAAAAAAAAAAACATCCACCCCATGAGTAGAAAAAATGTATATTGTATATAGACTGTAAATAATCTAGTGCAATGTGTATATAATGCAAGAATCTAACAAGGTATTTTACAGTAATGATTGGCTTGTAAAGCATTAGCACCAAGCGCCTTGAGACCGTCTCTAAAAAATGGCGACCATTTCTGTACCCAAAAGTGGAAACAAGGTTAACAGTCTAGACTTTTAATAGAAATGGAAAAGGGAACTTAATTTTTGTATTGCACACAGCACTTTAAAAAAGGTCTAGCCATGAGGGACTCTATGGTCCAGTGGAAGGCTTGTAGTAGCCGAAACGCGTAGGCCGTCCTAATCGTTGCACGTTCTTTTGCACATGGTGTGTAAATAAATACTTTTGTTTAAAAACGTATCTGTTGCTGTGCCGTGACTTCTATCGCAAAGAGCGAGGTGAGAAGATTCCATGGAATATATATATATATATATTCACTTAAAAAACCATAGGTTTCAGGCCTTATATAGTTAGGAATTAGCATTTAAAAAACCATTGAAATTGTTCCTATATAGTTAGTCGTACTAACTATATTTCGCGCACCCGCAATCCACTGCGGATGATGTCACATATTGCATCATTCATGACATGGTCAGTGACATCACTGATAACATCACTGATGACATCTCAAAGGACATCACTGATGACATCACTGATGATATCTCATTTGACATCACGGGGTACGCGTATGTAGATGTTGGAATTACCTAATAGGTTGTTGTAACTGGTATTGGTATCTCCATTTTTAAAAAAAATGTTAGTTTCTATTTTTGAATGTGTGCATCAAAGGTTATATTAGGGTGAGAGGAGGTCTGCCACTGTTTCACAAGGATGATGTCATCAGTGATGTCATTTGAGATGTCATCAGTGATGTCATGAGTGATGTCAAATTGTTTTTGTAATTTTGTTTGCATTATTTAAATTATATAATGTCTTCTTGTTTTTAAAATGTTAAACAACTACATACAGTGTGAAAGGCAGCTCAGCCCAGAGCCACAACTGAAGACCAACACATGTCATAGACATACTGATCAAGCAGCTCCAACAGCCAAGAACGCCACAACACCCACCACCACCCCTAGGAACCCCCTCTCTCTACCACCTAGGAAGCGCAGAACAAGACAGCAAACTTTCCGAAAACAACATGGCCCCTCAGCCACACAATAGCTTAATATTGGGACAGATGTGAACAAACTATATGTGAAGGAAGCAAGTCACCCATGACTAACATTGCACACAATGCAAAGTGTAGCAGTGATGTGCTGGACACATCTCAGTATGCACAACACACACCTCTCCATGTGCACAAACACTACTGGTGCTTGTAGTGGTATGGACAGTGGACCCAACCATGTTACGTCAAACATTAGGGAAGATCTCAGTCTTATAGCTGTGTCCCCCCCCCCCTGTAAGCATAAGCGTAACCGGAGTGGGCTGGTCCGACGTACGCCTCTTCAGCGTAGGAGTGTGAATACATAGGCTGGATCTCTGGGCGTGGTTCACTTGTGGGAAAGCCGAAGCGTCTGCCAGGGCAGCGCCCCTCACCCTGCCATGTGGCCGCTGTTGTGACGGCAGCCTTCTCATCCGATCGCTGGCTTCCGCCATACAGGCCCCCAGAGGCACAGCACCGCGGACTTATGTCTGTACAAACTACTGCATTCGATATACACTGTGGAAAGCAAGGTTCACAATCCACATCGAGTTGCAATTGCAGATGACACAGTCTAGTAGGGAACAGACATTGCTCAAGTCAACAACACATGGTTGTGGGCCCTTCCTCACCGCTGCCTCCGGCCACATTGCGGTGAGTAGGGCTCACAATTCTCATCGAGTTGCGATTGCAGATGACGCAGTGCAGTAGGCAACAGACATTGCTCAAGTCAACAACACGTGGCTGTGGGCCCTTCCTCACCACTGCCTCCTGCCTCCACTGAGGTGAGTAGGGCTCACAATTCCGATCGAGTCACGATTGTAGATGACGCAGTCCAGTTGGCTACAGACATTGTTATGAATACGGCCTGCCCGGATGATGCATCATCGGCACAGTAAATCCCACATGTGCAACTGTGTCCTGAGTCCTATATGGCAGTAACCTAAAGTCCGTTGCAGCGAACACAGCACCAAACTCCCTTCGATCAGTGAGGTCTATTTTCATATGCAAGGCCGGCGACACGTAGTGCCACTAACCCAGTATAACACAAGCCTATCCCACATTTGAACTGTGTCCTGAATGGCAGTGACCCCAACTTCGTGGCAGCGACCACAGCACCAGATTCTCTTCAGTTTTATTTGTAGTTGTTTTCTTTAAATAAAATGTTTTATATGTAAATCTATACATGACTGAGATATTTGTTTGTCCAACTGCACTGGGACACTTCCGGGCCCAAAAAGGTTGTTGGGGGTATGTTGGTAATGTGGGAAGAGGGTGCGTTACCTGCTGATGTGGGGAGACGAGGCAGGAAAGGGGTATCTCTCACAGAAAGAACTCCAGTATGTTTTCAGAAATGCCTCGGACAGCTGACGGACTGAGTCACAAAATGGCTTTTTAATGCTTATGTAGTGTGACTTATGAACAGTTCGCACCTGGCTCACAGACAGACAACTGCTGCCCGTACGCTTGACTCACAGACGCCGGACTACCAGCTGTTCGCATCAATGTGGATATCCCTGCCCTGTTCCGGCAAACACAAAGCCACGCCACTCCGATTACGTTCCGACGTTGGCCCCACATAGCTACCTTTCACAAGCGTACTCGCTATTGGTGTGCAGGTCAGTGATCTAGTTGTCAACATGTCACGGGCACTCCCTGAGGGCAGTTTTGCCCACACACCACACCCATCCAGCACATGTGTCACAGGCCATGTGTCCACGCAAATATAATGGATTGACAACATCACATCCTTTATTGCCGGTGGTGATTGGATGGAGGACACTCCACAGGTCTGAATCATAAAGAGTCCATGAATAGTTGTGCAGAGGGTTAGTCGCACCATGAGCTGTATGGCAGTCATGGGCCTACTACCATGTGGTGCAGACTTGAATTGCACAGGGTTAGTGCCACCCGAAGCTGATGTGGCCATCATGGGCCTACCACCACGTGGCGCTGACTTAAATTGCATAGGGTTAGTGCCACCCGAAGCTCATGTGGCTGTCAGGGGCCTACCACCACGTGCCACAGACTTGAGTTGCACAGGGATAATGCCACCTGAAGATGATGTGGCCCTCAGGGGCCTACTAGCAAGTGGCGCAGAGTCGAGTTGCATAGGTTAGTGCCACCCGACGTTGATGTGGCCATTATGGGCCTACTACCACGTGGCACGGACTTGAATTGCACAGGGTTAGTGCCACCCGAAACTGATGTGCCCGTTAGGGGCCAACCACCACGTGGTGCAGACTTGAATTGCACAAGGTTAGTGCCAGCCGAAGCTCATTTGGCCATCAGGGGCCTACCACCATGTTCCACAGACTTGAGTTGCACAGGGATAGTGCCACCCGAAGATGATGTAGCCCTCAGGGGCCTACTAGCAAGTGGCGCAGAGTTGAGTTGCACAGGTTAGTGCCACCCGAAGCTGATGGGGCCATTATGGGCCTACTACCACGTGGCGCGGACTTGAATTGCACAGGGTTAGTGCCACCCGAAGCTGATATGCCCGTCAGGGGCCTACCACCACGTGGTGCAGACTTGAATTGCACAAGGTTAGTGCCACCCGAAGCTCATTTGGCCATCAGGGGCCTACCACCACGTTCTGCAGACTTGAGTTGCACAGGGATAGTGCCACCTGGAGATGATGTGGCCCTCATGGGCCTACTAGAAGTGGCACAGAGTTGAGTTGCACAGGTTAGTGCCACCTGAAGCTGATGTGGCCATCAGGGGCCTACCACCACGTGGTGCTGACTTGCGTTGCACAGGGTTAGCGGCACCAAAAGCTGATGTGGTCTCCGCCATTGATGACTCGGGACTCAGAGACATGTGTGGGATCTGCTAGGACGCGGAGTGGGTCCACATAATGTGAACCAAGCCATGGTGGCGGGACCAGGCCCTGGAGCACGTGGAGCACGTGGAGTGCCCACTAGTAGACACTCCTGTGGCAGCATGTAATTATTTGGTCATGGATGCTCAGGGGCAGAAGTGTCTCTCTCACTTGCCTCTCTTCACTCTCTCTCTCACTCTCTTCCTTCCTTTCCTTCCATCTTTTTACTCTCTCTCCCTTCGCACTTTCTCACTCCCTTCCTTTCCATCCCTCTCTTTTTCTCTGTGGCTTTTTTTCCTTTTTTCTTTCTCTGTGTCTCACTCTTTTGATATGCACATTACACATCCTTATTTTGTGCTTTATTTTCCAGGCTGTGTCGTCGACATTCATGGTCCCGACAGGAGTCTTCTGCCTTGTTGTTTTGTGTTGAGTTTGTTAAATTTAGTACATCCTCTATATGTACGTTAACAGGAAAATAAAGTTTGGGAAAAAAAATGTCAATAACGTTTTTGGTTGTTACTTAAGTGCTGTGGGACTCTTTCTCATTCTTATTACTGGTATTTCGTGGTGTCCGCCATGGTGTTAAACTTTGGGGCAGTTATCGCAGGAATACTGGTGATGTCTGCAGTTTGCATCAGCTTCTGAATAGTGTGTTAGATTTATCTCAACTTTAGTTGCATTAAAGTGCTGATAATGAGATGCAGAGTAGGCGTTGCTGTGCAAAAAGACACAAGTTGCACCTTTACGATTCATTCTAAATACTAAAATCCTGTATTGAATTGCACTGTGGTAGTGGGTGCATTCACAGTGAACACACAAAATCAATGAATAAATCTCATGGTATTTATATTGATTTGGAATAGTGACACAGGTGCTGGATCTTGATGGGATACACTGCCCAGTTCGTTTATTTTTTCTGTACACGAAACAACCACATCACAATTTTCACAACGAAAGGCAAAATCTGGGATGCAAATCAAATTCCGGTGATAAGCCGCGTTAGCACAAGGGATTTTACACCTGCTTTCTGTTGGTGTTAAGCAAGACGACTACTTCCAACATGAAATGGAACACAGCCAAGAGACACACCGGAACCATAGAGTCAATGAGCATGATATAAGGCTACCCATGAGGTCCACAACACTCATCGCAACAACCCCAGGACTGCCAATGCGACCCAAACCCGCATCTGAGCAAATGGGTCCGTGTGGTCATTGTGTTAGCACGATGGGCACGGGCCCTGCAACATCAAAGTGTGCTGTCTTCAGCAGACGTTACCATGTCACCTCAGCGTTGGCAGTGAGCCTGGACATGCAGCTACGCATGCATCCTCCTGCATGCACAAGCGGCGTATGCTCATCCGACGTCCACAGGTCAGCGCAGGGGTGTGCCTATCTGGCAAGGGGAACGGGTGTCTCGGACAGGTCCGTGTGCAGGAAGTGCGATAATTGTGTCTCTGTCTTCTGGTGTGGCAGCCACAAGGTCGATGTTGTAAAGTGACATGCACCACCTCCAAACTGCAGTGTTCCGGTGTGGTTGGAATGCCGCAGGACAGGCATGAATAAATGGGCATTACAATGCTGTGCCGTAGGAGTGCATGGGATACAACAGCGCACCACACAAAAGTGTGGTGGCTCGTGGGAGGGAGAAGCAGCTGTTTGGCAACATAACACACAGTGAACCCGCCCACGTGCCACATGATGGGCATCTCATCCATGATGATCAGGGTTGCAGACATCCCACAAAACCCACGACCGGCCTTTGTACACATCCTGTATGAATGCAGCTAGGGAACTTACTGTAGGGATGAAAGGTTCTTTGTCTGAGCTATCTTGCTAGCATTTGTGTCCTGTTTTTGATTGTGCAAATGTTTGTGTTTGGACGACATTGTGTTGGATGATGGCGTACTCTACTTCCTATGTGTGTGTGCTGCATTGTGTGTGAGATGTCCCTTCATTTGAGCTTTTATTCACCCTTCTCCCTTTTAGGCAGTGTGGTTTACACTTCTATGCTTATTCAGTAGTGTGATGTTGGCGGGTTTTGTGACTTGTGCTCCTTGTTTCATTTTGGCCATGGTTTGTCTGTAGTTGTGCTGTACTTAATTGTGCATGTGTCCCACTGTGCCCATCTCCCCCCGTCCCCTCACTCCCTGCTTGTTCCTCTTCCCGGTGCTGTTGTGTCTGTAATTTTGTTCCTCCACACATAAATACATGTAAAGAACAAATAAGAATAGTTCCTTGATACTTTTAGATTGCAAAAATTCTCTCTATTGTTCTTTTTTGAATTTTAAGCAGTTTTTTTAAATATTCAAGGACACAGAAGTCAGAAGTGCAACGTACTCTATCAACACACTTTCTAGAACATGCTGCAAGACTTGCAGGTTAAAAGTCCATCCTTTTTGTTAAACCTAATGATATTTTTTTCCAACATTTTCTCAAACATTTAACGGCACGTGCAGGTTAAAAGTTCACAATTGTTTTAAGTTTGAACATTGCCTTACAAATACAAGTAGCAATATGGTTGAGTTGAGCAAATGTTATCCTATGATATGTACTCCACGTTTAAACCGCTTTTTCTTAACCAATCACAAAGATGCTTTTCCACAAAACAAATGTGCACCCTACTTTTAAAAACCAATGCTTTTCATCTCCCAATCAGTTATCGTTTTGTATGGGGAAAAAGGTTGTTCCACATCTTCAAGCATATCTCTTATTCTACAAATGGACTGCATGTGCTACAGAAATCTATCCATACCTCCCAGCCACACCTTCAAGATGCTAGTGTGACATAGCTATGTTTTCTGGTGCAAAAGAAATGCAGAACTGAGACGTATTGACTTAGACGAGGTTTACAAAATGTAGCCATTACATGGTTTGGACAGAGAGGATTAAGTGGCCCCAATTGTTGCCTTTTGTTAAAACCTGTTTGCATCTCCAGCACCCTGACCTCATGATTGTGCACTCTGGTGGAAACAACCTAGGCACATTCACTGGGCTAGGTTTGGAAATGCTAATGAAGAACACCTTTAGACAATTGATGTTGCTTTTGCCTCAAACTGTCTTTGTATATTCCAATATATGCCAAAGACAGGAGGGGAAATGGTTAAACCAATATTGTCCTCAGATTGAAAAATCGAGGAAGAATGTCAACAAAGCTGTGTCTCCATACCTCAGAGACCATAGAATGGGGTTGATCTACAACAACAACATACGTTTTGAAATGGCTGATATCTACAGAAGTTATGGAGTACACTTCACAGATCAGGGAAATCAAGTTTTTCTGAATAACCTGAAGCTGTACCTCCGCACTTATATGTAGCTCCAACTAATAAACACAAGGGCTCATTTTAGAGCTGTGTTATATTCCCAATATCGGTTTGCAGAGTGACAGCTGCAATCCGGCTAGCACAGGGAGACCTGGGGGCCGTCGAGCAGGCTCGCAGAGGGAGAGCTGCGGGTCGAGCAGGCTCGCAGAGGGAGAGCTGCGGCCCATTAGCTCAGCTCCCACAGTGTGCTGGCTCGCAGAGGGAGATCTCGAGTCTAACTCACAACGGGACATCAACGGGCCAACGCCCCTCCTAGCAGAGACACACCTATCACCTAACGGACTGATTCACACATGTACAGCTAGGGACACCACGGCTCGCAGACACACAGCTGCAAGCCAACGGACTGATACTATTTTATTATTATTATTTTTTTTAAGTTAAAAAAACCTTTATTTAGGTACCAAACATCCCACACAGCTTGCAGCCTACAACCCTGGGGCCGGCAGTGAAATATAGGCAGCAAGGCCGCATCATCTGATCGGAGCATACACAGCCAATTAGCCGACAACCCGGAGGTCCGGCGGCGTACAGAAATATTAAAGGTAAGAACCCCCTGCCCCAACATAGCTTCACTGCCCCCCTTCCTGTCCCGCCCCCCATGCGTGGAGGTAGTCTATCTCTTGTTAATAACTGTTATGGCAACTCTGCTAGGATGTAGACCCAAAGAATTCCCTTGTGCTAAAAAATACAAATTCTAACCCCAACAACCCCCCCACCCGTGAAGCACAAACTACTCGCCTCCCCGTTCTACCCGTCTTGGAAATTAGACTATTATACAGCTCCTCCAACCTCCCCCCATGAACGAACTCACACTCCATTCCATGTTCTGCCCCTCCCTACTGTTAGACCAACACCACCCAGAGCACCCTCCGCTTCAGCGTAGCCCCAGACTCTAGATAGTCAGAGCAAAGCTCACAGCCCTTACCCTCCCTATATACCTAATCCCACTCCTTCCAGGTCCTTCCCCTTTCCCATATAGCGCTCCTAGTTCAGTTAATTGCTCCATTAATCAAGGCCAGCTTCCTCCTCCAGTAGTTACTGACTGTCATTTGCCCCACCCTGTACAGTTTCCTCATGGTCCCCAGTGTTCAAATATGTCTGGTACAGACCCCAAAAATTCTTTGGCCGACTCTTAGGCGGGAGCAGCTCACTGTAAGTTTCTGATTGCGTGCAGCAATATAGCATATCCCTGGCCCATCTACTTTTAGTTGGCAACGGGCCCCTCATCCAGCATATGGCAACAACTCGTCTGGCTATTAGCAAGCCTATATCTGCCAGGCGACGCAATGCCACCGGGAGTGTCTTGGAGTATCCCAGCAGCGCCAGCGCAGGATTAGCCGGCATCTCCGTTTTTAGTATCACACTCATTTCCGAAAAAACTTAATTCCAAAATGTATTAATACCAGGGCAACTCCACGCCATATGCATGAAATCTGCCACCTGTGCATGACAATGTTCACACTCGGCAGATTGTCTAAGCCCATATCTATGCAGTCTCTCTGGTGTCTAATATACGCGCTGAAGATATTTGAAATGGATCAGTCTGTGTCTTCCGTTAAGAGGCAGCTTCCTCATACTTTTACAACAGTATTTCCACATTTCATCATCTATCTGCATTTGCAGATCGTGCTGCCATGCCATTCTGGCCTTCGACTGATACTATTTTATGCTTTAGGGTAGTACAGTAGTGTTTGTGTACTGTTGGGGGTTCGTGCTCGACGTTACGTTTTAGGGTTTAACATAGTGCAGTGGTGTTTGGGTAGTGTAAGAATCATGCTGGAGGTAGTGTTTTAGAGTTTAGAACAATGCACTAATGTTTGGGTAGTGTAAGGGGTCATGCTGGGAGTACTGTTTTGGGGTTTAGGGTAGTGCAGTGGTGTTTGTTTAGTGTAGGGGGGCATGCTGGAAGTAAGTAGTGTTTAAGGGTTTATGGCAGTACAGTGCTATTTGGATAGTGTAGGGGGTCATTCTGGGAGTAGTGTTTTAGGGTTTACGGCAGTGCAGTGTGTTTGTGGAGTGTAGGGGGTCATGCTGAGAGTAGTGTTTTAGGATTTACGGTACTGCAGTGGTGTTTGGGTACTGTAGGGGGTCCTTCTAATGGTAGTGTTTTAGGGTAACCAACAATGCAGTTGTGTTTGGGTAGTGTAGGAGGTTGTGCTGGTGGTAGTATTTTAGGGGTTAGGGTAGTGCAATATTGTTTGTGTAGTGTATGGGGTCCTGCTGAGGGTAGTGTTTTAGAGTTTACGACAATGCAGTGGTGTTTGAGTAGTCTTTGGGTAGTGTAGGGTATCGTACCGACAGACTGACTCACAGAGCTCTGAGCCGACGGACGGGCTTCTAAAGATATACCCGCAACCTGGTGATATGAGGTGAGGCAGCATGAAAGGCATATCTCACACAGACACAGATGCCAATGTTGCCTCGCACAGGTAAAACTGGGGAACCGATGGCTTCTACATGGAGAGATGTGAGCTGACGGATTAAATCAAAAAATGGCAGCCAACACTTCCTGCCAATCACATGTCAGAATTCTCAAATATCTATATCTATAAAATTTGATATTTCTTAAAAACTACTGAACGGATTTACTCAATTTAAACCATCACCTTTCACCCTGCCAAATTTGGCGTAATTCTGTTCAGCAGTTGCACCTGTAGTCTTCTGAAAAGTTTTGTATGGAAATTGCATGGAGAAAACACGTTCTAGGACCCTCTCTTTCTCAGCCCCTTCTACACCATTCACCCCCAAACTTTTAATATAGGAGCTAATCAAAAAAAGAGAAACTTTTTGGATCATTTCATAAAGATTTGTAAAATGACGCCAAAGTTACAAGCACATAGAAAACTCCAGGAGAGGGGCAGCGCAACCCGCTCCCAACATAAGTGAAGCCCTGGGGCTGCGCGGACCCCCACAACCCCTGCGAGCCCCTGCTAATATTTTTTAAGGAATACCCCCGGAACCTAGCCCACCCAAGGGCCTCATTAAAATAAAACACAAGAACCCGCGACCCCTGCGCACATTTTTGCTGATTTTTATTTTAATGATTTTTGGGGCTCTAGGGGTCCTTCTGGGACCCCCTGAGCAGACCTAGTGGGTCAGAGTTTTTCTACCTTGCTCCCTTCTCTTGTTTTATACATTTGTTTCTCCATTTTCAGGTGACTCGCTTCTACCGAGCCACAAGATGGCTGCCAACACTTCCTGGTTTGGAGTGCTAGCAGCCATACATAGTGAAGCTCGCACACACGACTTAGGCTCCTCCCAGATATCAAAACTTTTATTTTTCTAATTTCTCAGCAAATACTGAACGGATTTACACCATTTTTAAAATGGGCACTTTCTGACCCACGCACTACCTTCATGGGGTTATTCCGTTCAGTAGTTTCAGCTGTAGCCTTGCACAAAGTTTCCTATGGGAAAATATTTTTTTTACTCTTAGTTTTTGAATTTCTCAAAAACTGCTGAACAGATTTACACCATTTAAAAAAACGTCACTTTCTGAATCATTTGAGATGTCAGTGATGTTATGAGTGATGTCACTGACCATGTCATGAGTGATGTAGTATGTGATGTCATCAGCAGTGCATTGCGGGCGTGCGAGTTATAGTTAGCCGAGCTAACTATAATGGGGGAATTTCAATGGTTTTGTATGAGTGAAATCTCCAGCGAACTATAACATGTGTGAAACCTATGTTTTTTTCAGTGAATTTGCAAGGTTTTTTAAATGCTAATTCCTAATTATAACGTGGCTGACACCTATGTTTTTTTCAGTGAATTTCAAAGGTTTAGTAAATGATAATTATTTTTAAATGTATAAATTATTACATTTCTTTCTTTTTATACTAATTTCTTACATTTTTATCAAAAATATTTATTTTATTTTTTTAATTATATTGCATAATCTTAATGTAAAATATTAACAAAACTAAATCCCAAATTTCTTTTTATATAAAAAAAATGTTTTTCTCCATTTTTTACAATTAAAATCTGTATAATTCCTGTTTCATATTTTTTGGGGTAATCGCACCATACGCGTACAGTGATCGCTCCACACTTTGTACGGCAAATGGTCCTCTGCGTGTAGCCGCGCACTCGTTACGGATATGCTTTGAACTTGCGCATCGCATCAACGCTTCTGCGTGACGTCATATACGGCGCCCCGTAAGCGTACGGCGCAAAAGTTACTAATTGTTCAAAAACATACATTTATGTATTTAATATACATATTAAGGGAAGACAGTATCTAGGACAATCATGAAAATAGTTTTTTTAACTTTTAATAAGCGATTATTACTTTTAAAAGTAATTACGCAAAACGCAGAGGTACGTCGTACGTACTCGCATCTTAAGAGCACCGTAAGAGCACTGTAAGCGTACGCAAAGTCATGTGACCATAAAAGGAGAGTTTTGATTGGTTCATAATACTTCCTATTCCAACTGTTGAAAGACCCCTCTCATTTTGATCATCCTACTTCGACTTTCCCAGGAAAAACATCTATTCTGTGGAGCTATAGTCTATTACAATCAAACTCTACAATGGCTGCTCTTTTAGAGACTTCATCAGTACATTCCTCTAAGGAAGATTTTGTTACTGAGCCACCTCAGAAAAAGAGAAAAGAAGCTTTAATTTGGAAGTTTTCTTCATTTCCGGAGGGACAGAAAAAGGTGAATGTACCGAAAGTAACATGCAAGATCTGTGAGGTTACAATTTCCAGGGTTGACCCCACTAAAAAGTACTCTTTCGGGACAGCCTCAATGGTTCGCCATGTCAAAAATTTGCATCCAAATAATTATGGAAGGATGGCAACACAAAGGTTCCAGGAGAACCCTCAACCTGCAGTTCTTTCTTCCTCAACTGCACCACCACCTCCTCCTAGCAGTCTGCATCCTATTAGTGTGCCTCAGTTTGCAGACCTTACAATTCATTGCAAATTTTGCAGAGAACTCCTTTGTTACGTTGAGCAGTCTATTCACCTCATTGTGAAGAGCAAAGAAGAGCACTGTTGCCCAAAACAATAATATTTTTTTTTCTTTTTTCTTCCTGTCCACAGTTTTTTTGTTTCCAGTTTAATTTTTTATGGTTTAAAAAAAACCAACTAAAAACTTGCTGAAAAAATATAAAAAAAATAGAAAACAAAAAAAAACACCTTATTTTCAAAACTACCTCCACTGGCTTAAAAAAGAACTATATTCCTATATTAGTGTGTAAAACTTTGTCAGAATGTGTAGTGCATAAATGAACGAATGAATTAGTAGTGTATGGTGAATGTGAAAGTTCCAAACTGTAAGAGAGTGCTACAGCATAAATGTGTAAGGTGTTTACCTATACTATACTGTAGTACCTCCAAAGCACTTCAATCTAACACATCCATATAAATATGTTAGAAGTCTATACTTCAATTTGCACTGCTAATGAAACTGCCTGAGTGAATTTGTATGTGTTAGGAGCAAATTTACAAACCCCTTGTACCTCTTTTACACATCTTTTCCGTCACTTTTGTGATGCAGCAGTGTTGCAAAAGATGTACCATAGTACCTGATATTTACAATGTAATGCATATGTAAGGTGCATCACATTCTAAAGCCCTGCGCCAGAAAGAGACTTTCCTGCACAGAGAGGGGGGGAGGGAGTGGAGGTGTTGAAGCATAGGAGCACCTACTAAAAGTGACTGAGTGAAATCTATAATATTTCATTTAGTCACTTTTAGGTCTATGCTACTTCGAAGCCCTGCACCTGCTTGAAACAGGTGTAAGGATTGACACAGCTTTGTGAGCATAGAACCCCAAGAGCATTGCTGGAGCTGCGTTGCACTTGGAACGCAAGTCAAGCAATGCACCACCTTCACAACACAAATACATCACATATCTGTGCCGTTTTTGCTCCATAATACACTACATTGTAAATACGATGCATCCATTGTGCTGATATCACAGTGCACAATAACTGCCATATCTCTGGGAATCTACCACTTATTGTACATCTGCTGATTACTGTTTGAATGTAGTGAATGCATTACTACACACTAATCAATGAGTCACTACAAAACTATAACAGGAATGACAGAGTGTTTGGTGGAAGTGTAAGGATAGAGACTGGGGAAATTAAAATATAAAAGGTAAATTTGCAGGTGCATAGAACAGTACATACATAGTAAATAGGAGTTTGAAGCAGTCCATATACTAAGGCCTACTTTGCTCCATAATTACTTGGGTACTGACTGCATGATTACAGTTCTGAAAAGAGAGTGCATGACTGAATTTATAAAAGCTTCAGTATTACCACAGTACACATATAAGGAAATACTGCTGAATGTCTCCCTACAATATTGAAACAGTAGAGTGAGAGTGATTGTGAAAGTCTAATGACACAGACTGGACAACTGAATCTATAAACAAATGTGCAGCTACATAGAAGAGTGCATGCATACTCTATACAGGTTTAAAGCAGTACATGGCCAAAGTCCTACTTTGCACCTTGATTACTTGAGTACTGACTGGATAATTACAGTTCTGCAAGGAGAGTGTCTGTCTGAATTTAGAAGAGCTTCATTTTTAGCACAGTGCATACATAAGGGCATTCTGCTGAATACTTCACTACAACACTGAATCAGCAATCACAAAGAGTTTGCTGGAAGTGTAAGAATATAGACCGGATAATAAAAGCTATAAAATACAAGTTTCCCATGCATAGAAGACTGCATGCATAGTGTATAGTAGTTTGAAGCAGTCCATGCCCTAATGCCCACTTTGCACCATGACTACTTGGGTACTGGCTTAATTATTACAATTCTGCAAGGAGAGTGTCTGGCAAAATGTACAGCAGCTTCACTTTTAGAACAGTGTATACATAAACACATACTACTGAATGGCTCACTACAATACTAAAATAGCAGTACCAAAATGTTTGGAGGAAGTGTAAATATACAGACTAGGCAATTGAAAGTTTAAAAGCCAAGTCTACAGGTGCATAGAAAAGGGTATTTATTATTTAATAACCTTCCCAAAGCCCCGAGCCCCAGCACACCTTTCCGAGGGTAGGATTACGATTTACAAATGTTAGCATTTTTTAAATTAAGAACCATAATAATAACAAATATTAAACCTTTTTTTCTTCTAATGATAACGATATTTTTTTATACGTCTTCTATTTAGATGCTTTTAATCATGAAAATGCAAAGAACACATTTTACCGAGTAATACTTTTAAAACTCTCCAACGTATGTAGATAATAATACCTTATATGTGTTACTATGAAAATCGAAACATTTACAGCTTCACAGTTTGTAACTTTTCCGAACACGTGTAGATGAAAAACTGTTAAAACGTGAGCACGTGTAAACTTCAAAACGTGCCATCCACATAGCAGAGCCACATCTTCCTTCCATAGACTACTAAACAACAATAAACTATATAACCCACACCTACTGTGCAATTAGTTTCGTTTTCCCGAGTTATTTCTGACTCTCCAATCTCTGTTGCAGGTTCCGTTCTTTAGCATTGGATTCTCTTTTTGCATCAACAAACATATTCCGGAGTTGTAAGTTGTTTCAAGATGGCATAGGCATAGTACTTAGTTATAAATTGTGACTATTTGTCAATATTTAAAAATTTATATGTAGAAAAAACATGTTATTGCATGTTTTTCGCTTTTTCTCTGTAACGTCAGCAGCTTGTTCTTAGAAACAGATATATTATAACAAATATTACTCCTTTTCTGGCTCCTTTTACCTAATATATAGTGACTGTTTATATTATAATATTGATACTGTACTTCGCTCGAGAAGTGTTGCTATCCCGTCGACGCAAACCCTAAACATTTACAATCAACGTGACAATGATACACTTGTTATTATGTTTTCCCCTAGAGATCACATACTGTTAATATGTATATTATAACATTAACAGTCTTAGTGATCCTAGCGGAATTCACAATCCATCGTCACAAACAGTAACGATAAGTAAGCAACTTTACCGGCTTGCGGCTTTCCGTCTATTTTCCCCTTGTGATCATATGCTGTGAGAATATATACATATTATTATTCTCACCATCATGATCTCAGAGGAGTTTATGACCCGTCCCCACGAAGATCTAATTTTTTCCCCTCCCGGAGAAAAGAAGTTCAGTAAATAATTACCGCTCGAAACTATTTCATTATGGATGTTCTGTTAAATACATAACTTTATTTTCCTTTTCTTTTTACTGTAACAGTGGTATCAATTGTTATATTATAATAGATTGTCCTATTGCTACAGAGAGGAATGGGAGATTTTTCAGCGCCATCTGTAATATAATTATCAAATATTTATAAAAACGTGATCAGATATTTTTATATATATTAAAATAAGCTATCATGCATACTTTGTTACTTTAAATATTGAATAAACCCTACATTTCTGAATGTTATTTTCTAATTTCTATTCTTATTTGCGATTTCTATTCACCTCCTCCCTAAAGAATATATAGGACCTGTACTTTATATTATAAGAGTAACATTCTATATATTCTTTGGTGAATATGTGATTTATTAGCGGAACAGTCTGCAACTTGTAAACACTACAACAGCATGTTCCTGAATTGTACAGAATACAAATTTTAAAAATAATAATGCATGCATTTCTATGTAATATGAAACAATTTAGATTCTACCGTTTTACTTGTTCTCTTGATCTGAGATAATGTAGTGCGGGAGTGTTTGCTGTAGCAATTCTATTCTACTTTATCTAAAAGTAACTGATGCCCTCTTACATCAACAAGAATGTGGGGCAACAGTTTTACAAACTATAGCACATAAATGAACTATATAGCCACGCTTAACTGATATTTTATGAAATTCCATTTTTAATTGTTACTCCTTTCATATATACTGCGACAGTTTCTGAAGAAAGTTTATTTGTATTTGCCTAATAAAAACTGTTTCACACCTAGACTGAATTTTTTGCAGTGCAACCACACCTCCCCATCATGAAAGTAAACACCACATTCTAAGTAAATTGTACTACTAAGAAGTATGTCACCTACAAACTTGATAAAAGAAAACAGCGCAAGACTCTGCTATTTTTCCGCCGTGATTTATACACCACACGGCAATTATATAAATGGCCTGTGAAACATATATAAAAAATTGTTTACCTCATAATTCCTCTCCACCACCTTATGGGCACTGTACACATTAATAGTTTTCCTAACCTGCCCTCTACTACTTTCTTTCCCCATACTCCTTTGCAAAATGCATCACAATATCACTGACAACAATGAACCGTTTCCACCCAATAAGGAGAAAACTTGTGTTCGGAACACTTTAGCCAATAAAATGTCCATCTTGTTCCAAAGACGAGCAAGGAATGACTGCTAAGCCTTCTACTTTTAATACTTTACAGCCAATGAACATTAAACTTCGTAAAGTCCTGCTTGGAGCACATTACCCTAATACTCCCTGAACAGGAAGGAATCCTTAATAAAACTTTTCCACAAACTTCTTCCACGACTAACGGTTCCTATGAAAAAAATAAATATAAATCTCCAGCACAGTAAGTATTTCAATTAGCAACATATTGTGATGAACTTCTAACCTCTGTACTCACGCAAGTGATCCATGAACTGTTACTATGGTAACAGGCAGAAAAGTAGTGGCTGTACAAAAAAACTTAATATTTACCTTGGATCCTCTACAAGACAGAAACGAAACCAAAATACCACATTTGCAACCCCTTTGCACAGTTTTTTTAATAAAAGGAGGCCCAAGGGGTGGGGGGGGTCGAGTGGAGGAGAAAGCGGTCCCCAGAACTCTGGGGGCCATGAGCCCCCCCGCATACATATAGTTAAAGATCCGGGGGTAGCGATCCCCGCGCAGGGGAGACCCTCTAGGCCCCCCATTATGAAAAACAAATTGCCCCAGAGATTTAACCCCCCCAGAGGCTAAGTACCAATAAAGCGGGCTTTGCGTTTTTTTCTTTTTTGCCCAAAACGCGTACTCTGCGTTTAAAAAAAAAATATATATATATATCCAGCGTGACGTCATATACGGCGCCCCGTACACGTACTCCGTGTAAGATTCTAATTGTTCAAAAACATATATTTATGTATTTAATGTACATATTAAGAGAAGACATTATCTGGGATAATCATGAAAATAGTTTTTTAAAACTTTAAAAAAGAGAATATTACTTTTAAAATCAATTACGGAAATATCGCACATACATAGTAAGAGTAAAGATAGTTTGAAGACTAATACATTTTATAAAACAATATAGCACTGCACACTAAAGAAGAAAAGTCAACACAATTATTGACCCCTCTCCCAACATTTAAAAGCCCCTGGGGGAGGTGGTAAATTAATCGAGACTGAATACGTTAGTACAGCCTACTGTGCTTACGCTACCAGGAAAACACAACAACAGTACAAAGCCCAGATTTCCATTGTAGTGATTTCTTAGTTGCAGGTCTAGTTGTTAGATCGACACACACTCTCTCATGGCTGGTATACACCCACACCAGACCTATCCAGCACATCCGTCACTACACACGTGACCCTATGTATAAAAAAGACGGGGCGCACGTGTTCTACGCCATTTTAGAGGTGTTCCCAAAGTACCGAACAAGGGTCCCACTACTACATGCGTGGCCTCTTTGCTCACTGAGTTAGTTGTGCCCAAAGCACTGAGCGGGAGAACAACCTGCATTGATAATGATGGGAGCACGAGTATGTCTTTAGCGATATACATTTACCACCCATGATAAAGGCATAAGCATAATAATGGCTTTCTGGTGACGGACACGCGTCGTAATGGCTGTGGCTTACGTGCTTCAAATTACTTTTTACGTATACATGTGACCAAGTCTGATAACATCGGAGGCCAAAGACAAACACAGGACATCTCATCGATCACAGACAAGATAGGCGGAGGGTAAAATGAAAGTAACAGGCATAAAAAAAAACTAAGGAAAACTACTAAAATAGCGGAGGACGGAGTATGTAATCAACGTTTGGCGCCTCCGCAATATGATTATTAATATATTACAAAAGTATAGCAGCGATTGACACACATGGCCCGGGAAAAGAAAGTGGCAAATTTAATACCTGAAATGAGGACAGCTTTGCTTGGCGAACTTAAAGAAAAAGAAAGAAACATGGTCTTGGAAACAAGGCTGCTCATGCATAGAGAGTACAACTGATGCACAAAAAAACCGGAAAGTTTCACATACTATCATAGAAATATAGGGGTATATTACCAAGGACCGGTGTTAAAATTATCGCCGTTTTATCGGCAGGAAACTGCTGATAAAACGGCGATAATGGGCTTGATAATATGCCCTTGTTAATTCCCATAGAAGCCCATGTTAACATCAAAGCTCATGTTAGATATCCTTCACATCTAACATGAGCGTTGATTGGAATTCCATAGAGCATATTATCAAGCCCATTATCAAAGCGGCGATAATTTTATCACCCAGGCTTGATAATATGGCCCTGTTTTTTTAGCCCCAATTCCCCCACGATCCTCCCCGCGTCCTTCGAGAGCCGGCCTTGCTTTGTCAGAGAGAGCAACTTACATGCTGCTCTCTCTATCGAAAACCAATCTGCTTTCCTACTTGAAAGAGAGAGCAGATTAACTTGCTCTCTCTTTCAAATAGGAAAATGGTTTGCTGTGGTAAAGTGGGAACAGCGACGCTCCCGCCCTACCACAGCAAACAGCAGTGTCCAGGGGGTAGGCACCCCGAGACACTGCAGGAGCCGGCCCTGGGAAGCAGTGGTCCCCATAGCCATCAAGGGCTTCTGGAGGGGGCCGCGCGACCCCCTCCCAACATTAAAAAGCCCCGGGGGGTGCAGGTCCCAGGGACTGAAAGGTCATTTTACATATTACTGTCCGAGGAAGATTGCGGTCCCCGGGGCGTGTACAGGAGGAGGGGGAGCCGGAAACATACTCTTTTTTTTTTTTAAATGAGGTGGTGGCCGTCCACGAAGCTGCAGGGGGCCTTACAAGTCCCCCTTTATGGATAAAAATTGCCCCCGAGATTTGGCCCCCCGGGAGGCCAATTAAGAATCAACCTTATTTTTGTTTACCAATACGCGTTCCCCCAGCGATTTTTTTTTTTTAATTGGGAGCCTAAAGATCCATGTGGGACCCCCTGAGCAGGCCTAGAAGGTCAGGATCTTTCTACACTGCCCCCTTTCCTTTGTTTTTCAACTTTGTTGTACTGTTTTTTTGTGACTCGGTTCTACCGAGGCACAAGATGGCTGCCAACACTTCCTGGTTTGGAGTGTTGACAGACAGTTGACATCCAATCAGCAAGCAGCTCGTGGTTGTTATTGTACGGATTTCCGTACGCGTGGTGTACTTCGTCTCTAGATATCGCTATGATTTTACTTTTGGTTTTCTCAGGAACTACTGAACAGATTTACACCATTTAACAAAAAGCACAATCTGCGAACTGAACTCTACCTCTCTGCCAAATTTGGTGTAATTCCGTTCAGCCGTTCAGGCTGTAGCCCTGGAAACACGTTTTGGGACCGCTCCTTTTTTCTCAGCCCCCACTTCACGAATCACCTCTAACCTTTCAGGGAAGGAGTGGAACCGAGCAGGCCATTTTCTTGGAGAAATTTGCGAACATTTGTCCACCGGTGCCAAATTTATTCCAAATAGAATGTTGTGGATTTCCTATGGAAAGTAGGTCCTAACTATAACTACCTACTGGCGACTGCCAGTAGGTAATATATATATATATATATATATATATATATATTGTTAGCAAATGCGCTCCTGCGCTATCAACAGGCACACTCAACGCTCCTAGCCATCCGGCACTTCTCACCTTTTGAGTGCTATGTAACTTGTCTTCTTTACCACCGGGATTGATGGCCATTGTAGTCCATAGGTTGCAGAGAAGGTGGATGCAACGCGGAGAGGCCATGACATCGCACTCAGCGGCTGTTTTTGTGGTTCAACGTTCCTTTGGAAAGACAGCTCTGTTTTTCTTCTAGATTCCCCCTACTCAAGGGTATAAACATTTGGTTTAATTGTCAATAATGGCAGGCAACCTACTCAAGGAGAATCAACACTACCCCTATGGACTACAATGACCATCATTCCCGGTGGTAAAGAAGACAAGCCACGCCCACTTAGGGCGTTCCTTTCAAATGAAATAAAGTTTGGATGACAAAGGGCGAGTGAAAATGCCTTTCCCTTATTGAAGACCCCATGAAGAAGAGGCGCTCAGCCTCGAAACGCGTCGGGCACATGAAAAACAATGAGGAAAAGTGAAGTTACAGAGCACTTGAGAGGCGAGAAGTGCCGGATGGCTAGGAGCGTTGAGTGTGCCTGTTGATAGAGCAGGAGCGCATTTGCTAACAATATATATATATATATATATCAATGCTCCAAGGTTCACCGGTACCGCGAGTCACTCTGCTGGCGGGTGCTGCCACGCGTTGGTGTACCGCGTACACAAATGATAGCTCCACAGCTTTCTTCCCAGGTCTCTAGGTCAAAGAAAGATGGCAGCACTCACGGGTTTTCTTGGCAGTTCCAACAAACTTTATTCAAGACAAACGCGTTTCGGGAAGCGTCCCTTCCTCAGTGTCATACGGGAACGCGATGCACGGCGCCATTTTAAACCATTCAAAACAGTGCAATACCAATCGACAAAGGACTACACTCTGCACAATCATAGGCGCCGTCTTGGAGTGTCTTTTCGATGCGCTTTAAGCAAACATTATTAGTATTTATCCAAATACAGTTCGACTTTGATCATGCCGTGTATCGGCAAAAATGTCTCAATCATAGAGAGACACATGTCCCTTGTAACCATGGCGTTGCAGTTAATGTTAATATGACTCAGATCTCGAGTCCGCGTCTAGTCCATGTCTCCCTTCATGATCCAAATACATTCTTTGACCTAGAGACCTGGGAAGAAAGCTGTGGAGCTATCATATATATATATATATATATATATATATATATATATATATATATATATATATATATATATATGATAGCTCCACAGCTTCATATATATATATATATATATATATATATATATATATATATATATGATAGCTCCACAGCTTTCTTCCCAGGTCTCTAGGTCAAAGAATGTATTTGGATCATGAAGGGAGACATGGACTAGACGCGGACTCGAGATCTGAGTCATATTAACAGTAACTGCAACGCCATGGTTACAAGGGACATGTGTATATATATATATATATATATATATATATATATATATCACTTCACTCTCTCCTTGATAAAGAAGACCACCAGGGAAGCAAACTCAAAAAAATAGAGGTTGGCAGAGTGCTAAACATTCTACCAATTTTTTTATAAAGGGGAGGTAGTTATTATTTTTGTTGTTTTATATTTTTTTATTATTTTTCTGAACATTTTTTTACTTTTTTTGTATTTTTTGAACGGTTTTATATTTTTTTTGTTTTTTTGGGTGGGGACGAAAACGATTCATTGTAAAGGGCTCAACAGGAGCAACAAAAAAAAAGGAATTTATTCTCTGGGGCGTTTCGGACAAACATGATTGTCGATAGCTCTGTTGATTAGATTGATGCTACTTTCTCTGTAGCAAATGAACTGATTACAACGCACGCACACTTGTTTCACTTCCCCGAACCTCATCTGTATATTTGGGACCATCTCCCTCGCCTCTGGTCCCGTCACTTCCTGTACAACTGATCTTCTGGCCACAGAAGGGGGATTATCTTGCTGGTCACGTAACTGCGCAGCACTGTAGTTGATAGGATGCCACCTATCCATATGGCGATGCATTGTATAATTGCCGTAACTGTACTTCTTATCTGTCCCTCTGGACAAATCCTTCTTACATATCAGGCAAGTTACGTACCGGGCATTGACTTTTTTTGGCCCCGGGGATATTTAAAAAATTGCCAAATAAAGTTTTCTTTCAAATGAGACCTCCTGGGCTCCTCACGCAAAAACTGCCTCTCTTCCTGCTCTTCCTCTTCTTCCTCTTCTTGCTGAATGATAACTTCAGCAGGTGGTCCTCTCTTCCTTGGAGGTGGTGGAGGTGGTGGGGAAGCACCAGCTGAAGCTACTAATGAAGCCATTGCTCAGTGATCACAAAAGGTCTTCCTCTCACAAAGATGAAAGTCAGAGTGAGGAAAGAAGGAGGGGTTTTCATCATTTGGGAAAAACAATAGTTCTAAACCAATGAAAAGTGTTACTTTTAGGTCACATGACCTAGTCTTACATCATTAGGAAACCAAAAGTGAAATGAACCAATGAAAAGTGTTATTAACAAGTCACATGACCTGTTGTGTTTACGTTACGCGCTTTCCCGGATCGCTTCCGGGAAGCTGCGCTTCGCGCCTCATTCACGTACCGGTTCACTTCCGGGTACGCTAACGCGGCGCGTCATATGACGTTTCACGCGACAACGCATACGTCACGCTGACGCGACGCCTCACGATGTTGTTTTCTAACGCGGCAGTTGTGGAAACGGAACGTTTACCGGTTTGCGGACCGGGTCGCGGCACCAAATTGAGCTAACGGGAAGCTAACCGGTTCGCGGACCGGGAGCGAAACAAAAGAAAATAATTTAAAAAAAATTGTATTAAAAACATATAAAATATATTTTTCGATTTAAAGAAGAATACATTTTAAAGCTTTTGATATTTGCTATTAAAAAACCATTGAAATTCACTGAAAGAACCATAGGTTATAGACCATATATAGTTAGGAATTAGCATTTACAAAACATTATTTTACTCACACAAAACCATTGAAATTCCATATATAGTTAGTTGTACTAACTATATATCGCGCACCCGCAATCCACTGCTGATCATGTCACATATTACATCATTCATGACATGGTCAGTGACATCACTGATGACATCACTGATGACATCTCAAATGACATCACTGATGACATCCCTGATGACATCTCAAATGACATCACTGATGACATCACTGATGACATCTCAAATGACATCATTGATGATATCACTGATGACATCACTGATGACATCATTGATGACATCTCAAATGGCATCACCGATGACATCACTGATGACATCACTGATCACATCTCAAAAGACATCACTGATGAGATCACTGATGACATTATTCATGTGATAATACGATGAATCTCTTCAGACTCTAATAAAAACTTAGATACACTCAGTGTAAACAGACACTCACAAACTGTCACTCATCCATGGAGTTACTCACACACCTAGTCAGTCATGCAAAGAATCAATCACCCCTCAATTCCCTCAACTATACAGGTATACACACCTTACTTATTGAAACATATACTAACACATATTTACTCTCTTATACAATCCCTGATACAAGTTCACAATGATCCATACAGCCACTCACACATTCACTGGCTCTTATGCATAGTTATTTATATATGTCAACTCTCACATGTACTGTGTTGTACATATGTACTTACTTTGACATGTAGCACTGAGATATCCATTCACTCACCAATACACTCATGCACACAGTCAACCGCCCATACAGATGTTTCCACATGCACTTTTGAACCCATACACCTAGTGAATCAACTGCTCACACATCTATGCAGAGAGTCATACACCTCCCAGCCACCCATACACACTCTCAGTCTCCCATACAAATACTTGGGCAACCAATCAATAACCCATATAGTTAATTATATAGCTAATGATTAACACATGCAGCAGTTTACAGAACAACAGACATAATGATGCACAAATTAAGACAGTTTAGTCACTAACCCATGCACTCAGTGAGACACATTTAATCACTCACTCATACAGTCAGTCATGCACCTACTAAATCCTTCATCCAGACACTTATAAATCCACTCATTCTTCAATATGTAGGACATATTTTAACTTTACCGAAACATACAGTCACTGGATGTAGTCATCAGTGATGTCATCAGTGATGTCATTTGAGATGTCATCAGTGATGTCATCAGTGATGTCACTGACCATGTCATGAATGATGTAATATGTGACATGATCAGCAGTGGATTGCGGGTGCGCGATATATAGTTAGTACAACTAACTATATATGGAATTTCAATGGTTTTATGTGAGTAAAATAAGGTTTTGTAAATGCTAATTCCTAACTATATATGGTCTATAACCTATGGTTTTTTCAGTGAATATATATATATATATATATATATATATATGTATATATATATATATATATATATATATATATATATATATATATATATATATATATATATATATATATATATATATATATATATATATATATATATATATATATATATATATATCACTTCACTCTCTCCTTGATAAAGAAGACCACCAGGGACACTGCGGGATTCAAAACAGGTATTTATTCGGGATCTGTGGCGTGACCGGTTTCGGCTTGTGCCTTCTTCTAGACGCCTTTCTCCATATGCAGTGTCAGCTCCCACTCGACTTTCATATATGCTCCGCCTTCCCAGTGGTGGCGGGCTCACCTGTGTCCAATTGTCATTGCTCGTTTCAGTGTTAGAGACTACTAGTCCCAGAGTTCAAAGTGCTGGCGATTGGGTTGCAGGGTGGGGGGGCCTCACATTTGAAAAACAAACTTTCTTTGTTGGAGTTAGAATTCCGCTCTTACATGCCTTAACATCAAAGGCAAAAACGCTTGGGGGTGCAGATCGGAAATCGGCGTCTCTCCGCTCCGTCTGCTGCCGATGTTAACAAGCTGCCTCTGATGATTGTTGGCGGGCCGTAGAAGCATCCGACTCTCGAAAACAACTCTGCATTCCAATGAATACCACGGCCGCTTCCTGAAAGGGTCCCTTCGTGTACTTCACTGGAACTGCGCTGAATATCACTTCACTCTCTCCTTGATAAAGAAGACCACCAGGGACACTGCGGGATTCAAAACAGGTATTTATTCGGGATCTGTGGCGTGACCGGTTTCGGCTTGTGCCTTCTTCTAGACGCCTTTCTCCATATGCAGTCTCAGCTCCCACTCGACTTTCATATATGCTCCGCATTCCCAGTGGTGGCGGGCTCACCTGTGTCCAATTGTCATTGCTCGTGTCAGTGTTAGAGACTACTATATATATATATATATATATATATATATCCAGAACAAAACGCCCCCAGCATTTCGAAGGGCGACTCGACCTCACTCCAGCCATCCGGCAGTGACATGCATCTCGCCATAAATCTCCCTTTGTCATTGTAATAAGCCGACGCGTTTCAGGGCACAGCGGCCCCTTCTTCCTGGGCAACTCGAAAAAACATGGCTGAGGCTTGCAATGATCATTCCTCGGTTTTTATTTGGCATCACATGTCCTCGCGGTAGCCCCTCCCAATTAGTGCCACCGCGATGCCTTCTGGGACATGTAGGCACCGCATTGCAAGTTAAAATATTCTTTAAGTAAGTTCAGTCCATGTTTTTAAATTCTGAGTGTGTTAATGTCCTTAAGTAGGTTGAGGGGTGTTTAATGGCAAGTTTCGTTCGCATATAGGAGCGAGGTGCTGTCAGAGTTGACAAGTTCAGCTCCCAGCCTCTCTTTTCCTTTCTTGAGATGGTGCCTCTTCCACGGCAGGGACTGGCCGTGTAATTCATCCAGAACAAAACGCCCCCAGCATTTCGAAGGGCGACTCGACCTCACTCCAGCCATCCGGCAGTGACATGCATCTCGCCATAAATCTCCCTTTGTCATTGTAATAAGCCGACGCGTTTCAGGGCACAGCGGCCCCTTCTTCCTGGGCAACTCGAAAAAACATGACTGAGGCTTGCAATGATCATTCCTCGGTTTTTATTTGGCATCACATGTCCTCGCGGTAGCCCCTCCCAATTAGTGCCACCGCGATGCCTTCTGGGACATGTAGGCACCGCATTGCAAGTTAAAATATTCTTTAAGTAAGTTCAGTCCATGTTTTTAAATTCTGAGTGTGTTAATGTCCTTAAGTAGGTTGAGGGGTGTTTAATGGCAAGTTTCGTTCGCATATAGGAGCGAGGTGCTGTCAGAGTTGACAAGTTCAGCTCCCAGCCTCTCTTTTCCTTTCTTGAGATGGTGCCTCTTCCACGGCAGGGACTGGCCGTGTAATTCATCCAGAACAAAACGCCCCCAGCATTTCGAAGGGCGACTCGACCTCACTCCAGCCATCCGGCAGTGACATGCATCTCGCCATAAATCTCCCTTTGTCATTGTAATAAGCCGACGCGTTTCAGGGCACAGCGGCCCCTTCTTCCTGGGCAACTCGAAAAAACATGACTGAGGCTTGCAATGATCATTCCTCGGTTTTTATTTGGCATCACATGTCCTCGCGGTAGCCCCTCCCAATTAGTGCCACCGCGATGCCTTCTGGGACATGTAGGCACCGCATTGCAAGTTAAAATATTCTTTAAGTAAGTTCAGTCCATGTTTTTAAATTCTGAGTGTGTTAATGTCCTTAAGTAGGTTGAGGGGTGTTTAATGGCAAGTTTCGTTCGCATATAGGAGCGAGGTGCTGTCAGAGTTGACAAGTTCAGCTCCCAGCCTCTCTTTTCCTTTCTTGAGATGGTGCCTCTTCCACGGCAGGGACTGGCCGTGTAATTCATCCAGAACAAAACGCCCCCAGCATTTCGAAGGGCGACTCGACCTCACTCCAGCCATCCGTCAGTGACATGCATCTCGCCATAAATCTCCCTTTGTCATTGTAATAAGCCGACGCGTTTCAGGGCACAGCGGCCCCTTCTTCCTGGGCAACTCGAAAAAACATGACTGAGGCTTGCAATGATCATTCCTCGGTTTTTATTTGGCATCACATGTCCTCGCGGTAGCCCCTCCCAATTAGTGCCACCGCGATGCCTTCTGGGACATGTAGGCACCGCATTGCAAGTTAAAATATTCTTTAAGTAAGTTCAGTCCATGTTTTTAAATTCTGAGTGTGTTAATGTCCTTAAGTAGGTTGAGGGGTGTTTAATGGCAAGTTTCGTTCGCATATAGGAGCGAGGTGCTGTCAGAGTTGACAAGTTCAGCTCCCAGCCTCTCTTTTCCTTTCTTGAGATGGTGCCTCTTCCACGGCAGGGACTGGCCGTGTAATTCATCCAGAACAAAACGCCCCCAGCATTTCGAAGGGCGACTCGACCTCACTCCAGCCATCCGGCAGTGACATGCATCTCGCCATAAATCTCCCTTTGTCATTGTAATAAGCCGACGCGTTTCAGGGCACAGCGGCCCCTTCTTCCTGGGCAACTCGAAAAAACATGACTGAGGCTTGCAATGATCATTCCTCGGTTTTTATTTGGCATCACATGTCCTCGCGGTAGCCCCTCCCAATTAGTGCCACCGCGATGCCTTCTGGGACATGTAGGCACCGCATTGCAAGTTAAAATATTCTTTAAGTAAGTTCAGTCCATGTTTTTAAATTCTGAGTGTGTTAATGTCCTTAAGTAGGTTGAGGGGTGTTTAATGACAAGTTTCGTTCGCATATAGGAGCGAGGTGCTTTCAGAGTTGACAAGTTCAGCTCCCAGCCTCTCTTTTCCTTTCTTGAGATGGTGCCTCTTCCACGGCAGGGACTGGCCGTGTAATTCATCCAGAACAAAACGCCCCCAGCATTTCGAAGGGCGACTCGACCTCACTCCAGCCATCCGGCAGTGACATGCATCTCGCCATAAATCTCCCTTTGTCATTGTAATAAGCCGACGCGTTTCAGGGCACAGCGGCCCCTTCTTCCTGGGCAACTCGAAAAAACATGACTGAGGCTTGCAATGATCATTCCTCGGTTTTTATTTGGCATCACATGTCCTCGCGGTCGCCCCTCCCAATTAGTGCCACCGCGATGCCTTCTGGGACATGTAGGCACCGCATTGCAAGTTAAAATATTCTTTAAGTAAGTTCAGTCCATGTTTTTAAATTCTGAGTGTGTTAATGTCCTTAAGTAGGTTGAGGGGTGTTTAATGGCAAGTTTCGTTCGCATATAGGAGCGAGGTGCTGTCAGAGTTGACAAGTTCAACTCCCAGCCTCTCTTTTCCTTTCTTGAGATGGTGCCTCTTCCACGGCAGGGACTGGCCGTGTAATTCATCCAGAACAAAACGCCCCCAGCATTTCGAAGGGTGACTCGACCTCACTCCAGCCATCCGGCAGTGACATGCATCTCGCCATAAATCTCCCTTTGTCATTGTAATAAGCCGACGCGTTTCAGGGCACAGCGGCCCCTTCTTCCTGGGCAACTCGAAAAAACATGACTGAGGCTTGCAATGATCATTCCTCGGTTTTTATTTGGCATCACATGTCCTCGCGGTAGCCCCTCCCAATTAGTGCCACCGCGATGCCTTCTGGGACATGTAGGCACCGCATTGCAAGTTAAAATATTCTTTAAGTAAGTTCAGTCCATGTTTTTAAATTCTGAGTGTGTTAATGTCCTTAAGTAGGTTGAGGGGTGTTTAATGGCAAGTTTCGTTCGCATATAGGAGCGAGGTGCTGTCAGAGTTGACAAGTTCAGCTCCCAGCCTCTCTTTTCCTTTCTTGAGATGGTGCCTCTTCCACGGCAGGGACTGGCCGTGTAATTCATCCAGAACAAAACGCCCCCAGCATTTCGAAGGGCGACTCGACCTCACTCCAGCCATCCGGCAGTGACATGCATCTCGCCATAAATCTCCCTTTGTCATTGTAATAAGCCGACGCGTTTCAGGGCACAGCGGCCCCTTCTTCCTGGGCAACTCGAAAAAACATGACTGAGGCTTACAATGATCATTCCTCGGTTTTTATTTGGCATCACATGTCCTCGCGGTAGCCCCTCCCAATTAGTGCCACCGCGATGCCTTCTGGGACATGTAGGCACCGCATTGCAAGTTAAAATATTCTTTAAGTAAGTTCAGTCCATGTTTTTAAATTCTGAGTGTGTTAATGTCCTTAAGTAGGTTGAGGGGTGTTTAATGGCAAGTTTCGTTCGCATATAGGAGCGAGGTGCTGTCAGAGTTGACAAGTTCAGCTCCCAGCCTCTCTTTTCCTTTCTTGAGATGGTGCCTCTTCCACGGCAGGGACTGGCCGTGTAATTCATCCAGAACAAAACGCCCCCAGCATTTCGAAGGGCGACTTGACCTCACTCCAGCCATCCGGCAGTGACATGCATCTCGCCATAAATCTCCCTTTGTCATTGTAATAAGCCGACGCGTTTCAGGGCACAGCGGCCCCTTCTTCCTGGGCAACTCGAAAAAACATGACTGAGGCTTGCAATGATCATTCCTCGGTTTTTATTTGGCATCACATGTCCTCGCGGTAGCCCCTCCCAATTAGTGCCACCGCGATGCCTTCTGGGACATGTAGGCACCGCATTGCAAGTTAAAATATTCTTTAAGTAAGTTCAGTCTGTGTTTTTAAATTCTGAGTGTGTTAATGTCCTTAAGTAGGTTGAGGGGTGTTTAATGGCAAGTTTCGTTCGCATATAGGAGCGAGGTGCTGTCAGAGTTGACAAGTTCAGCTCCCAGCCTCTCTTTTCCTTTCTTGAGATGGTGCCTCTTCCACGGCAGGGACTGGCCGTGTAATTCATCCAGAACAAAACGCCCCCAGCATTTCGAAGGGTGACTCGACCTCACTCCAGCCATCCGGCAGTGACATGCATCTCGCCATAAATCTCCCTTTGTCATTGTAATAAGCCGACGCGTTTCAGGGCACAGCGGCCCCTTCTTCCTGGGCAACTCGAAAAAACATGACTGAGGCTTGCAATGATCATTCAACTCTGACAGCACCTCGCTCCTATATGCGAACGAAACTTGCCATTAAACACCCCTCAACCTACTTAAGGACATTAACACACTCAGAATTTAAAAACATGGACTGAACTTACTTAAAGAATATTTTAACTTGCAATGCGGTGCCTACATGTCCCAGAAGGCATCGCGGTGGCACTAATTGGGAGGGGCTACCGCGAGGACATGTGATGCCAAATAAAAACCGAGGAATGATCATTGCAAGCCTCAGTCATGTTTTTTCGAGTTGCCCAGGAAGAAGGGGCCGCTGTGCCCTGAAACGCGTCGGCTTATTACAATGACAAAGGGAGATTTATGGCGAGATGCATGTCACTGCCGGATGGCTGGAGTGAGGTCGAGTCGCCCTTCGAAATGCTGGGGGCATTTTGTTCTGGATGAATTACACGGCCAGTCCCTGCCGTGGAAGAGGCACCATCTCAAGAAAGGAAAAGAGAGGCTGGGAGCTGAACTTGTCAACTCTGACAGCACCTCGCTCCTATATGTGAACAAAACTTGCCATTAAACACCCCTCAACCTACTTAAGGACATTAACACACTCAGAATTTAAAAACATGGACTGAACTTACTTAAAGAATATTTTAACTTGCAATGCGGTGCCTACATGTCCCAGAAGGCATCGCGGTGGCACTAATTGGGAGGGGCTACCGCGAGGACATGTGATGCCAAATAAAAACCGAGGAATGATCATTGCAAGCCTCAGTCATGTTTTTTCGAGTTGCCCAGGAAGAAGGGGCCGCTGTGCCCTGAAACGCGTCGGCTTATTACAATGACAAAGGGAGATTTATGGCGAGATGCATGTCACTGCCGGATGGCTGGAGTGAGGTCGAGTCGCCCTTCGAAATGCTGGGGGCATTTTGTTCTGGATGAATTACACGGCCAGTCCCTGCCGTGGAAGAGGCACCATCTCAAGAAAGGAAAAGAGAGGCTGGGAGCTGAACTTGTCAACTCTGACAGCACCTCGCTCCTATATGCGAACGAAACTTGCCATTAAACACCCCTCAACCTACTTAAGGACATTAACACACTCAGAATTTAAAAACATGGACTGAACTTACTTAAAGAATATTTTAACTTGCAATGCGGTGCCTACATGTCCCAGAAGGCATCGCGGTGGCACTAATTTGGAGGGGCTACCGCGAGGACATGTGATGCCAAATAAAAACCGAGGAATGATCATTGCAAGCCTCAGTCATGTTTTTTCGAGTTGCCCAGGAAGAAGGGGCCGCTGTGCCCTGAAACGCGTCGGCTTATTACAATGACAAAGGGAGATTTATGGCGAGATGCATGTCACTGCCGGATGGCTGGAGTGAGGTCGAGTCGCCCTTCGAAATGCTGGGGGCATTTTGTTCTGGATGAATTACACGGCCAGTCCCTGCCGTGGAAGAGGCACCATCTCAAGAAAGGAAAAGAGAGGCTGGGAGCTGAACTTGTCAACTGTGACAGCACCTCGCTCCTATATGCGAACGAAACTTGCCATTAAACACCCCTCAACCTACTTAAGGACATTAACACACTCAGAATTTAAAAACATGGACTGAACTTACTTAAAGAATATTTTAACTTGCAATGCGGTGCCTACATGTCCCAGAAGGCATCGCGGTGGCACTAATTGGGAGGGGCTACCGCGAGGACATGTGATCCCAAATAAAAACCGAGGAATGATCATTGCAAGCCTCAGTCATGTTTTTTCGAGTTGCCCAGGAAGAAGGGGCCGCTGTGCCCTGAAACGCGTCGGCTTATTACAATGACAAAGGGAGATTTATGGCGAGATGCATGTCACTGCCGGATGGCTGGAGTGAGGTCGAGTCGCCCTTCGAAATGCTGGGGGCATTTTGTTCTGGATATATATATATATATATATATATATATATATATATGGATTAATAGCGGTTGGGCTCAACCGCAGGAGCGACGCGGCCACAACCAGCAGCGCCTACTGAAAAAGAAGGGAGCCATATGGATAAATATATATATATATATATATATATATATATATATATATATATATATATATATATATATAAGTTAGAAGGAAGTTTAGACACAGCTATACCCAAACAGCTGATTGGATTTGCACCAAATCTGGCAGAGAGCTAGGTCTTGGCCCAGAATAAATTATTTTGTGATTTGCTGTAAATCTATTGAGTAGTTATTGTGCAAGTAAGGGTCACATTAATTGTATATCTCATGCCAAGGAAGACCCACAGGGCATTGGGTACCGCCACATAAAAAAGGACGTGGAGGCAGGCATTTTAGGACTTGGAACTCCATCCCAAGTCCTTAAAAAATGGTTAAAAAAACATAAGGGGCAGGGATACCCTGACTGCCTAAGCCCGGTGGTGGTATCCCAGAGGCACATGGTCTGAAGCCAAAAACGTTTTTATTCATTTTTAAATGTTGCTGTAAATTAACATATGGTCTGCATATTCACTACAAAGAGTTGGAAAAAGTGCATGGTGTGGGCCAGGTCCTGGGAGCAGTGTGAAATATTCCTTTTGGGGAAGTGGGAGTTAGGTCCCCCTCCCGGGACCTCAGCTCCTGCGCCATGAGGTAAAATAAGGGAAGGGGTCATGCAACCCCCTTCCCTGGGTCTTAATAAACCCGAGGACCCATCCCTTAGGGCTGAATTCCATAAATAAGAGGATGGGGCTGCAAGCACCCTCCACTTAATGAAAAATAAAGGGCCTAAGGTAATTGTAACTCACGCCATTGCCATGCACTGCTAATTACCCCACATATTACATCACTAGTTACATATTCTATACCATCATTGATAATACCACTGTAACATTTGCACAAGTTACAGTTACCTTAGGGCACTGTGCTAATCCTATGCTTAAAACGCTGCTAAAGAAATACACATTTGAGGTAAGCAGATTCATGGTATTGGTGGTGTTGTAGGGATGTCGACAGACGAATGTATAGGGCAAATTAAATAAATAACTCCTGTTCCATCATGTCAGCATCACCCCCCCACCCCTCCCCCCCACCCCCGCAGCACCCTGCCACACCAACTTTAACTGCACTGCCCGCTGCTGGTTGTATAACATCCATGGGATCCCTTCCTACATATATCCATAGCAAGCATGGCTCATTCGTTTACTTTGCCACACTTTCTGGTCTATTTCTATCTGCACAATTTCGGTCGGGGTTGGACTGAGACAAGAAAAAACGGACACCAAAATAAAGGTGGCTCAAATCGTGAATTAGAGTAAGCTGTATATATAAGCATTTTGTAAATTATAGAAGACTGCATGGATTTGAGTTTGCTGTTGGTAATGTTGTTTTAATATCAAGAAATAACTTTTAGAAAAAATCGGCCGGCAGAACATAAAAAACCGCCCACAAACAGTGAAAAAAGCAGCTTACAAGATGACCTCTCAGACCAGATTATCGGGCATTGATTGATTGCCCTATAGACCAGTCCCACTGAGGGAAATTGTATATTAAGCGCTCTGATTAAGGTGTGTGTGTGGGGGGGGGGGGTTATTCCTAAACTTTTCCCAGAAAATAAATGTAAAAAATAGTACATAAAGATCCCAGTCCTCCATGATAAATAACACAGCTCATACTTGTCTTTAAAAAAATGTAAGTACTAGATGCCCCTTAATTTTGTATACCTTCAAAAATCCAAACACCTTGTTCATCAAAATGTGTTTTAATGCTCACCTAATTTGAAGCAGTAGCACAACGCTGTATTCGTATGTTTGAATCTATTAAAGATTTTGCTTACCTGGGGAAAAGTGTAATATTGTCCAATTGGCGCAATGAGAATTGTTTATAATTGCACAACATTATCCCCTCACTCAGCTAAGTAAAACAGCAAGCGAAGAAACCGGAGTGAGACTGGCATGCAACTATTTCTCCAGGGAATACACCACGCATAGTTGCTTATAAAAAAACGCGAAATAAAATGCAATATGCATCACAAAACTGCTTGCGTTTCTCAGCAAAAGTGTGACAGACAATTCTTAATATCAAAATGTAATAATAGCAAAATCGTTATGTGTCTCGGAGGGCTGCTGTGTACCTGAGCTGACATTTCAAGGTATGTATTCAAGCAGAAGCCATTGTTACGAAAATAGAAAACAATTTCCTAAGAGCATAACAGTTTAAAATGCATAGTAATCTTAAAACTGCACAATTAACTAAGAATGAGCGCACACAGTAGTTGTCGTACCATACAAGCATTTTCCCCGAATGCCCATGTGATCGGCAAGATACTGTATATATAGAATTTCCTGATCACCGAAAATGAAATAGGCGGACTACAGTAAGATATGCAAAATCAAAGGGTGTCTTTGAGTTATCTTTGATGGTTTGGTCTGGATCCAAAGCAAACCACCCAGAAAAAGTCTCTCTGATGTGTCAGCTTGGACAAAACTGCATAGTTAAAAAACAGCAGTGACTTAAACTCCCACAGAAATGGAATTATGACTAAGAGGAAAATATAATCAAATAAAGTAAAAAAAAAAAAGAAATAATAGTAAAAGGGGGTGAGGAGCTATCACAATGCAAATATAATTCTGGTAATGAATAATGTATAACAATGAGACAGCGTGATAAATCCCCCAAAATATTTATATGAAGCATTTCATCTAGAACTAGGAGTTTACATTCAGACCTAGAAAAAAATAAAATAAACATACCTTCTCCGTCGCCATAGCCGTCGCTGCACGCCTCTCCTCTGTCTGCTGGCAGCAGTGGTAGCACTCAGGCTTCCAAACTCTTCTAGCCAATCACAACGCTGCCTGAGCAGCATTGTGATTGGGTTGAGTGGCTGTTTCCCGCTCAAGCAGTGCCTAGCGAAGCTGGGCATGTTCTCCACGGAGCTGTGCAACAGAACCCAATGGAGAACATGCCAAGTGCGCATGACGGGTGGCTCAAGCCATCATGCTCACATAGGGAGGGAGTGCACACCACTACTGCTCCCTCTGCGGAGAGCCAGCCCCGCCCGCCTGACCTGGCTGGAGCAAAGAAGAATAAAATGATAATAACTTCTTGTTATTATAATTTTCTTTTTCTTTTGCACCACACAAGGAGCAATGGGGCGACCCTCCTCCGCCTTAGCGGAGAAGCCACGATTGGGCTTACCAGTGTCTGTTAAGGTGAAGGGATGTCTTAAGAGGTACTCCTTAAGAGGTACTCCCCTCCCCCAGGTTCCTGGAATCCCTGGCCTATTATATGTGTGCAGGTGACTATGCAGGATCCCCATGGATATAGGGAGCCGTGGAGAGGGCAAAATGGGGTGGAGCGCAAATATTTTTTTGAGGAAAAAACTCTAGTAATCCATTTATGCAGAGGCAGTAATCAGACTAAAACTATCTAGGAGGGTACCCTCTCTCGTCCTTTATTCCTGAGTCCTTCCTGATAGGGTTAAAAATTATATCTTACAGGTGTACCCATTGAATTAGCGTCCCTATCACCCTCTCTGCTTGTACTTTATGAGCACTAAGTGCCTCAAGATGATGGTTACTTCATCAAAGTTTTGCATTTTTTTAAATGTGTTTACACATTGCTTGCAAAGGTGGCCACCATATCAAGCACCTACCCAATATTTTTTGTCACCTAATCTTCCTGATTATTTATTATAAATACTATTTGCTATTATTGCATTCTTTCTGATTATGAAATAACAATATACGGATTATGTTTTATGGCTTATTAAAGGTTCTTTGAATTCATATAGTCATTTGTGTTTGATATGGCTTAGGCTTAACAGTTTGCTGGATGCACAACTATAGGTAGAATTCCCAAGGAATTCTTCACACACTACTGCACGTGTCTATGTGTTCGTGCTAACCATTGAAAAAGTACCAAGCTGTTCCAGTTCTCAGGGTAGACGTTTGTTGCAACCTGCCTCTACTAATCAGTGCTAAGTAGACTAAGAAGGCATTGATTTATCACACCAAGAAGCTGTGGTCAATCCTGTTCAGCACCTCCCATCGATGGAAACTACTAACAACTAGCCAAAGACCTGGCCCACACACTGATCTCTCAAGCCAGCCCATCGAGAATTGCCTTATTGCCCTATATGCAAGTCCAACGTTGTCCCTATTCCGGAGTTACAGAAAGAAGAGATTAGCTGAGGTGAGATTATCTTTCCTGATGAGGAGGCTGCTTACTTCCACCTTCACTGACTTTCTATTTTGGTACAACAACCACTGGACTTGTGTCACCACCTTCTGCACCCATGCAAGAAGCTCCATTCCGACATGAGAAATTTAATCTAAAAGAAGTAAGGGTTGTTTCTACTTTTCCTTGTCGCAACTAGTGATGGAAAACTAGAATATTGCGGCGAGGTTCTGAGATGGTGCCCTACGCCCAGCTCGGAGGCGGCGGACTTGAGCTGAGTGTGCGAGCTGCCAGGAGGGGGTGAGGCGTACAGACCTGTGGTGGAATGCAGTATGAGCGGCGGTTCTGGGGACGAGGTTAACGGGCGCGATCTCCTGGACATTGCGGCCCTGTGTTGCGCCAAGAAAATGGCGTATGTGGGTCATGGTGACGGGCCCTGATGGCAGCGGAGGTGCACGGCAGACCAGGGAGGTGTGGTGAATGGACACCAGATGATCGGTAACCCGGTATGTGTGGACCATGTGAGGAGCGCTGGAGCGTGCGCTCCGTAGCCTGAATTACAGCGCTGAGAGGTGAGAAAGCACTGGGCCAACCCCACAGCGTAGGGAGTACTGAGCAGCAACTCTGCGGGATGAAAAGTGGCTGCCAGACTGGGAGTGCGTGCCTGTTAAATTAAACCGAGCGCTAGATAGGAGGACCGCGGCAGATGAGGAGCGCGGCGCAGACACAGGACTGTACTGGGGCGCCTGTGACTGGCTAGTAGGGACATATAATACACCCCTGAGCCCCACTGCTGCAGGAAAGCGTGGGTCAGAACACCGAGATCATTCATTAAGCAGAGGGCTGGTCCAGAGATCGTGGAAAAGTGGAGGCAATCCCGCTGCCTGTGCCACGGCCCTGAATCATCCCCATGGTATGTAGAGCAAGCACAGGGAGGCTGAGGAGACGACAGGCAGAGCGACTATCAACCCTACAGTAAGATTTAGTTTCCCAGTAACTCCAGGATGGCTGCTGCCAATTGATCTGTGACGATGCCCATGGAATGAAACCATGAACATTATGCATAGCATGGAGCCGGATCAACATGTCCCATGCCCGGTGGAACTTTGATGGAACTTTCGATGGACCTTTAACTATGCCCCCTGGGTGGATAACAAAACTGTTTGTACTTACCTCGGTGCACAAGCAACCTTGGCCGATTCCCGGTGGAGCTGGCATATGCAGCTGTAGAGGAGTCTGGCCCTGGTTTCACCCCCTCGGCCGTCACCTACCCTGCCGGTCATCTGACATTGTTTTCCTCGTTTCCCCTTGGTGTTTCCATCCCTCCCCCTCCCTCCGTGATTCTTTGATTTAATTGATGCAACTATGTAACCTGTACCTCTGGGCGGATACCAAAACTATTTGTACTTACCTCGGTGCACGAGCAACCTTGGCCGATGCCCAGTGGAGCTGTCATACGCAGCTATAGAGGAGTCTGTCCTAGGTTTCACCCCCTCGGACGTCACCTACCCAGCTGGTCATCTGACACTGTTTTCCTCGTTTCCCTGTTGTGTTTTCTTCCCTCCCCCTCACCACCCTCTGTTATTTTTTTGATTTAATTGATGTAACTATGTAACCTGTAACTCGCTGAACCTCATGTAAAGCGCTCTGATACCTCCGGGTCTAGCCGGCGCTATATAAAACTTTTCAAATAAATAAATAACTCTGGCATGCTCCCCACTCGTATTTCCTTTCCGCCAAAAACAACAACCTTCAGGAAAATCACCCCCAGAAAGTCCCTCAAGGAAGAAAATGAACAGGGCACTTAGAGCAGTCTATGTGCGGGACATCTTCAGATATCGAGTTCAAACTTAGTCCATGCCACCACTTGTGAGCATCACCCTACACCAACACCAACATGCGCTGATCATGGATCTCCAAACCTTTCTTCTGCGCCACTAATGATGCCCTCCTTCTGAGCCACCTTGTGACCCAGTCTCAGAGCCTGTGTACTGATTGAACGGCGCATTAATCCCCACAAACAACAGTTTTGCGCCAGAACCATGGGTCCAGGGAAACGGCGCCTCTCTCCCTCTGGTAGCTGCTCACAAGAGTCCCACTGCATCGCTGGACTTTCTCAATCTTGTTTGATTCCGTTTCGAGATTTTCTCCATTCTCTCCTTCCTGGTGTCCATCTCCCATCAGCCAGCACTTATCGTGCTCACTAACGTTTCCTCTATGCTGCAGTCCCTCCTCGCTGGTAATGACTGGTGCTCCGTTTTCTATTTCTGGCTGCATATCCTCTCATTGCTCCTGAGTCGTCCTACAGTTTTGCCTATGTAGCCCCCTGTATAGCTTTATTAAAGTGCATTGTATCTGTTCATTACGCCTCACACCTCTGTTCCAGATTTGCGGCACGAATTGATGGCCTCTTGCCTTAGGAGCATTAGCAGGGACAATCCAATTCCTGGTCCTACATTTAGATTGCAACGTCCAGTTCATTGATCCTATCCAAAGGAATATGTGTGTTGGTATTGATCGCTGAACTGATTTTACTCCTTGTTTCTATTTTCTGGATGCTGAATTGTTGCCAACAGATTTTGTTCAATATCAGAAAGCCAAATATTAATTTCAGTTCTTTGAACTCTTTTTAGAACAAGGTTATGATTATTAGACACTACTATTCCATGACTGTTAATGAAATGTAGGCATTGGCTAAAAATGTCCTTACCTCTGGTATGTTTATCTGCTAACTGTTCACCAGACTGTGAAATGTTCTTGTGTAACATTTCATCTGCGTCCAATTAAACCTTCTACCAACCGGTCTTGGCTCAATTCCACCCCCTCCCCATTGCACTTTTGATAAAGTTCACAAATTAATTTCAGTCCTGGCAGAAATAAGTATTTTAAGCTTTGGCTGCTCTGTTTTTGACCTTCAGCGAGCACACACTGCGGCAGAGCTGCAACGTCTTGTGAGCACCCAAAACATCCAACTCCGTGTGCCTATTTCTTGCGCTGTGTTAAATGCCTCCAGCCATCCTGCTGTTAATTCTTTCAGGAGGCTCTGGAATGCTCAAAGCTCATAAGATTGTTTTCTGTGTCATTCCATCTTTTTTGGGCTCATGTACATCAAACTTGTTTAAAGTTCCACTTCCTTTTCTCCTCTTGCAGGTGTCATTATTCTTCTTTAAAAGTGATTTTTCCTCCATCATTCTGAACAGCATTGTTACTGCTCATACCTGGGGTTACATTAGCTCTCCATCCGCATGAACACTGTCCTGAAAGATTCCAATCTGTCTCCTGCTATGACACAATTATGCCGAAATGTCCACCTTTGCTTCCTGTGAGAGCACATCCAGCAGCCACTTGCCCTGCATCAAAGTCATCGCAGGACAATGCAATTGCCTGTTATCGGTCCTGTTTCTTACAGGGCCCTACTACTATTGCCCCCTGCCACCTAGTCAACCTCATATGTAGCGTGTTCCTCTGATGTCACACTATTTTGTGATTGCTACTTCCCCTGCAGTGACACCAATGGTGCATTAACCTGCACCAACTATGTTGGTCTACTGACATATACGCCCACTGTTTACAATTTTCAGCCATGCCTCGGCTACCTTATCATCTCGTGAACGTCCTCGTTTCTCTCTAGGACCATTCATGGTTCCAGTGGTAAGTTTGCCGCCATTAAAAGCCTATGTCTGAATCTCGAGTCGTAGGTGTTACAACTTTGTCTTCCGCATTGATGACACCTCCTTACGGGCACACTGGTTCTGTTGCCATTGGTGCCCTGCTTTGGAATCGGATAATGGACCTGATTTTTTAATTTAGTCGAATTAGTTACTTAGTTGAACTATGCGTAAACATGCATTCGAATTCAGTAAAAAGGTTCACTGTCATTACAGCGGGGTGGGTTTTTACTAACTGTTTGCGAAGTGCCCACAATATCATGCTTCTGACCATTATTCATTGTGGTCTAAAGTGCCCGATTACTTGTGAGTGCTACGTTTTTATCCTGATTTGCATGTAATACGTGAAGCATATAAATTGTAAGTAATACAAGTGTGTGCTTTTAGTTCCTATATACATATAATCTGCAGTTTTTCAGCTAAGGCTCAGTTGCTTCTTTGATGTACAATTATCGGTAAAACTCCCCCGAGGGGTTCATATCACACTTCATCTCGATTCACTGGCTCACTTTCTCCTACCAGCTTGTAAGCAGTACAAACCCGGCATCTTCAGGTTTCTCATGCAGAAATGTGCATTCCAGCAACAGGGCTGTTCACTTCTTTACCATCATGGACATTAGGTGATAACAAGTTGGTTTCTCGCGGACACACCATGCCTCGGTTACCTTATCATCTCATAAACGTCCTTGTTTCTCTCTAGGACATTCATAGTTCCAGTGGTGTGTTTGCCACCATTACAAGCCTATGGGGCATATTCTCAAGCACTTATCGCCAAGTTATCGGCACTTTATTGCAGCGAAAGTGGTGATAAATTTATCACGCCATTCACAAGCTGGTGCTACCAGCCGATACCACCAGTTTACGTGCGATAGCAGCCGTAAAAACATTGTGAAGATGACCCCGGAAACTAACGCTAATGATATGCAGAGTAGGTGTTCCCATGCAAAAAGCCGCGAAAACACCAATCCGCAACATTCTCAATGACCAGCCAGATCTGCAGTAATTCCCAAAACAGGCGATAATTTAACATCTGCTCTTACTTGGTGTAAAGTCGGAAGATAACCTCCACCATAAAAGGGAGCCCAGCCCAGAGCTACACCAGAAGAACAGCAGATGCCATGGAGCTACTGATCATGCAGCTCGGAGCCCCAAGAGGACAACAACACCCATGGCCACCACACCCAGGACTGCCATCCCCGGATCCCCCCCGCACCCCCCCAGACTACAACAGAGGCAGCGCAGACAAAGACAGTGAACCTTCTGAAAATGCACCAGCCTTACAGACCTAACACCGGAGGATGTCATTGCCCACTACAGGCTCAAAAGAACAATCATCCTCCGCATCCTGAACATCATAGACCACAGGCTGATGGTAACAACACAGTGGACAACCAACTTCCCTCTGCAGACAAGGCTGCTGGCTGTGCTGCATCTATTGGCCTCTGGTACTTTCCAATCAACAACTGCCAGAGTCGGGGGAGTCTCACAGCCAACCCTCTCATAGTTCATCACAACTGTCTTAGATGCCATTATCAGCTTGGTACCCCAGCACCTTCACTTCCCCCCCACTGCGCAGGACTAGCTGGAGACCAAGCAAGGCTTTTACGCCATAGTTGGCTTCCCGCACGTGTTGGGAGCAATTGACTGCACACATGTCCTATTTGTGCCCCCTGCCGACACTGCACACATTTTCCTCAACAGAAAGCACACACATTCCATCAATGTGCAGGCAATGGTGGACCACCGGGGAGTCTTCACCAATGTCGTCGCCAACTACCCAGGCAATGTGCATGATTCCTACATCTTCCACCAGACCATCATCAGCCAGCGTTTCCAGGATGGTACCTATGGAAATGCACTGCTCATTGGTAAGTACCAAATGAACACACCACACACCCCAATTCCACAATAATGCAACTCCCAACTCTGGTAATGCACACATTACAAACTCACATCCAACATGCCAAACAACATGCCCACCCACCATACACAACAGCACAACTTACTGGGGCAACCTGGGCTAGCCATGTACATGAGCCATCAACGGCATGGCACCTCAGCCACACAATAGCAGAGTTTGGGGAGAGGTGGGAAAGGCATGTGCGAAGGAGGTAAGTGATCCATGAATGAGAATGTACACAATGCCAAGTGTGGCATGGATGTGCTGGCCAGACTGCAGTATGCAGACCACAGACATTTTCATGTCGACATACACTGCTGGTGTTTGGTGTGTAGTGGACAGTGGATACAACCATGTTACCTCAGCCAGTGGGGAAGATCGCAGAAATGTGGCTTTTTACGTCCCCCCTGAAAGCATGAGCGGAGTCGGCTGGCCCGGCGTACGCCAAGCCAGCGTAGGGGTGTGAATAAAAAGCACATAACTCTGGAACTGGTTCTCTTCCGGAATGGCCAATGTGTCTGACAGGGTGGCACCTCTCACCCCACCATGAGGCCGACGCCATGAGCGGTAGTGCCTGCGATCCTGTGCGCCTGCTGCACCCCAGGCCGCTGGTCCCCAGACCCGTCTTGCCCGCCCCTGCGTACCCATGCCTCACTGCTCACCTGACGACACCGACGTGTGTCAAAGAGGGCCCACCACGTGCTGGTGCAAGCTCCAAGCAAAGGCCCGTAACCTTGGCAGCCTCCCCAGACCATCATGCCCTCCGCAACACAGGCCCACAGTACTCCTTTCTCGTCGGCGTACTCCACCGCTGCCTCCGGGCTATACTGCGGTCCAGTAGGTCACACATTTGGAACTGAGTCTTAATAACATGATGGCCGAGTTCATATGTCAATGGCAACATTTATGTCACTATACTCCCTTCGATGTGGTGCCACCAACTCTGTGCATAGCATTCCAACCGCACCGGTCTGTGGTCCCTTGCTGACCACTGCCTCCAGCCTACACTAAGGCCAAGTAGGTCACACATTTGGAACTGAGTCTTGATATCCTGATGGCCGAGTTCATATCATTGTACGCAAGGAGAGGTGTAAGAGGAAGACACGTTTCTGGCCAGAGGAAAATAGCATCATCGTTACGGAGGTGATCGAACACTAAAAACAACTGCTCTGAATAAATAATAATAATAATAATAATTGCATTTATAAAGTGCCTGGTTACACTGAACCAGTGTGTCCCCGCGCTGAGGTAACAGCTAAAAAGAGAGCAGCATCCCCAAGGACCTGGAACAACGAATTAAAACGCAGGAAACAAATGGGTCTTCAGACCTTTCCGAAAAATGGATTCAGAACACACTAGCCAGAGACTCTGGGGAAGAGTATTCCAGATCTGGGCCACCAGATACCGAAAAGAATGACCGCCCATGCTGGATCTCATGATTTTGAGGATGTGCACCTTTCCTTTCCCACTAGATCTTAGCAGTCTGGCCGGTACATAAGGAGTGAGGAGGTCATGCAAATACGAAGGCCCCTTCTTCTGTAAAATCCGATGACTCGCACACATGGCCTTGAACTTCACTCTCTCCCTGATGGGAAGCCAGTGCAGGGAGGTCAGCGCTCTTTTGGCTGAGACTCGCCTTGGTAGCATAAAAACTAATCTCCCAGCTGCATTCTGGATACACTGCAATCTCCGCATGCATTTGGAAGTTGCACCCAAACACAGGAGATTGCCGTAGTCCAGGGGAGAAGTCACCAAGGCATGCACCATGATCTTCCTAGATGCTGTGGGAAGGGTGTCAAGGGTTTTCCATAAACCCCGTAAGATACCGAAACAGGCGCCTGCCACCCGCCTGGTATGGTAATCAAAAGACAGCTTGTTATCCATCCATACCCTAAGATTCTTTGCTTCTTCGCATGGTGTGGGGGTAGAGTCCAAGGTCTGGGGCCGCCATGCCGATGACCATACTGATGGAGCCTTCCCTATCACCAGCACCTCGCTCTTGCTCCCGTTCAACTTCAGGCAGTTGTTTGCCATCCACCCAGCTAGTTCTTGAAGTCAGGACCTGAAGTTGAAGGCAGCGTCAGCCCTGACTTGAGTCAAAGATACCACCAGCTGGGTGTCATCAGCATAGGACAGGGCATTAATCCCAAATCTATCCAAGATTTTGCTCTGGTGTCACTAACTCTGTGTATCGCAAACCAGCGACATGTGGATGTGTGCCCCTGCTGTCCGCTGCCTACGGCCTACACTGTGGGAGAGTAGGGCACACATTTGGAACTGAGTCTTGATTAATTTGTGGCGGAGTTGATATCATTGTACAGGGCTCATCGCACACTGCATCCCCTTTCAGCACTGGTGCCACTAAGTCTGTTCCCCGACATTCATGGACACTCACTGGTTGAACTTTGGTGGCATTTGAGTGTGTGGCCTGGGGGTTGTCTTCATTATCATGTAGCTGATACTGTCTTGGTGTTAAGAATGAGTCTGTTGCATTCATCTCCTCCATATTGCCTGTTTTAGCTTGGTTCTGCCCTCTGTATCATGCCCTGGAAGAACACCTTCCACTATCCCCCGCAACACTCCACGACATTCACCTTGGACATCGACGAAGACCCGCTCAGCTTGTGTGGCTCTACCTCAGTGCACCACAAGTCACCGTCCCATGGCCGTGTGCCGTGCCAGCCGCAGGGCATCCAGGGCCACTAACTCTGTTCAGCTCAAGTAATGGACCCTTGATGTTTGAACTTTGAACTTCTGATTGTCTGATCACTGTTGTAGTTGTTGCCAGCATCAACCACCCCCTGAGGGGTGGCTTACCCTCACCCCACACCCATCCAGCACAGTTGTCACTGGACATGTGAGCCTGGCAATAAAAGGGGCCGGGCCCTACCACATTACATTGCCCTGTGTACAGTGGACGCAACCATGTCACCTCAGGCAGTGGGGTAGACCTGGGACATGTAGCTGTGTCGTCCCCCCCTGTAAGCATAGGCAGTGTGGACTCGCATATGACAGTCAAGCATAGGGGTGTGGTTGATCAATCTGGGGCTCTGGGTGTGGTTAGGTTTTGCCCTTGCCAATGAAGTAACTAATGAGTGTGTCTCTATTGTAGTGTCAGCACCACCCATCCCTCAATGGACAATGTTGCAATGTAGCATGCCCCTGGAGTGCAGGCTCGGTCGAAGGGGTAAATGAGGGAGCGCAAGCCTGCTCAGGGTCAGGGTTCATACATGCCAACTGTTTTGTGTGTCGCTATTACCGCAGCATAAGCAGAGGTCTACCCTCAACCGCATGGCGAGCTCAGCCAGCCATGAACTCTACATCTTTGTCCACCCTATCCTTACCATAGGGCTACACACAGGTGGCCGCCCACCTTCAGCGCACAACATCACAGCATTGTTGTCAGGCTTGTGGACATGCGCATACAGGCATGACAATGGTGTGCCTTAGGGGTGCAAGTGATGCAACCACGCTACGCACACCAGTAAATAGGCTCAGGGGGATGGGGGAGCCGCAATGAGGCTACGTAATACACATTGATGCTGCTCATTTGCTACAAGCAGTACACGTCAAACAGGAATCACTAAGTCACACATATCACACACCAATGTACCAGTGAGCCTGCCAACACATCATGCAGAACCAACTATTGACTCATGTCTCTCTGCTCTGTCACTGGTGTTAAAGGATATGCACTCTGCACTTGGATGATGACACCCCTCCGAGCCACGAACACACAGGCCCAGAGGCAGAACAATGCAGCCCACAAACGTACCAGGGGCATTGTGGAACGCACATTTGGCGTGTTGAAGTCACGTTTCAGATGCCTGGACACATGTGGAAGGCTCCTGTACAGCCCAGATATCGTTTGCAAGATGATTGTTGCATGTTGTGTGTTGCACAACATATGTGTACGCACCAATGCCACATGGATACAAAATCCAGGTGTACCGGATGATGATGATGAAGATGAGGCAGGTGGACCACACCCCACTGCAGCCGCAGCAGGAATAGCCCGTAGGAACACCATAATTGACAATTTCTTCACATGAGCATGTCAGATTGTGACAGTCCTTAGCAATCATGGGACAGTACAACATGCCCACAGGCACAGTATGTGCAAATAAATGCATTCCAGGACAAATTCCCTGAGTGCATGTCACTCCTCCGTAAAAGCACATCACTCAGACAAGTGTAAATGCAACATGTAGTGCTAACAGTTTCATGATTTGATAATAGATGGTGGGTGTGTCACCCCTGTACAGAGAGGCTGTTTACTGTGTCATATATTCGAAATGCCATTTCTGTGTGTCGCAGATAGTGTGGAACCCCACTCTTCGGCGTTTCACTTGTGTCCCACATAATTAAATATTGACTTTCATTTGTGACCAACAAGTGATAACAGGTCTTCTTTTGGGGTCAAATATGTACCACCATGATGTAGGGATGCACCCTGTGACTCAAGTCCTACAACATGAGCAGCATGTTCGTAAGGGGGAGTCACTGCCCCTACTTTCGTCCATGCTTTCATACTTGGTTGATCATAGACATGTGTGCAGGAGGTGTTGATTGTCCCTCTGCAATGTGAATGGGAGATGCCGTTTCACAGTCTGTTCCATGTATGTTTACGCTTTGGCGCAGTTTACATACAGACTGCATGTCAATGTACATTGTGACTGTTTGTGAGGAGATGCCTATTTGATGCGGGACAATGGACATTTGTTCTCCATCACGGATGTGAGGTTGTATTCGTACATTGTCATATCACAGTTTTTTTGTCTGCTTTTATGTTGCATTTTCCCACATGACACGTGGGAATTGTACGCCTGGCGCTGGTTATCGCTGATTTTTGTATTGCGGTTTGGGACTTCGCTGCTTTTTTGGCGTTTTGCATTTTTGCGGAGCCTCGTTGATTTTTACGCAGTCATTTGAAGCGTTATCATGAGACTATTGCATGGTACCGCCATGTTGAGAAAGCAACGATAACACATCGTTATTTTCCCACGATAGACTGCAATGTGAAGAGTTGCATTAAGCTAATTTTGCGATAATTATCACACGTTCTTGAGAATATCTCCCTATGTCTGAATCTGGAGTCGTAAATGTTACAAACTTGTCTTCCGCATTGATGACAACTCCTTATGGGCACACTGGTATTATTGTCTTTGGTGTCCTGCTTTTGAATCGGATAATGGGCCGGATTTTTGAACTTAGTTGAATTAGTTACTTAGTTGAACTATGCATAAACATGGATTCGTATTCAGTAAAAAGGCTCACTGTCATTACAGAGGTGTTGGTTTTTTACTCACTGTTTGCAAGGTGCCCACACTATCATGCTTCTGATTCTTCTTCATCGTGGTCTAAAGCGCCCAATTACTTGTGAGTGCTATGCTTTTATCCTGTTTTGCATGTAATACGCGAAGCATATAAATTGTAAGTAATACAAGTGTGTGCTTTTAGTTCCTATATACATATAATCTGCAGTTTTTTAGCTAAGGCTCAGTTGCTTCTTTGATGCACAATTATCGGTAAAACTCCCCCAAGGGATTCATCTCACACTTTATCACGATTCACTGGCTCACTTTCGCCTGCACGCTTGTGAACTGAACAGTACAAACCCGGCATCTTCATCTTTAAGGCAGGATTGTGCATTCCAGCAACGGGGTCGTTCACTTCTTTACCATCATGGACATTAGGTGATTACAAGTTGATTATTCACGGAAAAACCTACTCTTGAAGGCGCCAGTCAGCCTCCCTACACCAAACAGGGTTGTGATGATGCATTGCAACCCTCTTGGTGGCAGACTTTTCGCTGCTAATTCTCATTAACAAAGACTCAACAAGAAGGTTAATTATATGGAATGACATGTTGCATATTTTAATATTATTCGCTTTCTGTTGCTGAATATTCACAGCAGAACTAGATATAAAAGCTTATAAAGAAGCTATCCAGAGTTCTTCTTTGTGCTCATTTTGGGTGATTTAAATTATCAGAGTAACTTATTTTTTATTTTATTTATTACACTTATAAAGCGCACTATCACCTCGAAAGGCATCCTGGCGCTGGCAGCATCAAAAAAGCGAAAAAAGGGCGGCTAGTGGCAGGCTGAGAATTTAAGAAGAGAGGGGAAAAAGCCAAGTTTTTAGCTGCCTCCTAAAGGCAAGAAGGCAGTTAATCTGCCTGAGTTCAATGGGCAGAGAATTCCAAAGCTTGGCCGCAGCCACACTAAATGATCTGCCTCCCGCTCTAGATCTTTTAAACCTGGGTACGGCCACCACCCTGGCCGAGGAGGAGCGCAGGTTACGGGCCGGTACATACCACGAAAACATCCTTTGTAGACAAACCGGGCCCAACCTGTGAAGGGCTTTGAAGGTCAGACATAGGGACTTAAAGGTCACCCTCTCCCTCACTGGGAGCCAGTGCAATTGAGCCAGAGCCGCTACGGAAGAAGATCTTGTTGGCCAGCCTAAGGCTAGTATCTGGCAGGAAATATAAACTTTATTTAGGCACTGCTAGAAGTCTTCAACTTTCTCCAAGGTTAATTATCCAGGGATCACCCAAATTCAGTAACAAGGGGAAAAAATCTGCCTGCCATATATGATAGCAAATGCCAGAATGAATGATGTGTGTGCACATCGGCAAAGGGTTCTCTGCCCCCTATATGTACCACATTAAAGGGAGTGCAAAATTTGCCCGTACATAGAATTGCCAACGTTTTTTTGCACAACACAACTAGATTGAGTCGTCCTATTTGCACAATTACTAAACTGTAGCATATAAAGATAAAATTGACATTTGCTGGCAAAAGTATGTTCCTTTTTGCAACGTCACACGAAAAAAAGATAAATATTTAAAGGGGCATGCAGGAAATTCAGTTCAAAGTTTATGTTTGGGAAAGTTGCTGATAACTTTGCATTTATCTTGGCGGATTTGGACAGCAGATTATTCCAAATCAGTCCACAGACAGCAAAGGTCTCTGCGTGGAATCGGTTGCTGTACTTCATTTTACCTGAAGATCTGTTAACATTGCCGGGCAACGGCAGTAGTCTGTGCTTCATTGCTCTCAAAGCCATGCTCCTCCACGTCTCCATCACACTGATGAGCTCCAAAGAGAGCACAAGATTGCGGAAGTTATTCTTACATTGGCCCCATTTCTAGATTATAACGTTATACAGAACGTTTCATTGGTATACAGGACGCTATAAAGATAGTATGAACAGAAGAGAAACATTTCTGATAGACATATTCTAATAGTCTTTAAGGAACCGCGTAATATATTCCCCACGTTTAAAACCCAGAAGTGTGTTTCCTTGAGTCTAACACCCTCAGAGGCTTATCATGTGTCAAATAGAACAATGTTTTATTGAGCGAAAATTAAAAAAAAAAGGATTTCAGATTCCGCAGACTTTTATCAAATGAGATATTGCCATAAACACTAAGACCTTCCGATATCCATAGGGGAAATAAATACTGAATAGACAGATTGTCATATAAATGCAGTTAAACCCTGGAGGGTATCCTATAAATCCTCGCTCAACCGTGAACATTTAAAAAAGAGATGTCCTGGCTGCTACTTTAGTAGGTAAAAGGCTCACTACTTGTTCCCAGGAAGGATTATCGCTTGTATGCCTAAGGGGTCATGAATTCTTAATTAGGCCTAAGCTCACCACTTCACTAGGGAATAGTTGCAAATACACCTTTTTTCCCTTTAAGGTCTTTGCGATGTTGATTGCAAAGTAATGTCATCCGTCACTTTTTAGACTAAAATCTTATAATTGATTCAAACAATTGGGCTTTTCCAATTTTGTTCAAGAAGAAATGATATAGTGGGATGGTGACAGTGGTGTTCTCGTGTTGTTTTACGAGTATTTTGTTAAACTCCAGCTTGAGTGTCCTCATTAGGAATAGGTTGTAAATACTAATGCTGCCTGTAATAGGAGTTATGGACAGTATGGAGAATCACAAGTGGCATGGGAATACCGTAGTACAATATTTTTCCACAAACTGATTTCAGCAGAAAATAGATTACAATCACTGGCGGCTCGTAGTGGGAGTGCTGCAGGGCGGTGGGGTGGGACGGGGGAGGGGCAGGGTGAGGGGTAGTGGAGTCAGACATATGACGTCCACGAGTAAAGTAAGTAAATAAATAAACAAAACTATTTACCTTGCGCTCGCTGCATCGCCAACTCGGCGATGCATCATGCTCAAGGAAAATAGTTGTATTTATTTATTTACTTTCTTTACTTGTGGACGTTGTATGTCCATCTCTACTACCCCCCCTCACCCTTCCCCTCCCCGTCCCCACCACGCCTCACCACCCGGCAGCACTTTCACTGCGAGCCGCCACTGATTACATTAGAAGGAGAACATGCAGGAATCACTGAGGAAACACAACATTAGCTCAGTCTTTTCCAATTCCAGGCACTGAAACTTGTAAATGAGTAACTCCATACCCAGGAATTACTGATCCTTTGAAACCAGTCATTCTCCAGTACTGGAATTTCATCCCTTTTTATTCACTGCATGTTTGCTCTTCCTGTTATCTCACTGACGACCATAGGTGCAGGTTGCCTGACCATAGGTGCAGGTTGCCTAATTGACGTGGATTAAAATAAAATACACTTGGGTTTTTTCTTGAGATGCAGTTGATGTAAAGTTAGCACGTTGCATCTCTGGAACTATTCCTGAATGGAGAAGACTCGATCAACTGCCTGCACCAAATGGTCCTAGCTTGGAAGCTATCTATCTGCTTGATTGTTCGTTGTCCTGGTGAGATCGGACATTGTTGTGATGCTTGAGAATAGGCCTGTACTTCACTTTGTTGGGGCTCATGGGTCTGAAGAAATGTATTTTGCTGGGTGGTCTAAGACCAAATGCTTAGCTATAGGCTTTACTGTAAGAACGATGTTCTTCACATGTATTTAATGTGCAACTTTTCTTTCATTCAAAGACCAAAAAAGGGAGTAGCACACACTTGTGGCTTTTGAAAAATGTTGGACTATTTATGTTCCAAAGGCAGTTAATTTTGTTGTCTTTAACTGGCCACTACCAATATATACCAGTAACTGGCTAACCAGCTGTTAGAAATGAGATTCATGGTTGGCTGAGGTATGCAGCCGTGCCAGACAGAAACCACCACTCTAGTCAGGGCAATATAAATTCAGAATAAAAAATAACCTGTGCTCACCCCCTAGTAGCTTGGCAATGAGTAGTCAGTCTTATCTAAAGAGGCAATATGTAAAGTATTTGAGCAACACATACACACAATAGCACAATGAATACACCACAGAAAAGTTTCACACTGGTTTGAAAAGATAAAAAATATTAATCTGAACAATATAAGACCCAAATGACAAACATCCAATCAGTAGAAGTTTCCAAGAAAGAGACCGTCTTGGTGAGGTGCTCCTCCAATGGTTTTCCTCAATCCTACACAATTGCACTCAAAAAATAAAAATTAAAAACTTTGCTTCTGACTCTCACCCTATCAACAAGGGAGTCCCTCAAGGCTCAGTGCTCTCCCCGCAACTCTTTAACATCTACATGGAACCTCTCACCAAACTACTCAGAGCAGCCAACATCTGTTTCCATCTTTACGCAGACGATACTCAGAAATATCTGGAAAACACCTCCCTCAGTGACATTCAAAGACTCAATGACGTACTGAGAGATGCCCAACACTGGCTGTCTTTGAATCACCTTAAACTAAACCTCGACAAAACCGAGATACTTCTCATTTCAAACAAGGAGGAGAACCCTCAGTTTGTTGAATGGCTATGGATGCACTCAACGGGAATCTCGCCTTAGCTGACTCTATCAAATCACTAGGCATCACACTAGACCCAAAACTAAACATGACCAGACACATCAAGAATGTGTCTAAGAGCGCTTTCCTTAACCTTAAACTACTGAACAAAATAAAACCCATCATTCCGCCTGGTGATCTCAAAGGCCACTCAAACACTGGTACTGTCAAGACTGGACAATGGGAACGCAGTCCTCTCAGGAATTGCAAAGTAACACCTAGCTCCCATCAAAACAACTCTGAATGAGGCAGCCAGAATGGTCATCGGAATCTAGAAATTTGACCACATCTCTCCTGCACTCAGAGAACTTAAGTGGTTCCCAGTTGAAATGCGGATCAGCTTCAGAACAGCATGCCTCACTCATAAAGCCCTACCATTACCTCAGAAGCTCAAATTTCCTCCTTTTCATCCCGCCAAAAACTCGAAAACTAAAAACTGCGGCTTGTTCCTTTGCAGAAGTGTGCCCAAAATCTGAACCTCCATTCACCCTCACCTCAGAACCATTCCCTCTTTTGTAAAATTCAAAAACCAACTCAAAATCCTGTTCCTCAATCATTCCCTAGGGAGTCGATAGGAGCACTCAGAGTGGGGTAACATACATCCTTCACTGCTCCAACATCATGTCCGCGAGACCACGAAACAGATGTTCCCTTGACTACGAAGCTGACCCCTCAACAATGCCCTGTATTATTATTGTGTTGTTCTCTTGTCTAGTTTGTTGTAATCTCTGCAATGTATCCTCTGTAAAGCGCTCCGATACCTTCGGGTCAGGACAGCGCTACATGAATCTTCTAAAATATATAAATTAATAAATAATCATTTTTAAAGGTTAAATGCAAAAATAGTTCCTGAAAGTCACTATCGGTCAAAAGGTTACGTGAGCTTGGGTGGGACCATGGCAAATCAAAAGTTGAGGCCAACATGAAGGGAGACAGGTGAGCTATAGGGCCTGCTGAGAAAGTACCTTGGATGGGTGTCAACCCCGAAGGTATGATGGCTCAATCTTTTCCATGCAGTGAGGTCGCTGCGTCGTCGTCAAGCTTCGCTGAAGTGAAGCCAATGTGTCACTATCGGGCCACGCAGGCTGTAGAACTGTTGACTTCAAACCCACTTCTGGGGCCCAGAATTAAAAGAGGGCACCTCAGGCAAGTGTAGGTTTCACAGAAGGTAGAGTCCAGCATCACCAGCAGAATTGCAGGATGTCTTTTGTGTCCCTGAGACTTCAGAAAACAGGAGGCAAACCAGCAAGCCCTGAGAGATCACTTGGAGGGAGGGCAGAGCCCAGCTCTTCTTTAGTAGAGCCAGGGAGCAGCAAGCAGCAGGGCAACTAGCAGAAAAGCAGTCCTTACAGAAAGGCAGTCCAGTTCAGTCCTTTAAGCAGCACAGCAGTCCTTCTGACAGAGGTTCAGTTCAAGATCCAGAAGTGTCTGGTTTTAGGAGGTTAGAGACCTAGTGCTTATATCCAAAAATATCTTTGATGTAGTGAGTGACTTCAAAGCAGCTCTCTGATGTGCACAAGGATCCCTGTCAACCCAGACCTGTCTGCCAGGCTATCTATGGGGAGTCAACCAGTGCTTTATGTGTGGACGGGAAACTACCTATTGAAGTGTGTTAGCCACTCCCATTCCTCCCTGCCCAGGAAGATCCACCAGAATGCAGATGAATGCAAATGAGAGCCTCACCTTCCTATGTTTGTGACTGTCTAGAGGGAATGCCCAAAGTGCAGCTGTCACCCAACCCAGACGTGTATTGGAGACAGACTGTCAAACACAAAGAGTAGTAACTACAGAGAAATGTCCTCTTTCTAAAAGTGGTATTTCTAAAACAGTAATGTTAAATCCAACTTCACCAGTAAGGAGATTTATCATTACCATTTCAAACATATGAAACATGAAAAAGCTACTCTGCTCTGATCAGGAATTACAGCTTACAGTGTATTAAGGAATTTCTAATGCTGGCCTATGAGAGGAGTAGCCCTCACAGTAGTGAAAAACTAAAAATGCTGTTTGTCACTACCAGGACATACAAAACATAAAAGTTAGTTAGGACCTACCTGTGGGTGACTGATATGTAATACAAGAGGAATTTAAGGCCTGGCAAGTAGTTATAAATGCAAGTCAAAGGGGCAATAAACTTCACAACCAGGCACTGCAGTGGCAGGCCTGAGACAGGTTTGAAAGGCTACTCCTGTGTGTGGCACAATCAGTGTTGCAGCCCCACTAGTGGCAATATTTCTTTTCCAGGCCCTGTGTATATGGCATTCCCCTTTACAAAGGACTTAGAGCAAATATGACAAACAGGTGTAAACCAATTATGCCGTGTTTTGAGGAGAGAGCGCTTTCACTTTAGCACTGGTCAGCAGTGATAACATGCCCAGAGTCCTAAGGCCAACAAAAAGAAGGTCCGAAAAAGAGGAGGAAAGCAAAATGCTTGGGGTCAGAGAGGGCCATTTTTTAACATCAGCTGAACACATTGCTGAAAACATGTCTGTGATGAATACTATTGCCTATTTTAAATAGAAAAAAATAAAAAGGCACATTTTAGTTAGTTGTCTAAAAACCTGAATTTCATGTTCTTAAAAAGTTGACCATGAATGCCAGCATAGATACTCCTCTCAAGGTCTGTGTTAAGTAGAATTAAAACATAATTGCAAACCTTGAACTTCATATGACCCCAAAGCATTTCGCTCTTCAAAAAGTTTTTAAACAAATGCTTCTTATACAATTTACATTTCTGCAGTAAATGATGTTTTCCTGCCTGCCTACTCTGTTGGATATAAGTGGTCTCTCAGAAGGGAGTGTATACCTGAAAATATTTCAAGGATTGAAATGCACTTAATGGCTAAGAATCGAGGTTGTTCAATCATGTTAATGTGCTGCGCTTCTAACCTGTGTTCTTGATTGCTCACATCGGCGTCTCTTGGGAAAATACGTACAATTGGGCTGTTCAAGATACACCAAACTATGCATTTCTAATGAGGGGAGAAGGCTGACGCACAGGAAAAATGAATATGCTGCTGTCCTACTTAACTCCTGCTTACAAAGGCTTTGTTCTCACTCCCAGTCCAGAACAAGAAAATGTGTTCACCAATTTTTACATGGCAAACTTTCTTTTGGCAGGAAACAAACAAAAGGACCGAGACAAACTCTAACAAAGACCCCTTGACAGGATTTCCTTGGAAAATTATTTTGAGAGTGGCTATTTAAATATAACTAGGTTTAAAACTGAGGGGTATCCCAATTCACAACATCTGTGTATGCAACATTACACGGGTGGAGCCCTAAGATGTTACATCCTCACAGTGCATCTGTGAGTGATAGCAGGTCTGTCGTACAGATGCACTGTTGTGATGTGTATATTGTCACACTTAAACCTACACGTGTGTAAGAGTACAACCCCAAAAGATAAGGTCGCATAAACTATTATGCCGGCGTGAGGTAACTGCAATACTTCACCATACAAATGTATGTAATGTTATTATACAAATGGTGAAAAAATGGAATCCGTAACATCTTAGAAAAAGCACACTCACCAGAGAGCAGTCGTGTACCAAAAACTCAGAATAGCTGCTTTTGAAAAATCCCCAGTGTTTCATTGCTAACAGCAAACATACAATAGAGCTAGCATCAATCAGAAGGAAGAAAAATCCACTGCATACATTTTGGGTGAGTCCAGGGATGACAAAACATTTCGAAAGAGGATTTATTTGAAGAGCAGGAGTCAGGAAGAAATGCTAATTTGTTCATGAAACGGTCTCTAGCTTCGCCAGCATGGGCACAACTATATATAAACAATAATTCTGCTATCCTGATTGAGTGGGCTCATGGATCTGCATTGCTCGCATCCTGTAGTGTGTGGAAAATATATATTTTGTTAGGCTCAGCTTTTAAATAAACTTCTGTGCCTTCAATTACGCTGGATTCGGATGGTTTTCCTTGGTCGTACAATACGGAGCTTTGGGAGGCTGCAGCTGTTGCATATATATATATATATATATATATATATATGTATATATATATATATATATATATATATATATATATATATATATATATATATATATATATATATACATATATATATATATATATACATATATAAACAACAAATTGTCCTGTCGCAACGGGAGCTCTGTTGCGATGGGTGCCCGCGAAGAGACCAGGGCAGTGTCTCTGATTAATTTAATACAAAAAGAATCTCGCGGCACACTTCTTGGATGAATGCAGTTTATTTATTCAAAACGTGGCACAACACCTACGCGTTTCGAACCGTAGTTCCTGTTCACGGTAGTGATAGTGATTAGTCCCTTTTCACTGTTATTTATAACATTACATGCACCATTGATTTACTGGGGCATGCTGGTCTATGTGGTTAAAACAATTACACTGTTGCATTACTTCATGCATTTTGATGCTTGCTATGTACAACAAAGGGGAATATGTAAGTCACTGCTTTTGGAAGCGAGCCTAGTTTTACAGTACCTCTCGCTTCCAAAACGCTCGTGAAACTCACGTGCGTGTTTAATCCTGCCTACTATGTGCCTGTAGGCTGGATTTGAAGCGTGACTTGGGACTAATTGTCTTTTTCAATACAGGGCTGAGTGCCCTACGTCCCCGTTGTTGTCATATGTTAAGCATCACACATTAAATTCTAATAGTGAATTCCAAAGAATATACAGAATGTTCGGTCTGTCACTGCCATTAACTGATTACTGTTGTTTCAAACATATGGAGAGTCTGATTTTTATAAATGGACATAAAGTTCTTCATCGCCATTGAGACCAGCCGGCTGTTTCGTTTTAAACCTGATTATTAACTTTGATTCGAGACGTCTCAATGTTTGCTTGCGGTTGCCACCTCTTTCATGTTCTGGAACGCTTACCAGTCCAAAGAATTTCACATCAAGCCAGGTTTTTGATTCGTGGCTGGCTATGTGTTTTGCTATTGCATAAGAAAAGTCTCTGTTTTGAATAGCACGAATATGTTGCAATATTCTAATTTTCAGTGGACATGTCGTGCTACCTATGTATGCTTTACCACAGAAACATTGTAGCATATACACAACAAATGACGACTCGCAGGTGATGCTGGTCCTGATGATAAAGGTTTTGCCTTCTGGGTCTCTGAGGTTCTTAGTGTTTTTTCCAATTTTACAGGCCTTACAAGTTGGACATTTAGTAAATCCTTTTTTCCTTTGGTCCAATCAGGATTCTGGTTTATTCATTGCAAAGTGACTTTGTGTTAATTGATCTGCAAGGTTGGGAGCTCTTTTGTATGCTATCAGTGGATGGTCTCCGATGGTCATACCAATATCAGGGTCTTTGCGCAAGACATGCCAATATTTCATCATTGTCTTTTGTATCTTGTAGCTCTCCTTGCTGTATGTTATTATCAGCCGTGGCTGATCCTCCTTTTGTGCTGCATTTTGTGAATCAATGTTTGTCAATTGGTTGCTTTGTTGGTCTTTATTTACGAGGGTGTCTGCTCTGGTTTTAGTACGTGCTCTTGTTTCACATATTTCTAGATCTGTTTTCTTATATCCTTTTTGTAGGAATCGTTCCTTGGTTTCTTTGAATTTCTTTTCCATTTCACGGTCTTCCGAGCAGTTCCTTCTCATCCTTAGAAATTCTCCATACGGAATGCTCTTTTTTAATTGATGTGGGTGAAAGCTCAAGCCATGTAGGAGACTGTTTGTTGCGGTTTTCTTTCTATGAACAGTTGTTTGTATTTTGCTATTGGATATGTACACTTTTGTGTCCAGAAATTCAATCTCTTTGGCGCTTATTGTATATGTGAATTTTAATCCCACGTTGTTGTTGTTTAAGATTTCAAAGAAGATGAGGAATTCCGATTCAGTTCCCTTCCACAAGAGAAAAAGATCGTCGATAAATCGTAACCAAAGTGCCACTTTGGCAATGTGGTGGTCATTTTCCTCTCTCCAAGCCACGCTCCTCTCCCACCATCCCATCACGAGATTCGCGTAGCTTGGAGAGAAGGACACTCCCATCGCTGTTCCACAGCATTGTTCGTAAAGAGTTTTGTTGAACAGAAACACATTGTTGTGCAAACACATGGATATCATTTCCTTGATCATTTTCGAATGTTCCCTTCGCGTGATAGGTAGTTGGTCCAGAAAGTAACTGATTGCCTTTAGCCCAATGTCGTGATTGATGGATGTGTATAATGATATCACATCAATTGTTACCAGCAGATAGTTCGGTTGCCATTCCATATCCATGAGTATACGCAAAAAGTCGCCTGTGTCCTTGATATAGGAACTTAATGTGGGCACAATAGGAGCAATGAAGTAATCCACATAGCTGGAGACATTTTCATAAATACTGCCGCAGCTCGAAATTATAGGGCGTCCTGGAGGTTTGTTTAGAGTCTTATGCACTTTTGGCAAGAAATATATGGTCGGGATAATTGGATTCTCGACCATTAAAAATTTCCTTTCATTCTCCGTTAGTGGACCATTTGATTGCCAGGTAGTTAGTTTGATTTCGAGTTCTTGTTTCATCTTGTTGATTGGATTCTTCACTACTACTTTGTAGTTATTAGTGTTGCTCAATTGTCTAATTGCTTCCTCCACATAATGGTCCTTTTCCATTACGACAATGTTGCCGCCTTTGTCAGCGGGTTTAATCTCTATTTTATGGTTGTTCCTCAGACTTTGTATTGCCATCCGTTCTCCCTTTGATAAATTTTCTTTTTTGTTTTTATTGTGAGTTTTGTGCATTCCTTCAATGTCACTAATTACTAGTTCATGGAATGTATCAATTTTATTGCCCGGATATAAGGTTGGGCAAAATTTTGATTTAGGTTTGAAGTTTGTGTGGCAATGTTCGTCTGTTGTGATGCCCATTTCGTCTTGCACCTGGGTGTCTGGTATTAGCGTGTCTTCAATCTCATTAGCCAACTCATAGGCGATGCGTAGATGTGGAATTTCTGATGTTGAATACCCAGACATTTGATCTGCTGGTGTTGGTTCCACTTGAGTTCTATCTACGTTCTTCATTTTTTTAGCAAAGAATTTCTTCAATTTAAGTTTTCTTGCATACTTATAGATGTCGATTTTTGTCTCAGTTAGATCATGGTGCGTTTCAGGGCAGAACGAGAGTCCCTTGTTTAATAAACTCTGTTCGTTGACTGTTAAGTTATGTCTAGACAGGTTTATCACTAAATTAGGGGTTCCCCTTTCAGTTATTTCTTTGTCACCGTGCGGGCCCTCAAGTTGTATCTGTTTCCTTCTTCGTTTGCTGCGCCTTGTATTGCGCTTTGGTTTATTTGGGGAGCGTAGCCCCTTCCCCTTGGTCTGCGTCTGTTTTGTCCTCTGCCTCTTGTGTTGCCTCTCGGTGTTTGTTGCTCCTGATAGAGCAACTTCACCTCGTCTAAAAAAGAGAACCGTCGTAGTCCTGGTCTTCTTTGTTCTCCCTCACTGAGGTCTGATTCGGAGCCACTTGTTAGATCGCCCGGGGTTAGAGTGTTTGCTCCCCACTGTTGTTTGTAAATGTCGTATTTTCTCGCGAAGGTCAGAATGGTGCCATATCTATAATCATCTTGGTCTCTGCAAAATTTTCTTTGCTTCCGATTTTGGACCTCCTCCTCATGTCTGTCAAGATTTTTCTCCATTTCAGTTCTTAGTTTTGTGAGGACACTCTTTTCCTCATTAGTAGCAGATAACTTGGTTTCTATTGCTGCAATTTTGTCATGGAGTTCGTCCACTTCTATTTTAGCAAATTTGATGATTATTAGCATCATGTTGTTCGAGCAGACCATGTTGTTTTGGCCCCATTCTTCTAACATTTCGGGCTTGGTGTCAGGGTGATTTGGTAAGGTAAATATTCGAAGTCCTCTCGGTACCATTTTACACTCCACATATTTCTCCAAAGTTAAAATCTCCCATTCTCTGGAAATTTCTTTGCGCATTAATTTTTCTAATTGAATGAATAATATCTTAGTGGTGGTTGCTGTTTCTTGTGGTGCCACCGTTGTTTCATCCCTGTTTTCACTAGTAGGATTGCGTTGAAAAATACTCTCTGCCTTGGTTAATCGTTTTGCTCTCCTTTCCTCCATTACTATTGCACCAGTTGCCGTTTCGTGACACCGAATATACTGCAAATGTGTTAATAAGTGGTTCAAGAATGTGGTGGACGTTTATTTCACTTTCACTGATGGTTTTTTGTTAGGAGAGGGGGTTATTTGTTGATGACCCCTAAGCACGTCACGAACTGCTGCCAAGAAAAGTTTGCATGTACTCCGTGCAATTTAAATAGAAAGTCTGTCTGTTTAAAGCGCGTTATTCTGTATATTCTTTGGAATTCACTATTAGAATTTAATTTGTGATGCTTAACATATGACAACAACGGGGACGTAGGGCACTCAGCCCTGTATTGAAAAAGATAATTAGTCCCAAGTCACGCTTCAAATCCAGCCTACAGGCACATAGTAGGCAGGATTAAACACGCACGTGAGTTTCACGAGCGTTTTGGAAGCGAGAGGTACTGTAAAACTAGGCACGCTTCCAAAAGCAGTGACTTACATATTCCCCTTTGTTGTACATAGCAAGCATCAAAATGCATGAAGTAATGCAACAGTGTAATTGTTTTAACCACATAGACCAGCATGCCCCAGTAAATCAATGGTGCATGTAATGTTATAAATAACAGTGAAAAGGGACTAATCACTATCACTACCGTGACCAGGAACTACGGTTCGAAACGCGTAGGTGTTGTGCCACGTTTTGAATAAATAAACTGCATTCATCCAAGAAGTGTGCCGCGAGATTCTTTTTGTATTAAATATATACATATACATATATATATATATATATATATATATATATATATATATATATATATATATATATATATATATATATATATATATATATATGCAACAGCTGCAGCCTCCCAAAGCTCCGTATTGTACGACCAAGGAAAACCATCCGAATCCAGCGTAATTGATATATATATATATATATTTATATATATATATATATATATATATATATATATATATATATATATATATACAAACGAACCCAATGTTAGCATAAAAAACGGGTCCTGCACTCTTTCTCTGTCATAAACTATTTAATAGGCAGACAGCATTATGTTTAAGCTGGAACGCGTTTCGGCTGTTAGATCAGCCTTTGATCTAACAGCCGACACGCGTTCCAGTTTTTACATAATGCTGTCTTTTATGTGTCCTGCATAACCCTCATTGGAAGGTAAGTGAGTTCCACCCCAAAGTCATATGGTCATTCTCCCATAGTGGCTCAGATAACACTTCAACTCCAGACACCACCGCTCCTGGTGAGGATTGCTTGGGGAAGGAACACAGTGTTCAGGGTAAAGGTGCGGTGATGTAATGGAGATTTCACAGTGAAAAATGTTGTCCAACAAACTCCATCGGGTTCCCTTTACGTTCCAGCCCCCATTGTCCGGTACAGCCGGGTCTTGAGACGATAATATATACATACGACCAATCCTATCCTTTCATTCACATGATAGGCGCCGACACTGTGGAGATCTGGCACTGTGATTTATTATTCACAAAAGAAAGCCTTGATGCATTTCGGTGGCAGACTGCCTTGCTCACAATGCTGGGCGCCATTGAAATCCATCCTTAAATGCAGGGTCGCTGAACAGGGTTGTCACAGCAACCACAAGTCAAAATGGACATAAAGGATTAACCATTTGTATAAAGAAAATTAGTGAACATAGAATGCAAGTTATACAACATACAGTGATCAGATTCTCAGTATATGCAGCCAATTAATGAATAGCATAAAATACTTTATTTAAGAAAAAACTGAGACTTAACATCAGTCTACTCTTTGCGTGTGAAGCAACTGTGGATAAGAGGGTAATATAAAGACCATATGTGAAGCTGGTACTCTATTGCTATGACGATAGTCCTTATGTCAGCCCAGGAGTACTGTGACTCACCAAGTGCTTGTGTTCGATACGAAAGAATGCAAGATGTCAAGACTGGAATATCTATTCCCTTAATACATAGTGCATGCGCGTAATGTCAGGGGACAGTGGACCCCTTTGTCGCGCATAAAGGGAAAAGCGGCAACTCAATACTATCCAAGTGGGCTAAGAAGGCTGTCACCTGAGAGTAAGTGCTGACGGAATTAATAAAACACTTCCCACAGGCTAAATTACAAAATTAAACCTAAATAATATCTAAACATGTGACTGTTAAAAATATGTGCATAATTTTTACAAAACTCAGAGGGGTCATACAGGAGAGAGAGAAAAAGACTGTGTGCAGGTTATAGGTGGACTGATAGCCCTTCGTCTACATTCACCCAAACAGAATCTTAGAGTTCATCAATAGAATATTTGTGGATTCCAATCTCCTAAGTGCCAATAGTCTATTGCCACCTCTAGGATTCTTGGGGATGGAATTGCTTACAAAGTGGGTTAAGTTATTTGAATTGCCATCATGACATAAATTATTGTGTCTGGTGACTGGGTAACTGGAGTCGTTTTTAGTGATAGCCTGCAGGTGCTGTAGGATCCTTACATGAACGGGATGTATGGAGCTCCCTACGTACTTTTTATTATAGGTACATTGTAAGATGTACAAAGTGAAATCACTTTTACAGGTGAAGCTGCCACGAATTTCAAATGGTGTTTTCCTAAAGGGAGTTGCTACCTGTTTGGTGTTCACTCCATGGTGACAGGCCTTACATTTAAAAAGACCAACTTTGGAAGCCCCTGTGTGTTATCAGCCTGTCGGTTCCTGTCTTAACTCTTGGTGCATTGTGCACTAGTTCGCTGCACATTGACTTTGCTTTCCTAAAGGTCATAGGCTGAACTTTAGATATTTTTGAGCCAAAAACGATGGTCGCTTTTGATGATTTGCCAATTTCTATAGAGAATGTGCGCAAGTTTGTGTGAGATGTTGTGTAGCCAGTAATGAGTCTAGGTGTGCCTGTCTGTGGGGTTTCTTCTCCTTGTTTGTTTGACTGAAGAGCATATCTTCTCACTTGATTTGTGAAGTCTTATGCTGGGCTGTCATGAGTGTTTCCTGACTGTAACCGCGTGATCTCAGTCTCTTAAACAGATCATTCGCGGTGCCATTCCAGCTGTCTGGTGTACTACAATTACATTTCATGCGGAGGCATTCGCATTCGGTTTGCTCTCCTTTAGTTTTGTCGGGTGGAGCTACTCGCATGTAAAATGGAATTGCCTGACGTGGGCTTTCTGTACGTCCTAGAATGTAACTGTTTGTTTTGTACAAATAATTCCAAGTCTAGAAAATGAACAGATTGTGTGATCACAGTACAGGTAAATGAAAGGTTCAAAACTGTTCTCATTCATCTGTAAAACAAATTGATATGCTGATTCTTGAGACCCCTGCCACAAAATAAACAGATCATCAATATGTCTAACATATAAATTAACATTTTCAGACATTTCCCTTCTGCATGTGGCATGTAGTACCTGCTCCTCCCACCAGTCCATATGCAGATTTGCATAGCTGGGGGCGAGGCAAGTACCCATGGCTGTGCCCTGCAGTTGTTTGTATGTGAGTTGGTCAAAGATAAAGATTTTATTATCAAGACACCATTCCGTCATTTGCAGTAACATTCATGTGTGCTGGAATAAATTCAAGGATCTTTTGCCTAGGTAGTATGCCAGAGCTCTCGGATCATCTGTATATTTTATGTTAGTATACAGTGTGTTGACATCTAAAGTCATAAGTGCATACTGGTCTTTCCATGAAATGTTATAGATCTTCTTCAAGAAATCTCCAGTATCCCTGATGTATGAAGGGAATTCACAGATGATTTCCTGAAGGAAAAAAATCAATGTACCTGGAAGTGTTTTCGAATAGACGCCGTATTGCTGAGATGATCACTCTTCCAGGGGAGTTACTGTCATGCTTGTGAATATTTGGGATAAGATAAAGTTGCGATGTAATGGGGTAGTGTGTTTTAAAAAAAATCCAGTTCTTGTTTGAAAATCAGCCCCAAACCTATACATGTTTATATTTATATATATATATATATATATATTCACTGAAAAAACCATAGGTTATAGACCATATATAGTTAGGAATTAGCATTTAAAAAACCTTTTTTTACTCACACAAAACCATTGAAATTCCATATATAGTTAGTTGTACTACCTATATATCGTGCACCCACAATCCACTGCTGATCATGTCACATATTACATCATTCATGACATGGTCAGTGACATCACTGATGACATCACTGATGACATCTCAAATGACATCACTGATGACATCACTGATGACATCTCAAATGACATCACTGATGACAACATCCAGTGACTGTATGTTTCTGTAAAGTTAAAATATGTCTTACATATTGAAGAATGAGTCGATGTATAAGTGTCTGGATGAAGGGTTTATTAGGTGCATGATTGACTGTATGAGTGAGTGAATAAATGTGTGTCACTGAGTGCATGAGTTAGTGACTAAACTGTCTTAATTTGTGCATCATTATGTCTGTTGTTCTGTAAACTGCTGCATGTGTTGATCAGTAGCTATATGAGTAAGTATATGGGTTATTGATTGGTTGCCCAAGTATTTGTATGGGAGACTGAGTGTGTGTGTGTGGGTGGCTGGGAGGTGTATGACTCTGTGCATAGATGTGTTAGCAGTTAATTCAATAGATGTATGGGTTCAAAAGTGCATGTGGAAACACCTGTATGGGCGGTTGACTGAGTGCATTGGTGAGTGAATGGATATCTCAGTGCTACATGTCAAAGTAAGTACATATGTAAAACACAGTACATGTGACAGTTGACATATATAAATAACTGTGCATAAGAGCCAGTGAATGTGTGAGTGGCTGTATGGATCATTGTGTACTTGTATCAGGCATTGTAAAAGAGAGTAAATATGTGTTAGTATATGTTTGAATAAGTAAGGTGTGTATAACTGTATAGTTGAGGAAATGGAGGTGTGATTGATTCTTTGCATGACTGACTAAGTGTCTGAGTAACTCCATGGATGAGTGACAGTCTGTGAGTGTCTGTTTACACTGAGTGTATCTAAGGTTATATTAGAGTCTGAAGAGGTTCATCGTATTATCACATGAATGATGTCATCAGTGATGTGATCAGTAATGTCAAATGAGATGTCATCAGTGATGTCATCAGTGATGTCATTTGAGATGTCATCAGTGATGTCATCAGTGATGTCATTTGAGATGTCATCAGTGATGTCATCAGTGATGTCATTTGAGATGTCATCAGTGATGTCATCAGTGATGTCATTTGAGATGTCATCAGTGATGTCATCAGTGATGTCACTGACCATGTCATGAATGATGTAATATGTGACATGATCAGCAGTGGATTGCGGGTGCGCGATATATAGTTAGTACAACTAACTATATATGGAATTTCAATGGTTTTGTGTGAGTAAAAAAAGGTTTTTTAAATGCTAATTCCTAACTATATATGGTCTATAACCTATGGTTTTTTCAGTGAATTTCAATGGTTTTTTAATAGCAAATAACAAAAGCTTTAAAATGTATTTTTCTTTAAATCAAAAAATATATTTTACATGTTTTTAATACTTTTTTTTTTTAATTATATTTTTTGTTTCGCTCCCGGTACGCGAACCGGTTAGCTTCCCGTTAGCGCAATTTGGTGCTGCGACCCGGTCCGCGAACCGGTAAACGTTCCGTTTCCGCAACTGCTGCATTAGAAAACAACATCGTGACGCGTCGCGTCAGCGTGACGTATCGCGTTGTCACGTAATACGTCATATGACGCGCCAAGGTAGCGTACCCGGAAGCGAACTGGTACGCGAACCGAGGCGCGAAGCGCTGCTTCCCGGAAGCGATCCGGGACGCGGCCCAAAGCGCGTAACGTAAACACAACAAGTCATGTGACTCGGTAATAACACTTTTCATTGGTTCATTTCACTTTTGGTTTCCTAATGATGTAAGACTAGGTCATGTGACCTAAAAGTAACACTTTTCATTGGTTTAGAACTATTGTTTTTCCCAAATGATGAAAACCCCTCCTTCTTTCCTCACTCTGACTTTCATCTTTGTGAGAGAAAGACCCTTTGTGATTAGTGAGCAATGGCTTCATTAGTAGCTTCAGCTGGGGCTTCCCCACCACCTCCACCACATCCAAAGAAGAGAGGACCACCTGCTGAAGTTATTATTCAGCAAGAGGAGGAAGAAGAGGAAGAAGAGGAAGAGCAGCAAGAGAGGCAATTTTTGCGTGAGGAGCCCAGGAGGTCTCATGTGAAAGTAAATTATATTTGGCAATTTTTTAGTTATCCCCAGGGCCAAAAAAAAGTCAATGCACGGTACGTAACTTGCCTTATATGTAAAGAAAGCCTGTCCAGAGGCACCGAGAAGAGGTACAGTTACGGCAATTACACGATGCATCGCCATATGAGTAGGTGGCATCCTAACAACTACAGTGCTGCGCAGTTACGTGACCAGCAAGATAATCCTCCTTCTATGGCCAGAAGATCAGTTGTGCAGGAAGTGACGGGACCAGAGGCGAGGGAGTTGGTCCCAAATATTCAGATGAAATTCGGGGAAGTGAAACAAGTGTGCGTGCATTGCAATGGGTTCATTTGCTACAGAGAAAGTAGCATCACTCTGATCAACAGAGCTATCGACAATCATGATTGTCCGAAACGCCCCAGACAATAAATTCTTTTTTTTTTTGTTGCTCCTGTTGAGCCCTTTACAATGAATTGTTTTCGTTTTTCCCCCCAAAAAAACCAAAAAAAATATAAAACTGTTCAGAAAATACAAAAAAGTAAAAAAAGTTCAGAAAAATAATAAAAAATATATAAAACAACAAAAACAATAAAAAAAAGTTCTTTTCAGAACTACCTCCCCGTTATAAAAAAATTGGTAGAATATTTGGAACTCTGCCAACCTCTATTTCTTTTGGTTCGCTTCCCCGTTCGCTCTCCGGTACGCGAACCGGGAGCGAACCCAAAAAATTTTTTTAAAAAAAGAAGAGTAATTATAAGGGAAGGAAACAGACAGTTATGTTAAAAGAAAGACAGCTATAGGGAGTAAAGTAGAGATACTGTTTAATAGATCTATTTACTGAAGAAAAGATTTAAGAGAGTATAATTGTGAAAAACAAAATAGATAAGGTAGTGAGGAAAAAAAAAGAGAGTAGAAGAATAACAAACAAGAGTTTCTTAGATAATGTGAATGAATAATCAAATTAAGATTAAAACATCGGAATAACAGAGAGAAAAAACACAATACAGAAAAGAAGAAGTAACAGAAAAGGAATGATTGAAACAGCAAAGAAATGTAAATAACATAGGGGCATATTATCAACATAGGCGATAAAAATTTTGCTGCTTTTATCAGCAGAAATCTGACACTAAAGACGCTTTTGCGGCAGTTTTCTGCCAATAATTACTGCTTTTATCGGCAGAAAACTGCCGCTAAAGCCGCTTTTCCGGAAGAAAACTGCTGCTAAAGCCACTTTTGCGGCAGTTTTCTGCCGATAAAAACACTGATACATTTATTGCCTGTGTTGATAATATGCCCCTTACTGTGCTTGAACTACAGAGAGAAAGCATAATGAACAAGTAGTGAAAGAGTGATCAGTCAGAAACAGTGAGAGTAATAGAGACAGAGTGAGTGAACAAGAGTGACGAAGTATGAGAAGAGAGGGACTGACAAAAATAGTGGAAGGAGTAGAGTAAGTAAGTAATAGAGAAAGGATTGAGGGAAGTAGCAAAGGCAGGAAAGTGAGGGTTAAAGAAATGAAGTAGTGAAACTAATAGAAGTTAAATGTGATAGAAATGTAACGAAAAGAGTACAAAACATTTACCTTATAATTGTCGTTAACTTAGTCACTTGTAATTTTTATACTTTCAATCTGTGAAAGAGAGAACAAACATTTGAAAAATATTAAAACATGTATTTAAAAATTAGAAAAGACAAGGGAAAAGATTGAAGGACAAACAGTTTTTCAATAACTTTGACACTTACCGAAGCCTCTGCTTCTCCATGCCCCTACACAGTCCTAAAAATATACATTTTAAACTAACAGTATCTTGATGCAGATGAAGTGAGGCCTATCTTGCAATATGGTGCATCTTTTGCACTGCAGCTGTCTCACAACAGTGATGCAATGGCAGCGCAAAAGAGGTGCAAAGCCATCATAAAATTGCCCTTAACATTTTAAATAATTGTTTCAGGATGCCAATAAGATGTGTCCTATCCAGAGGTTTGTTTCAGGTGAGGCCTACTCAGGGTTCCAAATGAAATTTCGAGTTGTTGAAGAGTACAGAGGAGATAATACATGTAAAGGCCTACCAATGAAGTAAGTCATGTACACTTCACTCTTGAACAAAGGCCAGACCTCTTTTGTGTCTGTGGACAGACCTAAACTTAATCTGCACAATGTCATTCGTAAACTTAGGAAACACAGGTGATGTAATTGAAAAATGTGGAGTTTCTTTTCCTCATTTCACAATCACATCACCTGTGTTTCCTTTGCTTAGGTATCTCATAGTGCAGATGGAGTCTAGCATATCAAAGAGTACACAGAAGTTGAGCAGTGTATACAACAATTTTGACATTTACAGAAGACTCAGCTTCTTATCTTATTGGAGATGAAGTGAGGCCTGTCTTGCAACTTGGTGCATCTTTTGCATCACTGCTGCATCGTTTCATGTGGCACGGGTTTTTTACAGCATGACACATCTGCCTAGATGCATCAATTTGTAATTTTGTCGCCTCATAGCAAATCTTTTCCACCGCCAATGCGTCACAAAAGTGTCGCACAGTGTCGCAAAAGAGGCATACACCTATCATAAATCTGTCCCTAACATTTTAAATGATTACTTCAGGATGACGATAAGGTGTGGCCTCTCCAGAAGTTTGTTTAAGGTGAGGCCTACTCAGGGTTGCAGATCAAATTTACGCTTGTTGAAGAATACAAAGGACATAATACATGTGAAAGCCTACCAATGAAGTAAGTCATGTCCACTTCACTCTTGAACAAAGGCCAGACCTCTTCTGTGTCCGTGGACAGACCTAAACTTCATCTGCACAATGTCATTCGTAAACTTAGGAAACACAGGTGATGTAATTGAAAAATGTGGAGTTTATTTTCCTCATTTCACAATCACATCACCTGTGTTGCCTTTGCTTAGGTATCTCATAGTGCAGATGTAGTCCAGCATATGAAACAGTACCCAGAAATGCACACTGCAAGCAAGAACTTTGACACTTACAAAAGCTTCAGCTTCTGCATGCCCCCTACACAGTGCTAATTATATACATTTCAAACTGATGGTATCTTGCTGGAGATGAACTAAAACCTATCTTGCAACAAGGTGCATCTTTTACACAAAACTGACCCACAGTGGCGCAAAAGAGGCGCACGGCCATCATAAATCTGATCCTAACATTTTAAATGATTGTTTCAAGATGCCGATAAGGTGTAACCTATCCACAGATTTGTTTCAGGTAAGTCCTACTCAGGGTTGCAGATGAAATTTAGGTTTGTTGAAGAATACAGAGGAGATAATACATGTGCAGACCTACCAACGAAGTGAGTCATGTCCACTGCACTCTTGAACAAATGTCAGACCTCCTCTGTCTCCTGGAACAGGCCTAAACCTCATCTACACAATGTGATGTGTAATGTTAGGAAACACAGGTAATATAATTGAAAAACGTGCAATTTTTTTTGCTCATTCCACAATCATATCACCTGTGTTTCCTTTGCTTAGGTATCTCATTGTGGAAATGTAGTCTATCATATGAAAGACTACGTAGAATGTGAGCACTGTATGCAACAACTTTGACACTTACAGAAGCCTCTCCTTCTCCATGCCTCCTACACAGTTCTAAATGTACATCATAAATACAAACAGTACAGAATTAATTATACATGTTAAATGGTTTATTTTTGCTGTTCTCAGAATGTATCAAATTTCACTAAAAACAGTGACTTGAAGGTATTCATCATATAACAGCGGGGAAAAAAAACACAATCAAAATGATTGTGTTTAAAAAACCCATACAACATAACAAATCAGAATTCAGAACTCCTTAAAATTAACTTACTTTCCATGACGTCGAAGGATGTCCTATGAACAGCTTACACTCTGTTGTGCTGTTATTACTTTCAGCCCGCCACTTTCTGAAAGAAAACCTCCATCGTTTTGAAAAATATGTTACATACAATAAATGACTTCTCGCTCTCTACCACACGTTTCCACAAGGCCAAATCATGTAAGAGCCATTTATAACTCTTGAAATTCTTGTAAGCCAATCCCGTCATTTTGTATTTCCGCAACTTTCAGAATTAAAATGTTGAAGACCATTTTCACAATCCTGGACTAGTAATATCTTACCCTTCTTGCTCACTCATGTTCTACATTTCCTATGACACTGATACTGCTTACTATGAAGCAGACTTACACTACCTCTATGACTACTACAATTATTTAATTCTCTACATCACTTTTAATCACAAAGCAATATAAAACAGTAGACAGCATTGCAGACTTACATTCCCTCTACTCCATGTTTTGATTGGCTGCTTCAATTAGCTTATAAAAAGAAACAGTTTTTCTGAACTCATTCAAAGTGCAGTTATTTTCCCATGACGTCAACTGTTATGGTAAGAAGTTATGTCTCTGTACTACACTTATCCTCAAGGCCAAATCGTGTAGGAGCCATTAGAACCTCTTGAAATTCCTCAGAGCACATCCCGAGATTCTTTCCCTAAAATTTTGGTTTTAAAAACACCAGGTAAGAATTTTTAAGGTCATACGGCAATTTTTTTTTGAAAATTAAAACAGAATCGTTGCAGAATGACCAGCCATTTCTAGACTTTAAATAAGCTGTGTAATGTCCTGATGTTATTGAAGGACCGTCATGATATATAATTGCTGTAGTTACAAAAGTCCTTCCTGATATTGACAACTGTGAAGCCACAAAATTTTTAATTAAAGTTGTCAATTTTGTTCCATCAGGCCTACATCGTTGGAACATTAAAATGACATACTGGCCATATGTTCGTATAAATAATGTTGACATCATTTCAGATTTACATTGGCTACACTCCATGTTGTGATCAGCTGCTTTTACTAGCTTATTAAAAGAGACTGATTTACTGTCTGGCAAAGTTAAATATATAAATCTTTCTGAGTCTACACTAGTAGTACTTGATACCCTACAGTTCTCGCAGTCATGCTGCCATTGATAAGAAAGCCCAAACAGGTGATCTACATCTACACCTTCAGCATGCAATACATCAAGTATATACATTAAAAACTCCTGACAATCTTGCTGAATATTTTGAGAGAATTGTGTTTGACCTGAACATCTGTCTAACAGATTTCGAATTTCAGACACACTTTCTATTTTTTTTCTATCAGTGCTACATTTCTCTAACACAGAATTTAACAAACTGCAAAATCTTTGATCAGAATTGACCACAATCTCTTCTTTTACATTTTCTAGAGAAAACAAAACATTAACCACTACATTAGCATAGCAGTTGACACCAGAACTGTTTTCAAATTGAAAACCAACAACATCTTCAACAGAATCCTTTTTGTTTCTGCTTATAATTTCAGGTTCATCGACTTTTCGTCTTTTTGCTACAACCTCCCTAGTATTGGTCACATTTCTTCGTTTCCGGCCTACCACACGTTTCTCAAACAAAGGATATTGAGGCAAATGTGGCGCATACTCTCTTCTTAACCTATTGTATTCCTTAACACAATCTAGATCCGCACAAATGTTTGTGACATCACACTCAATCAAGTACAATCCCGATAAAGTTCTAACTCGTGACAATGCCACATATGCCATACCCTCCTTGAACACAGAACTGCCAATATTCACCAATGCACTGTCTACACTTAAACCTTGCGATTTATGGATTGTCACCGCATATGCCAAGCAAACAGGAAACTGCTTACGGCGAACATATAAGTCTTTTACAAGCAAAAATCTAGCAGAACAACGACCAATTAGCTGTACTTCCTCAATGCCATCAAATTCAATTTTTAAAAATTCAATTCCATCTCTATTTCTGTATTTCACAAAATCAACAACATTACCCATTGATCCATTTACCAGACCTCTTTTAACATGTAAATTCCTTCTTAAAATTATACGGCAGTTTAAGCACACATTCAGAGTCTTTTCAAAACCTGCAGTTTTAGATATAGTCTTCTCTAATGAATCCAATTTTGTTTTCAAATTCTCAGACAAAATAATTGTTGATCCCATATGCTCTACTCTGTCAATAGCTTCCAGTTTCACAATCTCTTGCTTTTCTAAATGCAACATTTTGTTGTTGAAGATGGCACATTCTGCAAGAGTTGGCATCAAACATATTCCAGATTTCTTCTCAGTAATTTTCTGAAAAATATTCTCAGGCACAACATCTTGTTCTGGATATAAATTTGACAGTAATCGTGCATGTAAAGCTTCTTTCCCATGCTCGGTCACTTTTCCAATTCTAACATCTTGTAGAATATTCTTGTAAACTTCATCCTTCGCCTGACGCATATTTTCATGCAGTTCAGCATAATTGAAGTTTAACCATATATTGACGTTGCCAATGCTCCCTAGGCACTTCCTGGTATCTTCATGCGTGAGCATTTTGAACACAGGTTGTCCTTTCACTGGTGTCAGCTGCAGAAGATCTCCGAAAACAATGATGTGTTTGCCACCAAATAACACATCATACTCTGTTTTGAGAACTTCTTGCATTCTCAAATGTACAAAGGCAAGCATGACATTGGAAACCATGCTTACTTCGTCAATGATAAGAAGTTTCATTTTCCTCAAGATTCTTGAAACTTCACAACAAGCATCTCCAGATAGCTTGTGATATTGTAATTTGTTGTCATGCTCCACTGGCAGCATCAGTAAACGATGTAAAGTAATCCCTTTAATGTTATGTGCTGCCAGTCCAGTTGGAGCGGTGACAACACAAGACAGCGATGACCTAGTCCTTTCCTGCAAATAACATGAAATTGCTTTAATGAGGAAACTTTTTCCAGTTCCCGCTTCTCCACTCACGTACAGTCGGACAGGCTTCAACGACGTACATGAGCACTCTTTCTTCTCATGACCTAATCCATGATCAATTTGCTTGGTAACTTCGTCATATATTTTCCTCTTCTCAACGTTGAGTTCTTCTAAGTTAACTGCATCCTCCTGAACATGTGCCATGGCTCTTTCCACTTCATTCATGGCAGTGGCAGCTTCATTTTCGATAACAGGTCCTCCTAGTGGATCCTGACTCAATGAAGCAGAACTCTGACTGTCCTGAGAACTGTCTCTGGCAATCTCGGCTGCAATCGTTGCTTCCTGCTCGATTTCCGATTTCAACATTTCTACATATTTAGGAAAAGCAGGACATTCTATGGTCTCCTTGGCGGCAGTGAAAGAGTCTTCGTAACAGAGGAAATCTCCAAGCAGTTCCTCTTCTGCACGCCAAGGCTTGAAAAGTTGCAAAAGTGCTAAATAGAAAATCTCCTTTTTTTCAGGAGATTCGCCACTCAATTTTCGATGGTTTACCAAGTGGCATTTTCTTTGCTTGACCAGACATCCCTCACTTCCAATTACAGCATACAGTCCTTTCTCAGTATCTTCTTTGATGTTCCTCTTGAATATGTAATTTTGTAGAACCTCATACAGACAAACATTCTCGAGGTGACTGCTTCGATTTGGATAATATGTATCCAACATGTTGCTCTTCAAAATGTCGGTACTGTTTGGCTCCTTTTCTGCCAAATACTCAATTTCCCGCACAGGTTTCAGAACTCGATTACGTGTTGCAGCAAGACCAAGACTCGCCCAAACGATACTCCTAGATTTGGCATAGAGACTTGCTGAAGACAACCGGTCAGAACATTCGTAAGCTCCGATTTCTCGATGCGACAACATCTTCAGACTGAAACTGTACAACTTCTTACTGAGGCTCCTTTCATGGCAAATGTCCTCCCACATATCCTTCAATTCTGTCTTTTCTTTTTTGGTGATGTAAGATGTCACATACCAAGCCACAGCCATACAGTTATCAGCCACAAACTGTATATCCATGTTAGCATTCCACATGGACAAAATCTCTGGGTTGTAGTCGTTGATGTACTTGGACTCTTCGTTCCTCTTCAAATTGTATGTGTTTTTAGGTGATTTCTTCATCACATTATGTCGCAGCGAAGACATCAAACTGTTTACTCTTCCTTTAGAAATCACCGGTCGTGGAAAGCCGAAACGACATTTCGTGTAGAACTTGTCCTTGTTTCGGAATTTACGACGACAGTACTTTCCACAACGATGGCTTTGGAAACGTAGAACTTTTTCTCTTAGGCTTTTCTTCTCCTTTGCGTTTGGAACAGCACACGTAGAATACTGTTGTATGAAACTCATCACTGAGTCTTCTGGATCTGTTCCAACTTTAGGTGCATCCTTGATCCACAACAGCATATGTATGTGAGGAGCACCTCTTGCTTGGTACTCCTTTCTCCAGAAGAAATCCAACACCTCTCCAAGAGGTGGATTCTTCTTATTCATGATGAAAGACATCATAGCTTCAAATCTATGATTGAAGTACCGGCATACATTGACTGGATCCAAAGAGCACAGTTCTCCGGGTGTCTTGAATTCGATGTTTTCGATGTTTCCATTTGCCTCTCGTAGAAATTCAAGTAAGTCTTCCCAGCCATACTCGGCACAGCTCAGAGTGAGGAACCATGTGGGAGTTCCTAAGTTCCTCAGCATACATTTTAAATCACCATGACGACGGTACCAGTACTCATTAGTACCACGCTGACACGCCATGAGATTAATCAGGTGAGAATCCAAAATACTGTCTTGGACATTGACTTTATCCATAAAGTCACTTGCCGAGATGTTTTGCATGTGTATACCACTTTTCAAGATGTGGTTCACTGCATATGACAGTCCAGACAGATCGCTTTCAAACAGGAGATGAAACAAATAGGGAATACATTGTCGAAACCTAGCATCTCCTGCATACAATCGCCAAGTCCGGTATTCAGAAGCAGGAATTTGATGAGGTCGCTCATCATATCTTCCTCCCTGACCTGTTGGAAAAAGCTGTGGGAAACACCGAGCTTCCAAACTTTCCTCCCAAACACTAATGGGACTCCCTTTGGCTTGTTTCATTTGAAACAACTCAATAGCATTCCCCATGACTTCCTTGGAATGCAAAGGATGAACACTATAATGTTCATATATTTCTTCACTAGTAGAGGGTTCTACTTTCTCAATTTGACCAGCACACAAATCGCTATCCTCTTCCTCACTTACTTCCTCTTCTGCAACATATATATTCTTATAGTACTTATTATTTTTTTTCAAATACAATGTTGCCTTTTTGACTTTCCTAACATCCACTAAATCTTGCCATATTTTCTTATTCTATGTCGGAACCCCATTAACTAAGATAACCAGAGGGTCCTCTTCCACTTTTTCTACTCCAATTGTGTTAATGTTTTTCTTCAAATCTAGAGGCAAATAAACAACTCTTCCCTTTAATCCTCTCTGTAAATCTGATGGAGGCAATTTCCCTGTCTTTGGCTCCATTCTTACAATAGCCTGAAAGGGATGGATACTTTGAATCAAAATAGATTCATAAGTATTTAAATCCTTCAATTCAGAAGGAATCTCAACCAATTCCAGATTATTATGAACTGCTCTAGCAGGCATCTGGTTTTGATTTAATTTGCTACAACAATAAGTACACACACGTTGATCCGATCCCAAATCAAAACAATTTTCTACCATCAAGTATGTTGTGAAATCCTTCCATTCACTATTATTTTCCCTTTCACTTTTTGCATATAAATCCACTAACTTAGTCTGATTCTTATAATAAGTGCGTCGACAACAAACACAAGTGAAATTAGGCCTCTCACTTGATTTCACCTGAAACGTCGCAATTTCCCTCTGAAAATTATCTGTACTGGAAACCTGTACACTATCTTCCACATTACCCTCTTCTTCTTGGTCAATTTCAACATTCTCCTCTTTACTTCCAAAGTAACAAAACTCAATTTCTTCACAAATATTCTTCACATCTATTTCAGAACCATGCAAAAGAGCAGTGCATAATTGTTTAAGCATAACTGCTGGACTCTTAGCATAATACAACATTCTAACTAATTTCCTCACTTTATTATGATGCACTGCTAGCATCCTGAAATGATGAAAAACACTCTGGCATACTCTCCTGGAAAGACAAGCCAGTGAATAACCATGCAAACCTGTCACTTCTCTCACTCTGCAAGGATCTAATTCTTGCAACAACTTCATTTTCTGCTTCAAACTTTTCCTATTAAATGTCCGTACAAAATCACAAAGCAAATTGATGGAATCCTGTCGCACACTGCAAATACTACTACACTTCCAGGTGTACACAGGTCCCTTAGGACGGCTTCCTAAAACCTCATTACCTAACATCTCTTCTGCCTCTGTTGTCACAAGTTTTTCTTTTTCAACTGGACAACCATCTTTCACTTCATAAGCTCGACCACTGGTGTCAACTGCATGCACCAAATCATTATCCTGGAAATAACTCTCCTCATTAAAAAATGCCTCACAACTTGAACTATGCATCCATTCTCCGGAAAAAACCACACAAAAATTACTACGATTAACTATTCTCTTCCATCTACTATTTGTTTTGAAATCATAAATTGCCTTGTTTAGCTTCCTAATTCTATTGATTATCAAAATAAATAACTTACGTTTAATTTCAAATGCCTGATCAATAACTTTCTCAACTTTTTTTTTTCTCTTATAAAAAACCACTTTCTGTTGACCTTTCTTAATATTTTTTAACAAATTGCCAATTATCCTGTTGCGGAACATTCGTTTACGAATGTCGCTAAACTGTTGTTTCCTTCTACTATCATGCACAGAGTTATCTCTTGCTCTAGCAGTAACATTTTTGATTGGCCTTTCCTTTCCGTTTAAATTGCTTCTCTTTTTCTGGACTGAAACATTTTCTGTAGTAATACTTTTTTTACTACAAATATTTCTTATGAATGTTTTTGTGGTCTTACCCGGTGCTTTCTTGGTGACTTGACAAGTTTTTTTGCTAGAGGACTGCTGCATTATTTCATGGACCTGCTGTCTTTGACGTTTTGCAGCCTTTCTAAGTCTATCCTTGGTTGGCATGCTGAAATCTTGAAATGATCTGCAGTTGAATCTGTGGTAAAATATAATAAAAAATGTTATTAACCACTATTACCGAACAGTAAATCAATAACAGTCATCAAAAACTTAACACACTACTTCACATTTTTACATAGAATATTTTTTAGTGCTTGGCAAATTTAGAATACAGAAATAGCAGAAAAGAAATGGAATTCATATTCATTTTACCTGTGCTGTTTTATATGTGAATCTGATCTAATTTTATGAGCATATTTTAATATTTTATTGAAGACACTACACATAACCTGTTTTTGAAGGTGTGTTTAATTTAAAATTAAACAGTTTACATTTTTACTTTTCATTTATTGTAAATTTAAAAAATAAATGTTTATAGTTCCATAGGCTCAAGCAGGTCAGCTTCCCACCCTATGTCATACAATTCTGACAAATCTGCATCCTCATCATGTTCTTCTTCATCCTCAGGATTTAAATCATCCAAGGGATCTACTTCCACTGACGTTTCAATTACGAGTTCAATGATGAGGTCAAGATCAACTGATTGCTGATGGTCGCTCATGTTGATGTTGTCGTTAGCTTTAAAGAAAGATAACAACAATGAGATGTTGCAGAGTAAGAGACAAATCTCAGAGATTATAATAGTAAAATTGTTTAACAAGAGTAACATTTTGCAGCTATTATTTAGCCATGTCCAGCGATGCTGAGGAGGTGAGGCCTATATCCAAGTTTTCAGTGAACAGGACTCATCTCTTCTTAACATTGGATAAGCCTCACCGACTCTGTGTCCCCTGCTCATACTTAAATGTACAGGGGCAGATTTATGCTAAGTGGCGCATCCCCACGGATGCACCAGTTAATGTGCACCGCTGCTCTGCCACCCATAGTGTGCCGCATTTACAATGTGGAGCACCATTGAGCAAAAACAGCACAGATGCGTCACGCATCTGTGCCGCAAAAGCAGCACATTGCAGGAATCACGTCATAAGCGCGACATGTCTACTGCAATGCACAGGAGGAACCCTCACATTGCATGGTGCATCACTTCTTATGCCTGTTTCAAACAGGCGTAAGGATTTGATTCAGCAATGCTATAAAGCTGACTCAGTGAAATCTTCTAAATTTCACTGTGTTAGTTTTACAGGGCTTTCTTGCAAATTAATGCATACCTTGCAACAAAACACCTATATGAAAACTGACGCAGGTTTCATGTGGCACAGGTCTTTACAGCATGACACATCTGCCTAGATGCATCAATTTTTAAATATGTCGCCACATAGCAAATCTTTTGCACCACCGCTGCGTCACAAAAGTGACGCACAGCAGCGCAAAAGAGGCACACGGCTATCATAAATCTGTCCCTAACATGTTAAATGATTGATTCAGGATGACGATAAGGTGTGGCCTATCCAGAGGTTTGTTTAAGGTGAGGCCTACTCAGGGTTGCAGATGAAATTTACGCTTGTTGAAGAATACAGAGGAGATAATACATGTGAAGGCCTACTAATGAAGTAAGTCATGTGCACTTCACTCTTGAACAAAGGCCAGACCTCTTTTGTGTCCGTGGACAGACCTTAACTTCATCTGCACAATGTCATTCGTAAACTTAAGAAACACAGGTGATGTAATTGAAAAATGTGGAGTTTCTTTTCCTCATTTTACAATTACATCACCTGTATTTCCTTTGCTTAGGTACCTCATAGTGCAGATGGAGTCTAGCATATCAAAGAGTACACAGAAGTTGAGCCGTGTATACAACAATTTTCACATTTACAGAAGACTCAGCTTCTTATCTTGTTGGAGATGAAGTGAGGCCTGTCTTGCAACATGGTGCATCTTTTGCATCACTGCTGCATCGGTTTCATGTGGCACAGGTTTTTTACAGCATGACACATCTACCTAGATGCATCAATTTGTAATTTTGTCGCCGCATAGCAAATCTTTTGCACCGCCACTGCGTCACAAAAGTGACGCACAGTGGTGCAAAAGAGGCATACACCTATCATAAATCTGTCCCTAGCATTTTAAATGATTAATTCAGGATGACGATAAGGTGTAGCCTATCCAGAGGTTTGTTTAAGGTGCATGAAGCTCTAGCAGTACATATCCAGAAATGTAATTGATTTCAAAAAACGTTTTTAAACACAACATATAAATCAATTGTATACCTACATTCATGGGGAAATGACTTAAAATGAAATTAAAATCGTTTGTGAGGAAAAGGAATGCTTTTAAAATTTATGACAAGGAAATAATGGTGTCTGCTTCTTCATTTCATTTCTCTTCAGCATTTTTGGGTCACTTTTAACATGGCTATGTAACTCAAAGAATCAAAATCTAAATTTGCCAAGCACAGGTGGGAGCATATTTCCAAGGAACTTGCCCCACGGAGAAAGGTCTTAAATTAAAATGGGAAAAATAACATCAGAGACACTCAAATGCCTTATAAAGAAGCAGACACCATTATGTCCTTGTCATAAATTTTAAAAGCATTCCTTTTCCTCAAAAACGATTTTCAAGTCATAATTTGAAAACACTGCACATGGGGAAATGACTGAAAATGTCCTTAAGACACATGAAAGCGTTTTTTGATTGCCTTTGCAGCATTTTTGGGTCACTTTTAACATGGCTATGTAACTCAAAGACTCAAAATCTAAATTTGCCAAGCACAGGTGGGAGCATATTTACAAGGAACTTGCCCCACGGAGAAAGGTCTTAAATTAAAATGGGAAAAATAACATCAGAGACACTCAAATGCCTTATAAAGAAGCAGACACCATTATTTCCTTGTCATAAATTTTAAAAGCATTCCTTTTCCTCAAAAACGATTTTCAAGTCATAATTTGAAAACACTGCACATGGGGAAATGACTTAAAATGTCCTTAAGACACATGAAAGCGTTTTTTGATTGCCTTTGCAGCATTTTTGGGTCACTTTTAACATGGCTATGTAACTCAAAGACTCAAAATCTAAAATTGCCAAGCACAGGTGCGAGCATATTTACAAGGAATTTGCACCACGGGGAAAGGTCTTAAATTAAAATGGGAAAAATAACATCAGAGACACTCAAATGCCTTATAAAGAAGCAGACACCATTATTTCCTTGTCATAAATTTTAAAAGCATTCCTTTTCCTCAAAAACGATTTTCAAGTCATAATTTGAAAACACTGCACATGGGGAAATGACTTAAAATGTCCTTAAGACACATGAAAGCGTTTTTTGATTGCCTTTGCAGCATTTTTGGGTCACTTTTAACATGGCTATGTAACTCAAAGACTCAAAATCTAAATTTGCCAAGCACAGGTGCGAGCATATTTACAAGGAATTTGCCCCACGGAGAAAGGTCTTAAATTAAAATGGGAAAAATAACATCAGAGACACTCAAATGCCTTATAAAGAAGCAGACACCATTATTTCCTTGTCATAAATTTTAAAAGCATTCCTTTTCCTCAAAAACGATTTTCAAGTCATAATTTGAAAACACTGCACATGGGGAAATGACTTAAAATATCCTTAAGACACATGAAAGCGTTTTTTGATTGCCTTTGCAGCATTTTTGGGTCACTTTTAACATGGCTATGTAACTCAAAGACTCAAAATCTAAATTTGCCAAGCACAGGTGCGAGCATATTTACAAGGAATTTGCACCACGGGGAAAGGTCTTAAATTAAAATGGGAAAAATAACATCAGAGACACTCAAATGCCTTATAAAGAAGCAGACACCATTATTTCCTTGTCATAAATTTTAAAAGCATTCCTTTTCCTCAAAAACGATTTTCAAGTCATAATTTGAAAACACTGCACATGGGGAAATGACTGAAAATGTCCTTAAGACACATGAAAGCGTTTTTTGATTGTCTTTGCAGCATTTTTGGGTCACTTTTAACATGGCTATGTAACTTAAAGACTCAAAATCTAAATTTGCCAAGCACAGGTGGGAGCATATTTCCAAGGAACTTGCCCCACGGAGAAAGGTCTTAAATTAAAATGGGAAAAATAACATCAGAGACACTCAAATGCCTTATAAAGAAGCAGACACCATTATTTCCTTGTCATAAATTTTAAAAGCATTCCTTTTCCTCAAAAACGATTTTCAAGTCATAATTTGAAAACACTGCACATGGGGAAATGACTGAAAATGTCCTTAAGACACATGAAAGCGTTTTTTGATTGCCTGTGCAGCATTTTTGGGTCACTTTTAACATGGCTATGTAACTTAAAGACTCAAAATCTAAATTTACCAAGCACAGGTGGGAGCATATTTCCAAGGAACTTGCCCCACGGAGAAAGGTCTTAAATTAAAATGGGAAAAATAACATCAGAGACACTCAAATGCCTTATAAAGAAGCAGACACCATTATTTCCTTGTCATAAATTTTAAAAGCATTCCTTTTCCTCAAAAACGATTTTCAAGTCATATTTTGAAAACACTGCACAGCTCCTATGCACAAAAACACCCTGTCAGTACTAATACTTCACATTTTCTCCAATTACAATTTCTCAAAGAAACATAATCTATTTGTAAAACACTTGAGACAAAGCAACATTTTAAAAACACAACTTTCTTCATAATTTTCTCCTTAAAACACACTATTCTCTATCTAAATTAAATAAATCTTTTCTCACCTTAGCAAATACTTTATGAGTTTCAAAACAGTCTCAGAAATACACCAATTTGTCTTCAGCAGAACAAAGGGTATGCACTCCAGAGGCTGCAGCTATAGAAAGCACAGAAATGCTGTAATTCATCACACATATCTCTCATGTCACCCAATCAAAACTCTTCCCTCACTTTTTTCAAATCAAAACCCTTCCCCCCTCTGCCCTCTCTGCCTTTTTTACATAGCAACCACCTCCTGGAAGACCTCTGGTGTTTGCAAGTTCACACAACAATGTTTCAATTGAACTCTGAACTCTCAGTGCACCTGCGTATCCAGTGCAATCTTTCATTAAATGATTTTTTTTTGACCATTCAAATTACATCTTTCAAAGAATTCATCCATGCACCCTAACTTTCTGTTTTCAGCAATCAAAATCCACCAATCACCGTTACTGCTTCATTAACACAGAAACTCCACAGTTTTTTTCATTTTAAACTCTTATTTTTTCAACTGCCATTTCATTACCACACTTCATCTGACTGCAGCAGAACCTTCTCTCACCATGTTTTGTGTCTGGATTGTTGGACATAGTTACATCTATTGGGCTCAGAGGTATGCTGAGAACAGAAACTTACCTAACCTCAATTTACAAGATGTGGAAATTAAGTGGTTTGGCCACAGAGGATTAAAATGTCACCAATTGATACCATTGGTGAAAACCTTTATGCATTTGCCAAAACCTGACCTGTTAATTGTGCACTGTGGAGGTAATGATTTGGGCACTTTGACTGGAGTAGGTCTGGAAATGCTTTTAAAGGACACCTTTGAGCAATTAATGGCACTTTTTCCTCAAACTGCCTTGGTATATTCAAATATATGCCAAAGACAGAAATGGAGGTGGTCGAACCAATTTTGTCCACAAATTGAGAAGTCGAGGAAGCATGTAAACAAATCTGTTTCAGCTTACATGAGAGACCATGGAATGGGCTCCGTGTACAACAATAACTTGCGTTACTACATGCAAGATATCTACAGAGGAGATGGAGTTCACTTCTCAGATGAAGGGAACAGAGTTTTCATTCTGAATTTAAAAATGTGCATTGGTACCTACTTATAAGTACCTAAATGTACCATAAACCCAAAAGCTCTTCTCAGAGCTACCCTACATCTGATCACTCACAATTATTATTTTACTCTAACTTTTTTTACTAATTTTCAACAAAGTACGCTCCCCGGAGCGCTACCCGGTACGCGAACCGGAAGCTAACCGCGCAAAATTTTTTAAAAAAATGTTTTTTTTTCCGCACATATGGGCCTCCTCAGCCATCCTCAGAAAACCTAGGGGGTCAAAATACGTCTACCGTGTCCCCTTCTACCCATTCTGAACATTATGTGCCCTCCATCTTGTATCTTAATTCGACCGAAACACAAAATGGTGGACTCCCGTAACGCTTAAGGTTCGCGTACCGGGGCGCTCGCCAGTTCGCGTACCGGGGCGCTCCCCGGGAAGCGCTCCATAAAAAAAGGTGGGAAAGTAATTTACAGAAGAAACCCTTGAGACACTTTCACCAAATATAGATTTGCTCATACTACATACCAATCCCTACCATTTTCACAAATTTGGTTGAAATTCCATTTAGCCATTTAGCCTGTAGACCTCTCTAAATACCCTGAGGTAAATTACTTCACAAAACACATCTGAAGTGTTGGAATTCACAACCAATTAAAATGTTACTTTCATTTTCTATTTTTTTTTTACCTGACATTTGATTGGTTATGTACCTGAATATATATAAAGGAAGAGAAGGAAACACAGCCATTTTGACTACTACTTCCTGGTGTACATTTCAATTGGATTTTCACTAATCACTTCAACTTCTTTGTAAAGGTAAGTTGTTATTTTAAAAACTGAAGTATATTGTGCACTATAAGTTAATATGGTAAACTTTTTCTGATAGTTATATACTATCCCTCTGTAGTAGTTATAGATTTAGATAGACTTCTCTGTTATAGTTATGGATGGAGTTAGGTTTCTCTTGTATAATTATGAATTTACCTACGTTAAATCGCATACACTTTTTTATATTCCTACTTCCACTCTGATACTATACACTGCCCAAAGATAAATTCACTGTTAAAAACTGCCTATCTAAAATTAATCCCAACAGTGCCCTATCTCTACTAATATATTTTTTATCCAAATTTCAGACAAAATGGAAGGCGAACACAAAGTTTCATTTGAAATTGTCCTGCAAGAGACCAACCAAGAAATAATTGATCCAAATTATATAGAATTTATGGATGAAACTTGGGACCAAGAACTACTGCAATGTGTGCAAGCAGTAGATGTCCTCCTTGAAAATGAGGACATTTTACACACTCAAACATTACAAGCTATGTTCAATGAAAATAACGACATTTCAGACAGTGAAATGTTAGACATTTTATTAAATTTTGAAACACAATAAATAATTGTTTACAAAAAAAAATAATAAATAATCAACAAAACCAACAATCAATTAACATACAGTATTTGAAAAGTCTATCATTCTTTTTTCCTCATAGTACGCTCCCCGGGCCGCTTCCCGGTTCGCGAACCGGGCGCTATCCACGCAAAAAAAACAAAAACATTTTTTTTTTTTTTTGCCCCGCGGGGCCCTTTTAAAGCCTCCACATCAAACCTAGGGGGTCAGGGAGGATCTACTATGCCCCCTTATGGTCATTTTCACCTTTGTTTTGACCTCCTCTTGTCTCTCGATCCTACCGAGAGACAAAATGGCGGCCGCTCCGGACTGTTTAGAATGTTGACAGACACCGAAGAGCCAATCAGCTTCGCTTCGCGAAGTTCCGTTACGCGTCAAGTACGCGAACCGGGGCGCTGCCCGGAGCGCGCTTACAGATATATATCTTTTTTTGAACGTTAATTTCTCAAAATCCACTGGAGCACATATATTGAGACCTAGCAAAGGCACATCGGGCTAACAGTCCCTACAATTTTGCCAAGTTTCGTGCAAATCCATTCAGCCGTTCGGGCTAAAAGTGAGGCCAACCGCCCTATGGAAATTAACATGGGAAAAACGCGTTTTGGGACCCCCTTTTTTCTCGGCCCCCCCTTGACGAACCCCCCCAAATTTTCAGGGCCTGCCCAGAAACAAAATGTTCCATTTTCCTGAAAATTTCAGCCAATTCCGTCCACAAACGCCAAAGTTATTAGACATAGAATTTTCAAAAACTCCCATAGAGAAAAAATCCTAACTATATATACCTACTGGCGACCGCCAGTAGGTAATATATATATATATATATATATATATATATATATATATATATATATATATATATATATACGTCTCTTGGGATTCGATTCCTGTGTGCTAGAGGCGAAATCAGGATATATATATATATATATTTATATATATATATATATATATATATATATATATATATATATACAGAAGCACATTGGAATCATACAGCCTCAATGGAGAAGTTGCAGGTACAACTAGTGATAATTAGCGGGAGAACAACAGATGGCACAATGAAGTCCTGTAGCTCTCGAAAGGAAAGGCTGAATGTCTGTATGCACAAGCTTTGGGCATAAGTCATATGCCTGAAGCATCTGGCCCGGATTAACCTTCGCCTGTGGGGCTCCAGGTCCCGCCCAAGACAACAAGTGTTAGTTCAACTTTTCTAAATTCACATTCACACTTTCACCCCATACATTCCACCTTAACATTCATTCACATTGCAACCCATATTATTATGCACATTACTTCTATTCTCCATTTCACCCTCAATAAACTGTGACTATCATTGCAAACATGGTATTAGACACTGTGCTGAGACCTAGTGCGAGGAGTATACTCCACATGCGTGTGTTTGGTATGTAATATATTGAACCCTGTTGGAACTGGCCCTTCTTGCAGGGTCATACTCAAACTTTTTACTTCTTCCTCCCTTATTTTTCCTGACCTGTGGCTGTTGGCAATAGGACTCTGCACACTTTACCACTGCTGATCAGTGCTAAAGTGCATATGCTCTCTGTGTAAATTGTATTGTAATTGGATATACATGATTGGCATATTTGTATCACCATGAAGTCCCTACTAAAGTGCACTGGGTGTGCCAGGGCTGGTGATGAGAAATGCCACTAGTGGGCCTGCAGCACTGTTTGTGCCACCTACATGAGTAGCCCTAAAATGGTGTCTCAAGCCTGCCACCGCAGTGCCTGCTTGCAGTCTGTGAACTGCCATGTCCTCCTGGTCAGTGTCCCCACTGACCAGGGCTAACCATTCCTTTTTGTGCACATAGGTCACCCCTATGGAAGGCCCAAGGTACCCCTCTGGGCAGGGTGCAGTGTATGTGAAAGGTAGAGCATGTACTGGTGCAGGTGACATGCTCTGGTAGTGAATGGCAGCCATTTTCGTTTTTCACTGTTTTAAGGCTATCTTGATCAATAGATTAACATGGGGGATGCTGGATACAGTGGCTACCAGCATTTCTTCTCATAGGAACAAGATAGGACATAAGAGTCTAGTATCCCTGAACTCAGAATTTAAGGACACATCTTTTAGGAAAGGTTGTTTTTAAATCCTGTGTTTGAGAACAGCACTTTTAGAAAGACCCTTCTGTGTGCCTTGGCCTGTTTGTGTATTGCCTGTGTATTGCCTGTCTAGTTTGAGAGTGACAGGGGCTGCGGATTCCCCAGGATGCTGGCTGAGTCAGCCCTAGGCTGAATGACTGCATTTGCAACCTGAGTGGTGGGAGGAGATAGCACCTGGGCCTGAATAGGGCTGTGCCTGCCTTCCACAATGCTGGCTCCACCTCCTGCTGGGCGGCTGACGACCCTGCCCCTCACTCTGAAAGGAAAAGAGAAGCCAGGAAAACAAAGTGCTCAAGAAACACCCAGAACTGGTTCAGACCGGGCTCAGGGCCCACTTGCACAAAGAGAACAAACTATTTTAGGGGTATAAGTACAGGACCCCTGACAACAGAAAATTAGATCATCCTGGAATCAAGAAGGAACCTCTGCCAAGGAGAAAGCTGAAACTGAAGAAGGAAGATTGTCCAGCTGTTGCTCTGCTGGATTGCCCTGCTGTTGCTTTGCTGCCAAGGAGAGGGGAAGGACTTTGCTTTGTGCTGTGTCCCCTTGCTTGAAGGAATCTCCAAGAGCCTGAGAAGAGCTGGCTCCCTGTTCTGAAGTCCCAGGAACAAAAGGACTTCACCCCCAGCTCCCCCCTGAGCTCTACTGAGAGAGTTCTGTCCTTCCTGGAGTGCTTGGCCCATGTGTGGTGCCTCTGGAAGTTGTACCTGTGTTGGGAAGCTGGAAACTAAGCTTGAGAGACTTTGCTAAAGAAAAGTTATCGCATCACTCGCTGCGGAGCACATCCCCGACAGTGCGAGAAGATTCCCGCCGCTACTAAGGTCGAGATCGTCGCAGCACCTGTTGACGCTGTCAGAGCCATCGCATCCTTCATTTGCGGGACGCACCCGACCGGTGCAGGAAGTCCAACATCGCTGTGAGTGTCGTCGCAGAGCCTGTCGTCGCTGGGTGAGATCGCCGCACCGCCTGCTTGCGGACTGCATCACTTCGCTGCGAGAGTCATCGCCGAAGCCAACGCATCGAGGAGCTGCGAGAGAGAAGATCACCGCTGGTCCGCGCATCGTCACCCCGGAGATCGACGCACCTCCAAAGATCGTCGCATCATGCCTTTGCGAGAACAAACTTCCTACGGAACCTACGCACCGGAATCTATACAAGTGGCCTTCCTCCCCATACAGACTGTATTCGTCGCAACACGCCCGCTGCTGCAGCGGGGCTGTCGCAAACGCCTCCCTAGGGTCTCAGGAGCAACGCATCGCTTGTTTTCCACCGCACCAGCTTCTGCTTTTGGAACTTTGTCGCAACTAAAGGTACTGTGAGCTAAACGTGACACAACTGTGAACTTTTCACGTAACTGTGGATTATTTTAACGCAACCTGAAGAATTTTTATCGCAACCTTAAGAACTCTTTTTGAAACCATATTCTTGAACTGTGTATGTTGGATTTTTGTCGTTTTGGTCTTGTGTAGTTTAGATTAAATATCTTTATTTTTCTAAAACTGTTGTGGAGTCAGTTTGTGGTGTTTTCACTGTGTTACTGTGAGTGTTGGTACAAATACTTTACACATTGCCTCTGGTTAGCCTAGACTGCTCGTGCCAAGCTACCTAGAGGGTGAGCAGGGGTTATCTCAGAGGGTTTCCTCCTTACCCTGACTAGAAGCAAGGGTCCCTATTTGGACAGAGGTACCTACCCCTGCCAACTTGAGACCCCAGTTCTAACATTGTTGGTCAGCGGTGGGAAATTGAACTTGTATTTGTACTAGACCCACAGTGATTTGTGTACATCACTAGTGAGTCCAGACCACTACGCCACCGCATACTACGGTTGAGTTTTTTATTTTGGATCTATTTTTTATAATAACCCTGAAAGAATCCGAGCATCATGTCTCAGAATGGTAAACCAGCAAGTGATGTTGCAGAACTGTAGTTTGATATTGAAATGTTAAGTAATTACAAAGTATGTCAACTCAGGCAGTTCTGCAGGAACTTTGGATGCCCCATGAAGCGCTGCTCCAAGAAGGAGGAGCTACAGGAGGCCTTAAGGGCCTGGTGGGAGACCAAAGAGGCTGGGGAGACAGATGATGCAGAAGTGGATGAGGATGCACAAAGGAATGGTTTCAGGCCACAGGATCTGCCTGTGTACAGAGCAGCCTCAAGGGATGGCAGCAACCATTCAGCTGAACGTTTTTCCCCAGAGGAGTTGGAGGAAAACCAAAGGGCTAGAGATCATAAGTTAGAAATGTTGAGGCTTGAAATGGAGATGAAGCAAATGGAAAAAGAAAGGGCGGCGGAGGAGAGCAAACATGCCCGTGCCCTGGAGGAATTGAAATTGACCTTGGCCCATGAATTAAGAATGAGGAAGCTTGAGTTGGAGCTCAAGAGGCGTGAGGCCATGAGGGTCTCAGCTGAAGAAGAAGCATGTGTAGCTCAAGAAGTGAGCTTTGCTGAGTTGGAGGTGGAGTCCAGCTAAGATGGTGGCAGCATGAATATGATATTTAGTGCTGAGAGAAAGGTACAAACACCCAGAGATGTGGCGCCTGAATTGAGGGAGGGGGGTCGACATACACCAGGGGGTTCAGGTTTATGATGTAGTTCCAGTGGAGTGCAGTGTCCCTGAAGTAGATTGGGGGACTGGCACAGGGGACCATATCCCTGGTGGTGGGAGGGACACTCTACTGACTCTAGATGAAAGATACAGGGAGAGGGGTTCCCCTATCGTAGAAACCTTGGTGTGTGTGTGTGAAGACGAGCCGGAAGAGTGTGGGTTGTGTGACAGAGACAGTCAGATACTGTCTTGCCAGTCTCAGGAGAGTGGTGTGGGGTACTTGTGTGAGGCACTGGAGGGTGAGGCAAAGGGTAGCTTGGTTAACAACTGTGGGGGGCTGTGTGATTCATTTGTTGGAGAGCATATTTTAAGTCCCTGGTTTCCAAAGCTATGCCAACACCCGGTGGAGTGTGAGTTCTCTGACCCCAGAGAACTTGCATTGGAGACAGACCTCTTGGTGGATTCCAAAGGGTCTGAAGAGGCATTGGGGAGTGATCCCAAGAGGAGTGGCTTAGATGTCTTCCAAGCCTGTGAGGTGGAAGAGGTTCAGTGTAGCCCAGTTAGGTCCCAGTGTAGTGGGAGGGGTACAGGGGCTCGTGTCCTGTCTCAGTGGGGAAGGAGAGAGTGTGGGACGGTGGGTCTCACGGTGCCCGAAACCCAGTTTCAGGGCCTGGAGGGTTCCTTAAGGGAACACCTGGTTGGGGACCTAGACTGTACTAGTAGGCCATTTGAGGAGGATCTCCTTGTGTCTGGTGACCGGGGAGTGCCTGTAACCAGGCCTCCATCGGTTCTGGTGTCTGGCAGTGCCACTCCAGTTGGGAGGGTGCAAAAGTCCAGACTGAGGTGTGAGAGGGGTAAGGAGTCCCCAGTGGGAGAACCAGTGGGTCAGGGACCAGTCAGAAGGGCTGAGTCCCCAGTGAGTGACCATGGTGACCTCACTTCTGTCCTGGGGGATCTTCCCGCGCTATCAGGTGGACAGGGGTCGGGAGACCTGCGCCAGGCAGACTGTCTCAGGACACATGAGTTGTGTGTCACCCTCAAGGGGGTACTGTGTGAGTCCCCAGAAGTCCTGTCGTGCCAGGCAAGTGCACAACCGCAGGAATTGGTCCCTGGGTTTGGAGACCAGGTTCAGGATCTGCCTGACCTGGAAAGAAGGACATCTGTAACCAGTGTCCTGACCAGTTTGGCTTCCAGAAGTACCCCTCCAGTAGGGAGTGTGCAGTGCTCTGGAATGTGGTACAGAGGGATGGAGTCCTCACCTCTGACACCGGTGCAACCTGAGGGGTTAAACCCTAGGTTGGGAGACCAGTTGCTGGAGGGAGATCCTGAACTGATGGGTGAATGGTGCGGGACACCTGCCACAGGTGCCCTGGCTATTCTAGAAGGGGGTACCGCTCCAGGTGGGAGGGTACATAGCCCCAAGGAAGAGGAAGACCTGGTGTGGGGAAGCCCACCCCAGCCTCCTGTCCAGCCGCTGGATACAGGTCCGGGACTGGTGGGTCAGTGCCAGGATGTTAGACCTGACCTGACAAGAAAGGGAGTGGACAAAGGGTGCCAAGCACCTGGGGCTACTGCCCCCCACCCTCTGACGCCACAGAGGTTTGAGGGCCCTGAGAGGCATAAGGCCTGGGTCTCATACCTGATCACTGGCGGTGGTCACTGTGGCTTGCTGTCTGTCTGTTGGGAAACACCGGTGAGCAAGTTAAGTTTAGGTGCTGCACATGTGGTGTTCACAGGTGAGGTTCCACATGGATTGGCATGGTGGACCCTGAGAGTATGGATAGAGTGATTGAACTGGGTTTAGGACGGCGTAGAACAGGACTGCCCTGCTGTGTGGACCAGTTTCCGTGTTCTATCGCCTTAAGCAGGGAATACCATGGAGGTATCGTTTGGTCTACCCTGGCTTTAGGCTGGAAGGGGGTTGTGTTGGAACTGGCCCTTCTTGCAGGGTCACCCTCAAACTTTTTGCTTCTTCCTCCCTTATTTTTCCTGACCCGTGGCTGTTGGCAATAGGACTCTGCACACTTTACCACTGCTGATCAGTGCTAAAGTACATATGCTCTCTGTGTACATTGTATTGTAATTGGATATACATGATTGGCATATTTGTATCACCATGAAGTCTCTACTAAAGTGCACTGGTTGTGCCAGGGCTGGTGATGACAAATGCTACTAGTGTGCCTGCAGCACTGATTGTGCCACCTACATGAGTAGCCCTAAAATGGTGTCTCAGGCCTGCCACCGCAGTGCCTGCTTGCAGTCTGTGAACTGCCATGTCCTCCTGGTCAGTGTCCCCACTGACCAGGCCTACCCTTTCCCTTTTTGTGCACATAGGTCACACCTATGGAAGGCCCAAGTTACTCGCCTGGGCAGGTTGCAGTGTATGTGAAAGGTAGAGCATGTACTGGTGCAGGTGACATGCTCTGGTAGTGAATGGCAGTCATTTTCATTTTTCACTATTTTAAGGCTATCTTGATCAATAGATTAACATGGGGGATGCTGGCTACAGTGGCTACCAGCATTTCTTCTCATAGGAACAAGATAGGACATAAGAGTCTAGTATCCCTGAACTCAGAATTTAATAACACATCTTTTAGGAAAGGTTGTTTTTAAATCCTGTGTTTGAGAACAGCACTTTTAGAAAGTTGCTGTTCTCTTGTCCGACCCTTCTGTGTGCCTTGGCCTGTTTGTGTATTGACTGTCTGGTTTGAGAGTGACAGGGGCTGGGGATTCCCCAGGAGGCTGGCTGAGTCAGCCCTAGGCTGAATGACTGCATTTGCAACTTGAGTGGTGGAAGGAGATAGCACCTGGGCCTGAATAGGGCTGTGCCTGCCTTCCACAATGCTGGCTCCACCTCCTGCTGGGCGGCTGACGACCCTGCCCCTCACTCTGAAAGGTAAAGAGAAGCCTGGAAAACAAAGTGCTCAAGAAACACCCAGAACTGGTTCAGACCGGGCTCAGGGCCCACTTGCACAAAGAGAACAAAGAATTTTAGGGGTATAAGTACAGGACCCCTGACAACAGAAAATTAGATCATCCTGGAATCAAGAAGGAACCTCTGCCAAGGAGAAAGCTGAAACTGAAGAAGGAAGATTGTCCAGCTGTTGCTCTGCTGAATTGCCCTGCTGTTGCTTTGCTGCCAAGGATAGGGGAAGGACTTTGCTTTGTGCTGTGTTCCCTTGCTTGACGGAATCTCCAAGAGCCTGAGAAGAGCTGGCTCCCTGTTCTGAAGTCCCAGGAACAAAAGGACTTCACCCCCAGCTTCCCCCTGAGCTCTACTGAGCGAGCTCTGTCCTTCCTGGAGTGCTTGGCCCATGTGTGGTGCCTCTGGAAGTTGTACCTGTGTTGGGAAGCTGGAAACTAAGCTTGAGAGACTTTGCTAAAGAAAAGTTATTGCATCGCTCGCTGCGGAGCGCATCCCCGACAGTGCGAGAAGATTCCCGCCGCTACGAAGGTCGAGATCGTCGCAGCGCCTGTTGCCGCTGTCAAAGCCTTCGCATCCTTCGTTTGCTGGACGCACCCGACCGGTGCGGGAAGTCCAACATCGCTGCGAGTGACGTCGCAGAGCCTGTCGTCGCTGGGTGAGATCGCCGCACCGCCTGCTTGCGGACTGCATCACTTCGCTGCGAGAGTCATCGCCGAAGCCAACGCATCAAGGAACTGCGAGAGAGAAGATCACCGCTGGTCCGCGCATTGTCGCCCCCCGGAGATTGCCGCACCTCCAAAGATCGTCGCATCGTGCCTTTGCGAGAACAAACTTCCTACGGAACCTACGCACCGGAATCCATACAAGTGGCCTTCCTCCCCATACAGACCGGATTCATCGCAACAGACCCGCTGCTGCAGCGGGGCTGTCGCAAACGCCTCCCCAGGGTCTCAGGAGCAACGCATCGCTTGTTTTCCACCGCACCAGCTTCTGCTTTTGGAACATTGTTGCAACTAAAGGTACTGTGAGCTAAACGTGACGCAACTGTGAACTTTTCACGTAACTGTGGATTATTTTAACGCAACCTGAAGAATTTTTATCGCAACCTTAAGAACTTTTTCTCTCATGAAAGACAAATACCAGTGTTATAAAGACATCCTTTGGCCTAGGCGCACACATTTTTTGCTGACTGTTACTGGTGGTAACTGATTCTGACTGTCCTGAGCTTTGCAGAACCAGGCCCAGTGCCAGTTCTATGCTGAAAGAGACACATTTACAATGCAGTGAAAACAGGTGCATTCACTAGGGTACACTATGGGTTAACGTACACCTATGATGGGCATGACCCCCCATAGGCCCTACTGCATAATATAGCAGAGGGCTAAAAACAATCTTTAAGTCCCTAGTATATGATAAGGCATGGTAGTTTAAAGGCCAACAACCCTTTCTGCACTTGAATGGGTGCACTGCTGAGAGCTGGAAGTCATTTTAAAAGCAGCCCTGAGCTGCAGAACTGCTTATAAATGCAAATTGTGCCCAAACTCGACTTTGGTGTTTGAAGCATTTAAAATTGATAAACTACAGTTGTTTGGCTTCTTAGGTACCCCCAGGGTCTCCCTTAGTTGTCCCAAGGGGTGGAGGGTGGTCATGTTCTTCTAATGAAGATCCTTATAAAATAGGTTTTTTATGCCCTGGGCGTATATAAATTGCACATGTCACTTCCGTCCATGTAGTAAAGTGCTTTCGATAGCACCGCTGGTTACTGTTTTTACCACATAGATTATTTAGTTACTTGCAGTTCATTAATTACAATCCTAATAGAGTACTTTGAGCCATGACTGTCATCAAAGGACTGCAAACAAACGTCATTGTATAGTTTAGTACGTTATTTTTCACCCTGTCTTTCATATCCTAATTGTCATAAGGGTTTGTTTGGATAGGAATACATTCTTATTAGTGGAGCCAACCTCAATTATTGTGCTACATTGTAAATCCTGAGTTTGTGGTTCTCCAGACCAAACCATTTTGAAATATACTGCCTAATGGCATGGATGACAAGGGATTCCTACACCTTGTAATCCTCATTATTTTATGTAACATTACCTGTAGACTTATTTACACATATATGATTCATTCTATTTATAATGTGTGTGATGTTTAGTGTTCTGACAAACTACACTCTTATGAGTTGCGCTATAAAACAAATGAAATGCATGTGAGAGACGAGCTATGGAGAGACGAGGAACACTGTTGTAGGGTGGCAGTGAGGGAATCCGTGGAGAAGGAGGTAATTGGGGGCACTGTTACACTGGCTGCCACCAGCACTAAAGCCGGCACGGATTCTGTGTATCCCCTTTCTCCACATCTCTTGACTCCCTTTAGTTCATCGGTCACTGACATCAAATGAGATAAGACGATCACACAGAGGAGGCATCTTTTGATCTTCTGATCTTCTGAAGCCATGCTTCTGTTACTTGGATTGCATAGATGGTGTGCTGCTGTAGCCCAACCAATGGTATGGAAACGTATCCCAGTCTGTTTCTTACTGCACACTATTGCATTGTCAGGCATGTATATGTAGATCTTAATCCTGGTTTAAGTCCCAATCCTGCTCCCCTAACTATGGATGGGCGCGTGAGTCAGGGGTGCATTTAAGGACCCATCTGGCTAACTCCTGTTTGACCTGACAACCTCCTGTTTGAGAATTGCCACACTCATGACCGATGCTGAGTAAGGGTGATATGTTTTAACATTAGACTACTGTTTTCGTGATGAAATGCTGTTGCCTGCATGCTGTGGCCAATTGTTTAAAATCACATATTTCCTCCATGTATGTACACAGAATATTTTTTTTCCTTCATGCTGTCTAGTTTTCAGTTTTTTCATGTATATGCAATTTGCAATATAAAGCTATGATAAAGTAACATTACATTTGTGTCTTGTGATATTGATCTTATATTATGAACAAATTCGTATCTTCCAAGTATATCTTCCAATCCTTTATACATGTTCCCCTTCTCATAAAAAGTATGCCTTGTGACATATGTGTTATTAGTGACTGATAAGTTATTGTTAAGGCACCTAATATTTACTCTGAGGTGGAGTAAAATATTCAAACCATGCGTAACCTGAAATTAGCAATGTTACTTTGAAAAACAACCATACCTGTGCCGTCTTGCCTGCGATGAAGACCATCACTGTGCATCCCGGTACTCTGCTACCATCTGCGGACTGAAGAACCCTGGGGCATATTACCAAGGGCCTTATCGCCGCTTTATCGGGAATTTTTCCCGCTAAAGTGGCGATAATTTTAGCGCCCTATTACCTAGCTGTCGCTAACACCAGTTAGCGACAGCTAGTAGGAGATAGCGGTCATCTTGGGGCCCACTTTGCATGTTAGCGATATTTATTGCTAATGACATGCAAAGTGGGCGTGCCAAGATGTTAGCGACTGGAAACAGTCGCTAACATCGCTATCTCCTATTACCTACTTTTGGAAATAATCGCGCTAAGCGCGATTATCTCCAAAAGCTAACGCATGCCCAGAGCAGTTCTTAGCCATGTTATCCAATGGTAGGTTGATAACATGGCTAAGAGCATTTTCTCAGTAATGCATGAATATCGCTGACTTTACAGCAATATTCATGCATTTCGGCCGATTTTTATCACTTAGGAGATAAACCTTGATAATTGCAAGGTTTCTAAGCGATAAAAATAGGCAAAGCATGGCGATAAAATTATTGCCTCTAACCAAGCTTAGCGATAATTATCGCTTATTCTTGGTAACATGCCCCCCTGTGCGTGCACTGAAAGAGACCTCCAACCTCGTCGCTGAAGAAGCTGGTATTGCTTGGGAGGGATTCTATCTAATCTACCTGGATCTATAAGGATCCGAAAAGCGAGAAGGTGAGCCCACTGCTCTGAACTGAAAGATGGAAATCTGTCAGGGAATCATGCGGAAGTGCTCCAGGAACGACTGTACTTAATAAATAATTGAGATGGCCTCTGCCAGTCGTCAGAATTTAGGTCCCCTTGGGCGATCCTTTCCTATATAGATAATTTGTGGTATCAGGTCATCCTAGTGTACAGTAGGTTTTTGATAACTCAACCCCAAGATCCAAATGCAGTATGTGGATTTTTTAGTCCAACACCTTCCTTACTGTTGCGCGGACTGGAGTTTGAATAGTAAATGACTATTACAAAGTCCAGCGCCCCTAAGGCGAGTAATTGTAATAACATGCATGCTTAAGGAATGTATCGCAATGACGTGTTCGTTGCAAAGGCATGCGTGCCAAGGATCATAGCATCATACAACCCTTAGAATGAAGCCAGAATCACGCTTGGCCTTCACATTGCCATCATTAGTATGAATGCATTGTTAGCATGCATTACTTTAGCACGCAAGTTGTTATAAGGACTTGCTTTTAGGGGGGCGCATAGGTGGAGTGGTGTTGGATGCGGGATAGCGTCATACAAGCGTACCAGGGGACGTATTACAGAAGGTGCCCCAGGGGCACAACGGTATTATAGAAGGGGGCGCAGACACTTGTGCTTCCCTTTTTATAATACCAATAGTGCTTGTGCACTCACAGTGCAGAGCTACCTTCAGAGGGTGTTCTCTCATTTGCATAGGGGCGTGCCCTATGCAACTGAGGGAATTCCTTAGGCTCTGCGCCCGCACCATAGTACAGACTCGGGCACAGAGTCAAAGAAGCTCTCAGAAGGCGCACTGACAGTGCACCACTTAAAAGCGGGCGCACTGTAAGTGCACCCCTGAGAGCAGCCCTCTGCAGGGGGTAAAGGGGGACCAATGGACTCCCCAGACATCCCCTTGCAGGCGGGTGCAGTCACTGACTGCACCCACCTGCAAAGGGATCTCTAATCCCCTTTGAAAGTGCAAGCGGGTGCTGCATGCACTGTGAAAACACAGAGCAGCTGCTCCGTGTTTTCACATGAATTCACTGCCCCCCAAGGCAGTGCAAGTTTACACCTGCCCTAGGGGCAGTGCATTCACCTTAATGGGGCGCATTGGCATTGTTTGCACCCGGCTCACCTTTTAAAAGGTGCACCGGGGGCAAACAATGCTAATGCGTAATACGGCCCAGGTGGTGAACTCTATTTACATCAATGTTACATGTATTGCTCTCCATAACTCACAGCATGTTGGAACTATTTACCAATTCATGTCTATGATGATTTTGTTTGTCATGATCTGAATGTGTCCACTGCATTGTGACTCGTTCAGGTGGCTTTGTTAGATAGTTATGCGAAGTGTGCCTTCCAACGTCAAATCACACTCATCTGTCAACCTAAGTTGCAGCATTTCTACCCTTCATTGCTTCAGAAAGTCCTAAAGTGAAACTGCTTGAATCACCATTACAGAAATGCTGGCAAGGTCGTAACCTTTACTGGATTACCATTGCAGTGGCTAGCAACACTCAATTACATTTCTGATTGCCGATAGAAAATGTTACACATTAGGCAGACTTGTAAGGAAAAATGGTTTATGCTCTATGGAGTACACGTACAAGCCCTGGGTTAGGCACACCTTAGGTGTGTTGTCATGAGTGGATGGACGTAGCCATAATATTTCTACAGAACAGAAGATGAAGCAGCTCTGCAAATGGGCACCATGAGATCCCAATAACATGACACATTTTGGGCATTTGGCAGAAACCTTGCATTCCACACGTTCACGTAACTTATTGTCTGAACATTTTAGGATAAATTCAACAACAGCATATTGTTGTATTTATCATTGCCATTCTACTAAGTCCTTGAAATATATTTTTCTGTTGTCCCTTGCAGTAGCTATTAATTCATAAGCTATTGCAATGTTAATCTATGTGGCTGGGGATCTACAATGGGGAAAATAAACTGGGCAATTTCTCCAACATCAGGGCTTATAAAGCATCTTTTATAAGGACCATTTCCATTTCTATATGTACAGGACCCCCCACCCCTGGAACACCTAGGGGAGACTTTAGGGGTTCTGAATATGTAAGAATAGTGTAGATCCCCACTCCACAAGGCTAACAAGACAAAAGGCGCTTTTCAAAAGCCTGGGACTCACGTCTGAGCATACCCTGCCCACTCGGGGTGAAAATTGCAAAATACACAGTTATATGGTATGCTCAGACGTGAGTCCCAGGCTCTCCACACCACTGGAGTCAAGCTATCCAGGCTGATGAAGGCTGATAGCCAGAAACCGGTCCTTGGATGCTTGATTCCGGTCTGGGAAAGACATGGCTTGGTAGTTCGGACTGGACTGTTCCCATGAGGCACAGGGTCAGAGCTGATTTGCATATAGCCAGTGTCTAACCCAGGGTGGTGTGGAGTGCAAAAAAACGATGGATTTAGGCCCAGATCTCTGTACTGAGGTGAATGTATGACATTGTTCTACATTCTGTCCATCAACTGTGTTTTTTGCAATTTTCACCCCGAGTGTGCTGGGTATGCTCAGCCGTGAGTCCCAGGCTCTCCACACCACTGGAGTCAAGCTATCCAGGCTGATGAAGGCTGATAGCCAGAAATCAGTCCTTGGATGCTGGGAAAGACATGGCTTGGTAGTTCGGACTGGACTGTTCCCATGAGGCACAGGGTCAGAGCTGATTTGCATATAGCCAGTGTCTAACCCAGGGTGGTGTGGCGTGCAAAAAAACGATGGATTTAGGCCCAGATCTCTGTACTGGGGTGAATGTATGACATTGTTCTACATTCTGTCCATCAACTGTGTTTTTTGCAATTTTCACTCCGAGTGTGCTGGGTATGCTCAGACGTGAGTCCCAGGCTCTCCACACCACTGGAGTCAAGCTATCCAGGCTGATGAAGGCTGATAGCCAGAAACCGGTTCCTGGATGCTTGATTCCGGTCTGGGAAAGACATGGCTTGGTGGTTCGGACTGGAGTGTTCCCATGAGGCACAGGGTCAAAGCTGATTTGCATATAGCCAGTGTCTAACCCAGGGTGGTGTGGAGTGCAAAAAACGATGGATTTAGGCCCAGATCTCTGTACTGGGTTGAATGTATGACATTGTTCTACATTCTGTCCATCAACTGTGTTTTTTGCAATTTTCACCCCGAGTGTGCTGGGTATGCTGAGACATGAGTCCCAGGCTCTCCACGCCACTGGAGTCAAGCTATCGAGGCTGATGAAGGCTGATAGCCAGAAACCAGTCCTTGGATGCTTGATTCCGGTCTGGGAAAGACATGGCTTGGTAGTTCGGACTGGACTGTTCCCATGAGGCACAGGGTCAGAGCTGATTTGCATATAGCCAGTGTCTAACCCAGGGTGGTGAGGAGTGCAAAAAAATGATGGATTTAGGCCCAGATCTCTGTACTGGGGTGAATGTATGACATTGTTCTACATTCTGTCCATCAACTGTGTTTTTTGCAAGTTATTGGTGTTTGTGCATCCTCTTAAATTGTACTGAATACGAAAGGTTTAACTTTGAGAAAGGTGGGTTTGAAAACCTATTTAAATAGGCTGGTTTGTACCTATATGAATCACACTGCAGTCCAGAAGACTTTCTCATTTGCAGATTGTTTCAGACCGGGTTCTCTGTATTGTGAAAACTAGGATCACTGAGTTCTCCAAATGAGAGAGCTTTCTGGATTCCTAGCAATAAGCAATCAAGGTACCCATTCTGCAGCAGAACGCAGGGGTCATTTAAGCATCCTTGATTCCATAGATATGGGTGAGCATTCCAAGGCTTAACTTGAGAGATTGTAAGGGAAATGAATCGAGCTAGAGTGCAATAAATGTTCAGCCAAGCACTGCATGTTCCGGCAGTGCTTAATTTGTAAGAAAGTTAGTGCCAGGGCCTTCCTCAGGATTCCACTGCAGCTTCCATCAGACATTGTCCCTGCCAGCGTTACCAGTGGTAGTTCCAACACAGCTAACCATCACACTCCTACAAGACTATACCCTGACCCCAAAGCTGTAAGAGTGACTTTGTGAGCAGATACTAGTAGTTTTAATGTATTTTCAATTAATAAGCAAATTTTGTGTGTATCTCTAAATTAGACAAGCAGTGTCACCATGTGGCAGGTTGTCATAAGTACTAGTGTTGACAATTAAGTGCTGGTATAATTCCCTTTGGGCGAATTATCACAGAAAGGCAAATTCTTACCAGTATGCAAATATACACTCAACAATCAATAATATCACATATATAATGTTCCGTTTTGTGTATGCTTCCAATTTTTAACAAACTATAGTGTATGGTAATAAACTGTGCAGATCTACTTTTATTATTGTGTTTTCACTTAAGACGTTTTTAATATTTTTTTGTATTGCTTCCCTGTTATGGTGTGATATTATTGATTGTTGAGTGTATATTTGCATACTGGTAAGAATTTGCCTTTCTATGATAATTCGCCCAAAGGGAATTATATTTTGACGTGTGTCAACTGTGGAACCCTATCCCTTTGGTCTTGGGGTCCCTCTCTCTTTTATTAGAGAAATTAAGTGCTGGTGCCAGCACTGGAACCCACTGGCTCAAATTAAGCACTGAAAACATTATTATAACAAATGCAATGAAAAAACACAGTTAAAATCTGAGTCATGTTTGTAACTCAAATGTCTATGTACCTATTTAGCAACCCTCAGTAGGCATGAACCTTGCTCAGTGGTCCTGGACTTTGGTCAGGCCATGCACTCACCCCTCTGCACAGAAGAGGCCTGTTCACAATGCACCATGAATGCCCCTCCCCCCCATGCATGGCTTTAAGCCTCCTGTACCTCATGTGCAGGTGAGACTGATGCCCCTGACAGGTCTCTTTCTGCTGTCTGTGCCCTGTCAGCAGAATGCACCTGTCTTTTGCTGGTCTCTGGTCACCTGCGTCTCAGCAAAGGGCGCTTCTGCAGCTTGTTGCTCAGCACCTGGGGCCCGATGTAGGTAAATCTTTTTTACCACTTCTCAAATACCGATTCATACCGAATCGGTATTTAAGAAGTGGTAAAAAAGAGGAGGGGAGATGTAGGTAATTCCAGATGTGGAATTACCGAATCGGTAATATTCGGTATTTACCGATTCGGTAAATACCGAATCGGTATTTCCTATTGATTCCTATGGGCTTCACAGCCCATAGGAATCAATGGGAAATACCAATTCGGTAATTACCGATTCGGTAAATACCGATTTTAGCAACGGTGCAGGGGGTGTCACTTTGACACCCTCTAGCACCCCAAATACAGGCATGTGTGCCATGTGGCACACAGACATGCCCTAAGGGCATGTCTGTCTGTCACATGGCACAGGTGTGCATGCACAGATGTGCATGCACACCTGGATTCGGTATTTCACCACCCAATTGGATTGGGTGGTAAAATACCGAATCTAAAAGGCCTGTAGCACTGGAAACAGTGCTACCTACATCAGGAATTTTCCGAATCGGTAAAATTACCGATTCGGTATTTTTACAGAATCGGCAAATTTACCGATTCGGTAAATTTACCGATTCTGTAAAATATAGCCCCCTACATCTCAATGACCCATTTACCGGTCGGTAACGGCCGAATACGGCCGTTACCGAACGGTAATGGCCACCTACATCGGGCCCCTGATGTTTAAAGACACAGTAAACGCCCAGGGAAGTATTTGGGTCTTCTATTGGAAAAAAAGATTCTGCTGATTTGAATGCATGATTTAAAATTGTAAAGTATATTGTATAGCGCTTATTACCCCTGACGAGGCGTTAAATGTGCTTGGTCTGACACTGTGGTTACAGCGGACATCAACGATGACTCTGTACTGAGATTTTACTGGACAGCATTCTGACCACATACCACAACACAAATGATTCACGAGCATGGATTACTTTTGCTTTCAGATATTTTTATTCTGTTTGTGTACAGCATGTTTCTGAAAAACAGTAATTGGATACTCCCAGTGCTTCCTGTGTACCCGCGGCTTCGTATTTTCCCCTGGAAAGCACTGGCAGAAAGGCCTCTTCAAACACTGCTGAGAAACTCATTTATTTGTATAAATACTTCACAGAATTCATAGCATAGACTCGATTTATTGAATCGTCTCCGTTAGCACCAGCAGAAAGAGTGGAATCTCATTAATGCCGTTCTGTTAAAGTACAAAACATTGTCGAGGCAAGATTTTCGTAGCACAGAAATTGTTAAAATTTACATTGCAAATACTATAATGAGGATGTAATGTAATGTGGCAAATATGAATAGAGTGGCCTTTGCTAATTGTTTTGCATCGGACATTAATATGTCTCATTCCTTTAAGTATTATGAAATGCAAAGGAAAATAAAAGATTCAGGGGTATATTATCAAGGGGTTTTATCTCCGCTTTTTTGGCTTTAAAAGCCAAGAAAGCGGAGATAAAATAATCTCCCTATTACCAAGCTGTCGCTAACACCAGTTAGCGACAGCTAATAGGAGATAGCGACCATCTTGGGCCCCACTTTGCATGTCAGTGATATTTATCACTAATGATATGCAAAGTGGGCGTGCCAAGATGTTAGCGACTGGAAACAGTCGCTAACATCGCTATCTCCTATTACCAACTTTTGGAGATATTTGCGCTAAGGGCGAATATCTCCAAAAGCTAACACCTGCCCTGAGCAGTTCTTAGCCATGTTATCCAATGGGAGGTGGATAACATGGCTAAGAGCATTTGCTCGATAATGCATGAATATCGCTGACTTTTCAGCGATATTCATGCATTGCGGGCGTTTTTTATCGCATTTGCGATAAACCTTGCTAATAGCAAGGTTTATCTGCGATAAAAATCGCCGATGTGCGGCGATAATTTTTGTCTCTAAACAAGTTAGAGACAAAAATTATCGCTAGTTGTTGATAATATACCCCTCAGTTATTTCAGGTAGCTAGTGAAAATACTTGCAATTTTGACCAGCAATCGTTCTCTAAAGTGGCTGATTAATTGGAAGATAACGTGCCATTGTGTAGTGGCATTTTTGGTCAACTTGTGGGCTATGCAACGAGAACAAGGAATGGCAAAGCTAACGGTCCTGGCTAGCATTTTGAGTCTTGAATAAAACATTAAAAAAACGACAGCGTTGAAAAACAAAATAATTGACTTCTGCATACAGTGTATCTATCAGAAAAATAAGTTGTGTGTTGATAAGGGTAGTTTTGAAATGCAAAATATTTCCCCATGCACTGCAATTCAAGCACCCCTGAGGCAGTGGAATGATACAACAAACAGCCAATAGCATGAAGTACGAGATACATTTCTCCACTATTGGCAGATCAAACGCCCAATCTATATATTATTTAAACAAATGGTGACAGTGTTGTTTTAGAGACAGATGCACTTTCAAGCCAGATCTTAAAACATAGGCATGACTATTACTAGCAACAATGGCTAGGTGAGTGGAATAGGGGTGATGATAATGAAGTGTATCTGGAATTTCCAAGCTAAAAAAGGTTGCTTGCGAGTTAAAAAATATCTTCATGGCACCACGCAGAACTGGCATGACATTATGATTCCAATTTAGAATTAGCCTCTTAACCACTACAATAGCTGTCATGTACATTTGTATTTCTGGTGAACTAGACAAGGCAGACTTTTTTTATCATACGATCAACATCACAATTTTGATGAAGCTGCCTCACATTTTGTTTCACAATACTGGTGCACTGGTCCCCAACTAAATGATAAAATCAGCTGCACATTTGTCTGCCATTTTGCTCTTTGGCCTCTGCAAACTAAATTCCTGTTTTATACGTCACCATATTTGATGGTCCTCCCTTCCTTGCTTTCTACCACATTACCAAATTCAAGATGTCAGATTATTAGCACTCCGCTCTAGTACATACATAATGCAACCACAGCAATATTTGCCATACATGTTCATATTCTGTAGCTAACAACTTTATGCCAGTGTTAGAAAGTGGATTATTGGTATGGGCAAATGTAGGTCTGCCACTGGCAATAAGACCATTAACACATGATAGGACGCAGCGTAGGTCTTAGAAAATTATTACTATGCTCAACCCTTGGTAACATGGCTGCAAGAAAGCAGGCTTCACTTCAAAGATAGGTATGTAAAGCATTTAAAAACACCAATCCAGAATATAATTAAGACAAAACACAATAAAACTCCACCAATTTATAAAAATAGGAAATATGTGTGTCTTTTAAATTACATCAAAACGAAAGAAATCTACTGTGGGGAATCAGAGATACAAATTGTTAAAGATTAGTCTCTTTTCAGTGCCTAGAAACCAACAGTGACCCTTGTAGCTATTTCGTTTTCTCTGACAGGGACACACCTTTAGTAATTGTTCTGGAGAATTTCTCACCACTGTTGTGCAGCCTTCTCCAGCAGGCTGGGTCCAGTTAGAACTCTGTCCTGAAGTTCTTCTTGCAGGTCCCAGAGTATCCAACACATAATCCAGGGTTCTGAAATCTCCAAGAGGATTCTTGAAAGTGTGAGACTTCAATTCTGCAATCCACTTGAACAAACCCCTTACAAATCCACTGGTAGTACTCCAGGCAGGGGAATATTTGTGGTGATGTCCAAGTGAGCTCTATTAACCTGTAGCTTGCAGGGAGTTCACTCTTTAGTACTTTTGAAGCAGGTTTGATCCACAGGGCTGTTGTTTCAAAGGGTGCAAAAAAAGGCGCAATCTCAGAGTCCTGTCCTTTGAAAATACACATCAAAATCTTCAGTGCAGATCCTTCTGATTCTCTTAAGTTTCAAGTAGGAGATCTGAGAGACTGCCCCTCTCAGATACTTATTCCAAGTGCTCTGGGTCAAGCAGGAGGTCACTCCTGACCAGTTGGAGCAGGGCAACCACCCAAGGATATGACCACATCCTGTAGAGTGTGCCATTATTTTGTCCCAGAGTGCACCAAATCCTCCAAATTCCTAATGGCTGATTTTCCAGCAGGGAGGTAAGAGCTGGCTAAACACATCACTAGGATGGCTATTTTCCATAGCCTCTCCCCCACTGCATCTGTGCATCCCTTCCATAAGTAAAGTTGTAAATGACACTGAGGCAGTCCTCTTCTCTTTGAAGACCTTGGTTTATGACTCCTCCCTCTGCTCTGGCATTCCTGTGTAGCAGCACACTTCCCTCCCAGCAGAGCTGGTTAACCCCAGGTGCTCTTTATCACCTCGTCAAGGCAGCCTGGCTAATTCACTTAACTCTGGCCAATCAGGACAGACCACTGGAAGGCTGATTCTGGACTTACAAACAAGAAAGACTAATATCTTCTTGTCTGTACAATTTAGGAGAAATGTAACAATATTATAGTGTTGGATTCATCACTACCATTCTGGAAAGTCTTTGAATGGAAGTTCTATCATTCTCCTATTAGGAGTTATTAGTTAATATCTTCTTGCCATGTTACCCTAAGTACCATGACTGGCCTTAACAACATGTCTGAACTGTCAAGAATTTGAGACTTCGTGCCATACTGCCGTGTTGTCACTATTATGCTCCATTCATGAATGATATATGAGGGAATTGTTGTACCCCGTAGCGTTTCAATCTCTCACAAGCTAAATTCGCCTATCATTGTTTGTCATATAATCAACCTGGGATTGGCTTGATTACACCAAAATGGGTTTTGCACTTCAAATCCCAGAATGCACCTTGGTCTAAGGAGCGTTCCCCCTTTGTTTCTAAGCAGTGTCCCTTTAAGTATGTAGAAATGGCCGCCGCCTGTTCTAGCTAACAGCGAGCGAGAGAGAAGCATCGTATCCAAGCCGCGTAAAGAAAAGATTGTAGAGGTGAGCGTAACAAACAGTCATGTCGATCTGCTAAGAGATCTACATCTGTTGTGCCTTCCGCAGACTAACCATCCGCGCGTCTTTTCAGATCACGACGGTACGTGACTGCAAAGCTCGGAGTGGAACCAAGTCACTGTGATTCCCGACAGCCCCGGCTGGGGCCGTAGACTGGGGGCGAGGGGTGCCGCCAACAGCAATATTTAAAGGTACATTCAATTCCGGCGCACCGAAAATCTTGAAGTGTGCCATAACGCCAAGTCTAGTTTTGTCAGAAAATAAAAAGACCATATTCATTCAGTGTATTGCTCTTACAGGCACAGGGTAGAAGTGTCTGCCGCCTTCCAGCAGAAGAGCGTGAAAGGTATGACAACTCGATAAAATATTTTGTTTCAAAAAAAGAAACTTTCATGTAATCACGGAAGTATTCCCCTCATGACAAATGGGTACATATTTCCCATACAGGATTCTAAGAAAAGATAACCCTCCGCCCCCCAGACCCTTTTTGGCTACAAAATCGATCCACTAAAGGTATGAATCTTTTAATATTATCCCCATTTTGTAAATATAATGCAGGATGTTATTCCATACCCAAGAGACCACATGTCAAATAAAGACAACACCTCTTTTCTCAGGTTGGTGCTGTCACTGAAGTTACCCTGGTTGTGTCCTGAATAGAGGATTTGGTCCATTTATAGAAACCCATACAGGCCAACCTAATACCAATACTCAGGTACTTTTAAGCCTATTCAAACGGTTCTTCTTTTTCAGAAGAGGCCATTTGGTTGTATTAAAACGGTTTGTTTTTTACATTCCAACAGAAGAATTACAAGAGCCCTGATGATAGTTTGGAAACTCCATGCCCAAACTTGAAACGCGTCGGCAACCCAGCAAGAGCTAATTATATACATTGAATGTGTATCAAAAAACATATTTGCCTTACGCTTTTTTGCTCTTGTATTGAATTGGCTCTTTCCACGTATTTTTGATTTGTCTGTATAAAATTGTCTAATTGTCATGTTTATGGTTCAGCACTGTATTATTTGTGGGATGTTACACTTGAAATCTTTTTTTCACAGAGTTTGTTAGTGGTATTGTGTTAATGTAGGCTAGTGTTAATTGTCAATAATTGTGTATGTTGTATTCTCTATCTGCCAAACAAAATTGTTTTCGAAATAATCATTTAAAGAAAAAGGTATAAATAAAGATACCGGACCAAATTTAAAGTCCATGTTTATTTGGTCCCCAAAAACTTAAGTGATTGAGTGAGGGGGCACAGTTTGTTGGTTTGCAGTATATAGGGTCCAGCCCTCCCTCAGCCCCGCCAAGGACCTTTCTCCTTTTTGTGTGATGTTACCCTAAGTGGCATGGGATTTGCAATGGGAAAAATGACTTGGGCCATTTTTCCAGCACTAGGGCTTATAGAAACATATTTTTTAAGTACTCAGCTTATACCTACAGGACCCCTATCCCATGGGACAACTAAGGGAGACTTCAGGGGCTTTGAATCTGTAGAAATATTGCAGATCATCCCTCCACAGTGCTCCTAGCATCAAAGTCAAATTCGGGCAGCACTTTAACACAATGTGGGAAGTAAAATATGAAATTTCACTTAACCCAGGGCATATAAAACTCATTTTATAAGGGTCTACCTTATAAATACCTGACCTCTACCACTGGGACACCTAGGGGAGACCCTGGGGGTTCATAATATGCCACAACATTGTCGGTTTTCCATTTCTAAATGCCCCAAACACAAAAGTCAAGTTTGGCAACAATCTACTTTTTAAAAGCAGTCCTGCCACCCAGGGCTGCTTTTAAACTGACCTCAGGCTTCAGCAGTGCACACATGCGAGTGCAGAAAAATCTGCTGGCTTCTAAGCTGCCATGCCCTATTGTGGACTAGGGACTTCTAGGTAGTTTTAATCCTCCTGCCTATTATTTAATAGGGTCTGATACGTTAGGTCACTCCAATCACAGGAGTACCCAATACCTTAGTTTACTTTAGTGTATGTATGTGTTTTTACTGTATTCTAAATGTGTCTCTTTCAGCATAGCACTGACCCTGGGCCTGGTTAGGCAGAGCCCAGTGTCAATCAGAGTCAGTTACCACTAGTACTATTCAGCCAAATGTTGGGGGGTGCCCAGGGCACAGGATGACTTTGCAACAGCCAGTCACTGGTTTTTCCATCAATACTACAACAGCCTTATGTGTTGACAGTATCAGCACAGTTAGGGTTGTGTCATGCAGATTGGGTTGTATGGCACAATATCATGAACACAAATATCACGTGACATGAATGTTGTGTCAACAATATTGTCTACCAAAATAATGATGTTCTATATTTGTAATAAAAAAGCTAACAATATTGTGTCAAAATATCTTAGAAGAGAATTGTTAGAAATCGGGTGTCCCTAGTTGGCAGTGGTATACACCCTGCCCAAGTAGGGGCCATTCCTTCTAGTCAGGATGAGTACAGTACACACCTAAGTTTGCCTGTGCTCACCTTCTGGTAGCTTGGCATAGCGCAGTCAGGCTAAACTACAGCGGCAATCTGTAAAGCATTTGTGAACACATAGAGTAACTCAGTGAAAGCACTGCAAATGGACACCACACCAGTTTAGAAAAATAAAGTATCTTTATCTAAACCAAACAAGACCAAAACAACAAAAATTCAACATACAACAAATATCAAAATATGACTTTTATAAGGTAAAACAGATCTGTTCATAGGAAACTATGGATGTGTCCCTTTTAGCACAAAGTAACTTGGATGTGTTAAAATTATAGGATGAAAACAGACTCAGGGAAGGTGATGTGTCAATTCCTTACTTGCAGAGAAGGTGATGCGTTGGTTCCTTGCTCCAGGGGAGGTGATGCATTGGTTCCTTACTTCCACACAGGGGAGGTGATGTATTGGTTCCTTACTGGAGAGGAGGTGATGGGTCGGTTTCCTACTTTGAGGGGAGGTGATGCGTCAGTATTTTACTGGAAGCCAGTATCGCTATATATTTGCCACGCAGGTGCCATGCATTAGAAAATCAATCTGCTCCAGTTCAATAAGGTGACAATGCAGGCACTGCATCAAATTTTGCAGCCGCAGACAGGTGATGCATCGATATTTCCAGGTGCTTAGCAGGGCCTGCGTCAGAGTCCGAGCAGGAGTTTCTGACTTCGAAGACTCAGTGCTTGGGACTGAGGCTGTAGCAGTTTCTTCGGCCACAGGAAAGCGCTGCATCAATATTTTCATCTGCGGTGTGACGTGTTGTTGTGATCAAGCTATTTTATGGATAAATGGCTCGATTATGACCATTGCCCACTACCATCTCACTATATTTTGGCCTAATATAGTGATGTGTAAGCCTGTTTCTGACTTTTTCTTGCTTAACGGCAATGCTGACTATTGCCTTTGACATGCTCTCATGTCATCTTGCTTTGCAATTTATACTGTCACATAACATGGTGATATGTAGGCCTGCCACACTACAAAGTAGGGTTTTATTATGTACCTTTCTGTTTCTGACTTTATCTTGCTTAATGTCAGGGCTTGCCTATTGGCTTTGGCATAATCTTATGCCATCTTGCATACTAATTTTGGCTCTTTGCAGGAGTACTGGCCTATGCTTAAGCGATTACATTTTCTGAGCTGTCTCCATCTTCTGAGCCTTTCTGGGTGAGAAGTTATGTTTTGCTTTCACTTGTTTTCTGCACTCTGTGTGCTAGTAGAAACCAGTTCTTATCGGAGGAATGTACAGGTTCCTTCTCGAAGTCATAGCAAAGGCCTGATCAACCAATGCTGTGTCCTTGGCACGGAGTGGTACGGAATCTGATGGGAGATAGAGGGGGCGAGGCTTGTTAGAACCTTCGTCCTATGTTTCTACTTCTACTAAAGGAGCTGTCTGAGACCTAATCTCTGGTAGTTCATCACAGTACAGACGTGTAGCTGTGACGGTGGAGCAGAGAATTCTGTTTTGGCTGGAGAAACAGACTCCCCTCTAGCGAAGTGGAAATGGGATGTGTAGGAACTTGATGAGGTGTTCCACTAACTGTTATTTTCTAGCTGTTCTTATCTAACTATTTTCTCCTATTTACAGATTCCATACACGTATATACATATATATTTCTACATATATGTTTGCCTTGATTGTGTTTCAATCATACTATTGATATGTTAGAGTCTGCTATGATAGATGCATTTGGCTTACCGTGTGGTGTTATTATAATGTACTGATAAATATATCCCAAATATACCAATTCGTCTTTTTCTTGTAGCTTGAGGTATGGACTCTTCTTGGCCAAATGCATATGTTGTAGAAGGATGGGTAAATTCCCTTCTAGCAGGAAATTGCGTTCCAGGAAGTTGTTCTACTCCTGGCAAGTGATGTGTAAATTCTAATTCTTCCACCCCCCAGTCTTATTGGAGACATATGCGTTGTGGTACTACTTGGGTGAGTATTCTGTGGTCATGAGAGGAGTGGTAAATTGCCTCTTGCACAGTGCCGGTCACCATTAGGCTTTGGTGTTTGTGAGCTTCTCAATAAGGACTATAAAGCTTTGTAGTATTAGTATTGGTATTCCTTTCTTGGGTGAGTATCGTGAAGTATCGTGTCCTTTTGGGTCCCAAGAGGGGATAAGGTCGTATGTCCTGGTGATTGGCAGAATTATCAGGTCATTACACGTGTATTTTCCAAACACATTGCCGCTTGCAGTAGGAAAAACACAGCACTAGAAGGGCAATGCGTGGTTCATCAGCAACAGGAGCAGCAAAACAACCCCCAAGGGTCCAGACCTAGGATTGACACCAGAAGGCAAATCAGAACTCTTAGCAGGTGAAGTATTTGTGTCCCTGAGACTTTTTAACAGGAGGCAAGCTATACACCAAGCCCTTGGAGACTCTTCATAAGCAGAATACCAAAACAAAGTGAAAGTCCAGTCCTTTCCACTGCCCACAGACAGAAGCAGCAACTGCAGGACAACCCCAGCACAGCAACACACAGCAGAAGAGGCAGCACACCTCCTGTCAGCTCTTCTTCTTGGCAGGTGTCCTAAAAAGTCTGGTGTTTTAGGTCTAATACTTATACCCCTTTCTCCCTCAGACGTCTGTGGAAGAAAGTCCCTCTTGTTCAGTAAAACCAGTTATGTCCTCCCTGGTTCAGCCTCACTACAAGGGGAAGAGACAGAATTGTGAAAGGCAGCCACAGTCTATTTAGGTGTAAGTGACAACTCCTCCCACTACTCTAGACCAGGAGGGCCCATCAGCATACACAGGGCACACCTCAGCTCCCTTTGTGTGAGTGTCTGGAGTGAAAGCACACACAAGTCTCTGTCAGTCTAAACCAGACATTTATTCCATAGGTAGGCACAGGATGGTTAAACAAGAAAATGCACACTTTCTAAAAGTAACCTGGCAGTTAGTTCATGTACCGCTATTTATTTAAGCAGACAAACGCTTAAACTATTCAATTCTTAAACTTTAAGTGACATAATCAATTTTTTTTGTCATGTTTGACACATTTGTGAAAACATTTTGTTAATGTCTAAGTTAAATACACTCTCACAACACAGAGGCTGTCATACATATGCGTTTGTTGACTTTCTGGGGATAACCTCGCTCCAAGAATCTCAACTTACTGGCATTATGTGCTTCAATTAAGCCACTGTCTTGGCTATGGATGTGCATCGACGTAACATTTCCCCATTGGGGATAGTGTTGACTAGATGTTTTGCATGAGAATTGCTTGCATGTAGTGTGGAGTTTCCGACAGTCTCTTTGCGTTAGAGCTGGGTTCCAATCTTATTATTCGCTATGTATACCTGTGTGTCTAGGAAGATTACTTGGGTGGCACTTATGTGAGCTGTGAAATGTCAATTTAAATCATTATCATTTATAGCATTCACAAATTCATTGGCTTCACTAATGGTGCCCTCCCATATCACAAACAGGTCGATTATGAATCGTAACCAAAGCTTGCTGTTAGTTGCAGTGACTTGTCTGTGTTGGGTCTTGAGGATCAGCTCCTCCCACCAGCCCATGTGAAGACATGCATAGCTGGGAGAGAGAAGCTGGCCTCATCGCCACACCTCTGATCTGTTGGTACAACACGTTGTTTAACATGAATACATTATTCATTAAGCACAATTCCACTGTCTCTGCTAACATCTAATTCTGTTTCTCAGTATTGTCCACTCCTTTCTTCAGATAGTACCTTAAAGCATGTAAGCCATCAACATCTCTGTTGCTTGTGTAAAGTGAGCTCACATCCAGTGCTAAAAGCAGATCTTCTTGTTTCCATTCAAAATTCTTTAGTTTCCTTAGAAAATCACTGGTGTTGCATGCATATGATGACAGTGCTTTAACTAGGTTCTGGACAAAAAAATCTGCATATTGTGATGTGTGTTCAAGCAGACTGTTCGTGGCTGATATAATGGGTCTGCCTAGTGGTTTTTGTGGATCTTTATGGACTTTAGGTATAAAGTAAATTGTGGGTACGACAGAATGGTCATTTTTCAAAAATATGTACTCCTGAATAGTTAACAAGTCATTGCTCATCAATGCCTGTAATTTATTGTAAAAAGTCTTATACGTTGCTTTCAAATTGGAGACACTACTCTTAGTGTAACATGTCCTATTGTTTAGTTGCATGTAGGCCTCTTTTGTGTATTCCTCTCTATACATTACAAAAATGTTTCCTCCTTTATCCAAATTTCAGATAACGATGTTGTCATTTTCTTTGAGTCTTTTCATGAGTTTATCATATTCGTGGTTTTGTGTGTTATATTTGAATTTTATATTCTGTTGTTTCACATTGAGTTGTTTAATCTGTTCGACCAAGTGTTCATGAAAAACATCGATAGAATCACAGATCATGATGGGGTTGAACGTGGATTTGGGTCTGAAGGGTGTTTGTTGATTTTGTTTTCCCACTGATCTTGTATATTTCCCATATTAGGTTGATGGCATTTGTTTAAAATCTGGATCATACATTTCTGCATTGGGGATTGCCCCATTGGTCTCCCATTGTTCCTGCATTTTATTAATGAATGATACATCTGATTGTGTGGTATTTATTGGAATATCAGTCGTTATTGCTTCGATTTCATTATAAACAGACCGAGTCTCATTCCTTTTACTCAACAAATAGATTTTTTTATTTTTTTATTTTTTTATTTTATGAGTTCTATATAGCACTAGCTGGAACCGAGGGTATCAGAGGGCTTTACAACAAGTAAATTATGTGCAAATAGGCAGTACAGAGTATGGTCAAACATGTGGATCAAACCAAGTAAAGGACGGACAAAGGCGCAGTCACGCGGATGGGCATGGAGGATGAAGTTCAAACAAGGCGTGCCCCCCCACAGTTGCTTTGTTCACACAGGACGAATGTCCAGAAAGATTTTCATGGTCCGAATTAGTGTCACTGGTGAAAATTTAAAGTTAGAAATAGTGCAGGCTTGGGGGCGTCCTTGGCTTCTATTGGTTCATTCGAGAGCGGTCAAGGAAGAGGATTTTGAGCAGATTTTTGAATTTGGGAAATGAGGGGATCATTCTGATGTGGGGGGGGATGGAGTTCCAGATTTTAGGGGCATTTCCGGCAAATGATTTTGTCGTGGTTTTCCGCTTACGAAATTTCAGCGGGATGAGTAGCATTGTGTTGGAGCTCCTGAGGTTTCTGGTCTGGCCGGCCTTTTTGAGTTTGGCAGCCAGGTATTCCGGGTTGCCTGTGTGCAGGGCTTAGTGGGTGAGGCAGGCTGTTCTGAAGCTGGCTCTCAATTCAATTGGGAGCCAATTGAGTTCTTTGAGTGCATGGGAGATGTCATCAAATTTATTAGTACCAGTGGCCATTCTAGCTGCTGCATTCAAGGTTGTTTTCAGGCGGTGAGGTGAGATTCTGATGTCCCAGTCAGGGCTGCAATCCCGTAATCGATTATAGAGAGCACTAGTGCTTGGGTGGCTTGTTGAAGGTCTTTGGGTGGGAAGTAGGGTTTTATTGTATACAGTAATTTCAGCTTGAGGAAGGCACTTTTTGCGGATCTTGCGATGTGTTTTTTCATGTTCAGCTGCGGGTCTAAGGTGATACCTAGAGATTTTACCGAATCCGCCAGGATGAGGTTTGCTATTGAGGGTATCATTGCCTTCGAGCCATTCCGCGATTTGTGGATTTTCCTCTTTGTTGGAGATAAGGAGTATTTCTGATTTCTCCTGATAGAGTTTTAGGTGATTGTTTAAGAGCCAGTCTTGTACCTCCCTTAGCATGGTGTTGAGTCTCTGGATGTCAGCAATAGAGGAGGTTACCAGATAGAGTTGTGTGTTTTCCGCATATAGGTGGAAGGGGATGTTGGATTTCCTGAGTAGAGTGGTAAGAGGTTCGATGTAGATGTTGAAAAGCTGAGGGGAGAGCGCTGATCCTTGTGGAACACCCCTGTTGATGGGGTGGAGGTCGGACTTGAAGTTTTTAATTTTTATTCTTTGTGAGCGGTTGTGGAGAAAGGAAGAGAACCAGTGGAGGACTGTCTTTTCAAGACCTGCCCTTTCTTGAAGAGTCTTGATGAGCAGTTTGTGATCGACTGTATCGAATGCCGCCGATAGGTCTAGGAGGATGAAAAGGCAGCAATGGTCCGAGTCCAGTGATTTGTGAAGATCGTCTATGACAATAAGGATTGCGGTTTCAGTGCTGCAGCCCTTTCTGAAGCCAGATTGGTGGGGGTCTAGGAGATTGATGTTGTCCAGGTGTTGGGTTAGCTGAGGAGGTACACATCTTCCCAGGATTTTGGACAGAAGGGGTAAGTTTGATATTGGTCTAAAGTTGTTTATATCTTCAGTGTCTAGGCCAGGCTTTTTCAGCAGTGGCATGACTTGGCCAACTTTGAGGCAATCCGGAATGACGCCTGAGCACAATGAGCTGTTAATGATCTTGCCCCATAGCGGAGCTAGGACGAGCTTCAGGTCCTTGGTCACTTGGGGAGATAGTTGATCCAGGGTGTTGGATGAGGGTTTAGCATTGGAGATTAGGTTGATTAACTCTGCTTCCTGAATGGGAGTGAAGGAGGACCATTGTTTTTGGGGTTTAAGGAGGCGCAGTTGTTCGATTCAGATGTCTGGATCACGGCGGAGGGGATGAAATTTGAGCCAAATGCGAGGTCAATCTTAGCAATTTTGTCATTGAAAAAGATGGCGAAGTTTTCACAACGAGGTTTGATTTCTGATGATATTGAAGAGTTCTTTGGGTCGGGTTTTTGTGATGTCTAGTGCTGAGCAGAAGAAAGATGTCTTTTTGTTCTTAATGTGCTTTTTGTAGTTCCTGCAGGCTGCTTGGAGTTGATCGCGATGAGGTCGGTGGGATTATTCCTCCAGATTCTTTCTGAGGCTCTTAGAAGTCTTCTTTCTTCATTCATGTCAGTGGAGAACCATGATCTGGATGGAATGCTCCTGGATTTTTTTAGTTTCATAGGCACAAGGCTGTCTAGGACGAGTGTCAAATTGGAGTGGTAGAGAGAGGTAAGTTCAATAGTTGAGAGGGGATCAGTGCTAACGGGGAGGAGCAAGCTTATTTTTTCTTCTAGTGTTGCTCAAGAGATCTGAGCTGTGTTTCTAACCCATTTGGGAGGGTACTCCATGGGGAGTTGAGTTGGGACCGTTTGGTTAATGCGGAAAAGGATGAGGTGATGGTCGGACCAGTCTAAAGGAAGGATATGGTCAATGGTGATAGCGTTCCTTTCGGCAATGATTGTGTCAAGTGTTGCTCCTCTGTGGTGAGTTTCTTCTGAGCAGTGTTGGGTCAAATTGTTTTCTAGTAGGAGGTTGTTTAGGGATTGAATGAGCGGGTTTTTAGATTCATTCCATCTTAGATTGAGGTTCACCTAGAATTATATTTTTTGAGTTACCGAGAGCACAATGTGCAATTAAGTCAGAAATGTGTTCCAGAATTCAGAGGAATTGCCAGGGGGGGTGGTAAAGGAGAAGGCAGATTGCTGGCCTGTTATCACATGTCTTGATAATGATGGAGAGACACTCAAAGGTGCTATATAGGCAGATTGTAATTTTCGTGATGGAGTTCTTGTGAATGATAGTTATACCCCCTCCCCTTTGCTTCTGTCGGTCTTTGTTGATCATTGTGAATCCTGGAGGCACCAGCATGTCCATGTTGGGGTAAGAAAGATTGTTGAGCAAGGTCTCCATGATGAAAGCAATGTCTATATCGTGGGAGAGGATGGCTTCTGCTAGTTCGGTTGCGTGTTTAGAGGCCAATCTGTAGTTTAGGAGCAAGCATGTTCGGATTCTTATTCGACGGGGCTCTGGGAAGAGAGGTTAGGTGGGCTGGAGGTCTAGGAATTTTAGGTGGAAGGTGATCTCTTCTGACTCCCGTAATTACTTGGATCAAATATTTGGGGGAGGAATTGGGTGGAGAGTTTTAGGTTGAGGCTAGATATGCCGCTTCCCACAAGGAAAGTGCGGTTTTTGCTCTTCTGGGTCTATCAGAGCGATTTTCAGTAGCCAATCTGTTGGTCGAAGGCCAGGGCCTGGGAGGGGCAGGGGCCCCATTTGAGGGTGATGCCTTGGCACGCTCGGGATAGGTAAGAGTAGGAGGTGCTATGGGCGGCTGGGTGGGCTTTCGAATCTCGACCAGGATGGATAAGGTTTCGCTCAGGCCATGGATCAGGGTTTCGAGCTGAGTTTCTAGGAGGTTTAGGCGTTGCGTCATGATATCTACGGAGGGAGGTGGAGAGTCTGTGGCGGCATTGCAGGTGGGCGAGGGGGGAAGGTTGCAAACGTGCTGGCTGTTGGGGGGAAGTTGCCTGGTATGACTCTGGAAGGAGTCCTGAGCAGGGAAAGTAATGGCTCATGATGACGGTTAGGCCTCCAGTGGCCTGGGGGTATGGTGGAGCTGGAGGGAGATTGGGCTAGTGGGTGTGGCTCGCTCAAGGATGGCAGGTTAGGATGCGTGGAGAGGCAAGAGTGGGGTGGTCATTTTCCAATGGGGAGGGGATTGGTGATCGGAGGTGCAGCATTGTGGGCGGTGTCACGGGAGGGCGAGGATGAGGATCCCAGGGGGTGTGTGAGAAGGTTCTGGTGTCTCATCTGCCGTGGAAGACTCGCTGGTAGGAAGGGGGGAGAGGCCAGGTCATGAGTTGTGTAATTGAGGTTTTATTAGTGAGAGGAAGAGGGAGTCAAAAGCCTCGAGGTTATCATTGTTGGCTTGTATCAGGACTGTGCCATTCGAGTAAATGGTTAAGGAGATATTACCATACAGTGTCTGGTGATTCGGCAGAGAGGACGTCAATTTGCGGCTATGGGATGTGATGGTGGTTTTGGTGATGTGAAGATGTGTGTTGAGGATGCTGATCCAGGTGTCAGGTCTTACAGTGTGGAAGATGAGGTCCGTTTTGATCTGCAAATTAGATGAGCGTGGAAGGAGACTACGAAAAGTGTTTCAGGGTACTGTCTGATCAGTCTATGTTTGAAGTGTCTCTTTGCTTTGCCAGAGAGGTAGGGGGGAAGGAGATCGCGAATGAGTTTCGGTCCATGGGGTGTCAGATACTTAGTGTGTTCGAGTGGTGATAGCTATACACGAGGCCGGAGGCATTATGGCTGGGTTAAGAGGGGGGAGGAACTTTCAGGGGTATGAAGGAAAGACTAATGTGTGAAGGGGAGAGTGCTAACTAGTCCTGGTGATTGAGAAGTGCAGGGGTTAGCTTCTAATGGGAAGAGACCAGGTGGGGGGAGGGGATTGGGAAGCTCGAAGAGTTACCATCCGGTGGGAAGAGACCAGAGGGGGGAGGGGGAGTCGGGTGGAGTGGGGCTTCTTCAAGGACCCGGATTGAGCGAAGGTGATAGTCAGGTATTTAGGGGAGGGGGCCTGTGTCATTGGATGTCTTTTCTAAAGGTGTAGGGATCGTCTCTGACGCAATGTGATGGTGGTTTGGAGATTAAGTCCCGGGTGGGCATTTCTAGGGGGGGCATCTAGAGGAAGCCTACACTTTTCTGTGGGTCCTGTGAGCATTGGGAGTTAATGGATCGGGACTCTCAGGAAGCTAGTCCAAGTATGGTCTATCGTAGCCTCTTCAGGGACAGGTGCTTGGAGTCACAGAGGCTGTTCACACTAACCTGAGAGTCTTTGTTGCGGTGTATAGCGAGTTGGAGGGGCATTGGCTCAGAGCCCTCTTGCATTCGGTCATGGGTGAGATCTTTGAGGTTTCCCAGAGTTTGTCGTGAGAGATTGATGGAATTAGCCGAGGGAATGAATCCTAGTGGTCAATGCTGAGTCAGGCAGCGAAGGCTTAGAGGGTGCCAGGTCTCAGGGTTCCTCTCTCTCCTCAGGGCAGCCTAGTTGTTATCGAGAGACGCAAAAGACACTTCTTCCGATGATAGGAGGATCCAGGCTTCCGGGGTTCTTCAGTGACTTTAAAGCTGTTTGAATACCTGTGGTAAAATAGTAGTTGGCGGCCGTTACCGGTTCAGGCAGCAGGGGCTCCTGAAGTGCTGAATCTTGGGGGCTCATCTTTCGTTTCAGTACGCCTAAATGACATCTGGGGTCTCAGATGTCCCACTTCAGGGGGCTTCGGGCACCCAGGGGTCTTCTAGAGGTCTAGAATGTCAGCTTCCAGTCGGGCGTCTGCAATTGGCGGCCATTACGGTGTCAGGCAGCAGGGGCTCCTTGCGTGCTGCGCCCAGGGCCCTTATTCTAAGTTTCAGTTTCCTGATACTTTTAAATACATCTAGTCTGGTTTTTGGGTAATTGAAATTCCTCGCTGGACAATATGAGAGGCCCAGACTTAACATTTGTTTGTCCGCATCGCTTAACATTATGTTTGACAAATTCATGATTGTTTTATTATTGTTCACGATATTGGTTATATTTGCCTTTCCTCAAGCCACCTCGTTTTCTTTGATTTGGTGCATTTTCTGTTGGCCTTCCTCTGTTATGCGCATTTGTAGTTCCTGTTTGTCCGTAGTTGATTCCCTGCACTCTTGGACAGAGGGTTTGCCTCCTGTTGTCGCATAAAAAACTCAATTTCTCATCCATAGTAGTTTTTTGTTTTGGCTGACTTTTGCTATTTTTCATTGTGTCACGTTCAGACTCGCTGTCTATAGCGGAGCTCAGATCAGATTGCGAAGTGCCTGAGGCTGGTTCCCCACTCATTGATGTACCTGCCTTGGGTTCTGTTGATTTTGTCATTTTTATTGATCTTAGGGCCTCATATTTCTTCGCGAAGGTGAAGATTTGGCCTAACTCATAGTCGGTTTTATCCCGGTGGAATTTATAGGTTTTCCTCTCCTTTATTTTATCTTCTTTCTTCTTTAGCCTTTGTTACATTTCCTGGTGTACTATGTTTTTTCTTCAGCCTGCCCCAAACTCTCCAGTTCTTCATTGAATTTATACATTTCTTCCAGTAGTGCTGCCCGATTTATGTCAATATTTTATTAATATCATTACTACCCATTTGAGGATACAAGATTGCACTCGGCCCATTCACACATCATTAGTGGATTTGGGGTCTCATACAGAGTCTGAATGATTTTTTGTAGCTGTGTTAGTATTTATTTCATTTGTTGTCACTGTCCAACAGTCATCAAACATCTCCAATGGTGAGGCTTCTCTCTCTCGAACCATGTCAGCCGACATTGCACACACATTTGAATATTACACGGTTTCAAGAGTATTGAGTTGCAGAGATATTACACCTCACTCCCTTTCCTGCACACCTTTCAACCCCATTATGCCTCCTTCACATACCTGAGTTGTTGCTTGAATCCAACTCGGTTTATTCTATTACAGTCGGGATTAGCAGTGTTTACCAGCTCAGGGGGGCTCAACAGCACAATTCCTTCCGGATTCCACTTGTACTTCCTGGTTGCCCCGGAAATCTTGCCTCTCCAAGTGCATCGTCCCATGCGGAAAGGGGGTCCGTTCGGTAGCATAAAAAGAGACTGCATCGGCTATTCACATCCACAAGGTACCATTCTCTCACTGAATTCTCCAACAAACGGATCCGGACTATGATAGTAGTGCAATTATTCCTTATTTGTGCAAGTCGACAGAATACGTTTCAGTCCTCAAACTAGGCTTGATCACCTGACATAGGTCTGGCGTTACAATTGGCGTTATTAAAGTGCAGGTGTGGTCTAAACCACGAGTGCAACTCCACGCAATAAACATAGAAAATGATTTCAATTGTAGTTTTGCACTATCAAGAAAGCAATTTCAATACATTTCAAGTCAAATACTATCCTTTCACTTGCATTGGTATGGGATTCAGCTTACGCAAACCACATTTAAATACTTTATAAGTACAAATCTCATACTTATATGTAACTCATATATATTACAAGTTATCCCCATTTTTGATACACAATATAATAATTGAATTTCTTCAGGTTGTATATTGTGTCGTTTTCTAAAGTGCAATAAAGTGCTAGATTGCAAATGTGAAAATCACCAATTCTTAAAAGTGCATAGTGCTATAATGTCTAACACAGATAGATATTTTCTTTCCAAATGTTACTCGGTACACTTGTTAATTCAAACAGACCCTCTGCATTACCATGGTACTGGAGCCGCAGCATCAGATGCAGTTTCATGTTGTTTTAATTTGTAGCTGTTAAATTATGCAGTTTTATCTAATTTGTAAGGTTATTTTAATTTCATTTGTTTAATGCCAGAGCATGTACCTAGTGGTGTTACTTTCACTTATAGGGTTATCCCTGTTTAAATACCAGAATTCAAATTTACTTTTTTAAATCTCAACAGGTTTAAAGGAGCAAAATAGATCAAATAAATATGTGCAATGAATCGTCTTTCATGTCTCCAATAAATTAACATCATTTTTCAATGCATACATATATAAAATTCTCTAAGTATAAAACCTTGATATATGTAAACTACATAAATACAAATATAAATATATATGATGTTAAAATGTCCTTAAGAATTGGATAGAAAGGTTCTGCACAAAATTCAATTTATTAAATAGATAATTCGGTATAGGAATGTTTCCCCAGAGTTCATAAACAAGTATATAAATCCTCAGTTACATTCAACCCAGCCGGTTGTTTGGTGTTAAGCTCTAAAATGTATCGGGTTTCCATTTGTCACAATCTATGTTCCCTGTTTCCCCCTCTCCTACTGGGTGATACAGAGTATATGAGGTCCTGATTCTTTGATTCATGTTTGGCCTTAAAATGTCGTGCTACAGGGTACATATTATCCTGATTGGTAATCGCCTGCATGTGTTGTAAAATCCTTTTATGCATCTGTAATTTGGTGCTACTCACATACTGTAGATTGCATTGGCAGAAAAAAACATACACTACAAATGTGGTTTTACAAGTCAGGAGTTTGGTTATTTTTGTTGTCCTAGGGCTGAATGGGGTTGTATTGGTTGTCCTGTTCTCACCCTGCCGACACGCCTTATAGGTTTTACATTTAAAAAAACCTTTATGTGTTTGCAACAAATCGGTTCCCTCTATGACCTAAAGACTGTATGTAATAGAGGGACTGGACAGTAAACTTGGCCCAATAACAGGATCATTGAATAACATGGGCCAGTTCCGAACCATAATTGATGTTACCTGTTTTTGCTGTTTACTGTACTGTATGATTATTCTAAACTCCTTGTTCCCCTCTAGCACCTTTTTCACTAGTTGTTGTTTAGTGTTGTCAGAGCTAGTGCGGTTGTCTTCCAGTAGCATTTCATGATGCATAGATTTTAAAATAGCATTATTTATGACTTTCCAGGGATAACCTCGTTCCAAGAATCTCAACTTACTGGCATTCTGTGCTTCAATTAATTCACTGTCTTTGCTATGGATGCACCTCAGACCTAACTTTTCCCCGTAGGGGATACTGTTGACAAGATGTTTTGCAGGAGAACGGCTCGCATGTAGTGTGGAGTTTCCTGCAGTCTCCTTACGGTATAGTTTGGTTTTAATTTTATTATCCGCTCTCAATACCTGTGTGTCTAGGAAGCTTATTTGGGTCGCACTTATGCTAGCTGTGAAATGTAAATATAAATCATTATCATTTATAGCATTCACAAACTCATTGGCTTCACTAACTGTGCCCCCCCCATATCACAAACAGTTTGTCTATTAATCGTAACCATAGCTTGATGTTAGTTGCAGTGACTTGTCTGTGTTGGGTCTTGAGGACCAGCTCCTCCCACCAGCCTATGTGAAGACTTGCATAGCTGGGAGAGAAGCTGGCCCCCATCGCCACACCTCTGATCTGTTGGTACAACAAGTTGTTAAACATGAATCCATTATTCATTAAGCACAATTCTACCATCTGTGTCAACATCTCATTCTGTTTCTCAGTATTGTCCACTCTTTTCTTTCTACAGTACCTTAAAGCATGTAAGCCATCAACATGTCTGATGCTTGTGTAAAGCGAGCTCACATCCAGTGCTACAAGCAGATAATCTTGTTTCCATTCAAAAACATTTAGTTTCCTTAGAAAATCACTGGTGTCGCATACATATGATGGCAGTGCTTTAACTAGGTCCTGGAGAAAAAAATCCACATATTGTGGTGTGTGTTCAAGCTGACTGTTCCTGGCTGATATTTATATATCAAAACCTGAAACTCTCCAAGATTCCATGTGATGAAAAAAGAGAGTAACGGACTTCAGGATCTCATGGCAAGTTTATTTTTCGCTCACCTCAGTTTGACGCATATCGAGCAACACAGTGCCCTTGATCATATATCGGAACGCAGTCCTCCATACTTGTTATCTGTTATGCTTACAACCACCAAATGTCACATGTTAAATTGACATAGAAGAAACACTATAGAACATCCCATCGCAATTTCACGTCGATAGAAGAGTGACTACATATTTCTGTATGCAAGACTATTAAAGTAAATAATTATAATGGATTAGCAATCAACTTCTAAAACTGGGCAAATAAAAGTCATCAAAAGAGTACTGAAGAAATAAATAGATAAATAAAATAAATATCTATAAATACATAAATACACATCTATATGAAAAGAATGTATAAACATGTTTATGTAATTCAATCGCAATACTATTATGGCCCATAGTATTACATATCTATAAGCCAATTCTGTAAAGACTTTCGACAATGTACTTCCCAAATGTAATTGCCACAGTACCTAATATCAGCATAAATGCTGGATTGCACTACTACCATACTAAACAAAATTTTCTAGTCCTATATATACAAATATGTTATAAATGAATGTCCATTTGCCGGGAGTATAATTAAGTTATCTTTATTTAAGTTGAGTTGTTAATCAAGTTATCAAGATGGAAAGATAAAACCCCACCAGGAGTGACCTCCTGGCCACTCAGTCTGCCAGCGCCAACTGCCAGTTGACACACAGGCTGAGTCCCCAACATTCCATGATGTCACTGAGGATTCTGGCAGTGACACCATGTGAGGCACAAGGGAATGGAGACAAAGATAAATACAACACATCTCCTTTCTTTAGGGAAATTATAAAAGAGGAATTGGAATAAGCAACAACAACATCAGTGCACACATCAACATCAGTGCACACCATACTTTGAAAATAAAGCATATATTGAAAAGGAGATATTAACATAAGATTCTCAGATAATTAGTCTCATCCCCTTCCCTTGGGAAACACAACACAACACAACACAACCACCAAGAAGACTAATTCGGTTTCTTCTCCTTCACCACATCTGTAACAGGGTATGAACCACCCTGTGAACTAAAACCGGAGTACATTCTGCTCCGCCAACAAAACATAACAGGATACGCACTTAACACAGACATCACCCACACAACAAAATAACCCACACACTATTACGCCCACGCATCACACGCTCAACCCAGAAACCAAACAAACCAACTGGCCAGGTCAGTAAGCGGCAAAAAGGTCCAAACTCATGGCGTAACAGTACAACACCCAAAAATTGGAGCACTCTCCAGTCCGTAACAGGGTATACATGACCCCGTGAACCACACCCGGGACAACCATCGCCCACAACCACACGTGTAACAGGGTACACATCACCCTGTGAACCAAAAAAATTGTTGGAGCACTCTTCGCCCCGTAACAGGGTACACATGACCCCGTGAACTGTAACTGGGACCACCATGACCCACAACCAAACATTTAACAGGGTACACCATACTTTTGAAACAAACACAACACCCTGTGAACTGAAATCGGAGCATTTAGCTTCCACACCAACTACAAAAGGGTACTCACCACCCTAGTGCTGGTACACTTAGCTTCCATTACTTAATGCCCTGTGAAAGATATTTGGGATACTGAGCTCCCACAACCTTACAGCCATAAGGGTAGACTAAAACTGAGGCATGTGCTACCACACAGACACTAAATATACACTTAAAGCCTCACAATTCTAAGGAACCCTGGCAAGGCTCGCAAGCCTTATTAACGGAACTAGGGCAAAATGACGACAAAAAAATGCAAATCTCTCCCTAAGAGCAAGTTGCAACTTCCATCATCACCCTCACATAACAACAGAGTCACAGTAAAATTTTATAAAAAAACAAAAACACAAGCTCCGGTGAACGATTTTCCACCCGAGGTCCTCACCGCACCGAGTGCTCTGACAATTTCACTGCCGATGAATTTACTGCTGGGGTGTATGTTCGATACTGTCTTGAAATCTGTACGATGTAAAGTTCACAGGAGTATTCCGACGCTCGGTAAATATCCTTATACCTCTGGCAGTTAATGCGTGTGGCAGTCATTGCGTGTGGCAGTCAATGTGCACTCCACGGAGGCAGTCAAAATGGCAGCACGTAAGACACGCAACACCGGGTGGCTCTCGGCACGCCAGTGCTGGCAAACGTGTATATGCAGTCACGCACAAAGAAGACAAAACGTCACAGAAGGCTAATCGGCTGTCCGGCTGAAGCTGGTGAAACGGTGAGCAGCGCGTGTTCACTTTTGAATTTTAAAATGTCAATACAGCCGTTCAGGATTGCCATTCAACAGCCCCTCCATTGTCGCAACCCGAGTGTCCCAAATTAAATGTTACTCCATTGCGCCGAACTGTCACTCGTTTGCTGTGTACATCTGAATCTCCGTGACACCAAACAGTACTGCATCGTCAATACAGTACTTTTATTGTAAAATCGCTGTATTGCTAAACTCCATGCGCTGTATTGCCACACTCCAGCTGTAACACGCCATCACCTGCTCACACCATGTGCTGCACTCTCTCTTTGTGTAGCACAATATAATATATACTAGATCGGTGTCTTCTTGTCTTGCCGGTACGCGTAGTTACTGTTAATTTAATTCACTTGAGCAAACAGTACACATGCATAGCCACTTCTTTTGCACAGGTCAGCACGGTCAATTTTAGTTAGCAGGACGACTCACAACAGGGCAATCATAAAACAACGATCTTTACTGTAAGCTGACACTTACTTCTTAGATGGTTATACGCCTTTTGCTTGCAGGCTGTCAATATGGCAAATGACACTGGTGGGGTTAGGCAAGTTCGTGTAATTAGCTTAGTTTCAGTAGTATGTTTTTAATCACAGTCTCTTCCCAATGCTGTGGATTCTTTTCCGTAGTTCCAGTTACTCTTGTCTCTGTAGGTCTCTGTAGGTGTATGTAGGCCCTTTCATGTAGTTGTAAGTTCCTTATTTCTCTTGTAGATAGGCTCTTTTCTGCACGCTGTAGATTCTCCAAAATGTCGCCAAAATGTTATAAATGAATGTCCATTTGCCGGGAGTATAATTAAGTTATCTTTATTTAAGTTGAGTTGTTAATCAAGTTATCAAGATGGAAAGATAAAACCCCACCAGGAGTGACCTCCTGGCCACTCAGCCTGCCAGCGCCAACTGCCAGTTGACACACAGGCTGAGTCCCCAACATTCCATGATGTCACTGAGGATTCTGGCAGTGACACCATGTGAGGCACAAGGGAAAGGAGACAAAGATAAATACAACAAAATATTACCTACTAGTGATTGCCAGTAGGTAGTTATAGTTAGGACCTTGGTTCTATTCAAAAATCGTTTTTTCTTTTTTTTTTTGTTCCTCATCTCAACCATGGCTTAGTCCGTCAGTACCGTGGTCAGGGATGAGTGAAATATGTGAGATAGACAAGCTGTCTCAGTCCAAGACTGGTTGGGGTGTAATCGTAGTTCGAATCCGTCAAAACCCTACAGCAATGTCATTCTCCCAACTGATCCATACCACTATGTACCATTTGACAGATAGTTACCATTAACTAGTTTCCACCATTGCTATTAGCACCAATTCTCCTAAGAGAAAGGGCGAAGGGGTAAAGCAAAAAAAAAAGAGTGTATCATGGCTTCGTAATCATTGGAACTGGGGGGAAAAAAAAACAGCTCGAATTATTGGGACCAATCGAGTTTTAGCCAAAAAGCTCTTTTGTCAGGTTTTCCCTCCCTGGAAAGATCCATTTTTGATATTTGTAACATGGAGGAACACCAGTCATGTAGCGACGGAGGAGATACCTCTTTCCAAGGCTTGCAGATTTCACGTCGAGCCACCAACATAGAGTAGAACAAGAGGTTGTTATTTGGACTTCGCTTTTTATCCACTACTCCAAAAATTACTAGCCAGAGATCTATAATCACTGTGGAGCCTATTGAAGATGTTAATTTATTGCCTATTGATTGCCAATAAGATGTTAAGAGTGGGCAATCATAAAACATGTGTGCGTCCGAGGCTGCCAGTTGGCCACAACGGGCACAGGCCAATTGTTCGCCTGTTGAAAATTTAGACAATCTCTGAGGAGAATAATAAGCCCTATGGAGGGTATAGAGGTGGTTTCTACGAAGCCAAGCAGGTTTGACAATATCCCAGAGAACATTGCAGGAGGTTAACCATAGTTCATGCAAGTTTATCGCAGGCAACAGGGAGCCCCACAACTGGTCTGGGAGAAGAAATTCCCCATCAATCTCCTCTAAAATTAGATTGTAGAAGAAGGAGACCTCCTTGGGCACAGGAGTCTTGTCAAGTAAAGAAGATTCTAGTTGGCTACTTCCTCCTAGAGATAGTTGTTGGTGGCGAAGAGGCCCAGTTCTTTGTGCTTGTGCCCAACTTGAGATTTGCAGAAATTTTAATCTAGAAAAATTAGGGCCCACCTTACTCACTAGATGTTCCCAGGAGAACATATCCCCTTCAAAAAACAGGTCTCCCCATGTAGAGATTCCAGCGTCTTTTAATGGACTTATCAGTGCGTCATCAGCCCAACCAGGAGGAGCAGGGAGATCCCATATGAGAGATAGCCTATTTTGGTGGTAACTCTGAGATTAAACCAGGTTCTTGCTAAGCCCTGCAACACCTTTAGTTTAATCTTTTTAAAGAATTTGGGGTCACCAAACTTGAATAAGAACCCCAACTGACTAAGACCTTCACACTGTAGTAATGTTGAAAACATCAACCCGATGCCTCGATCTGATGGAGTTTTAAGTAGCATTCGGGCGTGTGTCAACTGAAAGGCACAAGCATGAATCTGGAGGTCTGGACCTGCCAAGCCACCCTTCTCCCTAGGACGCCTCAGTTTCCTCCAAGCTATTCTTGCACTCCTGTTCTTCCAGACGAATGAGGTGATGTCACTCTGCATCTTCGCTATCAATGTTTTATCAAAATAGAGTGGTACACTATTGAAGATAAAGGTCAACCTAGGTAAGATAGACATATTAACTAAGTTTGACCGGCCCAGGAGCGTTAGTGGAAGATGTCCCCAATAACTCATTAGTTTCCTGCATTCTTTAGCCACCAAAGTGAAGTTAGTAGAGGCGATCAAATTTATATGCTTGACAATTTTTATGCCAAGATATCTCATGTTGTCACAGGGTTGCACAGGAAGACCCGTTGCTACGCTATTCCACACCATGACCTCGGTCTTGGTGGCATTTACTTCATAGCCAGAGATGTCACCAAATTGTCGTGCTAAGTTTATGACTGTCGGAAACGCAGAGCTGATATCTGAAGTTATGATCATAATATCGTCAGCATACAGGGATACTTTTTTTTCCCAATCTCTATGTCTGAAAGGTATGATGTTATTATCCTCCCGAATTATTTGAGCAAATGGCTCAATATAGAGATCAAAAAGCAGGGGCGATAACGGGCAACCCTGTCGTGTTCCCCTTGTAATAGCAAATGGTTCAGACAGTCCGCCATTAACCAAGACCGAAGCAGATGGATTATGGTATAACAGTTCCACCGCTCTGCGGAAGGCGCGACCCAAGCCGAATTTTTCCAAGGCCCCCGACAGGTACACCCAGTTGACCCTGTCGAAGGCCTTGGCTGCGTCCAACGTGAGAATAGCTAAGGGTATCGATGAGCTATTTGCCATATTGATTGCTCCTATTAGGTCGTACGTCAATTCGAAGAGCTGACGACCTGTAACAAATCCCTTTTGATTGGAATTCAGGACTGAGGGAGCGACCTGCCCCAACCTCTTAGCTAAAAGTGACGCGAAGATCTTTTAGTCGGCGTTGAGTATTAAAATAGGACGATACGAACCGCAGGCGGTGGAGGCCTTTCCTGGTTTCAAAATGAGCATGATCGAAGCTTTATTCCACGATGTGGGCGGTAAATCACCCTCCATCAAGACTTGATTGAATAACTTAGCAAGGAAGGGAGCAATATCAGCCACAAGATGTTTATAAATCTCAGCGGGCAGGCCATCTGGCCCTGCCGCCTTTCCGCTCTTGCTGTTAAGTATAGTAGCTGATACCTCTTCTGCTGTTATAGCCTGATCTAAAAAAGCAACTTGTTCTGTAGAGAGTGATGGCAATGAGATTTTACAGAGTCAATTCCTTAAATTTTCAGAGGAGATGTTATTGTCCTCTTGGTAAATAGCCTGTAAGAAGTCTTTAAAGGCTGACCTAATTTCTGGGTCAGAAGATACTGTAGCGGAGCTAGTAATTATAGAACCAATATTGTTACGGGTCTGATCAGTACTAGACTTCCAGGCTAGTAATTTACCCGCCCCTTCACCAAATTCGAAATGGGCTAATTTACTAGCTTCCCACCTTTGCAAAATGCGCTGGTTAAGTAGAGAGGCTAGTTGCCCTTTGAGCTTCATCAACTCCTCCCGTTTAGCCAGTGTGACATGCTCGGGGGCTTTGTTGAGATTTTCTAACTCTAATTGAGCTGTCAATATGTTAGACTCTATTAATGCGACCTCTTGGGTATACTGTTTTTTTCGAAACGTAGTTTTGTTCTTAATAACCCCTCTCAAAGAGCATTTAAAAGCGTCCCATACTATACTAGAACAAGCAGAACCGATATTAACTTTAAAGAATTCTTGCGTTTCTGCTCTAATATACTCCAGATCATCAGGAGATGTCAGGAGAGACCTATCAATAGACCATGATCTAAACTGGGGTTGAATTGTAGTTCAAGATCTAAAAGTACCGCCGAATGATCCGATAGGTGAGATGGCAAGTAGGTTACACTCCTGACTGAATTAATCAGAACTCTACTTACTAAGAAGAAGTCGATCCTGGATCTATGGCGATATTTGTAGTTTCGAAAGGAAAAAGCAGTTTTCTGTCCCGACCTTGCTCTCCAAATGTCAATGATTCCATATTGATACATGGATTTAAGTAAAAAGTCTCTGGATTTAGATAGAGCAAGTTGTCGGCTAGAAGTGGACTTATCCAACAAGGGATCGAGCACGATATTAAAGTCTCCCGCTATTATCATTGGTTCTGGAAAATGCAAGAGCTCAGAAAATAGCGATTCAGGGCAGAGGGGTCATCTCGGTTAGGCCCATAGTACCCCACTAATGTGAGACATGAACCACCTATCGTGACAGCCGCAATAGCCCACCTACCCAAGGGATCAACCTTCTGCTTCAAGAATCTAGTAGTAATAGTTTTTTTAAAAAGGGTGGTAACCCCTCTAGTGTTAACTGTCTGAGAAGTATTAACAGATAGATCTATCCACCTATTCTTTTTCACCAGGTCTAATACCTCAGCTTCAACTAGGTGTGTCTCCTGGAGTATAATGACCTGCGCATCAAAATCACGCATATATTGTAAAATCGTGTTTGATTTGATCTAGGTTTGGTGCGCAGGCCATTAACGTTCCAGGAGAGAATCTTAATGGTACTCATAGTTAATATATCTAGTGAGGCTGGATCCTGCTGAGTTACACCCCTTAGTACTACTTGAGGATACACAATCCGTCCATTTTTTACATATGTAATTATCAACAGCCAATTTAGAGATGAGAAACTTTTTATGTTTATTTACCCTAACCCTCACCCACGTGAAACCCGCCCCCCCTGAGGAACCCTTGATTGACCAACCGGAACAGGTCCGGTTTGTGATACCCCGACCCAATCCAGGCTCAGACGAAGCGTCATTAATTGTAGTGTTGAGGACTAAACAAATCTAGCTAGAGTTGAGCCTATTGTGGCCACACTCAAAATTAATTGAGTTGTATTAAATTGACTCTGCAGTAACTCTATAAAAATGTTAGTAATTATGTGTATATTTATTCCCTTTGTGTTTTTTTTCCCTTACCTTTCCCCTTTTTTTTATATATATATATATTTTTTTTTATTTATTTATTTTTTATTATTTTCTATTTTTTTCTCTTCTTTTTTATTTTAAGTCCCTATATTTTTTCATATATTTCTACTTAGTACTTTCTAATTTGTCTTGTTTAGTGCTCTTTTATTGGGAAGGTTTATGCTAACCTGAAGTTATAGTATATTCATAATCATTTGTGTATAAAGTCAATAAACAGCAATAGAAGGGACCCCCCTGAATTCTCGGGTTAAGACTAATTTATCGTCAACTTTTAGAAGTGCCAATATTCATCAATAGCTCATCTGCAGCCTGAACTGTACGAACGTTGAACATTTTGTTGTTAAACATGATCCTCAGTGCCGCAGGAAAAGTTAGCTGCACAGATGCCCCCTTGTTCCTAAAGGCCTCCATTCTCTTACCCAATTCCCACTGTCTATCAAGGGTTGCCCTTGAAAGATCAGATCGTATTTGGAAAGTAAAGCCCCCCCCAGAAAGGGTTTTTTGTTTGAGGGCTAAGTTAAGAATGTGATCCTTCAGTTGGAAAGTGTGAAAGTTCACCAGAATCTTCCGGGGCTTAGTCCGCTGTGGATTCCGCCTGAAGGGATCCCTGTGAAACCGGTGGATGTCCACATTCAGTTCCTCCTCAGTATACGTTAGATTTAGAGATTTTTTAAGGAGTTGACTGATATATGGCTTGATGTCAATTCCTTCACTTCCTTCAGGTACATTCAGGATGCGAATATTGCAGCGCCTCGCGTTGTTTTCCAGGACCTCCATTCTATCAGCCAATGTGATGTCCTCTCTTTAGAGTTTCGCTATTTCTTCCTTGGCACTTTCTAATTCTAGAGACATTGCAGCAGTTGTTTCTTCCAACGCCCCAGTTCTTGAAAAAAGCCAGTCTATTTTGTTATCTAGTGATTCGCAGTACGTCCTGATCTCTTTCTGAATTTTGGATGACTCCTCAAAACCATGCTTGATGTCGGCCGACAAATTAGAAAACATAGTCAGTACTGAGGAGAGATCTGGGGGTGTAACGGATGCAATGGTACTAGTAAGCAAGTGCATGTCAGGACTGAGGGGAACACTATGAGCCGGTTGCAATTGAGTATTCTGAGTATTCTGATTCACTTTTGAAACCTCAAGTTGTAATTGTTGATTCCCTAACTCTGCTGGCTCGAAACATGTATCTGACTCCGAATGTTTGTCTGGGAGGCTGCAGTCTTCCACTTCCGCGATACTGGTTGATGCCGCCGGTATCAAAACAGGCTTGTTCAGGCTTGAAGAGCTTGAAGAGTTAATAGGGCTGTTGGTGCTGTTAGTTCGCTGCTCCATTGGTGCCTCTAGGGAAAGAGTAGTTGAATCTATATTTGCTAACGTAATATCTGCCAATGTAATATCGGTAGATGGGCGTTCCATCTCGCCAGGTTGGCTCTCATTATGTGGCTCCTTTTCCATATTTTGGGAGCAAGAGACAGAAGAGGCCATACAGCCCGATGTAGCTAAGCTAGGGTTTGTGTCAGGAGGTACACTAGTAGAGGGGGGACTGCTCTGTGCAAGGTTTAAGACCTGAGGTATGGCCTTAAAATAAGATCGCAGAGAGGGTGTTATCTTTGAACTTGAATCCAAAACTGCTTTAACTACCTTGGATTTCTTGGCTCGTTTAGGTTTAGCTTCTGAGGAGAGGTAGGAAGAGGGTTTAGATGGCGTTTTAATCGCGGAACTCATATGACTAGTGGTACTGCTATTTTTGGTGGATATTTCGTTGGTTGGGTTAGTTAGATTAGATCCCACTGCAGTATAGTCCTGGTCCTCTCCCCCAATCCCCTGCGTGGTTTCCAGAGCTGAGGCACCAAACGAATTTAGTTTCCCCTGATTAGTCTTCCTCAGGTTTTTGGCGGCCCTTTTTCCTCTACGCCCCTTATTTGTTATTACTGGACTTAATTTTGAGGTAAACTCTGGTTGAATTGAATTGTGGCTTCTGAGGGAGTATGGATTTTTAACCTGACTAGTCTTCTGCTTTACAGACCCAGCAACCAGTTTTAGCTCTTCCTTAAGCCCAATTGATCCCTCTTCAAGTCCCTCTTCAAACGTCTTTTCTAGTGCCCTCAGTGATCTGATAACCGATGCCCCCTCAGCCCCCCCTCTCCTTGGCTCCCCTTCACCTTACTTGTTGTTGGCCCGGGTATGCCAGATTCCACCGCTGCTTCCGTTGCTGTTTCCGAGGCCAAGGCTGACACCAGAGTAGATACAGCAGTGTCTCCTAACGCTGCCTTGCCCCCCTTCCAGCCAGCAACCTCGAGGCAAATATCTCTGCAGAGGGAGCGCACTTTCCTCGCGTGGCGGAACTCCAGGGGGGCCCGGTGCCACTTCCACAGCACCACCGGCGCCCGAATCCGTGTCTGCTGCGGCAGGTGCGGCAGGTGAGCTTGCAACAATGCACTCGGGAGAGCTCGAGCAGACGCCGAGTCAACCCGAAACACGCCCCTGCGAACGTGCATGAAGAGCGAAAGCAGACCGGGTCAGGCGGTCGGAGGAAAGCTCTTCGTTTCCCGTTTTCCGTGAAAAGAGGTATTTCCCAAAACACAAGTGCGTCCAGAAAAAGCAGAACTGCTAGGAATATCGATAAAATGTGATAGCACTCACTCGCGAGCAAAAAAAAACATACGCTCCGCTAAGCCCAGAGCGGAGTACCGCGGCAGCTAGCCTGCTGCCGCCATGTTCCTCCAAACCAAAAATCGTGTTTTCTTTTGCCAATATCTTTTGCACCGTTTGACGAATCTTCATGAGATTTTTCAAACTAATGGCTCACTAAGGTCAGCTCCTTTCTTGAAAGTTTTGGGGTGATTCATCAAGCGGGGGCTGAGGAAAAAGAGAGGTCCCAATACATTTTTTCTCCATGTTCATTTCTATAGGCTACAGACCGAACTGCTGAACGGAATTACACTAAATTTTACAAAAAGGTAGCTCTTGGTTGAGAAAGCGCCCTTTTTTTTTAATGGTGTAAATCTGTTCAGTTGTTCCTTAGAAATTCAAATAATAAAAAGATCGATATCTGAGCACCGAGAAGGAGCCTCAAATCCTCCCAAGCACAAGCTTCATTCCTATTGGCTGCCAATACTCCAAACCAGAGTGTGTTGGCCGCCATTTTAGCACTAAAAGGGCATGGCTTTGAAGCCGATGGTAATGGGGCGTCCTAGAAGAGCTCCAGCTCTCGGGTCCCTAGATCCTCAAAAATCAATTTCTCCAGCCGGCCAGTGGCAGCACAGACATCAGCGGAATGCATCGGAGAACCAAGGGCTTGACTCCATGCAAAAATTAGACCTGTTGCCGCACTAGAAGAGACCTTGACACAAAGAAGCTCTTGGAGACCACTGCGCTATGGGGACTGAACTGGGAGCAGTCATTACTGAAACGCCGAATCGGGAGTACTGGGTGAAATGGCGTTGTGCTGCTCAGCGTGACCGGCGCCCACTGAAAATCAGGCAAGCGATCATCCCTGGTGGGGATGCACCATATTGCAGTGAAAATCAGACGGGGAAAACAGTAGTTAACGCAGCCTTGTGGTGACGAGCGGGGCGCGACTCCTCCTCCCACCCCTCATCCAACAGCGCTAATCGAGATTGGGCCGGTGGTCTTACAGAAGGACATAGCAGAGACCTGCCACTCCGGTTGTCACTCTGAATTGGTGACTGGTGGTGTAAAGTGGGGGCCAGCAGGACATCGTGGGATCTACAGAGACCCCCAGAAGAAGTGGGCTTAGCTCAACACATCAGCTGTGGCACTGCTTCAGCACTGCGGCACATCCGCAAGGGAAGTGAGGCCTGGGAGGCTGCAGTCTGTGTGTAGGAGGCGTGAGGAGGCCTGCTGTGTGTGGTGCAATGTGGAGACCGACCCTGTCCTGGTCAGAGGGAGTCAAGCCAGTGCGGTTGACTGGATAACAGAAAACGGGAGGTGGAATGGGCCAGAGAATAGAACTGGTAATCCCCTGTCCGAGGTATACTGCCAGTGGGACAGCAGAAAATAGCCAGTGGGAGTGCACTGAATGCGATTACTAGAGGCCACCCAGGCTGACCTGAGTTCTGAGAGGCTGTGAGACAGTAAATGCGAGGGCATTCCTGACTGGGTGAGGGGAGTGAGATGAGTTGCGAGGCACAATAAGACCCAGATGGATTGGAGCACATAGCGAGTGACTCGCCCACAGGACAAAAGACCTAACTGGGAAGAACACACTTGAAGCTCCTAAAAGACAGCAGAAAAGGGGCAGCAGGACTCCTGCAGACGGGGTGCGACCCAAGTCAGTGACCACACCTTTTGGGTGCGGGTGAATGCAGTGCGGTTCAGGGTAGATACTACGGTGCCACGAATGTTGGATCCAGATGTGGATTCCTTGATGGAGTGTGTAAATTGACCTCAGTCCCTGCCACACAGGTCAAGACTTGGTGTCAGAACCCTCAGAATTCCCACAACCGGGAGTCAAGATATTGCAGTGCACACCCAATTGAAGCCCAAAGGACAAGCAGGAACGCAGACAAACAAAATCAAGTATGAAGTGCCGCTCCAGACTTTGGCGTCGCAGTGTCACAATCCAGCTGACCTGGCGGAACGATCTTTGAGCATGAACATGGCGGTCATTGCAGAACTTAAGGGTAGGATTGACCCTAGAATAGATGCAGTGACTGTGGATGTTAACCTCCTCCGAGTAGACTTCAGGAAGATGTCAGATAAAGTTGCCGCCACCGAGCAAGAGGTGACCCAACTACAGACCAGCACAAAGAGTTTGGAGGCTCTCACGAAACAACAATCGCCATTCCAGCTAAACTGGAGGATAAGGAGGGGCGGGCCCGCAGGAACAACCTAAGAGTGGTGGGAGTGCCATAAGTTATGAGGGACCTAATGTCGACCTCTTTTTGGAGTACTTGATCCTAAATCATCTTAAACCAAAACGTCTCCAACTACTTCACTATTAAACGGGCACATCGAGCTCCCATCCCTAAGCTCAAACCCTACATTTTACCAATGACAATCATCACGAGGATTCTCAGTTTCCGAGATAGAGATGCCATCCTACAATCGGTGCGTCAACACGGCGACCTGCGCCATGAGAATGCTGTGATCTGATTTTTCCCCGATTTCACACTAACCATAAAATGACAAAGGCGTGCCTTTGAAACTGTAAAAATGGAACTGCGGATCAAAGAACTCCAGTACTCTATGATGATCCCGGCTAAGTTGAGAGTTGAGGCCGAAAGGAAAACCTGGTTCTTAAGCTCCCCAGAGGAGGCCAAGGAGAGGCTGGAGGGATGGTGCAACGTAGACTCAAACTCTCAACGAGGAAGATGACGAGAACACAGGACGGCAAGGGAGGAATCGGACTGAGCGCAAACGGACCATTGCCTGGCTAGAGAGAGACAGAGGGTCTGGAAACTGGGACCTTAGTTTGATGTTCAGTCAAGAACTATGAAGAGCAGGTCATGTTACATGGGTGACGGGTGGGGGTGGGGGGAGGTAGTAAAGATATGAACTCTCCAATTTTGAGACTCTTGGTATAATAATATATCATAAATGTTGCTACTGGATAAAAACTCATATATTATTGCAGGGAGGTGGCGGAATCCCAGGGAGTGGGCTATTACAGCCCAGCACCGACCAACCACATTTTGGTTACTTGTTCGGGATGACTGGCACTCTGCGAATTGTAGTGTGTGGGAGTTGCTATACCCATCAGCAGGGCAGCAGGGAGGGGGTTATGTATTCTGGGGAATGTTGTGTTTTGTTTGTTTTTATTGTTAGTTTTTTAGCATTGTCAAGTCAGAATAATAGTTTGATACAACTTGCTAGACATATAATGGGGTACTTAACGCAGGAATGGTGTCACACGAGAGGGTAATATTGCAGGAAACAGGACAGACAATAGCAGGGAGCCAATGGGGGCGGGCAGCAAGGGCCTTTCAGTCTTAAAATGTGGTCATGGAATGTTAATGGCATAGGGAGTCGTATTAAATGCAGCATAGTGATACAATATTTGCATAACAGTGGCCCCTGGGGAAGAAAGAATATAATGACAATGAATATAGACTCAGTAGTTGCTATATTGAAAATGACAAGTCCAGCCGGACAGAGGTCTAATATTTATTTTTTAGCAAATAGAAAAAGGTTTTTTCACAACAATACAAAAAGTGGGACACAAGCCTGTGCCATACTTAACCCGTGTAAAACATTTACAAGCAGGGAAAAGGACAAACAAAGGGATTTTAGGCTAAAGCTTTACAGTTTGTTGTACTTGATGAATAACAGTTTCAAAGGGCAACACGTCTCATTCAACACCTTTACAAATTCAGTACACACAAGGTTTTAGTGTATAAGGTGTATCAAAGTGTTGACTGCGTTTCGATCCAGCATGACATTACGCGGATCATCATCAGGACATAGATATTATGCCTAATAATCAGAAGCCTCAATTGCCTAAGGAGGAAACCGGGAAGGAAAATACAAAATTGTAGAAATTAGAAAGCGTAGCATTAAAGTCAAGAAATTAAGAGTGGGGTTTAGGCGTGACAACGCAGCATGCACTTGCAGAATTAGGACATGCGTGGCTCAATGCGAAACTTGGCAATACAGGGTGCAGGTGTGTGTGGATGGATGTGGCAAATTATATCAGGAGATAACCAGTGTGGGAGAAGGCAGAATTCAAGTTGGTATATTTGTGAAATCTGCAAGGGTCTATAGTAGGTACAGGATATTCCATGCCTTGTTGAAGTAGGTGCATTTGGACAAGTGAGGACCGTGGTTCAATAATGTTTACTCGCGCCGTGTTGTTAGGATGCAACAGCGACGAATGAACAATAGTTCATAATACAAGCCGTATCATGTTAGCCATTTGTAGGCAGGCGCATTATTGTCTCAAGTTACATTCTGCCAGTGATGCAGTCTGAGGCGTTTACTGTGCTGGGGACCTTACTGGCCGACCTTCCCCCTCCACTACTGATGCTGGGAGGTGACATGTACTTTCCATTGACCTGGGGCTTGATAGAGAATCTCTATCCACCAGAGAGAGAGGGGTGGAGCTGCTCCCTGCATTTCTTGAAGCTGTGGGCTTGACAGATCTCTGGCAGTTACACAACCCACATACTCGGCAATACACCTTCTACTCAGCCGCCCACGGTAGTTACTCACGGCTTGACCACATACTGACACACAGAGGTTGGGAAGCATGGTTTTCTAACGCATGAATTGGTCCACAAGGTATTTCGGACTGTTCTCTGGTGGAAGTAATGGTGAGGGGACCGACCCAAACTCAAACTCTACCACCCAGGCAGAATTCATGGTTCTTTAGGAATAAAGAAAATACTCAAAAAGTCCGAGTATGGCGCAACTCTATTTCCAGGAAAATGAGGGGACGGTTGAGTCGGCCTGTATTCTATGGGAAGCGTTCAAACCAGTTATGAGGGGGCATGTTCAGGCCTGCATAGGAGGTAATAACAAAGAAAAGAGACTGCAGTGGGACAGAATGAAGACGACAATAATGTAGATGGAAGCAGGTTTCCTGGAGGGCGGGAGAACTAACAAGGAATTAGCGCATTACTTAGATCTCAAGAGGCAGGAACTGCAGGACCTGGCAAATAATGCTGCAAGATTGGGTGTGCTGGCAATGCAGAGAAGAGTATATGACCTGGGAGATAAAGCCAACTAAATGATTGCCTGGTTAGACAAGAGAGACAGGGAAAGGAGTTGGGTGGCAGAAGTATCGGACAAAAGCGGGCAGGCACACTCTACCGGGGAGGACATGACTAGGGTCTTTGCAGATTAATATGAGTAGTTATACATGTCCAACCCAGTTAGGACAGACTCGGACTGTTATGAACTACTAGAGGAAATGAGACTGCCAGTGTTGTCGGAGGAAGACAGAGAAAACATTGAGAAGGACATAACGAATAATGAAATAGTATGCACAATATAGTACCTGCAGGCAGGGAATGCAAGGCAAGTATAGTGGCCCCAAATCTCCTAGATATGTTTAATGAAGCGAGATAGCGGGGGCATTTGCCAGTTGATCAGCGGACGGCAACCATCGTTGTATTCCCCAAGGTGGGCAAGCCACCTAATCAGTGAAGTTCGTACCGGCAGATATCCTTATTGAACCTGGAGGTTAAAATACAGGCCACGGTCTTGGTGAATTGTCTCCTAGCACCTATCAGGACGCTGATAAACCCAGACCAATCGGGCGATATGCCCTGCTGAAACACCAGGCTTAATCTTTGACGGCTATACAGAGTGATGCACCTGGTAAAGAACAACTCAAGGGTGGAGGCTGTGCTCCTGTCCTTTGATGCCTGCATGGTGTTTGACAGTATAGAGTGGCACTACCTGTTCGAGGTCCTGAAGCGGTTTGGGTTCGGCCCCCATTCCCAGTCCTGGATTAAGCTGCTGTATACACATCCCTTGGCCAGGGTCGGAGTGATGTTTCAGTGTCTTGCTCCTTTGCTCTTCACAAGAGTATGAGGCAGGATTGCCCTCTTTCACTGATTTTGTTGTTATTGGTGCTCAAGCCACTCGTGGCATGGGTAAGGGGGACCCGGTGATCTTGGGCATCTACGGGTGGGAACCTACACACTGATGACATCCTTCTGTTTACGATAAGACCACGGTTCACAATAAACTGGCTACTGCAGATTTTTAAGTTCTTTAAAGGGTACTCGGGTACCAGATTAATTGAAATAAGTCACTCCCATGCATACTTTCCAATGACCCACCACTGATATTCGGTGCAGAAACCAAATTGCAGGTTAAGGATAGCTTTAAATATCTGGGTATACAGATAGCCAAAATAGACGTGGGATTTCTCACTGGGAAATTACAGCCACAGCTCGAACGATTAAAGAGAGACGTCGCCCACTGGAGGACTCTGCCGCTATCCCTTATGGGGAGAGCCTTACTCTTCCAAATTAAGTTGTTACCACACATATGGTGCATTGTACAAAACACCCCTTGTCCAATAACCAACAAAGTCTTTAAGGATGTGGATTGTGAACTGAGAACACTATTGTGGGACTGTGGGGGCGCACAGATCGCATTGGCTAAGTTACAAAGGGGAGTATAAGAAGGTGGTTTGGCCCTTCTTGGGCCTCACACCTAATGATAATCAACGACTGGGTATTCACAGATAGAAATGACCCGGCGTACAGGGTAGACCACTGGGGAAGGGGGCTGCAGGATACCTAGGTGCACTGTATGGTCAAGGGAAGAAAGAAAACATGCTGTCACATACACATATAGTAATAAATGTGTGGATGAGGGCCAATCGATTTCTGGGATGGGCTAACAGACTAATGGGACAGACCCCTCTTTGAGACGGCACTATGCTCCAGGACATTGGCAGATTGCAGGGTTTCGGTAAATGGAAACTCATAAATATAGTACGCCTGGGAGATGTGTGGCAGAGACAGGCCATGCTCCCGTTCCCTGAATTACAAAAAGAATATCAATTGGCAAACACAGAACATCATAGGTACTTGCAATTGAAACACCCTGGACTGGTACCACAAGGAAGGGGAACATCTCCCTGAATATAGCCCGCTAGAGGACAGATTAGTACTGGATCCAATTCCAGAAAAAGCACTGTCCTGTACATACAGGAACATTATTAATAAGTCGCCGGATCTACTCTTAAAGCTTAGGGAGACCTGGAAATCTGACGTGGGCCTGCTGGAGGACGACTGACAATTGGGCGGAGGTGGTACAAAGCCCTAGAGACGTGGCAATTAGTTAAGGTTCAGACTCGTCCAACTGAGAATCCTGCATTGGTATTACTCCACTAGCATGCTCATGTTCAAGTTGGGGAGGATACTCACGGAGGATTGTCAGAGGGGTACCTTTTTCTATATTCTGTGGGAATGCCCGATTATATAGCGGTATTGGAGGAAGGTGACGCGGATAATGTCAGAGGTCCTAGGGCAGGAAGTTCCTGTGGATGGCAGGTGGAAGGTTCTATGTGTATCTGGGGAGCAGACATGGCCTAAATACAGAAAAATGTGGCTATTTGTGTCTACAATTGTGGTCAAGAGAAATCTTTCCAGGGCCTGGGGGGCCATTCAACCTCCGACAGTTGCGCGATGGAAGATGGACATGGACTGGTGCTGCGCTGCTGAAAAGACAATATATGAGAGTAGGGGCTGCCCTAAGAAATGGGAAAAAGTGGGCAACAGTGAGAAGTGTACAGGCGTAATTGAAGGATACTTGATTGCTAAAGCAGGAGGGGGTGGTTGACTGGGAGTGTATTGAGCAGGGAATCTGCGAGAACTGTTGGATATTTTACTAACGTCCATTTGTCAATGAAATGCGAAGCAAGATGGCATGTATGTATAATCAACCATTGCTTTTTGTAATGTCGTATATTGATACTGACTAATGTTTAATAAACAAAAGTTCTAAAAAGAGAATAACCACCATTGAGCTAGGGCCATCATAACATCAGGGGTGGGCACTAACAGGCCATGGATGCACACAATATGTCGAAAAGTAGTGCCATTATATTGGGGCCAGCATTATCCCAGTGGTGGGCACTAGCATGGCAAAGACGCAAACCCATCATCATTATTATAGGGTCAACAAATTACCGTGCTTGGGCAGTAGGCACACCACCCTTACACAAGTGAATAGAATATTGCACATAAACATCAGTATTTAAGATGAATCAGGCAGCTAATGCTCCTCTTGCATCTATGCAGCGATCTAAGGGTTATAATTTCAAATCCTGGCAATAAAGATTCAGCCCTTCATCCTTCATAGGTCAGTAAATTATGCCCTATTAAATTGAGCACCAATAAACTAAGAAATTGTAACCTGCTATTTGCAGTGCTTAGAAACAATTGATAGATGTAAGTATAAAGTACTGTGTGAACAACAATTCATTATCGAAGCATTTCTTTTAATTTGATAGCTTTTCGGAACTTTAGGCAAAATACGTCCCTATTATACAACTCTAATCCTGCCGGACAAAGTTCAGGCTTAATGCCAAGTTATCAAATGGAACCAGGGAATCTAGTGGACTGTAACCCACAAACCACCTGCACATTTCATGAGGATGGTGCATTCAGGGCAATGACCAGTCTTATGAGAATTACAACACTACTTTTTTCCTAGTGAGCTTCCAACTCCTTTTATCATGAATGGACACACACTAGAATGCACACTAAGATGTTTTTAGGATTTGATTCAAACAAATGTCCTAATCTAGTCTACATAATGTGTATAGATGTAACTATAAAAACAAATATAGTTTCAAAAATGCAATGAATAAACCAAATATTTTTTGGAAAAAAGTTTATAAATGTTTGAAAGGGGTCAGGGTAGAAACACCCTGAACCCCTAGGGCTGGTCGGCCCAAAAAATCCATTTTGTTTTTAGTTTTTTGCGGACGTCATGCTGTTTGCACGAATACTGCTGAGAAAATTTTAAAAAACTAAGCATGGGCGAATTTTGCGAATTCGCGATTCGCGAATTTGCGGATTTGCAAATTTGTGATCTGCAAAATTCGCGAATTTGTGCAAATTTGCGGATTTTTATATTTTTGCGTGTTCGCGGGGTGCTTTGCGTGTTCGCGGGGCGTTTTGGCATGTTCGCGGGGAGCTTTGCGTGTTCACGGGTTTTTTTTTGGGCGAGACCGTGATGCGCCCTCTGGTTCATCACTGCCACCCTCTCGTTTTTTATGCCCTTCTGCCCTCTGTACCACTCGTTTTTGTGCCTTTCTGCCCTCTGCCCCACTCGTGTTTGTGCCCTTTTGCCCTCTGCCCCACTCGTTTTTGTGCTCTTCTGCCCTCTGCCCAACTAGTTTTTGTGGTCTTCTGCCCTCTGCCCCACTCGTTTCTGCCCTCTGTCCCACTCGTTTTTGTGCTCTTCTGCCCTCTGCCCAACTCGTTTTTGTGGTCTTCTGCCCTCTGCCCCACTCGTTTCTGCCCTCTGTCCCACTCGTTTTTTTGCTCTTCTGCCCTCTGCCCAACTCGTTTTTGTGGTCTTCTGCCCTCTGCCCCACTCGTTTCTGCCCTCTGCCCCACTCGTTTCTGCCCTCTGTCCCACTCGTTTTTGTGCTCTTCTGCCCTCTGCCCAACTCGTTTTTGTGGTCTTCTGCCCTCTGCCCCACTCGTTTCTGCCCTCTGTCCCACTCGTTTTTTTGTGCTCTTCTGCCCTCTGCCCAACTTATATTTGTGGTCTTCTGCCCTCTGCCCCACTCGTTTCTGTGCCCTTCTGCCCTTTGCCCCACTCGTTTTTTGTCCCCTTCTGCCCTCTGTCCCACTTTGTGCCCTTCTGCCCTCAGCCCCACTTATAATGGCGCCGGCAAGCTGCCAGCGCCATTCTAAAATAGCTACAAAGTCAGCTTCAACAGGAAGCACTAATAGATAAAGTAAAGCAGGTGCTCGAGTTGAAGGTCAAATTAGGTTACACAATCATTAATCACCCCAAACTCGGGGTGATTAATGATTGTGTAACTTAATTTGACCTTCAACTCGAGCACCTGCTTTACTTTATCTATCAGTGCTTCCTGTTGAAGCTGACTTTGTAGCTATTTTAGAATGGCTCTGGCAGCTTGCCGGCGCCATTCTAAAATAGTTACAAAAGTCAGCTTCAACTTTTGACCCAATCCGTTCCGCTCGCGGATTTTGCGGGGAATTCGCGAATCTCGCGGATTGCGAATTTGCCGAAAATCCGCAAAATCTGCGAGCGGAACGGATTTTCAGCCCATGCTTAAAAAAAACAAAGTTAGGGCGGTCCTCGCAGACCCCCCTAACCTACAGGACCAACATCTCCCCAGGGCATCAAACATGATGGGATGGGGCCATGCGGCCCCCTCTGGAGCCCTCCTGGGGACCGCCACCCCCAGGGCCGGCTCCTGCAATGTCCCGGGGTGCTCACCCCCAGATCCTTGCTGTTTGTTATGGCAGTGCTAGAGCACAGCTCCCGTCCTGCCATATCAAACACTGCTTTGCTTCTTCGAAGCACAAGAGCAGGAAACTTGCTCTCACTTTTAAGAAGCAAAGCAGAACTGCTTTTATGCAAGGGGAGCTGCATATTAACAGCTCCCCTTGCCCAAAAAGCAATGTCGGCTCCTGCAGGAGGTGGGGAGCCTGCTGAGCCCACCGGGGCATTGGGGCTTCCCCCAGAGTCCCCATCAAGGAGGGCAGGCCCTGGGGTATGGGTTCCCCGGGGCAAAAAGTGGCCCTTGGAAGGGGGCATGGCCCCCCTTCTGTATAATTCAATTAAAGAAAAATATTTTAAAAGAGGTAATGTCCCAGGGGCCATTAATGGCCTCAGGAGGTGGGCCAGGCAGCCCCCCTCATTCTTTTCTTTAAAAAATAAATGCTGGCAGGCCCCAGGGTATGGGGTCCCCGGGGCAAATACCGAATAATGGAAGTGGAGCATTTGTTTTTTCTTTCGCGTTTGGAGTCACGACCCCAACGTGACTCTCAGCGCGGCCCCTTTGTGTCATCACGTTGGATTCGTGAATTCACCCTAAATAAATAATTAAGTATTATATTATTTACAAGGGAGTGTTGTATTTGTGAAGTTATTTAAAAGAGTTACTGTGATTGAAGTTAATTGCAAGATTACAATTGATAGGGTTGTTAAAAATATACAAAATTTAAAATTAATAGTTAAACTTGAAAAGTGGATTGTGTGGTAGTACATTGAATTCATACTTTTGCAGATTCACGTTGTGTGCCCAAATCCACCAAAAATAAAAAATAATTAGGTATACGTAAAAAAAATTATATTCACTGTTATTTTATACGGTGGCTCTAAAAAGAGCCCTTGTTTTCATTAAGAGTTTGTTGTAGCTACATGTAAGTGTGGCTGCACAGCTTTAGGTTGTTGAGAAAGACTCTATTTCCTTGATGTGTGAAGTGTACTCCATCACTTCTGTGTATGTCATCCATATCAACACGTAGATTGTTGTTATAGAAGGATCCCATCCTATGGTCTCTGAGGTAAGCAAAAACAGCTTTATTGACATTTTTTCTAGCTTTCTCAGTCTGTGGACAGAATTGATTTGACCACTTCTATTTCTGTCTTTGGCATATATTAGGGTATACAAAGACAGTTTGAGGTAAAAGCAACATCAGTTGTAAAAAGGTGTCCTTTATTTGCATTTCCATACCTACCCCAGTCAATGTGCCTATGTCATTGCCACCACAGTGCACAATCATGAGGTCAGGGGATTGAAGATGCAAAAAAAAGCATCAATTGGTGCCACTTTAATCCTCTCTGTGCAATCCATTTAATATCCACATTTTGCAAAGCTAAGTCTTTGTCAATACCTGTGCGTTCAGCATACCTTTTGTACCAGAAAACCTTGCTGTGTGCAAAAATCCATACTGTAAGCATCTTGAAGGGATGTCTGAAAGTAATGAAAAGATGTTGGTAGCTGAGGTAGTCAGTTGGTAGAATGAGAGGTATCTAAAACGATGGACAAGTTGCTGTTTTGTCAAAAGTAGAGAATTGATTGGCTGATTAAGAACATTGTACACTCAAAAATAGGATGCATGTTACTTTCTTTAAAAAGCATGTTCGTTATTGGTTAATAAAAAAGTATTTGAAAGGTACAGGTGATAGGATAAGCTCATATTTTGCTAAATTCAACCACACCTGCTGTTTGCATGTATAACCTTGTGTGCTGAACTTGAAAATATGGTGGACTTGTGACCTGTTTGTTCAGTAGTCGAATGTCCATTGAACTGTTACTATGGGAACTGGCATTAAGCAGAAGGGGAAGGGTTGAAAATTAACTGTGGACTTAAAATGTGAATTTGTAATTTATATATAAGTGATATGTTATTAAAGTATAACTTCCCAAGTCACTACTATCTTCACAAGTGGTTTGTTGTTAAAAATAGTGGTATTTTATTTTTTAATATATTTTTGAACTCCTGTGCGGATTTGCGGCTCAATCACGTTGGTGCACGTGATTGAAGCAGGGTTAATATGTCTAACCAATAGAAATGTGTTTTACAATTAAAAAATGTGTAGGAAGTAATGCAATTTGTTACTTACATTTATTTGTGTAGAGAAAGAGAGGGAAGGTTTGTCATTACTGGTTTTAACTTGTTGAGAGTGGTGCATTACATTGATTGTGTGCATAGAAAATCTTTTATGAGTTTGTGATATTTTATATTCTACAAATCAATTTGCAAAGTGAGTTATACATTTGTGAAGTGTATTATGTATTAGTTTTATTTTTAATCTTTAAAGATTATTGACAAACTGTGATGTTTGAAATATATTATTAAATGTAGTGATGTGTATTGTACTTTGTTTTATTGTAGTTAAACGTTGTTTGAAATAGATTGTGTATAGTAATATGTGTATATTGGAAGATGGATTAGTGATTATGGTACTTTGTTTTGGTGTGTGGATATGTACATTTGTAGTATACTGCATCCTTTTAGGTGTTGCTTTAAAATTGGAAGTGGAGTCTGTCAAGTTTTAAGGTGTGCATGAACTTCTGTGTCAAGTATGTCTCTACTTGTATATATATATACATTTTCATATGTCTTATACATTTGAAGGTGCATGATGTATAACAAAGAGGTGTTGTTGCTTTTTATGTGATAGGCTCAAGACTGTGAGTAGTAGTAGAATGGTGAAGATGCAGCATAATACTGTGGTTTAAAAGTTGCTGACCTAAGGTATTTGTGATTAGGCTTCTTTTTTTAAGTTTCTAGAGAGGTACAGTTGGAATATGCCACATAAGTTTTGGTGTTTGCTTGAAATTGGAAGTTTGTTCTGTGAATTTTTAAGGTTTGGATAGTGTTATGGTACAGACATATGCATGTATGCTTTTAGCAATATGGTGAGACTTTTAGTAAAGACATGTGTAGGGTTCCTGCTTTGTATTTGGGTAGGTGTAACATTATAAGTAGTTATAGAATGATAACGCAGCAGCACAAAAGTGAGGTTTGAGATATGTTTGTAGAGGTGTTATTTATTAGAGTAATTTGTATGATGTGTGGAAAGGTATATTTCATATATACTGCATAATTTCCAGTGTCTTTGAAAATTGATGTGTAGTCTGTGAAGTTCTGTCTGAGCTGTGGATGGTGTTGGGATTGAGATATGTCTCTACTTGCACATATATTATGGTATATGTTATGCATCTGAAGATGATAGATGTATAAAACACAGGTATACATTTATCTGTATATTGCTTTTATATATCCTGCTGCTAGCAAAAGGTACAGACATATGTATCATTGCTTTTAGAAATATGGGGAGACTTTCATCAAAGATAAGTGAAGGGTTGCTTTGATGTTAGCTAAGCTCAATACCTGATTAGTACTAGAAGAGTGAAGCAGTAGTAGTAGAAAAGTAATGTTTAAGATATGTTGGCAGAGGAAATATTGATTATGGTACTTTATAAGAGTCTGCGTAAAAGTTCACTTAAAAGTTACCGCATAAATCTAGGTGTGTTTGAAATGTTAACTGTACTCTGTCAAGTTTTAAGGCCTTTATGGTTGTGTGAGTGTGGTTATGTTTCTACTTGCACATGTATTCTAATATGTGTAATGCTTTTGGCAATAGGTTATGATTGAGGTATGCATGCTTTTAGGATTATGGTTAGATTTATGGTAGAGACATGTGATAGATTGTTGCTTTATGTTTGACTAGGCCCAATATTCGTAGAATGGTGAAGCTGTAGAATAAAAGTGAGTTTTAAAACATGATGGCAGAAGGGATTACTGATTAGGATACTTTCTATGAGTCTGGGGAAAGGTACACTTGAAATACACTGCAGAAATGTAGGTGTGTCTTTTATGATGATGATTTCAAAAGGTAGATATATATGCTTGCATAGTTTCAGGAATATGGTGAGATTTATAGCAGACTCATGTGTAGCTTTTTATACTTTATTTTGGGTACGCCCAACACCCTGAGTTGTTACAGAATTGTGACGCTGCAGTACAAAAGTGTACATCATGTCATAGACCTGACTTTTGTGCTCATTTTTAGTATTCGCTATACACTGGTTTAATCACGCAGGCACTACCCTTGCACTCCTCCAATCACTCTGTCAGGATCTATGCACCCCTCCAATCACTTTGCCAGTGCCTATACACTTATAATATCACCCAGGCGCTATCTGTACACTCTTACAATCACTGAGGCGCTACCACAATATTACTGTAATCACCCAGGAAGTACAGATGTACTTAAAATATCACCCAGGCACTTTATATGTACTCCAGTAGTCCCCCAGATATTACCTCTGAACTCATGCAATCACCAATGTATTAACTATACACTGGTTCAATCACACAGGCAATCCCCTTGCACTCCTCCAATCACTGAGGCACTACTACAATAGTACTCTAATCACCTAGACAGTATAAATGAACTTATAAAATCACCCAAGAACTTCCTATCTACTCTTATAATCCCCCAGATGTTATCCCTTAACTTATGTAATCATCCAGACATTATCTATGTACTCCACTAATCTTCCAAACATTACCTCTGCACTCATGCAATCACAAATGCATTAGCTATACACTGGTTCAATCACCCAGGCAATACCTTTGCACTTCTCCATTCACCCTCTCAGGATCAATGCACTCCTCCAATCACTTAGCCAATGCCCATTCACATATAAAATCACATAGGCACTATCTTTGCACTCCTCTAATCACTCATGCATTCCGTCAGTATTCCTGCAATCACCCAAACAGTACTCATGCAGTTATAAAATCACCTACTCACTTGCTATGTAGTCCAGTAATCCCCAGATATTACCCTTGTAGTCATGGAATCAACCAGGCACTAGTCATATACTGCCCCTGCAGTCAAAGAATTATGCATTGTCTACCTATGCACTCATGTAATAACCCACAAACTACCCTTGCAATCATAGAATCACCCAGGCCCTACTGTTGCACTAATCTATTCACCTTGGCACTATTCAATGAGTCATCTATAACTTTAGTCTCCTACAATTACGCAGGGATTACCCTTGCACTCATACAATCATACAAGCACTAACCATGAAGTTATGCAATCACTCAGGCAGATCTATTACATGTTTCAGTTGTAGATTTCACTATATCCAGAAATATTGTATACATATTTCTTTTAAGTATGATTATGATTTGAAAACGTAGAGACATATGCATACATGCTTTTAACTATATGGAGAGACTTACAGTTGAGTCATGTAATAGTCTACTGCTTTATATTTGGCTAGGCCAAACACTCATGCAGTTATAAAAGAACACAAGTACTACCCATGCAGTCTTCCAATGATCCAATCACTACGTACACACTGTTGTAATCACTCAGGCATTACTCTTGCACTCATGCAAACATCCAGGCACTACCTACTCTCATGCAATCGCCAAGGTATTAGCCATGCACTCTTTGAATCATGTAGCCACTACTCATGCACATCTATAATCACTTAGGTACTAACGTTGCACTCCTTCAATCACTTAGGCACTACACTTGTACTTGCTTAATCACTCAGCCAGTAGTTATGCTGTTATGAAATCACCCAGGCACTACCTTTGCACTCATTTATTCACTCAGGTGTTACCTCAGTAGTCCTGAAATCAACCAAGAAGCACCTATGCACTTATAAAATCACCCAGACACTTTCTATGTAGTCATGTAAATCCCCATATATTAACCCTGTAGTCAAGCAATTGCCCAGGTGTTACCTATGTACTCATTTAATCCCCCAGATGTTACCCCTGTTTTCATGCAATCACCAATGCATTAGCTATACTGTGCTTCAATCACCCAGGCACTATCATTCATTGCACTCTTTCAATCACGCAGGTACTACTCTTGTACTTATGTAATCACTCAGTCAGTACCCAGGCACTACCTTTGCACTCCTGTAATCACTCAGGCAGTACCTTAGTACTTCTGTAACCTCCCAGGCAGTACTCATAGACTTACAAAATCACCCACTCACTTCATATGTACTCCAGTAATCCCCCAGATATTAACCCTGCAGTCGTGCAATCACCCAGGCACTAGTTATGTACTACCTCTGCAGTCATGCAATCATGCAGGCTGTACCTATGCACTCATGTAATAACCCAGACACTACCATTACAGTTGTAGAATCACCCAGGTCATACTGTTGCACTCATCTATTCACCTAGGCACTACTCAATGAGTCATCTATACCTTTAGGTGCTATTTATATACTTATCCATGCACTCAATGTTTATGTGTGCACTCATGCAATTAGCCAGTCACTATCCATATTCTCCTACAATGACCCAGTGACTACCCTTGCACTCATACAATCAACAAAGCTCTACCCATGAAGATATGCAATCACTAGGGGTGGGCGGAATTTGCGTAATCGTGTTACGCAAATCTCTGCGAAACGGTAAAAAATCTCCGCGAACATGCAGATTTTCTGCAATTTCGCGGTCCGCGAATCTCGCGAAATTGGAGACAAATCTGCGAAATCGCTTGCGGAGCGGATTTTCAAAACCTGTACATGAAGCACATACAGGGTTACAGCAGGTGCCCAAGTTGAAGCTAATTTCTTTGTAACCATTTACAAAATGGTTACAAAGAAATTAACTTCAACTTGGGCACCTGCTGTAACCCTGTAAGTGCTTCCTGAGCGGCGCCTCCAGAGTTATTGCCTATTTGCAACTATTCTCTGACCCTGCTCTGACCTTCGAAGCAGGGTCAGAGAATACTTACAAGTATGGCACAATGCTCCAGCCTGTCACAAAAATTAAACCACAACAGGAAGCACTTACAGATAAGGAAGCAGGTGCCGGACATGAAGCTCAAATTCAGTAACACATTAACCAGCCCCCGGTTGAGGCTGGACAGGTGTGCTTTCTTCCCATAATCTACAGTGGTGAACCAGAGGGTGCTGTGATGAACCAGAGGGTGTCAGTGGTGAACCAGAGGGTGGCAGTGGTGAACCAGAGGGTGCTGTGATGAACCAGAGGGTGGCAGTGATGAACCAGAGGGTGGCAGTGATGAACCAGAGGGTGGCAGTGATGAACCAGAGGGTGACAGTGATGAACCAGTAGGTGGCAGTGGTGAACCAGAGGGTCGAAGTGATGAACCAGAGGGTGGTAGTGGTGAACCAGAGGGTGGCAGTGGTGAACCAGAGGATGCTGTGATGAACCAGAGGGTGGCAATGATGAACCAGAGAGTGACAGTGATGAACCAGAGGGTGGCAGTGGTGAACCAGAAGGTGGCAATGATGAACCAGAGGGTGGCAGTGGTGAACCAGAGGGTGACAGTGATGAACCAGAGGGTAGCAGTGGTGAACCAGAGGGTGGCAGTGATGAACCAGAGGGTGACAGTGGTGAACCAGAGGGTGGCAGTGGTGAACCAGAGGGTGGCTGTGATGAACTAGAGGGTGGCAGTGGTGAACCAAAGGGTGGCAGTGATGAACCAGAGGGTGGCAGTGATGAACCAGAGGGTGGCGCTGCTAAACTGCCCGGGAGCCCTGTGGGTATGAGCCCCCGCGCTGCTGAGCTGCCATGGGTTTGTGAGCCCACGCGCTACTGAACTGCCCCGGGGCACAGTGGGTGTGAGCCCCCGTGCTGCTGAACTGCCCCGGAGCCCTCTCAGTGTGAAAATCATTTGTGCTCAATTGCCTGGGAGCCCTCTGGGTGTGAGCACACATTGTGCTAAGTGCCCCCCTGCCCCCAGTACATATATACCCGTACCACAGAGCACCATTATGCTCTTGCACCATGAAGTCTGGAGCCTGAATGCTCCTGATCCGTGTAGGTGGTACCACCATCTGGTTCAGTCAAAATGTAAAGTCATAACTTGCTACACAGCACCAATAAACATGTGTCCCCCCTGGCACCGGTATGCGCATGTACCAGGCGAGGAGCACCCGCATGCCACTGCACCCTACTGCCCAGCACCACCATATGATTCAGAAAAGAGGGTGGTGATGGACAGAGTATCTGAGTTAATCAGAACACTCATACCCAGTCAAGAGATATGGGCTTGATCCATCACTGTTTTTTAGCTCACTGCATCACCCCAGTTCAGAACCTGGCTATATGCAAATTAGTCTGACCCCGTGCCTCATGGGAACAGGGCAGACCAAACTACCAAGCCAATTCTTCACTGGAAAGGAGACAAGCTTCCGGGGACCGGTTTCTGGCATTTCAGCCGTCGTCGGCCCGGCTTGCTTGAATCCTAGTGGTGCAGTGAGCAAGGGACTCATGTCTGAGCATACCCTGCCACACCTGTAGTGGCCAAAACGATTCAGAAAAGGGGGTGGTGATGGACACAGTATCTGAGTTAATCAGAACACTCATACCCAGTCAAGAGATCAGGGCTTGATCCATCACCGTTTTTTAGCTCACTGCATCACCCCAGTTCAGAACCTGGCTATATGCAAATTAGTCTGACCCCGTGCCTCATGGGAACAGGGCAGACCAAACTACCAAGCCAATTCTTCACTGGAAAGGAGACAAGCTTCCGGGGACCGGTTTCTGGCATTTCAGCCGTCGTCGGCCCGGCTTGCTTGAATCCTAGTGGTGCAGTGAGCAAGGGACTCATGTCTGAGCATACCCTGCCACACCTGTAGTGACCAAAACGATTCAGAAAAGGGGGTGGTGATGGACAGAGTATCTGAGTTAATCAGAACACTCATACCCAGTCAAGAGATCAGGGCTTGATCCATTACCGTTTTTTAGCTCACTGCATCACCCCAGTTCAGAACCTGGCTATATGCAAATTAGTCTGACCCCGTGCCTCATTGGAACAGGGCAGATCAAACTACCAAGCCAATTCTTCACTGGAAATGAGACAAGCTTCCGGGGACTGGTTTCTGGCATTTCAGCCGTCGTCGGCCCGGCTTGCTTGAATCCTAGTGGTGCAGTGAGCAAGGGACTCATGTCTGAGCATACCCTGCCACACCTGTAGTTGCCAAAACGATTCAGAAAAGGGGGTGGTGATGGACAGAGTATCTGAGTTAATCAGAACACTCATACCCAGTCAAGAGATCAGGGCTTGATCCATCACCGTTTTTTAGCTCACTGCATCACCCCAGTTCAGAACCTGGCTATATGCAAATTAGTCTGACCCCGTGCCTCATGGGAACAGGGCAGACCAAACTACCAAGCCAATTCTTCACTGGAAAGGAGACAAGCTTCCGGGGACCGGTTTCTGGCATTTCAGCCGTCGTCGGCCCGGCTTGCTTGAATCCTAGTGGTGCAGTGAGCAAGGGACTCATGTCTGAGCATACCCTGCCACACCTGTAGTGGCCAAAATGATTCAGAAAAGGGGGTGGTGATGGACAGAGTATCTGATGCACTGGGCCAGGGTCAGACTAATTTGCATGTAGCCAGGTTCTGAGCTGGGATGGTGCAGTGAGCTAAAAAACGGTGATGGATCAAGCCCTGATCTTTTGACTGGATAGGAGTGTTCTGCTTAATTCAGATACTCTGTCCATCACCACCCCCTTTATGAATCGTTTTGGCCACCACAAGTGTGGAAGGGTATGCTCAGATGTGAGTCCCTTGCTCACTGCACCATCAGCATTCAAGCAAGCCGGGCCGAAGACGGCTGTAATGCCAGAAACCGGTCCCCGGAAGCTTGTTTCCTTTCCAGTAAAGAATTGGCTTGGTAGTTTGGTCTGCCCTGTTCCCATGATGCACTGGGCCAGGGTCAGACTAATTTGCATGTAGCCATGTTCTGAGCTGGGATGGTGCAGTGAGCTAAAAAACGGTGATGGATCAAGCCCTGATCTTTTGACTGGGTAGGAGTGTTCTGCTTAATTCAGATACTCTGTCCATCACCACCCCCTTTATGAATCGTTTTGGCCACCACAAGTGTGGAAGGGTATGCTCAGATGTGAGTCCCTTGCTCACTGCACCATCAGGATTCAAGCAAGCCGGGCCGAAGACGGCTGTAATGCCAGAAACCGGTCCCCGGAAGCTTGTTTCCTTTCCAGTAAAGAATTGGCTTGGTAGTTTGGTCTGCCCTGTTCCCATGATGCACTGGGCCAGGGTCAGACTAATTTGCATATAGCCAGGTTCTGAGCTGGGATGGTGCAGTGAGCTAAAAAACGGTGATGGATCAAGCCCTGATCTTTTGACTGGGTAGGAGTGTTCTGCTTAATTTAGATACTCTGTCCATCACCACCCCCTTTATGAATCGTTTTGGCCACCACAAGTGTGGAAGGGTATGCTCAGATGTGAGTCCCTTGCTCACTGCACCATCAGGATTCAAGCAAGCCGGGCCGAAGACGGCTGTAATGCCAGAAACCGGTCCCCGGAAGCTTGTTTCCTTTCAAGTAAAGAATTGGCTTGGTAGTTTGGTCTGCCCTGTTCCCATGATGCACTGGGCCAGGGTCAGACTAATTTGCATGTAGCCAGGTTCTGAGCTGGGATGGTGCAGTGAGCTAAAAAACGATGATGGATCAAGCCCTGATCTTTTGACTGGGTAGGAGTGTTCTGCTTAATTCAGATACTCTGTCCATCACCACCCCCTTTATGAATCGTTTTGGCCACCACAAGTGTGGAAGGGTATGCTCAGATGTGAGTCCCTTGCTCACTGCACCATCAGGATTCCAGCAAGCCGGGCCGAAGACGGCTGTAATGCCAGAAACCGGTCCCCGGAAGCTTGTTTCCTTTCCAGTAAAGAATTGGCTTGGTAGTTTGGTCTGCCCTTTTCCCATGATGCACTGGGCCAGGGTCAGACTAATTTGCATGTAGCCAGGTTCTGAGCTGGGATGGTGCAGTGAGCTAAAAAACGGTGATGGATCAAGCCCTGATCTTTTGACTGGGTAGGAGTGTTCTGCTTAATTCAGATACTCTGTCCATCACCACCCCCTTTATGAATTGTTTCAGCACCACCATATGTCTGTACGGGGCAGTTTAGTATGAGATGGCACATTGTCCAGCAGCAGCAGCTGCATGCGCCTAAACCCACTGAGCAGGATCAGAATGGCTTTGTACCAACACGTGCAGCAGAGCTATCTTGGACATCTGAAGGATTCTGGGGTCCTGTGCCAAACATATTTTTGCATCCATGAGTTTCCCGAGCGCCATCCCTGTGTAGCTCCTGTGACCAGGAGGCTGCTTTCTCCTCATCTGCTGCTCTGCTTGGTCTCTGACCCTTTATAAACAAGATGCATGTGAACTCACATGGAAGCCCCGCCTGTTTGGTCCTGTCCACCACACACTAGCGGTATGAAACGTCTTCCCGCCCGTCCCCACTATAATGGCCAGCTCACTCAAGGGACCTCGACGCCTTTTGGCACGCTGGCAAAGTTACAGGCACACGTGGTCACATATTTGTGCAAATGGCACAAAAATCCGCTAGTTTGCCGGAAAATTCGCGAACTCGCAGATTTTTTTGCAATTTCGCACGAATTTGCGTACCTCGAATTCGCAAATTTCACCCATACTTAGTTTGCGGTGCTTTTTTACTGTTCGCAATTGCTATTTGCGTGCTTGGGGGGAAACATATCGCGAATACGCACCTAGAGATCGCGAACACAGAATTTAGGGCAATTTTGCATTTTCCGCGGAACAACAAATTTCCCAAATTCCCCAAATTCCGCAAATTCCGTGAACGGAACGTAATTCACCGCCCAGGCCTAGCAATCACTCAGGCATATCCATTTCATGTTTCATTTGTAGCTTTCACTCTATTCCAGAAATATTATATACATATTTCTTTTAGATATGATGATGATTTGAAAATGTAGAGACATATATATGCATGTTTCTAACAATATGGAGAGACTTATAGCTGAGTCATGTAATAGTCTGCTGCTTTATATTTGGCTAGGCCCAACAATCATGCAGTTATAAAAACACCCAAGTACTACCCATGTAGTCTTCAAATGATCCAGTTACTACATATGCACTTCTGTAATCACCGAGGCATTACTCCTGCATTCATGCAAACAACCATGCAGTACCCATACACTCATGCAATATCCAAGGTATTACCCATGCACTCTTTGAATCATGTAGCCACTACACATGCACTTATATAATCACTCATGCACTAACGTTGCACTCCTTCAATCACATAGGCACTACCCTTGTACTAATGTAAGCACTCAGCCAGTAGTTATGCTGTTATGAAATCACCCAGGCACTACCTTTGCACTCTTTTATTCACTCAGGCATTACCTCAGTACTCCTGTAATCACCCAAGCAGTACTCATGCACTTATAAAATCACCCACTCACTTGCTATGTACTCCAGTAACCCTGAACAGAATTATTTCATGGGGAGTATGACCACCCAGGGATATTTTAGGCAGATTGCTAAGTGTTCGTTGAGCCCTGTTAGAAATGGGGATCTCTGGTTGGCTAAGGCTTGCGCCAAAGCCAGGCAGAGACCACCACACTAGGCAGGGAAAGGGAGTTACACACCAACGATAACCCCTGCTCACCCCCTTGGTAGCTTGGCACGAGCAGTTAGGCTTATCCCGGTGGCGATGTTTAAAGCATTTGCACAACACACACAGTAACAAAATACTAGGCACACCATAAAAGGAACTCCACACATGGTTATATATAAAAATAGCCTTTGTATTATCATAAAACACATTAGATGGTAATCACACGATATACACTGTGCCAACTGGCACGGGCAATATTTACAGGGGATTATTTACACATGACAGGACCACGTGGGCCACTGTCAGAATCATCACTTGGTAAAGAATAGTAAAAGTAAGAATATATCATGAACTTAGAAGACAGCCAGTAATCCCTGTCAGACAGTATACTCAGCGTCAACCTGTAACATAAATCATAACATGCACAGTATCACATAAGGCGAGAAATCTATTCTACGCCAACCTCATAAGCCTAGACATAGTAGACCATAATCTCCTAAACATAACTTGCATTAGGGAAATGAACTGACTAACATAAACTGCAGTAGGGAATAAATCAAACCGAGAATCAAATAAAACATAAGACAGTACGTAAAACCTAATAAGCATAAAAACATAACTATAAGCATAAATCAAGGTGCATAAAAAATACTATGAACATTACAGTTCCTAGCACCTATAAAAATCACACCAGGGCCTGATGCCCCATAAATCCAATAGTCCCCTTGGCCAACTGGGCATCTCTAAAAGGCTCAAATGCCCGCTGTCCAAAGTCCGGGCACACTGCCAAATGCAGTGACAGTCAAGGGTGCGTACTTGGCGCAAACCTAAACGTTGCAGCTGCCCACTACTTTCTGGGCAGCTGTGAATCTTAAATGCAGGGCCTAAACATAGCAGCTGGCACTAAGTGCTGCGCAGCTGTGCAGGACAAGATGGGGGCGAAGGAGTGCATCTCACTCCTGAGTCCAAGACAGGTCCCCTAAAATAAAGGAAGGCCTAACGGCGCAACTGCCCACTAATTGCTGGGCAGCTTTGAAAGTTACAAAATGCAACATGGGCTCTCAAAGGCCCTTAGAAACAAATGTGCCCAACTTTGGAGCCACCTAGGCTCGACAAATTATCAGCAACACGTTGTAGCCATCTAGGCTCTGAAAATCATGTCCCCTGGAGCACACTGGCTCCTGAAGTAATCATGCGCAAAATAGAGAGAAGAACTGGCCCCCAAGTACTGTGGAGCGCACTGGCGCTAAGAATAATGTTGCCCAATGTCGGGAAAAGAACACAGGCCCCTCTGGGCTTTCACGGGGGAATTTTTTAGCAATCTGCCTGCCCCGTTGGAGCCATCCAGGCTCTGGAAATGACTGGGCCCATGTTGGAGTGGCCCTCTGGCAGGCGGGCCCACTCGAGACCAGACTGACACGGTGCCTCACTCAGGCACCACCATTGCTCACACCGAGCCCCCCCTCAGCCACTGCTACTGATCGGGCTGCTCCTCTCTGGCGTAGGCTCCTCCTCGCACTTGGTGCCGGCCGGTGGGATTTTCCTCTTTTCACGGGAGCCCTGTACAGCCAGGCGTTGCCACCAACTACACCTGGGCCCCCTCTCCTGGGACCCAGGGCTTCTCTACTCCGGCCGCTTCCGCAAGGCTCTCCCTCCAACATGTGAGCTCCTGTTAGAGCGTCCTGCCGGCCTCTTCTGCTTCCGCATCCAAGCGTGGGGAAGCCCTCAAGGATGAGCCAGTCTCTGCGCTGCACACCGGTGACGCTGCGGGGGTCTCGGCCGACTGGGGCCAATCCTAGCGTGGCACTGGAGTGACGTTAGAGGCTCCTCTCCTTGCCACAAACCCGACCTTGGTACTGCAGCAGTGATATTTCTGCGTGCATATGAGGTGTAGGCTCCCTCTTAATTAGCGATATAAAGCAGGGTGGGCACCCGCTTCAAAGATAGAGTCAAAAGCCGCCATAAGCGGGGTGGGCACCTGCAAGGAAGTCAGCCACAGCGGGGGAATCCCTACATCGGGATCCCCTCACAACGATTGCAGCTCAGTGCTGCAAGGGGAAAATGGAAGCTCTTCTCCCCTAGAACAAAACAAGGCACCTCTGTACAAAATAGAAAGCGCTCTGCAGGGGAATGTAAGCAAAGCACTCCCAGGGTGCCCAAAGTAGCATAAAGTCCTTAAGGATAAAAAACAAAGCCAAAGTTTTTTTAAGGTCCTGGAAATCACAAGCAAAGCAGAAGGATCCCAAGAAGATGTCATCCAGGCATCCAGGGGCAGGTCAGGGCTCAGGGAGGCAAGCCTTCCCCTGAGCCCCCAGCAGCAGCACGCCCCTCATAGATTGAAGTCCAAGAACAGGAACCTCTTTCATGGGGTCACAGCCCCTTCTTATACCACAAAATCCTTTGTCTCAAAGATGCCGGCAAGGGGAGAACCAGATACAACTGGTTCAGGAGCACTTGTTTTGCCCAGCTCCCTTTCACAAGACAGGCCAGGGACATCTGACGCACCACAGGGGTTGGAGCAAGCATTGTGGAGGTCCCAGGTGCAACCCTTCCCTCCCATCTACATACAGATCTCCCTATTCACCACTGGGCAGACTCATCCTGGCTCCTGGAGCCAACCACACCAGCCAGCCCCTGTCACTCACAAGCCAGACAGGCAATTCACATTACACAGCGATACAAAAGGGGATGATGGACGTAGCGTTTCAACAAATCAAACACTCACCCCCAGTCAACTGATCTGGGTTTAATCCATCACCATTCTTTAGTTCACTCAGCCACCCCAGTTCAGACATGGCTATATGCAAATCAGTCTGACCCTGTGCCTTATGGGAACAGTCCAGCCCGAACTGCCAAGCCATGTCTTCCCTGGACCGGAAACAAGCATCCTGGGACCGGTTTCGGATTCATAATCCTCATCAGCCAGGCTATCTTGAATCCAGTGGCCAAGTGAACAAGGGACTCACGTCTGAGCATACCCTGCCACACTTAGGGCGAACAAAGCAATACAAAAGGGGATGATGGACGGAGCGTTTCAACAAATCAAACACTCACCCCCAGTCAACTGATCTGGGTTTAATCCATCACCATTCTTTAGTTCACTCAGCCACCCCAGTTCAGACATGGCTATATGCAAATCAGTCTGACCCTGTGCCTTATGGGAACAGTCCAGCCCGAACTGCCAAGCCATGTCTTCCCTGGACCGGAAACAAGCATCCTGGGACCGGTTTCGGATTCATAATCCTCATCAGCCAGGCTATCTTGAATCCAGTGGCCAAGTGAACAAGGGACTCACGTCTGAGCATACCCTGCCACACTTAGGGCGAACAAAGCGATACAAAAGGGGATGATGGACGGAGCGTTTCAACAAATCAAACACTCACCCCCAGTCAACTGATCTGGGTTTGATCCATCACCATTCTTTAGTTCACTCAGCCACCCCAGTTCAGACATGGCTATATGCAAATCAGTCTGACCCTGTGCCTTATGGGAACAGTCCAGCCCGAACTGCCAAGCCATGTCTTCCCTGGACCGGAAACAAGCATCCTGGGACCGGTTTCGGATTCATAATCCTCATCAGCCAGGCTATCTTGAATCCAGTGGCCAAGTGAACAAGGGACTCACGTCTGAGCATACCCTGCCACACTTAGGGCGAACAAAGCGATACAAAAGGGGATGATGGACGGAGCGTTTCAACAAATCAAACACTCACCCCCAGTCAACTGATCTGGGTTTAATCTATCACCATTCTTTAGTTCACTCAGCCACCCCAGTTCAGACATGGCTATATGCAAATCAGTCTGACCCTGTGCCTTATGGGAACAGTCCAGCCCGAACTGCCAAGCCATGTCTTCCCTGGACCGGAAACAAGCATCCTGGGACCGGTTTCGGATTCATAATCCTCATCAGCCAGGCTATCTTGAATCCAGTGGCCAAGTGAACAAGGGACTCACGTCTGAGCATACCCTGCCACACTTAGGGCGAACAAAGCGATACAAAAGGGGATGATGGACGGAGCGTTTCAACAAATCAAACACTCACCCCCAGTCAACTGATCTGGGTTTAATCCATCACCATTCTTTAGTTCACTCAGCCACCCCAGTTCAGACATGGCTATATGCAAATGAGTCTGACCCTGTGCCTTATGGGAACAGTCCAGCCCGAACTGCCAAGCCATGTCTTCCCTGGACCGGAAACAAGCATCCTGGGACCGGTTTCGGATTCATAATCCTCATCAGCCAGGCTATCTTGAATCCAGTGGCCAAGTGAACAAGGGACTCACGTCTGAGCATACCCTGCCACACTTAGGGCGAACAAAGCGATACAAAAGGGGATGATGGACGGAGCGTTTCAACAAATCAAACACTCACCCCCAGTCAACTTCACATTACACAGCATACAGAAATGCCAACTTCTAAAATTGGCATTTCTAAACTAACCACAATAAATCTGCACACACTATTGCACATCATTTATTCTCACGAGTTTGCGCATACTAAGCTTGACCCTGCACTCCCCATATATCACATATATCCCCCATACACATATATCCCCCATACATTCCTATGGGAGGGCAGGCCCATCTCACCACACGCACTCAGAGCGCGCACGCACTTTACACTGGGCCACAGTGCTAAATTGCGCAGGGGCCTAACATCACTACCACCATGTCAGAGGCTAAAGGCAAAAAGTCTAGGGGTGAACCTGTCAAAAAAGGCCCAGGTCCACAAGCCCCATATAGGTGTTGGACCCAACTGCGACCTGAACCTAATAACCTTACTGTTTAAGTCCCAGTTTTTCCTCTCCACAACCAAATTACCCTTGGAATGGTATGGGTAAGAGTACCGCATAGTCACAACTAATCTTCCCATGGTTTCTTTGTGCACCTTGGAACTGAACCCTGGCCACTTCTTGTCGGAATGGAATGTGTCAAATGCATATATCCTGATAAAGACTTGCAAGTCCTCTATATCAGCGCGTGCATCATCCGATCACTAGGCAAGACACTTAGGAATCAAGAACAGAAATTAACTGCAACCAAGATGTATTTGTAAACCCCTTCTGATTGTAATTGGCTGCAGGGGTTCAGATATATGCATGTAAGAGGCTTGTTTAAAATCAATAGTGGGGTCTGAGATGGGCATGCTATGGTGGAGCCCTTCATCTGCTTGCAGATGTCACATTTAAGGACAAAGTTCCTAGCCTATTTGTAAACACTTGGCCACCAATAGTATTGCTGCAATAATTAAAATTGTAGCTGCCACCTCTGCCTGTGTAGATACTAAGCCCTCATGTGCTGCTAGGATTATGCTAGGATTATGCCTAACCTGCAATCTGAATTTGGTATTACCCTCCCTACCTTCCTGGGAATAGTGCCAAATGGCATGTTTTGCAAGCTTAACTGGTAGGGGTAGTTTGTGGGAAAGCCTTTTAGCAGATGGGTGTCATTGCATACAGTGTTGACAGCCACCAGCCTTGATCTATTCTCATTCTTGAACAAGTTATTACTGTGTCTGCAACAGTTTGCACTGTTGCATTTGAAGCTTCATCAGCCATTGAATTCCTTGCCACATGTATGCCTACAAGTTGGTGAACCAAGGTGTGAATCACAAACGTCTGTGGCAAGCATGCTTACAGCTTGGCCACCTGTCCCCAAAGCGTTTTTTGCCTTATTGTGTACCCTTTGGAATCTCTGAATCCATTCTGGCTCCAGTAGTGTAAGTTTTCTTTATATGATTGAACACATTAATACAAATCATACACTTTTAGTATGGATGGTCTGTGATCCACATTCTACAGGGCCAGAATCAAAGCTCTGAGTTCTGCCAGCTGCGCAGTGCAGTCACCTAGTGACTGTGTGTAGGTTTTTCAGGATGGGAATTCTCCATCCTGCATGTGCCCTTTTATGGCTGTGCTCACTGTTGAATATTGCTGCTTTGTCCCTATGGCGGACTGGGCGGAGCCATCAGTGTATATATAACGTAATCATACTGATCAAGAGGCATCAGATGATGTTTATGTTCGTATTGGAATGCTTGTGTTTTTAGGGTAGAGTCAAATATGTAGTCTACATCAGTTGCTGTGAGAGATTTAGCCATTGTATCCATCATGGATGTAAGGCTTTTGCGTTAGTAATACTGACCTTTGTCACAGCCTCTAAGGCTGGAACTGGGGTGACGACAATTATTCATCTCCCCTGGGCCAATGCTCTCCCTCACCACAGCAGTCTGTACCACCATCAGTATTTTCTCTGTCAGTGCAAAATGCATTTTGGCGTTAGTGTATAAATTAATTTATATGCAATTGGTATTGTGTCACCTTCATTGAATGTAATGTAGGTGTAACCAGATGACCCCATAATTATTTGGATCACCAGGTTCATTGTGTTTACACATGTGTGTAAATGTTTTAAAGCTAGCATGTCAGCTTGGACTGAACGTAAAATCTGTTTGTTTTGGTTTTCCATTGTGTACTTGAAAAGCTTGAATGAATCACGTAATAGAATGGTTTTACCCATTCTGCGTAAATTAAAATGTAATTTTGGCCAAAATTTAGGAAGACCTATATGGATTGAAGTTTTTTCAATGTGTTTGGTGGTGGTAAAAGTGCACACTTCTCTAAGAAGTGTACCATAAGGCTTTTACCTTCACTTGACAACTTGTGTCCTAGAAATAGGGCATTCTTTGATTTTTTGTAGTTACATTTAGAGCCCATGTTAGCAAATCCTAGTACTATGCCATCTACTCTTGTCAAGTGAGCACAAAGGTCATCATCTGTCAAATAATTGTCATTAACATAGGACAATGCCTTTTCATCAAATTGTTGTAACAGTGCTGTAACCCTGGCTGAAAAGAACCCATGGCTGTTCTTAAATCAATGGATAAATGACTGAACTGTTTCTGAAAACCTAAAGCACTAAAGTTTGTGAAATATCTGCTTCCAGGAGCTATATTTTTGCAGACAATCAATTTGAGCTATGTAGTGCAGTTTTATATTTTGTATGCTCTATATTGTTCATTTGTGCTGTGTTATGCACATTTTGAACTGCAAATGAATGTGTAGCTGTATTTAAATGTATTTAATCTATTACTAGATGATATGAATGATCCAGTTTCATTACTGGGGACAGGGGATTATTCATGGGAACGGTGAAATGTTTGATTACACCTTGGTACTCAAGTTGTGTGAGAATTTCTCTAACCTGTTTTCTGGCATCGTTCTTTTATTTATTTATTTATTTATTTAATTTATATGGCGCGTTATAACAACAGGGGTCTCTAAGCGCTGTCTGTCCAGATTTACATGCAAGATGTTACATAATGAGATGTTACAAACGAAAGGCTGTGCACCTAAAAGCTACTCCATGCTTGTTTGTACAACACAGTTTTTAGTTTTTTTCTAAAGGGAAGTAGACTACTTTCCTTCCTGACATCTGAGTCCAATTTATTCCACAATGCTGGAAGCACGTTGGAAAACGCACGGCCCCCCACCGTCGTCAGCTTGAAGCGGGATTGGGACAGGAAAGTGGCATCTGACGATGGGGTACTGTCTTTGAGGCTGTGAGTTTGACCACACTAGTGTTACACAATATTGGGACGCATCATCCCACCTCACATGGTTGCAGTATAATGCAGGACCCAGCACAAATGCCCACTTTTTGGAGTATACATGTTTAACCGATCCTGGGGCGAAGTCGTCAAGAGAAGGTAAAATTGCTGTATCTCCCTTGGGGCAGTCCATGACAAATTTTTGCGGCCAATCCTTTTTAGCAACGACAATGTCATTGCTGAAAGACAAGTTCTCCCAATTAAGAACCTTGATTGTGCATTTTTATATCCCATTCGATCTGGAGCTACATTTCATATAAGTAGGCCTGGGCGTAGTACACATAGTCGCGCTACACAAAGCTACTGCTTGTCGGACCCGTTTGCGATGCGTTTTTCTTGTTCGGGAGTGTGTTGTGCGTGTTCTGGGTGCTGTCTGCGTGCTTGGGGGATCGTAGCTTGCAAACTTACCCATGCGGTCGGCTATGGGCGTGGCCATCTTGTTTTTTCAATTGTCCCACCCACTAGCGTTGCCTTATTTCCTGTTCATGGCATGTTCGGGAACGCTATCTACTTGTTCGCGATGACAAGTGCGTGTTCGCGAGAAATATCGCGTGTACTTACCCACGTGGTTGTGACGGGCGCGGCCATCTTGTTTTTCACTCTATGCTATGGTTCTGGGCCTAATTTTCTATCTACCTTTAATCTTTGCAATCTTTACTTATTTTCACTGTTTTTCTCTTTTATTTATCATCTCTGTCTCTCTGTCCCTAAGTTTATATTTTGTGATTTATTTCTACTTTCACTGTGTTTTTGTTACTTTTCTACTTTTTTATTTTACTTCTTTGTTCAAGCTCCTACTTCTTCCCGCTAACTTTATTTTTTAATTCTTTTTTTTTTCTGTCTCCAACCCAGTACCATGGCCAAGGGCAGCAGTACCGGCTCCAAGGGCAAGATGCCTGCGCCCAAGCGCTGACTGCCTTGTGGCAGAATGCGCCCTGCAGGGGTGCAGGCCCGACAACTTTTTGGAGAGGCGGAGGTGGCCGCCCTGGTTTTCTTCATCCAGCGCTACCTCCCCTTGACCTTGGCAGCAGGCGGCTGGCCAGGCTCCGGGTAACTTACCCAGGAGCATCACCGCCGATGGGCGAAGGTGCGCTGGGCAGTGTTTCGCTGCTCGGGGATCCGGCGCACCCACAACCCGCTGGTCCACCGTGGTAGGACATCCTAGACCAGGAGCAGGACCTGTTGGACCTGCTAGGTGTCAAGGTCGTGGGGCTTTGTGAGTAGCTAGTAATATATAGTAGTATACGTATTGTGTATAATTCTTGGCCAAATAACACAATTACTGGTGCGCTTAGTTACATTGCAGGTCAATTCCGTTTCAGAATCTTCTGTGATTGTATGACACAGGTGCTGCTCGGCACTTCTCTTACTTGTTTGTAACTTTGCGCTAGCTTGGGCTGATTAATGATGTTAGAGTTTACTTTAGAGAACTGAAGTTAGTTAATGCTATTGATAGACTCTTGTCCTTCCATTGTTCTTCAGTGAAATAGTGGTGGATGGATAATAGTTTTACTTAGTATTAGTTTATATGTTTTTTTTACGGTCTGTGTGACGCCTCCTCTGTCACTGAATGCTTCTTACCCCAGTCCTCCATAGAACCTTTTTGTTGTTTCTTTAGTGAGTGGCAGGCTTAGCAATAGCATTGTCAGTCAGTAGCAGAACAACATACGAGGCAACCAACCAACAATTTGGTGTATGCACAAATCTATGCATTTTTTGCTGGCAAAAATAAAATGGAAATGCAGATTTACTGAACAATTGGCCCATCTGGAATAGGTGGTGTAGGTCAGGTGGTACTGGCTTCGTTAGTATTCTGCAATCAGAATGATTATGGAACATTTGATTAGTTTTCATATAAGTAGACGGTCCATGAATCCTGCAAGCCTGTAGTAGTTTAGATAGGTTAATTTTATTGCAATTGTAGTTTCCTAAAATGTTTGAGTGTTTCTCTCTTTCTTTATTATTTTTTACATGATCAGCACCCAGGGGCAAGAAGACGGGATGCGAGTCGGCGGGACAACCACCAGAGGAGCGCTCCTCTACCGAGGATCCTGCTGCTGGCCCCAGTATATCCTACAGTGCTTATATTATTAACAATTATATTTAGTTAAGGTTTTCTTTTGAATAAAGCTGTGATGGAATAATAGCTGTAGCCACTGGGTCCACTTATGTCCTTTGCGTTGTCCTCTTTAATCTCTAGGCTTTGACAATTCCCACCAACAAAATGCGCAAACAGATGTTTGTCTAGTATTTTTTGTTAGGATAGTAGTACATACTTCTACTGTTGTGGGTATTCTGCACAGCCACATACAGGACTACGCACAAGAAAATAGGATGTTGGTGATGGGAGGTTGGACCTTACTTACACCTCAGTCAGAACTCAGAACCCACAATTCCCTGACTGACTAGCTATAGTGTCTCATTAATCATTATGTCCCGAACCCCCACACGAAGATACCGAATGATTTTATAACACAAGCCAGAACATAACACCCTTTCGCTCACTCACTCATGTAAGTCCACAACACCACACCAAAAAATCCTCAGAGTCTATGTGTAAGTTCAAAAGGTTTATTTATTTCAAATAATAACAAGCTTTGTTAGTTGTTCCATGAAATTCCATCCAGCTCCAACATGCAAAAGAAAGAAGATTAAAACACTAAACATTTGTACAACTAGTGCATGATAGAGATCTGTGTGAATTCTGGGAGACCCCTCACCGTTGAACGCATACTAGTTACATGCATCTTTCGTAAGATCTGCAAATCTCTGGTTCATAGAAGGGAATCTTCTGCCTATTATGAGAAAAATGGGGCACGTTAGAAAGTATAATACAATTATGCAAGCTTTTTGCAGTCATGCCAAAAAGTGTAACATTATGGCTAAGCAATAGGGACTAACCGAAGTCCATAAAAAAAGTGGCTTGTTTTTCACCCTCTTCAGTTGTATAGAACACTCATGTGGCCTCAAAGGCGTCTTACTGCGCAACAAGCTGCGAGATAACTTGAGTAGACATGAATCTAAAATTGTCACATGGCTCAGGCTAACTTTCCAAAGTCTAGAGTAGGCGTATAGATGAGATGACCCTAGGGACCATATAATAATACTAATAATGTCTGTCTACTGACTCTACTGTAGTACACAATTTGGACTAGTGATGATTTATGTTGTACTTTAACCCTCATGATGAGCTGAGCTCGTCACGGCCACACCCGTTTCTTTGGAATGCTCAGCACAGCGGGGTAATTCCCCCACTGTGCTGGGGAGCGGGGGGCACGCACAGCGCCCCGGTGCTCGTGACGAGCTCAGCTCGTCATGAGCCATGGTGGCCGTGTGCTCATGATGAGCTGAGCTCGTCACGGCCACACCCGTTTCTTTGGAATGCTCAGCACAGCGGGGGAATTAGCCCTGTGTGCGAGCGTTGGAGCCGTTATGACGAGCTCAGCTCGTCATGAGCATGGGAGGGATTAACTGTTTTTTCAATCTTCCTTCCTGGTGAAAATGAGTAAAATAGGGGGAGGTGTACAGGCATCTAAAAAGGTGTACTTTTTTGATAGGTGCACTACCAGTACCAACCACCAGTGCCGGCGGGGCCAGCGGTGATGCCAATGCTGCCATTCAGGAGGGCGAAGAGATGCGGCACCTGCAGGAGCACCAGTGGGGGAAGAAACAATAGCGGTGGGCTTTACTTATTGGCATTACTACCTGGAAGGGGAACACTTCACTCACTGTACTGTGAGACTTATTAAGTAAGTATGAACTTGAAGTTATACTGAACAATATACAACAGTTGAAGAAGACACCCTTTACTGAGCATTACCAATGCAATAGCAATAGCATTACCAGCGTGAGTTGAGTAAACAAAGGCCTCTTCTATCAGACTCCAACTCAGCTGTGAAAGTTATGGAGAAGACTAAAAGTCAGATCAGATGACCTTGATGGATGTGTTGAACAAAAAGGGAAAGAACTAGGGTGGAAGGAGAAAGGACGCAAGAGATGTAATACGACTAGCAGAGAAGGATACTTTGGAAGCAGCATGCAGGTGGCTGATAGGAATCAGATGCATGGGTTGTTGAAGGATGGGTGGAAGGTGAAAGAAGATGCCTGCCTGGGTGGGCGACACAATATGGGTGGATAGTGGATAGCAAGAATCATCAGCGGTGTTTTTGTCAAACCCAAAGCCACGGCAAGGAAGGAAGGAGTGGACGCATGTGTGGTTGTTGGTGAAAGTGAAACCAGCTAAGGTTTGTTAAGCGATACATATAACAAAAGAATGATAGACATTTACTGTTAATGGATGGATGCCCCCTGGATGTATTCATCATAGGTGGAGACTGTCACTGGATGCAGACGAGTCTTACTTTGAAGGGAATGTAAAAGAAACTGCGCCAGAGTAGCAAAGCAGAGGGTCATCATATATTATATAAAAGTAGGATTTCATTTCAGAATACAGTTGATGACTCAGTAGTTTGCAAGCACATCATTTATTATATATATTATCAAGCGCCTTCCTCTGACTCCTAGGACCACTTCCTATCTATGTTAAAAAAAAATCGATTGTGTCAGCTCAGCCATCCTGCAGAGGGTGGCCTATCTGTTGGTTACACAATCAATGAACAAAGTACCTTATGCATTAGCGGTCGGTGGTGGGAGTGCTGGCGGGTGGTGATGTGGGGAGAGGGAGGGGCAGGGCGGGGATGGTAAACTATGGATTCTGAATGCAGTGCGCACAAAAATTTGTTATATTTATTTATATGTTTACTTACCAGTAATTGTCCACAATCCATAGTTTGCTCCCCCCACCCTGCCCCTCCCCACGTCACCGCCCGCCAACACTCCCACCTCTGACCGCTACTGGACTGATATGTCGGTCCATATAAGTAATGATCATTGGATCAGAAGTATAATATATTATTATTAATCTGCCTTTTTGTAGTCGCCAGGGCTCAGTGAAAGTGAAATTGAGCAATTGCCCTTCATGTAACAGAGAGAGTATGGCAGTGCCACCCATAATTGAAAAATATACGAGCTTCCCCACCTGCAGCATAGTAAATAAAAGTAACAGGTGTCTGCGTATTGACTCGTATGTTTGTCTTGGACGCAAGCTTAGCTGACTGAGCTGGCTTGCCGGCTATAGCCTACAATAAGGTTATGTAATTTATCTAAAGCAGGGAAAAGAAAAAGACTGGTGTTCTTCTGTGTACTGGAGTACATCCATAGTACTAGGGCAAGTATAATGCCAGAAAAAACCTCCAACAAATGTTAGAGGCCAGGGAAGCAGGAGGATAGATACTTAGCACAAATGTTATGTACTGCGCTTGCTAGTGCTACTGTGCCACTATGTGTTGAATTAATTTTGTGTTACTGTTTTGCTAAGAGTTTTGGTTACAATTCTGTTTCTTTCTTTATAGATCCTTCTTCCCAAAAACCAACACGGAAGGAGTTGGCAGCCAGGGCCGGCAACAGAAACTGCAGGCCATCTGTGAGGCATACCTCAGTCTGGAGGGTCAGGCAGAGGAGGAGGAGGAGGAGGCGGCGGCAGCTGCTGCTGCCTCTTCCAATGCCCCGGGCCCCAGCCAGGCCTCGCCTGCAGGAGTACGGCGGGGCCCCGGTCAGGCAGTCGCCCACCGCCGCCATTTCTCAACATCTGCTGCCCCCCCACATGGATGCAATTGTAAGTGCTGTGCATTTCGCCAGCAACTTCTCCTCCGGATGGCACAGCTGGAGGTCCAATTAGAGGAGCGCGTAAAAATCCCCGTGGACAAACACCTGAAATCCCGCCGATTGTAGATGGACCCTGATAATTTACCCTTTTTTAGTACTTTTGTTGGTGGGTGGGAAGTGGGTGTTGGGGTTTCTTATTTTTTTGATATTGGTTGGACTTGGACATTGGTTGAGGTGTGGGATAGTCTATTTTTGTTATGAAAATAAATGTTATTTATTTTTACCTACACATACGATGTTAATGTTTTGTGGGGGGGTTACTGTTTCATGAATTTATGTACGTCACAAGGTTTACTTGCAGATGCAGGGCAGCAGCCAGTGTTTGATTTAAATAATCTGCCAATTTTGTAACATGCAAACAGATAGATGCAGTACCCCTCACTGAGTTATATTTGTCCTACTAGTACTACCAGTCGCTCCTCCTAGTCCATTATACCTCCCAGCAAAGTTATCTTACCTGTGATTGATGAGGATTACGTTCTGCACAGCAATGGCTGCATGGTTTCCCAAGAGAATGGAGAAGATGCCATGGTTGTTGTGGTAGCAGTAGGCACTGGCATTAGCATTTGCAAACAAAAAAAAAGAGATAGTCACTTGCCATGAGAGAGACTGTGGGAGTAGTAGAAAAGTACAGTACATAAGAAGACTGCCAAACAAACAATATTGCAACTGCTAAACTAAAAGAAAACAATGGTGGCGGGGACAGCCTAGAACAAGAAGCTAAGAAGTTAAACTATAGTTGTGTCGAAGGAGTGACTTAACACAATCCTAATTCGTAAACTTTAATGCTGCAAATCCAATCAATGCCTGCAATTAATTATGATGTATTTGGTGGGTCCCTTTGGAAAATTAACTGGCTTGTACATAGACTGATCAAGGGTGGGAAAGCAGAAGAAGACCCAACAAGTGGGGGGTTTGGGATGCACACTATTATTCCAGTATATTACAGTTGTCCATGTTATTTGCAATGATTGCGTGCACATTGGTGTGGTGCCAAGCCCTTGGCACCAATTAGTTAAGTACTCCAAAGGGTGGGGCGAGATGACGCCCCACCCTTTGGAGTACCTAACTAATTGGTGCCAAGGGCATGGCACCACACCAATGTGCACGCAATCATTGCAAATAACATGGACAAACGTAATATACTGGAATAATAGTGTGCATCCCAAACCCCACACTTGTTGATTATATTTAATGCCCAGAATGGAGATGGCACCCGTTGGTTGAATGAAGAGAGAAAAAGGAGAAAAATATAATGTGATACTAGTCCACACAGTGGCAAAATACCTTGGTTCACCAATACAGTTGGAGTTGTATTCCTAAATGTTGAAAACAAACTCTTTTCACTATTTATAAAAGACAACATGGCTTTACACTAAGAGCTAATCTCGAAATGGCAATTATATATTCATAATTTTACGTTTTAGGTTTCACCTTGAATATTGCATTATGGGTTTTGGAGTCAGGTAGAAGGGTAAATAGCATTGTTTGAAACTATGGCGACAAACGAACCTATTGAGAGGGAGTATCACATTTGAATTTGGTTAAAGAGGGAAGGAGTAATGGCGCAAACTATCATTTCCACTGAAGCAGATCAGGACGGAGACTTTTTAACGTGAATGGCAGGTATGAGAATGTTTGCACAGGTCACTACGTGAGACGGGTAAAAATTAGATGGATCGTTTTCAGTTAGGAACGTGTAGCAAGAGTTAATGCATGTGTAAGAATGACTTTAAAAATGTAACATCGTGACTTTGGATGAAGGACGGAAAGGTTAACAGCAAGGTTAAATGATCGTGGTGACCATAACATTTTTGTAAGCAAGATGATAATGGGAGTTGAAAGAACGGAAATGGAGAGTAAAATACAACAGATATAAATAGGCGGTTTTGTTAAGCAGAGTGATTTATATAACTGAAAGGCAAGAAGGGGTAAAGTGCAAAGAATGTTATTTAGAAATATTCGTGTTTTTCGATAGCAAAGGCAGGAGATTACTTGCATAGCTGATGTATGGGTCTATGGTGGGAGGCAATGACTGGGTTGTAAACCATATGGTAGTAAGATTTAATGATTGTAATTGTAAAAACTACACATGAATGTAAAACTGATTCGAATTTTATTTGTTATTTATAGTGATCCCTGACGAAGGGCATCTGTAATGCCCGAAACGCATTGGATTTTTTAAATAAACACTGCCTGTGATGAATCGTGCGTCAGTCATGTTTCCTAAAGAGGTCCGGATGGACACATTTGAAACAGTAGAAATTTAGAAAATGGCACATAATTTCACATGTGGACCAGCAACCAAGAGAAAATTGAGGAGAATTAAAGGGAATATTCAGGATTACATTGGCAATATTGGAGTAAAATTGGAGTTAATTCGCGGCTAAGGCCATATAGCAGTGCTATTGGTTCGGTGCGAGATGACGCCCCACCCTTTAAAGCAGAAGAAGATCCTCGCCCTGCCTCATTGACATTTAATTAGTGTTGCTTCCATCACATTTGCCCCAGCAAGAGCGTGATCAATTGTTGATGTAGATTTGATGTAGTCACATCACACTTCAATATAAATTCACACAGCCCGGGAGAAGAGGGTTAGGGTTTGATGAATGGATGGGAAGGGGGGTTTGGGGAAAGGTTTGACAAAGAAAAACAGTACGCATGGAGACAACAAAAGCAAAACAATATTTGAAGACGACGATGACCCACTATCCAATAAATCTATAAAAGGAGAAAAAGGAAATGCATGCATGATGAAGATAACTTGATAGTTAATGAGTAGTACTTAACTACTACTACACAATTGGACAGTACAGGGAAGTAATATTAAATGAAATTTGCCTTGGCTGTATGCCCTCAGAGAAACTCTAATTACCTGCTGTACCGGGCTGAAAGCTAGCAAAGAAAATTAAAAAATAGTTATAGGGAGCAATTAGCAAACAAAATCACACAGTCATAAAATGAATAAAGAGAAAAAAGGAATCAAATTATTAAAAAGACGAATATGAAACTAAAGTTATTGTATCATCCAGGTCCAAATGTGTAGTTGTATCTCATCATTCATCTTGGTCCTCCCTTCCATGGACACTCTGCACATCATTCTTGGGTGCCACTGGCTGGATGATGAGGATTGGTAAGGTAAGTGTGAGTTGTTGCTTCAAGTATAATAACACTGGGTAAAAGGCCGGCCTGTAAGTGTTGATGGAAAAACAAAAGGGGTATTGAAAAATAAATGAATTTAAAAAAAGCATCAATTACGGTGTAGTGCAAAAAGAGAACACTCTTGAGCGAGAAGACTTTCAGACTGAGGCGGCTTGGATACATTGTGTCTACTCTACTATTTATACAGCATTAATCTACAAGAACAACAGGACAGGAGCCAGCACAGAACAGGCCCACGGCACCGGGCCGTGACCCAAACTCCATTTCCCTTAAATTTTGACAGAGCCAGACAAAAGGCATATACAGCAACCTGGCATTTTCCAAATCAAGTGACTAAATCAATGCGCCACTGTAAGTCATCATACCACTATTTGACTCCACCACTGCACAGACTTTTTGCCTAGGTCTGCTGTAGTTCTTGTTGAATGGTTGTGTTTACCTTTTATGCCACTTCCTGAAATGCTGTTATTCCATCAATCATCTCCGATCCAACTGACTGACTGCGTGCAAAGATAGTTTGGTCATCATCATCATCATGGTGTGGTACGTGTACGTGTTGTTCAACAGACCAACACCAACTCAGTCTGTAGTGAGTGACTCTGATTAAGTAAGTTCAGACTGCACCTGCAGTAGTAGGAGTACAATTGGTTATTATTAAACCACATGGAAACATTGACTATCACTTGAGTCACTTTTACTTTATTATTTTAACTACTAGTATAGTTCAACTTCATGCACATTTGCTCAGAGTCAGCAAGCATCCAATGCAATGCATGGCATCATTCATTAATCATATACCTGTCTTGCTCTTCTCTTTAGCTGTCAGATCAGAGATGTCAAGCCTTCTGAAAATGATGACGAGTTTACTTTAGTTTTGGATGCCTGCTCAAGTTCTGACAGTGAAGAGTTGTGTATGCCTGCACTCAGAGGTGGCAGCCTTAAGACAGTGATGAGTTTCAGATTGGAAACAAAACAGAAGATGGCTATAGTCACGTACATTTAACTTGTTATGGAGGGACTGTTAGAGGCTACATTATTGTACTATTCTCCATCTCCATCCAATGTCTGGCAAGATGGAAATGTATTTAGGGAGTGTCAGGAAGATGGAACAGGACTCTGAGGAGTGGAGTGGACAGTTAAATGCAAAGACGTGCAACTCCAATAGGTAAATAAAAATAAGAGACAGTGGTGATGGATTTGTAGTGGTTTGATTTGAACCAGAAAGACAGATATACACACAAATAAAGGAAGGGAGAAAGTCACAATTTGGAAGCCTAGTTCAAATCAAATCAAAAACTCTTTATTCGGTTTTTATAGGTACAAAATCCATAAAAGTTCATTTAAAAACTGTTAAAATAGATGGTTATAATTACATTTCTCAGTGCAATAGATTGATTAAAACATCATTAATATTTTATCCATGACAATGTTTACCGGCCATAATTACAGAGTTACGAAAAGCAGACTCGGAGGGATATTGGCAAATCATAAATATATGAGGAATATACAAACACCAATAATCATTTCATTGTAATGACATCATTAGTCCAGATCGAAATTTGGTCTATGCTATATGCAGAATTAAATAAATCTGGCAATGTTCTTTGCAAAATACTCAACTTCTAAATATTGGATCACAAGGAAAGCAGGGGGACATTGTCGCAAAGCCAATATTTTCATTAACGGTTTCACCCATTGCTTCCTTGGTTCATGGTAAAATTAGCAGAACAAGACCACATGCATCGTGGACTGACTAGACTGTTCATCACAGGGACACGGTGGTAGCAGGTAAGACCAATCATTAACTTTAGGAAAGGTTAACAGGCAATGGAATGTATTCAATCTTAATCTAGTGAGCACAAGCCTGTCAGTTTAAATGTCAAATAGGGCTGGATGGTTAAAATAGTTTGTACTAGAAGGATATGTTGGACTGAACTTTTAGATGACTCAATAGTCAGTCGCAAATCCTCCAGATGTGACAAACATAATTTCTTTAGGTTTTTCCTTGATATCTCTTGGATCAATGGGGGCTCATAGTAGTACTTCGCCAGACCCAAATCAAACAAAACAATTTTTACATACAAGAGCCAACCTATCTTCTCTGAGTTTTCAAGGGAGAGGCAGACATTCAGAAGCTCTCTGTTAAAAACCAAGTTGGGTGCGGACCAAATTCGATGCCACAAAAGGATTGGTTGAAGTTTCACCAGATCGGTAACGTACAGAAGACCCAGTTCCAAATGGCAGTTAAAGGTAGAGGTGATGCTCGTTACCACCAGGAGAAACCTCAAGAAACAGTTTTCTACCTTTTGGAGGGCGAGAGCCCCACACCCCAGCACCATACATCACTGCGCTAACACATTTTGCTTGATAGATTTGTATAATCCCTACGGGTGGCCTTCTACCCAACCTGTGTGCAAAATTAACTAACACAGTGGTGGCCCTTATAAACAGTAATTTCCTAGCCTCTAAATCCTAGTTGTCAGGGAAGAGGAGCTCGTCCGCAAACTCTGGTGGTTCGGACAGAAGTAGGTCATGTAACCCACTACTTATGTCTTCGGAGTCGCTCTCCTCTTCCTGCTGCGATTCACATATTTTGTAGTCCGGTGGTATGAAGTGCTGATTGATTTTGATCATGGTTAACCTCTCCACGCTTTTGGGTGAGAGACTGGTCCTTTTCACAGTTACAATGGTACCAGCAGCACTGAAAACACGCTCAGAAGAGACACTTGCGACAGGGTAAGGCAAATACTTTTTTGCCAGCCTGCTGAGCACTGCCCATTGGCTTCTTTTCCCATACCAATACGCCAATGGGCTTTGCTCCATGAAGACCTCTGTTGTGTCATCCAGATAGGCCTGGACCATCCGCTCAATGCTCAGGGGTGCTCCGATTTGCTTGGCCTCTTTTGACTTTGCACCAGCAACGGACTTACCCATCCCTTTCTGTAGAAATCAAGCAGCTATTTTTTTTCTGTGTCTGATTAATCAGATCCTGTTGGTGCTGTTGTTGATGTTATTGGAAGAGTTGGTGTCTGTTGGGAAGCAAACACACTGCTCTCATGCTCTGAAGAAGAACTTGACTCTGGATGCCCTGTCCTGGGCTGGCACTGGCAGGCCTCTAATTGAGAGCCGTTCGTTTTCTAAATCAGTGGCTTCCTCAGCTATTAAAGTTTTGTACTTGGCAACATCCCCTTCTGAAAAAGGAATTACTGCATTACTGTTCAGAAATAATTTGTACCGTGGATCCAAAATTGTGGCAGTAATGTAATGTTGATATGGCACAATCTTATTTTGAATCCTTGTATTGTCAGATAAGCGGACGGCTAAGGCGTTCGCCAAATAACATGCGTCTACTTTGTCTTCCACACCTTTGTATGTTTCAGACACCTCCTTCAGCTGTTGCTCTAGCATGTACAACAATGGGATAGCTTGGCCCATGGTACAGTCCTCCCTGCTGACTGCATGTGTGAAGACCTCAAAAGGAAGTATCATCTCTGTCATGCATTTAATGAGGTTCCATTGCCACATCTCCACTGTCATGGCTTTCACAGGAGGATCCCTAATCTTCTTGCCATGACATAAGCATTAAGTGGTATGTACTGTTCAAACAGACGATCAAGCATGTAATAAGTTGAGTTCCAACGTGTTGGCACCTCCTCGATGAGTGCTTTGACTGGCATTTTATGCTCACGCTGAATGACCCTTAGCTGCTTCCTGGCTTTAAAAGAATGGTTGAAATGTGTGGATATTCTTCTGCAGGTTGTCAGTAAGTTGCTGACTTTGCTTTCATTCTTCAGAAAGTCTTGAACAACAATGTTAATGCAGTGTGCCAAACACAGGACCCTGAAATAGGCACCATCTTTCATGCCCTTAACTAAATTACTGCCATTGTCTATGGCAACAAAACCAATGTTAAGCCCTCTTGGTCGCAGCCATTCAAAGACCTTGCTGTTAAACTCGGCCAAAATATTTGCAGCAGTATGAGATTTCTCCATAGCAAACATGGCTACAGTTGCATGTCTGCGAGTCTCATTAAAAATATCAACAGTGTCAATGCCTGCAGATAGCTTTTCTCTAACACCTGAAAAAGAGATCCAGTGTGCAGTGATACACATGTAATCAGTGACTTGGCAACTGGTCCACATGTCTGTTGTCAGGTGGATACTATGAACAGCACTCTGATCTAAGGCTTTTCCCAGCAATTCCAGCACGTTGTGATGTGGTGCTGGAACAGCAACTCTGGCAAAATAGTAGCGGTTGGGAACCTTCCATTTTGGGCAGATGGTTGTCACAAATTCCAGAAAACACCCCCCTTCAACAAAAGAAAAAGGGAGACGGTCCAGTGCTAAACTTTTAGCCAGCTTAGCATTGTACACATGTGCTATTGGGTGGTTGCCTTCGTACTTTCCCTCCTGCCTAATAAACATGCTAAGAATGGTACACTGCGTAGTATTTCTTTCTGTTCGACTCGACGCAGCACTTTGCATCGCAGTACTCCTTGGTGTCTACGGCTGACTCTTACTCTTGTGCCACTGAGATGTTGCTGATGCGGAGGATGTGGGCTGTACCACTGCAGTGCTGGGGGCAGGGCTACTTTGTGTACCACTACCAGATAGAATGTCTCCCTCTTCTTCTTCTTCCTGTTCGACCGTGAGTGAACCTTGTACTAGTTTTTCCCACCAACATCAATGGTTCCAGTTTTTATGCTACGAAGGTGGTCCTCCCACTTGATTGCGTGGTGTTTTTTCAAATGGCTCATTTGGCCTCCGGTACCATAGTTTGTACCAAGCTTACCACGACTAACAGAGGAATTACAAATGGAGCATATAGCAATGTTCTCCTCCTTTACGCTAACCGTAAAGAAGTCCCAAACTGGGGAGCTTAACTTTTGACTCCTGCTAGAGATGCCACTTCCAATGCCGGATGAACTTGTGTGTTGAATTTGACTATGTGGCTGCACAGGAGTTCCACTAACTACTTCTGCTGAGGTGGTGCTTGTGCTGGATGTAGGACGCTGCCGGCCCTTTGCTAATGTAAATATGGAAGCTGGAGGTTGTGTTGGTGTTGCCTGAGTTGGAGGTATGCGTGCTACATCCCTACTAGCCGCAGCCATTCTGGATAGGGTAAAAATGTTGGTCTCCATGTGCTCGGGCCGGGAGTGATGCTTGTGATGACTGGATCAGACTCATCATCATCATTATCCTGCTGTTCTACATCGACCTCCATAAGTGTAAGGCTTTCTGGAACCTTCCTTTTCCATAGTCTGGTCTTGGGATGTGTCTCCCTCTCATGCTCAGGTTGTTGTGGCTCCCAAGTGAGATCTAGATCATCAGAAGGGATGCTTGGCGAATAACTCGATGGACTAACCCTCTTTTTCCTTGGAGGGGATTTGGAAGACAATAGATCTCCTGCATGAGTGTCTTCCTCTTCTTCTTGCTCTGCATGAGGTTCAATTTCCTGAACTCATCTGCTTGGGCCTGGGTCGGTGGGTTTGGCCCACTGATGCGGAGGTGCTGCCCCCAGCTTGCTCCCCAGACAACGCTGCTGCAGGCATACATTTTGGTTTCCCAAAAAAGGTTTTGGGGTCAACACCTGACTTAAGTGTCACTTCCTTCTTCTGTTCTTCCTTCTTCTTATCAGCAACTTTCTTGGTCTTGGAGGACCTGGACCTGTACCAGCTTTCTTTGGGCCCATCTTCTTCAGATGTCAGCAGCACTCAGTTGCACAAGTTGCAGAGATGTCTGGACAGGTCACACCACACGTCACGTACAACAGAAGGACGTCTGTCTGGCAGTACCATGGGCGATGAATGATGACAGACACCTCCTCCTCAGTCTTTTGTGCACCTACAAGCAAAGAAGGCAGAAGAACATCAGTCAAATGTGGGATTTGTTGTGCTTTAATTTTAATTACTAGTAGTGTTAGTACACTCAGTAAGAGTAAGAATAGCAAAGAACTAAAATACAAATGTAGTGGAAGTTGAACTTGTTTATCCTTAATTTGTGCATCATGACGGATGGATGCAGCATCAGTGACCTGCAGCAGATAGCAATGGGGATGGAAACAGTAAGCCAACAGGAACAATGGAAAGACACAAAGGCCTATGTGGCAAAAACAAAAGAGCACACTACTACAACCACCACCACGGCCCCCAGCCACAAGGCCACTCATCACAGGCACATGGGTAAAGCCCAGAAAACAATGAGCTCAAGCAGGCCTATATCCCTATATGGCTAGACAAAGGATGATGCCTATAACACATCACAGCTTAATGCAAAAAAGAAAATCTGCATGGCTAAAAAGGTTGGAAAGCTACACAACAACAACACATACAACAAAGGCATTTATTAACAGACATCCAAAAAGATAACTACACCCCAAACACCACATTTGGGAATTCAATCCAATGCCTTCCATGCCCTATATGATGTGTAAATTCAACAGACAACATAGAAACACCTACATCAAGAACCCCTGATGACTATCTCTGGGACTCTGGCCTACTGGCAGAATAGGCCACAAGTTTGGAGGCCTATGGCAAAAGCACAGTGGAAGGTCACACAAAATGGCCACCACCACATGGCCTAGCCACCCACAACAACATGAAAAGAAAGAGAAGACAGACAATGCATGCCTATGGCAAAAGTATAATGCTTGGCTTCACAAAATGGCTGCCACCCACATGGTCAGCCCACCCTCAAACAACAAAGTGCATACAAAGGACAGGAACAGGAAGTTGAGGTCTCTGGGGAACTTCCTTCCTCTTTTTAAAATAAAATGAAAACAGAAAAATGACTCCATGCTCCAACAACTACAACCAAATGACAACCTGAGGAGTTTTTGTTAGCAAAATGAACAAAATCATCATTTTCTAAAAGGTTTTATGCAACTCGAGACATATTGCTCGCGAGATTGCAAATTTGGCGTGTTCGGCAGCGTGAACTGTACCATAAGTCGTTATCGCATGCCCGAGTACGCAGATTGAGCGTGCAAAGAAGACAAAAACTGTAAGATTGCGTTGTCGCACTGTGCAAAGTTACCAAAGCTACGCGAGCTGAATTCCTAGGGTTACCTACTGGCAGAAAAAGCCATAATATTTAACACACACCCAAAACCACATTTTGCAAATCAATCCAAAGCCATCCATGCCATACATGATGTTACAAATTAAACAAACACCACAAAAACAGTTGTTTAACTTTCATGCACCCATGATGACTTGAGTAGTACCTCTGGGCCTACTGGCAGAGTAGGCCACAAGCTTGGAGGCCTCTGGCAAAAGCACAGTGGCTGGTCCCACAAAATGGCCGCCACCACATGGCCAGGCCACCCACAGAAAGTACATACAAGGAACTCAAGCAGGCCTACACTAACTATATGAACTCCTAGGGTTACCTATTGGCTGAAAAGCCAATATTTAATTAACACACACCCAAAAACTGAAATTCCACTCCAAAAAACACCGTTTGCAATTGAATCCAATGCCATCCATGATGTTTAAAAACTTGAAATTCAACAGACACCACGGAAACATGGTTGGACCCATGGGTACCTCTGGGTCTACTGGATGAAATTTCAAAGAAATACAACTTGGCCTCTCATGAAAATACAGGCCTCCCTCAACAATAATTTTAACAAGGATTGAAAAGCCCAGGAAACTGTAGGTAAAAAATAAAACAAACATGTACACCAATTCTCCAACTTACTTGTAAAATAAAATTTCAACTTCAAAAGTCCTCAATAAATCCAATCCAATTATATGATGCAGCAGACATACACAAAAAGTGATCCTTCCAGCTCCAAATCCAAATGAAAGTGAACAGCACATGGACAAAGCACTGGGAGGAACCTGCTGGACAGGAACAGTAAGTTGGAGACTCAGGGGCACTTCCTTCCTCTTGAAAAAAATAGAATAAAAAAAAGAGGACTCCTTGCCCAAAAGACTACAGCCAAATCACAATCTGAGGGGGGTTTCTGAGCAACATGATCATTTTCGAGAAGGTTTTATCATGCTCGAGAGATATTCTGTGCCAGATTGTAGTTTCTGCGTTTTCGGAAACGCGATCTTACCAACACTGCACCGGAAGGAAGATCGCACGTCCGAATGACATGATCGTGCATCCAAATGATGTGATCGCGTTCGCACAGTCTCGCGGGATAATGCGGTCGGATTCCAAACCTCGTGGCTCACGCGACCGGGAGAGAAAATCGAGAAGGCGAATGCAGAACGACTGTAAGTCATTACCGCGCACGCAAGAACGCTATTGGGTGTGTTTGGAAGAAAACAACTATGCTACGCTGTAGATTGCGAAGTATTCGACGACTTCACGTTCACTGCAGAGCGCGAAGTCTGCGAGCTGAGCATAGTTCACCGCCCAGTGTTACATATAAGTGATGTGGAACGCTCACTCTCATATCCAGTGTTTCGACCTGGATATAGTCACTCAGTGCTACTGCTGCCAAAGAAGTCATCAAGTTCTGTTGAAGTATTGTAATTTTGCCACACTGCACTGCACGATCCGAGCCTATTCCCCATTCAGAAGCAGTGTTTTAAATATCTGTGGTATGCATCACTTGGATGCCTGACACTTTCTTCTTTTTTAATTGAGGCTTGGACTGTTTAGGTTTGTCTTTCTTTTTTATGATATAGTCAGATGAGCGTCATGAGTCTTTTGGTTTCCTGGACTCCTCTGATCTGCGCTCTGACCATCCTCCTCTCTCTGAGGCTTTATCGGATGATTCCTGAAGGGAACAGATGAATGTGTATCAGTATCCCGATACCTGTCAGGCGTTTTTATAATTTCACAGTTGGGCAGATTATAGCACTTTCCAGTGGCTTCCTTTTGAGGAGACCCATCCTGTGGTTTATCCTTTTCTTTATTTTTCATACTAGCCCACTTCTTCTCAGTCAAAGAGTCGGTGCTAGCTTTGAGTAATCCTTTTCAGAATTATTCTTAATTTGTGGTTTACTACTCCCAAGTAATCTCTACCCACTTTTGCGTAAGTGGCAAAGTCCTCCACAGTAGGAGTCATCCACCGGCAAGCCTGAGGTAACAATCCTGTGTTTTTCCTGGGGTCTCATATGGGGAAACACTGCCTTATGCTGACTTGTTTTCTGTGCAATCCAGAATGGAATTTGCCCCCGATGGCAACTTTCCATATGACTGCATTCATTTTTTTTAAATGTGACTGTATGTCATTTCTACATCCTAGTTGCATTCATTTGCATTTTAAAAAGTGCTCTGTCAATGCTTACTGTTAGAGAGTTACATATTAGTTGCATTGCCTCCTTTCTCATCACAATCCAGGATGATCATCTATTGAATCCCTCAAGGGTCAATGTTATCCCTACTGTTATTTAACAGATCTGTGTGCTCCCTACAACGTTAATGCCTCACATAGGTTGGTGCCTATGCATGTATGCTGATGCCACACAGCTCACCTTTAGCCTCGGTCGACCAGGTATGATGGAAAGGGATCAGCGTATGGCCCTCCTTAAGTAAGGGAATGTCATTAAAACACTGGTAGATGTCCATTAACGTTTTGAAACCAAATGCCTTTAAAACCAAGCTAGCCATCAACATAGGCTGGGTGGTGAGCTAAAGCAAGACGTGCAACTCACCTCCATGGACCACTTGCTGATTCCTGTACAAACTGTGCACTGACATAGAGCTCTAGCTCTCGATTCTCAGGTAGTTAAAGTCTCGATCATCTGGTTTCTGCAAATCATATCACTTAAAAAAGTCCTGCTTTTCAATTTAGTTCATCCTTACATACATTTAGTAAATGTGTTAATCCTTCATTCTCGGTTAGACAGACTAAGAGAATTCCAGACCAGGGAGCCTCTTCAAAGCTACAACCAGGCTCATACCTGGACATATTCAATCTAGCAAGAACGCATGCACCAGATTATTATGGATCTTCACTGACTTCCAATAAAAGAGAGAATAGGTGTCAGACCCATGTTGATCACACAAAATGTTTTCTTTGTCACTCAGGGACTGCTTCACAACTTGCAGCTTCGTGTATCACATCAATTTCTTCTACTTGTCCTTTAGGGCAATATTTATGCCACTTGCGCTGATAAAGCTTTCTCGACTGCTGCCTATAAACTGTGAAATGCATTGCCCATTCAGTATCAAGTGGAAGCCATTCCGCAGAGGTTCAGAAAATATATTTTTCTTTAATATATGGTCTCTTAGGGAAATGAACCTGTATGTTTTTTAATGTTTTTGTTTTTTAACCAAGCATGTCACCTAGAATAAAAATTATTTGCCCCGTAGGCTTATATTTCTCATCTTTTTATCACTTCTTTTTTTTATTGACCCTCCATTGAATAACTGGGCTTTATTTTATTTTTCTCGTAGACGTGTACGTGTTTAGTTATTGTGTCTTAATAGCATCAAGAATCGTTAAGCGTGTGTTGACAAACAAACATAACCTAACACAATAATAACTTTGGATGCCACCTTGCTGATGAATCTTCTCCAAAGTGTCCCAAGATATCTTCCGAGTGAGTTGACAGAGACCAGAGTAAACACAGAGTGGTGCCCACTTGTCACTGATCTCATGAGCAAGGGCTGATAATGGCTATTGTAAAATCCAGTTCTACAGAGCAGTAGCTCTGAGCTCACAACCGGCACTGCTGTCTTAAACTGCGTCTGCATTAAGATCTTGGATGCGAAAACCCCTGTGCTGCATGTGGTCTAGAAGCAAAAATGGCAAATGAGGAACCGGGAACCTTTAAATATCTTCCAACTTCACCACTTCAGCAAAGTGGATCATTCTACATAAAAGTGCTGTGTTGCAGTTTTGCTGACTGCCCCTATCTAGACATTGTGGGAGAAACTGGCTAACTTCAGTAAAAACTGTTGTTGTCTGTAACATTATGCAGAAAGGAGTACCTTTGTGCAGTGGGGCAGACAATCGTAACTCCAGCCTCAGGCTTTGTGACTCAAAGTGGGTATGTGCATGCAGTGCTGAAGGAGGTAACAGGTCTATGTGTTCCAGAACGTTTACCTGGAGTTTACCCTCACTTCCGGACTGCTGACGCTCAATGTGTTGCAGTGATAGAAGTGGGCGGGGACGGAAGGGCACGGCGTGCCCCTACTTCTGAAAAATTGTTCAGTCCGTTCCCCTACTTCTTGCTTTCAAAAAAGCGTCCCGGGACGGCAAGAATAGTCCAACTTTAAAATGATAACTTTTTTCTTTCCGCTTCCAGGGGCTGCTCGCACTTCTCTGTTGAACTCCAGAGGCTGCAGCAGCCCCCGCCCCCCCTGAGCTCGCACAGGCCGAGGGCAGGCCATTGTCATTCCGATTGAGGCAGATTAACCCCTTTAGAATGACAATGCGGCCACCCTCTGCCTTTAACATATCAAGTGCCCCTGAGATCGGAGTTGCTGATTAGAGAGGAGCTTTCCCCAAGCAGAGTACTGTGGGGAACTTGACACCTTTGTCAATGTTGTACACTGAGTGAAGTGAACTGGGCAGGAGCAGTGACCACAGTGACCGGACAGAAGAGGCGACAGGAAAGGAGAAGGTACTAGGGCAGGAGAGGTGTCAGGGCAGGAGAATTGACAGGGCAGGGGAGGTGACGGGGCAGGGGCGGTGACGGGGCAGGGGAGGTGACGGGGCAGGGGAGGTGACGGGGCAGGAGAGGTGACGGGGCAGGAGAGGTGACGGGGCAGGAGAGGTGACGGGGCAGGAGAGGTGACGGGGCAGGGGAGGTGACCGGGCAGGGGAGGTGACCGGGCAGGGGAGGTGACGGGCAGGGGAGGTGACGGGCAGGGGAGGTGAGGGGCACGAGAGGTGACGGGGCAGGGGAGGTGACGGGGCAGGGGAGGTGACGAGGCAGGGGAGGTGATGGGGCAGGAGAGGTGACGGGGCAGGGGAGGTGACGGGCACGAGAGGTGACGGGGCAGGAGAGGTGACGGGGCAGGAGAGGTGACGGGGCAGGAGAGGTGACGGGGCAGGGGAGGTGACGGGGCAGGGGAGGTGACGGGGCAGGGGAGGTGACGGGGCAGGGGAGGTGACGGGGCAGGGGAGGTGACGGGGCAGGGGAGGTGACGAGGCAGGGGAGGTGATGGGGCAGGGGAGGTGACGGGGCAGGGGAGGTGACGAGGCAGGGGAGGTGACGGGGCAGGAGAGGTGACGGGCAGGGGAGGTGACGGGCACGAGAGGTGACGGGGCAGGAGAGGTGACGGGGCAGGAGAGGTGACGGGGCAGGAGAGGTGACGGGGCAGGAGAGGTGACGGGACAGGAGAAGTGACGGGACAGGAGAAGGAGAAGTGACGGGACAGGAGAAGGAGAAGTGACGGGACAGGAGAAGGAGAAATGACAGGAGAAGGAGAAGTGATGGGACAGGAGAAGTGACGGGACAGGAGAAGTGACGGGACAGGAGAAGGAGAAGTAACGGGGCAGGAGAAGTGACGGGGCAGGAGAAGTGAAGGGACAGGAGAAGTCAAGGGACAGGAGAAGTCAAGGGACAGGAGAAGTCAAGGGACAGGAGAAGGAGAAGTGAAGGGACCAGGAGAAGGAGAAGTGAAGGGACCAGGAGAAGGAGAAGTGATGGGACAGTAGAAGGAAAAGTGACGGGACAGGAGAAGTGACGGGACAGGAGAAGGAGAAGTGATGGGACAGGAGAAGTGACGGGACAGGAGAAGTGACGGGACAGGAGAAGGAGAAGTGACGGGACAGGAGAAGGAGAAGTGACGGGGCAGGAGAAGGGGAAGTGATGGGACAGGAGAAGTGACGGGACAGGAGAAGTGACAGGACAGGAGAAGGAGAAGTGACGGGACAGGAGAAGGAGAAGTGACGGGACAGGAGGAGAAATGACAGGAGAAGGAGAAGTGACGGGACAGGAGAAGGAGAAGTGACGGGACAGAAGAAGGAGAAGTGACGGGACAGGAGAAGGAGAAATGACAGGACAGGAGAAGGGGAAGTGATGGGACAGGAGAAGTGACGGGACAGGAGAAGTGACGGGACAGGAGAAGGAGAAGTGACGGGACAGGAGAAGGAGAAGTGACGGGACGGGAGAAGGAGAAATGACAGGAGAAGGAGAAGTGACGGGACAGGAGAAGTGACGGGACAGGAGAAGTGACGGGACAGGAGAAGGAGAAGTAACGGGGCAGGAGAAGTGACGGGGCAGGAGAAGTGAAGGGACAGGAGAAGTCAAGGGACAGGAGAAGTCAAGGGACAGGAGAAGGAGAAGTGAAGGGACCAGGAGAAGGAGAAGTGACGGGACAGTAGAAGGAGAAGTGACGGGACAGGAGAAGTGACGGGACAGGAGAAGGAGAAGTGATGGGACAGGAGAAGTGAAGGGACAGGAGAAGTGACGGGACAGGAGAAGGAGAAGTGACGGGACAGGAGAAGGAGAAGTGACGGGGCAGGAGAAGTGACGGGGCAGGAGAAGTGACGGGGCAGGAGAAGTGACGGGGCAGGAGAAGTGACGGGGCAGGAGAAGTGACGGGGCAGGAGAAGTGACGGGGCAGGAGAAGTGACGGGACAGGAGAAGTGACGGGACAGGAGAAGGAGAAGTGAAGGGGACAGGAGAAGTGACGGGGACAGGAGAAGTGACGGGACAGAAGCAGGGCCGGACTGGCTACTGGGCAGTTAGGAATGCTGCTGAGCTGGGGGGTGATTTCGATAATGGGGACCTGCGTGAGCTAAACGAAATTCGTTTTGCTTTCAGGATTTCGCAGCACACGCAGGTCTCCATGGACGAAATCCGCCTCCACTGCAGTAAAATCAGGCAGTAGCTCGGTAGCATTCCTAACTGCCCGGTAGCCAGTCCGGCCTTGGACAGGAGAAGTGAAGGGACAGGAGAAGTGACGGGGGCAGGAGATGTGACGGGGGCAGGAGAAGTGACGGGGGCAGGAGAAGTGATGGGGCAGGAGAAGTGATGGGGGCAGGAGAAGTGACGGGGGCAGGAGAAGTGACGGGGGCAGGAGAAGTGACGGGGGCAGGAGCGTTGACGGGGGCAGGAGAAGGGAGGGGGCAGGAGAAGGGAGGGGGCAGGACTGTTCCTATTGGGTGCAGAATCTAGACTGATTTGCATATGGCTGGGTCCAAACTGGAATGGCATGGTGAGCAAAGAAACAATGGATTTAGGCCCAGATCTCTGTACTGGGGTGAATGTATGGTATTGTTCTGCATTCAGTTGTTCTTTTTGCTATATTATGATTGAGCAGCTAGCTGGCGACATGAATATGAAGGAGCCTTTGTGGGTTTCCGTGAGTATTGATTCTCCTGAAGAGTTCCTTTCTCTTCTGAGCCCTGCATAACACGTGTACAGGAGGAGCCCTGTATTCATGACATCAATGTTTGAGACAAAAAATAATCATGGATTTCTGAACATTGAGTAAAAGCATTAAGGTAACATGTTGTTCCTGGTTAGTGTTTGCTTTTTCCTGAATTAAACCTCAAACATGTTTATCCATTGTTTTAATTAAATAACGTTATAAGCTGTAACTGGTCAGTGAAATGCTAAACGTACTAAAAATTGGTATGTTTTGCTATTTCTAGCCACGCCCCTGACTCCGCCCACTGATTCAATCTTCGGTTATTCCCGCCCCCTGATTCTCCACCCACAGTTCCCCTACTTTTTTTCCCCCACTTCGACCACTGATGTGTTGACGTTTTACGCCTAATCTAGTATTTCGTCAGCGGCCTACGGCCTGGTGAGGGTTTCCCCGGCTGAGTTCCCGGCCTAAACAGATGCCTCTCACTGAGGCAATGCGATTTGGTCACTGGAAGAAGGGGGTTCTCATGCTGCCCTGGGGGTTGGGGTGGCGTTATGGCTCGAGGACATTAGTATCCATCCAAAGTTATGGATACTTGGGGGAAATACCTACAGTCGATTCAGCACGCGTGTGCACTATATAAGAAATATATCTTTGACTTTATGAACTACTCCGAGTTGTCCATGTAGTGACTCTCATTACATACCATATAGCTATAGTGTGTAAACACCTAGGAAGCGAATGTACAACGTGATGGCCTGCATTGCTTTTCAGTGACTCTTTGGCGCAGCCTTCTGTTCACGCGAGCCTTCTGGCAGGAGAATTTGCCTCCAGGACCCTGGACAGCGCTTCCTCAACGGCGATCACTCAGCCATTCGCACGCTTACTAAGAGATTGGTCGACTCGACTACCAAACCTTTAGAGTCGTTCTGAACCCCAGCCCTAACATATGCGCTGCAGCGCTAGTTATTCATATCCCCTCCTCTCTGTCCTCCCCTATCCCAGGATTCTTAGAAAGCGGACGCTGGGCCTCAACCCTTGTCCCTTTCAGAATTCCGGTTCACAATATGTCACAGCAGCGGCCACGTCAAGGATGGCGAGACTTTGAAAACAATACGCCGTTGCATTCCACAAACACAGAAATAAGGCTACCATTTCTCATGGCCCCAGTGGTATTAAAAGACTTAATTGACTGCGCTTATCGACATACTAAACACACAACGAGGCACTAAGCGAAATAAAATGCAACTTTTACACAAGGTATTATCTGTGCTGGCTGAATTGCTTTCTGCTAATTCTGCACTGGCGCCCGTGAGATATTGTTCCCCGCTTTGTGCGGTAGATCCTCTCAGAAAATAGGTTTCTGTACCCGGAGCTGTCTCGCCAAATCAGAGACACCTGGTCATTCGAACCCCTACTGCACCACAGACCCCATGCTCGCACTCCGCACTCACAGAGAGGACAGCCATATAAATCGCCAGCTGCGTGGCGCCAGGAGCCGGCAGCTGCCTTTTCACACTGGCAGGATTCATACCGGCAACTAGAGATAAGTGCGTTCCTGCACAGGGGGCGCCCGACCGCATTCCCCTCAGCACCACCGCGCCATCCGAACGTAGATCACGAGATAAGCATGATGACTTCGCCCATATATAATGTATATTATGTATGTTGTTTTCTAAGGGCATCTGACTGCGGGGTGTTTGTTGTTGGTACAGAGCTGGGTACTGAACGACAGAGGAGGATTTGCTACAGTGTGCAGAAATGTGCGTACATTAAACTGCAAACCGTGGGCACCTGCCTCCTGCATATGAGTGGGCAAGATGTCCAATAGCTAACAAGACAAAAAGGTTTCTGCACGTCCGTCTAACAAAGAGGAGCAGAAAAGAAAAAAAAACACCATTGTCTTCTCTTGTATATTGCGTCCTTGTATCACCCGCACTATATGATGTGCGCACCATTGAATATTCAGAAAACCGCTTAATGTTAGCCAAAGGTTGGGTCACGGATGCAGATCAGCTGGGTTTGTCGAGCTCCCCCCACCCCCCTCACCTTGCAGCCCCGCCCCACCCAGCAAGAATTGTCTCCCTTTGTATAAGATTGAGGCGAGTGGGTCGTGCACACCAACGCGAGATTGGCACAGGAGCATAGAAGAGGACAGGATTAAGGGCAGAGCAGCGCAAGCTGAACAACGTGCTGCATCTAAAAGAGAAAAAAAATGGGCGGATTGGTCTGTGGATGCGAGCTGCCGCGGTGCCACCTTCCTTTCTAAAATAAAATCTGCCTGGCATGAAGTCACGGCGTATTTCACATCCGGTTTACCCTGGGACGTGTGACTCGGTGCCTCGGTGCAAGGTGGAGGCTTTCTTGTAGTAGCCGCTGGAGGGGGGATATTTTGGGAAGGGCAGTCTGGAGGGTGGGGGCGGCGTGTGCTGAGATCTCCAGGAGAGAAGTAGAGAAGGAGGGAGGGAGCGAGCGAGGAGCGAGGGAGAATCTATGGTGGCTTCCAGCAGCAGCAGCACCAGCGGCGGCAGCGGCGAGAAACTGGTCCAGGCGTCCTGCATCCATTCCGGCTGAGCATCTTGCCCTCCTGCCTCCCGCAGCACCGGGCTCCTCGCCTCTCAGAGGCGATCTAGGTAAGGCGCGCGCCCTGCTATGCTGCACCACCCTCCGCCGCTGTCCTGCGCTCCTAGGCGTCTAGCGGGTGCCGGAAAAACCATGTTTGATTCTGCTCGGAAACCCGCAGCGATCGATGCACCTACCTGGCAGGGCTAGGTTTTTCTTTTGCGCCCGACCCCAATTTTAGACACGATGGAAACACCCTGGCCAGATCGACCCCTCTACTGAAGGGGCACCAAAGTTGTTTTCTTTTTCCTTATGTGAACAGAAATCTGCCAGTCTTTTCTGCAGCCTGACAACAGAGGCATAGATCCAGCCGGGGATGCCAGCAATGCGAAGCGGTGGCGGGGAGGCAGGGGAGGGCGGATATATGGCTGCTTTTCTGTAGCATTATACGTCTAACCGAGGCCATGGACCCGCGTATTTATTTGTTTCGTGGGATCCGAACAGGGTGCTCTTATCTTAGCGCCGCCCGGCTTGTCTCCCCTGATAACGACTCGAATTGTGCAAGGGACTGAACGATCACTTGTTAAATGCACCTTTTATCCGAGACCACGGCGGGCCGGCTCTCAGGCTTCCGAGGTTGCATGTGTCAAATGCAGCATCCTTGGCACTCGGGATCATTCCTTCCTAGTGACCCGGTGCTTTGGACTAAGGGGAGGGTCTACCTCCAACCCCTCCCCCTCCACCCACGACTATCAATGTGTGCCCACATCCCTTGAGTGAGAGCGGCTGCCCCGTGCCACTTGCTCGGCTGCAGCCGCGGGCGTTAAACGTACTCAGAATGATAACCACGTTTAGCGCCTTTCTGAAGGCGGTTCTAGAAATCACTCCACCTCAGTTATTTTGACAGAGGACTTCTTCTGGAACTCTTAACGTGCTTTCTTCTCATTGTGCTCCACCTCATAAAATAACGGAAGGAGGCCAAAAGGCAATGCCCCCGCCCCCCGGGACGTGCACGGAACCCTAGAGACAGAGAGAGAATTCTGCATATCGGCCATGAGTCGTGCGAGCTGCAAACTACAGGATCATTTGCTATTGGAGGCACCCGAGTCGATCAGTGTATTCATGCTTTCTTGGTGGGAGAAGGTAGAAGGGTCAACGAGGGAGAACGCATTTCCAAGTTTGCATCAACAGTGCCAACAAGGGCGAAAAGTGCCAAGACCAAAATGCAGTTCTGAGTCTGGGCATTGGTGGTAAGACGTAAAGTGGTCTCTGCAGCGCTGCAATCTCTAGGCGCTAAACTCTTTCTTTGAACCGAACCGGTGCACGTGACTGTACATGCAGCGTCTGTCACAGGGCCTAGAGGACGTCACATATCAGCATTCCCACAAAACTATATGAGAGACCCCTTCGACCGGCATGGTTCACGTGTAAACAAACAGACCCCACCTGCACGCACACACGCGAATCAAAGGCTCGCTGTGTGCTATCTGTCCAGGTATGTAGGAAAAAGTAGCTAGGATTAAATATAGTCGAATATCCAGTAATACACCAAATCTATACGCGACGAGGTCAGAAAAAGAAATATGTGCAAAACTGACATGATGCCCCTTTTAAGCCATCCAGTTGGTGTCTTGAAACAAAATACAATGTTGCTATATTGAGACGAATTCCACCAGTATAACAGTTCAGAGGAGCTTGTAGGGTTAATCAAAACCCGCTGAAAATATTTACCTAACCCTGCGCACAAATCAGAAAAATAATATTTTTAGACACACATCACTGCTGCATTCCATGCCAGCCCCCTCTCTGCAGGGCCACCTGGTCCACTGAGGCAGCCATTCACCGGCTCTGTTGACACATGCAGTGTTTGGTGGTGTAATCATAAAGTTTATTTATAGGGTCTAATAACATATTCCATCAAGGCTGTGTAAATAACCATTCAGAGGGTTTCTTGTTGACACATTCCGTCACAGGGCCTATTGGTACATCTCTTCATAGGGGCTGCCAATGCAGCCCTCGCAGGGAATATCACACAGGCTGTCATTGAATCCCTAGCATGGCTTGCAGATTTACACCGAAAGTATCAATTAACATGTCCCTTTTGACAGGCTGTCTTTTGCTCCATCTCTTCATAGCGTGCCTGCATTCACACGATCTGTTCATAGCCCCCCACATCGGGCGTCTCTCGATTTATTCATCGAAGGACGTATCTGAAAAATGGGTGCTTCTTTAATGTATTTTTTAGATCTATGATGTTCCCTTCCGTGGGTTTGTCAGTATATCCGGCCAGATGGCCTGTTGATGTACAACCTCACCTGGTTTGTTGAGCTCTCCATTCACAGGGTCTGACGCTGTATCCCTCCGCAAAGCCTATTGATGTACCTCTGCGAGAGGGTTTGCTGCTGCGACACTCACAAGTGTGTGTGAATGTATCCCTCCGCAAAGTCTGTTGATATATCCCTCGAAAGTGCCCATTCACAGATCCCCTCACACGGTGTGTTGATATACTCTTCACATGGAAGGTTTATTTGTCCCTGCACGAGGTCTGTTGATACCAGGCTTTCCCAAGGTCTGCCACCATCCCTCTAATATATCTCTCCAGAGGGACTGTAGCTATATACCTCCCTTCACAGGGTCTGTTGATATCCTGTCTACATCCCTCCACAGAGCCTGTTGGTATGTATACCCCTGTCTCTTGATATATCACACCCCAAAGGATGTACTATTGAATCCCTTCAGAGGGTCTGTTCACAAACCTCTTCAGATGGTATCTGATGTATGTGGGTCTCACCCTTCCCCCAGGCTTCTGATACATCCTCCCCACCCAGCCCTCCACTAATTACACGTTTTTCCTTCCTTTGCAGTCACGAGCCCGCGATGACGAGGAGCTTCTCAGACGGCGCCAGGGGCTGCGCGCTGGCCTGGTTGATGCTGTTCGGGTCCCTGACTAAGATAAGGTGAGCACAGCCCAAGCTGCCATAACTCCGAGGTCGGGAAACGCACGCCTGGCTCCGGTGAAACCAGCCATGCTATATTGCCATTATTATTGTATGTTCCAGTTTTAATGAATTAACCATTTACTTTTAAGAAACTCGCTTTCAAGTACAAGAAATCAAGCTCCCTGGATGGATTTTTTTTCCACCTCCAAGCGAGTTTAGTACTAAGTGCAGCCAGGGGAAAAAAAAGTGTTTTTTGCTTAGTGCTTTTACGAACCGCACATTGCTCAGTGAGCACGATGTGTGTTTCGCAAGCAGAAAATATGTGACATATTGCCACAAATTCGAATCACACGCGTCGATGCCTAATTTGAAGCTTAAACACAGTGTTTTGCAACCACAGGGTCATTGTTTCCTTACTATGTGGGAAAGAGAATATTTTCGACGACCTTAACCCGAATATTCCCCATAACCGTTTAGCTGAGAAAAAAACAACATATTATCCTAAAAAATTACATTTAGAAAATCTTGATTTTTAACTCAAACCCACCTCGAGGCAGGGTGACAGAGGCCAACGGTTTTGTGGACGGTGCTGCACTCAGTCAACGTACTTACATTGATCCAGCGAGGAATTTATCAGCACTTTGTTCTGTTACAGAGCAGCAATATATGGAAGACGTGCCGATCTGCCAAAGTCATATATATGTGCCAGTAGTGTGCGTACTGGTTCATGGTTGGTGCAGGGGATACGAGCACAGCGCATGCGCGTTTTGTGGTCGGTTACTGGAAATTGGGACACTTTTAGAGCTACATTTAGAAATTGTTAGAATCGCTGCATCATGCCAGCCATCTGTCAGGAATATGAATGTAACATGCCTTTTTTGGAAAAATACAACATGCCACTATGGTAATGACCTGTAGATGGAGTTAGTGTACTGTACAATATATATATATATATATATATATATATATATATATATATATATATATATATATATATATATATATATATATATATATATATATATATATATATATATATATATATATATATATATATATATATCAAAAGAGTCGTAACCAAATAGTTGGTTTACATTTACATAAAATATGCACATGACGCCAAAAGGTAGGATGTTATTTAAACACGTCATCTTCAATAAATTGACCTCAGAGACCTATGCCAACGTTTTCTGGCCATCTTGATTAATCGCCATGGACTTTTACTCACGTTTTCTGTGTTAAAACTGTTAAATTGTTGTAATGCACCCGTGCAAGTAATCCACTTTCTTCAAGGATCTTTGTGTTCGTATTTTTTGAAGACTGTCATTAAAAGCATTTTATTTATTTCTGATTGACTTTCACTTGTAAGGCGAACGTGCAATTGCGTTTTAACACTCTATTAAATGCCGCAGAAATGCACTGTAAGAGGTAAACTTGCAGTAAATCCAGGAACCACAAACTCCATTAGGGGCATAATTATTGCTTATCCCATAAGCTCAGCTCTGGTTGCATCTCATCAATCACGCTGGATGCTGCCTTGCTGCATCACGCGTTTTATGCCTTTGGGTAATTCACGCCTCTGCCAGGAAGGTGTCCGGTTTGTCAATGGGCATTTCCGTCTTTTTGATCTTGTGTTCACCTTGAGCGAGGTTTGAACACCCATCTGTGTCCTGCAAGTGAGCCGGTCTGTGCAGTTTGTTTCACAGATTCATTCATTAGCACCCGGCGGTGGCAGACAACATTGCCTGCAGAAGATCGGGTGAGAAAAGACCATCAGATAGTTGCCATTGTCAATGGAAAGGTAACAGCTAATCCATAGACACCACTTTACTTGGGCTCCACAATTCACAACTTTAAGGACATGGAATTCATGCCTAGGCCCTCCTTCTTGCACATACGTTTCTGTGATCCAATAGAGAAAGAACCAGGGCGGATTATTTGATCTTTAAATGTTTACAATTAAGTATGTATGTATGTATGTATTGCGATTTATATAGCGCACGTATCACCCGAAGGCATCAAGGCGCTTGCCTTGGGAACCCGTCCTGGCTTTTTCCCTGTGGGATAACCCATACTGGGCATTCCCAAGGTGAAAGCCAGGCATCCCGCAGCGGGGTGGGCCGCCGTAGTGGAGATTAAGCAAGCTATTGCCTAGAGTTGCAGCGTGGGATCCCATGATTAGAATAGGCACCGAGGCGAGAATTGTCGAGTCCGTGGACATTTTTGGGCTCAGGACCCTGCCGCGTCGGGAATTGAACCCTGGTCCCGGGCCAGACCTCTGCATCAGGGTCTGCCGCTCTAATCAGTGAGCCACACTCCTCCAGTAAACTCTCTGTATAAGCCTCTCATCTCCTCCTGGATGTCTACATCAATATTTTAATTTGTCAAAAGTGGTTACGAACTTGTGCTAGCTGGGAACAATTTGAAACAGGTCACTACGATGGTGTTTCAGAGCTGAATAGAGTGGACATTATGGTGCAGTTTACTTCCATATCAGACTTGGGAAGTGATCCAGAGAGCAGTCTCCACACTTTGACTAACACAGAGTCGTCTCATTCATTCTCCTGGAGAGACGTCAGATGGTGGTGGGCTTCCTGTCAAATTCAAAGTCTGGTTGTGTGAATGCAAACTATAGTCTTCTAACTGCAGCCCATTTTTGTTGAACGACAATACTGCTGCTTCACGGCTTACAGGGAAAGGACCGCATTCCTAACCTAGATATCGATTCCCTACCCCCTGAGGGAGCCTCAGGCCATTTGGCCATTGTAAAGGCATTCGCAACGCAAATGGCGATACAGCTCACACAATGTAATTCATTTTTTAAATGTATTTAGTTACGTAACTCTGTTCAGCCATATGCCATAGTTTACCACCCGCCACCCTGCCCCTCCCCCACCCCGCCCCACTGTCCACAGCATTCCCTCCAGGAGACGCTACTGGTCATGAACGAGTAAACCCCACCAGATCATCTCTATTACTGCAGGTTTGCTGAGACCTTGGACCCAATACCCCTCACCGCATGAACACAAACTCTGCTTCGCTCATCACCTCCACCCCCATTATAATAAAAAATATTAAAATACAAACTAAAAAAGAAAAAAGGCACTCACCTGTACTATGGCAACTCCGGGCTGCCCTCCCCTCCATGCTGTGGTCTCTCTCCTGCAAACCCCTAAATCCAACGTAAGTCTTGCGAGAACTGCGCAGTAGTTCTATTTCCTTACTCCAAACAATCCCACAGTGCACCTTAGTTCGAAAATTCAAGATAGGGTAACCCTTCCTCCCTGGTGCAGAGCTTGTGTGCCCACTCAGAGGTGTGGCCTGGAAATGAGCAGTTCCATCCTCTCTGGTCACTCGAAACCGGTTCTGGGGTTTGCTCCCATCCTACTGGGTTTTGTGCCAGGCTTTCCAAGGTCTCACCATATATTTACTTATGAAAGGGCAAGTCCCTTTTCAATTAATGAAGTTTCATGATCAACCTTAACACGTTTTCCTGCCAGGGGATAAAAAACACCATCCCACACCCAGGGAATTGTCTGTTCTTCGCGAGTCATTTGTACACCTTATTAAGTAGTATGAACTCTGCTTTTGTAAAGTTTTTACTAAGTGTAAAAGCAAAACTGGGAGATTATAGTTAAGAAAACTTTTGCACAGTAAGAAATAGTTTTAAACTTTTTGGTATATTTTATTGTAACTGGTTCAGAATTTGCTGCTGCATCTTTTTTTATTTTGCTTTTAGTGGTTTTATATTATAGTACATGTTATATGTCAAATTGTAAGATTTTAAATAATCAAACAATAAAAAATTATTATTACACCTTAGTAAGGCCTAGCACTTATTAGGCAGTTGCTGGGGAGCTAATGTAAATTAGCAATCAGGAGCTTTAGGCAGTAAAAATGTAACTTTCTAAAAGTTACCCTTATCTAGGTATTTAATAAAAACCCAAAATTCACAAGTGAATTGAACTTTTAATAAGCATTAAACATAGTGGTTGAACAATTTTTCTAGTTAGTCCCAAACCCAAGATAACAGAGCTAACATTTTAATCCAATTTCCCTTATAGAACAGCCAGGACATTCCCCAGTGTGAATCTATTTTGGGGCCATGTCACTGTAGGAATATGGTAACTTTACATTTCCATATGTCCCATTTTAAAATAGCATGCACTCTGTCTTGTGTGCTACTAGGCCTAAATTGGGATGACATGTTCATATTTAAAAGGGAGTTTTTTCCTGTCAGAAAGGGTATTTTGAGAGGTCGGACTCCAGGTTTAAACTGCAGCAGTGCACAAGTGCCATTTAACTTTCAATACCATGGATGTATTTCTGCACCATATACTATGGCCTTATGGGAAAGTTAAATATGACATTCAGTGCTTAGCCAATTTTACATGTTTTACAGGTCAGAGTACATGCACTCAACACTAGACAGCAGTCCCCCAGTGTGCAGAGTCTAAAACCCTGGAAAAATAGCAAAAAATTAGGGTGACAATGCAAAAAGGGGCATTTTATCAGAACAGAGAAATGTTAAATTTGGAAAATAGCTCATGATTCCGTGTAGAATATGCATTTAACCACCATACTGACAATCCTCAAATCGCTTTTCGAGAGATTTACCATTGGCAGGGCTACTAGGATTATGAGACCCAGAGAAGCTAACTATGTGGCAAGGTTATCTAATGTATGTCGCAAAATGCTAATTGTGCAGCATATTCTCTGGCAGTATTACGGTATGTTAACCGATTTGTGCTAGAAGTTCTTTTTTTTCAGAAACCTTCAAATTATGTGGCAAATGTTGAAAATCCATAATCATGTGGTAAATACAGCAGCCACTGAATTGAGAATCTTTGGCTGCAGCGTTAAATTAATGACTATGAATTTACCACATTTGCCACATATATCTGAACAGGCGCTCTGTCTATATTTTAATCAACAATCAATTCACGAAAGCTAACTATTCTTATTACAAGTAAGGCTCCCTGTTTTTCATTTTTACAGAATTTTACAGATAAATACAGACAGAAAACAATGTGTTTTCTATCTGCATTTACTTTTAAAAATGGAGAAATACAGAACATTTTACTCCTTTTAAGTGTCCCTCCGTGCTATCTTTGCTGAATTATTGGCCAGCAGCTGAGCATATGGACAGCATGGGAACTTAAAAAACAGGATGACATTGTTTTGAAATAACGTCATTTTCAATGTACATTTATGGTATAATGCTAGTATTTACCAGTGGATGTATTGTTATGTAATATTTGACAGTTTAAATAGCTAAAACACAACAGACATCAAAGTATGAGTCCGCATCTATTGGTTAAATATATATTGAAAAATTAGTTTTTCAGCTTCATGTATATTCAAAACACAAAATAAGTATGGATACATACAGATAAAATGGCCCAAAAATAAATATGGAGCAATACAGACAGAAATGTAAAAAAAATTAAATACCATAAAACCAGGAGCCACAATTACAATCAATGCCCATTGTTAGCTCTGTCTTGCCAGTGAAGCTTTGATGTTTATAGCCAAAAAGTACTTTTTACAAAAGAAAAAACTGTTTTATCTAAAACCCTTTCTTTCTAATTTCATAATGTATATGTTTTTCTTATTTTTCTGCATTCAAACATAATATCATGGCAAACCTACTTTATGCAAACCTTTTAATCTTTAGAAAAACAACATTATTTTTGTGGTAATTGTACGTAAATGAACAAGTATCATAAAAAAAACTTACATGACCTGTAATTTGTGTAGTATGCCCTAATATTACCATATTATGGGTCTGGTGAACATTACAAACAATTTTGACTTTGGCCTCTTAGTGATGATGTAATCAGAACTCCTTGGTAGCAATATTGGACCTTGTCACATGGTTATCTGTTATGTATCCTCTATAAAGAGCATTGTTACTGATTAGGTATCCTCTATGAATCAATGTTGGTCCTTTCCCAATATGGCTGCTGGAACAATCAAATAGTTTACAGAAGCAAATCGTTTATATACGTATGCTTGAGAAGTAGTCACATAAATAAATGAGTTACTCTATGACATCCACTACTCTTTCCCAAACTCATACTTTAAATTTAGAATTTGCTGCTTGTCTTTAACTGGTATAGTTTGACAATTTGCTTGCACTCACTCAAAGCTTCTGCACCAGGATACTTTTTGTTAAGCTCACAAGCCATGCCCATCAGTTATATCATTCATAAATCAAATTACTTGTTAACATACAACTCTTTTTAAGGGTAACAACGTAATCGACCAGAATCCCTTCCACTCCAGATGCCCTTTCATCCCCTAGAGAATCTTTGATTGCAAAACTTTGTGTGTCATGACTTCATGTAAAAATAAGTCAACCTTAGAGACATTTAAGTGTTTGGAAAACATATCAAAGGCATAATGTTGTTACATTTCTGAGGTCGAAGAATCCTGGATAGCACCATTACTTTCTCCTTTTGAAAATACAGCTTTACTGTCTGGTTTCCTAACTAAAGATATCTTCATAGAAGCACAGTTGTATTTACTGTCGTATGCTCATATTTTCTATGCGTTTCCTCCATTGGTCCAAAATTCCTACCTAATACCACTCAAGATAAAATTTGCTATCCAATACATGAAATAATTATAACCTACACTAGAATTTGTTAATCTTTGTAAATTTTGTATTTTGTGTTGAACAAACGCCCACACAACCTCATTACCTCCCCTGCCATGCTTAATTCTTTACTCGTATACGTTTTATTATTCCCTGATGCAAAGAAATAATCTTATTGCTTAAATATGCTTTAAGAGAATCACAGGCTGCATTTATTGAATCAACTGAAATCTCATTAATCTCCAAAATATCACTATCCCAGAACTGTGAACCTCAGTTAAGTGTTGTTCTTGGTGAAAGGGGGTATTTAAAAAGCACTTAAACATTAGCAACTAATTAAAACAGTAACACTGATGCACAAATCAATATTTAATCATTCTAGTGCCTGATCTGAAACTGCATTTATCTCCAACTCAACATCATTGATACTGGATAGGAGCAAATGTGAAACTAAAATATGATCTATTCTGGACTATTCTCAAAGAGGGGATAGGAAAAAGATGAAGTTACAATCAGTATGTAAAATATGACATCATTGTGCCTAAGTACACATTTCAGTTCTTATTGCAGCACATTTGGTTGGGTGATTTGCCTGATAAATGCTAAAGGGTCACATTAAAACTTCCAGCGAAACAAACTTATCATCCGATTTCAAATGATAATTCTGAATATCCTTAGAATATCATCTTAATCACTTATAAGGGCTTCGAATTTAGGTAATAAATAAATAGCACTTTTGAAATATACATCTGAATACGTATCTACCATCAAAGTCTATGCTGATATTCTGAACTAAAGAAATGGATTAATGTTTCCTTTTTCTGCTGATAAGCATAGCATTTCAGTTAAACAGAAGACCTTGTAGTGAGCTCAAGCTGCCCACCTGTATTAAACTAAGGATATTTCAGCTCTTTTAATTAATTATTTTTTATTGATATAAGTTTTAAATAGCGCTAGCTAGACCCGTAGGTGTCTGAGTGCTTCACATTGATCGGAATAGAATACAGTAACGCAGTAATGCAAAGAACATAAGAGGCGAGTGTTCAATAGAATAATGGTCCCCATCAGGTGCTTGTAGAGTGACCAACAATAGAACAATGCTGAAGATACCACAGTACGCAATCTGACTAACATTTGTGAAATTAACGATCTAATCCAACTTTGCAACGTACCGACCCATATCAAAGGCGCGGCTCTAGATGCGATTATTGCCAAAAATGATCTTGTCTCACTTCGATCCATCACCTCCATTTACTGATCAGACCACCAACTCATACTGTTTAATATAGAGATCTACCTCAGATTACAAATAACCCCCTCCGACAGACCCAAGAACTGTTCCAGGAACTCAAAGCAAATCTCAATGACAGAACTGGAGACTAGGATCTGCGCCCAACTGCAGCACCAACCTCCCACTCACACAGCTGATGACCTCATAACCCACTGCAACACGGCAGTATCTGCTGTTCTGGAAGAAATGGCACAGCTCAACTGAAGCAGTCTAGTTCTATCCAACCTAAATCTTGGTTCAACTCAGATCTTAACAACGAGAGGAGACAATTCAGACTGTCAGAAAGGTTATGGAGACAAAACCCCTCTACAATGAACCTGTCACTCCTAAGAACGGCACAGCTTTCCTGCAAGGAGCACATCTGCAGAGAAAAGGCCACTTTCTTTTGCAACCAACTTGACCACGCTAAGAACAGACCCAGTGACCTCTTCAACATTATTAAACGGCAAACTACCCTTTCTGCCCCACACCAAACAAAATCCACCACTGCACGATGTGAAGAAATTGCCAACTTCTTCACTGATAAAGTTGAAAAAATTGAACAATCCCTCATCCAAGTCACAATTCTGACATCCCTACCAACTTTCCCCTCTGCCTCACTCCCCTACATGCAGAACACCCTCCTGATGTAATCAAGGACCGCATGGCCTTTATATAAACTAATTTCAACCTTGATCTCCTTCAAATGAAAAGCAAAGTGAATTGGTCTAATTTTGAACCTAAGACTGAAAGTGTAGTCTTTAATATAAGTCCGAAGTTGAAGTCCACATCTCACACTTCGGATCCTACGCCTTCCACAATAGTTAAAAACTTCAACCATATCATTGCCCCATTCTGGATTAAAATCATCGACTCATCTCTCTCCTCAGGCAGTGTTCCTGACTGCCTCCAACTAGGCCAAATCACACCCATACTCAAAAAACCAGGTGCCGACCCCAATGACCTCATTAAACTCAGACTTATAACCAACCTTCCCTTTCTAGCCAAAACATTGGAGAAGTGCGTCCTACAACAACTAAACCAACACATAGAAGAATGCAACCTCCATGACTCCTTCCAATCAGGGTTCAGGAAAGGCTGTAGCACTGAAACTGGTATTTTCAATATCTCGGATGACATTCGCAGATCCCTGGATGAATGTGATGCATGCCTCTTAATCCTCCTTGACCTATCGGCTGCCTTCGATACCGTAAATCACCCTGTTTTACTTGAGACACTCAAGAACCGTACTGGGATCAATGGCGCAGTCCTAAGATGGTTCACATCTTACCGGCAACATTGCTCAGAACAAATAAAAATCAACAATTGTTTCTCAAAACCAACACTAGTTCCCCACAGTGTACCCCAAGCTCAACTCTATCCTCAGCCCTTTTCAATCTCTTCATGGTACCCCCTACATTTATCCTGAACCAAACAGGGGTTAAATATCACCTATATGCTGATGACACCCAACTCTATTACAAAATTAAATCACCCAGTGACATCCTACAACTGAATACCACACTAATCAAGATACAAAATTGGCTCAATATCAACCACTTAAAGCTGAACACCAACAAAACTGAACTACTACTTTTATTCTGGAAAAAGAACCTGCTATCAATCCACATATGGCTCAAGACTTTGGATGCTCTAAACTGTTCTCTAACAAGTCTTTAGGTATCACTCTGGACAGAAACATGTAATTGAAAGCCCACACCAACAACTCAGCGAAAGGAGCACTCCTCACACTAAAGAACCTCAAGAAAATTGAACCTTTCATTCCCCCATAAGATTTAAAGATGGTAGTGCAATCACTTGTCCTCTCAAAACTGGATTATGGTAACACCATCTTCATTGTAACTCCAAAAACTCACCGGGCCCCCTTAAGTTCAGTTCTGAACATGGCAGCCAGGCTAATAACAGGTTGTAATCGGTTTGAGCACATCACACCAGCCCTCAAGAGACTCAATTGGCTCTCAATCGAAGGAAGACGTTTCTACAAGACTGCTTGCATCACCCAAAAAGCCCTTCACACACATAATCCCAAATATCTAGAGAACAAACTTTAGAAAGCTGGCAGAGCCAGATCTCCAAGTTGCTCCAGCACACTTCTTCTTAAACCTCCCAAACTGGAAAATAAATCCTCCCATTCACGTTCTTTCCATGGAAACGCTCCCATGATATGGAACTCACTCCCTAGTATCTGCGCTGCAAAGCCTTATTTTCCTGTTTCAAATGGGACCTTAAACACCTGCTGCTCAACAAATACTTTAACACACACGCTAACTGAGCTATGTTCCCAAAGCTCACACCCACTCTGCCTTGACCAGTTGTAGCAGGTAAATTAGTGTTTCAGCGGTCCACTATGTCTTGTACATTTTGTAGCTCAAGTGGTTCCTAAGTCTGCATACTGTAAGGACCGCTGCGGCCAAATGATTTTCTTTGTCTGTTTTTTTGCATGCACTTCAATCTAATGATCTTGCATTATATGTAAAACGCTCTGATACCTTCAGGTCCAGCTAGCGCTATAAAAAACTCATAAATATATAAATAGAGACACAATTCAAGATGATCTAAAAGTCAGAGAAACAAATGAACCGCAGCTTCAGACAGAGAATCTAGGTCTGATCAAGCAATACTTTACTAAGATCCCTAAAACTAGGAGTTAAAGTATTTGTTGAGGAGGAGGAGTTTCAGGTTTCTCTTGAAGCAAGGGAAGGGAGAGTTGCTTTGAAGGTCACACCATAGGGAGTTCCATATAAGCCACGGCTCGTGGAGGGAGTTTCGGTGGGGCGGAGAGGCGGGGCGGGGCGGGGGAGGGTCAGGGTGGGGTGTGCTAAAAACCGGAGTATGGATAATTGAAGGTAAGTAAACAATTTAATTAATAAAACAAATTTCGTAGCGTGCCCTGCATCGCAAAATGTGATGCAGGGTGCACTACAAAATTTGTTTTATTTATCAAATTGTTTATTTACCTTCAATTATCCATACTCTAGTTTATAGCACCCCCCAGCCTGCCCGTCCCCCGCCCCGCCCCGCCCCGCCCCGCCCCGCCCCGCCTCTCCGCCCCACCGAAACTCCCTCCACGGGCCGTGGCTGTTCCATATGCTTGGAGCATTTCCAGAAAAAAGAGCGCGGCTTGGTTGCTGTCTTTTTTAAAATGAGAGGTAGTCCTAAAGAGTAGGTTGGGGATTTCTATCATCGCCTACTGATAGGTGATGAAATGAATTTTAACCAAAAAAGTAAGACTGGGATATAGCAGAAGCATCATTAAAAAACGCCAAGTCAATGCTCCCCAAAAGTGAGTATAATTGTGTCATATGTCTGTTTGTTATGGTTGATCACCCACTGTTATCAGTTAAAGAGAATATCAAACCCAACATTTTGTTAGAGAAAGTAAACACAATTGCTTCCGCACATTAACTTCCTGACTAGACTGTGCCCCCATTGCCGAACAAAATTTTATCAAAGCATACATTTTCTGATACTGTTGAAGTTATGCCAAACAAACCCCTCAATTATAAGGACATGTCTTGAAGAAATCAGTTGCCAGAGAATAGCAGAAGAAGTGTGAATCACTATTGCCTTAGAATTATGTGCTTGGAAAAAGAGCACAAAGAAAATTGCCAAATCTGGCACTGATACTGATAAGTGCAGTGCATCGATTAATTTAAGAAAAGTGTTTTAATTGCCAATTGAGGAATCTAAATCAATAATGTATCAAAATGCACACCCAATTATTTATAACTTGGGATTTATTATAACATTTTTTGCACTGATAAATCAAGAAGCTTTGAAGGTAGCAGATAATAATTTGATTTTTGTAAACATGTATTTGCGGGTTGCTAACCATTGCTTAAGTGCACAAAACCTTCAACGAAGAAGGAGAGAAATTTAGTCTAGAATCAAGGTCACTTAAATATAAGTTAGAGAACGTGAGTAAAAGTACACATCCGTGGTGGACTCACAAATTGTTGTCCATAGGAAACTAATTCTAAGGGCCCGATAATCTCTTCCCTAGTACCATGATAAAGCTTAACACAAATAAGCAACAACATTTTAGGGACTGTGCGGGACAATAATCTCTTCCAAAAATAAAATCAGCTGATATGTCCTTTCAGAAGTCCTTAAAAAGAACAATTCAATTGTGCTGCGGTGAATATCACTTGCTCACTCAGTGTCCCCAGTGACAAAACTGATAGGATCACATATTGAACAATAAGCAATATTACTCATGATTATGCTAGTTACCAGATAACATTTGTTTGTCTATCATAGCAGCTTCAGTTCATGAATTCGACCGTGCTGTAATGCTCTTCGAAAGGAGGTCAACGTGCAGAAGAGGCCAGTGACAGGTCACCTATTCTTGCACCATAAACTTGTGTTGGTTTAGTTAGCAGATTTGAAAGCTCAATCACTCCTATCCAGTAAAAGACAATAAAGGCCTTTTCTGATATGCACATTCTTAACTCGTGAAATGGGGTGGAGTGTTCACTGTACGCCAACTTCCAGAGCAGAATATAACATTTCTTGCTTAAGAAAATGGCCATTATCTGCCGTAATTGTTTTCTAAAGGTGGAAAGAGTAAAGCATCTGCATGGTCTCTTGCTTTAGTAAGCTATTATTACTTTCATCAGGAGAGACTAAAAGTGTCTAAGCTCTTTCTAACCTGTACCATCATAGCAGATGCCTATAATTATATGTTATTACAATTCAGATTGTCATTGCGGACATGCGAAAAATATAGCATTGCCTAAAGTTATGTACATTATAGATCATATAAGTAGGAGAGTTAATTCAATAGATTGCAAGGGCTTCTTCATTCACTACAGTTTGATACAACAATCAGATAGAGTGCTTAGACAGATGAACAAGATTATCCAGAAAGGAACAAGCTGGAAAAAGGTTAATGTTGGTAAAACTACCGGACCAATATATGCCCAGGTTCCTAAAAATAAATTTAGCTTAGTTCTAGTTTACAGCAAATTTATGTTTTTTTGCAATTCACAAAAAATCCCAAGCTTTCATCTGTCACAATGTAATGCTGCAAAAGTCTTAGCTTTACAGCAGTACTAATGTCTATATACATGTACACATGCATAAACGTGCATGGTTAACTTCTGCATATACTTAAAAGCATAGAGAAGGTGTATTGGCCCTTGATTGCTTTTGATTTATTTTGACTACATAGAGAAATATGCTTCCCTGTTTCGAGTCCCCATCTCTACCAACTTTGGAGTGGTTGACTCCCATTTCAACTCTGGATACAGTTTTACTGCTTCTAATAACCCGTTCCGTGCTGCCCTCGACTATTGCCCGATGGCAGCACTACCTCCCTAGTGCTGCCGTCGGCCAATGGCTGATGCGGCCCGCCCTTTTGCGGAAGTGCCACACTTCTGCAAAATCGCGGGCGCCGTTAAGGCGTTAAAGACAGTAAATAGCCAACACCATGTTCAGGATGGTAATGCTCCTTGCCAAAATTCCAAAAATCTCATCCTTGAGAGTTTTCATGGGAATTTCCAGGCATTTCCACCCTGCACTGTCCACAAAGCACATGTGCTCAAAGAACATCACTTGTATCATCATTAGGGGCTTCTAAGCTCCTCCTATCTAACAGCTATCACAGAGGCAGTAGCGGCCAGTGGTGGGAGTGCTGTGGGCTGGTAGGACGGGGCGGGGAAGTAGCGGGGTAGGGGGTAGTAAACTACGGCAAATGGCAGAACAGATGTAAGTAAACAAATAAATAAATAAAATGAATTTCATTGCACGCGCTGCATTGCCAAATGCGGTGGAGCACGTGAAACGAAATCCGTTTTATTTATTTATTTATTTGTTTACCTACCTCCATTGGGCCGTATTCCATAGTTTACTACCCCCCACACTGCTCCACCCCCACCCCGCCCCACAGCACTCCCACCACCGGCCGCCACTGCACAGAGTTGAGAAATTTACTCTCACTGGTATCAAGATTTTTGTATGAAATCTCACATCATATTCTTACCATGTTTTAGCATGTATTACCCTCTAGCCAGGATCATGTCCTATAAATACATATTGTTTGGCCTGTCATCCTTAGGGTGGCCTTCCCCTTAATGTTTGCCTGCTCACCTCCACTATTTCATGTATCATTTTGTTGGCCATAGGAATCTGAGCACTTTACCACTGCTAACCAGTGCTAAAATGCATGTGCTTCTCCCCTAAATATGGTGACATTGGTGGATATCTGGTTGGGATATTTAGTTTACCTGTAAGTCCCTTGTAAGTGCAATACCATATACCCCAGGTTTTGTAATCTAAATTCTACTAGTGGGCCTGCAGCACTGATTGTGTCCCCTACACAAGTAGTCATTCAAACCTGTCTCAAGCCTGCCATTCAGGGCCTGTTTGTGCAGTCTACTGCCACTCTGATGTGGCATTTAAAACACTTGACAAGCCTTAAACTCCTTTGTTATTACACATAAGTCACCCCTAAGGTAGGCCCTAGGTATCCCTAAGGTATCCCTTAGGTAGGCCCTAGGTATCCCTAAGGAGAGGGTGCTGTGTAACTCAAACGCAAGACGTGTACTTTTAAGCTTTACATATCCTGGTAGTGACAAACAGGTACATTTGTTTTTCCATACTATGAGGCCTATTCCTCTCATAGGCTAGCATTGGGAATTCCTTAAAACACTTATAGGCTGTTTAATCCTGATTAGAAAGGGATAGCTGCATCAAGTTCCATATGTTTGGAATGGTGTGATAAATCCTCTTTATTTGTTAAGCAGGATTTAGCATTACTATTTAAGAAATGCTACTTTTAGAAAGTGGTAATTTTTCTGCTCTTAACTTTGCTCTGTTTGCCTTGCACCTCATCTCCAATACACATCTTTGCTTGGTGACAGCTACACTTTGTTTATTCCCTTTAGACAGCCACAAACACAGGAAGGGTGGGTGTGACAGAGGACTCATTTTTATTCATCTACATTCAGATAGCCTTCCCGAGCAGAAATGGGGAGTGGGGGCTGACACTTACATCTGAAAAGGCTGTGTCCTGTTTCCAAACAAAGGATGGATTACCCCTCCAGATAGCCTGGCAGATAGGGCTGGGAAGAAATGGGACCTCTGTACTTTAAGGAAATGCTTTGAACAGGGAATGATTTTGTTTTCATCATAAAACTGTGTTATTCTCTACATATCTCAGTCAGTGTGGCGCCTGTGAATGGTTAACCATAGTACTTGCTCATGCTTGGCCATCTATGACCTCTTTCGCAACTTATATTTCTTTAAACTGAGAACTTAATATCAATACAGCTTTTACAAGTACAGTTTATTGTAGCTGGCTGAACGTCAATGGAATTTTCAGCCTTGGCCATTATTTTTTTTACAATTAGATGCATTGATATTAGCTTTGCCATGGTCAGGGCTGTGTTTCATACAAGTATGCGGGCGAGCACCATTAAAAGCTCCTGCAACAACAAGGAACTGCATTACCGTTTTGTCTCTGTTGTTAGTTGTTTAATATCGGTCGTGTCTTAGAACTGATTAAATCATACTTGAAAACGTAACCAATGACGCGACAACTGTCTAATGAGAAATCTCATATTAATAGAGCAAAGCAAAAGGCACAAATGCTGAAATTCAATGCAGATCCTGTGCAAACGATATGCCCCATCATGCTCCAGTCTAATCCTTGATATTAAATCTCGAAGAAAGTCAAATTGTGATTTGTTTTTTACCTGAGAGTCACGGTTGGTTTTTTTGTAAACATACCACTGTAAATGAACTGAGACAATCTGCTGTAGAGATTCACGAAGTAATTTGCTGCACTCTGTAACTTTAGAGATGCTATGCACATGTTGTCTTGCAATCAGTGAGAAGATGTTGACAAGCTTTCCCAGAACCATAGAGGTGACCAGGCACTAAGCACAGGAAACAATGGTGGGGCGAAGGGAGAGGGAAAAGGGTTACCTGTGCCGGCCACGCCTGGGGTGAAACTGGCATTTTTTGTTGGAACCGATTTTGTTGTGTAGGCATCACATTGTATGGAATCATTGAGATAGTATTAGGTTACTCTGTAAGCGGACACGTTGGACAAAGCCTGTTGGAATGTTCATTATGATTGTCACCATTTTGTTGGGTCCAGCAACGTTTCAGCCTGATATTTCCTGAGATAAATTCTTAGTTAAGCCTAGGATGTTTTCCATATAGTATGGTTGTGTCCTTGAGAATACATGGGTAGTTAAAGTGCCTCAAAAACCAATAAAAAGACTCAATTTTGATGTAATAATTCAGGGTACATTACCAAGGTAGCACAACTTCCACATTAAAGAGTAGCCTGCAGATTGCACTGTATCAACTGATTTATTAGAATATTCATTCTAAGCCACACTCTGGGGAGTCAAATATTATTATAACCTCTTCTTTTACCGGCCTTAATCCTCCCATTGTGTAAGCATTAATATCGCACCCGGAAATCAGAGAGGCTACAATCATGTCATTTGACAATCAGCTGCAAAACCCTGAAATGAAGAGAAAGATTATAAACATTATGTTAAAGAACTTAATACACATTTATTGTTTATTCTTTCCAAAGATACAAATAAAACACTCATTTAGAAATAATTAGTATTACTTTTATCCTCGTTATTACATTATTATAATTATTATTGTTGTTGCTTTTGTGTGCATTATAAGTAGTAGTAAGAATTTCAGTATTGTTCATAGTAGAAGTAGCCGTAATAGTTGCAGCGTCGGCATATGAACATCCAACTGTAAATTGAACAGACACACATGGGCACTGGAGAATTTTAGAATGATATTACTTAAGAAAGAGCTGTAAAGACAGGTGAGTTCAATAGGAATGAATACTATAAGGCAATGAGCACAATCTGGGTAAATATATTTGGCAGGTAGGCGAAACAGAAGTGCCTGTAAAATTATTTTTATTTATAACAGAAGCAGTTGTGAAAGGTGTTACTGCACATTATATTGCAAAAGGGCTGCATTCAGGTGTGATGCAGAGTCTGATGAGCAATATTTTTGAGATTTTAAGGCGTTCCTGAGAAAATAAGAATAGGAGAAGGAACACATGGACCTTTCCACTTCTCGTGGGCTAAAGTGGACTACTCGGTCCCAACCACTGAATCTAACTCAGGATTAATAACCAATGATATAGCTCAAAAAGAGACCACTTGGAACAGTGCTCCTTCTTTTTCACTAAAATATTATTTTTTATAGATACTGGTCAATTAACATATTCCACCAGACTCAACCCACTGCCAAGCTAGGACATCCTTCCTACAGCAAAGCAGTTAATTATCAACTGTGTTATTTTTGGTGGTATGCTTATATGTAGTCCCAATAGAACATCAGTGGAGTAATTTAGTGAACCGAGTTTAAGTCCCATAGCTTACTTACGTTAATTATATTATTTAAGGTATGCAATATATTTTAGAGGTCAGACCTATACACAAGGACGACAGAGCACTTTACGATTTATAGCTAGGAGGAGTAAATGAATAAGAATTTTAGAAGAACAAAGTTTGGTTATGATGAGAGAAAATAGTTGGACATAGTAGGTTTTAATTGCGGTCTAAAAACATGGGTTTGGGCTATTCTCAGAAGAATAGGAGGTCTGAGGTCTTCTGCATATTGGTTGCGTATTTTTATTACTCGGCATGAGAATGCATGATTCAATAGTTTGGATTTCTTGGTTATAGTTTTATAAACTTTATACGGAACAAGTCAGAAACAGAGAGAGAGAACTTCTACTCACTCTTTCCTATTTGTGTTTTCTGTGTTCATTAATTATATTGGAGAATGTTAAAATCCTCAAATGCAAAAAAAAATCACTTAGATCTGTGCTGCACCTGCTCTTGATTCTACAACCCACGGCGTCAATACTTAAAATTGTCATTACTACATCATTGGCACAAAATTGTGTTAGGTGCGCTGGATCGGTGTCCTCAAAATATGATGAAGTATTTAGTGAAAGCTATGTATTGTAGAGTGCCTGTGAGGTTTGCCTGTTTAAAGGCTGACCATTATGTAGCAGTTCTATGAGGAATGTTCGAGTGTGTATCTGCTTGAGAGACTTTCTTCGTAAGACAAGTTTTCATTTCTAATAAGCTTTTGGAGAAGAATGTGGTGATGCTAGTCGCCAATGGGACTGAAAATACTACAATGAGTTTTCGATTTGGAGTGATTTAATGCTTGATCACTTTAAAGAGAGCGATTTGAGGTTGGTTTAAATTTAATTCATGTGTTCTTTTTTTTAAAGTAGATTGTTTGTTTTCAATTACAGTTAGAACTTCTTGTTATTTTCTCCTGGGAAGTTTGATGTGTTCTAAAGAATTTATTCCAGATTTCTGGTTGATCTCCCATTTGCATGGAGGTTGCTACTGATTCTCTCCTTGATGGATTCCAGTATGAGGAAAACTAGTTTGTTTATGGGTGTTAGGGTGGTATTGTTTTCATAGCTGGTGAGATCTTCTGTGGAATGCAATGAATTAAAGTTCTTTAGATAGTTACTGAGAAGAAATATTTTCAGAAATCTCAGAATATTTATTAATTTATCTTGACCTTTTTTGTATAGACCTAGGATTGTTCTGCATAACATGTGACATGGTGCTATCCCAAGGTATGTTTAATAGGTTATTCAGAATGTTTCAGATTTGTCATAGAGATAATACAATCAAGCGTATTACCTTTGTTGTGAGTCAAGAATGAAGAAAGTTGAGATTGATTAAGCAAAAAGCAGATTTATTTAAGAATGTCTGTGAGTCCGGTTTTAGTTATGTTCCATGGCAGTAGCGGTCGGGGGTGGGAGTAGCTGCTGGGCGGTGACGTGGGGAGGGGGAGGGGCAGAGTGGGGGCTAGTAATCTATGGATTATGGAGGTTTACAGGTAAGTAAACATATAAATAAATAAAACAAATTTCGTTGCGTGCACTGCATCGCATTTGGGGATGCAGTGCGCGCAACGAAATTCGATTTATTTATTCATATTTTTACTTACCTGTAATCCTCTGAAATCCATAGATTACTAACCTCACACCCTGCCCCGCCCCTTCCCCATGGCACCACCCGGCAGCTACTCCCACCACCGACCGCTACTGTTCCATGGCATAGTAAAACTACTAAGGACAATATTAGTTGAGTAATTAGTTAGTCGACATGGAATGGACGAATAAAGTGGAGTGTTCAAGCAATGCAGCATTTTAACTTGTGGTTGGTATAGGTTATGGAAGCAGGAAGGAATATTTTGAGATTGTTTTATATTGACATACATCACTTCAAAGGAAAGGAGTTTGGATGAATCTGTAGTGACACATGTGGACATGTTTTTACCTATTTCAGTGACAACACCTCCACTTTTGTAAGGTCCGTCCTTGTGAATCATTGCTTATCAGTTTGGAAGTAGGATGACAAATGAAAGTGGAGAGGTGGAGGATGACCATGTTTAGGCAGTTAACTATCCCTCTCTCATTATGTATGCAAATTATTTTGGTAGCCATTGGCCAATTATGATGACATGACCTTGGGTCATATGATCAAAGTGTAGCGAATTGAAGGGAACATGCTGAAACACATCACCTGCTTCATTTCCCTTTCTTACTGCTATAGACACCACACCAGCAGCTCAAACCGAGTTCTCCCTCAAGGGCACTGCTGTCTTGCTTTGTTCCTTCTTATTCACTGCAGAATATTATGTGGCTGTCTGGGCTGCCATGTGCATGTTAGACTCGTCTAGCCCAAGGTTATCTTTTATGAATGTGCATCAGGACAGTCACTGTTTAGGTTCGTGTTTGTAGCATTTAGTACCCAGAGGGTGTGTGTGTGGGGGGGGCGGGGGAGGGGGGGCAGGAGCCAGTTCTTTATATCTCTGCACTTTGGTAAAGTGAGCAATGCATGCAAGCCACATCCATTCCTCTTCTATCAGTTACATAAGCTCCAAGACACAGTAGAATGCATGTTGATCTTACACATCCATGTACCATCTGTAAGCACTCTGCAGAGCAGATATCCCCACCACTGACCTTCAAGAGAAAACGCTATATCTCCAAATGACAGAAGTGCAGGGAGTTTTCCTGTCCAGAAAGTAAATCTCACACATCTCAAAAATTGCATTATGGTTACTTGCATACTTTGTCATTCCTCGGGGGAACAGTGTGGGAGTAGCACATATGCTGAACAGATGTCCACTTCTCCCAATGAAAAGCGAAGAACACCGATTCTAAGGCACTGAGGGGAACAGGGTTTACCTCTCTTAAGCCCTCCCCCCCTGTATTTAGTGCCACACCAGCACAATGCACACATTGACAACTAACTGTACTGTGGCCGCACCCACTGGCACAAGTTACTGCCTGCTCTATCTATATCCGCTGGGACCTCAACTGCACTTTTACTGCACCCATTCTTACTGGTGCTCACACTGATTGAGCGCGGGCTCACATGCTTGTTTTATCATACTCCCCTGGGCCCATAAAAACATACACACTTTGAACAGGTAAAGCTATGCTTAATCAGAATTTTAATTAACCATTTAGGACCTATACCATTGATTTACCAATCCTAGTCACCAGTACCTAGAGTCCTAAGGGATCAAGGGTGTTAGCATAATAGGCAGTATATAAACATTTGCACTCATAAAATAACCACAGCCTCGTGAAAGGTTTAAACACTTTATCTATGTAAATTCTTAAATGTGAGAGTCCATACCAGTTTAATTAGAGTTTTTTCAAATAGGAAGAAAATAATCAAAGTAAGATGATGTGAAAATATTATGAGACATTCTTTAAGCATTGAAACATAGGAAGGGTAAGAAAAGGGAAACAGTACAATGACATACCCACATGAATTTTATATACACCTAGAATGGTGTGAAGACCAACCCTGGCCACGGGCTGGGATAAAGAACAGAAATTCTAGTAGTTCAGATGCCAGTAAGACAGCACAGGTGTAGATGAGGACCAGTGATGACCAAATTAGGATGGATTCAGGTTGGAAACAAGTACCCTCAACTAAGTGCAACACCAGCGTCACACCCCTCACTGCGGCTAACAGTTGGATCCTGATTGGGTTAGCGAATCTTCTCCCTCAGAAACCCCGATTTGGTAATCGAACTCCTTCCCAGAACCCCGATTAGGATATTGATTCTTTTGACAAAGTGCTCCACCAGCACCTCTGCTCTCGATCGCCTATTGAGTGCGTTGGGTCATTGACAGGTCAGCTATTCGGACAAGTCGGACAATCTAACTAACTAAGCCTACCTTAGATATACCATTTTCCAGGGCAGTGTACCACCCCCCAATGTTGTAAATGTGTGTATTCCCTCAATTTGAGTGGTCAAAAGACGAGGAGAGGTCATCACACCATACCAGTTATGAGGTCACTTGATTCAATAATGCAAATTTTCTTTCCCGCCCATAACTTTATTTTCCCATGCATTTTATTCCACCCAACAATGGATATTTCAATAACAACTACATTGTATTAAAAATGTTCAATTTTGCTTCCTCTCGAGAGGTCGAAGGGTGACTTTCCCAGGCGCATCTTCAGGCAAGACCAGTCACTGGCACAAGTTCAATACCATGACTTGTGTACTCTTGAGCTCTTCTGCACAGTCGCAGGATTGTAAAATGGAGTGCAGCAAGATTGCATCAGGCCCAAGTACAAGCTAATAGCAAAGTCAAAGAGAAACAATTTTAGAACAAAGAATAAATGAATGCATTGTATACCACCTATCTCTACTCTGTTCCCATTACTTTATTTTGACTACAGCGTTAGGAGTTAAGCAGAACGAACAATTTAATAAAAGCAGCAATGCAAGTGTTAGCACATGAAAACATAGAGCAGCCATCTTTAGTTCTAGTTCGCAGAAGCAAAGATTTCCCACCAAGCAAAGAATACGTCACGTCATGTGAGTGTGACAGACGCATGCGTAGAAGAGTTCCTGTGTTGCGGTGGCCATATTAGGTCACTCAAGTTACTGTTAGTGAAAGCACATATACAAGCTTCCCCTAGATGCTAGAAATGTCGTGTGGTGCGTTATTAGTAAGACGAAACATGTTGATTAAAATATTATATATTATTTCGAGAGGGTTGAATCCGAGCAAGTTTCTTTACGAGTGAAACCTTGCTCCATCAACACCCACATGCACATTCAATACGTGGCACCTGCACCTATGCTCTATAGACCCTCGACTCACTGTCATCAGCCGGAGCTTCAAAATTGACACGGAGAAACACTAGCATTGCACTTGAATTCACATTAAATGTTCAGATCAATATACACTCTAGCACACACAGAGGCATCTGTACACAATGCACAATCAGATCACAAGCATGCTTTGGGTCTGGGCTACAAGTACACTGGGGGAAACTGTCATTGGAGAGAATGACACTTATAGACATTATTACTATCGACACAAACACAGAAAGACAAGGGCACTAGGAGATTTGAACGCTGAAGGATATGAACATTTGTGCATATGGTTAGTGGGATACATGGATTTGGAACAGATGGGTACTGGGGTAGGGATAGACAAAAAGACAGACAGTCGGAAACATGAACAGGTGAGTACAATAGGAGTGTAGGCACTCAAAGACATGGGCATGGGGTGAAGAATGAGGCATAGCATCCTCCTAAATGGACTTGATCTGCTGCAAACCTCACATCCAAACAGAAATGTAGATCCAGAAACTTGGCTCAGCTAAAAGGCAATCCAGATGGCAGAAATGTGATGTGCAAATTCAAAGTTATGGAAAATTAAAACAGATCCAAAACGGTATCTTTTTGTAATATAAAGAAGCCATGATAAGCAATATGTTCAGGGCCATCAAAATTATGTAATGCTGTGGCCACAGGGTTTTTGGCATAAGTATGAATTTAGTGCATTGGCCACATAATCCAAAATGTGCTTTTTCCAGCAGCTGCATTTAGTTAACCCTGTCACATAATTTTGTCCTACCCTGAAGTCTACTTCCAGTGGTCCTGTATATTGACAACCTCCCTAGTGCCTGCTGACAGTGACCGATGGCTATGGATCCAATAGTAGCAATCCAGAACCGAGACTTTCTCTTCATCAAAATCTGCCCCTTTAAAGTAGTAATTGACCATAGATGCCTCTATTTGAAATTATTGCCCTAAAAATGCAACAACAATTCACTCGGACTTGTGGAAAAGCACGACATCAAAGTGAGCACTGGCCTCAACTGACGACAGTTCATATCAGCACAAAAATGAGAGAAACTCCCTGATTTATCTGATGGAGCTAGCAATCAAAATATTATGCGTTTACACTCCACCCCTCTAATACAAAGTTTTTGATGAGTGTTTCATTTTGTAAAATTATAGGCAAGACAAAAATATTTTCGATAAGGAGGCATTGCAAAATGAGTCTAACTGCTGCATTTTTAGTGCCAAGGAGTTGGCAAAAAACCCTAACCTTTAAACGGACTAGAGGACAACATTTCCCAAAAAATCCTTTTTGTACTTTTAGCAAAGATTAAGAACCATAGATCCTGAAAAAGTGGGCTGTAGATTAAAATCTTAATCTGATTTCATCAACAAAGCACCCAATTCATTCGAGCAAAACTCAAACACATTGTTCATTGACATAAAGGGAGCTCCACCATTCCATCGTTTATGAAATGTGGATGCTAAGAGAACAACTCATCTTACAATAATGGTGACGTAAGATACAACACTTCCACAGTTTGCCCTACCAGAGAAACACAGGCCAGTGAGGGTGTAGAAGAGCAATTTAGGCGTGCCCAGCTCAGAACAATCTTTGAAGATCTGTGTCATGATTAATAAACTTAATGAAAGCCATATTCTCTAACATGATATCGTGTGCAACATCTGTATATTGGGCTTCCAATAAAAAAGAACCTCTGAATGAAGTAACCTACCAATATTCAACAGCGGAGATATATTTTTAAATCCCACATCATACAAATGTTTCACTGAATTGTGAAACGATTTTTTAGTCCTTCTAGACTGAATTGGGTTTCAACAGTTTTGCCCATGATGTACTTCTGTGTATTCTTAACCTATGTATGTGCTCATTGTGACCAACTGGTATATCACACACCTTTAGAAAACTCATCAAAAGACAAACTTTGAGAAAGGGCTGAATGAGCTTACTTATTTGCCCCTCATGGAAAAGATGTGTTTGCTGTTATTCCCTATTAAATGGATTTCATACAACTTAGGACTCTGCTGAGAACTATAATGTTTTATGTGGATTGGGTGTTTTTGTTTTTGGTTGAACTTGTACAGAATGTTTCACTGGTTCTGTCAGTTCTTCTTAATGGTGTGAACAGTCTGTGTCTATGTCTTGCTATGTCTTTTTTTACTGTGAGTTCCTTTATATGCTGAGGGTTTGGTGAGCCAGAAAATTGGTTTGTATTAGGTGGGTTAAAATGATCCAGTCTATGTTGCTAGGAATGATCTGGACCAACTAGACAACAGATGTTATAATGCACTGTCTCTATATTTGGAATTACGTTTATTGGTTTTTATTAAAGAACTTTTTGCAATATCTTATGCCATACTATTTAAATGTTTTAAATAAGAGGTAGGTGTTATTTAAACAAAGGAACATAAAGGAAATCAGGGACATCTTCAGCTGCTTGTACAAATGCAGGACTTGCGCCTGGTAGTTGCACTTTCCAAAAGCTTTGTATACCTGCTCTGAAATAACTGAATTGTTCCTCTGGCACACTCTGTGACAATAAATGGCGATATAGTGAGCACCTGCTGCTGTTTAGAGCACAAGCACTGCAGTGTCATATTCCAAAGAGTACTTCTGGAATCCGTAGTGAATTCCATAAAAGTTGAAAATTTTCTCGAATCCTTGGTATAGCAATTTTAAGACTTGAACATGAAGTTAGATGAATCAATTTGATTTAACGTATTGACAACTACATGAATGAAAACAATGTTTGAAAATTTTAGTGGTATGAGGATGAACAATTATTCTAATATGTAATAGCCTTCATTACATGAAATAGAGAACAGTGCAAGGGACATATCAAGCAAGGGAAAGAGTGTAAAATAGTAACCAGGTCTGGGACAGCTAATGCCTGCGTGCATTAGATGTAGTGGAACAAAGTTGGAGAACAGTAGTGAGCACGTAGAACCACACCTATCCTGGTGAGCGAAATATGATGCTCAAAATGATACTTTCAGTTCTTCTTTGGCTTTCAGATTAAAAATCTTGGGGCAAATTTACAATAACTAGAGCATCCCTGCATATCAGCAGGGATGAGCCAGTTATTTTGCGTCACGGCAGAGACCCCTTGCGCAACCATTTACAATGCGGCGCACCATGGCGCAAGAATAGACAGATGCGTGATGCATCTGATGACGTAAAGGTGACGCAGTGCTGGAGTTGTGTCGCAAGCGCGTCGCAACTCCAGCACTGCTCGGGAGCACCCTATATTTGCTGTGCTGAGTCACTCCTTACGCCCGCTACAAGCAGGTGTAAGGTTTTGACGCAGTGGGGACGTAAAAGTGACTCAGTGAAATCTCTTAAATTTCACTGTGTCACTTTTACGGGGCCTCCTTGCGACAGAACGCCACCCTGTATACATTATATCTGATGCAGGTATAATGTAGCGCAGGGCTTTACAACTTGAAGCATTTCACTAGATGTGTCACATTGTAAATATGTTGCATTGTGGCGCATTGTTTACGCCGACGCTGCGTCACAAAAGTGACACAATGGCGGCGTAAAAGTGTTGCAAGGGGCTTGTAAATCGGCCCCTGAATTGTTTGATGCCTTCATTCAATCTCCATACATTTGCATCATCCCTTGTCGTACAGCAGGAAGTATTGTCGGTGATCATGGCCAAATTGATCAAACTTTAAATTGTCGACATAACCAAACCTTAAGAAAAGTGTTCAGATGCAATTCTTGTCACACTACAAAAGTATTGTTTTCAGCTCGTGTAAATTCCAGACATTTGATATGTTATACAATTCATTACGGGACTAGGATTAGTGTTTACACATACTGTGGGGGTTGATTTAGCACTAGGAAAGATTAATTATGCTGTAATTTATATTCCAATTAAATGTATTGTAGAAAAAACCCTCACTTAAGACGTCTGTGGGAGGCTGGTGAGTCTGTTTTACACGATCTCGCATAGCTAATAGTTCCCGCACTCAAGGATGAGGTAAACAACACCCACACGTGAGATCTGAATCCATTTATTTCGTAAAATGGAAGTGCTCAAGGCATATTTGAGTACAGCAGATGATTTTCAAGCTGGAATTGGTAATTAACTGTGTTCATTGGGTCTGATTAGCAAAGCTTTCTTCATAGAATATATTTAATTTAGTCCTGGATATGCAGGGATATGTGAAAGGTAAGACAGGACTTGCTTAAATACAAATGCGTGTGTCACATCTACTCACAAACAAATGCTTCATTGTGAGTTATTTGCACATTGAAATAATACTCTTCTCTCCATCAAGATGGTGTTCTATAAAGTTTATGAGCGTAACATCAAAGAAAAACCTTAACATTCGAAAAGTTACTACGACCCGCTTGACTTCAAAATACTTTAAACAATTTGAACCTCTCATTCTTGATATATATTGAGGTATCCTCACCGTTTTTTCTAATGTTATCCTCAAGTAGTTACACGTTCAGTGCAAATTGATGGTAGCCTACTGTGAGATATTTACTCTATTTTAATATCACCAGGGTAGTCTTGTTTTTATAGTTGTGCTGCATAATGGGATTCGCTTTCAGTACATGACATCTGGTGTCAGCTACACTGCCCTTAATAATCCCCACTGGATAGGGAAGAGCTACATGTATCTGCTGTTTACAGCGTCTGCGCATTGACTGAGTTTGAAGTGAGTGTTTTCCAAAATTCTTCTACCCCTCGAGAGACACTGTATCAGCACTCCATCTGTCCCGGAGGTTCATAAAAGCAGCACACATCTATGTTTGGGCCAATTTAGTCTATCTATTTATTCTTTCGAGCTAGAATAAACATTTCTTGTTGACATCTGCAAATTATGTGGCTAATTATAAGGCAAATGCAGTACATTTATAATTGTATGGTAAACTCCACAGCCATGAGAAAATTATGTTGGCACCAACCATTTTCAATAATTTTGTCTAAGCATTTTTAATACCATTATATGACGAAAGTTAGCTGTTGCTTGAAAAGAACAGCTTCAGCATTCACCCACTCCTACAGACAGAAACTGCTAATATTTAATAACGTACGTAATATATTTATTCTAAACGTTTATGCAATTATGTATTGCTATCTTCCTTACACAACAAACAACCAGGTAGTATCTTACAGTATTTTTATTACCATTTTCATTTACCAATTTAGTGGTTGAATTAAAACACATTTTACAAGCTAAATACACCCAAAACTATTATGACATATACAAAAATACATTAAATGTAAAATATGTAATATGACTCCATTGTGCAACCGTGGGGAGCCAGTGACATTTACTAAAACTCAGTCTTGTAATTTATAATGTCACGAGAAAACCTCAATGGAAATATTGCACAATATAAAGGTCTGGTTATATTTACAAACCACAATGTTGCTAGTACCCCTCAAATAAATTTATTGGACCATATTGCATTGCTACCCGTACACACTACTGATTTAGTATTTTACTTCCCTTAGGGAATTTTGCTTACATCTACAGCCTAAAAGTTTTACACCGAACTTAACTCAGAAGGTGATACTTTTTTGGGTTGATATAAATCCATTCTGTATTCTTTGAGGTATTAATGTAGCAATTATGGGCCGTGAATCCTTTGAGGGATGTCACCTCCAACCTGTATATTTTGCACTGTGGAAAAAGAAATCCACAGCCATAGGGTGTCAAACCCAAACATGACTGACTCACTACAGGGAAGTGGGCAATGGTTAAAAAATGTATGGAAAAGCAAAACTCCCTCAAAAATACACCAAAAACTGTGTGGTAAGCCAGAGCTGAAGCGCAAGCACACTAGTGGCCATTTTAGGTGTTACATTCGACTACCATTTTGTGCTAGGCTTACGAGTTGCTTCTGACTTGCAAGTATTCAGTAGTGTTAAAAAAAATCTAATCAAAGCAAAGGCACACACTAAAATGATTATTTAACTTTGCTTGGAAGGCAGACATCAAGTCATAGAGCAGGCCCTGAGACCAAACTTTTCTGCACCCGACCAAAGGCCATGGGCAGTGGGGTTCTTTTACCACAGTTTTTTCAATGTTTTCAGCTGAAGTCAAAACTTTGTATTTCTGTTGTTTATACTTACTTGCAGTTTGTGGGCAAAGAGTGGTGAAACCAATGTGTGAACCCAGAAAGCTGTACATTTCCAAAAAGTAAACTTAGTTTAACGTAGTAAATGGACATTGGATTCAACCACTCATATTTTATTCAAGGAAGACATTATTGAAATCCAAAACATATAGAAAGGAAATAGGAAAATATATGAAGAGGTGTCAATATTTGTGTCTGTATTTTGTTGCCCCAATGGCCTATCTACAAAAGTAATATACTGCTATGTTTGTCTGACAGTTCCTGTAACTGAAATAAATAGTTAATACTGATTTTACTTTTTGATCCATCCAACCATCCATTAATAAGGTAACATTTCATGAAAAAAATGGGTATGAAGTAAAGCGATGCATTTTGGAAATGTGCCCAAGAATATGAGTTTAGAAATAGTGGGTATTCATGAGACTTGGAATGTGTATGATCCAAAATACATGATTTAGATTGAGGTTTGCAAAATGCCTACTTTCTTGCACACTGAGTTATATATGAGGCCAACAATGGAGTTAAAATAAATAGAAAAGAACACACTGTATCCTTCTATAGTTCCAAAATCCTCTTGATAAAAATAGTACAGTGGCCTCTCAGCCATGATAGGAAAGGTCCTAAGAGGCAATGTTGAGACACATTTTTTATTGGATTTCAAATTTTCTGTGGATATGGTTGCTGTTGTGTTTGGGACCAAAGTCGGGTGGCATCTAGGGAAACCTACCAACTGTAGATAATTCAGAGCACTAGACACCTGGGAGAGTACAGGGAGCTGTGGATTGCACGAGCCCATCATGCTTTCATGTCCTGCAATCATTTCTCCTCACATTTTCTCTGAGTGGAAGTTCCAGAATCTGCCAAGATTAACAAAAGTCCCACAACCCAGCATTCCCAAACTTCTTCCAGTAAAAATGATATCCCACCTTTTCCCCTGGAATTTCCATCTTGCAGTGGATGTGCACAATTTGGACCCTGAGTCTGGCAAACCTATGAACCTCATTCATTTCTGAAAGCTAGATTTCTGGGGGTGTCCTTAGGGGTTTGGCTTTCAACTAGCCCACTAACGTTTATTACTCAAAGTCATAATTCTTAGAACTCCCTCACATTTTTGTGAGAAAACATTCCAGAATCTGCGGAGATCGAACAAAAACTCCTATCACCCAGAATCCCCATTATTTTCCATTAAAAACAGTAACCCCACTTGTGTAAGTGGGCCTATCATCATTGTCTGGAAATCCTCCAAAATTCAACACAGAAACATCAAGATTTTACCATTGAATTTAAACCTTTCTAGGGATGTGAGTAGCTGTGGAATGTAGCCCTGTAGCTTGCCAGCACTCGGGAAAATGTACTAACATCAGCCATTTCGGAAAACTAGACACACTGGGCAGTCTGGGATGGTGTGGAGCAGCCGCGGTCGGTAGTGGGAGTACCTGCTGGGCGGTGACGTGGGGAGGGGGAGGGGCAGGGTGGGGGTTAGTATTCTATGGATTACAGAGGTTTACAGGTAAGTAAATATATAAATAAATAAAAAGAATTTCGCTGCGTGCACTGCATCAGCGAATGCGAAGCAGTGCGCGCAACAAAATTAGTTTTATTTATTTATATGTTCAGTTCAGGCAAAGAGCGCCCCATGATGCACTTCAAGGTCTGATTTGCACATTTTCAGCTTCACGGTGGTGCCCCAGTCAGGACAGGGGCTTGAGCAGAATGTTTTTTAAGTGTTGTTGGGTGCTGGAGGGTGTGCAGCAACCCACCAAGAAATATTTTTTTAAAGTTGCCCATTTTTCCTGGGGTCTATAGAGCACGGCCCCAGGAAAAGGTGATGATATTTTGAAGCATTCTTAGATCTGCAGCTTTTTGTTTTAGGTTGGGGATGCAGGGTCCCCTTGTATATGGTCTTTTGGTTACATTATGTGATTTGAGGATAGTAACTAGTAGTAGACTCTAACACATGTTTAATGTTGTGTTAACCTTACATATTTATGTATTTACTGACAGATATGGTAATGATGCCCAGATTTGTTGACAAAGCCAATGGGCTTGGTTTGTATACTGAGGTGGTAGTCGCTCCTTGACAAAACCAATAGGCCTGCCTTTTATATACTGACAGTAGCTTACATTAAATGAACCACAGAAACTGATTGAAAACATCATATGTGAACGTGATGTTATAGTTAGTTATCAGTGTCAATTACACAGTAATATTTTAAACTAAAAAACACTTAAATTCACCAGTTACAGCTAACTGAAGTAACTATAACTTACACCCTTAAGTAACTATAAATCGCACCCTTACAATGCACTTCTTATATCCTCACATATTACATTACTCATGACATTTTCAATGTTGTTTATCACTTTGGCACTGTTTAGAGAACAGACACAAAACGTTCCTAAAAATTAGTATGATCTATGTTTGTCTTCTCAACTTTCACGATGATCAGTCGGGGAATCAGGCAAAGGGCAAATTCTATTTTAACTCTCATAGAAAAATTAGCCTCCAACTACAGAAGGCTAAACCAGTGTAAGCTTAAAAAGTAGAAATTCAGAGCTGCCAAGTTACTTGCTTTAGTGTAAATCCATTTGTCAATTTTTGAGAAATTAGATTTGCTAAACATTGCTCAGCAGATTTAGAAGGAGAACATTATTGAGATATGTTGACCTTTAATGTGTGGATCCTCTTCAAGTTCTAGATCTTTGAATCCAATAAAACAATTATAGTACACTTTGGAAGAAGGAGCATTTGTTTCTTTCATCCGATGCAGATAATCAAACCTGGCTGTATATTAATTCATTTGAGCATTGCGCTTGGCTAGATGTCACAGAAAAAAAGATTTTGCGATGCCATCACCCAACACAGTTCACCAAGCAAGAAGAAATTAGGAAAAATTGGGGAAATGAACAAAAGAAGGTATGCTGAGCATACCATGACCCTCATGCCCATGTGGGGAGCCCCAGTAGATGCCCCCTCACATTATAATAATTAGAAAAAGTTGAATTGTGTCATTTATTTCTTGGGAGAGAAAATAAACACTAATTCTCTGTGTGTGTATACATGTGTTACATATGCTTACAGATAGCACAATCACCTTTACTTGAATGATGAAGCAAAGCTATAATAAACTGTTTTACAACTCACAATTCTTTACTTTTGAAGTTCAGAGCTCTTTTAAATACTTTGTTTTTAAAGCTATATGCATTTAGATTAAGCTTTAAGCAAAGCATTTCAAGATCCTCCAGGATGCCTACCATTTTCATTTTTTATATGCACTAGTAGTGATGATCACAATGAATAATGAACCAATGTATTGTTTTTTTAATAAATCACATTTGCTCATAGGCTGACATGATTACCTCCATACAGTATGTACAATTTTCATTAGTTTAGGTGAAGTCAATGCTACAGCATTCTCAGTGCTGTTCTATCCAGCCATTCCCTAGTTAGTACATACGCTGGTGACTGAATGACGGCTGTCTTGTGTTCTGGCATCTCAGAGTCTTATATTATATTGAAAAGAGGTGGATATTATTTGCATGATTATGAACTATAGATCCCTCATGACCAGTAGATCATGAAAGGTATTGATATACACATCAAAGTGATTGTGGGTTACAAAGATTTCTACAATTGAGTACATGTAGATGCATTCTTTGAACTTCCAAATATGTGCATTTTAACTTATATCTACCAGAAATAAAGCAGTCCGTTCAAGAAAGCTTTTGGATGTAAATGTAACATCTGCAATCTGTTTGCAATTATGATGTGATTATTATCAATTATAATGAATTATTATGTTACCTATAGTGTATGAAGCATCAGGATGACAAGCATTTATTATAGGTGTTATCAATACAAAGCTGGTTTATTATGAAATAACTGATTGTTTGAAAAGCTTTGCTTGCAATTCTTATGGTCAATGGTCCAAATAAATCTGATTCTTAAAATTATTACAGACTCTACAGGATTTTCTTTGCACAGTACTGAGGGAGTCGTTTAAGAAGTTTTGTAGATAGGAGCTGATTATGATGTCAGATGGAATTGTCTCAGCCGACATCGTCTCAGTCCTGTGACCGACCGACACGTGGTCGGTGGTCCAGACTGGCCCATTAGGATGCAACCAAAAATTATTCAGTCGCATTCCTACATTTTACAATGGGAGCATGCTCTCTGGCCATAAACCGTCCGAATGCATGCTCCCATTATAAAATGGGAGGTGCAATTCATCTCTGCACCCCGTGGCAGGCACCTTAAGGTGGCTGCCACGGGGTACAGGGATCAACAAAAGAAAAAAGAAAAACCAAAGGTGGTGATGGACGGAGAATTGACAATACAAACACTCACCCCCCAGTCAACTGATCTGGGTTTAATCCATCACCGTTCTTTAGCTCACTCCACCACCCCAGTTCAGACATGGCCATATGCAAAGTCTGACCCTGTGCCTCATGGGAACAGTCCAGCCCGAACTGCCAAGCCATGTCTTCCCTGGACCAGAATCAAGCTTCCCAGGACCGGTTTCTGGCATTACATCCGTCTTCAGCCGGGCTTGCTTGACTCCAGTGGCAAAGTGAGCAAGGGACTCACGTCTGAGCATACCCTGCCAACTTAGGGCGAACAGAGAAAAACCAAAGGTGGTGATGGACGGAGCATTGACAATACAAACACTCACCCCCAGTCAACTGATCTGGGTTGAATCCATCACCGTTCTTTAGCTCACTTGGCAGTTCGGGCTGGACTGTTCCCATGAGGCACAGGGTCAGACTGATTTGCATATGGCCATGTCTGAACTGGGGTGGCTGAGTGGGCTAAAGAATGGTGATGGATTAAACCCAGATCAGTTGACTGGGGGTGAGTGTTTGATTTGCTCAAACGCTCCGTCCATCATCCCCTTTTGTATCGCTTTGTTCACCCTAAGCGTGGCAGGGTATGCTCAGACGTGAGTCCCTTGCTCACTTGGCCACTGGATTCAAGATAGCCTGGCTGATGAGGATTATGAATCCGAAACCGGTCCCAGGATGCTTGTTTTCGGTCCATGGAAGATATGGCTTGGCAGTTCAGGCTGGACTGTTCCCATGAGGCACAGAGGCACAGGGTCAGACTGATTTGCATATGGCCATGTCTGAACTGGGGTGGCTGAGTGGGCTAAAGAATGGTGATGGATTAAACCCAGATCAGTTGACTGGGGGTGAGTGTTTGATTTGCTCAAACGCTCCGTCCATCATCCCCTTTTGTATCGCTTTGTTCGCCCTAAGTGTGGCAGGGTATGCTCAGATGTGAGTCCCTTGCTCACTTGGCCACTGGATTCAAGATAGCCTGGCTGATGAGGATTATGAATCCGAAACCGGTCCCAGGATGCTTGTTTTCGGTCCAGGGAAGATATGGCTTGGCAGTTCGGGCTGGACTGTTCCCATGAGGCACAGAGGCACAGGGTCAGACTGATTTGCATATGGCCATGTCTGAACTGGGGTGGCTGAGTGGGCTAAAGAATGGTGATGGATTAAACCCAGATCAGTTGACTGGGGGTGAGTGTTTGATTTGCTCAAACGCTCCGTCCATCATCCCCTTTTGTATCGCTTTGTTCGCCCTAAGTGTGGCAGGGTATGCTCAGACGTGAGTCCCTTGCTCACTTGGCCACTGGATTCAAGATAGCCTGGCTGATGAGGATTATGAATCCGAAACCGGTCCCAGGATGCTTGTTTCTGGTCCAGGGAAGACATGGCTTGGCAGTTTGGGCTGGACTGTTCCCATGAGGCACAGGGTCAGACTGATTTGCATATGGCCATGTCTGAACTGGGGTGGCTGAGTGGGCTAAAGAATGGTGATGGATTAAACCCAGATCAGTTTACTGGGGGTGAGTGTTTGATTTGCTCAAACGCTCCGTCCATCATTCCCTTTTGTATCGCACCATAGATGTACCCTCGGCCTCCACCCGGAATCTGTTCACCCAAGGGGGCGCTGCTGGGAGCCCCCAAATGTGAGTTTTAACTGCCTTTCTGTATCAGAAAGGCCGGCGCAAAAAGGCTGCCGAAACCTTATATATTAATCCCAAGGGCGGAAAGAGCCACCCTTGGGATTACAGGGCACATTCTGACTGGCCAGCAGAAGCTAGCCGAATGACTGGTCGGATTCCTTTTTGACCACCTCTATTGTAATGAGGCGGTCATAAAGGTATCCGACTGGCATATTACGATGCAGACGTAAAGGCTCTTACCGAGGGTCAAAGACTTTTATGACCACAACTTAATCAGCCCCTTAGTCTTTTAAAGTTTAAGTCTTTAAATATTGTTCAGATTGTGCAACTTACCTGGACCACTTATGCTGGTGGTAACACAATTGCTTTATTGTACATTTGTGATTTCTTCCTCATTTTAGATAATATATTTCCAAAGCAATCATACAGTAGCACTTGTTGATCAAGTCCTCCCCCTCAAGAATATGTTTTATTTGGTTATTAGTGCCTCATAGAAAAAAATTTTTTTTTATAAAGCATCATGCTCAAATAGCCATGTAAAGGGGCATCTTATTTTAGATAGAATGCTTTTCTTACTTTTGTGAGATGTATAAGGATATTTTGTTTTCCATGGGGTTGACTGTGATACCAAAAGCTTGAAGTCTTACTAGAGTGGAGTGTTGGAAGAAGCATAGATCTAGCCAATAACTGGATGATGTGTTTGCCCAAGAAAAGAAGAACCCATTAACATATTAAGTACTGTTGCCTGTTGTTGGTGCTGTTTCAATACATCATAAGGCTAACTCCTCACGCAAAAAATGATTGTTACTTTAAACAGCAGCTTAAAATTGTTGGGTCCTTTAACAAAATACCTGACTGAGACTGCAGATCATGTAAAAACATAAGCTAAAATGAAAATCTTGTGACAGACAAATTGAGGCAAAAAAGCATTGCTGACTCATAACTATTATTAAAAAAAAGATAGTGGCCTTGAAAGATAGATACAAATTATATATTCCAACATTTTAAAGCTTTCAAATCAGAAGGTTCGCAATTGCAGAAAACCAAGGGAGGACTTCCAAAATATTTGGGGGACATATTTCCTCTAAAGTGCCAAAACAGCATCACCTCCAGGCACTACTGGCAGATACTGAGAGACGTATTAGTATTTGTGGATCGGAACAGAAAGTTTGACCATGGAAAAATCTGAAAACATGCCAAATTTTGTTCAATTGTACATTGAGGATTTATGGTGGGAACACAAATTCTCCAATAAGAGAGGCTCGTCAGTGGCCGCTGGCAAGCTAGTAAATGACAACAAATACATCCATATGGCGGGAACTCACTAACCCTACCACTTTGTTTCAGACCCAATTTGCACACCTAATTTTTGGTACCAGAAAAGGCTGATGTAATTGTTAAAGTTTGTTGTTGGTTATATAGCAGAAAAAATGCTAAACTCGCTCAAGCTCATATCCACAAAACCTTGTCCTGCAAATCATTCACTCCATCTGTGCCTGTAGACAATCCATAGGGACATGAGTAGATTATTGAAGAGGTGGAAAAGGAATACAACAATTTGTAAATATTTGTATATTGCATGTGTCAGAAAATTAACCTTCAAAACTTAAGCAATGCAATGCATCATAGATACAACTGCAAGCACAATTAGAAGCATGTTTATAATATCCAATTTTGAAAGGGGGTGAAGTTCAATTTGAAGAGGGTCCTGTGAACCACTTTAAGAAACTACAGTCACAGTAGAACAAACAAGGAGAATTTAAGGGAAATCTTTTGGAAAGAACGTGCATTACTGGTTCTGGTAGGAATCTTAGTCCTTGATATACTTCTCTCCACCAAACATTTCTATCACCTTCTCTCTCTCTCTGTCTGGAGACCTTTGATTTCTACTTTTATGGCATAATGGATGGACTTATCACACACCATTTTGAAGTTGTTTTGATCTAAATTCCTTCGTGCAATCATGACTGCCATCATCTATTGCATGCTATTATTTTTTCTGTGATGGTGTGTTTTTTGTAGGTTTTGTATAGAGTTCTGCAGAACAATGTCCAAAGAAATGTTCTACTTATTTAAATATGAATATTCAGTTCTTGAAAATCGTATATTATTTCGCATGTACACAATATATTTGATGCCATTTTCAATGGCAATTTAAGGTTGGTCGTACAGAATGGATTTGAGATTTTGAGATTATGCTTCACAATGTACGTCATCAGTTGAATTTCAAAAATCACTAAAGATGCATTTTTTAATGACAATATTGGATTTCTGTTTTGTCAAAATCTCTGAGTCCCAATGCTGTGACCCATATTTATCATAGTGCTGTGTCGCCCTTACCCCTTTCAAGGGTGCGCAAGGGCGACGCAACACTAAAGTCAGTCAGATTTATTAAACCACACAAAGCCTCCTTGTATGGCACTGCATGGCTTGATAAATCTAGAGTAACGCAAGGCAGCACAAACTACTTCCTTGCATTATTCTGCTCCAGGGAGGCATTTCATGGGAGTTCCAACGCATCCACTTGTGGATTTTGACCCAATTCCAGATTTATCATTAGTGGTAGACCTGGGAATGTGTCAAATGCTACATCTTCAGAGGGAAGTGTAAAGTTGGGAAATATCTTTATTTTTCCTTGTTTTTCCTCTTTCAATGTGTGTGGCATTCTGCAGCACACATAGAGGAAAATGCCTCTCAAGATTGTTTTGTGCAGGAAGGTGTCACTCCTGCACAAAAGCAATCCTGCGTACAACACATGTTGCAAGGGTGCATGCATTGCCACTAGGCCAGGAATATGCTGTATGATGTTAAATACAGTGCCTTCCTGCCTTTTCCCTTTCTCTCAGCACAGCGCAGCAAGGTGTCTTGCAGAGCTGTGCTGTTCAAAAGTATGATTAAGTTGCCCCTAATTGTAACCAGAAACAAATAGTAAATAGGGCGAATCACCTTGAAGCCATTCTCTAGCTTAATTGTTTTCGTTGCAACATGTTGATCTGCTAAAGAAACAGACCTTGAAAACAAGCATATTCTACGAGGAGGCAAGTATATTCATCATACTAGCACACAAATAAATTATTTATAGAGACTTTAGATACAGAACGCAAACAAATGACATGGTGAATAAACTTAGAAAGCATCGCCTGATGGGAGACACATTGCTGGCCTATTTTGACTGCTAATCATTTCAATCAGATTCAGAGAATTTCTGTTTGTGACATTCATATAAGACTCCCTCTGTGACCAAACAGTTTCCAGTTGAAGTCACCCTCCCTCGCTGACACTGGCTATAATGCATACCCAACTTTCTATTTTAGTTTACATTTAGCTTGATTTAAAAAATATAAGACATCAAAAACAGACTTTAGAAACGCAGTGACTTTGTAGTGAGAGAGCAGTTGATATTCAGGTTGATAGATGATATGCTTATCATACAGATAATGTGACCATCATCACGGCTAAGTATCTATATGGGCAAACGACTAACACAAAAAAAATGCCCCTAGGTAACTGACTAAAAGATAAACTGAGTAATAACAAACCTGTACGATGTTTTACATTTGGGCCAGATCTGCCTCTTTTTATATGTGTAATTTTCCAGTTACTTAATCTGCGGTAATTTACCACGTATTTCTGGATGTGTGGATTTTTTCATTTTTAAAATGCCAAAATGCAACCACAGAAAGGTGGACGGAATTCAAACCGTTTCTTCAGTATCATTGTAAAATGTCACAATGTGTGCTCTTCCGGCAGATAAGGCCTAATGTCTGTGTTGGATTACTTTCTGCTATAGATGTTCAGTTAATTGATCTCTTTTCTGCATGATATTCCGTCTTTATCTGCACCCATACGCTTTTGCAATTTCTGCTCACCAGCACGTATTATTATGTTTCACTGAATAATTATTTGCATAATCCATCTACACTCTTAACCCACTCCAACCTAATCTCCTGTCCTCTGTGCTGGTTTTAGAAGGTGACAACAACTACCAATTGCTCTTTCTGGAATTCTTTGAAATTGAATTAACCTATCATTTTCCTTTCTGTAGGCGAGGTAAGAGTGCATCTATCGTTCCCAAGTTCAATGTGCTTTTGAAAGATTTAGGTGATATATGGATTGATGAATGAACAGTGAAGACTCTCAAGACCTGCCACATATTAATTGCTGACTGCAGTTCTGAATCTTGTATGAAACATCTTCTTTTTTTTTGTCCTCTTTCACCTCCGACCTCACTGAACAAATGAGCTGTCCGTACCAAAGCCTGATGAAGGAACGATGAAGACTATTGACTTAGGACAATGGCAACACCCTACTACAGGCACCGTGACAGGCTCAGATGTCACTAACCACCGAATACCGGGGGGAGAGGTCACTCTTCCACCCGGCCTGGGTGAGCCTGGTGACTATTATCATAGGCCTGTTGGGAGAACTGGAAATGCCCAACATAGTCAGAAGAGTGCGATAATCATAGGACCCACAGATTATTTTGATGATGCTTAAATAATTATTTAACTCCCTAACCATCTCACCCGACTAAGCCCCAGACCATTTTAACAAAAAATCCCACAAAGCTGTATTTTTCCTGCCCTGAGATCTAGACAGATCCATCTTGGATGTCTCAAAGAGTGAGGTCAGCCAGTCAGAATACAAGGGGGGTGTGGTATCTATCCATCTTTTACATATTTGCCTCCTAACTAATAGTATAGCATAACATCGGAAGGATCTAGCAGAACCTGTGATTTCCTTAGATAAACCAAAAATTATCAAGGCAAGATTTATTTGGATTGGGAGGCCTAAAATATCCGCCACAGAATTTCCTACTCTTTCCCAAAAATCTGCTATTGCCGGGCAGTCTATGAACATATGGACATCTGAAGCTCCTGCCAGACCGCATTTTCTACAGCTGACTGGAGGCCCCCTCAACATTTTAGTGAACCTCAGCGGAGATAGGGAGGCCCTGTGTTGTGGGAACAAGTGGTTCCTCTTAAGCAAGGCTGGTTTTAAAATGGCAAATAAGGTCTTAAACGAGGTTTACCACAAATACTCCCACTGTTCATTTGGTAAAGGATCCCCCCACAATTCTTTGGCCAGTTTGAATTCTCCGTCTACAGCCTCCTTGATGGTCCAGTACCAAAAAGAAATCTCCTTCCTTCCAACTGGTCTTACCACTAACTGATGTTCCAAGATCTTACCGCTACCTATAGGGGTTTTCAGAGTTTGGGGCCAGCTCTGCAGCTGAACGTACTTGAACCTTGAAAGACCCACTCCAACCCTTTCGCTGAGTGATGCCCATGAAATAAGCGTACCCTCACGGGCCAAGTCCCCCCACACTTTTAAACCAGCTGCTCTCAGAGGCAATGCCAACCTATCCTTTAGGCACTCTGCTGTGCCTGGTGAGTCCCAAAGAGGGGCAAGGCTAGAAAAGTAGTTAAGACCGGCAAAGGGCTTGAGACTGGCCCATGATCTGGCCATTGCCTGGAGAACTTTAAGCTTGACCTTTTTGAAAAATGTTGGTTCCCCAAATTTAAACAGAAAACTCTCCTTGGATAGGCTAACACCATTTAGCATTACAGAGAACATAGCCCGCACCTCTGTGCTTGCTGGAGTTTTTAAAAGCATCCTGGAATGTGACAGCTGGATAGTGCATGCATAGTATTGCAATTCAGGCAAAGCAAGTCCACCCTTCTTCCTCCTTCGCTTCAGCTTTTCCCAGGCGATTTGAGTGGACCTATATGCCCATACAAAATAGTTGATAGCCTGCTGGAACTTGTCAATGGCTGGTTTGTCAAAATGCAGGGGAATAGAATTAAAAAGGAAGGTTATCTTAGGGAGTACCATCATCTTAACCAAATTGACCCTCCCAAGAATGGTTAAAGGGAGATGGACCAAGATTTCATCAGTTTCTTGCACTCCCTTGAGACAGCCTCAAAATTAACCTCTGTCATCTTGGCGATGTCCTGGACTATTCTGACTCCCAGATACTGCATACTGCGCTTGGTCTGATGCTGGGGCCCCTCAAGATTCCATGTCATGACCTCAGTTTTCCCTGCGTTGACCTCGTAGCCCAATACCTCCCCAAAGTCCTGTGCCAATCTGATTACAGCAGGGAAGGTTGTAGCAAGGTCCGTAGAAGAATCAAAATGTCATCTGCATACAGGGCAACCTTCCTCTCCCAAGCCCCATGCTTAAAATGCTAAATGCTAGACTCTTCTCTCAGCCGCTGAGCAAAAGTCTTGATGTATAGGTCAAAGAGGAGAGGAGAAAGAGGGTAGCCCTGCCTAGTCCCCCTGGTGTTATTCAAAAGGTCTGGTCAGGTTGACATTAACCAAAAGTCTGGCTGACGGCTCTTGATAAATCAAATGGATAGCTCGACAAAACTTCTTGCCCAGATTAAATTTCTTCATGACTGCCGACAGGTAAACCCAGTTAACCCTGTCAAAAGCCTTAGTGGCATCGAGTGTCATAGCTGCGAAAGGAAGTGAGTGAGTAGAGGCGATGTCTATTGCATCCATGAAATTATAGGTGAGGTCTGATAGGTTCCTACCTTTAACAAACCCCTTCTGATCGGAATGAAGAATGTCACTTGCCACAAGTCCCAGCCTAGCCGCCAGGATAATGGCAAATATTTTATAATCTGCGTTCAACAACAAGATGGGCCTATAAGACTCACAACTCACTAGATTCTTACCGGGTTTCAAAATAAGGATGATTATGGTTTCACCCCAAGATTCTGGAAGCTTAAAGCCATTGAATAAGATCTCATTAAATAGTTGTGTGAAGGCCGGAACTATCACCTCACCCAGAGATCTATAGAGCTCTATTGGAAGCCCATCGGGCCCTGCAGCATTCCCACTCTTACAGGCAAAAGTAGCTTTTTTTACCTCTTCCTGCGCGATATCCTGCTCTAGATCTTCCTGCTGCATAGGGCTCAGGGGGATACGAGTGGTCATGCCTAATCACTCCCTACACTCCGTCTTAACTACAGCTCGATCTTCTTGATATAAATCCTGGAAGAAATCAAAAAAAGCATGTCCTATCTCTCTGTCCGAGGACAGAGCCGTTACCCCATCATCACCATCAATTTGTTTAATCTGGTTGCGAAGCCTATCGGACTTGGTCTTCCATTCCAGTAGCTTACCTGCTCCTTCCCCATACCCGAAAAGGGAAGCTTGCTTGCCTCCCATCTTCTCATAACCCTGATTTGGAGAATAGTGTCCAACTGCACCCTTAACTTGCTGAGTTTGGCCAGATCCTCTTGCTGTCCCTCCAAGCTGACCCCTCTATTCAGATCTATCTCTACTGTCTTAATTTCAGCCTCCTTGAGTGCCACCTCCTCTCTGTATTTTTTTATTCCTGAAGCTCACCCTGCTAATGATTAGGCCCCTCGAAAAAGCCTTTAAGGAGTTCCAAACTACAGCAGTCATAGCAGAGCCCAGATTCACCTTCAGAAAATATTCAATCTCATCAGATAAGTAGGACATCTCTTCTGCCTCAAGAAGCAAAGTTCGATCGAAAGTCCAGGCTCTGAGATACTGGGCTTGCACCAAGTCGAGGTCCATCAATATCCCTGAATGATCAGACAGATGCGGAGCAAGTATTCGCTGTCCTTAACCTTGTCCTTCAAATATTGACTGACCAGAATATAGTTGATTCTCGACTTGTGTTGACATTTACTGTTGCAGTATGAGACTCCTAACTGATGGCCTGATCTTTCTCTCCAGATATTGCAGAGGCCGGTTAGGGCCATCATAGACTGCAGGCCCATCTGGGACTTAGAAGGAACCATGGCTCTGCTACTTGCCGACTTGTTGAGTTTAGGATTGAGGACAATATTAAACTTCCTAGCCATACTAACTGGGCCTGGGTAGTCTAGGAGTTGCGGGAAAATAGTTTTAAGAGAGGAAGGGTCATCTTGGGTTGGGCCATAATAGCCAACCAAGGTGAGGAGAAAGCCTGTGATGGCCACATTCAGGATTACCCATCTGCCACCTGGGTCAGCCAAAAAGTGTAAGACATGGGCATTTGCTTGTTTTTTAAAAAAGTATAGCAACGCCCCTGATGTTGGCGGTCTGATTTGAACAAATGAGAGAGTTCACCCATTTTTTGTTTTTGAATATATCGGTGATCTATTCCTTGAGGAGATGAGTTTCCTGGAGGAAAATGACCTGCGCGGGGGATTCTTTAAAATATTGCAAAATGTTATCCCTTCTGGACCTCACGCACAAGCCATTAACATCCCAGGACAGGAATTGAATTGTTTTCATGGAGGTTTAGACCCAAGATCTTCAACACGGTTGGGACATGGAACGAACCAGTACAAGACCAATCGCATCCTAGCCATGGCCATCTGAATGGGCACTAAGGTGAGTGAGGAAAGTTTGTGTTTTATACCCCTGTGCTCCCCCCAAATCCCCCACCCCCTCTTCCAAAGCACCCCCCTTGGAAAATCGCCCCATTTACCTGGACAGATGTAGTACGGTTGCTGCCCCCCCCGCCCCCCCCGGAGCAGCCCATCCTGTCCCTTTATGTGTAGACAAAAAAGAGTGTGAGCCAAACTAAGAGTGAAGAAAAAAATAACAAAGGATGAGCAACTACATGATTATTACAATCATGTCATTGCATATCAAGCAGAAAAAAGATGGCAGGAATTTAGGAATCCGCTGCTATGAGCTGCCCTGAACGGCCGATATACAAATCAACCAAGATAATGCCTGGCCTCTGCGCTAGTTTCGCCCATTAAGGCATCCCTTTCCCCATGATTTCAAGCAACTCGTCCACCTCCTTGACTGATCTTATATTATGCATTTTGTTCTTGTGCATAATTTTCAGAGTTGCTGGGAATTTAAGCTGGGCAACAGCACCAAGTTTTTTAAAGACATTGAGCTTCCTGCCCAATTCCCATTGTCTATCAAGAGTAACTCTGGCAAGGCCTGAACGGATTTCGAAAGAGAAGTCCCTGGCCTTCAATGATTTCACCTTTAAGGCCATGTTAAGAATCTTCTCCTTTAGAGAATAAGTATAAAAGTTGATGAGAATTTCCCTCTGCTTTGTTCTGTTCAGATTTCTGCAAAAAGGGTCCCTGTGAACTCTCTGAATATTGCTACTCAGAACCTACTTCGATTCATCAAGCTGCATGGATTCTTTCAGCAATGAGACCGTATAAGACTTGAGGTCAGTCCCTTCACTCCCCTCCAGAACATTCAGGATACGCAAATTCTTCCTCCAAGAGTTGTTCTCCAACAACTCCAACCTGTCCCGAAGGGCAACTTCCTCCCTCTTGAGGGACTGGATATCAGCTTTAGTGGCCCCAAGATGATCTTTTAGCTCTCCGACAGTGTTCTCTGAAGTCTCAGTTTTTATATATAAGAGATCCACTTTTCTCTCCAATGACTCGCAGAACTTCCTAATCTCTCCCTGAATAGCAGCTGAAACCGAGAACCCTTTCTGAATGGGAGAACATGGTGGCTGCTTGCTAAGCTGCCGCTTGCACCCGGAGCACTCACGTCTCGTTTTCAAGATGATTTAAGTCTCTAAGAGAGACTCACCTTACAGTTTGAACATCATTGGATTAGGCTCGGCTTCTTTTGATGCTTTTGGCTGGGATGTGCCTGGGGGAGACGGTGGCCCTCGGTCCTCTCCGCCCGACCCGGTGTTTGAAGGCCGCCCTGGAGCTCAGAAGTGGCCACAGAGCAGTGGCTTGCGGGCTCCTCTGGGTCAGCGATGGCAGTGCCAGCACATGTCGACACCCCGGTGTCCCAGAGAGGAAAGCTCTGGACGAGGAGACACAGGAGGAGCTGGCTCAAACTAGCAACCCCACCTTGGAACCATCATTGCATCTACAACAGTTACAACAGGAGAAGCAGGGATGGGGGTCCAGGAGGGGCATGCTAGCCCATTACCCCAGGTGAGACTTACTACTGTTCCTATTGTTAAGGGAATTAAAAAAAGCAAAAAGCATGGGGGGTGACCCTAGGGTCAGGGAAACTAAAATCAAGGGGCAGAAATAGCAAACTGCCCCCCAAGGAGGCTGGTAGGGGGAGCAGTGGTAAGAGTCAGGGAACCAGGAGTCCCCCAACGTAGGCACGGTCACCAGCAGCTCTTCTTTTCAGTCATACGAGGTCAAAGGTAGGCTCATTAAGGCAGGAGGGCCAAAAGTAATCCCCTTGACTCCAAAGTTAGGTTCACCCCTTCCTTGAGGTCATACTTTAAAGTACAACCAGCGTTACTGGATATTTTCAAGCAGGGAGAGGCTCTTAGAAGGAGGTCAGCAGGGCAACTATCCTTAAAATCAGCTCCCGACTGCATGGATGCTGTGGGCGGCTCTCTGTCCCCGGACGCAACCCCAACTTTTCTTACTGAGAGTGGTATAACAGGGGGTCCAGATAAAGTGAAAGAGTCTGCTGGGCAGATGGCCTTGGCACCAGTAGCTGGTCATGACAAAGGGATGGATAAAGGTTCCATGGGCCATGAAGCAAGGGGACCCTCAGTGGCTTCTTTGGAGGTTCTTTTCTCTACACCATCGGATGGACATTAAGAAGGGGTTCTCGGTTTCTGCAGTATGAAATAACTTAATAAAGTCTGAGTCGAATACTGCTCAGTTTTTTATAACCAGAATGACAGAAGAGCTTGTCAGGGCAGGTGTACATAGGAATCCACAAGTTTGAGAGGCGAATGTTAATTTTTTTATTCCTCCCATTAACTCTAACCCTTTGATGAGTTACCTAAACGTTCATGCCTCAGTTGTCACAATTCTGGATCTTGTCCTTGTGACAAGGATTGCTTGGGGACACATGTGTAATTACTGATCTGTTGTTCACATTAAGTTTGTTCATCCCTTGTAAATAATGTCACTCTTATTTGAGAATAAGGACACTTTTTTCAATCAATTAAAGATTATTATATTGAAAAGCCCATAAAACAAAACTATAACGCAATAGCATCCAGCTCCCACAGTGAACTTATGGGCAAGTGATACAATGTAACAAATAAACTGCAAGTTATGGATTTTCTTTTGCTTAATATAAAAATAATTTTCCCTTATAAACCTATGAGACAATTTTCTAATAATCCAAACTCAACTCTTGCATGGAAGCATAGCCCTTTTTTTTTTTACCATACATAAGAAACATTTCCTTCATTACATTCACATAATGTATCTATTAGACCTGACAGCATTAGGGTGGTATTCCCCCTAACCTTTTGCTTTCCTCCTCCACTTTTCTGATCTTGTTTCTGTTGGTATTAGGACACTGCCCACTTTACTACTGCTAACCAGTGCTAAAGTGCTTATGTACTCTCTCCTAAACTAGGTAATATTGGCTCATACCTTGTGGATCATTTATTCTATATCTGCTACACAAGTGGCGATGCGGATGCCGATACAAGTATACTTCTACTTCTGAATTTGATCATACAGACCTATGTTTAAGTTGTTTCATTGTTCCCTGTGAATTCCTTGGTAAAATGTATCATTCAAAATCTCACGCCTTCAGTAGCATACTTGCTGTTGCAGCCCCGTGGCTGCACTGAAGAGCAGGGGGAGGGGGTGTGATGGCGAGATTTCCCGTGTTTGCCGCCCCTGCAGCAACCTCATGTAAGAGCGGGGGAGCAGCCGCCGCGCCCCAAAACTCGCCCTCGCCACTGCACGCTTTATATCTGACAAGCTGATAACAGAAAGTGGTTCCTTTCTCAGCAGCAGATTATGAATCAGCCATATCTGTGTGCAGGATACCACTCGGCCTTCCCACTAACCAACAATGTGTTTCCTGGGTCTGGTGGTACTGGACCAGATTTTAGTGGTACTTAAAATGTTTTGGGGTTTGGCTTTAAGTGCAGCCCAGCCCCAGTCTTTGACCCCTATCTGACCAATTTCCACAGCACAGGAGGCCCATATAGTACTTTCCCCTGTTAGGTCATATCCTTCGTGTTCCCCTACTGCCCTAGCCAGCATCCTCCTCTCCCACCCTGCCGCGCACTGGACTCCCGCTCCCCTTTTACCATCTGCTGAGAGCAGGTGATACATGGGAATGATATTCTCTTTGGAATTCTGCACAAGAAGTCTGCCTGGAAAACTGTGGATGGACAGTTATTCCCGTTAGCTTTGGATGTCCTTGTAATAGCCAGATTATTGCATTGGGATACTGGCCAGAGACGTTAATTCAGGGCACATGGAATTCCTACATATAAATTCACATTTCCTGTAATCTGGGTTTATGTTGGAGTAAGGAGGTTAAGAAACTAGACAATCCTGAACTTGGTAAGGCCCAGAATGTGCCCCATTCTGCATACTCACTTCTTTTCTTTACTTTAGTTCCTTCTCTTCTTTCTTTTAGGAGGACATTTTCCATTCGTTTGATTTGGGTTGGTTTTATGTAAGTTTTTGTGTTTTCCACTTAGGTTAGAAAACTGACAGTTATACATGTGGAAGTTAAATTAAACAGAACTGTGTCAAAGTAGCATTACATGAATGCTTGTCGGTATTTTGTAGTAGTTCTGTGTTTTACTGTATTTTAGTTCTTTTATTATGGAAACGCATGGAATTGCCATTCATGTTATGTGTTTTTATAGTTTGCTATTGCTTGGAAAGCCTGTCCATTAAGTAATGGTACATTGTCCCATTTTTGACCATATTAGACTTTGGTGATGAGCAATGAAGTATATATCAAGAACGGAGTTAAAATTATCGCCGCTTTAGCGGTAGGAAACTGCCGCTAAAGCGGCGATAATGGGCTTGATAATATGCCCTTCAGAATTCCCATGGAAGCTCATGTTCTGGTGTGAACATAGGTTTCTATTGGAATTTACAAGGGCATATTATCAAGCCCATTATCGCCGCTTTAGCGGCAGTTTCCTGCTGCTAAAGCGGCGATAATTCTAACGCCCTTTATTGATAATATGCCCCTAGATTCTTAGTTAGACAACAGATGCAACCTATAATACCTTATAATTGAGAGTACTTGTGTGTTCTTTACTACCTTCATTTTGCTGACATAAATGACATTTTTATTGTTGGTTGAAGGCCATTTTGTTTTGGAAGTGCTTTCTATTGGAATCCATTAGCCTATAGTAGTGCTATTCTCTAGTCACCCTTGTTCATTCACTTTTTCCATTTTGTACTTGCCATTATAACATGCTAGATATACCGTTTTATTTCACAGTTCAACATGCCCAGACAAGGCTTTCCAAAGATGCAACAAACATAATGGCATTTTTTTAGTAATTACTCCTAATCAATATTTTACTGTGTGTGCCATTTCAATTCCCTGCTGACAACACAGATTACAACGTCCTACTCCTTTTCATAACACACTTCTTTGAGAGTACAGCTTTTATACTAAGTCAGACTAATCAGTGAGGTGCCTCCACTTGCAGCTTCTGTATTGTGGTTGTTTAAGATATTGTTCATTTTCATGTTTTTTTCTAGGATATCTTGGAGCACCACACACAAAGTATGTTAACCGTTACCAGGCATTTCTACTACAAAAAGCCAGACCTATTGGCTTGGCTTTGCCAATGCTTGTTTATTTTTTCTTTAATTTAATGAACACTGAGACTTTTCTCTTGAGGTGTGTGTGGAGCCACCAAGTTTGTTTTAATAATCAGGTCTTTCCTGAAACTCCACGGCCATATTCTGATTTTCATCATTTGTTTGCATGTATAACACAGAGCATGATGTTGAATAAATATCTGACTTCACAGCGATAGACAAGGAGGCAATCACAACCCAGACCACACAGCATGCATGCCACTGATAGTTGAGTACCAGCATCCTGCATCATTTAATCCAGAAAAAAAGAGTGCATGGTACTTATGCCATCCAACACCCTTGCTTACAAATCAAAAAGGGACGCCTGGTAGTACCTTTGGAAATGGGGAAGTGCCAGCCTGCCCTATAAGGTATCCAGCTGGAAGGGGAAGTATTTAACCATATGTACTTTGCTGTTTCAGATGAATTGCCTAAAACGTACATCCAAGTCAGCAAAATAACTACTATTCACTTCAATGGGAATGTTAGAGAAAAGAAACAACAGCAATAGAAGAACAGACATTTTTATAAGAGCCACCCTGCCACCAGGGTCAGGGGAAGCAAAGTTCATCTATCAATCAGTCTTTTCATTTTGTAAAACATTGTGAGGTAGTTTATTTGAAAAAGCTTGGAATAATCATCTGTGATGAACACCCCAAGATATGGAATCAGAGTCTTAGCTCTGGCCTGTGAAATCAAAAGGACCAGGGACCTCATTTATGAAAAGTGACGCATCGCTGCGGCAAAACAGTGATGCGTCACTTTTCATTGCGCCCTCCTTGCGACACCAATGATGCGTCATATTTACAGTATGACGCATCATTGCACAAGGAGTTACAGATAGGTCAGGATTTCTGACGTATCTCTATGGCGGAAAAGGGACGCATTGCTGGAGTGTGTCACAAAAGTGACGCAACTCCAGCAATGTGTCCTTTCATATGGGGCAAGCCCCATGTGAAAGGGCCTGCATCAGTCTTACGCCTGCCATGAGGTAGGCGTAAGATATTGACGCATTTGCGTCCTAGAAGTGGTTCAGTGAAATCTCATAGATTTCACCGCGTCACCTCCTGGACCCTTTCTTGCATCAATACGACCCCCTTGCATACATTATACCTGGCGCAGGTATAATGTGGCACAGGGGTTTACAAAGTGACGCATCTACCTAGATGCGTCACTTTGTAAATTTGGTGCAACAAGGCACATTTTTTACGCTACTGGTGCGTCACAAAAAGTGACGCACCAGCAGCGTAAAAGTGACGCGCGGCCTCATAAATGAGGCCCCAGGAGAGCATCGACAGATGAATTAAAATGCAGGACATCAGTTTTCTTTGGATTGATGTTATAACTCCTGATATCTTTAGAGCAATCTAATTCATCAAAAACCTGCTGAATATTGCCCTTTCCTGGCATCATATACATAATAACATTATCTGCAAGCATTTCAAGTTCGTCCATATGAGGGAGAGGGGCCTCAATAGCCTGGGAAGCCCTATTCATAATTGCAAGAGGCTCTTTAAAAAGTGTGAATAAAATGGGTGAAATGGGGCACCCCTGATGGGTCCCTCTATTCATTGCCACTGTGACTTCTAAATGGGAGTCGTCAAAAATGTTAGCATTGGCCCCATGATATACATTTGGGAGCATTCTAACTTATTGGAGAGAAAAAACAAATCATTCCAGACCAAAAAAAAGCGCATCCCAGTTATACCAGATTAAATGCTTTTTCAGCATCGACCATAATAACGACCACATTTGTTGGATTAACTGAGAAACAGTGAATTGCCTGAATTAGAAAGTCTGTATTTGCAGCCATCATCCACCCTGCCACAAAATCTGGCTTGTCACTGTGAATTAAATCCTGTGCGAGCGGAGTAATACGAGTTGCCCATAATTTCATAAAGAGCTTGAAATTAGCATTAAGCAAACTAATGGGCCTGTATGTATTAACATCTTTATGATTCTTGACCTTTTTAAAGAAACTAACAATAGATGATTTTTAAAATAAGATTAAACTTCACCCCCTTCTCTAACAGAATTTAATAATTCAGTGAGGGTAGGCAGTAATTCGATAGTGAAGGTTTTATAAAATTCGGCTGGGAAGCCATCATTACTGCAAGCCTTCCCAATGGGCATTGTCGCCAAAGCATCTTTGATCTCTGTAAGCAAGACAGTGGCCCTAAATTTCTCAGCCTGAGTATCAGAAAAGAATGACATTTTAATAGCTTGAAAAAATTGAGCCATACTTAACTGTGAAATAGCTTGTTTCGTAAACCTCCTTATAGTGCTGTTCAAAGACTTGTGAAACTTGATCCTTATCCAAAACTAGACCTCCTGAAGCGAGAGTCTGCAGTTCCCTAACAAACACAGCCTCCTGTCTTACCCCGGTCCACCAATCCAAATGCCTCTCAGCCTGTTGGCTTTCTTCATATAATTCCTTGTGAAAAGCCTTGGAACTAGAAATTTCTTGTAAAACCAAAACATTGCTCAGGTTCTGCTAGACCTTTTCATAGGCCGGTGATTGTCTACTTATCCATGATGTGTGGTCCACTACCAATCTCTATTAAGGATCCAAAACTCTTGAAAAGGACCAGATATAACGTTTTGCATGATGTGAGTGTTAGACTTCTGAACCCATACTGTTCTAACCATGCTTCTTCAGGCTGGATGTTTCTTACCCTCCAGAAATTTCACATCCTTTCTCAGGGCTCATCACATGAATCCTAGTCTCGATATTCATCCTGCAATTCGTGCATTTATTAGGTCCAAGATGGTTGGTGTGGAGAACAGGTACCAGCTAATACAGAATCAAAGGGTACAATAGAATGGGATGGGATTAAAACTATTTTAGATAAAATCCGGCTAACAACACATTGTCATCTTTCGGAGGAGGATTGGCAGACCATATCACTACTAGACCATAAGTTGTTGAGGGCGGCTAACTTTAAAAAGATGTTGTTCCTTTCTCGTTGGATGACTTGCTACACTCCAGCAGCCCTGAAAAGAATTTTTCAGTTTCTGGATAATTGTTGCTTTTATTGTAAGCACCAGGGCAAAGGGAGTGGCTTAAAATTTCTTTGTCGTGCCACATGTCAAAACCCTTTTTGGCAGCAGCTGTCTTCAGTTTTAAACTAGGCCACAGGGGTAAGAATTGATTTGGATCCTTCCTTGGTACGTTTTGGTCTTTTTGAGTATTGTCAATCGTCAATAATAGTGAAATCAGGACAGAGCTTCTTGTCAATTGTTTTTACTGTTGCCCACTTTCTGATTCTGCAATTGTGGCAAACCTGCAGGGTCACACTATATCCAGAATGGCTAAGTAAAATGATTATAGTGAACCAATTTGAGGAAGCCTACATAAAAAGAGTACGTGCTTAAAGAGATTCTATGCCTCTTGGCAGTATCTCGATCTAATTTAAAGTCTGGGCATTGTGGTTCAGGATATTTTGGGTTGGTCTTCATGTGAATCTTGCTCTATTTCTCAAAGTGTTGGGCCATAGTATTTTTCTAATATTCCATATGATGGAGTTGCTGACCTTATAAATTGTGATTGTAAATGATTGATGTCTTATTGCACTTCATTGAAGAGGCGATTCGTATTTCATCATGTAGCACGATTATGAGGTATATTGGTGTCCAGCTACTTTTTTACTCTTGTCTGTCTATACACTTTACTATATTCTTAAGAAACCTGAGGAATGAATGATATTTTACTCTTGCCTGCTTATGCACTTTACCATATTCTCAAGGAACCTTAGTAATTAATTGTTGTTGTTTAGATTGCCTGCACTTTAGTATGCTTTCAATTGTCTTTCTGGACGTTTTTATTTGATTAGTGAAAAAAGCTACCTCTAGTCCTTACCATGTATGAATAATGGTACCCCCCATTTTTTAATTTGTAATTTACATTGATTATTACTGATGATTGAAAGGTTTTTTAGAATAATCTTTCTCTTGTTGAAATCATGTGTTATTCTATACAAATTCTGCTAAAATAAAAATGTTTTTTTAAATCATGCTTCTAATATCTGTTGATTGGACATCTCGCAACGATGGGCACTTGCAGAAAATAAAAAGAGTGTCTCTGGAATAGGGAGTGGGGCACACACATTACTAAAAGCATGTGTTTGTGGTCTTCAGCCTGTCTCAGCAACCTAAGCTATTCATAAATGTTGCTAATATGTAAACTTTCTATGCGATCATTATCCCATTTAAGGACTATGATACATGTATTTAAAATACTGATGGGCAACCAATTAGAATGTTTGCTTTGCTGGAAAACTACCATTATACAGTCACTCAGGAACCCTTCCATTGCTGCCAAATCACTGTCCCAGCGTGTGTGGTGTCAGACGTACCAAATTACCAGTCAGTAGTCCCTATAATCCTGTAACCCCGTTCAGAGTGACATGAAAAAACTCCAGTGTCAGTGTTTTTGGAAAATAAGGGTAAGGGTTAGTGAGAGAGATAAACAAGAACCGTCTCAGATGGATACTGGTATAACAAATACTGGACACAAACAGAAGCAAGAGTTTTAGGAATTAGGAAAACGAAGCAGTGCACATTGATTCTTAGCAGATAAGTATGACGGAATGACACACCAGCCTTAGGCAAGGGTATGCTGTATCGAGCTCCAAGACCCATCAGGATACAGGCATGGAACTGAGAAATCCCCAGCGACTTGAGGTACTGCAGCAGAGGAGGGGAGTTGGGAAAAATCAAGAGAAATAACAAAACAGCAAAGGATTTAACAAACAAGGAACCTCAAAATTAGGGAATTGGAAAGGGAGACAAAATATAAAAAGTGTGTCGAAACAAAGCCAGATGATGAATTCATGAAAGCAAAAAGCTTTGCGCAACTTATGAAGCGTTGCCAAACAAAGGTATCTTTTGAGTGAATTTCTTTTTGTGCTGACTCTGTTGACACTGATCTGGCAGTGTATTAGTCTGACCTGACTGTCCCATCCTATGTTCTTTGATAGGCTAGCTGCCAAAGATCTCCAAGCTGCTTATTCTAAAGTCAATACTAATGTGATGCATTATTGAGTGGATAGCATATGGAGTGTGATGGGCTTTGACTTTTGTAGTAATGTGTGTATCCCCACGTTTCTTGTCTTATCTTTAACCCGAGACATGACAAGTGGGCTCAGTCTCATCCCCAGTTGTACGGAGCTAATAAAAAGCAACTTTTCTTGTGTGTGGTTTGGCTTTTACCTTTTATCTTGGTATCTTGTGGCGTCTCTGATTATTTATTGAAAATCAATTGATATTATGGTATGCTGGCTCATCTCTCAATTCTCTGAGTGGGAAAGTGAGCCTAGATGTCATGGAAGTCAAGAATAACAAACTACGATGTTTGCTTGCTTTTTCCTCTTGCTATGAGGCATTTATTCTTGCTTTCCTGTGAATTGAAGAAAGTCAGTATCAATTTATTAGACTTCCGTATGTCACTGGAAGCGAGAAACATCAATCAGGTGCAGTCCCCGCTTTCACTTCCGGGTCTTGAACGCCAGTAGCGCGAGGACGAGGGCGATTGTGCCGAAGGAATTCGTAACTCACGCACCCGTGGTTACGTTTGTTGTGGGCATATTGACGGGGACTGCACCTAATTGATGTTTCTCGCTTCCAGTGTCATACGGAAGTCTAATAAATTGATACGGACTTTCTTGGATTAGGATCTAAGCACAATAGCGGATATAAGGACACCCCGCCGGGTTGGAATTATCACCGGAATTGGGTCCAGATTGGTCGTTGCAGCATTTGAGCCCTGAAGAGTTGTAGCTACTGTAATTGCACAGTCCTACAACGAAACACGTGTCGGCTGGCTGTGTATACAGTTACCTAAATTTGATGACCCAATAAAAAGGAGAGACACACGAACCTCCATGAAAATGACGTTGAACAAGAATTACTTTTTGTAACAATTTGTAAAATAATAGTCACATTGTTGTTGAGATTCTTTTTGAGTGCGCAGGATTTTGTGTTTGTATTGTAGGGGTGTGTTTTCACGCACTCCAATTGAGGGGTTTTCAAAGGGTCTCCCCTTCCTGCCTGCACCATTATTTTGAGATAAACCTTGCACGTTCACTTTTGCTAGAGCGCCTATAAATCCCGAATACTTAAAACCCTCCTCTTGGACAAAACTTGAATACCCACCCTCATTTCCCTAGGCTTGTTTTTGATACACATATCTTTTCATACTAATGCAGGTTTATCAGTATATGCGAGTATTGCCATGTTATATGATTGGTCTAAAATGTGAAGAACTTGTAATGATTTAATACAAATGGTAACAGAATTAAATTACATTTGGCCACTATTCTTGGCCATTGCTGTAATACATTAATTACAGTGGGAAATACTTTAATATGAATGATATTTAAAACTATGGTAACTTGCTGGATCAGCATGAAATATTGTCTGTACCTGAACTTGAATGTTGTTAAAGAGACCACAAATCACATTCCTTACAAGCTAATCAAAACCTACCAATTTTGGAGTGCCTTTTGGGGTAAATTTTGGGCCTGCCTATACATCATCTTTCTTTTCAATCGTATAACCTGGTTTAGAGTTGGGCGCATATGTGACAGAACACCCTGTCTACCAAACTCCTGGTCCACCCTCCTCATTTGGAGAGAAGCAGATCCTAAGCTTTCCACCAATGGCACCTCCACTGGATCCGTTGACAGGAAGCTTCCTCCAAAAGCTAGATGGAGTAGGGGCCGTTAGAGAAAGGGCATTAACCAGTCAGCTTTATTTTTTGTGGACAGTTTGTTGTCCTTTTTTGTTGTTTTTCACCACCAGGAAAATCTGCCTGTGAGGGACAGAAAAAAAGTAATTATGTTGTTTTTTGTTTCTCAAAAACAAACTCAGACTTTAGAAGTTTTTTTTTGAAGCATTTAAAAAAAAAGTTTAGTGGACTGCTGTCAAAGCTTATAGCCTGCAGTGTCGGCGCTAGACATGGGCTGTGCGGGCAGCTGCCCAGGGCCTCGCACTCAGCCCACCAGCATCGGGCCCGCACCAGTTCAACACACCTCCAGCCCTCTTGTACTCCTACCGATTCAATTAAAAGAAAGGTGTCTCTTTGCAATTGGGCCCTTGAGAGGGAGGGGGCCCTCCCTGGACCTCTTAGGGCTGGTGTCCCAGTTTCATGGAGACGCATTTTACAGGTTTGTCCTGCATTTAGACCTCTTGCCAAGCTGCCCATTCAGAGACACTGTGGGATGCCCTTTGTATAGCACTTTAGCGCCCCAACAGCTTTAAAACTCAATCCCCAAGCAATTCTTACAACTTCAGACGAAATAGGCTGTAAAAGAGGTGCTTGTAGGTGGCTGAGAGGAGGAACTGCAGCCCAGGAAAAGTCTCCACAAAGCAGCTTCCGGAGCCCTGAAGGTGTCACTTAAGTAAATTAGAGGGGCCTCGCACTTTCCCTTATGACCCAGGGTCCCAAAAATCCTAGAACTGGTCCCGGCAGCCTGTCCACCGTAGATTTTGTACTTTGAAGGGAACAACAATGATGGTGGCTTTTTTTAATTACAGAGATGGCTGCTGAGCTAGCATTCAACTCTAAATTTGGGAGACAGTGGTTTGTTAGGATAGGGGAGGTAATGTCGTCCACCACCCTGACTGACAGTACTTTGTCTGCCAAAGCCTAAATCAGGCCGTTATTCAACCTTCCCTTCCACCAGTAAAGTACAGCATCGTAACCTGGTCTGGTAAGCTGCCAAATAGGTAAGTGGGAAAAATAAAGGGGATGTAAATGAGAGAGAGAGAGAGGTAAGGGTGAGAAGGCTGAAAAGTACGGGAGGGGTGAGAAGGCATAACATTTTTGGCTGTTATTAATAAGTTGTAAATCTCAATGTTGCCAAAGTTTATACATTTTGCAAAATCATTTGTAATCTCAAAATACTATTTCACAGTGTTGAAAAGTTACTGTGCGAGTGCATAAAGGATCTCTGACTCGCAAAAGCAGTGGTTCACAAATATGAGGGTGTGTGAAATGGAGTACCGCTCCAATTTTCGATTCATGTTGTAATCAATAATGTGAGAGCACAATTGTTGTTATAAACCATTAATCAGTTACCGACACCTGAAAAGAGTTGGAAACAGAGTCACAAAGCTGAAGCGGTCCTTTGTCACGGTTTTTCTTTGGGAATCATGGTGAGCAGCCCAGGGGGAGCAGACAGTAGTCCAGGGACCACAGAAGGCTGCTCCTCTAGCACCGCCCTGATATCATTCTTTCCAAGGGAACTTTTTATTAAAAGCATCCCACGTCTTTTTTAGGGGCACCGGCTGCTCTAAAAACATATACATTCACTTGGAACCGGGTATGATTTTTAAAATAATGTTCATTTGTAAAAAAAAAAGTGTTATTCCTATTTTCCCCCTTGAGTGGCGTCCTCAGGTCAGCACTTCTCAGCAATGAAAAATGACAACATTTAAAAACTAAAAAAAACCATATTACAGGACATAAATAAGAGTACAATAAGTCTCCTGGACTATTTTAGAGAAAGCCGTACTTTAATTATATAATCTAGGGCGAATTTAGAATAGTAAATTGTATTCCAAAACTCGATGAAACTCTCTACTGCCCTGAGAGTGCAATGGAGCACATGAATAACAACGACTGAAGTCTGTTGTCCCTCAAAAACCTCAAACCCTGTGCTTCAGCACATTCGGTATTCGATCACAACATACCTCCTGATTCATCATTATTCATGAGACAGAAAGCTTTCCGACCCTGGAAGAATGTTGATTTGTAGATGCAACTTGGTAGATCATCAGTCATATAGTTAAATGAAGCCTTTTTCACTAATCAGGCAGTATGTAATAATCACGTACCGATTGACAAGTATTACGTACTGCCTCAAGTGCCTTATTTCTGATTATGTGTTTGGTTTTTAGACTACTGTTTGATTGACAAGTCTGTTTTCACCTCTTGTGCTCATTGGCACAAGCAGCTACTAGGCGTTTGTTTTAGTAGGATTGTGGACGGTGGTGACTGCAGTTCAGCTTTGTCACTCCTGAATATTCTTGTTCTGTGTGCCACTGTGTGTGCTCTTTACAGACACTCTCTCACACCATTGTACATCACCATTGTGGGGTCACGAAAGGTAGCTTCCTGTTTGCTCTTGCTTTTCAATAACCTTTTTTTTCTAATCGCTGCGTATGTTCATAACGTTAACAATTGCACAGAGAAAAGGGAAATAAGAGCTGTTGCCGAAATCGCCTCTTTTACAACCAAGATGTTAAGCCACAGTTGTCATAGCAACATGGATTCTTCAAAATGCTTCAATAGAGGAGGAAGCTCCCGGTTTTCGGTCTTCTCTCCAGCGCCTCAGCTAAGCAAATCTTAGCACTAATGAAAAGCCCCGTCTCTTTGTCTGACATGAATGTATACCTGGGAACAACGAGGGGCGGAGCGTCCTCCATACACTCCCTGCAGCAATACTGAAAACATTTGTGCATATTTCACGGCCATTTTCCTAGTTCATTTGATGTTACGTGTGTGTTTCCCTTTTGCTATTTAAGATCATCGTTTCATATTTACATTCACGTCTGTAGGATTGTTCTTCAAGTTATGTTTTCAGACAGAACACAGCTTCACACGTTTCCCATTCTTTCCCAAACGTCATCAGTATATCTCCTCCCGTATTTCTATCTCGCAGAGGAAAAAGCACCGAAGCCATGGAAAACCAGTCTTACAAGAGCGTTCTTTTTTACCTGTGTGTTTTAGTAATGGCCTCTCTGGCATTTGATCCGAATTCTACCTTGCTCATCTTTGTACTCTCCAAAACCTTTCTAGGCTTCATATCTTGTATTTCACATAAATACAATATTGAACTAACATTTAAGTACCAACATCTGTGTTACATGTTACAATCGTGTGGGAACGTATAGGAGGAGAAAGAGCAGTCATGTTTTGATAAATGGCACCAGTGTATGAAACTGACTAGCTAGAACTACTCACATGCTCACCTCCGATTGGGTTGGCGGTCATTTATGTCTTCTCAGTTGCAGCAGATGCCTTTTCGGTGTACATTGATGAGTGATCGCAAGAGTAAGGTGCGCGATGGCCGCTGGGGGTGAAGTTTCAGTGATGTATGTAGAATCTAAGGGATATATTCTCAAGAACGTGTGATAACCATCACAAATTTGAAAAAGTTGCGATGCCCCAAATCGTGATAACAAAATCAGCAACAACCAGCGACAGGCCTGCAATTCCCACACGTCATGCAGGAAAATGCACTATAAAAGCAACAGAAAAAACACACCAAAACCAAATCAAACTATGTAGCATCATGGATGCACCCGGACCAAGTGCAGAGGACAACCCGAACCCCACAAGCCCCACGAAGGACCAGCCAAGAACCCTGTGGTCGGGAAAGGGCATGGAGAAGAGGAAGAGGAAAACAGGTTCAGTCCGCAGGAAGACTGGATCATCGTTGCGGAGGTAACAGAACACTACCAACAACTGTTCGTCACCTCCACTGCGGCACTGGCAACCCAAACGGAAATATGGCAGACCATCGTCAACAACGTCAATGCAGTCGGAGTGTCGAGGAGGTCAATGGAGCAGGTGAAGAGGCGCTGGCATGATGTGCAAAGCCAGACCAAACAGGAAATCGCCGCCAACAGGAAGGCAGAAACGGCGACTGGAGATGGGAGTCCAGCGCAACAGAAGGAGCTGGATGGGCTTGAGGAAATGGTGGCCACAGTCACCAGTGTGGAGACGGTTGCAGGAGTTGGGGGTCTGGACAACAGCAACAGGGTGAGTAACGGCCAGGGACTGGGTGGTTGGGGAGAGATGGGCACAATGGCACAAATGCACAATCATTTGTAACACACTGCACACACACAATGATAGTGGAACATGCCCCTGATACCCTTGGCACACTGCAGCACACATAGGATCACCAAGTAGGCCCCCGCCCACCATGTGCACATATGGGCCCCCTCCATATCACCAACTACACAACCTACCCACCATGCACATGTGCATATTCCAGAAAAGCAGTGGCTGTGTGAGCCACACTGACTATGCAAGTGACACTGCATGACTGATAGCATGGCTGCAGTCAAAATACATGACATGGTGCACAATTCGACATGGAGGTGGCCCAGGTTGGTTCACATCAGTAAAGGAGCAGCTCACACTCTGACACATCCACGTACACCTACAACCCATGAAGTCCATTACACATCAGCAGACAAACAATGCACAAGACCACAATATCTGTCCAAGTGCACAAATGACCCAAGTAGCAAACATTTCAACCCCTGAAAAGCACACAATTCAAAGGCACACAACCTCAAAGGGCTAAAGGGTTCGCAAAATCAGAGCTGCAGGGGCGACTATCCCTCAATGCAGCACACACATAGCAATCACAGCACATCAACATTGACGGCAATGCGGTACAAAGTTCAACACCTACACCACAGGACAGAGGACACAACAAGTTCCGCTTGTGCGTAGAAACTGGCCACTCACATCTTGCATTGCCTGACACTGCGTGATGATAATGTACAAGTAAGACCACACATCCGTCATGTAGTCGAAATTCCCACTGTCTACCATCAAATTGCCAGCTCCACCAAAACAGTCACAATGTACATTGTCATGCAGTCTGTATGTAAACATCTGCAAAGCGTAAACATTCATGGGATACTCTGTAAACCTGCATCTCCCCTTTACATTGCAGAGGGACAATTAACACTGACAATCCTTGGCTGACATCGCTGGGGCCATTACTCAGATACAAGAACTGTCTAGTCAGACAGGCACCAGCGATGACAGCACAGAGTTGGCACAGATGCGCAGGACAATGGACACCAAGGAGCAGATGCAGTCTGAAAGCATGTCTGTCACGGCTGAACACCAGTGAGATGTAACTGGGTTCTTCGATGCCTTGCAGTTCCTCATCTTGTCATTGCTGCCACTGAGCCTGTCCCAGATAACTGCTGCGGGAATTTCGACACACACATTTCCAACCCCTGATGTGTCAGTAGCACACATTGATGCAGCCCTATTACCTTCACACCCTGATGTGTCAGTGGCACACAGTGATGAAGCCCTATCACCTTTGCAACCTGATGTGTCAGTGGCACACAGTGATGCAGCCATTACACCACCACACACTCACCGGACACACCGGACACAGAAGAAGTATCAGAGGAGTAAGATGTGGATGGCAATTACTATGTGAGGAAGGAGGTAGTAGCATCCATCCCTGGCATATGGCCTGTCACTGCCTGGTTCAGCCCTATGCATCATGCCTTGGGACAGCACTTCCACTAACCCCCGGAACACTCTGCGACATTCAACTGGACCCCGACATGGTCTGCCATATCTTCACTGGTTGACAATTACACAGCAAACCTGCTGCCGACTGCACTCTCCCTCTTCCAATTCACTTTTTAATCCCCAAAGGACTCTGATTGTCCCACCACTGAGCTACTATGTAATGTGGGCTTGGCATGGCCATGTACAGCTCCAGCTCCGGCATTCACCAGAATGTAAATAAAACATTTGAAATCACACAGATGTTTCATATCTATGTTCACTCAAGTATGGAAGTATCGATGGATGTAGGGACATTGATTGCACAAGAAGGTACACCCTGGTAAATGACAGCAATGCGCATGTGTGACCCTGACCCACATAGCCAATTAGATGACTATGAAGGTATGAACTATCTGTGGCCTCATTGCACATGAACAACAATCTCGCAACCCCCTAGCGTAGGCACACGTCCATGTATTGAATAGGGCTATGTGTAGCCATGACCACATCGGTATCAGGCCAGAAGTGGGGTCCTACATCACATGTGACAACTGAACGTCACTTCGCATACCTACTCACACACATCTGTGTGGACACATTCTGTTTTGATGAATAACATTGCTGTATATGGCCAGAGGTTGGACACCATACTCACATTGCTGAAGACATGTAAGTGCACAGGTCTACCAGCAACTATCCCAAACACAATGTCTGGCCCACAGAGGTGGAGCTGTCAAAAGGGACCCACCCCCATTGTACATGCGTCAGTCAGTCCCGCCCTCTGTAGGGACGATGCTCATTGTGGCACACAATTTGACACTCTAATCAACACTCCTCACAGTTAGACACCAGTGAAGTTGCACATTCTTTATTGGCATGCACGTGTCAGTACGGACAAGGCAACGGCCACAACATGCAGGGAAATGCTTAAGACCCTTACATGGGAACAATTCGAGGTGCAAGAAATGGGGAGGCAAAAATGTACACAAAATCCTTATGGATGGCAACGGTCTCAGCCCACCTTGCCTTGCTGGACGAGTCATGTGATGTTTGGCGTCTGCTTATTGCCCCTTGGAAGGGGACACGACTCACAGCCCATGGGATCTGCATAGTGCTGTACCACCGGACTGCGCCGACTGTCTGCTCTGCTGACAGTGATCAGGTGAAAGGTTCCGACAAGGGCACATGTCGTGCTACATTGCCATGTGTGTATTCTCCCGCCAGGAGTATGTCGAATTAGGAATGTTGCCAAACGACACTGTTCTGCTATGACCATGTAGCTGAATCATCTTGCACAGGTGTGGGTACACATGCGTAGCTCCACGCACATGCATTCTGAGTCCAGACGAAGGCAGACATGTCAACTTTTGTGGTGGGATATGTGAGCATGCCCCACGATGCAACAAGGTGTTGGGACCTGTGCTGTGGGTGACAATCCGATGTGGCTGCAGGAATGTAGTTACTCGTCCATGAATGTGAGGGCAGCTTCATGGGCAATCTGTTCCAATAGTTCGCCATTGTCGGGTTCAAGGAACACCAGGGTGAGCCAATCCATTAACTGGTCCAAGCAGATGTGCTCAGTCTATGCAGTTTCACCAATTCGCAACACAACTCAATAGGGGAGCGCCTCGACGTGGTCACTGCACACAAGGAGTTGTACAATCTCCCTTCCACAACTGCCAGCATATATGCCAAAGATCAGTGCATCCAATGCACGGCTATCCCGGTGACACACCTGTTCATGGGCCAACAGGGTGCGCACTAACAGATCAAAATCCAATTCAGCTACCGTTGCGTTGGATAGGCATACCTCCAGGGTCCACTCGAATGTGAATGATCAACAGTGGAACCAGGGCAGGACGCAGGTGACATAGGCAAGACGGAAACTCAGACGGTAACTGATTCGCAACACTGCCATTGGCACAGATCCCAACAGTTACAGTTCCAAGTGACAGGGGTTGTGCATGTGCCCAGGCATTCCTGCCATTGTGTTTGCTGGTCTCGTAGCACCGGCACTCCTCAGACTGGTGGCAGTTCGGTGGACAATATGGTACAGCTCTGGGCAATGAGTCGTATGTGTGTGCAACGTTTAGAAGTATGGGTTGTTTTTAACCATTGTGTCAAGGGCATCCCTTGCAGGTGTAGCTCGTGCAGGGACAAGTGTATGTAGGGTGTGGGCACGTTGGTCTTTCATTAGTGCAGTTCATGGTGTGGGAGTCGTAGGAGTCTGGTATGGTATCTCATGCAGGGTGTGCCAGCCGCATTCAGGACCAAGGTCGAGGGTTCCGTTGTCCTTCAACCTTGTGTATTGAGACAAAGGAGCTTTCATACCTAATTTTTGTCTCACTACTGCTTGCACTTCTGAAATGTGATGTGGCCTTCGCACTGACTGTGATGCAAGGCCTGTCATTTGGGGAGCACCAATTACAAAACACAAGCAGCACTTGGGATGCTTGAATGAGCCAAAGGCCCGATTGGCCTTGCGCTCCTTGTTCAGTCTCTATCTCTCTTCTCTCTTTCTCTCTCTTTATTTCTCTCTCTCTCTTTCTCTCTCTCTGTCCTTTGATGAGTGCCTGACATACCTTCCTATCTTGAATATTGTCTTGCAGGTTGTGACTCACAGATTGTCCAGGGATGCCCCGCCATGACTCTTCAAAATAGTTGTTAGGAGACAAATTGGAATTGTTTGGACTGTCAATGGTGAATGTATGAATCAGGATTTCTGTACTCACATGAATGTTGATTGTTGTAATTGTGCAACATTGGGCGGGTGCTTTTGTTCATGGGTTTGTACCATTGAAGTGCAGTATCTTGGTCCGGGGGAGGTGGAGGGTGCCTGGGTTAGGGCCGGGATCGGTGGGGGGTGGTCCTAGAGGTTGTGGCAGTGTGTTTTGTGGCCCTCTTGGGTGTCCGGCCAGCATGATCAGTGGCTCCATGGCATCTGTTGTCCTTTTGGTGTGGCTCTGGTCTGGGCTCCCCTATGTGGAGCAGGCTGTCATCCGACTTTACACCAGGCCAGAGCAGGTGTTACTTTCCTGCTGCTGAAGCGCCTTTTCACACGTTTTGTGCTCTTATCGCCGATCTGGCTGGTTGTTGAGAATGTTGAGGGAGTGGTGTTGTCACAGCTTTTGGCACGGGAACGCCTACTCTGCATCTCATTAGCGATAGTTGCTGTCTGTGGTGATGTTTTTTGCGGCTGCTATGGGTGCTAAACTGGTGATATGGGCTGTTAGCACCTGCTTGTGAATGGGGAGATAAATTTATCGCGACTTTGGCTGAGATAAAGTGCCGATAACGCGGCGATTGTTCCTTTAGAATATGCCCCTAAAAGTATGAGCATGTAGCTTACCGAGGGCAATGGATAATATGTTCAATGCTTTTTTACATCCCTTGCACTATTTGCATGGAATTGTTCTAATTTAATTTTGGGGTTGATTGGTAGTGTTTGTGAAGGATTAACTCACAGTGCTGTTAGAAAGGTTGAATGATGTGTTGTGCAGGAGTAAAATGGTGTGTTGCGAATTTGGCACAGGAACACTGGAAGGAAGACAGAGGAGTGCTTCATTTTGGAGATGGGGTTATTAGCAGATTGGGGAGCCTTAGTGGGATATGCATTTCTATGCGTATCAGGTGGTGATCGGATGAAGATTGGTTCACATTGAGCTTTGAGTGAGACAGAGTGCTAGATATGAGTGCAAGATCTCAAAGAGCGATCAGAGAAAATTTGTAATAACAGTGTGTTACAGTTGCTCATTATGTGTCAGATTGAACTCACCCTGAAGAACGCTAAAAGTGAAGGATCCAGATCGATCAAGGATGATGTTAAGTTCTTTAAAGTAATGACTAATTGCATTAGGGCCATTGTTGGCTATAGCTAATTTGAATCATGTGGCTATGAATGTTCAGTGACAGCTGCAAGAACATGGAAGAGGGGTTTTGTGATAGTGACAGTAGTTGCTTGAGAGTTGTTTGTCAGTTTGTTGGTGTACCAGAAGGTGATTAGGCCATTGTGGAGGGCTTATGGTGTAGTCAAGTCTTTGGGGTCCATCAAATATCTTTGATGGTAGTAATGTGGACTGAGGGTGTGAAAGTCAAAGTGTTCTTTATGAGGGCCATTTTGTTGCAGACTAATAACATTTTCTACAGTCACAAATATAACAGTCAATGGAAATATTGCATACTAGTTCAAACATCTGTTTGTCTTTAGGGCCTTATTTCGAATTTGACAGGCTAGTACATCTGCCAAAAAATTGAGGCTCTCCCACCAATTGCATTTAGAGTGCCATTAGCATCAATTAATTGTTAATACGGAAAACGGCATCCAAGGCTTTTCAGTACTTGCATTTACTTTAGGGATACATTGTTGTGTTTGAACAAAGGATGACCTTGGACATGGTCAAGGATGGTTGATGATATGTGCTGGTAGGTAATGTGAGCTAAAACAAAAGCCTAATGGTTTGGCAAAAGAAAGTCACAGGAGGAGGGGGATAAGCATTATGGATGGTTACAAGATGAAAAGAGATTAGGAAAGTGAGGTAAATATGTCATAAAATAAGTTTGTTGTCTGGGTGGTGTACAGTCCAGCAGTTTGGTGCTACTGCATTATGTTAGCATATCAGCATTCTTTGGACGAGGGCCTACATAAACAGTTAGGCTTAAATGTTAGAGGCAAGTTCTCATTGACATTTATAAAAAATTAAATTACAAATCTATCCATAATAATTTATTCACATTCAGGCACCCGCACACTTGGTAATGCATATCTATGTGTCTCTGTAGTACAATTAGCAACAGCTTGCTTTAACCAGTACAATATCAAATAATTGTGACATATTCATGGATATGAATGAATTAATGATTCTAATATAGCGCTTGGCTACACAAATAGTGTCCCAAAGCTTGGCAACCAGAGATGAAAATAGTGGCATAGTTTGTCAGGTGTCCTTTAATCCCTATAGTTTGAATACATAGATTTTCATCTCTTCCTTGAATCTAGTTTCCTCCATGATAGATCTTAGATGGCCAGGCATCTAATTCCACATACTAGCGGCCCTGTCTGTGAAAAAGGAACCCCCCTCTCTGTTGTTTTTAAAAACGACAGACTGTGAGTAAACCAGCGTTACTGGAGCGCAGCGGCCTCCCTGGTCTATATTCCTTGAACCGCTCATTCAGGTAAGCCGGCCTGTTCTTATGATGGGCTTGATGTGTTAGTGTCAGGGCTTTGGACATGATACGCCTGAGGACCTATGTAGCTTTTCTCAAGCAGAGATACCGAAGCGTGCATGGTTAGTTTATAGAGTAGGCAAACTGCCGTTGTCTGCACTACTTGTAGATGCTGAACCAAATATTCTTGGAGACCTATGCACAAAACACTGACATAGTTCAACCTATAAAGATTCAACACCATGACCACAGTGACTTGGGCATCATGAGGCAGGAAGTTAAGACATTTCCTAAGCATTCACAGATCTAGAAGCATGGGTTTCACTTTAATTTGTTAGCCCTGAGCCATTTAAGCAATGCCTTCTACAAAATGCAAATGCTTCTTTGGTGCTCACTGAGTCCACATCACAAGTGAGCAAGAGCTGCGTATATGATCTTGATGGCAAAGAATTCAACCAGAAATGCCAATGTGGTCATATAAATGTTGTAAAGAGTAGGACTCATGGAGGAGACCTGAGGCACCCCCCCTTTCAACGATTTGGCCCTAGAGGCAAAAAGGCTTCATCCAGACTACATTCTCTCATCTCTCAAGAAAGGAGCCCAACCTGCCTAAGGCTGATCCCGTCATCACCAGGTATTCTCGCCTGTGCAGCAAGATGTTATAATCCACTGTATCAAATGTGGCTTACAGGTCCAACAGCACCAGAGCAACATTAAGTACAGAATCAAGACTGGTCTTGATGGATTCAGAGGTCTCAGTGCTGTGACGAACTCTAAAGCCTGTTTGGGATGGGTGTAACAACTTATTTTCAGCCAGAAAGGTGGTAAGCTGGTAGTTCACCACCTTTTCCAGAACGTTAGTGGCTTCCAGGCGCAGAGAGACTGATCTAAGGTTTGCTAGTGTTTGCTAGGGTTTCAGGGTCAGCATTTGCCTTTTTGAGCAGGGTAAAATTGTTTGCTCATTTCCAGTCAACAGGAAAAACGCTAAATTTGAGTGAGATGGCAAATAGCTCCTGGTAGACATGGGCAGTAGTATCCACGATACTCCTTAAGATGTGTAGGCACATAGGGTCGTCAAAAGACCCATGCCTGCAGTGTGCAATCTGTACCATCAGTTCTTCCATTGAGGGGGCACTGAAAGATTACGGCTTAGAGGCTGCTGTTGGTCCTTCTATATCTCCAGGCCCTGGCATGAGAATCAGATTATTTAAGCTCATTAAATTAGTCTGAATATTAACCCTGGCTTAGTTTGTGTAGTAGCTACGCGAAGTGGACTTCTCACTACGCACGATATGCGTAGCTAAGTGAACAGCGTAGTGCGGTTGGGGAAATGCTGTTCGCAATGATTGCACAGAGCCGGATGCTTGTCCACACTATGCAATCATTGCAAACGACATCATGCACAGTGCGAGCAGTCGTTTTCTGCCGCTCGAGTAGATTTGTACTTGAGCAGCAGCTTTCTCAACGCGGACTGGTAGTTTCTCATCGCGAGCGGTCACGAGCATACGCGATCACTCACAATGAGAAACCTGACCTTCCTGCCTTGAGAACCTGCCCGTGAGTTTTATTTGCCACGCTTGCGAGCGGCAACTTGTTATTGCCGATCGCGAATGAGGAAAAAGTCTCACCGGGATGTTGATTTTGCTCATTCGCGGTTTCTAACTTGACGTTGAGGACCACGAGCGAGCAAAATAAGCCTGCTACGCTACGCGTTTTTTCACTGTGCTACGTGCAATTCCCGTAGCGTCTAGTTGCTCAAACTAAGCACACTCCACGAGCATAGCGTAGTTTTCCACCCAGGTCTACTGAATATTAGAGATCTCGAGCATAGGACTTGATGGCTCTCTGTTGGAGGGGTCGTGGTTTATAAAGCTAGAGACAATTTTAAAGATCTCCTTCCCGTTATTATCTGCCTCTTTGATACATTGGGAATAGAAAGAGCTATGCACCCCTTTGGAGTTCTAATACAATATATTTGTAAAAAGAAAAATCCCACTTTTCAAGATGGACTATCTGATTAATCTTGTTTTATAATTTACTTAAAGTGAAGAGTTTTTTGGAGCATGTCCATCTAAGTAGTGTGGTTAAAATCTACCTACTCCTGGTAGCCTCCTATCTTATCCATTAAGGCTATCAGATTTATGGGTTGTGTTGATGCAATGGTGACAACCATTTTAATGACTTTCTTTTGCTCCACTGGGAACATCTATGTCTTCATCCCGGGACTTATGATAGGAGAAAACTGTAGATTTTTCATCATAAACGCGACATTTTATGACAATTTTACTATTCTTGATCTTGTGAATCGAGATTTGGAATTTGCTACGATTAATGCATCTTTTGCAACGCTAGGTGCACAACAGCCCATGTGAGTCAGACCCTACATATCAAATGATATCCAGTAAAGTGTGAAGAATAGATATGTTCTGTGACCTTCTAATTGTGCAAGTAGACATTGCTAAAGCAGTGTCTGGGGACAGGTCAGAAAAAGGCAATACTATTGAAGCAAACATCCATCCGATTAGAGCTCAGTAGGGTTTTACAAAAATGTTATATGTGTGTTGCTCTCTTAACTGCACTTGCAAACTTATTTATATTTGTATGAAAGATGTTGAAGTACTTCAAACATAGTGTATTTTCATGATGAGGGTCTGATATAGAGGACTTTGATTAAAACATATTTTCTGCTAATTAAGAAATTCAAAATAGTTTCTAATCATTTTGTTATTTTGCTAACCATACGCATGCAAAATCTCAATACAGCATTTACACTTAACTCAAACCACATGCATGCCATGGAAGTGATGACAAGTGATGTCAATAGCAGTTTGTTCTTGCAAATGCATGGAATCTTCGTGGCCAACTCTATTAACCATCTTAACGGTAACAAATGCTCCAACTTGGTGTGTGTGTGATGATTACAATGTTTTTTGCCTACGTGTTAATCGTGTTTTAGGAGTATGGAAAGTTTTTCTAGGATTTTGAATGATACTGATTCATTATCTGAAAGGGGGCATGTTTTAAGCATCTAGTACTGAATCAGTATCATATGTATCAATGTTTGGTGACCGAAATTGGATTGCAAAACATTGAAAATTTACTGGCACTTCAAAGGAGGTAGTAATGTGGTATAGTTGTTTGGGAATGGGACTAGAATTCCACTAAGGCAGTGATTGTTAACCTTTTGACTTCTGCGGACGCCCAATCAATCACTACTGAAACCGGGGACCCCACATAAACAATCTACACTTTGAACCCCAAAATAATACATCAACATTCAGAATTAGTATTTTGTTGTATTATTTGGGGGTTCAAAGTGTAGAAAATTCTATCCGGCCTATGGCCAAATCCTGTTCAGAGATCGGAGAAAGGATCTCTGAAGCCGAAAATAGAATTTCTACTCTTGAAGACGAGATGACTGTGCAGAAAGCATCCACAGATGCACTGATGACGCAGAAGAGAGATATTTCCAGGAAGCGCGAGGACATGGAAAATCGCCTCCGACGCAAAAATTTAAGAATTCTTGGTGTGCCTGACAGGGTTGAGGGCTCAGACCCCCGGAAGTATATTGTGAAACTTTTTACAGAAGCCTTTCCGGAAGTGACACAATTGATATAGATTACGGAGCTACAATGCACTCATCGGTTCCCTTTTACCTAAAGAATCAGGCGGGATCAAATCAATCAAATAAAAGACCTAGGGCCAGATGTAGGTAGGCTTTTACCGGTCGGTAACGGCCGAATTCGGCCGTTACCGACCGGTAAAAGGCATTTGAGATGTAGGGGGCAGAATCGGTAAATTTACCGTTCTGTAAATTTACCAATAGGTAATTTTACAGAATCTGTAAATATACCGGTCGGTAAATTTACTGACCGGTATATTTACAGATTCTGTAAAATCGATATGTAGGTGGGACTCTTATGAGTCCCACAAGGCCTTAGAAATCGGTATTTTACCATCAAATTCAATTTGATGGTAAAATACCGATTCAGGTGTGCATGCAAATGTGCGCATGCACACCTGTGCCATATGACAGGCAGACCTGCCCTTAGGGCAGGTATGCCTGCCATATGGCCCCCGAACCTTTTTTGGGGGTGCTAGAGGGTGTCAAAGTGACACCCCCTGCACCCTTGCCAAAAATCTGTATTTACCGATCGGTAAATACCGACCTGTAATGCCCCATTCATTCCTATGGGCTTCAAAGCCCATAGGAATGAATGGAGCATTACAGGTCGGTATTTACCGAATCGGTAAATACCGACTTTTACCGATTCGGTAAATAAACATCTGGATTTCCCTACATCTCCCCCCTTCATATTTACCGACTTTTAAATACCGAATCGGTAAAATTCGGTATTTAAGGGTCGGTAAATATGCTTTACCTACATCTAGCCCCTAGAGTTCTATTGATATGCCTATCAAACTTTCTATGCCATGCTAATGTGGAAAAAAGGTGGCTGTTCAGGCAGCTAATTAATTCTTTCAGGGCAAAGGCGCACAAGCATTTCTATTAAATCTAGCGAAACTAAAAATATTATAAGACAAGATGAGTTTTAGAACTTAAACCCTAGGGGAAGGATAGTATAAATTGCTGGCAATTTTGCTAATGCTTGTAGAAAACCAATGTTTTTCTTTAGCTAGTGTATTACCCTCACAGATCTAAGCTAAGCCGCACTCTAGATTTATGCGCCTAGTATATTCCCCCATAGATCATTGTTTTCTTTCTACTTTTTTTAAAATACAAAACGGTTAGGGGGGCTTGGTGAATTGGGAGGAAATGGGGATAGGTGCCATTACGAAGCTCTCCATCACTATAGATCGTTGGGTCTATCAGCCTCCATGCATTGGAGGACAGTGGGGGCTTCCGCTGGTAAAGGAGACAATCAAGGGGAGGAGGGGTGGGTTCAGGGGTTGGGGAGGGGGAGGGGGCTACCAAGGGGGTGGGGAAGGAAGGGTGACAATTGTAAGTAAGCCAAAGCTATTGTAGACCTAATAAAAGGAAAGGAGATGATGTTATGGGAGAGAGGAAGCGTTTTCTGTAGTGTTGAACCAGGTTAAAAAAATGACAGCTTTATCTGTATGAACGTTTAATGTGCGGAGACTCAATGAAAGGGTCAAACAGCAAAGTGTGGCATGAGAAATTAGAACTATGTCCCCATATGTGTATTGTCTCCAAGAGACACATGTTCCATGGAGTAACACACAATATACTAAAGGAGTTGGGTATGAGCTTTTGGTCTGTACTTCGCAGGGTACTACCGCCAGAGGTGTCGCTATTCTCGCTAAAAATAATAATATAAACAGTAATTAAAAGTCTAGCAGATAAGTATGGCCGTTGGGCTATGATTGAGTGTGTAGCTGCTAACGAGAAATTTACAAAATGCTCTGTATATGGATCTAATAATGATGAAACACAGATTATTGAATACCTGAATACAGAACTGGCTAATTGGGCAGCGCCCTTGATACTGATGGGGGATTTTAATATTCAATTGGAAGAAATGACGCAGGGGTTGGTGGGAGATAAATATTATGGCAGTAAACCTAAGGTCTATAAGGCTTTACAACAGCTTTGTTATGAACATGGCGTAGTTGATGTATGGCCTAGGTTGAAACATCCAGATCCAGGATATACACACTATTCTTGTCCACATCAAAAGTTAGCCTGATTAGATTACTTTTTTGTCACTAAAACCTATTTAGTAGATGCACATATACAGATTTTTCTCCAAGTGCTAGTTTCTTGTAACCAGCTCCTGGGCTATGCAACTGTGAGTTCTACCCTGCCAACCCAGTCCTGGACCCTTGGATGTGGCCCTGAAGATACTCTGCCAGCCCAACTGTGGACCCAGTAGACCCGGTGCATCTCCTCTGCTGACATGCTCTTCTGCTGCATGGACTTTTCCATGGCAAGGACTCCGCATTGCCACCGCTGCCCTCAGCCCCATCGGAGCTGCCACTGAGCAATGCATCCTTGTCACAGTCCCTGACACCGCAAGCCCCTTCTCGACAACATCCTCAACAACGACGCAGAAATTTGCATCACAAACGCCACTTCTTTTTCAGAACCAACCGGTGACCAACACATCCTCAACGCAGTACTTCGCCTTGCAGCTTCCTCACACCAATGTTGTGTGGTGCATTTCGAACCCGGACTTTGCATCACCTCGGCTGCACAATTCATCTTGAATGCGGGACCTCGCAGCACACTCCGCAACCAGGTTTTAAGCTACTCTTCTTCAGGGGGTTTAACTGGGGCTTGTAGCTGGCTCGCACTCCATCATGGTCGGCGTGAAATTATAACTTTGTGCCAGTTTTGTGTGATCAGATATCCAGAGTTGGAGCTTTGTGATTTTCAGTGCTATTTTCTCTTATTTTTTTAACTTGCATCTCTCCGGTCCAATGATTAAAATGTTGTCCCTTTGATCATGACTTATTAATTAAAATTAACTCTATGTTTCTAATTTGGTATGGAGTTCTTCTTGGGTTGTGTTTTACCGTTATTACTGTTTGAAGTGTTGCACAAATATTTTATACATTGCCTCTATGCCACTATGCCAAGCTACCAGAGGGTTGAACACAGGTTAATTTGGGGCTTTCTTTTGATTTCACCCTGAAGAGAATTGTGTTTGCTGCTTGAGTAGGGTTTCACTTCTCTCAACCAGCAACCCAATTTCTTAGATTACATTTATGATGTAGTCTGTGAATCTTTCCAAGTAATATTAAACATCACTTTTTATTGGAGTATAATATTTTGTGGATGTCTGAAACTCTGAGATGAAACAGTCATTTCGTGTTTTACTGTTAACAAGATAGATGTTTCCGAAATGTGGTCCTAAAATAAAACCACGGTTTAGTCCAAGAATTGGAAAAGTCCATACACATTTTACTTTATGATAACAACGTGCTCTTTTTGTAGCGCTTCAAACCACAATTCTTCCAGTTTAAAGCGCTGTTCATAAAAGGATCTGTCGTCCGCTTTAAAATTACTCAAGGGGCCCATCTTGGAAGAAAGAAAGACTGCGCTATGCTGACATTTGTTTTCCTGAAATACACTTTATCTAATGTTTCTGTGACAGCTTCAGTTCACTTTGTCACTTTCCACTCGATGCTTTTACCAATTCAAAATTATTTACAGGACATTCCTGCACAGCCCTACACTTTCCCATTGATGCGAAATGAATCCCACTACTGCAAGGCTGAAAGGTGTAATCGCATACTCTTGTTCATACCAATTAACCTTTTCATTTATGAAAGTGTTCTTTTATCTAAAAAAAAAGGACGATTAACATCATCGCTCTCGAAATACCCCTGTCTTATCCCAAATTATAAAAACATTTATAAAGTATGAATTCACAATGACTTCTTATGGCAGAGGCTGTCAATGATGTTATTGTCTGAGTGGAAGGTACCAATTATGTTATCATTGATGAGACAGCAGGTACAGATCCAATGAAGAGATTGTATTTTAGATTGCAAAATATATTTATTATAATTACCATACCTTTCCTTCAATGGTAGAAACAGGCTGGATAAATGCTGAATTATATCTAAAATAGTGTGTTGCAAGACAGAGCTATTTAGATTCAATTGTAAAGATAAGTGGCTTTATCAATGCTTGCCCAGGCTTTGTCTTGATACTACCTAAATGTTGTGTGCATGAGAGCTCGGATGTTTTTTGTTGCTCATTTCTCAATGGTTACAAAACAGTTCACTATTGCCTCGCATCATCACGCCTTTAATTAGCCGAAAATGGATAGTAAATTCCAATTCGTTCAGAGCAGAGACCGCACCCTATAACTTGTCCAGGGACCTCACACACCCTTAAGATGGTCCTGCATATTACATATCGCTTCGGTCATATATCAGCCACCCAGATGTACTAATGGAAGGAAAATGCAACAAGACATACATTTTCTCTTAACCATATTGAAAATGTGACATTTAGCATTTTCAGCTTTGAAGAGATTTCTGATTTTTAGTGTCATACATCCTGAATTTAAAAGGATCTAACAATGTTGGTACTTGTATGTACTGTGCTCGTTGCAAACGTGCTTTCTAGCCAGCGTTTGTTTGTGGAAAAGTTAGACTACATTTCCTTCAGGGTCGGAATGGGACAGAGAATCGGCACAGGCACTATGATTATTATGGCACCTATTAGTGAATTCGATAGCTAAAAAAAATGCACCATGTTTGCAAATTTGGTTAGTTTTTTAACTTTTAAAGACTCCTTATATACCGGGCCGGACTGGCCATAGCGGGCACCGGGCAATCCCCTGGTGCGCCGCACGGGTGGGGGTCGGTTTTGGGCCCCTAGGGACCGTTTTTGTTACCGGGCCGTCCCCAGAATGGGAGGGGGGTGTGGGGGCGGGGGTGGTATGGAGGTGGGGGCGACCGACCACTTTGCCAGGGCCGGTTGTGGTTCCCAGTCCGGCCCTGCTTATATAAGTGTTTTGCAAAGTATGAAAGACTGCAAGGATTTGAGCTTGCTGCAGGCAATGTTAGTTTTAATATCAGGAAAATCAAAAGTAGAAACCTGGCCTGCAACCCATAAAACACTCACAATCAGCCAAAGAAAGGCCCACACACTGACCTATTAGACCCACTGACCTATTAGACCAGACCATCGGGCACTGTCTGATTGCTTGTAGGCCAGTCCGACCCTGAATCATTGTGGCTGGCCTGCCAATTTCAAAGCTAGCAATTCCCCTTGCACCACTTGCCCCATACTCGCAAAACGATTTGGCATATGAACACTTAAAGCTGTATTCATAAAGCCAAACCTAAAATGTACAGCATGCCCATAAAATGTAGAAAACGACATTTAGAGCAGCTTCATACACAGTTAGAAAACGTAACCAGCTGATGGTTCACTTTTCGTCAGTTAGCGAGAGGCCGACATTCATAAAAAAACAAGAGATGGCAGGGCCAATTGGTCAAGCCTTGGGACTCTGGAGTGTTGTTAATTTGTTTTGCAGACATATGCACAATAAAAGAAAAAAAGAACTTGCTGCTACCTAAACATGGCGACCGTGTGCGTCCAATAAAAAAGTTACATTTGAAAAAAACATTTATATATATACTTATAATAGAATAGTACAGGTACTTCCTACCAGGCAGGTGCACTTCAAACAGTTATACAAACCCTAATAAAAAGCAATTTTGAATGCACATGTCACCAAAAGATGATTCTTATTGGCACAAAGAAAATGCACTATTGTTTTAGAATTACTGTAATACAAAGACATTGTTTAAGTACATAAGGGTGACTACTCAGAAAAATTAAAAAATAACAACAAATGGAAAGAAAAGCATTGGTAAAGGTAGATATTAGCTTACTGGCCCTAGGACTGGCATGCACTTCTTTTTTTATAGATTTGCACGTCATCAAGCAAACCCCATCACTCACAGTGTAAAAGAGCAAGAGCAAGTTGCTCAAACAGGCAGGGGCACTGTCCCATGCTGTATGCTACGGCGGGCTGAAGTTAAATATGAATGTTACTTGAAAAGATCGCTTAAGAGAGCAGAGCAAAGGCAAACCCCTATGTATGTATGTACATATGTATTACATAATTATGATTTTTTTAATTGCATGACACTGTTGAGATGGCTACATATCTTTACAGCAGACATAATAAAGGGCCATATCAATGAAGATACCATCTTAATATTGTATTCTTGGTTCCTTCCTTTTGTCTATGAAGTGAACAGAGGGCATGTCATTTCCTGCCAAAGAGACAGTTATTGGAGTGGCCGCATAAATACTGTACTTCTATTATGTGCTCTATGTTGTGTTGTTGCAAAGTGCTAAACAAGGAAATACAAATGACACATACAGGATAAAGTGACGTGAAGAATGAAAGTAAACTAAATAGCATCCAAGTCAGTTTCACTCGATAACTCCCTAATGGCCTATGTCAGAAACCATGTCATTAATTTGAAAGGAAGGCACTCCTGCCAACTAAACAAACCCACTCTGGGTAAATCAAAACACAATGCAGAGAGAACTTCTGCTCAATCACTTGTAGGTATGTCGCAAGCAAAAAGCAATACCCAGCCAATGCATCCTAAATTCAAGCAGTACCAAAAATTATAACGTAAACAACATAGCACAATAACATTCCCAAATTAATGGAGAGACATTTAATGAGCACACAATCACCATAATCATCAGAATAATTCAAAGGGAACAAAAGATTATGGACATTTACATTTTTAAGGCAAAAAACACACCCAGAAAAAAAAGTAATATAGAAAAACAACAGTTTGTAGTGGACCGAGACCTCGATGCAATATCATGCTAACCGTGTAGGAGCAGAGGTCAGATACACCAAGCGGATAGTCCTGGTCAAAGCTCTTACCTCAATCTAAGTCTTCAACTGCTGGGGAAGCTTATTCTGGTCAGTCTTCTAGACCTTTTCTTCTCTGGGCATACACCTCAGCACCTCTCTCTCTCCATCTAGGTCTCCTGTCCTCTTTAGTCATCTGAGCCATCTGGCAGTCAGAGGTCCTTCTGCTTTTTGTGTCATTGAAGTAGACTAACAGGAGGCCAACCACATGACCCTTGGTAAGCAGTTCCAGTTCCTGTCTGCCAGCAGGAATTTAAGATTTACTTGAGTCCTTGTGTAAATCCTCTTTTTTCAGCAAGACGAATAATGAAACACTCTTCTTCCAGCAGCCTTGTTTAGATTAAGTCTTCCTTTAACCATGAATGTTCTCAGGAGATGGTGATGGAGGTGGTAGATTATTCCTGTGCACTAACTAATGATTGAAATAACAATTTTCTCAGTCTCCGCACCTCCTTTTTAGGTTTTGCCTAGCCAATGCGTACGAAGTACGCATACGCTAGCAAAATCTTATGTTTTTCTCTGTGGGGTCGGGTATCCGCCCCCTCCTCCCATTGGCTAGCTCCATAAATGGAGGCTAGCCATTGGGAGAAGGCTCTGTCCGTCAATCTCGGACCAGATTCGGGGGCGTTCCCGAGAATTTTTCCCTTTTGGCTACGTCAGCCGAAAGCCTGTTCATGGGAACGCCCCTGAATCTGGTCTGGCATTGCCGGCACCCGCCCTCATTGCAGTTGCCTTTGCCGATCGTCCTTTGCCGGCAGTTGCCTTTGCAGATCGTCCTTTGTCGATTTTTTGGACCCCCCACCTCACTTGCGCCGAGGTGTCCAAGTAAAGAAAAAAACATTTGTGCACACAAGACCCAGCATTGTCCCTTTGTTTCCCACCGCGGCCCCCGAAGCCGAAGGAAGCAGCCGTCTGCCTCCAGGCAGGGCCGCGCTGGGATTGGCCCAGCCGGCCGAGCCTCCGCCGCGTCATCGGGAGGAGGAGGAGGAGTGGAGAGCAGAAAGCAGCCTGCATCGTTTGGTGACAACCTGTACTAATGTGTGCCTTTAATAATATTTAGAATGTGCTTTCATCTTAGGTCTGATAGAACCTTTGTACAGCGTGGATTCTTACTTTGTCAATTAACGTGGCTGGAGAGAGAAGGATCACGTTTCATCTGGTTTCGTTTAAGGTTTCTCTACCCGTTGGGGTTGCTTTATCACGACACAACCCTACTCTGAAGTTATACAACTGACTGATAGCTATTAGCCTAAAAAATGCGAGTGTGACTTTAATACTGTCTTTTCATTTGTTTTTGCAACCAGGTGCACAAACTTCCTGCAGACTGTGCTTGCACTAACCTAAGCCACCACAAACAGGTCAGGCGGAAGTGTTCGGTATAAACACAGCGCAGGTCAGGGATATTTTGTCACTGAATGCCCTGCCCTTTCCCACCTATGGCAGCGCGGTGACGCGCCTGGGGGGCGTGGTCGGGTGCTGGGGGCGGAACCTGGTGCACGGGGCACGGTGCAGGAGGGCGGTGACGCCAGGCATGGGGCGGGGTGGCGCGCGGCTGGGTTTCCAATGGCCTGAAGTTGGTGTGTGTCGGCAAGCTAGAATCTGAAGTCTGGTCATGGCGGAGGAAGACGGGGGCAGCTGGGAGACCCCCGCATTTTGCAGAGCCTCAGGGGCAAGATATGTGAGTGTGCCCGGGATGGGAGAGGGGTATCTTCGGCTGAGGTGCGGGATGGAGGCATTGTAGTAGTCCCAGCGCAAATGGGGAAGTGACGGGCCAGCGGGGGAACAATGTGCCCCGTGTCAGCGCCCCCATGTGCCGCCAATATTTGCTCACTCTTTCCTCCCCCAAAGGAGTGTAACGCGGCTCTCCGACCACCGGTGGGTGCTTCGGTGGAGGGACCGGGCAGAGGTGCAGCCAGGCACTGGGAGAAGGTGGGGGCACTTCCTGCCAGCGCCTGGCACAGCTCGCGCCCTCAAATGCAACTCCTAACAATTCCTTACTTTAGCACTGCCCCTTTACGACTGTCCCCCTTTCACAGGCGCGCCAGTATCGTGGTGTTAGTTCATTTTTTTATTATTAGTCTCTTTTGCATTCAATTTGACCGTTTTACCAATGCTGTTAACTTTTGGCTTACAGTTGATGTTCTCGTGCCACATTTGTGGAATTATACATTTAATACGTTCTCGTATTAGAGGGCTTGTTCCGTTTACCAGTCCGCGTTCTTTCCAGTCAGCTGCATCATGTCGTATTCACTCACTGCCCCCTCTTAATTGATCTGCCCTAAGAGCACAACTGACGTATGCATATTGGTACTAATTTGATAAAGTATACAAGCTGTGTGCACGCGAGGATGGCAGTGTCGCCTCATTCTATTAGATGTTTGGTGTACTGGTCCACCTCCATCATGGAGTACTTTCATTTCAATTTATGAGGGACTATTTTACAAGTAAGCAGTACACCCACTCATACAAAAGGAGTTTGAGGTTTACTTTCACAGGCAGGCTTTACAAACAAGTGTCTGTTCAGATTTCAGGTCATTCGAGTCTTATTGCTGTTCTGAATATGGGGAGGTTTTAGTTGATGTGTGGGTGTGTGTTGGGGGGCCTCTCTGTAGGTGTTTGTGGGTGTCATTTGCGAAAGATAAAGCTAGTGGCATTGCAAATGACAATGCCATTTATTTATGTTAAAAAAAAAACATAAATAAAAATAATGTCAAGAGCATTGTCAATAGCTCAAACTTTAACAAAGGCAACACCATTGCATTGTAAATGCTTGTTAAGAATGATCTCTTTGTCTTCCTGTAAACATTCCCAGTGGCCACAGTTTCAAAATGACTTACTTTAGCTCCGACACAACTTCCCTATTCAGTTGAGATGACCTGACAAGGGCAAACCTTGTTTTCCCTCTTACTCTGAGAGGAGGTAGTCCTAAAGCTGCCCTTTGGTCTGCCAACTGTTGTTTTTACACTTCCAGTTAGCTCATCCCTGCTAGCTGGTCAACAATTAGTGGCGACTTTTTTTCTGGTCCCAGAGGCAAACCATTATCATCTGAGTCAGAGTCGTCAACTCTCCCAGCCAAGGATGTGGATTCCAGCTCTGGAAGTGTGATAGGTGACAAAACTGTTTTTAAGACAGTTCCTGCTCAAGCCACATACAGTACATTTTTACAAAGTACATTTTCTGCTTAAATGATCAAAAATGTGATTTCACAATTAAGTCAGACTTTAAAAACTAAGCAGGAAATATCTTTGAAGCATTTTGTAGTCCTTTCGTAAACTAAGGTGGAAAATACAGATTTTAATCCCACCTAGGTCAACAAAATCTTGCCTGATCTACACAGTCAAGTAGCTTGAGGGTTTTATTTTGTATGGGCACACTGACTCAATATGCCGTGTTCCATATTTTTTCTAAATTAGCACTCTCCAGCGCGGCCATACACAGCACTCTTTAAAGGCTGTGAGAGGTTTGTTTTTTGGCTTAGGAGAGTGAAACTCTACTCAAGCAACAACCACAACCCTTGTCAGTGTGCAACACAAACAGCCACTAGATTAACATGTGCTGAACCTCTGGCAACTTGGTGCAAATCAATCAATCTTAACTTAGAGGCAATGTATAAAGTATTTATGGAGCACACAACCAGTATCAAAGTAAAACAACACAAGAAAATCTCACACCAATATTGAAAAATCAAGTAAAATTAAAAAAGTATCAGGCAACAAAACAGCAAAAACTCAATCAGTAGAACTGGAGATATGCATTGGATAAATGTAGAGTCACAAAATGCAAAGCATAAACTAAGGGTATCTGGTCACGATAGACTGGTAGAAAGTTGCAAGTTCAGGCCAACAGCAATGGAGTGCAGGCCAGCCACAGGACCAGGTTTGGACGCTGAGCATTGTGCCATATGTCTTTGCGCATTGTTGCTTTGCGAGGCTTAACGTAATCCAGCGTAGGTTCTGATGGACCTATGAGGCACAGCTTTTCTGGGTTTTGCATCGCTGTGCATTGGATCTAATGAACTGTAAGGTAAGGCTCTGTGGGTCTATGCATCACTCATCATTGGTTCCAATGAAACTTCCAGCTGTGCTGTGAGGCTTTACAGGGCCTTGTGCCACTCTACATTTGTTCCCATGAAGCCTGCAGCTGTGCAGTGAGACTTTGTGAAGCTTTGCATCACATTTGGTGGGATCTTCAGTTAGGCCGGGAGGAGCTTTGTCTGATGCCAGCTAAGGACCCAGGACCTTGGGAAGCAGTACTTGGGGACCAGGAACTCACTCCAGTAGAGTCCCGCAGAGCTCAGACAGGATCAGTGCAGCAAGTCAGCTGGGTAGTTCAGGGAGGCCTCTGGAGCTTGCTGTGTCCCTGTAGCTCAGAACAGGTCAGTCAGTTGACCATTTGAGTCACTGAGGTAGCCTTTGATAAAAGGAGCAGATTCAGTCTTCCTTCGTAGACAGCAGGGCAGGCAACAGGCAACAGGGCAGTCTTTCTCCTGTGGTAACCATAGGTCCAGGATTGTACTGAGGAGCGGGTCTTAGTACCCTAGTTTTATACCTGGTGCCCATTTGGAAGTGGAAGGAACTTCCAGACTTTTCCCCTACATCTGTTTTGGAATTTCCTTCCATTCCCTACTCTGACTCCTAGAGGTTTGGGGTTACCTTAGACTTAAACAAAGTTATTTCTGAGTGTGCTGGGGCAGTGCCTTTGAAGTTCAATTGTGGTAGGTGACTGCTTCGCCCCTCCATCTACCGAGGTAGGCCCATCCTGCCAACCCTCAGTCTCCCCCTTTGTGATACTGACTAGGATGAACACACCAAGGCCAAGTACCAACTACACCTAGGTATGTGACTAGGATACAGGCAAAAGTGGGTTACAGCAAGAAATTGCCAGCTTTCTAAAAAAATGGCATTATCGGAGTTGTGATTTAAAGTCTGACTTTGCCATTAAAGAGGCTTGTAAATTACAATTCATAAGATACCATACTTGACTTCCCATCTGTTGCCAATCAAAAGTTATCACTTATTAACTGTAATAAGGAAACACAAGTTGATCATATGGGAGAGATAGGCCTTGCAGTAGTAAAAAAAATGTAAGGAGTTTTCCACTAGAGGACATGTGACACTTAAAAGTAAGTGAATGTCTAACTTTTAAATTACATAGCACCTTGCCCTATGGCTGTTTAGTGCCTATCCTAGGGGTGACATATGCATTAAAAAGTAAGGTTTAGGCCTGGCAAGAGGTTTATTTTGGCATGTGAGATGACAATTTACAACTGCACACAGGGTGCTAATTGGCAGGCCTGGGACAGGTTTGAAAGGGTTATGTATGTGGGTGGCACAATGAGTGCTGCACGTTCACTAGTTGCATTTCACTTACAGGCCCTGGGGACATCCAGTACCACTCTACTAAAGACTTATAAGTAAACTAAATGTGTCAAATGGGTGTAAGCCAATTTTACAATGTTTAAAGGAGTAATCAAAAACACTTTACAGAGTCCTAATGCCAAAATAAACAAATTCAGCTAAATAGCAGAAGTGAATGTAAATGTTTGAGCAAAACCACTGCAAGGATGTCAGGTGACTTATGAATATATAAAATAGGTTTTTCTTACCTGGCAAAGTCACTGCTCCTTGTCATAAGCCACTGCAGCACATTTAAATTGCAGCTTAAACGGAGCACAATGGTGCTCACAGAAGACATATATTTTGTCACACGTGTGTGGTGTAAATATAAGCTGCAGCCTGTATGCAGCATTTACCTGCCATAGGTTTACAGCGTACTTTATGTAATATTTGCATCGGAGTACTAGGGAAGTTAAACAGGGCCAAATAGGGAGCCCCAATGTATAGCACATATTTTAGAGGGAAAGCACAAACACTTTACTATTATTGAGAAGTGCAAAAGTGTACAGAGTCATAAAGCCATGTAAAATAATATTCAGAAAATATGGGAAATTTGGAGAGAACTTGTAGATAAGAGAGATTTGCTGCAGCTTGCAATAAAAAAGCAAAGAAAACAACATTTTAATATATAGCAAAATTCACCCTTGTTTTCTTCATCATTAGCAAGATATGGTATAAAACTGGATTCCAGTATATTTGTGGTAATTTTGAAACTTTAACTCAAGCAGCTTCTTTTTTTTCCTACATAAATCCCAGTAAATCTCCCCTTATATGAAACAATACTCTAATTTTAAGATTATTAGCCTTCACAAAATTCTGTTAAACACAATCAGGCCGTCATAAGACTTCCTGTCAGCAAAGGTATTGTTAGACCTGTCAGCCTTATGGTGGTCTTCTCTCAAAACCTTTTGCCTTTGCTCCTCCTTTTTTTGCTGATCTCTTTTTTGCTGGCCTTAGGACTCTGTGCAGTTTACCTCTACTAACCAGTACTAGAGTGCATGTGCTCTCTTACCTAAACATGGTAGAATTGGCTTGTACTCAAATGGCACATTAAATTTACTCGTAAGTCCCTAGTAATGTGGCATCCCCTATATCTAGGGCCCGTCAATTGAGTGCTACTAGTGGGCCTGCATCACCGATTGAGCCACCCACTTGAGTTGCCTTGTAAAATGTCTCAGGCCTGCCATTGCAGCCTGGGTGTCTAGAGTATAAAACTGCCATTTCATCCTGGCAAAATAAACCTTTTGCAAGGCCTAAACCTTCCTTTTTAATACGCATAAGTCTATCCTACTGTAGGCCCTAAATACCCTGAAAATGTATTTTTAAGTTTTACACGGCTTGGAAGTGAAAAACTCCTCAATTAAATTTTCAGTACTTCAAGGCCTATCTCTCCATTAGATTAACCTTTGGTTCACTTATTACATTTAATAATTGGTGACTTTTATTAGAAGCATTTTGACAGTTCGATTTTGGTGTCTAAAGGATTGCAATTAAACATCATCTTTAATGGCAAATTCTGATTTTAAGTCACATTTCAGAAAATGCCACTTTTAGAACGTTGGCATTTTCTTGTCCTACCCATGTTGTGCCTGTAGCCTGTCCCTGGGTCACATAACTGGCAGTTGGTCTATTGTGTATTTCTCCCAGACAGTGATTCAAAGGGCCATTGGTGTTGGCAGGATGGGCTACCTGTGCCACCACACCACACTTGTTCATCAAAAAGGCTCTGCCTGAGCACGCTCACAATGCGTTTGAAACTACTCTACAATCAGAGGTCAAATCAGGGATGTAGGAAATTTCAAACAACTCTGGTGGTGGGAACCTCCAAAACCTTCTCCTACATCAAAGTGGACACCAGGTATAAATATTGGACCCTGAGACCCCACTATTCAGTGCACATCTGGACCTATGGAAGACCTAAGAGGGAGGAGTGCTGTGCTACCTTCCCGCAAAAAGGACTGCCATTCTGCTGCCCTGCTGTGCTTCCCTGCTGCCCTAATACCCTCCTGCCTGAGCTGAGCCATAAGGACTGGACCACCAGAGTGACTCTAAGGGCTAGTTGGTTGGCCTCTTTGATCGGAAGCTTCAGGAACAGAACAAGTATCCTCCATCGTGAACCCAACACCTGGACTCTGCCAGCTGTGAGTCCTATCCTTCTAAGTGGTGCCAGCCCAATCCTAGACTCTTGGAAGTAGGTGTGAATATGCTTTGCAAACTCAACTGAGTTCCCAGCAGAACTGATGCGTTGCCACACATTGCATCCCAGAAACTCTGCATCAAAAACATTGTGTGGCACATCGCCTCACCATGCGATGCAGTCCTGACCCAGGACTTCACATTGCAACACACAGCCTCACCAGAACCACTGCTGAGAGATGTATCCTGGATGCAGGTCTGTGTTTCACAAACCCTCATCTACAGTATCCTCATTGATGATGCAGGACTCTACAGCGTTGTCTTGCAGCTCCCTTAATCCAATGCTGTGTGACACATCTCCACTTCAGGACCTCTCATCAATCTGGCTTCATGGTGCATTCTTGACACAGAACCTCACAACACTGTAGCCAGCCCGTGCTCCATTGCAGTCTGCTGAAACGTATGACCAGATATACAAATTTGTACCTTTGTGTTTTTTGGCACTATTTTCACTTAAATCTTGAAAATGTGCATATTTCTGGCTCCATTGATTGGAATGTTGCCATTTTGGTTTTAAATTATCTTTTAGATTTTATTCTATTTCTCTAAATTGGTGTGGGATGTTTCTTGTGTTCTGTTTCACTTTATTATTGTGGGAATTACTCCAGAAATACTTTACACATTGCATGTAATTTAAGCCTCAATGCTCTGTGCCAAGCTAGCAGAGGGTTGAGGAACGGGTAATTTAGGGTTTGCTTGTGACTTCTTTCTAAAAATTAATTCTGATGGCTACTTGAGTAGGACCGCCCCTCAACCAGTCACTCAATCTTCTACGGGTATGTAATGCACAACACAGTAACTTATATTGGCACAAGATTCTCTGCTGGTAAGTTCTCTCTCTTTGAAAGCGAATCATTCTGCCTGTGAGTAATTAGAGTTGCTCTGAATGGATATGGTAGCCGGAGAGATGATAACCCACATGTAAAAAAACTATGGGGATGTGGAGGAGATGTGTCAGCAGCAGACTCGACTACGGAAACGCCCTCTACGCCAGAGCCCCGACCAAGCTCATCAACAGACTGCAAAGAATCCAGAATGCCTAGGCACACCTGATCCTCGATGTCCTGCGCCGCGACCACATCATCCCCACCTGAGGAACCTGCACTGGCTCCCCGTCGACAAAAGAATCTCCTTCAAGCTCCTGATCCACCCACACAAGGCACTCCACAAGACCGGCAAAGCCTATCTCAACAGTCGACTCTCCTTCTACGTACCCAACAGGAATCTCTGCTCTGCAGACCTCTCCCTTGCCACTGTCCAACGCATCCGTAGAACCACAGCTAGAGGAAGATCCTTCTCCCTGCGCGCCGCCAAGACCTGGAACACCCTCCCCCTCAACCTACGACAAACCGAAGACCTTCTAACCTTCAGGAGACGACTCAAGACCTGGCTGTTCGATCAGTAGCAACAGCAACCCTCCCCCCCCCCATTCCCCACCCTCTGCACCTTGAAACCCTTGCGGGTAAGTAGTGCGCTTTACAAATTATTTGATTGATTGATTGATTGATTGATTAGAAGATTCAGTTGCCAATGTGGAAATTGGAATGACCAGGTTCCTGTCCCAGTGTTGGCTCAACAGCCTGCAATCCTAAAACAATATTGCTTATGTTCAAAACACCAATGCAATTATTTGACTAAAATACATTTCAAACAAAATGATGTTTGGCTTACATTGAGACCTTTCATAGAATTACAGAAGAACCTCCATCAAATGTTTGTCACGGTGTGATGTACAATCTGAAAGGGAATTAAAAAGTTGTGTGGAAAATATGTTCAATATTTGAACTCATAAGTGCAAAAGGATACTCACATATATTTGAATGTCGTACTCACTATTCTTTATCACTGCAAGATTGAGGATATTTTGAAAGGAACCCATCGATCATCTAGGAACGATAATGCATGTTACATTTTTTTCCTCCAATTCCAGTACTGAGGTGAGGTGTAACATATTTTTTTCTTCTTAAAATAAAAGTCTGGTGAGATAGCTAAAGATGTCTCAAAGGCCAGATCTAAAAATATACTTCATTATACATAACTAGCCATCGACAACTCTGGAGTACGAAATCGGTGTACTCGATCATTAAGTTAGAATCCATTTTTAGAAATTAAACTGTGAACTCCAAATGTGGTTCTGCAAAACAATCCTTCTTCATGAGTTCCCCTTCTTTGATCATTGGTTTATGAGAAAAATACTCTCTTTGATTTTGTTTATTTTTCTGATTTTGCATTTATAATGTAATAGTTGAAATGCCTGCTTTGAATAAATGTACCAATGAATGGACCTCGTTTCTTACTAAGGGTAACACTTTACTGTTGACCTACAATTTTCAGTTCACGTTCAGGCAAAGACAGGGCCTTTTGCATTACCGAAGGGACGCCTGCAGCCTGCCCCTGCTGCAGTTAAACACCAGTGATAATCTCGCTCCCGAAATGGGTTCTGTGCCTGAAAATCTCTATAAACCAAGATTAAGTAGATTTTAGATTTACCACTGGCAGGATTGCTTTGAGATTAACGTTTAATAATGTTTTTTCCATAATTCCGTTCTGTCGTTTTAGCTTCGGACAAATCGCAGCAGAGGAGCCGAAAGACAACACAACTGTGTTCACCAGGATTCTCGACCGCCTTCTCGATGGCTATGACAACCGCCTGCGACCTGGGCTCGGAGGTGTGTGTATATTACAGGCTCATAAAATGTGTAACATACTGGGAAATCCAATGTTTTCGCGTTTGTTGAAGAAGGGCACACTTCATTCAAGGGACTTCACATGTTCTCTGGTCTCTGTACTTTTTTCACATACCTCTCGTGTTCTTTGCTTTATCTCTGTCACCTGTCAGTCTCTTCAGTTGTCGGTGTGTTCTTATTGGCTTTCATCTCCCATTCTTTTCTCTCACTTTCCCTCTTCTATTTCCAGCTATAACACCCACCAAAGATCTTTGAACATTTTCCCCTTATTCAGAGAGTAATATGCAGCCTACTGAGAAAGGCGAAATATAAAGCAAGCATTTCCAATTTTCCTTATTCGCTTGTTTTTCTCCTATCCGAAAACACACATTTTCTGTGACTCCTCTATTGTAGAAGCAGTTGTCAAGAAATGATTAGACCAAATGTGGATCTTTTTATAACTAAGGCCGACAGCACATCTTTTGTTTTTAACTTGAAATCTTTTTGCTGGTATAAAATGTGATTATTTGCCCAATCTTGTTTTCTTGTTGGCATTTCCTCTTAAATGGGATATTACATCATCTCTTTTACCTTGATTCTACTATTATTTCATTACTAGGCTCTATATAGCCTCTTTGACTTTTGTTTTATTTCATTGTGTTAGCAATTTCATTGCATTTACCCGTTTGTTTTCTTTCACCTTTTGTCCCCATCAGCCGCGGCCTATGGAGGGAGTTACGGTGGGGCAGGGAGGCGGGGAGGGGAAGGGGCAGGTTGGAGGGTGCTAAAAACTGGCATATGGATAATTGCAGGTAAGTACACAATTTAAATATTAAAACGAAATTCGTAGCGCGCACAGCAGCGCATTTTGCGAGGCAGTGCGCGCTACGAAATTCATTTTATTAATTAAATTGTGTACTTACCTGCAATTATCCATATGCCGGTTTTTTGCACCCTCCACCCTGCAACTCCCCCTCCCCGCCTCCCTGCCCCACCGTAACTTCCTCCACGGGCCGCGGCTGGTCCCCATCCCTCTTCGCCACTATAGCCCCGTTACTTCTCCCTACCCTTACATCTGGCTGAACCTTGGGGCATATTATCAAGGACCAGTGTTAAAATTATCGCTGTTTTATCGGCAGGAAACTGCCGATAAAACGGCGATAATGGGCTTGATAATACGCCCTTGTTAGAAGCCCAGGTTAACATCAGGGCGTATTATCAAGCCCATTATCGCCGTTTTATCAGCAGTTTCTTGCCGATAAAACAACGATAATTTTAACACCGGTCCTTGATAATATGCCCCTTAGCCTTCCTCCTGTCCGCCTGCCTCTCTGTTTGTGCTACTCCAATTCTTCAGTTAATGCCCGATTTTCCACATACTACTTGACAATATTCGTCCTATCCAAAGTCACATGGTGAGTATGACCAAGAGTACAAGCCATCTTCTAATTAATTCGTTTTGAGCACATCAAATTTGATTCTTTATTTTCTGTGGCCCAATCGTTTATTGTTTATTGGTATATCTCTTCAACTTTGCTGTCACTCAATATTTCTATTAGCCTATCACCCAAGACGTGATTCAAACTTTGTACGTCAACTTGTCAATGAACTTTCCTCCCCATCCACTAGAGCACTGATGGGCACTGGAGATTTGATTGCCCAGCTGATGATTGTCAAACTACACTGCACACAATGTAATCTCCTGCTTACATTGGTTTGAGCGTAAACATTACGGGCTAATTAATTACACAAAAGCATTTATTGTTATGTATAGTAATGCTTCTGTAATACTACTTTAAGTACTCATAGAGGCAATTCACAAGGGTGCAGCGTAAATCAAGACCTAAACCTATTTTGTCTCTATGTGAAGAGTTCTCCATTAACTCTGCAAAGAGCTGCACACAGGCAGATGTTTGTTTTAGGTTTAAATTTGGGAGTGACAAGGAATGTCTGAAAATGGAAAATACCTATGACAAAGTGGGAGGAAGAAAGATAAAACTAAGTTGGGGCACAAGAAAGAATATACTAATATAAAAATACTTACAAATAGTAAGTCAGTTGCAAGAAACCAAAGTAACCCCTACATCTAGTCAGCGAACCTTGGAGAAAATCACATACAGCACATGACCAGACATTGGAACTTTAGGGGAATTAAAAAGGAACCACTACCAAAATAAAATCCTACACCTAAATAAAATACAACACCTAAAAAAATACAATGCAAAGAATAAAATAATCACAAAATGTTATACGCATTACATTGTACAAATGCCTCAAAAAAGAAAAGAAAACAAATATCATGAATGTGAAAAATCGTCATATAATTGTGTACATTGCAAACACCCATGTACACCACATTATAGAAATGTTAAGAAAATAACAATGTTAGTATAAAACATCACTAAACTGAAAAAGTGCACGTATCTATACAAATCATATGAATACAAATGTAAACAGAACAGATGCACATACATAGAAAATTGTTAATGAGAAACATAATTCATCTCACAACTTACACTAGTATACATACTAGTTTCGTAAACATTAATTGGAAAGCAACGTAACTGTAGCTAAGGCCTGGCATAACAAGGCCTCATATAGCAAGGGAAAGAAGGCAGAGCCCCAGAGGTGTGGACTGTGTTTAAGAAATACATTATTAATGTGTGTTAGGTACGTAATATTTTCCTCTGGTGATATTTGTATTTCTAATTTTTTCAATTTGTAATTTTAAATAGCATATATAGAGTTCTCCTCTTTTGATAGGGAGAACTACATTTGGCAGATTTAGACGTAACTTATTGCGGTTCAGTCAGTAGCTGCCCATGGTGGGAGTGCTGCCGGGCACTGACGTGGGGAGGGGCAGGGTGTGGGGTAGTAAACTACGTATTACGGCCGATTAGAGGTAAGTAAACATATAAATAAATAAAACTAATTTCATTGCACATGCTGCATTGCACTTGGTGATGCAGCGCGCGCAGCAAAATTCGTCTTATTTATATGTTTACTTACCGCTAAATGGCCGTAATCCGTAGTTTACTACTCCCCAGCCTGCCTCTCCCCCTCCCCACATCAACACCCGGTAGCACTTCCACCACAGGCCGCTACTGGGTTCAGTTACTAGTAGTACTTTCTCCCTCCCCCAATGCAAAAACAAAATGCAAGGTTCACCTTGCATTTTGCAAGGTTCACCCCTCTCTCTCCCCCTCTGATCCAATGAACATGCGAAAGTCTTCATTTACCATTTGTTGCATAGATCAGACAGATTTCAGCTCAATTCGTCGTTAATATGGAGATGCCTGCTGAATTTTGGGGTGTTTCTGAGGACAGCCGTGAGCCCTGTACACGCCAACTCCAGGCCAATGCAAAGATCCATCCCCCTCTTCCCCACCGCCAAAGAAGGGGAGCATGGCCTTCCACTCTTTCACTATGAATATTCAGAAGAATTTATCAGAAGCAGCAGAGAAAGCATGAGGTAGCATATCTGGAAACACGCGATTGCAGAAAGATGGGTTCAGTCATGTGGCTGACCAGAATCCAAATACATAGTTTAACATCATCCTTTTTTATCACCAGGAGGCAGTGCAGTCCTGAAAGATGAGGATAGGCTCTTTATATTAAAGCATAAAGATGAAATTGCCAGCACTGTTTTGAATATTCTTTATTTGAGCCAATACATATGTAGTATTTCCGAATTCTACTCTGTATAATCAAGAAAGGTTTTTTTGCCTATTGAAAGATACGCGACGTCCGTCGTTTACAACAAAAATGAAAAAATAGAAACTGCCACTTGTTCGCCCGTTATAAGAAAAGAAGATATCGAAAACATATGTGCCGGCCCCCAAATATGGCGTTTCAGCTCACCTACATGTTTGATTAAAGACATCGATACCACCTATAGGTGTTGGATTAGAGCATTTGAACCTATTCCGAGCAAGCATCTTGACCACAGACTGGGTCTGATTACCATATGAACCTATTTTAAAGCATCTCTGGAAACGGTAATCATGTAGAAAACTAGTGCACTATCGGCGCTAATTCGATTGAGGAAAATAGATGTGGGCCTCTAAAACAATTTACCTCTATCAACATACCAATGCTACATAAGTTTGTTGTCCTGTACAGTATACACGCGAATGACGGTCACCTGATGAAGGCAGAATGCCGAAACGCGCGTAGTGTCAAAACTCTCCGCTTTTGCCTACCATTATAGACTATCGACCGATTTGTCTCTTTGGTTTTTCGTGATATATGTTTATGTTTTCATGTTTTTCTTTCTATGTGTATACCTCTAGAAAATGTAATATACAATTTTGTATTATAAACATCTATTTATAAAGTCTATATAGGACAACTAAAAGAATTAGGTAATCAATGATATGAAATAAAAAGATTTTTTGTATATCAAACTATATATCTCTCTGCTATTATATACATAGAGAATTGTGTGATTGTTGTAGCTATATATGTCAATATATGAGTGAGAGGTTTTGGCATTTAATTATCTGTTTGCTATAAGTCTTTTTCAAAACTGTATTTCCGACATGTTGCTGTAATCTAATTTAGATGTGATTGCTTCAGCAAGTGATTTGCAGCAAATGATGAAATGTAGGCATTGGACTCCTGCAGGGTCATCCACAAACCTTTTGCCTTTATTCTCCCATTTTTTGCCACTCTCGTTTATGTTGACCACTGTGCACTTTACCACTGCTAAACAATGATAACGTGCTTATACTCTCTCCCTTAAAGGTGGTAAAATTGGCTTATCCCCATTGACACATTTATTTACTTGTAAATCCCTACTAAATGTGTTACTACCTGTACCCAGGGCCTGTAAATTAAATGCTACTAGTAGGACTGCTAACAACACGCTATGCGGCCAAATTAATGGTGGAAGGAGGCTTTGACATGTTCACAGGTAACTGAGAAAGAAGAGGGTCGAGGTCCTGAGTTTCCAATATAATAGGCGAAGGATTAAAACACACGCCTGAAGAAACAACGAGGTACAAGAGTAAAGAAGTTCCGAGTCGAGTCTGGCAAAACATTAAAAAAGACTCATTGCGTTATCTTGAACAAGACACAGCGATCTAATATAAGCCCCAGTTAAATTACGCCTTACCACATTGACAGATACACGGAAATGTGGATTATTAGAATGCCCTGATAAGAGCACACTAAGGCAGAAGTGTGTCTCGAAATGAGTCTGGACTAATAGGAAATTATTGTCTAAATTTATGCAGACTTGAGGTGCAAGTAATTAGCCCTGCGAATAACATCTCCATTGTCCAAATTTACGTAGACTTGTGGTGCAATTAATTGGCCATGCAAAAAAGTTGTTTTTGTCCACATTGTATTATTGATTGTAATTGTGAACACTTTGGGTTTAAAAACTGTGAATTAATTTGTCTTATTGCATTGTAGAATTGATTTGTCTCATTGCATTGTATCACATGTATGAAGTAGTGTATTTATTGTTTTAAATGTTTGTAGGTAAAAATTGTGCGTAAATCTGTGGAGAACAGTTGCCCCCTTTTACCATACATGAATGAATTTGAAAAATGTGGGTTAAATAAATAACCAAACCACCGACAGAAAATAGTGTGGTTTCTTTTCCTAAAATGAAAGGATTTTTGAGTGACATAGGAACCTAGGTCATTTTTGTTGTTGTTAGTTTATATGGGTCCTGTCTGGTCCTGGTCCTTTAGGGCCCACCCCCTTTCGTGGTTCACTAGTAGGACTGCAGCACTCATTAAGTAGTCTTTGAAACATGTCTCAGATCTGCCATTGCAGCCTGTGTGTGGAATTTTAAACTGCTATTTCGACCTGGCAAAATAAGCCTTTTGCATGGCCTAAACCTTTTTTTTACATATAAGTCACCCCTAGGGTAGTCCCTAAACAGGCTATAGGACAGGACGCAGTATATCTAAAAAGATGGCGATGTACTTTTAACCGGGAAACATCCTTTACAACGCAACTTTTACCACGCAGTGCCTTTACGACGCAACTTTTACAACGCAAACCATTACAACGCATTGTGCTGGGGGGCGCTCTAGGATAGGGAATAGATTTAATTTACTATCCAACACCTTCCCTACTATCCACGGGGACTGGAGTTGGAATAGTAAATTAAACTATTCACTATCCAGCGCCCCAGAGCACTATGCGTTGTAAAGGTATTCGTTGTAAATACCGCGTTGTAAAGGCATGCGTGGTAAAAGCATGCGTTGTAATGTCATACATCCATTTTAACCATTACATGTTCTGGTGGTGAAAAACTCTTAAAATCTTGCAAGGTTTCCTCTCTCCCATAGGATAGCATTGGGTTACCTTATCACATTTAATAAGGGGTAATTTTTAATTGGAAACAGGCAGGAAAGTTGTTTGGTGTCTATAAAATTGCAAATTAAAACTCTCTTTAATACTAAAGTCGGATTGCAAGTCACAATTTTAAAAATGCCACTTTTAGAAAGTTGCCATTTTCTTGTTCCAAACACATGACATGACTAGGTGTACCTGGCAGTTGGTCTTTGTGTATTACTCTAAGGCAAGGAGACAAAGAGGGAATAGATCATCTCTGACCTGATAGGTGGTGAAGTTCTTACCTACCACATATGCACATCAGAAAGTTTCTACATCAGCACACTCACAAAGAGCTTCACAGCGGTCTTTTGTGCCCCCAGAAAAGCTAGGGCTAGGGCCAGGGCAGGGAGGCAGGAAATTCCAGATACCTCTCTAAAAGCTTCTCCCACTTAAAATGGGCACCAGGCATAAGTAGTGAACACTGAACTCTTCCGTTGGCCTGGGTGGTAGACTCTGCTCTGTGAGTGAAGTTCACAGAGTTTTTACCACTTCGAGATCCATTAGGAATGCGAAGTTTGGCAAAAACTCAACCTATGCAATGCCAAAGAATTTACTGGTGCTGTTACCTGTATTTACTCTTGCTCTTTTATAAAGTGTGTGGCTCCCCTACTGGGTCTGGTTTGCCTTAGATATAAAACTGCGAAATAAATACATAATAAAGACTACAGGCTGTACAAATCCTTAGCACAGAGGAAGAAGGGAGCATAAGTTGGATACCTCGGCAGGACAGATTGAACCACCAGCTATGCAGCACCAGAGCACAGAGGGCCATTGAGGAGCTGGAGGCAAAAAGACACGCCCCTACTCAAAGAGCTCACAGAGGAGAAACTAAACTAAACTCAAGCCCTCAGTCTTTTCCTGCATCATGGGGGTGACCGCCAAGTCACTGAGGCTGGGGGATGAGGCTGCTTGTTTGATTAGTTTTTGGCAATCCAGATATCATGGACTGCGGGAATGGCTTCTGACTGTCCTGTATCTAGCTGTGCTGGCAGGGGTCTGATGTGGACCTTGCCTGTCCACAGTGCTGGACCTCCTCTAAACTCTAGAGGGGGAGGCTTCCAGCCTAGCAGAGGCTGGGAAGCCTCATGGAAATGCTGGAGCTTCACCTCCCCTCCCTGAAGCCACAGGAGAATGTGTATGAAAAACACCAGCTGCAGCTCAAGCTGTTTTGTGATGATGGCCAGAAGCCCATCTGTGTGGTGTGTGACAAGTCCAGGGATCATGGACTGCCTGTCTCACATGTCATCCCTGCCCGAAAGTGCAAGGTTTCTGTGACATATGCAGGAATTACCGCTCTTAGACTGTAAACTAAGGGCCATATTATCAAGAAAGAGCGATACATTATCACCGCTTTTATCGGCAGGAAACTGCAGCTAAAGCGGCGATAATGGGCTTGATAATATGCCCTTGTAAAATTCCCATAGAAGCCCAGGTTCAGCAGCAATTTCCTGTCGATAAAAGCGGCAATAATGTATCGCCCTTTCTTGATAATAAGGCCCTAAGTACTGCTTGACTGACTGAGACCAAGAGTACAGGGTATGTGTGATGCATTGCTGCGATTGCAGTACTTCTAAAATAATCGAGAACAAAGAGGATGTTTCCTTTTCAAGAATAATTGTCAAAGTTGTATAAATATGCACATGTCTGCATGAGCAAAACTCGGTTATGGTAAATGTTCCCTTGTCAAGGAGAATAACTTCTCTATGTGTAACAACACTATGTGCACTCAATCCTTAACAAGAATAGCATCAATGGGTAAACAAAAAGCAACAAGTGAACAACAAACAATATGTATCATATGTAATGAAAGACAAATATCATAAGTAGCCATTCTTATTGTTAAAAAAGACATGTGTCTTTTATATAATTTATTATTAAAAAGCATATACATATAAGACAGATCATAGCACAAAAATCACAATTAAATGCTTCACAATAAAATATTGTTCAGTCCTCCAAAATAAACAAAGTTATGATACTTATATAATTAGTACAGATAAAATGCTGTACTTCATGGAATACTGTTATTGCATGATTATGAAGCTAACATGTGTCTTGTCAGCCAGTTCATTGGGAGCAGATACAAGCATCCTGGTACCGGTTTTGGGCTAACAGCCCTCATCATGACTAAACAGTTTAGGCTGGACTGTTCCCATGAGGCACAGGGTCAAGACTGATTTGAATATAGCTGGGTCTGAACTGGGGTGGCAAAGTGAGATAAAGAATGATGATGGATTCAACCCAGATCTGTGACTGGGGGTGAGTGTTTTAAAAATGTCAGCACTATGTCCATTATCTCTTTGTGTTTCCTTAGAAACACGCCTGCACCAACATGAAGCAGCTGTGTCATAGGCAATTTACTCTAAATATGCCTAATGCACAGAGAGGCATGCGCTTTTCACCTAAGCCCTGCTCCCCGTCACTGAATCAGGAGGAAATTTTGATGCTTATGACTGAAGTAGCTCGGCTGGATTTATCAGATGTTACCCCAAGATATACTCTGCCTGCTTGAGGAACTCCATGGACTCTCGCAGAGATTTTCTGTACCTCCTCAGAATTCCACGGAGTGAAAGTTTGCAAGCTCCACCCAAGCCTACTCTTCTGTACACTTCTCAGTACTCCTGGATATGTGGAAGACTCAAAATAAAGATTGCTGTGCTGCTGCAAGGAGGACTGTCTGCTGCCTTGCTACTCTGCTGTCCAGCTGCCCTGCTGCCTGAGTGAGAAAGACTGGACCTGCATCTTGAACCCAGTTCCACCAGAGTGATCCAAGGGCTAGTTGGCTGGCTACCTCATCAGAGCTGAAGGGAGAGAAAAAGTTCCAATCATCTTGACTCTGCACCTGAACTCTGCCTGCTGTGAGTCCTAACCCCCACACCCCGAGTGGTGCCCATCCATGCCTGGACTCTTGGAAGTGAAGCTAAAGGTGTCCTGTCAGCTCAGTTGTGGACTAATCAGAACAGACGCAGTGAAGAACAAATCTGATGCAGGTCTTTGCAGCCTGCAAAGCTCATTGGAACTGCCATTGCATGGCTGTTAGACCTGGCACAACTGGCATTGGGTCTCCCTTCCATTTTTTTGCTGTTTCCTCCTGTATTTTTGCTATGTTTTTGTTGGTCTAGATGCTTTGGGCACTTTTCCACTGCTTTTCAGTGCCAAAGTGCAAGTGCTCCCTGTTGTAAATTGTTGTAATGGATTAGTGACTCTATGATTGGTTATTTGATTTTCTTGTCAGACCCTCGTACAGTGCACCATGTGTGCCCAGGGCCTGTAAATCAAATGCTGCTGGTGGGCTTGCAGCACTGGTTGTGCCACCAGCAGAAGCAGCTTGTAAAATATGCCTCAGGCCTGCCATTGCAGAGCCTTTGTGCAGCCTGGGACTGCCATGTCGGCTTGGCAAGTGCACACACTTGTCAGTCCCTAAACCATCCCTTTTCTACATGTTAGTCATCCCTAAAGTAGGCCCGAGGTACCCCCATGGGCTGGGTGCATTGTATGTAAAAGGTAGGACATGCCCTGATGTGTGTAGCATATCCTGATATTGATTCACAGTCAATTTCCTTTTTTCACTATTGCAAGGCTACCTGTTCCCATAGGCCAGAATGGGCAGTTTGATTATAATATCTTATAATCCTAACTGACCCAGGGAACAAGGCAGAAATTCAAGTTTAGTATGCCTGAATTCAGAATGTTAAAATACATCTTTTAGTGAAGGTGATTTTTATACTCTATGTTTGAAAATACCAATTTTAGAAAACAGGTATTTTCTTGCCTAACCATCCAGTATGTCTCTGCTGGTTTGTGTATTCCATGTCTGGTTTGTGAGTGACAGGGGGCTGGAGAGGGCCTTAGCTCCTCCAGTCTGATGGGCCAGGGCTGGGCTGAATAGGACCTGCATTAAATAGAGATAAGGTAGTGGAGACCTCATTTCACTGACCTGAGCACTCATTGAAAAGAGAGTAGGGTGTTGAGATTTCCTTTCACTGAGCTGAGCACTCATAGAATAGAGAGTAGGGGGGAGGAGACTTCCTTTCAGCTACCTGGGCCAGGTCTGCTCTCAAACAATACTGTTTCCACCTCCTGCCAGGTAGCTGTACCCAGGAGGACAGAACTGGTTTTGACTAGGTCCAGACACACTCTGCCTTCAGAGAACAAAGATTTTTGCATTATAAATATTGAGGCCCAGACTCCAGAACTTTAGATCATTTCTGGGCATCAAGACAAACCTTTTCTGAGGAGAGAAACCAAGGAAGCTGAAGGAGGAGACTGCTCCCGCGATGATGACTGTTTGGGGTTGGCCTTCAGGGGTTACTTATTGCCAAAGAAAGGAGAAAAGGATCTTTGTGTGTACTTTCACTATCTTGAGGAAGATCTCCAAGGGATTGAAGCTGAGCTTTGCCTCCTGTTCTGAAGTCTCAGGGACACAAAGACATCACCACCAGCTCCCCCTGAATTTCCTTGCTGGGAATTCTACCTGCAGGGAGGTGCCTGCTGTTGTTTGGGCCGTCTGAGAGACTGTGTGTCACTGGGAGCTGGAATTGCAACGCAACCAGGAAGAAGCGTGTTGCTGCCGCAGCCGTTGCAGTTGCATCGCCGAAGTGTCGCATTTACCGCTACATTGAACTAAGCTATTTCTTCCATTTTAAAGTCATATTCTTGATGCTGCATTGGGGATTTTTGTCTTTTGGTCTTGTGTTAATTCTAGTAAAGATTTCTTATTTTTCTAAACTGGTGTGGTGTCCATTTGTAGTGTTTTCAGTGTATCACTGTATGTGTTCATAAATGCTTTACACACTGCCTCTGAGATAAGCCTGTTTGCTCGTGCCAAGCTACCAAGGGGGTGAGCAGGGGTTATTCAGGAGTGTATCCCCCTTTCCCTGACTATTTGGACAAAGGTGCAAGCCATTGCCAACTAGAAACCCCCATTTCTAACAATGACTCACCCTCGATGAGGACCTTGCAGCTTCTCATCAGAACTGATGCAGTGTGACGCAGCCTCAACTCAAGCTCACATTGCAGCCCTCATAGGTAATTGAAACCATCGCCGCACAACACTTCTTTGATGCAGACCTCATATTGCTTCTTGGAACTGCTGCTCCATGATGAAACGGTCCACATCTAGGATTTAAGGCAGGAAACTCCAGACACTACTGTAGAAGGAATGTCCATAAACCTCTCCAACATCAAAGCTTACACCAGGTATTGGACCTTCAGACCCAACACTTCAGTATGTGTCTTGACCTGTGGCTACTGTGCTGCCCTACTGCTTGAGGCCTGCTTGTGAGGAGGAGACGGAACCTGTACCCTTCATCTCAGGCTGTAGTGAGTTCAAGGGTCAGCTGACTCTCCTCCTGTTTAAGCTACAAGGACAGAACAAGCTCCAGAGTCCTCTCTGCAACTGCCCAGCTGACCTGCTGCACTGGACCTGCAATGGAAACTGTCGGAGCTCTGCTACCCTCTGCTGGAGTGAGTTGCTGATCCTCAAAAGGTGCCTCCCTGGGTCCTGGGTCCTAGGCCCTTGGCTGGCATCAGAGGGACCTCCTACTTACTTAAATCAAGATTCCATCAACTCCAATGCAAAGTCCTGCTGCACAGCTGCCATCCAAATTGAAATTGATGCCAAGGGATGCAAAGACTCACCCCACAGCTACCAGCTTCATCGGAACCTAAGCAGAGCAATTCAAAGCCTTTCCACACTGCTTCATCTGATCTGTCATCAGACAAAATGAAGTCTCGCAAAGCAACACTTTAGCTCCAGATACACATTGACTGCATTCTAGGAAATTAGTTTTCACTGGTGTCAGGAGAGCTGGGAGGGGTGGCCGCCCAAGGCACTCTGAAAGCTCAGTGGTCTGAGCTACCTCTCCAAAGAAGAGGGTACAGGGACTCACCTGAAGGGTCGAGGAGAAGGGAGACTCAAACGTGTTTCCTGTCTAGCCTCAGTCTACAGACCATGGGCTGAAGATCCAGTCCCAGGATACCAACACTGGAATTGTAGGAGGCAGAGTAGAAGTAGGGTGCCTAACTCCTGGGGCTCTTGCCTCACACTCTGACAAACCTCATAGTTAGGAAAACCCTCAGCAGCCCAGAGGAGACTCCTTACCAGCCTGATGACTGGAAGTAAGTCCCGCTCAAGGTCTCTGCTTGGAGCTTCCACCTGGCAGTGGATGGCACAGGGCCTGGCTCTTGACAAAGACAGCTGTCAGTGGCCTCAGTTGTGGCTCCATTTATGGACATAATTTTCTTTGGGTTGGGGACACAAGTCTGACCCAAGGGGAGGAATAGGCCACATCTCTTCAGTGGCCATGTTGAAAATGTCTGCCTACTAGGAAGCATCTGTGAGCAAATTAAGGTTAGCATCTGCACAGATGGTGTCCACAGATGATGAGATGGGTTACCAATGGGTCAGTCCAGTGGCTCAGGAAAGTGCGAGGGAGGGAGCGAACTGAGTTCAGAGAGGCATATAACTGGCAAATGTCACACAATAAGTGGGCCTTCATCCACAATCTATCTATTAAGAAGAGAAGCGCAGCAAGGTATTGATTAGTCTACTCTGGCTTTTGACTGAAGGGGATTCATGTCGGGCTTGGCCATTTCTGCAGGGTCATCCTTCAACTTTTTGCCTTCACCTCTCATGTCTCTGAACCCATTTTGTTGGTCTCAGGACTCTGTGCAATTTACCGCCCGACCCGAAGGCCCCTGCCAGCTATAGGCCTATTTCGCTGCTGCCGGCTCTCACGAAGATTGTGGAAAAGCACGTTCAGGTGGTGCTCTCCAATTTTCTTGAGACCAATGAGATCCTGCACGCCACCCAGTCGGGCTTTCGTCCCCATCTCAGCACAGAGACTGCGCTCCTTGAGGTCTCAGAAACCATTAAAGGAGTTCGGGACTCGGGGGGCAAAGCCATGCTGGTGATGTTGGACTTGTCGGCGGCTTTCGACACCGTCCCCCATGATGGCCTGCTCGCTAGACTCTATGAGATAGGTCTGCGGGGGACGGTGTTCGGCTGGTTTTCCTCCTTTCTAGCTGGCCGCCGGCAAACGGTCTGGGCCTCGCCAGATTCCGCCGCGATGCCGCCCCTGGGAGTCGGGGTCCCACAGGGCTCTATTTTGAGCCCGACCCTTTTTAACATCTTCATGACTCCTTTGGCGGCGTTGGCGGAGTCGTATGGGGCCCAGATCGTATCCTACGCCGACGACACCCAGCTCCTCTTCTCGTGCAAGAGAGGAGGGGACTTTGACGGGGAGAGTATCCGGGATATCCTTGGGGCTGTTTTTCAATGGTTCCAACTGAACAGCCTCAAGTGCAATTCCGATAAGTCAGAGGTACTCTTCTTTGGGTGTGATACAGAGCCAGACTGGCAGGCTTGGTGGCCCCTCAATATGTTCCCTCCGTCTTGTTCTTCCAAAATTGCTAAGAATTTGGGGGTCAAGATGGATAAGGAACTAACGTTGAAATCCCAGATCCTCGGGGTGTCGGGCATGTGCTTTGGCCTCCTGAGGATGCTGCGGAGGTTCCTTCCCCTGTTGTCTGAGGATCATAGGAAGCTGACAGTGCAGGCTCTAATCGGGTCCAGGTTAGATTATGCCAACATTCTTTACCTGGGCCTGCCAGAGTATCTGCTGCAGCGGCTCCAAGTGGTGCAAAATGCTGCCGCGAGAGCTATCTTTGGATTTAACAGACGGCCCGGTGCAGTGGGTCTGTTGAAGACCCTGCACTGGCTTCCAATCCGGAAGCGGATTGCCTTTAAGGCTTTGACTCTGGCCTATAAGGCCCTCCACGCGGTGGGAGCAAAGTATCTCCAAAAGAGACTGGCCTTTTATCACCCGACTCGCTCTTTGAGGTCGGAATCTCTGTTCCTGGCGGTTGTCCCGCGAGTGAAGAGAGCTCGCCTGGGTGGCCGCTCTTTTGGACTAATAGCGCCACAGTTGTGGAACTCTCTGCCGCTCACTCTGCGGGGTGCTACCAGCCTTCTTGCCTTTAGAAAAGGCCTTAAAACTTGGCTTTTTTCCCAGTAGTCCGCTTTTTGTGTGTTCGCTCGGCCTTCTGTCTTTTATTTATTTTAACTGAGTTATGTTATTATGATGCAGCCCTCCTTACTAAAAGCGCCGGGACACTCTTTTTGAGTAGCCGTGCGCTATACAAAAGATAAATAACATAACATAACATAACATAACATAACCGCTGCTAACCAGTGCTAAAGTGCTTGGGCTCTCTCTTTTAAACATGGTTAAATTGGTTTTCCCCCAATTGGCATATTTAATTAATATTTAATATTTAAAATAAGTCCTTAAAAACGTGGTACTACACATACCCAGGTGCTTTCTAAATTAAATACCAACTGTGGGCTTGCAGCACTGCTTGTGCCTCCCACTGAAATATCCATTTAACTATGTATCAGGCCTGTAAATGCAGAGCCTATATTTGCAGTTTTTATATTTTTTATTTTTTAAAGAATTTTTTTCCATTTATTACGCACAGTTTAAGCACAATTTACATAATTTAGGCACAGTATTGCAATTCAAGGGGTTTGTTCTTTGGCCGTGCTGGGAGTGCCGTCCCGGTTGCCTGTTCTTTTCCGCCTGCCTGCTGATTCTACGCCTCGCGGCCCCCGCTCCGCGGGGGCCGCTCGCAGGCTCAAGACTTTGCCAGGGTTCTGGTTCTTGGTCCCCTGTTGTGCATTGGAGCACCAACGCATTTACTAACTCTGCATCTACAAGCACAGAGGCGGGACTGCGAGGACCAGCCTGCTGAGCGGCGCAAATCGGCCGCAGCTGGTCCTCTTCCCGCCCCCTCCACCGGCTTAAAATCATCGCGGAGAGTGTGCTGTTTGGGTTTGTTCTTTGGCCGTGCTGGGAGTGCCGTCCCGGTTGCCTGTTCTTTTCCGCCTGCCTGCTGATTCTACGCCTCGCGGCCCCCGCTCCGCGGGAGCCGCTCGCAGGCTCAAGACTTTGCCAGGTTTCTGGTTCTTGGTCCCCTGTTGTGCATTGGAGCACCAACGCATTTACTAACTCTGCATCTACAAGCACAGAGGCGGGACTGCGAGGACCAGCCTGCTGAGCGGCGCAAATCGGCCGCAGCTGGTCCTCTTCCCGCCCCCACCTGTCACTCCCTCTGAAATTCTGCCCCAGCCACGCGCACGCGGGACGCGCGCGGGGCGAAGAGCGGGCAAAGAGCGGGCCGTTGTGTGGCCGTTAGGTGGCTGGTAAGGCTGGGCTGGGCCCTGTCCCTGAGACTTTGTGGCGTATACCCTGGACCTGAACACCTAATGTATGCCTCCTTAATGTGCTGCTTGGCGTGCTGGATGTGATTGTCTAGTGGCTGCTAAGCCCCTCTAACTTTGCTGGCTGGGCAATTATTACGACGGTTGCTCTTGGTTACTTCCCATAGTTGTCTATTTTTCGTCACTATGGACATGCCCTCACCTGGGAAAGTGGGGGTAAATCTTAACAAGGGGACACTGGACAATTACTTCAAGAAATCCATCTCTGAGGTTGAAAGAGAAGAATCCCTGGAAGAGAAAAGGATGGAGCGTCGTCGCTCCGTCGAGGGTCATAAGGCTAGATCCACCTTGGGTACATCCCTGCCCAATCGACTAACTAGTATAGAGTTGATCACTGAGGACCCCTTTACATCTCAGGGTGTCCCAGAACTCTTAAGAGATATCTCTCCTCCGCCACTTTCTCTTGTGGATCCCTTTAGTCCACCTCCTCCTGCCCCCCCTCCATCTTGTAACTCTGATGTAGCCTCGAATCCCCCGCTAGCTCACATCCCAATTGGAGTAATTAACCCCAAAAATCTGCAGAGGAAGGTTGTGGCCCAGATAAATCATGGTCCTCCGCCCAAAAAGAGAATGAGGAAGGGGGGCCCTATACAAAAAGGTAAAACTAGTCATACTGAATTTGGCAAGGGGAAGGGGGGGGGTACAGCCTCTGTTTCTAAATCAACTGAAGGCACAAGACTTGATATTCCTGCAGTGACTATACAAGACACACCATCTCCCACAGTAGTTACTACCCCTCCAAATGCAAATTCTGAGGAGATTCTCCCGCTCGCCCCCACTCTGGAGTATCTTGGGCAAATGCTCAGGACGCTCACTTCCCCAATCATAGACAGATTACGGGCCATTGAAGAGCGGTTAGGGAATCTGGAGCAGACTATTCTTAATAAATTGGAAAACCAGATGGCGGTCCCCATATCTAGTACAGTGTCAGCTTCAGCCAGTTCATCAAATAGTTTAAAACCCTCTGTACCCAAGAAGGCCCACCCAACTTCTACCAACCTAGCCAAGGCGGCTCACATAACCTCTATCACTACCGCAACGGCCTCTCTACCCATGTCCAATCTCCCTACCAAAATAGTGGCAAATAATCTCTTGGGAACTTCAACTTCTAAAAATGATTTTAGACCTGAAGTGCACTCGAATGGTGCCATTCCCAAGGGCGGAAATAGCATGTTACCCAGACCAATTCAGTCGGTTGAAGCGAGGGAACCCCCTAGTATAGTACAAAAACGTAGGATCCCTCCGGTCGAACTGCCTCCGGAATCACTACCTTATGTAGTGGTGCTTACGGGTGTTCCCACCCTTGACCCTGATAAGCGAGAAGGCCCACAACAACTCAAAAATAAGACCATGTATTGGCTGTCTAAGAATAGACCACTCCCTGGGAATGTAAGTGGGGACATAGTGCACGTGCGCCGACTCTCCTGGTTGGGGGGGCGGGTGAAAGATATAGAAGGCGATCTGATTGTGATCAACTTTAGGGACCCAGAAGTTGTCAGGCACATTCTGAGCTGGATGCCAGGGAACCTAGGCAAATCCATCATGCCGTGTGATCTTACCTATTTCTACCCTAGAGCTCTAGTGGCCCCCCTGTCATGTCCATGGCCATCTATGTCCCTGACAGGTATCAATGGTCCAAAACAAACCAACCACTATCCTCCTTTGCACCCTGACCCCTTGATTCCAAAGAATCCTTATAGGTGGGAATTTGTCCCCCAGAGGGGCTATGGTTCCAACTATAGGAGTTTGGACCACTCCTCCCAAACGGGGGGGATGGACCACTTGCTTCCTTTCACACCCTTGGAAGTTAGCAACAGATTCGAAGCATTTTCTGGTTTGGATTTTTGCGACTGACTCGAGGGGTGCTCCCCTGGTTATTCTATTGCAGAGGGGGCCCCAAGTGAACACAATGGTAATTCTGTTGCTCAAGCTTTTAACCCCCCCCGACAACTGTGTGGCGATGTCTATGGCACAACCCAAACCCATCCAGCTGGAAGCAATCACAGTTTATCTCCCCCCCCACGGATCTCCACCTCCCATGTATGCAGTGGTGGAGATACTTCTGAGGGGCAGGGCCCCACATTCCATACTAAGTCTAGAACCCTGAGGGTACTTTCATGGAATGTTGCAGGTATTTTTAACAAAATACAAACTGAAGAATGGGATTCCCTGATATCTAATAATGAGATTTGCCTCCTCCAAGAGACATGGGCGAGGGAACCGGTTCACAAGAATGGTTATGCTGTATTTGAAATTCCTGCTACTTGGAATGGAAGGGGGAGGCCCTCAGGTGGTTTGGCGGTGTGGATAGCATCTCACACTGGGTGCATAGCGGAAAGTATAGCCACGCTCTCCCAAGACATCCAGTGTGTTTTACTAACCTGGACGGGTGCCCCGAAGTTGGCAATAATAAATGTTTACTCCCGCCCAGTAGGGCCAACGGCGGAGTCTTCTACACTAGAAGACCTTGCGTCTTTTTTGAGCCAGCTGCCGTCAGACTATAAGGTGATTATGGGTGGCGATTTTAACTGCCATTTTGAACCCTTAGAGGGCTTGAGGGAAGGGGCCCTCACGGCAGAGGACGATTACTGGGGTATACCAGCATGCCAATCTCCCCATCCCAGATCCTGGTCTCCACTTGCGGTTCAAATCATGACACTAACTCTCAACTATGCGTTAAGAGCTTGTAATGGTCGCACACCCTCAGACACCCCCTCAAAATGCACATTTAATAGACCAAACCATGAGTCAAGACTGGACTACATTTTTGTCGATACCAGTCTGTGGCCAAAGGTTGAGGATTTTAATATAATTCCCCGCACTGATAGTGATCATAATGCCCTTTCACTCTCCCTGGCCTATCTTCCTGAGCCCACCGGACTCTCCTCCCCGGGGGAAGGAGATGAACGGGGAAACCTTGTATTAACCTCTAACAGGCGTAGGGTGAAATGGCAGAAATTCTCAAAGTCGGAAGAAAATATTGGGAAAATTTACAACCTCGTCCTCCCAAGATTTGAGGCTTTGGATGAAGTGATCAGTTGCTGCAGTGCTCAGGACCTATTTAAAATCCTACCTTCCATACATGAAGACCTAGTGGGAGCTTTGGGAGAGGTCCTATATCCAGAGGTACCTAAACCCAAGCATAAAACCAGAACCTCCACTTGGTACAACTCTGACTGCAGAAAGGCAAAATCTGATCTTATTGCTGCAGTCAAAGAGGGTGTCCCCCGTACCAGGGTGTCCGCTCTGCGACAACTGTACAAGGACATTATGGCTCGTGCGAGGTCCGACTGGGACTGGGATAGATGGCACGATCTTTCGGCAGCACTAATAGCTAAGGATACTAGAAGATTCTGGTCCATAGTCTCTACTGGCTCAGGGGAACCGAAAGCAGCAGTTGAACCCAATATAGCTGCACATATATGGGAAGACCATTTTGGGAAACTTTATGCAGATGAACTAGAAAACACTGATGTCACTATTGCAACACTTCTCTCCCTCCCAGGAGATACTTTGGAGTTCACGTTAGGGGAAGTGGTCAGTGCAATAGATGGCCTAGCAATGGGCAAGGCCCCCGGCCTTGATAAACTACCTGGTGACCTCTTCAGGTCCAATTCAGAGATCTGGGCGCCCTACCTTCTTATCCTTTTCAACTCAATAGCATGTGGAATGGCGATTCCCTGCACTTGGCTGGGGGCAGAGATAGTCCCCATATTTAAGAAGGGCTGTCCTCTGCTCCCATCCAACTACAGGCCGATCAGCCTGATAGATGTCCCCCAGAAGATTTATTCGCGACTCTTATTGGACCAACTCATGGACTGGATGGAGGAAAATGAAATTTTAAGTCCTCTCCAGGCTGGCTTCAGGAAAAATACGTCCACCATGGATCAAATCTTCCGCCTCGTCCTCCTTTATTGGAAAACGGTGACCATTGAGGGCGGGAGATTATACATGGTGTTCGTAGACCTGAGGTCAGCGTTTGACCTTGTACCACGGAAAAAACTCTGGGAGGTCCTGAGGGAGATGGGAGTTCCTACCAGTTTACTCCAGGCAATTATAAGACTCCATCAGGGTAATTTCGCCCAGGTGCGCTGTGGGCGAGGTGGTGCTTTGACACAAAGGTTCCCTGTTTCCCGGGGGGTCAGGCAGGGGTGCGTCCTTGCCCCAACCCTTTTTTGTCTATATGTGAACAGTTTCATCTCGCATCTAGCCAATGTTGGGGACAACGACGCCCCGGTCCTGGCAGGCAGGAGGGTACCGGCAATTATGTTTGCTGATGACACCCTCCTGCTTTCCAAAACGCCCATGGGAATTCAGAGAATTCTGGATGGCTTTGATCTCTTTTGCAGGCAGTATGGCCTCGAGATCAACGCCGGGAAGACCAAGTATATGATTTTTAACCCCTCCTCCACTACTAGACCTAACCCATCCCTAAATTCCACGGTCTTAGAGAGGGTAAAAACTTTTCAATACCTGGGCGTAACCCTCCAGGAGAATCTTTCATGGTGTCCACAGATTGCAAGTTCGCGAATAAGGCTCTCTCAACTGTCAGGGGCTATCCTGAAGATTACAAATACTTCAACATATAAACCCATAGCTCCTGCAGTTGAGATGTACAAAACTCAAGCAAAATCTGCTGCACTATATGGCAGCGAACTATGGGGACACCAAGCTGCAAATGAGATGGTACGTGTTGAGAATAATTTCATGAGGCGTCTTTTGGCCCTTCCAGCTGCAACTCCCTTGCTTCCCCTACGTCTTGATTTGGGCTTATCATCTATCAGGGAGGATGCAGAACTTAATCCTATAAGATTCTGGCACAGACTCTGGTCAACTAAGGAGCTTAGCCACTACAGGCGAGATCTCGTGCATGTTATGAATCTAAACCCCAACGACAAGATCCCCTGGCTAACTTTTGTTAAAAAAGAATTGTTCCGGCTAGGCTTCAATGAACTGTGGCTGGCCCCCGAAATTGGCTGCAATAAGGTCCCCCGGAAAAGACTAGTGAAAGCCTACAAGCAACAAAATCTTGTATCCCAAATGACTGCACCTAGCATCGGCACCCTAACCCATTGTTTTACCCAATCCAAAAATACTTACAAATTTGAATCTTTTTTGGATTTTATTTACCCGGTTATAGCAAGGAAGCTTTTTATACAGTGGCGGTTCGGAACCCTACCCCTTAAATCCTTTACGAGTAAATGGACCAATGGAGGGGACAAACTATGCCCTGGCTGCAATTCTTGTGATGAGGAGGATATCCATGTCTTGTTTTTCTGTCCCACTTATAGGTCCCCAAGGAAGTATTGGTTGGTGCCTTTATGTAGAAACATGGCAATAAGAAACTGTTCAACATCGTATAGAATATTGAAATCTGATTCCTCCCCTCACATTGTTTTTGCAGTCTCAAAATATCTGTTCGCCATGTGGCGTATTAGGTCCAAGTTGATTAAGGTCATACCAACATAGGATGGTAGTTCCAGCCACTGTCTCAAAACAATTTTTAGCTCCTTACGTAAAGTTTTTACATTAATGTCTATCTTACCTCAATTGATATGAACTGTGATGTATTTTTCTTATTCATTTTACTTCATCTAATTTTAACTTCCAAGATCCGTATCGATTGGCACTTACATGCACTTAAATGTTGGTTTTAAAATGTTGTATCTTTTTTTCATGCATCTTTTATGGTCTTAATGGCCGAAATAAAGATTTTTTGGATTGGATTGGATTGGAATTCAAGCAAATAGGAAAACAAACAAGCAACAAAAAAGACAAAGAAAAGAGGGGAGAATAGACAAAGGGGAGTCGATGCAGATTATAAACAAGGGAAAAAGAAGAAAAAAAAGAGGAAAAAAGAAGAAATGTACCGGAGTGGTTTAACGCCATTGGTATACCTTGCACGGCAAACCCCCTGATTACAAGAGATAGACATCCCTACCCTGGTATGCTGTTCACTCTCTTTTTCCACTGCTCAATGGGATTCCAGATTTTCCCACCTAGTATTCTGCCCCTGCGACCTTTCCTGGCGTAGATTGTACTTTCTAGGTTATAAGCGGCCAACAACCTGGCTAGCCAATGATGAAGGGTTGGGGGTAACTTATCCAACCAATACTTGGCTATACATATGCGTAAGACTGCCATAGCCATGAAAAGAAATTCAGCATGCGGGCCCCCAGGTTCTGCATTAACCCGCAGTATGATTAAATCCGCTGTGAGAGTGATCTTGACGCCCAAAGAGGTGTCCATAAATTTTTCTATCGCCTTAAGAAGTGTATAGAGCATATCGCAAAAATATGAATTATGTCCGCCTGACTGGAGTCGCAGCGTGGGCACTTAGTGCCTGAGTTGCCCCCCCATTGTGCTATCCTTGCAGGTGTGTGATATAAAGAATATATCGTCTGGTAATGTTGTGCTTGTAGGGAGGCAGAGCACAGTATGGTTCGCCCCAAGCCCAGGGTAACCTGAAACCCCACCTGAGTGATGCCTAATTTCTCTGCCCTTTTTCAAGCGTATTTATCAAGGTCATCGGATTTAGCTGCAATCAGTTCTGCATAAAACCGGCGTATTGTGCAGTCCCGCCTGCCCTCAATAGTGTCTAGAATACAATTGTGTCCAAACCCTAAGGGTCCACCGTTTTTGCTGCCAATAAAACTCCTGACCTGTAAATATTTAAAGAAACTCCTGCTATCTAAACCATACTTAGACTGTATTTCTGAGAACTGAAGCAGTCCGTCAGGACCCAGAAGATCTCCTACTTTCTGAATACCACACATCCCCCAGTCCGACATCACTGAGTCCCTAAATATTTCCACTGGGAGGGAGACATTTGCTAAGATACAGGTATATCTATTGAACCTCCCAATGCCGAACTTCTTGGTGAAAGCTGCCCAGATTTTATACGCCGCTTGTAATGTCGCCTATATTTGCAGTTTAAACTACCATTTGTGACCTGGCAAAATAAACATTTTGTCAGGCCTTAACCTTCCTTTTTTAATGCACATAAGTCACCCCTAGGGTAGGCCTAGAACAGCCCAGAGGGCAGTGGAAAATATATATAAAAAGTTGGACATGTACTTATAAGCTTTACATGTCCTGGCAGTGGAAAACTTGTAATTAATTTTTCAGTGCTGAAAGGCCTGTATTTCCCATAAGATAACATTGGAGGTACCCTTTTAAATTAAATAAGTGATAATTTCCAATTAGGAGCAGGTAAACAGCTCAAGGTTGGTGTCTATTGAATTTTGATGGTAAAGTCAGGTTTTTAATTACAACTCTGAAAATGCCACTATTAGAAAGCTGGCATTACTTGTTCTAACCATTTGGTGCCTGCGGCCTGATCTTAGGCCACATGACTAGGTGCAGCTGGCAGTTGATCTTAGTGTATTGCTCCCAGACAGTGAGAGAAAGGGAACATGGGTGTTGGCAGGATGAGTCTCTCTGCATTAACGGGGGGAGGAACTGTCACCTACCAGGGTTGGGTGACGGAAAAACGAGTTCCTCACAATGCTTACCTTAACAACGCATTCTCTACAAAAACGAACACAAACTCCTCCCACCCTCTAAAAATTAACACAAACCCCCTCCCCTAAAAAAATACCCCAAACTCCTACCACCTCCTAAATACTAACACATACCCTCCCCACCCTTAGAAACGACCCCAAACCCTAACACTCCCTAAAAAAACACAAACCCTGCACCCATGAACCCCTCTTACCTGTCCTGTTCCTGTCTGACACTCCACCCATCCTGAACACTAGACCGACTTAGCCTTAACCATGCACATGCATGGTTAAGACTAAGTTCCTGGTCGGGCAAGTCGTTGTTCGGCTTGCTGACTTCTCAAACTTGTTGTTTCAGAGCCGTTGTTCAGGATGTTTCCCACCTACCATACTTGTACATCACAAAGACTCTGCCTGAGCACACTCCCAGAGGGTTTGTCACTAGTCTTCTGTTACCCCAGACATGCTGGAGTCAAGACAAGGAGGAAGATAATGCCTGATGCCTAAGGGGGTGGAAACCTCTGGGACCTTCTCCATCTTCAAAGTGGGCACCAGGTATAAATATTGAACACTTAGACCCAAACCCTCAGGACATTTCTGGACCATGCCATGAAGAAGGACTGCTGTTCTGCTAAAAAAAAGGACTGCCACTCTGCTGGATTGCTGCCCTGCCGTGCTGCCCTGCTGCCCGATTACCTGGGTGAGCAGGGCTGGACCAGCAACCCTCAACTCAGGACTCCAGAGTGACTGCAAGTGTTAGTTAGCTGGCCTCCTCTCAGAAGTCCCACAATAGAACAGGCTTCCAACAACCTAAACTCTGCAATCTGTGAGCCCTGCCCTCTCAAGTGGTGCCACCACAGTCCTAGACTCTTGAAATTGGACCTGAAGGTGCTCTTACAGCCCATCTCTGGATTTAGCAGAAACAATGCATCTCTTCTGCCTTGCATTCCCACAGAACCAGCGCTTCCTTTCTGCTACTCGACATATCGATCTCAGAACTGATGCAAGGACTTCCTTGTAGCTCATCAGAAGTGCCACTGCTTGGTGCAACTACAAGCAAGGGCATCACATTGCACTGTGCATTTCCCCAGAAGTGCCACTGTGTGACTCATCTCCTCACCCAGACCTTGCATCACCTGTGCTGCAAAACGCATCCTAGACTTGGATCTCCGCATCTCTTCACAACCAGGATAAAGGTACTGTGTTCAGCAGGCCTAAGTGCGTTTCTGTAGCTGGCCTGTGCTCCATCATAGTTGGCCTGAATATGTGCCTTTGTCCTGGTCAGGTGAGACCAGATAGCCACAGGTGACACTTTGTGCTTTTTGGTGCTATTTTCACTGAAATATTTTAACTTGTGTATCTCCAGGTCTACTGATTGTTTTTTTGTAATTTTGGTCTTGATTTATTTTTAAAGCTGACTCTATTTTCAAAATTGTTGGGAATTTTTCTTGTGTTGTGTTTTAACTTTATTACGGTTTGAATGACTACATAAATACCTTACACATTGCCTTTCTGTTACACCTGAATGCTCTGTGCCGAGCTACTGGGTTGAGCACAGTTTAATTTGGGGTTTGCTTGTGACTTTATCTTGACTGGGACTGTGGTTGCTGCTTGAATAGGATTTCAACCCCTTCAACCAGTAACCCAGTTTCTTACAAGCAGACTAACAACCCACCAGAAAATTATTTACCATTACAAATGGTTTTGCCTCTTATCACTGGACACCATATATGTGATGCATGTAGTATTTTCTGTAAACCATAGAAGAAACTGAATTCTATGCAAGATAAGAAATTCACCTGTTGCAGTTCACAACATGCTGCCTGTGCTATAATTTGCCCATGCAATTTAATGTACATTGGGGAGACAGACCAAAAGTCAGAATACAGATTTCTGCAACACAAGTCAAGAATTAATTTGCAAAACCTTAAATGCATCCTTAGTAGAATATTTCCTACCCAAAAAGCATTTTGAACTATGTCTGAAGGGGACAGTTGTCAGCTAGATACAATAATATATAAGAGGAGGGGACATAAAAAGAGTCCTCCTTCAGAATGAAGCCTACATGATTTTAGCTTTTAAAACACAAGAAGGACCTAATGCAACTGAACAAATAAGTAATCTACTTTTAGGTAGTCAGTATGAGATGCTCCTATGCCTGTTACTTATTAATTAATTTTAATAGCTAGTTTTCTTTTTGCCCCACCTAAGAATTGTCCTTCAGAGTGAACCACTTTTTTTTATAGTGTGTAACACACATTTGTCATATATACACCACATGGTGCTAATTCTCTCAGTACCACAATTCCCGATGGGCTTAGTTTTTCCGACAAAAATATATTTTCTCATTTATTTTGTTCAGTCTAAAATGTTTCTAATGTTTTGCTTCTCAATGCCTTTTAAAAAAAATTGAATACACTACATTTTCCCTTTTGTAGTAACTTTGTCATGGAAAACTCCCATATAGTCGTATCCCCTTTCTGATTAGCATCAATATCACCGCATCACACAAACTAGTCCTATCAGCACAATGAGATGTTTTCCCTTATTCAAACTCCAATTCCCAATTTCTGTGCAAGAGTGCTCAACGCTGTGACATCACATTCTCTCATTCCTGAAGTTGGGCCTTGAAGGCGTGAGTACACAAGCCCCAAGCAAGAACATCAAGCTTAGCCACAAGAATAGCATGGTCTTTGAACATTGATATAATTAATTTGGGTAACAGAAGGCGAGCCTAAACTAAGCCACCCCTGGCCCACCATCAAAATCTAAAAAAACTTGCTTACTTCTAAACAAAGTGCCAAAGCTAGCTACAAGACTGGTAGACTAGCCTAGTTTAAGACTAAACACAACATTACAACAGACACCTTATGTCACTTTTAAGTACCACCCAGATTACCCATACAGTGAACTTTTCCAACTGCTTCTCTTTTAAACCTCTTTGTTATACCACCTCTCTATACTTTTTACTGATGTGAGATTCTCTCAACCATATATTGGTAAAATTCCAAAACTGACGAACATGTAACATCACACATGGTGCCCACTTAGATCCACTAGAGTGCAGACGCAATGTGACTGACTAATGATAATCCCTGACACTCAACATTACACATCAGTTACGCAGTCATGAGTGTTTACAACCGCTCAATAACATGTCACTAGGTTGGCGGTTCCTATGGCTGACCAGATACGTATTTACAACTTATGTGGTTATGACAAATTAAGTGCATTGTTATCCAGCACAAGTATATAGATGAATACTGGTTAAGATTTCCCATCTGTCTTATCCTTTGTCCTCCCCTCCCCCTTCTTAATCACACTTTCTTTGTATATACTCTAGACCGAACATTGTCTTATCCCGTATTGGATTTACAACCCAATGATAATAATATAACTGTACAGTACCATAAAATGTATTGTAACATGTAATGATCTTCTGTGACGGGAGGTATATAATATATAAACGGGCTATTCTGCTTTGTTTTGTTTTAAAGTTCCAAGAAAAAACAATCAAACAAATTTAAACAAAACTTTTTTGTAAAATTCCAAAATTTTACACCATGAACAGAAATGTCCACTTTCACCACTTCACCATATAATGGTTCATTTCCGATTTCTAATACTGACACTTACTATGAAACCCTCCATTTCAAACCTCAGTATTTTGCCTACCTGAATGCCAACCTCTTTACAGTCACCTCTAGAGCCATGTACCCGCTCCCTAATGAAGACTTGCATATCTGGTCCTTAGTTCAAATGCACCCTGTAGCTACATTTAGGAACATACTGCTTTATTAATAGGCCTGGGTGAAATTTTAATTACTCTGGAGTAATCAGAGTAATTTTATAATTTAGCTTTGCTCTTTTGTGGGCCTGGGTGAAGTTTGAGGAATTCTACTCCACGGAACTCTGTGAAAAGCTGGATAAACTCTGCCATGCTCTGTGGAGTTCTGCCAGTAGCGGCTCCTGGAGGGAGTGCTGCAGGTCAGTGGGGCGGGGGAGGGGCAAGGTGAGGGGTAGTAAACTCCGTCATACGGCCGATCGAAGTTAGGTAAAGAAATAAAGAAATTAAATTGCGTGCGCTGCAACGCCAAATTTAGTTTTATTTATTAATTTCTTTACCTAACTCTGATTGGCCGTTTGCCGGAGTTTACTACCCTCCCACCCTGTCCCTCCCCTGCCCCACCCCACCGCCCGCAGCACTCCTTCCAGGAGCCGCTACTGAGTTCTGGCATGGCGGAATTTTTTAATTCACACTGCTCACACTGGTTTTTAGCGCCAGGACTTTGTCCTGAGCTGTAAAATAAACACGAACTGTACTATGCGTCATGCCAGAGAGCGCTGCTGCTTTCTGCCACTTTAATAGACATTCTACTCAATCGGCTGCTTCCTCAGCGTGAGCAGCAGATTTCTCAATGCGATCGGTTGTGACCATCCGCGACCCCCGGCGTTAAGAAATCTCACAGAGAAATCTCACTAGCGTGTGATTTTGTCTCACGAATGCTTGCCAACTTCATGTTGGTGAACCACTTGAGAGAAAAATTCTATTCTGCGTCACTTCGCAGAGTTTTCCAGAACTCTGTCCACTGCTACTCTTTTGATACAAAATCACCAAAAATGCTGTGATTACAACCGCACAAACATCCTATTACTGGAGCACAGGAACAAGGAACTTAATGAGCACAAGTGGCTGCTGCTGTTCATGTTCTGTTGCGGTTACCCATAATTTCTTAGTGCAAAATGCACACTCGGTCCACTTTGGACCTGAAGGTGCACATTAGGCTAAAACAAAATAGCATTAGAAGCTGGGTTTTGCGCCTCATATAATTCTGCAGAACTGTATTGTAATTTTGCATAATTACACACCAGCAAACCATGTTAATTATGCCCACCCCTGCTTATTAACTTAACGATGAGAGAAACACATAATTCATCAAGGAATCCCCATACCTTGTTTCCTTCATAAAGGTCCCCTACTTGGACCTACACTTTAACAGACTCCTCTTCAAATCACAAATCCCTATTAAGAAAGCAAATAGTTCCTTTCCTAAGGAGGTCCTAATCACTCTACTTTACATAAGAATGATCTTTAAATGTTTATATATTGTCGATTCTTTTACACAACTCAATATTTTCACAGGAAAAAAGTATGTTTTAACACCATGAGAAAGTGGATTATTAGTTGAAGTGGATGGAAGTCCTATTCAAGTAATAATAGCAGTATTCCCTACTATGGCTATTTAGGTCTCAATAATGTAAACACAATTTCACTCATTGGTAGCTGTAGCACTGAGCAGCCAGGCTTAATTTATGGGACAAATGTGAACCATTTATCAGTACCAAAACTGTTAAAATATAAACAAAACACAATGAAATTCCCAAAAATAGAGAGCATCTTAATAAATAGCATCTGAAACAACAGAAATTTCATGTAGGGAACTGGACATATGTTTTTTCCAGGTTTCAATGGCAATGACACTGCATCACACAAAGTGCCAACCACAGCTGCCTGATCACACTAGATCACACTAGACCAGGTCAGAGACATGAGTTAAGGCTGGCCATGATGGAGCATGAGTCAGACCCAGGGCTCAGGTTTACCACTGTGGAAAGTTTACCTTCTGACGTAGTCATTTTTCTGGAGTCCCCATCTAATTATAGACCGATCTCTTTACTAGATTCCCTCATGAAAATGGCGGGGAGGGTGGTCTTAAATAAATTACAACTATGGGCGGATGAACACGATATTTTGAGCCCTGTACAGTATGGCTTTCGTGAAGGGATGGGTACAGTAGAGCAGGTTCTAAACCTCGTTTTGTTACAAGCCAAATACACTCGGGCTAAAGAAGGTCAACTATATGCCATCTTTGTTGACCTATCCGCAGCTTTTGACTGCGTGATACATTCCAAGATGTGGCAAACTCTCGAGGAAATGGAAGTTGAGCCTGCCATTGTACTCTTCCTAAGGCAGCTGTATACAGGGGCAACTGCCAAGGTTAGATACGGACTGAGGGGAGAGTGCACTGGGTCCTTCAGTATAGAAAAAGGGGTAAGACAAGGGTGCGTATTGGCCCCCTTTCTCTTTACCCTTTATACGAACAAACTTGAGGAAGAACTGGGTGCTTTCAAAATAGACTCCCCCAGGTATGGAAGTAACTCAATTGTATCACTACTGTACGCAGACGATGCGGTATTGATGGCAAGAACTAAGGTGGGAGCGCAGAAAGCCCTAACAAAATATCTTGAATTCATGAAAGAAAGGGGCCTCATGATAAATGCTAAAAAATCATACGTGATGCGGTGTGGGAAGCGACGTGCAAGTTGTAAAAACCTTAAGGCATCGGGACTTGTAATTGAGCATACTAAAACTTTCCCATACTTAGGGGTCATAATTGAGGGCTCTGGCTCCTGGGGGCCCGAGATGAAGAATAGGACCCTATCTTTTAAGCGCACTATTGGAGCGCTAAGAAATTTTGCCGCCAAGTTGGGCAAAAAAAACCCTGAAATCATGTTAAAGATTTATATATCTAAATGCAGAAGTGTTGCATTGTATGGGGCAGGGATCTGGGGCTATCAGGACACATCGGCGATTCAAGTTGAAGAAAATAACTTCCTTAGATACCTTTTAGCTCTCCCGAAAGGTACCTCAGTGTTTAATTGCCATCAGGAAATGGGGTTGGACTATATATCCGATTTGATTAAATTACAACCGGTTCTACTCTGGCGCAGAGTATGGGCCTCAGAGGCCCTTGTTCTAAACCAGGATATAATAAAGGATGTCATGGCCCTTGAAAATGTAAAGCGCATAGCTTGGCTTGAGTATATCAGGAGAATATTTATAGATATACAACGTCCTGAATACTATAGCAATCCAGTCTCTATCGTGAACATCTCGAAGTCTGAATTGAAAAGGCTATGTATGGCTCATTTTGAACTTTTAAGGTGTATAGGAGAGATGAGGAAGAAAACGGTTAGTGAGCATCAACTATCGCTGACTACCTACACAATCCAGCCATATTTGACCTTATGTAACTTGGGCTTTGATCGATTCATTTTAACTAGATTTAGGTTTAATTTATTTCACCGGTTAGTTACATTCCCAAGTAAAAATGATTGGTCAAGAACCCTAGCTCCTTGCCCATGTGACTGTATATCGGTGCAATCCACCTTTCATATAGTATTGTTTTGTAAACTATATGAGAGTGAGCGTAAAAGGTGGATCAAACAGTATTTGAAACATGGTGCCTGTCGGCAATGTCGCCCTGCGTTTCTTAGCCTGCAGCAACTGGGAAATGCTACTTGTACCATGGTGATGACTGGATTTTTAAAAAATGTTTTAAGAACACGGAATATAATGATTAGCGAATGTACCTTAAACTGATTTAATACTGTTTTTAAAAGGTCTTATTATGTATGAACTGTATGTATATATATGAAATGTTGCTTTTTTGATTTTATGAAACAAAAATCGAATATAGCTAATCTGAATCTGAATCTACCAAAACTGTTAAAATATAAACAAAACACAATGAAATTCCCAAAAATAGAGAGCATCTTAATAAATAGCATCTGAAACAACAGAAATTTCATGTAGGGAACTGGACATATGTTTTTTCCAGGTTTCAATGGCAATGACACTGCATCGCACAAAGTGCCAACCACAACTGCCTGATCACACTAGATCACACTAGACCAGGTCAGAGACATGAGTTAAGGCTGACCATGATGGAGCATGAGTCAGACCCAGGGCTCAGGTTTACCACTGTGGAAAGTTTACCTTCTGACGTAGTCATTTTTCTGGAGAAAAGTCCTAGTAATGGGGTCGTTGGCAGATCTGGGCTGCAGGCTGGATCCAAAGAGAGGTTCATTGTTGGCAGCCAGCTGAAGCACATGACCTCGGTGGGAGCCTTGGCTCCAGTGGGAAGTTTGAGGCTCTCAATATAGACAGAAGGAAAACTCTAAGCAGGCAAAGGCCAGGCCAAATAAGACATTATTATCAACAGAGTGTTGCTTGGTTTTGGTCTGAGTGAAGTACTCTACATTCAGACTTAGACACATTTTTTAAGTCCTTTCAGTGGAGCAAACTAGCAAGATCATTCCAGCAGTTTAGCAGCAGACTGGTGGTAGCCTCTGGGTGTTTTGGCAAAAAGTTCAGGAAACGGTTTTAAGTGCCTAGCTTGCAATTTTGAATGGGTAAAGACAACACTCTAAACAAGCCAAGGTTATGTGACATTTTGGGCACCACTTGGGGGCTAGGATTCAATCTCCCAGAAGCCACCAGCAGAGTCTAGGGTAAATTCAGTTGGAACTGGTCAGCTCGGCTCACCAGAGATTTGGGCTTTTTTCAGTTTTTGCGCTCCTGAAGCCGAAGAGGAGGCTAGCCAATTAGCCATTCTAGTCCACTTTACTGACCAGGGTACAAGTGGAGAGCAGGTCCTGCTTTTGGGCTTTCTCTTCACAGGTTCAACAGCAGGTTCAGCCCTTCTTCTGTCTTCCACAGGTTCAGAGCTGAAGGGTGTAAGGATGGAGCCACTTTTATGCCCTGTGCCAACCTGTGTGTGGTGAATACTCATGAACGCTCCTTAACCAATAAGGTAAAGGTTTCCTGGGGTGCCACTGTCCAGTTTTGCAGCACTTATTGTATGTTTTCAGTAAAATATACCACAGTGCCTCCCTCTACCTATAATCAATATGAAATAACCTTGTTTCCTCTGTGCAGAGCTCCTTTAGCCCACCCAGAGATGTGGCTAATATAATATTCAAGCCCTTCCTTGTGGTCAATCGAAAAGGTATTGGGGGCTGCCCCTCTCCCATTGGGATTGACAGCCAAGCTTTTATCCACTGTCTGGGAGCAACGCACATCCCTGTCAAGGACGGTCATTAACAGTCCGGTGACATTGAACACTGACAGAAAGGCACATTTGGTTTGGGCAGGAAATGACAGCTTTCTAAAATAGTAGTTTACAATCCTACTTGGCTGTTAGATTGGATTTTAAATTATTAATATTTGAGTCTTGGATTCACTGTTTTTATGCATTATAAGGCATTACAATGTATTTGAGTACTTTTCTATGGGAGAGCCAGCCTTGCCACATTCTAAACAACTTTGATGATATTTCACTTCCAGGAAATGTGAAACTTGAATACACATGCCCTACTGTTTAAATACATGCACATACGTGCCAACATTTCAGACCAGGAAAGTGAGAGAATTTGGAAAAAATTATCTGGGGAATGTATTTTCCCCAATAACTTATATTGTAATAGAGGCAGTGTCAGGTGGGAGACAGATAAAATAAAGCCATGCTCTGCTTCAAAACTCAGTAATCTCCAGCCTGAACTTGTCTGTTGACATGTATGCATGCACCCTGCCCTTTGGCCTGCTTTAGTGGTGACTTATAGACATCAAAAGGGAAGGTTTAAGCATGGCAAAATGTTTATCTGTCGGATCGAATTTGCAGTTGTAAAGGACGGCCTGAAGACACCCTTTGCCTTATCACTGTCATAGAGGCACAATATCTGCTGCAAACCACTTACAGGCCCTGGGTAAACTGGGTCCCATATCCTAGGGACTTGTAGTTGAGGTAAATGTTCCAATAAAGATCTTTAACCAATTCCACAAGTTGTTAGGGGTCAGAGCACATTCATGTAGGCCCGGTTAGCAGGGTCCCTGTGTACAGAGGACAAAAACCAACAGCATCAGTTAAAAAACATAAGAAAAAGAACAAATGAGTTAAGAAAAAGAAATATTTTCTTAGAAACGCCATCACCTAAACTAATGAATGTTTTATTTGAACAAAAAAAACAGCTTACTAAACACATCCTGTACGGCATTTTGGTCATGTTTCCTTCAAAGGCCAAGACTTAACCGTGTTTTTTTTTTTATTATAGCCTTGTTCATTTTAAGGTTAATAGGATGCACATATATTGCTATTACACTCTCCCAAAGGGGAGTCTGGAATACTAACAGTCCGGATCTGCAATCCATTGTATGACTGAGATGAAGGATAGTTTTTGACCAATCATGACCCTTTGTTTTAGTAAAAAAGCACTCACTTTTCTTCCCTTAGAGTGTATGTTTGGCCGTGTTGTGAACTACATGGCCAACCACTGGACAATGTATCATTAAACAGGGCCAGACAAGCCTTTGTTTTCATCATGTATTTCCCAGGAAGGCTCGAGCTAATGTAGGCCAGGCTCTGAAAGCCCAGGGCTGCTGCTGGAGCCTCTGTCACTTTTCCCCTACTTCTCGAGGTTAATTGCAGCAGGCATAGGGGAATTCAAGAGAAGATATCAGAGAAAGAGAGAAAGAACCTGACCTGGAAAGAGAGTGATAGAGCAAGAAGAGGGTGTGGGGCTGGTTTGAGCATTTTTGCCAGGGCTGTTTTTGGTTCCCCAGTCCCACCCTAACCTATCCACTTCACCTCTGAGCTTTACTCTGCAGAACAAGATATGTTTGATTGTATAATATATAGTGTATAAAACATCATTAATTCAATGTTCATTTGTTTTATTTAAAAAAAAGGAAATTATGTAAACAGCTCAATAAGTTACAGCACAGTGAAAAGCAGTCGGGATCTTATTGCAAACTCCCGAATTAGAGTGAAGTATGAGGTTTTTGTGGGAGAATTAACCTTACTTAGACTTTCTTCCCTAATGCACTAGGGGGTACAGATTCTTGGGTCTCTATGTACTATTTTGCCTTTGGCTTCAAAGCACCAAAGCAAAGAGGATAGGTTGCACCATGTGGGGTTCTTTTCAGGGCCGGACTGACCATGCTGGGTGTTTCCCCAAGAGACGGGAAGGGTTGAGGATGTTTTTGCTGTGTTGCTGCAATATTGGCCCCCTGTAACAAAAGCAGCAGAGAAGTGGTTCCAGCCTTCCGGGGCCAGGCAGTGCTTCGCCAGTGACTGGTCCAAAAAGTTGCAGGGGCTGCTTTGTGCTCCCAGTCCAACCCTGGTTTCTTTTATTGAGGTAGTGCAGCATAGCTGACTCACAGGCCCGCCAGCCACATTGACAGTGCAGAGCTTTGAAAACCTGTATCCTCACTAATCCTCCAGCACACTGTGCAGAGATGCGATTTAATCCATCATCTGACGTCTAATAACATCCTTTCAAACAGCAGAGAATATTAATGACCTCATCGTTGGCTTCCAATCTTGCAGGACATCAAATTGATATTTTTCACCCCTCTTGGAAACATATCCCAATTAAATTTTATTAGCTGGTCTCTGGAAAGAAATATAATTATTTACTGGAGTTCCTTGTTCGCTGCTGTGGACTCTTTCTGGCACGTGCATCCACTTTTCATCCTTCAAGTACCCTTTATCGCTCTGAACGGTGTTTAGCTGAGAAAGGGAGAGCAATGCATCTCTTGCTACATAGTGCAGAGAGCCACCCATAGCTTTAAGTGAGCATGTTTATTAAAGGAGCTCTTTTACTCTTTTTAAAAATAGGAACAGACAGAGGGGCATATTATCAAGGGGGTTTATCTCCGCTTTTTTGGCTTTAAAAGCCAAGAAAGCGGAGATAAAATTATCTCCCTATTACCTAGCTGTCGCTAACACCAGTTAGCGACAGCTAGTAGGAGATAGTGACCATCTTGGGCCCCACTTTGCATGTCAGTGATATTTATCACTAATGACATGCAAAGTGGGCGTGCCAAGATGTTAGCGACTGGAAACAGTCGCTAACATCGCTATCTCCTATTACCAACTATTACCAACTTTTGGAGATAATATCTCCAAAAGCTAACACCGGCCCTGAGCAGTTCTTAGCCATGTTATCCAATGGGAGGTGGATAACATGGCTAAGGGCATTAGCTCGGTAATGCATGAATATCGCTGACTTTTCAGCGATATTCATGTATTGCGGCCGTTTTTTATCGCATTTGCGATAAACCTTGGTAATACCAAGGTTTATCTGCGATAAAAATCGCCGCAGCTCAGCGGTAAAATTTTGTCTCTAACCAAGCAATAGCGATAATTATCGCTATTGCTTGGTAATATGCCCCAGAGTCCGCTGCAGAGGCTTCTGTAGTTTGGGTGGTACCCAGTCTTGGGCAGTGCAGGTAAGAGCTGTGTGTCGGGGTAGAGGGGGACTCGAAAGATGAGAACGAGGGAAAATAAAATAAAAAAATAAAAAATCACTTGTCTTGCGCTTGCTGCATCACCGAGTTGGCAATGCAGCGAGCACAAGGTAAGTGGTTTTCTTTTATTTATTTTATTTTCCCTCAATGTCGTCTGTTGACTTCGCCTCACCCCCTGCCACCGCATTTACCTGCACCGGTCGCAAATCAGGGTACACTCCTAAGTAAGAGGGAGTTTGACAGGCAAGGTTTGTGAATGCCTCCCGGTGTGGTCTCTCAGGAACGTCCAAAAAACCCTCATAGTCCTTTGACAAGGCCATCTCTATAGAGCACCCATTTCATTGCTTAATTTGAGCCGGTGGGTGCAGGTGGGGCAAAGCAGCACTTATTGTTCTAGGACAAGCACTTATTTTTCTTCATCACACTTTCACCCAGAGCAAGAGAGAGAAAACACAAAAAGAGGAAGGAAAGAGAAAGAAAAATATGGAAAAACAGTGACATTGGGAGAAAGAAAGTTTGAGGAAAGAACCTACACACATGAGATATAAGGAGAGGGTGTGCTGCTGGTGGATGAAGGAGGCAGGAGGTGGAAATCAAGATTACTCAGTCTTGGTATTCTACCCAACCGATATTCATAGCACCAGCTGTGGGCTTCAGAACAGATGGATGGGCCCCAGTGCTTACTGTTTCACAAATTAAGCACTGCTTAGACCGTCACTAAGGGGTAATACAACATCTTCTTGCCGAGGGGAGCTGCTCCCACAATGTCTGTGATATTACATGCAGGAAAGGTAGTACTTTTCCTTATCTACTATGAGGAACATCTCCACTTAATGAGTGAACACTCCCGTTGTGAAAGTGTTTGTGATTATACTAATAGTAATAATAATACTGATAGTATTTATGCAGTAGTCGTATAACCAGTATAGCATTCACTATTTCGTTAGAGTACTCTGAAAGTGGAATTGTTGAAGCTGCAAACTTCAACCTATACGTCACTAAGTGTTGGCTACCTGTTCAGCTAGGATGTTTTATGAATTTAAATGCTTCTTGTTGTCTTTGAAAAGGTGAACTTGGATAGTTGAGAGTCTGCTTCTGAGAATTTGTAAAAGTCATATCACCTTTTATGTGGGTATCTGGGTGAGTATGATTTTTGGGTTGACGGGTTTTTGAACATTTACAATGATTTTCAACTTACAGATTGTACATGTAGCTAGTTTATTTATATATAGAAATAATACAGTGCAATGTGTTACTGTGAAGCCATGCGTTACTACTTTAGTTGTGGAGTTCTACATTCCCCAACAAGAAATGTCTGTTAATAACCCAGCGTGAGCAGCTCTAAAGATACAAAAGCAGAGACAATGCAGAAATTATACTTCCCATAGCCTTCATGTCATGTTACAGAAGAATAGCTCTTCGGTGTCACAAAGCATGATACCACAGCATTAGCAATGATCACACGAGTGGACTCTTCTAGCAGTATGAACGTCTTACATTCGTCTCTGTTAACATTGTGCTGTTGCTAGATCACCAAAGAATCCAGCACAGCAATACTCTCGTCCACATTTCAACTTTTGCCATTATTCCGTTGTAATTTCCAGCTTCCTACAAGATCCGCAACTGACTTATTTGTCCAAGCAGCTTGATTTGAGTTTGAAGACCTAGTTGGAATGTGGTAGCGCCTAGAGTCACCAAAGGAGCCATGATATTTTGTTGTCTTTAAAAGGATTTGCTTTATTTTTATTTCCTAACATCTCTATTTGCAGTCATCTAAATCTTCATTACATACTGGAAGACAAATTCATTCTGCAGTTAAAAGAATCCTCAGAGACTCTGCTTTCTGTTCTTTGTGAGGATACATTGGCGTTGAGAGCCAATGCTGAGCAGTCCTCTGTGTTCATTGGCACCACACAACATGTCAGACACATGTCACACAGTTTACACCTCTTGAAATTTATGGAATGACTTACAATTCCAGCTGGTCAACACCTAAAGGGCAAGGGATGCCAACTCTATCTATGTGATAAAGCTGCTGGATCTTTCTGCACTTTTCAACACCACCAACCATGCAATGCTCCTCAGTCACCCTCCTGACGCGGCTCCCTCGCTGGTTTCTCCCTTGCAGTGCAAGCTAGATTTCCTTTGGCCTTTTTAAACACTGACAGGTAAAATATTTGAGTTTCACTTTTACCTCTTTGATGATTACACTCAAAGTCTCCCCTTAGATCAAATGGAGCGAACCCACATTAACCTGCTAAACGCATGTCTCGAGGCACCTATTCACACATGTAAAATATGCAGTTAAAGCTAAATATATCCAAGGCAGAGGAGATTGGCGTTTATATGGGCCAAGAGTAGCTTTGTTCTGAGGATTTTGGGAGTCCATGAGAAACTCTTCTCTGCTATTTTGTCCCATGATTAATTTTGTGCTCAGATTAATGGTGAATTTAGCCTGTCTTCTTAGACTGTAGCATAGTCGTCTGCCATCTCCTACTAAGAATACAACCTTCTTGGAAAGCCTCTTCATGAGAAAATGTACGGTCACATAGATCCTTTATACATACCCCTCACTGGCTTCAATTTAAGAGAGATTAGTAATGATTTAATCTTGATCTTTTATTCTGTGGGCAAGAATCACAATTTTAATTTTATTTTTAATCTAGGTTAAGACAATGTGTTAATCTTATGGACTATTTTACTCCCTACTCAAAGCAGTATGGCGTTGTCATTGTTAATGCCGATCCAAAGGTGTCCTTCCAATTTATGTGAACAAGCTTTGTATGGAAACATTTAACCCTACCTGTATAGTACAGGCCTAGCTAAGGAGCATCAGAGCACTGGACATAAAGTAATTAACTGTTTTCCCCTCATAGACATGTTTTATCAATGGACGTTTAATGACATGAGCGGTTTCAGTTTTAAGACCCTGTGAGAAATGGGATTCATGGTTGGCATAGGTATGCACCCAGGCCAGGCAGGAACCATGCCTCTAGTCAGGGTAAGCTAGATATACACTAAACGATAACCTGTGCTCACCCTCTGGTATCTTGGCAAAGAACAGTCAGGCTTATCTAAAGATGCAATGTGTAAAGTATTTGTGCAACACACACACACGCACACACAGAGTAACATAAGGAATACACACCAAAAATATTCCAAACATGTTTAGAAATATAGAGAATATTTATATGAGGAAAATGAGACCAAAACAACAAAAGTGCAATCAGTACACGTTGAGATATGAATTTTTAATGATTAAATGCACAAATAGTGCCTAAAAGTCACTAGCTGTCAAAAGGTTACTTGAGGTCGCGAGAGACTGGTGCAAATTCAGAGTTCTGGCCGACCATGATGGAGGGCAGGCCAGCTACAAGACACACGCAGGTCAGCTTAGAAAGCACCTTAGATGGACCAAAGCTTTGAAGCTGCGGGCTTGATGCAGCGATTTTTTCCACACAGTTGGGTTGCTACGTCGTCATCGAGCTTCATTGAGGTGAAGGCAATGTGTTGTTATTGAGCCGCGCAGAGCATCATTGCTGGGCTGCTCAGGCTGTAGAACAGCTGTCACCGAACAGCCTCTGAGTCGGCGTTGAACAGCAATGCGTCAGTTCCTATTGATTCAGTGGTGACAATGCGTCACTGTTAAAGAAAGCAACTGCAGAAGCCACTTCTGAGGCACAAAAAATGGAAGGGGCACCTCTGGCAAGGGTAGAACTCACAAAAGGCAGAGTCCAGCAGCACCAACAGACATAGCAAGTCTTTTGTGCCCCTGAGACATCAGAAAACAGGAAGCAAAACAGCAAGCCCTTGGAGATCACTTGGAGGGAAGGTAGAGTCCAGCTCTCCTTCAGCTGACTCAGGGACCAGAGTGCTCAGAGTCCTAAAGCCAACAGAAAGAGTTCAGCAAATAGAGGAGGAGGAAGGCAAACAGTTTGAGGTGACCCTTCAGAGAAAGGCATTTTCCAACATACCCCCTAACATTCAGTTGGATAATCACAGTGGAAACTGATTTCTTAATCTCATGCAAGAAACATCATCAGCAGTATGTAGATGTATTCATTGCTGAATGTTGACTTGCTGCCTAGTAATGATTCAGTCCACTATGTTGCTCACATTCTGTATAGGTTTGAGCATAAGCTGAATGGCACAGGTTTGAGTACTGACAAGCCTAACTCTTTGCATCCTGTTAATCAGAATAGCTCACCTCTGTGCAGATCTCTTTAACTCTGTATGTCCGAACCCAAGGCAAACGCTTCTTGAAGTGTATTTGAATCTGCTAATGTGCTGATCTCTGTTCAATGGAATTTCTAAAGCATCGAGCTGTAATTGAGAATGAGGCCATGGAGAGGTTTCCATACTCCAACAAGACACATGTTGTGGAAGCTGGCAGAGATGTTCTATGTGTGCCAATTTTGTAAATGTGCAGTGTTGGTCTTCTCGAAATACATAGCTAGAGGTAGGGAATTACTTTGTCAGAAAGGTTGCTGGGAGGATTGGGTTGCAGTACATGGTATTGTTGTGCAGCCTTACCATATAAAATACTTGTAAAACCGTCTTGGGTCCAGTCAGGTTTGTTTGTAAAATGTTTAGCTAAGTCCTGTGTAGCTGTAGCTTTAAACAGCAAGACTTTAACAAAGGATTTATTGTAAAGCATTTCAAAGCACTAAACATTGACATAAGCAGGTCACACAACACAAAAGAAATCCTACACCAATTTATAAATTATATTATATTTTAATGAATTTTTAGTCCAAGAAAACTAGATTCCAATGGAGGACACCAGAGGTATGGAAGTATATGTAAATGTCATTACTTTGAGTGACAATTACAAACAAGCATTGATAACCGTAAAGCTTGGAAACTTTAGAAAAGATTGAAAGAGTTGTGTTTGCCTGCTCTGACAAGACTAAGGCAGACAAATCCAGCAGGGAGAAGTTCAGGGAAGCCACTAGGCATATTTGGACAGTTATCTGGTCACCAAAGTGTTCGCCAATTCAGTTTTGAGCTTTATTTCACAACTGCCGTAGATGTTAATGGAGTGGTCCTGATGCTGAGGATGAAGGATGTTCAAAGATGGTCTGGATGCTGTGCAGTTGATGTGGGTGTCCTTGCAGTTACTGCTTGGTCCATGGGGCAAGTGTGGTGACTTTGGCCACAGAGGTTAGGGTCCTTCGATGTCCTCTTTGAGCCAATCGAAGACAAGCTGCTGCTGGGCTACCAGTCTCCATCCACAGCAGGTCCAGCTAATCCTCTTGTGGAGGCAAGTTTCCCTTGTGTGACCAATCTGGAATGAGATGACACTCCCAGGTCTGGCAGGCTTGCATGCAAGTGTTGCCCATTGAGGATTGCATCAGTCTCTTGGGGTGCCCAGCGCTGGTCAGCTAGTATTCCCCATGAAGTGTCTGGTGACCTGTGGAGTTTGGCTACTTCAGCTTTAATCACCCTGTGCTGGTTCTATGGTTCAGCTGACTGACCATTGTATTCACTTCTTTGGTCTGGGACTTGGGAGTTTCTTTTCCTCAAGCTCGGAGCCACAGGTACAGTCTTCTCTTTGCAAGAACAAGGTGCTGAAGGTGCAGTGCAGCAGACGGTTCAGCCTGTCTTTACTAGGTCCAGGCCAGGGGTCAGCAAGGCAGTTCTTCTTTTGACCTCTCTCCAGCTGCCTAGTGATCTGAGGTTCAGGGTGCTAGATGTACCATATGTATGCCCAGTATGTGCCCTGGGGGTGATGCTGTTAGTAGCCAATGCACTACCAGGATTCCTGTCACCCTGTGACAACTTCTGGCTCTGAATGGCATCTAGAAATCCCAGAGTATACTATTATGGCACCACGGACAGGGCGACTGACGCTGGATGCTTGGGATCACAGTTCGATCCCTAGCTCCGGTGGCAGGGGTCTGCTCAGCACCATGCGACTCTGGGCAATAGCTCGCTTAATCTTCCCAACGGCCCCCAGCGCCGAGATACCACTTCGGGGCTGATTCGTGTGCTATAGAAGTACTGGATTTACATTTTTTATTTTATGCCCACTCCCAATATGTCTGAGCCCTTCCTTGGAGGTTGTGTTTGTTAGCCTGTTAACTGTTATTGACAGTCATGCCAAATTTAAAGCCCTATGCTACGTGCATAAAATCAATTTCGGTACAGCACCCCATTACCTAGTGCACCACTATCGCCCCCCGCCTTCTCCGATTCTCCAGTCAACACAAGTTCCAAGTCCCCAGGATCAGACGGGCCAGAATGGGTGGTTGCTCCTTTTCTTACCTGGCTCCCTCACTCTGCAACTCGCTCCCTAATCACCTACGTTCTGAACAACACTACCTTAAATTCCACAAGGACTTACAAACCTGGCTTTTTAATCAGTAGTTTCCATCCCACTCTATTTACCCTAGCCTTCTTCCTTCTGCATTCTCTAGTGCCGGGAAACCTTCGGGTAGTTGTGCGCTGTACAAATGGAATAATATTAATAATAATAACCCACCCTGGAGATGTGGCTACCTGTGGGCTACACGCCCACGAAAAAACTGGTTTGGGCACTGGTCTTCCCTCTCTGTCCATACCACCAGTCTGTCTACCTGAACAAAGGGAAAACCCTTCAGGATTGTCATTTGCCGACCAAAGCTGGCTATCCTTTAAAGGTCATCTTTTGGGCCAACACCCTGAGTGGCTTCCTGGAAGGCTGAGGTAACATCTCTCCCTGCAGCAGGCTCCTATTGTTCCTGAGCCAAGGAGTCCTACACACTACTCCCAGTGCAGAAGGCTGTCTGGTGGGCAGTGACTGTGTGAGGCCAGGGGACAAATTGGGCTACAGAGTGGCAACTTTCTAAAAGTGGCTTTTCCTTAAAAGTGACATTAAATTCGACTTGGCCATCAAGTCAGATATAATGGTATGATTAATTTGATACTTTCAAATAACTATTTTAGTAGTCCCATTCAGGAGTTACCCAGGCTGAGGGGTAAGTCAGTAGTTATGTGTTAGCCAATTGGGCTACTAACTCTTCCAAAGCAAAAACAACAATTAGGAGGTTTTGCTGCTAGAGCATATTAAAAATATTCCCTACTTACTTATATACAGCTCTCTGCCTTAGGACTTGATCGGCCTGCCTGAGGGGAGACTTACATATATTGTAAAGGGAAGTAGGGGGCTTTGTCATTGGTTTAAAAGGCAAAGTCGAAGTAGCAGTTTTAAAACTGCTCTTCAAAGGTGCAGTGACAGGTCTGGGAGCCATTTTGTATTTTGTTACTCACAGGGTGGCACAACCAGTTCTGCCACCGTGGGTGGACACAGCAAGTCAGTTATGTCAATTGTATATATCAAATTCAATATACCTTTTGTAATGGGTTAGAAAACTGGCACTAAGGTCTGTTTAGCAGGAATCAGTGCTCTTACAAAGTTGGAAAAATCAGCGACATCAGTCCAAATTTGTGCGGATGATCATGCAAAAAGAGGTATTTCCTTACAGTTGTCATGCCACAGGGCTGATCAAATGTTAATACTAGGAATTTTTTTAACACAAAATGTATATATCAATATTTCTTAAATTACATTTTTCAGTTGCTTTCTGAAACAAAGGTCAAGGCGTATGCAGGACCATTGATCGGTTTCACTCAGCGCTGAGTCTCCACCTTCTCTTTCAACCTACCACCCTTTCATCCCTCCTGGTCCCCTCTAATGGAAATCAAGATCTCATGAGATCTGTCATATAGAAAAGTGGCACATCTGTGTTGGTCAGTAAAAAAATTGTTTATTCAACTCTTAGTCTCTAAACCATGGGTACTCACAAACTTTCTCTCAGGGGCCACATTTACAGTGTGGTTTGTGGCAAAGGGCTGCACTGGTGGGGGCAGGGTCAATGGGGGAGTGGGGGTGGGGCTGAAGCAAAAAAAAACTGTGACCATGAGGTTGAACACAGGCCTCTGCAGCGGACGCCTTCGTCTACTGAGCCACCTGACCCGGCATACACACACCTCTCACTCTCTCTCTTTCTCTTTCTCTCTCTCTCTCTCTCTCTCTCTCTCTCTCTCTCTCTCTCTCTCTCTCTCTCTCTCTCTCTCTCTCTCTCTCTCTTTCTCTCTCTCCATCACTCCCTCCATCCTCTCTCTCTCTCTCTCTCTGTCTCCCTCTGTCTCACTCACTGTGTCTGTCTCCCTCCCTCTCTCTCCCTCTGTCTCCCTTCATTTGTCTCCCTCTGTCTGTCTCCATCTATCTGCCTTCCTCCCTCTGTCTGTCTGTCTATCTGTCTCTATACCTCTGTCTCCCTCTGTCTATCTGTCTCCCTCCCTCTGTCTCCCTCTGTCTGTCTCCCTCTGCCTGTCTCCCTCTGTCTGTCTCCCTCTGTCTGTCTCCCTCTGTTTCCTCCGTCTGTCTCCCTCCCTGCATCTCTGTCACCCTCTCTCTGTCTCCCTCTCTCTGTCTTCCCCTCTCTCTGCCTTCCTCCCTCTGTCTGTCTGTCTATCTGTCTCTATACCTCTGTCTCCCTCTGTCTATCTGTCTCCCTCCCTCTGTCTCCCTCCCTCTGTCTCCCTCTGTCTGTCTCCCTCTGCCTGTCTCCCTCTGTCTGTCTCCCTCTGTCTGTCTCCCTCTGTTTCCTCCGTCTGTCTCCCTCCCTGCATCTCTGTCACCCTCTCTCTGTCTCCCTCTCTCTGTCTTCCCCTCTCTCTGTCTTCCACCCTCTGTCTGTCTGTCTATCTGTCTCTATACCTCTGTCTCCCTCTGTCTATCTGTCTCCCTCCCTCTGTCTCCCTCTTTCTGTCTCCCTCTGCCTGTCTCCCTCTGTCAGTCTCCCTCTGTATGTATCCCTCTGTCTGTCTCCCTCTGTCTGTCTCCCTCTGTCTCTCTCCCTCTGTCTCTCTCCCTCTGTCTGTCTCCCTCTGTCTACCTCCCTCTCTGTCTGTCTCCCTCTGTCTGTCCCCCTCCCTCTGTCTCCCTCCCCCTGTCTCACTCTCTCTGTCTCCCTCCCTGCATCTCTGTCTGTCTCCCTATGCCTGTCTCCCTATGTCTGTCTCCCTCTGTCTGTCTGTCTCCCTCCCTCTGTCTGTCTCCCTCTGTCTCCCTCCCTCTGTCTCCCTCCCTCTGTCAATCTCCCTCTGTCTGTCTCCCTCTGTCTGTCTCCATCTGCCTCTCTCCCTCTGTCTGTCTCCCCTGTCTATCTCCCTCTCTGTCTGTCTCCCTCTGTCTGTCTCCCTCCCCCTGTCTCCCTCCCCCTGTCTCACTCTCTCTGTCTCCCTCTCTGTCTCCCTCTCTCTCTGTCTCCCTCTCTCTCTGTCTCCCTCTCTGTCTCCCTCACTCTTTGTCTCCCCCTCTCTCGGTATCTCTCTGTCTCCCTTTCTCTGTGTCTCCCTCTGCCTGTCTTTGTCTCCCTCCTTCTGTCTCCCTCCCTCTCTCTCTGTCTCCCTCTCTCCCTGTCTCCCACTCTGTCTCCCGCTCTCTCGGTCTCCCTCACTCTCTGTCTACCTCTCTCTGTGTCTCCCTCTCTCTCTCTCCCTCTGTCTTCCTCCCTCTGTCTCCCTCCCTCTATCTCCCTCCTTCTGTATCCCTCCATCTCCTTTTGTCTGTCTCCCTCTGTCTGTCTGTCTCTCTCTCTCCCTCTCTCTCTCTCTCTGTCTCCCCTCTCTCTGTCTCGCTCTCTCTCTCTGTCTTCCTCTGTCTCCTTCCCTCTGTCTCCCTCCCTCTGTCAGTCTCCCTCTGTCAGTCTCCCTCTGTCTCCCTCTGTCTCTCCCCCTCTGTCTGTCTCCCTCTGTCTGTCTCCCTCCCTCTGTCTCCCTCCCTCTGTCTCACTTTCTATCTCCCTCTCTGTCTCCCTCTGTTTCCCTCTCACTCTCCCTCCCTCTGTCACTCTTCCTCTGTCTCCCCCCCCCCACTCTGGCTCCCCCTGTCTCCGTCTCGGTCTCCCTCCCTCTCTCTCTGTCTCCTACTCTGTCTCCCTTTCTCTCTGTTTCCCTCTGTCTGTGTCTCCCTCTCTCTCTCTACCTTTGTCTCCCTCCCTCAGTCTCCCTCCCTCTATCTCCCTCCCTCTATCTCCCTCCATCTCCTTCTGTCTGTCTCCCTCTGTCTCTCTCTGTATGTCTCCCTCTGTATGTCTCCCTCTGTCTGTCTCCCTCTCTCTCCCTGACTCCCTCCCTCTGTTTCCCTCCCTCTGTCCCCTCTTTTTCTGTCTCCCTCTCTCTCTGTCTTCCTCTGTCTCCCTCCCTCTGTCTCTCTCCCTCTGACTCCCTCCCTCTGTCAGTCTTCCTCTGTCTGACTCCCTCTGTCTGTCTCCCTCTGTCTGTCTCCCTCCCTCTGTCTCCTTCGGTCTCACTTTCTCTGTCTCCCTCTCTGTCTTCCTCTGTTTCCCTCTCTCTCTCCCTCCCTCTTTCACCCTTTCTCTGTCTCCCTCCTTCCTCTGTCTCCCTCTCTTTCTGTCTTCCTCTGTCTCCCTCCCTCTGTCTCTCTCCCTCTGACTCCCTCCCTCTGTCAGACTCCCTCTGTCTGACTCCCTCTGTCTGTCTCCCTCTGTCTGTCTCCCTCTCTGTCTGTCTCCCTCTGTCTGTCTCCCTCCCTCTGTCTCCCTCGGTCTCACTTTCTCTGTCTCCCTCTCTGTCTCCCTCTGTTTCCCTCTCTCTCTCCCTCCCTCTTTCACCCTTCCTCTGTCTCCCTCATTCTCTGTCTCCCTCTGTCTCCCTATATGTCTCCCTCCCTCTCTCTCTGTCTCCCTCTATCTCTGTCTCCCACTCTGTCTCCCTCTCTCTATGTCTTCCTCTCTCTCCCTCTCTCTCTGTATACCTCTCTCTGTGTCTCCTCTCTCTCTCACTCTGTCTCCCTCCCTCTTTCTCCCTCCCTCTATCTCCCTCCATCTCCTTCTATCTGTTTCACTCTGTCTGTCTCCCTCTGTCTCCTTCTGTATGTCTCCCTCTGTCTGTCTTCCTCTGTCTGTCTCCCTCTCTCCCCATGACTCCCTCCCTCTGTCTCCCTCCCTCCTTCTCCCTCCCTCTGTCTCCCTCTCTCTCTGTCTTCCTCTGTCTTCTTCCCTCTGTCTCCTTCCCTCTGTCTCCCTCCCTCTGTCTCTCTCCCACTGTCTGTCTCCCTCTGTCTGTCTTACTCTGTCTGTCTCCCTCTGTCTGTCTCCCTCTCTCTGTCTCCCTCCCTCTGTCTCACTCTTTCTGTCTCCCTCTCTGTCTCCTTCTGTTTTTCTCTCTTTCTCCCTCCCTCTATCACCCTTCCTCTGTCTCCCTCCCTCTCTGTCTCTCTCTGTATCCCTCTCTGTCTCCCCATCTCTCTGTCTCCTCCTCTCTGTCTCTCTCTGTCTCTTCCTCTCTGTATCTCTGCCTCTCTATCTCCATCTCTGCCTCTATCTGTCTCTGCCTCTGTCTGTCCTGTCCCTGTCTGTCCCTGTCCCTGTCTGTCCCTGTCTCTGCCTGTCCCTGTCTCTGCCTGTCCCTGTCTGTCCCTGTCTCTGTCTTTCCTTGTCTCCCTCCCTCTGTCTCCCTCTCCGTCTCTCTGTCCCTGTCTCTGTCTCTATCTCTGTCTGTCTCTGCCTATATCAGTCTTTGTCTTTCTCTATCTGTCTCTGCCTCTATCTGTGCCTGTCTCTATCTCTGTCTCTAGCTCTGTCTCTCTCTCTCTGTCTCTATCGATCTCTACCTCTGTCTGTCTCTACCTCTCTCTGTCTCTGCGTCTATCGGTCTCTGCCTCGGTCAGTTTGTCCCTGTCTCTGCCTCAATCTAGCTCTGTCTGCCCCTGCCTCTATCTGTCTCTGCCTCTATCTGTCTCTGTCTCTGCCTCTGTCAGTCTGCCCCTGCCTCTGCCTCTATCTGCCCCTGCCTCTATCTGTCCCTGCCCCTATCTGTCTCTGTCTCTATATGTCTCTATCTGTCTCTACCTCTACCTGTCTCAATCTGTCAGTCTGTCCCTGTCTGTCTCTGTCTATCTGTCTCTATCTGTTTGTTTCTGTCTCTGTCTGTCTCTGTGTCTCGGGCAGTGCACACATACTGTGTCTACACGTCCCCGTCACCAGACCAGAGACAGCCCCCCCCCCTCCCTGTGTAATGTAAAAGCCAGCTCGGTCTCTCAGAATGTGCTGCTTTGTGGGGTTTGTGTCCCACCACTGGGCCTGGGGTCACATCTGTCACAGGCTTTAATTCTGACTCTCACCCCGAGCAGTCATATCAAAGCCCCCCTTTGGTGCCAGTCACCTGAGTACTTGACAGGTCTTTAAAAGACCATTTAATTGTTAATGAGGTTTTGTTGTATTTGACCTCTTCTTAGCGCCCCTGCATCTCCACTATGAATATGCCTGGAATCGCCTGGCCCCCATAGAGCAGCAACCGGCGGTGTTTGCAGACACTTTAAAAAAAAATAACACAGGTACGATGTTTGCAAGGTCCGAGGGCCGCCCAGGAAGGCTTCCCGGGTCACTGGCAGCCCACGGGCCATACTATGATGACCCGTGCTCTAAACAGTGGCATTATAAAAGCAGTTTCACATAAATATTCAATAAATATTTAAAAACTAAAAAATAGCATAAATAGTTTTATGAACAATGCATAAGGGAAATAACACATTTCATAATTAGTACCTTGCCAACACTTCCTTTACAGATGTTTTATGCCTCCCAGTGCACATGTTATATCCAAAACCCTCGGGCCGTATTACACATGGCTGCACCGGCGCTAGTTGTCGCTGGGCACCAGAGTATGTTTGTGTTTATGTGCTTTTGCGTCGGTGTGCTAATACAATATGCCCACAGATGCAAACGTACATGAACACAGAGCTCAAAGTCTCTACCAACATCACAGCGCATTACAAACCGATTCATTGAAATGCGATAGGGCGCATACTCTGGCACACAGCGACAACTAGCGCCAGCTCAGCCATGTGTAAGACGGCCCCTCATGTCCATTAGGAGGGTAGATGCTTGGTTCCTTTCCCTAACATCATACTTCCTTAAACTAGGTGTCAGTAATGTTGTCCTCTATTGCAGAAATCTTAAGCAATCTAAAATTATTTGAGGAAGATCGCATTTAGCTGCTATACCACACTTGCAGATATTATTATCCTCTTTAAAAAGCACCTTTTGAGCACTTTAGTTTTGTATATGGGTGGGTGGAACTTGTGGAGTTTCACTCCATGGAATTCTGCAGAGTTACAGAAAAACTATGAGATTCCACAGAATTCTACCAAAGGGCATAAAATATGGTGCCTGTGTTGCAATTTAGTTCTGATAGAGTGTGCAGAGCTGAAAATCAGGACGAATGGCACCATGAGTTGCAAAAAAAGTGTACCAAAGTGGGGGTGTCAATGCTTGTACCCAGTGGTGCCTTTGAAGTGGGGAGACCTCAAAGGCATGCCTTTAAAGTGCCCAGGTGTCCTCCATTCCTGGCTTGGCTTGGTGAACAGAGACAGGCTACAGGCACCAAGTGGCTAAAGAAAGAAAATCTAAACTTTCTAAAATTGGCATTTTCAGAACTCTAATTTTATAATCGGACTTTACCATAAGTTAACATTTTTAATTAGGATTCCAGAGACACCAAAATGTAACCAGTCATATCTTCCCATTTGGTATTTACACATAAAATGTAATAAAGTAATCCCATTGTTATCCTATGGGAGATAAACTCCCTGCAGTAGTGGAAAACAAATTTAAGAATGTTTCACTACGGGGACGTGTAAAACAGTACATCTCCTGCTTTTTAAATACATTGAACCATGCCCTCTGGGCTGTGTAGGGACTACCCTATGGTGACATATGTAGTAAGAAAAAAGTTTAGGTCTGGCAAAAGATTTATTTTGCCAGGTCAAAATGGCAGTTTAAACTGCACATGCAGGCACTTCAATGGCAGGCCTGAGACATGATAAACAGGTTACCTATGTGGTGGCACAATCAGTGCTGCAGTCCCACCTGTTGTGTTTAATTTACAGACCCTTGCCACATGGGGTACAACTTTAGTAGAAACGTATTAGTGAATTAAATATGCCAATTGGGTGTGATCCAATATTACCATGTATAGAGGAGAGTGCACATGAATTGTAGCACTGATTAGCAGTGGTAAAGCGCTCAGAGGCCTAAGACCAACAAAAACAAGTTCAGCAAAAAGTAGGAAGAGGAAGGCAAAACATTTTGGGGTGACCCTGCAAAAAGGGCCATTTTCCCACGAGTACCTTTGCGAAATTTCAGGTAAATGATGTGAAACTAGCTTACCGGTCACGCGTTGCTGCGATCTCAAAAGAAAGGAATGTTGCTGCTGCTCAGAAAGATAATTATCTTAGTTTCCTATGTTTTCTGGGATTGGTCTATATCTTCTGAATACCTTAGAATGGCCTTTTAAGGTGAAGTTTCTAACTTTTTTCTCTGGCTTGTGTACGCTTTCTAATGATACTTGTGTCTCGCACTCAATATTGACCCCTGTGTCTTTCACCCTAGACTACTTCCCCTCTGGTTCTATTTCGAACCGGATTAGTCCTCATCACATTTGGTATACTTTTAAACGTGAGCGCGAGAGCACATCGCTTACACGCTCATACCTTATGCCCCATCACGACTCGGGTTCATTCCCGATCCCGCACTGTTTCGCCAACACTCCGTCGCGGCACAATGAAGACTGATTCGACATGTTTGGGCAGCTTCTCCGGCCCCCTCAATGCGCGTAGCTGCGCTCGAGGAGGGCCGGGTTACATTAGAGGAATTCACCTTCGGAGCGATTCTTGATGGTCGTTTGTTTGAGAAGAACGGGCTTGATCAGTTTGTATTCGAACAGCTTCTAATCTTGATATATATATTTTTTTTATGCCAGAAACCTTTGCGGGAGTGTACTCAACAACTTCCCAAAGTTTCATGGCGATCGAATGAATGGTGTAGTAATGCATAAATGACAAACAGACAGACAGACAGCCAGACAGACATACATTCGTTTTTATATATATAGATAGTGCGAAATGAAATTTGGGCATTTAGCACTATATTTTAGTGTGAAATGCGTCCTTATACCCATTTTGGATGCAAGCATGCATTTCATGCAAAAAATTGCTCAAAAAACAAGTTTTCCGAAGATCAATCACTCGTGTTTTGGTCATTCACATTGTAATCTTGCTCCTGTAATAGAATATGGAATTTATGTGCACACATTTGTTAATTATTTGCCCAGGCTTAATGACATAGTTTCACAGAACTAGTGTAATACAAATTGCTGAAAATTACGTGAAATTATTTTGCGCAAATATAATTTTGCCCAGTCCTACTGACTGATCATAGTGAGCATTGAGAGGAAAGGTTTAGATGTTGCCAGGTTTGGTTGCTCAAACTTAGCTGACAAGCACTCTCTGATACTGCTCCCATACTTTGATATTAGCTCATGGCAGAGAGGCATGTCTCCTCAACTATTATTTCATTAAGGAAAGCCTTGAAATACATTTTTCAACTTGGTCTTTCCCTCACAGATTTTTTTAGTCAACGATTTTTCAATGCCATCTCAGGCTGTTGGTTCTTTATACTTTTTTTGTTTTTAATGGTGTTGTTTCATTTACATCATTCAGAGATACATAAGAATTAGTTCAGCAAAAGTAGTCATTAGGTGAGAAAAAATATGGTGAAAAGAAAACGCACTAATGCTTATGTGCTTGAGCTGCTTGCAGGGGCTGACAAGATGTGCTTTGCTTTTCATCACTGGTTGTTTTCCATCAATCAGATGTTAACCTAAGCGACTCTCTGAGGAGAAATGTGTCTTAGGAGGTGACCGAAAAAGATGAAAAGTTGGAGATGGAGGACTGTAAAATGCTGAGTCAGTAGATGGGACTATCACTCATGCATCACAATGAAGGCCTCATCGCCTACCTACAGCATGGTCAATGATGTGGGGAGGCAGACCCATCAAGTAATGATGCAATGGTTTGGCAGCCACGCTCAGGTAGTGAGATGTCATCGAAGAAAAAAATGCAGACACCGCTTGCTATATATTATTTATCCTCCACCCGAACTAGAACACCACTTCAGGTCTATTCAGACATTTAAAACTGCTCGAAAAGTGACATCCTCATAATCCTTCATTCCTAAATCCAGCCATAAAAGATGATGAAGATGGTAAGAGTAATATTATGACATATACAACAGGTGGAATCACAAATTCTATATTTGGGGGGGCTCGCAAAACAACCTACCTAATGATTATTAATTAAGAAGGTCAAAGTTTGCAAGCTCCTGTGTTTGGCTTCAAATGCAGGGGCTGAGGCCTGCATTTACATCTCCAAAGCAGCCCATCTCCAATAAGGGGATCAGAGGCACTTTAAAAAAATAAAAATTAAAAATGGTTTCACATTTAAGAAGACTTTGGGGAAAGTACAATGCACGAAATAATGGTGGCTATGCCAAAATGTACACACATTCTGAGCTGCACATTAGTTTAAGGAAATTGAATGACAATTTGAAGAACAAAGCAAGGTTGGGGCTCTCCTGGTATATGCAACCTGCCCCCTGGGGTGCAATGGCCAGAACTGGTAAATACCCCATTCGGTATCCAAATAATCAAGACAATACCAAAGCACTCAAAGAAGTCTAATGTATTCCAAATATATTCAATAAAGCAGTGAAGCAAAGTTTTTTATCGAATTCTGTGTGATTTATTCTTTCCACAGTGTTGCACATTCCTTATGTCAAAAGTAATATCCAATATAGACTACCAGCGGACACATGTTTCATCACAGAGATTTTTTCAAGACAGCAAAAGGATGCATACATTGTCTTATACAAATGTAATAATGACAATGGCATAGGTATATAATTTTGTGACTGTAGCATATCTTCACCAAAAAGAATATGAAAGAAACCAAATATGATCCCAGAAGTATATAGTGGAAAAGCCAGGCATGTAAAGCAGCAGCCATGTGAAAATTAAGCCGCATTAGTTATCCTTCTAGCCGATATCCCATATTGACCGAAAAACTGCTATATTAGGTGGTGAAGAAAGTGCATTGAAACAGAGATGAAAACCTAAAGTTTTCTGACGAGGTGAATTAATTTTGCAACAAAGGCAGACCTTATAAAATGCATGGCTAAAGGAGTCGCACAAAGTATAATAAATAGTTTAGTCAAAGCGCTCAAAAATAACACGGAATTGTGGTATAGAGACAATGTAAAGGGTGAGCAGGCCGCAGTATTCCGCCTCACTAGAATATAAAAGCAAAAGGTAGAACTTAAAAAACTTGTTCTTGAACACTGAAATTGCATTTTGACTGTCAAAGAGAATATGGCACGCTAGGTATCATGGTATTAAAGATTTAAAGTAGAGATGTCACTCACCACTATTTCAATTGATGGAAGATATAGGAACATAAAAATGTAGTTGTGATCAATGCCTGTGGAAAATACGGTTAGTTTTGCACAGTGTTTGATATGTAAGGGAGGAACGAAAAATTCATCAGGGCAAGTTGCATGGTGTCGCTTGGAGTCTCACTGTTTAGAAAGATTAATTTCCAGTATTCTAGGAAAGATGTACCATAAGTAGCTAGAGGCAAAGCCCCGGCAGCAGTACGGTATTTTTTAAACCACCATTAACCCATTGACCGTGGCGTGAATTCCGCCGCAGTGCGGGTGATTTAATGACTGGACGTGTTCCGGACGGCTCCTGGCCGACCTCCGCACACGCCACTGTGACGTCGCATTGAGTTTATCGTGGATATTTGATGCATTATCGTGGGCTTTTCGCATGGTACTGCTATGTTGTGAATGCTACGTTAACACAGCGTTATTTTCCCACGATAGACTGCGATAAGCAGAGTTGCATTAAGGTAATTTGACGATGGTTATCACACGTTCTTGAGAATATCCCGCCCTGGGTATACACCTACCTTTTAAAAGCTAAGTTGACTTTGTATGGGCTGCAAACCCTAACCATGGAATGGGTTGTATAAAGTGCCCAGCTGGGTTTAAATTTCACAGAGGTGCTATCACCACCACATTCTACAATATAAGGAAGTGCTATGTGGTGACGTTTCTTTTTCCAGCAATGAAGGTAGCTGGTTTGTATCAGCAATAAGCATGTTTTTTTTCCCTTGCAGACAAAATATAAATAGTATTTCTTAATGCCAAAAACGAACCGCGCCACCACATGAATACAGAAAAGTAGCTTAGTGTGGCACAAATAAATTGTTCCTATTTTGGTTTTAAGTATTGAAAACAGAAAGCAGCTCTGGTCACAGCAAACAGTTTGGAGGAAAATAGCTGTAAAGTTCATGGTGCTAAACAGAACCTTGATATAAATTAGCAAGACCGGACAGTTTATATAACCACCCTCAGATTCAATGTCTGGGGCATTAAGTCTGTGAGCTGCCTTCCCAGAAAATGTTATTTCAACGTTCTGAGAAGGGCTATCATGATAATCATAAGCACAGCTGCACCTTTAATTCTTCCGAATGAGAGGCTGCCTACGAATGAATATGCCTGAGTCTGCAGAGCTAAAAAGTATTCCTTTCAGGGGTGTATTGACTCACTGCTTCTATGCCTGTAGGTCCATTGTGTGGGTTTATTTTGTAGGTCAGCCTTCTGTGCAGCAGAATGTTTGTTATTTGAGGTGATCACTTTGATCCAAAGATGAGAGCTATGCGTGTTTCTAATACTCTTCCATCTCTGGGAATGTGTGGGAGTGTGAACATCGTGGATCATAAATTTACTTTCTTTTTATTGCTTACATAAATTCCCAAACCTCTGCAAATCTGTTCTGTTTTTATTGATGTGTTGTTAACACTTTGGCCGTCAAGAGTTCATTATGTGTACAGTGTTTGAACAGTAATTACATTGAAGGTATAAATGCATCGGATTTTCTTTTTTATCTACCACTTAATTGTTTTAAAATCGTTCATACCACATGCAGGTATTTTATCTAAGTTATACTCTATAAACCCTATGCAGGTCACAGCATCCGCATAATTTCGCAAGCATGAACTCCAATAACGTTTGGAAAATCATATGATTGGAAAATAGAGTAGCAATTAGTAAAGAAAGGAACTGTAGAATATTTCCCGGTGAATCAATGCAATTTAACTGAATGCTCCCAAAAAATCACCACTTTACATTTTGTTTACTTCACAGAAGTAGGGGTTCTTGTATCAAAATTGGTAAAGTTATGATAAATATTATAATGCAGGATTTTCCACAATATTCTACCGAAATCTGTTGTGCATATTTAATTCCTGGTCCGAAAATCCTCGAAACTGGCAGTAAATTCAACAGTCTACAATTTTACCACTGACAATTGGGTATTTCTAGCGGCGTCTAACATTTATTTTTAATTAGTCTTTCATTTGTGACTGCAACTAATCACCTACTATGATATTACAAAGCATCCCTAAAATGTACAAGTAACATAAGGAAATGTACTCACACATAAATATACATTCAATATTAAAATTCCAGTCTCTCTGTCCAAGGTGCCTTATGGTATAATTCTTCAGATCAGTCAGCTTAAGAGTAACAAATTAACGCAATAATTACGTTTTCTGTTTTTTCGCAATTATAAAGCTTTAATATAAGACTTTTGCTCTACACAATACTGCAATAAGAGAATATATACTTTCTTTTCAACTACAATAGCACAACATAACACAATAAATATACAATTCAAAAACTCAATACAACACACCTGCGAACTGCAATGAAACATCACAAAGAGAGCAAAAAACAATTAAACAATGCAACAGTGCACAATTACAACATAGCACACATGCATAACCAACCAACACACCACAATTGAAAAACATAACAAAGCTACACAGTAGAAAATGTGTGCAGTTTCAATTGTGTTATATGTGGTAGTATTTTGCTGCATTGTTTGTGTGCTTTTCTTCTATTTTGTTGTGAAGTTGTGCTTTTTTGGCACATTGTTGTGCTATTTTAAAAGTATGTTATTAAGTTACTATGGGTTGTATTGGGGTCCCGCTTAAGTATTGTGTTGTAGTGCATTTTGTTATATGGTAGTGTACACTGTTTTGTGCTCTAGTGCTGTTGTGTTGCATCATTACAATGCGTGTTGTGTTGCAATGTGGTTAAGTTATTGCACTCTGTTTTGATTCATTTGTTGTGCAGTATTCCAATATGCACTATTGAGTTGCTACTTGTTTTGTGTTACATTGTATTGTTTTGTTGTGCTGTGATGTTGCTTTCGAGACACCAGCAAATTATGCTATATTTCCAGCAAACAAAAAAGACTGTTGTATAACAGGCGCGCATGGCTAAACCACGCAAGCCTCTACAATGCAGCCCAAACAATGTATGATTCTGAACAACGCATTGGTTTTCCATGCATGACTTCATCACGCCTTGCGTAACCAAGCAATTTCGTGTTAAAGGCATGATTGGTAAAGGGAAAGATCACACCCTGAGCCCTAAAACTCTGGCCCCTGCTCTCTACACAGCCGGACCAGAGACCTACAAACTTCCCCACCCCATAAAGCTAAAGCTACCGCGGTCCCCCTGCCCTTGGCCATGAAACGCTGGCCCCATCCCTATTAATAACCCAGCCTTCCAAGCCCTAAAAACTACCCCATACTATCCTGAACCACCACCTGCCCTGAGTCCTCAAACCGTGGCCCCTGCCCTCTAAACAACCCACCCCAGCCCTAAAATCTCCCCATCCCTAAAACCTAAAACAACCCAACTCTCCCCTGCCCTATAAACAAGCTAACTCCTAAAAACTACCACACATACCTAAAGCTACCCCCAAACCTGGCCACAGTCCCTCTTACCTGTCTGCATCAATCTTTCTGTCCCTACGCATCCTGTTCCAGTTCTTGCCCACCCGGTCATCTACACCATGCACTGCCTTAATCACACATTCTGAGATGTGGAACTTGGGAGGAGTAGTAATTCCACCCCCCAAAAATAATGCAACCACATACATCATCAGCATTTACTGCTAGCAGTATTACCTTAAAAAATACTAGGCAACTTCAAATTAGCCCTCAAATATTCTGCTAAATAAAGCAAATTGTATGAGAAAGAGCAAAGACAAATTTGCAATGGTACATGCACCCTTCTTCTGAGCATTAGCAGGTATATTTCTGGACAAAATAGAAAACTTATAGAAATAGCATTACAGTATATGTAATAATTAATTTTCTTAAAAGCTAACCTACAGATACAGTGTGCAATAGTGCAAAACAATAGAAATGTACCTAAGTGTGAATCTCAAAGCGAGCCAGCATTACATGAAACAAATTCCACTGTCCTTGAGCAATTATTTTATGTCCATTTGCACAATATATTCTGTCTCATTCCAGTTATTTTGGAACAAGGTGATTGGTTAAATAGGAACAAAATACAGAATTGAAGAGGCAAGGAACAACCATGAAATATTTAGTGAAATCCTAAGCAAAGTAGACTGTAGAATGAAGAATTTCAATAAATCAATCAGTAGATTTATAGAGCACTACTTGTCACCCATGAGGGTATTCAGGCGCTGCAAGGATCCAGCTGATTAGCCAAATAGCCAGTTCTTCAAGGACTTCCAGAACTCTGGAAGAGATGGCGAGGCCCGGAGATGAAAGATGAGCCCCTTCCATGTCTTCGCTGCTAGGTAGGAGAAGGAGCACCCTCCGCATCTGCTACATTGGATGCCGGAGTAAGGGTTAGAGAAAGGGATGTGGAGTGGAGGTCTGTGAGTTTTGGGATGCTGGCCAGAGGTATCAAGTGTTGAAGAGGGTGGATCTGAGCAAGAATCCTTGGGTACTCCACAGATGATTACTTTGGGTTCGGTGGTGAAGGAAGACTTTTCGACTTCTTCCGGTCAGGAAAGAGACTATCCATCTGAGAGCGGCTCCTTGGAAGCCTATGTTGTCCAGCCTTTGATGAATGTGTGGTGGGAGACCATGTCAAATGCAGTTGAGAGTTCTAGAAGGATTAGAGCTGCAGTCGCTCCTCAGTCAAGTAGGGCTTGGATGTCGTCAGTAGCCACAATGAGGGCAATCTTTGTGCTGTGATTACTTCGGAATCCGGATTGGGAGGGTCAAGTGGGGTGTTCCATTCCAGATGTGAGGAGAGTTGTTGGCGATGGCTTTTTCTAATACTATGGCCGGGAATGGGAGCCGTGAGATTGGTCAGTAGTTGTTGAGTTTGCTGAGGTCTGCCAATGCTTTCTTTAGTAGGGCATTGACTTCTGCGAATTTCCAGTCCTTGAGGAGTGTTGCTGTGGCAATTGAGGTGTTGAACAAGGTTGTGAGTATGTAGCTGATTCTAGCTTTGACTAAGCTGAAGATGGTGTGAGCGCATTGGTTGGTTGGGGCCCCTGATTGGACCAAGTTCATGATGGCTGGCTCCGTTCAGTTAGTCAGATGTCTGTGATGGTAGCAGGATCATTGTGTTGCTTGACCTCCCATTTCTTTCACTCTGAAAGGACATCAAGTTGCTTACTTTTCACATGGTGTGCCCTAATGCCCAAGAAACAGGAAATACATATGATGCATGATTCAGAAAATTATTGTTGCTGCATTATGAACATTGGATTGACTCCTTTGTTGCTTGCCTCAGCAACTGCTTTTATTAGAACAGGCAGGCAATGCAATCTGCTGACAAAGAAACACATATGACAGGGATTAGTGACTTTGTTTGCAGAGGCTCATCCTCTTTTAAATAAAATGTACTGCAACCTAGGGAATTGTAGCTCACCTTATGACCATTACTCTTCAACTTGAAATTCCACTTTTTGAATTGGTCTCCCACCTCTGCACAGTTTGTTATCCAAGAGCATATCTGTCTGACTTTCTCTGCCAGTGAGGATGCTTTCAAAACTGATATTGAGAGCAAAGACTTAAAGACTAGAGAACAAATGCAGAATGCCAATAGTAGACATGCACTGCATTATACTCTCGGAATGCATGAGGGATTAGGAGAATTGACCTTGTTGTGCTTGTTTATTCACTCATTATAGACATGAACTGTGCCATTGTCTGTTATTACCATAAATGCTTGAGAGTGACAGTCTTTAAAATAGTTTTGGGTGATTTCTATATCATGAACTACATCACGTTTCACAACATAAAACTATAAGAGGTAGGAATCTATTTGATAACTGTTCACTTGGACCGTCTTTAAGAAACATTGTGGTGGAAAATATTACTGCCCACAGGATCCAGAAACTAAGGAAAGTAGAAGATGAGTGTAGGAAATTGGGTTAGTGGTTGAGGGGGGATGAAGTCTATTCAAGCAGCAACCACAATTCTTGTCAGGATGAAACACACAAAAAAAAAATAATAACCTATACCTAATCCTCTAGCAGTTTAGCACAAAGCAATCAGACTTAATTCAGAGGCAATATGTAAAGTATTTATGCAACACTTCAAGCAGTAATAAAGTGAAAAAAACACACAAGAAAAATCCCATACCACTTAAAAGGAATAGAGAAAAATGTAAATAATTATTTGAGACTACAATGAGAAAAGTCCAATCTGTAGAACCGAAGATATGCAATTTTAAAAATGTAAGTTAAAAAAAGTGCTTAAAAGCACAAAGTGACAACTGGCTATCTGGTCGCAGGACACAAGGACAAAGGCCATGTGCAAACAAGGCTCACCATGATGAAGCATGTGCTGAATACAGGGACCAAGTTTGAGCTGCTGAACTGAGTACCTTAATTCCTGGTTGCCCAGAATTGTGAGATCCCTCATCAAGAATGTCTCAAGCAGCAGCAATTCTAGGGGGCTTGGTCAGTGATGTGAGGTCCTGTGTTATAGATTTATCGTGCAGTGGCAGTTCCAATGAAGCTCACTACCAAAGGTCCAGGACTAGGGTAGCACCAGCTGGGGGGCATAACAGCAAGTGGATTCTGGGTGCTGGATTCAAGGTGGTTGGAGCCTTTTCTGTCCCTTGGACTCCTATGAGTAGGACAGACACCTAGCCTATGGAGGCACTTGTGTGATCCTTTGCTCAAGATGCAGGTCCAGTCCTTTTTTTATTCACTCATAAGGGCAGCAGAGTAGCAGCCCTTCTTGCAGTGTTGCACAACAGTCCTGCTGAGTCTGCCACAGGTCTAGAGGTGCGCTGAAGAGTTACGTCTAAGGGCCCAATATTTATACTTGATGGCAGCTTTGAAGTTGGAGACGTTTCTAGAGGGTAACACCATTAGAGGTGTTCGGAATTTCATGCCTCCCTGCCCTGGCTGCAGCTGTCTGGGGTCACAATAGACTGGTGTGAAACTCTTTGTGAGTGTGCTGAAGCAAAGGCTTAGTGGTGTGTAAATGTGGTAGGTGAAAGCTCCTCACCCTATCAAGTCAGAGATGGTCCATCCTGGTAACACCTATGTCTCCTTTTCCTCATTGTCTGGGAGCAATACACAAAGACTGACTGCCAGCTGCACCTAGTCATGTGACCAATGATACAGGCTGTAGGCAGTAAATGGTTAGGACAAGAAAATGCCAGCTTTCAAAAAGTGGCATTTTCAGAATTGTGACTTAGAATCCAACTTCAACATTAAACAGGGTTTGAAATTCCAATTGTTTAGAAACCAAACTTGCCATTCCCGCCTGTTCCGAACTGGAAGTTATCAGTTATTAAATGTACTATGGAAACCCAATGTTATCCAATGAGAGAGGTTGGTCTTTCAGTAGTGAAAAACAAATTTAAGAGTTTATCATTGCCAGGACATGTAAAACTTAGAAGTACATGTCCAACTTAGTAAATACACTTCATCCTGCTTTAGGTGCTCTTTAGGGCCTAACATATGGGTGACTTTAATATATTCAAAATGAGGGGATAGGCCTGAAATAAAGTATACTTTGCCAGGTCGAAATGACAGTTTAAACTGTCCACACAGGCTGCAATGGTTGGCCTCAGACATGGTTAAAGGGCTACTTGGGTGGATGACACAATTAGTGCAGCTGGCCCACTAGTTGTGTGTTCTGTCACTTTACTAGGCACTGAAAAATAAATTAAACTTTCCAATTGGGGGTTAGCCAATATTACCATGTTTAGAACTGGTTGACAATGGTAAGTGTGCAGAGTCATAAAATCAAACAAAACAGGTTCAGAAAACAGGGTGACAAAGGCAAAAAGTCTGGGGATGACTTTGCACAAACTCTTTTTTGTCTGGGTATACTCGAAAGAGAAGGAATGACTTAATTGGATAAGAGTTTATCGAAGAGAAAGGATTTAAGTATCATCCAAACAAAGTTGTAGATTTCTGTGTGTATGAGCGAACCGCAGAGATGTCTCTGGATCCGTGTTATTTCTTTCATCCGCTGGGGAGTAAGACAATCAAAAGAGGCTCTGTTATGTCTTGTGCCAGAGAGGATACTCCATTTCAGGCTGAGAATGATTATGTGGGAGTCACTATTAGAGAAACTTATAGATTGCACAAAAATTAACCAGGATATTTCTTTTGATGGTAAGTCAATGTAGGTGTTGGTTGGTGATATTTGAATGCATAGATTTTTTTCGGTTCCATGTTAAAATATCAATATTAACCTCTAACGCCAGGACGCTGCTGCACATACCTGGTTATTGGTCCTGGGTGACCGCAACGGAACAGTCACTCCTGGTTCTTCGCCGTTCACGCTGCCTCCCCACCACCAGCGCTGGACGGAAGAAGGACTCCAAGTCCCGGCATTTCTTGTGTGGCGCCTGCTATCTATGCCATCACCAAGCGCCAGGAGGTGCTTGATAAGTGGAGTGGGGCTGGAGCTCCCTGGGCACCTCTAACGCCAGGACGCTGCTGCACATACCTGGTTATTGGTCCTGAGTGACTGCAACGGAACACTCACTCCCAGTTCTTTGCCGCTCCTGCTGCCTCACCACCACCAGCGCAGGACGGAAGAAGGACTCCAAGTCCTGGCATCCCTTGTGTGGTGCCTGCTATCTACGCCATCACCAAGCGCCAGGAGGCGCTTGATAAGTGGAGTGGGGCTGGAGCTCTCTGGGCACCTCTAACGCCAGGATGCTGCTGCACATACCTGGTTATCGGTCCTGGGTGACTGCAACGGAACACTCACTCCCGGTCCCGCTCCCTCGCCACCACCAGCGCGGGACAGAAGAAGGACTCCAAGTCCTGGCATCCCTTGTGTGGCGCCTGCTATCTATGCCATCTCCAAGCATATGGGGGAGAGTCCATCTCCAATTTCAAGGCCTAATACTTGACACAAAGCTTCTGTGCGCACTCCCACTATTAAACCAACTGCTATTGACAAAATGTTACGGCAGGCGATAGGAGCTGTCTTTAATGAGATAGAGAGCACATAACATAGGCTCTCCTTGATGCCAATAATTCCATGCCCATCCTTGACCTTGGAAACAGGAGTCTCTGACTCATCTCAGATAGTAGATTTGTCGGTTACTCCTGATCCAAAGCCACTTTTGGAAAGGACACCTCCTGTTACTGGTCCCAAATCTGATGTGGCTGGGGGGGCTACTAGGAAAGGTGCCCAAAGGAAACAAAAGGCAAATAAGGGGGGGAAGCAAGTGAACCCCTCCTTGAGTGTAGCGCCAAAGATTCAGATTGCGAATAATACATCTTGTAGAAATAATCAACAAGCACTAGAGCTCGGCCAAGGGCTACAAATATGCCAAAATAAATCAAAGAGCACTTGGAAAACAACATCCACAGTGAGATAGAAGCTCTTAGACAACACTTAGAGAAGCTTTCACTGCTGGTTGACTCATGGGGGAGCAAAATTGATGCCCTCTCTAACACTTTGGTCAATTTGAAGATTTCTGAACAGGCCTCTATACAACAGAGTAACCAAGAGACCACATCCCTCTATACTGCCTACAGAGAACCTAACACTGTTATAGAGCCCCTCTCCATAGCTAATCACTCTACGGTCTTGGGGGGTCTCGACCTGGGTCATCAAAGGAGAGGCTGGATGGCCAAGGCCCGAAGACAATGGTAATAGCAATGGGCACGCCAGCGGAATGTATTTTTCCAGTAAAAGTAGAGGAGACTATGGGAATAATGATGACTCTAATAGACCCACACCTAAACCCAATCTCCCATGTATAGACCTGCCTCCTGCATCGACTCCTTATACTGTTATTCTAACTGGAGTCCCTGAGTTGGAAATTGACAAAGCAGAGCTTTACCCAGAATTAAAAAATAAAGTTATTTTTTGGTTAAAAAAAACAAGACCATTGCCCACTTTAATTCAGAGCGAAATCCTTTTTGCTAGGTGGGTTAGCTGGCTGGGAAAAAAAAGAAAGACATACATAGGGATTGCATAGTGATTAACTTTAGGGATACTAGAGCAGTTCATCATATTTTAAATTGGGACCATGCAAGAGAGACCAGTGATATAAGGACCCTTCCCCTTGGTTATTTCTATTCAGCCACGGCCGGCAGTGGGAGTACCTGCAGGGCGGTGACGTGGGGAGGGGGAGGGGCAGGGTGGGGGTAGTAATGTATGGATTACGGAGATTCCCAGGTAAGTAAACATTTAAATAAATAAAACGAATTTCATTGAGTGCACTGCATCCCCAAATGCGATGCAGTGCGCACAACAAAATTTGTTTTATTTATTTAAATGTTTACTTACCTGTAAAACTCTGTAATCCATACATTACTACCCCCCACCCTGCCCCTCCCGCTCCCCACGTCACCGCCCTGCAGGTACCCCCACCGCCGGCCGCGGCTGCCTCCCACTCCTCTGATAGAAAGAATGGGAGGCGTCTACAAAAAATGGGAAATGAGGGCCCAAACTGACCACCTGTCAAATATGAGACGGGGGTTCGAAACAATCCAGTTTTTTAATATCCCAGTTAGTAACAGATTCTGCAGCTTAGATCTAGTTGATTGACTGGATCCTTTAGTAGAAGCTGCTGAAGGTATAACCACCCAGCCACCACTGCTACAAAAATGAAATGTGAAAGTATTTAGCTAGGGGTTTGCTATTTGGGGGATTTAACGGAGGTTATAGAAGATCTGGATGGACTGGGAGCCCTATCGAGTATACAGGGGGATTTCTCAGGAACTTCACAAGATTATGAGGGGATACTTTGGCAAATAATTCAGCAGGAGGTGTTAACTCCCGACCTCCTGACTGAAAATACACTAGATTTACACAACAAAAAGGTTCCTTCATGGAACATAGCAGGTCTTGCCTCCAAGTTGGATCATCCTGATTGGGGAGCTTATATTGACAACCATGAGCTATGCCTCTTCCAAGAGACATGGTCTGCTACTCCACTATATAGGCTAGGATATGCAGCTTACTCAATCCCAGCTCTACAGGGCCAAAGGGGAGACCCTCAGGGGGCAATTGTATTTGGATTGCCACCCATTTGGGGTGCTCTATTAAAGTCCTCGATACTGGTTCCTTGGACATACTTTGGATTCTCCTCTCGCTTAATGAGCAATCTAAATTGGCTATTATAAATGTATGCTCGTGGCCAGTGAAGTTGGGGCAAACCTCGCTGACCTTAGACTCTTTGTCTTCCTTTCTTTTGACCCTTCCGGAGTCTGTCCATCTAGTTGTTGGAGGGTATTTTCATTGCCATTTTGAGCCACTCAATGGCATAAGTTCCAATATTACAAGTGAAGTGGACTCTGTTTGGTCAATCCCACATTGTAACACTTATCCAACAAGGGGATGGTCCCCACTTGTCCTTCAGTTGACCACACTTACACTCACTTATTCGCTTAGGGCCTGTAATTGTCAGTTCCCATCAGATAATCCGGGAAACCCAAACTTCAACAAAATAGGACAGGCCTCCATAATTGATTACATTTTGGTTGACGTTGAGAACTGGTCCAAAACCCGGGATTTTGTTGTTCAACCACGATGTGAAAGCGATCATAATCCATTAATACTTGACTTGTCTATTCCTCAATTTAGGAAAGATCAGGGCCACCCCACCCAATCCCCTCCAAATTTAATCCTAAGAGAAGGTGGTAGAAGAGTTTGCTGGGGTATAATAGCTGCATCAGACGAGAAAATGGCGTCCTTGTATACTGAGATTATCCCTTTTTTAGGGTTTGCTTTCTCTATGATCAAAAACTATCAAGACCAAGAATTAATGCTGATTGTGAAAACCAATCATCAGGAGATGTTTTTAAAATTGGTAGCCCTTTTTTATAAACATGAAAATAACAATAAGCCCGACCCCAAACCAAAGCACCAATGGTTCAACAAGGCCTGCAGGGAAGCTAAGACTGCACTGGTACAAGAAGTTAAGAATGAGGATGTTTAGGTAGCAGATCAGCTAGGTCTCATTTAAAAAAACCTTGGCTGAGGCCAAAGCATCCTGGGAGAACGAGAAATGGGAAGCAATCAGGAAAGCTTTGGACTCTAGAGATATGTGTTGCTTTTGGAATCTAGTGAAGACTGGTTACTGCGAAGGCAACCTGGCCATTGCTCCAAATCTAGCGGAAGAAGCTTGGAGATCGTATTTTAAAATGTTATATTCTAAGTCCCTGAACAATACTGAAGCACAAGGGTTAGTGGATGTTCTTCATATACCCTTAAATGCGGTACCACCTCCCTGCACATTGTTGGAAGTTACCTGGTATTGGGCAAGATGCTTCCTAATAAGGCACCGGGTCTGGACAGAATCCCTGGCCTGTTCAGAACAGAACAGGCTGTCTGGGCTCCTTATTTGCTGTTTCTATTTAACACTATTATTCACGGTATGGAGTTTTCCGCGATTTGGGCTGGCGCGGAGATTATTCTAATCTTTAAAAAAGGCTCCGCATTAGACCCAGCAAACTATCGGCCTATTAGCCTTCTCGATGTCACTCAAAAGATATTTGCCCGCGTCCTTTTGGGGCGACTGCAATCATGGATGGACGAGTCAAATATTTAACCCGCTTACAAGCAGGATTTAGACCCAAAATTTCGACCATAGACCAAATCTTTAGATTACAACTAATTTACTGGAAGACAGTAACCATGGGAGGGCGTAGTCTTTACATGACTTTTGTGGACCTTAAGTCCGCTTTTGATTTGGTCCATCGTGAGCAGTTATAGGGACTCCTATTTGACTTAGGGGTGCCGGTTTACCTGTGCCAACGTTTAAAGCGCCTCATGAAGACACCTATGCAAGGGTAAGGTTTGGCAAGAATGGAGAACTGACTGTGCCTTTTCCTGTGGAGAAAGGGGTGAGGCAGGGATGTGTTCTAGCGCCAACCCCCTTCTCTATCTTCCTGAATGGCTTAATTGATACACTCTTAGCCATGAAGGACATAGACTCACCAAGGCTAGCAAATAGGAAAATACCGGCTTTAATGCTTGCTGATGACAAGTTGCTCCTGTCTGAATCATCTATGGGGATGTAGCGTGTTTTGGATGAGTTTAGTTCATTCTGTAGGAAAAGGAATTTGGTGATAAACATTAAAAAAAAATATATATATGGTTTTCCATGCCAAAACTACCAACTGTCCACATCCCCAAATGGATGGTAGACCCCTAGAGAGAGTCCCCATCTTCGATTACATGGGCTTCACATTGAATGACAAAATGGATTGGAGGACACAAATAATGAAGGCTAATTTGAAATTAACCGAGTCAATGGGAGGCATCCTTAAAGTGTATAAAAACTGCTCCCAAAAAGTGATTGGTCCCCCGGCTGAAATCTACAAAACACAAGCAAGGGGAGCATCCCTCTATGGTGCCGAACTTTGGGGTCCCTGTCAACCCCATCCTTTACAGGTGACTGAGAATATATTTGTTAGGCAATTGTTGGGTATCCCAAAAAGCACGCCCTTAACCCTGCTCAGGATGGACCTGGGTATTGGCCACATATCAGATCTAATCGCCTCTCATCCTCTCCTCTTCTGGCGCCGCATTTGGAGTTAATTAATTATAGGGAGGAACAGAGGGATGTTATGTGCAAACTGGGGGCTGCAAATCTACCATGGCTGTCCTATGTCAGGAATCTGTGTTTTTCATTGGGTTGTGGTAACCTGTGGTCAAATCCGGAGGAGACCTGTTCTAGTATTTCTAAAAAATCCTTAATTCTAGCCTTGAAGGAACATAAACTTGCCCAAATAATTCAAAGCACGACCTCATGCTCCTTGACATCAAGGTTTCTTGATGCCAAGCAGCAAGATAAACTGGAAAAGACCTTCAACAGTATTCAACCATTCATGGCAAAAAAAACTGTTTATACAATTTAGGCATGCAACCCTTCCGTTAGGTGCATTTATGAATAAATGGAAGGGTACAGCTAAATCAGATTGCCCTGGCTGTTCTGCCTCGGAAGAAACAGATCTCCATGTAATGGTCTTCTGTCCTGCATGCCATAGGTCTAGATCGAAGTGGGTTCTCCAGCTGTGCAGAAACTTAGGGCTTAGAAACTATTTAGAGGTTTTTAGGCTACTTAAATACGAAACACTACCATTATTTGTAGTCACCACCTCGAAATTCCTTTTTGCAATGTGGTGTACTCGTAGAGGAATTTTAAAGGAGAAAGAGATGGGTAACAGTTGATGTTGCCCTTTATATCACCTCTTCGTTGCTCTCTGCTGCTATATAGTATTGTTCAGAGACTGTGATGACAATAATTGTGTTTACTTTGTTTGTATAGAATGTCAATTTTTAATCTTATTCTTTTTAACTTATCTTTTAACAAATAGTCTAATTAATTTTGTATGTGATTTGATATTGTCTTGTAATAGTTTTAAAAACTTTTAATTATGAGATCTGGGTCTTCTTGACATCCTGCTCGCCACTAATTTGGGGCCTTGGTAGTCAACTATTGTTTGTTAAGGCTGTGGTGTAGATTTAATTTATTTTTGTCTACAAACGAATGGCTGTTTTTGATCATCTACTTTTAATTGTCCTTTCTCGTCTAATACTTTGTTTTATTTTACCCAATGTAAAATCTGTTGTGCTTTTATGGCTGTATAGCCGAAATAAAGTATTAAAAAAAAATATATAAAAAATATTGATGAAAAAAATATTGATGTGAAAATATACCTATGCATAAACAGTACAATAATGTCGAAACAAAAATATTGATGTAAAAAATATCGACTTAAAAAAACTTACATAGCTCAAATAAAACTAATTAAATAATATTAATATTATTAACAAAATAAATTACATTTAATATATATTTTACCTAATTATAACTAATAAACTTAATGTAATAAATATAACACAAAAAAGTGTCCATATACATATATTTACTTTAATACATTTTATTAACTATTATCTTTATTTAATTTAATTTAATTTAACTTTTTAAATAATATAAAAATAAAATATACACATATATAAATAATTTAAAATTAAATAAAATATTCTATATTTAATTAACTCATAAAACTTTAAAAAAAGAATAAAACATACATTTAATAACAAAATAAGCGCAATATTAGTGGAAACGTTGGATAGCGAGGGGGTAAAAATTACTATTCCTACTCCAGGGAGTGCAACAGTAGGGAAAGCATTGGATAGCGTAGGGGTAAAAATTACTATTCCTACTCCAGGGAGTGCAACAGTAGGGAAAGCATTGGATAGCGTAGGGGTAAAAATTACTATTCCCACTTCAGTGAGTGCAACAGTAAGGAAAACTCTGGATAGCGGAGAGATGACAATTACTAACCCTACTCCAGCGAGTGCAAGAGTAGGGAAAGTTAATTAAATTTAATTTCCGATACTAACATAATTAATAGATACATTTAAATATATTATTATTACCAAAGATAATAAAAAATCATTAATTGATCAATTAATTAACACTATAATATCCACAACACACACCTAATATTTATTACACAATTAGAATGAATAATTACTAATTAATTAATCCAAATAAATTTAAAAATATTTAATAATGAATCAATAAAAAATGTGTTACTTACCAACCTTCACACCATTTACACATATAAACACCACAACACACACCTAAAATTAATTAAACAATTAACATAATTAATTATTAATTGAAATTAATTAACAGCTAATTATTAAACTATTATTATTTAATCAATTAACTCATTAATTATTCAATACATATTTATATAATTAAATTACTTCCCCCCCTATTCCCCTATAAACCCATAACTCGCTACGGAATTAAAAACTCAAAATTCAAATTAAAAAAAATATATTAACTACTATAAATTATTATTTAAATCTATATAAATAAATTACTTCCCAACCTATTCCCCTATAAACGCCCAACCCGCAACGGAACTAAAAACACAAAATTAAACTTAAAATAAATTAATAACTAGTACAATTTAAAAAATGTAATAAATGACAACAATTCTCATCAAAAACACTAAAATACATAACATTATTACAAATCTTGTCAACTATATTTTTATAAACGATATTTAATACGTCGATGTTTTTGAAATCGATATTACTGTCAGTCGATAGTCTTGCCCACGATATCTTTGTTGTCGATATTTCTTCCTCACAATATTTTTGCGGTGATATTTATGTCCCTCGATATTTATGTGTCGATATTCCTGCTCTGCAGCGTTTCTTTGAGCATCTGGACATAAGCACCAGTCAGAGCTTCTCTCTTAAATAACAAGGATGTTTTTAGAGTCACATGAGTAAAATGATAATCTATAAGAGTATGAATAAATTAAAAGAGTTTTGACCCATGAAGGTCACTACAGAGGTTTCGTGTATGGGCTCTAATATGAATACATCAAGAGAGATTTGTAGGTTGAGAATAGAAGAACTCAAACTTACATGTTGTTGTGATTGGAAACGGAGGATGAAGACAGAGAGAAGAAACACTGGAGGTCCTGTCTTTAGGTCTGGAGGTCCAATCTGGGTTAATGTCTTAGTCTCTGGGTTTTCAAAGTAAGCTCACCACGCAGACAAAAAACTGCAGCAGCTGTGGTAATGTTTAGAAAGGTAGAACAGCAGATATTTCTAGTAATGCAACCACATACAGAGTAAGGATATGTGTGATTATTCTCTAATTATGCTCCAATTGAAAATACTCCTAACTAACACAAGAAATACCTGAAGACCTTCCTCAAGCTTGTGTGACCCAGGAGACATTGTTGACAGAAATGTGGCTGCTGATTGCAGGAGCACTGTAGGATCAATGCGGAATAGGGCCACAGTGGAACACTGATGCAGGAGCAAACATCCAGGAAATAACTAACGATAGATGGAAATCGAGAGGTGAAGGGAGAATGAAGGAAATGTGCAGGTATTGCAGTACAGTAAATGACTTGATTGAAAAGGATCTACACAACTAGGCAATTGCTAGGGAAGTTGTTCCCATTTTTACGCTTCTGAAATTGTCCTGGAAACAGCCTTTCCAGCATTCTAATTGGGCCATTGTTTCCCCCTGACCTGGAAGACCCTCCCATTGCGCCTCAGCCTCTGCCACCGTGACCTAGTACCATGGAATCTCTAAAAAACAAATCTCCGGGTCTTATTCAGATCTCAGTGGATGGAATAATCGATCACAAATGTGACGGATATCCTGTCCACCATATTACGATCTCCATAGGATATAATGGGCTCGTAATGTGGTGGACTGAATATCTGTCAAGCCTGTGAGTATTCCTCTCTGCCAAAATCTGAATCAGACCCTCAGTCTTTTCTGTGATACCTTTAGTTTTTTTTCCACACAAGGTCCAATCATATGATATTCATATCTGATGCAAGTTACTGGAATTGTACAATTGAGTCATGTTTTATTATTAATTTCATGATTATCGTGAGGTCAGATAGTAGCCAACTGGAAGAATAAGTTTACTTAAATCTGCGTGAACCAAAGTTTCAGTGTGTAAAACTGGCATCAGCAAGTTCAAATTTCTGACCATGAGTCGCCAGATCAGGTTGTGCATATGTTTATGCTCACCCATTGCAATTATAATCATTGACATTAAAAATAGATGGTGGTTTCCCATCGTAGCCTGTTTCGGGTTATGGGTGGGAACATAGTTTCTTACCGGGGAATGGCTCATGTACATTAATAAACTAATCGTTTTTTAGGTATTCTTAAGACCACTGCATGCTCTATATGTGCACATAAAGTTATGGCAAAAAGAATGACGGAAGTGCGTAATGTTGCTTTGACAAACAACAGCCACATATTTGTGAAGGTGTAAAAAGTTAGAGAAGTTGCATAAGCGAAGTAATGTATATACGTTCCTCAAACATAGTCCTACGCATTGTGTATCATAAATCCAATCTGTGTGTCTAGGGTAAAAGGGCATATACATCTATGATTTAAATCCCTTTCCATGCGTCCTCCAACGAATTAAGGATACAATAATTGAGTGTTTTACTGCTGTCCAATTAAGGTTTTAGAGAAAACATATATAGAAGACCGAAATTCTTCATAGACCTTCCAGAAATATATCCCCCCTAATAAAATGTACTTTTTGTTTATTTCATAGTTACGCCCTACAATGTATTTTGTAGGATTGTTTTTCTGCCTCAAGTCACTAGCACTAGATTTCGCAAAGGGTCATCTCTATGGCCTAATATTCATTCCAATTATTTTATGAGACTTGGTGCTGAAAATAACTGGTGATGAAGTTGTCTTTGTCCTTTATGCTAGTTTGAGTTTACTGGAAAACATCCATCTTCTTAATTACAATTCCCGTTCAAATTAAATGTACCTCATTCAGTATTGTACAAATCCAGCCCTCTGAGATTGCACATCAGCTGAGGTGTAAGGATTCCAGCACAGACACGCGTGGCAGGCATTAGCTGCATCTGCAGTTTGCTAGACTGTCTTGACAGCCATTGCTGATCGTAAATGAGTGCATACACATGTATTACATTACTTGTCAACCACAGCGCCTCTGGGGAGATATGTCACTGCAAGCAAACTCTTGAAACTTGAGGAAGAAAAATAAACGTACCCTGGTTCGTGTTAAGTGTTTTTGCAGTCTCAACGTCAAATGCAGTTAAGTGGTTAGGACATGCTTACAGATGACGCGAAATCACACAGCAGTTGCATTTTTTTTAATGAACAACAGAGATTTATGGAAGTTAATTGGCAATCTTATATTGTCGCATTGTTTCTCGTAGCTCCCTGTGCTGACTTTAATAATGACAGCAGCCCAACTTGTGTTCATAGATAGCCCAAGGACAGTTTCTGAGATACAGCATCTCTAACCCCTACTTGACTTGTGGGTCCTTAGACTCCGTGTATTCGCCTTCTAAACACATGGGTGGTTTCGAAGAATATTTCTTTCCCTAGAGCTTAAAAAATGAATGTCCATACAAATGCACGTGAAGCCCCTAAGCCATTAATCAATAAAGCACATGTACACCTTTAAATTAGGAAAATTCAGGGGTGTGACAAAATCACTACTTTCACAACATTAGGGTTGGGGTGGGATTGTAAAATCGTAACTAATTGAACATTCATTTTTAGCTAGATTGCCACACTGAAAACAGACATACGTGTATTTGCTATTATGAAAGACAAGAAAAAGGTGCCTTTTCAAGGTACAAAATGGAAGGAAAGACTTAATAATTAATAGAGTTGGAGACGAGGTTTTCCCATGGAGAAAAATAGTTTATGCCCTGGAGGAAAGAATTTGCAAGTACTAAAGCACATTTATTTATGCAGAATTTGCACCTGCTGGAAATCCAGCCATGATTACATTGAAGTAATACAGAAAATCTCTGACTGGCATAGATGTCTTTAAATTCACTGAGCATTTTTGTGAACTTCTAAAAAATTTGAACTTTACTTTAAGTGTAGAAGTAAACTTTCTATTGCAGATTCAGGGTTTTTGTCAATAGAACTTTTTGATTTGGGTCCTTAATAAAATACACATGTTGAGTAGTTGATTATAACTGCTATTAGAACATTGGAATGTTGAGAGCTACACTGAAGACAGTGGAGTGGCTCTAGGCTTTTATGGCTGGTATAAGCCTTCTGCTCCAACATTCCAATGTTCGTCTTTCTGTTGCTCCCTTTTTAATTTAGAACATTCTTTACTCAGGGCCTTATTATGAGTTTGGCATTCCATGGACTGCCATACCCATGGTCCATCCCTTGTGATCTCGGCAGTCCAACTACAGTATTACAAGATGGAAGTACTGCCTTTGAAAAGACCGCGAATGAACCGCCGACACCGCCAGCACACCTCCATCCACCTGGGTCGTGGTCAGAGGAATGCATCTGCCACAGGGAGCTACAGAGTAGCTACACCGCCATCCGTATTATGAGGTAGGTTTCGACGAACTGACCATGCCTGCTTTATGTCGGCGGAAACAAATAATTTGGGGTGCATACTCACCCCTTTCCCATTCTTTCCATGAGCATTCAGAATGGATCGCTTTCTCGGTGTCCCTTTCCACAGCAACATCTTCACCACAAGGAACACAACCCTGTCTATGGTGATACCCAGATAAGTCCTTTTTCTACCATATACCTATTGCCAGGACAGGTCACATATTGGTCATACTCCGGCAATGTGTAGGTGGTATTTTTCCACATGTATCATGCATTTGTGTACATTCGACACATATGCAGTCAAAATGCTCAAAAATGCATCGATACATATGGAAAACTACTCACCCGCTGGCGTACCATGGACACATTGGTCAAATCATAATATGGCGGCCAGAAGACCACTGGCACTGCAGTCTTCTAGAGGATGTTGCATCGGTATTTGTGCGGTCGGACTGCGAAACTTGTAATAAGGCCCTTAGTGGGTGGAAAGTTCTAATAGCCTTATAGCCCTTCTGTTTCATGCTATACCTGTTGTTAAAGGCCCTTCGGCTAGAGTCTCCTTTAACAAAGAGTATAGGCTTCAGCAGTGGGCTATAAGGCTATACTAAAGACTTAGGATTTATGTAGGTCATCGGGCCCATTTCACAAAAGTAATCTGAGGCAAAATCCTAACTTTACGGCTTTCGGTATACACAAAGGGCATTTAGAAGTAGTAAAGTTGGGATCTTGTCTCAGTTAAACTTAAGGTTTGGTCTTAAGTTTAACTTAGGACCAAACCTTAAGTGTAGGTGAGACAAAATCCTAATTTTACTACTCCTAAATGCCCTTTGTGAATACCGAACGTCGTAAAGTTAGGATTTTGTCTCAGATTACTTTTGTGAATCAGGCCCATTGTTTTTTTTTTTATTTATCTCTAGCTTCATTCAATCGCTTGTAAAATAATCTTGAAAGAACATAAAACGTAGAGGAAAGATCTAAATATAATGCAACAAATATAAAATGCATACAAATTATTCGTGAATAGACAAAAAATTAATTGAAGTATGCCATCGTGAATAATACTTTAAAAACAGCCTCACAGAATTACGGATGACAGGGTCAGACAACAAAATACTGTCCTATATTGACAAAATATGTAAAGCAAGAAGGGAGTGGCTCCATTCTCCAAGAGACAGGGTACCAAACACAATCAATGTAAGAAGAATTTCTCTTGGGTAAAAAGTTACGGATGTCAAGCCGCGTTGCAATCAACCATACATAAACCTTAAGTAAACTCAGACTCCCATTTGTATTCATAGATAAGGACCCAAAGAACAATTATAAACACACGGACGAAAAACAATCCTGGTATCAGAAAATTATTTTTATTTAAAATCACAAATCAATACAATTAAAGATCAAATTTGGGCCAGCTAAAAATTGTATGACAACAAATTCATACATTAGACTGACAAAATACTCAAAATGCACGAGAGACAAAGAACAAGTGAAACATTAAATACATCATAATTCAGTTATTTCGAATGAATCAATTTTGTTGGAGTCTGTCAATATTCATATAACTAAACTCAAATGTTCCTCGAATATAACCATGTGACAAAGAGTGCGACGTGTTTCGGTTGCTGTAATTTATTTGTGAACCACCTTCTTCGGGACATTAATAGTTATTGTCTCTCCTATTTGTGATACATATTCATATATGCCCAGTTAAAAACAGGAAATAATGAGATGTAGCAAAAGACAAATGTATACTCTTACATAAAAAAAAACATATAGGTTACATTCAGCGGTTCTTAACCTGTAGTCCCAGGGGGTCTGCAATTGCTTACAAAATAATATTAACAGAAATTATAAATAAAGAAGCAAAATGTAAAACCGATCATTTTAAAGCATTCTGTAAATGTGCAGGAAATCAAAATTGTAAACTGAAAGGGAAGATGTATCCTCAAATTTATTTGTGGGAGCAGTGAAGGTGCATCAAATGAAATATAGTATGAGTGATGGGTGGCCTCAATTGAATTTGGAACATGTCCAACCTTCCAATTAAATTTAAAATGTTATTCTTTTATATTTGCTTGTAAACTAAATACAATTATTCCACATTTGTGTATTTGTTTGATGAATGCTTGTTTCTGTATTTCTGTGTATTGCTTTGTAGTTCAAATCATCGAAATTGCCTAGGCCGGTGTCCATCGTTCCAGTAATGACTTAGTGGGTGTCGCCACAGTTCAATAATGATTCAGTAGGGGTCCCAGGATTTCTGTAATTATAAAGTGAGGGTCAAAAGGGTGAGATCCACTTACCTGAGTTAGTGATAGGACAATTGATATCACATAATCAAACATGCATTCTTCTAATTGATCGAGAGAGATTAATTATACTTTTGACAGAAACAGTGCTGACCTACCACATGATGCAAAAAATCTTTAAATCTGCTATTTTGATTGTAAAGTAACTCTCTGACAAGAAACAGAGGAGCATAATTAAGAGAAAATGCCACAGCATGGGGCTGTGCCAAATTTGGTAGCACTGCGATCTGACATTTTCAAAATTCAGGGATACGCCATACTCACAAGAATTTGGTACACCCCTGTGTTTTCCCTAGCACTAGCATTAACTTTAGATGCCTAGCGCCAATGTAGGCACCCTTGCACCACAGTGCAAGGGTGCCTGTGTTGCAGGGAATGATTGTTTATGTGCAGGAAGGTGTCCGTTCATTCACATAAACAATCACTAATGGCATTTTGTTCTTTCTATGTGTCCTGCTGAATGCAGGACACATAGAAAAAGCAAAAACAAGGAGAAATAAAAGTATTTCTCCTTGTTTCAACATTGTAATGCCTAACCTTGCATGTCATTAGTTTTTGACGCTGCCTCACATTTACACCTCGTAAATCTGGGGCAGTGTCAAAAGCAATGGGTGTTGTGGTGGAACACCCACAACAACCCCCATTGCATGCTCCTTGCACGCTAAGTGATGCGTGTAAAGGGGCCTTATTTACAAGGTGGCTTAGCACCACTTTGTAAATATGGAGAAGGGCATCTCGCCACCACAATGTCACACAAAGTGATGTTCTAGTGGCACTATCCCTTTGTAAATATGTTCTAGAGTTCAATAGTATTTCAAAGTGAATTCCCAATATATGACACTTTATAGGTCGACGTTAATTAGCACCTGCATTGTTTTAAAGGCAAATACAACGGAGTTAGAGTATGGAATAGATCTGACAGATTTAGCCATTTGGTTACAAATTTGCATTTTCAGATAGAAGTGTAGACGTTTCTCTCACAGACTAGAAGAGGGCTCATTATGAAGCCCAGCGGAAAGGCACATTCATCTCTATGCACACTTTAATTGCCATTGAAACAGCTTTGAGTTGGAGAATATGAGAAGAATTGTGACCTCGGATATGGTACTCTGTCCATTAAAGAACACCAGCATTAGACCATGTGCTGAAAACATTCACTTCAGAGAGAGATGACCCAGTTTCTTTTGCAGCTCTGTTACATACATATGGATCTATAGATATACTATTTATTTAAAGAATTATTTGACATATGTTAGGAGAGATAAACTGAATGGACAGTTACTTTATCCCAAGGCTCTGTTAGGCACTGTAGTATGCTCTGTTTTTCCTATTCTCATTCACTGTACAATTTTATTGCTGGTCTCCGAAATTGCCAGTGCTGGTGCAGAAAAGTACAGTATCACAGCATTTTTTTGGATCCCTTTCAGCACATAGTAGTTGTAGTATTCAGCCCAGTTCAGTGCTATCATTTGTCAATTGTTAGAGTACTGTAGTTGTAGGACTGTGGAACCAAATTAAATTACTCAAATAGCCTATTAACAACTTGTCATATCTGAGACTTTAGAGCTTATTAATAGTGCGGTGCTCCATAGGACCGCCGTACTAGTTATGGCGTCTGACCACCGCCACACTGTGAATCCACCTGCCGTATTAAGAGTGTGACGGTGAGAGCACCACAGGACTGCTGAAACCGTCGGGGATCCAGGATACCCCAGAGGTCAGTAGTCAGGAGCCACAATATGCTGACGGTGCTACTGCCGCACCACAGAGTGGATTGTGAGTTGGTTTTTGAAAGGCCTTTCATGGTAATGAGCCCACCATGAAAAGGGTGGCAGAGAGGCAACTACGTCTGGGAGCCTGGGGGTGCATGCAGTGGGACACATGTTGTTCCCCACTTGTATTGTACCCTCAGTTCCTACACAATGTGGAATACATGCCACACCATGCAGAAACATGCAGTCTGTGATCTCACAGTAGTGGCCTGCATGTTAGGCTCTCCATATTGCTGCCGTCAGACTGCACTGCCCGCCCAAACAGGATTACACTCTTAATCCAGTGGGCAGGCGCACAATGGTTTTGGCGTTCCTCTAGCGGACGGCACAGGGCCACCACCATAGGAGGAGCGCCAAAGTCATAATAAAGCCCTATGTGCCAACATGGCTGTTCTAATAGAAAACCAGTGAAAAAGCTTGTGAGCGAAGTGTTGGGCACACAACATCTTCTGTTCAGATAGAGCAGCTTCTAAATAAAACTCCTTAGAGTCTTTTCTATACCCAGTCTTTAGAAGTATTATGAAATAATGAAAAGAATGTGGACTCTGGTTCTTTTTAACGGTTTTAATGGTCAGTAAAAAAGGACACATTGTCATAGTACCTCAATGTGATTCAGTTCTCTATAAGCACAAAGTAAATAGCAAAATAAAAATTCACCAGCAAAAAACACCCAAAGCATATCATTGTAGAGTTCCATGTTCTAGCTTATATATTAACACATTGCTATGGATGTAGTCAGACAGAAATGTATACCCAGACCACCATGAGATATAATAAAGGTTGGTGCAGTTGTAAGTCGGCTGTCTCGGCATCTTAACATTATGGTGGCGTTGTTATCCATGTCAATTAAGTCAGTCACTTGAAACATTACCATAACCTAATAGTATTTATAAATATATCCTGACACACTCTTACCAAGTGGGGAATAATAAGGACATCATTTCAATTGTATTTACTCATTTCAATTAATCATTTCCAGAAATAATATGAGTTTACTACTTATTAACTTCATGCTTCTGTGCTTTTTCCAGGTTTGTTGGTTGAATGGGATGTAAGCCCTGGTCAAGCAGCAACTGCAGTCCTTGTCAGGGTGACACACAAATCAACTCTAAAGTAACCTGTTCTCAGCACTCTAATAGCCAAGGCAAAGAGCAGTCAGGCTTAACTTAGAGGCAATGTGTAAAGTATTCGTGCAATACTCCAAACATTAATCAAGTGTAAACACCACACAAAAGACTCCACATCAGATTACTCAAAGATAGAATATGTTTAAATAAATGAAACCAGGCCAAATCAACAAAAAAACAATCACTTGAACCAGAGATATGCAATTTTGAAGATTCAAGTGAAAATAGTGCACAAAGCGCTAACTGTGGAAATCTGGTCACACCAGACAGGAACAAATCACAAGTTCAGGTTGACCGCAATGGAGCACAGGTCAGCTACAGAAACCCAGTTAGGCACAGTGAACAGAGTACCTTAAATCTTGCTTTACCGACCCCTGGAAGTGTCTGCATCAAAGATGCGTCATACAGTCGAAGCGATAAGTCGGTTCAGAGATGTAGCAAAGCTGCAATGGGAGGTCTTGCATAATTCTTGAGGATCCTGTTGATGAGGTCTTGCAATGTGAAGTCTGGCATCAAGAATGCATTAAGCTGTTGGGGCAATGTGTTGGTTCCAAGGAGCCACACTGCTGGATGCGGTATCTGGTGTCATTGTCAAGGTTACAGTTGATGAGCAATGGAAGAGCCTGTGCCGAGGTTGCATCATGCAATGGTGGTCCTGATGAGGCAGCAGGCTGTGATGGGATTGATGTCTTTGCGATGGGGAGACCCATGCAGCAGCGGTGATGCATCAGTTCTGCTCCGGGTTGAACTGAGCAGCAGAGAAGATGCGTCAGTTCTACTGGATCCACAGAGGCTGGCAGTGCACCTTAGGCCCACTTTCAAGGGTCCAGGCCTAGGAGTGACTCCCTTGGCAGGTTAAGACTCATAGATGGCAGAGTTCAGGTGCTGGGTTTAAGGTTATTGGGGCCTTCTGTCCCTGATTTAGTCAAAAGGCCAGCCGACTAGCCTCTGGAGTCACTCGGGAGTCCTGTGTTCACCAGATGAAGGTCCAGTCCTTCTCACCCAGGCAAGAGGGCAACAGGTAAGCACAGCATAACAGTAGGGCAGCATTTCCTTCAGAGCAGCAGTTCAACAGAGTGGCAGCCCTTCTTTGAGGAAGAATATCAAAAGGCCTTAAGTGTACTAAAGAGTTAGTGTCTGCGGTCAAATGTTATAAATGGTGCTTTTCTTTCATAAGACGGGAGAGAAGCTTCTAGAAATTCCCTTTGATGTTCCATGTCATCCCTGTCCTGGCTCCCGACTACAGAGGAAAGACTGCCCTTTGTGTGGATGCAGGACACAGCATATTCAAGAGTAAGTAGTGCTGTGCACAGCTATGCCCTCCCATCCTGCCACTGATGGCCCATCCAGGCACACACAAACTCTCCATTGTTTGTGACTATCTAGGATGCACAAAGCCCAACTGTCAACTACACCCAGTCATGTGACTCAGAGACAGGCTACAGGCACCAAATGGCTAAGGCAGGAAAATGGCAAGTTTCTAAAAGTGACAATTTGAGAATTGTACCTTAAAATCAAACATCACCATCAGAGAGGATTTTACATGCAATTCCAAAGAGACCAAATGTGAACTGTGTACCTGCTCCCCTTTGAATATTACAGCCTATTAAATATAATAAGGTAACACCAATGTTATTCTATAGGAGAGTTATGAATTTAAGAGTTTTTCAATACCAGGCCATGTAAAACTTGAAAGTACATGTGCAACTTTTTAAATACACTGCAGCCTGCCCTCTAGGCTGTCCAGGGCCTACTCTAGGGATGACAGTTATATATATCTATATATATATATATATATATATATATATATATATATATATATATATATATATATATATATATATATATATATATATATATATATATATATATATATATATATATATATATATATATATATATATATATATCTATATATATATATTCACTGAAAAAACCATAGGTTATAGACCATATATAGTTAGGAATTAGCATTTACAAAACCTTGAAAATTCACTGAAAAAAACATAGGTTATAGATCATATATAGTTAGGAATTAGCATTTAAAAAACCTTATTTTACTCACACAAAACCATTGAAATTCCATATATAGTTAGTTGTACTAACTATATATCGCGCACCCGCAATCCACTGCTGATCATGTCACATATTACATCATTCATGACATGGTCAGTGACATCACTGATGACATCACTGATGACATCTCAAATGACATCACTGATGACATCACTGATGACATCTCAAATGACATCACTGATGACATCACTGATGACATCTCAAATGACATCACTGATGACATCACTGATGACATCTCTGTCTGCAAACGAGGAAGAATAGGAATATTCTCTCTCCCTTTGCAGATAGTGAAAGGTAGGTAACGCAAACCTTTAACACGTCGTGCCTATTTCGTTCCTCATTGATTGATTGTTTGCCCGAACATTGACTGTTTGGGAATTGGTTCTTTTTGGAGGTATTCCCTGTTTGCAAATAAACGTAGGAAAATCTTTGCAAGTAGTGAAAGGGTAGGTAATGCGGACCTTTGTCCCCCGTTGTAATCTGTCATGCCTATCTACTCCCCACTGATTGATGCACCTGTTTCACCCGGACCATTTACTAGAGATAGGTCATCTGGCCCGACCAGAGAGCACCCCTAGTGAAAAGGACATATGCAATAATAACGAAGTGATCACTGTATCCTGTTAACAGAAACTTTAGCATGAAACAACCTGGAAAGAAAGGAATAGGAAAACGAAAATCAGTAGGCCACTGATGAACTTTTTATTAAATAACAAACAAAGAAACGATAACAATACGTAATGATAAAACCTATTATTGTCCTAGAAACAAGAAACGTTAGAAGTAAGCCCGTAATAAGAAACCTGAGAACAGTAAGAGAAACCAAGTGTGACATTGCAACGGCCACAAAGCAACGAGGCTTCATCGCCCCTCACTGCCCCAAAACGTGTCTGTCCCACCGCCTGCCACGCCCAAATAACGGCAAACTGGGAAAGATACAAGTCAGCAGACATCCGCCCCATTCTGGAAACTTTATCGGGATTGTACTTGATTGAGTGTGATGTCACAAACATTTGTGCGGATCTAGATTGTGTTAAGGAATACAATAGGTTAAGAAGAGAGTATGCGCCACATTTGCCTCAATATCCTTTGTTTGAGAAACAGGTTTCCGGCTACGCCCAGCCGGAAGCAACACATATAAGGCGGGTCCTGCTGCCAACCGTCGGCCAGGAGATCATCACGTAGGGTGTAGCCGGAGGAGAGGCCGAGGCCAGCGGGACCCGGCCAGGGGGATTGCTACGACCACCCTGGAGAGTTGCAGGGGGGGAATGTCCGTGTCCTCGACCCTCCCCTCTCTCTCCCAGTCCGGCCACCATCAACCAGAGGCCGAGGCCGACGGGATCCGGCCGCGGTGGCGGTAACCCTGGAGAATTGCAGGTTAGACCCTCTCTCTCCCAGTCTGGGCCAGCATCCATGGAGGGCCTGGGAGTGGAGAGGCCACTGCACGAAAGGCCCAGGAGAGGCACCACACGCCAAGGCCTGCCCCACCGGATGAGCCAAGGAACCCGTTCATGGGGCCAGAGCAAAGGGCGTCCGGCCGCCATCCACCGGAGGTCCGGCCCAAAGACGGACGGGACATTTCTTCTTTCTTTTATAATGGCTGCGACAACACTGGGGGGGGATGTCTTGCACATGCCTCCGACCCCCCCCCCTCGTCCTCATCGCCTGGTCTGGCCATAACAAATGTCAAGCGAGACGCCGTGGGGTGCACTGGGTGGGAGAGACGGTGCGAACAGGCCTCTCCCGCCTGCCCAGGTGGAGGCTTCCCAGCTGCACCCTCAGCGCTCCAGGCGCCCGGAAAAGGGTTCTTCCACTGTGGCGATGCTGCAACGTCTCGCCCGGCAGGGTGGAGCCCGTCCGCTCATTTGACCCCGCGATCGCCAGTAGCTACCGAACTCTCAAAATGGCGGTCGACCTGGCAAGAGCGGGCCCAGCATGAAGAAATGGCCCGGTCACTGGTTGACTCCACCACCGTAGTCCTCCACGACCTTGAAGATTCTAGAGGAGCCGCGGGAGTCCCCGACCCCCGCAGACACCCCCGATGGGGAATGACTGCCATGATCACCCGTGGAGTGACGAAACTGTAGCCGCGGGACGTCGGTGCTCCCATGCTGGCGCCAGCCTCAGTTTGAATGACTAGAAACCTGCAGACCTCAGTTCCGGTGAAAGCACAGTGTGACCCGGTAGGAAAAATTGTTGCACCCCCTACCCTTTTTGACTGATGGTTCAAACCACCGATCCTTTCCTTTGCCCTTTTAACGGAACTTTGGACTGCCTCCTCCCCCCCGCGGCGCCCCACGCCGTTATTTGCTGGGCGGCAACTTACTAGACATCACCTTCGTGCCATCCGGATTTCAGCGTGTTCTGCTGCCTTGGAACTATTCGCACAACAGACCGCTACTGACAACCCACCCCTCGGGACGCCCCACGCCGGATACCCAAATCAGTGCGGCACCCAGGCAACATCTTCTGAATTTTCATAATTTGAAAGAACTAGTAACATGTCCTCATCAGGAATTTCCTCTTCAATCATCTCATCAGGAATCTCCTCATGAAAAGTCTGCAATGATGATTCTTGTAACTCTATGGTCTCCAAACATTCGATAAAGTCGCCATCAAGAGATTGATCAAAAAAATCATTCAAGTCATCTCCTCCTTATGAGAATATTTCATTATTGGTGCTGTCAATTTCATTAAATGTAGTGGATAATTCAAAAGAAATTGCCACGGTCTCTTCATTGTTTAAATGTTTTTACTGTTTTTGTTTTGTTGTATATATTTATAAGTTATTAAAGTTTTATATTCCTACTACTTTGTTGGAGTGCTATATATTTTTAATGTGACACATAATTGTAAAAACTTTGATGTACAAAGAGTCATCCCTGGAATCTTCCGCTTCAGGCTCGGTCCCCTCCCCAATCACAATACAGGATGGTTTTCAGATAGTAGGAACGCGTGTGGTTTGACGGATCTCATCGGGTGTGGGCCTTGATCTACTATAACTCCTTTGAAGAGGGGTGATTCTTTACAGCTGGGGCCATAAACTACATCTGCAGGGCTAGCTGATAGCCTGGACAATCGGACACAGAGGAAGAGGAGTGTCAGAGGGTTTCGGTAGTGAATAGGGCGAAAGGGAGGTGTCGGGCGGGCACAGAGTGTGATTCTCAGGGAAGAGCAGCGCAGATGGGGGGAGGTTTATTGCTGATGCATAAGACAGAGAGCGGGGGTGACCAGTGCCTGGGGAAGATGCTTGCGAGGGTGGGGAGCCATGCTACGGATCAACAGCGTGCAGAGAGTGGGTCTGGTCAAGGCATCTAAAATGGCTGCCGTGCACGACAAAAGTGTGGCATTTCAAAAAGGGCAAGATGGCGCAGACAATGTTTTCAACACTTCCTCATTTCCTTCTAATCGAACGTTAACAGACGTTGGTGCATATTACCAAAGTTAAGCGATATTTATCGCTAACGATGCTTAGCAACGAATTTTTTACCGGTAAGCATCGTCAGAAATTATCGCAGATAAACCTTGCTATTATCAAGGTTTATCGCAAATGCGATAAAAAACGGCCGCAAAGCATGAATATCGCTAAAAAGTCAGCGATATTCATGCATTACCGAGCTAATGCTCTTAGCCATGTTATCCACCTCCCATTGGATAACATGGCTAAGAACTGCTCAGGGCAGGTGTTAGTTTTTGGAGATATTCGCGCTTAGCGCGAATATCTCCAAAACTTGGTAATAGGAGATAGATATCTTGCATGTTGTAATGCAAGTTATTGTGGTATATGGAACTCATACCATAATCTCTCAGGAAAACAGAAACTGATCCTTTTGGGACCGCCTGAGAAGGCCTAGGGGGTGAGGGGTACTCTACTTTGCCCCCTTTTCACGTTCCGAACTATTTTATTTTACTCTCTTCTGTAATTACACAAAATGGCAGCGATAAGATGCATCAGACACAGACAGTGAGAGAAAGGAGGCCGGAGATGAAGAAAAGATGTCATCAGTGATGTCACTGACCATGTCATGAATGATGTAATATGTGACATGATCAGCAGTGGATTGCGGGTGCGCGATATATAGTTAGTGCAACTAACTAACTATATATGGAATTTCAATGGTTTTGTGTGAGTAAAAAAAGGTTTTTTAAATGCTAATTCCTAACTATATATGGTCTATAACCTATGGTTTTATCAGTGAATTTTCAAGGTTTTGTAAATGCTAATTCCTAACTATATATGGTCTATAACCTATGGTTTTTTCAGTGAATTTCATTGTTTTTTTAAAAGCTAATATCTATATCTGTAAAATATATTCTTTATTACGTGACGTATCACATAGCCACGTGAGACGCCTCATGACACGTCGCATAACCGTGATGTATCGGCTCTGCAGCGCAAACAAAACCCGTAACGTAAGCGCGCCGGAGCACGCTTACAGATATATATATCTTTTTTAACCTTAGTTAGCCAAAATCCACACATGCACATATCTTGAGGCCTTGCAAAGGCACATCAAACAAATAGTCCCTACAATTTTTCAAAGTTTTCTTGATAATCTATTCCATTATTTTTTTTTTTACTGTTTCTCTTGTTACGCTTACCGGGACGCTACCCGGTACGCGAACCGGACGCTCCAAAAACACAAGATGGCGGACTCCCGTTACGCTGCCGGTTAGCTGCCCGGTTCGCGTACCGGGAAGCGCCTCTACCGCGAAAAATCGCAATTTTTTTTTTTGCCCCGCGGGGGACTTTAATATCCCCCTCATCAATCCTAGGGGATCAGGAGGGGTTTACCTTGCCCCCTTTCCTTCATTTCCCCCTTCGTTTTTCACCACATCTTGTCTCTCGAACCTACCGAGAAACAAGATGGCGACCGCTCCGGACTGTTTACAATGTTGACAGCTACGCTGCCGGTTAGCTGCCCGGTTAGCTGCCCGGTGAGCTGCCCGGTTCGCGTACCGGGACGCGCCTCTACTGCGAAATTATTATTATTATTTTTTTTCCCGCGGGGCACTTTAATATCCCCCTAATCAATCCTAGGGGGTCAGGAGGGGTCTAGCTTGCCCCCTTTCCTTCATTCTCCCCTTCGTTTTTCACCACATCTTGTCTCTCGATCCTACCGAGAGACAAGATGGCGGCCGCTCCGGACTGTTTAGAATGTTGACAGACACCGGAGAGCCAATCAGCTTCGCTTCGCGAAGTTCCGTTACGCGCCAGGTACGCGAACCGGGGCGCTGCCCGGAGCGCGCTTACAGATATATATCTTTTTTTGAACGTTAATTTCTCAAAATCCACTGGAGCACATATCTTGAGACCTAGCAAAGGCACATCGGGCTAACAGTCCCTACAATTTTGCCAAGTTTCGTGCAAATCCACTCAGCCGTTCGGGCTAAAAGTGAGGCCAACCGCCCTATGGAAATTAACATGGGAAAAACACGTTTTGGGACCCCCCTTTTTTCTCAGCCCCCCCTTGACAAACTCCCCCCAAATTTTCAGTGGCTGCTCAGAAACAAAATGTTCCATTTTCCTGAAAATTTCAGCCAATTCCGTCCACAAACGCCAAAGTTATTAGACATAGAATTTTCAAAAATCCCATAGAGAAAAAATCCTAACTATATATACCTACTGGCGACCGCCAGTAGGTAATATATATATAGATATATATATAGATATATGATTCAATTTGATCCAAGGTCAGAGCTTCCGGGTGCTCTGAGGCGGACCAGCCGCGTGTAAATTATTCCGTTTGTCTCTTTGCAGAGACGCTTTTCCTCGTGTGATTAGCAATTATACCACACTCGTATTTAGTCGATATTCTGTTTATTTTCCTCCATAAACCAGCAACCAGCAACACCTTACGCGTTTCGGTCTCCACAGACACCTTGCTCACAAGTTCACACGGAGGGCTAAATTGGTAGTTTTTTATGCTCATATTCAAAATGTCTGTATATAAAAGAGTTATAAGCCTTAAAGAGTAAAAAATTCAACAATAACTCTTCAAAAACTACATGTCCCAGAAATCCTGTGTGTAAACAGGAAGTGATGTAACTGCAAAGAGTAATTTCCTTTTTTCACGTTATTTAATGGTAAAAAAATGTCGATTGTGTGAACCTGTGAGCAAGGTCTCTGTGGAGACCGAAACGCGTAAGGTGTTGCTGGTTGCTGGTTTATGGAGGAAAATAAACAGAATATCGACTAAATACGAGTGTGGTATAATTGCTAATCACACGGGAGTGCACGAGGAAAAGCGTCTCTGCAAAGAGACAAACGGAATAATATATAGATATATATAGATATGGGTCAGAAGGGGATATTTGAATCCGTGAAATGCTGACTACCAACACCTCTGGCACTGAAGAAGGCTGTTGGAAGCCGAAATGCATTTGCCTTGTCGTTGACCTCGGACAATAAATGCCTCCAAGTTTCCCCGTTTGTGGTCTCTTCTTCTTCCCCGAAGGAGTGGTGTGTTATATTATGCGTGGCTGCCAGCATCACGCTTTTGAGACCCCCACATCGTGAAGCTGACTACAGAACTGCTGGTTCACCGTTGCGGCGGATTTGCTTTTTCTCCAGGGTACTGGAATTGCCGTAGTCCCCCCTGGTCCTGGGAGATAATTGGGGCGGTGTTGTGGCTAATCAGCTGCACGTCGGGCGAGGCGGATTTCCACCGAGTCCCCGCCGTAAAGGATCCTGTTGGACTTGGGGTGATGTGGTTTTGGGGACGCAAAGGGACATGGACTGTCTGAGGCTACGAACACACTTAGAGGGTCCATTACATGTGGCGTCAAAACCCCCCCTCGCAATGAACTTTCGCAGAGCTTGAATAATGCACTCTGGGACTTGCAGGCTTAACAAATGGAGCTGCATGAATACTCACCTGAGGGCGGGGCAAGCGACGAGCTACAGGTCAGAAGGGGATATTTGAATCCGTGAAATGCTGACTACCAACACCTCTGGCACTGAAGAAGGCTGTTGGAAGCCGAAATGCATTTGCCTTGTCGTTGACCTCGGACAATAAATGCCTCCAAGTTTCCCCGTTTGTGGTCTCTTCTTCTTCCCCGAAGGAGTGGTGTGTTATATTATGCGTGGCTGCCAGCATCACGCTTTTGAGACCCCCACATCGTGAAGCTGACTACAGAACTGCTGGTTCACCGTTGCGGCGGATTTGCTTTTTCTCCAGGGTACTGGAATTGCCGTAGTCCCCCCTGGTCCTGGGAGATAATTGGGGCGGTGTTGTGGCTAATCAGCTGCACGTCGGGCGAGGGGGATTTCCACCGAGTCCCCGCCGTAAAGGATCCTGTTGGACTTGGGGTGATGTGGTTTTGGGGACGCAAAGGGACATGGACTGTCTGAGGCTACGAACACACTTAGAGGGTCCATTACATGTGGCGTCAAAACCCCCCCTCGCAATGAACTTTCGCAGAGCTTGAATAATGCACTCTGGGACTTGCAGGCTTAACAAATGGAGCTGCATGAATACTCACCTGAGGGCGGGGCAAGCGACGAGCTACAGGTCAGAAGGGGATATTTGAATCCGTGAAATGCTGACTACCAACACCTCTGGCACTGAAGAAGGCTGTTGGAAGCCGAAATGCATTTGCCTTGTCGTTGACCTCGGACAATAAATGCCTCAAGTTTCCCCGTTTGTGGTCTCTTCTTCTTCGCCGAAGGAGTGGTGTGTTATATTATGCGTGGCTGCCAGCATCACGCTTTTGAGACCCCCACATCGTGAAGCTGACTACAGAACTGCTGGTTCACCGTTGCGGCGGATTTGCTTTTTCTCCAGGGTACTGGAATTGCCGTAGTCCCCCCTGGTCCTGGGAGATAATTGGGGCGGTGTTGTGGCTAATCAGCTGCACGTCGGGCGAGGCGGATTTCCACCGAGTCCCCGCCGTAAAGGATCCTGTTGGACTTGGGGTGATGTGGTTTTGGGGACGCAAAGGGACATGGACTGTCTGAGGCTACGAACACACTTAGAGGTTCCATTACATGTGGCGTCAAAACCCCCCCTTGCAATGAACTTTCGCAGAGCTTGAATAATGCACTCTGGGACTTGCAGGCTTAACAAATGGAGCTGCATGAATACTCACCTGAGGGCGGGGCAAGCGACGAGCTACAGGTCAGAAGGGGATATTTGAATCCGTGAAATGCTGACTACCAACACCTCTGGCACTGAAGAAGGCTGTTGGAAGCCGAAATGCATTTGCCTTGTCGTTGACCTCGGACAATAAATGCCTCCAAGTTTCCCCGTTTGTGGTCTCTTCTTCTTCCCCGAAGGAGTGGTGTGTTATATTATGCGTGGCTGCCAGCATCACACTTTTGAGACACCCACATCGTGAAGCTGACTACAGAACTGCTGGTTCACCGTTGCGGCGGATTTGCTTTTTCTCCAGGGTACTGGAATTGCCGTAGTCCCCCCTGGTCCTGGGAGATAATTGGGGCGGTGTTGTGGCTAATCAGCTGCACGTCGGGCGAGGCGGATTTCCACCGAGTCCCCGCCGTAAAGGATCCTGTTGGACTTGGGGTGATGTGGTTTTGGGGACGCAAAGGGACATGGACTGTCTGAGGCTACGAACACACTTAGAGGGTCCATTACATGTGGCGTCAAAACCCCCCCTCGCAATGAACTTTCGCAGAGCTTGAATAATGCACTCTGGGACTTGCAGGCTTAACAAATGGAGCTGCATGAATACTCACCTGAGGGCGGGGCAAGCGACGAGCTACAGGTCAGAAGGGGATATTTGAATCCGTGAAATGCTGACTACCAACACCTCTGGCACTGAAGAAGGCTGTTGGAAGCCGAAATGCATTTGCCTTGTCGTTGACCTCGGACAATAAATGCCTCCAAGTTTCCCCGTTTGTGGTCTCTTCTTCTTCCCCGAAGGAGTGGTGTGTTATATTATGCGTGGCTGCCAGCATCACGCTTTTGAGACCCCCACATCGTGAAGCTGACTACAGAACTGCTGGTTCACCGTTGCGGCGGATTTGCTTTTTCTCCAGGGTACTGGAATTGCCGTAGTCCCCCCTGGTCCTGGGAGATAATTGGGGCGGTGTTGTGGCTAATCAGCTGCACGTCGGGCGAGGCGGATTTCCACCGAGTCCCCGCCGTAAAGGATCCTGTTGGACTTGGGGTGATGTGGTTTTGGGGGCGCAAAGGGACATGGACTGTCTGAGGCTACGAACACACTTAGAGGGTCCATTACATGTGGCGTCAAAACCCCCCCTCGCAATGAACTTTCGCAGAGCTTGAATAATGCACTCTGGGACTTGCAGGCTTAACAAATGGAGCTGCATGAATACTCACCTGAGGGCGGGGCAAGCGACGAGCTACAGGTCAGAAGGGGCTATTTGAATCCGTGAAATGCTGACTACCAACACCTCTGGCACTGAAGAAGGCTGTTGGAAGCCGAAATGCATTTGCCTTGTCGTTGACCTCGGACAATAAATGCCTCCAAGTTTCCCCGTTTGTGGTCTCTTCTTCTTCCCCGAAGGAGTGGTGTGTTATATATATAGATATATATATATAGATAGATAGATAGATATATATATATAGAGATAGATAGATAGATATATATATAGATATATATATATATATTGAGCACACCTCCTTCACAGGAATGAGTACGCACTCCCAGGATCGGTTCTTTTCCAATTTTATTCACAGCAATAATCCAGCATCACAATAGTGATGCTGGATTATTGCTGTGAATAAAATTGGAAAAGAACCGATCCTGGGAGTGCGTACTCATTCCTGTGAAGGAGGTGTGCTCAATTAATGACGGCAAGGCTCTGCCGAGGAGTATCGCACCGGTCGGAGAAGCGCCAGGGGTCAACTAAGGAGAGCCAAATCGATGTATATATGTATATATATATATATATATATATATATATATATATATATATACACATACATACATACATATATATGTTGGCAAATTTATCCAGCGAATCTGCACGAGTGGCAACAAAGATATACCGTATGGTGGGTGACCTGCCTGTTCCTTCCTAAGCTTTCGGGCCATTGTTGACAACACTAACACGGCAGCCCTGCCGTGAGGAGGATAACCGTCCCTTCAATGTAATGGGAGGCTGCAGATCGAAACTAGTTTGTAACCAGACACAGTGCGGCGAACTATGAAACAATTACACTCGCTCAGAGGTGCTGGACCTTACTAAAGGACTTTAAAGTTCTTAAAAGACATTATGGCATTGCACCTACAAAGGGAAGACTGTTACTCGCTTTGAAGACTACATGTCCCAAAATACGTTAATGGAAATTCAAAAAGGGAGCACAGCCCACCAGGGGGCGATGAAATAAATAAAAGAGTAAAACAAAGCGAGATGTAATGCTTATGTTTTTGAACAGCCCAGAGGAAGAGGTTTCACCTCGAAAAGCATTGGCAAAATTATCCAGCGAATCTGCACGAGTGGTAACAAAGATACACCATATGGTGGGTGACCTGCGTGTTTCTTCCTAAGCTTTCGGGCCATTGTTGACAATATATATATATATATATATATATATATATATATATATATATATATATATATATATATATATATATATATATATATATATATCTTAAAAGGGAAGTTTTGGGTCTGGCAAAAGGCTTATTTTGCTTCATCGAAAGTTTAATAACTGCACAAATGGTCTGCAATTGCCGACTTTAGTCATGTTTAAAGGTCTGCGTAAGTGGGTGGCACACTTAAGGGTGTATCTTTGGGGGGTGTCTGGGGTGGAGTAACCCCCTAATATATTTGACAATCAGTCCAGACCCAACTGTTCGGATTCTTTGTTCACATCACTGCCTGACTGTAGAGGGCTGTCTTGTATCATGCTAGTGCTATCAAGGACAGAATTCTCTGTGTGATGCACTAGCCAAGCAGACAAGGCATGTTTGATTTAAAGTTGCATGCCAACAGTCAGGTCCCACTTGCACTGAGGCAAGGCTTAACTGAAAAAGAAAAGGACTTGCACCTATTGTTTTTTTTTGGAGACACTCCAAGTCGGGTGTCCTAATCAATCCTCACAGCTCTAGCAGTTTGTGACATTTGGAGTAACAACAGGTCATGTGTCTACCACCCTTACAAATATGACTTATTTATTTATTTACATCCTGTTTAGAGGTCGTTTGTGAAGTGTTTAAGAGTTTTTTCAGTGACAAACATTTACCTCAATAAAGCAAATGTATCCATACATGAAAAAATTCACAAGCATTTTACAAACCACTTTTGATGAAAGAGTATGAAGTATAACCACAGAAGCCTTTTCATTGTCAAGCAACACAGGTTATGTTCCTTATATTTGTGCCAACTGGCATTTTATCTTATAAGCAAAGATCCCAAGTTATATCTGTCAGGTACAAAACCCTGAGCCAGTCATGACTAATTATCAAACAGCACATTTCCGTGCTTTGATAAAACTCCAAGTTCCAAAACTCAATATGATGCATAGAAGGAAATGCTGGATAAATTATTACTTATGACATGGAATTATTTATATACTCTGACAATGTCATTTGAAAATACATGCCTGGTGCATTTGCCTTGACACATCTCGAAAGTCGGTACTGTCACTAGATTGTCACTATAACAAACGATTGATAAAATGATAAAGGTATTCAGTTAATACAGTAGTACATAATGAGTGAAAAGTTGTGCTGTTGCTCTTATTGTACAGCCACACTAGCAAAGTGGCTCAATTCTAATTGTGACGTTTTTTAGAAAATACCAATTTTTGACTAACAGCACTTTTTCATTCTGGGACTTGACATTTTGCTTTCACCCTTAACCTATCAATTAAAACATAACAACATTAAAAATGCTGTTTGCTAAAAAGTTAACATGATCAGTGGCAAACATTGCGTTGTGTTGCTGGCCTGGGTGGAGCTTTAAGGAAGCATTGTCTCTAGTTAAAAAATACTGTGAAACAAATTATGTTGCACTAATATTGCTTCACTCAGGGTGGGGATGGAGTGGATTCAAAATGTTACTTGTTTATCCAGATAGAAACTCAATTTATTTTCAATACCTGCAAGGATCATCAATTATTTAATACTGCTCTTTGGTGTATGCTTTGCATTTTAATTAACCGGTAGAGGCTTCCTTGTTTCAACAGGGTTTACCATGGTCCAGTCCAAAAAACCATAAGGCTTTCAAAATATGGCCAATAACTTTTGCTAGAGTACCTGTAAGTAGCTCTGTGTAATGCATGACACCGTAAGCCAGTCCTAACGTTTTAGGTAACAGCACTGTTGATGGACATTTTAAGTCCATAAGAACATATTTAAATATAAACCAACAATTATCAGCGTACAACTTTCTGTTACTAAAGAGTTATGACTAGATACTTTTTTCGCATATAACAGAGAAGCCATACAACAGCTATGTCAGGGCCTCTGTGAGTATCAGCTATCCAGTAGTCCAGTGCTCTAGGCTGGCCCTTTTCTGAAGTGGACTGCTTTGTGTTGAATTCATAGTATGCTGAGCTCCCTGCACAAAAGTCATGCTGAGCCTGGTGTTGAGGCAACATGTAAGCGTTTATCAGTAACTTATGTAAGTAGGAATTGGAGTATCAGAGGACTGGCGTGTGTAAGCAAACCATGCCTCAACATTTTTGAGGTAATTGGGGAAGATACGGAAGATGCATTGGAATATGTGCTCATTAAAGGGTGTTCCTGTGCCCATGAATATTCTCGTTATTTGAACTGATGCATATCGTTTGGCACAACCCTGCATATGTAATGAGGTAGTTCAAGGTATACTTGACACAAGCATCATTCTATAGTTAATGGTGTTCCATCACCACCCACTGTGTCCATCCATGTGCTTTATTTGGGTCCCCTAATTTACTTCTGGTAGTTCACATTGTTTAATCACTGGAATGCAAAGCCCTTCCCTCCCAACTGCCCCTGTCCACCTTTTACCTTTTTAGTTGGGTACACCACATTGCTTGTTGGAAATCCTCAGACACCCCTCCTACTAATGTACAAGCTACTCTTCAGTATTATGGGCCCTCTGGTAGAAATTAATTTACAGGCCCTGCTCAAGGCAGTGCCACTTTACTGGAGACTTAGAAGAAAATTAAATATGCCAATTGGGTATATGCCAATTCTACCATGTTTTAAGGAGAGAGCACAGGCACTTTAGCACTGGATAGTAGTGGTAAAGTCTGCAGAATCCTAAAGCCAACAATAGCGGGTCAGCAAAATAAGAGGGCTGGGGGCAAAAAGTTAGCGGAAAAACCACACCAAGGATGTCAGGTCTAACAATAATCAAATGAACATCAACTTCTATTGCTCTTAAGAGAGTCTAACAGTCCATTCCTTATTGGACACAATTTGTCCTGTGCCCCAAACCATGTTTCTGTTTTGTTCAGTGGTGATCCAACCAAAAGCTATTTGAAAATATAATTTCAAGTAAACCCTTTACTGGGTCGACTTACATGCTGATAAGTTACGATATTATGGGTAATGAGTTATTCTGCAAACTTTCTCATAAAACTTTGTCTGTCTTCCAGGCAAGTGTACATATTAGTGGCAAATAGTGTGTCATATTTTTGGAGTATAGCAATGAAACTATAATGAAGTGCATAAATTACCCACAAAGATGAAAAAAATGGTAATTCATTATCATTTTATTTTTCATCCTCCCGTCCTGAACCGAGTGCAAGAATAGGGGATGGTTTGCTGCTGAATGACAGCAGCAGGGAAAAGGGTGGGCTTATTGTGCACTTTTCAAAGCGCACATGTCCCTTTGGCTGTCCCTCTTGCGACGACCAGCCAGACATGCACAATTTGAAACCTCTAACCCAGCTGTTTTAAGACAGCTGGATTAGAATAAGTGTAGGTTGCCAGGACACTGGGGAGCGCTGAGTGAGGCCGCTCCCTCCAATCAGGGCACTGCTCTCACGGTGTGAGAACAGCGCCAGGATTGGTGCCGCACTGAAGCATCCAGCTCTTCAGAAGAGGTCCGGAGCTGAGGACGTCAGTTCAGGTAAGTTTTATTTTTGATATTAATATTCCGCTCTCCCCTCCTCCTGTAGAAGCCAGCCACCACTGATTGCATGCAAGTAATGAACACCCGAACTCAGTGACTCTAAATCTTAAGAGTTGGCCATATCTACCTATTTTCCCATCATTCAAACGAAGCATCCTGCTTCAATGTACTAGGTATCATTTTATTGAACACAACAATATGATTAAAGCGGATCTCGCTCACAAAGTTATCAAGGCATAAATATTAGTTAGACTAAATACCACCCGATAGCTCATGTGACATTATTAACTCATATCACTGTGCATATGGAAACATTGTAATACGACTAAAGCTATAAAACTCGGTCACTTACATCAATGCGTAAAATATATGGAACTACAGAAACATTGATGTAACGCATACTAAACACAAAATCCGATCTCAACACCCACAAAACATGTGTTAACAAAGTATGCCTCTGCCAGATTCTTATCTAATTTTCAGTTCTATGTCTGCATTCTTTATGCTGCAGTATAATCATTATGGAATCTTTCGCTTGCTATCCTGGGGAGTCTGAACAAATGAACCCAACACCACTTTGCAAAATCCTGGCCCTTTATATATACCACTTTCTGGCAGGCTCAACAAATCAATACCAGAAGAGGAAGGTCAAGGCAAACGTAACTTGTTTTCCAGCCTCACAAGACTTCCCTGCATTCGCTTCAGTGGTTAATTTGACTTGATGGCTGCTGATTTGCAAAACTGGTAGCTTTTTCTGAGGACCACGTCTCAATTCATGAATCCCAAACTTCAACAAGACAGTCCAAGGAGTGTGACTAATGTTTGGATTCCTCACCTTCACTGTGAAGTGTGTCCTCCCTCTACCGACTGTGGCCTGCACTGTTATCAAACAAACCTTCTTTTTTTGGTAAGTTGAGCTGACAAGCTAGACAAATGGCAATCATTTGCTACGCTCTATGCTCTCTCTGATTCAATCAATGACGGCTCTAGGTAAAGCAAGTGCTGACAAAACGAATGACCTGGCCTTTACTGCAACCTGTAGCCTTTCAACAATTTTTGCTTTGTCATGGTTTTCGTAAAATTTTATTTTTCAGGACACTGATAGGAACTCCTCTATCTAAAGAAAATATTGCCTAAAGGCAAAAAGGTTTTTTGTTTTAAAAAAAAAAGCACACATTTTATTATTACTCCCTAGCACTTAAGGGACCTACTTTATGTGGGGATGTGCTCGTTGTGAAAGGGTACCAAGCCGTGACTTACAGCGGAGTCAAGCAAAGGCTGAAGAGGGCTGACACTTCACCACTTGATGCTTACTGAAGTAGGTGGAAGAAAATGTGAATGGCACAACCACAGATTAACAAATTTAGGGACTTGTTTATGGGTCCTTCAGTTACTTTTGTGCCCCAGGTGCGTCACTTTTTTCGACACACTAGTGCTGTGAAAATTGTGCCATGTTGCGCCATATTTACAAATTGATGCATCTAGGTAGATGCATCACTTTGTAAACCTGAGCCACATTATAGCTGCGCCAGGTATAATGTATGCAGGGGGGCATTCCGACGCAAGAAAGGGTCGTAGAAGTGATGCAGTGAAATCAATGAGATTTCACTGTGCCAGTTACAGGATGCAAATGCGTCAATATCTTTTGCCTGCTGACACGGGCACATTTAACATGGGAATTGCCCATGTGTGAATGACCCATTGCTGCAGTTGCATAACTTTTTTGACACAACCCAGCAATGCATCATTTTTGCGCCTACAGATTCTTCGGAAATACTGACATATCTGTAACTCCTTGTGACATGATGTGTCATACTGTAAATATGACGCATCATTGCTATTGCAAGGAGGGCGCAATGAAAGTTGACCCATCACTGGTTTCTGACAGCGAGTGCGTCACTATTCCTAAATGACGGTCTCAGTCTTGGTGGAAACTTCTACAAGTAACTATGTTATACACATAATTGTTGTGAAATCAAAAGGTATTGGCAAACACAGGCTTAAAAAAGGTTATTAGTCTGGCAGTGGCTGCCAGCCTGTTGCCTTTGGGAAAGAAAGAAGGAAAGAAAGAAGGAAAGAAAGGATCAAGAAAGAAAGAAAGAAAGAAAGAGAAAGAAAGAAACAAGCAAACAAACCAACAAGCAAACAAACAAACAAGGAAGGAAGTAATAACGGGAAGAAAGATGAGAAGAAGAAGACAAAAGAATGAAAGAAAGAGAAAAGAAAGATAGAGAGGAAAACAGAAGGGATGAAAGAAGGGTTGCAAAGGCAGAGCACCCCATGAGTATATTTTCAGAGTTCATGTAAAGTGTTGATATGGTGTGAAAAGGCAGCAGTCAGATAAACAAAGGTTACTTCAAAAGGCGACAAGAAGTGATAAAGCTGGCATGTGCCCTGTGCTCACATTTGGAGGAAAGTCTCCAGCTGGCACATAATTCTCTACAAACAAAGGCAACACTAATGGAAATAATAACATACATTAAAAACAAAAACACAGGCACTGAAGGGAACTATCTTGTGTACAAATGTGCTCCTTGTGAAAAGGCTAAAGGCAGTTACTCAAAGTGCATTTAATCAGTGGCTGAAATAGAACGACACATTGCCCCATGCTATATGCTGTAGTGGGTGGATGCAAAATGTGAATGCCACAGTAACAGTCGAATGGATGAAGAGAGGTGGCTCAAAGCCTGTTTTATTAAATATATTTTAGTTTTCAGACAATCAAAAAGTCTTGCCTAACCTAGACGTAAAAAACAAAATGAGCACCTTTACTTATTTTTGACAAATTAAGGACTGAATAGCTGGATCAATTATTCGGTGTATGCAAAGTTTCACTCACATCATTGTTCCACCTCTCTGAAGTTTTAAAACATTTCTAATTTACTGATGCCGGAGGAAAATGTATTTCTGTGCTGCAAGTTGGTTTTCACTGTTTTCCATGAGAATATTTAATCACACCTGGGATATCTGGAAAATATATGCAGTATTCTTTGCCACAATTTTACATGTTCAACAGAATTTGTATACTCCTGGGAAGAAATTGCTATTTGGCAGGATTAATCTTACACATATTTATTTATTTATTTATTGGGCTTTTAAAGCGCGACAGCTACCCAAAAAGGGTTTCCCGGCGCTAAGAGATACTTAACCAGTGAGCGGATCGTAAAAACTCAGGGAAAAGGCAGGAGCAAGTTACTGGTTAAAAAGCCATGTCTTAATGGCTTTGCGGAAATGGGTGTAGCAGGTTTCCAAGCGTAATTGTTGAGGGAGGGAATTCCAAAGCTTGGGGCCTAATAGGGAGAATGATCTTCCCCCCATCCTCGCTCAGCGCACTTTGGGCACACAGAAGAGGCCGTGAGATGAGGATCTCAGGCAGCGAGCCGACGTATAGGTCTGCACGAGGGCTTGTAAGTATCGGGGGGCGTTGCCCCATTTAATTCTGTGCATAAGGCTAAGTGTTTTAAATTTGACCCTGTTTTCAATTCGTAGCCAATGGAGTGCCTTGAGATGAGCGGACATGCGTTCGATTCTGTGGGACTTGCAGAGCAATCTAGCGGCGGCATTCTGCACAAGTTGAAGGCGTCTCATGACTGCCCTGTGATGACCCTAGGTAGAGGACATTACCGTAGTCTAAACGGGAGGTGATTAATGCGTTGACCACAGACTTTTGTGTGTCGTCAGGTAGCACCAGATAATTTTCCTGAGCCACCTCAGGATGGTAAAACAAATTGATGTGAGGTTAGTGACTTGGGGCTCCATGGTTAGGTCGTTGTCGATGATAATGCCTAGATTGCGTACTTGTTGCGACGGGGAGGGTAGGGAACCCATTTCAGATGGCCAGTGTCTTGGGTTCCAGAGATGGTGATTTGGACCCAGTATTAAAACCTCCGTTTTGCTATCATTTAATTTGAGCATGTAATCTCATGTAATCTTCACCCATATAGACTGTCTTGAGCAGAACATACTGCAACCTGAATGTGTGCCACAAAAGCATGTGCTGCGCCAACAATGTTCCATACATTATTATGCAAACTGGATAGATAATACATTGAGTGGGTATTTTGTGTGACTTTTGATAGTTGACATAGCCAAATCATGGATAATTTCCACATGGGAGAAATATCACAATTCCACCCAGGCCGACTTATATGTGCAGAGTGGCATTCTGTCATTTCCCAATGATGTCATGGAACCTAAAACAAGTATGGAAAATGTCATCCCTCAATCTTGGGTGAACGGTAAAAGACATTCCAGGCCAGATGTGCCTTTATGCTTGCTGCACCAATATTAGCTATATGGTATTGCACAGTACAACACAAATATAATAATTTACAGTAGGTGCTATAATCCTAAATGTAATGGCGTCCAAGAAATTACTGATATGGATTAATTTCTTTCTCGGTTCAGCCTTATCACCACCTCATTGTTATCTCTTTTGAGAAATGACTATCTTTTGCATGGTACCACCTCCGATGTTTAGCTTTGACAGTTTTTGTTGCATGTAGAGCTCTGTGCACTTGAATTCTACTAACCAGTGGTAAAGTGAATTATGGAAATGGAATACCTCACAAATAGCATTGCATCCCTGACAGTGGACTATGACAAAGTCCTAATTATAGTTGACATGAACTATTGGGCTAACGAGGCGGAAGGGGTAAAGGCAGTCAGGGAACTAACTGAGTCCCTGGCTAGCCTAATTCTCATTCAACACATCCACTCTCCCACACCCTCCAGAACTTAGCTATTTAACCTTAGGTATGGTCAGACCATTATACTATGATCTTCACTTTGAGTGATAGGTTTTAGCCTAAATCCATGCCTCATTTAAAAGGCACTTTCAGAAATTGGAACCGCATTGATTTGAAATCTCTATGGGACAAGCTAAACCATGAGCAACCCACTATTCAGGAAAACATAGACAGTTTTGAGAGGGAGATTGCGAATTGGCAATTGAATGCTATCAATATCCATGCCCCTAAATGGATTAAAACCTCTTGTATAAGGCGAGATAATGCATCTAAATGGTTCACTACTGATTTTAAAATTATGAAACTCAATGTACGTCAAGCTGAAAGGAAATGGCGAAAAACCTCCTCAGCACAGGCTAGAGAGCAATACATTGTGACCCTCATGGCATATAAAAAATCCATCCTGGAGACAAAGAGATTATTTTTAGTAACAAAGTACTCAAATCAAACAATAGGACAAAAGATATCTTCAAGATTGTGAAAGAGCTATCTAATCCTGGTGGTGTGAACCCCCTATCACTGCCACACAGAAACTTTGTAACGATTTGAACTCTTTCTTTATAGACAAAATTAAAAAAAATCCAAGACTCAATCAACTGTAGCCATAATGATGTAGAAGAACCACTAAGCTATACCAACTCTCCCTCTCTGACCACCTTTCCTTGCCTAAATAGAGAACTTCTCTCTGAACTTGTAAACAAAGTAAAATCAGGCTCCCCCAAGAAGGTAAGCCCTCTCCATATATTAAAATCCATCTATCTGGCATTTCCAGATACCATCCTTGCCCTCTTGGATCTCTCTCTTACCCAAGGTACAGTGTCATCAGTTTACAAAGAAGCAGTGGTCATACCGTTGCAAAAAAAGCATGGCATTGACCCTCATAAGTTAGATAACTACAGACTATATCTCCACTTCCCTTTCCCGCTAAATTATTGGAGATGTATGTAGCCAGATCTTTTAGTTCCTTCATAGAGGAAACTAATTTTTTAGACACCCGTCAGGCAGGGTTTCCATCCATCACACTCCACCGAATGTGTCATACTCTCCGTTATAGATGATCTAACATTAAAGGCGGATGAGGACTTCACACAGGCCTTGATTCTCCTGGACCTGTCTGCCGCCTCTGATACCATCAACCATGAAATATTGTTAGATCGTTTTGCTGCAGCTGGTCTTAGAGGCCCTGCTTTGAGTTGGTTCAAATCCTTTTTAGAGGGCTGCAAGCAATCAGTGTGGCTCTCAGACTGCAGCAAATTTTTACCATTAAAGAGTCAACAAAATCATAGGAACTCAATCCTATTAATCAAGAACTGGATGAATAGCAATAAGTTAAAACTGAATTCGGAAAAAAACAAAATCATTATCCCCAAAAACAAACTCCTGCATTGGACTCCGGCACACTGGCCTTTGGAGTTAGGCGCTGCACCTCTCCCAAAGTCTGTGATTAAGAGCCTGGGCATACAAATAGACTCAGATCTTTCTATGAGTACGCCGATTGGCTCAGTTACCTCTGCATACTTCATCCAACTTCGGAAACTGCGAAAGATCAGAAGATTTTTCAGCAGAAAGGCCAGCATCCAAATCATTATCGCCCTGATTCTTTCCAAAATTGATTACGGAAACGCGATGTACCTTGACCCCGCGCAAAATCAGAAACATCGTCTGCAGATGACTCAGAATCAGGCTGCCAGTATTATTTACCAACAAGACAGCCAATGTCATATTAGACCGCTTCTGAAAGAGCTGCACTGGCTCCCGGTAGAGCAGCGTTCTCTGTTTAAAACTGGATGCATCCTATTCAAAGCCATACATGGTATGGGTCCAAAATACATATCCTCGCGAATCCTCAAATACTCCCCTCAGCACACCTTAAGATCCATGCATACAAATCTATTGGCAGTTCCAAGATTCAGATGCAAACGGACAGGACGGGCACGGTTCTCTACTGGGGCAGCAATTGTGGAACTCTCTGCCAACAACCTTGAGACTTGAAGTAGACTATTTGCGTTTCAGGAAAATGTTGAAGACTTTGCTTTTTACTCAAGCACACAATTAGACTGGACCAGGTTCGATCACTCCAACACTAAACCCCAGAGCCAAGAGACCTGCAGGTGAACGCATGCTTTAAACATTCACAATAACATAACATAACATGTTTCTGTTATTGGCATCTTGAATTTACCCGTAGGTTCATAGTATATGGTACCACATTTTACCCAAGATCTGTCAGATAAATGTCACAAGTGGACTGCAACATCCATTACACCATCCACTATAGTGACAGAATAAACATGACTGCAGGCCTGCCACCAGTAACCTGGCTGTGGAAGTTTTAAAACAGTAAACTTGACCTGTCAAAATATTCACTTTTGACAGCACTAACCCCTCCTTTTAAATAATAATAAGTCACCGTAAGCTGGCATCACTGTCCATAAAACAAAGTTCAAGGTATTTAGAAGTAGGCTATGTAAACATATATTTACAGTGAAAAAAGCCCTAAAGCTTTTTTAACCCCTGCAGAGTTAGCTTGTCCACAGGAAAGCATCAAGGTCAATATTAAATGTAATATTTCTACCTCCACCTAGGAAACAGCTACATAACATGTCTTAAAAGTCAAATTCATTGATAAAGGTGGTTTTGTAATACATATTTTCGACTAGATCATTTTATGAAAAGTTACCAGTTACCTGCTTAAAGGCTCTAGAGGTACATTTCCATGAGCTTCATGCTGTCACACAGGAGTTAAAAAAGTCCCCTTGATGATTGCTCCCAGAGCTGAGACAAAAGCCTTGAGTGTGGAGATGTGGTCTGTTTCTCTGGTAGGCTGACAATCTAGGCTGTGTCCAGGACCTTAATTAATTTCAAGAAGGCCTACCTTGTCACAGTCAGATGTAGCTACCTTCTGGGTCTGTCCTTTTCCTTTGTACAAGTAGCCAAGCCAGGCACCAGGACAATGGGAGAGGAGCTGCCCCATAACTGGTTTTGAGTGATAACAGGGGAGGGGTTGCATTGCACTAACCACACTTCAGGGTGTGCTACAGGAGCTTAGCACACAAGAGAAATTATTCTGCCATGATGGTTTTGAGAAGAAATGGACACTGTGGGATTGTTTCCAGTAAATGACGCAGGAACTAATGCAAAGGTAGGTAGGGTCACCCCTGGGAACTTTCTCCCCATTTGTTAGGGAGAGGCCAGGGTAGCCCCCACCCACACGCTGGCACTGAGCATAAATGTGGCACATATTATATCCACAGCATCCTCCTCTGAACACCACTGTGCCTGTAACATTTTTCGAAGAAGGGCTGTCCTGCTTTCTGAAGACCTGAAGAACACTTAACATGCTCTCCTTCTACCCAGGATGCCAGAAGCGACTCTAATGGTCAGTTGGCTGACCTCCTGTATGAGCTCCAGTGCTAGAAAAGAGTTTCTCCAGGCCTTTTTCCTGCTTTTCAAACTGACAAATTCCAACTGAACTTGACCTTGACCCTGCTTCTGAACTCTGTTGGAGTGAGTCTTGACCCCCAATTGTTCTCCTTATGGGGATGTATGATGTTACAACGCATACTTTTACAACACATACCTTTACAACTCATGTTTTACAACACAAAATCCATTACAACGCATTCCATTAAAACGCATGCCATTACAACGCATTTTTAAAAACTACCTTTACAACGCATTCCATTACAACACATACTACCTTTACAATGCATACCATTACAACGCATAACATTACATTGCATGTATGGTAAGTATTGGATAGTGTAGGGGTAAAAATTACTATTCTAACTCCAGGGGGGTGCAACAGTAGGGTAAGTGTTGTATAGTGTAGGGGTAAAAATTACTATTCTAACTCCAGGGGGGTGCAACAGTAGGGTAAGTGTTGGGTAGTGTCGGGGTAAAAATAACTATCCTAACTCCAGGGGGTGCAACAGTATGGTAAGTGTTGGATAGTGTAAGGGTACTATCCATTGTAATGTTATGCGTTGTAATGGTATGCGTTGTAATGACTTGCGTTGTAGTGGTATGCGTTGTAGTGTTATGCGTTGTAATGGTTGCGCTGTAATGGCATGCGATGTAATGGATGTTGCGTTGTAAAAGTTTAGTTGTAATGGTAGTGCGTTGTAAAAGTTGCGTTGTAAAGGTTGTTTCCCCCTTATGGTACTGGACCCTTGGCCGTGTTAAAGTGTACTCCTAAAGTTTCCCAAAATCTGTGACTTTGAAATGTTTTGCAAGTTGGGACCTGGGACCAATATGCTAAGCCAATTTACTGAAGGTGCATAACTACTGGGTGCTTTGTTTGTACTAGCGCAACGAGAGTGTGCTGCTGCTTTATCGGCTCCTACCGACGGACTGTGTTTCTACTTCCAAGCTTCCCACCGCTCGCGGCCCCCGCTTCGCGGGCGCCGCTCGTCAAGCCATCTGTGTGGGAGTGCTGCTATTGAGTCCCAGAGGTAGTGAGGAACTGAATCAGCCAAGAGACTACTCTTTTGACGCTCAGCGGGACTGCGAGGACCAGCGTGCTGTGTGGCTGGGATCCGCCGCAGCTGGTCCTCTTCCCGCCCTTCCCTGCAGTTTAAAAATCTCGCCAGGACTGTGAGTCACCGGGTGCTTTGTTTGTACTAGCGCAACGAGAGTGTGCTGCTGCTTTATCGGCTCCTACCGACGGACTGTGTTTCTACTTCCAAGCTTCCCACCGCTCGCGGCCCCCGCTTCGCGGGCGCCGCTCGTCAAGCCATCTGTGTGGGAGTGCTGCTATTGAGTCCCAGAGGTAGTGAGGAACTGAATCAGCCAAGAGACTACTCTTTTGACGCTCAGCGGGACTGCGAGGACCAGCGTGCTGTGCGGCTGGGATCTGCCGCAGCTGGTCCTCTTCCCGCCCTTCCCTGCAGTTTAAAAATCTCGCCAGGACTGTGAGTCACCGGGTGCTTTGTTTGTACTAGCGCAACGAGAGTGTGCTGCTGCTTTATCGGCTCCTACCGACGGACTGTGTTTCTACTTCCAAGCTTCCCACCGCTCGCGGCCCCCGCTTCGCGGGCGCCGCTCGTCAAGCCATCTGTGTGGGAGTGCTGCTATTGAGTCCCAGAGGTAGTGAGGAACTGAATCAGCCAAGAGACTACTCTTTTGACGCTCAGCGGGACTGCGAGGACCAGCGTGCTGTGCGGCTGGGATCTGCCGCAGCTGGTCCTCTTCCCGCCCTTCCCTGCAGTTTAAAAATCTCGCCAGGACTGTGAGTCACCGGGTGCTTTGTTTGTACTAGCGCAACGAGAGTGTGCTGCTGCTTTATCGGCTCCTACCGACGGACTGTGTTTCTACTTCCAAGCTTCCCACCGCTCGCGGCCCCCGCTTCGCGGGCGCCGCTCGTCAAGCCATCTGTGTGGGAGTGCTGCTATTGAGTCCCAGAGGTAGTGAGGAACTGAATCAGCCAAGAGACTACTCTTTTGACGCTCAGCGGGACTGCGAGGACCAGCGTGCTGTGCGGCTGGGATCTGCCGCAGCTGGTCCTCTTCCCGCCCTTCCCTGCAGTTTAAAAATCTCGCCAGGACTGTGAGTCACCGGGTGCTTTGTTTGTACTAGCGCAACGAGAGTGTGCTGCTGCTTTATCGGCTCCTACCGACGGACTGTGTTTCTACTTCCAAGCTTCCCACCGCTCGCGGCCCCCGCTTCGCGGGCGCCGCTCGTCAAGCCATCTGTGTGGGAGTGCTGCTATTGAGTCCCAGAGGTAGTGAGGAACTGAATCAGCCAAGAGACTACTCTTTTGACGCTCAGCGGGACTGCGAGGATCAGCGTGCTGTGCGGCTGGGATCTGCCGCAGCTGGTCCTCTTCCCGCCCTTCCCTGCAGTTTAAAAATCTCGCCAGGACTGTGAGTCACCGGGTGCTTTGTTTGTACTAGCGCAACGAGAGTGTGCTGCTGCTTTATCGGCTCCTACCGACGGACTGTGTTTCTACTTCCAAGCTTCCCACCGCTCGCGGCCCCCGCTTCGCGGGCGCCGCTCGTCAAGCCATCTGTGTGGGAGTGCTGCTATTGAGTCCCAGAGGTAGTGAGGAACTGAATCAGCCAAGAGACTACTCTTTTGACGCTCAGCGAGACTGCGAGGACCAGCGTGCTGTGCGGCTGGGATCTGCCGCAGCTGGTCCTCTTCCCGCCCTTCCCTCACCTACTATTTACATCAGCACTTCTCCGCGCACGCGGGACGCGCGCGGGCGACGCCGGGCTAAGCCCGGGCAAAGGGCGGGCCCTCTGTGGCCCTCAGTGGCCGAGGTAGGCCGGGCTGGGCCTGGTCACTTACATGGACTAAGTTATTTGTATTGTGCACTCCTCGAGTTGTATTGATTGTATTGGTTGATTCCTGGAAGATTTTGATAACTGATATTGTTTATATATTCGCTAGCATCTCCTTTTTTTGGCGGTCTTCATTGGATTTTCTGGACTATTTGTTTTATCTTCGGAAAATATTTTTAATATTTTATATTAATTCTTCTGGAAGTCGGTATTCTTGTATTGTTATTGTGTGAGTTATATTTAAAATGTCTAAAACGTTGCGTTCAGGGAGGGAAGTTGGAGGCATATTGGCCTCACAAAAAGAGTCTGTTCGCATAAGAAATAAATCTGTGAACAACCCCCCACTGAAGGGTCAATGCCAACTATCTGATCTCTGGGATCTGCCGACCCTTAATAACGCTAATGTATCAAATAAAGCCTTCGGTGTCAAGGGCCAGGTGGTTTATACCTCTGCCCTTATGTCGCCCCCGCCCACTTCCGCGTTGCTTTCTGCACCACATTCAGTATTGGTGGTGCCCTCCCCTATCGCTATTCTTGAAGGGAAGGGAGAAAGCATGGTTAATTTAGTGGGACCTGAAGGAGATCTTACGATTTATCCACTGCTGTCTTGCACTCCACAGATTGACAGGTCGGGTGGTGGTTTGTTGCCATCATCTACCGACCGTGAATTCTGTGGCCAACGTGCAAATATAGCCAAAGTGGATTCTGAGGCCCCCAGTAGATCCCCGGGTGGTGCGACCCCCTCCAGGCTTATGCTCCATAGTAGCTCCCCTTCCTTATATGATCAGGATATGCCCAATTTGTTAGACGCTTCTGGGTCTCTGGGTCTTAACTTATCGGGTATATGCCACCCTCTGGAGGCATGCGAAAAACCCATCTCTGAATCCATGATTGCTCTGGAACAATTATTGTCCTCGATATTAGCCTTATTGGGGAAATTTGTTGGCAGCTCAGACTGCATCTTGGATTCAGTTACTCAAATCTTGAAGGCCTTGTTACAAAAATCAAGTGATTTGAGAGGTGTTGCCCTACCCATGACGGCACATAGCTCGCAAGGGGGTGAGATAAATATCTGTGCACAAGTTGCTAATACGAAGGATGTGGTGACTTCCCAACTACATACTGCAGCTAGTCCCTTAACTGCAGTGTCGAATTGCATTAAGAATTCTGTTATAGAGATTGAGGAAGAAAATAAATCTGTGGCTGCTCTCACCGGGGTTCAAGACCTATTTCCCATCTTTACGTCTGAGAACAGAAAAGGCGTCTATGATTCTGAACCTGTGGTAAGGAAAAAAATCGGCCAAAATGGTAAAAATAAAGGGAACAAAAAGAAGCCAATTCGCAAGTACAGGAAGAAAAGGCAGCGTCGAATAATATTCCAAGATTGCTCGGCCGAAGGGGAGAATGAAGAGGTTGGTTCAGAGCCCCGCTCATTATCAACTAAGGCGGATGCTGAATTGAACTCCTCTCTCTCTTCACCACCTAAGGGTAGACGCGAACTTGGCCCCTTGACTTCTCAGGAGGTTTTGCTTCGACTGGGGGCTCCTTTGCCAACCCAGTCTCAACCACCTGTGAGTGGAGACCCAAGTAATTTTCGATCCGGGCCTCTTAATCCTATGGCGCCTTCCTTTGCCATGGCTTTAGAGACTGAGGTTGTCCCTATAGTGGAGGACCTCCAATTTATATCCAAAGCTCCAGTGGACACCCTTGTCTTGGACTTTCTACCTTTATTTGATGTGGACCTTCCCCTAAATAGAGCTTGGTTACTTAAGCGATTCAGTGAGAATGAAAATCTCCACCATATCCAATCTAGGGATATTGAGTTGGTTACCCTGTTTGGTGAAGTTAAGGTTTCTAGTATAAGGGTTAAATTTTACTCACCAATCATTGTAAACCTGATATTGCAGCAAGCCGAGATTTTCCAACGCACGGGTATTGATATTCTCCCGATTTTTAACTTGGGCAACATTAAGTATGCGCCCGGGGAGGCATTAGGAGGAGATAGGATTAGGGGGGTTACCGCTTCCCTTGGGGATCTGAAGATTCAGGTCTCTAAGGGAAAACGTGTGGTCTTGCAAGCAAAACCACCCCCGTTGACACAGATTTCCTCTTGTATAGAGGATAATGATCGGTGGAATTGGCTGCATGGAGCCCTGACCTCAAAAATTAAAGACAACCCCAGACTATTCCAGCATCTTTAGCACTTCGCTGAAGATTATTTCTTGGAATGCCTCAGGGATCCATAGCAGCCCAGAGAAATTTGATTTCCTCTTTTCTGTAGGAGCCAATGTGATTTGTTTACAGGAAACTTGGTGTGTCAACATGCTGAATGTGTCCAAAGATTTTTATGTCTTGGAAGTGCCTGCTGCCCCTTCCAAGAAAGGACACGCCAGGGGGGGAATCGCCTGTTTATTGTCTAATAAATCGCAATGGAGATTCTCCCATTATATTGACCCCAGTAAACTCTTCCATGCTATAACTATAGAAAATTTGTTTAATGATGGCACTAAGTCCCCTATCGTGATTTTAAATGTTTATATTCCTCCAGAAGAACGTTTTAATGTGTTAATGAAGCGGTTATTTCGTTATGAGGATCAGATTAAAAATGTCCCATCTCCTCCGGAGGTTCTGATCATGGGCGATTTGAATTGTAAGATCTCTAATGTAAGTCTGGATCTTTTTAGGAATAAGTCTAAAGAAGAGGCGCACTTTATTCCCCAAGCTCTCTTCCCCGAAAAGTCAGTGACAAATAAAAGAGGGAAGATCCTGCTAAATGAATTAGTGGCCGTCGACGGGCTCATACTAAATGGTAGATTCCCGTCGGACGTCCCTTCAAAATTTACCCATAAGTCTCCCTTTGGGTCTTCCATCTTGGATTATGTTATCGCTGACTATGGCTTGTTTCCATCTATTCTCGACTTTAAAATTGTACCCACCCCTCTGAGTGATCACAGTTTATTATTTGTAACTATTTCCTTAAAAACCCTTCCTACTGCACCTTGGTCCCTTAGCGGCAGCGATGTTGCCTTCCATGCTTCTTCTGGAAGGTGTTATTGGAATGCCGCAGCCGTTAAAGGAGTGCAGGAACTTTTATCTGATACCGTTTTAGCTCTTAATGAGTGGCGTGGTAATGAAATAGTACACTTCGAAGAATTTTTGCGGAAGATTACTTCTTGTGCTAAAAAATCTTCCCGACCAATAAGTGGGGTTGAAGTTCCCAGGGAACTGTGCACCTTAAATAAGGAAATTAACAATCTTGTCCGGGAACAATACTTGGATAGAGGTATAGAACGTGGAAGAGAGATTTCAAGGCTAAAAAGGAAGAGAAGTAGACTTAAACTAAAAATAAAAAAGGCTAAGGAGGACATTATCTGGATCGATCTGCGGGAATCGGTCGTCCATGGTAGGATTAGAGATTTCTGGGCAATAATAGGTAAGGGGTGTGGGTCCAGACTAAGCCCCTCCCCTATTCCCATAGCGGAAGAGGTATGGTCCATTTACATTCGGGACCTTTATGCAGGGAATGGTATTTCTGATGCTATCGCTTCTGATGATCTCCTAGGTAGTGTTAACACTATTGCGCAGGATGCGGACGGCCTTTCGAACTTTCCTCTAGTAAAAGAAATCGAGACGGCCATAAAAAACATGCGTGCATCTGGGGCAATGGGACCTGATGAACTCCCCATGACGATCCTTAAACAGGACCCGCTCGGGTGGAGTAAAATACTGTACCCCCTGTTTAAAGTATGTTTTTTGTCTAAAAAGGTTCCTGCCTCGTGGAGGGGGAGTATTCTGGTCCCAATTTTCAAGAAGGGAATTAGGGATTGCCCAAGTAACTATCGTCTGATTGCGCTCCTCGACTCAATCGGGAAGGTCTTTGCGAAATGCCTTCTAGGATTTCTTTCCGCTTGGGTTGAGGAGAACAATATCCTGCCGTTTGCACAGACTGGGTTCCGTAGGAATCACGGAACCCTGGATAATCTTACTGCTCTACAGGTAGTTACGGACAAATACGTACAGGTGAGACGGGGGACGGTGTATGCAGCTTTTATTGATTTCTCCACTGCGTTCGATAAAGTGGATCGTGGAACGCTTTGGAGAAAATTGGCTGCGCTCGGTCTCCCGTCTCACCTGTTGGAGCTGGTGCGGGCTCTCCACACAGAGACCTGGTGTAGGGTCCTGTTGGGGGGTGAAGGGGGGCTTTCTGACCCAATTCCATGGAGCAATGGCCTTAAACAAGGCTGTTTACTGGCTCCCCTCCTATTTTCTCTATATACGGCTGATTTGCCCGCCACTCTGTCAGCCACTGAGGGTATCGCCCCCTTGCTGGGGGGGAGCCCTGTATCTTGTCTGATGTATGCCGATGATGTCCTCATTCTTGACTTAACGCCCAAAGGACTCTCAAATCGGCTGCATGCCCTCCATAGTTATGCGGTGGCTCATTGTATGAAGATTAATATAACCAAGAGTAAAGTCATGTGTATAGTAGGAAAAAAGAGGTGTCGAGCTGCAGATTTTGGTTGGTGTATCGGGGGGCAAAAATTGGAGGTTGTAAAGTCATATATTTTTCTGGGGAAAATTGTTACGGCTAATCTGAGTGAGAAGCTCCATATAGAGCATTGTTCTCGCAAAGCTCTTGCCCATGGCAAAGGTTTAAACTCACTATACCATGCAACGGGGAAACGGCACTTTCAGATTCTATTGGAGGTGTATAGATCTAAAATCCCCGCGACAATTTTGTATGGTATAGAGTTAATAGAGTTGAAAAAGTGGGACTTCTGCCATAGGATTGAGGGGAAACTCTTAAGATCTCTCTCCTCATTAAATTCTGCCTGCTCTCTGGCCGCCTGTAGGCTTGAATTTGGTCTAAGGAGCAGTTGGGTACAGGGTCTCTGTGCCCTAGTAAGATGGGTGGCCTGTCTTGCAAGAGCAGAAGCTGGGACACTGAGAGCACTCATTAAAAGTGAATTACTAGGTAACTTCAATGAGTTTTCCCAACTTGTTTGTAACTTCAGAAAAGCCGTAACTCTTTTAAAATTAGACGAAAAGTCTCTTTTTGTGTACTCCCCTACTCAGTTAAAACTTGTGCTAAAAGCAGCCTCCTGGGACCTCTGCTTTCAATCGGATAAAAAATTAATCCATGGGAAAAGGAATGTACATATCCTTCTCGATACTTATCTGATGAAGCAGCCACAATCCTATGTGCGATGGTCCCTTCCACATGGTATACGTAGATTTTGGTTCCTGTTGCGATACGATTTAATTCCTTTAAATCTCTTGCTTTCCAAATGGTACGGCTCCACCTCTTTGTGTAATCTATGTCATCTAAATATTCAGGACTGTACGCATGTTCTACTGATTTGCCCTGCGTTATGTAAATTGCGTTCTAGATGGATAAAAGTTATTTGTCTCCGTCTGGGCATTCTAACTCTGAATGATTTTCTTCATGCACTTTATTGTCCCCCTAACGAAATGTTCTGCTTCTATATTTTTAATTTTTTTAAAGGTTTTTTAGCTATCTATTAATAATCAATGGAGACGCCCTCTTGATTTGCCAAATTTTCTACTGCTCTGGCGTATGAATTAGTCTATATGTAATTTATGTACTTGTTGGCGGACACTTTTTTGCAGTTGCACTGTTTTGTATTTTATTTCTGTATATTTTATGTGGCCCTCTGCTGAGAGCCAAAAACATAATAAATAAATTGAATACTGATTTAAGATTGCCACAGCTGTCGCTATGTTCTTCCAGCAGGACTGATGTTGACCAGCATCTGACACCTTTGTGCCCCCCCTAGCCACAGCCTGCAGTGTAGCCTTTGCCTGCTGAGGAAATCCATGCTCCAGAAACTTTCCTAAGTCCAAACATAGAAAGCTTCACCGGGCCAAGCCACCCACCTGTATCTTATTTAGTTAGAGGACAGTTTGGGCGTGAAAACTAAAAGTATCTCCCCTGCACCGATGACTTCACTGTGACGTAGGTCTTTGGTTTTCCGTCATCAACAAGCTCAACTTGGCCACAACCTGCTGCCTTCTGCCCGGTGAAGACTTTTTGCTCCATAAGAGTTTATAAGTGTAAAAGTAGTTTTTCGCCCAGGACACAGCTGCTCATTCTGTCAGACCCACAGTCATCCCAAGAGAAGCCAGGTACTGCAGTTAGCACTGTATGTTTTTGATGCTATTTTTAAATTCAAACTTTACCAATTAATTACGCCAATTCTACTTAGCAAACTTTTGGAGTTTGGTGCCATTTTATTTATAAAAATATTCCCTATTTTTCAAAGTTTGTTTGGAGTTTTACTAGATAAATGCTTTACAAGTTGCCTCTAAATTTGACCTATCTACTCTGTGCCATAGCTACCAGTGAGTTATACTTTGGTTAATTTGGTGAATTTATTGGTTCACCCAGACAAGGACTGGGGCTGTTATATGAGTTGGGTACTTACCATTCCCCCAACTAATACCCCTATTTACAAAATATGCCCTATTTTGTTACTGATAAGTACGTATCTGTATGACTTAAATTACTACCAAAATTCATGATTTTCACTAAAAAATATAAAGTGAAAGCTTTACATATTCACAAAGGCGCAAGGTTTTAGATACACCATTTTGAAGGTTGCCCAATAAAAGACTAATAATATATTTGAAATTTTAGGCTTATACAACTAGTGGCCCTGAGTCCCTGCCATGGGGTAAAGGCCCATGTATCTGCTGCAGCACTTTTAATCTTAAGCTATTAAAATTAGTGCCTTATTTATGAGGAACTTACGCTACTGTTGTGGTTCTTTTTGTGATGCTGCGGCAGGGTAAAAAATGCACCACACTGGGCCAAATGTACAAAGTGACGCATCGAGGCAGATGCATCACTTTGTAAACCCCTGCGCTACATTGTACCTGCGACAGGTATAATGTATGCAGGGCGGGCGTTCCATCGCAGAAAAGCCATGCAGAAGTTTTGCAGTGAAATCTATGAGATTTCACTGGGCCACTTCTAGGGCGTCACTCAGTCTCATCCTTATGCCTGCTTGAAGCAGGCGTAAGGAGTGAGCAGGGCTTTTCACATGGGGCTTGCCTTATGTGAAAAGAAAAATTGCTGGGGTTACATCTGTTTTTACACACACTCCAGCAATGTGCCAATATTGCGCCTACAGATGCATCAGGAATACTTACGTATCTGGAAGTCCTTGTAACATGGAGCACCATGCAGTAAATACGGTGCATCCATGGTGTAGCAAGGATGGCGCTATAAAAAGTGTTGCATCGCTGTTTTCCGGCAGCAATGCAACACTTTTCGTAAATGAGGCCATTAATTTCTTTTATTTTTATTTATTTTTATTGAATTTTGTACAGGCATATGGATAACAACAATGCATAATCATGAAGCATTACACAGTATATCTCAGGTAACAGTATTACAATAGTGTGAGGTATCATTTTAAACAATATCCGGTTTACAGCTCTATACTGTCTTGTCCTTTGCAAAGCAAATCCGGTACATTTATACAGTACAGTTGTACAATACACACGGTCTTATTGACTGTGCCATAGTGGAATCAGCAATGTACATATAATGTAAGTCTAGCACGCGGCCATCCCAGTAAGAGTGAGCAAGGGGGAGGTAACCTAATTCTGACAAGGAGCATTCAGGTGAGTAACATCTCGTTCCCTCAGCCAGGTTGTGAAAGGCCCCCATATGTCCCTCGGGAGAGATGCTGTTGGCATTAGATCCCAGAATGTCGCCAACTGCTCTTGACAGTAAGTGATATCATGCACCCATGCAGCCCCATGGGGGGTTCTAGGGGCACCCCAACGTATGGCCAGCCTGCGCTTAGTCTGCAGCAGCATCATGGCCACCAAGCGGCGCCTCTCGGGTGGGACTTCTCCCACATAAGCCAGCAGTGCTTCTACCGGGGTAGATTCTAAGTGTATATATTCTGCGAGTCTCAATCGGCCATCCCAGTAAGAGTGAGCAAGGGGGGAGGTAACCTAATTCTGAGCAGGAGTATTCAGGGGAGTAACATCTCATTCCCTCAGCCAGGTGTTATGTCTTTGAGCATTCTAGTAGCTGGGCGTGGGTGGAGTCATGGGGTGGAGGAAGAGGCGGGGTACGGGCAGGAAAGGGTTAGTTAGAGTAGGGACAGGGACGAGGAAGGAGTGTGTTAATAAAGCTCCTTGAACATCAAGTAGTGTCTGTCATTATTGCATGCACGACACTACAGCTGGCGACGAGGGTGGGATGAAGTAACCTGCCATCCCCACATTGAGGAAACGAGTGCCCTGTCCCTGGGCAGCACCGAGAAGTAGTCGCCATCGCGACACGTGTGCCCCCAGAGAAGATCGCCGCCTGAGGACCCAGGCCAGCGACAGCTGTGACAGCTCCACGATCCGTCGATCGTGTGGAGCGCTGCCGAGTGAGGGCTAAAATAAGTTTGCTGCCGAGAAGTCACTTCGCGCCAAAACGGGAGCTCACCCCAGATGCGTGTAACTTGGCAAGGCGTCGGAAGTGACAGCGAGCGAAGCGACAGAATCGCGAGTCTACCCTGACCCCTTCGCGAAGAAGTTCCAGAGAAAGCAAGTGGAGCGCGGCTGCTACAGTGCTACTGACAAGATCGGCGATCCGGTGAGTCTCAGTAACTGGATCGGAGTGAGGAGAATGAATGAAGTTGAAATCTCGCGGGAGCCGAGATTTCACTAGCGGCGGCCATCTTGAAGTCAGGCAGCCCGCAGGACAATCCCTATGTGTAAATGGGAAGTGGCCATTTTGAAGTCAGGCGGCTCACGGCTCCAGCAAACAAGCATTGGTGAATGCGAAATAAGCACTGGTAAATGCAAAACAAGCACTGGCAAATACAAACAAGCATTGGTGAATACGAAACAAGCACTGGTAAATGCAAAACAAGCACTGGCAAATGCAAACAAGCATTGGGGAATGCGAAACAAGCACTGGTCAATGCAAAACAAGCACTGGCAAATGCAAACAAGCATTGGTGACTGCGAATCAAACACTGGTAAATGCAAAGATAAGCACTTGCAAATGCAAAATAAGCTTTGGTAACTGCGAAACAAGCACTGGTAAATGCAAAAGCAAGCATTGGCAAATGAAATAAAATAAGCATTGGTGAAAGAAAACAAGCACTGGCAAACGCAAACAAGCATTGGTAAATGCGAAACAAGCAGTGATACCTTAAAAACTGGTTTCGACAAAACGACTGGCACCAGTAAGATAAAAGGTGACGTAGCCAATCACGCTCAAGGATGTCGAATCCACCACAAGAGAATGGCCATGCTGCCGTGGCTACCTCGACTGAACCTCGAATATCACACTTGCGTCCCCCTGAACCACTAATGTTGGTGGATGACGGAAGCATGGGCCCTCGATGGCAGGAGTGGCTAGAAGATTTCGAGGACTATCTTGAAGGTTCAAAGGTCACTGTAGATAGAGAGAAACTCATTGCACTGCGTAATTTAGTTGGCAAAGAAGTCAGCAAAGTGATTAAAGAGCTGCCAGAAGATGACAAAGGGACTTATGCCAAAGCAAAAGAAGCGCTGAATAAGAAATTCATACACAAGAGGAACGTGGACTATGAGAGATATGTTTTTCATCAAGCTCGTCAAGACAAGGAAGAAATGATGAACACCTTCATCTCCAGGTTGCGACGACTGTCTCAGTACTGCAATTTTGATGCGTTTTCAACGGAAGATGCTATCTGACTGCGAGTGATTGAAGGCTGTCACTCCGAAACAGTCCGGAGGAGGTTGCTAAGGAAAAGCCATAACCTTGATGATATAGAAGAAATGATAAGGGTACATGATCAGGCGGAGGAACACGCCAAGTGCATGGAGACAGGAAGAAGCGAGAGAAAAGAACAAGCCTTCTGGACGCACAGCACCAAGACTAGCAGGAGGTCAGGTGAACAGCAGAGAATGTCCAGACCGGCCTCTTGTCATCAACACAAAGGACGCAGACGCTATGAGTCTAGCCGGAGAGACAAGAAGGTTGAACTTGCAAAGAAACTGGACAGGTCTAGAAAGTGCTATCGATGTGGATACGATTATCCGCATTCAGACGTCTGTCCAGCGATGGGTCAACAGTGTCACAAGTGTGGGCGCAAGAACCACTTTGAAGCAATGTGTGGAACATATAACAAAGAAAGGAGAGGTGAAACGAACAGGCGGCAGTCTGACCCCAGAAGACACCACGCCAAAGCGGTACAAGACCGGGCGATGTCATCCTCTGGATCGTCCCGCTCCAGCCGAGACTCTCGTGAATCTCAGTGGACCAGAAGGTCACCGAAACGATCACCGTTGTGAGAGTCCAGATCGACGTCGGCAGAGTCTAATTATACTGATGAATATGTCTGCATGGTGTCAGACCCTGATCAACTAAAAAGGAATCCTCCATTGGACATAAAAGTGGGGACTCATGCGACACAGTTCATGCTTGACAGTGGGGCATCCCTGAACTACATGCCCGTGACAGAATATAACAAGATGAAATCACCACCTCACCTGAGCCCAGCACACGTAAGAGTTTTCACCTGGATGGCGAAGAAACCACTTCCATGCTTGGGCAAATTCGAAACAATTCTCACACACGAAGACAAATCGGTGACAGCATATATCCATGTCATTGTAGGTCCCGAGGCGGAGTGCCTCCTCAGCCTGCCGACGGCGGAACGTCTCCGCCTTGTGGAGATCCTTTACAGAGTCAGTGATGATCCCGATTTAATACGCAAGTTCCCCAAATTGTTTACTGGGCTAGGCAAAATGAACAAATGCCAGATCCGCCTCCACATCAATGATCAAGTGCGCCCTGTGGCTCAACACCCTCGATGAGTGCCTTTTCATCTTCAGCAAGCGGTGGAGGAGGAAATTCAGGAGCTGTTACAAACTGACATTATCGAAAAGACAGACGGTCCTACGCCATGGGTGTCTCCTGTCGTCATAGTCCCAAAGAAAGGCACTCCAGACAAAGTGCGCCTATGTGTAGACATGAGACTTCCCAATACTGCCATAGAGAGAGAGCGTCACCCAGGACCCCACCTGAGTGACATGATAACCGCCTTGAATGGAGCCCGAGTATTTTCCAAACTTGATCTGAACAAGGGCTATCACCAGCTGGTACTCTATGAGAAATCAAGATATATATAAAGACTTTCGCTACACATTTAGGTTTGTTTAGATACAAGAGACTAAGTTTCGGCATTTCATCAGCAGCTGAAATCTTTCAGGAAATGATTCGGCAGACCATCAGACACATACCCAACTCGCTGAATTGCAGTGATGACATCCTGGTATATGGGTCAAACACGCAGGAGCATGATAAGGCACTGGATCGAGTATGCCATGCTCTTCTGGAGGCCAACTTGACTCTCAACAAAGATAAGTGTGAGTTCCACCAATCCACTCTCAAGTTCTTTGGCCATGTGTTTTCGGGAGCCGGCATGAGGCCTGACCCGGAGAAAGTGACTGCACTCAACGCCACCAAAAGTCCCCAAGATGTCAGTGATATTCGTTCCTTTCTGGGCATGGCGAGCTATTGTGCCAGATATATCAAAGACTATGCCACCATCAGTCATCCCCTGAGAGCTCTCACCAAGCAAGGTCAACCTTTTGTGTGGAGTTCCCAATGTGAGAGGGCCTTCCTGGAAATCAAACAGGCTGTTGAGGCTGCAGACAATCTGGCATACTTTAGCCCCAAGAGAAAGACTGAAATAACAGTGGATGCCAGCCCAGTAGGTGTGGGTGCCATCTTGGCCCAGTATGGCAAAGACATATCATGGCCTATGCCAGTCGCAGTTTGACTGAAACAGAAAAGGCCTATTCTCAACCCGAGAAGGAGAGTCTTGCAGTTGTCTGGGCTTGTGAGCACTTTCATGTCTTCATCTATGGCAAGCATTTCACCATGATAACAGATCATCAGGCGTTGTTTACCATATTTGGCAAACCTCATGCTAAAATGCCACCTAGGATAGAACGTTGGGGCCTGTGCCTACAGGAATACACATACAAAAACATACACAAACCGGGGAAAGGGGAGAATCCGGCGGACTACATGTCCCGACACCCTCAGGAATCCCAGGCCTCGCCTCGGTCAATTGCTGAAGAATACATCCATTTTGTAGTAGGATCAGCCCAACCTCCGGCCATTCCCTTAGAAGCAATCCAGGAAGCCACTGCCCAAGATGGCATTCTTCGGAAAGTCATGCGTCGACTGCGCACCCATCGATGGAGACATGACAGTGAGGAGGAGCAGACCGATCCTCAGGTCAGCCAAGAAATGCAGGCGTTCAGACACATCTGTGAAGAGCTATCCGCCACCTGGGAGGGGCTCCTCCTGAGAGACCATCGGATTGTCATCCCGAGGCAGTTACGACAAGGAGTCATTAACCTGGCTCATGAAGGTCACCGGGGAGTGGTTGCAATCAAAAGAAATCTCTGTGAGCGAGTCTGGTTCCCGCTGCTTGATACCATGGTGGAGGCCACCCTCAAAGACTGCCCCCAGTGTCAACTATTCAGCCATGGAACACCCCCGGCCCTGCTTCCAATGACTAAACTACCAAATGGAATCTGGCAAGAACTAGCCATGGACTTTTACGGACCCCTTCAATCGGGCAAGTATGTGGTGGCTATCATGGATGAGTACTCAAGGTTTCCGATAGCCCAATTCGTGCCCTCCACTAATGCCTCCTGCACCATCGCAGTTCTTGATGAGGTGTTTGTCGCCTGGGGTGTCCCAAAGGAACTCAAAACGGACAATGGTCCTCCTTTCAATGGCCAGGAGTTTAGTGAGTTTGCACGACACCTTAACTTTAGACATCGAAAGGTCACGCCTCTGTGGCCACAGGCTAATGGCACTATTGAGAGGTTCATGGCAACTCTGAAGAAAACATTCAAACAAGCCACGCTTGAAAAGAAGGACTTGCAATTTGCCCTCAATGAAGTTCTGCAAGCTTACCGGACTACCCCACATGCCACCACTGGAAAGTGCCCGGCCACTCTTATGCTGGGGCGACCCATCAGAACCAGAATCCCGACACATGTCCACCAAGAGGTGGCTCATGCTGATCGCACCAATAAGAACAAGATGAAATCATATGCGGACCATCGACGGCGAGCCAAGTCTCCTTCCTTGCAGACAGGGGGCTGTGTGGTGATCAAACAAGAACAATCCCGCAAGACAGATTGCAGGTTCAAAGACGAACCGTTGGTTATCACCCAACAAAAGGGCACCATGGTCACTGCGGCATCTGACAAGAGAAAGATTACCAGAAATGTGTCTCACTTTCAAAAATGCACGCCGGGCCTGAAGGAGGCTCTTGAACAAGATGGAGACATACCGGACACACAAGGACCCAGTCAAGTGGACACAATCCAAACACTTGATCAGCAGACTGAGGCTGAATTGGATGCTGGCGGTATGAGTTTGCGACCAAGAAGGAACATTCACAGACCTAAAAGACTGATTGAAGAACTTGAATAAAGTTAGTTCGATCTTTTGTTAACAACGGGGGAGATGTTATGTCTTTGAGCATTCTAGTAGCTGGGCGTGGGTGGAGTCATGGGGTGGAGGAAGAGGCGGGGCACGAGCAGGAAAGGGTTAGTTAGAGTAGGGACAGGGACGATGAAGGAGTGTGTTAATAAAGCTCCTTGAACATCAAGTAGTGTCTGTCATTATTGCATGCACGACACTACACCAGGTAGTATAAGGCCCCCATATGTCCCTCGGGCGAGATGCTGTCGGCATTAGATCCCAGAATGTCGCCAACTGCTCTTGACAGTAAGTGATATCATGCACCCATGCATCCCCACGGGGGGTTCTAGGGGCACCCCAGCGTATGGCCAGCCTGCGCTTAGTCAGCAGCAGTATCAAGGCCACCAAGCGGCGCCTCTTGGGTGGGACTTCTTCCACATAACCCAGCAGCGCTTCTACCGGGGTAGATTCCACTGCTATTCCAGTGACAGCCTGAACAGTGTCATACACCTCCTTTCAATATTCAGCAATGAGGTGAGAAGTCCACTAAACATGAAAAAAGGCAGCCACATTGCGTCCACATTTCCAGCTGGGCGTAGCTCCCATTTGAGTAACTGCAAGGGGGTTCGGGGTGCAATACATCTAATGTATACATTTAAAGTGGATCAATCTCACTTTGTAATTTGGTGATAGATATCTCAGCTGCGAGCAACAGAAATCCCATTGTTTGTCGTTGGGCAACTACTCCAAGTCAACCCTCCACCATAGTAGTGCCTTGGGGGCATCCCAGGGGGTGTTAGTTTGCGTGAGGTTATACAATCTGGTAATCAACGTATGAGGTAGGGGCATGGTTAGTAAGTGTTCTAGAGGCCTCCTCAGATCTGGGGGGCTGGGAATGTTGGATTCAATTTCATAAAAGCAGCACGGAGCTGGAAATATAAGAATAGATTCAGGATTGGCACCGGTTCTTCTCCTTGTTGTTGTCGCTGCTCTAAAAATGTTTCCTGCGGGTATAGGTTCTCTAATCTGCAAAGTCCAACGATGTGTGCTCGTGCTATGGAACCCTTATCATGAAGGAAGGGGAAAAGAGGGGGATGTGCAATAGGAGTAGAGGGCTTGTAGAGGAATAATGTCCCCACTCGTTTCTTCAAGCCGTCCCAGGCCCATCTGAAGGTCTCAACTGTATTTATTTCATTCACTGCTCTGTGATATGGTTTATAGATTGCTACTTGTAGCGGGGTGGGGTCAACTATATCTGTTTTAATGGCCACGTGTGGCTGAAAGGGAGTGGGATGTGTCCAAAAGTGAAGAAAATTGGGCTTGTGCACACAGTGCATAGAGCTCAAAATCGGGTGAACCCAAGCCGCCCCCAGTCAGTAGGTGAGTCAGCAGTTCCCAGCTCACCCGGGGCTGCCTACCGGCCCAAACTAGGGCAGTCACAATAGAGCGCAAGGAGTTAAAAAAGGCCTTGGTCAAGGGTATGGGTATAAAAATGTAGGAAGCACTATCAACTTGGTGACAGCTATTCTGCCAGCTAGTGACAGAGGAAGGGCAGCCCATAGTTTGGACCTATGATCCAACCAGTCTAGAAGCCGACCAAAGCTCATTTTCCATATTTACTGTAAGTCCCTACTTAACCACATCCCTAGGTATTTAACAGCTCCCTCAGCCCATTTAAGTGGGAATTCTAGGTTACAGTCCAGCGGGGCATCAGTTAGTGGTAAGATTAAGGATTTCGACCTGTTAATTTGAATGCTGGACATCCCACCAAGTCGAAGGACCTCTCTCAACACCGGGCTGAGGTTTTCATCTGGCTTGCGGATGTATAATGTCATGTCATCTGCATACATTGATATAATGAGACTCCTGTCAGTGAACCATAGCCCACGTGTGGAGTGGTGTTGGCGAATTCTGGCTGCAAGAGGCTCCATTGTTACTCCAAACAGCAGCGGTGAAAGGGGACATCCCTGCCTGGTTCCGCGAGTAATGAAGAATGGTTCCGATATTCGATTATTTGCCTTAAGCCGGGCTGTGGGTTTTGTATACAAATTTGACAAAGTTGGGGGTAAATCCCAACCTGGGCAGAATAGTGAACAAGATAGGCCACTCCAGTGAGTCAAACGCCTTTGTGGCATCTAGAAAGACAGCAACGGAGGGTAACAGTGGATCAATCTGGTGCACCGCAGCAAAGAACGTATGCAAATTGGGGGCTGTTGACCTACGCGGGATGATTCCCAATTGATCATGTCTCGCAATTAGCGTTAATAGTGGTTGAAGTCTGTTATCTATGAGTTTGACAAGGATCATTACGTCTTCGTTTACTAATGATAATGGTTGGTATGAGTCACAAAGATTAGCTGCCCTAGCGGGTTTTAAAAGGGATACGATAGCCACCTCCCACATAGACAGTGGAAGGATTCCCACCTCAAGCAATTCCTGGTATACATCTAGAAGTCTAGGTGCCAATTCCTCCACATGGGTCTTATAAAATGTGGTGGTCAGGCCATCCAGTCCAGGCGCCTTCTCGCCCGGTAGGCCATTAATAACTTGGGACATATCTTCTATCGAAAGTGGTTCATCCAGATACTATGTGGGAGTCACTTAACTAGAACAGCTCTATGGATTCTAAGTAGTCCCCAAGGTCTGTGTGTGGTGCATTGTGCATTGCCGCTTATAAGGAGGAAATTGATTTTTGTGAGATATTTATGTGTATCCCCTTGGCCTCTGATGGGGGAAGCGTCATCATCTAACAGTTCAGCTATAAATGAGGTGCATTAGCAAGAGTTTTACCGGGTCTGTCATCCTCCCCATAGCACCGCGCTCTGGTATGTTTCCCTATGAAATGGGTTTCCCTATCTGCCTCTTCCTCGTATTCTGAGATTTCCCCCCTAATGGTGGCCAAATGTCCCGGTGCCCCAGACTGGAAAAACAATTGTTCCGCTGCCTTAACCTCATCTACTAACTTTGTTATGGTAGACCGAATAGAATGTAATACCCCCGATTGCCTGGAAATACACACCCCTCAAATCACCACCTTGAAAGACTCCCATAAAGTTGGAGCGGAGTCCACGAACCCTCGTTAGTGGAAAAATAATTTGTAATGTCAGTTCTAACCTCTACTTTAAATGCGGTATCTAGGAGTGCATGCGGTGGCAGACGCCAGCTGAACGCGCAAGGTAAAGTTTGAGGCACCTTCCAGTGCAGCAGCACCTGGGCATGGTCAAAGAGAGTGCATGCAAGATGAAGTGTGTTGCAACATCGCTTGTCACTAACCAGTAGTCGATCCTGGACCATGCATAATGATATGATGTAATGCAAGTCCCCTCTCTCAGGGCTGGATGCCTGCTACGCCAGATGTCCACCAGCCCATGCTCAAGTATAATGGTATTTAACTGTGACGTTGCCTTGAGGTGTGAGTTACGAGTGTCACAGTCATTGTTGAGAGTGGCATTAATGTCCCCGTCCCCAGTTTTCGTGTCTCCACCCAGTGTTGCTATCTCAGCCCATATAGGGAGAAAGAACTGTAAGAATGATATATCTTCCCTCAGGGTCAAGTAGTAGCTGCGCGGTCGACCATCCCAGTTCACGTCTGGTCAAAATCGAGGCACCCCTGGCGTAATTGGAGTAGGATGCAGAGTGTATTTCCCCCAGTATCTATTCTTTAGTCTGGGCTCAGATTTGTGATGTAAATGTGTTTCCTGGAGGAAACATATGTCTATGCGATGCCTACGTAAATATGTGTGCACCAGCCGTGCCTTTTTAAAATCATTAAGTCCACAAATGTTCCAGGTGAGGAACTTCATCTCAGTCATATCTTAGTGGATAAGGTGTGTGCAATGTGTACCAGTAGAGTAGGTGCACTGTATACCATTCTGAAATTAAATATGTATTAAACTTATACTTTGTATATTTTGGTGACGAGCAGAAGCATGAACAATCTATAAAGTGAACCCAATACCATATCACTTCACATATACACTGTTTAGTTAAGGACAAGGCACCTGAGGCACCTAAGTATGCCATATTTCCCCCTCCCACCTCTTACCCACAGCAACCTCCCAAACAGGTTGTGTCATAGAAACCACCTTCCCACCCATGAAAAACCCAGTGAAAAAAACAACACCACATGGGAGCTCTCCCTATGGGGCTAGGGACATGAGCTTTGACCTGCCATGTGGCAGGGTGACCAGGCGAGGGGGAATAGTGTGAAAAACACCAAAGGAGAGAAGTGCACCAACATAGATACATGTGCATTTGAACTTCAATCGGGGTAAACTAGGTAGCTTACTGCAATGTGACCCTTAATGCAGCAATAATCTAATGTATATAATACAATATAGAGTTACTCATTGACATATCAATGATTATCACTCAAGTTCTGTTTGGAGGCAGCTGGTTGCGAAAAAAACGAGGACGTGTTCCTTGCACCTATGTGCTTGGCATATTTCAGGGCTGATTTGGCATCCCTAAAGAACTGCAAATGCCCGCCATGCGTGTTTTTAGGCTTAGCTGGATAGAGCATAGCATAAGAGATGAAGGCAGATTGTAGGTTGTGCTTCGTGGCATGAACTCCCTACGTGCTGCCTGGAGAGTAGGCGTAAAGTCAGGGAAGAAGGAGAGGGAGTTGTCTTGGTGAGTAATGGGACTTTGGTCTCTCGCAACTCTGAGAATGGTATCCCTCTCTCTATAGTTCAGGAGGCATGCAATGATCAGGTGTGGTGTGGCTGCAGGCAGCGGTCTAGGGCCCAAGGAGCGGTGTGCCCATTCAACGATCATAACTTGTAATAGTGCCGGCCCAAACAATGTGCGTAAAAGGTCTTCGATAAAGGGTTCCATTTTCGGGATGACAGTCAATTCAGGCAGGCCAATAATGCATAGGTTATTGCGCCGAGAGTGCGCCTCCAAGTCCTCCTTCTTAGCTTTAATCACCTCCAACACCTTTTCCATGTTAGGGATATGCGACCTGGATTCTACATTCGAGTCTTGAGTGTCCGACAACCTATTTTCCAAAATATCAAGCCTACCCTCATGTGCATCTACACGTTTGTTAAAAACATCCAGACTGGAGCAGAGAGCATCAATCTTATTATCAACCATTTTAATGCTGGAACGCACGTCTAACAGGATAGCACAGATGTCCTCCTCCTGGTTTTCAGGGAGCTCTTTGAAACCCTGTGCCGATTCCAGCTTGGGGCCTGAGTCATTAGTACGAGTGAGACTCTTATTCTCAAATGGAATTTTCGCTTGTTTGGGGTCTGACTTTCTCATTTTAGCATTAGGCGCAGAACCACAAGACCGCAATGTACGGCTTCGGTGATGTGGGGCCAAATGAGGCCCATACTTTGCTGCAAAATTCATACTTAAAAATGTGCCATGTTTTATTTTATGTATTTTTGCTCTGAAGCCATGGTGCAGTTAACCAAATATTTAGAGTATTTTTTTTTCAGTTGGGATACACTTTGCTTTAATTCAATTCAAAATGTTTCTTTGCTGTTCTCAATCTTGTTTACATTTTTTTTCTGATGAGTGCAGGTCAATTTTGTGGATGCATGTTTTTTCCATTTGCTTCAACACTGATTGGTTGGCACATATTCATGTAAGGCTCAAAATACCCCAAAGCCATTGTAATGATGACATAATTTATGCAGTAGAAAAGAAAATGCCAGCCATTGCCTACAAATCACACACTCCCATTAACCCTTCATTAATTATGTTTCCTTAGTGTGAAGACATTATTAACCTAGTAGAAATGTGAGAGTAAAGGTTTAACTATAGTCTTGTTCTCATTAATTTAGTCTATGGTAGACAGAGATTGTCTAATTTGCTATTCTGTCACTGTTTGTTATTTTCACTGTGGTCAAGGCCTAAACCCTGCAGATTCTCAAGCGTTATAGTAAAACAACCAAGACAAATAAAAAAGATTAATTAATTTGAACAGAAATTCGAAACAAATGATAGAAATGTGAGATTAGCTAATAATTCGTTTATAAATAAAACAATTCTTCCTAACAGAGATATGAAAGGAACACCTGTTCAAATGGAAATTAGGTTCAACGGGTTTACAGTGAAGGCATATTTATATTTTACTGTAATAAAACAAAAATCTCGAACACCTTCAAATTCTTCTGTGCTTCTGGAGAAGGAGTTCAGAACATGTGCAGTACCTGTGGATTCGCGTATGCGGCTTCTTTAATTGGTAACTGTTGCACGTCGTGTCAGGAGAAAGCAGCATTCTCTGCCGCAAGGATGTAATGTCTTTCATTCGACATTGTTTAAACATAGACGCAGGGTGGATTTTTTTCCTCCTCTGGCAGCTCATTCCAGGCCATGCAATGCAAACTTTTAATACATATATGATGTGGGTACGTATTTGTACAAATATCTTCAAACTGCTGATAACTTGTATGTAACAATTATCACCTAGGGCACTTTTCTAATTATGTGTCTAAGTATTTCGCGGCAATGAATAAGTGCTCTACAAACTCTGTCCATTAATTATTGTCTTTGCATTTGTCACCCTGAGTGCGACGGGTATGCCCAGACGTGGGTCCCGTGCTCTCCATGCCACTGGAGTCAAGCTATCCTGGCTGATGAGGGGTGAAACCCTGGGTCTGGTCCTAGGATGCTTGTTTATAGTCCAGGGAGGACCTCGCCTGCAGTTCGGGCTGGACTGTTTCCATTGGGCACAGGGTCAAGACTGATTTGCATATGGCTAGGTTCAAACTGGAATGGCATGGTGAGCAAAAAAACAATGGATTTAGGCCCAGATCTCTGTACTGGGGTGAATGTATGACATTGTTCTGCATTCTGCCCATCAATTGTTGTCTTAGAAAACTCAAAATGATACGTTTTTTAACCAAATTTGTACTCAATTCCCCATAGTTTCCACATCACTGTGCTATGTCTACAAACTACCCAGTGCCGAATCTTTGCCATATCTTCGGTTTTAAAGAGCTTTCCATCAAAGGCATGAAAGCAGGCTAAACCTGCATTTCGTAATAAGCTGGTCCAGACTTTGTTTTTCTTTACCAGACAAAGGTGTTGGCAGTTTTCTCCAAGGGGAAGATGCAAAATTCAAAACATTCTGAGTATTCATGTGACAAATCCACTGAATATCGAGGGATAAAATATTGAAAGGTAAGTCCATGCTGGGAAGTACAGATTTACTATTCCCAACTCCTCATCTGAATATTTTGAGGATACAAAATTTCCTAAATTACATTTATGTGGAGTTAGATATAGAAAATCTAGACTTAGTTACCTATTGATATTTTTTTTCAATTTCTGTCCTCAATATTGTGGTTTTGATATTCTGGGGCACACGTTCTGCCCCTGTTGCCATGTGTGTGCATATACATTTTACCTACAGCATCTCATCTTGTAATTAAGGATTAACAGTATGAGTCTTTTTAGAATTTGTGATGGATTAAATTTTTCTTTATAAGAATATGGTATCATTTAAATGATATTTGAAAAGTTAACACTTTTAGGGGTAGAAGGAGGCGGCTAGTCGACTAGTAGTGGTTACATGCTACCTATTACTAACAGAATGTTTCACAGGGACACCTACTCGTAACCAGTTTTTCTATATTCCCAAGACCTTATATGGGGACGCTTTTTGAGTATTACAGTGCCAAAGAACATGGCCCTTTTCAAAAGAGAAGCCCGTGCAGGAATGAATTTGTTCATGCAGCCGGGTACTCCTCCCTTTGATCCCCAGGGATCTCATTTACACTGGTCAATCTGTCCCTGAAGTAGGTCTGGGTGGTGAACTCCACACCGTTTGTGGAGTTTTCCTCACTCCGGCTCCACGGAGCAAGCAGAGTCCCGAAAAACTCTGCTCGCATAGTTTTTTCCTTGCTCTCCAAGGTCCTGTTGGCGAGCGCAAGCGTTGAGAAAGCTGCTGCTTGAGAAGAAAATCTATTTGAGTGGCTGGAAAGACGCAGCGCCCTGTTGTGCTGTACATGGTGCTATTCGCATAGATTTTCCAGCGAGGGACAAACATCCAGCACTGAAAATTAATGTGAACGTCATGAACAAACGCACTTTGCCGCTTGCCTGATTAACAACTTCAACAGTTTGAATGATTTTGGATGACACAAGTGGCTATATCCTCCTTGCTTTGTAAATGTTAAGGCTGAAATATCATTCTTATATATCCTTGAGAATAACAAAGAACAATGTGTATAACAAGGGAGAGAGTAAGGGAGATTACAAGAGTTATGTGTGGTGGGAACTCCTAGTCCCCGGATTTAATGGTATCAACAATGGAGGAGTACCCCCTAGGAGAAGAAACAGAAAAAAGAGTCTTTTCTGTGTCTAGAGCGTGAAGCTCAGGTTAGCACAGTGTGCCCCAACCCCTAACAGGACAAGACATGTCCTTGAAGAAGACCCCTCACTCACCAACCTAGTTGGTGACATGCTTCATCATCGGGGTCCCACCCCATAGGCCGAATGCCCATAGGGTGTGCTGCGACACCTGATTACAGTGGAGCGGGTTATTTTGTTTATATGTGCAAAGTGTTAAAATAATCAGTGTTTTAAAAGAGGGCCAAATCTACTCACAACAAGACTTTATTCTTGAGTGTGTGGACCCTCGTAAAAGCCAGTGTGGCACCTGTGCCTCATTAGGAAGGCTTCATTGTCTACAGAAGTGTACTAAATATTAAAAATAGCGTAGTGTGCTATGTGATGAATGGAAATTAGGTCTACATGTTTCAACCATTAACAAATTATAGGTTTTTGTCAGGACCGTGGTGATTGGACGGGGTGGTCCGCACACGCTAAGGTGCGTCCTGCCCTCGCTCAATTAAAGACCATAAATCGTGGTCTAGTGTAAAAAGGTGTTTTCCCTGGATCAGGAGAAAAACCTGCAAGAAAAAATGTAAAAGGGTTGGGATTACATACCGGGGAAGACACAAGACAAGGGGGCACACTTAATATTTATGGTGCTTAGAGGAATCACCTAGATAGGTGACAGAGACACACCTATATTGATCAGGTCGCACCCGTGGTCAGTTGTCAATCACACAGTGAGGTGCTCGGTCGTAAAACTACCAGAGCGGGTGTCTGTGTTGTGTAAATCAACAACTCGTGGATATGGCGGTCTATAGGCAGTGGTAGACTTAAATGTTTGAGCGGTAGACTACCGGAGCATTACGTTCATGGCCTAAATCAACAATCTTTGAAATCGGCGGTATGGCAGACAACCGGGTGAGGAGGAGTGACTACCAACTATATTGCGGCGTTGTGGCTTAACGAAGTGATCGCCGGCTACACAATCGTGCCGCTATGTAAGCGGGTTAAATGATAAACATTAATTCATGCAGAGCACGGTATTGGGCTCAGCTTACATTGGAAGCGGTAACTGTTGCTTCATGGGCATGAGGGTATCCAAGACGGCAAGTTTCCGTCACCTTGAAAAAGAAAAAATATATGGGCAGAGTTGTAGTTAGTGCACCGTCACATTGCTCGATATATTGAAACGGTCTGCGGCATGGTTCGCCGAGTCTATCAAAGGATCACAGCACTTACTTGCGGCTTCTGCTCGTCAGGAAATGAAACCTACTTGGTCATTTCTCAATGCCCCGTGGAGTGTTCTGTTCGGTCTGCGGCGCCGGGAAGTAAACTACGAGTTGCTTCCGTGTTGGGCGGGGCGTACAACAGGGACCTTTCGTGGGCCAATCAGAACATTTCAAATGGGCGGTGTCAGCTGCAGGTCGAGTGACGCTGCAGCTGACGAAGGATGTTATGAATCCATAGCAACAGTGCTAGTAGGGCGCTGCTGTGAGAGAGAGAGGGACGAATGTTTAAGAACTCAAAGGAATAAGGGACATGTGCAATATCCGTGCTAATCACAAAATCACAAGGACAGAGTAATTATTGTTTAAGGTTCAGGATCATGGTGAAATTCATGGCTAATTAGGCTGAGTCATTCAATGACATCACGGTGTACTTAGAAAAAGTACTTTTATCCCAGGACAGAATAATAATAGTTTATGGTTCAGGATCATGGTGAAATTCATAGCTAATTTGGCAGAATCATTCCGTGACATCATGGTGTACTTAGAAAAAGTAATTTTATCCCATCACAGTGTTCCATGGGATGTTATCATTGAGGCCAGTTGTATGAGTGGAAAGTCTATAGACCCACCTCTGTTCTTTTTCAAAGCGGCGTTGGTTCATATTGGGTCCATGTTGGACCTGTTCAATGACGGTCCACTGTAATTCATCCGCGCTATGCCCTTTCAGCAAATAATGTTCAGTGAGCTTGCTGTTAGCCTTTTTGCACCTAATGGTGCTCCTGTGTTCACCAATGCGGATTTTAATCTTTCTGCTAGTCATACCTACGTAATGTAGGTTACAGGGACATGTCAGTCTGTACACGACGTTCTCGCTATTGCAGTTCGTCTGTCCTCTGATTGTCCAGGTTTTTGTAGGTTCCAGCTGTAAAGTCTTAGTGTTATAAGTGAACGGGCAAACACTACAATTCCCACATTTGTAGTGGCCTGTTACTCTGGGTAGACCCCAGGCGCTCAAGACAGTTTCGTTCGCCACCTGTTTTTGCTTCGGTCTGGTGTTCACTACTGCATCTTTGATGCTGCGTGCCCTTTTATATGAGAACAAGGGTTTGTCCCATCTCAGATTGCCGGTGTTCAGTATGCTCCAGTGTTTTCCTATAATTTTGTTTACTTCGTTGGAAATGGTATTGTACGTTGTGTCACAGGTTAGGGGAATCTCCTCCACTGACTTTGACTGATTCTCCAAAAGAGCGCCTCTGTTTTGATTTCGAGCGCGTTTCTGGCTTTTATATAGAATCTTATCCGGGTATCCCCGGGTCTTCAGTTTGTGAGTTAGATCTTGGGCTTGTTGTTTGTAGTCATCAAGCTCGCTACAGTTTCTGCGGACCCGTAGGTATTGTCCATACGGCAAGTTTTCACGCAGTTGTCTCGGATGAAAGCTTTCAAAACGGAGTAGGTTATTTTTGGCAGTCGGTTTGTAGTGAGTAACCGTTGTTCACTTCCCGTTTGCTTTTGTTATGGTGAGATCTAGGAAGACCAGCGAATTGTGGTCCATCACGTAAGTGAACTTTAGATTCTCATCCAGTGTATTGATCCAGTCGAAGAATGCTGACAGGGTATCTTCAGTGCCTTTCCAGATTGTGAGCACGTCGTCTATATATCTTCTCCAAAGTAAGATATTGGGACTGTACGGGTTCGTGTTGCTGAGGATATATTTCTCCTCGAAGTCGTGTACATATAGGCCCGCTACACTTGGAGCAAATGTACTGCCCATAGATGTCCCCCCAGTCTGGAGAAAATCATGTCTTCAAATTGGAAATAATTCCTTTTGAGGGCCAGACGGGCACACTCCAGAATGAATTCTCTTGGTGTTCTTGATGTCCATTCTTCCTTCTCAAGGGCCCTTCTTAAGACCTCTAAAGTGGCGTCTTGGGGAATGTTGGTATATAGGCTCTCAATATCGAAACTCACCAGTATGATGTCATCATCTATGGTGAGTTGATCCAAGAGTTGTAGCACACTTTTAGTGTCCTGTGCTCGTTTTCTGTACCATAGTTTTGAAGAACACGTCGCAAAAGCTGGACAGGGGTTCCAGTAGGGAACCAAGCCCAGAGACAATGGGCCTGCCAGGTGGTGGTATTTTGTTTTTGTGCATTTTCGGAACCCCTGTCCAGCTTTTGCGACGTGTTCTTCAAAACTATGGTACAGAAAACGAGCACCTACCTACAGGACACTAAAAGTGTGCTACAACTCTTGGATCAACTCACCATAGATGATGACATCATACTGGTGAGTTTCGATATTGAGAGCCTATATACCAACATTCCCCAAGACGCCACTTTTGAGGTCTTAAGAAGGGCCCTTGAGAAGGAAGAATGGACATCAAGAACACCAAGAGAATTCATTCTGGAGTGTGCCCGTCTGGCCCTCAAAAGGAATTATTTCCAATTTGAAGACATGATCTTTCTCCAGACTGGGCGGGCATCTATGGGCAGTACATTTGCTCCAAGTGTAGCGGGCCTATATGTACACGACTTCGAGGAGAAATATATCCTCAGCAACACGAACCCGTACAGTCCCAATATCTTACTTTGGAGAAGATATATAGACGACGTGCTCACAATCTGGAAAGGCACTGAAGATACCCTGTCAGCATTCTTCGACTGGATCAATACACTGGATGAGAATCTAAAGTTCACTTACGTGATGGACCACAATTCGCTGGTCTTCCTAGATCTCACCATAACAAAAGCAAACGGGAAGCTGACAATGGTTACTCACTACAAACCGACTGCCAAAAATAACCTACTCCGTTTTGAAAGCTTTCATCCGAGACCACTGCGTGAAAACTTGCCGTGTGGACAATACCTACGGGTCCGCAGAAACTGTAGCGAGCTTGACGACTACAAACAACAAGCCCAAGATCTAACTCACAAACTGAAGACCCGGGGATACCCGGATAAGATTCTATATAAAAGCCAGAAACGCGCTCGAAATCAAAACAGAGGCGCTCTTTTGGAGAATCAGTCAAAATCAGTGGAGGAGATTCCCCTAACCTGTGACACAACGTACAATACCATTTCCAACGAAGTAAACAAAATTATAGGAAAACACTGGAGCATACTGAACACCGGCAATCTGAGATGGGACAAACCCTTGTTCTCATATAAAAGGGCACGCAGCATCAAAGATGCAGTAGTGAACACCAGACCGAAGCAAAAACAGGTGGCGAACGAAACTGTCTTGAGCGCCTGGGGTCTACCCAGAGTAACAGGCCACTACAAATGTGGGAATTGTAGTGTTTGCCCGTTCACTTATAACACTAAGACTTTACAGCTGGAACCTACAAAAACCTGGACGATCAGAGGACAGACGAACTGCAATAGCGAGAACGTCGTGTACAGACTGACATGTCCCTGTAACCTACATTACGTAGGTATGACTAGCAGAAAGATTAAAATCCGCATTGGTGAACACAGGAGCACCATTAGGTGCAAAAAGGCTAGCAGCAAGCTCACTGAACATTATTTGCTGAAAGGGCATAGCGCGGATGAATTACAGTGGACCGTCATTGAACAGGTCCAACATGGACCCAATATGAACCAACGCCTCTTTGAAAAAGAACAGAGGTGGGGCTATAGACTTTCCACTCATACAACTGGCCTCAATGATAACATCCCATGGAACACTGTGATGGGATAAAATTACTTTTTCTAAGTACACCATGATGTCACTGAATGATTCTGCCAAATTAGCTATGAATTTCACCATGATCCTGAACCATAAACTATTATTATTCTGTCCTGGGATAAAAGTACTTTTTCTAAGTACACCGTGATGTCATTGAATGACTCAGCCTAATTAGCCATGAATTTCACCATGATCCTGAACCTTAAACAATAATTACTCTGTCCTTGTGATTTTGTGATTAGCACGGATATTGCACATGTCCCTTATTCCTTTGAGTTCTTAAACATTCGTCCCTCTCTCTCTCTCTCCACGCAGCAGCGCCCTACTAGCACTGTTGCTATGGATTCATAACATCCTTCGTCAGCTGCAGCGTCACTCGACCTGCAGCTGACACCGCCCATTTGAAATGTTCTGATTGGCCCACGAAAGGTCCCTGCTGTACGCCCCGCCCAACACGGAAGCAACTCGTAGTTTACTTCCCGGCGCCGCAGACCGAACAGAACACTCCACGGGGCATTGAGAAATGACCAAGTAGGTTTCATTTCCTGACGAGCAGAAGCCGCAAGTAAGTGCTGTGATCCTTTGAAAGACTCGGCGAACCATGCCGCAGACCGTTTCAATATATCGAGCAATGTGACGGTGCACTAACTACAACTCTGCCCATATATTTTTTCTTTTTCAAGGTGACGGAAACTTGCCGTCTTGGATACCCTCATGCCCATGAAGCGACAGTTACCGCTTCCAATGTAAGCTGAGCCCAATACCGTGCTCTGCATGAATTAATGTTTATCATTTAACCCGCTTACATAGCGGCACGATTGTGTAGCCGGCGATCACTTCGTTAAGCCACAACGCCGCAATATAGTTGGTAGTCACTCCTCCTCACCCGGTTGTCTGCCATACCGCCGATTTCAAAGATTGTTGATTTAGGCCATGAACGTAATGCTCCGGTAGTCTACCGCTCGAACATTTCAGTCTACCACTGCCTATAGACCGCCATATCCACGAGTTGTTGATTTACACAACACAGACACCCGCTCTGGTAGTTTTACGACCGAGCACCTCACTGTGTGATTGACAACTGACCACGGGTGCGACCTGATCAATATAGGTGTGTCTCTGTCACCTATCTAGGTGATTCCTCTAAGCACCATAAATGTAAAGTGTGCACCCTTGTCTTGTGTCTTCCCCGGTATGTAATCCCAACCCTTTTACATTTTTTCTTGCAGGTTTTTCTCCTGGTCCAGGGAAAACACCTTTTTACACTAGACCACGATTTATGGTCTTTAATTGAACGAGGGCTGGACGCACCTTAGCGTGTGCGGACCACCCCGTCCAATCACCACAGTCCTGACGAAAACCTATAATTTGTTAATGGTTGAAACATGTAGACCTAATTTTCATTTATCACATAGCACACTACGCTATTTTTAATATTTAGTACACTTCTGTAGACACCGAAGCCTTCCTAATGAGGCACAGGTGCCACACTGGCTTTTACGAGGGTCCAAACACTCAAGAATAAAGTCTTGTTGTGAGTAGATTTGGCCCTCTTTTAAAACACTGATTATTTTAACACTTTGCACATATAAACAAAAGAACCCGCTCCACTGTAATCATGTGTCGCAGCACACCCTATGGGCATTCGGCCTATGGGGTGGGACCCCGATGATGAAGCATGTCACCAACTAGGTTGGTGAGTGAGGGGTCTTCTTTAAGGACATGTCTTGTCCTGTTAGGGGTTGGGGCACACTGTGCTAACCTGAGCTTCACGCTCTAGACACAGAAAAGACTCTTTTTTCTGTTTCTTCTCCTAGGGGGTACTCCTCCATTGTTGATACCTAACAAAGAACAATACCTTCTTTTCCATTCAATGTTCTAGGAATAGTAATGCTGACATAACAAATCAATGATACAATCATTTGCAATGCATTACGGTCTCACCTTCTTCTTTGTACAGTGCAAGATTTGCAAGGTGAAGGCACTTTTCGTACATCAGGCCCCACAACAGTTTTTTTACTGCCAAAAATATCCTACTTTCCCCTTCATCTGCAAGCCACGAGCCACATTCAAGTTTCCTTTCAGCTATCCCCTTCACTGTAAGCTTTAGCTGTCAGAATATTGCAAACTATGGAACATCATATGCTGTTTGTTGGACTTGGCCCTTTTGAAGGGTCATCCCTGACCTTTTTGCCTTCCTCCTAGCCTTTTTTCTGACATGGTGTTGGTCGTTCTAGGACTCTGGGCACTTTAGCACAGCTGTCCAGTCTAAAGTGTAAGTGCTCTCTGTGGTAAACATGGTAAAGATTGGTCTACACCTGTTTGGCATATTTAATTTTATTTATAAGTCCCTTGTAAAGCCAGATACCCAGGCCAGTAAATTAAATGCTACTGGTGGGCTTGCAGCGCAGATTGCGCCACCCACCAAAGTGGCCTTTCAAACCTGTCTCAGGCCTCTGCTATTGCAGGGCCTGTGCACGCAGTGTAACTGGTGCTGTAATGGGGCACCTAAAGTGTGTGCCATGTCTGTGACCCCCTTTTTTAGTGCATTTCATTCACCCCTAAGGTGGGCCCTAGCTAGCCGTATGAGCAGGGTGCATTGTAGGTAGAAGTTAGGACATGTACTCTAAGTGTGTGACTTGTCCTGGTAGTGACAAACAGCCATTTTGGTTTCTCACTGCTGTGAAGCTGCTCTCCCATTGGAATGCATTGGAGATTCCCTGATAAGTGTTTCAGTGGTTATTCCTGATGTGAGAGGAGCAACATGGTCAAGTTTGGTATGTTTGGAATAGGAATAATAAATGCTGCGCTATGGTGTGCACAGATTTATTATCACTATTTTAGAAAGGCCATTTTTAGAAGTTGGGATTTCTGTGTGCTATGTGTCTGCCTGCCTGATGTAGATTGCATGTCTGGCTTTGGAGTGACAGGGGCTGTGAGGTGTGTGTGGCTCCATGGAGTGCTGGGTGAGTCAGCGCTAGGCTGAATGGGAGATCTGCATTTGGAGTAGTGGGAGGAATAGGTCTGTGCTTGCCAAGGTGAAAGCTGGCTCCGCCTCCCTGTGGTGTGTCTGATGACAGAGCCCCAACCTGACAAAGGAGGGTGGGAGTCCTGTAAACAAAGTGCTCCACATCCCCCAGAAACAGTTGAGGCTGGATCACAAGCCCTTTGCCAGGGCAGACAAAGAAAATGTACTATAAATATTGGGGCTGTGACCCCTTGTCATTGTGCTTGTGCTTCCTTGTGACATGTGGCTGCTGGGCTACAGAAGGAATGGCCATGAGGGGCTGCCTCCCTGCTGGAGGACCCTGTGAGCTGACCTGCCTGAGTCCAGCTTTGTGCCGTTGAACTTAGGGACCCAAAGCATCTTGTGAGCGCTGCACAGTTGTTTCTTGTGCTCCAAGATGGGAGCGAGTGCTGGTGCTTCTGCAGCGCGGAGCTGGGACAACTTCAAAGGGAATCCCGATGTGGGAATTCCCCCACATTTGTGGGTATTTCAAAGCCGGAGCCTACCCGCATTGTGCGGGAAGCGGGAGCCCACACAGCATTTATGCTACTGAAAGCGGGAGCCTACCCTGCGGTTTTTATGTCAATTTAGCAGGAATCCCCCCACATTGATGCCTTTCTAGCTGTAGCCCACCCCGCTTTCTGGTCTGCATGGAAAAGGGGCCGCCACACCACGAGCGGTGACCCGGAAGACAGACAGGCTGCCTGACTGTGGGCGGATTCAAGATTCAGAAGCTGACGGCCGGCCAGTTAGAGGAGAGGTGGAGTGACGCGGCAATTTGGCCGGCCGTGTCTGCAGGAGAGCGGGCCCTCTTGTGCTAGTGGGAGCCCCACAGGTCGCCAAGAGGAGGACGGTGCCTTGTCTCCAGCCCAGGAAGGACCAGAGAAGTGAGGGGAGTCCCCGGAAGCCAGAACCCGCCAAGGCACATTGTTGGTACCTTCCTGCCTCAGCATCCAATGCCCCGGTGAGTGGGGGCTAAGCGGAGCAGCATTGGCGCTCCAGAGGCACGGTGGTGCCAAGGCTATTTTCTTCAGTTGCCCCAAGGGACAGAGGGCAGCTACATCATTGAGGGCATTGCTGGTGCTCGAATTGGGCACAGTTAGGGCCAGTGCCGTGGTTTCTCCAGCAGACCCACCCGTTGCTGAGCAGCTGCAATGTTGGGCAAATTTGTTGTAGAGTCCCAGTGGGGACTCAGGAGGCACAGTGGTACCAAGGTCCATTCTCACAGCTGCACTGCGTAGAGTGCGGGCAGCTACAACATGGGAGCATTTTTGTTTGCTTCACTATGAGGAAGGGGTGAGTTGCACCCCATGCCCCCAGCATATTGTGCAGTGTTTTTGCTTCATTGGCAGCCAGAGGGCAGCTTAAGAGGCCCTACATTAATGCCCTGACACTCTGGACAGAGGGCATTTGAGCCCCAGTGGAAGGCCAGTTGACCTGGGGGTAAGGATTGGTACCTGTGTGTACCAGGAGGGCGCACGGCCCTAAAATAAGGAGATGTATGCACCTAGGCAGTGCCCTCCTGACTGCGATTTATGCACAATGGGTTTATGCTTGTGATGCCTATTGCATAATGTGTTTATGCCTACAGAGGTTGCGTAATGTGAATAAGATTATGCGTTTTATGCATAAAGTGATGCAGACATAATGTGTTTATGTTGCTAATGCGGAGTACAGTATTTTGCCAGTAGTTACTGGTTGTGATATTATTACTACTTGTGCTTTGTGATGGTTCTGACAGTGGCCCGATTGGCCCAGTAATGTATATAATCCCCTGTTAATTATGACCTAGTGCCAGTTGGTACAGTGTATATGTGTGATAAGGATTCTAATGTGTTTTGGATAATACAAAGGCAATTTTATATAACCTTGTGGGGAGTTTCTTTTGTGGTGTGCTTAGTGTGTTGCTGCTGTGTGTGTGTGTTGCCAAATATTTTACACATTGCCTCTGGGATAAGCCTGACTGCTCTTGCCAAGCTACCAATGGGGTGAGCAGGGGTTATCTTCAGCGTGTAACTCCCTTGCCCTGACTAGAATGGTGGTTTCTGCCTGGCTTTGGCGCATTCCCTAGCCAACCAGAAATCCCATTTCTAACACTGTTCCTCCTCTAGATGGAGGTGAGACGATGCACTGGGTGTTCGGCTCCTAACTACTCAGCAGCAACAGAATTTCAGCTCCCGTAAGCCAAGGGAGTGGCGTTTTGATCTACATACAGATCCCTGGACTGCAGTAATAGTGAAAATCAGTTAGCAAGTTGGTAATTACAATTCATTTATTTTAAGATTTCATTGCTTGAGCATGTTCCATTCTAGAAGAATTGGAAGAACAGAAATGGTTCTGAAAAACATCATCTTGCAAAAGAATCCCTATACCCCACACCTGGGTTTCTGAGAAAATGTCAAAGTGGGTTTAAAGGCAGTAGCGGTCGGTGGTGGGAGTAGCTGCCGTGCTGAGACGTGGGGAGGGGGAGGGGCAGGGTGGGGGCTAGTAATCTATGGATTACAGAGGATTACAGGTAAGTAAACATATAAATAAATACAACGAATTTCGTTGCACGCACTGCATTTCCAGATGCGATGCAGTACACACAATGACATTCGTTTTATATATTAATATGTTTACTTACCTGTAATACTCCATAATCCATAGATTACTACCCCCTACCCTGCCCCTCCCCACATCACTGCCCGGCAGCTACTCCCACCACTGACTGCTACAGCTTAAAGGTAATGTCTGGAGGAATCTGTTAGCCAGCAAAACTTATTATTTGTGTTTGTTAAGTTAAAAAAAATAGCACTTAAACATAAATGATGCCGTTATAAAGATAATATATGTTTGGTTGCTACCTTTAAATATCACATATGCCCCTTTCCAGGAAGTGGTTCCATGAACAGACCACTGCTCATCAGTTATTTGCTATATTCACTCATGCCTTTGAACGTAGCTACAGGTGCTCTGTGGCCTATTGCACTGTGAAAAAAGTCCCCATTGATGAATACAATGAATTATGTAGAACATCTAAGTAAAGCTGCTTACCTAACATAAATCAATATTTAGTTTAAGCAGCAAATGAGATTCAGACGATTTCACAAGTTCCACCAACATATCTACCTCCTCGGTCCTCTACAAAGTACCATAAATTTACTTTATTATTACAATCTCTCTCCTCCGAAGGCCAATAACATAAAGTCTTTGTTTACGCAAAGCCGTGAAAAGTCAATTTTCTCAATCAATATGCATTATTACATAACTTTGGATTGATTGTTCTCTTAAAAAAATAAGTAAATCCCAATGATTTGTTGGCTTTGTTGCTGAAGACCTTGGAGGTAATTGTCGGAACCATTAAAATGCAGAATTCAAACAGACAGCACCTCCTGTAAGATTAAAAAAGAGAAATGATATTTCTTTTTTTTCATGCAGTACAGGTAATAAGCTTTTTCATGTAAAAAAGATTAGCATTCTGGAAGCATTGGAATATGAAATATTGTAAACATCCAAATTTTCACCTTTAACTAAAGGTTTGTTATGATTAAAATCAGGCTCTTTCTCAATTATTGCACCATATACATACAATTGCAATGATGAGGTGTATCGATATCAACTCAGTCTTATAGGAGTTGAAACTGAGAATTTGTAATGTGCTTGAAATATGTGTTCTCTGCAAACTTACAAAAGTAACTGCCATTCCATGCTAATTGGTGTTATGACCATGGAGTACAGCAACTATGCAGATAGTACACAGATAATTAAATTGCCCCGATTTACAAATGGACGACACTTGAAGATTACATGCTGTAATGTCTATTGTGGAAATAGGAAAATACTTCTATAATAAACATTACTCCGTGGCATCTGCTCCGGTGCAGATAATGTGTCACTATAATTTGGGAAGGAAGTGGTGGGGATACTTTTTTGTGGTGTGCCTCAGTAGAACCCAGGCACAAGAAAGCAGAAAAAAACCTTGCAAAACGCAAAAAGGGGGAAGGGTAGAAACACTCTGACTTCCTTTTTTTTTTTTAAATGGCAAGATCCGCGCAGGGTGCGCAAATCCTGCTGATAAAAAAAAAACACGAAGCGTGGACTCCCGCTCTACATTGGTAATTAGCCCTCGGGGGGGCAAATCCCAGGGGCATGATCGAAAACAAGATGTGGGGGGCTCAATTCCCCCCACACTGCCCCAGGGATCCCCACCCCCGGGGAAAAGCATTAATAGTAGCGGGGGCACAAGGTCCCACCGCAGCCCTGGGGACCGCCACCCCCCCGGGCTTGTTAATGTAATGATGGGAGGCCTCCAAGGCCCCCCAAGCCCCGGGGACCACCACCCCCCGGGGCTTGACTTATTTTTGATTGCAGGAAGGCACACTGCCCCCCCCCGCTGCCCCGGGGACCTCCACCCCCTGGGGCTTTTTTTTAAACACCCTTTGTGGGGTGCTCAAGCCCCCCTCATGCCCTGGGGACCGCCACCTCCCTGGGGCTCAAAATATTTAAACGGGCGGTCTGTGATGGACCCCTCAGCTCCGGGGACCATCAACCCCCGGGGTTTTGGAAATGGTAGAGGGGGGCTATGCAGCCCCCCTCATGGAGCCGCGCTTCGTTGGTAATTAGCCCCCGGGGGGCCAAATCCCGGGGGCATGATCAAAAACAAAGTGTGGTGAGCTCAATCCCCCCCACACTGCCCCGGGGACCACCACCCCTGGGGCAAAGCATTAATAGTTGCAGGGGGCACACGGCCCTCCCAAGCCCCAGGGACCGCCACCCCCCGTGGCTCAACTTACTTTTGATTGCAGGAAGGCACACTGCCTCCCCACAGCCCCGGGGACCGCCACCCCCCTGGGGTTTTATTTTTATTTTTTTAAATACCCTGTGTGGGGGGCTCAAGCCCCCCCCACATGCCCTAGGGACCACCACCCCCTGGGGCTTTGGAAATAGTGGAGGGGGGCCACACGGACCCTCTCATGAAGCCTTGTCGTGGCCATGGGGACTGCCACCCCTTAGAGCCGGCTCCTGCAGTGTCCAGGGGTGCCCACCCACGGGACACTGTAGTTTGCTATAGCCAAGGAGCTGTGTTGCAGAGTGTTGTAAAAAAGAGCGTGGCCTCTGACACCTCTCTGCAATGCAGCTCTCTGGCGCCAACTGGAGGTACCTGGTGGGCTAGTTGGCCTCCAGGGACCCTCAGGATAGTTGATGAATTAATTCCTAAACTTAAACCGCACCACAGGGTGTGTTTGAACACATGTCACCTCAAGCCATGCCCCCTTCCTTCACCACTGTGCAAATGCGCCCTGTGGGGGCGTTTTAAGTTGGAGAATTAACTCCTTTTAAATACTGAGGGTCCCTGAGGGCCAACTAGCACAACAGGTATCTCCAGTATGCGCCAGGGAGGTGCGTTGCAGACAGGTGTTCAGTGCCCATGCCCCTTTTTACACCTCTCTGCAACGCAGCTCTGTAGCACTTACTGGAGGTAACTACTGGGCTAGTTGGACCCTGGGGACCCTCAGGATTCAAGAGGACTTAATCTCCATACTTGAAACGGCCACAGAGCGTGTTTACACAGTGGGAAAGGGAGGGGAGGGGCCTGAGTTGACGTGTGCAAACGCCCTGTGGCGCATTTTAAGAGGTAGTTTTAATCCCCCTGCCCTATTATATACTAGGGGCTTTTTGAGGAGGTCATGCTAATCACAGGGGGACCCAAACGCATTGTGTTCCCTTGTGTATGTAGGTGTTTTCACTGTATTATAAGTGTCTTTTAACATAGCACTGGCTCTAGGACTGGTTAGTCAGACTCAATTACCACCAGTATCCATCTGAAAAAGTTGAGGGTACAGGATGATTTTGCTTCTTTCTGCTCTTCTGTTTGTTCTTTCTGCACGTTTTCCTTCTTCCTGCTCTTTTCTTAATCTTTGAGGACTTCTGTTGCTTCTTCCTGCATTTCTTTTTTTTCTTTCTTTGTGTTTTTTCTTCGTTCTTCACATGTCCTATCGCTGTAGGCATAGTTACAAATTAGCCTTTAAAAAACCTTTGAAATTCACTGAAAACACCATAGGTTTGAGGCATGTTATAGTTAGGAATTAGCATTTAGAAAACCTTAGAAATTCACTGGAAAAACCAAAGGTTTCAGTGGCGTTATAGTTAGCTGTACATTTCACATGTACAAAACCATTGTAATTCCCCGTTATAGATAGTTCAGTTAACTATAACTCGTGCGCCCGCAATGCACTGCTGATGACATCACATATTACATCACTCATGACATGGTCAGTGACATCACTCATGACATCACTGATGACATCTGACATGGCCCCCCTCCCTGAGTCTAAAGGCCCTGGAGAGCCCACCTCCAGAGCTGGCTAATATGCTATGTCCTGAGGATCCCACCCCTGAGACATAGCAGTTTCCCTGTCTGCAGCAACACTAGCAGGAAAACCTGTATTTGCTCTAGCTTGGCGTGAGCATTTTCCCTCAAAACCTCGGGCAAGCGGGAGCAATCATCAAGTCAACTCCCAGCAGGCGGGAGCTCCAAAAATGCTTTTGATCTGTTTGCCTACCCACATTGATGCAGGCAGGGAAAGAGATTAAAATATTGCTCCTGCCCATATGGAGAAGCATTAAGAGCCCCCAACAAAAATATGGTGGGTGCCCTGGGTGGGCACCAGGGTACCCACCTTTAACTTAGCATGGCACCAGTGATGGAGTACCCATGGCTGAAAGCAGCCGGTCAGGGGAGCTGCATACCCCCTTTCTGTAAAAATAATGCCAGGCCTGGGGGATGGGGTCACCGTGGATAAAATCTTCTTGTGGAGGAGCCATGCACGCTTCCTCCCCCTAAAAATAACGTCAGGCCCAAGGGATGGTGTCCCCGGGGCAGAAGTCAGCCAAGGAGGAGGGCCACATGTACCCCTTCAAAATAACACCAGGCCCCGGGGATGGGGTCCCTTGGGTTGAAATCAGCTTGGGGTCAGGGACCGTGTGATCATCTCCCCCTCAAAGAACACCGGGCCATGGGAGATGGGGTTACCTGGGCCGAAATTGGCCTAGGGAGGGGGAACATGTGTGCCCCTCTCCCCTTTATTTAAAAAGTGGCCTTGGGGGGGGGTGGGATCCCCAGAGTCTAACAGCTCCGGGAGGGAGCCCACGCCCTAATGAACTATAAAAAATACAGTAATTCACCAGTTACAGTTATGAACTATAACTAAATATTGATTGCTTCCCTTATAATTTGATCCAAAGCGTTGTTTTTTTTGTTAAATGTAGTTAGGACAATTATATAAAGAGAACAACTTGTATATCTGTTCAACAAGATACAGTCTCCATAAACCTTCCTTGTGATGGGAGACCAGTAAGGGTTTTGTGAATGTGACATGACATCAGTGAGCCAGTAACCAGTGTTTTTCAAGGGTATTTTAGCTTCACTGTGGTAATGTCATGAGTTTGAGGTCTACACTTCAGTAGTAGATATGTTTATCAGTAATGCAATGTTTATTAGCAATGTGTAATATTTGGTCATATGTATTTCCCTGCATAGCTTCGCTGCTCAAAATGTGGGTCCCCAGATTAGGAATTGGCACTGAGTAATGTTGAGTTAAGTACGCTTTACCTTCTTCCCAAAAAGACTGCATAATTATTTGTGCCTTTACACCCTATCGACGTAATAGTTAGCATCAACACCAACGCAATTTGAAACCATGCCACACTGAGAATAACGTGGTGCCTACAACTCAATGGCCAACAGTAGTAGTGGGGAAATTGAGAAACCTTCAACTTTGGTTGTTTTGTCAATTTAGAAAACGTTACGTTATGAGGTCCCCCAACAAATTAACTGGTAGGTCGCAACGCCCACACGGTTATTTTCTGCAGCCTCTTTAAGTCATCAGTTCGTTGCTTTCTGCAAATGAATCAGAAAGTGCAGAATATTAATACCATTGGTGGGTGTGAGGTGGGGCCCTGATTCAAGTGAGGCAAAGGCTGCAGTGAGTGGGTCATAATGTCCATTCTCACACTTAACCGCGTTTTTTCGTGAAATTGTATTCCGAAGCTGCAAATTGTCAAGCATCCCCTGTAGACCCATTTTGAACATGGATAATAAAAAGCAATATATTTTCCTTTTGGGGTCAAGATTGTGGGGCGACAGCTAATGAAGCCCGCTGATAGTCTCTGACCATGTCAATTTTCTGCTTCAACAGAGCGTGTAACTGAAGTGAAGACTGACATCTTCGTCACCAGTTTTGGGCCTGTGTCTGATCATGACATGGTAAGTGGAATATCTCTTTTTGTATATTTTAATCGAATAATTCAAGCCATGGAATCATGCATTGTTTCGGTGCTTTTTAGAAAAACATTGTTGATTTTAAGTTGATGAGCTGTCCCACGCATCTCCATGCAGCCAGGCTGGCTGGTTTGTAAAACATTTCCATATTACTCACGTGGATTAATTTATGTTTGGCATACGTTATGATGCACACGCTATAATTTGTTTATTTTTTCTATGTGAAAAAATCGATAAACACTTTTCCTTTTGGAAAACACTTATTTTTCTAATAAATAAAAAAAAACCCTGACATCTTCTTTCATGAGATCATTGTTCAGGTCGCAAAGGGGCAGCTAGCATTAAAGGTAACCCTTTGTATCTTAGACATCAGTCAACTATAAAGGGCTGATTCATCTTCACAAAAACATCAGCTGCTTCAGACCCAGAGAGCGCGTTAGATCATTGACGTCCAATATTCTGGCGCTCATTCCTTTAGTAGGGAAAGAAGAACTGTGAAGATAACTATTGTAACACAGAAAAAACGAGAGGGGTTGCAATGCTTTGCAGTTTCAGTCTAAGACGAAATACACATCTTGCATTTCCAACGATTTTAACAAGCAAATTAGATGTATGAAGTCTATTTCAAGATGTCCTGTATTTTAACTTTGTATATATGGACACTTTTGAAACTAATGTAGTGCTCAGAAGCAGCTTTAGATACATATAAAGACATACATATAGATTCATTAAACGTGTATGTAAAATTACATTTCTTGCCAGCTGATAATGGTGAAAAGCATAACAGTTTGTAACTTGATGAAGTTGCGGAATTGGTTACCTTCTTTTAAACTATGTCTGGCAGGTGAAATTTCCCTTTAAAAAAAAAATTGCTCAAATATTTTCCCGAGAATGCTTTCTCGAGACAAGATTCTTCTATGCATGTTTTTTTCGGTCATCTCCATTACTTGTGGGACATTTCGACCTCTATTTTTTGATAATTTAACAATTAATAAAGTAAAGAGAATAAAGTTGTTAAAAGAACTTCACTCTATGTTTACAAAGGACAACTCCTCAAATTGTACTTCCATCTTACTAAGGCTGGCAGTTTCCCAATTGAGAATATTTTTTTTCACTATACCTGGAACCATAACATGAGCCCATTTTGGTCCTATGGTCAGCAGTAGAAGAGGACGCCCTTTTTCAATAAAATCACGAAGTCTGCACTAACTTAATAACTCGATGGGAACGGCATGAGGTTCAAATAGTGGTGGTGTCGTCGTGTTTCCGAGCTGTGTTGTCTGTACCGTGTGCAGTAAACAATTAGTGTATGCGCTGCTGACTATGTGATTTAATTAAAAATGGTCACATACACTCGTGGAGCACCTGTACACAGGCGCAACATGAGATCGTGATCGGTCTCCTTTGAGGCATCTCTTTACTGAAAAGTGTATTTGAAATTTAATTTCTGAATATAACATAAGACATGCAACTGTGTTCCCGAATCCCATTATGACTATAAAAAATGCTGGTCTGTTTGAGAGCAGTCATAACCAACCGAGAATTCCCTTGAGTTGAGTGGCAGTGGCCTCAGCATTCTCGCTTAAATTTTTGTTTTGGCAGGGGACTCTCAGCCAGAACCCCGCACCAGATTTTAAACCTTAGAAAATTAGGCAAGAAATTTCAGATGGAGAAAACCCGCCGATGTAAATGCTGTTCTAGATCTATTGTACATTTAACATTCATAATGTCTGCAATAGGTATAATGTAGAAGCCATTTAAGCGTGAGGGAGAAACTACATTTTTATTCAGAGGTAGGTCACCCAAATAATCTGACAGCCAAACTTTACATGATCTGATTTTCCTACTTTGCATTTTCTTTTGTGTATAAGTAAGACACCTCAAGGGCGAAATATTCCATCCGAATCGGGTCCTCTGCTCACGGTGCCACAGGACAGAATCTGCTCCCCTCCAATAGGATCAACGAGGTCGAAGTTGGTCTGAAAGTCTCGGCCTGTGAGTTTGGACTAGGCAGTTCCTTTCAGAGCAGGACCAAGTCTGATTTGCATTTGGCTGATCTGTGTCTGAAGTGGCATCGTGAACAAAAAACACTGTGTTGGAATGTGTCCTGGCTCATCACCCAGTGGCCCTCACACTTGGATACGCTTTGTCAATCAGCTTCCTGGGTCTTCTTCCTATTTAGAGTGGTAAAAATGTTACCTTTCAATGTAATTTAAGATGGACTTCAGGTCAATAGGCTTTTAATATTGAAGCTAAAGGGCCAGAATGAGGTTCCCCTAAGGAAAATAAAAGTCAGATATGTAATCGTGTCAGTTACGGGGAGAAGCGGAGAAGAAATCAATCTATACTTAATCAGAAAAAAGACTGAAGTGTCATAGACACACAACATTCATAATGCTGGGTAAGAAAACAGGGAATTTTAAATGCACTACTTGAACTAGGTTCACGAAAACATCCAAAAGAACAGGCAATATTATGCCGCAAGTGTGATGGGATAACATTTAATCATAAATACTCCTTACACTGCAAGCAAAAGATTTGCAAATTAGGGTTCTTGCAAGGTTGGGAAAAGTACTCTGCTCAGTAATTCGTTTTGCTGAGCCTCTCGTTAGCAAAGAGCAGTAGAGCAGCGTTTATAGGAATTAGTAAGCCTTCTCTCTTGTTAGCTGCAACACGATCGCCCAATTCTTTTTAAACTAATAGGCATATTTGCAAGTCCCTACCATCACAGAAACGTCACTTTTAGTGACATTCCTGTAGCGATTTGGGAAAAATAAGGCCCCCTTTCACACAATACTTATCGTGAAAGAGGTGGGCAATGGGTTCTGTGATGGGCGTCCCGCCACAACACCTGTTGATTTTGACGCGGCCCCACATTTAAAAGTGCAGCATAAATATGGAGCATTGCCAAGGTTAAGACCAGGGAAAACCTGGTCTTAAACAGGCGCAACTAGTAGAAATGCTACATTTCTCCTTGTTTTTACCGTTTCTATGTGTGCTGCATTGTGCCGCACACATTGAAACAGCAAAAGACCATTGACTGTTTATGTGCAAGAAGGTGACCCTTCCTGCACATAAACAATCAATAAAAAAAATGATGTTTTGCATCTTCCATGTGTGCTGCATTAGGCAGCACACATAGAAGTTTCAAAATGGCACTTCAGATTTTTTATGTGCAGGAAGGTACACCTTTCTGCACATAAACAATCTTCCCCATAACACAGGCACCCTTGCACAATGGTGCAAGGGTGTCTGCATTGACACTAGGCAGCTAAAATTAGCGCCAGCACAGGGAGAAACACAGTGCTGCACCGTATCCTTGTAAATACAGTGCAGCCCTGCGTTTTGGATGAAGCGGATCGTGGTGTTAAGCCAAGGTGGTTAATGCCACGCTCTGCCACTTCCTAGTAGATATGCCCCATATTTTTCGAAATGTATGATTCCTTTCCTCAGGCCAGCAGAAACATCTGGTGCCAGGAGGCCTGGGTTGATGCTTTGGCCATAGAGAAGGGTCTTCGGAGGTTTATTCCTCCTTCCTCAGAAGAGTTAAGGATGCACTCAGGTAAAATCTGGGTCACCTATGTATCCTGTCAAACCAGAATTCTGGTCAAGTGTATGGAGTCAATCTTGTCGTACCTGAGTAACATAATTGTTACCTCACTCGCCATGGGTCAACGGCCAGTAAGGTGGAAGCACACTATAATCGTGCCACTCCTTAAAAAACAATTGTTAGACCCAATACTACCTGAAAATCTCAGGCCAAACTCGCTACTTCCTTTTTTTTCTGAAAGTAGTGGAAAATCATGTCAACACACAATGGAAAAGCTTCACAGAGGTTACCAACTTGCTACATGTGACTCAATCGGGATTCTGAGCTCAACACTCCATGGAGTCAGCTTTACTTCTGGAATCTGAGTCCCTTAGGTTTCATGCAGATCGAGGTCAAATAGAAGCATTAATAATGCTAGACCTCAGCTCTGCGTTTGACACCATGTCCCATGGCCTTCTGGTAGAACGGCTATGGAATTGTGGTGTTGGAGGTATCGCCTTCAGCTGGCTAGACCCTTTTCTCCAGAATCACACTTTCCTGGTGGACCAAAAGCCTTTCTCAACCAAAGTGCTGCCTCTGTCTTAGGGGGTGTCTCAGGACTCCACGCTGAGCCCTACTTTGTTCAAATGTTACCATTGTGTCTTATGCTGATGACATAAAGCTCATTGTCACCTTTTCACAGGATGAGGGAGGTGCAAGATAGCAATTTAGATCTTGCCTCTTGGAATTGGCAGACTGGATTGATAGGAGCAGCCTCAAACTCAATGCTGACAAAATAAACATCCTTATTGTTGGAAAAATTCTCTCTGCTTGTTGGCCAGATGCTTTGGGCCCCATTCCAGCCCCTAGGTCTAAAGTTAAAGACTTGGGGTTTTGGTTTGATTCTAGTTTGACGTTTGATAGCGAGATTGCCTGTGTAGCTGGGAAATGTTTTGGTATGCTTAAGATTCCGAGGAAGATCATTGATCTCCTCTCAATAGCCACCAGGAAAACCATTGTTCTGTCCCTGGAAATATCCCAATTGGACTATTGTAAAATACTCAATGTCAGGACTTCATTGGACAAACTGCAAAATCTGCAGATAGTCCGAAACGCGGAGGCATGGCTATGGCTAAATCTTCCTAGACGTGCGCCATGTGTCTAGGCTTCCGCCAAGTTGCATTGGCTACCTATGAATAAAATAATCTCCTTCAAAGCTATGTGCTTCTGCCACAGAATCTTTAATGCAATGGCCCCGCTATTTGTTTTCGTTGGTGAAACTGTACCAGCCTGGCTGGAGCCTTAGGCCAACTGGTGCCTTGCTATTGCGGTCCCCATGATGAGAAGAACATGCATAGATGGCTGTTCCTTTAGGTTTCGAGCCTCGAAATTATGAAACATGTTACAGTTCCATCTTAGGTCTGAGTCTTTTGAAACAACCTTTTGTAATAAGTTGAAAACTTAGCTGTTTCAGTCACTATAATATGGATGGCCATTGACCTATGTCTGCTCTCCAGCACGAGATTGTAACTTTCATTTAATCTGCTCCTTCTTTTGTCAGGTTAGTATGCTGTAGCTCCTACAGGACATTCCCAAGTGTGGGGACGCTGCATTTGGAACAACCAAGCACTTTATAAATCCTCTTATTATTAGTATTATTATGGTGTCAATACATTGTTTTCTGGTACTTGCTTCTTTGTCAAAATACACTGTTTCCTCTGGTGGAGGTGTCGACCAAGAGGACCTCTAGGAACATCCTTCTGTATGGATCTAGATAGTTTCTGATATAGTTGCCTTAATACCTGTAATGTATAGGCTATCTTTACACAGAAACCTTTATGCAGAAAATCTATATTAGACTGTGCACAATATGGCAGCTTTAGAGGAAATAACTGGTTGTTTTATATTAGGAAATCTCTGCAATCTTTGCAATTAGATGGTTTTTGCAATAATCCCACCCTAGTTTACCCAGATACCATAGCAATTGTCAAAGAAATGTACCTTACTTTGGGGATGTTTTCAGCTGGAGGGTACCTATCAAAATGCAGCAGATTTGTATTAGGAATCGAGTATTACAATTGTATCATTGGCGTGAAAGAATCATTTAAGCACTTTTTGCTATTTTGCACATAGACTGATAAAGCTCGACAACGTTGGCTCCTGCCACTATTTAAGTCTTAGAAAATTAGACGATCTGCAGATTCACTATCATTTTGTTATTGAAATGATGACTTAGTAATGTTCGTTTCATACATTTGGTCAGCGTGGTCCCTTTTAGGTAAGAGAAATTGAAGGCATAGATTTAATCAAATGTTTCTCCTAGCAGTGTTGAACTGTCGATTTTAATTAATTTATCGTGTTAAGTTTTATTGATGTAAATTAGATTAAGGGCCCTATAAAATGGATTGCTTTTGTTTTTATGTTTTTTAACTATTTATTGTATGGCTTTTGCTCATGACAACAACATAAAATGATTAACTGATGGGCCAGGAGGAGGAAACACATCATGCTGTTGAAAATCTCAGGGGAACAGCATTAGTCAAAGGGCAACCCAAAAAATACCAGTATTACCTGTGCTCTTGGAAAGATTTGGGGTTAGCATCGGAGGTGAATCCTTCAGATTATAATACTGGACCAAGGTTGACCATGGACCTCAGTCTTTATACACATATTTATTGAACCGTTTGTTTTGAGAGAGGCACACAAACTAAAACCAGACTGTATTTTTGTTTCAGAATACACTGAGGGATTTTACTCTGTGATTCAGTGAAAGTTTGTTTTGCATTGCCTTGTGAGTTTTGCATGGAAGGCGGAGAGCAAGGCCAACCTCAAGGGGGAACAGACTTTCAAGGACATTACTTTTATCACCTTCTCTTCTGAAAAACAAAATCAATAGCTGCTGTCCGCGGATAACCATTGCAGTTAGAACTCTGAGGACACAGGGCCATTCAAATTAACGGCCTCAATGGCTTCGATAATGGATTGGAACATGCTTTATATTTGCCTAGCCGCACATTAGAGAGCAGCCTACTTACTTCATAATTTCTGAAGGAATCAATAGCTTTCACAAAAAAAGAAGTCAGTCCCGTTGAATGCCGTTTGAAAGTTACACAGATTATAATTCTGTGTGGAAAAGAACAATGTGGTGGAACTAATAGAACTTTTTTGACTAAAGCCTAATTATATGTCCTTTCAAGGTCTTGCCAAGGCAGCGCTTGTGCTGTCTCTTCGAGACATGCTGTAGCTGGGATAAGGGCTTGAAGAAACGCCCATCTTTTTTATTGGGTCCTCTTGCTGTTCTTTAGAAATGCTGGCTTTTCATTGGCAAATACAGTTGGCAGTCCCTCCTTTTGGAATTTTGTATCCCATGAGGACTACCCTTCTTACATGCGTTCTTACTGTTCAGGTTATTGATACTTGGAGAGAACTCTTGTTTTAGTTGGCCTGCCTCTTTGCTTGGTAACTGTTCTGTTTATCTGTGCAATGAGACTTCTGCTTCATTTGCTGGCAGTCCTTTAATCTCCCATGCCTCCCCCTCAGCCCTCCCACAACACTGCTTGCGGGCCCCCAGCACCCCTCCGAGGCCATAGCTTTTTTGCTAATTTTTTGTTTGGTTAATATATGCATAATTTATTTGCCATCTACCCCCATCCACTAGCCCAACAATGGTTTCTGCATTTAATTCTTATGTCATTTTACATCAGTCACTTTTATTTATACATGCTTGAGAAAATGAAACAATCAGCCCATTATCACAAAATGTTGAGCAGACACCAGACTCGAAAATTGATCCGTAGCTCCTCAGCTCCCCAGTTGGCAGCTCTCACTGCTTTGCCATATCATTTCCCCAGTCATGTTGCATGGTGCAGTACTTTATGTGGCCAAAATAGGTCCCAAGGGCAACCAAGTGACAGCCTTTCGTAGTGCATCCTCACAACACTGCTTGTGTTACACTGTTAGGTCTTATGCCCTGGCTATTATCATTTTGAGACCAACCACTCCTCCATCACATTACCCTGTATCTTGTCCCCCCTTTCTCTTTCCTGGTCTTTGTTTTCTATTTCTCCTATTCTGACTTAGTGCTTTTATGTGATCTTTGTGTGACATAAAGCGCTATATAAATGAGAGACAGAGGCATAGCATAGATAAACTTAAGACAGACATTTGTTCTGAACATCTCAGATCGGCTGATCCTCCCGGAATTGCCAAAAGCTTCCTTATAATCCTTATAATGGCAGACTGTGCACTACACTTCTGCCAAATAACATTTGCTGTTGGCTGGGTTTACGAGTATCACTGCTGTTCAAATACGCTTGCTGGAATATATATGGAAATGTTAATAAGCTCATCATTTTCCATGTTTTTGTCGTTTGGTGTTGGTCGGGGTCAGAGTTTGCTACAGGCATGACTATTGCTGCCACTCTCCACTGGAGGTGCTGGGCTGCTTCCTGCTGATAAGGGCAAAGGGTGGTATTGTGTGTCAGTCACAAACTGTGCTGATCCTAGACAAGAATTTGATGGCACAAGGGGTTTGCTCTGTGAGGGTGTGTGCTCCCCTTCTCCGGATCGTGACATGCTCAGTATAGCACAGCAGCTCTACATGCTCAGGGACACACAAGTGGCCTGTAAACCTAAATTTAAAAAAAGATATAAACAAAATGTTCCCATTTTTACATCTAAACCATACTTTGTAGGCTGATACTGTATAATTAACACCCAGGTTTCAGTTAATTTTGACTACAATTGGCGTTTCCTCTCTGTCCTCCCAAGGGTCTGGTTCTGTGTCCTTAGCTAGGACAAATTGCAGCTCTCCCTGCTGCTGAATGACAACATGCTACTGCTCATCTCCTTCTATAAAAGTTGGTGTTTTCCAGCCGCAGCCCGTGGAGGGAGTTCGGTGGGGCAGAGAGGCGGGGTGGGGGAGGGGCAGGGTGGTGGGTACTAAACACCGGAATATGGATAATTGGATGTAAGTAAACAATTTAATAAATAAAACGAACTTCGTAAAGGGCGCTGCATCGCATTTTGCAATGCAGAGCACTCTACGAAATTCGTTTTATTGATTAAATTGTTTACTTACCTCCAATTATCCATATTCTGGTGTTTAGTCCCCTCCACTCTGCCCCTCCCCCGCCCCGCCTCTCTGCCCCACCGAACTCCCTCCACGAGCCGCGGCTGGTGTTTTCTACAGCTCCTAACCCAATCTTTTGATAACTTCAGAGCACTGAGATATACAGAAAGCTAAGCAGACAACTGGCAAAATTAGAAACATGTGCCACTTGGACTGAGGGCTATGCATATGGGTGGGTGATTGTCCAGAGGAATACATCACAGTGCTATTCACAGTAGAGCCATGCCACTGCCTTACACTCAGCACAATCAGCTCCCCCATTATGGTGTATATCAGTAGAGAAATAAAAACGTTTACTCTAGTGTGCAGCAGAACAGATATGTCCTTTGTGAACATGCCGAAGAAAGTGTCCCCCATCATTCCCTCTTCGGTAACTCCTCGATGCTTCAAAGTGGTATAAGCTCTATCATAGAAATCATGTTTTTCCTTTTATAATGTGCATATTTTGTTGTCTCTGCGTGGTACTCAATTTTTTCATCTTAGAAGGATGAAAGTCTCAGTTCGGCTTATTCGGCTACAAACTTGTGCCCTACAAGTCACAGCAGATACTAGCAAGAGTTTAAGCCTTTTTAACCATCTTACACACTATATAAGCAACAAATGTGATAAATGATCCTGTTTCCTTCCTTCTACTTCTCGGGATCCCCTTCTTCTCATTCTTGATCACTCATTTCCTCTCATGCACTTACTCCCTCTTATGTCCCTAATTAATGATTTGAAGAAGCCTAAGGTAGATGTAAGGTTCATATATGCAACTAACATAACAAAGCATCATGCCCTTCCTGTCATCTGCTCCTTCCTCCGGCCATCCCTCTATTTTCTTCCCCTCTGCTGTTCTCCTTAGCCAACTGAAGCAGAAAAAGGGTGGTGTAAGCTCTATACAAGCAGCCAACTTGATATAACCCACCACTATTTACTTCTTTTTTTCCAATTCCTTCCATCCCATTTATACCCCTCCTACAACCAGTGTGTGGCATAACATCACAATTCTTCCTCCTCTCTCCTGTCACCTCAATTCTTTACAACTTCTTCACTTTTCCTTTCCATCTTCCAGCATTGAAGTAGCCTATATGCAGCAGGACCAATATACAAGCAACAAAGATATGGTTAAACTCTCCTTTCATCTACAACCCCCACCATCATTCCAAATCTTTTCCTTTTTTGTTTTCTTCTTCAGTGATTTGATGCAGTGTATGCCCAGGATACATTCTATCAACTCCACATATTTCTAGTCCACACCACATAATTCATCACCAAACCACATAAATCAACTCAACAAAACAATTACACTACACATCACGTACATCCAATCCATTCCATGTCATGCCTCAAAATTCAACAGCACACCACATAACCTCCATTACGTACCATTCCACAACACAAAATAGAATTCCACATAATTACACTCCATACCACACAATCCCACTGCACATAATTCCAGTACACTCAATACCACATAATTACTATCCATGTAATTCAACAGCACACCATGCCACATAATTCCACTACACTAATCCACTCCCCACCACACAATTCCATGCCACACAATTCCATAAATTAGCCAATCCAAGCCATCTAATTTCACTACACACCTTATACATACACATAACACATAGGTAAAAGACATTGCCATTTACAATGCCAATAGCTCTAACTCAAACAAATTTGAGATCTATTGCATTTCCAATGCTTGTCTTTTTTTAATACAATCACAATATTTAGAGTAAACTAAGTAATCAGTGTTGCTATATTTGCATAAATTAGAATGACCTTATTAGAACGTGGACAAAGCAAGTCAATAAAAGTGAATTTAAACCAAAGCAAAGAAAAAAGAGCACGGAAAATAAAGCAGTATTTCCTTCTCCCAACTGGCATAACTTGTAACATGCAGAGAGACTCTCATGTAAAAAGAATCTGTGGTTCAATGAGTTTAGCAAGGGACGAAAGGGGAAAGAAGAAATACTGCTGCAATTTGAGATCAGGAATCGGGCAGAAGGATGCAAAGGATACTTGCTAAAGGAAACAAAGTTGAGGAGAACAGGATAAGAAAAGTTGAGGCGTCCTAGAAATGAGACGGGACATGGGGAAGATGCAGAGATCTAATGAGGCAAGAGGGCGAAAAATGATGAGCAGGGATAAGTTAAAAACCACCCAGGTAAAAAGACATGAAGATAAATTACACCACTTAGGAGTAGGGTGGAGCTGAGGGTACGCTAGAGGTGAAAATAGAGGAGAAAGTGGCAAGACAGAATGTGGTCAAAAGGCACATTTAAGAGAAGAGGGTGCCTGGAAGGAAATTAGCACAGGAATTAAAAAGTAGTGCTGGTGGACCCCAGGGGCCCTCAACAATAACAGTATGAAAGATAATGAGAGGTGGAAAAGATTGGCAAACTCTTTCATTTGGCCAAATGTTTTAAGGGCTGTCACAGACATAGAAGGCAGGACGTTATTCGTAGTAGGGAACCGTTTTTGCACTTTTATCACAGAACCTGATGTATTATTGTACTTTATTAGAATCACCAAATTACCTCTCTTGTGCACTTGAGTCCACAAGAACAGTGAGTCAATGCTTCCTGCAGGAGGTTTTAAAGGGTTTGGAATTCCGATAACACACACCACAAGTTATTACACTCAATAAATTCAATGTCTTGTGGGAGATAGACTTTTGAAAAAGAACAGTTAGTTTATTTTCCTTCCAGGCAGTAGGTGAGTTAAAAACCAGAAACCGTGAAAAACTCTGAAGGTGCTGATGATTTCGTGGCTTGAGATTTGACACCAAATGTTATCATAGTGCTTAAACAATTTGGGAATAAAATAATAAATTCAACAAGGACAATGTTACACTATTGGACAAGGTGGAGCGTCTTCTTCACACCTCATGACATTTTTGGGGTTTTATGGGCTCTATTCAGTTCGGAAGTAGTGTCAGACAAAATGATACAATTAAGTTTACTCTAATACATTTTCCCCCTCTCTTAGTTTCCCAAATGTCCTGATCCCAGAGCTCCGTGACTGAGTAGATTCAGCCCACTAGAAAACCATTATATCACACAAAAGTAGCACCCAAAATGGACACGTGACTTACCCTCTGTTCATATTGAATACTGGTGTCTCTCTTGGCCAGTTCATAACATTCTTTAAAACAAGTAAATGGCTGCATAAGAGGGTAGCATTCGATATCAAGAGCAGGCACATTTGAAGAGGGGATCGCATCAAACTGTTTCTCTTGGTTACAGTTTAACACGGAGAGGCTACTAAGGGACTAATAAAGCTGTACTTGCCCATCTACCCAAATTACCTACCACTTCACGGGTCCATATATCAAAACTGGACAGTCACAGTCAAGAGTCTTGGTTGGTGAGGGGCCCCCATAGAATGTGGCACCAGCTGGATGTACAGGCTCCCAGCCAAGATGGAGGAACTAGGATGTCACTATGACTTCAGAGGATGACATCCCTAGTACAATAAATCAACTAGTTTTGGAATCTGGACAACCAGCCACAGTCAATATAATATTGGCCTAAGCCCTGAGGGGAAAACGAAAAACCACTATATTACTCTGGCATTGGGAAGGGGCAGATGCTGCCAGCTCGCATAAATTCAGTGATTGTACCAGATGTTCCAGAAAAGATATAGACTCGCTACTTCCATGCTCCTAGAATCTCTCCAGAGATACATCACAAAGATGTTCCTTGGTAGGTATTGCCATCTGAGATGTGTCTTTGTTGCTCACTCAATTGTGATGCTCTTCATGCATGTTTCGGTCAGCCGGGCTATGCTTTTTATCTTCCTAGTTAGAGCCCTGCTTTTTTCCTGACATTAGACAGTTCAATATATTTCCCCCTCAATGGCAGATCATAGCAGCAGTACCTTGTCAGTGTCCTAGGTCTCTTCTTTCTGGCCTTTGAAAACAGTAACCAGCACGGCCTTGTCTTTGGTAAACATTTCTGTATCGTGGCTGGCATGACTCCCGGGTGGGGGGGGCAGGGGTCGCGCGGGGAGGGGGTTGCGTGGGGAAGGTGGGTTCATTTTAAGCATAAAAAAATAGTTAACTTACCTTTGCTAGCCCGGTTCAGTCCTGTGTTGTCCCGAGTCGTCTCTGCTCCTCACAGGAAGCAGGCAGCCTCTACTAAGCCAATCACAACGCTGTAATGGGAGCGTTGTGATTGGCTGGGATGCAGACTACATATGCATCTATGTAGAGCCCCTTTTCTCCATGTAGACTGCATGCAGCCTACATGGAGAAAAGGGAGAGTGTTTATGACTGGTTTGGAAGGCCAAGTGGCTGTCCAAATAGTCAGCGCCCTCAGAGTAGGTGAACCACTCATACTCTGCCCTCGAGCAGGATCGCCCACGCGCCCGCCCCCAAGCAAACTCTTCTGCTTTCTCGCAATGTGTGAAGCAGAAACATAAAATGGTATTTATACCTTTTTATGTTTGTGCTTCTCCCACTGCGAGAAAGCAGTGGGACAACGCTCCTCTGCCCACATGGAGGAGCCGCCCCTGTTCTGTATGCTGGTGCACATACTTGTTTTCAGAATTATGGATGAAGAACCACTACTGGCTTGATTAAGCTAGCATATTTTCTGTTTTAGGGACAATGATGGACGACAAGGTCAACCAAAAACCTAACTATTTCATCTAAATTCACATATTTCACAAATAATGTGAGTAGTGTTCATCTTCCCAGTCTGCCTGAAATGGAAAAGGATGAGCTAGAAGTTACTGATCAAAATCTGTGAGTTGACACCAGATGTCCCGAGCTAAAGCTTTCTCGTTGCAAGGTGATGTCCAGAAAAGCACCATAAGGGAAAGGGAAAGATCCTGAATTAAGGAAGGTGATAAAGTGGCTGAAAGGGAAGCGAAGATATCTTCTTGCAGTCCAGAAACATCTATACTGTCTCTTGTGATGAATGCAAGACGCAGCAGTATAAGTTGTATATACAGCTTAGCACATGCAATTTACAGGATCCAACATTTTGTGCACACACTCACTGTATGAAAACGCAGATTATGTACGTTGGCAGCAGAAGGGGTTTGCAGTCACACACTTTAGAACATGAGTCAGCGTGGCTTGCTGGCAGACATGAACAGTGTGCAGGCCAGAAAAACTGAATATCTTAATTATAGAACATGTAGCAGACGTATCCAAAGTTAGACAAGGCAGGGTTATAGCCAGCATGGGCTACATTCTCTGAGCATTGGCCAATGGCTGTACACCTGATGTTATTCTGATGCATACCCTCAATTTCTGTTAACAGTGCAACCTAAACTGTTCCAATATTATGTCTTGGTTTCCAGTAAATAGTGTGCTATGGCACACAGGATAGTTTGCTTGATTGTCAATGCACTAGCGCCACCACAGACTTCTTCGCTCTGGCCTAATTGAATTTCGCCGCACTCACTTGTTTTAAATTCACAAGTTTCTTGCTGTTTTTAAAATAACTTTCACTCACCTGTGCAATTCATGTGCTTTGGTTTGTTGTGTGCGTCAGTCTCCCCGGTCCACCGCAGCCTGCTATGCTGTTTGTGTGGAGGGAGTAGACTCTCGGAGTAAGGGCCATTATCCTCACTTCCGGTGGGACACTCGCGAGCGGCCATTTTGAGAGGCTGACGCTCTAGTGTTCCCCGCATCAGCCTATTTAATCTCAGGGTGCCGTCGCGCAGCGACAGACAGGCTAGTTTTCTTGATTGTCATTGCGCTAGAGCCACCACAGACTTCTTCGCTCTGGCCTAATTGAATTTCGCCGCACTCACTTGTTTTAAACTCACAAGTTTCTCGCTGTTTTTAAAATAACTTTCACTCACCTGCGCAATTCATGTGCTTTGGTTTGTTGTGTGCATCAGTCTCCCCGGTCCACCGCAGCCTGCTATGCTGTTTATGTGGAGGGAGTAGATGCTCGGAGTAAGGGGCATTATCTTCACTTCCGGTGGGACACTCGCGGGCGGCCATTTTGAGAAGATCTTAAACCTGACGTCCTTTTCTTAACAGAGACCTAGTTGCAGGATGAAGCTGACGCAGCCATCACCCAGATACTGCAATCAGGGTACTTAATACACAGAGTTGACCACAAATCAGGCAGAGGCGGTGGACTAGCGATCATCTTTAAAGACAATTATTGTTGCCAGTCTTCTATGGAAGATCTACCTGATACTGAAAGCATATATTTCTCCCTAGAACTCTCATCTACTTATACCTTTACCGGCTTGCTTCTATGCCCCCCCAGACCCATAGGTCAGTTCCTTAATTCACTCCCATCTTTCATTGCTGATTCTGCCTTAACCTCTGCTAACTTTACTATACTGGGCGACCTTAATATCCATCTGGATGACCCGTCTGACCACACGGCAAGAGACTTACTAGCTAGCCTCTTGGCGCTCCAAATTGTGCAGAAAGGCTTCACCCCCATCCACATCAAGGGCCATCTTCTTGATCCGATGCTCAGCAATGATCAGGCTCTTTCAGCAGGATCTTCCATTCCGCTCCCTTGGACTGATCACCTACTAGTCCCCTTGGTCTGGGAAACTGCTGTCCCTCCCACTGTGCAGAATTTCTCTCCTCGGTTGGAAAGGAAATGGGCAAACTAGTCCCCCAGCCGGTGGTCTGCGACTCTAGTTGCCACTACTCCCGGCGCCGACTCAGATCCAGAAAGGGGAAATAATAATTTTAACTCTTGGATCCATAATTCACTTGACACTCTTCTCCCCAAAAAACTTTCCCGCAAAACTCACAAACAAAAGTTGGCTCCTTGGTACTCCCTCAAACTAAGTGAACTCAAACAAATTTGCAGAAAACTCGAAAGGATGTGGAGACAGAACTTAGCAATTGAAAGGAAAAATGACTACAGAGAGGCAATAAGAAATTACAAGGCTGAAATTAAAATCGCTCAATCCTCCTTTTATGAGGAGAAGATTGGGGCAGCTGAGAACTCACCTAATACGAAGGCTAAGACGACGCACTTAGCCTACGCCTACCAAGGAATTTGCATAATTAAATGATCTGAAAACAGGAATGCATGAGCGAGTGTTTTTTGATGGCAGCCCCTGAGGAAGGGAGTAATTCCCTGAAACGTGTCGGGCACGGTGAAGAATTGCTAAGTGGGGAGGTGTGCTGCGTGAGAAGCCCGGAGGGCGGAGGACTGTTGTGTGACTCCCGAATGCGTCAGGCACTGTGGTGATTAATATTTCGTAACGGCCGTCTGGCCGTGGGAGAGCACCATCAACTGCTGGAATCAGGACTCTTCACAGCAGCTTGAGGCTGGCGCTTCCAAACTGTTTGGAGGCTGAGCACAGGACTCCTTGTGAAAAATACAGCACACCAAACTACAAATGCAGCCTACTATAGGCAGGACAAGGTGCATTAATTTTCAAAACATGCTCGACTTTACTTAAAAGTGAAATTATCTAAACATGCATCAAATCGGACTACAAGTCCCAGCAATCAAGGAATGACGACGCACTTAGCCTACGCCTACCAAGGGATTTGCATAATTAAATGATTCAAAAACAGGAATGCATGAACGAGTGTTTTTTGATGGCAGCCCCTGAGGAAGGGAGTAATTCCCTGAAACGCGTCGGGCACGGTGAAGAATTGCTAAGTGGGGAGGTGTGCTGCGTGAGAAGCCCGGAGGGCGGAGGACAGTCGTGTGCCTCCTGAATGCTTCAGGCACTTTGGTGATTAATATATATATATATATTATACATTTTTGATAATGATTTATTTGCACTTTGCACATACACCTTTTCAGCACATTTGGTATGGGTTACCCGTATAAATTAAGTTTAGATTAACTTGGTACTACATTGTACATTGAGGATTTAACCCAGTATTGTTTTAATCAATATTAACGTTGATGCATATGGCGAGTTATTTTTGATAAAAATATCATATATTGCTGATTTAAATACAATGTCTTATTGTTATGCACTATGAGAAGCAATGAACTGCTACGGCAATATGATGTGAACTCAGGTCTGTTTTCACTGTTAACTAGACTGTGACCCAATCAGTTTACAGCACTTGCACTTTAAAAAGTCACCCTTCACCTTAACACGCTGTCATGTAATCAAGGCTCAGGTGAAGCCGAAACGTTATGGCGACAGCAGAATAAAGAATCGAGCATCCAAATACCTTTGGTCCGTGTCTGCTTCCTGTGCGTGTTCGTGTGAGGGCGAGCTTGCGACGGAAACTGAGGTTGCTGTATATATATATATATATACATATATATATTATTTATGGAGATATTTATTTAGGGGATCTCTCCGAGTAAATATCTTGTAGTAAATAAGAATTTTAAATTACTGTCCTTTTGTCAGAAGTACTATTCTCTGCTCAACTAATACTGTTGTCTTCAAGGATGCCATTTATGTACTACATTCTAGTTTTGGGCTAATCTTATTGAGCTTTAGTCCCCAGATTCCAAATAGCTGAGGTTGGAACATAAAGGTCCTACGGTTGGGATATCGTATCCTCTGGGGCTGCTTGTGAGGGTTCTGTGTCTAGAAACCAGCAAGTCTGGCACTGCGTCAGTAAGCTGCCAGTTATACTGGAGTTACTGAAATACACTCTGTACGCAGCAGTAGCCTCTTTAGATTTCCCTTTGCCTTTTGGTCCTGTACATCCTATCAGGCACAGCTTTGTCCACTCAGAGATTTTGTGCCAAATTTCGATTACACCAGAGTAATCAGAGTGATTTCGGTAATTCTGTGGTAATTCAAGCATAATGTCACAGAATTCTTAGATAATTCTGTGCGATTATGCTACACTGAATTAATGAAAGGGTGGGTACTTTGCCTTCCCTTTCTCCCACAACGTTCGCACAAGTTAGAGATGAGTTAAGATGTTATGGACCTGAGAGGATATCTATCTATGCCTTCCAGTTATGATATGACCTGGAGAGTGATGTTCCTGCTCTGGTAACTGCATGTTTTTGTCTCCCAGAGCATGCACCCTCATGTCTTGGATAGGATGGTTGTTCCTACAGCATATAGTGATCATGACCCTATAGCTGTCACTATTGCCATTACAAAGGGCACGAGAATTTGCATGGGGAGTAGGCAGATACTTTCCTCTAAGGTTGTGGGACGAAGGCTAGTCTGACACTTCACAGATATGAATATAGTAACAGGCCAGCTAATTAAAGAGAGTGCAGATCTGGTGACTGTGTGCATATTTGAGGTGTGTGGGCCCTGTGAAGTATTAACGTACTTCACAAATTTAACCCTGCATATTAGGGATATGTTGTCAAAGCCCCTACAGACGAAGGTAGGACACAGTAAGTCATGGTTCAACATTTGCCTGCAGGTCGCCCAATGTTAAGTTACATTAAGGAATTTCCCAGGGATCAGGAGCCACTTGGCTAATTTAGAAAGGCTTAAAAGCTGGCCCTAACAACAGGAAGACAGAACTTAGGGACGAGAAGAGAGATAACCTAGTAGCTGCTCTCCAGACTAATGACACCCAGGCATTCTGGAAGGCAGTTAGAGTGGGTTTTGCCCAAGGAGGTTCCTCTGACATAGTGACCACCCATATTGGCCCCGGAAGCTGGATAGAGCACTTGTGTCAAATGTATCAATCCAGCATCCCTTGCACTGAGATAGGTTTATTAGATGCCCCTGAGTATTGACTCTTCTTTCAATGAGGTGTCTAAAACCATCCTAAAGAGACCCTCTAAAAAGGTTCCAGGACCAGACAGGGTACCCATGGCTATATTCAAGGTAAATCCATGGTTTTGGTCACCTATACTTGCCAATGCCATTACCTCTATATGTAAGGCTGGTGTCCTCCCATCTTGGCCTACATCCAGTATGTTAAAGGGAAATATGCACAATCCCAAGTGTTAACATCCAATTTAGCTAATTGACTGTTCTATTAAAGTATTTGGGCATATCACACTGGTTTGTTTGCTCCTGTGGACTTCTGAGACAAGCATCATCTCGCCAGCCGAATATGGATTCAGGAAATGCCTCAACACCATTGAACAGTGTCTAAATCACCATCTCCGTCTTTCCAAATATAAGTGTGCCAAGGGCAGCTCTCTGCAGATGGTGTCTATGGACTTATCAAGACCCTTTGATGGTGTTAATCATTCTAGATTATGTAATAATTTAACTTCGGTGGGCTTTGAGGCATGCCTGGTTGCCTTTTTACGTCATCTTTACTGGGATCTAATAGTGTCTGTAAGGTTTGGGGATAATGGAGAGTGTTCTTCCACATTTATGGTTAATCCGGGGTTGTACGCCAAGGGTGCGTGCTTGCTCCAATGTCATTTTTGTTATAATACAATAATTAATAAAATTATGCCGCCACTCTTAAATTTAGACAATGCTGTGCTGCTTGCTAGGACTGCTAATGGGCTGAAGTTGTTAATCTCTAGCTTTGTGGCCTTTAGGAAAAAACTCAACCCAGAAACTTACTTTTCAGAAACCTTTAATATGGTGTGTGACCCTATCAATACTAAAACATGCTCTATATGCACTAGGGAAAGATCAATTTAGAAAGTTAGTCACTTTCCGTACTTAGGTATGAAGGTCGACGATGCATGCACCTGAACTTCTTGCGTCAAGAGCAGGATGAGCCATTTGACGTGAGCAGTGGGTTCCATCTCCTCACTAGCCGACTCATTAGGGGGGAAACCAAGTACACACATTCTCGAGACCTGTAGAAGAAACTGCCTCCCTACTCTGACCTATGGCTCTAGTGCTGTAGGGATAAAAGCAGGATGCAAGTGGAGGAAATAGAGTATGCAAGCAGGTACTGGGAGTCCCTCCTTCAACCCCTATTTCTGTAATTCACCAGGAGCCAGGTCTGGAATATGTGGAGAACCTGCTAACCCTTGCTTTACTGATGGTATGGTACTCAATCTGGTTAAACGAAGTGGCTCGCATTAATCGGGCAATTATATCAGATTGCCACTCTTGTTTGAATGGCCAAAATATTCCCTGGCTTCAGTACATCAGGGAAACAACTTTTGCCCTTGGCTCTCCATACATATTTGAAAAGCCAGAAAGCATTACAAAGAGGGATGAAGGAATGGTGAAAGACTGTTTTCTATCCCAAGGACCATCCATATGGGCCCCGGAAATTGGATAGAGCACTTTGGTCAAATCGTTCAATTGAGCATCCCTTGCACCTAGGAAGGTTATTTAGATGGGAGGAAAGGGAAGGCATGAAATCTGCTGTCGGAGAATATTGCCTCCTCCAAATTACTGAAGCAGTGGCTCCCTACTTATCTTTTGTGTAGAATATGTGGGATTGGATGGTATTGACCTGCTTCAGAGTAGGCTCCATCAGACGGCTAATGTTCTTCCCTCAAGGTCAATATATACAAATTTTATGATCTGTTTTTATGCAATCAAATAAAAAATATATTTAGTTTAATTTAACCACACAGGAATATACTGCTACTAGTATATAAGTATCTTCATTTACTCATTTGTAGAAATAGATATAATCATGTAGATTTCAAATCGTTGATTTGCTTTCATGGAAGGAATTTGGGGTGGTTGCAAAATTGGTGATAGTTTTGTTACCTGCAGGTTTATCATTGTAGAACATATATCTAGGTTGCTTTGGGCAAGGTATATTTAGTATTTAACTTCCTATTACTAGTAATCCTCTTCTAGTTAAATGTGCAGTATACATGGTCTCAAGTATGTTCACTACTTCCACTTCTTCAGTACTAGTGGGGGCAATCCTTTGTAAGAACTCAGTGTCTCAAGTGGACAGACGGATACTTTTCCTACATCAGAGGAGGATTTTAAATACCTACAGATTCCTCTAGATTTGTATGTAAACAATAGTTTCTGAGCTTCTGAGTCTCAGGGGCCCCTTGAGCAGTGGCACCAATTTGAGCACCATATTACTGATATTCATGCAATCTCAACGGAAAGTGACCATTTAAAAAAAAAAAAAGATAAACTGGAAGGCATCTCATGGTCCTTCCAATAACCCATTCTCTTATGGGGTAGGTGTGATATGAATCAGACAAACCTGTCAGAGAATATCTTACATTTGTACGTGAAATAGAGTTCCACTATAAACTAAGGAGTAAGTATTCACAAAAATGATAACAAATAATCTGTACAAAGAGGCTGAGGCAACAGAGGATTGCTAATAATACTTTAGTAGGCAAGGAATATAATGGATCAGGTAGTGCATGAGTCCTGAAGGCCAGTCCTATTAGTCTTCCAATTAGGAGAGAACATTTACAAAAATAGGTGGCTCAGCAAAACTGATTTCTTGTCGTAGCAATCTAAAAATCAATTCTATACAATGTAATTCAATTGTTCAATGTAAAACACAGATTGCATTCTGTTGGTTGGAAAGTAGAGATGTCTTTAATCATATTCTTCATCTTTATTGTCTAAAATAACATCTTCTTTGATTCAAATGTAGCCATTACATTTTGACCCAGAAGACTTCTTCAAGGCATCAAATGGAGGTTCTTCTAAGTGAAGCAGGGGGCATGATATATCCTAGTTTAAGCTGTACAGTGGATTCTTCAACAATGTAAAATTTCCCTAGGACCTTTCACAAGAGAGTATCCATGTGTGGATGGCCCACTTGGTGAACAGTGTTCTCGGACTAGATTGTTTCATAACCAAATATATCAGTTAGGGGATCACAGTAATTATTTAATTTATGGATGTATTCAGTGTAGTTCTATAGGACCGGTGAGTCTGTTAGCTCAATGCTGAAAGTCCTCTGGCATCTTCATAAATAGTGTATAGGGTTGATTTTCAGATTTATACAGCAAGAAAACAGTAGTGCTTAGCCACCTAATCTTTACAAAAATTGTAATATTTTATAATGTATCAGAATTTACTATGTGCTATTCTATTAATCAGGTCAATCAAAATTATCATAATAACAACTCCACATTCAAGGGAAATCACATCAAATTGAAAAATTACTATAAGCTTAGCATTGCAAGTACAAACTAGATTGTATCTAGCTGGCCTAAAGATTCAAGCATTGTTCTAAAAGATAACATATTATTTCCTAAGTCATGTAAAGCTCTCGCTGCCTGCATAATGCCAGTGAGTCTCAAACAGTAGTCTCCATTTTCAAACTCTCTCCCCTGTAACTGGTCATCAACATCTCTCCCCTGCAACCAGTCCGTCTGTAATTGTAATTGTAATTAGGATTTATAAAGCATATTGTGACCCTCCGGGTATCCTGGCACTTAGATACATGAGTTCTGTCGAACTAGGAGTAGTGGAGGAAAGAAGGATAGATTAGAGAGAGAAGATCAGAAACTTATGCTCTAGGTTAGAGCCATGTCTTCAACTTCTTGCTGAACTGCAGCTTGTTCTCCATCTGCCTGAGTTCAGTTGGGAGTTTATTCCAGGCCAGTGCCGCTGCAATACTAAAGGCCCTTCCTCCTGATTTAGCTCTTTTAAACCTAGACACTCTACCAGCTTAGCTGATGAGGAGCGGAGGTTGCATGAGGGAGCGTACCATTCGAATCTATCCTGCAAGGGTATATGCCCAAGACCATGCAAAGCTTTGAAAGCTATGTAGAGCACTTTAAACTGTATCCTATGCAGGGCTGGAAGCCAGTGGAGTTCAGAGAGGGCCTGAGAGGCAGATGAATGATGTGGTCTCATTAGAGCTAGCTTGGCTGCCATGGTCTGGATTCTCTGTAATTTCCAATCAAGTATTTAGGGGACTTCAGCAGCAAGGCATTTCAATAACCCAGACGGCGCAAGATTATGCTCCTATCTACCAGTGTTCTCGCCTGTGAAGGTAACAATGGAAGAATCTTCCGGAGTATTCTAATCATAGAGAAACGGCTCCCAACAGTTTTGTTTACTTGCGACTCCAGACTTAGCTTGCAATCAAAGCTAACCACCAGATTACGCACCGTCTTAGACAGTATTAGAGGAGTAGCCATCGGACTAGGCCAAAAACTCTTTTTCCAGCTGCACAGCATAAAATCTCAGTCTTATCCCCGTTGAATTGTAAATAGTTATTTTCTAACCATTGTGTAACATCCCGCATACACGCATGGAATTTGTCCCTCTAATGATAGGATCAGTTGTGTGACATCAGCATAATTCACCAAGTCAATGATGTGTGACTTGATGACAGCAACCAGCGGCCTCATGTTTATGTTAAACAGGATAGGGCTGCTCGCCGAACCCTGAGGAACACCATGCTTGACATTTGCAAACTCTGATTGATAAGGGGGAAGAGCTACTGCCTGTTGTCTGTTAGTCGTATAGGATTGAAAATATTCAAGCGCCCTACCTTACACTCCAACTCCAGCAAGCCTGGCAAGCAGGGCTTCATTATTGACCATATTGAATGCGGCGGACAGGTCAAGCAAAATCAGAATTGCTAACTGTCCTCTGTCCGCCCGCATTCAAAGATCATCCAGAACGGTCATGAGGGCAATTTCCGTCCCAAGTCCTGGGCGGAAGCCAAACTGCACATCCTCCAGTATGTTGTTAATTTCTAAAAACTGGGAAAGTGCCCTGCTAACCAGCTGTGATTTTTGCCGGATATGGTAAAAGAGAAATAGGCTTGTAGTTTTTTGGACATACTGGATCGAGCATGGCTGTCTTCAAGAGCGGTGTTACTATCGCCTGTTTCCAGCAGGTTGATACTATACCACTAGTCAGGGATTGGTTTCAGATCAGCCGAAGCACCGGGAAAAGCTCTGCACCCACGGCTTTCCATATTCTATGTGGTAGTGGGTCCAGAGGAGAGCCCAAGGAGACACTGCGGGCAACTTTGATAAAATCCTCTGCCAATGGTATGTCAAAGTGATCAAAGCGACTGATAGGTTCCATCCCTTCCTGTACTATTTCCAGAGTACGTGGTGGCTCCCTGGCAGTTCCACTCAGATCCTCCTTAATAGACATACTTCCCACTTGTAGCCGTCAATAATCTTGCTAATTTTGTCCTCAAAATAGGTAGCTAGGCTATCACAGAGATCTTTTGTAAAATGTATCTCATTTTTGGAGCAGTCTGGGTTGGTGATATCATTCACTATTTTAAAAATGCTCCTGGTATGGTTGGGTGACTTCAGAATGAATGAATGGTCCATCACGGCAAGTGCCGAATGCACAGAGGGTGCTGAGGGCGCTCCAGACTTTCCCACACTTCCAGTCGGAGAGACAGTTCCGGGTGGTGAGCGGGCTAGTCACTCACGCTGCACACCCTTCTTGAGCCTATGACAGAGCAGACGCATGCAGCGTGCGCACCGCCGGCACGCCAAAGGCAAGCCCGTCTCCACCCGTCCGCACCTGGACCGGGACCAAGGCCACGACCCCTGTGCAAATAAAGGTAAATCCTGTGAGGTTAACATATACTAGCATAGAATTGCTTAGACTCAAGGCCAAACCATGCCACCCCACATTGGATATGGAGGTTGAAACTAAGCAGTGTACGAACTGCCAGCTTCCTCTTAGTTTTACAAAAATCAGGGCGTTGACACAACATCGCACCCATCCTACCAGGAAGACAACTAAAGTCATCAAGGCAGTGCTAATTAATGCACGCTCATTAGTAAAACATAACACACAAGTGACTGCACTAATTGAAACACACAATCTTGACCTAGTATTCATCACAGAGACTTGGGCAGATGGTGCCTCTGATGCAGACATAGCGGTACAAAAGGGGGTGGTGATGGACGGAGCATCTGAACCAATCAAACACTCACACCCAGTCAAAAGATCTGGGTTTAATCCATCACCGTTCTTTAGCCCACTCTGACACCCCAGTTCAGACATGGCTATATGCAAATCAGTCTGACCCTGTGCCTCATGGGAACAGTCCAGCCCGAACTGCCAAGCCATGCCTTCCCTGGACTGGGTGTGAGTGTTTGATTGATTCAGATGCTCCGTCCATCACCACCCCCTTTTGTACCGCTTTTGGCCGCCATAAGTGTGGCAGGGTATGCTCAGACGTGAGTCCCTTGCTCACTTTGCCACTGGATTCAAGCAAGCCGGGCTGAAGACGGCTGGAATGCCAGAAACCGGTCCTCGGAAGCTTGTTTCCGGTCCAGGGAAGACATGGCTTGGTAGTTCGGGCTGGACTGTTCCCATGAGGCACAGGGTCAGACTGATTTGCATATAGCCATGTCTCAACTGGGGTGGCAGAGTGGGCTAAAGAACGGTGATGGATTAAACCCAGATCTTTTGACTGGGTGTGAGTGTTTGATTGATTCAGATGCTCCGTCCATCACCACCCCCTTTTGTACCTCTGATGCAGACATAGCACTAGCTCTACCAGGAGGCTACTTGATAATTCGGGCTGATAGAACAGGGTAGCGGGGGGAGGTATAGCCATCATCTTTAGAGAAGAGCTGCAGGCAAGGGGCTCGGAACTGGGCAGTTGCCCAGACTGTGAAATGCTATCCTTTCATATCACTATCACTAACAATTATACATTAAAATACCTTCTGATCTATAGACCACCAAGGGCAAAAACTTCTTTGCTACAGCTATTAAGTACATTTTTAGAATCTAGTTCAAAGGGCTCAGACTTTATCATACTATGGGATTTCAGTTTACATCTAGAAAAGATCGATGGCCGAGGCAATGGGCAATTTTTCTCTGGACCAGATTGTCAAGTATGATAAGCATGTGGCCGGGCATACACTCAGATATCCAGTTGGATCAGCGGTCAAAACTGTAGCCCCCTTGATAGGGGTTATCTCTAGGAGGAAAAACCCTTCAGAACCTTGGTTCACCGGAAAGTTGAGGGTGCAAAAGCAAGCATGCTCAGAAGGGCAGAGAGAAAATCGAGGACTGACTACAAGCAACAGACAAAAGACGAATACGGCAGGACTCTGGCCACATACAAAAAACTAATAATAGAAGAAAAAAGTAATTATTTCACAAGAAAAATAAATGAGGCCAAGAACTCTAGTAAGGAGCTATTTGCCACAGTAAAAAAAATAAACAAATCTCACGACGAATAAACAGATGGAAAGCAGCATTGAACTATGTAATACACTGGGAGAGTTCTTTGTTGATAAAGTCAAATCAGCATATGAGTCTTGTAAGACTAGCAACATATCTGATATCCCCCATATACATCCTAATCAAGGCATGTACACTGAAAAACCTCAGGCTGGGGTTCTGCTTTTTGCCCCAATCAGAGGAACAGATCAGACAGGTGATGATGACAATTAGGTCTGGGGACCTACCGGACCCCTCCCCACCCAAAGTAATACATATGTTTCCAGATCTACTTAGCGAACCATTACATTTGTTTTTTACAAAGATAATACAGTCAAGCTGTTTCCCAGATGCCTGGAAAACAGCATCAGTCCTCCCTCTACTAAAGAAGCCAAATCTGGACCCTCATGAACCTGGGAGCTATAGACCAATTTCAAGAATCCCTTTCCCAGCTAACGTGATGGAAAAACTACCGAATAAACAGCTGTCAAAATTTCTAGCCTCTGCAAAATGTCCTGGACCAATCACAGTATGGATTCAGAGAGGAAAATGGAACCGAGAGAGCTCTGATTATGGCAGTTGAGGAACTCAGGAGTGTATTGGATACAGGTGGGAAGGCCGCCCTGATTATTTTGGATCTATCGGCGGCCTTCGACACTGTGAACAATGATATACTCCTGACCCGACTAGCAATACTGGGAGTTCATGACACTGCATTCAAGTTACTATCCTCATATTTGACTGATAAAACTTTTACAGTCAAATTAGGAGACTCCACATCCAAAACTTTTAATTCAGCCTGTGGGGTACCTCAGGGGTCCCCCTTGAGCCCCACTCTTTTTGATATATATGTTGCCCCACTAGCAACCATAATAAGGAAATGTAGGTTCCTACCCATCTCCTACGCAAATGACACCCAAATAGTGGTGTCAATTTCAAACAATTTGGAGGAAATAGCAGACCGATTTAGCAACTGGATGAGACAGGTTAATCATTGGATGCAGCTTAACTGCCTAAAATTAAACAGTGATAAAACCGAGGTTATGCTGCTCGGGACAGATACAAATGTTTGGTCGCCAAAATGGTGGCTGGATAGTTTAGGCGACTGCCCCTACCCAGTGGATAAAGTCAGAAATCTGGGAGTTATATTTGATAATAAATTGTCTTTTAATGCTCAGATAAATAAACTGTTTTCCACCGTACGGTATATACTAAAAATGATAAGAAGAATAACGCCTTTTATTCCCCAAGAATCATGCAAAACACTAGTAACGGCACTGGCCTTGTCCTGGTTGGATTACCGCAGCGCCTTGTATGCCGGGATACAAATCCAACATCTAACAAAACTCCAGCATCTACAGAACGCAGCAGCTAGGTTGGTACTGGACATCCCCAGATCTGAGCCGGTTTCTCACAGAGTAAGAGCCCTCCACTGGCTACCAATGGAGAAAAGCATAAGGTTTAAGTCAGTCTGCCTAGCCTATAAGGCCCTCCACGGTGTAGGACCACACTTTTTAAAAACGTATCTGAACCAGTATGAGCCATCCAGGAGCCTGAGATCTGGTCAGGCAAAATTGATTCAGGTCCCTAAATTTAAGCAGGTCAGGTGGGTGCGAGAAGCTTCCTGCTGCAGTCAGCCAAGACCTGGAACCCCCTTCCTATGACAACAAAAAATAGTCCCTAGCTATTATCATTCAGGAAAGCTGTACAATTCTGGCTTTTTACCTCCTAGTTAGAGCTTTTTACCTCCTAGATAGAGCATTATATCATCGGCAGTTCTGTTTTTTTTTACATCGAGTTAGCGCCAAGACGCCCTTGGGCATTTGTGCGCTCTACACATTTTCAAATCAATCAAATCATATCTGCAAAGTGCTCAGCTTTTGCGATAGTAATTGCTTTTTTATAATTAGCTATTGTCACTTTCCAAGCAGTCTTATGCTCGTCTGTATATGCTTTCCTCCATTTTGCTCTGCCTTCTTGCATCTTGTTTTCAGAGTTCTCAGTTTGTCGTTATACAAAGGAGCAGATGGTCTTCCTGATTTCTTAAGGTTTTTCAAAGGGGCTAGTTGATCTAAACTTGTGCATACCTGTTCACAAAAGGCTGCCTAATTCTCATCCACCTGTTTACCTACGTCAAAAGGTTTGTCTAAGAGAAATACAGGCGATGATCTGCTTGCTATGTTCCAAATCCTAGGGCTTTCTCAACATTTTTCATGCATATAGACATAGGGACTCTGCACACTCTGACACTGCATTTGTTACACAGAAAAAAACCACAATGGTTTGTTAGTTTATTTGGAAGCTATTGTATTGCAGCTTTTTAATGCTGCCAGCATAGACAAACACAAGATCAACTTACAAGCAGAGGTCTAGCTACTATTGTATGCTGAAACAAAACTGTTCTGTGACTATTATGGTGTCAAAAACAAAAATATGTAACAATGTAACACATACAAATTCTGTTAGCAAAATTTAAGCTAAGAAACCAAAAGTAAAGAAAGCCTGACTGAGTCTTAAGCCTATCACTTCAGTTATACCCATTCACTGCTTCACAGAAAAATGCTTGGGCTTGTATTATGTCACTGTTGAAGCTCAAACCTAGGTCCCTAAAGGTGTCTGACATTGAACATCAAACCAACGAGTACAAAGGGGAGACTCATGTTACCCCCAAAGAGAAGGATGCCTCCTCACAACTGGAAAGAAGCAGATAACCTTGACAGTGATTAATCTGAGTGAATTCAAGTTTTCAGATTCACAGTTGAATCTTCTTAACAAAGGCCTGGATTTTATCCCCACACGAAAGCAGAATATTTTTGAACATGGAAGAGAACTAGCTGAGCTGTTTCAAAGAACCAGGCTTAAAGTGTTCTTTGAAAACAAACCAACAATTGAGAAAGACATGAACACAGGTTTTAGAAAACAAAATGTTAACTCTTCAGCTGGCAGTATGCCATGTGAGAGTTGGCATTTGACCTGGCTGTGCCAAAAGAGGTGGACCAATTGAAAGACAGCAACATCCGGACCTTTCACCACACATAAAAGCTGAGCAACTAGCATTAACAGAACGTTCAGAAGCACAATTAATTGTGGTAAACCCAGCAAATAAAGGGGGAGACATCATGGTCATGCCATCTAATGTGTACAGACAGGAGTGTCTAAGATTACTGGGGGCTATGCAAAATTAAAAAAAACGATCTCATGTCCCTACATAAGATATTATAGAAGATATCAAGTTCATGACACAGTAAGCTGAGGAAGAGAATCGGATCACCAAACCAGAGGAATAGTTCCCATGCGAAACCCACCATCCTTCTACATTTTGCCCAAGGTCCACAAATAGAGGACCCTCCTCTCGGACAGTAGATTGTGTCCTACATGGGTTTAGTAATGGAACCATTGACCGTTTTTGAGACCACTGGTGACCAACATACACCTTCACATCAAAGACACCAAGGACATTCTGAACACCCTATAGGGTATCACCTTTGATACACACTCCCAAATCTTGATAGCTTTGGATGTTAAAGCTCTCTATACCAGTATTCCCTTGGCAGAATCACTACCTGTGTTGGAGGGACCTCTGTCTGCAACAGAGTGGTCCTCTATCACACCTGTTGACTTTGTTTTGGACTTTGCCCACATGGCTTTAAACAAGAATACCTTGAACTTGAGACTGACATATGTATGAAGGTCCATGGGACCTTGATGGGCAGTACCTTTGCCCCAAGTGTAGCATGCCTGCGTGTGCATTAACTGCACAGAACACATATCTTCAATTACCACAACCATTGTGTTAAAAAACGTACACTATGGAGACTGTATATCGATGATATACTTATCCTGTGGAGAGGGAACAATGATCAGGCACAAGCATTCTCAGACTAGATTAATTGCATGAAGAAGTTCCTCAGTTTCACTATTGAGGTAAGCAGAAGTGAGATTTAATTTCTTGACCTGAAGATCATATCTACTGGAGACTCCCTTAAATATGAAGTGTTCTATAAACCAACTGATCAGAATAATCTTCTGAGGTACGGTAGTTTCGATCATAAATCTCTCTGCGACAATCTTCCACTAGGACAGTTCCTGAGATTCTACAGGAATTGTACTAAAAGTGAAGATGTCCTACACCATGCAGGCCTGTTGACTAGTAAGCTACAGGAAAGAAAATATCTGCTGAAGATAATCAGTAGTTCAGCGAAGGAGGCCTTTAACAGCAATAGGGAAACCTACTAGATATCTTCCAAAAATCAGAGACTGACTGTTTGATCTGCATTACCATGTATGGAACTCAGTCAAGCAATGTACAGAAAATAGTCAGAAAACACTGGTGTATTTTAACATCGGGATCACTTAATTTTCTGAAACCAATGTTCTCTTTTAAGCAAGATAGATCATTATAATATACATTGGTTAACACGTTTCCAAAAAGTAACAACCCCCAAAGGACAATGTCAGCAGTGTGGACTCTTACACCTGCAACAGGACATGCCCCATGTGGCTAATCCAATGTGTGCAAATTCACCGAAAGAACTAAAAAACTAGATTTAGGCATGCACACACCATGGATACAGAACAAGTTTAACAATTGAGACTCTACCAATGTGGTATAAATGCTAACTTGTCCTTGGGGTTTGAGGCATATGGGGATGACAAACAGGAAGATGAAAACTAGGATTAAGGAACACAGGAGCACAATACAGTGCAAAAAGGACCAACAGAATTAATGAAGCACTCTGTTGATGAGAGTAATTCAGAGAACAACATATATGAACAGTCATTCAAAAAGTGCCATCACGACTTGCACACATGAATAAGAGACACTTTTAGTCAGAACAGAGGTGGATATATTTGCTGGACACATCAACCAAAGGTCTCAAACGATGACTTCCAATAGACTCAATAAACTCTTAAAACATGTTCACCTCCTTAGGGTAATCATGGCTTAACAATGATAAATGATGTCTACACATAAATGTCTCTACAACAGCAATTACTATTGAGTTATGTTGAAAAACAAATTAATATATCAATCCCCATCCCTCCTCAGTGTTTGTATGTGGGAAATAACACAAATTACTCTGGATAAGAATTGTGTGAGTGGCGGGGACTTAGCTGTTCCCCATGCTCTTTCTTTGGTGGTGCAGAACACTTATCACATGCTTCTTCATGTTTCTAAATTCAAAAGCCTGGCCCCTTGGTGTTTGTCAGAACAAGTACACTCCCTATGTAGGAAGATGGAACCTTTCACTCTACCCATGAGGCAACATAAAAAACAACATAAAATTAGGAAGTAATATATAGTCCAAAAAACTAATCACATTACACTTTTTAGATCATAATAACCATGGTATAGATCTGATACTTGGAGGGACATGAGCCGGTGCAGTGAGGCTATCCTTACTCCTTTACCTTATTAGATGTAATCAGATACACCCAGGGAGCCGCAATACACAGACCTCTGCTTAAGCATGCGTTAGGACTACAATTTCCATGATGCTCACCTGCACGTGCCCTTGTGCACATGCACATAACAGTCAGCTCAGCCTTGTAAACAGAGAAGCCACAAGTACTCCGGAGTCTACTATATGATGGCAGGGGGTAAGTAGGTGATTGGGTTTATGCTTCTCCTTGATTAAGTAAGTGCGCTACTTTTTATTGATCAGGATTATTACGACATATTGGTAGGGAGTTCCCCTGACCAACATTATACGCAGATATTATTATTATTCTTTATTGTTTGATTAATTAAAATCTTACAATGAGACAATGTACATAATCAACTGTAAACATCTGATTCATAAATTTGGAACAGATAAATACAAGAATAAATAATGCAATATTTTTTAGCAGAGTTAAGTTTGATAAAATCCATTTCATATTGCTATTTACATTCTAATATATGTCATACAGTACTTATAGATTTAAATGTATGCTCTTCTAATTTTGATCCTATTCTTACTAAAAACTTTGCAAAAGCAGAATTCATTATATATCATCAGAGTGTAGACATATTATCAAAGCTTGCCTGCATGTCCGTACTCCTCAAGCATTAAAAAGTTTCTTGAGTATGGTTTTTTTTCAATTTTCAATTCTGGGCAGAGACACAGTAGGTGAATAATGTTCTCCTCTCCTTATTTACATAGCCTACATAATGTATCTTCTTCTGACTTTAACCATGGAGGGAGATGACATAGGCCCGGTAATACGCCAAAACAAGCTTTTGTGAAGATTTGTTTATATTTCAACGTCCACGGAGTTTCTAAGTATGCTTGTACTTTATTTTTTGGAAAACCATTATTATTGGCCATGTGTGTTTTCTTTTTGCTAGTATGTCTTTATCCCTTACAAGCGATAGATGTTTTTTTATTTTATTGATCGCTTTTTTGAATGATTCCGAAGTTGTTGTAGCCCCCCAGATTGGGGTCACAGCATATTCTTCTAATGCGGCATTTAAGTATTTCCAGTCCTGTTTACACTTACTTCCTGCCATAATTGAGACATTTGATTTTCATAGTCACTTTTTATTCTATTCCATACGTTAATAAATTGCCCTATTCTCGCATATAACTGGTTAGTTAGTCCAAACTCCAGCCTATTTCCACTGGGGATGCATTATTAGGCAAATGAAAGCGGGTTATAAATGTTTTTGTGACCGCATTATTAATGGTCACAGCGTCTTTCCCACTTAGGGCCTCACTACCATATGTTAAGGTAGGCAGCAATTTTGCTGATATAACCTAAAAGAATGGCTAATGATTTCTGCAAGATCCTAAATGCAGCTATCAAAGCATTTGCTTTCCTTTGAATATCCGTTTTTTCCATTATCATCTAATAAAACTCCCAAGTAGTTGTATGATTCTACTTGTACTAGTTGGACTTTCTCCAGAAACTATTTGGATTTATGTTTTAATCTTGAATTTTTGCTGATCACCATAACTTTAGTCTTTGTTTTGTTATCACCATCCCGTTTCCTTTTAACTACAATATTATTTGATCTATTAACCGTTGTAACCCCATTTTTGTTTGGCTTAGAAGGATGACATCATCTGCGTACAGCAAATTAGATATCTGTTTGTTGGCTAGTTTATGCGGGTGTGCATTTATTACATTCAATGCATTAGTAAACAGATTAAAAGTAAGAGGGCCAATACACAAGCTTGCTCTAACCCTGCCATGGTTAAAATTTCCTTTGTTACTGTCAAGCCAATCTCCATCCGTACTCTAACCCAAGTGTTGATATACAGAAGTTGAATTCATTTTAAGAGTGACACTGAGATATCTTGCTCCTACAACTTTCTCCACAGAACTTGTCTGTGCACGCAATCAAAGGCCAATCTAAAATCGACAAAGCATGAATACAAGGGTGGTTTAATTGAGATGGTTTTATCCATTAGTACTGAAAAGGCTAATATATTTGTGGTAGTTCCCAGTCCTTTAATAAATCCTGTTTGATTGGGCGGGAGTATCTACTTTTCCTTTGCCAATTCAAATAAATGTGATAGTAAAACTTACGCAAATATCTTGGTATCTGTGTCTTGAAGAGTTATTAGTTGGTAATTTTCCAGATGGGTCCAATTTCCTTCTTTGTAAATTTGGGATATTAGCGACCCTCTCCAAGATTTGAGTATTGTCAATGTCCGTGCTACTTCTTTAAAAACTACAGTGAGATATTCTGACCATATATCCAGATCTTCTTTATAAAGTGCAAAAGGAATACCATTGGTACCTGGTGCCCCATCTTTTTGTTTCGATATTAGTTTAGACAGTTGAGTTTTTGTTATATCAAATTCACGGTCGATTTCCTGACTTAGTGTATCCATCATATTCCATTTGCCATCCAGATTCATTGTTTTCCTGACGGAGTTTAAGTGTGTTGCCAGAAAATTAACCCACTCTTTTTCAGTTAATACAAATGCTACCACTGATTTATTAGGTCTTACTAGACCATTTATTATTTTCCAACATTCCCTTGAATTCGCTTGGTTACTAGCGTAAAAAATTTTAGCCCAAAGATTGTGCTTAACATGGTTTCTTTTGTTCCAGATTAATTTCCTCAAATTTTGATTTATATTGTTTAATTTGATGGGCAATTCCTTATTATATGGGAACTTAGTTAACTGTCCCCTGAGATTGTTACGAGTCCTTCTCATATTCCTTATTGTATAGGATAAATGAATATTATTATTCCATTTCTGCATTTGTATCATTTTTTTTCTTAGCTTTGGGGGCCGAATCATACGATTTGACTAATTTGGGTGTAAAGTTTACCCATTGTTTTTTTTTTTTTTTTTTAAATCTTTTTATTAAAAGTTTTTCAGCCTTTCTTCCGCATATTATACATCATAGCACAGCTGTATACAGTACATCCTAACAATAGCAGTTTATATAAAATAGAAATATATTGCAATTGTATTTCATTACAATAAGTTATAGCATAGTGAGCTCCTTAATAATATCCATTAGGGACTAAGCCATTTGAACTAAGAAGCACTCTCACTATTCTATGGGAGTCAAAAGAAAAAATCAAGAGATCCTTCGAGAATAAAGAATAAGAGATGAAAAAAGCAGAGAAGGTTTAGTACATACAACAATCAACATTCGACGATCAACTGCAGATCTCCAGACCCTCCTTCCATGGGCTAATCGGGTCTCATATTCTCAGACCAAGCTGTCTCCCTCTCCTGCCTTTCCGCGCATAGATTGATTTTTCCAAATTATAGGCAGCCAAGAGGTTAGACAGCCATATTTGTAGTACCGGGGGGGGTTTATCCAACCAAGCCTTGGCTATACCTGATCTGTAGACTGCCATGGCTATGAACATGAATTCCCGCTGGGAGGTATCAGTCTCTGAGCTGGCCCCTAGTAGTATCCAGGCTGGTGTAAGTGTTATTTGAATGCCTATTGATCTATCTAAAAAAATCTCTATATCTCTTATAAGAGTATGCAATTGGGGGCAGGTAGCGAAAATATGCACAATATCTGCTTCTGGGAAATAACACCGAGGACAAGTAATCCCCACGGTCCCCCCCATTTTGCTATCCTGGCTGGGGTGAAATATAACGGTTATAGCGGTTTGTAGTGCGTTCCTGCAAGGGAGCCGAGCAGAGAGTTCTACATCCGAGATCCAATGACTCCTGGAACCACTGTGGTTCGATGCTCAATTTCTCAGCCCATTTATTACTATATTTACCTATATCGTCAGGATTACCTGCGGCTAAACATGCATAGAAACTACTAATTGACCATTCATCACCTTTCCTTATTTTATCCATAATTTCATTACTACCAAACCCAGCAGGCCCTCCCTGTTTAGTATTCAGAAAACTCCTAACCTGAAGGTATTTAAAAAAACTCCTACTGTCTATACCATATTTCTTAATTAGTTCTGCAAACTGTACCACCCCAGTGTCGTCCATGATATCCCCAATCTGTACAATCCCTTTATCAGCTCATCCGGCCATAGTTGGGTCCGCGAAGACTGCCTCTGAGAAGGATCAATTCCTATATAATTTTGTATATCTATTATATCTCCCCAGCCCAGCTTTTTTCAAAAAAGTATTCCAAATTTTAATAGTGGCGCTAACTGTCTTGAATCTCGTCTTCTTATAATATAAAAAATCGATGCAATTCAAAAAACAGTTTTCCACCTCGATCCCCAGAACCGTTGCATAAACCTCCGTGGAGCTGAATGTAACCCTTTGATCAAGACCCCAATGAACCCCCGCATGTATTGTAGAGCCGCTGCCCAGTAATATAGCCTAAAGGCAGGTGCACCCCAACCACCTTGCTCTCTAGGAAGGGAGATAAACCTATAAGCCCTTCGTGTCTTGCCATGAGCCCAGATTAATCTGTTAAGGATTACCTCCAATGCATTAAACCACCTTGCTTCAAAATATAAAGGAATAGCTCTAAAAAGTAAAGAAATTTGGGGAGAACCAGCATCTTGATGACATTAGTGCAACCCACAAGGGACAGGTGCAGATTATTCATTCTTTCTCGGTTCATTCTTTCTAGGTCTACCCTTACAGTTGACATTAGAAGATTCATATTATTCTCCACCACCTTATCCAAATCGGCCGAGATCTCCACCCCCAAGTACACAGCAGAACTGACAACTCGAAGATCGTTACAGCATGTAAACCTATTTTTCACTATCTGGGTCTTGTTTTTGTTTAAAATATAGCCTGAGATCTGCCCGAACAACTGCGCTTCATCCTCCACTTCTCTAATAGCTAAGGTCGGGTTAGATGTTAAAATATCCACGTCATCCGCATAAGCCAGTGTTTTTACCTCCCTACCATTTACCCTTGGTGGTGGGATATCGGGGTTAGCTTCTAAACTTCGCAGCAGAGGATCCAGGTATAGTGCGAACAATAGGGGCGAGGAGGGGCTTCCTTGCCTCGTCCCCCTGGAGACCTTACCTGCCGTTGAAAACCCCCTAATAACCCTGATCCTAGCAGTTGGTTCTATATACAGGGTCTGAATAGCTTTTATGTATCCTTCTCCTATACCACACCACCTCATTGTTGCCCAGAGATAATCCCAGGAGACCTGGTCGAACGCCTTCTCTGCTTCTAAAAAGAGTGCTGCCAAAGGGTCTCCCGGGATTCCTGCTGCATCAAACATTGTGACTACCTGCCTGATGTGCTGGGTGGAGCCTTTGCCGGGGATAAAACCATGCTGTGATGGGCTGACCAAGCTCTCAATGATCCTAGCTAGCCTTTTCGCTAATATTTTGGAGAAGGTTTTTGCGTCGGCGTTCATTAATGTGATTGGCCTGTATGAACCTGGAGCTAGCGGGGATTTCCTTGTCTTTAATATTAAAATGATATCCGCCCCTCTCCATGAATTCGGGATCAATTCCCCCTGCTGAGCCTGAACCATGGTGTTAAACATATCGGAACCCAAAACTCCTTGAAAGACAGCTCTTCTTCCACTCTGAGGAGACATTTGCACAGTTCTTCTACCTTAGCTTTCTCCTCATTCTGTTTATGTAATGCAAAACTCAGTGTCTCTCCCCTGATCCCGGCCTTGAAGGCATCCCAGACCATCCCCTGAGATGCTGTCCCCCTATTTACATCCCAGAAATTCTTAATCCACACCTCCATACACTTACGGTATTCCTCATCTTTTAACAATGCTCTTTCAAAAGTCCAATGCGTTTCCCTTCTTTGAGCTTGACCTATTTTAATCGTTAGTACCAATGGGCTATGGTCTGACACAACCCGGGGGTGTTTTTCAATCTTGGAACCAGGAACCAGAGGGCTCGATACCAAGAAATAATCCAGTCTGACCATGACTTTATGGGGAGCGGAAAAAAATGTGCTACCATCTACATGCGGATGTAGCCTAATCCATGGATCTACTAAGGAGTTGTGCTGTACCATGTCTGCAAGTGCTCTATATATTTCTTCTTCCTCCCCAAATAGTGTCCCCCTGATATTATAAAAGAGCTATCAAGGTCATGGATGTTAAAGTACCGACCGGTATTTGGTGATTGAGATGTTGGGGGCCTATATTTTACAGAATCGGTAAATTTACCGATTCTGTAAAATACCGAATCGGTAAATTTACTATTTCGGTAAATCTATATGTAGGTGGCACTGGAAACAGTGCCACAGGCCCCTAAGAATTCGTTATTTACCATGTAATACTATTGTATGGCAAATAACGAATTCCTGTGTACATGCACATCTGTGCATGTACACCTGTGCCCTGAGGGCATGTATGTGTGTCACATGGCACACAAGCCTGAATCAGGGGTGCAACAGGGTGTCAAAGTGACACCCTGTCCCCCTTGTAAATTCGGTAATTTGACCGAATCTGTATTTACCGATTCAGTAATTGACATTGGTTCCCTATAGGCCTCAAGGCCCATAGGAATCAATGGCAATTACCGAATCAGTAAATACCGATTCGGTAATTACCGAATGTTACAGATTCGGTCACAAAAACGGTAAAAATACCTACATAGCATTTACCGATTTGTAAATACCGAATCGGTAAAATTTGGTATTTACGAATCGGTAAATGCCATTTACCTACATCGGGCCCTAAGTCTCTTAGTCGCGTCATTAAGCCCACAGATATTAATCGATGCAATTCTGCATGTCATTAGAATACATCATATGTCTTGCCTTCTGATAAAACCAACTCATTAAATGTATAAACAAAATAACAACAACAAAGAAGGACAACCATACTATAATCTGTGTACTGTACAAGCTGTGTAACTTGAAAGTGCCCCCCTTTCCCGCCCCACCCCTTTGCCCCCTCACCTCCCCTCCCAGGTCCCCCCCTCTCTACGGGCAAATAGGTCAAGCATGACCTATGTGTGGCAACTTTTGAGTGCAGTAATCGCTACCCACCCTCCTCCCGTGTATCACCCACGTGTATTTCTAGAACTCCTGACCATAAGGAAAAAAAAGAGCGACCCAAGCCTAATCCTAGCTTTAGGGCATCTGAAGCTTCTCCTTACTAGCCACCCTTTTGCTTTCTGAGCTCATTAATATATTCCTGGGCCTTGCTTTCAGAGGCAAACATCCTTGCACGGCCTTTTACAATAATTTTTAATCTTGCTGGATATAGCAGGTATGCTTCATGTCCTAAGTTTTGACATGGCGTAATCAGCTGCATGAGTCGCCACCTTCTTTCCACAGTGGCGTGGCAGAAGTCAGGACGTGCGAAGAAAGATACCCCTTCAAATGTGCACCTTGCCTCTGGCCTTGCTTTATCCATTATCTCCTGCCTTGCGAGAAAATTACCAACATATACCAGGAGTGCTCTAGGCTTTGAATCTTGTGAGGCCCCATAGGTTTTCCTTTGCACTAGAGGAAAACGATGTGCCCTTTGCACTTCGCTTTCCCAATTCCATGTTGTGACCTCAGGAAAAGCACCCTTAAGCATCCTAACCACATATGCCCTAGCATCCTGTCCCTCAAGTCCTTCTGCAACCCCCAAAAGTCTTATGCTCTTGCGTCGCTGGCGATTCTCGAAATCTTCCATTTTCCATTGCATGTCCTCCGATATTTTCTCCACCGCTTCTTTAAATTCCTGCCAGCGACTAACATCCTCTTCCAATCTGCCTGTCCACTCCTCCACATGAGAAACTCTGTCAGCCATTTCCTCATATAATTTATTCATTTTCCGCATGGAGCTGTGGATTTTTTTGCCGCTACTTTGGCTCTGCGACTTTCAGATCTAGCCTCAGACTGCATCTGCTTGAGGGTTGTGTATAATAAATCTAGTGAGGTGGTCTGGGGAGTATTCTCAATGCCCCCTCCCTCAATCTGGGGGCCTTCGGCTGCATCCTCTTGGTATAACAGTGAGGTTGCCGAGCAGTCCCCACAAAGCTTTGAGTCCGAACCTAGCGCTGTTGGGCTATGTGGGGAATTCATTTTAGATTTAGTCTTCTTTCTAGTTTTTTGGAAGTTTTTAATCCCTGGAGGAGCTTTCTGGACAGATGATTTTGTTTCAACTTCCGAGCCTGAGTCTGTGGTTGTAGACAAACTATCCTCTCCCCCCTCGCTGGAGAGATAAGAGTCCGACTCCTCGTTTACTGAATAAAAACATTCAGCCTCCGGTGTATCTGGGACCCCCCTTTTGCCGGGAGTTGGGACATTCCTTCTCCTACCTTCCTCAATACTTGCCTCGATGCTCGCGCTGGCCTTCCCGAGATTATTTCCCCCAGAGAAGTCTTCCGCCCCAGTGTTTGGACCAATAGCTACTTTACTACTGGCTTCCAGGTTTTCAGGGATTTCAGTATTGTTAATTATAGAGTCTGCCCCCTTACTTGTGTGTTGCATTTGTGGACTCTTCGCGGGTCAGACAATATCGTCTCCTTGCCTCTGCCCGCAGCTTCTTCTGGAGTAGCAGCATCGTCGAGATGTGGCATGTTCTGACTCTGCTGCTGCTGAGCAACAGCTTTCCCGGCATTGTCGGTTTGACCTGCCTCGTTCTCTGCCATGCTGCCTGACGATACTGAGTTCTCCGTGGCTTTAGCAGCAAAAGCCTCCTTTAGCGTAGATTGTCGAAGTTGCTGGTCCTTGACGCCGGCTCCCGCTGATCTCACTTCGGTGCCACTACTAGCGATGGTTTTCACGGAATCCCTTGCACTTCGAGTGTCGGATCCGACGCCATTACCACGGGATGTCTCTGATTGCTTTCTGACGTTTTTCCTGAGTTGTGCTGCGGTTCATGAGGCCGGGACTGGTGCCTCCTTGTTGTCCTTGCCGCTGCTTGCTGGAGGTCGCTTTGTGGGATCCATCTCTTTCTGCTGCTGCTTGATTCCCTGTGGTGCCATCACCGCACCATCCTGTAGACGCTGGATCCCGTCAGAGAGGGGGCGCAGAAGTCGGTAAGTCAAGAGTCTCACAGTTCTTTGTATCCAGCGCGGGGGGCCAAAGTAGGAAAGCTCAAACGCCCCAGTCATGCCAGCATTCTTATGGTCAGGTTAGACCTTGGGAGGAGGGTGAGCCGAGTGAGACTGTCCTCTGCAGTCAGTCAGCGGCCATCTTGCCTCTCCAATTAGATTTGTAAAGTTTACCCATTGATCAATTGGAGATTTAAAGATTTTTTTTAATTCTTTGACCAGTTTTTGCACCAATTTATTAGTGTCATCTTTATTATGAGTAAGCATGGGCGTAAAATCCGCTCCGCTCGCGGATTTTTCGGATTTTCGGCAAATCCGCAATCCGCGAACGCTCGCGAATTTGTCGAAAATCCGTGAATCCCCTCGCGGCGGATTTTTTGCTTGGTTGCGGCGCGCGGCGTGGTGCACGGCGTTCACTTTCCGTCATTTAGCGTTTGCCGAGTTGTTTTTCTTTGCGAGTGACGCGCCATTTTAGATCTTGCTGCGTGTTCCCGCGGGAGTTTGGCGCCCGCGAATACGTACTCGCGGCTTGCCACCTTGCACAGCACACCTCGCGAGAGTTCGCAATTGCGAACACGTAGTTGCGGCGGAAAGGAACAATCTCGCACTTGCGAAATAGAGATTTTGCAATTTCGCACAAGAAAATCACCAGCAAACAGGATAAACCTTCAGAAAATTATGATTTTTATCAGAATCACTCCTCAGGTTGACATTTGCATGGCCTTTTTTTTGCAAGGAGTCCATTTTGGGGGGGGGGGGAGGAAGGAAGTGCCCCACAGTCTCCAACTTCCTGTTCCTGTCCAGCAGGCTCCTCCCAGTGCTTTGTCCATCTCCTGGTCACTTTCATTTGGATCTGGAGCTGGAAGGATTACTTTTTGTGGGTGCTGCTGGATATTTGGATTTGAGGCCTTTTTGACTGTCTTTGGAGCACTTTTGGATTAGAAATCAACTTTCACAAGTAAGTTTGTTTGGGGCATTACAGTTGCTGCAAGTAAAAATTTGGAACTTTTTCAGAACATTAAATAAATTATATTGTGGGTAGCCACAGTATCCAGTAGGACCAGGGTTGGTTAGGGGTGCATGATACAACTGTTTTGTTGAATTTAAACACCATTTAGGCCATGGATGGGCTGGGATTGTGCTGATTTTTGTCCTTTTTTTGGGCCTGCTGGTGGGACCCTTTGCCCAGGGGTGGTGAGTGTTGCATGGGCCTAGTCTTTCTGTGGGGTGTCTTCTTAAATTTAAACATAATTGAGGCCATGGATGGGCTGGGATTGTGCTTATTTTATTGTTTTTTGTCGTTTTTGGGGGGCTGCTGGTGTGGCCTTTTGCCCAGGGGTGGTGGTGCATGGACTGAGTGTGCCTGTGGTGTGGTCTCACTCTCTTTAATGTAAACATCATGGATGGCATTGGATTGTGGTGATTTCTGGCTGTTTTTCTGTTTTTTGGGGGTGTACTGTTGATGTGGACTGGCCATGTGGGTGGTGGTGGTGGCCATCTTGAGTGCTGGCTGGTACAGGCAACATGTGCCTGGGGTGTAAGGGGCCATTTTGAGGAGAGGCAGTGTCTGAGGCCTGCACTTATTTTGCCTACTTTTCATCCATTATGCCCAGGGGTAGTGAGTGTTGCATGGGCCTAGTGTTTCTGAGGGGTGTCTTCTTGAATTTAAACACCATTGAGGCCATGGATGGGCTGGGATTGTGCTGATTTTATTGTTTTTGTCGTTTTTTTGGGCCTGCTGGTGGGGCCCTTTGCCCAGGGGTGGTGAGTGTTGCATGGGCCTAGTCTTTCTGTGGGGTGTCTTCTTGAATTTAAACATAATAGAGGCCATGGATGGGCTGGGATTGTGCTTATTTTATTGTTTTTTGTCGTTTTTGGGGGGCTGCTGGTGTGGCCTTTTGCCCAGGGGTGGTGGGTGGTGCATGGACTGAGTGTGCCTGTGGTGTGGTCTCACTCTCTTTAATGTAAACATCATGGATGGCATTGGATTGTGGTGATTTCTGGCTGTTTTTCTGTTTTTTGGGGGTGTACTGTTGATGTGGACTGGTCATGTGGGTGGTGGTGGTGGCCATCTTGAGTGCTGGCTGCTACAGGCAACATGTGCTTGGGGTGTAAGGGGCCATTTTGAGGAGAGGCAGTGTCTGAGGCCTGCACTTATTTTGCCTACTTTTCATCCATTATGCCCAGGGGTAGTGAGTGTTGCATGGGCCTAGTGTGTTTCTGAGGGGTGTCTTCTTGAATTTAAACACCATTGAGGCCATGGATGGGCTGGGATTGTGCTGATTTTATTGTTTTTTGTCGTTTTTTTGGGCCTGCTGGTGGGGCCCTTTGCCCAGGGGTGGTGAGTGTTGCATGGGTCTAGTCTTTCTGTGGGGTGTCTTCTTGAATTTAAACATAATAGAGGCCATGGATGGGCTGGGATTGTGCTTATTTTATTGTTTTTTGTCGTTTTTGGGGGGCTGCTGGTGTGGCCTTTTGCCCAGGGGTGGTGGTGCATGGACTGAGTGTGCCTGTGGTGTGGTCTCACTCTCTTTAATGTAAACATCATGGATGGCATTGGATTGTGGTGATTTCTGGCTGTTTTTCTGTTTTTTGGGGGTGTACTGTTGATGTGGACTGGTCATGTGGGTGGTGGTGGTGGCCATCTTGAGTGCTGGCTGCTACAGGCAACATGTGCTTGGGGTGTAAGAAGGGGCCATTTTGAGGAGAGGCAGTGTCTGAGGCCTGCACTTATTTTGCCTACTTTTCATCCATTATGCCCAGGGGTAGTGAGTGTTGCATGGGCCTAGTGTTTCCGAGGGGTGTCTTCTTGAATTTAAACACCATTGAGGCCATGGATGGGCTGGGATTGTGCTGATTTTATTGTTTTTTGTCGTTTTTTTGGGCCTGCTGGTGGGGCCCTTTGCCCAGGGGTGGTGAGTGTTGCATGGGCCTAGTCTTTCTGTGGGGTGTCTTCTTGAATTTAAACATAATTGAGGCCATGGATGGGCTGGGATTGGGCTTATTTTATTGTTTTTTGTCGTTTTTGGGGGGCTGCTGGTGTGGCCTTTTGCCCAGGGGTGGTGGGTGGTGCATGGACTGAGTGTGCCTGTGGTGTGGTCTCACTCTCTTTAATGTAAACATCATGGATGGCGTTGGATTGTGGTGATTTCTGGCTGTTTTTCTGTTTTTTGGGGGTGTACTGTTGATGTGGACTGGCCATGTGGGTGGTGGTGGTGGCCATCTTGAGTGCTGGCTGGTACAGGCAACATGTGCCTGGGGTGTAAGGGGCCATTTTGAGGAGAGGCAGTGTCTGAGGCCTGCACTTATTTTGCCTACTTTTCATCCATTATGCCCAGGGGTAGTGAGTGTTGCATACTTGCATGTCCGTAGTCTTTCTGTGGGGTGTCTTCAATGTAAACATCAAGGATGGCATGGGATTGTGCTCATTTTTCTGTGTTTTGTCGAATTTTTGGGGTGTATAACTGAACTGATGTTCCTCTGTCTTCCATTGCTTTTAGGTGCACAAGAAGACTCAAGAGAACCACCAGTGCCAGGAAGAAGTCCTGCAGCGGTGTGTGCAGCATAACGTCACGCGACGTCACGTCTGGACACAGAACCCTCTGCAACTCGTGCAACTGCTGCCTGCTGACCTGCTCTGAAGAGGATGGCCCCAAAAAAAGTAACCCGTAGCTCCTCTAGCAAGAAAGGTGCCAGTAAGGAGCAGAAGAAGCAAGTTACCAAGGAGACTGGTGTGCCGCCCGCCCCTTTTTTTGGGAGTAAAAAAAAAAGTATGCCTGCAGCAGCAGCAGCGGGATCTGCTGGGGACCAAGCTGGCAGCACCCCCCCCCGCTCCATTGGGCTCAGTGCCACCACCACCACCACGCCAACTTAAGTCCAAGCCCTTGAGTGCTGCAGAGGCAGCCAGTATAGTTCTTCAATCACCATCGACCAGTGATGTTGGCTCATCGCAAGAAAGCAGCAGCAATGTCCCTCAATCAACACAGGTTGTTGTAGCTCATCTGACGAGTGTTGAACAACCACAGCCGCAACAACAATCACATGTGCAAGTACAAGCCCAAGTACATGTGGAAGGAGAGGCAGCGCAAGGAGATGCGCAAGCAGAGGTGCATGGAGGGTCACAAGTGCCCACAATAGTTGTTCCTCCCGAAGTAGGGGCACATCAGGAAATCGACAATCAAGGCGAGGTATCATTTGAGGAAGCCACTCCTCCTGATGATCCTTCATTGTCTTCCACAACCCTAGCAAGGAAGAGATCAAGGGTGGTGTCTACATCCTCTTCAAGCACACCTCCTTCTGATGATACGGATCAAACTTGGGAACCAGCACCACAGCCGTCTGAGAGTGAGGCACACCATGATCCAACAAAGGTACTTAAGCGTAAAAGGAAGCTCGTCCAAAGTCTCAGACTTATGGAGTGTGATGAGGCTCAACAAGAAGTGGCGGATACTGCTGCTGATGAAGACTCTGCCAACGACGACCCAGTCATCATAAAGGTCACTGCAGCCCCAGCGGGCATGCAGCAAACAGACATTTTGACCCTAGCCCGAAGAGCTGCTGCGCGTGATGATGATGATGATGATGTTGTCGATGAGGAGGCAGTGGAAACACCACAATCATTGGAGTTAAGTAGTACACCAACTCGTCCCGCTTCCATATTTCTTTCTGGCAAGAAGAGACCTCCGTCAACCTCGACCTTAATTAGTGGCGGTGAAAGTGGAAAACGTACAAAAGTTGGGCAATCCAGATCCTCCACTTCATCTGGCATTAGCTTCATGACCACCACCACCAGTATCGCCGCCTCCTCCAGGTCCCACAGACACTTCAAGTCCCCAGTTTGGGACTTCTTTACTGTTTGTCCCAAAAATCCAAAGTTTGCCATTTGTACCCTTTGTAAGCTTGCAGTTAGTCGTGGTAAGTCAGGTACCAACTATGGTACCGGCGGCCAGAGTGGTCATCTTGAGAGAAAGCACGCTGTCAAATGGTTTGCGCACCTAGCTGCGATCAAGAAAGGCCAAAATCAAGGAAACGTTGATGTTTCATCTGATGTTGACGAGCAGGAAGAAGACGTGTCAAACACTTCCCTTACACCCAGTACCCCTGTCAGCAGCACACCCAATGTGAGGCACACTAAGAGTGTTGGAGCGAGTGAGACACCAACGCACAAAAGTTCACCAGCGAGCAAAATTGGGTCAACGAAGTCATTATCAGCCCGTAAATGCTTGGTCCAGGGCAACATTAGAACAATGCTTACTTCAGACGTGCCATATGAACGCAACCACCCACTGACGCGTCTGTATAACACTAAGCTGGCTAAAATGCTAGCTGTGGACCTTCTACCTTTTTCTTTTGTAGAAGCGGTAGGTTTTCTTGAATTAGTTGCAACGCTCTGCCCTAAATGGAAGGTTCCGAGCCGGTTCTATTTTGCCAGAGTTGCGGTTCCAGCACTACATGAAGATGTGCTGCAGGCGATTGGGGCAGCTTTGCAGAAGAGTGCTGTTCACACAATACATCTGACAACAGACATGTGGACCAGTGGCCCAGGCGATGATTACATGTGCATCACTGCACACTGGGTCTCTTTTTCAGGTGTTAAAGCAAAGCTAAACGCAGGTGTTGACCCGGACCAAGTTTTCAAAGCTGCTCGGAAACATGCAACACTAGCCATGTTTGGCTTGGAGAAAAGTCACACAGCAGAAAACCTTTTGGAAGAGTTTGACAAAAAGGTCTTGACAATGCTATCCCCCCTAAAACGCAAGATTGGTTATGTTTCCACGGATAATGGCGCCAATGTAGTTAAGGCCATGTTCATTGGTGACCATGTTAGAGTGCCGTGTTTGGCGCACTGTATCAACCTGGTAGTTCAAAAATTCTTGAGTGATAAAGAGAGTCCAGCGTTCGAGGTAATGGCCACCTGCCGCAAAATGTGCAACCATTTCAGCCATTCTTTTAAGGCCCGGAAGCATCTGCGGAGACTGCTACTTCAACGTGGAATGCCAGTGAAAGCACTCATCCAGGAGGTGGCAACACGTTGGAACTCAACCTTCTACATGCTTGAGCGTCTGTATGAGCAGTATACGGTACTCGATCACTATTTCTTGACAGAGGCTACATCTCAGAAGGAGGACCTGCGGATGAGTAAGGCGCAATGGGCCATAGTTAAAAGCCTGACAGACATGCTTCGTCCTTTTGAGTTCTTCACGCGTGCAGTCAGCCAGGAGGACTGTAATTTGGGAAAAGCTATCCCATTGTTGTGCATACTGGAGCACCAACTGATGGCGGTTTCTTCTGAGTTTGAAAAAGATGGAAAAAAAAACCCCATTTCATTTTGTCTGAGAAATTATTACATCGCCTACGTGGTGATGAACGTCTTCAAAACATCAACTCAGATCAGCATTACATTTGTGCTACTATTCTGGATCCACGCTACAAAAAGGCGCTGGCAGACAACGCATTCTTTCCTTTCGCTGATGCAGATGTTCAAAAGTACAAACATTGGTTAGCCTGGTCAGCCAAGAGGTTTGAAAAAGAACGGCAGGTTATTGAAGGAGAAGCCAGTACATCAGCATCAGCATCAGCAGGCCATCCGCAGTCACAAGAATCCACTTCTGCACCTGTGGCTGGGGCACAAGTGACCTCTCAGCCGTTAAAGACACCGGCAACTGGATCATCTGCACCACACACAATGACAACACTAACAGTGGCTGGGGAGGAGGATTGGCTAAGTTTGATGGGGTATGGTTCTCGAAAAAATGTCACAGGCACAGCAAAAAGTAAGCAAAGTGGAGGAACAGTTGATGACCTTGAGTCGATGGTGCAGGACTATCTGAATGACTCAACAGAGGTCTTCCTTAATGATGAGCCATTGCAGTATTGGCATGGCAAAAAACAATTGTGGCCACAGCTCTTCAACCTGGCTATAAACTATTTGTCTTGCCCACTCGCAAGTGTGTCTTCTGAACGTGTTTTCAGTGCTGCTGGTGGCATTGTAACTCCCAAACGGAGCCGCCTCTCGCCCAAAAATGTGGAGCGGCTGACAATGATCAAGATGAATCAGCACCTCATACCACCAGATTACAAAGTACGAGAAAGCACGCCGCATGAAGACGAGGAGGACAGCAACGTAGATGAGGGGATTTTTTCTCTGTTCGGTGCCACTGACCTCATCCAGCCTGAATTCGCAGAGTATGATGACGAAATCTTGTTCTTATTCCCTGACACCGAGCCCTGAAAATGAGACAATCAATCAAGAACTTTCTTTTTCGTCCTTATTCACTTTTATTCCTGTGTGCTTTGTGTCTCTCTTTCTTTGTTTTGCACAGTTAATTTAATTCAAACTTTAATCACCTAATCCCAAAAACAAGACCATCATCAGAACTGTCTTCACTTGTTTGCTTATTGATTTGAAGGTGCCGCAGTCTACATTCCTCAGGTTCACAAGTTCTGAAGAACATGCTCCTCTATCCTCCTCCTCCAGACTGCGATTTCCCTCCAAGCAGAGTGCTGGATTACGCACAATGAAGAAAGACTCAGCACTTGTGGGGGTGTTGTACTTCTTTGCGGGTGAGTTGACGGATTTGGGCCCATTGCTGTGAAGCTCTAATAATGGACAAAAGTGTTTTGGACCAAATATGAGGTGGAAATTTCTTGCCGTTTTTGCTGACTTGCTTGCCTTTGAGGTGCTCTTTGGCGGGGTTCCGGGGGTTTGTGTGTAATTTTTGGTGTCTGTCGAAGCACTGCTGCGACAGTCTAATCTTGATTGCATTTGCTTTTCAGGAAATCCGTGGTGGAAAACAGGAGTTATGATGATTGATGATGATGACCTAGCTGAACAGCGCCGCATTTGGAACGAAGGCCGAGAGATATTGTAAGTATGAGATTTAGCTTTTTCGCTGTTTGGGGGTGTTGTCGGGTGGTTTTTTGCGGGTGGGTTGGCGCCGGCGGGTCTTGCCTGGGGCATTCCTGGGAAGGTCTAATACCGGATAGAAGTGTTTTGGACAAAATCCATAAGGAACAGCCTTTTTTTTGCCATTTCTTCAGACATCTTGCTCAATGTAGCGTTTTGGGGGGCTTCCTGCTGTTCGTGGGTGGGTTGCGGCCGGGGTCTCTGTCGAAGCACTGCTGCGACAGTCTAATCTTGATTGCATTTGCTTTTCAGGAAATCCGTGGTGGAAAACAGGAGTTATGATGATTGATGATGATGACGACCTAGCTGCACAGCGCCGCGTTTGGACCGAAGGCCGAGAGACATTGTAAGTATGAGATTTAGCTTTTTCGCTGTTTGGGGGTGTTGTGTCGGGTGTTTTTTTGCGGGTGGGTTGGCGGGTCTTGCCTGGGGCATTCCTGGGAAGGTCTAATACCGGATACAAGTGTTTTGGACAAAATCCATAAGGAACAGCCTTTTTTTTGCCATTTCTTCAGACATCTTGCTCAATGTAGCGTTTTGGGGGGCTTCCTGCTGTTCGTGGGTGGGTTGCGGCCGGGGTCTCTGTCGAAGCACTGCTGCGACAGTCTAATCTTGATTGCATTTGCTTTTCAGGAAATCCGTGGTGGAAAACAGGAGTTATGATGATTGATGATGATGACGACCTAGCTGCACAGCGCCGCGTTTGGACCGAAGGCCGAGAGACATTGTAAGTATGAGATTTAGCTTCTTCGCTGTTTGGGGGTGTTGTGTCGGGTGTTTTTTTGCGGGTGGGTTGGCGGGTCTTGCCTGGGGCATTCCTGGGAAGGTCTAATACCGGATACAAGTGTTTTGGACAAAATCCATAAGGAACAGCCTTTTTTTTGCCATTTCTTCAGACATCTTGTTCAATGTAGCGTTATGGGGGGCTTCCTGCTGTTCGTGGGTGGGTTGCGGCCGGGGTCTCTGTCGAAGCACTGCTGCGACAGTCTAATCTTGATTGCATTTGCTTTTCAGGAAATCCGTGGTGGAAAACAGGAGTTATGATGATTGATGATGATGACGACCTAGCTGCACAGCGCCGCGTTTGGACCGAAGGCCGAGAGACATTGTAAGTATGAGATTTAGCTTCTTCGCTGTTTGGGGGTGTTGTGTCGGGTGTTTTTTTGCGGGTGGGTTGGCGGGTCTTGCCTGGGGCATTCCTGGGAAGGTCTAATACCGGATACAAGTGTTTTGGACAAAATCCATAAGAAACAGCCTTTTTTTTGCCATTTCTTCAGACATCTTGCTCAATGTAGCGTTATGGGGGGCTTCCTGCTGTTCGTGGGTGGGTTGCGGCCGGGGTCTCTGTCGAAGCACTGCTGCGACAGTCTAATCTTGATTGCATTTGCTTTTCAGGAAATCCGTGGTGGAAAACAGGAGTTATGATGATTGATGATGATGACGACCTAGCTGCACAGCGCCGCGTTTGGACCGAAGGCCGAGAGACATTGTAAGTATGAGATTTAGCTTCTTCGCTGTTTGGGGGTGTTGTGTCGGGTGTTTTTTTGCGGGTGGGTTGGCGGGTCTTGCCTGGGGCATTCCTGGGAAGGTCTAATACCGGCTAGAAGTTTGTTGGACAAAATCCATAAGGAAACACCAGTTTTGGCACTTTTTGTAAGTTAGGGTTCGTTAGGGTTAGCCCTAGCAGCAGGATTGCATGTGTTTAGGGGGGTTCTATTGCAACGCGGTTCTGTTGTTGTAGAGCACTGTTGGAGCGATGCTGGCTATGGATACTTTTGCTTGCTTGCAAGTGGTTTGAATACAATCCACGGTCTGTATTTGGGCCTACTGTTACTTTCAAAGTACGTTTTGTAACCATTTTTCTGCTAGGCATCGTTTTTGGAGATATGATTGGGGTTCTTCTACATTTTTGCGACTGGCTTTAGTAAGGGTCTTGGTGGGAGCATTGCTGGGAAGGTCAAATTTTGTTCTAAAACACAGTAGTACACCCACCTTGAGGGGAAAGATCCGCTATAATATTTTGGCCATACTTATTGATCCTTAAAAAGGTGACTCAGACAGAGCACGCAATTTCAAAAATATTGTACTGTCTATTAGGGAAATCAAAGTGTCACTTTTTGAACCACACAGCGTACATACCTTTTATTTATTTATCAGTGGTATTGTAATAGCACTTCCTGTTTTCCGTTCAATAATTACAGGCCGGGTTTCAGTCAACATCCGCCAGGCAGGCAGTGGACAGGGTGTCTCTTCTGTCAGTGGTCACCACCACATTGATGGACGAAGCGTCAGCTGGAATGGAGGAGTGCCGCCAATAAGAGGAATTGTTTGCTGCATGCAACTTACTTACCAATTTCAACAGGACAACTCCAACAACATACGCAATACAGATACAGTATCCATTGTTGTCTTTTATTCTATGAGTGTGACTGCATGTGCTTACCTAGTTTGTAACCAAAGATTGTCTGTAAACTCTGTATCTTCAATTATTGTTTGTCCATGCTCTGCTTTTTTTTTCTTCTCTCAACAAAACCTACCCAAAAAGAAACCCCCATTCCCATCCATTTTACAAACCCTAACCCTCTTCCCCCGGGCTGTGTTGTTTTGCTTGATGTCTGACTAAAATGACATCAATAATTCCACACACTTGCTGGGGAGGATAAGGTGATAGCAGCAACAGGCTGGTGAAGGAATACGAGGATATCTTCTAGACTTACTCAGCTTCAGTACTATATCTTCTAGTAGTAGTAGCCAATGTCAAATAAATTCAACGCAAGTACTAGTTATACTTGCAAGCAAATACTTTACCATTTGTTAGGCTACATTATGGCACTGTTCTAGTGTACTGTCACCTGCTATTTTCTCGATCGTACCGTAACCGTTGTAATGCTACAGTAAGGAGGACAAACAAGGTTTCGTTTTCTTTTTTTCCATAGGCATGCAACTGCCACTGTGTCACACCACTAGTACCACCGCAATGAGGAAATGTCACCCGCCCAGGATTGACAACGTTAATCCCCATTTCACCTGGAGCCAGCCCTGGGCCTAGCCCTAATTTCTAACACAAATTACAGGTAAGATAAGCGTTTGGTGGGAGGTAGTATAATGGAGTATTATTTCGGAGTAGACAAGAGATTGACGGTTGTACTACTAAAGTCCTACGACTGTTCAGGAAAACAAAGTTACTGTTACACCCCCGCCCCCCACCCACCAGACTGAAAAGCAGTAAAAAACAGGTATGGTCAGATAAAGTTGAAAAATATATTTATTTAGCCCTAACAAAATAATCTCCCTCACCCACCCTAACCCCAACGATTGTCTCTGAAACGTCCCAAAACGATCCCAACTCCCAAATCCCACCCCCCAAAAGTCTATAAAAAAAGGGCAAGGGACACTCCACTACTGGAGGGTGCTGGTGCTGGTGCATGATGCGGCATGGGCATCATACTCCTTGCGGAGGGTGGCAAGCTCGGAGCGGAGGCCCTTAACCAAGTTCTTATACCTCAGGACCTCCTGCTCCAGGTTGGACATGCGGACTCGTAGGCGGCGTTGGCGTTCCTTGCAGCTCCTGTGGGGGGCAGCTGGTATTTCGATTGCTTGGCGGTGGCGGTCGGCTTTCTTAGCCCGGCTCGGTCCCGCTGGCTTAGTCACGGAGGAGGATGCAGTGGTCACAGTCGAGGATGTTGCCCCGCTCGACTGCGTGTCCTCCTCCTCCTCCAGGGCCACCAGCCGCCGATACTCGGCGACTGTGGCCTCCAGCCTCCGTTGCCGGGCCAATCTAGCCTGCTCCCTCCTTGTTGTTGATTTGGAAGGAGCAACTATATGAAGAAAGAAAGACATAGTCTGTAACCAATGCTCCTTATTAATAACACAAAGTGATTGAGCCGAAAGTTGGGTCACAGAGTACAAGTAGCAAATTGAAAGCACAGTACATAACTATTGAGGACAGTATCTATGTAACCTCCCACTTCTGCATCCTTGCTCTAACAGTAGTGGTAGTTTAATGAACTAATTCTACGACCACTATGGACTTCCATTACAGTCGACTATGACAGTACACCAGTCTTATTCTTCTTCTTCTCTCTTGTTTAGGGAAATGGGTACGTTATCTTATGCAGGCCGGCAGAATGACATGGACACAGCACAGTGAAGTTGCACCCGAGAAAAAAAGTTGCACACCATGATGATTGAGACAGACTTGCGTTACTGTACCGGTCCAGTACATGCAGGTGGTGAAGCTATTACTTTTCTATTACGGGTGGCACTGAGAATACTCTGTTACAAGGGCTACTGCTTAATTAATTTACCTTTCACCCTACAGTGCAAATGAGTACTAGAAAAGGAAACTGAAGAAGCTAACTAATTTGATTATCTATCACTTCACATGGGACGTATTTAATGACAGATGAGATGACTTTAGGTGCTTTGCTTAATATTGAGTGAACAGTGATACACCCACACATGAATGACGTACTACAAGTAAACTAAAGTTATTAAGAGAGGTACGGAGTGTCCACCGTAATAACCAGATATATGCTGTGAATGCAAACGCAATACAAAGTACTGCTACTATTCATGGTAGTATTGGACACATTTACAATTTCTTTTCCTTGCCTTCCCTGCACTGGGACGGACGTGCGGGTGCGGTGGTACATGCTCTTCAAGGTAACACTTACTTCACCTGGCGACCATCTACTCTCTCTAGATACACATGTGCTATGTAAGAGTCAGAGAATACCATGCTCCAGGCATCCATTCAGTCAAAGTATACGCACACATACAGTTTCTGTTTCACCCACCCAGGCTGCTGTCCTTCCACCCATCCTTGCTTCATCATTGACCCAGCCATGCACCATACCATATTCTTTCCTTCCCAGCCACCTCTGGGTCCAAGCAAACACATATCGTTCTTCTTTGCCAGCCATCATACAAGTTCGCGTCCCACTTACTTACACCCTTCTTTCGCTTTTCGTTCATCCCATCCATCACGTTCGTCTAAGAACTTATTGGGATTCTTCTCACCAAAAACTTCACAGCTAAGTCGAAGTACATTTCGAGGAGGCTACTACCTGGTTGATTTGTAATTGTAATACACCCGTGCAGAAAGCACACTATGCAGTCTTCAATCTCAATAAGTAAGGAATATATAGCTTACCTGTTTCCGCCACCACCGTTTGATCCCCCACAGGAACGGCCACCAGCTCTTCTACCGCCGCCTCCTCCCCAGAGGCCTCCGAGTCCTGGTCCAACACAGCCACCTCCGCGCTGGCCCCGTCACCAGATGTTACACCTACAAAGTACATTTAAGAATGTTAGAATACACCACTCACTACTATATAATATTTGGTCTAGGAGAAATGTTAAAAAAACAGAATACAATGTAATAATTTGTGACTGTCTACTCCATAGTAAAAATGTCCCATTTTCCAGGGAAGGCTGTTGTCTTGCTGCACTTTTATGCACAACTGATGAATGCTTGCTTTTGATTTTTAACACGCACCACTTTTTCTCCTAACAGACAGAAGCTTGACTCCTGAGTCCTAAGAACACGACCAGGATCAAGTTCAAACTAGGTGAGAGTTCGGCTCGACCACAAGAAATGTGTCCAATTAATCGTCAGCACTAACCACTTTTCCGTTTACAGTTAAATAGTTTTATGACAAAGTAGATTTTAATAAATGTGTTTACTTTTAATAAAGCTTTTAAACTTAAATAGACTCTGTGGTTTTTGTTCCTCTAGACTAGAGTGGATGAGCTAAAGGTTTTGGAATTTTTGCAAGCATGAGTGCCTCTGACACTTCTTGACTGTGCTGTGACTCCGTACTACTCTCTTGTCCTGCGTACGATAATCTAGAGATCATTGGGGATCTATAATCGGTGACTTCGGGAGCTGAATGACTCTGCCACACTATCTAGTCAGTAAGGAGACAGTGCATAGAGGTATTGCTGAATATAATGGGAGTCCAATGGAATTGCCAAATGTCCAATCTTAGTTAGCTACACAGACAGACTAATAAGAATAGTCTAGTAATACCACAGGGAGTCATATTCGAGGCAGGATAAGAATTTATATCCAGTCTACAAGAAGATCAAAGACGATTTAGAAAAAATCGAATGAGGAACGCTAGGAAAAAATAGGTACTGTTTATTAAAATGTAAACTTACTGGGGCCAGCAAAGGAGCCCTCGCCTGCCCGATCCTGGCCTGCATCCTCAGCACCCTCCTCCTGTGTCCTCTTGCCCTTGGGGGGAGCTGATGTACAACATGAAAGAAAGAAAAACCAGAAAACATGGATGAGATTTTTCAACCAAATCAAACATTTCAAAAGAACAATAACAACATATTTTGGAAAAATAGCAAATAGATAGACAACTATTCCACGGGATCTATCTCATGTGGTATACTACGTTATTCGTATTGCCTGATTTGCGGAACGTTGACTTAGAAAGTTCCTATGTAACTCAATAAACAGACTACTAAAGAGGTTTGCCTAGGCCTGGCACTGCAGGCAGCAGTGCGCAACACGTGACAGACAAAGTCCATCCTGCTTGCAGATCAGTGAATACTCAAACTATCAATCCACCCGCCACCACCGCCACTATTTCTTCTTATAGCCATGTGACTGTCTAAAGGAAGGACTGGACTTCAGTCTGTTGGGGCTGATTTATAAGTCCCTTGCGGAAGTTGCGGCTGATTTTCCTCCATTGTTGCGTGCCTTTTCTGACGCAGCGGCAGAACAAAAGACTCGCCATGGTGTTGGTGCGGCGTATATATTAAAAAAAAAACCACATATGGGCATATGGGCGATGCATCACGTTGTAAAGCCCTGCGCCATCAGGGGGCGTTCCGGCGCAAGGGAGGGCGTACCTGCGCAGGAACGAATCCTAAAAGTGGTTGAGGGAAATCTACAAGATGTCAATCAGTCACTTTTAGGACAATGATGCATGACTCAAACCCTGCGCGCTTGAAGCCGACGTACGGCTTGATGCAGCATTGGGGAGATAGGGTACCCCAGAGCATTGCTGGAGCTGCGCCATCGTTGGCACGCAACTCCAGCAATGCGCTGCCTTTACGGCACAGATGCGTAAGGCTTCTGTGACGTTTTGGGCCAATGGGTGGTGGTGGCATGGCACACAATTACTGCCGCATCCCTGCTACTTTGCAGGGATGCGCCGGTAATTGAAAATATGACCCTTACTGTCTAGCATTACGCAGTTCTTTTCTTTACAGTACACTCATACATAATTTCTCAGGCCAATGAAATGCTTCTGAACACAACATACAAAACAAAGAAGCATAGTAGCAAGCAAGGCTACTGAGAAGGAGAGCAGTGCACCTGAAATGCATAGAAGATTTTGAAATATAATTTACCTCAATGTAATCGGCAGCATTATTGCTCTTGGTAAAGAACAAAGATTTGCAAATAACAGAGCAGGATAAAACAGAGTAGTAAATGTACTACTACTACTACTCACCAAGCCCGGGGACCTCTACGCCGAGCGCGTCCAGCAAGTCCCGCTCCCGGTCCATGACATCGGTCCAGCGGTGGGTGGCCTGGTTATATGTGCGCCGGACCCCAGAGATCTTGTACATGGCCCGGCACACCTTCTCCCACCGCTTGCGACGCTCCCGGATGCCATAGCCGGTCGCGATCTTGCCGCCTCCCAGGATCGTCTTGGGGAGGCGGCGCTGGACGTGGAAGATCAGTGCCGCCACTTCCTCCGCGCTGAAGATCTCCCTCGGGACCACTTGCTCCCCCCTTAAACGCCCGCACGGGAGCCGGGCACGGGGTGCGGGACCCTTCCCCTTCTCAGGGTGCTTCCCGGCTCCCTTTACCATGGTCTGGGCAGAAATAAACTTAAATGATAAAGAAGAAATAGAATAGTGAAGAAGAAAAGAAAAGAGTTTAAAAAAGTAGTTTAAAAGTAACTAAAAGCTGCAGAAAACACAAAAATATAGAGCTAGAAAAATAGAGGGTTAGATAATAAGTAAAATTAGATCAAAAAAACTTCAAACAAGCAAAGGATGGCAGAGATTGAGAGAGGATAGAGAAAGCATGCCCAGAACCATAGCAATGAATGAGAAACAAGATGGCCGCGCCCGTTCACGACCGCGTGGGTAAGTTCGCGCGAGATTTTCCTTGCGAGTACGCGCGAAATTGTACTAGCGAGCAGCACACTTTGCGAGATTACACATAGCGGGCGGAAACGGAATTACGTGTCGCCAACAAGATGGCCGCGCCCGTGTACGACCGATAGGGTAACTTGGCAAACGTATAGCTAGAAGCGCCTCGCGAACACGCGCAAGATCACGCGAACATACACGTCGCAACAAAAACAATTTTGTATTCGCACGTATTCGCGGCTTCCGAAATCGATCTCGCACGGATTCGCGCCCCAAAAAACGCGCGAAATTGCAGAAAAAACGATTTTAGCTAAACTGAAAGCAATGAGCAGGTGCAAAAGTTCAAACTTAACATTAGTAACATTCAAGGTAGTGCTTCCTGATGGGCCCCTCCAGAGTTTGCAACTATTCTATGACCCTGCTATGACCCAAACAGCAGGCTCATAGAATAGCACCATAAAGGTCCTGTGAAAAAAAAATGTCACTGCAACAAAAAGCAAATTACAGATAAGGAAGGAAGCAGGTGCCAGCCAGACTGGAACTTTCAAAATTACTGACACATTAATGAAACACAAATTAATTGATGGCAGTTGAAGAAGGGCAGGTGTGCTTGCTTTTTTCAACCACCATAATCTACAGTGATAAATAAACCTAATAGGTGCCAGTGAGGATGTACTAGAGGGTGGCATGGGTGTCCCAGAGGGTGGCAGTGGTGAAACAGAGGGTGCTGTGAACCTGTGATAAACCAGACGTAGAAACAACATAGTCGCGGCCGTTGCAAGCCGAAAAGTAAGTTCGCAATTGCGAACTTGTCCAAAAATCGGCGCGAACACGCGCCAACACAAAAAACGGAAAAATCCGCAAATCTGCTAGAGTTCGCGGATCTTCGCGGATTGCGAATCCGTAAATACGCAAGTTCGCGGATTGCCAATCCGCAAAATCCGCCCATGCTTAATTATGAGCTGTCCAGATAAGTCTCCTATAGTTGATAGTTTCCATCTGTCATTGTGTTCTTAAATACAATTGATGTTTTTTACTAGGCAAATTTGTGGTGATTATTTGCTGACTATGATCACTATCAGGCACCTTCCCCAGACGGTACGAGGTAAAATTATTAAAGATGTTTAATGATACAATCATATAGTCAATTCGTGACTTCGAATTGTGTGAATGAAACATCCAAGCAGGTGGTGAGTCTTGTGGGAATCTCCCATTTAATATTCGTTGATCCATTGCTTCTATATCCTTAAAAAACATTTTTTACCCACTTTACCTTGTCTAGACTTCATTTCTGTATCTAGTGTCTGCTGAGGAATTGCCCATTTGTGATCCTGTGACTGTGTGATAATGTCTCTTATAAAAGGTATGAGTAGATTTAAATTAAAATCCCCTGTAAGTATAAAATCTGCGAAAGGATCATCCATCGCTTGCTCCCACAAAAAACTGGTAAGAGAAGCACACATATTGGTCCTTGAACTTTGTGTGGGGTGTATATATACGTTGATCAGTATTAAAGTTTTTGAATTTGCTCGATTGCTTGCCTTTTATCATAACTTTACCGTTAGAAAGTTACAATTATTTGTTTCCACTTGCTCATGTTCTACTCTCAAGTCAATGGATATTACTGTAACTAGGCCTCCCACTAGGCCGGCTATATTTATGTTGCTTGATTGCGGGCTCAAAATAACCTTTAAAACTTACTAACATAACGGGGTCGATTGCCCATGTTTCCTGTAATAAAATAATCTGATAGGAATTAGACATAGAGTTTAAGTGGCCATTATTTACCTTGTTGCATACCCCATTTATGTTCCTTGAGCATATCTTTAATATTTCACTGTCCTTATTTGCTTTTTTATTGTACATTTTGCTGTGTTCTGTCATGGATCGTTATTGCCATAGATATCCATTTTTCGTTCATGCTTGTTGACTTTTCTACTTTACTTTGGGTCAATGCCATTTCACCATCTCGCTCCGATCTTTCAGGGGAATTTTTTAGTATAAAGAATACCTGCTCATTGCTCCTTCTTTGTTGCAGTATCGGACTCTCTTCTTTGATGAAAGGATTTGGGTATACCTTTGGTAATAGGTTGCTAATTATTATCCCCAGTAAGCATCCAATACATTCAATGTCTTTGTTTGTCACATTTACTAGCAACGGAATAGACTTAAAGAGATGGAGAATGTTTCCTCTATTCAGTGTGTCTTGATTGCCTCGGGAGTCATATACTGGTTTGAAAATTAGTTGTACCATTCCGTTAGTTGATGATTCTTTTTTACTGTCTTTTTCAATATTTTGTGGGGCTTTATCTGTGACTAGTTTATCCTCCCCATTTCTTACAATGACCAAGTGATCCCAATTCGATACGTACCGGATATCCACAGCTTGTTCTATTATATCTTTTTGGTACACATTTATATTGTTTGATTTCTTAATTTGGTTCTAGGTTTTGAGAATTTTGCTGGTTCTGACTTTGAGTTGTATTAAAACTTCAACTTTCGACTGTATTATGATCTACCCGGAGTGCCCGCACTACTACTGGACCGATATATATTTTTTCCACCTCTTCTTTCTGCAGATCTTTGGTTTTCCGAGGAATTGACTCACTCTTTGATTGGTCCATCTTTTCCGCTGATACACTTTTTATATCCTCAGATAGCTTCTCTATAAGATAACAGTTTCCTGCCTGCTGTCTTGTGTAGAGCCCAGGCACCCCTACACTTCGTGCCACCACCAACTTGCAGGGACCGGTCCTTCTATGTTTCTTCAAAGGGCCAGTCTTTAAGAATGCGGGAGTAGAGCAAGCAGGGGACTCAAGGTGGAATCGCAAGCTGCACCAGATCTAATCAGGCCATCTCTGCGAGTCCACCAGGGGCTGCTCTCACTGCAGCCGCTGACTATAGGGCAGCCACACTTGCCACAAGGTCTTTGATCGCTGGGTGCGAGGCAGTCAGGTGAGCCATGGGAGACTTGGGGCATGCGGGAGTAGTTGCAGTTGCAGTATGATTTGTGGGCTTAAGAGGGCTTACGCGTGGGAGTATGGACTCCCACGCGCTCACACTCCCGCCCCAGTTCCTCGCTCCTGCTCATGCTCCTGCCCCCTGCCCCGGCTCCGGCTTACTCTTGCCGCTCTCGCAGCTCGATCCTTTTCCTCTGGTCTGCTACTGAGAATCACTTGCACTTCATCCGCACTTCTCCCTGGAGTGGTCCCCAGCTCAAACTCAATAGTCCAGACTAGGGCTCCGACCACACTTGGGCTTGGACTAGGAGCAGGAGATGTCCGGGAGCTCCTTGCTGCCCGCCACTCCCGGCGTCGGGTTTCAGTTTCAGCGTTCAGCGTATGTCGATACACATGCGATGACAGGTTGACTTGAGTACGCAAGCTGTGGTTCATTTGTAATAGAAGACTGGAATCATGTCACCATTATCATAAAAAAAGCCAGGGCATTCACATCAGAAAATCTGTAAACGATAGGCTGTAAGTTGTCCCTGTCCATTTGCATGTGCTTTAACGTTGTATTGTCTTTGAGCATGAACTATGTTTTTGAATGTACATTAAAGGACCAAACTTGACTGATTGGTCCAGGCTCCACTTGTATTATGACATAAGGCTAGACACCAATATTGATTTCCAGCTGACTTTTCTTGATCACTATAGTGTGCAATCATGACTTTATTTTAGACTCCCTAAGTTGGAGAGAACTATTTCTGATTCTTCATTTTATGGGGATTTTAACGTTATACATGAACAACTAAACAAGTCACAGACAACTACCACAATGATGGTGACTCGCCTCCTTAGTGTGAAACAAGTGCGTAGAAGAAAGACTTCCAACCCTATTCAGACCATGAAGTGTTTGGCTTTTCAAAATGGGGTAAATCATGCGGAATCCACGCACTTGCATGAAATGACACATTGATTGGTTGCATACAGTTGATATATATGCACGATAATCACACTATTTAATGAGTGCAGTGCTCACAAGTGGGGTAAGTATATGATAATTGTGGTATGCATCTATTTTTTTGAATCTGTGTTCCAGAATCTTTCATTACTGATGAGAGAGATAGCTTATTATGTGTTACCTTTTATCTTTATATACATTTTAGCTGCAGGAAAATAACATTGAAAGTAGACAGGCATGAGAGCCTTATGCCTCACCTTTTTCTGCATGAGTTATGCACAATAGCTAGACAGGTTGTTCCACAGTCCTAAAGAAGACCGTTGACCGTTATAGGTGATATAATGTTGTCAAACATGTTGGCAGGAAGAATGGTTGGTTGACGAATTGCTGTCATCATAGAACCAGTTTCACAACATATCATATTTTAATTACATCAAGGGTACTCTGGAATATAACTAAACTTGGATATTCTTAAACCCCTGCATTGCCCTTTTTCATGTAATAGCTAAGTACTTTATTTACGGTTAAGTCCACTGAAGTGACACTGTTTTACTGTAGTGTGTGTGTATGTGTGTGTGTGTGGGGGGGGGGTCCTATGATGAAGCATGCCACAAGAATTTGTGGGTGAGGCGACCCTCAGTTATCTTGCTTGATGATGGACACTTTTAGGGGCCTAGGATTGAACTTCAATAGTGACATAATACAGGCCTTAGCATTTTGGAGTGAAGTATAGATTTACATATGAGAACGTGCTTGGGTTTTTTCCTCCGTTTCTCTTTTTGTGCTGAGAATACCCATCCAGGGCACACACAGGGAACATTTTAGCATGCTTGAAGGCCTGTGGGACATACAACAATATCAAACATATAGAAAAATCACACTTAACATGTACTCTATCTTTAAAAAAGAACAATAGTATGTACTTAGAGAGAATGGGGATTGTGTCTGCTCCTTTAACCCTTTAGTTTTTATATGTTTCACGTGATTTTCCATTGCATGAACTCTATCAAGGCCATTGCATTTCGTAGATGGTTACAATGTTTATTTGTGTTAAAGTGATTATGGCAATTCAGTAATTCCACCAAAATACCCTTTTCCTGTAAAATAAAACAAATATTTTTGACGCACAGCTTTACACATAAAATCAAATGCCTGCAAAATGTTGCTGCCAAAATTGCGAGAGACAGAGCCTAGTCCAAATCCAAATTCCATACTGAAACATTTCATTCTCACGTGTGTTTATTTATTGTTTTTGGCTGCCAATTTTTCACCTTGTTTTGTTTGATCTACAGGAGAAAAAATCCATCATGGCTCGTCAATATTAATTCAAGTGGGAGTATGAATGGTTGATAATTCAAACAGAATTATCTATTATGTTATATTTTTTATGTGTGTACCTCTTATGTTGACCACTCACAATGCAAGCTTCATAATCGTTCTCCTTTCATTTTACTATTCTTTAATAAAAAGAGTACCTCCGCTAATGCAGTCCTTTCAGCAAAGGAACTGTACTGCCAGCTTCCATGTTGTAGAATCCCAAGACACTTCTGCATTATGGGATATTCTTTCTAGTACAGCTAGGGGCTATGCACCAACACTCCTGATTCGCATAAGCTTCAGCCTACACTGGGTAAAGTAAGGATATTTATAACTTTTCTTGATATAAGCCTAAGGCATCTTCTGTAAGTTTACGGATTGTGTTAATTGTAGACATTTTGCAGTTGTAGATTGAGGATATTCGTAAAACGCTTTAAAAATAAAATGTGGAAATATATTGGCATGTGAACACATTCCTTCCTCCACACCTCAATAACGTCTAAACCTATACATAGATGATGACATAAGTGTGCATAAAGGGTGAGAAATTAGCAGTGTAAATTACTGGGAAAAGAATGCCATTTTTACTTGGCAAATAATTTTTTATGAAAAGGGAAAAGGAAGACTGATAGTGGGGTCTCTTCGTGCACCTTGCAACACTAATGTCCAGACTGTCCAGGCAAATATTCACAATTACAGTGAAGTGTGTGCAAAATGTAGTACATTGTTATCTGTATCCCCATAGAGTTGATCTCTAGACGCCTGCATATCTGTATAAACTACCACCGCTGGGAACAAACGAGGTTTCTACTGAAGGCAGCTACACTCTGGAACGGCCTACCCCTGGCGATAAGGAAATTTTCCGATTTCCAGATTTTTCGGAAGCAAATAAAAAACTGGCTGTTTACATGCCATTAACGGGGAGTAATTAGTCTCCCTGCAGCACCGCATTTGTTCGACAGCAGCTCCAAGACGCCTTGTGATGTATTCCTATAGGTTCTGTATCGATCCCCCTATTCCTGACCCTGTTCTGGTTAACAAGTTAACTAGCAGCCATCCCATGATGCAGAAACCGTTATCTGATTAAGCCACACCACGGCACAGGAAGGCGTTATCTGATTAGGTCATAACGCTTGCCATCTAATTAGACAAGCAATATTCCTCCAGTCCCTGATAAGGCATACGGAGTTCTCAAAACAAATCAAACCTATGACAACCTGGGAAAAACCCTGCGGCCATTGTTTTGATTTCACCGAGAACTTCAGCAAAAGAATGTGCTAACGACCAGTTCGTATGACATCCTTATTGACGTATCTATGTCCATCCTTATGTCAATCTCGGCACCTTAGAGGTATAAATATTACCGATATTGCCTTAAGCAAACACACGCGGTGGTGACGAGATCGGAGCAGCGAGACTTGCCGAAGCCCAGCAGAGAGCGAAGCCCGCCGGCGCTGCCCCGCCTTCCTGACGCGCTGAGAACGAGACGCTGCCTTTCTCCTGCCGAGAAATCCAGCTCCGGCGCTTCCGAGCAGCCCTTGCAGGCAGCCTGGAATATCGAGACCAAAGATGAGAGATACCATCCCTCAACCATCCTAGATTCAAGGTACAGAACTGAATAAACCCTTGCAGAGAATTCTTGAATCAGTCACTTGGCAAAACAAACTTAACTTAAACTGCTACTTTCTATCCCCACCCACGTATTAGGCTTAGGTCAGGTACACTGGGGTAGGCGTAGTTAGAAGCACCAGTTGAGTACGATTAGTCAAATGTTTATATGTATGTATCTATTTTATCCATTTTAAACCACCATATGGCTTAGAAACCATATAAATGTTTTTACAGTATTATTTTATACTTCTGCTTTTATTGTATGCACTTTACTTAACCATAAGTATTGCAATAATATCGATTCATTTCTCTTGTACGAGAAAAGAGACTGATCAATAAATACCATCTTTTATTGAACACGCCCGTCTCTTCCTTTTCTCTACAAACTGGTGAAACTAAGAATGCACGTACTGACTGAGTAAAATAAGTTGTCTTTTGTTTTCACACGACTCTAGAGATACACTCTTGATTAGGGGAGCGCAAAGTTGTCATGTTCTATGGTTGTCAGAAACTAAATCCCTTCTTGTCTATCCAGGGAGGTTCAACTCCTCCTTGCCTATTCGAGAAAGTTTCTAGTGAAGTCTGAGCTACCTGGCAAACCCAAAACTTTAAGTCTAATATCGACAATAGAAGACCTAGTTAACGTCTGGTCTAGGCCTATACTATTGAAGGTATTATTCCAATGCGCAGAGCCTATTGGGATAATAGGAACTACACTACAGCCTTAGGGCATTTGACCGGTATACAAAACCCAAAATCAAATCACATACAATAGGCCTTTGTAATACTCAAGTGTTAAAGAGTCCAATGGCCGTGGTAATAACCTGGTGTGGTAATATTACGTCTAATGACTGAACCATCCATAATAAAGGAATAAATGTGGTCTATAAAGCAGGATTGATACACACATGGAAGAAATTCCAGTTGTACACAATCGACTATCGAGGGAGGCAAATATTGAGGACAAAATATTGAATCCAAAATATCAAAAGGTAAGTATGGATTTTCTATATGTAACTTTACATATACGTACCTTGACAAAATAAAAATCTTCAGTTCATGTAGATGTAGAGTGAGGAATAGTAAATCTATACTTCCTCTATAGACACTTACCTTTCAATATTTTGTTCTTCGATAGTTTGTCCCCAATATTCCTGTGCCACAATATTCCTGGCCCGAGAAGCAGAAGTACAATTCTGCCCTGTACCTTAACTTACTACAAATATGCTGTACGAAAAGTTCCCTCTGTTGTTATTGTACTAAGTTTTTCAAAAAATGCAAGTGATCAGTTCCTGGAAATTCCATTTGCAGATGCTTTATGTTCCATCCATTATTAAAAATGAGAGGACAAAAATTAGCAAATCTGGCCTGAGTTATTTTTTTGCATCCTTTGTTAGACCTCAATTGGGTACATGAAGTCAACTGTATGTATGTATTAAGATACAGAGAGGTTACCAGTTTGTATTAGAGGTTGTGGCTTATGAAAAAAGTTTCAATACCGAAGTTACAGCATGCACATATGGCAGACAAGACCTTTATTCAGGAAGTCTTCCATAAGTGGATAATGTATCCACCTGTGCAGAATGTCAGAGAACAGCCTGGAAAAATAACTACTGTACTGAGATGTCATCTATGTATTCCAGTTGGGAGTTTGTAAAAGAAATATGACAGCACACACAAATGCGCAAACCCCACCTCCAGCTTCTTAGCATTCCTTGTTCAAAATAATTTTATTACATTTTCAGAATAAATAACAGAAAGAGACAATACAAAAAAAACTATTACATAAGCAATAATACCTTCTCAAGATAAGAAGAGATGTAAAACTTCAGATAAATGTAAAAAGGTATCTAAATATCTATATTCAATAAAAGGAGAGCAACAAAAAAGGTGGGGGAGAAAAGGAGGGAAAGGGAGTGTGGTTACACATTATATCATCATTATTATAAAAGAGTTACCATTAACATATAACTAATTATATCATCTATAACATCATTATAAAATTTGAATGGGAATTGAGTAGGAATTATAGCAAGGGTATAAAAAAAATTGGAGCAATATTCATTTTGATGGAATCCATTCTACCCCACCATGAAAGATGAAGTAAGGACCATTGAGATACTTTAACTTTAATATTATTTAGGATAAAATCACTATTTATTGTTAATGTCGTTTTGATGGAGGACAAAAACAAAATACCAAGATATTTCAATTAGTTTTTTTGCCAAATAATGTATTTCATAGGCAGCATATCAGGAGTGCAGAAAACATTTAAGGGGACAAATTCTGTTATTATTAAGTTTGTAACCAGAAACTGTGGACTAGTTTGTAATGATTTCTAATAAGGAAGGGACCGAAGAGATAGGGTCACTAATAAATAATAATACATCATCAGCATAGGCTAAGGTTTTGATAGTAATTTTCTTCAACATAATACCTTTAATATCATCACAGTTTCTTATATGGTGAAGAAAGGGTTCATTTCCAAGTAAAAATAAAAGTGAAAAAAGAGGACAACCTTGCCGTGTGCCTCTAAAAAGGGAAAATAGGGTTGAGATTTGACCATTGATAAATAACCTAGCAGTAGGAGCAGAATACAATGCAGAAATCATACGAATAAATAAAGGACCAAAATTAAAGGACAGTAGGGTCCAAAATAAAAACTGACAATGGATTTTATCAAAAGCTTTTTCTGCATCCAAAGCCATAATTCCAGAAGGAGCAGTTAAAGTATGACTTTGTTCAATTACATGCAGTAAAGCTCTTGTGTTGTTTGCAGAATATCTATTCTTCATGAAGCCTGATTGATCTGGATGTATAATAGAAGCAAGAATAGGATCTAATCTAGAAGCAAGGATTTTAGCATATAATTTACAATCTTGATTAATTAAAGAGATAGGACGATAATTTGATACAAGGGTAGGGTCTTTTTCAGGTTTGGGGAGTACAACAATTAAAGCATCCGTAAAAGTACCTGAACTGGTTCCCGAGGAACCAAAATAAGTAAAAAGTTGACGTAAATAAGGTGAGTTGGGATTGGAATTCTTTATAAAATTCAGCTGGAATACCATCAGGGCCAGGGGATTTATTTTTATGGAGAGATTTTATGGCTACTGAAATTTCATCAGCAGTAATGAGTAAATCTAATCCAATCTTATCTGATTGTGAAATTTTGGGCAAATCATAAGTATTTAAGAAAGAGTCAATTAATGAGGTATCAAGACATTCTGGCTTATTATACAAATTAGAGTAAAAGTCTAAAAATTCTTTAACAATATCATTATGGGATAATGCAATTTTGCCATTAGGACCCTGAACAGAAGTAATCTGCGTCTTATCTTTTTTTATACGTATATAATTCGCTAGGAGCTTCCCAGATCTATTGCCATTAAAACGAAATTTAGCATTGGATTTGGAGATTTGGATACCAGCTCTTTTACTGAGGATCGCGCTAAATTCATATCTAAGCTGTTGTAGCTTGAGTCGATATTGAAGATCATTGGACGTAATAAATAGTCTTTCAAATTTCGCTATTTGCTTTTCCAAATGTTTAATATGAGCATTGAAAGTTTTATTCTCATAGGCCATGATAGAAATAGTAACGCCCCTGCTATATGCTTCAAAGGCATTCCATCTATTGACCAATGAAGTGGAGTCTTCAGGGTTAAACAAAAAATATTCTTGGATGGCCTGTAAAATTTTTGGTTTATTATGCTCATTAAGGACTATATTAGCACTCATACGCCATCTAGTTTGTTTTGCAAATGTGGAGGATAGATTTAAAACAAACAAAATCAAGGCATGATCGGATATATCGATATTACCAATCATAGGATTCGTTGCAGATTGAATATATTGCTTAGAAAAAAGAAAAGAATCAATCCTGGAATGTGAATTGTGAGGATTAGAGAAAAATGTAAAACATTTATCAGTAGGAAAATGCAATCACCAAATGTCAGCCAATTTAGTGGTATGGATAAAGGATTTAAAATCATGAAAAACCTTAGGTGGACGAAATTTAGTACTGGATAATCTATCTAAGAGTGGGTCAGCAATAACATTGAAATCCCCACCAACAATCAACAGAACATTGCCTAACTTTAAAACTTCTGTGGTAATATTAGACCACAAAATAGGGTCGTCAGCAGTAGGACCATAAACTACATAAATAATCTAATATTTTAGTACGTTTAACAGGGTGGTGCAAACCTTTAACATTTAGTGACACTACTTTAATATTATGAACATTAGCCATAAGGGAGAGATGAAAGAAAGGATGAAAGTAAGGAAGCAAGAAGAGGCAAAAAGAACAGAGATAAGAAATAGAAGAGAATAGTAACTCTAGATGCGGAGAAGGGACAGGAAGAAATGATAACAGGGAGAAAAGGACAAACACAGTACATTAATATCAAGAAAGAAACGCACATGCGTTCTACAAGTATGACCGGAACCGTTGGAGCCCATAGTATACAAACGCAATTATCTTGTAGGACATAAGGATTTTATTGAAGTCAAGTATTAGACTCATGAGTATCCATGGAGTGGTGCAACTGCTGATCTAAAAAGTGACGTAAATCATCAGGACGCTGAAAAGATTTTGAAAAATTGTCTTTCCAAATACGCATAGTAGAAAGGTCAAAAAGACCGTATTTGAACCCAAGACTTCGCAGTTGGGGACGTAACTGAGAAAACTCCTTGCGAGTTGCAACAGTCTCTTTTGCGAAATCCTGGTGAATGAAAATGTTATTCCCATTAACCATCAAAGAAGGAATCTCCCTCGCAGCTTTCTGAATCAGGACTAGATGATGATGTCGAAGAACTTTGAAAATCATTTGACGCGGTTTAGAACTCTTAGGAGAGCGATGCAAAGGAATCCTGTGAGCCTTACCAATCTCGAACTTTTCTGGAAATTTAATTTGTAGAAGGCCTGGAATCAAATTCTCTAAATACAGTCTGCAGTTGTTACCCTCAACCTCTTCTGGCAAATTAAAAATGCGTAGGTTGTATTGTTTGTTGTGATTTTCCATGTCAAAAGATGTGTAGACATTGGCAATATTTTTGCAACAAGGGGGTTAAAAGAGTCAAGTTTAGTTTTATTATCCTGAATTTTAATGGCATTATCAGAGATTTTCATTGATAAACTCGCCATTTCTTTACGAACCCTTTTAATGTCTGAAGCAATGGTGTCTGTATTAATGCGAAGAGCTTGAATTTCCTCTCAAATTAGTGATAAAGAAGGTTCTGATGAGTCAACTGCCTTTGATTTAATTGGCGGAGGTGAAACTTGCTGCCTTCTTTTGGAATGAATAGGATTTTTACTTTCCATTTTAATAATGGAATAAAAGTCAGCAGTTTATATGAAAAAACGAAAAAGTAGGAACCAAGTTATAATGCAGCAAGAAGAAATCTATGGTAAAACCAGTGCAGCAGCTATAATGGGCTGTGGGAGTGACTAGGCCCAAGCCAGGCCCTTTCCTGAAGAGGAGCTCCGCCCCCTGACTGATTGACCTGGCTGGTTCTGTGAGCAGAGCTGGAAGGAGAAGCTCAATAGAGAAAAAGCGCTGTAACTCGCACAAAAATCGTCAAAAGGTACCACAACCAACAGGTACTGTCTTCAGAAAAAAAGCGACATCATTTTTGTCAAATATCTGACAAGAAATTGGCGCTATAATAATAAAATCGAGTCCGACGCGCCGGAGCTCCCTAGTCAGCGGCCATCTTGTATCGCGCACTCGCGCGTCTCCCCTCTTAGCATTCCTTATCTCACCTAGCATAGCAATATTGTTTCATCAATAATCAAATATGTTTTTACCACTGATTGTCTTCTCTTGTCTTGTCTTGGCATGTGATAACTTATCTCATCTGTAACGGTCTGCACCCACTAGAGTTCTGAGATGGTAAATAGGAGTAGCAGTGAATATTTGTGAGCTGAAGAAAGAGTGTCCCCTCTGCCCTGCATTACTTGGTCAAATACAAGCCAAATAATCATTGCCTAGTGGATATTAGCATTAATTGTCCGTATCTACACTTAAGTAATCAGCACTTTTATACTCTCCTGACCACTAATATTTACTGTGCAAAAGCCAAGCATCAACCTGAATCTGCATGACCTGAATCACTGAGGTCACCAATTCCTTAATATGATTATTCTGCAATGGCCAAGCAGTATATTATTGTATTAAAGCTGCACATAAGTGCACAAATTAATGAATATATGCAAAATGGAAATACATCACTCACACTATTAGTCCATTTGCCGATCCAGACAGCGCCTCCCCATTTATGTACCTCATGTGTACACTGGTGTACAGGTTCCAGTAGACAAAGGCACAACTCACTGCATTCTTGCCCATCTGCCCAATAAAACCCTCCTCTGAGTAAGCCTGTGTCTTCATGTAATAGGAGAGTGGAGACTGCATTAGGCGTAACAGTCCCCCTGGCTAAGCACATGGGCAGCAAGGGGAAATACTCTATACGCAACACATTGCTTCTAATTTGCAGGAACTCCTGTAGCAATACTGTGCACCCATCTAAATAGTGCTCCCACAAGTCCTGCCTCAAATTCCTTTATAGGGAGATGGTAAATTTGTGTAGAAGTTCAGTTTTGGAAATCCCTCTGCTTTGATAGTTTTAAATACCTCTACATTCCATCTCTCCTCTGCCCTGGGACTTGAGATTTTGGGATCAAAATTATTCCAAATGATTGAAGGGAATATTTATATAAGTGAATAGTTTTTGTTCCTTCTTATTGCTTTCTACCTTGTGCCCCTGTGTAAGCATGAAGTCCCATTCCATCTTTGGTTAAGTCCCCCTTGGTGGTGTCATCCTACCAGGGAGTGGATAGGCGCCGATTATGAAGCATGGCTTGATCAAGACGTAAAGTCGAAACGCGTTGCTGTGCAGTCATTAAATATAGTTACTGCAAACTACCCAAGGTGTCCGTGACGTTTCTTGATACAGAAAACGTGGTTGAATGTTATGGTGCAGGGCGAATGGTACCCTGTTCATGGACCGCCCTGGAAGACGGCCTCTGCCAATAATGGATTCTGCTTTTTGATATATATATATATATATATATATCCCGAGCACTCGAACCACTTCCAACTGCCGCACACACGGCGGCTTCGGCGAGGAAATAGACGAAGACCTTGTAGTTTTCTGGGCAATGTTCTTTCTTTACTCAAAAAGACCCCACACACAACGCGTTTCGAGCTCTGAAGCCCTTGATCACGTGTATATATATATATATATATATAGATAGATATATATATATAGATATAGATATATATATTTCTTCTTGGAGAATCTCTGCTGTGCCGCTGCGTTGTTGGTTTGGGAAGAGACTGCCAGCAGGTAGTTGTAGTTGGGAGCTAGTGTCCATAGTAAGAGCTTTTTATGTTTTGACAATAACTTAAGCGCTGCTCGATGAATCTTCACAGAAGTTTAAAAACGTATACTTTAGTGGAGCCAGCTGCTGTGTTGAAAGTTTCTGGTCGATCCATCAAGTGGGGGCAGAGAAAAAAGGAGGGTCTAAAAATGTGTTCTTCCCATGTTAATTCCCATTGGACCCATCGGACGGTTGAACATGATTACAGTCCGAACCCCTGGACAGAATTACACCAAATTTGACAGAAAGGTAGATTTGGTTACCCAGATCACGCTTTGGTATGAATCTGTTCAGTAGTTTTAGAGCTATTAAAGGGGAAAAATAAATATCTAGGGTTGCGGATTCCTGGAGAGAAATTGCAGATGCAGGTTAAAATCTGACTGGTTGCCATCACTTCAATCAGGAAGTGTAGGCAGCCATCTTGGGTCTTGGTTTGAAGCCTATTCCCACAAAAAATATTATAATAAAGAAAAGGGGCCAGGCAGGGAAACCCTAAGCCCTTGGCCAAGGGGCAGAGGTCTCATAGAGACCCCACCACAGCTGAAAAGCATTTTAAAAAGAAATTAAATCTCAGGGAAAAAAAAGACAGTCTCCCGTGCTTTGACTTTATTTGGCCCCCGGGTGGGCCAGGTCCTGAGGGCATTTGGGGGCTAGAAAAGGAGCTGGACGCACAGGCTCCCATCGTTGGCCTTATGTTGGCACCAGGTCCCACCACCTCCCAGGGCTTTATTACAAATAAGGGCAGGGGCCATGGTACCCCACCATAGCCCCAGGAATGGCCACCTCCCCGGGGCTTTAAATGAATACAGTGCGGGGTATGCAGACCCCCCCAACTCTCGGGTCCCCCACCACCCTGGGGCAAATAATTTAAAGAAATGCAGGAGGCCCACACAGCTCCACTTCTGCCCTAGGGAATGCCAACTCCAGTGAGCAAAAGAATAAAGGGGTTCTGTTGCGGACCCCTGGCCCAAGGGAACACCACCTACCCAGGGGCAAAGTAAACATTGGAGGGAGGCACTTGGTCCCCCCTGGAGCCATAAATTGGCCTTGGGACCGCCAACCCCCAGGACCAGCTCCTGCAATGTCCTATGGTGCCCAACCTTGGGTCATTGCATTTTGCTGTGGTTGGTAGGAGCTTCCCACCAAGCCACAGCACTTTCAGGAATCAGAAGCTCGCAAATGCTCTCACTTGCTGAAAACAGAGCGATTGTCTGTTTCCCTGTCCATTGTCAAGCGAGCAGGGAAACAGACAAATAGCTTTGAGATACAGGTAGCTGCATGTTTAGCAGCACCCTGGGTCTCAAAGCAATGCTAGCTCCCTCAGGAGACTGAGTGGGGGCATTGAGGCTCTGCATGCCGTCCCCAACTGAGAGACCAGGCCCCGGAGGATGGGGTCCCCATGGCTGAAATCGGCCCAGGGAGTAGGGTTACATTGCCCCTCCCCCTTTTTAAATATATAAATAAAAGCCAGGCCCGGGGGATGGAGTCCCCGGGCTGATATTTGCCTTGGGAGGAGGGTTGCGCTTCCCCCTCCCACCTTTTTAATATATAAATAAAGGCCGGGCCTGAGGGATGGGGTCCCTGGGGTTGAATTTGGCCCAGGAAGGTGGGCTGTTGGCCCGAATTCCCTATTAGAGGTAGGCGTGGCCCCGAGGGATGAGGTCCCCGGGGCCAAAACTGGCCCGGGAGTCGGGGTCTCTTGGCCCCTCTCTCTTTATTTTGAAAAATAAAATATGATTAAAAGGCTGAGTCTCGGGGGAGGTGGTCCCTGGGGACAAAATAGGCTCAGGGAAGGAAGCGCATGCAGCCCCCCTTCCTTAACAAAGAAATGAGACCGGCAAGTCACCAAAGGCCCTGCCCCCTTTCTGCACCACTTTGCAATCAACCCCTCCTGGTGCACCACTAGGTAGGGTATGAATTCCCCTTGGCTGAGGGTCCTTGGAGACAAACGCCCCTTCCTATTACTTCCAGCAAGTACCACACACCAGGATTTATAAGCAGTCTTCTGAGGCCTCGCCCCCTTTCTCCACTGCTCTGCAAATGTGCTTCCAGGCACACTATTGTTTGGGGGACAAAGTCCTCTTGGATGCTGAGGGACCTTGGGGGCCTAGAAGCCCTCCTGGAACCTCAATTAAGCCCTACCGGCAGGATTCCTGGGAGCTGGCTGGAGACCCCGCCCACTTTCTACACCACTCTGCATACAACTGCTACTTAAAAAATCATAGAAATTCAATGAAAAAAACAAAGGTTACAGGGACATTATAGTTAGGCTCGGGTTTCACTCTTACAAAACCAGTGAACCTCAGCAGTTATTGTTAGCTGAGCTAACTATGACTCGCACCCCTGCAATGCACTGCTTATGACCTCACATAATACATCGCTCATGACATGGTCAGAGACATCAATGATGACATCTCAATATATGTAAATTCAGTGAAATAAATCCATAAATGTTTAAGGAGCAGTTATAGTTAGCTCAAGTAACTATAACATGTGGCCCCACCATACACCGTGTTGCCATCAATTAGGTCAATTAAGTTGTCATCAGTAATGCTATCAATGATGTCACCGAGCATGCCCTGTGTTTTGTAATATGCGTGATCATAAGCAGTGCATGGTAAGGGTGCAGGTTATAGTTATTTGAGATACCTTAAAAGTTTTTTTCATTGAATTTCTAAGGTTTCCTTATAATGCAAAGTAAGATATTATAAACATATGTAGCTATAACATCACTTTACCCTTTGTTTTTTTCACAGAAGTGATATAATATAATATATATAACATAATATTAGCATATGTAACTCATGGATCTACCCTGTGCAGGGCCTTTGCCAGTGTGCAGTTGGCCTGTGGCCACGCCCTCTCTCCAATTGCCTGCAGGCAGCCAACCCCCTATGGCGCACAGACTGTGGTCATACACCATGTGGGATTGGCCAAAGAGAAGGCCTGTGACCAGGCCCTGCATCAAACTCCATATAGACAGCCAACCCCACACAATTTATGGCCTTTTGCCATGTGTGGCACAGGGTTGGCTGCTGGGGCTGGTAGGTGGCCAAGCCCTTTGCCCAACCCCTGTGTTTGGTAAGATGGTAGATTAGGTACAGTATGTATGTTGGGTATGCCAGGTAGGCATGTGAGATAGGTATGGCAGTTTAAGTATTGTAAATTAGAAATGGTAGGTTAGGTATGGTTGGCATGGTATGGGTGATATAATAGTTTAGGTGTGTCAAGTAGGTATGGTAGAAAAATGTACAGTGGGTTAGGTTTAGTAGTTTGCATATGGTATATTGGCATGGTAGTTTGGGTATACTCTGGTAGGTATGTAGATAGGTAATATGGTAGATTAGATGAGGTAGGTTAGATATGGTAAGTATGTTGTTCATGTTAGGTAGGTATGGTAAGTAAGGTGAATATGTTGGTTTGATAGGTAGATAGGCATGGTAAGAATGTATAATAGGTTAAGCATGGTATATGTGGTAGGTTAGCTGTGGTAGGAAAGTAGATATGGTAGGTAATGAACTGAATGTATTGCAGGGTATGTATGGTAAGTAGACATGGTAGGGAGATGTAGCAGTTTAGTAATGTAGGTTAGGTATATTGGGTTATTGATGGTATGCTATGTGGGTAGATATGTATATTAGGTATAAGCAGATATGAAAGGTAGGTGTGGTAGTTTACAGATGGTAGATTAGATTTTCCGCTAGCTATGTAGAATAGGTATAGTATGCAAGGTAGGAATTTATGGTATAATGGTATTATAGGTCAGTTATTGTAGGCTTTTGATTGTAGGTTAAGTAAGTCTGGTAGGTACGTTATGTATAGTAGCTTGAAGGTAGTTGTATTTGTTTACGTATGTGGGCTAGTGATTTTAGGTTGGGTATGTTAAATAGGTATAGTATGTACATATGATAAGAGTGTAAATAGGAGTATATAGTCGGTTCAGTATAGTGAGTAGGAATTGTATGTGTGCTGGGTTAGGGATGGTAAGTTTGATATGGTTGGCAAATATGTATGGTAGTATATGTGTGGTATGTATGGTAGCATACAGATGCTATTCATGGTAAATTGGTGTTACAGAGAGGGCTGTTATGTTTGGTATAGAAGGTTAGGTAGGTAGGTATGTATGGTAGGTATGGCAGATTAGGTATGTTAGTTTAGAAATAATAAGTATGTAGGTCATGTTAGGTAGGTAAGAGGAAGTTTGCGTTTGTAGATTTGGTAGTTAAGTGTGGTAAACTGGTATTTTAAGTTAGATATGCTATATGTAGGCTAGGAATGACAGGAGAGTAGGCTTAGAAAGTTTGGTATGGTTTCAATGTAGGCGATGTATCGTTTGTATGTTAAGTAGGAATGGTAGGTATATTAGGGTGGTATGATAGAGTAGTATCATAGGTTAGGTATAGTGGCTTATTTATGGTAGGTTTGGTAGTATGTTAGATATGATGGGCAGATATGGAAGTTAAGTGTGATAGGCGAGTTGGGTTTGGTAGGGTAGATCTGTAGTTAAATTTTGTGGTAGGCATGATAGGTGTGCTAGGTACAGAGGTAAGTTATCCATAGTAAACTTTGTGTACAGTGCATGTATGAGATAAAGACATTAAAGTGTGATGACAGAGATTACTTTTCAGATCTAAAATAGCCCTTTATGCACCCCTCGAGTGTGAGCGAAGGCCCACTCTATGCATATGTTGAAGTACTCATAACGATAAGACAGCCAAACAGCAAAGCATTCAATTGCAAGGTATAAAAATATAAGAAAATCATTTTGCTGTGTGATGATGGAAAATAGTATTTACTAAAGTGTTGGGCTTCTACCCACCCTTTAACATAACAATATTTAATTAATTGTTTTTACTACATTGCTTAATTGTTGATCTGTCCACTGTCCTTGCATCTAGGAGTACACTATTGATGTATTTTTCCGTCAGAGCTGGAAGGACGAGAGGCTAAAGTTCAAAGGCCCTATGACAGTTCTACGTCTCAATAATCTAATGGCCAGCAAAATTTGGACGCCCGACACCTTCTTTCACAATGGCAAAAAGTCAGTTGCTCACAACATGACAATGCCCAACAAGCTTCTCCGCATCACAGAGGATGGAACCCTTCTCTACACAATGAGGTAAGACAAGTTTCAGAAATATGGAGTAATCCATGCCAGAATGTAAATTTTTGTAATAGAGCGTTTATTAGAAAAAAGATTTGTATTGTTCAAAACATTCCTCACATATCAAAACATTCTTGACTTTTAAAGTCTTTATGCATGAAGTGCTGCTTATGCGCTGAAATAAGGTACTTTGCTATGGTGAATTACATGTCTTGGTACACAGGATCTATAATAATAATAAGCCATATTTGTAAAGAACAAACATATCACCCCTTAAGTTTTTGAAGCGTTTGGGGCCGTGTGGGAGATTAAGTGAGCTATTGCGCAGAGTCCAGTGGCTTAACTACACCTTTTACCACCCGTGTCAGTCCTGCGTTTGCAGTGGTGTAACGACAGTTGAGGGGGTCCCCTGCCACGCACACGGAGGGGCCCCCTCCGGATTTAGGGGCCGATTAAGGTGGAGGGACCGTCCGCAGGGGCAGCGGCGTCCCTCCGTGCAAATTAGGATGTGACCGCCACCCTGGCGGTCACATCCTGTATGTTTTAACATTGCGGCGGGTGCTGCTTGAAGCAGCACCCGCCGCAATGTTAAAACTGCATGTGTTACATTTACATGCACAAAGCGGCAGGCACCGCGCGGTGCCTGCCGCTTTGAGCATGTAAATGTTGGGGGGTACCATAGGTACCCCCATGTGCACCCCCCACCCCCGACACCCTGGGGGCCCGCAACGGGCCCCCAAAAGCCAAAGTCCACATGCTTTTCCACGGCGGAAAAGCCGCCGCGGAAAAGCATGTGTTTGTGCAATTCCTAATTTGGCTGACGGTGTCTTGCAGACACCGTCACCAAATTGCCCTCCTCACACCGCGGATCAGCGGCGGACGGACCTGCCGTCCGCCGCTGGTCCAACCGCACTCCCACCGCCATCCTGATCTGGCGGTGGGTCTTCTATGTCACTGCGGCGGATAATCCGCATACTCCGGGCCGGCGGTGGCTTCCGCCGACCCGGAGTATGCGGATTATCCGCAATCATAATGAGGCCCTTAATCTGTAGGTATTGGGACTGAGTACTGTGCTGAGGGCCCCTTGCAGCTCGCGGCAGCCCCCTTGCACTGCGGGGGCTGCAGGGGCCTGTGTTACACCCCTGTGCGTTAGGCGGCCCGCGACGGCCGCAGGTAAGAGCTCGGGGTGAGGTAGTGCTGGCGATCCCTGCATTTGGAACCCTGCGACAGCCGCAGGTAAGAGTGGGGTGGTGCTTCCCCAAAACTCGTGCTGCCCAGGGCAGACAGCCCCCCAGTCACCCCTTGCTACACAGTGTCACATGATGCTGAGCTGTCACCGGGGATCGAACCGTAATCCCCAAGCTCCGGGGTCAGCCGCTCAGGCCACTGCACCACACCTCTCCCTTATCTTACCTGTTGAATACTACAACAGTAGTTCTGCCAGCATTGCAGATTTCCAAACTTGTATTTTTTGTGCTAGAGATGAGAATGTGGGACTTCCATTCGTGTGAGGAATGGAGAAGTCATTTAATGCAGACATGTTTGCCAGTTTCTCACATTAAAAATACACTAATTTGCTTAAGTTAAAATCAGAAGTGAATAATAAGGTTGTAGTAGGAAGAAAACCCTCCTATATTTCATGATTGTTTAGCAGAAGGATTTTTACCCGAAAAATATGTCCATGTGGACGCTCACTTTTCATCATTTAATCGTTCTTATTTTCAACTTAGACCGTGACAGTTTTGTTGTAGTTCCGCTTTGGTCCGAAAAGGGTATAGACCCGAAATGTCTGAACTGTATTAGAAAAAAAGTAGTAAAATTACTTCAGCATAAATTTGTTCAACTAAAACCTAATGGGATTTGTCCACAGAAAACGGGCAGAATTTGAGAATTATTGATGTTAGTTGGTGCGGTAACACTAATATCCCTGGCGATTCTGCCTTCCATAGGGGAAAGATGCAATGCAATGTTACATTAGTAACCACAAATTACGGGTCTGGCTGGTATCAATACTTTCATTTGCAAAAATACCACAAGTCACAGAGAGATTTAGATAGCAGACAATCTGCATAGCTACATCTAGATAAATTAAATGTATTACCGAAAATATAACAAATTACTAAGAGTACTTTGGAGATTGTAAGTCTTATTTTTAAGTCTTATATAAAAGATTCAACTCACAGATAATTGCCACATTCCGATTATTCTGTTTGAATGAGACTTTTCAGCATTTCAGGGAAGGATCTCATGTAATATTAATGACTTAGAACAACCCAAGGGCACTAGTTAATGGGTCTCCCCTGATGTATAGGCTCCAGATACAGGAGTGTGCGTTAAAGGTAGGCTATGGGAAGATGATGAGCAGTATTGATTAGCCATGCTTAATCTTCCTATTTGCACCCATTTGTGTCAGGTTTGTTCGCCCTCCCCTCTTCTCATCACTCAATTCATTGCTTTCCTGTTCTAAAATTACGGATTGCAACATGAAAACCTTAAATGTCTGTACATCGAACGATTTTTAAATTAAAGTACAAATGCATTTTAGTAAACATTCAGGGCCTCATTTATGAAAAGTGACGCATCGCTGCATGAAAACAGCGATGCATCACTTTTCATTGCGCCCTCCTTGCGACACCATTGATGCGAAATATTTACAGTATGACGCATCATGTGGCAAGAAGTTACAGATACATCAGTATTTCTGAAGTATCTGTAGGTGCAAAAACACCAGCAATGGGTCATTACACATGAGCTATTCCCATGTGAAAAGAGCCTGCGTCAGTCTTAAAGGCAGGCATAAGATATTGACGCATTTGCGTCCTAGAAGTGGCGCAACAAGGCTCATTTTTGTACGCTGCTGGTGCGCCAGAAAAAGTGACGCACCAGCGGCGCAAAAATGACACAAGGATTCATAAGTAAGCCCCCTATATTTTATTATACATTATAACTCACTTCAAAATGTAGACATTTTGGATAAGCATTTCTTTCTGTGACATCCAAATGATGGGCATCCTCTCCAGCCATCACAAATGTAAAACAATAGATAGGTTGGTATAAATTTGAATTGAATAGATCTACTCACTAACTGGAAATATTTTGAATATCCTTTTCGATATCTGATGGTTTTTCACATAATTTTAAAACACAATTGACAAAATCTCGATCCCCAAATGTAACTGTGAAGCAATATCGGTGTGGGCAGAAACTCATTTTCACCTAGAAATTGTTGTAAACTTTATAATCTTGGCTCCTTGCAACAATTTGTAAAAGTTTCCACGAAGAAACTTTTTATGTAAAATTGTCCTTGGAATTTCAACTTTGCATACTCCAAGATTGCAGATCTTAAAAAGACTTGAAAAAGGATTCATAAACTCTGTGAAGTAAAAAGTTTGTAACTTGCTGCTCATTTTATGGAGAGCCATGCACTGATAACTCCTACCATAGGCATTTGTAAATGATCGCATTGCACTAACAATTGCAACTTATTTTTTATTACTAATGGGAGTAAGAGGGCTTATTGTAAACATCAGAAATCAAATAACTGCTGCGACCCGTTGTTGACTTCACATGCAGAGGGAAATATGTTGAATACACTTCACAAATACACATACGTTCCAAGCAAGGAACATTTAGATTGATAACAAGAGCGGGTTTAGGTAGATAATCCAAGCCAGGGCCGGACTGGCTACCGGGCAGTTTGGAATGCTGCTGAGCTGGGGGCGGATTTAATTTATGGAGTCCTGCGTGTGCTAAACGAAATTCGTTTTGCTTTAATTATTTCGAAGCACACGCAGGTCTCCATGAACGAAATCTGCTCCCACTGCAATTAAATTAGCCCCCAGCTCGGCAGCATTCCAAACTGCCCGGTAGTCAGTCCGGTCCTGATCCAAGCATCTTTTGATAGGCAAGGCAAACCTGTTTATATAGGTAAACTGGTATTGTTTCAATGGTTAAGCAGGGCAGATTATGTATGATCATCCATTTCTGATTGATCAAACTACAGTTTTGTAAATCTGGTCAAACTTTACATCCTAAATTTAACTTACATCATCATTAAAAAATAATTATTGCTTAAATAGGGTAGTCATAGAAAGCTCTGATAGGTAATCAAAGGGTGTTTAGACACGTATTCAAAGGGAAAGAATTTGCCAAACAGAACATGATCGTGGCTTAAACTTATAGTTTCAGTCATGGTGGCTGTGAGTATTTAGTATTTGTATAGCGTGTACCAAGCCAAAGGGCAGTAGAACACTCTAGATCGTCAGTGGCAAATATACGGCCAATGAGTGTGATTGGAGGGTGGCTGTCTTCTGAAAGCAAACATGGACTCTTCCTATGTTGCAATGTAGTATCATTAAAGAGGTGCGTCTTCATCTCTGTTGTAAATTGAATCAGGGTTGGAATGCTATCAATGGATATGGGGAGGATGTACAGAATCTTGAGTGCATAACTGGTGAAAGGCTGTTGCCATGTATTTGTATATATTTGCACTTTTCATTTCATGTCTAATGATGTCCTGATGGCTTGTATGCCGAGGGCCATTGGCGGTTATAATGTTGTCAACATGATAATTGATAATTGTTTCGTGATTCTTCAAGTGATTTCGAGTTCTGTGATGTTTAGGTAGATGTCGTCATTTTCTTCAGGCAATTGATGTGGTGTGCAGGATGCCTTTGAGGAGGACCAGTGTGTTCTCTGGGAAGCCAAACAAAAGGACATTGCCCCATCCTGATGAAAAAGATGGATGTGCTAAATAAATCCAAAGAAATTCCTAGCCTAATCCATGTATTTGTTCACTATCCTCAAAGTTAGAGGTGATCAGTCACCTGAAGATGAGTTACAGGGATCCAGCAGTGCTTTGCTCAAACTGTTTGGTTCTCCTTGCCTGCTGCCCTTGAAGATAGATATCGCACCTCTGTGAGACAGCCTTCAGATGAACATATGCCTCCTTGACTCTCGTTGCCCCTATGGTCCTTGCAGTTTCAGTTGAGGACCGTCAATTACTGGGCCCATCTAGATGGTGTGTTTGGACTGGGGTGCGCATGCCTATGTGTTCACTTTGCTGCTTACCACCAACCCCCACCCACTGGCACACCTAGGTAAGTCGTGTTTGTCAGGCTGGAAACATAAATCCATCTCACTTTTTGGGAGAATAGCCGAGTGTGAATAATGAAATTGCCTAAAATATTACCCTCACTCTCAGAGTTCCAAGGACTACATAGGTGACCACCAGTTGATCTGTGTCATCTTTATATGGTGGGGCAAGGCAGAAAGAATCAGTCGAAAGCAGGGCTCACTACACTCAAGATCAGGGGCCTGGGAACTCCTAACCTAGACCACTACTATTCTGCATTACATATGCGCTACCTCATCCACTGGACACAAAGAGAAACTGAGAAAGGATTGTACATGACTGATCATACAATGGTGCAAGGAACTCCGTGGGAGATCCCCTGACAACTGTGACCCACTGGACAAAAATGGTCCACATCTAAACATGAATTCACACCCATACTGACCAGAACATTGTACGATAATGGCTGGAGGTAGGTAGATAACCATTAAGAGACATGATCATACAAGAGTCCATCAAATAGTTTGAACACCTTAAGTAAGAGTACCGCTAACTACAATTACACCACTGGCTACTATACACCAGAAATACCCAAGTAAGGGGGGCGAGAGCCCTTACACCCATTGAAAAGTGCCTCCTGCATGAGGCCCCACCAAACACACATTCCAGCGTACCTGAGTATAGGAGCTAAGCATTACTCCAGAGGATGGCCGATGGGAGGAAATCCTGATTTGTGCTAATGCTATGCCTTGCACTCAGGAGGGAAGGAACCATACACTCGTTTTCCCTGTATTTCTGTGCCCTCTTGCCTCTGTGACACTCGTTTCCCTGTGTTTCTGTGCCCTTTTTTGCCTTCTGTGCCACTCATTTTTTCCCTGTATTTCTGTGCCCTTTTGCCTCGGTGACATTCGTTTTTCCTGTGTTTCTGTGCCCTTGTTGCCTTCTGTGCCACTCGTTTTTTCCCTGTATTTCTGTGCCCTCTTGCCTCTGTGACACTTGTTTTTCCTGTATTTCTGTGCCCTCTTGCCTTCTGTGACACTCATTTTTTCCCTGTATTTCTGTGCCCTCTTGCCTCTGTGGCACTCGTTTTTCCTGTATTTCTGTGCCCTCTTGCCTTCTGTGACACTCGTTTTTTCCCTGTATTTCTGTGCCCTCTTGCCTTCTGTAACACTCGTTTTCCCTCAATCTTGTGCCCTTTCTGCCTCTGTGCCACTCGCTTTACCTTGTTTTTTGTGCCCTTTTGACTTCTGTCCCCTTCATCGTCCCTCACCGCCCTCGCCACTGTGTCCCCTGCGGCCTGCCCCCCTGACTGCCCATTCGCTGCCCCCACCTCCCGCCTCCTAGCTGCTCCTCCCTTCCACCTCCCATATAGGCCGGCCGCGACCCTTGATCCCACCAGGTAGGTCGCTTCCCCTCCGCACAGCACCGCCTGTGCGTCCCTGCCCCAGCTGCCGCTGCTGAGGAAGTTCGATGCCCTCCACCACCTGCAGGCTACCACCTGCGCCTCATCCCTGGTGGCCAGTGGTAGGCCGCAGGTTTGTTCATTTTCCGCTTTATTGTTTTATTGTATTGCCTGTATTTTACTGTTGTGTCTGTGACAGCTGTTGTTCTGTCTTCCCCGTTGCCTGTTTGTGGTCTGTGCCCATTTTCCTCCCTCTATTCCCCTCGCTGTCCCCGTGTCTCTCAGCCCGGCTTTTCCTTCTGTACCCCTCGCTGCCCCCGTGTCTCTGCCCAGTTTTTCCTTCTCTACCCCTTGCTGCCCCCGTGTTTCTGCCCGGTTTTTCCTTCGGTACCCCTCGCTGCCCCTGTGTCTCTCAGCCCGGCTTTCCCTTCTGTTCCCCTTGCTGTCCCGTGCCTCTCTGACAGTTTTTTGCCTTCTGTTTCTCAGCTGCCCCTGTATTCTTGGGCCTTTTTTGCCTTCTGTGCTACTTTTTTTTCCTGTATACCTGTGCCCTTTTTGCCTTCTGTGCCCCTCGTTTTTTTCCAGGTATTTCTGTGCCCTCTTGCCTTCTGTGACACTCGTTTTTCCTGTATTTCTGTGCCCTTTTTGCCTTCTGTGCCACTCTTTTTTCTCTGTATTTCTGTGCCCTCTTGTCTTCTGTGACACTTGTTTTCCCTTGTTTTTTGTGCCCTTTTGCCTTCTGTTCCCTTCATCATCCCTCACTGCCCTGCCCCCCTGACTGCCTATTCGCTGCCCCCGCCTCCCAGCTGCTCCTCCCTCCCACCTCCCCATATATGCCAGCTGCTGTGCGGCCGCGCTCAGCTGGCGCGCCGCAGGCGTGCCTAAGGGAAGCCCGTCTGCACCCGTCCGTGCCTGGACCGCACCCGGAGCCAGAACCTCTGGCCCCTGCACCCGCCACGATAACCGCCGCCACTGCGACGCCAGCACTCTGCACGCTCTCAAATCCAGACGGTCCGACACCTGCTTCAAGGCTGCTCCAAAATGCACACACGGTCCCTTCACCTGCCGGAACTGCAGCTACACCAGCCTCAGAGCCGACGAATCACTCGGCAAGAAAGACCTTAACCACCACCAATGAATATTACTGAACACCCACTCCGCGCGCAAACACGCCGTCGAGCTCTGGGACCTGCACAACACAACATCCCCGAATGTCGCCTTCCTGACAGAGACCTGGTTGAATGACTCCTCCACACCCAACATCGCCATAGCCATCCCAGACGGCTACAAGATAACCAGCAGAGACCGCACCAACGGAGTCGGAGGAGGAATCGCCATCGTCCACAAGAACAGCATCAGGGTCTTGACTAGCACCAACGACGCGCTCAGGACCGCAGAACACATGCACTTCCAAATCCACACAGACCCTAACTCCACCCTCAGAGGCACCCTCGTCTACTGACCCCGGGACCCCTTCCCCAGTTCAGCGACTCCATTGCCGACTTCATCAGCACGCATGACCTGACCTCCACCGACTACATCATCCTCAGAGACCTGAACTTTCACCTTGAGAACAACAATGACAAAAACTCTACAACCCTGATCGATAACCTCGCCAACCTCGCACTGAAGCAACTCGTCACAACGCCCAACAACTCTGCCGGACACAGGCTCGACCCCGTCTTCTCCTCAATCCCGCACGTCTCTGACAGTCACACCACCAAACTCCTCTGGACCGACCACCGCTGCATCCACTTCGCTTTCCAGAAACCCACCACACACCACCTCACCCAACAGATCCCCCGCCGCTGCCGGAGCATAATCATCTAAGACCACCTACATGCAAACCTCGCTCTCAGCCCACCCATCAAACCCTCCAACACCGACGACGCTGCCCACAGCCTAAGACGCTGGATCCAGGACTGCGCCAACACCCTCGCCCTGCTGAATAAACCCACACACAGAGACACCAGCAAGAGGGCCAGCTGGTTCACCCCAGAACTCCTGGCCTCCAAGCAAGCCTGCCGGAAACTAGAGAAGGAATGGCACAGTAACCAAACTCTGGACAGCCACGCAGAACACAAGGATGCCATCCTCAACCATCACCACCTCATCAGGGTGGCCAAGAGGACCTCCTTCAAAGACCGCCTTGACAACAATGCACACAATAGCAAGGAGCTCTTCAACATTGTGCAGGAACTCTCCAACCCCAGCTCCAACACCAACGACATCCCGCCATCGCAAGCCCAGTTTAACTCCCTCGCTACCTTCTTCCACCGCAAGATAGCAGACATCCACGACAGCTTCAACACCCAGACAGCCCCAACAGACAAGTACACAGCAGACCCTCCACACACCATCAACCATGATCCCCTGCTAGCCTGGGCCAGTGTGAGCGTCAATGACACCATCAAGACCATGAGCACAATCCACTCCGGCTCTCTGTCAGACCCATTCCTGCACCACGTCTTCAACAAAGCAAGCAGCTCCATCCCACCCCACCTGCACAACGTCATCAATCTCTCCCTCGAGACTGCGACTTTCCCAGAGAGCTGGCAACACGCTGAGATCAACACCCTACTCAAAAAACCTAAGGCAGATCAAAGAGACCTCAAGAACTTCCGGCCCATCTTTCTGCTCCCCGTCCCGGCCAAGGTCATCGAGAAAATAGTCAACAGACAGCTAACCTGATACCTTGAAGAAAACAGAATCCTGGACCCTTCCCAGTCAGGGTTCCGCAGCAACCACAGCACCGAGACTGCCCTCATCGCCACCACCGTCGACATCAGGACCCTGCTGGACAATGGTGAGACCGCAGCACTCATCCTCCTGGACATCTCGGCCACCTTTGACACTATCTGCCACAGCACCAGCACTCTACGCGCACGCCTCCACGCCGCAGGGATCCGAGACAAGGCTCTGGAATGGACCACCTCCTTCCTCTCCGGCAGAAACCAGAGCGCCCGCCTCCCCCATTCCGTTCCAAAGCCTCAGAGATTATCTGCGGCATACCCCAAGGATCCTCCCTCAGCCCGACACTGTTCAACATTTACATGGCCCCGCTCGCACACATTGCCTGACAGCACGACCTCAACATAATCTCCTACGTCGACGACACTCAACTGATCCTCTCCCTCACCAAGGACCTCATCACCACCAAAGCCAACCTCCACGAAGGAGTAAAGGCCGTCGCCGACTGGATGAAGATCAGTCGTCTGAAGCTGAACTTGGACAAGACGGAGGTCCTCATCATAGGCTCCAACCCTTCAGCCTGGGACGACTCCTGGTGGCCGACGGCACTGGGGGTAGCCACGACACCCACCGACCATGCACGCAACCTGGGAATCATCCTTGACTCAACCTTCTCAATGTTCAAGCAAGTCAACGCTGTCTCCTCCTCCTGCTTCAACACCCTCCGCATGCTCTGCATGATCAACAGATGTATCCCGACAGATACAAGAAAGACAGTCACCCAGGCTTTTGTCAGCAGCACACTCGACTACGGAAATGCCCTCTAGGCTGGATCCCCGACCAAGCTCATCAAACGACTACAACGCATCCAAAGAGCCTCGGCATGACTGATCCACTATGTACCACGACACAGCCACATCACCCCCCACTTGAGAAACCTGCACTGGCTCCCCATCAACAAGGATATCCTTCAAGCTCCTTATCCACGCACACAAAGCACTCCACAAGACCGGCCCAGCCTACCTCAACAGACTGCTCTCCTTCTACATCCCCAACCACCAGCTACGCTCCGCCCACCTCTCACTCACCACCGTCCCGCTCATCCAAAGAATAACAACCGGCGGGAGATCCTTCTCCCACCCCACTGCCAAGACATGGAACACCCACCCACTGAGCCTACGACAGACCCAAGACCTGCTGACCTTCAGGAGGATACTCAAGACCTGGATGTTCGATCAGTAGCAGGCTCCCCCCCTCCCCGGCACCTTGAGACCCTCGCAGGTATGTAGTGCGCTTTACAAATGATTGATTGATTGATTGATTGATTGAACCATAGATGAAATAATATATCAGTGGACTACATTCTACATGTCTACCCTAAATGAAGAAAGAGGTGAGACCTCTCTGCTGCAGGGAATGTATCGCGGAGGGATCCCTTACCACGAACTATGGTCCTGCTCCAAGATACATCTCTTCTGGACCTTAATATTATCTACAATGTAACAAATCACTGCTTTAGAACTGACTAGATGCTCCGAGGTGACTTTATTGGGGCCCACTATAGCAGATATTTATCAGCTGTAGGGTACTCTAGGCAAACTGATATCCCACCTCCTGTGCACAGCTAAAGAAACTATTCTTAGCGCTTGGGCCCAACAAACTCTACCATCTGAAAATAAATGGGTTGAAAGACTGTGATGGATTCTCAGCATGGAAAAGCTGTTGAAACTTGCTTGGGAGGAGAAAGCCTCCACCAAACAATGGGGCAATTTTTAACTGTTTCAGTAAGTCTTCAAGCAGTTGTCATGCCCAAAGGGCCTCCGAGCCCTGAAACTCTGAAAACCAAGCAAAGCTAGAGGACTACTACACCAAAATTCGCCAGTGTTACAGAGACATACAGGGCCCAAACGGGGCTGACATTGGAACTTTAAAAAGTCAGAGCACTTACATTGCAATACTCAAATTAATGAAGAGACTGGGAGGCCAGGCTAGGAAGAAAGGACGGCTGGGGGAAGGGATATGGGGGTTGAGTTATGTGGGAATGCCTGTTTTTTCAGTAGATCTTGCTATGCCTATGTTAGAAATGGGATTTCTGATTGGCTAGGGCATGCGCCAAAGCGAGGCAGAAACTACCACTCTAGTCAGGGCAGGGGAGTTACACACTGAAGATAACCCCTGCTCATCCCCTTGGTAGCTTGGCAGAGCAGCCAGGCTTATCCCAGAGGCAATGTGTAAAGCGTTTGTGCAACACACTCACACAGCAGCAACACACTAGGCGCACCACAGAAGAAACTCCATGCAAGGTTATATAAAAATAGCCTTCGTATTATCCATAAAAACATATTAGAACGCAATCACATATATCACTGTGCCACTGGCACTTGTCATGACTTCACAGGGAGTACATAAATCACTGGCCAATCGGGCCACTGTTATAGACCATTACAGTTAGGGGCGAGTAGCCACTGGTAATATTGCACTTAGCACACATTAAAATGCCACTAGTACAGTCTTTTTCTCTCATGTAAGCCACATAGGTGTCACCACCTCACAGCGTAATCAGAGCCTGAACATGCTTACCCCAAATACTTTCCTGGGAACCAAATTGTCCTCACCAGTAAAAGACAGCTGCCCACCAACTCGTGCTACAGCCGCTGTGGAAACTGCGGTGGGGGCCCACCTTGGGCTAACCCTGCAATTGCCATAGGAACAAGAAGAAACCCCTAACAGGGCACACAACCGGCAGCTGCCACGATTCCTCGTGGTGCAGCCACTAGCACCAAATACGAAGGAGACCTCTCCGAGTCTCTTTTCAAAGGAAATGGCCCCCGGCCACAAGCGAAAGTATAGCTGCCCGCTGCCATGCATTGCAGCTTCATTAACATCGGGAGTGCAGAGATCACTTCGGTGAGGTGGAAACCTCAGGCGGAATCTGGCAATGGCACCTCAGATTCGGAAAAACAACAGGGCAGCCCTCTTCTCTGAAAGGGCACCCCTAAGACCTCTCCTGGTCTTCAGCTGCTGTGCCCTGGACAGCATGGCTCTGGAAAGCGGCACACCGGTTTCACCGGCACTCACCTCCCTGCCGGATTCCTGAATTGGGCCTCTGGTGCCAAGGCGCGTCTCTGCTCCGGCAAGACGTCCGCCTCTCCTGAGGCCCAGCAGTGTCTTCCGGTGGAGCCTTTATGCTCCGGAGCACAGAGTGGGCAGCCTTCCTGTCCTGCAAGTCGCTAGGCAACCACTCCAAGCCTGGGCAACCTCAGGAGATCCTGCAGTGATTCAGGCTCTCCACGTCTTGCAACCCCGCACGTCTCTTGTAGTGAGGACCACTGTCATGTACAGCACTCACAGGATAGCTTTCCCGTTTCTTCCCTCATGGGGATACGTCGCTCACATGCGCTCTGTGGAAAATAAATTGCTCTTTGTGGCAATCAGGCACCCAAGGTATTTCACCTGTACCCAACTACGAGCAAGTGCAGGGCAAGTGCAACGCTCACAAGCGCAACCGTCCATCTTGCAGAGGACTAGGGAACAGGGTACAGGTAAGCCAGCACGTAAGGCCTCCCAGCAGAGGGCAGTCCCTTTCAACCGTCCAGCAGGCAGTAGCTGAGTCTCACGGGGGTTCCTCCTGGAAGAGTGTCCCTCTTCAGACCCAGTTCCACAGTAAACACAGTTCCACAAAACATGGGGTCACACCCCAGTACTTATACCAGTAAGTGTCTTTTTCCTCCCCTGGCCCACTGCTCTGAGCCCAGTCCAAACCAGTTCAGGGGGGGGTACTTTGCAAGTGCACAACACTCCCCATTTTAAGTGTAGGCCCTGGCCCTAGACACACCACAGGTGGTCAGAGCCATCATTATGGAAGGCAGGCACAGCCCTAATAGGTGCAGGTTGTACTCGTCTCACCACTCCAAATGCAGACCAGGCCTATCCAGCCTAGTGCTGACTCATCCAGACTCTCTGGAGCCACTGCACCTTCCCAGCCCCTGTCACTCCAAGGCCAGACAGTCAATTCACAACAGGCAGACACATAGCACACAGAAATGCCTACTTCTAAATGTAACGTTCCTAAAATACTGATAATAAATCTGTGAACACCAAAAATGCAGCATTTAATACCGCTATTCCAAACATACCAAACTTGATCACGCTACCCCTCTCATGTCAGGAGTTACCACTGAAGCACATATCAGGGAATCCCCAATGCATTCCTATGAGAGGTCAGCCTCACAGCAGTGAGAAACCAAATAGGCTGTTTGTCACTACCAGGACATGCCACACAGTTAAGACACATGTCCTACCTTTTACCTACACTGCACCCTGCCCATAGGGATAGCTAGGGCCTACCTTAAGGGTGACTGATATGTAGCAAAAAGGGAGTCACAGATGTGGCACCCACTTTATGTGCACGTAACAGCGGCAGTAAACTGCATGCGCAGGCCCTGCAGTGACAGAGGCCTGAGACAGGTTTGAAGGGTACTTTGGTGGGTGGCGCAAGCAGTGCCGCAAACCCACCAGTAGCATTTAATTTACTGGCCCTGGGTATATGAGGTATCACTGTACCAGTGACTGACAGGTAAATTACATATGCCAAACAGGTATAGACCATTCTTACCAAGTTTATCATAAAGAGAACATGCACTTTAGCACTGAACAGCAGTGATAAAGTGCCCAGAGTCCTAAATCACCAACAACAGGTCAGAAAAAATACAGGAGGAAGGCAAAAAGTTCTGGGATGACCCAGCAAAAAAGCCCAACAGCCTATATGTGATATCAATGGATAATTGAACATGGCATTAACATTGTAATAAAAATGTATTTAAACCTAAAACCCTGTTCTGGGTGTTTTTCATTTATCCTGCTGTGCCCCTTGCCCTAAATGAGAGGTTGGGTGATCCCCACAGGCCGGTGCAAGGGGGGAGGGGGTGGCAAGAGTTCATGGGTGTGCTAAAAGTCAAAATCGCTAATGTGCCAGACATTCAGAGTAATGCGTTTTTGGCCTGCTTGCTGCTGTGTATATATCAATAGAGTCAGTAAAGTTTACTTTCTATTCCATCACGTGCATGGGACCCGTCCACGCAAGGCAGGGTACCTCTCGAGACTACATCGAAACTTTGCACAATTTAAAAGAGTTTCTGATTGTATTCAACAACAAAAAACGGAAGAATCATATCACACCCCATTACTTTCTCACTTAATTCAGAGTCTTTCTATCTCTTCAGATGTATTTAAGCGACTCAACAGTAGAAACCTCCTTGCTTTTATGATACTAACTTTCACGCTGTCTGAAAGCGATTGCTCATATCTCCAAAGAAGGGGGCGGAGACTGTCTCACTTATTTCCACATCCATCTGTGAAGGCTGTCGCCTCCCCCGCGGAGCTTTTTGCTTCCACCCCGCCACAAAGAATGGACCAGGCCTTCGAGTTAAGGCCACAGCTCATCTGTCTCCTTTATTTGACGAGAGGCAAGCGCACTTGAGTTGTCAGCAAGGGATGTTCCGTCGCCATAATTGTGATGGATGGCCGTGGTTTCCAGGCTTCCAACAAAGCTTGTCCTTGCGGTGGGCACTGCGAGTCCCAGCGGACAGGTGCAATAACATCAAAAGAGAGCTATTTCGTACGGTTAGAATATTATAGTTGGAGTCCGATCCGTGGCAAAGTGAGAAAAAACCTTTGCAGCAAAATGAAAACTTACTCTGTGATGGAGCTCTTCTGCGTTGTCCAATAGGAGGGCAGCATTTACTCAATGTGCAGCTTTCTAAGACTGTCCAAAGGATAATAGTCAATTAAAAGTAGCAAATACCTTGTAACAGACTGCTTGAAGCATTGCGGTGAAAATTGAGATGAACGAATGTAAACATGTTTTTGGCTTAACCAGAATTATACTTTAGATTCGGTAAGAATAAAAATACCCCAGCAAAATCGATAGTGATTTTATTGTTCTGCACTGAGAGCACTGCACGGAACTCTGCAGTCAGAAAATGAAGCAAACATTGTCAGACCACACTCATTTGTATTCAATAGCATGACCGTATTTGAGGAAAACGACTTTGATTGGGCCAATTTCTAAAAGCGCATCACATTTAATAAGCTCTGTAGTATGAAGGCAGCTTGATGACTAGAACTCTGCCTGTCTTAAATAATAAATAGTGTTTCCTCTTTGACGAGGAAGGTAACTGATTTTTCAAGGGGACACTTTGGCTAATTAGTTAAAGCGAATCACTCTAATTAACATGAGCAAATGCATCTCTGCTCCTCGTTTTTTTTGCACATGGAACACTTAAGAATTGCAAAATGGATCCGAAAGGTCCCGCCTATCATACCATATAAACTGGAAGAGATTGTGCTAGCTTGCATAAGGTGCAGTGGAAGTATTGCACGTGTATAGGCTAAAATGCATGAGGTGCAGCTGTTTTATGTACACCTGTTCAGAGCAATAGAATTGTACGTGGCATTTATGTTGCACGTACCACAGTTTGTTTGCCACGCACAGAATATAGAGCAGCTCTCATAATCTGAAGTGTTGGCAGAAAAGGGTTGTCCGACTGTTATAGACAATAGAACATCTACACCGTTACTAAGGTACATCAACTAGAGACTGACAAGAATAATTCAGGATGGACTGCAAATGAACAGACCACCGGGAAAGGAAAGGTCCTACAATACAAAGAAAGAAATTAAATCATGCAGTCAATACATTAAATAAATGTGAACCTTTAGATAACGTCAAAAGCATACAAGTGGATGGTAACTGTTGTTGGCCACACATGACTACTCAGTATTCTTTCTGCACAAGTAATAATCACTCAAATCCCAAAAATGAAAGATACAAACCAGCCAGGACTGGAAGCTGGAAGCGGAAAGGAGTGTTCCATCACGTTACTCATGGAAGTTAAATCTCCTTTTCTTTTGTCCAGTCAACCAACACATATGTGCCCTGGTTCTGGTATAAGATTTGGACCAGGGAAGCTCTGGCATTTTCCGTTGTAATGATACAATTATTATTACATTATAGAATGTTAAGACAAATAATTAGTTAGCAAATGAAGTTGAGTTTTTTTGTTCTAGGCAATATATGTTTCTGAACATCTGCGTGAAAAAGTGAACTGTGGTGATTTAATTAGTCTTTTTCAGTCTTGTAAAGATTTACAATCAATGGCCTCTCAGAATTTGATTTGATGAAGATTATATTGTCAATGGAATCTAACAGGAGTAAATCCACGAAATATAATTGTTTTACCTAATTCCATAGAGGACAGTCTTGAATTGCGTATCTCTGTGTATGGAAGTTAGAAAGCATGCTGTTTGACAATATCCAAAAATATTGAGGTCATTAGTGAAGGTGGATAAGAGTACTCCTTCCAAGAGAAATACAATTATGGGAAATGCAAGGTAGAGTCGATGAAGTGTTTAAACTAACCAAAACGGATCAGGAGCGTTTTGGTAAAAGAATCATATAGGGGTTTTACATCTTGTCTTAAAGCACCGGATAAGGTCAGCCAATTGCTCATGAGGAGAACAGCTTAGTTGAATCAGATATAGTTGAGATAAATGTTAGTTGAGAAGAAGGAATTATTAGTGGAAATGGATAGCAGCACCTTTTAAGTTGGTTCTACACTCTTTATTTGATTCCATGTATTGATTAGGCCCTATTTAAGTCTCCTCACCTCCTGGAAATCTGGATGTACAGCAAATTACGATTTGCAGAACTGCAGGCATTAATCTAGGAATGCCACATAGTCTGTTCTAAAGAAAGTAGCAGATTCATTACCAGTCAATGATTCTGCCTGGTCCTGTGTTTTAACCCCAGGATTCAATGACTGCCGGAACACCAAGGCAACATTCCGAGATGCATTTTCACACCCAATCAAATCACATGTAGCCTGCTGACTTCTTCACCTACTCAGAGCAGATCAGATCAACTTTAGTAGAGAAGGCACAAAATTAGGAACCTGGATCCAGTAAAAAACCTGGTGCTCCTTGGCCACGTGGTATTCCCCATTTCTGGACCTTTTACTCCTAGTGCCTAGTTTGACAGTTCCACATAATGGCTGGAAGCATTAATTCCAGCCTTGGCATCCCTCCTCACCCTCGAATTCCAGGTAACTCAGAATGAGGCCCTAGTGTTTTGTAATTTTTTTTAATGGATTTGGCTACATCTTATATGCACTATCACAAAGAGCGTCTAGTAAAGGAAGGGTGGTGGGGTGGATTGAACATTTTGATCTGTGATCAGAATTGTAAAAAAAATAACACTTTAAATATATGTTGACTAGTGGGTAAGATAATGATATTTAGGGGAAACAACTTGTTTGGAACAATCTTATTTATCAATAATTATCTGCTGCGAATAATAGTGAATGAAAGCAATGTGCTGCACTTCCTTTTGGAGATGACAACCTAGAATGGTAATGTGATATCCAAAGGTGATATCCTTGATACAGGGTTATTTGTTTTAGGGGAAGCAATGTTCATTTGTTGGACAAATGAATGAACAACACAAGAAGGATTTGTAACTTCTGGGCATCTCGTGGACAATAAATAAAAAAAAAGTCATTTTTATTAAATTAGCCTTGGAATGGGTAGCCTCCCCATAGAGTCTTCTGCACTTCACACTTTTCTAAGTCACGAGGAAAAATCCATTATTCATTGTTCTTTTTTGGTGTGCAAGCATTTAGAGATCTCAGACCATTTTTCCAAATAAAGATCGTGTGGACTTTTATTAGCACCTCCATGTGATCAAACTTAATTTTTTTCCACACAACAGGTCTGATAAATTAAAGGTCTTGTATCTTATTTGGGAGACGATTCAAAAAGCAATCAAGTGGTCTGAAAGATGAAAACAACGCACACCAGCATTAACTTTAACCCCTTCGCTGCGGCGGCTATTCCGCCGCAGCACTAAGGGGGAGGCGGGGCCGCGCGGGGCTCCCGTACTCATCACGGAACCGCTCCATCACTGCCCTCGGGTGAGCTGTGCTTGTGACGGAACGGTTCCGTCACGGCCCGTCCGCTCTTTAGAACGTCAGCGCAGGCGCGGAATTCGCGCTGCGCAGGCACGGCGAGCGGGCCGTGATGGAACCGTTTCGTCACCAGCACAGCCCACCCGAGGCTCGTGACAAAACGGTTCCGTCACGAGCATGGGAGGGGTTATATCTGAACTTAAACTTCATGAGGTCCACAATTGTGAACAGGACCACTCAATAATAATAGAGGTGTGGTGGCCTGTCTCAGAAGAACTAATTCCGACATGTGGTAGCTAGGCAAAAAAGATAGTATAGGCTTCTTTGGGCTGAAAGCGCGACTGGAAAATAATGGCGTTAAGGTGGGAAAATACATTTTATGAAATTAGCTAACTAGGAAACACTTATATATGGATGTAACTTTCGTTATAAAAACAATGTCTACGAGGGGAGGGCAGTGGAAGGTGCAATTAACTAAATGGGACCTGAAGATGAGTGGCATACAGAAGGAGGCCAGAAGCTTTTAGAACATTTTGGAGAGGGGTTATGTAGACTGTTTAAGTAAACCAATAGCCCTGATCACTAGTCAACATGTTTTGTTCATTGATGTTAGAATTCTGCAGTGCCTTGGATCCCTGAGTTCATTAGACTATCATGTCACAGGCTTTATTATGACTTATGGCAGTGCTCAATGAAAACACTCTAGTCTCAGCTTGACAGTACTATAATTTTATCTAGTTGTAGGTCATCCTTCTGAAATTCTGAACTTGCAAAATGGACAACACGTTTTTGCCTGCAAACTATTGGCTAATTGACTTCCTGAATAACTAGCCAATATATGTTTAACCTTAATGGTTACGTTGGATTTAATATTGCTATTTTTGAAGTGACCCTTTTGTTAGTCTTCATTTTCCTGACTAAAACCAAAAGGCATTCTTGCCCGATTCCAAGTGTCACCTGAGTCCTAATGGCTCCCCTGTGAAGAGAAGTGTATTGCTGCCAGATAGTAGACAAAGGGCTCTGCTCTGGTGTGGGGAGGGAGACTCCAAACTTGACAGAGTGGAGTGGGGAGCTGTGCCTAGCACCATCCCTTGCTTCAAAGGACCCAAGACTTCTCAATGGCAGATGAAGCTCATACTTAGCCCTGCCTCCACTTTGTCTATCTAGTCAGTTTGGAAACAAATCCAGTTGGAGTAGAGGAACTGTCCTGAACTGGTTTATGGGGTTGACAAATGCTTACCCTCCACCGACAGGCTGAAACTGGCATAAGAGGTGACCCATTATACCTCTCCACAGAACACTCATGTACCTGTGAAGAACAGGAGGGGGACTACACCTGCTCCCAGATACCCGATGGAAGACTATTTTAAACCCAGGTCCCCAGAAGTGACTCCAAGGGACAGTTGGCTGACCTTCAGTTTGAGCTTCAGGGACACAACAAGTTTCCAGTGGCCTCAGCTCCTACAACTGCCCACATGACCAGTTCCAACAGGATCTGGACCCTGCTGCTGGCCTTTGTTGGAGTGAGACACAAGTGTCTGGGGAGCTTGGGTTTCCCTCCTCCTCATCGCCGTACATCTTGCACGAACTGCGCATGCTCATTTCTTTGCAAGAAATGTGTGCGAGCATACGCAGTTCATGCAAGATGTACGGCGATGAGGAGGAGGGAAACCGCAATACAGGTAAGTGACTTTATTTCTTTTAAATTAATGTCACTATTATTTTAATAGGTGGGGCGGAGGTGGGGCCAATTTAGAGGAGGGGCTGGCTAACTCCGCTCCCCTTCAGAGTCAGAGTTTTTTCCCCTACTTTGTGTTCTCAGCTGAGCGCAGAGTAGGGAAATCTCTGCACACTCCGCTGGCAGGGCAGAGTTCTCAAACATGCCTAGTTTAATGCTTGCAAGATTGAAATCGCCCACTGGATGAAGACCAATGGACTAAAGCTGAACACTGGCAAGACTGAAATCATGATATTCGGGAAGAGCACATCATTGTGGGACTCGACCTAGTGCCCAGAGAATTAGGGCCAAGCATCCACCCCCACCACCCACTCCAAGAACCTCAGAATCATCATTGAAAGCAAACTCAACATTGCCACCCAAGTCAATGATGTTGCTGCCTCATGCTTGCTTCCATACCCTGAAGATGCTAAGAAAGATATTCAAATGACTCCTAATCAGCACCCGGAAAAATGTCATGTAACCACCCGAGTCACAAGCAAGCTGGCCAACGGGAACACCCTCTCTGCTGCGAACAACAAAACATTCATCAGAAAGCTTCAGAGCATTCAGACCTAGGCAGCCAGAATCGCTCTCAATCTGCTAATCCGCACTCACATCACACCATACCTGAAGGAGCTCAACTGACTCCCCATTCACAGACAAGCACAATTCAAACCCCTCACCCACACTTTCAAGGCATGACAAACACTGGCCTAGCATACCTTAACAATTGCATCTGCTTTCACAATCCTTCTAGGCACCTCTGCTCGTCCACACTGCTACTTACACAAATCCCACACGTACGGGAAACCAGATTCAGCATTTGAACATTCTCCTGCTTTACTCCGAAAGTGTGGAATAAGCTGTCACTGCACATAAGAGAATCCTCATCATTTTGTAAACTTTGCAAGAAGCTAAAGACCTAGTTTTTTGAGCAGACCCACAAGGCCGTGAGTGTGCTGAGACTTACACCTGCTCAGCACCGCTTGGGTGATAGTGCACTCTAGAAATCTGCATAATATAACACATCTGCGTTACATTGAGACTGCAGTAAAACCATCATAATTAAAAATTTCTCAATTACCATGATCCTCTCTATCCAATTGACTTCCCATCAAATTTAGTGTAAAAGGAAGGTTTAATAGGATCAAATATGAAGGTAATTTAAAGTTTGGCAAGGCAGAAGGACAACTATAAACTATCTAACTGGCCAAGATTGCAGTTCTCCAATCTCATTTAGATGTAGGGGGTGCAAGGAGGACTGCTGATTGACCCCCCCCCCCCCAGTAGTCACACAAAGGTAGTGACATAAATGCCACTGGGTCACCACCGAACAGCCCTATTTATGATGATTACCTAGAAGCATATTTCCTTTGCCCAGATCATCATTTCTTGTATGTCGTACCCAGGTATGGAAAATGAAGAACTTCCCAGTGCACAGGCAGATCACTTAATTGTGCATCTTTGCCATAGGTATTTATTTTTTTTGCTTTTCAGAAATAATGTAATGCAATTTTGGTTTGTATTTGAAAAACAAAAATGAAAAAAATAATGTTGAGTGAAGCGTCTGAACATGGTGGCCTGCTATGTGTTCCTATGTTACAAAAAGTTCTTCTGTTCCTTTCTGGATGTCTGTATGGGGAACGCACTATGTCATTGGGCAGAGATGAGAGCCACTGTTGAGTAAGCAAATTCAGGTGGATGCCTATTTAATATTAACTGGCCCTATACATTTGTTTTTAATACACTTGATATGTATCTAATTTTACTGTATATTGTATTTTTGCATAGAGATCGATAGTAAATATTAAACTCAGGAGGCATTTCTTGCGATGCACAGTTGAGCAATTGAACCAGTTATACCATGTTTGCAAGGCTGTTCTAGTCTCAAGCAAATCGATGTGCATGAACGTAATGGCACCAGCCTGGTCCTTACAATAGCTGTATAATAAGTCAAAATTCAACCATTCATATGAACATTTTCTCTGAAATGATTCATTTGATAGAAATAGAAACAGCAATACACATGAACAGACAATCACGTTTGAGAGCTGATTACATAAGCAGCCTTTTCTAGTGAAATGGAAGCAAGCGTTTTTCAGATCTGGAGCAAGAAATACAAGGGGAATATATGAAAGTAATATAATAATACTCTTAAATAACAAAGCATAACATAACTTTTGGCCATGATGTCTAGCTTCAGGTAAATCGGTGTAGGTCAGGATATCATGCTACGGATTCATGTTCTTTAAATAGTAAAAGGAGATAATGATAACTGGTGCTTCCCCCAAAACATTGGGGCTAATTGTAGAAAAAGCTTTATTCGAGTTATACACTCATAAAAGCACACATATAGATTACATACATTTCTTAAAAACATCAAACATTCTGTAACAATTAATTTGTAGTTAAAAGTACATGATACACAAACATAAAAATCATTTATCAATAGAAATTAAAATAAGCTTTTTCATAATGTGCGGTAACTAAATGCATGTTACAATGTAGAAACCTCAGCGTTACGGACCATTCCCAAATTTACACAATAAAAACTCATGCCATACATGTTAACCACATTTTGAAGTTAAAATTCATATAAGTCTCCCAGTTGCTATCTGCAAGAAGAAATCGTACATAGGATATTAGGAGAATGTAAAATTCAGAACGCCTTGGTAGATAAAGCCCTCCTCCTTAAGGACCATGCCCACCCCAAATATTTGGCAGTTCCGACTACAATGGACATTTCAGTGGAGGAACAAATTATTCTTAGCCCCTCAACACCACTTAGGACACCGAGATTCCTACAAACTGGAGCCAACCAAGATTTCCTTGGGTTTGTATAAGCCACACATACAAAAAGAAAATGTGCAATGCTTTCATTGAGGGCCCCACATGACGGACAACACGCGCTACCTCCAGTTTTCCACCTGGACGTCATACACTTCAAGGGGAGGGAGCCTGCCCTTAGCTGGAAAAATTATTTCCTATCCATTGGGACAGTTATACTGTCCCAATACTTTTCTAAGGATGGTTTTTGTTTAATTTCCATGAATCTACCCCCCAAGGATTCCGAGGTTACGCTCCTCCAAAGTTTTTGGTCAATGTGGTTCCAGTATAGTTCTTTGATACTGGATTTGCTAGGGAATACTTCCCCAAGGGGGTTTTCCCACAATTTGGAGAGCCCAAGCTCTACAAGGGCATCCCTTAACGTTTTTAGCCATGTGATTTTATGGAAAACATCAAGTTTGGCTAGTGCTAAAAACCCCTCGGCGTAGTGTCTTATTTCCACGGTTGTCCATAGACGTCTCCAATAAAGGATAGGCCTCAGTCGGGCGCGGTCGCTGAGCGATCTTCTTCCTAAATCTAGACCAAGCGGTATAAGTGGGGTGCTTTGGGGAAGACTGGTTATCCCTCTCACAAACCTGTTCTCAGATCTTTGAAGGGTAGTAAGACTCTCAAAGCCCCAGACTTCAGCCCCGTAAAGGGTTGCGCCCAGGGCTTTTGCGTCATAAACCATGAGAACCGGTTTTATGGGCCTGGTTTTGGATTTTGCTTGCTCGACCCTGAGTGCTCCAGAGATCTGCTGGTGTTTCAACACCGCCTTCTCTATGTGTCGTGACCAACCCTGTTTACTTGATATCTCGACCCCAAGATACGTAAAAACATTTACCAACTCTAGGTTGATTTTGTTCAAAGATACATTGGGTCGAGAGTGACACTTTTGCCCAAAGGCCATCAACTTGGTTTTATTTACATTAACCTCGAGACCCCGTTCTTTGCAGAAGGAGTCAAAAATATTCAAGGCTCGCTGGAGGCCTGACGGGGTTTTAGACACAATCAAGGTGTCGTCAGCGAACATCAGAATTGGAACTCTGATGCCCGCTAACGAAGGTGCATCGACCGGTGCGTCCAATATCCTTTCTACAATGCCATTAATGAACAGGGAGAACAGCAGGGGTGCCATAGCACATCCCTGCCGGACCCCCCGCTCGACTGGGAAGTTAATGGTGGATTCCCCATTCCTCCCCCACTGGACCTTTGCATAGTTACTTTCATGCAGACGCATTATCAGCGTGAGCAAATCAGGAGGGACCCCTATTTTATAGAGGACCTCCCACAGCGTGCTCCTGGGCACCAGATCAAAGGCGGCCCTGAGATCTACAAATGCTACATAGAGCCTGCCTTTGCCCAGGAGTACAGTCCCCCACCGCAGCATGGTGAGGCGAAAAATTTGGTCGACCGTACTAGTTGCACGTCTGAATCCTGCCTGGAAGGGGGATAAAGCATTGTTATCATCTACCCAAGCCATAAGTTTGTCAACCAGCATCTTCCCCACCACTTTCTGCATGGTGGCCAACAAACTTATTGGTCTATAATTTGCCGGGAGTGACCGATCGCCTTTCTTGAAGATCGGTATTATTATTGCCCCCTTCCATATATTTGGGATTTTAGCCCCTTTCGCTAGACCATTTCCCAACAAGGTCGCGTATTTTGCCCACTGGGCCTTTTCGTGTTTGAAAATATCTGAGGGGATTCCATCTAGCCCCGGGGCTTTCCCCCCCTGCAAACTTGCTATTACGACTTCCGCGTCCTTGCATGAAAATAAATCAACCTTGCAGAATACCATAGGGATTGGTTCTGTGGCCATTAAATCCCTATTCTCAGCATACTGGGGTTTAAAGTACTCGACCCACAATGCCTCATCGACATTGTTGTCGGGTTTGTTGGGGGCGCCCCCTCTTCCCCATTTCACAATTTTCCAGAATGATCTGGAATCCTTTTGCCCTGAAGCCTCGAGTAGCTCCTCCCAGTATTCCTCTTCCCATAACTTCTTGGCCATACGAATACTGTCATTATAGTGTTTCCTACAGGCGCTAATCGAGGCCTTAACCCTGCTTTTGAGAGCTCTGCCCAACTCCAGTCTGGCAACCCTGCACTGTTTATTAAACCAGGTCGCCATAGTGATTGGTGCTTTTCTATTAGACTTTAATGACTTGGTAAAGTACGGTTTTATCACAGTGAAGAAGGTGTCGTGTATATCTGTTAGTTGAACAGAGTCTGGAGTTACCGGCTCAGCTTTTATCATGGCATCAATAGCATTGTCTGTCTCCAATTTAATGGACTCCAAAGTCGACAAATTGGCCAGAACGTATGGCCATCTCACCCGTCTTAAGTCGTTAGTCATAACAGGTATGCTACCACTACCTGGTACTAAGTTAGTTCGTGCGGCCCTCCACCATGAGTGGGAGACACAGAGGGGGTTATGGTCACTTTCTAATCTCCCCACAATTTCCATGTCGCCCACGCCACACCATAACTCAAGACTACAGATGACGTAATCAATCCTACTTTTGTTATGTCCATTATCGAATGTACAATTGCCACCATGGTCGCTTTTTGTCCTGCCATTGAGAGCCCTCAAACCATACTCTAGACATATCGCATTCAACAATAGAATGTCTTTTGACCACCGCTTCACAGGTGCAAGGTTTAACTTTGGGATGCCCCAAAGGGCATCTTCCTCCATTCCTATTGGATATGCAGTATTTTCTAGAGGCTCAAATGTCCTATTCAGATCACCAGCCAAAATTACTCTGTTACCAAGTGACTGGGATTCGAGGGAGTCAGATAAGACCTCTAGGGTAGCAGAATTACCAAGACTCGTGCCCCTAGCATATATATTATAAATGTCTATCATGCCACCCTTTCCCACAGATAGTCTTAATAATTGTATATCCTTGCACCCCAGATCAATCATTTTTATTTTAACCTTTGAATTTTGCTTGATCCAAATTGCGAGGCCTCCCATGGGTCTACCCCTGGGGCCTCTCGTTGCTGGTATACAAAAATTTAAGTAACCTGGGAGGTATATTGGGTCACAAGCCCACGTCTCTTGGAATAGGCACATTTCGAACCCACTTACAAAATCAATCCATTGCTGTGACAATAATCTAGCCCCCAGCCCCGCCACATTCCATGACAGAAATCTCTCCGGGGTATTTTCACTACAAGTCCCCTTTTCAATAGATACCATGGGCAACAAATCTTCCAGCGTCCTACAATCACAATCCTCTCCTATAACAGTGTTTATGCAATTAACAATTATTCCCTCCTTACTGCAAATAGTGGTTGGGGTAGCTAGTTCGCCCACAAAACCCACAGGGCTTGCAATAATACTCCCATCACTCACGTTCACTGTTGCCGATGTTAAACTCATTTCGTCCTCATTATTTAGCACTTTTCCAACAGGGTTACTTCCCCCAACCATTTCCCCCTCCCGATGGAATTGCACGTCGGAACTCTGTCAATATCCCCACCTCATCTGACCCTGCCCATTCTGCGGGAAGAATGCTGGTGTATAACAATTGATTGTTCTTACAGTGGGCACAGCAGTGGGACCAGCCTCTACCCCAGTACAGAGACTAGATCTCAATAGTTCCCTACAGCCCCCTAGCAGAGTAACAGGTCTCGGATAGAAGAAGGTTAGGTCCACAACCCCAATCCCTCCAATATTAATATTCCAACCAGATCCCGTTATCAGCCCCACCACCCTTGGATCCTGAAAGTTGATTATAATACACTCACCCCCCTGCTTTTTTGGGGTATTCCCTATCCAATTGACTCTTCTTGCCCCAATTATCAGGCCGTCCACTCCCCCTGGCAGAGGTCTATTGACACGAAGCCAATGCATGGCCTTGTTTTTTAGCATGTCAAAAGTTTCTCTTTGGCCCTCCATTAGGGGTGGGACATTGGTAAGTATGGCCACATATGGGTAGGAGTCCGGGGTGAGCTGTACTGGAGGGATCCTAGTCGGAGCTTTAGTTATATGTGATTTTGTGGGTGCTTGGTCTGGGGGAACACGGCAATGTGTGAGGATGTTTTTCACTGCCACAACAGTATTGGTCCCATTCCCATTGCTAGGGGCATCCCTCGTGGGACCACCACCCACTACTATATTTGTCATAGGCCCCACCTTATTCCCAGTAACATTACTAGGAGGGATTTTATCATTTCCTGGCCTTTTGGCCATAGGTTTCCCCTGCCCAATCGGCAAAGGTGTGGTAATTGTGGTGGTTATTTTTGATGGATTTTTTACACTAACCTTACAACCCCTATTAGTATTGTTAACGGAATTGGTGTTCCCACTGGTACTAATAGTTTTAGTGCAAATTGAATTAGATACATTCATACTGTTCTTCCCTTGGGTTTCCTGGACAGGGGTAACGCTTACAGGCGGGGATTGCAAATCTACCAACACGACTCCCTGATCTTTATTAGCTATCTGTGTTTGCTTCCCGTTATCTCCCAATCTATTGCTAGACTTGATTAAAGATTTAATGATAAAAAAATTATCTAGGCTAGCTTGTTCGAGATGGTCAAGTTGTTCAGCTAGCTTTTGCAATCTAAGCTCTACGGGGTGCAGAAGGGAGCGCATTATTTTTCCCACTTCTATCAGGAAATCATGGTTTGGAGAAGGTAAACCCGGGAGTTCTATAGGAGTTGGATCGTTGGCTGGGACTGCCAATGTTGTAGGGGACGCCAAAGTTAATGGGTCCACTTCTGATTGGACTGCTATATCCTCCCCCATCGGCGTTACTACTTCATTCGTTACAGGGACATGGGTTAGAAATGATTTGGAACCCAACTTCCTATGCTTTCTCACAGGTTTTTGTGATAGTGCTTTTTTAGTAGTAACTCCCCATTTCCTTTTAACACCAGGCTTGGATTTAAGCACTTCCAAATGCACACATGGTTTTACTAAAACTCCATTTTTTTTAGAAGATTGTCTTAATCCACCAGAATGCTCAACAGACAAACCAGTTCCCACAGTAACTGATGAAAAAATGTCAACTAGCTCAGTATGGGGAGGTATATCAAAGAGGGGGTCCTGGGTAACTGGTAGAACAATAGATGACAATGGTGTAACCAGCGCAGGAAAGTTCAAACCTTGGTTTTTTTCAGGCGGATTTTTCAAAAGCTCAATCGAGAGCCTACGCCCAGCTCGTCTTTCCGCCAGGGCAATCTCTTTGTCAATATCCTGTGGCAAGCGTTTGAAATAAGAATCAAGAGGGCCCATGACAGCCGGTTCTGTCTCTGTCATTAAAGGCAGCAGCATAGAAGTGCCTGTTATAGAAGCCATAGAGTGGAGAACCCCCCTTCAGCCCCACAATGAAACCACAAGTCACAGATCAATTAGTATATCCAACAATGGGACAGTACCTGGGCTGAGAATGTTAATAGGGTGGCCCAGCCCGGCCTCCAGCGGCCCCGGACGGCCACAGACGGTCCCGCCCTTGTCCCGGGCTTCTCCCGGCGCTCCCGCGCGCTCCCGCGCAGCGAGGAGTAAGCGTTGGTATATAGGGATGGAAATAGGTGAGAGGGCGGAGCTTGCAGGGAGAGCGGCCCAGGTGTTCTCTGCCGGGCTATCAGGACTCCTGGGATATGGAGTCCCTGACCACGCTGCTCGCAGCCCTGCAAGACTGACCAGCGCCCCGAAACTCCAACCACGTTCCCCCGGCGCAGTCCTGTCTCCAGACAGCGATGCGGGACCCGCGGAGCGGGTCCGGCGAGAGGTAGGCGTTCCTGGGATAAGCAACAGCACACTCCGCAAACGGGCAGCAGAAACAAAGATAGAGGGTCCCAGTGAGACTGTAGAGGCGAGGGCTTTTAGGTCCGTTGGTGAGGGGGCGGAGCTTGCAGGGAGAGCGGCCCAGGTGTTCTCTGCCGGGCTATCAGGGACTCCTGGGATATGGAGTCCCTGACCACGCTGCTCGCAGCCCTGCAAGACTGACCAGCGCCCCGAAACTCCAACCACGTTCCCCCGGCGCAGTCCTGTCTCCAGACAGCGATGCGGGACCCGCGGAGCGGGTCCGGCGAGAGGTAGGCGTTCCTGGGATAAGCAACAGCACACTCCGCAAACGGGCAGCAGAAACAAAGATAGAGGGTCCCAGTGAGACTGTAGAGGCGAGGGCTTTTAGGTCCGTTGGTGAGGGGGCGGAGCTTGCAGGGAGAGCGGCCCAGGTGTTCTCTGCCGGGCTATCAGGGACTCCTGGGATATGGAGTCCCTGACCACGCTGCTCGCAGCCCTGCAAGACTGACCAGCGCCCCGAAACTCCAACCACGTTCCCCCGGCGCAGTCCTGTCTCCAGACAGCGATGCGGGACCCGCGGAGCGGGTCCGGCGAGAGGTAGGCGTTCCTGGGATAAGCAACAGCACACTCCGCAAACGGGCAGCAGAAACAAAGATAGAGGGTCCCAGTGAGACTGTAGAGGCGAGGGCTTTTAGGTCCGTTGGTGAGGGGGCGGAGCTTGCAGGGAGAGCGGCCCAGGTGTTCTCTGCCGGGCTATCAGGGACTCCTGGGATATGGAGTCCCTGACCACGCTGCTCGCAGCCTTGCAAGACTGACCAGCGCCCCGAAACTCCAACCACGTTCCCCCGGCGCAGTCCTGTCTCCAGACAGCGATGCGGGACCCGCGGAGCGGGTCCGGCGAGAGGTAGGCGTTCCTGGGATAAGCAACAGCACACTCCGCAAACGGGCAGCAGAAACAAAGATAGAGGGTCCCAGTGAGACTGTAGAGGCGAGGGCTTTTAGGTCCGTTGGTGAGGGGGCGGAGCTTGCAGGGAGAGCGGCCCAGGTGTTCTCTGGCGGGCTATCAGGGACTCCTGGGATATGGAGTCCCTGACCACGCTGCTCGCAGCCCTGCAAGACTGACCAGCGCCCCGAAACTCCAACCACGTTCCCCCGGCGCAGTCCTGTCTCCAGACAGCGATGCGGGACCCGCGGAGCGGGTCCGGCGAGAGGTAGGCGTTCCTGGGATAAGCAACAGCACACTCCGCAAACGGGCAGCAGAAACAAAGATAGAGGGTCCCAGTGAGACTGTAGAGGCGAGGGCTTTTAGGTCCGTTGGTGAGGGGGCGGAGCTTGCAGGGAGAGCGGCCCAGGTGTTCTCTGCCGGGCTATCAGGGACTCCTGGGATATGGAGTCCCTGACCACGCTGCTCGCAGCCCTGCAAGACTGACCAGCGCCCCGAAACTCCAACCACGTTCCCCCGGCGCAGTCCTGTCTCCAGACAGCGATGCGGGACCCGCGGAGCGGGTCCGGCGAGAGGTAGGCGTTCCTGGGATAAGCAACAGCACACTCCGCAAACGGGCAGCAGAAACAAAGATAGAGGGTCCCAGTGAGACTGTAGAGGCGAGGGCTTTTAGGTCCGTTGGTGAGGGGGCGGAGCTTGCAGGGAGAGCGGCCCAGGTGTTCTCTGCCGGGCTATCAGGGACTCCTGGGATATGGAGTCCCTGACCACGCTGCTCGCAGCCTTGCAAGACTGACCAGCGCCCCGAAACTCCAACCACGTTCCCCCGGCGCAGTCCTGTCTCCAGACAGCGATGCGGGACCCGCGGAGCGGGTCCGGCGAGAGGTAGGCGTTCCTGGGATAAGCAACAGCACACTCCGCAAACGGGCAGCAGAAACAAAGATAGAGGGTCCCAGTGAGACTGTAGAGGCGAGGGCTTTTAGGTCCGTTGGTGAGGGGGCGGAGCAACAGCACACTCCGCAAACGGGCAGCAGAAACAAAGATAGAGGGTCCCAGTGAGACTGTAGAGGCGAGGGCTTTTAGGTCCGTTGGTGAGGGGGCGGAGCTTGCAGGGAGAGCGGCCCAGGTGTTCTCTGCCGGGCTATCAGGGACTCCTGGGATATGGAGTCCCTGACCACGCTGCTCGCAGCCCTGCAAGACTGACCAGCGCCCCGAAACTCCAACCACGTTCCCCCGGCGCAGTCCTGTCTCCAGACAGCGATGCGGGACCCGCGGAGCGGGTCCGGCGAGAGGTAGGCGTTCCTGGGATAAGCAACAGCACACTCCGCAAACGGGCAGCAGAAACAAAGATAGAGGGTCCCAGTGAGACTGTAGAGGCGAGGGCTTTTAGGTCCGTTGGTGAGGGGGCGGAGCTTGCAGGGAGAGCGGCCCAGGTGTTCTCTGCCGGGCTATCAGGGACTCCTGGGATATGGAGTCCCTGACCACGCTGCTCGCAGCCCTGCAAGACTGACCAGCGCCCCGAAACTCCAACCACGTTCCCCCGGCGCAGTCCTGTCTCCAGACAGCGATGCGGGACCCGCGGAGCGGGTCCGGCGAGAGGTAGGCGTTCCTGGGATAAGCAACAGCACACTCCGCAAACGGGCAGCAGAAACAAAGATAGAGGGTCCCAGTGAGACTGTAGAGGCGAGGGCTTTTAGGTCCGTTGGTGAGGGGGCGGAGCTTGCAGGGAGAGCGGCCCAGGTGTTCTCTGCCGGGCTATCAGGGACTCCTGGGATATGGAGTCCCTGACCACGCTGCTCGCAGCCCTGCAAGACTGACCAGCGCCCCGAAACTCCAACCACGTTCCCCCGGCGCAGTCCTGTCTCCAGACAGCGATGCGGGACCCGCGGAGCGGGTCCGGCGAGAGGTAGGCGTTCCTGGGATAAGCAACAGCACACTCCGCAAACGGGCAGCAGAAACAAAGATAGAGGGTCCCAGTGAGACTGTAGAGGCGAGGGCTTTTAGGTCCGTTGGTGAGGGGGCGGAGCTTGCAGGGAGAGCGGCCCAGGTGTTCTCTGCCGGGCTATCAGGGACTCCTGGGATATGGAGTCCCTGACCACGCTGCTCGCAGCCCTGCAAGACTGACCAGCGCCCCGAAACTCCAACCACGTTCCCCCGGCGCAGTCCTGTCTCCAGACAGCGATGCGGGACCCGCGGAGCGGGTCCGGCGAGAGGTAGGCGTTCCTGGGATAAGCAACAGCACACTCCGCAAACGGGCAGCAGAAACAAAGATACAAGGTCCTTGTGCCACTGATGCGTCATTTGTGACTTGAGAAAACAGGGCAATAACCCCTACAGAGACTGACAAGGCCAGGAAGAGGTGCTGCAAAGTTGATCAGTGATGTTTTGTATGAACGTGATTTAGTCTCCCCAGCCCTTACCTGTTTTACAGAGACCCTAGACGGTTGTGAAATTTGTATATGTTATTTTTGGTGAGTTTGGCTTTGTGTTCTGGTATTCATATTCCCAGATATTTTTATGTGGTTATATTTGTATTTTAAACATTTCTGATGAGTTGTTCTTCCACTGCAAGACAAAGCACTATAAAGATAATATAAAGCTGCACTTACTAAGAACACAGATAAGAAACATTATTCTGTCAGTGAGGGAGCATTATACTTCTTCCTTAAAGGCTAGACATATACAAAACTGATCACAAAAAGTGGTCGAAAATTGAGCATTAACTTGTTTTGAACAGCCTTTAAATGGCCCGTGTACTAAAACTAGTTGACTACATCACACAGGTATGAAGCCTTTCAAGAATCAGCAGAGCACCGTACCACCATTTTTGTGTTTGTATTCCTAAATGGGACAATTGTTTTCAAATTAACGCGTGGTCCTTAAAGAAACTGGTGGTGCTAAAAATGCAAAATGTTTCTAATTTACTCACCCTGATAACTCCTTAAACCATTTATAAAGGGGATGGTGCCCAAAGGGGACACATTTTGTTTTGGGAATTGGTTACCACCTCTGTTATGGTGTCAGTAACACATCAATGGTTTTTAACTGGAATAAACGTATCAAAAAACTCGATATATGCCACATGAATCGCAATTAGGAAGGGATGCCCCTTTCACGCCCTTTCCTAATTGCAATTCGGTATGTGTCAAAATACCCATTTTGCGAGTCAGACAAACTTTTCTGGCTCAGAGATCGGTTTACTACCTTTCAGAAACACATTTTGTGTTGCAAACCTGTGATTTTGTGAAATGAATCGCTAGCATTCACGAAATACTTCTGTATAACCTGTCCTAAGAATTTTAAAGAGCAGAAGAGCTTGGGGGTCAAACAAAAAAGCGCACACAGAGAGCTTGATACCCATGCCTTTTTTCCTGATCAAGGGGATGCACTACAGTCTGCTCCCCCACTCTTGCATTCCACATTGGCAGTTGTGAACAATCTCAGAGATGCCAGATGTGAAGTATCGCTGAATTTAAAGGGCAAAGTATCTCCAATTGCGATACAACTACTGTATCCAAAGCTCATTAAAAGTTGCAGCTTTACAGAATGATAAGTCCAGTCCTAACATGCAGTGATGATGTATTCTAAAGACAGATTTTTATGATCACTTTTAGGTCCAGATATATATGTGCACTCCCTTTGGTAGCATGCAGGGAGTGGCTGGATTGCTTTTGCATCTGCAGATCCCTACTATAATAGCTTTGTGTATCTTAGTAGTACAAGTATAAACTCTGTTATGCAAGGAAACCCACAGTAAAACTCACAGCACAGTATCTATGGCCACTGCCCCCTGTCTGACACTCCACCAGTATACAGATCTTGATTGTGAATTAGTCTGGGACCTCAGAGCACTAACTGCAGCCTCCCACTGGAAAGGTTCATTTTGGCCCTTGCAAATGTGTATTTTCATAGACAAGGGAACCCAAAGGTGTGTCAGGGACCCTCGGTACAGTTATGTCTAGAGGAACAAGCGGTCTCTTCCAACAGAGTCCTATACAAAAATGTAAATAGAAGTCAAATAGTTTCTATGGCAGCGAAAATCAAATAAAATAATACAATAATTTAATAAATGTTGAAAAGGGTTGAAGGAAACAAAAAAATATTAGGCGGAAAACATATAGGACAACACACGGTTAGAATAACAGAACTCAGACATTTGCAATGTGACTACATAAATAATAAACAATTAGTGCCACGTCTATTATAAGGTATCAATGTTATCCTTATTACAATGAAAAGCAATTGTATTAGTCATTGTACTCCATTTCCTTGCAAATGCATGGCCCTTCTTTAGTCAAGATGGCATTGAAAGAGTTGAGGTAGTAAGGACTAGGGAAACAGAGTTTGAGAATCGAGGCTGGGCAGGCTTTGGTGTGGGAGACAGTGGAAGTGTGTAAAGAGAGTAGACAATAGTGAGACTGAAGATCGGCAATGAGCCAGAGGAAAGTGTTCAAATGTGAGCTAATCATACCTCACGCAAAGCAACAAAAATAAGCTCTAACATACTTTGATCGTGAGATATATTAAAGATTCCTCCTTTATGTGTGCAGTTATTTTTAATTTGTACTTAGCCACAATTAGCAAGTTCCCAAATGTGGATTGATAATAAGCAAACAAATGCTGCCTTCTCATTCTCCGAGACCTATCGGCAGCATTCGATTCGGTCGATCATAAACTGCTCATTAAGGTGCTTCAAGAAAGGGCTAGTCTAGATAAGGTGGCCCTACACTGGTTCTCCTCCTTCCTTCATAATTGCATCCAAAGAATACAATTCAAAAACTTTACATCCGACCTTCACCCTGTCAGCAGGGGAGTCCCCTAAGGTTCAGTGCTCTCTCCGCAACTTTTCAACATTTACATGGAACCCCTCACAACCCTTCTAAAAAAAGACAACATTCCCTTCCATCTATATGCAGATGACACACAGATCTATCTAGAAGCCACCTCCATCGAGGACATTCAGAGACTCAATGACATGCTCAGAGAAGTCCAACACTGACTTTCAAGTAACCACCTAAACCTCAGTCAGGACAAAACTGAAATACTCCTCATCTCTAACAAAGAAGAGAACCCCCAAACTACAGAATGGCTAAAAGCGATCGATGCGCTCAACAGCAACCTCACCCTGGCGGACTCTGTAAAATCACTAGGTATCACTCTAGACCCGAATCTGGACATGGCCAAACACATTAGGAACTCCACCAAGAGCGCCTTCCTTAACCTGAGGCTACTGAACAAAATAAAACCTTTTATCCCATCCATGGACCTCAAACAAGCCACCCAAGCATTGGTGCTGTCGAGATTAGACTATGGAATAGCTACCCTCACAGGTACATCAAAAGCACACCTTGCTTCCCTCAAAACAACTCTCAACGCAGCAGCCAGAATGGTCACAGGAGTAAAGAAATTTGACCACATCTCACCCGCACTCAGAGAACTAAAATGGCTCCCAGTTGAACTGCATGCTAGTTTCAGAACAGCCTGCCTCACGCACAAAGCCCTTCACACAGGCAAACCTGAATACCTGGCTTCCAAGCTCAAAAAAGCCGACCAGACCAGGACTCCCAGGAGCTCGAACACACTTCTACTCATCCCACTGAAAGCTTGCTAACAAAAAATGGAGGCCTGTTCCTTCGCAAGTAACGTGCCCAAAATCTGGAACTCTATTCCCCCACACATCAGAACTATCATATTCCTTTTCAAAATTCAAAGGTCAGCTAAAAAACCTGCTCCTAGATCACTCCCTAGCTAACGGACAGGAGCCGCAGAAGCACTAAAACATTACTCCCTGGAAGAGGAGTTCTGCCCAATGACTATGACACTCACGAAGGCAGTCCAAATTTCCAATGCCCCTTGGTTTCACAACCCGCTGAAACTCTCCGTCCATATTCTCTACTATTATTGTACTTTGTGATCTTTTGCAGTACCATTGTTGTAAAGCGCTCCGTTACCTTTGGGTCGGGCAAGCACTATATAAAACTTCAAAATAAATAGATAAATAAATAAATAAACACGTTTTGGCTGGGGAGCCACAGGCCAATGAGGCAATAATCTGTTCTTCATCCCTTTGATGTGAGATGTTTTGGACTGTACATCCTTTGTTAGTTTTCAACTCTAATGAAATCATTTAGCTTGCACTTTCCATAGAATGCCATTACTGCAACGAGATCTATTAGAAGCTTTGTTGATGCAAGAAATGCAACTGCCGGATCAAGGACACCTACAGTGAGAACTGGAGTATGCATAGAAAAAAAGATTTTTTTTTGCTGAAGTTCAGGTGAATGCCAGGAGTCGTACAAGAGTAAGACACACCTACCCCCAGCCAATTCAGGCATAGGTTTAACATTGGGATGCATACTTTAGCAAACGTTACCAGTGATAATTATGCTGTCATTTGGCCAAACAGTGATATCTTCACTGTCAGTTTTATCAACAAGATTAAAGCCGTTAAGCATTATTAGTGATTTGCCTAATTCGACTTTTGTGAGGTTATCATGGTTTTTTCCAATTTGCATAAAAAGATGCTTTCTCAGTTGTCTTCACCATTTTACAAATGCCGTATTATTTTAGAATAATATGCATTTCCATTTTGCCTTAATGATGAGATACTCACATCGATAATTATTTAGGTTTTATTTCATAATCTTTTGTTCCTAGAAGGTGCATTTATTACATGAAGATCACATTTGAATTTAATGTATGCAGGTAATTTAAAGAGTTTTCCTTTCATATTACCTTGTTCAAGTCTTTACGTTCCAGGAAATATATGTCATAATTTCTAACATAATTAGCTGTGGAAAACGTTCTAAGATGTGCAGCTTTTCTTCTGTTCAAGGAAAGATAATAATGGGCATTATGAATGAAGCAGGCGATAATAAGATTGCCAATCGTAGGACGATATACTTCTGTTTAGCTATATAGAGGTAGAATGACAAATGAATATGAAAACACACACAACAGCATATAGAGATTCACTGCAAAAGGGCCGTTATGGAATGCTTTTGTAGATATTATGATCATTCAGTTCTCAATATTGAATAAAACTTGAAACGAAAAAGCTGTTGAAAATCTAGAACGCTTAAATTTGACAGTTAGGGAGAGCAGTGTAACGGTATATCCCACAATTCACTGCTGACGACCCCCACCCCCAATTAACGCTGCACATGACATCACAAATGAGATAATTAATGAGATCACTGCTGACATCATAGAAAGTCCTGCTGTTTTGAATACGTGTTTTTTTTTCCAATGATAATACAGAGACTAAGGCTGTACCAGCAGTGGAACGTGAATAGGTGTCCTTGCAGACATAAAGAATTAGTCATTCAAATTATATTCCATTCAAATATGAACCGGAAAAGAAAAAAACAAACACATACGATAAAAAAGATCATAAACAATCCAATATTTCGTCACAACATACAAAAAATAGTTTGTAAATTCACAGCTCTGCCATTCAAGTAAAAAAAAAACACCACACTGAGAATTAAAACTGCATTACAATTATTAAAATGTCACCTGAGTTAAAAATCTTATATTTACAGCGTCCCCCAAAAATATGACAACTGCAGTACAGGTAACAGGAGTTTGTAATTTTGGTAGAGATGTAAAAACAGGTTTACATTGTGTAAAATTAAGCTGTTTCAATAGAGTAGTGATATAGAGTTTCCAGGGGTTTCAAGGTGTCAATTACTTTGCTAAGAAAAATTCACACAGGTAAAGTAACACTAGGGTCGAACTTTTCTGAGGAAACTACTAAGAAATGTACAACATTTAAACGAAACCATGTCAGAACAAATCTATGAAGTACAAAACTGACCATCACAAGATCTGACTGGATGCCGTAAGGTACGTCTCATGTCTGTCATCTTTTTCTGATTAGTACTCTCCCTGGCTTCCATTCAGGTCTGGCGAATAAGATTTTAAAATCTCTCTTACTTAGGCCTTGCAAAGTTTCGGAATTTTCAGAAAATGCCGGCATACTCAAATCATTACAGATTTTCTTAATACAGGGCATCCAAGGTATATGATCTACCGCGTACAAAGTTCCTGGTTAGTGCTGCTGCTTGTTTGGATCATATGGAGAGCCACAATATCAAAGGTGAAAGTTTGATCCGATCTTCAATGTATGGCATGCCCAGTTCCTGAATGCAAATAGAATTGGTACAGCTAGATGGCTCAGCCAACAATCCTTTTAGCCACAGATTTTCTGTTGTCTGTAAATTATTGACATTTGAGTAGCTCCAAATGCATTCTCTATTGGAAGCTGCTGACACGCACTTATGGGTATAGAAAGCTGTCATTTCCCGAAGAGGCTTTATACCAAGTCAAATAGCGAATTTAAACACTGCCAAAATGCATTCATCAAAACATAACCTCCTCGTTTTCCTCAGATGACACCAGTTATTCAAACGATCAAAATTCAGCCCTACATAGGAGAAGGTGTCAATATTAAAAATCTTTTTACCACTAAGGGAATGGGAACATGACTTTTGTTTGGCTGGACCAACAATCATAGTATAAGGTTTACTGTGATTGACACTTATAACTACGTACTCCATAAAGATGACAATAATATCCCGTACGTGCCAATAAAACTACATCATCAGCTTAGAGCAGAAGAGGTAAAGAACTGGTCCTATTTGGGGCATATTTATCACCTTTCTGCCACAAATGTCTCGGTACTGTTCACATATAGAATGAACAGGAAGGGGGCCAAGATGCACCAATGCCTCACCCCGACTAATCTCAAACAACTTAATTCATTCTCCCTTTCTAACCTAACGGACACAAGCCATAGTGCCTTTATACAAGTCTAAAAAAATGGACCACAGAATCTCTGATCCCCATCTCGCCCATAAGTGCCTACAACTTAGAGTAAATAACATTGTTGAAGGCACTCAACAGATCCATAATTGCTAAATAAATTGATCCATTTTAAGTCGCGGTGTAGTTGTTTACATAAAGGTTTATGTTCAGTCATTGTCTATTGGTTCCAATACCTTTGCGGAAGCCATATTGAATGTAACAAATATTATTGTGCTCCTCCGCCCAAATATCCAGAAAAACTACAGGTGACCTAGAACAGTCATTAGATTAATAAAAATAATACGCTATAGAAACAGCAGTAATTTTAGTGTACAAAGGAGAGGGGGATGCCAAGATTGATAAGACCCTTTCGAGAAAATAAGCCGATCTAAAATTACCCACCACACAGCCATCATTCTTTTTCTCTCAATCCATTGAAAACACCATACCATATTAGTTCCCTCCAAAAGACCTGTTGCCCTTAACAATCTGTTCCTCACCCAATGCTTAACTTTATTGCATAGCGCTCTTCATGTCTCTCCTTGATACTTGCAGATGGGTAGAAGGTTCTTTGGGATGAGTACATATGGGGTGACTTCAAAGAGTAATTGGTGGCAATTACTTGCCAATGCAGTATCCAGTTCCTCCTGGTTATGCTGAACACAAGGTTTTTGGAGTTGTTCTAATCATGTTTGGTTGCTGTGCAAACAGAACCCCCAGTTTCACCCACTGCTTTGAAGCATATTAATTCTAAATTAATTCTTCCCCACATGGTCCTCAAAATCAGAGGGCTCTCTGGTGCTCCGATCTTAATAGATTATTTTTGCATTAAACCAAAGCTAACCATTTCCTAACAGCGGACTACAGGGCTTGAAGTGTATTAGAGACTCTGTTAACTGACTCCTTTACCAGAAGCTCTAATGACTGGTAATTATTGTTACCCAGGGGCTTCTGGGGTTGCCGCCTCAAATTATTTATCTACACAATCAGGGCCGAAACACCTTGAATTTAGTTATGTTTCTCAGGGGGTTTTAAGTGTGTGGTCCCCTGTATTGAACTTTTCTTGCCTTCTCATACATGTATCTGATTTGGATTACTTAGGGTTTAGCACTAAAGGATCAGTAGATGAGGCGGGGTCAATTGTCCACATATAACTCCTGTCACATGTGCCAGCCAAACCCAATGCATCTGCGGTGCAACTGCTGACACTGCCATTGAACAACAGTAATTTGGTGCTACTGCCAGGGCATGAACGATTACTGTTTCGGTGGCTGCACATTGTTTGGTGTTTATCCTCTCCTCAACCTTACTGACTTCTTTTTTTATAGCACACAAGTCATTTGTTAGAGAGGTCATGATACTTGTTGCTGAAGAGCTGTCCTTAACCACTGAAGAAGTAGCAGTTTTCCTCTTCCCCATCATCATAATGAAGGGCTGGGTGAGAAAGTGACATGCGAAAGGGGGAGGGGGGTCATGCCCAACCGACTTCAGTCTCTAACGGGCTAAGACGGGCCTATCTTGCCCTGGTCTTCACCCGGGCAAAGCCCGAGGGTGACCTGCGCTGCGGGGCAGAAACACGCTTGATAGCAACAGAGCCTCACCTTCCCCTCTCTCAGTGACAGTCAAGTGAAGACTGGGACAGCAAGCCCTCAGTATGCCCCCAGACTGATGAGCACAACATAAAGCAGGCATAAAATGACAATAAACAGATGTCTACAAATAACGTATATGGACATACTGGATATCCCTATAGATCTTTTTTAAAAGAATCAAGACTACAGTACTAATTACCATTACTTTGTGGCCCTAGAGTTTCTCAGGTGCGGTGCATGCAGCTAAGAGCGGTGGGGCCGGGTTGGTGGGGATTCAACACACAAGCACGAGGGAAAATTTAATAAATAATGAATGTTTTGTTGAAATACCCCCCTCCCCCACCTTGCCCCACTGCTCCACCGCACTTACCTGCACAGGCCGCTGCTGCAGATTCACTAAACAGAGAAGCAATGCAGCAGAAGGATTGTCCTTTAGTTTCTTTAGATGAGTAGGAAGGCTGCATTACAAGAACCATCACTGCATGGCTTTGCAGTAGTTTTCGACAGAGATCAGTATCAGTGCCCATTATTAAACGTCCTTACAAATGATACCATGAAATAGTAAAACATTACAAACTCTAAATGGCATGATATTTTCCAAAATGCAGTCTTACTCTCCCACAGGAAAACTTTTTAAAGAGGTTAAGCACTCAGAAAACAATTTTATAAAAACAAATCAAGCAATTCCCTTCCAACACTGCAATCGAACGGATGTTATGTTTATAATAGGAATCAGAAAAATGTATCATTTTCATTGGTTAGGGTCAGAACGTCAACCATAACTAACTTATGCTAAGATCAGAGAGCACTTCAACATTATTTATTGTGCTTTATTCGAAGTTACTGTGCTGAACAGTCCTACCGCAAAAGGCAGCTAGCAAAGCCTTCAACCATTTTTTACTCTAACCCTGAAAATCTAGGGTCCGCGGAGCCCGCTGCATTTTGCCTTCAGTCGAAGGCAGTGAGGACTGGGAGTAGAGTGTATCATTGGCTGTATGTGGCTTTGGCCTTCAGCCACTTTAATCACATAGCACATCAACCAGTGGGCGTTACCTTAGGGCATGCACAGCTGGCTTGGAGGGTAGACTCTGGATGGCTTGCCCATATTGTTGTGTTTTACTAACACCTATGAGTCAACACATCTAGCTGTACATTGCCTGTGACTATGCTCAGATCCCCCATTTCTGTGTAGTGGAGTATGGGATCATGGCTTGTCATTGGCCACATCCTGCAGTCAGCCTCCATGGTGCGTTAATCAGCTGCACCCAGCCAAACACAGTTGGATCTGCAGACAGGGTATTTGTGCAGTGCACTTAAACTTTCTAGGGAGTTTTGAATAGAAAACACTGCTTGTCCCTACTTCATTGTCCCAGCCTTCATGGTTCAGCACAATACTCAGCAAAACTACGATGTATTTGATGATTTATCTGCAATATTTTGTGTGGATCCATTCATTAACACCCAAGGTATCGGCAATCAGAGGTTTTGAGGCATCCCATCCAACTTTAACTTTTCACTGCTTTGTTGGAGCTATCTGACGCAATAAGCAATCACGTAACACAAAATGATGCCCCTCCCCCGCAGGACGAGAAGAGGGGTTCCTGAAACTCCCATATCTCACAGATATTCCTTAGCCTGAATGCCCCACCCCCTGAAGTTTTGGGGGCACCAATGCGCTCCAAGGGACTGCCGTACACCCCTCGCTGTAACTGTTTCCAAAGTCCTCTCAGTAATTTTAAAGTTATTAGGAAATAAAAGCTCTTTTGATCGTTCTTAAAGTTTTCTTTTTTTTGAGAGATCTGCATATTATTGATCCTACCAAGAGGAAATATCGATCCTAAGATTCGTCATATGGTGTCACTTTTGAAAGAATCTACTAATTGGCCGTAACATTTGCACATTTATAAATCACAATTTGAATGTAAAATCACAATTTCAAAGGTGGGGGTGGGAAAATAAGAAAATGAAGCCTATCACTAACCAATCACCTCTCTCAAACATTCAAACGTGATCGAGAGAAATTGTGATTTCAAAACAGAAATTATCATTATGAAAATATATAATTTTTACCCCACTTTTACCCCTAAAAATCCTAAATGCCTTTTCATGAAACCACAAAATAATCACAACCTGGACCAGACCATTTCACCTCATATATGTTTTTTTCAAGATCGGCCTAGAATATATTGTTATACGTGCAGCTGTTTTTTTTCTGAATAAAAATCCAGCTGTTTTTTTTTCTGAATGGAAATTAAAACGCAATGATGCACGTGTGCGACCACTCTTTAGTTCCACGTTGATAGACGGTTTCAAAATCCTCCTTGGTCAAGAGGTATGGTATACTAAAACTGTTCATTAATTCCATCCAGTTTCATCAACTAGCACAACGACATTCAAGATTAAAAAATTAATTTTATATGAGGAGTGCATTAGAACCATTAAGACAGGGTCTCTTTGCCAACTCTGTAACACAAACACATAAACTTTATCAGGCAAAATTAAAGAGGTAGAGTCAGAAAACGTTTGGATTGCTAATAATTGGCAGGCATTTAGGAAGCGCTATCTGAGTTTAGCAGGGATTCATGCAGATATTAGAATGGGGAGGGGAAACTGTAGAATGCCCACCTTACCTGAGGATTTTGGGGGGTGTTATTGTCTTTACTTGGCTTGGCAACGAGTGGGAAATGTGGTTTTCAGCACCCTGACTTGTCAACGGGTGGGGCATCTTTGACAGTTCCCTGCTTTGCACAAGACAGGGGAATTTGTTAGCTCACTCTCTACAGCCCCTGTAAGTGTGGGCATGCTCTGCCCCCATACATTGCCCATGGGCAGGGCCTGCTATTTGGAAGCACCAAGGCTAAGGAAAGTCATTCAAGACACTCTTCTATAAACGGACCATTGGAAGGTTTATCATCCAGAATCAAATTGGCATTTAAGGAAATCAGTTTTCTTAAACTGCCAGTAAGGCAGATGATTGACTGAATCTGTTGAATGCATATTGACATTTAAGAGCTAAAGACCTTTTGGGACTCACCTCATTTCCTTCTAGGCAAGAGGACTGAGCACCAGGTTTCTCATGTGGAAGAGGAGGCGGAGTTATTCTCTGAGCAATGGCGTGCTTCATGTATACCACAGAAACTTTGATTTTATTTGTGCTGAATTTGTGTGAATTGTGACTCCTGGCTTTCAAGTTTTTTAAATTGAAGTTCGGTTTATTTACATATTATGTCTTCTTAAACATGCATGCAGCTACCTGCTAATTCTTGTTACTTTTCAACATATTGCAGATTGACTGTGAGAGCGGAATGTCCAATGCATTTAGAAGACTTTCCAATGGATGCACATGCTTGCCCCTTAAAATTTGGAAGCTGTAAGTCAGTCTTTTTTACTGAAGCTTTCTTTTATCTCTTTTCGACAACATTTGTGTACATTTTGCTAAAATCACAAAGATAAAATGTGTATTAGTTTGTTTTTCATGTAACTATCCTATTGCAAGACTTGTCTCTACTGGTGTGCAAAGAGATGTAACTGCTTTTTATTATACACACAGACACACACACACCCACACACATTCCTGAAAAACAATGTTAAAAGTGAAGTTACAGTTAGGTGTTGGAATGAGACACAAGTTACCATAGGAAGCCGGAAAAAAAATACAGCAGTTATAGTTTAGTGAATTAATTACAAATTGGGATCCCCATAATGCACTACCTAAGACCTTATACATTACAGAACTCATGACATGTTAAATGACATCATTGATGACATCAGTGATTATATTAAATAACAAAATTACTAATGAGATTGATGAATGATTCTGGAAGTGTAATATAGGCTTTGTGAATTAGGAGTAATAAAACAATCTAAATCGATGGTTGGACTCATAAACTTGTCTGTAAGCTTTCAAAAGATGCAAAGGAGTATGATATTTCAGAAATAATGCACTTTGGAGGATAGCATTGTCTTTTTACTTGTATTCACCAAAAGGATGGGTACAGTGGGGGAGGGGGTAGGTCATTTATGGAGAGCTGGCTGCTGGACCTCATTGAACAATAAACCCTTTGGTCAACCTTTGTGTGACTGGCTGATGGCTGAGCAAGTAAGGTGTGAGACTGGACATAGGGAAAGCCCACTCCCCAACCCTTTCTATATGTTATATGTAGGATCTGGTGCGACACCTGGCCTTCCAGACAACTTCCACTATGTATGTCCAATGTCTGGGCATAGTGGGGGCTGGCCCCTTTTGAAGGGGTGGGGGCAAACCCTGGCAACAGCCTAAGTCCTGTGTGAAACCTATACAACATATGAAAATTGTGGCAGTTCAGGTTTGATGCTTGCAGAGACTTGGGTGCAGGACCTTGCAAGATCCTAGACACTGAGTCCAAGTTGGGTTGGATGCGGACTCTAGCTAGAAGCAGTGACTAAGATGTCATGAGCGATGTCATCAATGATGCCATTTGTCTTATCATGAGTGCTGTAATATGTGAGGTCATAAGGAGTGCACCACAGGGACGCAAGTAATAGTTAGTTCATCTAACCATAACTTGCATATATCAGTGGTTTTGACTGTTTTATTTAAAGTTAGCTTGTGTCTCAATCCAACACCTAACCAGAACAGCACTTTAACCTTTGAAGAATACTGTGTCTGTATATATATAGATTCTGTTTTTAAGCAGATTTCTCTCCTTAACTATTTGAATCCCCTTTAAAAAGACACTATGCCTAAATTACTAAAAACACAACCCCTTCACATTTTTAACCAACTGGTTTTATACCTACATCAACATTTTCATGCTAATTTATTTCATTCTGCTCCTCAGGAGAAGCTTTAAACTGAACACCCCCTATTTCAACAAAATTGATGTTCAGAAGTGCCTCAATTTTGTCATACATACAAAATGTTAGTGCTCAGTTGTGATGATGCTGAAATAGATTATTAGAGAGTTAACCCACAGGCTGCAGTTGATGTTTCACTTTGCATATCAGAATGTTTTGCTGAAATAGATGAGAAAGACATTTGAGAACTCATTGAAAATATGTCCACAGTTTAACATTCTACATTGCTAGCCTTAAATTCAATGGCAAACATACCCCCTCATTTTATTACTTTACTGTAGTCTTCCCTGTAGAAAACACATTCCATTTTACAGTTTTGATTCCATTAAGGTGCTCATTAGAACTCCATGGTAAGGCTGCAGTAGAACACTGAGGAACACACTTTGCTGCTCTTTGTACTACGTTTAACTGAGCATGTCAGCCTTTTTTGTGACAGCAATGAGAAAAATATTTGAAAATGTATCGAAAAAGTGTTTTCATTTGAGCTTGTAGGGCACTAACCATAATTTCCATGACAAAATGAACCCCCTCATTTTGTTAATTTCTAAATGAAATGCTTTCAGCTCTACAGCTTTGTTTCTTTGAAGATGACATTCACTTGTGCCACACTTCTGCCACATATATAGAATATTCTCCTCTTGTTTATTAGAACAATGTGGTGAATCTTTAGTAGAGTACTGGAGTATCAACGGACAGGGTGCTCCTTCTTTTGGAAGTACATGTTGTAAACAAAACACAAGCCTTCATTCCTATATAGCTGTGGCAGATAAAGTGATCTTAAAGAAAATTGTGCTCTAATTTTAGCTTCTGGAGCTCCTTCTATAACCTCTAAGAGAAAATCATGAGAGAAAACAGTTTTTTGCTCAGACATGGTTCATCAAAACTGTGAGGAGCGCAAGTTACTTCAGTTAACTATCACTGGTAAATTTCAGTGCTTAAGCTGTTATGTTTTAACTGAAAAATTCCCCTCACTATATTGTCACTTTAACCTTTGTTTTTTCAGTAAAGTAAAACATGACTACCATAACTAACTATAACTTTACTTAACCTTTGTTTTTTCATTGAACAAATATATCTATCTATTATTATTAAACCTAAAAACACTGTTAATGTACACTTATTGTTGTAAATTAACACCCCAGAAATGTGCAAATAATGGTTAGGACCACAACCCCATAACTTGTACAAAAGCTGCACAAGCCATAAATTACATCAAATGCCATGCCCATGACCAAATCCTTAATGAAACAGATGCAATTACAAAAGTTACAATTAATCCTACAGGTGAGATTGTATATCACATTACCCTTTCCCCTTTGACAGTAATAACTATAAATGCACTCTCATTAACTGATTTGATTATATGTGGTTGTTTAGTTATATTTTATATGTTATTTAGTAGTCTACATTTTATGAGGTCATAAGCATTGCATCTGGTTGGTGGGTTATCGTTTGCCTAGCTTTTATGAGAGTTATGGAATGTGCCCCTAATCATAACTTGCACATTTTAGAACTGTTTCATTTTTGATTGGTAATAACTGTGGTTATTTAGGTAAATTTCTGAGGCTCTTTTTCAGTGTTTTTTGTTTCATACACTCTCAAAAGGTAGAGAGTTTCCCAGGGACCAGAAAGGACTGGGTATCAACAATTTTAACAAAAAAGAAATCCTTTCTGTGTATTAGTCTTTCTAAAGTGACCAACAGGCCTACACATTTGACTCATTTGCTGTTACTTTTAAGTTTTAAGCAGTTTTTCAACATTAGTACGCCACACTAGAATGTCATTTTAGTTACTCTCAAAGTTTTTTATTTAAAATGTTTTTTTCGTAAAAACTTTTTTTTATGTATAAAAAAGAAGAACATGTATATTCACAAACTTTATATCACGCTTTAAATCATTTAAAAAGTGTGCTCTATTACACTTATAACTACTATCTAACAATTCCGGATTACGGTTTCTAGTTCAGAGTCACACTTGGTTCAAACAATATTTGTGTATTCACATTCAATAAATCAAAACAATACAATTCATTAATAATTAATAAGTCCTATTTGTCGACGCGTTTCGGTGCGTAGATTGCATTTGTGGCACCTTCCTCAGGACAGACGAAATTAAAACAAACGTGATAGCTTCTTTCTAAAAAGGAAAAGAGAGCGAGACCTTGGGCGAAAAGTAAACAGTAGATGCCCATGTTAAGGCGGCAGATGAAATATACAGACGGAATATCAATACGTCGCTGTTTCCATTCTAAGATGATCTATTAATCTTCCAGGTAAAAGAACAGACCTCGCTCCAAACAAAAAGTCAAGGCGCACTCTGGACCTATGCCAAACCTGTCAAATTAACAAGGTATGTAGGACATACCAAATTGCCCTAGAAGCACAGAAGATAGGGTTATTAGAATATGGTGGAGGTGATGATACTTAAATACACCACTATGTCACTCCAAATACAGGTTGACAGACACCACTGGAGAGGGTGTAATAAAGAAAGTGCCAGAGTGTAAGCATTGAGTAATACTTGCCAGGTGAGTATCAGCCAAATTACTCCTCTAAACCAAACCTACCCAAATAAGTAGGCCAAAAACTCTTTAATTAATTAATGTGTTGTCTATAGGCGCAGTAACATCATCAAATGTATGTGGCAAAGTAATACCACCAAATCGCTTGAGGGCCAGACTGGAAAACAGTACCAGCTTTGACAGACACCCATATTTTAAAGGGATACATAAAATCTCTATAAGTGAGTAAATTATGAAATATGGATGCACTAGCCAATACCATTATCTCCAGCATGGAGTTTAAATTCCCTGCTTTTCTTTTCTTTTTGTAGAAAGTCAATAAAAGAATAAGATTTTGGCGCTACCAAGGAGAAACGTAACGCCATATAGGAATAAAGCAGTCCTGAAAGATCAATACAAGGACCTAAATCCCTAAAATTTCAAGTAAGGGGACCCAATATATTCAAAAGCAACCACTTGTAAATTAGCCCACAACTAGAATAAAAACTCTCTTTAGGAAAATATATTGATTATACTTATTTTTTCCTTTTTAGAAAGAAGCTATCACGTTTGTTTTAATTTCGTCTGTCCTGAGGAAGGTGCCACAAATGCAATCTACGCACCGAAACGCGTCGACAAATAGGACTTATTAATTATTAATGAATTGTATTGTTTTGATTTATTGAATGTGAATACACAAATATTGTTTGAACCAAGTGTGACTCTGAACTAGAAACCGTAATCCGGAATTGTTAGATAGTAGTTATAAGTGTAATAGAGCACACTTTTTAAATGATTTAAAGCGTGATATAAAGTTTGTGAATATACATGTTCTTCTTTTTTATACATAAAAAAAAGTTTTTACGAAAAAAACATTTTAAATAAAAAACTTTGAGAGTAACTAAAATGACATTCTAGTGTGGCGTACTAATGTTGAAAAACTGCTTAAAACTTAAAAGTAACAGCAAATGAGTCAAATGTGTAGGCCTGTTGGTCACTTTAGAAAGACTAATACACAGAAAGGATTTCTTTTTTGTTTCATACACCACATGCCAGTGTTACTTGCACCCAGTCGTACATGGGCCGCAACACCATCAACACAGGGCCATTGGCTCTGGGCGGTGAAGTTAACTTCCGGACTGGGAACCAGGCCTTGCACCAGACCCTCAAAATGTGGCCTTCCTCTCTCCCCACCACTGCACATGGCCTGTGGGCAAGCCTTCACACAACACTTCATGGCCAGCAACTCCTGCAGGAACTCATCTCCAGGCCCTGTGTCCAACCCACTGAAGACAGCAAGCCACCGCTTTATCCTACTTGCCACGGGTGGCCATCTTATCCATAGTAGTGCACAAAACGGGTTGCCACTGTGCCTGGACTGTGGCCAGGGCTTACTCCCACCCCACTATGTACAAATAATACCCCATATGTGGTAGTAGACCAAGCATAGCACTAGTGCACTGAATAATTGTTTGCATTCTCTATCACAGTTCCACAAATTCTATTCTGGTTTTGTGAATTCCGAGGCATAGTGGGGCCTACAGATATCCAGAATCCAGTATAGGATTTGTGAATTCCAGGATAAAAATCCTTGTTATGATACTTATTTATTGCCAGGGTTCACCCTTCCTCCTTCTTTTACCCAACAGAGTGCTTAGTGTAGTTTGTTATGTAAAGACAGCTGCAACAACAATATTTCTATGACAGCTATTCAGAGTGCTGTACATTTTTGAATCCGCTATGAATAAAGGGAGAAAAAGATCCCTAGCCTAATGGTTTACCTTTATTATTTTTTATTGGATTAGCACATTTTTAAAGGATTCCCCAATCAACAGTCGAGATAGCTCTAAATGTAACCTATTCGTGCCCAGATGAAGTGCTTTTTAAATGTTATTTTCTCAAAAATGACTGAAAGGATTTACAGCAAACCAAGCAAGGGCAATCCCTTCAGCAACGTTCTATTCAGACAGCAGGTCGGGTATCATTCCTTCCAGCTGTTCTTTCTGTGTCAAGGAGCAAAGAATCCTGCGAGATTTAAATTGAGAAATATCAGTTTTTTTATCTGCGCAAAACTTGCCAGGAAGAACCCAATTAAATCAACTGTTTTTTGTAACGTTTTGATAGAAAGTTTGACTTAGCCAGAACTATAGAGGAATTACTGCCACTTTTGTAATTTATCATATACCACCTTTGCATATGATGCAATTAAGGCATTTTCAACATTTGCATGTTTGTCGGAATCTCATTCCTGTATTTTGAAAGCACACCCACATTTACATGAACATAAGCCATACATTTTGATGCTCATACATGGAATTGTTTCCAGAAATAAAAACAATCAGAATAATGAATAGGCTTTTCTTTATCGTAGATTTGAGGCAGTCACTTTTCAAAATGAATGGCATTTTATGGATTGGTGCAGTACATGAAAGCTCCTGTGGGATCTGTCGACAGCCCAAATGCTTTTGACACTGGATGGCATTGTCCTAGTTGAGACTTTAGATTCAGTAAAAATCGAAACTGAATAGAATCTAAACTCTTAAATAGATACTTTTATAGCATATATAAACTTTTATTTTGTGTGTCCTTAAAACAATACAATAAGACACATTGTCCCTGTTTGCACTATCACACACCTTTAACCCCTTCTCTGCGTGGCGCCGCTGTGCTTGTGACAAGCTCAGCTCGTCATGAGGCACAGTGCAGCTGCACTCATGACGAGCGGAGCTCATCACAACCACACCCGTTTTTCAAACGTTCAGCACAGCGGGGTAATTATCCCGGCGTGCAACGCTCCAACGGCCGTGAGGAACTCAGCTCGTCATGAGTGCAGCTGTACTGTGCCTTATGACGAGCTGAGCTCGTCATGAGCATAGCAGAGGTTAACGAAATTCACTGGTTACCACCTTGTACAGTGAGCAGAATTACATACAATATGTTTCTCTCAGGACAGCCACATATTCGTGGCTGCCTTGAGGGCAGAGCATCAGTGAAAGGTTCTTGGGTTGTATGAAGCAGCTGCTCTGCCTTTTACTGAGCAGCAGCAATGAGTCTGTAGTTCAAAGAGGAGACAGAGATCCCTCTTCAGTCATGTGTGGCAAGTGACTGCCCTCATTTACAGGGTTGATGTCTCACCCCACCCTTCTCCCTTTAAGAGGGTGCACAGACTATGTGCTGCCTCTTTGTAGCACCCACTCAATGCCCCTCCTAATGTCCTCTTTAAATCTGCACCTACATCCATAATACGGGGCAGAGACACCAAGTCACGAGTTTGAGCTGACTTTGATAGAGCATTGGTCCAATGCGAGACTGGGTTAGGTTAGCCCGTTGAACAAAGTACCTTTAATCCTGGTTGCGAGATCCCACAACAAGAATATGTCAGTTTCGAGGGGCCGCAGATTGCAATGTGAGGTCCTGCGTCAGTGATGCCTTGCACTGGGGTTGTCCCGATGAAGTTGTCAATGGAGCTTTTGATTCAAAGCCCTGCATTGGAGATGCGTCACTCAGCTTTGGTTAAGATGCTGCAGGCTGCGATGCAAGGTCCTGCATCGAGCAGTGGCAGTAATGGAGGTGCAAGGAGATGCATTGTGCTGCTTGGTTCTCCTCAAGAGACCACAGCTGGGCTGGTTCTTCACCTTCAGGCCCACGTCCAAGTGTCCAAGGCTGGGGAGGCACCACTTCTTCTTCTGGGTTGACACTGGGGGCAAGACTCACAGCAGACCGAGTCTAGGTGCTGGGTTCAAGGTGGCTGAAGCATTTTCTGTCCATGAGGGTCTGATCAGGAGGCAAGCCACCTAGTCATGGGTTTCAGGCAGCAGAGTAGCAGTCCTTTTGCATAGCAGCACAGCACTCCTTTCATGTCTTCCACAGGTACAGAGATGTACTGAAGAGTTTGGCCTGTGGGTCTACTATTTATACCTGGTGTGCACTTTGAAGTAGTGTTAAACCTTTTGTGAGTGTGTCATTGAAGGGCTTTGTGATGTGCAAGTGGGTGACCCAATAAGTGCTGCAGGCCCACCAGTAGCATTACGTTTGCAGGCCCTAGGTACATGTAGTGCCACTTTACTAGGGGCTAGCAAGTAAGTTAAATGTGTCAATTGGGTGCAAGACAAGGTCACCATGTCCGGGGGCAATCCGCCCGACATCCGCAAGTGAATTCCCCCCCACCATATTAGTATGGCGGGGGGGACTGCGGCGGACGGAAAGACCTTCCGCCGCTTTTCCGCCCAGGTTGCCTTGTGGCCGGGGCGGAAAAGGATTAATATGGTGGCGGTGTATAATAGACACCGCCAGCCATATTACGATGGGCTATTTCAGATGCCTTACTGTGTTGGCGATGCCGCCACAGAAAGGCATGTGGTCTTCACTCTGGGGGCCCCCTGAGGACCCCCAGAGTGAAGGAGGGGTGGGGGTTGCCCCCGGGCCCCCAACATTTGCATACACGAAGCAGCAGGCACCGCGCGGTGCCTGCTGCTTCGGGAATGCAAATGCGTGCATGCATTTCTGACATTGTGGCGGGTGGTGCAGTGAGCACCGCCCGCCACAATGTTAGAAATTAGAAATGAGGGATGCGCCCGCCACTGGGGCAGGCGCATCCTAATGCTAACGTTGGGACCCCCGCCTTTAAGGCGGGCGGTCCCATTTTCCGCAAGGGTGGCGGGTGGGCAAAGTCCGCCCGCCATCCTAATGGGGGCCCATGTTTTAGTGTGTGAGTGCACATCCTTTAACCCAAAGTGCAACGAGTCCTAAGGCCAACAAAAACAAAGATCAGCAACAATCGAGGAGTAAGGCAACAGGATTAAGAGATGACCACTCTAAGGCTGACCGGTCTAACACTTAGCAAAAAGCTTATTAGATGTGATGTGGTTGAGGCTGTGTGGGGGCTGTGGGGATGGATTTCTGGGTCTCACTTCGAATCCCACAATTTTCCTTACATGTGCAGTGTTGCTTCTCTGGGGTCTGGGGTTAAGGGAGACAGAATCCTAAATTCCGGTTTCATGTAATTGTACTTAACCCCTAAGCTCTAAAAGAACGACTAAGATTTTGTTACTGGTGAAGATTCGGAATTGCTTTCTCACCTTGGACATGACAAGGAGATACCAATGAAAACAATGCATTCAAAATTTTAACTAGTGACCATATCACCTTGGGGAGATTTATGTATAGCGTGCTTGGGCAGTTACATCATGACGGTCCACTACATATGAAGGTTGAAACCTGCAGGATAACTTTCAGAAATGTATTTGTGAAACTGCTTGCAGAACTTGTTTGTAAGCAATTAGTAGGTATAAGCTAAATACATTCAGTCACATAAAATGCGTTACACTTCTCCTAGCCAAGAACTTAGATTACTTTTTTTATTTGTACGCAGTTAAATGTTTTGGGTCATAATTGTATTTTTTACAAATTTGATTACTATGCATGCCACTTTATTCCATTAGAACAGAGTGCTGTCCTTTTTCATTTCCAGTAAGCACTTTTACTTTTTTCATTAACAGAAAGCCAAGTAGCTGTCCAGAAATTATTTCAATATTTGTACATTATAGTGGGTCTTCTTTCTTAATATCTTTGCTAATGAGGTTGTGTTCAAGGTCGTAGATTTTGTTATTTTGAATAAGGGTATTAAATTGTATTTTGAAAGCTAGCAATAGCCACATAACAATTAAGTAGACATAGACTTGTAATATACAAAAGCTTCAGACAAGATAAGTTATTAAACTTTTAATGTTTATATGTAGTCAGTCATGTATTTTAGGACACGTCCCTCTTATAGAAAATGCTCAAAACAAAAACTTCTGGTATAAGTTTACAAAGTTGAATACTTTGATTACAAAGGGAATGTGAGAGGACAAGAAATCTAGCGGACGCTGATTTTAATCAGCGCACTAGCTACCAAGTTACCAACATACATATTTCCTAGAATGAAATCAGTGGAAGATATGTTCTTCAGTAAAATGGCAATTTATAAATGAAAGAGCAGAAATGTTGTCAATCCACCTTGGTACCCCTACTCAAGCCCACCAGTGCTTGATTTGGAAAAGAACGAGTGCCCAAAGCTCGGCTCGGAAGCCCGTGGCCAGCACCATTAAATGTCAGTGCACTGAATTCCAAGGCCGCCCAGTCATTAATCCACCTCGCGCCTCTCTAATCCTCTTCCTGACACCCCTTGACTCCTTTTTCTCACTCTTCCTCCTTTTCCTTTTAAGAACGTGTTTTCGTCTGTATGTTCCTCTTTTTCCATTTGAGTTTTTTCCTTCTCTTGCTCTCAGAAGATGGATGAGGACAAATACGTGATAGTCCCCAAAAATGACAGCTGGTGGCCCCTACTGGCAACCATCTGCTCAAATTAGAGTAAAAGGAAATCGAAATATACTCTTTTCACTCATGTAACTAAAAGATATTTAATGATCATAAATAGTATCGAAAAATAAAGCTTATATAAATGCTAGGTTATCTTGGTTACCTTACATTGGCTTATTTTTATGTTGTTATATTTTTTCTTTCTGGTCTAATGCAAGTTTAAAAGCTGTAGAAATTAAGAAATGCCTTAGACCTGAATCCATTTTCTAATTTACCAAAATGTAAATGCAGTATTGACCATTCAACTCCAGATTAATGGCATGCCCTATATCGTCAAATATCTGTTCCATTGTTGCCTGGAATAACATCTTCAATCCTTTTTTTTGTTTCTTTGAAACCCTGATGTTCAATGTTAACCATTCAACATTCACAATGTAGTTTGAATTTAAAGTTGCCATATCACACATTCTTCTACAAAATCCTTTTCTGCTAAGATTTTCACAACCTTTTCCACAGTGGCGTAGCTAGGGGGGCAGCCGGCACTGTCTTTCGGGGTTGCAGGAGTCATGTTTGTCGACCACCACTTTCCACCGGCCCCGACAACAAGTGAGCCATCGGCCGCCACTCCCCGGCCCCGCTCTTACCAGCACCTGGGTAGCAAACGTAGGGGCAGTACATCTAGCTACGCCATTGCTGTTCCACCTACAAATGCATCTGAAGAGCCATCAGTTACAGTGGTTGCCGGTAATTGTAGGAGGTAGGGAGATGGATGGGACAGACATACACACACACTCACAATCATGCATTCACACACATGTGCACACACACACACATCTATTTACAGTCCTAATCACTAAATATTCAAACATACATGCATGCACCAAACCTTAATATAAAACCCAAATCTCAGTTACCTGCAGCTCTGCCTTGGAGGTCCCAGGAGGCTTGGGACTGCTGCGTTCCAAGCCAATGAGGAAAGATAGCAGTGCCTACGTTGACAAAGAGTGGGATGGTGTCAGTGAGACTGCTGACACACTCAGGAGCCCAGGTGCGAGGCAATTAGTGATACTACCCCTCATTCATCACTGAGGGGGAGGACCTCAAGGACCTTTGCTGAGCTGAGGAGGTCACTTCCACAGAAGCTTTGACATTCTCAGCCCAGTAATGTGCAGCTCAGACAGCTGGAAACCTGCACATTTAGCGCATGTCTAGCTCCTGGCTGCCTGACATGAAAATGAACAGTGTCTGTCAGGCTGACCTTTGCTCAGCCTGACAGACACTGTTCATGAGGGTCAAAAGGTGAGGGGGCATGATCCCTCAGACCCAATAGATCGGCTGATGCTAATCAGTAATAACATCACAATGCATTTCAATTCAAAATTAAGCCTGGACAAAAATTCAGTTACGCTGGCATAATCTTGGGTATTTTCCAACATTTTGCATTACACTTGTTATGCAGCGTCCCCGAGATTACACCATTAAGCCTCGTTGCATAATTGAAACTGCGTTTGGGTCAAACTTGTGTCACTGTAGAAAGGAAATAACAGGCACAAACAGAAAAAGAACTGCTTTTTGTCGAGTCGCACATTATTTTGTGCTATTCGTATTAGATTAGCATGAACCACCTGTTCCAAAATGGTCACAAAGTGGCTCTCACTCTGAATAACAGAATTTGCACAAAATGCCAGACAGGTATTTCATGTAAATTCCAGATTTTTTTCCGTAATTTTGCAAAATTTCCACAAAGGAATCTGCATGAATATCTTTAACTTATCTGACTGTATATTATATTTGTAAAGCGCATCAATCATCCCTAGGGATATCACGGCGCTGTGACGGAACTTAGAGCAAAATTCAGTTTGATTTTAAAAGATCATTATCTAGGAAATAAGGTGGTTTACAGTTTTTTTCTGAACAGCAGATGGTCAGCTGTCAGGCGAAGATCCAGTGGTAAGTTGTTCCAAAGAACCACTGCTACTTTGGAGAACGATCTGTCACCCATTCTAACCTTTGACGTGCGTTTGAGTGATGCAAGGGCCAAATGACATGATCTCAGGTTTCGTGGGGGAACAGAAAATTGCAACTTATCTTGCAAGATGTGAGGTCCATTTTTATGCAAGGTTTTATGTGCAAGGCCTAAGGCCTCAAACGCTTAACTGGACCAACGCATAGGATCTTAATATGATGGCGGCCTTTTACCACTCACCATATCAGGATGGCGGGCGGTGTGCCTGGTGGGCGGAAAGCCCATCCGCTACGGATCCAACAGAGGCAATTGTTACAACTGCCTGTTGTGCCCATCTGCATCCACAATATGGTGGGGTGCCTAGCGAGCACTGCCCACCAGATTTGGATGCTGCATCCCCGCCAGCCTGTCTATGGCAGTTCAACCGCTAATAAAAGGCTGGCGGGAATGTACTTTAGGGGGCTGTTGTAGGCCCCCCTTGAGCAGGGGCAGGTTGAATTTGCACTTGGGGTGCCCCCTACAGTTCCCAGCACCAGGTGGCAGGCATCGCGGTGCAGGGAAATGCACAACATGCATTTTTACCATTGCACCCGCCGCAATGGTAATCATGCACAATGCAACCACCACAGTGGCAGTCGCATTGTAATGTAATGTGCGGGACCGCCACCATTAAGGCGGCCGGCTCCCATCCCCGGGATGATGGCAGATGGACGTAAGTTGGTCCGCCATCGTAATCAGGCCCATAGTTCGGGTTTCACCTATTTAGATGTGATCAGGACATTATGTGTTTTCTCCTGGGAATTCAATTCCTTTTTATCTTCTTACTTCTCCTGCCTCTTAGTTTTACTATTGTGCTTTAGTGACTTTTTTACGGCTCCTCACGCCTTTGTCTCCACACCTACTTCCTTGACCCTCTCTGCTCAATATTCATAAATTCATTCAACCTCTTTTGTACCATCTTCCTACAGATCTTTTTTTCTACCTTTCTTACCTATGTTGACTTCTTTAAAATGAAAAAAAATCCATTCATTCATTACTTTAACAAAACTTGTCAAACTACCTTGAAACTTTAGTGAAACTTCTGTTTCACAAGTAACAATTATTTTGCTTTATTTGTCTCGTGTTCAAATGTATTAATGGATTTGCTGTCCCTTATCATTAATGCCTTGTTACTATTTACGCTTCCTTTCAAATTCTTCATTTAGTTTCTTAATTTCTTCATGCAGGTCCTCATCCTCCTAACAACCCTTTCTTTTCTTGTAATTTTCACTACTCAACTTCAAATACCGGAATTCTCTTTCACTCACTACTGCTACTGCCCATGGATTACACACTTTCTGCATCTTTTTAAAGGCCAGCAGGCTCCTCTTACCTATTACACTGCTGCTGTATGTTTGTAGATTAATGTAACTGATTACATCACTTTAGCATATTTCCACAGAGGATTGGTGAAAACATTATATGATATAATAAATTAAATTCAATGTGACCACCTACTGAATTCTGGGAGTTGTAGTTGTGTTTTGCTTCCTTTGAATCAATGAGACTGATATCTGATAATGACGATTTATATAACAGAAAATGTGTCTCCTGATAAAATTGATTGATTTGTTAACCCGAAAAGCATACAGCCGTGGAACTATTTAACTCTCCCCCTAGAAACTCAGTTGGCTTCTGAAAGTGCTTGCATCAGTTCTAAATAGTATGACCAGATTTCTCCATGTCACCGGGTCACAAGTTTACTTTTCCTGTACTTTGCTTTTACATATTATTGATATCAAGTGTGTTGGTCCAATTGATTGAATTAAATTATACCAAGACTACAATTTCCAGAATCCACTAATATGTTGTAAAAACATCACAAATGTAGTACCCCAGTGACATGGAGCCAACTGAGCACCACAGTTTCAATGGTTTAGGGGTTATCAAAGTTGTTTATTCGGTAGCGCCTCATTTATTTAAGCTATGCATCCATTCCACAGCAACACAGCTTCATACTACATATCCTAAATATCTCCCTTTAATTCACAAACCCCTCCTTATTGTATCTTACTGACTGCATCCAAGGAATATATGATGTAACAGTGCAAACAATTACAACGCATGCTTTTACAACGCAGTTTTTACATCACAACTACCATTACATCTCATGTATTTACAAAGCATTCCATTACAACACATTTTTAAGAAATACCATTACAACGCATTCCATTACAACGCATACCTTTACAATGCATAATTCTTTTAGTGCAACAGTAGAGTAAGTGTTGGATAGTGTAGGGGTAAAAATTACTATTCCCACTCCAGTGAGTGCAACAATAAGGAAAGTGTTGGATTGTGTAGGGGTAAAAATGACTATTCCCACTCCAGTGAGTGCAACAGAAGGGAAAGTGTTGGATAGTATGGGGGTAAAAAATACTATTCCCACTTCAGTGAGTGCAACAGTAGGGAAAGTGTTGGATAGTGTAGGGGTAAAAACTACTATTCCCACTCCAGTGAGTTCAATAGTAGGGAAAGTGTTGGATAGTGTAGGGGTAACAATTACTATTCCCACTTCAGTGAGTGCAACAGTAGGGAATGTGTTGGATAGTGTAGGGGTAAACATTACTATTCCCACTCCAGTGAGTGAAACAGTAGGGAAAGTGTTGGGTAGCGTAGGGGTAAAGATTACTATTCCCACCTACCCTAAAACCCATACCCACCCTAAAACTTAAAAATCTCCATTACTTACCTTATAATGTGAATGCTGAGCGTGCTGTTTATGTTCCAGGCCATCCCTTCAAGGTCAATCCTGAAATCAAAAGACTTCCACAACATGCATGGCAGGAGTCATTAATAGAGGCAAAAAAATGCAGACCCCTGAGAGACTTCTGACTGCTGATGGAGGGATCACCAGGGATCCCAAACTAGAAGATGACCCATTTGAGCACAGATTAGAGTGGTCCTGATCAGTATCTTAGCATCTATGTTGCCTTACTGATCATCATTTGTCAAAGGGTGCTCCTTTGAGAAATTACATGGTAAAACCGCCCAAAAACAAGATCTAGAGCTGTTAACTTAACTTGAACCTCTGTAACCAAGGCTACATTATAACATGGGAGTCTATTGGGGAAACTCTTGGGCTCATCAAACACCCAGACCCCTTTACACCACTGTTTGGGAAACTGGACTTTATCCCTGACATGGATAAAGAGGATTTTAAGAATGGGATGGAAACGAGATGCATCAAAATTGGAAATGTGTCCTTTCATTAAACGACGCTTTTCAGCACGTATCTGTGCCTTTCTCAATCTAGGTAATCTCCTTTGTGATTACACTGTTTACATACTTGTCCATAAATATGGAATACATACTCTCACGTATTGTTCTCAGCAACCATTGCGTCATAATAAACATAATATTCTAAAAATGTGAACAGTTGTAGTGTGATTAGGCAAAATGCAAATTGTTAATAGGACAATCTCAAAGTTTACTCCAAGTGGAGTAGACATGACAGGTCCTCAAAAAACACATTCAGCCAATGATGTGAGGTTCCCTGCTCCATATTCCTCCAATATCTTTCATTTGAGGCGGTCTTTCTCCTCGAGCCTTGCAGCCACCACCACAGGTGCTTTCCCCTACTCGGTATTGGGCCACCAATCCCACCTCATCCCGCTCTCTTCTCTGTTGTTGCGTTGTTGGGGTGGGGCCATCCTCGCTCTGTGAGGTAAACCATTTGCTCCCTTCATAAGGGATTGATATTATAGGCTCTTTCAGATTTGGGCATTGACAAGATGACCACTGCACTTCACAGTGAAGACCACAAATTTGCAAAGGCCTGTGACCCGCTACTGCAGTTCTTTACCAAAATTGATAGAGCATTGTCATGCCCAAAATTGGTTAGCGCTCTACAGTTAGTAGAGATATTAGTAAAACCCAAACCGAAACAGTACCATGAACAAACTATTCGCCTATTTATGAACATGCTGCACTTTTGAAGGTGATTATGCCACTTGCAGTACATTTGGTTTTTTTTCTCTCTGTTATGTTGCTATCTTTCCAAAAGGCAATAAAATGATTTAAAGCAGATATATGAACAGGAGGCAGCTTTCTTTAACTACATTTTATGCCCATTACTTGATTTGTATAGAAAACGGTGTCATCAAATGGAGTCAAGTCTATTATGTGTACTTTTCGTATTTGGTAAAAAATAGTAATAAATGAAAAAATTATCTGCAAAGTGTCCGAACCTCTTTAAAGCAGCAAATGGGTATCAAGGAGCCCTAAAACAACTCGCTTTTGTGAAACAGATTTGTAGTCAGTCAGCCGCATGGTATCATGAGGCCGGCACCAGTCGTCGGTTGCTATAATACTGTAAACGGCTTCTGTTATCGGAGCACACCTGGACAAAGAGAAGTAATCATCAATTCAGCTGTCTAGAGATCGTTTTCTTCCCCCAGTGCTATGTTTGTTGGAAAATGTGGGTTGGATTTGTAAATATTTGTACCACAGTAACTGAAAGATATCCAACATGCTCTAGAAATCAGGATAGTCCATTAATTTCTCTCCTTTACTAAATGAAAATGTGTTGTGTAGGAAGCTGGCTCTCTATATAGTGTACACAAAGAAGTACACCGTGCAGAGTCCAGAAGATTCCCTAATGGTACACAGATGTAAAAGCAGATAATTATTTTTGTGGTAGTGTGGGCAAGCAGTTAGGCTCATCAGAGGGTAGTGCTAAGCATTTCTTGTACTCACAGAGGCAATAAATGACACACACACTCACAAATAAATCCAAGACCAGTTTGTAAAAAGAAAGTTAATTTTTTGGATGAAAATACTTACACTAGAACTGACATAGTTCTAGGGTAAGTAGTTTTGGAGTTACTATTTCTCAAAGTTCTGAAAAGATATCACTTTTTGGCTGAAAATATGAACCATAGGGGTCAATGGGAAAAAAGAGGAAAAATGCATATAAAATCAGGCAATGCTCTCCCCGTTTAAGGTCAATTTTGAGACCAGGTCCAAAGTTCCAGCAGGGAAGTTCGGGAACATCCCGGATCGAGCAGAAGCAGAGTGCTGAGGGTCTTGGAGACTGGTGCGTGAAGACGAAGGGTGCCACTTGAAAATACACTGCACAGGTGGATCAATGTGTCTCCTTAGAGGGTGGAGGTCGCAAGGGTCTGGGGACCATAGGTGCAGAGCTGGTTAATCGATGCCAGGGCCGGGTGCCATGTGTCTTTGGGGTCCTCCTGGTCTGGTGCAAGCACCTTGGTGAGGCAAACTCAGGGCAGCTGGGCCACTCAGCAAGTGGGCATCAGGTGTCTCGACACCCCTTGATGGGTGCTTAATTCTGATGCTTTAGGAGTCTGGAGTGGACTCTTCTTCTTGGTTTTTACTGTTACCTGCATACTGGTAAGCTGTAGGTCCGGTAGGTCCTGGTGCCTCCAAACTTGGTGTAGAGGCAGATCTCACCCTCTGGAGCTGTCACACATCTTCATGCTTTGGTACTGCATTAATTCGACAAACCATGGATCAGTGCCTGCGGTGTGCAAGGGAGTGCTACCTTCACTCCAAGGGAGCTTCTCACTGACTTCTCGAATGCTGGAGGTGCATCAAGGTTCTTGGAGTCCTGTCAGATTTCTGTACAACACAGCAGCAGTGATTGTCAAGTCCTTCTTTCAGCTGTCAGGCTTTGCTGCCATTTAATTTGCAGCGGAGTGCATAGCAGGTCTCCTTTTGTCCTGGTCTTCATTGGTACGATGAAGCTACCTAAATACTGAATTAAGAGATGTTACAAGGGGAGACAGGTAAAATTAAATGGGCTATCTACCTTTAGGGTGTCCACACCCTTTAGTGATCACTTCCTGTGGGAAGAGGCACTACCAAGCCCTGATTGGAGGTTTTCTCACCATCTCAAGATGGTGGAATTGCAGGAGAGGCGTTCCCCCCTGCCTGCCCTGCCCAAGGGGTGGTGCAGGCTAAGGGGGACCCTCCTCTTCATCTAACTAATGTTCCCACCTTTCCTCCTGCCAAACGTGGTGCAGGAAAGCAGGCTTGACCTCCACCACTATCTGGGGGTGTGAGAAGTTGGCCTGGCTATGCTGTCCACTATTCTAGTGGGCACCTTGCACCAGTCCAAATGACCATTGTTGATGGTAGGTTTAAAGACAACCTATATAGAAAGCTATCCTAGTGGTAGCTGTGGAGAGCAGCCTTCAGGCTAAGTCTTGAAGGAATGTAAAGCAGCTTGTTTTACCAGTCTATAATCACATGAATGACCAAATGAAAGGAGAACGCCACCAGGTATAAATGTATAAAATATATGTATTTATTCTAAACACATCCCTCTAGTCTCTCTATGAGGCTAGAGGCAAACGAACATTCAGTAAACTTAATTAGCACACAGTAAATTAGCACAATATACGTTGAGCCCTCGTGGCGTACCAAACCATATATTAAGAAAGTGGTATAAGAACCACGACTGACATAGATACTAGGCCTAGAGCCTTTAGAACTGCTGGGCCACCAGGAACCACCCAAGGTAGTGACACAGGAGACCCACGGGGGACGCGTGCAGTGTCTAAACACAGCCGCGAATCACCATTAACTTCTATGAGGAAAGTCACGGTTGGAAATGTAAAGATTAAGGACACTTAGAAGAAGACTTGGAGCAAACCACTTTAGAACTAGGAGGTTCTAGAGTCAACACCCATGGGAGCACCAGAGTACTCGAGTTACCTCACTCAAGGAAGCTGGGTGCATAGGTTTCTTTTTGTGTCGGGTTTCGTCATCAATTTTAATGGCGAGCTGCTGCAATATGCTGCTGGCGACCAAGTGAAAAGGGTCCGGGTGGATCCACGGGTAGATCCGAGATGTGAAGAACCTGAAAGCAGAGGCACAGAGTCTGCGTCACTCACCAGTGACCAGGAAGGGGATGAGAAGATGCCAACAGATGTCGGGTGATTTCAGGTGAAGGAGGTGAAGCTTGACTCTTCAGCCACGAGGACCAGGAAGCATCGAGGGCAATCAGGAGCTGGAATTGAGATGTCCCTCAAAGGATGTCGAGTACTGCAGTGTCGGTTTGTGGGTTGGACCCAACAAGCCTTGCCAACAGAAACCTACGCAGAAAGCAGAGATTGACTTTGGTGCAAACTAGCAAGGTCTGAGGGACTCACCCTTTGAAGGGGAGTCAGGGCACATCTATAGCAACCAGTGAAGCCCAAAGAAAAGAAGAGTTACCTTTGTGGGGACCCACCAGTCCATGGACCAAGGATCGCGAAGGGGCCTTGAGCAGAAATGCTAGAAGCAGGCTCACGGAACACTCAAGGAGTTTAGGCCCACATTCTTCAGTGCAGAGAGTGCTCGGGGCTTGGACTACAAGTAGCCCAATGCACAACTTCGTGAAAGCTCGGGAAGTGTATGCACTAGCAAATGTGCACAGTGTCCAGGAGTTCCAGTCCCATGTCACTTTTGAGGGCTACGGGTCTCAGCTTTGCCGGGATATCGTGTCGGCCTCTGAGAAGTCTGAGAAGTCTGGGAGTCTACGTCCTGAGTTGCAAATACTTCGGGGGCCGGTGGGAGCCTCAGAAATGCAGACTGGCAAGATGCTTCTTTGGTTCCTGTTTGATCAGGGGAGTCACTCCTTGACCCCATGGAAGATTCTTCCTTCTTCTAGTCGTGTAGAATGTCGAAGTTCCAGGATATATGTTGCAGAGTTTCGTCCAGGTGTAATCTGAAGTGCTAAGGACTGGGGTCCCATACTTATACTAAGTTAGGGGTTGGAAATACTCTGGGGGGACACCTATGTGAGGATCCAGGGAGCGGGTAGCTACACCCCTTTCCCTTTGTCCAGTTTCACACCAGAGCAGAGGCAGAGTGCCCCTTCAACTGGTTTGAACTTGAATATGCACAGGGACACACTAGTACTGTCTGAAAAGCATTCTATGAAAGCACCCACCCAGCCCCAATACACTAAAGCCTGTCTGGGAGGTGGTTATTCCTCCCTGTGACAGGAAACCTATTGCCCAGGCCTCCCCTGCCGGAGTTTTGTCCAGCAGCAGGAGGTCGGACTCCTGTCTGTGGCTGCAGCATCCACTTTGTGATCCTGGGCCTCATTTAAACTACTACCGGTTAGGTCAGTGTGTACATGTCTCTCCCTTTAGAAGGGTGGAATTCTACCCCCGCCGCCAGGGCAGGCGGGGGGGGGAGGGTTGATAGGATTCCAAAGTGTTTGACACCAAACTCGACATGTTTCCATGCAGCCACTCCAAGTTAGCATTTACCGCGAGATTATAATTCACTTAAGTGTATATGGTCTGGCTGCATCACAGAACAGCTACAGAGAATAGATTCCGAAAGATGCAGAGGGGTCCTGCTCATGCATGGGCCCCTCTCACACAAAACCAAGCACTCTGCCTTCAGGATTGATAAGGCCTGCCATAGGAGTGACTTATAGGTTTATATGTGTCAGTGATTAACGGTAGATATAGGTAACCTATATCTTAGTAAGGGGTGTATGCAGCACCTTACCCAGGCTGCAGTAGCAGTCCTGTGGTGCCATTTTGGAAGGCTTCCCGGGGGTGGCATAATAGGTGCTTCAGCCCCTGGTAGGCCTCTGTGGTACCTATGCCCTTAGTACCTAAGGTACCATATACTAGGGACTCACAAGGGTAACCCAGTAATCAATCTGGAGTGTACCTAATGTACATACAATCATTTTAGAGAGGAACGCAGATAGGCTGGGGCCCTGATTAGCAGGATCCCAGCCAAACTAAGTCAAAAACCATCAGAAAAACAGGAAAAAGTGGGGGCAACCATGCAGTCAGATTCCACCTTCCTACAGGGGGTTCCTCAGTTGGATTTCAAATGTGGCATTGTCTTTGAAGTTTCCTTCTCTGCCAACAATGGGAAATGCTTGTTTATTTACAATGAAAAGCATCTTTGCGAGTCCTCAGTCAGGTCAGCATTGTTATAGTCTATAGATAGCTTTATCGCCTGGTGGATGAAAAAATAGAATGACATTTGCACAATATGCACACGGTGTTGGAGAAGTCGTGATAATGGTCTTTCAAAGTGGAATCTGTAAGTGAAGCAGTTTCAGATAAACTTATCCAGCATTGTCGCACACGCAAATGTGTGTCAAAGAATGTTGTGCAATGAGGAAGGTAACTTAACCCCTTGCGTGCTTGTGACAGAACCATTGCGTCACGAGCCACGGTGGGGCTGTGCTGGTGACGGAATGGTTCCGTCACAGCCCGGCCGCCGCGCCTGCGCGGTGCTGATTTCGCGCCTGCGCAGCGCGTTCTATTGAGCGGGCGGGGCCAGGACGGAACCATTCCGTCACAAGCACAGCCCCACCGTGGCTCGTGACGGAGTGGGTCCGTCACGAGCATGGCGGCGCTGCGTAGCCCTTCCTGCCCCCTAGCGCCGCGGCCAAGGGGTTAAGAAATGTGCACATGGTAAAAGATGGCAGCGTTTCTTCATGGGCCTAACTAAGACACATGATACCCTTTGAAGTCTTGGTGGGAAGGGGCCAGGCAGCTGTGCCTATTAAGGGACATGGGAAGGTGTTTTCTTGGATCCCTTAAATTTGCCATCTTCATGCAGGAGGGTTGAGACAGGTATGAAGCGATGATGTGGCACCTTAAGATGGGACTCGGGTTCCTGGCTTATAGAAATTTCCACCTGTACTTAAAAACTGCTGCACAAGGGAGAAAGACTTGAAAAAGACACTGGGCTTGGCACTGTTATGCCAAAAAGATCCCCAGCTCGATAAAGCCACCTGACCCCACTGAGAAGACTGCAGGCCTTTATTCCATCTAGTTAGGCAGAACTAGGCTGGTATCTCCAGAGTCAGTAGCAATGGCCACCTTTGTGCCCTCTGAGGGATATTTTGAGCAATATATTTTCTGAGAAAAACTCGATAGTTCCCTTGGGACTTCTGTGAACTGGCCCTTAATGCAGCTGTTTCACAAGTTTCCTTCATGCAACCAGGGGTCTGTGGGACCTGGAGGTGTTTCAGGTACGGTGTTTGGATTGCTGAATGTGAAGAGGCTGTGGAAGACACCCTCTGAAGCAGAAGGCAGTATCAGTGGCACAGACAGAGAACAGGCCTGGCAAGAGAGCAGCAAAAGGAAGCTTCTTTCCTTAACAAATTTAATGGGGAGTGGGTGTTCGTTAGACCTCCTCCTATGAGCATACCTTGCCCCTGTCGACCCCATCCCCTGGGGCTGATGCGAAGAGCAGTTACCCCAGGAAACCCCATCCTCATGGCACAGAAAAGCAATGAGCACCATGTGCTCCAACTTGGGGGGCGGTGTGCTCCTCAATTGTCCATTTGTAAGGCAAAAGAAACCACTTAACCACTCTGACAAAGGTGGGTCAAGGGTAATGCCAGCTTCTGCCGTGGCTTACGGAAATGTTGCCTGGCCAGGAAGCTAGTGGGTTAGTGTGGGAGTGGGCTTTATGCTTTGCCCAGATTTAGGCACACACCAGGTGCCCCATGAAAGGTACAGGGACACCTGGCAAGAATAAAGGAAAAGTGGAGGTCGGAGGCTGCAGATAAATAAGGTGTGTGGCACAAGGTCGCAGATCAAAAGTACCCACTTCAAAAGGCCTCGTATAAACTGTTCATGACCAGGGCATTGGCACCCCACATGGGCTTTGAAGTTAGCATATATGGGTTTTGTGGTGCCCCAAGATAGGCAGAGGCTCCACCAAGGTTTTCAGTAAGTATTTAGGATAACTTGGCAGAAGTGCAACTGCACCCTCCAAGAGGTTGCCAACAAAAGCATCTCTACGTTTCCCATGGAAATTAATCCCTGACTCAGTTAGAGAAATCCCAGGTTTTCAGGTACTCCTAGAGTCTGTGTATTTTACATGGGTTCAGGAATATTAGGACCCCTGATGGTTGATTATATAAATGCGGTAGCAGCATAGTAAAAATAGAAAGAAACCAACCCCTTCTTTGGCTAATGATCTGCATAATGATAGTCAAAAATCCCTTGTTTGGTCCAGCCCATGAAAACGATATACAAAAATATATACAACCTGACAGTAGATGGGAACCCTGGCATCTGATTCCAGCTTATTGCACTAACTTAGATGAAGTATGGTGTCCAGCTTTACCCTTGTCTGGTCGATACCTTCTTCAGTCTGTATCTAGCTTGTTTGAACCTATTTATTGGCTGTTTTCAATAAAACAATCTTTGTCACTTATGCTGCAGGTTGTTTCCTAAAACATGCTCTGCAATTGTACTCAATCACAAAGTAAATACTACACACATGATATTGCAGTTTCTACCATAAGTACCTTTTTTACGCAGGCATGTGTACAAATAAATCTGGCCAGTGGTTCACTTAGTTGCAGCATTTTGGCCACGTGACTGCGAGACACATATCAAGAGTGAGTCAGTGTGCGTTTGTACTTTGTTATCTGCGATTGCGTGTCTCTTTATTTGTGAAGAGCGATTGCATATCTATTTGTGAGAAGAAGATAGAAAGTGTGTTTTGTGTCTGTCAGTGCTTCTCTTTGCGTGTATGGCTTCTGTGTTTAAGGAGGAGCAGGGTATATGTTTGCCTATGTGTGCGCTAGAGGCAGTGAGCAAGAGTGTGTTTTGTGACTCTGTACATGATTGTGCTCTGCGTGCTGTGCATTGCGAGGAAGAACGGGTGTGTATGTGTGTCTAAGAGAGAGAGAAAAACTGTGTTTGTGTGGGCATGTGCATGCGTGTGTGTGCTTGTGAGAGGATGAGGCCGTACGTGTGAGTCGTTGTGTGTGTGAGAAAGAGCGTGTGTGACTTTGTGGACATGCTCGTCAGCTAATCCCCCGATCCAAATTACAGATGTGGTCTGCCTTAAGTAAAGCAGACTGTTCTGCATTAAAGCAGGTGTTGAAATCCTACTCAAATCCTGCACTTACCTTTTACTTTTAACTCAGTCTTGCTGATGATCCGGTAAAAGCGTGAGCAAATACCAAACGGGTGTCTTAACACTATTGATAATTAGACCTAAGTATGTTACTTGATAATAGTCTAACTCATTAATATGTATATTAATGTGCACAGGCACACATAATACACTGGCTTTCATTCACATGGGCACTTAAACACAGACATACCCATATGCACAGAGAAATACACATATACAGACACAAGAACAGGCACACACATGCAAATACATGAATAGGCTTGTTCCCAAATTGTCCATTGAAAGTTATGTGTCCCGTGGGAGAAAATAAAGTCAACTGTAAAAAGCAGTAAAGGCTTTAACATGAAATGTGCATGGCTCAAAGTGGAACAAGACAAAATGCAAAACAAGGTTGCTAAAACCATCACTGAATAGGTCAAAATACGGTAATGTGGTCTGCTAAAACACTGAGCATGAGAGAAAGAATAAGGACAGCCATTTTTGCATGTGCTTGTTTCATTGTAAATTGATATGATTTGTTCAATAACAATCAATCTCCTCGCTCCCCAGTATCAACTCCTGTATAGCTGTGTGGTGCAACCATTAGGGATTGGGGATTCATACTGGTTGAAGCCAAGGTGGTCTGTAGACATTGTACTTGATGCTGGCTAGCTAGGGCATGACTGAATAATGAATTCCTCAGTTTATGAATGCGTATGCAAAATGCTCCTGCTGCCCATATACCCCCATCTTTGTTCATAGTACACCGTCAAACTGAAGGTGGCTGCTTAGTTAGCTGACTGTGATTTTGAGAGTGTTGGGCACACATGGGTGTTGTATATTTTTTGATAAACATGTTAGTGAGAGAATACAGAGTTATATTGTATCTGGTGTTAGTTGGATCACTGACATAATATCGAGGGACATAATATCGACTATTAAAAATATCGGTGACAAAATATCGACAGACAGAATATCGACTTTGTATCTACAAACAGGTAAGTACAAAAATATCGAGTAAAAAATATCGTTTACAAAAATATAGTTTAAAAAAATATCAACTTTATTAAAAATAATGTAAAATTAAATTTATATTAAAAATTAATTACTAAAATATACTTAAACATACTTAAATTACCTTATAATAATTAATTATCTAATGAAAGTTATAAAAAAAATGTTTTACAATCATATTTGTTAAAACATATATATATATAGTAACATATAATAATTAAATAATATTCAATATTATTACCATAGGATAGCGGAAGTGTAAAAATTACTATTCCCACTCCAGAGAGTGCGACAGTAGGGAAAGCGTTGGATAGCGTAGGGGTAACATTTACTATTCCCACTCCAGAGAGTGCAACAGTAGGGAAAGCGTTGGATAGCGTAGGGGTTAAAATTACTATTCCCACTCCAGTTAGTGCAACAGTAGGGAAAGCGTTGGATAGCGTAGGGGTAAAAATTACTATTCCCACTCCAGTGGGTGCAACATTAGGGAAAGCTTTGGATAGCGTAGCGGTAAAAATTACTATTCCCACTCCAGTTAGTGCAACAGTAGGGAAAGCGTTGGATAGCGTAGAGGTAAAAATAACTATTCCCACTCCAGTGGGTGCAACAGTAGGGAAATCGTTGGATAGCGTAGGGGTAAAAATTACTATTCCCACTCCAGTGAGTGCAACAGTAGGGAAAGCGTTGGATAGCATAGAGGTAACAATTACTATTCCCACTCCAGTGGGTGCAACAGTAGGGAAAGCGTTGGATAGCGTAGGGGTAAAAATTACTATTCCCACTCCAGTGAGTGCAACAGTAGGGAAAGCGTTGGATAGCGTAGGGGTAAAAATTACTATTCCCACTCCAGTGGGAGCAACAGTAGGGAAAGCGTTGGATAGCGTAGGGGTAAAATTTACTATTCCCACTCCAGAGAGTGCAACAGTAGGGAAAGCGTTGGATAGTGTAGGGGTTAAAATTTACTATTCCCACTCCAGTTAGTTCAACAGTAGGGAAAGCGTTGGATAGCGTAGGGGTAAAAATTACTATTCCCACTCCAGTGGGTGCAACAGTAGGGAAAGCGTTGGATAGCGTAGAGGTAAAAATTACTATTCCCACTCCAGTTAGTGCAACAGTAGGGAAAGCGTTGGATAGCGTATTGGTAAAAATTACTATTCCCACTCCAGTGGGTGCAACAGTAGGGAAAGCGTTGAATAGCGTAGGGGTAAAAACTTACTATTCCCACTCCAGTGAGTGCAACAGTAGGGAAAGCGTTGGATAGCATAGAGGTAACAATTACTATTCCCACTCCAGTGGGTGCAACAGTAGGGAAAGCGTTGGATAGCGTAGGGGTAAAAATTACTATTCCCACTCCAGTGAGTGCAACAGTAGGGAAAACGTTGGATAGCGTAGGGGTAAAAATTACTATTCCCACTCCAGTGGGTGACACAGTAGGGAAAGCGTTGGACAGCGTAGGGGTCAAAATTACTATTCCCACTCCAAAGAGTGCAACAGTAGGGAAAGCGTTGGATAGCGTAGAGGTAAAAATTACTATTCCCACTCCAGTGGGTGCAACAGTAAGGAAAGCGTTGGATAGCGTAGGGGATACAATTACTATTCCCACTCCAAAGAGTGCAACAGTAGGGAAAGCATTGGATAGCGTAGGGGTTAAAATTACTATTCCCACTCCAAAGAGTGCAACAGTAGGGAAAGCGTTGGATAGCTTAGGGGTAAAAATTACTATTCCCACTCCAGAGAGTGCAACAGTAGGGAAAGTAAATACTTCTTATATTATTTAAAAACAGTATAAATTAATATCTATAAAAAATTAATTAAAAGTAATTACCAATTTAATAAAATAATTAATCAATTAAAATGACTAATAACAATTAATTTTTACTATTAGTTACCTATTCAAATTAATTACAAATTAACAATTAATTAATTAACAATTAAAAATGTATTAACAATTAATTAAAATTAAAAACAATTAAATACATTGAATTATTTAATTAATTATGAATAGATTACTTCCCACCCTATTCCACTATAAACTCACAACCCGCTACAGAAAATAAATTAGTAAAATTAACATAATTAGCAATTAATCAATTAATTTAAATTAATTTAAATTCAATATTATTAAAAATTCGATAATTTTAATAACCTATTATATACTTCGATATTTTAACTTTCTATATTTTTAACATTCGATATTACATTACTTACCTTCAAAACGATATTTTTGATGTCTATATTCTGTCCATTCGATATTTTGTCCAGCCTATATTTTGGACTCGATATTATGTCCATTCGATATTTTGTAGTCGATATTATGTCTGTTTACCGGTGTGGGTTATAGAAAACATAGAACTGTTTACCCTTTTTTGGTTCTAGAGGTTCACCCTAAGTGGAGTCATGATGGTCTAATGTATGGAAAGGTACATGTTTTATTATTCTCACATAGTTGGGAAAATCAGAAAGCGTTAGCCTACAGGAGTTTGAGGAAATGTCTTCAATTTCACCTGGCTTTGCTAGGCATAGTATAAAACTTCTCTTCTGCCGTCACAGGTGTAACGTTGGGCCTCAGGCCCACGTGGAGGGGATTGACTGACGTGGACACAAGGTAATCTGGTGTAGTAACTGGCCTCGAGCACGTGCGTCCGGCCTCTTTTATTGACGGGGTCACCTGACTAGTGACGCCTGTGGTGGGTTACACTTGAGGGCAGAACACTAGAATGTGTCTGGCTAGATACACCATATCCCCCCCACCCCACCTTAATAAAAAGAAGGGAAGAAAGGTCCAACCTGGAAGAAAAATAAACAAACATTAAATAGCACTGACTGAGTTTCTTTAGGCCGTCAGCCAGGCGTCATTGGAGCTTTGGACTGCATGGTCATGATGTTTTAGTTGTCCTTGACGAAGTGCTTCAGACCGGCCTGGTCTCGCAGTGTTGGAGTCTTTGTACAGAATCCAGCATCAGTTCATTGGGAGCTGTGGTGAGGTCCACTCTGGAGGATCTCTATTTGTGAGGCTTGCAGTCTTCGACTGCGACCTCCCTGCGTCCTGTGTGTGTATAGGAGCCGCTGCGGAGGTATTTCTACCGTCCGGACTCCCGTTTCACAGGAACTCCACTGAGGCTCCTTGTTCTTGGATTTCCACGTGACCACGTAGGCTGTGCGGGCCTTTGCATAGGCCATGCTTGGGGGTCGCTGCAGAACTTCCCACAGGGCCATGGTCTAGTCTTGTGTGGTCCCAATGGCCGGGTGCGGTATGCTGCAGGTTGACGGGGGCACACACAGACGGTTCCTTGGTGGCTCACTCATGGAACTCCGGTTGTTTGGAGCGTGTGGATTTGTATTGGTGGTGCGATGCTCGTTGGTGGTGATGATGAATGGTAGTTGTTTCTCAGTTGTGCAGCAGCCCGCGGTCTGTTGTCTTGGGTGAGTTTGTGGAGCTGCCTGGTTGTGTGGGGAAGCGTTGGAGAGATGCTCGCGTTGCTCTGGAGGCTTATGTTTGGTTCTCCTCGTTGGGCTGTCTCCAGGGACATTGGTCTGCCTTCAGGACTGGACGGTCTCACTGGGATGCTTTGGAGAGAAACTCGGTTTGTGCTAGCTGCCACTTCCAGTTAGGTCTTCTCCGTGGGCTGTCTCCCGGGGTGTCGGTCCGGCTGGTGGCTGTCTGGTGTCTCTGGGTATGTTCCTCCGGTGTGGTGGTATGAGTCCTCTGCCGTGTCGCTCTGCTCCTTTCCTCCTGCCTGCCTGTGGTGGTTGTTTGTCCTGTGGCGCTGTGCCACTGTTTCTTCTCTCTCCACAGAGTGTCATCATGTCAATCTTTTCTCTCTCGTTCGACCAGGATCTCACTAGGAGGTGGCGTCCTGCCACGTGTCTCGTGGTGGTGCCACATCGGCCTCGCTGGGTTCCCAGACGGTCTCACCCTTCTTGTGAGCCTGTCTCAGGATTGTCCTGTCAGTAGGACTTGTACTTCCTCTCAGGAACTTTCATTGGACAGTCTTATCTTTCTTCTGGACCCGTCTTGGAACTGTCCTGTCAGTAGGACTTGTACTTCCCCTTGAGAACTTTCATTGGACAGTCTCATCTTTTCTGTGGACCCGTCTCAGATCTGTCCTGTCAATAGGACATGTACTTCCCGTTGGGAACTTTCATCGGATGGTGTAATCTTTTCTGTGAACCCGTCTCGGATCTGTCCTGTCAGTAGGACTTGTACTTCCTCTTAGGAATTTCCATTGGTGCCATCTTTGTTCTTCGATACCGCAGTGGTTCTCCTTGATGCCTTCTGCATGCCTCTTTGAGGAGGTATTGCATTCCTGGGCGCTTGCCCATGTAGTCAAGCTTCTGGGTGCGTCTTTCGCGCACCTCGGACGTGGCGCTCTTCTGCCCTCTTTGGGGTAACCGTGATCCTGGTGGTCTGTCAGCCACCTCTTCAACCTCTTCCTGGTCACTCCTGCTTGGTGCTCCTTCGACTGTGCCTTTCGTTTTCTACACTGGGTGTGCCTGCTGCACATTTTGTTCAGTTTTCTGCTCCTGAGACTGTAGCTGCTGTTCCTGTGCTGCTGCGTACTTGCTTGGTGTTGTACTTTCCTCTTCAACGTCTACGTATGGAGTTGCTTCTTTTTTTTTGCAGACTTTGCATGCCCTGGCAGTCTTTATTTTGGTCTCACTATGGTGCATGGTCTTTCTATAGCGCTCTCCTCCCATCACTTGCTTTCACTCGCACTGTGCCCTGTAGGAGCTTCATCTAGCACGGGGAATACCAATGCAGTAGGGGTTGCTTTGTCACCTCCTACTGTCACTTGGTACTTTTCACTTTTGTCTCGATTGTTCTTCATGTTATAGCAGCATGCAGACTGCCTAACTGTGCACTCTCCTTTAGCAGCGTTTGATCTACCATTTAAAGACTTGTCTCCTCAGCAGCTTCCCCACGCTGCCGACTGTTGCTCAGCTCTTTTCTTAGACACGGTCCCGCCAACAACCAGCAGGTGGAATTGCCACTTTAAGCTTCAATACTCAGGCATCGCCGCTTTAAGACCCCCAATCAGTTTTCCAGGATGCTAGCTTCGCACAGCTCCTCCGGTGCTTTGAACGCCAGCCTTGTGGAGTTAGGGGTTTCCAGCCATATGACGGGGCACCTTCTCAGACGGACATCTCCTGGGGAGCATGCTAGCTGCCAGTCTCGGCAGGACCTCCTTTCTTCACCGCCGTGAGTCTTGTTTCATCACCTTTAGTTTGTCCTTCAGTGGCATTGCAGGAATCGCATGCGTCTCAGGAGGTTCTCCCGCCTGACAGTTGTATCTTTGTTGTATAGCATTTTAGGACCCTAGTGTAATGTTCCCGTTTCATGCCCTTATATAGGTATAAATCACCATATCCTTATATAGGCATAGAAATCATAACCATATTTAGACATAGCTCATGCAGTGCAAATATGGCATGGCTACTTCCACTAGTTCCGAAAATCCACAACGATTTCTTGGAAAACTCAGCTTCAGCAGCTAGGGACTTCCCCTTGCTTGAATATTGATTTGTCCAGGAACTCATGGAGTTTTCAAAGAACTGAGACTCTTTGATGGCATTATTATGTCCACCTTTATGTCAAACTCGGCACCTTTAATGTATAAATAAGCCCACACTTGCTATAGCAAGCACACAGTCGTTTGGAGCAGTTCGACTATCTACTTGCCCGACGCATCCTGCTACAGCAAGTGCCGAAGGAAGCCGACCCTCCAGCAGACGCACTGAGAGAGACGCTGTCTTTCCTCTTGCCAAGAAATCCAGCTCCAGTGTTTCCAAGCTACCCTTGCGGGTTGTTGGGAAATCGAGTCCTGAGATTGACCTCCTTCATTCTAAACCAAGGTATGGAGCTGATTAGACCCTAAGAGAAATCTTGGATAGATTCTTGGCAAAGAATACTAAAATTATGCTTACACATCACTTACTTCTTCACTCGTACTAGACTTGGTTAGGTACATCGGGATAGGCGTATTTTAGAAGCACCAGTTGAGTACTTTTTAGCCTTTGTAATTTATGTATGTATTTATCTATGGTCTAGGAACCATACAATGCTCTTACAGTATTATTTTATTCTACTCTTCTTACTGTACGCATGATAATTTTCAACCAGTATTATGATTGTAGCAGTTCATTTCTTCTGCATGAGAAAGAAGACTTTTCAATAAATACTTTTATTGAAAACGCCAGTCTTTCTATTTCTCAACACCTCTGGTGAAACGAAGCATGCACGAATGTCTGAGTAAAATATCTATCTATTGTTTCCATGACTCTGAACATCAGTTTTATCTTGGGGAAACAAAGTTGTCATGTTTATGTGATTGTCAGAAACTAAATCCCTTCTTGTGAATTTGAGAAAGTTTCTAGTGACCTCTGAGCTAGCTGGCACTCACAATTAAGTCTAATATGTTCGATAGCGACCAAGTAGACATAAGTCCTACGTCACATCTATAGGATATATTATTCCAATGTGCAGAGCCTATTGGGAATATAGGAACTACACTACATCTTCTCTCCTCGCCGTTCCGATCAACCGCTCGCCGAACACCGTCTCTTTCCATCTCTGCCCGACCGATGCAGCCTCTCAGCTCACATACTGCACGGGGCGGTGCCTGATGCCGGAGGCTGTGGACTGACTTCGCTCCGGGGCAGTCTTTTCATACTTGCTTTCTTCGCTGAGCTGAGAGCTGGAGCTGTTGCTGGAGACTGTGGGCTCTATTCCTGCCACCGCTTCTCTTCCTCGCAGGACATGGAAGTGGTTAGTTGCTCCACTCTCTGTCCTCCCGCATTAGGCTCATCTTCTGCCGTGGATGCGGGGTGGGCTCCCGCGGACCTCCGGTGTTTGGGACCACTCTTCTCTTGGTGCCACAACTCTGTGACACCTTCACTTCTACGAGCTCACCTCCTGCCTGGCGTGTCGTCGCGACAGATGCAGGTGGTTTCCGCTCGTCTCGCTCTTCATTCAGGCCCCAGCAGGCAGGTGGCAGGGGCATAGCACCGGCTCCAGGGCTGACTGTGTGGTCCCTCACTCTTGTCATGTGTCGCCACGTATCAACGGGCACACCAGGTGCGGAGTGGGCTCCGGATCACCTTCTTATTCCTTTGGGCCCTTCTCATACCCGCAGGCCTCTGGGCGCCGGCTCGCAGAGGGGTGTCAACGACATGGGCAACACTTACCCTCACGACGATTAGCTGGGCAGTTGCACGCACGGGCGCATCCCACCCTCATCACCAGTGTAACGTTGGGCCTCAGGCCCACATGGAGAGGATTGACTGACGCAGACACAAGGTAATCTGGTGTAGTAACTGGCTTTGAGTACGTGTGTCCGGCCTCTTTTATTGACAGTGTCACCTGACTGGTGACACCTGTGGTGGGTGGGTGTAAGTCGTGTTACACTGAGGGCAGAACACTAGAATGTGTCTGGCTAGACACGACAACAAGACAAAACTTCTGTCCCAGGATATCTTTTGTTGGGACATTGAAGAGCAGGTAATGTTGAATGAGAAGGCTGCCCCCTTCTCTCATAACTGGCTGGTTCAAGGAATGGTCCGTAGCTGGAAACATTGTCATGATCGTACCATGCGAGGTGTGAGTTGATAGCCCTGATCACTTGGGCATTTTCTTGGAAAAGTGGGCAGAGCATAAAGCAAGGGACTGGACCCATCTTTATGCTGGCAATAGATCAATATGATTTCAGAGTCACTGGCTGTAGCATCTCTAGTTTCCTGCTTCCCTGCTGGTAAAAAGTGCTGACGTTTCCTTTCTTTAAACTAGGAGAGCTCCAATTGTTGAAATAGGAATGTGCAAAGTTGAGGGCCTTTAGACTTCACAACTATGGACACTATTTAGTGTTGTTTTAGTCGGTCTTGTATATCAGTGTAGTGCTGGATGTATGTACTAAGCATGGGTGGATTTTGCGGATCCACGATCCGCGGATTTGCGGATCGTGGATCCGCAAAATCGGCGCATTTCGCGGATTTGCGGATCCGCGGATTTGGGCAGGTAGTGAGGCCGGGGAGGCGGTGCTGCTTTCCTGCTGGCGCCGTATAATTATCGGCATTGCCTGTGCTTGGTGCAGCTAGTGCCTGCCCTTTGTGAGCTGTGACCTGGCCGGATCGGTGAGGTGGACCCTGCATAGCTGCGCAGCCCCCATCGTTGGTACTCTGAGCACTGTACCGATGCTGACCTGCAAGGCAGGCTTCCCTGCACAGCAATCAACCAAGCCTGGAGGTGGCGGCTGAATGTGGGGGCGCGCTGGTCACCGCATGTGCTGCTGGGGGACTCTCCTCGTTTTGGAGCCCTTGTTGGCAGTGAGTCAGCAATTCGGTCCCCCTTCTCAAATCGGAGCTCTCCTGTTCCCCTTGCTCCACCGTGGCTGCCTGTGTAAGACCCTACCCCAGCAACGGGTGCCAGTGTCCAAACCTACATCCTGGCTGACAGGATACTTTGTCCCTTGTGGGCTCATGTGAGGGGGCGCGGGTGGTCTGCGGGGGCCACCTACTGCATTGAAGGCTTCAGCATAAAAGAAAGGGGAGCCCCCGGGTCATTCTCTGCCCCTCCTCCACATGCAGGGCGACCGCCGACATCGTGTGCCGCTGCACCTGGGGACTTGAGCTTAGTGAGTCGGTGGTGTGCAGCAAACTAGAGCAGAGTACATTTTTATAACAGGGCAGCAATGGTGGCCCCCTCGTTAACCCATTGGCATGGAACACCCTTGCATGAAGGGCTGACACTTCTAGCGTGGTGCTCTGCTACTTAATTCCAATGACTGAGTTTGGGGTTATCATGCTTGGAGCCGGCTGAGGCATTATCCCCCTAATATCGCGGCTATCACCTGGCTACAGTTCTGGTTGGGGCACTTGAGGGGGCACATCAGGTGCCATCACCCTTACTGCGTGGGGAACATCTGCACTATGGGCAAGCTGGATAAAGCCCAATCAAAGCTGAACTTTGAACTGCGCAAATTGAGGCAGAGAGAGGAGGCCTCCAAGACGTTAGATTCGGGAAGAAGGCACACCTGCCCAGACTCGATGACGCGCACGATTGTTTTTGGGCCGATGAATGAGTCACTGAATTTGAGCTGAGGAAGAAAAGAAAGCACACCAGCCTGGCCTGTTGTAACTATTTTACGATGGCGCCGGCAAGCTGCCAGCGCCATCCTAAAATAGTTACTAAATTAGCTTCAACAGGAAGCTCTAATAGATAAAATCGAGCACCTGCTTTAGTTTATCTATTAGAGCTTCCTGTTGAAGCTAACTTAGTAACTATTTTAGGGTGGCGCTGGCAGCTTGCCGGCGCCATCGTAAAATAGTTACAACAGGCCAGGCTTCAACTTTTGCCCCCGGATCCGCCGCTCGCGGATTTGCGAATTCTCGGTAAATTCGCGGGAGTTCACGGATCGCGAATTTACCGAAAATTCGCAAAATCCGCGAGCGGAACGGATTTTGCGCTCATACTTAGTATGTACTGCTATAATATGCTATCGCTCTGTGGGAAGAAAAACATCTAGAGAAAAATATTGCAAATTTTAATTATATTCTTAGCAGTCATTAAGAAAAGAGAAACAAATTGAGTAAATATAAAATACACACACTCTTCTGTATCAGAAGTTATTGTTTTTTTTTTACCTTATCTCTGTCTCTGGTATCTTTGTGGTATCCTCAACTGTTTATGTGATTGTGTAAGTTAGGCTTCACCAATGAGTAGCCTATGATATACTGGTAGCTCGCTAGCTACCTGTAAGTAGCTCTCCTGTGTGCAGCCAGCCTACTAAATTAGAAGGTATTAGTTGGTTGAATTGATATATGGATACCAAAATGTAAGACAATAATGTGTTTAGTTTTAAGAAACCCATTAGCTGGTGTTCGGAGAAAAATGACTGCATTTTCAAAATATATTTAAAACTATTATTTTGGTGATAAATCATGGTACGGGGGAGACATTATTAATATTTTTACTTTTGGGCCAGGGACATTGCAGCTATGGCTGTTATGCATTACTCACCAAAAGGCATTCCAGATAAACACAGTCTTGTATACATTACTGCTTTCAACTATGCGCTAGGAACTGAGATGATCACTGCTAGTAAGCTTGTTAATTGAGGCCACTAATGTAATCTTGTCTGATGTTGTCACTGTTACAACATTTATATTACTAGTAGCTTGGAATGATTTAAATTTATTATAAGTAGCATGTATTACAGAAAATGTTGGCGACCCCTGGTGTAAGTGAAGGTTTCCCTACCTGTCAACCCCATCAACAGCAAATGTAAACACTTCCCTCGACTGTTTTTATAAAATCTCAGCCCACCAGCTGCACCTTTCAAGCTTGTCGGAGAGTTATGGTCAAGGGTGCTATGAGTGAACATGCCCGTGGGAACATAGGAGGTGGGAGTGTACAGTTGGGGCTTTTATGTCAGATTCATCATCATAGTTCCACACAAGATGATGAAGTTCCGCATGACTGCCCCTATGTTGTATGCTCGTGCTTACAGCAATGTATTTTTCCCTCATCATCCAATACAAAAGAAAGTGATTCTGTTTTATAGTCAACATCCTTAAGATGTAGCCTGATTCAGGTAATAACAGTTTTTATTTCACAAAACATATGGACAGAGTAATGAGTGGTTTATGGCATTCCTGGCTAAACCTGTTCTGCTCAAACGTCCCTCTTTGTTGCTGAAGTGTGATTTGGTGGACACATGTAATTTCCAGATGGTGATGGATGTCAGTCTATTGATGCAAAGTGACTGTATAATATATGGCACCTCACATCTTCACCCTTTACAACACAGCAAACAACATTATAGGAACAATGCACAGTGGAGATTCATGACAATATTTACATGGCACAAATAAGAAAATCAAAGGAGAACTATTACAATAAAACTATCTACTAACATATTCATCAAGGTATTGGGGTTGTTTATGTACTGTACTAATTCTGTTATCTGTCACACAAACCCCAGTATGCAAGTTTGTGCGTTTGGAGACAGCATCAGAGGCATCGGAATTTCCTCTAAAATGTTCTCTCATGCTCATTTTATGAGAGACAATATCAACCACACAGCTCTTGTTCTAGATTATACCGTTGGCAGCCTTGATAGCAATTGTGGGTAACTTCACCATCCTCTGTGAATTGGTGAGCATGGACCATTGGCCACACCAATTTCTGACCTCAACCCTAATCTCACCAACGCAGTAACTAGATCATTGTTTTCCTTCTTTTTAGTTGTAACACCTCCTTACGATTCCTTCAAATACCCCAATCATTGTATTTCATGCCTTTCTCATAATTCATCCACCCTGGAAATAATACATCATTGGTTGCCCTTCCTTTAAAAAAGTTCAAAAGGAGTTTTGCTTGTGGTGGTAAGCAGTTGATCCCTTGTTGAAGCCCATTTCTCCAATTTGAATTATTATCTCCTGCTACCTGAATACATTTCTTTCATGTTCTATTGTTCCTTTCATCTGCCCCATTGGTTTCAAAGGTGATAAATAGAACTTTTCTTGTGAAGAATACCATAAAAAGCTAAGTATTTTCTATTCACCCGAATAAAATTGAGGACCATTATCCAAGAGAATGCACCATGGAAACACTGTCCCTCTTAAAAATATCCTCCAGAAATGTAGTAGTTCATGGGGATGTATTGGCTGGTACACATGAAACCTCTACCGATCTTGAATACAGGTCAAGCAATACAATGAGAGAAGGTGTTTATTTTCACCCCTAACAGGACCAATTATGTGAATGACAACCTCATTCCATGGTTGATCAGGAAGTATCCTACAAACCACAGGTAATTTCCTGGGAGTTAAACTCTTATCACTATTTATACATTCGAAGAATTCATCTGACAGACCTTTCCACTTCAATGCCCCCAGCCACAAAAAACAAGCTCTTAATCTCTCCTTGGTCTTGACTATACCCATTTGACCTAAATAAGCCTATGCCACCAACCTACCTCTCAAACGTACAGGGGGAACCAACCATGTACTCCTTGACAGCATACCTCTGTCAAGGGACAACTCATCTTTAATCTTAGATCATGAGTTGTTCAACAATCCAACCTAATCAGATTGAGAAGCTCTTATCGCTTTCAAGAGAATCTAATCTTTTAACAACTCTTCTTTCTACATCTTCAGATATAACTTCATGTCTTCTTCCAAGGAATCTTCTTGAATCTCATCACTGCCAAAACTATTAAATGACATAAACAATCTGCTGATATATTTATGACACCAGGATTATACCCCACTTTAAAACAATTTTGCAGTAAAGCAATAAAACATCTCCTTATCCTTGATGAAATGGAATCAAGACCCTTTTTCATAACAAAAAACACCTTTAAAGACTTATGATCTGAGCAGACCTTAAAAATAGTTCTTTCAACAAGAGTGTTACAATCTTTTAAGGCCCAAAACATTGCCAATGAATCTTTTTCAGTTACAGAGTAGTTAGTCTCTGAACCTCACCAACCATGTACTCCTTAACAGCATATCTCTGTCAAGGGACAACTCATCTTTAATCGTGGATCATGATTTGTTCAACAATCCAACCTAATCAGATTGAGAAGCTCTTATCACTTTCAAGAGAATCTAATCATTTAACAACTCTTCTTTCCACACATCTTCAGCTATAACTCCATGTCTTCTTCCAAGGAATATTCTTGAATCTCATCACTGCCAAAACTATTAAATAATGACATAAACAATCTACTGATATATTTATGACACCAGGATTATACCCTACTTTCAAATTTCTTTTTTGCAGTAAAGCAATCACCCATCTTCGTATCCTTAATGAAATGGAATTAAGACCCTTTTTCTTAAAAAAAAAACACATTTAAAGTCTTATGATCGGAGAAGACCTTAAAAATAGTTCTTTAAACAAGATTGTTAAATTCTTTTAAGGCCCAAAACATTGCCAATGAATCTTTTTCAGTTACAGAGTAGTTAATCTCTGAACCTCACAACCCCTTGGAGGCACATGCAATCAGCTTAGTCAAAGAGGAATCCCTAGGTGTGTTCTAGAACAAATAAGTATTGTGTGGCTATGTAGGTTCTACCCAATCATGCACACTTCTCTACTACAAACATCAAAAGGTGAGCGGTATAAAGACTAGAATTTAAAATTAAATTTCCACACTAAAAATGAACGTTCACAATCTTTTTATTGTTTATAAAAAGGTGAAGACTCTTCTTCACACAAAGTTAAAAATTAGAATTTCAAGGAAAAATTCTTTAAACAAGTACAATAAAAATCAATGAGCAATTAATAGTAAATCATTACATACATCATCAAAAAGCAATATCACATTCATATAGATTATACGACACAGGATAAAAAGAAAAAAGAAATAATCAATGCAAATACCATACAAAGAATGCAATTGGATCCTTATCAAAACCCCCTAACACTGTGGCCTTAAGATTTTCCCGCCACTCTTATTCTAGATCCACCGGTCTTTACTTAGATTTCGGTAGTACAGTATACAATAACCCTGATTCATCAATATCTGTTACTTCCGTGACCTTGTCTGGATTCTACTATTGTAAAAATGCGTCGACGCGTTTCGGTGTTATATTACTTGATGTTGTAACACCTTCATCAGAACATGCCGTCTCTTTGGGGTCACCGGCCTCTAGATTTATAATAAAAACTCCCCTAAACGTATTGTAGGAGTCCCGCATGAGAAACAGCCGTCGGGGAATCCTCCTCCAAACGATCGCTGTTGTTATAAGTTTTAATATACCTCATGGGTGAACTAGATCCTCATGTAGAAAAGGTCTTTTCCTTGCTCTGTGATTAGGTGGGCGTGGATCCCCTCCTCTTTTTATGGATATCTTTGTACAAATTAAAATGTTCTCATGAACGGGCATATAGTCTTATATCTTGACTTGGGAACTGGATATGTTCTGTTCAAATATCTGGTGTCGCCTCTGCCTCGTTCTACTCCTTCTCATGCAATCAAACATTAAATTCCATGTATTTTCTGCAATAAGACCACTTGTAATTATTTACAGTTAGCATCAGTGACAATAGTGGTCTCTTCAACTGGAACAAAAGCCTGTAAACATGATGCATCTTTTAATTCAGTCTTCAACTACTAAAATTCCTCTTGACATGCCTGGTCCCAATTGCATTCCACATGTTTTCCCAGAAGAGCTCATAACAGCGCCGTTCTGTCAGCATAATTCTTTATGAATTTACCATAATATTCATTCATACCCAAGAATGATACTAACTCCTCCATAGAGCAAGGTTCTTTCAGCTCTGCTACTGCATACACCAATTCTTTGACATTCACATTTACCCCTTTCTGTGAGATATTATGTCCCAGGTAACGTGCCTCACATCACTCCAAACTTAAGCTTATCTTGCCCGATAGTCAAACACACCTTGATAAGTCTTTTTAAAACTGCACACACTCAGCCATCTTGTTCTTCCACAATGCTGCAAAAGTTTAAGACATTGAATGTTACACCACAAACTCAGTTCAGCACCTTGCCCATTGCACATCAAAATACTGGGGCTGCAGAAACAAGTCCAAAAGGCATCCTCTAAAACTTCTAAGCCATCGTGGGTGTAATGAAAGAAGTGAGTTCTTTTTAGCAAAAATCCAACTCTAACTAGTGATATGCCACAGTTAGGTCAAGTGTGGTTAAATGTTTTACCTCTTCCAAAATAAATATTAACTTATCATTGTTAGGTAGGGGATGCCTATCCACAATAACCTATCTGTTAAGAGCTCTAAGATGCACACATAAACAAATGTCACCATTGGACAACTTGGTGGCAACTGAAGGGGCCAATCTTTCAGTGGCTTCAAGTGCTTCAGTCACTCTGAAGTACATACATTTCTGTAGTTCAATGGCAACTTTATCTTGAATCCTGGCCGGTACTCTTCTAAACATAGCTGCCACAGGTACAGTCCCTTGCTTGAGCCTTAAGTGATGCTTGTAACTCTTGAGTCATCTTCATTTATCAACAGACAATTGCTGATACTTCTTCCCAGAGTACACCGTCAGAGATTCTATCTATTGTGCCTGTACCTGGGGACTGGCATTGGGATTCAAGGTAACGCTCAGCCTTTTCAGGTGTGGTCATCTTATTAGATCAGCTCTACTTTTCTAAACACAGATTTTACAATCAATGTATTTACTTCCCAACTCCATACATGCATTAAGGAAGCCTAATATCTTTATGGGTTGACCACTATGCTCCCCAGGCCGAACATCCATGGCATTCAATTTAACTTTATTAACAAACACTTGACCACATGTCATCTTTTAGATTATAGTCAAATGTGTGCATGTGGTAGACCTCATAAGCAATGCCACACCATCTACTTTTACCACATTGGTAGGATCATACTGTACTGTGACAATATAGCATTTCTCCATTAACAGATATGGAACCCAAAAGGAAAACAAAACTCAACCACCCTCCCCCCCACCCCCCCTTGGCTCATCCTGCTTATAAATGTGCAGCAAAACATATAGCAGTGTCGACCCTATTTCTCTGTGCGCATCTACGTTAGGAGAGGAGTTGGGGTTGGCCTAACGGCTAGTGGGCTCGACCTCGGACCTGGGGATCTGGGTTCGAGTCTCGGTAACGACGCCCCAAAAAAATAATCTCCTGTGATTCTGGGCAAATCACTTAATCTCCCCGTGCCTAAAAATGAATGCGTGTCCTCATGTAACGTAACTGGTGCTATGTAAAGCGCTCTGATACCTGATTCAGATCGGGTCTAGTTCGCGCTATATAAAACTCTGCAAAAAAAAAAAAAAAGAGATGAAAACATTCCTGTCAAATAAAGAGTCTCGTTCAAAGCGCCCATCTAATGGCGCAGGGCTCTGCACTCCAGAGACCACTGCCACAGCAATATATAAAGCACAAGCGGGCCTTGGGCTTAACAGAGAAACAAGGTCCCTCACCAGAGAACTAAGTCTGGCGAGCCAATGAACCTACCCCCCTCCCCCCATCTCACTTTTCTAGTTCTGGGATTGACAAGGTCACCATTGCAGCTGATGTGGGGGATCTTGCGAGAATGTAGAGCTTAAAATGTAGTGATAGCCACGCAGGCCATGCAGAGATTTAAATGGTATGCATAGGGCCTTAACCGCATCGATGCTGATGACGGAACCGCTCCGTCATCAGCCGCGGTGGCGCTGTGCTGATGACGGAGCGGTTCCGTTATGACCCGCCCGACGCGCCTGCGCGGTGCGTTCTATTGAGCGGGCGGGGCCATGACGGAACCGCTCCGTCATCAGCACAGCTCACCCGAGGCTGGTGACGGAGCGGACCCCCACCCCCTTAGCGCTGCGGCGGAATAGCCGCCGGAGTGAAGGGGTTAAATTGGATGTGTTTTACAATTGGCAAACAATGCAGTTGCATCAGGGATTTAGAAGTGGATTCATATCTTGCAATCCCCGTGAGTAGTTGTGCTGCAGCATTTTGTGCAATCTGGAGTTTATTGATGAAGCGCTTTTGTGTGCTGGTGAACAGAGCGCTACAGTAGTCAATTTTAGACGATATAAGTGTAATGACTACTGTTTTTTGCAGGTTAGAAGGAATAAAAAGGAGTATCTTCCTTAAAACTTTGAGGATGAAGAAACATGATGAGGTAATATGACCTTCAAATGACAATTTGGTATCGAATAGCACTCCACTGCTTTACCTTGTTTCTGGAGAAACATTAACATAAAAGAGGATGAGGGAAACAATCCTAAACATAGCCGTTGTGTTATCCAATAGGGCCCAAACTCTCCAAAATGCTGCATACATCACTTGATGTTGTCTCAACAGCCGATGGGTCTTGGTAATTCTGAAACGTGAGCTTTAGGCTTTCCCAAACAGTCGCCTCCCAACCACAATACTTCTTTTCGGAAGTCAGAGAGTGTGTTTTCCATCAAGGCTTTCCCAAACTCGTAGGATGGCAACACAGACCCATATTGCATTCTCCCAGCAGTAGATAAGGCACGTAATACAAGTCAGACCTCTGACTCTCCCTCCTGCAATGGCACAGGTGAATACTGCAAATGCATTCCACAAACCATGAAGGCATAGCCTTCTGGATGCTTTGCAATTGTTTCCTACATAAGAAAATAACAGTGAGAAACACCGTTTTTCAAATAAACGTGAACAGGAAATTAGATCCCGGACAGCTGAGCAATCCATCTCATGAGTTATCTTGACATTTCCATCTTATGGTGTTCATTCACCAAAACTCATCACAGTTCCGATTGAGGAAGACACACCATCACGTTGATAAACACCTCAGCCATCAACTGAAAACAACTGTCAATCTCAAGGTTCTAATTCTACATAGTATTGTCTGGCATTCCACCATGAAATCAAGATGATGCGCAGGTGACTGTATAAAACAAGAAACAACAGAAACATTGTAATTTCTACTAATATATATGATTGCTTTCTTAACTCAAAACCTCTGACCATCAAGGGGTATTAGAGATTCATATGGAGTTGCAATGTGCTGCTCACCCGCACAAAGATCTACCCAGGGCAGCATAGAAAGTCACAAACAAATATGGATTTCTAAAGATGCCAGGTGTAAAACATGCAAAATAAGGAGTACTACTGATAAGAATGGACAATCCTATCCATTTAAAAAGGAGAAATAAAAGCACTGCTGTGCTGAAACACGCAAAGCACAATTGTGTTAGTTGCATAGGGAGCAAACTATATATGTTTCAGCATCTATTATACCACTTTGATTGCTTGCAGGACAATTTATGATATTACTGAAGGGATCTCAAAGTCTGTCCTGAAACACTAAATGAGACACTACTGTTTTAGCTTATTTACCAATAAAATAAAAGAGGAGGAATTCTCTTTGTTTCTAGACATTTTCCCAGTGCACAAAATACAAACAAGTCACTGACTGAAGTTTGAAGCTTCAGCGGTGCATTGCTCCATGCAAAGCCAGCTCATGGTCTTCTGTCATCGAGCTATGTAGCATAGCAAGGGATGCACAATGTGATGCTGGTCTAGGGAATCCTGCACCTGACTAGGTGAGTTATCAGACACTGTTTCCACTCTCTTTCACTTAGGCTCCATTTAATTGATGAGCACCAGTCTGTCAGAGTCTACAGCGACAGAGGTGCACAGGTATGCATTTTAGTTGTGAGATCCTGCAGAACAACCGGTAGTGCTATGTAAGTGATACAGTACTCTGAGATGCTCTGTGGTTGTGCATAGGAAACTCTGGATACCTATTACAGTGTAACACCATTATTAATGATTCCCATAATAGAAATTCATATAATTTATATGAACTTACTGATATGATTTTCAACATCCCATATCCTGGAAATACTTTCCAGAGATAGACAATTTTCAGATTTTTGGGAGAATTATTTCAGTAAGACCAGAAGGAGGGGCTGAGAATGGTGCAAGTGGGTTCTTGCCGGAAAACCAGCACATTGTGCAATGGTCGTGATTCCAAATGTTCCAAAGAATAACTGTGTCCCAATTAATCTGTCACCTTTGGTGGCATGCTTTCTACCATGTTCCCACATCAATACATATGTGGGTACCTTTCATGTATTCACACTGGTAGCGATCTTTAGTGTGCCTCTTTATTGTGTAAGTAAGCAGCATCCTGCTGGTTTCCTGCAACTTTTACAGAACTGTTCATCCCTCACCCGGCTGGATACATTGAAGCCCATGGTACAACTGAGACATGAAATGACTGAATACGTTGATTTATCAGTTTCGAGCGGGTGGTTACTAATGACCAGAGCCTTGTACTATTTCAGTGTCTTGTAACAGTTCCTGCCTGGAAAAAAGATAATGAAAGGCCACACTTTAACACATTGAAACTAGGTCACCGGTGAAGCTGTGAAGAAAAGCTTTCATTTAGTTATATAATAATATTCAGCATTGTAAGTGTTAGAAATGGGGGACTCTAGTTGGCAATGGTTTGAACCTTTGTCCAAGTAAGGACCCTTCTTCCTAGTCAGCGTAAGTGGGATACAAGTGGGATACATTTCTATAATAACACCTGCTCACCCCATTGGCAGATTTGCAGGAGCAGACAGGCTCTTCTCAGAGGCAGTGTGTAAAGCATTTGTGCAAACATACAGTAATACAGTGAAAACATCACAAATGTACACCACACCAGTTTAGAAAAATATGTGATCTTTACCTAAACCAAATAAGACCAAAACGACAAAAATCCACAATACAGCATTCAAAATATGACTTTTAAAAGGTAGAAACAGTTCTGTCCATAGCAAACTATAGATGCAACACTTTCAACATAAAGTACCTAGGATGCGTTAAAATCATAAACACAAACAGCCGTTCCATACACACAGGGAAGGTGATGCCTCGGTTCCTTACTCCATGGGAGATGATGCCTCAGTTCCTTACTGCCATACAGGGGAGAAGATGCGTTGGTTTCGTACCGAAAGGGAGGTGATGCACCGGTTTCTTACTAAGTGGGAAGGTGATGAGTTGTTTTCTTACTGCGGCTCCAGTGTTGCTGTAGACTTGGCGCCCCGGTGCAATGCAGGAGGATGAGTCAGTTTCTCCATCTTCAGTCCCAAGATGCGTTGGTTCTTGCAGCCGCATAGCAGGGCCTATGTCAGAATTGGTGTGGTGATCTCGGACATCGTAGATCGGTGCACTCAATGCAGCGTGCAGTGATTTTTCCAACCACGGGCAGGTGCTGCATCGGTTTCTTCGCTGATACTTTGGAAGAAGGTGCGGATGCATCGTGCTTTTCATCAATGCGCTACTTTTCCAACAACAGGAACAACCTCCAGAGGTCCAGAACAGCAACCCGCACCTCTTGGCAGGTCAGAACTCCCAGCAAGGAAGTTCAAGGGAGGTGGGGGTGAAGTCTTTGTGTTCCTGAGACTTCAGGACAGGAGGCAAACTCTACTTCAAGCCCTTGGAGATCTTTCTCACGCAAGGGACACAGCACACAGAAAAGTCATTGTCCTTTACTTGGCAGAAACAGCCACTGCAGGCTAACCCCAGAAAGTACACATCAAAGGGGCAGTACTTCTCCTTCAGGATCTCCAGCTCTTCTCTTTGGCAAACGTTTCTCTTGAATCCCAGAAGTGATCTAAAAGTCTGGGGTCTGGGCCCCACTTTTTATAGCACAAATTCCTTTGTTCTCCGGTGGCAGAGAAGCTCTTTGCCTAGCCACAACCAGTTCTGTCCCCTCTGGTACAGTTCAGGTGTGAAAGAAATCTACTCTCCCTACTCTGAATGCAGTCCAGGTCTATTCAGCCCAGCCCTGACTCACCCTGGAAAGGCGGACACACCTCACCCCCCAAAGTGGCTGTCTAAACAGAATGCACATCCCCTGCCCCTGTCACTCCAAAGCCAGGCAGTCAAAACATAAACCAGCAGAGGCACACAGGATGGCCATTCAAGAACATACCTACTTTCTAAAAGTGGTATTTTCAAATACAGCATGTACAAATCATCCTCACTAAAAGATGCATCTTTATATTCTGAGTTCAAGCATAACAAACATTATCTTGTCCCAATGGGAAGTTATATTTATAAGATGTTATAAATGAACTCCCAGTCTGTCCTATGGGACAGATAGCCTTTCAATAGTGAAAAACAAAATTGGCAGTATTTCACTTATCAGGATATGCAGCACAAATCAGGAAATGTCTTACTTTTCACATACACTGCACCCTGCCCGCAAGGGTACCTTGGGCCTACCTGAGAGTTGAATCACTTGTAAGAAAAGCGAAGGTTAGGGTTGGCAAGTGGGTGTACTTGCCAGATTGACATGGCAATACCATAATGCACACATACACTTCAGTGGCAGGCCTGAGACCCTTTTGCAAGGCTACTTGTGTGGGTGGCACAATCAGTGCTTCAAGCCCACTAGCAGCATTTGGTTTACAGGCCCTGGGCACACACAGTGCACTGTACTAGGGGCTTAACAGTAAACCAAATAAGCCAATTATGGGAACACTAATCTATGACAACAATTTACAGAGGGAGCACTTGCACTTTGGCACTGAACAGCAGTGGCAAGGTGCCCAAAGCATCTAGACCAGTAAAAATTTATCCAACGCACAGTAAAAATATAGCCGGCAAAGGCAAAAATACAGGGTAAACCCACGCCAAGGATGCCAGGTCTAACAATATGGAAAGCACGCAGTTGAAATACCACAATGTTAGCATTGAGCACCGCTGTATTTAAAAAGGCACAGAAGTGTCTGCCACTTTAAGCTTATCAAATGTAAAAACTTAATTGATATGCAAAATGTAACTGTTAGAGCCGGGATCCCTGGTTGGTTGAGGTAGGTACCTTAGGCCAGGAAAGGACCTGCGTTCCAACGTCAGGGAAAGGAAGGTCACCTTCTTAGATAACCCCGCTCACCCCCTCGGTAGCTTAGCATGAGCAGCCAGGCTTATCTTCAAGGCAAATGTGTAAAGTATTCGCAACCATGTTCACAATAATCCAATGATGACACCACAAATAGACTCCATACGAGTTCTTTTTAAACCAAGTATAAACTTTATGCAAAAAGATATACGAAAAGACCACACGATATAAAACCAACATATGAAGTTGTGTAATATTTCTCCTGGCTGGTTGTTAGGCCAGCCAGCCCTTGTAAGTTCTGGCGATGTCAATGAACACTTCTAAACAATCTCCTGTACTCCTAATATCATGTCATACAGTTCGTAATGATGGAATCAGGCTCTTTTGCCATGTAAAAATACTGTTATGTGTAAAGTAGCAATCAGAGACTCTGCAATGAAAAGAATGCAATGCGTAACGCAGCAATCAGGCACTTTGCAAGATCAAATAATGCAATCCATAATACAACCACCAAATAACGCAATGCATAATACAACTGCCAGATATGTCATTCTGCAAAAATAAGACAATGCGTATACACTAATCAGGTAATTTGTTATGCAGGAATAATGTAATGCCTAATACACTAATCAAGTAGTTTGTTATACAGAAACAAGGCAATGCGTCATACGTCAACCAGGTAGTTTATCATACAGAAATGATGCCATGTCTAATACATCAGTCAGGTACTCCGTTCTGCAGAAATGGAATACTACACAGTACTCTCAGGCCCCGATCACAGGGTCTCAGGTGGTCTCTTCGCCTCTCCTTCTGACCTGCAGTCAGCCTATCACAGTAGCCCCCAACACAATACGATGTAATCCTAAACTGCAGTTTCGCACTCCGGTTCCTGTACTGCCACTCCCTTGGCAATACGGGTCGCAACACGAGCTGAAGCAGAGGGTCACGCTGCCAGCACGAAAGAGAGGCCAAGAGTGTCTGCCTCTGAGCCCCCGCCCTTCCCCAGGAGATGACACGCGTTACCTGGGGTCGCAACCACTCTCCTCTCCTTGTCCAGTGGCTGGGCATCCAATGCAGCTTTGCAAAATGGCAATGGGGGCTCAGGCTGGCAACTCAGCTCCTCCCGGACTGCTGGTCTGGGTTGCTTCATTTGCGAAGATCTCAGGCTGCCACAAAGTAGACGCACACAACGTCGCTGTCTCCTCCTTCCTCCGGGTGTGAGATCACTGGGCACTCCACACACAGGACTCAGGCTGCATGAAGATCACGCGCACAGAATTGCTGAGACTCACTTTACTCCAGTGCACACAATAACACTGCAAATTCTCACAAAAGTCTCCCGGTTCACAACGCACCCGCACACAGCGGCGACAAGACTCACTTGGATTCCAGTGCACACGATAAGAAGGCACATCCTCACAAAAGTCTCCCAGTGCACAACGCACCCGCACACAGCGTCGATGAGACTCACTTGGATTCTGGTGCACATGATAACAAGGCAAATCCTCACAAAGGTCTCACGGTGCACAACGCATCCGCACACAGCGGCGATGAGACTCACTTGGATTCTGGTGGACACGATCACTGGACAATCCTAACAAATGGGGTTCAGGCTGCACAAAACACACGCACACAGCGTCGCTGATCCTTGCTTAGACTCCAGGGCCCCAGGATAAGAGGGCAGTTCTTATGAGGGTCCAAGACCACAACAGCACGCTCCCACAGTGCCGCTGAGACTCTCCTGGAAGCTTTTGTGTTCCTGTGTTTCCAAACAGGGAGCCAGCTCACCTCAGGCCCTTGGGGATAAGTTACTTAAGGACTCAGCACAAAGCAAAGTCCTTCAACCAGTTGGACACAGCACACAGCAAAGTCCCTTTAGTCTTTCCTTGGTTAAAACAGCAAACTGCAGGCCAGCCCCAGAACACACAGTAAGGTTCAGTCCTATACTTTAATCTCTTCAGTTGTTTCTTCCTTGGCAAAGGTCCTCTTGACCACGAAGTAGCTCCAGTCTTGTTCACACTTGATCAAGCCATTCTCCAAAGTTCAGGGGCTTGAGCTCACATAGTTAGACCCCTTGTTGGAAATGGCCCTTTTTGCAGGGTTATCCCCAAACTTTTTGCTTCTCCCTCCTTTAGTTTCCTGACCTGTCGTTGTTGACTATAGGACTCTGGGCATGTTACCACTGCTAATCAGTGCTAAAGTGCATATGCTCTCCCTGTAAATTGTTATTGTGATTGGTTATCCATGATTGGTAAATTTGTTTTACCAGTCGATACCTAGTAAAGTGAACTGAGAGTGCCAGAGATGGTAATTCAAATGCTACTAGTGGGCATGCAGTACTGATTGTGCCACCCACATGAGTAGCCCCAAAGAGATGTCTCAGGTCTGCCACCACAGTGTCTGTGTGCAGTTGTAAACTGCCATGTCGACCTGGCCAGTGCACCCAATTGCCAGGCCTTACCCTTCCCTTTTCTTACACATTGGACACCCCTATGGTAGGTCCAGGGTACCCCCCTGGGCAGGGGGCCTCTGTATGTGAAAGGTAGGACATGGACTAGTGTGGGTAACGTCCTGATAGTGAAATACTGCCAATTTCGTTTTTCACTATTGAAAGGCTATCTTGCCCATAGGCCAGAATGGGGAATGCTGTGTAACAGGTTTACCTGCATATCTTCCCATAGGAGTGAGATGAAAAAATTGGAGTCTGGTATCCCTGAACTCAGAATGTAATTACACATCTTTTAGGAAGGATGGTTTTTAAATTCTATGTTTGAAAATAGCACATTTAGGAAGTGGCTATTTTCTTGTTCAACCTTTCTGTGTGCCTCTGCCTGTTTGTGGATTGACTGTCTGGTTTGAGAGTGACAGGGGCTGGTGTGGCTCCAGGAGTCTGGGTGAGTCAGCACTAGGCTGAATAGACCTATTTGCATTTGGAGTTGTGGGAGGAGTAGCACCTGGGCCTGAATAGGGCTGTGCCTGCCTTCCACAATGCTGCCTCCACCTCCTGTGGTATGTCTGATGACCCTGGCCCACACTGACAAAGGAAGAAGTTGTGCACTGGCAGGGTGCACCCAGAACTGGCTTGGACTGGGTCCAGGACCCTTCACATATTGAGAACAAAGACTTTTGGGGTATACATATGAGAGCTGAAACCCCTGAAAGTTAGACTGCTTTGGAACCAAGCAGGAACCTTTACTGAGGAGAAAAGCTGAAGGAGAGGTAGTGCCCTTGGTGTGTGTCTAGGGTTGGCCTGTAGTTGCTATTTCTGCCAAAGGAAGGACTAGGGACGTTGCTGTGTGCTGTGTCCCCCTGCTTGAAAAGGACTTTGCTGTGTGCTGTGTCATGAAAAGAAAGTCTCCAAGGACCTGAGAAGAGCTGGCCTCCTGTTGTGGAAACACAGGGATATAAAAGTTTCCAAGACTACTTTGTGATTAAGAGGAATCCCTGCCAAAGAAGATCCTCTGAAGAGACTGAGGGGAAGTACTGCCCTTGCTGTGCGTCTGGGGTTGGGCTGCAGTTTGCTGTTTCCACTGAGGAGAGAACGAAAGGACTTTGCTGGGTGCTGTGCTCCATGCTTGAAGAAGGATGTTGCAGTGTGCTGTGTCCCTCTGAAGAAAAGTCTCCAAGGGCCTGAAATGAGTTGGACTCCTGTTTCCGAGGTCCCAGGCACAAAATGAGTTCACCCCCAGCTTCCCTGAACTTCCTTGCTGGGAGTTCCAGTCTGCCAGGAGGGTCTGTAACTGTGTGTGAGTCTTTTTTGCTGAAGGGAGCTGGAAGCACAACGCAACGAGAGAAGAGTGATGCCGCCACAGCAGTCGCTGTCGCATCATCGAGAAAGCGTGTTACCACTGCCACTGTTTGCCATCACATCACTGGAGAAGCATGCGCTGCACAGAAGGTGCTGTCGCATCACCGGAGAAGCGTGTCGCAGAGCCGCCGAATTGCTGAGGAAGCGCACTGCTGCTGATCATCGCCGCAACACCAGAGAAGCATGTCGCCATCACCGAAAGTGTCTTCGCATTACCAGAGAAGCCTGTCGCAGGGCCTGTCGTGGCTCAGAAAACGGCCATCGGGCATGCACACATCGCCTCCACGTTGTCGCATCGCAGTCAAGACACCATTTTCTCGCATAGCACTGGATCGCCGCAACACATCGAGGTGCCATCTTGTGGCATCAGAACCAAAGCGCAGGAAGAATCGACACATCGTCTTCTCTGCGACCCTTTGATTTGTTTTGTGTTACGCATCCCAGGCACTTTGTGTCAAAGTGTAAGTGTTCCCTGTATAAAGTGTAATAGGTAATTGGTTGTCCATGATTGGTATGACTGCCTTACTGAGTAAAGTCCCTAGTAAAGTGCACTATGTGTGCCAGGGCTGGTAATGCAAATGCTACTATTGGGCCTGCAGCACTATTTGTGCCACCCACACAAGTAGCTTTAAAAAGCGAAATCAGGTCTGCATTGCAGGGCCTCAGTGCAGTTTGTTAAACTGTTGTTCTGTCAAGTGCATTCACTTGCCAGACCTTGCCCTTCCCTGTACAGTTTAATATATCATTAATATTTACAATAAATAAAAAGAATAGTTCAATAAATCCATAATCCAGAACATACACACTGGCAGTGACACAGTTGGAAACTGCATGAGCTGTGACTCACGTAAGATAAGACAAAATCACCATGAAAGTTCGGAAACATTTAGTTCATCCAAATTCTACATCCCTGCTTATTTTAAAAGAACAATGGTCATGTTGCCCTTTTCCGTAAACTATTAAAACTGATATTACATATCCTCTGGAGCCCACTTTAAGAGGTTGTAAAGGATGCTTTTTCGAGTGCAGACTTGATAATTGAATATATTTTTACTGTACGTGGAACTCCACCCAGATAAATATGAAACACACTGGTATCGCTCTGCTTTAGCCACATATATCTGTTAGAATGCAGGCAGATTGAGTACTGAAGATTCTTATATCAAAGCAACAGCAGAATACTGTCATTCATAGATCATTTAAGGAAAGTGGGTCTATTGCTAATTCTACACATTTAGCGCCCGGTTCACAAAGGAACTTATATGTTGTAAAGTTACGAGTCTCTCCACAGCGCTCTGCAGAGAGGGTAGTGGAGCGGATATTCCACCCCGAGTGAGGAGATTCCGCCACATGTGCAGAGACTCTGCACTTGTAACTTTACTACATGTAAGTCCCTTTGTGAATCGAGCTCATATTGTATTTTTCAATTCCTTATGTTGCTCTTATGGTTCAGTGAACTTTCACCTGGATATTGTTGTTCTTCTCCTGACTGTGAATTGATGGCTTCTACTAAGAATGTTGGCTAAAGTTTCTATTAAAATAAACTATAACTGTTCATATTTTGCAAAATTAGATGCATACACCCGGGCAGAGGTCATTTACGAGTGGACAAGAGATCCTGCACAGTCAGTGGTGGTGGCAGAAGATGGCTCGCGCTTGAACCAATATGACCTTCTCGGACAGACAGTTGCATCAGGAATCGTTCAGTCCAGTACAGGTCTGTAAAAAAGTAAATTTTTTTTGTGTGGGACCTGGTCAGACAATATGTGGAAGATTGGATACATTTCTGTATTGTGAGTAAACCCTGGCTAGTAGGAGGTAAGGTGTATCCCAAAAGGTCTTTGAGGTCAAGATGAAGCAAGGAAGTAAAGTCTCAGAAAAAGAACATAGATGGAGTACCAAATGCTTCTAACAGTACTTATATTAAAAGGGAGACTAGCAAACTGTGGCTTTTTCCAGAGGAATTTCATGAGGTGGAAATTGTGATAAATATTACAATTAAATCTGGAAATCATATAACACAACATGGTCATATTGGCCTTCTATCTTAGGTTGTTGCTGCACTAAATTGTCTACTCATTTTAATGTTATTCTGTTTTGTTATATGCAATTTATGAATATTTAAAATGGTATATAAAAGGAGGAAAACTGTGACTGCGGGTAAACACACAGACATATATCTTGAAATTCTTCGATTTTACTCCTTTAATAGACGTTATCACCCTAATCACTGCATTTCATACCCCAGCCGTCTTCCTATTATCTCTAAGTAGCCTCTTCCCTAACTCTTTTCTGTACCTCATATTAAAACCTTGACTATCTTTCTTTCTTTATCTACCTTCTCCTGTTTCTATCTCTCAAAATGTTTCCTTTGGGACGAGCTCACCTTTCTATCCTTACCTTACACTCGCCCCATTTCACCTACCCCTCTAATCCATCTCCAAATGAATCTGCTTTATTCTTCTACTTTACCTCTCGCTTATTCTCCTCTCTCCTCTCTGATTATGTTTCTCTTGCTCTCTTGGTTCAGACAAAGCATTCTAACAAACATTTGAACACATAGATAACGGAGAAGATGGATAACTCAGTAGAAGAGGAATAGTGGAAATGTTTTACCCGATCAAATGCTGAAAATGCTCAGAGCAGCCCTTCGAATTTTAATGTTACAGCAAATAGGCCATTGGTGAAGAGAGATTTATTTGTGACATGAATATATGCCAAACAAAGCCACAATATCAAGTCCAGTGAGCTTATTTCTTATTTAATATTATGCACTAGAATACAAAATATTAACCAAGTTACCTTTGCAATGTACTTCCTTCAATGGATGGAGAAGGTTGGTTAGAGAGCAAATACCACAAAACATAGTATTGCTTCAGTTTAACAAAATTCTAGACCCAGTCGCAAAATCAAATGTCTTAAGAATAGTTTTTTTGCTTTCTTTTGGCAGTATGTGGACGGCAGACACTAAGCGCCTTGAGCATTCTGTTGTTTTTTAATGCTTTTGACTGTTTAACGTGTCATGTAATATTGCTCGACTACACAGGGGCTTGGATTTGCTGGAAACATAACTTGTTCAAAACATAGGTTCCAAAATAAGCTTCACCAGGGGCCCAAAAAAGTCCTTAAGATTTCACTAATCCAACATGAGAGGCACATTTTTTAATTCTCAGGTCACACCTCTGCCTGCCATTTAATCAAACTAGCAAAAACATGGTGCGCAATGTTAATTGTACAAAAAATATAGCGCAATGGTAATTCTACAAAAAAAATAATCAAAAAGTTAGTTTTTGCAACAAGCTGTAGGTTGCAGATAACCAACCTTATTGGAGTTTGTTCTTCCCTCAAATGTGAACAAATAATATTCTTGTTGTGCAAGAGTATCCAATAAGCGTACACCTGCCATTCTCCAGCCCACTCAAAGCAGGGCAGCCTCTTCCACTTCTAACATCAGTGCTTTCGATGCATATGGAAGGGCGAGATTTTGATCGATACCTTATCACTATTGATCCAAACCTCGATCTGGTCGACTGAACCTTTGTTGCCTGTCTTTGAGGAAGAAAGTGCATCTATTTCCAAGCTAGTTCACCCATTAAGGGACTTCGCTCCCAAAGATCACAAACAACTTCTAGCTTTCAAAAGTTTATTGTAAGGATAGGATAAGCTGCAAATACAGGCATCTCAGAATGAGATTCACGAGATACACAGGTCCAACTACATACATGTGCTCTCTGAAAGCCCTCAGACGAGCAACGGAAATTACTAACACAAGTTCTAAGAATAATAAAGCTATCAGCATTGACGCATATCTCTCCTTCATTTAAGTTGGAGGAAAACACACAGGTTAGGCTGTCCCTACCCTGCTCTAGATGGTATCCCTACTTAACCAAATCCCAACCTAACAAAGGTGTCAGCAGTGAATGACCCCCAAGGGAAGTCACTCACTCTAAGTCTCTTGGTGAAAACCTATAGTTCTCCAGTCATGACCCCTCTCTGCCTACCCATCCGCTCTCTAAAGGGTCCTCAGGTATCTGCTCTAACTCCACCCAAGGGTGCTGTCCCTAATACAAAACAGTCAACAACATTTGAGACGCCCCTCGCGAGACGCCCCTCACGTGGTGTAGCTTCTGGCTTTTTCCATGCTGCTTTGTGTTGGGCCTCATACGTTGGAGTTGACCTTGCTTCTCAGACTCTTCTCCGGCCCGCTGATACCCCTTAAACATTCCGGAACCCTCCTCCATGTCTGGGCCGTCTACTGAACAGACCTCTATTCATTTTATTTATAATTGGATTCCCCCTTTTCTCTTGCAGACAGACATCTGCAGCCAAGATCCCAACTCTCATAGACTTCCAAAAAGGTTCGCAACATTTCTTGGCCCAGACATGTACGTGTAAATCAATGTTAAAACATTTCAGGCCTACAATATTTCTCATAATGATTATAGCATTCAACTTCTTCATTAATTAAAGCATGTTAATACTCTTATTCTATTATTCAGTAAACACATCTATAAATCATGGCCCATTAATGCAATGACCAAAACATTAGTACAATCTATGTCGTGAAAAGAAACACCTTCCCTTTTAGCTCTGGCCCTGAGGCCTACCACATTCTGCGTTTAACCACATACCATCTTACATTTTAGCAGCTACACGACATGGATTCAGAAATAATCACATCTAATAAAATCATATAGTGTCACACATTTCTGTATTAGTTCCACTTCTACTTAAATCTCTACATTAGCTATACATTCAGAATATAATTTCAGATACTATTAGCACTCATGGCATTTCTCCTCATGATTTGTGCTTACTACAGGTAAGTGTGATGCACTCATACATTTAGGTCAGTTTGCGCTCTCTCAGTTCCCCCCTTTGATGACCTCTCGGGGTCATCACTAACATTTAAACTGCAGTTATTGCTAGCATAACTTGTCTCTGCGCTTCCAGAGCCCTCAGACTCCTGTACTGATTATCTTGTATGGCAGCCAATCTCTGCAGCTGCTCTCTTTGGGCCCTTTCTGACCTTTTTGCTCTGTACCATTTGAATACCCTCACCAATCCCCACAATATGATCCCACAGATCAATATTATGATGATAGGTTTTAGTATATACCACACAAAGCTTTTGCCTAAGGTGGAAATCCACCCTCCAACTTCACTCATTCCGTGGCCCACCTTTTCCCAGACATTTTCTCTACTCAAGTCTTCGATCTCCTTGTGAATATCAGTTATGTTCCTAATAACTTTCCCAAGGGGCTTTGAATTGTCTGGAATGTAAGTACAACATTCCTGGACCTTCAAAGCCTTACAGACTCCGCCCTCTTTTGCTAGTAGGACATCTAACGCAAGACGGTTCTGAAGAACCATAGCCCTTATCGATTGCATCTCTCCTTCTACCAGCATTAAGGACTGAGCAGTGCTGGCAGACAACCTGTCGACGACTGTTGCCAGTCGTCTAATTTTAACATCATTAAGGATTAGACCCAAAAGAGGGAACATAGCTCCAAAGACATCTCCAACCATTTCTGCATCTCCTATATCTCTCCTTCCCCTCGATGATGTCTTGCCCTCAATGATCACTAAGTCTTGTGCATGATATATTTTGGGGAAGACAATTGCTAGGTAACATGATCCATACCAGTTGTCAGGTAGTCTCACGTAGGCATTTCTTCCACATACAAAATACACATTTGGAATCACTTGCATTCCCTTCAGGAAATCTTTAGTATAGTACTCTATATTGAAAGCATGTTCACAGTCGACTTCTCCCACGTATACATTTTCATAATACGTTTTGGCTCGGTGAAGACATAGCTTTCCTCTCTGCGTCTTATCTAAAGCTATTGGACCACTACTACCCTTTCTCTTGTGTGCCTTCTCTTCCTCGGTCCAATCTGTTTTCCATTGTCCTGATTTTTTCAAAATCTTTTGTCTCCTATAACGATCATCCACCTGCCCTATGCACTTCTTCTCGACTTCTGACACCTTGCATGTCAGGTTATTTCTACGGGCATGTGAAGTATCTAAGGTAATCCAAGGAATGAAGAACTTGGCCAATCTGTCTTCACTCTTCCAGTAGTCCCATTTGTTCATCTGCTTATAATTTGGGACTTCTGGCAACACTGAATCATAATTGGAGAAATAGTATTCAAAACTATCTCTCTCATAAAATATACTAAGCAATAAGCTACATGTAATGCCATATGTCAGCGGGAGGTGATGGTATCTAATGCCTTCATCTACAGACGCCGGCAACTGCATGCAGACGTAACAGTCCTTAACCTCCATGGCATCCACGTATTCATATAAGAGTTTAGCATAAGCATTTGACCTAAAGTCTCCTTGGGACTCATCTACGTGTAACCTGCGGGCTTCTGCAGCTAATAACGCTTTCTCTTGAATGTTTTCCCTTTTCTCACCAGCAACAGTGGGTGTAAGCGTTTCTACAGATTTCACATCAGTTACCTTTGCCTCTTCCTCATGTCCCTTTACATAAGAAATTGTTACCACTAAAGCTATCAATATTATCACTCCTACTATTAGTGTACCTATTATACATTTAGCTCTGCGGTTCTGGGTGCCGGCTTCCATTTCGTCAGACAATATGGCTCTCTCTTATCTTAGCAAAAAGTTCTTTTCTTCTCGTTCCTTTACAGTCTCCTTTTTAATCCTTTTGTCTTTAGAATCCACACAACTGGAAGCTGACAACCTTCTTCGCAAAAGTCCTTTAACAGTTCAATAAAGACAACCCTAGCCCTTCTCCATCAACTCAAGGGAAGTTCCCTAATATTCTCTGCTTCCTGGGCGCTAGGTAATCTTCTTTTTCTGCTTGCTTTATTTACAAAGTCCTTTAACAGTCTACTATCAAGTTTGTGCCTGCAGCTTCGATAGCAAAGTTCAGTATTTCCAAACGAAGATTGTGCTCTTCATGTGCTGTTATCGTTGTACCAAAGTCGGGGAATTGCAATTCTGAGAGAAACATATGTTTTAACTTGCTGAGGCGGGGAGGTCTGGGGAGCATGAATGTTAGTGACCCTTCTTGTTCGACTCCGGGTACCAACAGTCGTATTTCCACGGTGACGATGGGCTCAGAACTGGACACCACCACCGCTCGGATCCTCCCTGTCTCCTGTTTCACAGACATTTGTCGCCAGATATGTCCACTCAGGTGTGGAGTATCTTCTGTTAGGCACACGCACTCTTCTTGACCTTCTTCGGTCCGGTGCTTCAGCGCCCTGAGCACCTTCTTCCGGGTCTGAGTCTTCTGATATCGGAGGAAGGGTTACCTCTGGAGTTGACCTCAGGCTAGAGCTCCTTCTTTGCGGCCAATTAGCTTCTCCACGTGCCCTTCTACTCCTTCTCCTTCTTGTCTGTTCTCGCTCTCTGTCAGACCTGTCAGTGTCTGACTCGTACTCCCAGCTACTTTCTCCTTCTGTAGCGTCGTCTGTTTCGCTGTTGTACTGACCGTCCTCAGCTTGGTCAGACTCGTTCCCTGCTTCCGCTGGCACCTCTTCAGCTTGGCTAGCCCCCTCTATGGCTTCTCGGTCCTCTGCTGGACGTCTATCCGAGAGAGGAGCTGTTTCTTCCCGAGGTGCTGGAACCCTTCGCGTATGTGATGCGTGGATCCAATTGGGCAGGCCTCCCACCTTCACAGCCGTGTTCGTGATCAGGATGATCTGGAAGGGCCCACGCCAACGAATATCCAGGCAGCTTCTTCTCACATGTTTTTTCACCAGGACCCAGTCCCCAGGATACAGGTCATGGCACGGGCCCTGGCACGATGGAACCTCGGCAGCCTGCACCTGAAGGGACACAGAACGAATGGCGTCAGACAGCCCCTTACAATAGTCCAGGATCATATCATCTGTGATATTTAACAGTGCAGTAGTTGGGACAGATGGCAGCCTCATTGCTCTCCCCATTAACACCTCATGTGGTGACAACCCCGTTCTTCTGTCTGGGGTACTACGAAGGCTCATGAGGACCAATGGCAGGGCGTCAGGCCAACTCAGGGTCGTTGAGGAGCACACTTTGGCAATTCGAGCTTTGATCGTGCCATTGATCTGCTCCACAATTCCTGAGGCTTCTGGTCGGTAACTGCAATGCAACTTCTGATCGATATTCAGAGCTGCACAAATCATCTTCACAAGCTCGCTGTTAAAATGCGTTCCCCTATCTGATTCCAAAAAGGCCGGCACCCCGAAGCGCGGAATGAGTTCCCTAAGCAGTAACTTGGCCACTGTGAGGGTGTCGCACCTACGTGTAGGGTATGCCTCAACCCATCTGGAGAACACACAAACAACCACCAGGACATAGCGGAGGCGGTTGCACCTTGGCATTTCAATGAAATCTATCTGCATTCGATTGAATGGACCTCCAGACCTTCCTATGTGACTCAGTGCAACTGGTGTTCTTTTCCCTACGTTCAGCTGCTGACAGGTCACACAACGCTGGCACACTGCTTCTGCTGCTATTCTAAACTTAGGATTGTACCAAGTCTGTCTAAACACTCTCAGCATAGCATCTCTCCCCAAGTGTACGGGACCATGTATGAGTCTGGCCATTGGACTCACCATCTCATTGGGCAACACTGCTCTGCCGTCTGCTGAGACCCAAAAATGGGACTCACCCATTACACATCCTGCCTTTTCCCATGTTTCTTTTTCAAAATCAGGAGCATTTTCTTGCATGTTTGACAGTTCATCCCAAGTATCAACAGTTTCCAATATCATGGCTAATTCAGTTCTTACATTTATTCCACCCACTTCCACCTCTGTGAAAGAGTACCCTTGTTCCGCGCAATACCGCGCAACTTCATCAGCATATCTATTGCCTTTCGAAACGAAGTCCTCATTTCTGGTATGTGCGGTGCACTTTACAACTGCTATACCTGCTGGGCATTGCAACGCCTCTAACAACAGGCGCACAAACTCTCCATTGCGAATGGGAGAGCCTGAAGAGGTCATGAACCCTCTTTGAGACCATAACTGCCCGTAATCATGAACCACCCCATAACCATATTGGCTGTCGGTGTATATGGTGACTCGAATTTGATTGCTTGCCAAGCAAGCACGTGTCAAGGCAATAATCTCGGCTACCTGAGCGGAGTGTACTCCTTCCAGGCACCCAGCTTCCACAACTCCAGTAATTGTACAAACAGCATAAGCTGCTCTCAACTGCCCAACTTCGTCTCTTACACATGAGCCATCGACAAAGAAAATTTCGTCTGGGTCGGTCAGTGGCTCATCTACGATGTCGGGTCTGGGTTTGGTGCATAGTTCAGTCACATCGAGGCAGTCATGGTCTGTACATTCATCATCATCCTCGATATCATTTGGGAGTGGCATCAAGGTGGCAGGGTTCAAAACAGAGCATCTCTTGAGGGTCACATTCTCTGTAGCAAGAATAACTTGCTCATAGCGCGTGAGCCTGCTGTTGGTCAGATGCTGTGTCTTGGTCCTGGTCATCAACAGTTCAACAGAATGGGGCACGCACACCTCTAACGGGTGCCCCATGACGATATTTTCACATCTCTCAATGCTGACACCCGTTGCAGCAACGGATTTGAGACATCCGGGCAACGCTGCGGCTACTGGGTCTAAAGTAGCCGAGAAATACGCAACTGGTCTGCGGGCATTCCCATGGATTTGGACTAACACAGACAACGCGCAACCTTCTCTCTCACAACAGTAAAGCGAAAATGGTTTATTGTAATCAGGCATTCCCAATGCCGGAGCACGACACAGGTCCTCTCGCAGCTGTAAGAATGCCATCAAACAGTCTTTGTCCCATGGTACCGGATCGCTCACCTCCTTGTGCGTCAGTTTTTGCAAGGGCTTTGCTTTCAGTGAAAAGTTCGCGATCCACTGTCGGCAATAACCCACCATCCCTAGGAACATCCTGACCTCTCTCTGTGTCTTAGGCGCATTCATTTTCATGATCGCCTCTATCCTGTCTGGTGACACCTTTCGTTTGCCTTTCTCTATTCTGTGTCCCAAGTACTGCACTTCTGTCAGGCAGTACTGCAATTTTCCCGGGGACACCTTGTGCCCATTGGCAGCTAGGTGATTTAACAAAGCAATGGAGTCCTCCCTGCAAGCTTCTTCTGTTTCTGACGCCACGAGGAGGTCGTCTATGTACTGGACCAGAACTGACTTCTGGGGCAGCACTAGACTTTCAAGATTTTTCTTCAAAAGCTGGTTAAAGATCGATGGGCTCTCTGTATACCCCTGAGGAATGCGACACCATGTTAGGACGCGACCTTCCAGCTTAAATGCGAAAAGAAAATGGCTTTCTTCGTCCAGAGGGATCGAAAAGAAAGCCTGACAAAGATCAATCACAGTGAACCACTCAGCTTGGAATGGAATCTGAAACAGTATCACTGATGGGTTCGGTACCACTGGACAACACGAAACGACTATGTTATTAATCTTTCGAAGGTCCTGCACTATCCTGAATTTCCCATTTGGTTTCTGCAGACCCATAATCGGGGAGTTGCATGGACTACCCACGATTTCTTTCAGTATTCCCTGTTTAATCATGGACTCGATCACGGGTTTTATGCCTGCAATCGTTTCTGGAGTCAATTTATATTGGGGTGTTCTTGGGAACTCAGCATGCGGTTTCACTACAATTTTCACTGGGTCCACCCCTTTGACCAATCCTATCTCTTCCCCAGTGAAATCCCATACTTCTGGTGCCACTGTCTCTCTCAAGTCCCAGGGGAGCTCATCTACTGTCAAAGTAGGGTACAGCTCCACGCATATTCTTGAGTTTGCAACTTTGAAGTCTGCGTCATCATCATTGGTCAATACCTCCACTCCCTGAGGTGTACAGTATATAGTACAATTCAATTTACACAACAGGTCTCTCCCTAGCAGACACACAGGACTTGAATCGCAAACCACAAACTGGTGCTCATCACTGTACTTCCCTATTTTCACCTGTACCGGTTCTGTCAATTGGCTGGTTATTCTCCTGTTTGCGACCCCTACCACTTGTATGGTCTCTCCAGACATGGGCAGGTCTGGAACTGCAGCTGATCTGATCGTGGACCTAGTGGCTCCTGTGTCCACCAGAAATGTCGTGGGGCACCCTGCTACTTCTGCTTCGACATAGGGTCCCCTCTGGTCCACCTCCAAGGCTGCCCCGAGGGTGCAGTCTTCTCTTTCCACTCTCTGTCCGGTTAATGGGTCCACATAATAGCACTCTTCTCCTTCTACAAACAGGGGCATCTGTCTATAGGTCTTACCCATAGTCCCTACTCGAGGAGGTTGCGGGAACTGGGCTCGGGGAGGAGCCCCCCCTTTGAGCACCTTTCCCTGGTATGGCGTCACCCCTCTTGTAGGCGCGCTCTGGACCTCTTCCTCCTCTATCTCTTGTTCTCCTATCTCTACATTGTAGGGACACTCGCGTTTCCAATGCCCCACCTCGTTACACTGGTGGCACCTAGTCGTTTTCTTCAAGGCAGCTATGTCTATTCTGGGTCTAAAGGTGGAACTCTCCTCATTGCCCTTGTTCTGACTGTACTGCTTCTTTCCTCCTGTACCTGTTCCTTGCTGCTGTTGCTGCTGTCCCCCCTTCCCTGCTGCCTGCATCTGTACCACCATCAACTTTTCTTTTAGTTTCTTAGCCTTGGAGTCTATCTCATCACAGCAGTACCTGGCATACCTCAGTATTTCGTCTAGGGGTTTGCTTTGCCAACAAATCGAGTGTTGCTGAATCATTAAACTAATATCCGGTCTCAGTCCCAGGACGAACTTGGACACGAATTGCCCTATGTCTTTTGGATCCATTACATCCAAGCCGCTATACTGTTTAAACGCCTTCAGCAATCTCTCGTAATATTCGTGGACGGTCTCTTTGGGTTCCTGTCTGGTTCGGTCTATTCTGACCCAATCTATGTCTTGCATTGGCACTTTCTCTTTCAGCCAAGTCATCACTCTCTCGAATTTTGCCATCACAATCTCGGACGGCCCATTAGTCTTAGCATCTCTCTCTGGCTCCGTTGTGGGCCACTCAGCGCTAACCTTGCATGCTGTCCACAGATCTCCTGGTACTACAATGTCAAACAGCGTGTTCAGATCTATCCATAGGACCTTTGAGATTTTTACAAATCTCTCGACTTGCTTGTACCACTCCACTGGGTTTTCCCGCAATTTGGGGAAGGAGGTGGTAAAAGCAGCTAAATCTCCCCTACTCCAAGGGACATGCACATAGTTCCCATTTGCGACTTCACGCAAAGGGTATGCTTCTATTCCCTGCAGTCCTCCTGGTGTCATACCAAGCGTGCTTCTCCTGCCGGTCCCTTTCTTGGACCACCTCTCTTCCCACTTATCTAGTGCCCTCCATGTCCTTATTCCAGTGATCAGTTCCCTTATGTGCGTTTTCAGCCCAATCGTTCTCCTCTCATCTAGGTCTCGATCTGTGTAATGTAGCCTGTGGTTACCCTGTAATGCTTTGGTTCTTGACAGGTCCACCATATATTTGCCTGCTAGTTCGACTAACTTCTCATGGATTGCTCTCGCCTTTCGAGTAATGTCCTTTGCCATATACAGTATTTCATCTTGCTCATACATTTCCATTCTTTCTAAAGGCAGGGTACCATCTATCATGTCATCCAGGTCTGACCTTAAGCTGGCGACATCGAGTCTCTTGGCTTTTATCTCAGCTCGCAATATGTCTTTCGAAGGGGGCTCACTAGTCTCCCTACCATCCCAACTTCGAGCTCTACGTTTGGGCTCGGGAGAGTTAATGAGTGCCTTCCCTTCCTCCCATCTCTCCAGGTCCCATGCTCGGCCATCCGATCTTGGAAGGTGATGGAACACGGGCCTGTTACCCCCACTCTTGCTCTGCCCACTCTCTTCTTCTTCTCTCCTTTCACCGTACGCCTCTCTGTTATTTTCCCTCTGGTCGCTACTCTCCCTTTGCCTCGTATCGCTCAGTATCCGATACGATCCTTCCTGGTTCCCCATATTCCCTGGGCTGCGCTCATTTCCGTCATCACAGGGACTATGGTGCGACCTCTCACAACTCCCATTCAGTTCTCTGGTGCCGGGCACACAGTGTGGACACTTAAAGCTGTTTCTGTACTCTTGCGCTCTCCTCTCCTCTTCACTGAGTATTGGGCGCGCCACCCTCCCATTCCCGGGGCCCCCGTTTTCCAGGTCTGTTCTACCTCCACTCCGGGCCCAATGGGTGACTCCCCTACTATCTCTCTCTCTACAGTCCCACTCCGGGCTGCTCTCCCCAGCCCCGCAGTGAGTCCGAGCTCTGCTGTCCTGACTTTCCCTTTCAGCTTCTGCAGCTATGATGCTCTTGTGAGCCTCCACTGCCTCATCCCACTTCTTCATGTACTCATTTAGCTCTTGAAAGGATTTTCGTCCAGATCCCCTCAGATCCACTGGCCATCTAGGGCCCCCAGGGTCCCCTCCTGGATCCCCTGCTGTGTGCATCGGGGTGCTCCACTCTCTTGGTATCGGCATCTGACTTGGAGAATTAATCGTATCGTTCCTCCTTGCCGTCCCTGCTCTTTCTCTGTCCTTCCGTACCCGTTCTTCCCCTCTTGCTCTCTCTTGGTCATATATCGATATTATAGGACCTATGGTAACAGGTACCTGTAGTGCATCTGGTAATGCGTAGGATGTGGCGCTCTCCGTTTCCGGCGCTCTTTGTACCACAAACCTCCCGACTACCTGTTGCACCTGACTAGGCTGGGACAGCTCTTTCTTTGCCTCAGGATCCCACTCTGAACTGGGAAGCGGTCCATGCTCTCCTGCATTGCCCCCCTTTTCTCCTTCACTATGCTCGACCTCTCCCCCTGCTCTATTATACAGGGGTGGCCTGTCTGTCAATAATCTGTTTATCAGGCTATCCTCTGTTTCGCTCTCATCATCTTCTTCTAGGGGGCTTTTATTTCCGGGCACCTCTAACACCGGGTACAGTTTATTTACTTCCATGTTATGCACTCTCCATCTTTTAGCATCCGCATCCCACCTGGCATCCTGCACTGCCCTTACCGATCGTTTCACCCTTTCTTGTCGTCTGTTCATATTTTTTTCATGCGCTGCCCTAATCCATGCATCAAGGGCTTCAAACTGGGTCGGTCTAGGCAAGGGTCTCATTGAGGTCATGACTGATTTTAATCGATGTAACACCTCTAATCTGAACGTCCCGTACTTCGGGAACGTCAGTTCCTCATTTCCTTCCGTAATCTTACTCCACTCTGATATCCAAAGGATCGTATGCAACCCAACATTCACTGCCATGTAACGAGCCGGCGTACCCTCCGGCGGGGCTTCTTCCCCTTCATACGATCCCCGCTTCTCTTTTTTAAACACCGCTCTCAGCCATTTAAAACACTTCATAATTATGCGCACAATATCCAGCCTCGCTACTCTGTTTACTTCCTGATGACAATCCACCAATCCTGTCGCGGCTTTGCTAACTTGGCCTATCGCAGCGCGGTCTTTCTCCGGTCGGCCAATCACGTCGCGACACTTTCTGACGTCTTTGCTAGCTGGCCTATCACGGCGCGGTCTTTCTCCGGTCAGCCAATCACTGCGCGACACTTCCTGACGTCACTTTTCTCCGCTTCGCAGCAGCACCCCTCCTTTCTCAACTCGTCTCCCGGTCATGCATGCGTCCCATTCATACACCGAAAAATGACTACTTCCGACCAAGCGGTCACTTCCCTCGACTGTACGTCCACAGTCTATATGTAATTGTCAACACAACTGACGAAATGTCTATCGTCTCTCTGATAGGTTGCTTACACACACAGTAACTTCCGACCAGCGTCCGTTACTCACGCACTCACTCTTACGTTCCCCCTATCTCGGTCTTTCGGGTGATCAATGGTACCTCATGACCCCCTTCACACTAGTTAACAATTACTCTGGGTGTCCGATACACCCGAACCACTTAAGCTCTCCTTGAACTTAAGATTTCCACCGGTTGCGCGCGCTCACAACCTGTTCCACGGTCACTCTACAGACATTCAACTCCGCCAGACATTACAACATAGATACAATACAAAAACACCGCAATCTAACACGCATGACCCTTTATACTCACTCTCGACCGATACTGCTGCTTTTTCTGTCTCACGTCATCCGGATCTTCTTCGGCGGGCGGTTCTTCCGATCATCGATTTCTAGGGGCCTTGGGGTAAGCTAACCTGGCCTAGGTCACCGTCCTCAAGAAGGCAACCATCCTCTATAGCTACCAACTGGAAGGGCGAGATTTTGATCGATACCTTATCACTATTGATCCAAACCTCGATCTGGTCGACTGAACCTTTGTTGCCTGTCTTTGAGGAAGAAAGTGCATCTATTTCCAAGCTAGTTCACCCATTAAAGGACTTCGCTCCCAAAGATCACAAACAACTTCTAGCTTTCAAAAGTTTATTGTAAGGATAGGATAAGCTGCAAATACAGGCATCTCAGAATGAGATTCACGAGATACACAGGTCCAACTACATACATGTGCTCTCTGAAAGCCCTCAGACGAGCAACGGAAATTACTAACACAAGTTCTAAGAATAATAAAGCTATCAGCATTGACGCATATCTCTCCTTCATTTAAGTTGGAGGAAAACACACAGGTTAGGCTGTCCCTACCCTGCTCTAGATGGTATCCCTACTTAACCAAATCCCAACCTAACAAAGGTGTCAGCAGTGAATGACCCCCAAGGGAAGTCACTCACTCTAAGTCTCTTGGTGAAAACCTATAGTTCTCCAGTCATGACCCCTCTCTGCCTACCCATCCGCTCTCTAAAGGGTCCTCAGGTATCTGCTCTAACTCCACCCAAGGGTGCTGTCCCTAATACAAAACAGTCAACAACATTTGAGACGCCCCTCGCGAGACGCCCCTCACGTGGTGTAGCTTCTGGCTTTTTCCATGCTGCTTTGTGTTGGGCCTCATACGTTGGAGTTGACCTTGCTTCTCAGACTCTTCTCCGGCCCGCTGATACCCCTTAAACATTCCGGAACCCTCCTCCATGTCTGGGCCGTCTACTGAACAGACCTCTATTCATTTTATTTATAATTGGATTCCCCCTTTTCTCTTGCAGACAGACATCTGCAGCCAAGATCCCAACTCTCATAGACTTCCAAAAAGGTTCGCAACATTTCTTGGCCCAGACATGTACGTGTAAATCAATGTTAAAACATTTCAGGCCTACAATATTTCTCATAATGATTATAGCATTCAACTTCTTCATTAATTAAAGCATGTTAATACTCTTATTCTATTATTCAGTAAACACATCTATAAATCATGGCCCATTAATGCAATGACCAAAACATTAGTACAATCTATGTCGTGAAAAGAAACACCTTCCCTTTTAGCTCTGGCCCTGAGGCCTACCACATTCTGCGTTTAACCACATACCATCTTACATTTTAGCAGCTACACGACATGGATTCAGAAATAATCACATCTAATAAAATCATATAGTGTCACACATTTCTGTATTAGTTCCACTTCTACTTAAATCTCTACATTAGCTATACATTCAGAATATAATTTCAGATACTATTAGCACTCATGGCATTTCTCCTCATGATTTGTGCTTACTACAGGTAAGTGTGATGCACTCATACATTTAGGTCAGTTTGCGCTCTCTCACATACGAGCCAGTGCAGGAATACAAACTACGGTACAATATCATTAAGTTTGTATCATTTTATTTCCGATTTGCAAGCTGACTCCGTGTCATTAATTTTGCAGCAATAAGACTAAGCAAAACATGTGCTCAATGAAAAATGCGAGTGTATTCAGCCTCAAACAAAAGTCACCTCATGGAGAAACAAGCAATCACCATGTGCATAGAGACATTGTTTGATAGGGAACCAGATTCAAGAACAGCACGGAGTACAAACTTGAGCTTGCAGACGAGAGATGCGAGGATTGAAATGATTCGCAGCGTCTAGACACTTGCTGCCTATGCGCTAAGCATGTCAAACAGCAGCATCCCCTCATTCCGTAGTCTGGCAGAACACTCCAGTCTAACAGCCTCGGCTCAATAAACACCACGAAGGGACTCTCGAAAAATAACATTTGACGGCACTCCCAAGCCATTTTGACGTCTACGTTCAAGCAGTAAAATGTGCAAGAACACTGACATGGGTCGACATGCATATGGTGCAATAGGGGCCTATTAGGATTTTTTTTCCTACACATATTGATATGCTGTCAGTAAGAGCATTCTACATGAACTCAAGAAAGAATCTTAACGGACTGATTGTATACATTTCTGGTACTGAAAACTATAGTAGCAGCAGTAATTATAACACTGACAAAGCTTCAATAATATTTGTACCTTTCATTTACTCCCCACTGCTAACTGGGTTGAATCTTGGTACCTTAAAAATAGGTTTCATTTGTATCCAGATCAATATTTCCTTAGAAAGGCTGACGGGTACAGTTGTCCCTCCCTCATTTCTTATATTGCTCACCAATATCTCTGCAGCTGTTATAACTTGGCAGCTTACATTTGAAGCAAACAAGAAAGTGGAGACCTTCACCCAGCACACTCCTCCCTCATGTATTAGGACTGAATTACCCAGTGATCCTGGTGTAATAACCCTTCGAATCTCTGAGAATTTCACCAGATCTGATACAGCATGGTGCCGAGACCTGCTGAACTGCACCACGCAACCCTTAACAAAAAGGCTTCACCCTGAACTGGTGAAGATCAACGAGGAGCCCGCAGTCAAAGCATGCAGCTCCTCACAAAGGCTTCACTAGACCCATTGATATATAGCCCTGCAGAACTGCTCAGCTTCCGACTGAAAGTTTCACCGGATCCAATGTAGAGTGATAAAGGATGACACCGAGCCCTGAAGAGCTGCACTGCACTGTCTTCACATCAAAGTCATAAGGTAATACTTCCAGCGGGACATACCTGGTCCTGTGTCTGGTCAGTGCTCCATCACAGTCGGCCTGAACTTGTGAGTTTGTCCCAGTCCTCAACCAGATACCCACAGTTGGTGCTTTGTACCTTTGGCGCTGTTTTTACCCAAAACTTTTTTAAAAACTCATAACGCTGATTCTAGTGATTAGAGTTTGTATTTTGTTTTTAAAAATTTACTCTATTTTTCTAAATAGAGTTGCAATTTCTCTTGTGCTGAGTTTTCAAGTTAAGACTGACTGCTTTTGTGCCAAGCTACTAGGAGGTTAACCACAGGTTTTTTTAGTGACTTTTGTGGCATAACCGTACAAGGATAGGGAATATTATTTGAAAAGGGTTCTCACCCCCATCAACCAATAACCTAATTTCTTATAGACTTGTAATGGACTTGGATGCTTATGTCAGATGGTATTATGTGAAGATGAAAGAGCATTTATTAGACAGTTTTGTCGGACCCAGGACCAATACCAACTTACGGTTAAGGAAACTGAAAAAAGAAGGCATGGAAATTGTCTAAATTTGGCTTTATATGCAGACACACAGCATGTCTGTGACAGATCTAACCATGCTGGGATCATATTGGACTGCATTTGGATACTTAAAAAAGGGACTTTCATTTCCTTGTAAAGAACCCTCGTGGTCATTTTGGGGTTGATATGCTCCAATATTTAGTTGTCACCGTCTAGGAGAGGTGACTCTATGTTCATTTATTCATTTTCTAACTTTATATCTTATAATGATTTTAACTTAACTTTTGGTTCCAGTAGAATCCACTAAAAGGGAAGTGAATTTGGAAGCAGCTGGCCTCTAATTTGTGAATTAGTTTTTCGTCTCTTTGTTCTTTGCTAAGATGTGATTTTGTCACCAATTAGCCAACCCACTCTTATAAAAGAATATATCTTCAAAGCCACAGTTCATCTGTGCTGATGGCATGCCTAGGCAAGCTCTTCTGTGCCCGGATTGCAATGAGCACCATGGGCACTGCTATGGTAGACACACTTCAACATTCTCTGCTTCCCAACAGTGAACACTCCAAGAGAACATTATTCATGCAACACTCATGGCCTAGAACAAATATCCCTGACTCATTGTAAAACATATGGGCTTACATTTATGTCTTCCTAGATGGAGGCTGGTCTGGCAATTTCCAGTAACATAGACTGTTGGAACCGGAGGTCTCTGGTTGGAACAGGTATGCACTTGTGACAAGCAGGGACCCCCACTTCCAGTCAGGGCGACGGAACTACTCCTTCGAATAACCCCTGCTCACCCTCTAGGTAGTTTGGCGCGAGCAGACAAGGCTAATCCTCAGGGCGATAGTAAGTTAAGCATTTATGATCACACACAGTAAACCCACTGACCCACCACAAATGGACACCAGTCGTATGGTTGTATCAAAAATACGTATACTTTATATAAAAGATAGATTCAAGCAGGGTTATCACAAGACCATATAACGTTTAGCGATTTGAGACCACCAGATTACAATAGGCAATTAGTCTTTAAATATTCGTTGTTCAGCAAGGTACGATGACAGGGAAATAAGAACGTTGCGGACCCTGGATCCGATATGAACTCGAGACGGAGTTCAAGTGTACCTTGCTTGTGGAAGTCCGAGGCGTTTCAGGCGCGGCTACTGGTGAGGGCGGACCCGGGACGAGGCCGACGGTTCTCCAGAGGATCTCTCCGGCTCAGTTTCCCTCGAGGAGCGAGGCGGGGGAGCAGGACTGTGGAGGGTTGTGGCGATCCGGGGTCGATGCAGCTCACAGGGCGAGGCTCCGTTCAGGCCTGCGGGGCATACTACTTCTTAGCACGCCAGGTCGTACTCGTGGATCTGTGAGGGGCGTCGCGTTCTCGGGCAGACGGGTGCAGCACCAGGCTACCGGTACCAGCGTACGGGAGGCCTTTCTTGAGGTGCGGCACGAGCCTTGGTATGCAGGAGGCAAAGCGAGACAGTGTGAAAATATATATTAAATGGAATTATGTCCAACGTCGGTTCTTGAAGTTTCATTTATAACTCCTTTTATTTGGTCACCAAATCATTTGACCATTTACAGCCAGCCGACAGGTGTTTCGTTGTAGGTCCGTACATACACAGCAACTACAACTCTTCAGGGCTCAATGGCTGAATCCTAAGTATTTTTGGGCCCACGTCCGGTGATAATTCCAACCCGACAGGGTAACCTTGTATTTGGAAGACAACAGTATATGGCAATCCGAAATTATTAAAATGTAGCCGAGGACGCCAGAAGAACGCACACCTGTGCAATAAATGATGCCTCTTTCCAAGTCTCGTTGTGTATTCCGAGTCTTTCAAACCACAAGGGTACTTGTGGAATCACTCGCTCTAAGGCCGAATCGCCCTCGCATCCCTGGCGTCCGCAACCCGGTCACTTCCAGGTGTGCGTTCTTCTGGCATCCTCGGCTACATGAACCAGATGACCACACATCTACTACGTGCCGATACTTTTCGCGGCTCTTTACATTCAAAGAACTTCTTAATTTGGAACATTCTATAACATGGAATCATGATTGTCCTCGTTCCATGATATCATCAAACCTCACATGTGTGAAGAATATATGCCCTAAAAAAGAAGAAATTAAATAAGCCCTGAAGAAGTCCGATCACGGACGAAAGGCGTTGGCTATGGCTATTGATTCTGTCACTATTTACGAATAAAGAACCTTTTTCTTGAAGAAACTGACTTTGAAATTCTTGGGAGAACATTCGGATGATCACCTGAACGTATGGTCAATATTTGATGTTGATGTATAAATATTGTAATAATATTTGAAGGGTGCGGGGTCAATTTTGTGCAGTTTATTAGAGAGACAAGGCTTTGTCCCTCTATCATTGGGATCCAGGGGATTGTGTCCCAGACCATCAGCACCTTCTTCCTTATAAAATCATTAGGACTTCATTACTAGTGCGGGCAAGGCAGCCTCAATCCCCTTTTTATGGTTTGATTACTCAGTCCAGGCTGATGCCCGTGCTATCTCCCAAGGGGTTGAATCAGAAGGAAGAAACCAATGGAGAGGAACATATGTTTGCTGACATTTCTATGCAAACTGAATCGCATTCATTAATCCTGTAGAATGCCATGTATCCAAGGTTGGAGAGAAATGTAGATGCTTGAGGATGGCACTAGACTCATTTCTGTGCAAGACAGGGCCCATTGAATGACAGCTGTTCAGACTGTGGCAAAACCCCACATGTGTTGAAAGTCTAAGCGTTCTGCTAAGAAAATGAACACCCACACTGCAAACCTGGTCTTTCAGGTAGAACAGGAGACTGAAGACATGCTCACTGATGTGACCATGTGCTCCATTTTGGTGTGGACAGACAACCTCAATGTTCTCCATAATAACATCAATAAAACATCAATTTATGCACAATGTGTGCATTGACAGTAGGAAAGCAACTTCCTGACACAACTCTCAAGGTAGCATTAGCATGATGAGCAATGAGTACCTTTTCTATTACAATACATTGGAAAGTCAATATGGATACTATCAAACCACTTTCCACAAGAGTGCTGCCTTAGGCAGATCTGACACTGGTCAACACTTTGCAAGATGAGGAGACTACCTTAAGGGTGAAGGTGGGAGAAAGAGACAGTGTGACCTTAAGTTAAGTTGTCTGTTTGGGAATTATCTAATTGGGATGGGTTGATAGTAGTTTTGTTGCAACATGCTTCGGGTTTCCTCTTTAATAATTCCACACACAGTTTTGAATGATTAATCAGTAAGAAAAATTGTGACTTCATTTCAGTGAATTTTAAGAAGTGCTTCAGAAACGTTGCAAATTTCTATTTTTCTTTTATCGTTTTTGAGGAAAATGCTATAGAAATGAATGTTCATCGGAGAAAGTCAACAAATTTACGTTACGCAGACGTTAGTTTCAGCAAAATAGGCTAAACATACTGTAAACAAATTGGGTTACTGGTTCAGGGGGGGTGTAACCATACTCAAGCAGCAATCATAATCACCGTTCCCTCTAGGGCGCGCGCACCTCCCCTTACATGACCGTGCACCGACTCGCTAGGAGCGCGCCCACAGGACGTTGCGCGACAGAGTCGCACCGCCGGCCGCTTTGAAGAGGCGAGCGGCGGGAACATGACGAGTTTAGGAAACATGCGGGGTGGCTGGTGGCTATGTGGGAGCGTGGGGCAGACTGTGGCCTTTTGTTTAAATATTGCTGTTAATCGGAGCCCCTTCACGGGCTCCGAATAACATCAATACTTAAACAAAAAGCCACAGTCTGCCCCGCGCTTTAATAACAAAAGCGTAGAGACAGTTTCCAAACACAGCGTGTGCTAAAGTACACGCTGTGTTTGGAAAGTGTCTACGCTTTTGTTATTTTGTTATTAAAGCGCGGGGCAGACTGTGGCTTTTTTTTAAGTATTGATGTTAATCGGAGCCCGTGAAGGGGCTCTGATTAACAGCAATATTTAAACAAAAGGCCACAGTGGGCAGTCAGGAGGGCGGGGCCGCAGGGGGCACAGCGGCTGGGTAAACGAGCGGAACAGAAGGCAAGAAGGGCATAAAACATGGAAATAAACGAGTGGGACAGAGGGCAGAAGGGCACACGAGTGGGACAGATGGCAGAAAGGCACAAAAACGAGTGGGACAGAGGGCAGAAGGACACAAAAATGAGTGGAACAGGGGGCAGAAAGGAACAAAACGAGTGGGACAGAGGGCAGAAGGGACCAAAAACGAGTGGAACAGAGGGCAGAAAGATGCAAGTCCAGTACTTCACTCAAGCAGGAGGGCAGCACGGCAACACAGCAGGGCAGCAGACAGGCAGTCCTTGCAGCAGAGCAGTACAGCAGTCCTTCTTCTGAATCGGTCACAGGACCAGAATGTACCAAAGAGTTGGGGTCTGACGTCCAATATTTATACCTGTTACCGACTTTGAAGTCGGAAAAGCTTCTGGAAGTTTCCACTCTCCAGACGTGCTTGGAATTTCCTGCCTCTCTTTGCTGTCCCCAGATTGTCTGGGGTCATAATAGACTGGTGTCAAAACCCGTGAGAGAGTTCCTAGGTAGGGTCTATGTAATGTGAGGGTATGGTAGGTGACAGCTGCTCCTCCTGGGTAACTCAGAGTGGCCCATCCTGCTAACACCTAGCTTTTCTTTGTCTCACTGTCTGGGAGCCATACACAAAGACCAACTGCCAACTAACGCTAGTAATGTGACCCGAGATACAGGCAGCAGACACCAAATGATTAGAATAAGAAAATGGCATCTTACTAAAAGTGGCAGTTTTAGTATTAAATCTTTTTATTGCAAAAAATATCACAACAGGGATAACGGCTCATGCTGTAAGTGACACGGATCTCCCATGATAATACAAGCAAGTGAAAAGGCCCACGATGCGCCCAGTTCATGTAGTGGAATACACAGCAAGCCGCCTACAACCCAACTGGGCCGTCTGCATAATTAGGGAATGGGAGCCGTCTTTGAATACAGTAAGCTATGAAGTAGAACAACCCCAACTAGTCCCTCCACAAACCCACCCATCCCACCCCCCTCCTTGTCCAATGGGTTAAGCTACAGGAAAGTGATGCCCTGTTACAGCGGTTCCTGGGAAGGCGCGCGCCTTCGAGCTCTCGGTCTGCGAGAGTGTGAGGTAGGGTCTGTGAGCAGGGTATCGGCCAAGCGCAGCAGTCGCAGGTATCGGGGGCAGCTTAGCTCCCTGAACTCCCCGGTGAGCAGGGTCCGGAACGGTCGCCAAAGTTCTGCAAAGTCATCCCCCCTACCAGTCTTTGCCAGCGACAGCTTCTCCATCCCTAATATCGTCCAAAGCCTATGCAACCACCCAAGTTGCTGAGGAGGCTGAGCGTCTCTCCAATGTGCCACAATGTTCTGCATCACTGCTCCCAGTGCGATCGCTATGAGTCTTCCCCTCAAGGATTTCAGGGGGTACATCAAGGCATTAGGGAGGCCGAGCAGCACATACGAAGGGAACCTGGGAAGCTGGGTGTCTAGGTGCATATCTATTAAGTCAAGGATTGCGTTCCAGTAAGGCTGCAGATGGTCGCAACTCCAGAGCAGATGTTCTAGGGTGCCAAGCCCCCCGCAACCCCTCCATCAGCGATCAGTGACTCGGGGGTCCCAGCGGTGTAGGCGTTCTGGTGTGTGATACCAATACGTGACCACTTTAGTCAGCGTCTCAGTAAGGCCCATATGATAGGCTGAGTGGCGGGCTCTATGATATATGCCTCCCCATCCCTTGTTGGTAAATGTCCTCCCCAGGACCCTCTCCCACTTGGCCTTCCCCGCATTGTAAGAGTGAATATTAGTGAGTAGCAAGTGTTGGTATAAGTCGGAGAGCAGCTTCTTGTCGGAGGAACGTGTCAACAGCCATTTTTCGTATGTCGTGAGGTGTCGCTGTGCGCCGGGCTGAATGGATGGATGAAGAACCCAGTGACGGACCTGCAGGTAGGGCAGGTGGTCGTATTCCGGTATGCCATAGTCCTCCTTCACCTTCGGAAAGGGAAGAATACCGTTAAGATCGAACATATGACCCACAGCTCTGCAGGGCGTCGTCCTCCAGACCGCAAACGCCTGCGGGTCAAGGCCCGGAGAAAAGTCTGGGTTGCTAAAGATCGGCGTCATCGGGGAGGGGAAGGAAGTGAAGCCCCACCACACCGCCACCGTGTCCCACACGCGTAAGACCGTACTCGTGATTTGTGACGCGTAAAGATTGGGGGTCTATGGCGGCGCGGTAAAAACGGGACTCCTTGCAGAGGTCGGCCCGCCACCGCATGGTCCTGGAAGAGCCAGTGTTTTCCTGGATTCTAGTTGATGCCATTCTACCAGTGTGTGCAGCTGGGCGGCTTGGAAGTATAGGGTGAGGTCCGGTATCCTCACGCCACCATGAGCCGGGGGAAGCGTAGCAATCAAATGCTTAAAGCGCGGCCGCCGGCCATTCCATATATACCGCGCTAGGTCAGATTGCGTCTTGTGGAGCCACCCCACTGGTGGGTGCAGGGGAAGAGTTTGAAAAACATACAAAATCTGAGGCAGCAAAGTCATTTTAACGGCCGCAATGCGACCCAGCCAGGAAAGCGTGAGGTGTTTCCACCACCGGAGCTCTCCGTGAAGGCGCGTGCTGAGCCTCGTGTAGTTGGCCTCAGCCGTAGCTCTCACCGTCGGTGCCAACAGAACCCCAAGATAGGAAACGGGGGAGGTGGGCCATTGCAGGTTGAATTCAGCCTTGACCTCTGCCAACACGTCAGGTGGCAACGAGATGTTCAGGGACTCTGATTTCTCCACATTGACCTTGAATCCGGAGGCCAATGCGAAGGTGTGGAGCTTTACGAAGAGCGCCCGAAGGGACAGCATCGGTGACATCAAGGAGAGCAAAACATCGTCGGCGTATAGACTGACCTTATGTGTGTCCCCGCCGAACGGGAAACCTGCAATGAGGCAGTTTTGTCGTATACGTTGTGCTAGTGGCTCCATATATAGAGCGAATAGTAGGGGGGACAGTGGACAGCCCGGTCTTGTCCCTCAGCCGATTGGAAATCGTGGAGACGTGTGGCCATTGACTCTGACTGTTGCAACTGGCCGGCGATAACAGTTAAAAATGCGGTTGAGGAGAGTCTCTCCCATGCCAAACTTCTGGAGTGCCAGGTCTAAGTATGGCCAGTGCACTCGGTCGAACGCCTTCTCAGCGTCGATGGTAAGAAGCATACAGCCCGGTCTCGTTCGAGACCCGGCCTCTATCAAATGGAGGACTCGTCTGGTGTCATCGCTGGTTTGCCGCTGCGGGATAAATCCTGCCTGATCGGGGTCTACTAGTTGCTGCATATACGGGGCGAGCCTGCTCGCTATGATCCCGGTGTATAATTTGAGGTCTATGTTCAACAGGGATATCGGCCGGTATGAGCCACATCGGGTGGGATCACGGCCAGATTTGGGTATCACCGATATTGCAGCCTCCAGGAGATACGGGGCACAGCACCGGGCTGGTCGAAGGTGTTAAAGAGGTCACGCAATAAAGGGGCTACTTGGGGGCAAAACGCCTTGTAAAAGGCCGCCGAGTAGCCATCCGGACCCGGCAATTTACCCAGTTTCAGGCGGGATATCGCTGAGATCACCTCCTCCAGTCCTATGGGACGATCGAGGAACTCCGCCTGTGCCTCATTTAAAGACGGGAGAGTTGTGCCCTGGAGATAGTCCCGGCCGGACTGCGGGTCTAAGTGGTCTGCCTCATAGAGGTTGGCATAGAAGTTTCCGAAGGCAGCGGCAATCTCTCCATCCTCCACAATCGGGTCGCCAACCCCAACCTGGATGGTTCGAATGTGTCGCCGCTGCTGCTGTTCCCTCAGTTTGCTTGCGAGAAGTCTCCCACATCGGTCCCCTCCGGTATAATACGCGTGGCGCAGCCGAAGAGCGGCGTATTCAGCCACATCCTGGTCCAGGGCCGCAGGCATCTTCCTTTCCGTGCATAATTGGCGCCAAGCTCGGGCAGCACCTTTACGCTGGTGCATTTGTTCCAACTCCGCCACGCGCTGGGCGAGCTCGGCTCTCTTCTGTGCACGTTCTCTATTGTTCGCCGCGGCTAGGGAGATGAACTCTCCCCGTAGGACCGCCTTAAGTGCTGCCCATTGGGTGGCTTTGGTGGTGTCGCCATTCGCGTTGTGGGCTAGGAATTGGCTCATGGCAGTCTTGATGCGGTCCAGCACAACCGGGCTGTGCAATAAGCTATCGCGTAAGCGCCAGTGCCGCTGAGGTCGCAGGGTAGACGGCATCAGGAAGGACGCCACCACTGGAGAGTGGTCCGATAGGGAGGCCGGGTGGATATCAACGTCCCGGGTGCAGGACGCCAACTGGGAGGAGCACAAGAGATAGTCGAGGCGTGCATACGTTTTGTGGGCTGCCGAGTAATACGTGTACGCCGTGGTCCGTGGGTGGACCCACCTCCACAAGTCAAGCAGGCCCAGATCATCGAGGCGGGCCTGGCCCACGGCCGAGAGCGCCCCCACCTGACCAGAGCGTTGACCGAAACGGTCTCCGGTGTTGTGAAACACCAAATTGAGGTCCACCCCCAGCAGTAGGTGTGTGTGCGTGTTGGCTGTGACCGCCTCCAGTGCCTTGTGTAAAAAAGCCTCTTGACCGTCATTGGTGCATAGATGGAGCCTATGAGTAGTGTCTGCCCAGCGATGGAGAAGCGATGTGCCAGCAACCTGCCCTTAATTTCAGCTTCCTTGTGTAGGACCCGTCCCTCAAATGTTCTGGCCACTAGTATCGCCACCCCAGCTGCTTTCTTATTCGCAGAGGAAAAGAATTGCCATGGAAAGGAGCGTGATTTAAGCCTAAGGTGGTCTTTTGGGGAGCAAGTGTGTTTCCTGCAGGAGGCAGATGTCTGCTTTGGAACACTCCAGGAGTGAGAGGATCGCTCTGCGTTTGATAGGGTTGTTGAGTCCCCTCACATTGAGAGTGAGGATAGTCAGTGGGCGAGTCATTGTAGATCTACAAGTGGAGAAGCTGTGCTGCGCGCGCAGGCCTCAGAGGCGAACCAAGAGAAGCTGCCCTGTGTAGGACCCGCGGACAAGGAGAACCCCCCTCCCCTCCTGTCGTCACCCCCTCGCCCCCCCCCTCAACACCCCCATCGCCACCCGGATCCCCCCCCTAACCCCAACAAGAAACCATGAAAGAACATCCCCTGGACGGCCCCCAAACACATTATAGTCCAAGTCCGGCCCCACTAGGGGACAAGTCAATGGAAGTTACCTGCGTGGACGTCCGGCCACCAGGCTCCTCTCCCTTGCCCCCCTCCCCACAGCCCAATACCTGCTAAACAATCAATGCTGAAGTGTTCTCCCCCTGTGGAAGCCTCATGCAGTCGGTGCAGTGTCGCGGGCCCCCTCTCGCACCCCGTTAGCCATATCCGCCCTGATAGACTGTGGATCCGGGCGCGCGCTGGAGCCCGATGATCGACGGTTCGAAACTCGTTGACAGCCATCCCTCGTGAAGCGCCGCCGCTGCGGGGTGGACGCATCCTCCTCGGTCGCTGTGATCCCCAGCACCCCGCAAGTGTCCTGGAGGGAGCGAAGTTGGTGTAGGGTGCCATTCCACCTGAAGATGATGCGAAAGGGGTGACCCCAGGCATACGGCGTCTCATGTTCTTTGAGGAAGTCTGTAGCAATCTTAAAGGACTTACGCTTTTGGAGCGTCATAGCGGAGAGGTCCTGATAGAGGACCACCGGATGGCCTCGGAACTGCAGGGGCTGCTTCTTCCTGGCTTCGCTAAGAATACGTTCTTTGAGCGGGTAGTCCGGGAGGAAGGCCAGGATGTCCGGCGGTGGAGCTGAGGTCCGTCGTGCTAGTCCCACCCGGTGGGCTCTGTCAATCCGAATGGGAAAGTCAGCTGCCTCGCCCAGGATGTCTCGGAACAAGTCCTGTAGGTAACCCGCCACATCGGTACCTTCTTCTTTGGATGGAATGCCTCGGACTCGAATGTTGTTCCGGCGGGACCTGTTTTCAAGGTCCTCAGCGTGGGCCTGGAGATCCAGTTGCTGGTCTTTCAGACGGATCACCTCCTGCTGCAGCTGCACTATCTCCTCATCTCTGGCGGTGTCCGCGCCCTCCATGGTGGCCACTCTCTCCCCGAGGCTGTCCACCTCTCCCCGTACCTCCCCCGCCACCTCCTGCTTCAGGGTAAGGAAGTCCTCCCTGAGGGAATTGAAGAGGGACTCCAGAAAGGAGCGAGTTATAGGTGGTTTGCTCGTATCAGCGTCCTGCTGGGCCCCCAACCGGCCCGGCGAAGGGTGTCCCCTGTCCGCCTTCACTTGGGATTTGGACAGCATCTCAGGCAGCATCCGATCGCCCTTCTTCCCTCCTCTCTGGGCGGTCATTTCGAAGTCAACTGCTCCTGCACCGCTCCAGTGCTCAATGTGCGCGGTAGTCACTCGGGCCTCCTGCCCTCAGGATTCTGGTTGTCCCCCTGAAGAGCTATGCCGCTTGGCAACGGCCGTAGACCCAGCAGTACTCACGTGGCGGCGATGACGGGCTATGGGCCACGCAGGCAGGTGCACCAGCAGGGAGGCCGCTCTATTTGTCTGCTTCGGCCTGGCTTTTGTTTAACATGTCCGGCAGGGTTCGCTCGCCCGTCTTCCCCCCCCTTCGGCCAGCCATCTCGGGGGAAGGCCCCGCCGCTCGGGCTCGACTGCAGCCGCGGCTTCCCCGGTCCAGATGTGCACGGCGGCCGCGGGGCTTCGTTACTAGGCGGCGGAGGAGGTCCTGGCCTCCAAAGTCCTCCTCGCTCCCTGATCCGGGCGGCACGGGTAAGCAGCGCGGACCCCACAGTGGTCGCGCACCTGATGACCCGTCCGCGGCCGCCGCGGCGGAGGCGTCCGGCAGCAGGCCGCGAGAGCGGGCTCGGGGACAGAAGGAGTGGGTCGCGGTTCCCAGCACAGGATGCTCTCCGGGGCCCACGCGCTCTCACCATGTCTGTCTTCCGATTATGCCGCTGGTCTCCTCACCTCCAGAGCGCTTTTGTTAGTGCTCCTTCACGATGCAGCCCGTTCCGCCAGCGGGACCCACAGCCCGCGACCCCGCCTCAGGAAGGTGGGTGTCCAGAGGTGCGCGGTGCGAGGTCGTCCTTCCGCTGGGTTCGGAGGAGGGTCCCGAGCGTCGGCCCCGCGGCTGCGAGGAGCAGTGGTTTGTTAGGCCGGGCCTCGGTCTCCCAGGCTCAGGCGCGCCCATTCAAAATGGCGGCTCCAGCCGCCCAGCCGGGTCGCTCCAGCAGGGTGGGGGGGGGTCCACAGGGCGCTCCGGCGTCCACCGCCAAGGGTTACGTTTGCATAGGCCGCAGCAACGGTCTCGATTGGCAATGCGGGCGGCCGTCTACGCCGTCGCCGGCCCCGACCCCAGCCCCAGTCTAACCTCTTGGCCGCTCGGTGCCTGAGGGCCGGGCGCCGCTTCTCTGTAGCCCGCTGGGTGGAGAGCGCGGGACACGCTGAGTCCGGTCGCCGCCGACTCCGGGGGGATCTTCGCTCGTCGTTTCTGGCCGCCGATTCACTGGCCGCCGCGGCACTCCGCCGCGTCCTCCGTCGTTTCACTCCCCTGCAGGTGCACCGGGGCCCAGGTGGACAACGGGGCAGTCCTGGTTCGTCGCGCTCTTCTCCGTCGTCCCCACCTTGCTGTGGCAGGGGGGAGAACGCTAGGATGCAGACTTGGGCCTAGGCGGTTCGGAGGAGCTCCGGAGAGAAGCATCTGTTCACTCCGCCATCTTAGCCACACCCCCTCAAAAGTGGCATTTTTAGAAATGTGACTAAAATGCTAGCATTACAACTTTTTTTTTAAAGAGTTCCAAGATAGAGTTTTTACTTTCTCACAAGCCCTCACATATACAGAAAAACAGGCTAAATCTTCAGTTATCAACCCACATATTATGCATTCCTGTTAAGTGCCATGTGTCTGTAACCGGGATTCCTAAAGTCCCTTGAGGAAATAAAGGGAATGTTAATTGTGAGGTATTAATAACACACATGACCTATATGACATCATATTTAATACTGTTTGTGCTTGCTTCCTGAAAAAAGAAAAGTGCAGATTGATTTTTAGGTTGGGGTTTCTTTCGAAAATTGCAGATTTGTGTCCAGAGTAATTATTAATATTTAAAAAATCAAAATACCATGAAATTGAAAAAATGAGGGAGGTTTCCCATTATGCCAGCTAAAATGTAATTTTGAACTCTGCTGTTCTTAAAGCAAACACATTCTAAAAGAAGACATTTAGAATGTAGTGTGAAAAATATATCACATGTACACTGCACCAGGCATTTATTTAAGACTGATATAGTAATTTGCATCACCATTGTCTACCACATTTGAGTTCTGGGAGTATGAATGTGTCTTTTTGTTGTTCTAGGTGAATATGTGGTCATGACTACCCACTTCCATTTAAAAAGGAAGATTGGCTATTTTGTCATTCAGACATATCTCCCCTGCATTATGACAGTGATTTTATCCCAAGTCTCCTTCTGGCTCAACAGAGAATCTGTTCCAGCAAGAACTGTATTTGGTAAGTGTGACTCAATTCAGAAAAAAGATCATAGCAGTCTATATTTGATTTCTGTACCTCTATCAGTGGTGTTCATTATATTCAACAATCTAATATAGTGAAACATATAATTTTTTCGCACTTGAGAAAGATAATATAAACTGTGCTAAAATGTGCCCGTTTTAATATGATTTAAAAACATTGTGTCTGAAATAGAAACAGATGAAAAATATGTTTTACCAAGTTCTGCACATTTTAACAAAGTTAAATGAAACACTTCGATTAAAATTCTGATCTCTTTCTGTAGTTATCACTTTTTAAATGAAATAAAGTTGCCCAGTGTGATCCTATTGCAGTGGTACGAATTTAAGAGTTCTTCACTACCAGGACATGCAAAACTTAAAGGTTCATGTCCAACCGTTTGAATACACTACACCCTGCTGTCTGGGCTGCTCGGTGCCTATACGAGGGGTGACTTATATATATTAAAAAGGAAGGTTTAGGCCCCACAACCAGTTTATTTTGCTAGGTTGAAAATGCAAACATAAACTTCACACAGAGGCTGCAATGATAGGCTTGAGACATGGTTTAGAAGGCTACTTAATTGGGTGGCATTTTCAGTGCTGCAGGCCGACTGATAAAATTTTATTTACAAGCCGTGGTTAGAATGGATACCACTTTACTTGGGGCTTACAAGTAAATTAAATTTACCAGTTGGGTATAGACAGTGGCGGCTCACAGTGGGAGTGCTGTGGGGCAGTGGGTCGGGTAGGGTGTGGGGGGTAGTGGAGTCAGACATACGATGTCCACGAGTAAAGCAAGTAAATAAATAAATGAAACTGTTTACCTTGCGCTTGCTGCATCGCCGAGGTGGCGATGAAGAGAGCACAAGGTTAATAGTTTTATTTATTTATTTATTTGCTTTACTCGTAGATGTCTTATGTCTGACTCCAGTAGCCCCCCACCCTCCCCCTCCCCCACCCAACTGCCCGCAGCACTCCCACTGCAAACCACCACTGGGTATAAACCAATTCTTCCATGTTTAGGGGAGAAAGCATATATACTTAAGCAATGGTTAGAAGTGATATAGATATATATATATATATATTCACTGAAAAAACCATAGGTTATAGACCATATATAGTTAGGAATTAGCATTTACAAAACCTTGAAAATTCACTGAAAAAACCATAGGTTATAGACCATATATAGTTGTGATATATATCAGTGATGTCATCAGTGATGTCACTGACCATGTCATGAATGATGTAATATGTGACATCATCAGCAGTGGATTGCGGGAGCGCGATATATAGTTAGTGCAACTAACTATATATGGAATTTCAATGGTTTTGTGTGAGTAAAATAAGGTTTTGTAAATGCTAATTCCTAACTATATATGGTCTATAACCTATGGTTTTTTCAGTGAATTTTCAAGGTTTTGTAAATGCTAATTCCTAACTATATATGGTCTATAACCTATGTTTTTTTCAGTGAATTTCATTGGTTTTTTAACAGCTAATATCTGTAGCTGTAAAATGTATTCTTCTTTAAATCCAAAAATATATTTTATATGTTTATGAATAATTTTTTTTTTAAATATTTTTTTTTCTTCGTTCCCGCTTCGCGAATCGGGAAGCTTCCCGTTAGCTGACCTTGATGCCGCGAAATAGACCGCGAGCCGGTAAACGTTTCTTTACCGCAACTGCCGCGTTAGAAAACAACATCGTGACGCCTCCCGTCCGCATGACGTTTCGCGTTGTCGCGTGATACGTCATATGACGTGCTACGTTAGCGAACTGGTACGTGAAGCGAGTCGCAAAGCGCAGGTTTCTGGAAGCAAACCGGGAGGCCCTGCAAAGCGCTTAACGTAAACACAGCAGGTCATGTGACTTGGTAATAACACTTTTCATTGGTTCATTTCACTTTTGGTTTCCTAATGATGTAAGACTAGGTCATATAATCTAAAATGAACACTTTTCATTGGTTGAGAACTCTTGTTTTTCCCAAATGATGAAAATCCCTCCTTCTTTCCTCACTCTGACTTTCATCATTGTGAGAGAAAGACCCTTTGTGATCACTGAACAATGGCTTCTTTAGTAGCTTCAGCTGGTGCTTCCCCACCACCTCCACCACATCCAAGGAAGAGTGGACCACCTGCTCAAGTTATAATTCAACAAGAAGAGGAAGAAGAGGAACAGGACGACGAGCACGAAGAGAGGCAGTTTTTGCCTGAGCAGCCCAGGACGTCTCACCGGAAAGAAAACTTAATTTGGCAATTTTTTAAAATTCCCAAAGGTCAGAAAAAAGTAAATGCAAGATACGTAACTTGCCTTATATGTCAAGATAGACTGTCCAGAGGAACCGAGAAAAAATACAGTTTCGGAAACTACACAATGCATCGCCATATGACTAGGTGGCATCCTAACAACTACAGTGCTGCACAGTTTCGGAACGACCTAGATAATCTCCCTATTATGGCCAGAAGATCTGTTGTACCGGAAGTAACGGGACCAGAGGGCAGGGAGATGGTGCCAAATATACAAATGAAATTTGGTGAAGTAAAACACATCTGCGTATTTTGCGATGGATTCATTTCCTACGGAGAAAGAAGCATCACTCTGATCAACAGAGCTATTGACTATCATATACAAGTTTGTACGAAACGCCCAAAATAATAAATACTTCTTTTTTTGTTTTGTTGCTCCTGTTGAGCCCTTTACAATGAATCGTGTTCATTGCCCCCTCCAAGAAAAACCCAAAAAAATATAAAACTGTTCAGAAAAATTCAAAAAAAGTAAAAAAAATTCCGAAAAATAATAAAAAAAATATAAAACAACAAAAACAATTTAAAAAAAAGTTCTTTTCAGAACTACCTCCCCGTTATTAAAAAATTGGTACAATATTTGGAACTGTGCCAACCTCTATTTCTCTTAGTTCGCTTCCCAGTTCGCTCGCCGGTACGCGAAACCGGAAGCGAACCAAAAACAGTAAGTATAAGGGAAGGAAACAGACACTTATGTTAAAAGAAAGACAGCTATAGGGGAGTAAACTAGAGATACTATTACCCGTAATCCACTGCTGATGATGTCACATATTACATCATTCATGACATGCTCAGTGACATCATCAGCAGAGGATTGTGGGTTTTTTGGCAACGTGCCTTATCCACGGTTTAATAACGCTGCCTTTTGCTTTATATAAGTTTTCAAATTGTATGAAATATATACCAATAGGTCGTTATGAACCTTTAGGTAGTGCTTTTCTTCATGAGGTCTGGTCGCTTCCATACACATACAGATGTTTCAAAGATGATCAAGAAGTTTATCTGAATGGAGAGGAATGCACTGAGACACCAGATCATTCACTAATGTGTAGGCACATACAGTTACACGGTTCATGCAACAAACACCGACCAAATATGGCTTGCGTGTTGCAAGGCACGCCAGTTCCTGCTATCATCCCCACGTTCAAGTTGTTGGAAAATGGTAGTTATTTGATGCTCAATAATGAAGATTGTTCTGGGTTAATTAAAAGTATTCCTTTTATCGTAACAGTAAGTGAACAGGTTATTTGCTGCAGAAATGTTCTATTTCCTCCCACACATGAACATAGGGAGTTTTCAATCTCGCCACAAATACCAACCTTGGGAGCAGATTTCAACGGCATGGCAAGAATAAGAGCTCTTTTGTCTCAGAGAGAGGTGGCCTTGAGTTCGGCCCGTGAAACTTTCGTGCTTCACATAGCGAACACCCGTACAGAGGTGCAGACCCTTTTCAATTCAGATTTGCCTTTCCATTTCAGCAAGATGGTTCGGACTATCTCTAACGCATCCTCCACAAAGGCCCTGGCGCACTTTTTTAAAGTTGTTACCAGTGGTCTTGTGACTTCATTTGAGAAAATCTTTGGAGTCATCCCTGCTTTCTTTCATTCGATTTTTTCCACTCTGCTTCGTGGATTGCCATTTTTACTTGCATTACCAGCGGACGCTCTTGTGCTTTTTTACATTTTTAAATATGGATGTCCCTCCTATGCAACCTCCCGCCCTGCAGCTGCTGACACTGTTCAGCAATCGCATGCTAGAATATTATGGCACAATGCCGTTGGCGATATTAAGCACGGCATATGGATTATCTTTTCGATTCTCCTACTTCACCTGTGTCCAGCCTGTATTTCACTGCCTGACCTGTGATTTCGATTGGGCCATTGATTTGTGTCTCTGCGGACCGGTTTCTCCTGACGTCGACTTTAATCAGCTGATGACTCCTATCATTACTCACGAGTTGGTTTGTCCTGGCGAAAGGATTATGGCTGTGGCATTGATGCATGGACTAATTGGTCCCTGGAATTTACTGGCGGCAACACAGTCTTTCTTGGAACAGAGCTTTCTTGAAAACCCACCGAGCTGTCCTCTGATGGTGATAGAGGATCCGGTGCTGGGAGAGCACGTATGTTCTTTTCCGCTTTTAAATTGGATGGCTGAACTGTTTTCGGATGAAGACGGTGACTTCCTATTGGAGGCTGTTGCAGCTTATTTTGCATACACAGTTATGTCATAGACCTTTTTCATGTTTGATATGCTGAGTACTAGCATTTCATTGACAATTCATTGACTTATTTGTCAAGTTTTTATTATTTACCTTGCCTATTGGCTTAAGACTCGATAAAGTACTTGGCTGTTTTATTTTTCTTTAGCATTAAATTTTCCTAGTTTTTAATGCTTTACCTTGCGGACCGTCCACATATAAACTTGCAATCTGCTCTCATGAGATGGCACTTCTATTATCTTATTCAGTTCGTTTCCGGATCATGGGGAGGTGTCATCTACGTCCTGGATATCTTTACACCGTGTTAAGTTAGCATGGGCTCATTACCGGTTTAAACGCCATTTTTCCTTTTTTGCAACTTCTGCACACGACACTTAGTTGTTGCTTTAGCTTTCAACCTAGTAGTTCATCGTGGTTTACATGAGAATAATATGTTATTGCTCTACTATCTGCTTTGCTTGTTAAACTATATCTGTACAGCGAGTGCTAAAGTTTCAAGAACAACACGATACAGAATTGTTATGAGGTCTGATCTCCACGACTTCATACTCATAACATAAGTGCAACTTCTGCCAATTCTGGGCATGAGGCGGGTTTTATATTGCTTTGCCGAACACACATACACAACACTTGATGCGGTTCACATGAAGAGAGAGCTGGTGTATGCTGATGTGATTCCTTCAAATCTAAGACACTAAAGTATGGGCACGCCCTAAACCAACACAAAGAGACCTTCTTAGCAAATAATATAATATGTGTATTAGGGAGGGTGAGATATAAGCAGCCGCGGGCCGTGGAGGGAGTTACGGTGAGGCAGGGAGGCGGGGAGGGGGAGAAGCAGGGTGGAGCCCTCTCCACCCTGCCCCTCCCCCTCCCCGCCTCCCTGCCCCACCGTAACTCCCTCCACGGCCCGCGGCTGCTTATAAGTGTTGCTAACTCTTATTCATTTACAGCATGTTAACATACTGTCACCATTCGCTTTTTATGTACTAGTAACTATGCTGGTAATTTTGCTACTGATAATATGTGTACTTGTATTATCTAAGATACTACGCCTGAGAAGACGGCATTAGTAAATAAACATTTCAAATACACATGTGTTCTTCTTAACTCCATGTTCTGGTTTCTAAGAAATATATAACGACCGACTGTTCATGAGTTCCACGTATCCTGAGGTACTATAAGTTCATATTCTGGATTGTCTAAACATTGAGAGTTTGTTATATCCAATGTGACACTGTACCTAGCTTGCTAAGGGGTTTTTGATTACTAAGGTGAGTTTTGGGACACCCTAATTCGCCGAGGTTCCAATCCTCTGTCCACAGTTCTGTGTGAGAACAGAAACCCTGCGACAGGGGCACCCCCGACCCTTGCTGGAGCTTCATCACACTTGCGATACAACTCCAGCAATGCGCCACCTTTACGGCACAGATACATCACGCATCTGTGCTGTTTTTGCCCCATGATGCGCCGCATTGTAAATGCAGCACACCATAGGTGACGGAACAGCGGCACAGAATGACTAACACATCCCTGGTGATGCGCCAGTCATCATAAATCTATCCCTATGCTTCTTATCTTGTTAGAGATGAACCGCCATATGTACCATCAAAGTTTTTTGCATTTCCTAAATAGCGAACTTTAAGGAATAAATAGCGATTCTTTACCATTCCTAGTTTGCGATGAGCTATTTGCTAATTACAAATTACCCATTCATTTCCTTCATTTCCATAGGGCGGTTGGACTCACTTTTAGCTCGAACGGCTGAATGGATTTGCACGAAACTTGGCAAAATTGTAGGGACTGGTAGCCCGATGTGCCTTTGCTATGTCTCAAGATATATGCTCCAGTGGTTTTTACGAAAATTAACTTTGAAAAATATATATTGGGCTACATTGGCCTATATATATGTTGGAACCCAAATGTAGCCCAATGTAGCCCAATGAAGCCCAATGAAGCCCAATGTAGCCCAATGTAGCCCAAAGATGGCCGCCAGAGACGAAAAAAAACAAATGTAGCCCAAATATCAGCCAGATGTAGCCCAACTATAGCCCAGTGACAGAATGACCAATCAGCGTCGCAAACCTCCGTTACGCGAAGCGGAGCGCTGTTACAGATATATATCTTTTTTTTAACGTTAATTTCTCAAAATCCACTGGAGCACATATATTGAGACCTAGCAAAGGCACATCGGGCTACCAGTCCCTAATATTTTACCAAGTTTGGTGCAAATCCATTCAGCCGTTCGATTATTATTATTATTTTTTTTTTTTGCCCCGCGGGGCCCTTTTAAAACCTCCACATCAAACCTAGGGGGTCAGCGAGGATCTACTATTCCCCCTTATGGTCATTTGCCCCTTCGCTTTTGCCTCCTCTTGTCTCTCGATCCTACCGAGAGACAAGATGGCGGCCGCTACGGACTGTTTGGAATGTTGACAGACGCCGGAGAACCAATCAGCTTCGCTTCACAAAGCTCCGTTGCGCGAAAAGTACGCGTCCTGGAGCTCTGCCCGGTCCGCTGTTACAGATATATATCTTTTTTTAAACGTTAATTTCTCAAAATCCACTGTAGCACATATATTGAGACATACAAAAGGCACATCGGGCTACCAGTCCCTACAATTTTGCCAAGTTTCATGCAAATCCATTCAGCCGTTCGGGCTAAAAGTGAGGCCAACCGCCCTATGGAAAACTCAATGTTAAAAACACGTTTTGGGACCCCCCTTTTTTCTCGGCCCCCCCTTGACGAACCCCCCCCAAATTTTCAAGGGCTGCTCAGAAACAAAATGTGCCATTTTCCTGAAAGTTTCAGCCAATTCCGTCCACAAACGCCAAAGTTATTAGACATAGAATTTTCAAAAATCCCATAGAGAAAAAATCCTAACTATATATACCTACTGGCGACCGCCAGTAGGTAATATATATATATATATATATATTTTTTTTTTTATTTATTTATTTTTTTTTGCTCACAAATCCTCATCCACTGGAGAAAGGAAGAGAGCACTCCGGCAGTCACAAGATACAGCTTTTAATCAGCAAACAACAAACGTTTCGGCAATGGCCTTCCTCGGTGTTTCTTACCGGCCCCTCGCAGTTCCGGTTTAAATGCAAGTGTGCCAGCAGTGTAAACAACAACACAACAACAAGGGACTACCCCTTCAGACACCACAATAGGCGCCATCTTGCAATGTGTTGAATACCTCTGAGAATCGGAGTATTCACAAGAAATAAGAAGGGTCTCAAAACAATAGAGCCGTGGATCGGCTAATGTCCCTTTTTAAAAGTTTAATACCGACTAGTGATCCAGCGGCCTATAGAAAATATATCATAAACAATGCTACCCAACTTCATAACCTATAAACAAAATTCTATACTAAATATGGACCCATTTATAAACCTGACATATTTTGGGCCTACTGAATCAGGTGGTCAGATTAAATCTATATACACATTATCTACAAACTATATACATTTTATACATCTGCGAAAGGAATATTGTCATTAGAATAAAACTTAACCATTTAAATGACCACCATTGGCGACGTGATCTAGCTAATAGTAACCTACACTCCTGAATAACCAAGACCAGCTTGTTTGTCAAAAGTAAGATTTTATTTACTAAATTATGGTATATAAGTTGATTGTTTTATAAATGAATTTTATTTGCAATAAAGCAAGCATGATTGTAAAGAAATATGAGAAAAATACAATTTAAGCAAGTGAATCAAAATCAAAGAGAATATTTAAAGTTTAGCATTTATAAAACCTAATTCCCTAACTGAACTAAATAGATAGAAATTAAAGAAAAGTTCTTTGAGGATTCTTACGTGCTCCACGCAAAGTCCGTCAGCACATCACCCTCATCGGAAAGTCAGAAAGCAGCAGCCAGCCCATCCCTAGGGGCATGACTTTTTATACCTTTCTACGCTAACTAAACTACGCAAAGGAAAGTTTTCAGAAATCTTCGACGTCCCATTGGCTGAGAGTGACAAGTGACATGTCACCCACTTTTCAAAACTTCCATTAAGTCATATTTCTTAGAGACCATTGTCCCTTTCGAGTGCAACCAGGAGCTTCCTTGTATTGCAACAATTGTATAAAGTCATTCTCGCAGCGTCCATTGACTTTCAATTGACTTCCGCGGATGCCAAGTTAAGGACTGACAAAATGTTCTTTTTCGACCTTGGCCATGTCCGACAGAATGACGATAGCACGTTAGTTTTTGCTTTGTGAACGCAGCTTTTGACGAATAATTTATTTCAGAATGGGCGTCTCAGCACTTTTGCAGAAGTAAAATTCAGCATATTGTAGTTCGGGCAGACAAGGCCCAAAAGCAGACAACTTATGATTTCTAATATAAAACAAACACAAGAAAAGTATTAATGTAAGAAATAATGTAGATTCTGTATCCACCCCAAGATTTACTAATTAATTAACCCACCCGATTAATCAAAATGTTACCTAGCCAAAGCAAACAAATAAAGCAGCGTTTATATCTACCAGTCTCCGTTATTCCATGAGACTCATATGCACCTAGAATAGTAGAAATGACATCACACAGACAAGGAAAAGCAAAACAAGCACATGCTTCTTTTAAGTTTGCAGCAGTTAGGAATGACAAAAACGAAAACAATAAATTATTTTATTATTTTGCACGAACAAAAAGATGCAACAATTATGCACGTTTATGAGCACACATGTTAGTCCCCCCATGTGTAAAGTTTAATCTAAGTTGTATTAGCACGACATATCACAAATCATTAATATTATTATTCATGTTATGGAAATGTGACTTCACGAGATTAAACAAAATTTTGTTTTCTATCTCGCTCCATCAACTCCCTCATCTGGTGATTAACAAATCACCACACCAGCACTCAAAATTTTGATAATTTAAATTTCTAAGAAATCGATTCAAATTCATTTGTATCAGTAAACCTAAAAGTCTGTTTCTGCATAATCTTTGGAATTAGCATAACGCTCTCTATGTAACTCCTGTAATTCGATCTCCCTTTCTTCTTCTTTTCTGAGTTTATAGATTCTTTTCTTTTCTTTCAACTGTTTCTTTCTTTTATGTAACAAACAACCTATTTTGGTCAAAATAAAAATGAATACTATTATAATCAAAGGTGCCAGAATCTTGCCAAGAATTGAACTTCCGATATTATGAAACCAGTTTTTAATTGCTTGAAACCTTTTTGAAAGTTTCCCTGTAAAATCATCTTCTTCTAAAGGAATTATCTCTGAATGCATTTGTGTAATATTCTTAATATACATTTCAATATTCTTACTTTCATCAGGTATATATGTACAACAATGTTGTACATGTAAAATGCCACAGACTCCTCCCTCTTTTGCTAGGAGTATGTCTAAAGCAAGGCGGTCTTGAATTACCATAGATCTAATTGCAATAACTTCAACATTCACTAATTGAAACCCATCAGCTGTGTCAGTCGATAATCTATCAACTATAGTGGACAATTTTCTAATTCTCCCTGCATTTAGGGTTATACCAACAAAAGGTATTACAGCTTGAAAAATATCTCCCAGAACTTCAGTAAAAGTTTCTCTTTTAACTCTATTTACATAATTATGAATTTTAAACAATCCTTCTGAATCTCTGTCAACATGAAACACTTTAGGAAAAACAATTCCCACATAACAAGTTCCATACCAGTGGTCTGGAAGGTTGTAGTAGGCTTTGTCACCACAAACAAAATAAATCCCAGGAAAGATAGGATCTTTTCCACCTTTAAATCCCCAACCTCCCAAAATCTGATAAGTATCTTCACAGTTACTTGCACCTACAAAATAATTATCAAAAAGTGTATTATCTCTTCTAATGCAAAGTTTTCCACTAACTGGTTTGTCTATGTGAATTGCAATATTTTCAAGCATTTTACCATTTAATTTCTCATCCTCTTTCTGCCAGAAACCTGACTTAGTCTGCTTGACTAATTCATTCCTCTTATAAATTGCTCTTCTCTCCTCAACCATATTCAAAAATTTCTTTCCTTCAGCACTTAATTTACATGTTAGATTATTCTTGTAAGCATACTCATAAGTGAGTTCATTAGTAACAAGGAAAAATTCTCTCATTTGTTTTGCTTTCTTATGCTTATTTAAAGTATTATCAATCTTAATATTTGCAAAAATTTCATCATAATTTGAATAGTAATATTCTAAACGTCCAGTTTGATAAAATAAACTAGTTAATACACTACATGTTACAGCATAAGTGAGAGGAAGCATATTATATGTTACTCCCTCAGAAACAGAAGCAGGTAACTTAACGCAGACGTAACAGTCTTTTGCATCCATTACCTTAACATATTCACTCAATAGCTTTGTGAATGTATTACTTGAAAAATCACCAATTGATTTATCTTGATGAATGTTAGGCTGATGATCAATAACTTTTGCAGACGTACTATGTTTAGTTTGGCTAACCAGAGCTTTGCTTGTTAAGTTAACTTTGTGTAATTCTCTATTCATCTCCAAAGGGATAACTACAGCTAGAACCAACCAGAGCAGAACTAAAATGAGCAGACACACCAGAGTCATCTTACAGCATCTTTTAAAAACAGAACACTTTGAAGTGCTCTCCTTAACATAAGGCATTCTTGGTTAATTTTAGCTTAAAAATAAATTTTAAAATTCTAAATTTATATTTACACCCCCCTTTTAAAATAATTTTTTTTTTTTTTTTTTTTAAAGCCCTAAACAAGATTTCTTCGACCTTATGTCATACATAAGTTTTCTTCAACTAAACAGTTTTTCTTCGACCTTGTGTCAACTAACAAATTTTCTTCAGCCTTTTGCCAATTTAATATTTTTGTACCTCAATCATTGTCACTAATTTCTTGGATTTCGTTTTCTTCTTCACTACTATCATATATGTCAATAACAGGTGGAATTACTAAGTAAGTCCACTCAGGAGACTTGTATTTTTGGTTTGGTCTTATTATTCTCTTCCCTTTTCTCGATATCACTTCAATTTTTCTTCCAACTCCAACTTCTTTTCCAGGACTCTTTTGACTACTGATTTCTTCAACTTGTTCTTTTGGCTTTTTGATCAATCTGACTCTCAATCTTCCACCTGGCCAGTAGTCTGCTTTTCTCACGTACTTCTTCTTTGGTTCAGAATTATTTGATTCTGACTTCCAAGTCCTTTTCTTTCTGTTTTCACTTTCACCTTCCACGTCACTTTCTTCAGTTTCGTAGTCTGAAATTTCAATTGACTCAGGAACTTCTCTATTCGGCAATTTCACTCCTTCAGGAACTTCACTTTGTCTTCCATCACTGGTACTTGGTAATTCGTTCTCCTCCTCTTCCTCAATTACCCCCAACTTCCCAGATTTCGGATTTTTGTTCCTTACTTCAGAGTTTGTTCTCTGCCTTTCGATACTCTCCTGGTCTGAAACTTCTTTTTGTTCAGCTTCCTTTTCTTCAATGGAGACAACCAAATCTTCAGTTATCTTTCCTTTTAACAGATTCTCTTCACCTTCAGAATCTATTTCAATTATTTCCAAGTCTTTTCTTGTCAAATTTCCATTCACTGGCACAGTTTCCAGATGTCGACTTTCTTGTCGATCTTCAGAATCTGGATTTATTTCACTTTCTGTTTCACCTTCTGCTTCAGAATCAGAATCATCTGTGGTATCACTTTCAACGTCAGAACTCTCAGGAGTTGGTACTGGAATAGTATGACTAGGATGAATCCAACGTTTCAATCCTCTGCACTTTACAGCATTAGTAGTGATCAAAATTATCTGCCTAGGTTTCTGCCATCTAGGAGCTAGACAATTCTTTCTCCGATGTACTTTCGTTCTGACCCAATCGCCAGGTCTCAGATCATGTGTCAAAACTTTTTCATCTGACTGAGCTTCAGTTCCCACCTGATTAGACACAGAAGTTACCATATCAGATAACCTTTTACAGTAATCCAAAATTGCACTGTCATTTATGCTCAACAGTTTACCTACAGGTACAAAAGCTTGCCTCATAACTCTTCCCATTAAAATTTCATGAGGACTCAAACCTGTCTTTTTATCTGGTGTACTTCTTAATGACATTAAAACAAGTGGAAGAGCATCAGTCCATTTTATACCTGTTTCAAGACACATTTTTCCAATTCTGTTTTTAATTGTTCCATTTATTTGTTCAACTACTCCTGATGCCTCTGGTCTGTATGCACAGTGTATTTTCTGCTCAATACTCAAAGCTTCGCAAATTAACTTCATCAGTTTGTTATCAAAATGGCTTCCTCCATCACTCTCAATAGTGACTGGAAAACCGTACCTTGGGATGATTTCTCTGAGCATTAGTTTTGCCACTGTAATTGAATCACAATGTCGTGTAGGGAAAGCCTCTACCCATCTCGAAAATAGGCATACAATTACAAGCACATATTTCAAACAATTGTGTAATGGCATTTCGATGAAATCCATTTGTAACCTGGTAAAGGGACCACCTTCTCGACCAATTATTCCTGTCCCCACCACTGATTTTCTGTTTGGATTCATTTGTTGGCATGTCAAACACCTTTGACAAAAAGATTCAGCTATAGTTCTAAACTTTGTATTGAACCATGTTTCTCTGAAAAGTCTAACCATAGAATCTCTTCCGAGATGTGCTGGACCATGATATAATCTGGCCATATCAGCAATCAAACAATTTGGTAAGACTACTCTGCCATCTTTGTAAACCCACACTCCATCTTCTTCACGTGGTCTACAATCTGATCTTAACCACAAGTCTTTTTCTTCATCTTCTGCTTCATTTTGTAAATCTCTAATCTCATGCCATGTTTCTACAACAGTTGTTAGCATTAATGAATTTGAATCAGTTTCTTTACTTCTCTCCCGATTGTATGAATAATTTTTTCTTGCGCAGTATTTAGCTGTTTCATCTGCGAAGGCATTTCCCTTGGAAATATAATCAGTTCCTCTAGTGTGCGCTGCACACTTAACAATGGCGATTTCTTTTGGCAATTGTATTGCTTCGATTAATCTCCTAATGAAAACTGCATTTTTAATTGGTGATCCTGTTGATGTCATGTATCCTCTCTGTGACCAGAGTTGTCCATAATCATGCACAACTCCGTATCCATATTGACTATCAGTAATGATGGTAACTCTTATATCCTTTGATATTTCACATGCACGAATTAAAGCAATCAATTCAGCCACTTGTGCTGAACGAACTCCTTCAAGACATGATGCTTCTTCAACATCCACGACTGTACAAACTGAATATGAAGCTTTCAAGACACCTCCTTCGGATCTTAAGCATGAGCCATCTACAAAGTAGACAAAATCCGATTCAGACAAAGGTCTGTCTTTGATGTCTTTTCTTGGTTTAGTGCAGAATTCCATGACATCTAAACATTCATGTTCTGTTTCAATGTCATCAACAATTTCAGAATCAGGCAATAATGTAGAAGGATTCAGATTTAAACATCTTGAAATCGAAACATTATCTGCTCCCAGTATGATTTTCTCATACTTTGTCAATCTGCTACTTGTTAAATGTTGAGTCTTACCTCTTGTCAGTAATATTTCAACTGAATGAGGCACAAAAACTTTCACTGGAAATCCCATTATGATCCCCTCACTTTGTTCGAGGCTGATACTTGTAGCTGCAACTGCTTTCAAACAACCTGGTAATGCTTTTGCAATTGGATCAAGAACTGCAGAAAAGTATGCAATAGGTTTCTTTAAATTTCCATGTCTCTGAATTAACACAGACAATGCACATCCTTCTCTCTCACTGCAATACAGTTCAAAATCTTTTTCATAATTTGGCATACCTAAAGCAGGAGCTTGGCATAAGCTCTTTTTCAGGTTCTCAAAAGAATCCATCTCAGCATCATTGAGAATAATTGGATCTTTTACATCTGACTTTGTCAGTCTTTGTAGTGGTTTTGCAATTACTGAAAATCCACTTATCCATTGTCGACAGTAACCAACCATTCCCAAGAACATTCTGACCTGTCTTTGTGTTCTTGGTGGTAACATTGCTTGAATCATTTTTATTCTTTCTATTGTTACTTGTCTTTTTCCCTTTGCAATTCTGTGACCAAGATATTTTACTTCTTGTTTGCAAAACTGTAGTTTTGCTGGGGACACTTTATGTCCTTCTTCTGCAAGGCGATTTAACAGAATTATTGTGTCTGTTACACAATTTTCTCTTGTTTTTGCAGCTATTAACAAATCATCAATATACTGCACTAGCGTAGACCTACCAGGTAAGTCTAGGTCTTCTAATGATCTTTTTAACAGTTCGTTAAAAATTGAAGGACTTTCTGTATAGCCCTGAGGGATTCTTGACCATCCGAGGGTCTTACCTTGGAATCTGAAAGCAAATATTTCATAACTGTCTTGATGTAAGGGAACAGTAAAGAATGCATTACAAAGGTCAATGACTGTATACCATTCAGCATCATGTGGAATCTGAAATAGAATTACTGCTGGATTTGGAACCACAGGACAACATGGAACGACAATTTGATTAACTTTTCTCAAATCTTGTACGATTCTAAATGTTCCGTTAGACTTTTTAACTCCCATAATTGGTGAATTACAAGAGCTACTCTCCATTTCCTTTAATACACCTTGCTTGATTAATTTTTCAATTATAGGTGTAATACCTTCAATTGTTTCTGTTTTCATTTTATATTGTGGAGTGTTTGGAAATTCTATTCCCTGTTTCAATGTAATTTTTACTGGATCTACGTTTTTCATTAGACCCATCTCATTTCCAGTAAAATCCCATATTTCAGATTTCACTGTTTCTTTGAGTTCTTCAGGTAAATCCTTTTCTTCAAATGCAGGAAACAATTTTGTTTCTTCTGCTTCCATCATCATCATTATCATTCTGTATAAACCATCTTCCTCCATTGTTTGTAACTCAACTCCATCAGGAGAACAATATATTCTACAATTCATTTTACATAGGATGTCTCTGCCCAATAGATTTACTGGACTACTATTACAAACCACAAATCTGTGTTTGTCTCTGTAATTTCCAATTTCAACTGGTACTGGATCAGTTAAGTCAGTTTTAATTTGCTGATTACTTACTCCGACAACTTGGATGGTATCCCCAGAGAGAGGTAGGTTTTCAATTTCCACTGATCTAACAGTAGAACGGGTAGCACCAGTGTCCACTAGAAAAGTGATGTCTACATCATTAACTTTCCCGTTTACAAAAGGACCAGACTGGTCAACCTCAAGAGTGGCTCCAACAACACACTCTTCCTCCTCTCTCGGGCACCGTCAACAATAATCATCAGAATCGCTGTCTTGACTTTCTGCTAATAAAAATTGTTGTGAAGCATTTTGCATTTGAACCCTTTGCTGCTTTTGCTGTTTTTGTGGTTTTATTACCTGTTCACTTCCCTGAAATCCCACGTTTGGATTATATTTTTGAACTCCCCCACAATTCGGAAAAGGTGGTTGTGGCAATTGGTCTTGACGATTATTCACCTGTTGTTGTTGCTGTTGCTGTAACTGTCGCTGAATATTAAATTCGTTTAACCCCTGTTGCATCTGTAGCTGTCGCTGCAGGTCAACACCATTCTGCATCTGTGGATTCAATAAGGGATTCTTTAAGTTTTTAGGAGGATGAGGACACTCGTCTCTCCAATGTCCAATTTCGCCACAATTAAAACAAGGTAATCTTTGTTTCAACTCCTCAATCTTTGGGCTAAATTTCTTTGGGAAATTATTACTTTTAAACTTTCCTTGTATCTGGTTTGTATTTCCAGTTTGAACAAAATTAGTGTTCTTATTTCCCATGCTGGCAATCTGTTGCTCAGCCACCTTTACCTGAGCCCACATGGCTTTCTCCTTCAGCTTCTTCTGTTTTACTTCTATTTCATCGCTACAATACTTTGCTTTTCTTAGAATATCATCTACAGATAGTGATTGCCATCCGACAATACTATTTCTGATCATTTCTCCAATTTCAGGTTTTAGTCCATAAACAAATCTATAGACAAAATGGCTCATGTCTTTTTCATCTAATTTTTCATAACCACTGTATTGTTTAAAAATTAACAGTAATCTTTCATAAAAAGAATGAACTGATTCTTTTGTTTCCTGTTCTGTTCTTTCTATTTTAACCCAATCGACTTCTTTGGGTGGAATTTTGTTTTTCATCCAAACAATTACTTTCTCATAGAAATCCATTACAAGTGGATTTGGAGCACCTGTTTCTTTAATTCGCTCAGGTTCTGTTTTTGGCCAACTAATCGATATTTTGCATTCTGTCCAAAGATCAGATGGAACGACAATATCAAAAAATCCATCTAAATCAATCCACAGAACTTTTGACACTTTAATAAATCTATCGACTTGCCTGTACCACTCAACTGGTTTTTCCCTCAATTTTGGAAAGTCATTTGTAAATAACAGAATGTCCTGTCTCGACCAAGGGACATGAACATATCCTCCACCTGCAATTTCTCTCATTGGAAATTGTTTTGACAATTTTTCCAATCTTTCATCTTCCTTCTTTTTCGTCCATTTTACTCTCCATTTATTCAGTTCTCCTAGCTTTTTGATATAGACAATCAAATCTTTAATATGAACTATTCTTCCCATTGAGTTCAAACTCTCAATGTCACTTTCTGAAAAGTCTAATCTGTAATGTTTTGCAAAATTCTTTTGTTTGCTCACATCAATTTCAAGTTCTGCTGCTAGATCCTCTAGTTGATCATATTTGTTTTTCGTTTTCCACTGTATGCTTTTACAAATGAACAGTAGTTCATCATCTCGATAGTAATTTAAACTATCTGGACCAATTGTTCCAATTATTAATTCTTCGATATTCGCTTTTAATTTGGCTACATCAAGTTTTGGTGTGGTTACCCTGACTTCAGGACTCCCTATATCTGATATAGCACCCATTGGTGTTTTTGGAGATAAATCCTCATTAAAGGTTAAATCAGGCATTCTCGATTTAGAAGTGTTTATTTCAGATAAATCTGAATAAAATTTTTCAGCAGCCTTTTGAATTTCTGTATTTAAAGGAATAGTTAATCCAGTTTTGTTTGTTTCCTTTTGGTCAAATACGGGTTGAACAGGACCAATTGTTACTGGAACTGTCACAGCTTCCATGCCTTTTGTCATTCTTTTTATTAATTCTTCTTTAGATCTTAAATATTCATTATAATCAACATCTTCAACATTTCTTGCCTCTCTTGTATAATCTTTTGGAGGTTCTCTTGCTCTTGGAGCCATTGTAAAATGTCTACCTTCATTTCGAGCATTCTCGAATTCTGGTCTTCTAGGAGTTTCAATGATTTCACAATTATTAGGATAAAGTTTAGGAGCTTCATTAATTGGAGGTGCACTCGGTGAAGATTCAGTAGAAACCACCGGAGTAGACCATGATCTAGGAGGTCTCAAAGGCTGATTCTTTCTAGCAGTTGTATATATTTCTTCCATTACTGCATCCTCAGATTCACTTTCCATAGATTTCCCTGTAGGAGTACCCATTACCATTTCATGAATTAAATACAATCCTTCACTCATGTTTCCCTGTCTCCACATTCGCAATCTATCTTCATGAGTTTCTCTTCTCCAAGGTGGATTTTTAGAAGGTCTTTTAATTCCACTAGCTTCTCTTTGTAATTGATACATCTCGTCTTCCCACTCAACTAAAGCTTCAAATTGAGTTGGTCTCGGTTTCGGAATAAGAGCATTCATTTTCTCTCGTAAATTTCTTAAAACTTTTACATTAAATGAACCATCATCAGGCCAAGTTAAAACACCGTCGTTCTTAGTATATCGTTTCCAACTATCGAACCATAAGACAGTATGATATCCATATTCACCTTCCATATACGCTGCAGGTGTTTTATACTTATGAAGTAGTTTACCACCTCGCGTTTCGATTTTCTTGTCAGGTGAAAATAAATTCTTAAACTTCTGAAGTAATGTTGGCTTTTTCTCAACATGTTTAAAATGATAACTCATTTTTAAGAGTTAAAACTAATTCACAAAATCGTTCGTAAAATATTTCCGGGATGTTCCGAAAAACAACCAATCCGTGCGCGAAACACACCAACAAGCCAATGACAGTTGAGCTACGTCACTTTTCTGCTCAACCAATAAATTTGGAGTTTTTCCGAAAGACCAATCAGCTCACAAGTCGTCAGAGACTCAAGAGCCAATCAGAATATAGCTTGTGACGTAGGTCGCCCAATCCCAGCGCGGCTCTGTGACGTACACAGCAGCTGCGGTTTCTCGTTTCTCACTCCTGGTGCTTTACCCCTCCTTCACAAAATCTTTTCACAGCGCCATTTTAAGAACACTTTTCAGTGTAAATTAATTCTTAACAATGACTATAAAGACAACATCTGTTCGTTTCACTATTTAGGATAGTTTACATACATTCAAGTATCCACACTTCGGAATAGTCGGCGCTATTCACACTAAGGATAATATTCAATTGTCAGTAGAGTAACCCTTACCCCACCCTTCTAACACGTATAATTATGAACTCGCTTTGCTCTGAACCCACCGCGAAGTGAAAGTTCTAAGAGTTCCACTTGAACATAAAATACAATTCAAACTCGCACTTTCACACTGAAATTTCCCTAATTTCAAACACACATGAAATCCGTACAGGACTCTCACCTGTTTATAGAGATCATGCACCGTTAGCAAAATAACGACGTTATCCGTACAGGGCTCTCACCTGTTTATAGATATGAAACATGTACCCGTACAGGACTCTAACCTGTTTATAGATAATCATGCACCGACGCTAATTTACCCTTCACTCAAGCTCGGATATAACTAATACTCTCATTACAGTGAGTTTTATGGAAGGCGCTTTGTCCCTATTCTCATGCTGCTCTAATTTCTTAGAAAACCCTCACTATACAAGATTCACACCTAGCCCTAAAACTGTGCTGCTCGGCGACAACACTATGGTACACGGCGATACCTCTTGTGATACTCGGCGATATCACTACAAACAGAACAGATGGCTTGCGTGACTAATTTCTCGCCACACAATCTATACCGGTATAGCTTACAGATAGCACGAAAAACGAACTCAACATGTGTTAAAACATCGATCCTATTTCCATACCATAACGTTTTAGTAACCCTTAGCAACCACCATATTACCTTGGTTACTCTTAGCAACCATCAATTTCTGCTACCAAGAATTGATCCAGCGGCCTATAGAAAATATATCATAAACAATGCTACCCAACTTCATAACCTATAAACAAAATTCTATACTAAATATGGACCCATTTATAAACCTGACATATTTTGGGCCTACTGAATCAGGTGGTCAGATTAAATCTATATACACATTATCTACAAACTATATACATTTTATACATCTGCGAAAGGAATATTGTCATTAGAATAAAACTTAACCATTTAAATGACCACCATTGGCGACGTGATCTAGCTAATAGTAACCTACACTCCTGAATAACCAAGACCAGCTTGTTTGTCAAAAGTAAGATTTTATTTACTAAATTATGGTATATAAGTTGATTGTTTTATAAATGAATTTTATTTGCAATAAAGCAAGCATGATTGTAAAGAAATATGAGAAAAATACAATTTAAGCAAGTGAATCAAAATCAAAGAGAATATTTAAAGTTTAGCATTTATAAAACCTAATTCCCTAACTGAACTAAATAGATAGAAATTAAAGAAAAGTTCTTTGAGGATTCTTACGTGCTCCACGCAAAGTCCGTCAGCACATCACCCTCATCGGAAAGTCAGAAAGCAGCAGCCAGCCCATCCCTAGGGGCATGACTTTTTATACCTTTCTACGCTAACTAAACTACGCAAAGGAAAGTTTTCAGAAATCTTCGACGTCCCATTGGCTGAGAGTGACAAGTGACATGTCACCCACTTTTCAAAACTTCCATTAAGTCATATTTCTTAGAGACCATTGTCCCTTTCGAGTGCAACCAGAAGCTTCCTTGTATTGCAACAATTGTATAAAGTCATTCTCGCAGCGTCCATTGACTTTCAATTGACTTCCGCGGATGCCAAGTTAAGGACTGACAAAATGTTCTTTTTCGACCTTGGCCATGTCCGACAGAATGACGATAGCACGTTAGTTTTTGCTTTGTGAACGCAGCTTTTGACGAATAATTTATTTCAGAATGGGCGTCTCAGCACTTTTGCAGAAGTAAAATTCAGCATATTGTAGTTCGGGCAGACAAGGCCCAAAAGCAGACAACTTATGATTTCTAATATAAAACAAACACAAGAAAAGTATTAATGTAAGAAATAATGTAGATTCTGTATCCACCCCAAGATTTACTAATTAATTAACCCACCCGATTAATCAAAATGTTACCTAGCCAAAGCAAACAAATAAAGCAGCGTTTATATCTACCAGTCTCCGTTATTCCATGAGACTCATATGCACCTAGAATAGTAGAAATGACATCACACAGACAAGGAAAAGCAAAACAAGCACATGCTTCTTTTAAGTTTGCAGCAGTTAGTAATGACAAAAATGAAAACAATAAATTATTTTATTATTTTGCACGAACAAAAAGATGCAACAATTATGCACGTTTATGAGCACACATGTTAGTCCCCCCATGTGTAAAGTTTAATCTAAGTTGTATTAGCACGACATATCACAAATCATTAATATTATTATTCATGTTATGGAAATGTGACTTCACGAGATTAAACAAAATTTTGTTTTCTATCTCGCTCCATCACTAGCAAACACAGATAATATAGCATTTTGGACTGCATATGGGTGTTCAGCACATTTCATTATATCATTATTCAAATTCATTCGTCAAAATTGATAAATTACCAATGGTTACAAATAATGAGAAAGCATACATAGTTAAGCAATGGTTAGAAGTGATATATATATATATATATATATATATATCTAAAAGCAAAGCGTCCCTGCGCTGTAGAAGGGCTCACCACATCATTCCCCACCATCCGGCTCTATCAGCAGCACCCGGCAATCTCACTGCTGTTCTCCTTGGTTTAGCATGAGTCCGACGCGTTTCGGGGCTGTAAACACCCCTTCTTCATGGACAAAAACATGAGGCATGACTTCTTCACTTGTTATTTTTCAAATACGGTTTTTATTTGAAAGTACCGCCCTGAGTGGGTGTGGCTCACTAGATGACGTCTGCCAGGATTCCTGGTAGTTGGAGTCCCACAGGTGAGGAAAAGTAAAATCCCTTAAGTAGGTTTCATGTCAGCATGCGAGTGTGTCTTTAAATTATCAACCTTGAGTAGGTGTGGAGAAAGTTTCCTGAGATTGCATTATTTTCTTGGGATGAGGCGCCGATCGGCAGAATGGGGTCATCCCGCCGCAGTCATCACAAACGTGGTACTTTCAATGCGTGTGATGCGGAGCTCCTTCTTCGGTCTAGGACAGACCGCAAACAATGTCTAAAAGCAAAGCGTCCCTGCGCTGTAGAAGGGCTCACCACATCATTCCCCACCATCCGGCTCTATCAGCAGCACCCGGCAATCTCACTGCTGTTCTCCTTGGTTTAGCATGAGTCCGACGCGTTTCGGGGCTGTAAACACCCCTTCTTCATGGACAAAAACATGAGGCATGACTTCTTCACTTGTTATTTTTCAAATACGGTTTTTATTTGAAAGTACCGCCCTGAGTGGGTGTGGCTCACTAGATGACGTCTGCCAGGATTCCTGGTAGTTGGAGTCCCACAGGTGAGGAAAAGTAAAATCCCTTAAGTAGGTTTCATGTCAGCATGCGAGTGTGTCTTTAAATTATCAACCTTGAGTAGGTGTGGAGAAAGTTTCCTGAGATTGCATTATTTTCTTGGGATGAGGCGCCGATCGGCAGAATGGGGTCATCCCGCCGCAGTCATCACACACGTGGTACTTTCAATGCGTGTGATGCGGAGCTCCTTCTTCGGTCTAGGACAGACCGCAAACAATGTCTAAAAGCAAAGCGTCCCTGCGCTGTAGAAGGGCTCACCACATCATTCCCCACCATCCGGCTCTATCAGCAGCACCCGGCAATCTCACTGCTGTTCTCCTTGGTTTAGCATGAGTCCGACGCGTTTCGGGGCTGTAAACACCCCTTCTTCATGGACAAAAACATGAGGCATGACTTCTTCACTTGTTATTTTTCAAATACGGTTTTTATTTGAAAGTACCGCCCTGAGTGGGTGTGGCTCACTAGATGACGTCTGCCAGGATTCCTGGTAGTTGGAGTCCCACAGGTGAGGAAAAGTAAAATCCCTTAAGTAGGTTTCATGTCAGCATGCGAGTGTGTCTTTAAATTATCAACCTTGAGTAGGTGTGGAGAAAGTTTCCTGAGATTGCATTATTTTCTTGGGAACGCTCTCGTTTGTCCACAAAACAGGATCAGAAGAGCGAGGATTTTTCATATAGATATCATATATATATATATATATATATATATATATATATATATATATATATATATACATATATATACAATTTCTCGTACCAATAATGCGATCACTCGCAGGTAAAGCATACACCAGTGATGGTATTTTAATACAGGTGTATATATATATATATATATATATATATATATATATATATATATATATATATATATATATATATATATATATATATATATATATATATATGTATATATATATAAAGACAGAGAGTGTAAAGCCACTCCCATCCCTCAAACATGATAATAACTATCTTTTTAAACTTCCTTACCTTAATAAAACCCTTGGGACAGGAACAAAACCCTGATCAACTGCGCAGCGGCTCCTAATCGCTGACCTCGGCAGTTGGGTCAGCTGATCTCCCACTAATGGGAGCGCCACAATGAGTTCAAAAGGTGGGAGGAGGTGTTTCCCTGGTCAACCAGCGGCATCTGAGAAAGGTGTAAAGCCGAAATGCATAATGCCTAGCTGTTTCCTGTGAATAAAGGCTTCCTGACAAGCACCCCGCTGTGTCCTTGGATTACTTGGTGAAGGTGATCGTTGTTTGGATATTTACGCGTCTGCCAGGAGCGCGTTACAAGGACCCGCCTTACAAGTGTCCCGGGAGCCTGCTGGCAAACAAACTGTGGCTTTCAAGGTATTGAAATTCTCCCGAGACCGCCTCATGATCGAGCCTCGCAAGTGGCTGCTGTCACTGACAGGCCGTGACTGCACGGGGAAGAGGGATGATTGCACTCTCTTCACAGCCCGGCTTTGTTTCGTGTATTGAGGCTGAGGCGTTGGGGGCCCGAGGGACGCCTTAACACTGCAATTAAGGGGACACCAGCTGCTACACGGCCCCACCTTTGAGAGGCAATTTTCAGCGTCCACATGGACTGATAGTGATCCGGCTGCGGTACTTACCACCGAGATGCACATTGGGAACTGAAGTTTTTACATGTACTGTAGTTTCCCTCGGCAGTTGGGTCAGCTGATCTCCCACTAATGGGAGCGCCACAATGAGTTCAAAAGGTGGGAGGAGGTGTTTCCCAGGCCAACCAGCGGCATCTGAGGAAGGTGTAAAGCCGAAATGCATAATGCCTAGCTGTTTCCTGTGAATAAAGGCTTCCTGACAAGCACCCCGCTGTGTCCTTGGATTACTTGGTGAAGGTGATCGTTGTTTGGATATATATATATATACATATATATACAATTTCTCATACCAATAATGCGATCACTCGCAGGTAAAGCATACACCAGTGATGGTATTTTAATTCAGGTGTATATATATATATATATATATATATATATATATATATATATATAATATATATAAAGACAGAGAGCGTAAAGCCACTCCCATCCCTCAAACATGATAATAAATAGCTTTTTAAACTTCCTTACCTTAATAAAACCCTTGGGACAGGAACAAAACCCTGATCAACTGCGCAGCGGCTCCTAATCGCTGATCTACGATCATTGGCTGACGCCATTGCCGGCGTGCACCAAGGCCACGCCCCCTTTTAGGACACGCCCCCCCGCCCAGCTTGAAAAGGCTCTGAATACGAGCGCGATTTCAGAAGCAATACTCCTGAGGCGGAAGCCGGGAGCTGCACCTTGTTTTTATATTTGAGTGTCACTATTTGGTAAAACTGTGTTTTTAAACTTCCTTACCTTAATATAACCCTTGGGACAGGAACAAAACCCTGATCAACTGCGCAGCGGCTCCTAAACGCTGACCTACGATCACTGGCTGACGCCATTGCCGGCGTGCACCAAGGCCACGCCCCCTTTTGGGACACGCCCCCCGCCCAGCTTGAAAAGGCGCTGAATACGAGCGCGATTTCAGAAGCAATACTCCTGAGGCGGAAGCCGGGAGCTGCACCTTGTTTTTATATTTGAGTGTCACTATTTGGTAAAACTGTGTTTTTAAACTTCCTTACCTTAATAAAACCCTTGGGACAGGAACAAAACCCTGATCAACTGCGCAGCGGCTCCTAAACGCTGACCTACGATCACTGGCTGACACCATTGCCGGCGTGCACCAAGGCCACGCCCCCTTTTAGGACATGCCCCCCGCCTCCTCCTCCTACATAAAATGTGCCACTGGCGGAAGCGCCATGGGAGCGCCTAAAGCAAGCCTGTCTGCGCCCGTCCGCGCCAGGACGAGCCTAGGGCCACTCAAGCAAGGCTGTCATACTCCAGGGACTCTCTGCTCCAATTGAATCAGCCCCTACAGACTTCCTGCACCAATTCCCTTAAAGGCGAGAGCCGGTGTACCCATTGTCCATATTGCCCATTCAAACTTTCCCCAACTTTGAAGAACCAATCACCCCTGACAATCATTAACATGGCCCTGTTAAACTGTAGATCTCTACCCAAACATGCCCAGGAAATACATATGCTACTAAAAGACGAGAAACTCGACATTCTGTTTCTCACAGAAACGTGGCTCAGCCCAGACTCGGACTATGACATTGTTCAGGCTCTACCTCAGGGCTTTCTCCTGCAACATTTAGATCGAGCAAAGGGAAAGGGAGGAAGGATTGCGATTATCTATAAGGACCAATTTACATGTCGATTTCATGACAGTCCTCTATCTAACTGTGAAAATGTACATTTTAATATCCAACTATCTCCATGTAACTCCCTCTCAGGAGTCCTCATCTACCGCCCACCAGGGCCTTTGGGCCAATTCTGTAGTTCCCTCATGGAATTCTCAACCGCATTGTCTAGCACCTCGTCTAACATGATAGTCCTAGGGGACCTTAATATACATTTTGACAATAGCAATGACAATACTGCATCAGAACTACTTGCGGATTTAGCGACTCTTCAGCTCTACCTCCAGAGCGACCAACCCACACATATGCTCAGACATTTACTCGATCCCATCATAAGCAACTTTGATGATCTAAAAACTAACGCCCCGATGCCTCTGCCATGGTCGGATCACTTACTTATCCCTTTTAGATGGGAAGTACCTAACGTCTCTCTTCCCAACAAACCCCCCGATAAACCTACGCGTCCATGGGCTAAACTAGATACTGATAAATGGAAACAGGCCTTGAAACTCCTTAAACCAACCTATGAAACAGATCCTATCACAACAGATATGGAGTTCTCCTTTTGGATTGATAACTCCCTTAACACGATTCTCCCAACAAAATCGCACCTTAGCTCTCGCAAAAAAAACCCTGCCCCATGGTTTACCCAGGAGACTCGCCAGCTAAAGAAACTCTGTAAGAAAGCCGAAAGAGTGTGGCGGAAAGACTTCGACCCTAACCGCAAGAAGGACTATAGACTGTCTATTCTTACATATAAAAAAGCTCTGAAAAACGCCCAGACCGCGTTCTTTCAAGAGAAAATTAGCGCGGCATCATGTTCGTCGAGGGAGACTTTCCAAATCGTCAAACAACTTTTAAAAATACCTGAGTCCACAGGCTCGATTGACCCCTCAAATAACCACTGTGATAAACTGGCTACGTTTTTTGACCAAAAGATCCAAAATATCTTACAGCTACTTCCACCCCTCTCCCCTATGGACCATTCATCGGTTACCAGTACCGCAGGGCAACAACCTTAATACGGGACTTGACTCATTCACCCTTATAAGTCCTGACACTTTGTCCCCCATTCTCTATTCACTCAAAAGTGGTTCACCTTCAGACCCCGCTCCAGTTAAAATCTTAAAGTTTGTTGCACCAACCATTCTTGAACCTTTGGTAAATGTGATCAATGCCTCTCTGACCAACGGACTGGTGCCCCCTAGCTGGAAGAAGGCGAAGGTTATGGCCCTACTTAAAAAACCTATCCTAGACCCCCTCAACCTCTCCAACTTTAGACCAATCTCCCTCCTTCCGTGTACTAGCAAGATCACAGAAAAGTTTGTTAACTCCCAACTGTCTAACTATCTCGAAATCAACGGATTACTCAAGTCCTCACAGACAGGTTTTCGCCCGGGCCAGGGCACTGAAACCGCGATGGTGACGGTGGTCGAGGAGGCCAGGAAGATCATGGATACAGGAGGATCAGTGGCAGTGATCCTCCTGGACCTGAGTGCGGCCTTCGACACGGTTAACCACCAGATCCTAGTCCAGCGACTTAGCGATCTTGGGATCACAGGTATTGCCCTGTCTTGGCTAAAATCGTTTCTTGAGGACCGATCATTCCAGGTGATAGAGGGCAACTATACATCTAAAGAGACCCCTATACGTTGTGGCGTGCCACAGGGCTCTTCTTTGAGCCCTACGCTCTTCAACGTATATATGTCCCCCCTGGAAAAGATAGTCACCCCACATGGGATAAAACTCCTGACGTATGCAGATGACACGCAGCTGGTGGTTTCCCTCACCCAGCAGGAAAATCCCACCATTGACCTTTACTCCTGCTTGAGAGACATAGTCAGCTGGATGGACAGATCTCACTTGAAGCTTAATAGCGACAAGACGGAGATTATGGTGATGGGGAATCAGGCCCATTTCCACCCAGATTCTCTTTGGCCCCCCTGCATGGGTAAACCTCCAACTCCCAAGCCTGAAATTAAAAGCCTCGGTCTATGGCTAGACAAAAACCTTACCATGCAAACACAAGCAAGGAAAATGGCAGGAGCTTGCTTCGGTCTCTTGCGCTCTACCCGGAAAATCCTACCATTGCTCCCTTTCCAATCAAGAAAACTTTTGATCCAAGGCCTCATTTTGTCAAGGCTGGATTACGGTAACGCACTGTACCTGGGCGTACCGCGGAAAGTTACAACTAAACTACAGGTAGTCCAAAACGCCGCCGCCAGGATTCTGACCAACACCAAGACCCGCTGCTCAGCCAAACCAGCCATCCGAGCGTTGCACTGGCTACCCGTCATGGAAAGAGTGCAGTTTAAGGCGCTCTGCCTCACGCACAAAATTCTTAACGGAAAAGCCCCCCCCCATACTTAAAGATCTGGTCACTCCATATACCACCTCCAGACCTCTCCGATCTTCTAATGCCCACCTCACCCGAGTACCCAAGATCAACAGAGCACGCTCAGGAGGTCGATGTTTTTCGTACAACGCATCCAAATTGTGGAATTCCCTTCCCTCTGACCTCCGTACACAACCCAACCTTCTGACATTCCGAAAATCTCTGAAGACATGGCTGTTCCCTTGAGCTTCCCTCCTTCTTCATTCCATCTGTATTTGTTCAGCGCTGGGACGCTCACGGGCAGCTATGCGCTTTAGAAATCCGGTAACATTAACATTAACAACATACTGTACACATCTGTATACATCGTTTATGCCATGATGTTTGTTCTGTGTATTTGTTTTCAGAAAAGGTATTTAATGAAAACCAGGATGTTAGTAGTTACATTTGTGTAGTATTTGTAAAGCACATTGGAGAAGCATCCTGACTGAAAGGCGAGTTGCTTCCACGTGTAAAAAAATAATGTGACATGTAAACTGTGTAGAAGTAAACACTGATTTTCTCATGCAAATGTTATTCTACTGTGATAACATACTCAAAATGTACCTTTACACTGTAGTAATACATATGTGAAAACGTCTTTATTAGTTTATTTGCTTTAAATAACAGTACTCATTGGTCTACATTTATTTTCACTGCCATGGCACTTTTCATTGAAAATTATAATACTTACAAAGACTAACGTTGCACTCCCTTAGTCTTGCAGGCTCAGTTGGGTGTAATTTTAGAAGCACTTCAAAAAGTGTGTGTAAGTGTACAACACAGCTGCAAAGAAACTTTCACGTGCAACTATGTTTTTGATGTGAAAGAAACAAAATAAAAAAGCACTAGCAAAGTAAACTTAATACTTCTCACCAATGCCTGTTTTCCCCCACTAGCTCCCTTGCTTGCACATGCATCACGGAAGCTATCTTGCAGTTTTTTTCTTTTAATTTAAGAAAAATCATTAGGAAATGGCATCAGTGTGTGTGTGCATGCATGGGTGGCAGCCATCTTTTAATGTCTTTCTTTGAGTTGAAGAAAAAACAGTCAAAAAGATGGCTGTCAATGCACACTCATACACAGCAGCAAACTTGTAATGAGTTTTCTCCTATAAAGATACACCATTAAAAGAAGACCTCCTTGCATATCACATGCTAGGAGTGCATTCACAGTGACAATGGTGTAATGATTTTCTGTATGTGTAGCAGCCAACCAGTAATATCATATTTGTTCTTAAAATATGAGAACCGCTGTTGCAAGAATGCCACAGGGCATACAAACACATTCTTGGTATGGCCAGGGACTACCGATCATCCCCCTCCCCCTCTTTCTGTTTAACCCACATTTATTAAAGATGGACATGAGAGGGATTCCTTTGGAGGCGGGGGTCGTACAACCTCCGGCCATATTTATCAGAACATAAAATCAAATAAAAATGTAAATAAACAATATTTACACATTTTTATGCAGAAAATGTAGCATGAAATTTGATTATAATTAAGATATACAGATATCAGATGGCTAACCTTAACATACTTCTAGTACAAGGTATTTCCAATCTGAATCTAACATCTGAATCATAATCATACATTAATTACTTTTCTGTGTATCCTATTTGGGCCTATGGCAAGGTAGCTAACTGGTGTCAGATCCTTATCAATTAGCCATGCCTTCCCCCCCCCCAGTTACCCCTGTATGCTCTATTAACTACATTAAAGGGGGGCCCTTGCACTCTGCGCCGTTTTGTGACGTCATTGTGCACGTGCAGGGTGGCCAACTAGCCTGAAGAAAGCATGACTCCCCCCTCCCCCGCACCCATCCAGCCTACCGGCTGTACCGCCCCTGGAGTTCTAGGAGAGACCACGTGTCTCTCCCCTTGGGCGACCCCATTCAAGAATGGCGCCGTTCTCTAAGGACCTTATATTTACTGCTCCCCAATCATGACCTTACCACCACAGGCCAGCGTAGTTGACCGACTATATGGCTCCCCCCACCCTCCTACACTGAAAGGTCATGCCTTGCCCTTAAAACTAACTAGCCACGCAATTATATTTTCCAACAAGATTTAGTTACCTAGGTGGACCCCGTCTTTTAAGAAGCACAGTTCCCCCCTGACACACCCATGTGCTATGTTTTGGAGCTGAGGAGACCTGAACAATTTCCCTATTTTATTGTTGATCCTCCTTACCGAGTGATTCAAAGCTTGCACAGAGTCTCCCCACCTCCATTTAAATCTGGGTACCATCTGAGACCAAACTATGGTGCAGCCCTGGCATGCCTTAGCTAACCAGCCCACTTCAGAGATTATGTCCTCCATCAGGCCCCTTCTACCCAGATTCACCAGATTGTTCCCACCCAAATGCGGGATAACTATCACGGGTGGAGTACTGTGGCTACTCAACAGCCCTGTCACGAAAACCCTAAACTGACTGAGGCAGAGACCCCCTTTACCATGGAAAGAAACCCTGGAACCATCCTGCTCAGCTTTGTCTGTAATTACCTGAAAGAAAAACAGATTTCATACGCCGTACATAGGAATGACCAATGACCCAAACATCATGTGCTCCCTTGTCCTGTAGGTGTGTCTGCCGTTGTGAAGTATCTTGCTGGTGATGCACTTACGGCAGTTCGAGAAACTGAAATGCAAGCAGACAAATAGATCAGGCTTCAGGACAAAATGCGTTGCCACCCTCACAACATGTGTAGCCGCACATAGCGCTTGTAACAATTGGAGGACCATCTCCCAATTCTCTTCACACTGTTGCTGTGCAACCCTCTAGCTGTTGCTTCTGTGGCAGCCCCTATTCTGAATGAATGAGTCCCAAAGTCCTTTGGATCAAAACCTGTCCTGTCTATCGTAATGGCCAATACCCTTTTAAATTGGAACCTGATAAGAGGGGTACCATCCACATGCATTAATAATGCCTCCCCTATTGCACTATTCCTCTGTTGGAGGAAGGTTTCTAGGTGCATCACTGGGCAGCATGGATTATCCCGTGCCCGGTGGAGTACTATCCCTTCGCCACTGGCTTCCTGATCAGTTTTTGATTTTTTAATGGCTATTAGCAAAGTGTCGCCCTGTATCCTTGCATGCTCAAGCTGGAACCCACCTTGCACATCCTGCTTATTGTGCGCCACTAGTTCCCTAACCCTAAATGCTCCATAAAAGGCCAGTGAAAATGCGGCTCTGAATTGCAATGCCTCGCCTGTGGAAATGCAGATGCCACCCAGGGCTGCTAGCAGTGATCACAGACGCTCTAAGCCAATCGGGCGTCTTGTGTCCGTAGCAGCCCCCTGGAGGTGCTGCCACCCCTTCAGTGCCTTCCTCACAATTAAACTATTAGTGGGGTCCCCGGTGTCCTTGAATTGCATGAAGAAAGACACAGCTGCCACATGTCGCCTGGCTGTTGCCGCAGAGCGCCCTTCCTTAGTTCAACGTGTCTAAATAACGGAGGAATGCCCCTGACTCTTGCCAGCTATCCTCCCAATCCTGCCTCAGAAAAGCGCAGTAAGACCAAAACTCCCCTTCATAAGCCTGTCTGGTCCTGGGTGCTAGGCTAGCCACCACAAGGTTCTGTAGCTGGGGGCACCAATCTGCCAGAGTACTTCCGGGAAAAGTGTTGATGTCGCCTCTGCAGAGGGTAGCCCTCTCTAGCCCCCCACCGTGGTACCTTAATGCACTCCCAAACTGCACTGGAGCCACACGAAGTGTGGGTTAGACCGGCTACGCAACGGGGATTCACCCGCTCTCGTCGCCGTTTGCCTGAAACTCCCGCTGCGACCGCCAGCTGCCGTTCCTTTGCTGCAACTGATGGCTGCCGCTCCTGCCGCAGTGCGCTCCGCCTGCTTCCCTGCAGGGAGGGGAAAAACAAAGACAAGGAGATGCTCCGAGGCAAGCGTACAGGATCCAGCCGTGAAATACCGGTGTCTGGAATCCTTCGAGCTCTGGTGACCACGTACAGCCTGTAAATCTGTAACGAAAAAGAAGAAAAAAGATTACAGCCTCCTAGAGGCTGGGTGGGGCAGACCGGGGAGCGCGGGTAAAAGAGGCCAACTCTCGCGCTCCCCGGCCTTTTAAACCCCCTTACTGGCCAGGCCGGTTCTAACCGGCCTGACCTCTGCTCCCCCAGTGACCGGGAAGTGATTCAATCGCTTCCGGGCCAATTCGTGATGAGGCGCGCCCAACGTGCCCCACCACAGAGAGTAGGCGGGGGAAGGGGGGCCAGTGACCCACCATACTTGCGGCGAGGCCGATGCCGGCCCCGCCTTTCTCTGACTATCTTTGAAATGTTTTTATAGAAATTAAATATATATATACATTCAAAGATTGTCATCACAGATGTGTATGCATGGTTAACTAGCTCTAAATGGTTTTAAAACCATTTTATGATTCTACTTCACTGATACAGTGGAAAACGGCATGAACAACAGAAGGGGCTGGTTGAACAAACAGCTTCTGGAGGCATCACAGTTTGATAACTAGAACAGGGGATGGGGTAAAGGAACAATGGCACAGAAAGAAAGGAGGAGAAAAATTAGTTTCTCATGCATTGCAGTGATAGTCTGCCATCAGCAGTGGAAGGACACATTTAACGAATAAGGGCTAAGTGAGAACAAAACGTTCTTTGGCAAGGCAAATAAAATAATGGGGGAAAAGCCATCAAATCAGGCACAATGAATTGAGACAGACAGTAAAGTCAATGAATCATCAGCAAGGGATATACACAATGCCCACTCTAAAGCTCCCTTGAATACTAAAGGCATGTTTGCCTAGAGCTTTATCTAGGCTAGACTTGAGATATGTTTAGGACATTCCGCTAAAACACTAGGTTTATGGCTGAATAACTTCCACAAAGCATTATTTTGGAAAGGGGGCACTTGACTGGAACATGTTTGAGGCCTTTGTGGACTAGATTATGGGTCATAGATATCAGCACGTTGAGCTGAGCTGTACAATTTCTTTGTTCATTGGGCTGAATGACTGAGACAGAAAGTCATAGTCAATAATTCTTTATTCGTCTAATATAGACCATAAAGGCACATTAATAACACATATATTTAAAATCAAAATAAATACCAAGGTTTTAAAAAGAAACCATTATTGCATGTCATCCCAGAACTTTTTACATTCCTCCTGTATTGTTTCTGACCTGCTTTTGTTGGTTTATGACTCTGGGCACTTGACCACTGCTGATCAGTGCTAAAGTACATATGCTCTCTGTGCAAATTGTGTTTATAGATTGTTGATTCCATGATTGGCATATTTGATTTAGTAGTACAGTGCACTGTGTGTGCCCAGGGCCTGTAAATCAAATGCTGCTAGTGGGCATGCATCACTGATTGTGCCACCCACATACGCAGTCTGTAAATGTAACTCAGGCCTGCCATTGCAGAGCCTGTGTGCAGTCTAGTACTGCCATGTCGACTTGGCAAGTGCACCCACTTGCCAGGCCCTAACATTCCCTTTTCCTACATGTTAGTCACCCCTAAGGTAGGCCCAAGGTACCCCTGTGGGCAAGGTGCATTGTATGTTTGTATTTATTTGTGTTTTATAGAGCACGAACTTGACCTGTTAGGGTATCAGAGTGCTCTACAGGATTCATAAATTGTATACAAGAGACTTAGCGGGGTGGATACATTTGGGAAAAATACAAGTAAACTTGACCTGTTAGGGTGTCAGAGGGCTTTACAGAATTCACAAGTTGTATACAAGAGACTTAGAGGGGGGGGGTAAATACATTTGGGATAAACACAAGTAAAACCATTTACAAGAAACAGGAGGTCCCAGATCCCAGGGTGGGATGCCCGGAGGTGCCGGGTGGATAGCATCTGGATAGACCAATGGGAAGCAGTAAACGGAAGCAGGACAAGGTCACCGAGGTGATATCAGAGCAAAATTTAGGAGAGGAATTTGCACATTAGGAAGGTGTTGGCATCTTTTTTAAAGCATGCCAAAGATGGAATTCTTCTAAGGGTGGTCGGGAGTGCTTTCCATATTCTTGGTGCGGCCCCAGAGAAGGCCCGATTGTACTTTTTTTCTTTCCGCAAGTGTGCTGGTTGGAGCAGGAGGTCTTTGGCGGAACAGGAGTTTCTGACTCCTCAGGATACCATGAGCTTCTGGGCAAGAAATGCAGGGGAGTTTGAGTATAGAGCTTTGTGCATGATACACACAAATGTAAATTGGATTCTGGCCTCAAGAGGAAGCCAGTTAAGAGTTTTCAGGTGGGGTGAAATGTGGTTGAATTTCCTTGAGCCTGTTAGAAGTCTGGCGGCCACGTTGAGGCAGGCTTTTAATGAGGCCAGGGAGGTGTTTGGTAAACCCGAGAGGGTAGAGCAACCATGTTCCAGTCTAGAGATGACTCGTGCCTGAACTGACATTTTTAGGCCAGGAGTGTTGAGGAAAGGTTGCAGTTTCCTAAGGTAGCTCAGGTGAAATCTGGCTGATTTGGCCATCGAGTTGATGTGGTAACGCATGTGCAGGCTACAGTCAAGGATCTTTCCAAGGGATTTGGCAGTGTCCACTATGGTCGGTGGGCAGTTTAAAGCTGTGATCACCTTAATCCATTCCTGAATGTCAGGGTTGGCTTTGTGTGGGGAGAGTAGGAGAAATTCCGTTTTTTTTTTGCGTTGAGTTTGAGCAGGTTAGAGGTGAGCTATTGGACAGTCATGTGAAAGGTAGGACATGCCTTGATGTGTGTGGCATGTCCTGATAGTGAATTGCTGCCAATTTCGTTTTTCAATATTACAAAGCTACCTGCTCCCACAGAATAGAATTAGGAGTTTCTCTCTAACATCTTATAAACATATCTTCCCCTAGAAACAAGGTAGAAAAACAAAGTTTGGTATGCATGAACTCAAAATGTTAAAATGCATCTTTTAGTAAGTGATTTCTACATTCTGTGTTCGAAAATACCACTTTTAGAAAGTAGGTATTTTCTTACTTAACCATCCAGTGTGCCTACGTTTGTGTATTGCCTGTCTGGCTTTTGGATGACAGGGGCTGGAGAAGCACAGTGGCTCCAGAGAGCCTGATGAGTCAGGGGATGGGGTGAAAAACCTGGGCTGCACTTAGAGTAGGAGGAGGAGATTTCCGTTCACCTAAATGGGCCTGGCCTGCCTTCCACAATGCTGTCTCCACCTCCTGCCAGGAAGCTGCACCAGTGAGGATAGACTGGTTTTGGCTGGGTACAGACACTCTCTGCCTTCAGAGAACAAAGGAGGTTTGTGTATAAAAAGAGGGGTCCAGACCCCAGACGTTTAGATCATTTCTGGGAATCAGGAGAAGAGCTGGAGAAACTGTGGAGGAATATTGCTCCTGTGCTGTTTGCTGTCTGGGGTTGGCCGGTAGTGGCTGTTTCTACCAAGGAAATGAGAAAGGAATTTGCTTTGTGCTGTGTCCCCTGCTTGAAGAAGATCTCCAAAGGGCTTGAAATAGAGCTTGTCTCCTGTTAAAAAGTCTCAGGGACATAAAAGACTTCCTGCAACTCTGCTGGTGCTGCTTTAATCTGTCATCTGCGAGTCCTACCCTTGGCTGAGGTCCCTCCTGCAGTCAAAAGGCCTCGGAAGTGGGTTTTGCAGCTACTCTCTGCAAGAACTGGTGCAAAGCATTGCAAAACAGTGCAAAGCCTCTTGGAACCAACACCGGGCGACTCAAAGCCGAGCTGAGTCCAACTGGGCGACACAAAGCCTCCCTGCCAGCCCCCAGCACCGACACCAGACGACGCGAAGCCTCACAAAATAACGCCTCACCTCTGGTGCGCAACACATCGTACTTGGGCGCCAAGTCTACAAGAACACTGGGCCCACATTAAGAAATTGCTGCATCCCTTCCCTGCACAGTAAGAAACTGACAAATCACCTCCCCTTCAGTAAGGAACCAACGCATTACCTCCCCTGCGTGGCAGTAAGGAACCAACGCATGACCTCCCCTGGAGTAAGGAACCAGCAAATCACCTACCCTGGGTGTAGGGAACCGACACATCACCTTCTCTGTGGCTGTTTTTGTTTCTGACTATGACACGTCCAATGTAGTTTGTGTTGAAAGTGTTCCATCCATAGTTTGCTACAGACAGAGCTGTTTCTATCTTTTGAAAGTCGTATCTTGATAACTGTATTGTTGATTTTTGTTGTTTGGTCTTGTTTTGGTTGAGATAAAGATTACTTATTTTTCTAAGCTGGTGTGATGTCCATTTGTAGTGTTTTCACTGTATTGCTGTATGTGTTCACAAATGCTTTACACACTGCCTTCAAAATAAGCCTGTCTGCACATGCCATGCTACCAAGGTGGTGAGCAGGGATCTTTTTAAAAGTGTATCCCCCTTGCCCTTATTAGGAAGAAGGGTCCGAACTTGGACAAAGATACCTACCTCTGCCAACTAGAGACCCCCATTTCTAACATTGGTGGTCAGCGGTGAGGATCTGGACTTGCATTTGTGTCTTACATACAGTGATTGGTGTACTCTACTAGTAGAGTGCAGACCATTACGCGACCACATACTATTTTTTTCTGCTTTCTGATGTCCTCCTGGAAGTATTTTTGATACTGAGACTCTGGTTAGTTGTTACCTGTGAAGTCCTGACAAGATGGAACCTGACTTCTGGCACATGGTCATGTATGCAATGAGGGAGCTAAGTGTGTTTGGCAAGGAAAGGGGGCTGCCTGTGAACAGAAGGTCCAGGGAGGATCTAGAGTCAGATATATTTCAGTATGAACTACCACGCTGGAGGCTAACACTACCAGATGAGTCTGAAGAGGAGGAATTCTATGAAAGTGAGGGAGAAACAGAGAAAGATGAAGGCCTTCTGCCTTGTGAGCAGAGGCAGAGGCTGAAAGAGCTTAATGAGGAGCTCAAGAAGGCCGAGACCAAGAAGGCCTTAGCCCAAGAAGCATAAATGTGTGTAGCTCAGGAAGTGAGCTTGGCTTAGCTGGATGTGGAGTCCAGCTTAGATAGTGGCAGCAAAAATGGGTTATCTAGCACTGAGGGAGCAATAAACACACACATGTGGCGCTTGACTTGAAGGAGGGGGTTCACATACACCAGGGAGTTCAGGTTTATGAGGTGGCTCCAGTGGTGTGCAGTGTCCCTGAAGTGTTTTGGGGAACTGGCAGAGGATCATATTAGAAGTGGTGGGTGGGACATTCTACTGACTCTAGATGAGAGGTGCAGGGAGAGGGGTTCTCCCATGGTAGACGTCCTGGGGTGTGAGTGTGAAAACCACCCAGAAGAGTGTGGGTTGAGTGACAGAGACAGTCAGACACTGTCTTGCCAATCTCAGGAGAGTGGTGTGGGGTACTTGTGCGCGGCACTGGATGGAGAGGCAAAGGGTAGCTTGGTGAACACCCTTGTGTCGCTATGTGATTCCAATGGTGGAGAGCATATTTTAAGTCCCTGTTTTTCAGAGCTATGCCAACACCTGCTGGAGTGTGTCTGCTCATGGCCAGCTACCAAGGGTGTGAGCAGGGGTTACTTTAGAAGTGTATCCCCTTACCCTGACTAGGAAGAAGAGTCGCTACTTGGACAAAGGTACCTACCTCTGCCAACTAGAGACCCCCATTTCTAATAAAAAAAGAACTAAGGTCAATTGTTAAAGGGCCAAGTTAGGGCAAGCCATTAAAAGAGAAGTACAGAATCAAAGAATCAGGGGGTTACAAATTAGTCATATAAACTGCAGACATGTCAGTGCATTCACAGGAACAGAATTGTTGAGTTCAATTCATTATGAGTACCATGATTAAATGTGTATAAGTTATATCCACACATGCTGAAAAGAAATGGTAGCTCTCTGATCCTTAACACCTTGCCTGCTAAGGCAATTCCCGCTGGGTGCTGACCATCGTGGAATCCCATTGTTCATGACAAGGCCAGCTCGTCATAAGCACAGGTCCAGTAAACTGCATGACGAGCTGGCCTTGTCATTAGCATGGAAGTGGTTAAACAACTTCTTCCTTTGTCTTAGGGCTCCTGGCAGAAGGCTTGCAACCCTAAAGCAGACCATGGGGGAAGAAAGCATTTGTAAATACAACAGAGCAGGACTTACTTGTGCAAATTGACTGGTCCTTACTGAAGGAAGGATGCATTTTTTCCGCAGGGTACCATAAAAAATCACTGAAAAATATAATGTGCATGGTGTCCTACTCTGAAAGATTATTACAAGGACATGGTTTTAAAGCACCTGGCTTTGGCAATCCTTTGGGGACAGCTAAAAACCAGTGTATACAATTAAAACTGATCTTCAGGAAACGATGATGAATATTATTGACAAACGACAAGTAGGGCTGCCCCTGTGGGCTTGAGCTCAACATTATATATTGTCTTTGATGTCCCTCATATCAATGGGGCATAGTGGTTTTGGTTCATAAACAAGTCAGGGCGGCCTATCTTCCTCAACTGATCCATGACATAACCTAGCCAGGGAAAACGCAAAGGCTCCCTTAAGTGCGATACAGTCCTCTAGGACATGTTGGTTTAAAATAGGAACAGAACTTGACCAGATTCTCAACCAGTGCATTGATGTTGCAACTGCAATAAGGTCAGAAATATAGCCCAGGTCAAGCACTTCATGCATCGTGAAGGAAGGGGTGCAGGTGGGAACAGCAAGAAGTCTATGCAAGATTTTATTCTCAACCACCTGCAAAACTCTTACGTCTTGAAGGGGGGTAGAGCTTTGGCCCCTAATCTCTTGTCAAAATGCATGGTTGCACTCACTGCCCTTGCCAAGGTGTTCTTTTTAAGTACCCTTTGAGCAACCCATAACCCTCTACAGTTTAAAGCATTGATAGCTCCTATTGTGTTGCGGCTCGATGGAATAGAGGCAAAGCTCTGTCATTACTCCCCGCTTGATTCTGACTGAGGCAGTAAGCATAATGCTTAGTAGATGATAGCCTTCAGCTAAGAAAACAACAAAGAGCAGATACTTTTAACTTTGATTCATGATAGATGATAGATATACTCTAGAGCACAAGTTATAAGGATTACAGTTTATATTGTTTTTGTCTTCTATTTAGTATTCAATTTCAGATGGGTCATGAGCTAGTGTTACAATGTTGACCTGGTCTATTGCAAATGTGCAGAGATATTATTCAACCTGGAATCCTTTGTGACTGTTCTGTGAATTACATTGTCGAAATTATTAGCTTAGCACTTAGCAGCAAACGCAAGGACATTATTCCGCCGTGTTTTTCTGATTAGAAGACAAGTCACAAGAGGAAACAATGTCTTGCTTTAATACATTCTTGAGTATGTGTTTTACCTTGTATCTGTGCATTTGAAATATAGTTTTAAAGCAGCGTGTGGATAAAATGTATGCACTTATTAGCAATCAGGCGTGGCAGAAATACTGTAGAGAATTCTGCTCTGCCTCATTATGAGTGGGCTGCCGGTCCCACACCAGATATTCACTGGTGTTGAAAAACTGGACCTGATTTTACTGGGCGGTAAGTCTGCCCGGCGAAGTCACATAAGGCTTTGGTTGCAGCAGCACTCATGCCTCGTACCCTGATTACCTCTTTTTGGGGGGGGGCAGCATTTAATGCTACCCCCTGCCTGACCTTATCTGCACCATTACTCCCTTACTCTCCACACCTCCTCTCTCCATCCCTGCATTAATTTATCACTTGCTCAGGACAGATGGTAAATGTTTGTGTGAAACTCGACAGGACTGACAATTTGGTGTCGATTTATGACTGGTAATTCAGACTCCACACAGCAATTCCCCATTCTATGAGATTTAACACATTGCTTTACAGTAGTGGTGCAGTGGTACAACATGATAATGTACATTTTGAATGCAGATTTATCGCCCTCACCAGTACCGTGGACCTCACAATTACCTCCTCGTAAGTCTTCCTCACCACATGAATAACAAAGTGAGCTTCAGCTCCACACCAGAACCCTCCAAAGCAAAAGTTAGCCTCCCATGCCTCCCATCCCTTCCCAACATTGGCCGACCCCTATCACCCCTGACCTCCATAAGAGGAGGGCCGGCCCAACTCTTCAGCCTGTTTTTTTGGTTCTGCGCTGCAGATTCTCCAGAGCGTGTTTCAGGTAAGTGGTTCCAGCTGTGGCTGGAACTGGGGTCTCTGGTTGGTGGCCCTGCTCTAGCGGGCCCTAGGACTCTGTGACCATCCTCCTTCCTTCCCCCGGTATCAGGTCTGGTCCGGTTAGGCTCTGCTTTAGCAAGCCAAGGGTTTACAGGAGGCCGGGCTAAGGGGTCTGGGGATTTTCCTGACAGCCGTTGTCCTGTCCCCTCGTCCGTGTGCGCGGAGTATTTATTTGTTTGTTTTTCTCTAGCCCGGGTTCCCCCCCTGTCACTCAGTGTTTTCCCGTTGTGCATGCTGGTGGGTCGGCTTGGGTGTGTAGTGGGGGCACCCGGCAGTCCGTTCTACGGTCCCCGGGCACGCCTCTGCTTCCTTGTTTTGTTTTTGGGGGGCCCCATGAGAGGGCCCCGGGCCTCACTGCGGCCTGCACTATCCCGGGTGAGGGGCTGATGGGCGGACTCTGCCTTCTCTATTACTGTGGCTTGTTGCAAGCCCGAGGCTTCACGGGCATGCTACCTCTCTTCCTTGCTGCAAGGTTCCGCCATTCCTTCCCAGAAGCCACACCACCTATATTACAAGTTCCGCTGCTGCTTACTAACCGGCACTCAATGCTGCTTCCATAGGGGCTGGAGCTGGCTGCTGCGGGGCTCCGTTTCCGTTGCGTGTTTGGTATGGTGTCTGTTGCTTGTTTCGGCTCTTGGAGGGCCCCAGTGTCGTTGGGCCTTGCCTCTATTGTTTGCCTGCTGGGCATGGTCTCTGCGGGTGGGGTTTGGGTCCGTAAAGCCCCCCTGGGCCGGGCTGGGTGCGCACGCACTCCCGGGAGCCGCGCGCTGCTGCCTTTACCTCTGGCGTTCCTGGTCCTCATGTGGCTGTGCGCTCGCCCGTTCCTCAGTTCGGGGGCGTGTGGCCTGTGCATTATTTTTGTGCATTGAGTGGCACATGTCCATATGGGATTCTTTTTCTCGTTTCTGGTTATGGTGTGTTGTGGACACTTTCTGGGCATTTGGTTTGTTTGCGGTGTCCTGCACACACGCATGCGCGCTCCGTTCTCTCTCGCGCTACGACACTAAACGTGGTTTACGGCTGTGTGTGTGTGCATGTGTTTGGTGTTCTTGGCTCTTCTGCTGCCTGTCACTTTTTCAACTCTGCCGTTTCATTGTGCTGTGCCACTATGTCCTCTGGGTGAGTGTTCTTTATATTTCTAGACAGATTGTTGCTTTCTTAGTGGGGTTTCGGTCACCAGTTGCTGCAGTATTTGCCTGGCAGCTTTCCTTGGTTGGTAATGGTGCCTTGTTTTTCTCATCTGGGTGCTGATTTGCCTTAGTTTACCCCATTTTTGCCCTAGCATTGTCGGTCCTGTCAGATTGCGTGTTTGTGCTTTCTGTTGAGTGGGCCTCTACGTGATGCTTTTGTTGCAGTTCTTCCCTGCTGGTCTTTTGTCTATTTTGTTTGTGCATGTTGGTGTTTTGGTCAGCGGTGTCGAGATGCCGGTTCTGGTGGCTTAGTGCACTAATGCTCCCACTAAATGGCCCTGTGTTTGTACTCATGGTTACGGATCCATTCAGCCTTTCATCCTTCTGAGGTCGATGACATGAGTGCCAATGAGATGGGTGACGGCTCACATCTGTTATGCAGCGCCAAGTTACATTAAGTTCTGTGTTTTCGCTGTACCGTGCACTTCATGGCGGCTTTGGGCCCTTCTCTTTCTCTCTTTGTTCTGCAGTTGCCAGGAGGGTTTCCGTTGGGTGGTAATACGTTCTCAGTGGAGACACATTCTGCGCCCATTTTTCCCTGGGGGGGGTGTATTCCTGTCCTGGTGTGTTACTGGCATTTGGGGTGTGTCATGGGGACCTCGGCTTCGTATTGTTTGCTGTTTGTCCCTGGCTCCTTCTGGGCTTTGGGCCTGCGGTCCTTCCGCCCTGTATACTCCTGTTTCCCCGTGCTCTCCATTGTTGTGCGGGGTCTGTCCTGGTTGGTCCCTGATTTGGTGTCCACCGGGGGATTCCGGCGGCTGTGGGCTGATGCATATCTGTTGCAGATGGGCTGCTGTTAGTGCCAGTCCTTCTTCTCTGGGCTGCTTTGGTGGTCGCCCTGTGGTCTTTGCCTTCTGCTTCTGGAAGGTGGGCTTTTTCTTGTCAGGGGCTTCGGCGCCATCTCCTCCTCCTGCTACCTGGATGGCCTCTGTTGAGGCTCCGTGGGTCCTGCACACCGGGCTCCCCTGCTCCTGTCCGACCTGCTGTGGCTCTTTGGTTGGTCTCCTCCCTTTGGGTGGTGACTGCTTGGTCGGGCCAGGGTTCGGCGCACGCCTCCGCTGTGGTGTGCGTTTTGGCCTGTTTTGCAGGGTCGCTTTTTGCCTGTATGGCTGGTCCTTCTCCGGCGGGTCCTGTTCCTCCGGTTTCCCAGTGGGGTGTTGGTGTTTTCCCCATCCTGTTTTCTGGTTTTCCGGTTGCCTTCCTCCTACCTGTGCCCCTTCGGCTGGTTTCGCATGGTCCCCCAGCTGTTTGGGTTGGAGTTGTCTGCCTTGGTAGGGGCCTTCCACAGGTGTGTTCTGGGTATCTTTGTACCTTGTTGGCAGGGGGTACTTCCCCGGTTCTGTCCCTTGTGGGTCCTCCCCATCCAGTTGGTCTCTGTTTCTGGGTTTTCCTGGGTTCCAGTTCCTTTCTGGCTTTGCCGGTGCCCGTGGGTGTCCCTACTCTGGCCCCGGTGACTCTTCTGTCCCTGCCTGCTGGTGCAGCCGGTTGTTTTTCCGTCCTGGTATCCCCTTCCTGGGTGTTGACGGCCTTTGCCGTACTGTAGGACGTGCTTGCGTTCCCAGTCTGTACTGGGTCGGTTGGTTTGCCAGCTGGTGGGTTTCCCATCTGGCTTCTTATGGCATTTCCTTGATTTTTCTGGGATTTGCCCCTGCCCTCTGGGGGCTTCTTCTTGTTTTTCTGGGCGGTTTTTCTCCTTCCTCGTTCACAGTGGAGTTGCCGGGCCTACGGCCTTTCCGCCATGAGATCATCTGTTCTCGTCTGTCTCAGTGGTTACGCTGGATAGGACCTGTTTTGATCCTGTTGGGGGGGTCCTCCTGGGTTTACCTGGGGCTGTTGTCTTAGGTTTGCCCCTTTGTTTTTTGGCACAGTTGTGCTGTCCTTGACTGGGTCGCTTGTTCCGGTTTGCGTCCCTGGTGGGGGCTCTGTCTGCCTTCTCGTTTTGGCTCCCGGCTTTGCGTGTGCCTCTGTTTCCTTTTGCTTAAGGGATCTGGGTTTGTCTAGCGTGGACGGGGCGTTTGACCTATTGGTGGCGTATTGACCCGTGGTGCTGTAGCTTGATGGTCAGTATTATGCTTCGGGGACTTGTTTTTACACAGGCCGAGGGTTTTCTTTCTGACGCGGCTTTCACATTTTCCCAGGGTGGTTTGTGTTCGTAGGGTGCTTTTCATTGTCCGGGCCTGCAGGGTTTTCCCAGTTCTTCTTCCCCGGGCTGGGCCCTGCGCTTCCTGTGTGGATTTTGCGTCCTTTTTGTCGCTGGTTTTGGCCTGCTGGCTCGGGTTTGCTCCTTGGAGGTGTTGCCGTTGCTTGGGCTCTTTTCGCCCTGCTCTTCTGTCCTTCTCGCATTTGGTGTGTTTCTGACTGTGGCTTTCCCACCCTGTGCGCTCCTGTTCCTGTCGGCTCTTCATTGTTCGGGCCTGGTTGTTGGTTGGCTGTGTGGCCTCTTGGGTGCTCACTTCGACGGCTCGCTTCCTTCTTGTGGAACGTTGCAGGGACGGTTTGCTTGGTCCCTGTGCTGAGCAGTCTTGCTCCTCCATGCTGCATTCCCCTCCCTGGAGGGTTCTCTCTGCTTTCTTCTGCATGGTGGCCGCTGGTGGTCTTTTGCTTCCTTTCTGGTGGCTTTGCCTTGGGCTTGGTCCCTTCCACTCTTCGGGCTCCGTGGGTGGCCTTGTGGTCCTTCCGCTTTTTGCTGTTGGTCGGTTGGGTTCCCTTGGTGGCCGGGTCTCTTCGGAGTTGTTTCCTGTGTCTTTATGGGTCTGTTTTGCCTTGTGCCTGTCTGGGTTCTCTCCTGGGTGTCACGCTCCCTTCCGGGGGGGTCCTTGGTGTGACTAGGGTCCGTGTCCCGTCTGTTTATTCCTTGCGGGTAGGGTTGTGGTGCCTTTCGTTTTTTTGGTTGTTCGGTTGGCGTGCTGGGTCCCTTCTGCTCGTCTTTCCATTCTTGCGGCTCCTGCCTGTCTGTTTTGCTTGCGTCTGGTTTCGCTGCTCCAGTCCTCTGGTGGTTTCGGCTCTCTCACGGCGTGGTGGTCCTCAATGTGGTGTTACGGTCAAGCACTCGGAGATACAGTGGGAGGTTAAAGGATAGCAAGGCGAAGCCAGGATTCTTGCATGCTTTGTGCGCCACTGATAATGACTTAGAATTAAGTAAATACCCTTCATTTTATCATTGTCATTTGCAAAAGTGATCAACTGTAACAAACCACACATACATTTACTTTATGCACATCAGATTAAAACGAATACACCTGTTGAAAACCTGATATGAAGCTTTGATCCTTACAATAAACGACAAATGCAGGACACCAGATCGAACGGTATTTCATCCAAGATCCCTAGAAGATGAAGCCAGTGGGAAGGTCTAATGGCTGGTCTGTTTTTAGGCAGAGAATTGCAAACGTGTCGACATATGCTTTGTTTTAGATTTCGTGGTTTTAAGGAGCATAGCATTCATAACGTAAGAAGTGCAATGCTTTCCAGAGCTTGTGCTTATGCTGAAAGGACAAGTACGCTTAAAGAATACTTCCTTGAACCTTTGCACCTGATTCAGATTTAGTTTCTGTAGATCTGGGGTTCCGAGTTACAGTTTAATCTTCTTGTACAGAATTGCAGGGCCGAGCAGGCGAATAGCTTGATGGGCAGTTCTGAAAGATGTTGACTTAATCCACTCCTGCACTGGCATCAAGTAAAGAGACCTGATAACTGGTGACATTTGGCCTTAGCAAGGAAGGTTCATTAGCAGAAGAGCAGCTCCAAATTCAGTACGCAAGTTTTTCCACTAAGTTTTCCGGGATGAATAGATAGCCTTTATTTCAGTATTATTTTCTGGCTAGAGTGAGCGACATCACAATCGGCACTCAATGGAGAAAGCAAAGCCCCTGAATAATACTCCCAATCAGTCCCATATGGAAATGTCCCAACTATTCATGTTTAATATTCGAGGGACTGCTGCTGCATTTGAAAGTGTGTTTCACTCAGCCTCCCTCACTTATTGGAAAACATTACAATTCTACTTCTTCTATTCTGGCAACATGTTGTTCAGCTGTGCCACACTTTCATCATTCATGAATTTAAAACGTTGGTGCTTTAGTTGTTCTTTGGAACTCAGGCTGCAGGCGAACAATGAGAAATCAGCTGACAGACAGCTACCCCTGTGGGATGTACATATTTTATCAGACTTTTTCCTTTCATGACTGAGGAAAATATTTGTGAATTTTTATAAAATCCGTCCTGGTTTTAGCTTCTGGAAAACTTACCATAATTTCCATGAGCAAATTGTATGAGGAAAAACATTTTCACTCAAACATGATTATTGAAATCCCAGCACAAGGTCAGCATTCTCAAATTGTGAACTGACGTTACAATTCGCAACAATTCTTAAAATGAGTGTATGACCAACAACGGATGTTTTATCTTGTGACTAAAATCTCTTATCATCCTGTAAATAAGCAACTTTTTGTAATCTTCAAAACCAGGCTTTCACTACAATATACATTTCAATGGGACAAAAATGGTGAAGCCTTATCACCAAAACAATACATCAGTAGTCCTGTTTGTACACTTCCACCTAAATAGTCACCTCAAGACAGATCAACAAACAATTTTGTGACTTTCACCCCAAATATTAAAGGCCTTGTTTACAATAGAATATTTACCAAGGAGTATGTGAATCCCAAATAGGTATTGATGTATTGAGGTAGGAGTAGGACCCTCTGCTTTGCCTGAAAATTCCATATCTCCACCCCAGTCAATACCTATCTGGGAATGTAAGAATGTGGATTATTATTTGAGGTGGACTGTCACCCACCTCAATAATAATTATTTTAGTTTGTCAAGGTGAACCCCAAAAATCGCTAAATTAACCAAAGCGCAACCTGCGGGTAGCTATGGTGAAAAGCAGACTGGCTTAAATCAGAGCAATGTGTACATGTTTGAGCAGTGATAAAACATCAATAAAGTCAAAATAGCAAAAAATAGAAATACTAAACCAAATTCGAAGAAACAGAGTAGATTTTAATTTTTTTAAAGTCACCAAAATTACAAGAATCAAATAAAGGGAGCCAGACATATGAATTTGTGAGGATGTAACTGAAAATAGCACCAAAAAGCAATAACCACTAATAATAGAAAATGGGTGTGGTAGACTGGAACCTGGGTGCAATTTCAGGTCTATCATGATGGAGCGTGGGCCGAATACACCAAGCAGGTTCATCCCGGACAAAGATTTTATTTTCTGACTGAGTCATTTTTATGGAGCTCATAAACTTCTGACTGGGCCATCCTGAAACTGCATCCAACGAAGTTGCATTGATATCAGACACCTTTGCTGCAAGATTCCACTGACACTCAAGAACTCGAGAGGTCTTGGAAGTTCAAACGTTTTCTAAGCATCATCTTTACAGGGTTTCTGAAGCAGCTCCTATGGATCATTTCGAAGTAACCTCAAGGTCAGCACTTAGGGGCTAGGACTCACTCTAGAAAGTATTGATAGGAGCTGTGGGTATGGTGCCTGTTTTGTAGATTTCAATTGCCAGTGGATGGGTGGTGACTCCTGAACACTCCCTAACCAATAATTAAACCGTTCCTGGAGGCAAGCTTCCCCACTTTTGCAGCACATCTGTTTGCATCACTGCAGAGGGTGTGTTTAGGGGAATTAGCAGTCCTCTCCTCCAAAGTTACACAAAACTGGTTATGGGGCCAGCCCCCCTCCTATTGGTGGACTGGCCCCATAACCAGTTTGTTGGGGATCAACAATTTTCTCATTCACTGATCTCTCCTTTCACTAAACTGTGAATGGGCACTCCTCATTTCTGCTTCTTTTCAAGTTAATGATGTTTCTTAACTACCCCAGTTGCCCTTCCTGAGCTATTTGAAATTACAATGCAGACACCCATCCCCGTTTCCAGGCCAAAGCAATTTTTCTGCTCTGGGATCAGTTTTCACACCTTATGACAGTCAAGCAGTGGCTTGGCAGAATCTGGATGGCTAATGCAAATTAGCCTTCAGGAGATTCATGCATGGGAAAATGCAAATTTCTAAAAGTTACATCTTAAATATTTATTGAAAATCTAACTTTACCAATTAATTGGATATTTAATAATTATAAAAAAAAGTTAATTTTGAATGGCAATTTATCAAACATTTCTGTCAAAAAGTATGGATTAAAGTTTATAATGTGTTATTTGACATTTTCAAAGATCCAGCTACAACAGTGCCAGTAATAATATCCTCTGAAGGCTTTTCACTGAAAGAACTTGCCAAGTATAATTTTGTGCATATTCCACTTTTAAATATTAGTCACCCTACCTTGTGAGCAATAAGGTGTACTTAGGGGTGATTTACTAATATTTAAAAGCAGGTTTTCCTATTTAAAAGCAGGTTTTCCACTTGGCAAAAAGGATTCATTTGTCGGGTTTCACAGCAGGATTTTAGGTTGCTCTAGTCAGGCTACACACCAAAGTACACATGTTAGGCTTGAAACTAGTTTTTTAGGCCAATTATGTAGATGACACAATAAATTCTGCAGGCCCAGATGGCCTTTAATTTCCAATACGTGGGGCAATTCTCTATACCATTTACTAGGAACCTATAATCAAGATAAGTATGTCAATTGGGGTAAGCCAAAGTAAACAGGGGGAATACAAACACCTTACTGCTATGTCACAGGGGCAAAGTGCACAGAGATATGAAGCCAACAAAAATAGGATACAGAAAAAAAGTGAAAAATCTGCAGTGACAATGCAGTAAAGGTGGATTTGCAATATTGTATTTTGAATAACAGATTATTGTATGTACCATAGTGGTCAAATGGTAATTTGATAGAGCAGATCACTTTAAGGGAGGAATATTGGTCTTTATAAAATAGAGATGACACAGCAAAATACTGCCATAAATTGCAAATGGTGTCCCAGGATGAGGATAGAGAAAAGAAAAGATATTCCATTCAAGCTAATGCAATTCTACTAACTTCTAGGGTCTACTGTCTTGCAAGAATGTTTTTGGCACTGTTGTTGAATTACACCAATGCACAAAACAACACATAGAACTCCATTGTGTATACCTGTAGGGATCACTGAACATTGGCACTGCTCCTGAATAAGTGCCCACTGTTGGCTTGAACTGTGTCTGGATGTTATCTATCAGATGGTTGCTCTTGACTTTTTATAGTTCCTCGTTCACCACACATTCTTTCTGCTTAACCAGATGACGTGGTTTGGATTTCAGCCTATAATTTGATCAATCTGATTTATGTTCTCCACAACATTCAACTCTGCTAATATAAGCCCTGCCATCCCTCACACACGTGCTTACATGTAAAATTGTAGTGGTATGCTGCAAAGTGTTGAAAGAGGAGGTATAGATGCCTTTTGGTTATGTTTTGTGCTAGATTGGTCTATGCAGCCATGTTGAGTTCATGAGCAAGCGAATCCCGGAAGCCGAAAATTACTCTTTTACCATCTCCTCAAAGGATTATTCTAATGAACAAACGATGAGAGTAAACCAACTGTCACAAACATTTGTTGTTGTCCTGAAGCCGTCATGTCACACTGTACAAAACTCAATTACTGCATAACGTTATTAATGCTGGTGTCAACTGGAATCAGAAAGGACAACTTTAGTAGTGCTAGTAAATAGAAATGGAGGCTTCTCAGAAATTTAACAAATGAGTAAGTGGCATATTGAGGAAGCTTTGTATTTGATTGGCGCCAAAGAGGGAGGGGTCGAAATAACAATTCTTCTATGAGATGGCTAGACTTGTTACTTTTTTTTTAACCAAAAAAATATTATGTGATATAACACAATCCTGTGTAAATCTCAATTGTAGACCTTGGCATATTTCGAATAACTTTAGGGCCCGATGCCACAGGTTCGCCCCCGGCCTCGGTGCCCCCTCGCTGCTGCTCGATTTTCTACTCCGCTGTTGACCTCATTTTCGTGCTTTCATCGTGACTGTCCTTTCTCTTTTTCTGGTATAGTGATTTTGTGCTTATTTGTTCTGGTAAAGTGATATTGTGCTTATTTGTTAGTATTGTACCTGCTGGTGTGCCCCCCTCTCCCTGCTTCCCGCCGCTGCTCCCTCGCGGCCCCGCCCCCCTTTTTCTCTTCTGTACCCCCAACCCGCTCCCGCCTCCCAGCTGCTCCTCCCTCCCACTTCGCCTCATATGGAGCCCGCGCGTACACGAGCGGGTGCGCCGATTGTGTGCCGAAGGCACGCCACAGGCAAGCCCGTCTACGCCCGTCCGCGCCTGGACCGGGCCAGCACCTGGTCCTCAATGATGCCAGCGCACCCGAAGAACTTACGATGCCGCCAGCCTCCACGCACTCAACGCCGGTCAGAAGCCCGCCTGCTACCGAGCCACCCCGAAACGCACCCACGGACCCTTCACCTGCTAAGCCTGCAAATTCACCTGCCTCCGAACCTGTACCGCACCCGCCAGGCCAGGCACCAGCAACAATCACCTCAAGTGCATCCTGCTCAACACCCGCTCCGTCCACAGGCAAGCTATCGAGCTCTGGAACCTCCTCGACACAACTTCACCAGACATCGCCTTCCTCACAGAAACCTGGATGAATACCTCCTCAGCCCCCGACATCACCATAGCCATCCCTGAGGGCTACAAGATCACCCGGAGGGACCGCGTCAACCAAACCGGAGGAGGCATCGCCATCGTCCACAGAAACACCATTCGCATCACGACTAACTCCGATGACACCCTCACAGCCGCCGAGCACCTTCACTTCCAGATTCACACCGACCCAAAGACCACCCTCAGAGGCACCCTCATCTACAGACCCCCAGGACCACGCACACAATTCAGCGAAGCCATCGCAGACTTCATCAGCCCGCACGCCCTCACCTCCACAGACTACATCCTCCTAGGAGACCTCAACTTCCACCTGGAGAACAACAAGGACAGCAACACCGCCGCCCTGCTGGACAACCTCGCCAACCTCGGACTCAAGCAACTGGTCAACACCCCATCCACTACGCCGGCCACACGCTTGACCCCGTCGTCTCCTCCAGCAAGCACATCTCCTTCACCCACTCCTCTGGACTACACTGGACAGATCACAGCTGCGTCCACTTCAACTCCAGGAGAACCATGACCCACCACTACCCGCAACAGGTTCCCCGCAGAAGCTGGAGCAAGATCACCGCCGACCAGCTCACCACCACCCTCAGCCAGAACCCGCCCACCAACACGACGGACCCCAACGAAGCAGCCCGCATCTTCACACAGCTCCAACTGCGCCGACGAACTCGTACCACTGAAGAATCCTCCCATCAGACCCGGCAGCAGGAAAGCCTCGTGGTTTACCAACGACCTCAAAAACTACAAGAAAACCTGCTGCACCCTCGAGAAAGACTGGCGCCACGACCAGACAACAGAAAACATGACAGCCCTCAAGAACGCCACCCGCAAACACCACCAGCTGATCCGCACCACCAAGAAGACAACATTCAAAGAACGACTGGACAACAACACCCACAACAGCAAGGAACTCTTCAGCATCGTTAAAGAGCTCTCCAACCCCAGCGCCTGCAACAACGACATCACACCCTCGCAAGACCTCTGTGACTCACTAGCCTCGTTCTTTCACCACAAGATTGCCGACATACACAACAGCTTCGGCGCACTGACCACGCACCCAACCACCGAACCAGCGCCCTCCACCACCACCCTCTGCACCTGGACCCCTATCAGCACCGAAGACACCACCCGCCTGATGAACACCATTCACTCCGGCTCGCCTACCGACCCCTGCCCACACCACATCTTCAACAAAGCCGACTCCATCATCGCACCCCAACTCCGGAACATCATCAACAGCTCCTTCGCATCCGCAGTCCGGCTTCCGAGCAAACCACAGTACCGAGACCGCCCTCATCGCAGCCACCGACGACATCAGGTCCCTGCTCGACAACGGAGAAACTGCTGCCCTCATCCTCTTGGACCTCTCAGCAGCCTTCGACACCGTATGCCACCGCACCCTGATACAACGCCTCAGCAACACCGGAATCCAAGGAGCAGCACTGGAGTGGATCATCTCGTTCATCGCCGGAAGCCGGAAGAACCCAGAGAGTCCGCATCCCCCTGTTCCGATCCGCGGCCACCGAAGTCATCTGCGGCGTTCCGCAAGGATCCTCACTCAGCCCCACCCTCCTCAACGTCTACATGAGCCCTCTCGCAGCCATCGCTCGCCAACACAACCTCAACATCATCTCCTACGCCGACGACACCCAGCTGATCCTCTCCCTCACCAACGACCCCGCCACCGCCATAGACAACCTCCAGGAAGGATTGAAAGACGTTGCAGAATGGATGAAGATCAGCCGTCTGAAACTGAACTCAGACAAGACGGAAGTCCTCATCCTCGGACCATCTCCCTCTGCCTGGGACGACTCCTGCTGGCCCCCTGCCGTGGGGACCGCACCCAAGCCAACGGACCACGCACGCAACCTGGGCTTCATCCTGGACTCCTCCCTCACGATGACCAAGCAAGTGAACGTCGTCTCGTCATCCTGCTTCAACACCCTGCGCATGCTCGGAAAGATCTTCCGATGGATCCCCACTGAAACCAGGAAGACGGTCACCCAGGCCCTCATCACCAGCCAACTGGACTACGGGAACACCCTCTATGTTGGAACCACAGACAAACTCCAGAAAAGACTCCAGCGCATTCAGAACGCCTCAGCACGACTCATCCTGGACATCCCTCGCCACAGCCACATCTCCGCCCACCTGAAAGACCTGCACTGGCTCCCCGTCAACAAGAGGATCACGTTCTGACTCCTCACCCATGCACACAAGGCCCTCCACGACACGGGCCCGAAGTACCTCAACAGTCGCCTCACATTCTACACACCCACCCGCCAGCTCCGATCCGCCAGCCTCGCCCTCGCCTCTGTCCCACGATTTCGGAAATCCACCGTTGGAGGAAGATCCTTCTCCTACCTGGCAGCCAAGACATGGAACTCCCTCCCCACTCACTTACGGCTGACCCTGGACCATCTCTCCTTGAGGAAACAACTCAAGACCTGGCTGTTCGAGCAGTAGTGACCCCCCCCCCCTTCCCCTCAGCGCCTTGAGACCCGTACGGTTGAGTAGCGCGCTATACAAATTTATTGATTGATTGATTGATTGGGGGTGGGCGGGTTGTCGCATAATTTTGCACTTTGGAGACTGGTTGAAGCAGAAAATAGTCTCTCAGTAATTATAAAACTACAGGAGTGCCTTGGTAGCATGCACGGGGTTAGCAGTTTAGCAGCATAGTTTAAGAAAGTGCATGGAAAACACATTCAGCAAATGACTTCAATGGCTTTTGAGCGTGAGGAAATACCTTGCAAACATTTTTCACTCAAACGACTGCTGAAGCATATTTTCCTGAAAACGTTTCGCAATTTGTCGACTTTATTCCCCCTTCCCCTGGGATCACGCATTTCTGATGTGATGTAGAATCTTTAATAAGTTTCCCTGATGGAGGCCTAATTTGTCTATAATATCTGACCTAAACCCTCGAGCCCTTGAACAGTGAATTTCTTCTAGCACTAAAAATGCCCTCACTCTGAACCATATTGACCAATACATTTGCCCTTCTAAGACCTAACCTCCTCCTTCTAACCCTATGATCTTCCCTCCACTTATCCTGCTCCTCTGCTGTGACCCATCACCCTGCACAGCATCCAGTCAATTCTTCTCTATCCTCCTGGCATGCAGTTTACAGATACACATTTTATAGAGTTATTAGGAACGAAGGAGTAAACACAGGCGAGTATTGAAATTGAATTGCAAATAATGGCAACGCTATCAATTACACATTGGAGTACTCAACAATACTTTTTATCGTAATTTTTTGGGGAACTGATACAGCTAGATTTGCACGCACTGTCGCCAAAGATTCGCACAGAATTTTTCTTCCAACTATGGGAATGTGGGGGCATATTATCAAGTCCCTTATCGCCGTGTTATCTGCACTTTTCTGCCGATAACGCAGCGATATTTGCATTGCCATATTATCAAAGCAGTGTTAAGTCAATTAACGTGGCTTAAAGCCACTTTAATTGACTTAACGCTGCCTTGGTAATAGGGCCCCTGTCACGATAAACTCATAGTGAAAGGGGGAGTGAGTGCAGTGGGTGTTGCGGTGGGTGTTCCACTGCAACACCCATTCACTTTGACGCTGCCACCTATTATCAAGCTTTGTGATAATAGGTGGCAGCGCCAAATTTAACACCTGAAAAATCCTGGTGTTAAGGTGGCGAAATGAGGAGAAATGCTTAATTTCTCCTCGTTTTTGCTTTTTTCATGTGTGCTGCCTTGTGCAGCACACATGGAAAAAGCAAAACGCCAAGGTTTCTTTATGTACAGGAAGGTGTCCCTTCCTGTACATAAACAAACCTCTTTTTAAAAATGCCAATTTGTAACTTACATGTGCATGTAAGTTACAAATTGGCATTAAAGGTTTATTTATGTGCAGGAAGGAACTCCTTCCTGAACATAAACAAACCTCCCTGCTCGCAGACACCCTTGCACTCTGGTGCAAGGGTGCCTGCGCTGGCGATAAGTTATAAAACCTACCGCCATCGCAGGGGGAAACGCTAGGCTGCACCATATCCTTGGTAATATGGTGCAGCCTAGCGTTTCCGAAATGGCGAAGAGAGGCGCTAAGCCAAGATGGCTAACGCCTCTCTTCGCCACTTTGTTGATAATATGCCCCGTAATTTTAGAGTGCACATTTATATGGAGAAAAATTCAATACGCCACCTCGTTCTGTATTTCTTTCAACTGCGTAACCCCACGAGGAGAGGAAGGAGCCTCATACCACTGCCGATGTCACTTTTGCTTCTCCTTGTGCGATAAGGAATAAAACAAAAAAAAACACCCTTTTCTTGGCCCCATGCTTCCCTGCGCCGGCTCTATGTTCATAACAGAACCCGAGCACGCACGTGCTCAGCTCTGCAGATATCCCAGCAGCTCGTTTGCAGCGGCTGGTGCAACACGTGAAGCACGCCCTTCTGGCCCCTCCACGCACGAGTAAAGGAACCTGCTGCAGGGTTTACTGATCAGCAGGGAGAAACTCATTTGACATAACTGGATGCCCACTGGAAAGCGTCCCCCTCGGGAGCCTCGAGCAGGTCCCTAGCCGCAGTCGCAATTCTGATATCTTAATGTATTCCTCATTATCTGACGGTTCAGGCCACTGCGTATTTCCACCGACGCTCTGCACTGTGGAAACACTGCAGTAGATTTAATACATTAATACCTACAGTTGCCAAGGTAACCGTCCAACTTGTGACGTGCCGAGCATTCCCAGACTGAACATGTGTGACTGTCTGTAAACAACGAACCAAAAATGTGGTAGAAGAGGAGAAACAACAAAACATTACTAATGATCATAGTGCTGTTTGATGATAGCTAGAATTTCTGATGAAATGTTCGAGTTTCTTCATAACATAATTGTGGGTTCTGCCAAGGAAGCTATGCATCATTTCTCCAAGACAGAGACAGAGAGAGTGTGTGAGAGACAGAGCAAGAGCAACAGCTAGAGAGGGATGCCTGCTTACATTTTTGAAGGGTAGCGACTATTAGTCATTACTGTTCCATTTATGTATTAAAAAATTTAAAATACTTTCACTTACCTGTGTTTTATTACCTTCTATCACCTTAATAGCGGTGTTCACTGTTTTTTCCAATTAGAATAGGGAAGCACACTTTCCTTCCAAAATTCTTATATGCATTCCTTTCTTCCTCCATCACGCTATAAACACCTCTATTCACTAGCTGCTCTTATTTTTTTGCCCGTGTCCGTCCTTTCCTGTCCTGTCCTCTCATTTCCTCGCTTTCATTTGCCTCCTCTCATACTTCACATATCACACTTCTCCCTCATTTCCTGTGTCCATCTCTCCTTTCAGCTTTCTGCACGCTCACCTTTTTACTATTATATCATGTTCTTATTCTTCTTCCCTTGAACATTCCCAGTGCTCCCTTCTTCTACCTTCCTTTCCTGTTATTTAATTTCATCCTCTTGTTTCATACATTCTTCTTACCCATCTGCTTTTTTTCATTATGTAATCCAGTCTTTCATTCTCTCAAACTACCAGTCTTATTTCTCTTTACTCAAATCCTATTTTCCCACCCTCTTTCCCCTTTCTCTGTTCTTCCTTTGTTCCTCAAGCATACCCTGCCTTTCAGCCATTTCCTATGCCATCACTTGTTTTATTTCTTCCTCAGTCCTTCTTATTTCTGACAATGCTTTATATCGACATCCTCACATCAGGGTCACTAAGCAGAAGGTAACCCACTTCGTGACTACTGAGTGAGGATGTGCATAGATGACCACAATCCTGCAAATTCAGGAAGACATGGCACAAGAACGAGGTCTGCTAGAGATACTCAAAGCACAGCAATGAGAGTGCTTATTGTCAGCATTCAATCTTGAATGCATCGTTTAGATGGAGAGTATACCATTGTGAATATTATGTCGTAGTTTGGTGGCACAATTTTCCCGGGAGCGCGTAAGAAAAAACAAGCAGCCTGACTGCAAGAGGTTGCTACTCATGCCACTTGTGTTTTTTACACTATATTTTTTTCTGCAAAATGTGCCCTGTGTCAAAAGTTGATGGGAGAACGCATTTATGCTAAAATATAGTGCTAACTGACAGATTCGCCTTTCATGTAATTATGCGTAATTTCACATAATGTTCGCAAAATGTTGCATAAGCACAGAAAAGCTAATTACATGAATTTCGCACACCCCTATGTATGGCCATATTGAAACGGTTGTTGGAGTTTACAACCATGGTAGAGGAAAAGCAGATATAACCAGCTTTTGTAGAAGAATGCCGCCAGTCTAAACAACACGTTCCTCCTATACGTGATACATGCAGATTGTGTTAAGGTATGGGCTGTTTAACATTTTTTTATGTGCTACATTGCAGCAAGGCAGAGGCATGTCATTCAGAAAAAAAACATCAGTTTTGAACTTTAATTTAAGGTGGAATGGATACACATAGGCCCATGATTTAAAGACATACAAAGCATCGACATACTATTACCACATTTTGTCATTTTTAGGCAGGAGTACCTGTTGAATCAATGTTTCTGTGAGTTTTTCTAAACTCATATGTAAAAACATCGTACCAGCAGAAACTGTGATATGGTATAACTTTAGTTTTAATTTAAGAATGCCAAATCACTTAAATTTGCGTAAAGTGTAGCAATCCACATACATTTAGCATGACCCGAGCACACTCCGGATCCTCCCAGAATTTCGGTCATAGGTGAAGTGAGAAAGTGAATTATAATTAGTTGTAGTGGATGGTAGACTCTTTCAAGTAGAAATAGCACTCATCCTTTACTAGGTCCAGTTAGATCTTAATAATTTAAACCTGAGCTCAACCCTTGGCAGCTGTAGCACAGAGTAGAACGGCCTAACTTACTTGCAAAGCATTTGTCAGTAAGCAAACTGATAAATTGTTGAAAAAACAATACCATAAATATCTCATTCCAATTCATAAAAATAGCGTAAATTTTCAGATAGACACCAAAACAAGAAAAACATGATGTGGGGGACCAGAGATATGCTTTTTCAAAGTTTTAGATGTTTCTAGCGCCAAAGAGCACTAAGCGGCAACCACAGGTACTTTTTCATGCTAGAATGGACCAAAGACAAAAGCTGAGGCTAACCGTGATGGCATGTGGGTCAGATATAGGGACCTGGTTTGCCCCGGTGGAAAGTTTATTTTCAGACTTAGGGCCTGATTACGATGCAGGCTGAAACTGCTCAGACCGTCGGTTGGAGCCCTTCATCCCACATCGTAATCGGCTGGTCGGATTACTTTTTGACTGACCCATTTTGATGGGGTTGGACAGAAGGGACACCAAATTGGATTTTCGAATGGCCTCAGACAGTCTCGGAGAGCCCGTCCGCCATACAGAAACTTTTTAGTAATCCCTCATTCGACTCTTTCCAGCTGAGGGGATACAATGACAGATTCACACAGCCTTTCAGTGCCAGCCTTTCTGACACAGAAAGGCATTCGGAATCTGTCTTTGGGGCCCCCCAGCAGGGTCCCCATGGGAGCAAGGCCACTGAATGATGGTCTAGGGGCACCTATTGTGCCCCCCTGTTGATCCCTGCACCCGGTGGCAGGCACCTTGCGGTGCCTGCCATGAAGTGCAGGGATGATTGCACCTCTGCTCTTTACAATGAGAGCACGCATTACATCCGAAATGCATGCTCCTATTGTAAGGAATAGTATTGCGACCAATCCTACTTATTAGGCTTGAAACAATGACAGGAGGTTGTTCGGTTTCAGTTCCCAACCGATGTCGGAAGTCCTGTATGTTCCGACTTAAAAACTTTTCTGGAAGTCAGGGAACCTTTAGCAGGACAAGCCAGAAAGTTGAGTCTGACAGGCAGTTCAATGTCTACATCATGCGGGGGTCGCCTCTGTGTTTTTTTTAAAGAAAAGTTCAGAAAAAGTTTCTAAATGTTACGTTTTGCCATTTTGAAGGGGGAATATGGTAGGAGTACACTTTAATTTCAGTGAAGGGTCCAGGACTTTTTGAGCAACGCTTGGGGCTAGGACTAAATCTCCCAGAAGGGTCTAGAGCAAATCTGGTTGTAACCGTTCAGCTGGATTATTGAAGTTGTGGGTTTCTTGCAACTTTTGTGTTCCTAGAGCTTAACAGGATGCTAGCCAATTTTCCAGTGGAGTCAGTTATTGTGTCCTGGTTATGAGTGGGGAGCAGGTCATGCCTTTGGGGTTTCTCTCAACAGGTTTAACAGCAGGTGCAGCCTTTTTTATGGAAGTAAACATCCTCCAGCGGGACAAGGTTGAAGGCTGTAGCTGTCAAAGTTCTCTTGAAATCAGATAGCTATTAGATGTGCTCCAATAGAAGCTGTTGGTTTTGGAGGGTTAAGTGAAGATTGGGAGATTAAAATTAGGTACCAGCTAAAGTCCTGTTGTTGGTCATATGCTTTTTACTCCTTCACCCAATCAAGATTTCTACTTACGAACTTACGGCCACGCGTGCATAGCTTTTTTTTTGTTCGCAAATGGGCCGTTTCACAGAGTTGGGCCATTTGCCACCAAAAAAGCATTTTCCTATGTACAAATCCCTATTTTGAGTTTCGGTAGCCTATTACCGATTCACAAAATAGATTAGCGATTCGGTATTTGTAAGGGGCTTGTTAAGGGGATCACTTCCCAATAGTGACTCGCAGAGGCGTATATGAATGTTTTGCGACAGGAAAGTGGTCACAAATCATTCACGCTGTACCACCAAAATCAAGTTGGTGTTAACACATTCGCAAATGGTGAACGGGTCCACAGTAGAACCCTTCCACTTTGTGAATGTGTGCAAAAATGTTTTTAAGAGCAGGGAGTGATCCCACAGGCCACTGCCTACTTTTAAAAAATGAAACTGAAATGTTCCATTATTTTTTTCTAAATGCATACCATTACCCTTTAAGAAAAATGGGCTGCATTTAAAAGAAAAGGTTGCTTTATTTGCTTTATTTATATGTTTTTAGAGATCCCAATTGGGCGCAAATTGCAACCTGCCTCAAATTAATAAGGTGGGTCTATTTGCATTCCACTGGGAATCACAAATGAAACTTTAAAGAGTTTCGCACCTTTGAAATTGTGATATGCTAGTTCCGTTTAACATGGAATCGCAATTAGGAACTCGCAATTTCACATGTTTGATCATTTGGCCCTAAATCTCTTTTTTGCAGCAAAAAGTCCTGCGGCAGGGAAAGTCTGAAATCTTATCTGATGAAGTCCTCTTGAAATCATGCAGAAAACAAACGAGAGAGCAAGGACTCAATATTGGGAACGTCCTTATCCCTTAGCACTTATTTCATAAACAACGATGAGGAACCCACTCAAGACGACTCTGCTACATCAATTGTGCCAGGCACCACTTGGGTTTGTAAAAAGAACCCTCACCTACCAACCTAGTTGGTGGCATGCTTCATCATAGGGTTCCCAACTGGGTAGCCAAGTGCTACCCAGCTGTGCCACAACGCCTGACTACAGCGGAGCAGGTTATTTTGTAGTGTGTTGTAAAGTGGTGAAATGAAAAATATCTCTGAGATTCCCTACTGAACAATTTTTTATTCCTTGCAGCCCAGGATATATTAAAAAGAAAAGGGATAACAAGAAGATTAATAATTGATCTTCAATATCCTACTGGACGACATGTTTCAGCCTCTGAAAAAAATGATGCTGGCTTTCATCAGGACCAAATAACGTGAAATAGTGTTAAATAGTGAAAGTGTCAAAAATAAGCTATGTGTATTGTTTTGCAGCACACACGCTAAGGTGTGCTGTGCATGCAGTGGTTCGACCTTACTTACAGGCCCACTGATAGGATAAAACCTGTAAGACAAAAGGAGAAGTAAAATGGACAAACAACAAATATAGTTAAAACTCGTGGTTGGTGTATTTTGCTCTTATTTACACTTGTCCAGCTTCTGCCCAGACGTGCGGTTGCCAGGAACACCTATTCAGTCGTTCAAACTAAGTGTGCCAACACTCATACAGCAGACATGAAACATACTGCCAGTATGTACTAGATCATGCAATGTGATTTCACGTGAGCATGCATGTCTAGATTGGCTGGCGCTTTTGTGACACGGTAATGCACAGGGCACAATGTTTGGATAATAAAATTAAAGGTGGATAGGCCATTGTGCTTTGTGCAACATGGTGTCTAGCGTGAACTCTCAGTACATATCAACGATAGGTATAGTACGTGCACATTTGTTGTTTGCGTGCCTATAATGCTATTTGGATGTCACATGAAATATAATCACAATAGCTATGTGATTCTTGAAGCTTTTCTGATCCGTGGAGGAACGTACAACTTTAGTCACACACTGAAGCGATGAGAAAATAGTGGTAAAATGCGTTAAGTATCTGTGGGTAGCACTCGGCGTGCAAATGGGTTTCAAAAACTCCTGTAGTGGCTTGTATTGTGCCTCAGGGCCGGCCTAAGGCATGTGCAAGCTGTGCACCTGCACAGGGCCGCCAAACCCCAGGGGCCGCCACGCCAATATATATTCTTAGATACATATTTGCGTGGCGGCCCCTGGCAGGGATTTGGAGGCCTCGGGCCCCCTACCTACACTCCCTGCTCAGGGCCTCCGTGAGCCTAGAGCCGGCCCTGTGTGCCTGTTAATTACCGTGCCCTGTAAATGAAAAGAAAACCTTACATCGTCAAGGTTAGACGCCTGCTGCCACACCTGCTCCGGTCTCCTCGGAATCGTCATGATACCCGTGTCAGGAGCCGGCGTTGTTTAAAGGTGAGTCTGGCGGAAACGTCTTAGGGCGGGGATCAAGTCCGCACATCAGCACGTGTGCGCGTGACGCCGTACTTTGATTGGAAAAGGCTAGACTGGTTCCTGAATAGTACGAGGGTTGCTTTTGAGCATAGGAGAATTTGCATATGACGTGAAATGGAAAACGCCAGATATCTGTTGTAATAACATGAACGGCTATGTAAAATGGACTTAATATTGAAAAAAAATAAGTGTCATTAAAAGTAGCTGAGGGGAACACAATCAGCTGTAACTTGCACAGGTGTGGCATTTAATGATAAATGGTCTGTAAACAAAAATGTATTAAATACGGAATTTCTTAAAGTGCAGTGGTTTGACAATTGATAGAAAAAAGGTTCCTGTGTTTAAAGGGGGGGCAGGCCCCAAGGCGTAGTGCTGGTGTCTTACACAGTATATATATTTGTGTGGGTAATTGTGTTTTCGGGTTACTAGCACACACTGTTCGGAATGGTATTAGGGTAATTTGTTAAGACAATTCCATGAATGTTATTGTAAAGCCCATGTATATGGGTAGACAAACGATAAATCCAGTTTGGATATTGGTGGTATTGAGTTCAAATTGTTCTATTACCACCCAATCCATGTCATTGATGGTGTGTCCAACTTTGAGAAAATGGTTGGTCATCCGTGTAGTGCTGCATTTGCATCGGACGTTACTCCGGTTTTCGCAAATCCTTGTCTTGATTTTTCGGCTTGTCATGCCGATGTACTCCAGCCTACACAGGCACGTGATCAGGTAAATGGCAGTTGTCGAGTTACAATTAGTATGTTTTTGTATGTGTCAGATTTTTCCTGGTTCCAAATTCAGGCACTTTCTGGGTTTGGTCAGATGGCAGACGCTACAGTTTCTACACTGGAAAGACCCGTCACATTAGGAAGCCCCCATATTAACACAGTGTTGGGTTGCCTGATGTGTTGCTGTGGGCGTGTTGACACCAGGCTGTCCTTTAGACTTTTGCCTCTTTTGTATGAAAATAGGAGCACAAAATCCTGAAGCAGGGAAAGTCTGACATTTTATCAGATGAAGTCCTCTTGAAATCAGATATCTTTGCAGCGAGGTCCCACTGAAGTGCCAGAGGGCTTGGAAGCTCATTAATTTTTAAGTTAATATTTTCTGGAGCAGTATCTCTTGGTCTCTGTTAAGGCTCCCTGGATATCAGGGATAGGTCCTAGGGTTGACAACTCAATCCAGCAAAGGCCTCCATCAGAGTCCAGTCCAGGGGGTCAGTTGTTGGTCACTCCAGGAAAGAGGTCTCTTGCATCTTGTTGTGTCCCTGTAGCCCTAGAAGAGGTCAGCAACCTGAACCTTGGGCCCACTTCTCATTATTGGTAAACATAGTAGCAGGTCCAGACCTTCGGACCTCTACAGGTCAAGGACGGCAGATTCAGTTTTCTTTTCATCAACATATCCAGATGTATACTGTGTGTGATGTGAAAGTCTTGCAGTAATCACTAGCCAGCAGGTTGAGCGACTTCTGGCGACTTCAAAAGCTATAAGTAAAATGTTCCAAGGACACTTTTGCAGTGTATCATGTTTCTCTTGTTGCAAACGAACCTATAGTGCACTATTTTAAGTACAATTCAACATGGGGGAATCCTTCTGCTCTTGGAGGAGGTTGGTGGCCCAGACAGGGGAGTGTTTAGGGATATTAGCAGTCCTCACCTCCTCAACTACACCAAGGTGGTTCTGGGATCACCTGCCTCTCCTACTGGGATAATGCCAGGATGGGTACATTGTGCCCTGGGATCAATAGGCCTCTCTTCCCCAGGTCTCACTTTACAATTAAATGTGAACAGGCAGGTGACACACTATCATTCTTCTTAGACACATTGTGCACATACAACCACCACTGGATATGTAGCCATGTAGTTGTGAGAGGATGAGCCCAGGAAGCAGGGGGTCACAAATAGCAAACTAAAACAAACAAAATAATAGGTTGCACATCTCCATGTGTAAAAGAAGAATTTGGAATAATAAGGCCTTTGACATAATATTGCTTCCAGATTTTCCCTTTCTTTTTTATGATGATCTTATACCTCTTACACCTCTTACCGGGGTGTAGGGGAAAACTGTTAGCATTGAGTTTCTGTCAGCGTTCCTTTCTATTTCGAACCAATGTTTGTCCCACTGTTGAAATACGGTAATACAACCAGTTTTTTCCTTGCATTGATGTGAACATGTCTCCTCCCCTTTGTTATTTTAACCCAACTATTATTGCTTGGGAGCACAATTGAAATGCCTTGGAGTGGGTATGTCTGCTATTCATTCAGTGCAATTTGCATTTTCTCCCGGATTCTGTAAACTGAAATGTATTTTTTAATTCAGAGTCTAGATTTTATTGTGGTCTGTTCCCATGTGTTCTATTCATACCTTGTACTTACTTGTTTAATAGTGGTGTGAACAAAATTACCAGTACACTAACATGCGTTAGGTTAATGAACAATGCTCTGGTCATTGATCAACTTATTCATTTGCACTAGTTCTCAAGGTCTCCCAAACTCCCAAACTTCCGCTTGTTTGGTCCTTAAACATGAGTTCATGCTAATGCTCACACAAAGTCTCAATCATAATGCCCAATTCACTCTGTGCATAACCCTTGGAGCTCTTCACTTTCATGAATCTGGTATAGCCATAAAACATTCAGAATCATGGAGTATCACACCAATGTATGTAAACATGTGTTGTGTGCCTAATTAAAACCATTAACATTTTAACAAGGACACAAGCATAATACAAACTTCAACTCAGAGAATAGTAAAAAACACAAACACATTTTACAGTGTTACTGTAATGCAAGGCATGTAATAAACACATAACGTAGTAACAAAAGTAAGCCTATGTGTTCTGTAGACTCATAGCAATAGACTAAACTGTTATCCTATGTCCCAAGTTGCAAAGTGCAATTTCCCGCAGATGTTACTACTTTTGCCACAAACTAAAAAGCACAGAGAGACTGTTATACACTCCTAGAGGGAAGAATATTGCTACTATTTGCAAAACGTATTAAAACAGAGATAAAAAACCATATTAATTCGAACAAAGTCCACAGTGCAAAAAAGGACCACTTTTGTCAACAGCGGCAAGGCACAAGAAAGCTATTGTACGTACCTAGCGGTAAAAGCATTACTAGTGCAAAGTGCAATATTAGAAAAATAGCCGCAACTGTTCATAGATCAAGTCCGCAAGCAACCAACCCTTTAAGGACACTCTTAGGATACGCACCCAAGTCCGATGTTTAAGCCACACACTTAAACTTAGCACCCCCCTATGGGATGATCGAACGCAATATGATGACTCCCTTAAGGATTCTCACTCCATACACCAAAACACTTAGACTCTCCAAATAAGAAGCATGAAGTACTTAGCTGTTGTTTTTGCAACAGGCAGGCTCATCGGCCTCTCCCACTGGGATAGTGCCAGGATGGTTACATTATGCTGCATACCCCCTGTGGAGGAGTGTGGCTCACTGATTAGAGCGGCAGACCCTGAAGCAGAGGTCTGGCCCGGGACCAGGGTTCAATTCCCGACGCAGCAGGGTCCTGAGCCCAAAAATGTCCACGGACTCGATAATTCTCGCCTCGGTGCCTATTCTAATCATGGGGTCCCACGCTGCAACTCTGGGCAATAGTTGCTTAATCTCCACTACGGCGGCCCACCCGCTGCGGGATGCTTGACTTTCACCCTGGGGATACCCAGTAGGGGTTATCTCACAGGGAAAAGCCAGGACGGGTTCCCAAGGCAAGCGCCTTGATGCCTTCGGGTGATACGTGCGCTATATAAGTCGCAATACATTTACATCGGAGATGCAGTCTAGTCCAGATCAATTCTGCTCCCTTCAGATTCTCAGTTCAAAGCATTGGGAATCTTAAGGTGTGGCTTTTATAGTCTTGACATTCAAAATGGCCACTGAGACATCCTGATCTTGCAAGCGCTGGAAATGTTGCAATTTTCTTTTTTTAAACATATATTGCTTGATTTTAGCCATGCCCCTGTCATAGACAGAGATGTTAGAAACCTTTCATGAACCCACAGAGGTCTCATATCTGGATTTCTGGGCCAAAATGTGGACAAACTCAGTCAACAAAATACTATATTATTTTATATATAATGTTTAGAGGATTTCCCATATAACCACCTGAATATCCTGTATTTTTCTTATGTCGCCAGGGCACGTGGAGTCCAATTGCAAGTTCTGGAACTATTTTTGTATCTTAGTAAACAACGAGGCTGGTGATCCTTGAATTGTGTTTCCTGACAGCAAGCCTCTCTTTTCTCCCTTTCAAGTTAACAAAGTTCCTGACCCTTCCTATCTGCCTTTTCCAAGACAGGATGAGCTACATCCAACCTCACAACCAGGCTCTATGCAAAAGGATATACGCCATTAATTCTACACAGGGAGCATCTTTCACATCTCATTACAGGAAAAGCAGGATGGGGTAGATAGTGGCAAGTTAATTCTAATTAGCAGACTGGAACTTGAGGCAGGCAAAGTTTAATTCTTAAAAGTTACTTTTACTGTATATGTATAATAAAATTAAACTTCACTGTTGAATTGGATGTTTAATACGTATACAAAAACAGTGGTTGAATCATATGCTGTAGCTCATCCCAAACCAAGTTTAGTAGAACATAATTTTAATTGCACTTTCGTTTTTCTCATGGGAACAGTTGCAGCCATACCCAGTGAAATTAGACTTTGGGGGGTAGTAACTGCAGGAAAATACCAACAAGAAATTTCTGCACAATGCACTTTAACTTATAGGAACTGTGGAATCTGGGCTCAAGGCCAACTTACCGAGGACTTACTAAATGTTTACAAAAGAGAGTTCCGTCCAGGTTACTTTGACAGCTTTGCATGCAGGTTTAAAAGCTGTAGCACTCTACAAATGTATATCTGAAACCATGCTTTTCTTTCTCATTCTACTGGATGACAGAATAGAAGCTGCAGTCTACAGGTAACATATAATCACTTGGGCCTTTAGTGTATTTTCGTGCACCATATACTGTTACCTCACGGGAAAATTAAATACGCCAATTGAGTTATTGGCCAATTTTACCATGTTATAGGGGCCAGAGCACATTCACTGGGATTGGTCAGCAGTAACTCACTCAGCAAAAACTTGAGGTGACTATGCATTTCATAGAGCTTTATTCGGAACATAAAAGACATGTCCATAAAAGCACAAACAGTTACATGGCATACATTTCATTATTAAAAGATACCGAACAAAAAAAGCAAAAAGATACATGTAATACAATAATTATCCAGTGCGGGATGGAATAAATATTTTAAAACAGGGTCTTAAAAACACATACTTTTCCTAACACCAATAGCCTTGAGTAGGAAAGTAGCTGTAAAAAAGCAAATGTCCAGATGATGCATATTAAAAAGCAATTTCATAGATTCTGTAATTGTTCTTACTCCAAATCTTTTCAAAATGGGTTTTAAATAAATTTTCCGTAATTCACTGTACAAGAAGCAAGAAAAAAGAAAGTGCATAGTACTCTGTTCAGTCCTGCTGTCACATGGACAGGGTCCCACCGGGCGTGTTTTTACATCAGGGCACGCAACCAGATGATGAGCCGTTCCCATCCTCATTCTAGTGAGAACAAACTGGTGTGAGACTCTAGTCACCTGAGTCAAATAAGGGTGAATTCCACTAAACTCATTCAAGCCATTGTACAATTTACAGGTAGAGAGTTTTGAATCTTCCAAGGCGCGCCTCTCTTTACAGAAATTCAGAAACACAATTTTCATATTTGATTTGGAGTTATCAGATGCACAAAACCGATCATTAATCACATTGTAACCGAAAACATTTTGAAAATTTTCGATATTATATTTGATCCAGGGGATTTTCAAGTGCTGGTCCAAGGTGAGGCAATCCTCAATGATAGCTCTGTTTAGTGAGGTGCCTTCATTCAACCAAACAGATCGCCACAATAATAAGGGTCTTAACATGATTAAATCTTTCAAGAAGTGGGACCCCGTTTCCTTGTGGACCAGGGTATTGGAGGTAGATTTGGGTAAGCAAAGGAGCCTTTTCAAGAAGTTATTCTCCTCTATCTGTAGGCCCTCAGCTGATGACACACCCCAAACTCCTGCCCCATAAAGGGCCGCAGATAGGCATTTAGATTGGTAAATTTTTAGCATATCTGCTATACGTCTGTTTCCCAGTTTCTTTGCGAAAACAAAAACCCCATTGGCACTTCTAATCATCTTAGTTTTAACCGCTCTGTGTTCAATGTCCCAGCTACCATTTTCTTGAAAAATTAATTCCCAAATAGCAAAAATTGTCTACTTTTAAAACCTGTTCACCTTCTATAAAATAATGGGAGTTGACTTTCGTTTTAGTCTTAGCTCGTCCTGAACATTCCATCACATAGGTTTTAGACCTATTGATCACCAGTTTCCTGTTTTTGATGAACAGGACAAACCTGTCCATCAACCGTTGAAGACCCAGGGGAGTCCTGGACAACAGTACTGCGTCGTCCGCATAGAGTAGTACAGGGATGTTAAGGCCGTTGACTCTAGGGGCGTCAGCCTGTGGAAAAGTAAATTTTGCCATGTTATATGTGCCTACGTGTTCCCCATGTTATGTTATATGTGCATGATTAATATGCATATGTATTCCCCATGACCGATTAAAGACGCAATTACAGTTGTGTCCATCTCTAGTATGCCAGTTCCCAGTTTTCGTGAATACAACGAATATCAGGCCTATGTAAAGTTACGTTGCCACGTTTCACAGTGTGCACGTTATTTCATTGTAAAGTCCCCGTTTCTAGGCCTCAAAAGGGCCCGGACTCAGATTCAGCTCCTGTCTCCTGAACCCTCGCTGAGGAGCGATACAGCCCCCACCTGTATCCCTGACCCTTCACTTACTTCCTGCCTCACAGTGCCCGGCTCGGCCTGGCTCTGCCTGCCAGTCTGCCAAGAGTATGTTATGATTCTAGTTATCAGTCCAGCCCTCCTTCTCTGCATTCCTAAGCTACTGAATCACATCAATAGTTTCCGTCATGGTCTAGCCTTTACGTCTCCATTTAAGAGAAATACTGTATTAACGGTCATTTAATATTCCTCAACACGCACTACATGTAGAATAATGCATGCACCAGTCTTAGAGTCTGTTAGCCTTTACCCTGATAACTTTTGGATTCTATCAACATGTTCTCTAAACATCAGATACTAGATAGTGTTTAGGTACATGTCGCTCTGACTCTCCAGACTTCAGTCTCTGCTTCTAGCGCAGAAGTCATAGCCCCCAGCTTCTCCCTAGTAACACGTCATTGTCAGTTTGCGCGCACCACTAGGTCAGAGGTCCCGGCTCCTTAGGTAGCCCCCTCCATGTTTCCGCCCCTTTTATGACATATTCCGTTACGTTTACATCACATGTCTACGTATACGCCCTGTTTACGCCTCTTGTTACACCTACTTTCTGCCTTATCTTTCCTTATCTTTCGCGACTGCTACAGGCCCTGCCTACTGCTACGCCTACTGTATTGAACATCATGTATTTTGTTTAAGTATATATATGCTTGTGCACTGTTATTAAAGGGCTAGCTAGCTGCCATCCTATTCCCGTGCAGGTTGTCCTGTTCCTGTCCTTTATCCTGTATTAAAACCTGCAAACTCCAGCTACCTCGAATCTTGACTCTTATTTATTGAGCTATCTGTTATTGTATATCTAGTCAAAAATAGAGGTATTATTTATTTATTTACCACAAGCCGATACTGTTTGCAGGACAGCATCCACCTCATTAATAAAGAGAGTGAACAGTAGGGGTGCTAAAACACACCCCTGCTGATTCCTCTCCCTATCCTAAACTTACTTGTGCATTCCCCGTTTGGCCCATATCGGACACTGGAACTAAGTTTTTCATACAGGCGAGCTAGAAAATACACTATACTGTCTGGAGCTCCCATATCAATCAATTTAGCCCAGAGTAGGGCGTGGTCGACCATATCAAAGGCACTGCTTAGGTCGGCGAAACATATATACAAGGACCCTTTTTTGGCCTGGGTATATTTCCCGACCAAAAGTTGTAGATTTAAGCACTGCTCTATAGTACCACTCCCCTTTCTGAAGCCAAACTGGCTGTTAGTTAAAATCTCGTTCGACTCTGCCCATTCCTCTAATCTGACTAATAGAACACGACTCATGATTTTTACTGATGAGTCCAGTAGGGATATTGGTCGGTAATTTTTTGCTTCGCCCCGGTCTCCCTTCTTATATATAGGGATTATAATAGATTCTGCCCAAGTAGATGGTATATTTGAGCAGACTGCTGCATTAAAGATCTTAGCCAATAGGGGGCCCCAAATCTCCGGGACGGTCTTATAAACATCTATAGGAACCCCATCAGGTCCTTGGGCCTTACCTCCCTTACTAGCTCTTATACTGACCATAACTTCCTCTACTGTTATATCTAGTGCAACTATAGGCCATCCTTTTCCTACAGGAGCTATACTATTGCCAGAATCAAATATGGTTGAAAAATGTTGGATCCATGAGTCTATGCTCGCATTAGATGTGAGCACTGGAGCCTCCTCATCTTTGAGGAAGGGACTATTTACAGTAGACCAAAACAAGTTACAATTCCTTTGTTCTGCTGCTTGGCTTAGATTGTCCCACGCTTCCTGCTGCAACTCAGACTTTCTGCGTTTAAGGACCAGTTTAAAATCCTGCCTTAGTTGGATCACTAAACACTTATCTCTAGGTTTGGCTGATAATGCTTTTTTAAGATCTCTCCGGGCATTCGAACATGCATGGTCAAACCAGCCCCTATTTTGTCTATTTACGTGCCCCACCTCTTTAGTAAACTTCTTCCTGATAATAAAATTAATTCTGTCAAAGTGGTCGATACTGGCAATATCTGTATCCCCCTGTTCGAGAATTGCCGAGATTTCCATCATACAGCTATTGATGATGGAATCAGATGTTTCATTGGCTTTTTCTCCCTTCCACCTCAACCTAACTCCATTAATTCTATGTGGTTCAATATTAACAATTGTACCCGAGTTGGGGGTGGCGGTAGAATGCCAGAACTTAACTTCAGTGGTTAGACAGTTATGATCGCTCAGCATTACATCGACCACCTTGACCTCAGAGCACATATGGGTTAGGTTGGTAGACATGCATATAAAATCGATTACTGTATTAGCCCCCCTCCCTTTGAACGATGGGACACTTTCTCCCAGATCATTCTTTAAATTTTCCATGATTTCCATGTCATAATCTATCAAAAAGTTATTCAGGGTTTCACCATACAAATGATGAGGAAAATGAACTTCAGCTTCCCCTGAATGATTATAGACACCACATAGATTCTGGGATGATAAGGGGCAAATAGAAACATTAAAATCCCCCACAAAAATAAATTCATAAACACCATTAAAATTCTCTACAAAATTACACACTGCTTTATGTAATTCATTTATAACTCTGTGCCTAGTACCATCAAATATATTATTGTAGAAATTAATCAACAGAACATTTCTACATTCACCTTGCGCCAGCCAAAGGATTTGGGAATGAACCCCCACTTTTACATACTTTTTTACTAATGCAGGCAACTTCACTGAAATCATAACTAGCAGACCTCCTCTAGATCTCCCGTGCGGTGAGGCCAATGCGGGAAGCTCATAGGAAACAAAGCCATCACTCCCCTTATATTCTCTACACCATGTTTCCTGTAGACAAATAATATCAAATAAGCCAATGAAATCCTTCCAACCCAGCATATCCTCTTTGGCCATCAAACCAGCAATGTTCCAGCTAGCAATATGACACGTTGCCATAACCCTTGCTAGGCTGACGTTTGGCATATCGTCAATAGATACGGACATGGTATTATTTACATTAAAATGCTCTATATTAAACTCTAAATGCTCCTCATCGCCCCCATTAGACATACAATCAGTATTCACAATATTAATCTTTTCAGTTAAGGACTTTTTTAACTCTCCAGCATTGTCTCTCACCCGAACTAAGTTACTCTTATGTCAATCATTTTGGTCCAGGAAACTCAATGACTGGAACCTGTTCTGTGTTGGGACTTGGTAAAACATCCCATTAACAGGTGACATTAGACTATCGCTTACTGGTGGGAAATTAGACGCATGTGTTATAAATCTATTCCCGCCATGGGCCAGGTTCATCATATGCATTGGCGTTACAAAGGGACCCTCCTGGGGGGGAAAACAAAGGGTATGTGGCCCTGGTCTGTTTACCTTAGGATGATAGTTATTATTATTCGAAGAACCTTCCCAACTGTTAGCTGAATGTAACCTATTTAAATGGTTGTAGAAATATCCCAATGGCCTTGCAAAGACATCTGTCTCTGACTGCGTGATTGAGGCCGCTCTAAGGAGGACCGTCGCAACGTGTTGCGTATGTTTGAAATTAATAATCACGCAGTCACCCCCACATGTTTTTTTGGTGTTACCTATCCAATTGACTCTTCTGATAGAAATAATCTGGTCAGAGTAGCCAACTGGATAACCACAGTGTCGACTAAGCCAAGAGATAGCTTTGTTTTTAAGTGAATCTGCCGACTCTTGGGTATTAGGGGCCTGTGTGATAGGTGGGACATTTGTTAAAACTACAACAAATGGTACACATTCGGGTGGGAGGTCAGCAGGGCGCTTACTTGCTCTAACTGTACCCCTACTTGTTCCCCCTGTGGCAGCTGCTGTCGCTATAATAGCTGACACAGCTGGTACATGACCAGACCGCTCCCCATTTAGCGATGATGTTGGTCTTACATCCTGATTTGGGATAACCTGTCCTAAACTTGATGACCCTGCTCTCTGCTGCTGAGACGGTCTGCCCTTATCCTGCACAGCAGAAGTTGTCAACACAGGTCGTTCTTTGGATGGTTGTTTCCCAGTATTAACTAAAGCAGGGGAGCTAATTATGTTTCCTGGTTGGGCCCTTTCCTGAGTTGAAACCTGGGTTGGTGGAGTTATATCTTTAGATGTTAGTACCGTTTTATCCAGGGTAACAGTATGTTGAACAACCGCGTCCCTTAATCTTAATACTTCCCCACACAAGCCCTCTATTTTAGCAAGCAGTGGATCGATAATCATTTTGAGTTTCTTGTCAATAGAGCCCAACAGCAAATCTAATTGGTCAGGATCGATAGAGACACAACTATCTTTAATTAGTGTCCCTATATCTTCTGAGTTATCCTTATGGGTTAAATCCTTTTTATGTTTTCTGCCCGAGTGAAAATTTCCCCTTTTAGGTACTGGTTTCCTACAAGCTCTCATTAATCTTGTGGCCCTCAATGACTGTTGGGGAGTACCTTCACAAGTGTCACACATATCGTTTTCCGCTATGGACCCATGATTAATAACCTCATTGGTATCTACAGCGATACTGTTCTTGTCCACAGTAGATGTAGCATGTTCACTGGGTGTATTGGTGTCCACAATATTAAGGTTCGGTGACTCAATTAAAGGGGAGATTTCCATATTGCTTTTCCCAAGAGATTTCTTCCTATCCGTATTTATTCTGTTTACTACCTTCAACAGATAGTTATCAGGTAAAGTGGATTGTATGGACATGGTGGCGATAAGTCAGGAGACAGTCAATGAATATTTTAAAAATCGATGAAAGTGTCACTATATACCGCTTGAACGTACTCACGGCACAAGGATAAGGGGGGTGGCCCGTCCCGTCCCTGGTCGTCCCCGGACTGTTAAGTAGCGCCTCCGGGCGCGCAGCGGCAGGAAGTGGCCGGAAGTGGTCACACTGCCCTCTGGGAGCTGTAGTCTCCAGCCGCCACCAGCCGCGAGATGTAGGAACGCGGCAGCGGCGAGCGGCGAGACCTACAGCGTCAGGGCCCCAGGGGCAGGAAGACGTCCAGCAGGTAGGTGCCCCACAGCGTTGTGGCAGAGATTCCCCCGCTCCACCGAGGGAGCGTCCTGTTAAGTAGCGCCTCCGGGCGCGCAGCGGCAGAAAGTGGCTGGAAGTGGTCGCACTGCCCTCTGGGAGCTGTAGTCTCCAGCCGCCACCAGCCGCGAGATGTAGGAACGCGGCAGCGGCGAGCGGCGAGACCTACAGCGTCAGGGCCCCAGGGGCAGGAAGACGTCTAGCAGGTAGGTGCCCCACAGCGTTGTGGCAGAGATTCCCTAGAGGTGACTATGCAAAAAAGACCATTTTCTAACAACATTCTGCTATCTAGCGTATGTTAACATACACTTAACTAATTCCAGTGATTACATTTCTATAATAATTAATGCTATTCCATCAACATATCTGATGGCAGGGCAATTATTTATCCTCTTTCAACTTATATAATTGATAGATCTTTCCACCATACACAGACCGTGTATATTGTTTGCAGCAACTAGGCCTTCCCTCCAATCACAGACAATAGAAATAGTGGCTGTTGCACGATCACATATGTTCAAGAGCTCCAACAAAAGGGTGCCTGGTCAACAAACAGTGTTGGTTGCACTTATGGAATTGGTGTACAAACAGACTGTGGTGAGAGCAAATCATATTCACAATTCACCTTTCTGGAAATTGATTTCACATGTTTTTGGCATTAATGTGTATGATCACTGATATCAGCATATTGTAATCTGGTAGCAATTAAGACAGTGGTCTAGTACATCTCGATTTTTTAGAAATCCACATACTTTCATGTTCAATCTCTAACCTAAAAGAATAAATCCTTTGAGGAACCATGAAAAGTTTCATTTGAGTGACTCCTTGTGTCTCTAGCATATTCATCCTAGGTGTCCTTTTTTGATGGCCCAGGGAGGAAGAGAATACAAACACTTGGTTAGTGTATATGCCAATCATAGCTTCTTCTGAGAGAGTGCTTTTGTTGCTCCAGAAGTGTCTGATTTGGTGGGGCCAGGAGCCTAGTGCTTAATTCCAAATTTGTCTTTAAAGAGGGGGTGACTTCAAAGAAGGGTATTTGAAGTTCACAGGTATCTTTTTTTCCTCAGCCCTGGTTCGAGACTGTTGAACTTGGCCCTTTTTGGCTAAAGTTCCCTAACATTTTTGCCTTCCCCCTTGACCTTTTTTCTGACATAGTGTTGTCAACTTAGATGCTTTGGGCACTTTGCCACTGCTGATCAGTGTCAAAGTGCAAGTGCTCGCTCTATAAAGTATTATGTAATTGGTTGTACATAATTGGTATGTTTGCCTTACTAGTAAAATCCCTAGTAAAGTGCACTATGTGTGCCAGGGCTGGTAATGCAAATGCCACTCGTGGGCCTGCAGCACTAATTGTGCCACCCATACAAGGAGCCCTAAAGAGAAAACTCAGGCATGCCACTGCCGTGCCTGCACGCAGTTTGCTGTCATGTTTGACTGACAAGTGTACCCACATGCCAGACGTTAACCTTCCCTTTCCATGCACATAAGACACGCCTATGGTAGGCCCAAGGTACCCCCAGGGGAAGGTGCAGTGTCTGTGAAAGGTAGGACATGTACTGAGGTGTGTACCATGTTCTGACAGTGAAATACTCCCCATTTCGTTTTTCACTGTTGCAAGGTCATCTTGCCCATAGGACAGAACGGGGAAGGCTGTGTAATATGTTTCCAGCCTATCTTCCCATAGGTTTAAGATGGAGAGGTGACGTTTAGTGTGCCTGAACTCACAATTTAATAACTCATCTTTTTGTGTAGGTGGTTTTTGCATTGGGTGTTTATAAACCACGCTTTTAGATGTGGCTGTTTTTTTTGTTCTACCAGTTTTGTGTGCCTCTGCCATGGTTGTGGATTGACAGTCTGGATTTGAATGTGAAAGGATCTGGGAAGTGTCTTGACACAGGGGCGGGGCAAGTGAGACAGCAACAGGCTGACCTGCATCTGAAGTGTACGGGGAGGAGTAGCCCCCTGGATGTGGAGAGGCCTGGGCTGCTGCCATAAAATAATGGTTCCTCCTCCTGCTGAGTTTCCTGAGGAACCAGACCCCCAGTGTCAAAGGAAAAAGATGCCACTGGCAGGAAGTCACCCAGAACTGGTTTGGGCAGGGGTCAGTGCCCCCTAAACACAAAGACTTCAAAGACATTTAGTGATATATCTATGAGAGCTGTAACCCCTGAGCTTTGGACCTCTGCCAAGGAAGAACAGCTGAAGAGACTGAAGAGAAGGACTAACCCTTGCTGTGTGTTCTGGGGCTGGCCTGCACTTTGCTGATTTAACTAAGGAAAGGCTGAGGGACTTTGCTGTGTGCTGTGTCCCGATGTAACTTGTCTCCAAGGGCATGAGGAGAGCTGGCTCCCTGTTGTGGAAACTCAGGAACATCAAAGTTTCAAAGTGGGTCTCAGTGACGCTGTGTGCATCTGCTTTTTTGCAGCCTGAGACCTCCGTAAGCATTGCCCCAGGACTGTGTGGCCTGAAGCCCAACTGAGTCTCAGTGACGCTTTGAGTGTGTGCAGCCTGAGACTGCCGTGGTGTCCGTGGTGCTGGTTGGAAAGTGCCCCGTGACTGCAGTGCCCCTGCAGCGTGAATCATCGTCCACGCTCCTGTGTAGCTGTTTGTGGCCCGAGCCGTCATCGTAACTGAGGCTGTGGATGAAGATCGCCGGCCCGAGCTGCAACGTGCTAAAGGATTTCATAAAGCTAAGGAAGTCATGTCATGAGATAATCATGATTGTTGTTCGCAAGAGGAATCTGCCCAAGATCGTCAGCAACGGAGAAGGCAGCACCGTTACCTGTCCTGCTACAGCGTCACCTTGCATCGGAGCTGCATCGTCATTGGGAGCACCCAGCAGGACGTCTGATGAGCTGGGAGAGAGAGAGAGAGAGAGAGCGAGGCAGCGCATCCACCAGGTAAGGCTTGGACTCCGGTCGGGAGCCGCAAGTGTGTGTGGCCTGGGGAGGAATGCAGGAGGAGTACAGGAGTGCTCCCGTCTCTCTCCCGCTGCATCGCGTTAGACGCGCTGAGTCCTCAAGCGGCCTGGACCTGCCCGGCAGTACTGGGGCTGCCCTCGATAGTTCAAGACTGTTGTCAGTGGTTAGGGCCTAGAAGTGCCCGCGCTAATCGCGTCAATTGGCCTGGTATTATTCCTGCATTACGAACTGCCTTATTACTTGCATTAGGGATTGTACTATTCCTGCGTTACGAATACCTGATTACATGCATTGAAGATTGAATTATTCTTGCATTATGAACTGCCTTATTACTTGCATTAAGGAGTGCATTATAGTTGCATTGCGAACTGCCTGATTACGTGCATTGATGATTGCATTATTCTTGCATTACGAACTGCCTGATTACATGCATTGAGGATTGCATTATTCTTGCTTTACAAACTGCCTGATTACTTGCATTGAGGATTGCGTTATTCTAGCATTACGAACTGCCTGATTACTTGCATTGAGGATTGCATTATTCTTGCATTACGAAATGCATTAGTCTGGCAATAAGAACTGCATTATGAACTGCATAGCATTGCATTAGGACTCCATTTGAACATCGTGAACTGCTCATTAATACCGCAAGAACCTACAAGTGTTTGTTGGCCTAATAACCGTCAAAGTGAAATATTACAAATACGCATATGTTGGATTTTTATCGTTTGGTCTTACCGTATTGTTCTTCTTGATAAAGATACTGCTATTTTCATACATCAGTGTGGGGTCCATTTGTGGTTTTATCACTGTGTCACTGAGAGTGTGGTTGCAAATACTTTACACATTGCCTTGAAGATAAGCCAGACTGCTCGTGCCAAGCTGCCAGGGGGCGAGCAGGGGTTATCAAAGAGGGTGTCTCTCCTTTCCCTGACTAGAAGCAAGGGTCCCTATTTGGACTAAGGTAACTGCCTCAGCCAATTAGAGATCCCCAGTTCTAACAAAGACTATCTGTGAATGGTAATCAACCATTTATGTGGGGCAAGGCCATTACTAGTTAGATGTGAGTGTCTGCCCATCCTTCCCTTCCTGCCCAGGAAGAGCCATCAGAAAGCAGATGAATGCATATCAGTACTCAGTCTCACCTAACCTTCCTGTGTTGGTGGCTGTCTAGAGGGAATGCACAAAGTGTAGTTGTCACCCAGCCCAGGCGTTTGTTGGAGACAGGCTCCTTGTACACAGAGCTAAGCTAAGATCAGAGAAATGTCCACTTTTGAAAAGTGTTTTTCTAAAATAGCAATGTTAAATTCAACTTTACCAGTAAAGAGGATTTTTTATTACCATTCCAAAGATATAAAACATGATTCAGCTACTCCTTTTGAATCAGAAATTACAGCTTAAAAATCGTATTATGGGAATCTCCAATGTTAGCCTATGAGAGGAGTAGGAGTCACAATAGTGAGACATGAATTTGGGTGGTTGTCACTATCAGGACATGCAGAACTTAAAAGTACATGTCCTACATTTTATTTACACAGCACCATGCCCTATGTGCTACCAAGGGCCTACCTTAGGTGTGACTTATGTATAATAAACAAATTGGAGTTTGAAGCCTGGCAGAAGCTTGTATTGACAGGCCTGAGATAGGTTGGACAGGCTACTTGTGTAGAATGCACAATCAGTGTTGCAGGCCCTCTAGTAGCAGTTAGTTTGCAGGTCCTGGCTATATGGAATTTCACATTACAAGGGACTTACAAGCAAACTAAATATGCCAATTGTGTATACACCAATCTTACTATGTTTACGGGAGAAGCACATAATCACTGGTTAGCAGTGGCTAAGTGTGCTGAGTTCCATGGCCAACAAATTGAATAAACAAAAAGAGGAGGTAAGCAGGCAAAGTGTTTGGGGGAAGACCACCCTAAGAATGACATGTCTAACAGCCTGGGTATGCAGTTTAAACTTCCATTTTGTCCTGACAACATAAACCTTTTGCCAGGCCCAACCCTTCCTTTTAAATACATATAAGTTATCCCTAAGGTAGGCCCTGGACAGTCTCAAAGGCAAGGTGCAGTGTATTTAAAAAGTAGGACATGTACTTTTAAGTTTTACATGTCCTGGTTTTGAAAAACGTTTACATTTGTTTTTTACTACAGCACGGCCTACCTGCCCTATAAGATAACATTGGAGGTGCCTTATTACATGTTATAAGTGTAAATTCCAAATGGGAAGCAATAACTCATGTTTAGTGTCTCTGGAATCCTAATTTAAAATCCTAACTTATGGTGAAGTCGGATTTTAAATTACAATTCTGGAAATGCCACTTTTAGAAAGTTTGCATTTTCTTGCCTTAGCAATTTGGTGCCAGCAGCCTGTCTCTGGTCTCGTGAAAGGGTGTAGTTTGCCGTTGTGCTTTGTGTATTCCTCCTAGACATACTCAAAGAATGGGAGCTTAGGTGTGACTGGATGGGCCATCACTCAAAGCATTTGAGGGAAGAGCTAAGCACAGCCCCACTTACACCTGAATATGCTGTGTCCTCTCCCCACACAAAGGGCTGCATACCCCCTGTAGTTAGTCTGGAGCCAGGGAATAGAATACTTCTCCCCACTTTAAAGGCACAACTAGGTATAAAAGAAGGATTTTAGACTCAAGCTCTTTAATACACTTTTTGACCTGTGGACACTCTTCCAGGAAGATGGACTGCTGTGCTGCCACAAGGACTGCCACTCAGCTGTACTACGGCTCTGAATGAACTGCTGCATCACTGTGCAGGCCTGCTGCCTGCTGCCTGCTGCCCTCTTGCCTGTATGAGTAAGACTTGACCTGCATCACTACAACCCAGAGTCCAAAGTAACTTCAAGGGCTAGTTAGCTGACCACCGGATTGAAGCCGCAAGGACTTAACAGGCTTCTATCATCCTTTCATGTGCGCCAGGATTGTGCTATCTGTGAGTCTTCCCTGTCAAGTGGTGACCCCCATTCCTAGACCCTTAGAAGTTGGTCTAAGGTACTCTGCCAGCCTCTGTGGATCCAGAGGAACGGACACATCTCCTATGCTGATTGGCACAAACCAAAGGAGAACTGGTGCATTGCTGCACTGGGTAGTTCGGAATCACTACAAAAGACTTGCATCGCATCTCAGCCTAACACTGCATTGGAACTGCTGCTGTGCGATGCCTCTGTAGCACAGGCCCTTTCATCCTCCATTGATGGTTGCCTAAATAATTATGCTAATCTCCCCATCACAGCTCTGCAGGTCCTTGGAACCGACATTTTGCCCCTACTAAACGATGCATCCCAAACTCCGGGCTTAGCATCACAAGCTCTCATTGCTGGGATGCTCTATGACAATGCAACAGGACCTCGCAATACAACCTCTGAGCATCTTGGAACCAAAGCATTGTATCAACTGTGCGACGCATCTTCAATGTAGAACCACGCAACCAGAAGGGACTCTGCTTAGTGGGCCTAAATGGGTCTTTGTAGCCAGCCCACGATCCATTGTGGTAAGCCTGAACTTATGACTTTGTCCCAGACTGGTGCGACCATATATCCACAGTTGACACTTTATACCTTTCGGCACTATTTACTCTAAAAACATTAAAATTCAATATCTCTGGTTTTACCAAATGGATTTTTGTAATTTTGGTCTTTATTCAATTTTTCTAACCTGATATGTAATCTTTTGTGAGGTGTTATTGTTGTTTTACTGTTTGGTGTTTGCCCAAATACTTCACGCATTGTTATGCCTGACTGCTCTGTACCAATCTACCAGTGGGTGAGCACAGGATAATGTGTGGTTGCTTGTGCCTTACCCTGAATAGAATCTGTGCTTGGTGCTTGACCAGGGCTCACAACCCAGAGTCCATTATCAATCCTGACTTTTTGAGGGAACAACAGGTTATTTTTAGACGTTTGAGCTGAAATATGCAGGAGCTGACCCTAGAGTTATGGGGGCATTTAACTAAATTCAGTATCAAGGAAAATGCCAAAATGTATGATTAAGTGAATTAGGCAAGAAGGTAGGTCATAGATTCAGGTAGTTATTGGTTAGGAGGACTGGTTTTTCTGCCATTGCATTCCAGCGAGCTGTCAGGCATTCTATTGTAAATTCCTTGGAAGCACTGGCTGTGCTGGAGGAATTGTGATTTTGAGTGTTCTACAGCCTAGCTATAATCTTGTAGTTACATTTGTAAGAATGAGTTTCTTTAGGGATAAAATATGACTTGACTTCTCTCTGAAAAGAATGAGAATTTCCAGGGGACGGCAATACTTGAATTCTAGCATATTAATGAAATAGAATATGAGGGGACGTTAGGTTGAAGCATCAGTAGAAATTGTAAAAAGTGATACAGTTGTATTTCTTTGATATGCAGTATTGAAGTGTCCACATTAGATGCATATTTAAGAATAATTTCATTATGTCATCTTGGAAACTCAAGGCTGATGTCTGAGTTCTAGGTCTCCATTAAATTGTTGCCAGCATTATGCATTGTAATTGTATTAATTAACCCTGGGCAAAGCACTACGCTATCTCGCGTAGTTTGCGAAGTTTGTGCTACTTTGCACTATGTGAATTGCACGTAGCACAGTGCAAACACGTGTAGCGTAGTGCAGCAGTCATTTTTTGCTTGCTCGCGGTCCTCAACGTCAAGTTGGCGACCGCGAGCAAGCAAAAGGACATCCCGGCGAGACTTTTTCCTCGTTCGCGATCAGCAACATCAAGTTGCCGATTGCGAGCGTGGAAAATAAACCTCCCGGCAAGCTTCTCAGTGCGGGGAGGTCAGGTTTTTCATTGCGAGTGGTCACGTATGCTCGCGACCGCTTGCGATGAGAAATTACCAGTCTGCGCTGAAAAAGCTGCCGCTCAAGTATAAATCTACTTGAGCGGCAGTAAAAGACATCTCGCACTGTGCAAGATGCCGTTTTCAGTGATTGCACAGTGCGGACAAGCATCCGGCACTGTGCAATGATTGCGAAGAGCATACTACGCAGCTCGCGTAGTGCTATGCGTAGCTCGCGTAGTGCGAAGTGTACTTTGCGTAGCTTGGCGTAGCACTACTTCGCGAACTACCCCCAGGGTTAGTATTAATATAAAAAAAAAGTATCTTCATTAGCAGCTGGTGTTTGGGATGAGTGGAGGGGCGGGTGGGTAGCGGGGTAAATTAAGGCATAGGGGTCACGAAGGGAGGGTGCAAACTAAAAAAATATTAGATTTTTTTTTTAAATGATCTTCTGCCAGCCACATCACACATTGCACTCTTCTGCTTCTCTTCTTCAGGCACAGGCTCCCAGAATGAGAGCAGCTTCAGGATTGGCCTGAGCACCCTCAATTAGCACTCCAAAACAGACTGGGGGGTTGAGACGGCCTGCCAAACCATAATGCGCAGTGAAGGGAGTTCACTACCACTCCCCTCAGTGCTAATACCCCCAAGGACCTGCCCCCAAGACTCGGCAGGAAAAGAGAAATAAAACAAGTGTAATTTTATTGGTCCTTTCGTGATGTTCTTTTGGGGGGTGGTGGTGCTGATAATTTCATCATAGTTTGAAAAACCTGTAAACCATTTTCTCTCCCAGGAATCAGGCACTTGGAGTTTCAGATCATTTCTGCCTCCATTTTACCTAATTATTCACCTTCGTATGCAGAAGTCCAGCAACAGATGCAGTGATGTTTCTGTTCTTGCCCTTCAAATTTTCTGAATTGCCTCGTGCAACCACAACTGCACCATCTACAAAAAATTCCTTTTACATACTTTACTTTCTTTATGTACCCACAAGGTATTTCTGTTAGTTCTCAAATGTCAAACATACTAGCAATATGACTTGACATAAACTGTTTCTTGAGTTAGTACTCCTCCAATAAAATTAGGAAAAACAAAGAGAGGAAAACTTGGGTCCTTTTTTGTGAAACAACTTATTTTGTTTATTTTCAATAAGTCTTCTTTAAAAGAATCCAATGAATTCAGAAACACATTGATCAAAGGATGTCAGCCGACACGTGTTTCGCCCGTATGGTCAAGTCGACCAGGGCTTTTTCAAGACTTTTGTTATAGGGTAGTTATGCATCTTGAGGATCATTTGTAGTTTCAAACAACTATGGTCTAGTCAGCTTTCAATGTATGCTGAGAGTATTATTATTTGTGTTTAAAGTCAGGGGGCATGGTCCAGGGTCAATCCCGCATCAGTGCTTCTCACTGGGCCCAGTGAGAAGCACTGACGCGGGATTGACCCTGTACCATGCCCCCCTGACTTAAAACACAAATAATAATACTCATGGCATATGTTGAAGGTTGACTAGACAAGAAGACTTATTGAAAATAAACACAACAAGTTGTTTCACAATAAAGGACCCGAGTTTTCCTCTCTTTGTTTTTCCTAATTTTAATGGAGGAGTACTAACTCAGGAAACAGTTTGCATGAATCACTTTTGAGGCCTAAGAGGTCCCGAGCCTCGAGTAAACATCATCCGAAAATATTTGCTCTTAAACTGCCGAATACCATCCAGTACAGGGATCCCAGGACCTCTTTAACCTAGTATCTGTCAATATGACTTCACCTGAGAGGTGTGGCGCATGGGAGAGGTGTGGCGCATGGGAGAGGTGTGGCGCCGCGGCCAGAGCGACTGACGCTGGAATCTGGGGACCACGGTTCGATCCCCGGCTCCGGCGGCAGGTTAGCCCAGCACCATGTGACTCTGGGCAATAGCTCGCTTAATCTTCCCGACGGCCCCCAGCGCCTAGAGACCCTTACGGGTGATTGTGCGCTTTACAAAATGTGGACTTTACCTTCACAATAGTTAGAATTAATACACAATTAGAGCTCTCAAACCACAAATATCTCAGTTGTTTCCTTAAGAGTGGCCGGGCATTACGGATCAAAATAACTGACTGTAAAATGTTTAGGATAGGTCTAAGAATTAACCTGTCTGTCGAAGGATATTCTTACGTGGAGTTGTGGATAGCTGAGTGAAATGCATTTCCCATTGTATTATTTGCGTGAATCTCAAATATATGTATATATTTCTTTTAATTGTCTGGTCGATATGTTTGCATAGATTGACCACTGAGATTGCAGCAAGGCACAAGGCTTGGTCAGGGCTTAAGTATCATACTACAGAACAACCTGGACAAACTACATTTATGCATAACTGAAAGAACTCCTTTACATTTGCTTCTTTTATTTCTGTTCTGAATTGCAGGAGTTACAACGGTTCTCACAATGACAACACTGAGCATCAGCGCAAGAAATTCTCTCCCCAAGGTAGCCTACGCCACCGCCATGGACTGGTTCATAGCAGTGTGCTATGCCTTTGTATTTTCAGCTCTGATTGAATTTGCCACAGTAAATTACTTCACAAAGCGAGGCTATGCCTGGGATGGCAAAAGTGTTGTTCCTGAAAAGGTAATCTAAAAACAAACTTGTCAGTTCGAGTGGTAAAAATATGATGGGTGGTATGAATGGCTCATGATTATTTTGTTTTGTTATCATATTTTAATCTCAATCCTCGTACCATCGTTTAGTTTCTTGTGTTAAATTGTTCCTCATAGTCTTTTACTGATTTCATGTATTTCTTATCAACAACGCAGCCACAACCCCGGGTCTTGTTTTTAAGTCAACATGGCCCATTGGCAGCGGGCTTTGTGAGCTTCGCATGCACTGTGCTATGGCATCTGTGCAGCTTAGTTGTTAAAGGTACCATTTCTCTAGCACAACCAATCAGCCGCCAGATTTCCTTCGAGCATTGGTGAACTGAAAGAGGAAGAAGAGAGAGTTAAACACAATAGTTGGAGAACCCCACTGCAAATGGTTGTTGCTGTTTTGCGACTTTGCCCTCACAGCATGCATTTACAGGAGCTCCCTGGGGTAATTTCCTTCTAAGAAGGAAAGAGTACACGAGTCATTTCACTTAGGATTTCCTGCATCTGCTCAGCCTCTCAGTAAAGCCTCCTCTATTCCGGTGAAACCAATAACCTTTAATTTCCTTGGAGCATGTAGCAATTGACGAGGTGAAACAGCGTGGCAGGAAGAGCAGCGTCAGGACATCAGGCCGTCCGGTCGCTCACTGTCCACTCCTGCATCAACCTGCTCCTTCAGCTGGCAGCTCCTTTTAAGAGTGAAACAAAGATTAGGTACATTCACGGTTTCCAATCCAAACATGCATAGCAGAGGTTTAAAATACTTGGTGAATCAGCAAGAGAAACCTGGGATCAAGTGCAGTGGGTGTCGGCGCCCACATTTGATGACGTCCAGTTTAACCTTCCTTTGACGAAGGAGGCCAATAGAAAAGGAAACTCCATAGGAAGTGGAGTCAGGAGCTATGTGGGCGCTCATGATGGTGTGAAAGTTAACCTACCACTGTCCCAAATTAAATCTGTTGAGATGTAAGAGTGCCATGCTGCTGATAATGTATGAATGAATGAAGTTATATTTATAAAGCACAGCTGCAGCTTCATAGGAAGCTTCCTGGCACTGAAATATACAATGTATGGAGACCAAGTTAGAAAACAATTAAGTCTGGTGCCCGACAGACTTGAAACATGCAGCATTCAGCTTCAGGAGTTTCTCTACAAATTGGCCATGCTCCAGTGACAATCCTTGTATCCGATTTGGAGAAGAGTGTGTTACCGAATTCTCCCAGAAGCAGTGAAAGATCTGATATTGCCTAACATGAGTTCTGGCATAGATCAAAAACATGACAAACTGTGTTAGAAGTGCAAACTTTCTGGTTTGTCTCATGCCCAGTAGCAATTTAATAACCTTGGTGGCTTGCTTTGTCATTGGGTTCTTCCCATGCTGCTCGATAAAAAAAAAAAAAAAAACTCTCGAGGCCAAGTCTTCTGTTTTTTTCACCTTTACCTCCTCCTTCTTTTTCACTCATGCCCAGTAGCCTCTGCTTGATGTGGGTGACTTTGTGTACCTGCATTTCTTAGGTTACTCATTAAGGCTGAGTTGCCTCACACAAAGTTCACTCTTTATTGCCATATTTAGGCTGGTGTCTTTGTGGCAATCCATGTAGAACTGGGAAGCTGTAGGCTTCTGACACTGTAGTGAAAATGAAATGCTTCCTATATTCAGGTCATGTGTAAGATCTTGTACGTATCTCTGCTGTGGACCAGGAGTGCCTTGGAAGGTGATATTTGGTTGTCTCCTAAGAAGGAGAATTGAAAGAATGGATCACTCAACAGCCATCTCTTCGTGGCCTAAACTGTTGTAACTAGACTAATGCTTCTGTCTTACTCCAAATGCAATAGACTCCTGAATTACACCCTCAGCTGGGCACAAGCATTGAGACTTTGGTTCATGATCACTTTGACATTTTAAGAATATAAAGTGTAATTATGTTTTTCTGAGTTGCCATATTGTACCTTTGACTGTACGTTTTCAACCCCCTTCCTTGTTTCAATGAACTTAATGTGCACTGTTTCCAACACACATCCAACGAGAAAACCATGGTAAAAGATCCACAATCTCCGATGCAAATACATTTTAAAAATTCTTTTTTTCTCATACTGAGATTTTACTTTGGCTTCAGCATTGAAATATTTGCTCTACTCTCTAATTTTAGTCAGTACCTGCCAAGGATATTTTCTCTTGTGTGTTTCTAATGCAGGCACAAGTCTATTTGTCCAATTATCGAGGTTTATTGTAGAGGTATTAGAGCACCCCAAACTGCTAGCCAGGACACTGATTATACCAAAGCAGAGTGGAGTCATAGTCCCCCTTCTTTTCAATACCTCAAAATACCTCTTCGACTTATCAGAACTATACAGCCAATATTAAACATTGCTTTGCATGGAACCACAAGGCACATGATACCCTCAATAATCTTTTGTCATATCGTGAGTATCTGGTTATCTATTAGTATATTGTACAGATAGATTGTTTTTTTATTGTAATTAGCCCCTCTTACTGTGCCTTCCCAAGAACCCTAACTGTATGGTGTGCTCACATATAAAATCACAATTGACAGCTATCCATTTCCATATTTCTTTCTGTATCAACATAGTGGTAAAATATTTTCTTCTCTGAAATAATTTAGAACAATTTAATTGGGCTCAAGCCAATGTATCTTTCTTAGTAAGATGCACAAACAAAAGCAAAAATGCCTCGTTGCCCAAATTCATATTTTCAGTTTTAAGAAAAACGTGTTTACTTGCCTGTGAACATTTTTACTCTCTTGTTCTAAACAATTTTCCCAAAGATGTTGATGCCAAACCTGAACCTAGCAAACACACAGTGCGAGTTTCTGCTCTCACTGTGTAGAATGATGGTGTATATATGCTTTGTTATTCCACCACCTCAATAAACTCATTCTCACAGTCCTATCATATACAATTCAAACCATCTTTCAAATGTGCATGTATTTAATTGAGCTGAAAAAATAACAAGAGCATATTACTGTAAATTGACATGTAGTAAAAGTTGAAGTGACAATACATTGTCAATGGAATATATTTTTGACACTGATGGGCTGTAACATTGGTTTGGGAATATGAGTGAGTGATATAGTGATCCCCATTGCCACTACTTAAGTCATTGTATAAAGGCCTTATTTGCTGGAGATGCTGGTATTTGTAAAATTGTTGGACTGTGGGCGGGAACAACTGTTTGACATGGGGGGAGGCTATGAGCCACTGTTCATACTGAAAAACAGATGTTTTCAATAAACGCACATAAAATGTGGGACTGTTATTGCCGAAGCTGTCCTTTGCCTCTCTTCAGAAGTTACTGTATGCGCTATGGGCTAGACACTTAAAGGTAGTGTGGTGTATAGGTCCCATATGAGTAACCAAACAGGTATAAATCACTATGCTGCCTTTTCCAATATGGAGTCGAGGGACTTATGAGGAATAAGATTAGAGTGCTTTTAAAGAATGGGAAAGTACGAGGCTAGTCCACAATTTCAGTAATATTATATTCCACAAGAAATATCACTTATAGCCCTGTCCTCTTTCTACAGTGGTTTTATTGGTGTGCAGATAACTGGCCTGGATGTGCTCGCTGAAAGTCGATGGTATTTTTGATTCATCTGTCTAGACAATATCAATGAGAATGTAAAGACAATAATGGAACCATGTAATAACTGTATCCAATTTCTGTTGCTCCAGCCAAAGAAAGTGAAGGACCCTCTTATGAAAAGAAACAATACGTATGCGGCAGCAACGCAGAGCTACAACCCTAACATTGCCAGGGACCAAGGGTTAGCGACCATTGCTAAAAGTGCTGCTATTGAGCCGGCCCTCGAACCCAAGCCAAAGCCAGCGGAGCCGAAGAAAACCTTCAACAGTGTCAGCAAAATTGATCGACTGTCCAGAATAGCCTTCCCCTTGCTTTTTGGCACTTTCAACTTGGTCTACTGGGCAACATACTTGAATCGAGATCCGGGCCTCAAAGCCATGATTCCTCCTCAATAGACTGCCCCGCTCTGACATTTTGTTTCTGTTCCATGGCGCTGGGAAACGCTTTCAATTCCTGACCGAGTACTCCCATTTTGCAGCATTGCCTCTGTCTCAAAGAAATTGATGGTTTCCTGTTCCCAACAAAATTTGAGGAAAATCAAAGAAAAGTTGTCAGCACTTGCAGTTACCACAGTGTTATCTTTCGTCGCGTGCACGGGAACCCTGATTCTTAAACAGAGAAAGACAGTGCTTCCTACAAAGTAGAAACTGAGTACTTCCAAAAGTTACTTGCAGCCACTACGATTGTGGAATGGCCCAACACAAAAAGTGAGTTGATATCGATGTGCAGCAGCGAAGGCCTCGAGTAACAGTCTACGTTTCCTACTTCTTCTCATGAAGCAGAATTTCTCTCTAAGAATGTGTGTCTTTTCAGTTACAGGAAATGATGTGTGACATTGATACATTTCCCCTGCGCCCAAGGTCACTAAAATGTGGGCACAAGGCCCCTCAAACCCACAAAGGACTGATGGCATTTTATTTTTAACAGTGTAGATATGCGATCGAATAACAAAAAAATGTAGATTACAAAGCAGTCTAGAACTTCAGGTACAGTATGTGGATAGGTATTTTTTAATTCCAGAGTGAGCAAAGTGATACAATATTAGGTAGTGTGTGAGACATAAGTCAAAGTGTGTTTGACTTGTTTGCAGAATGGGTTTCAAGAGAGAGGTGCAAATGTTCAAATCCGTGCATCTCCTGCCGAAAATGTTGCAAAAACCTAAATTTCCCTCAAGAATATGTCCGCATTGTATACTTTCCGACAAAATTGCTTCAGATGCTTAGGGTTTCATTGGAGAACATGAAATAATGTCATGAACAAATGTTATCTATTTTTTTACAGAAAGCTCTTAGCACTTTCATCTGTTGCATAAATTGTGCCCCGTCCAATCACTGCTGTGTCAAAATGCTTGAGAATCGTGCACATATCGCTATATTATGCACATTTCTTTCGCAACGCACAGAATGGTTGGAAAGGTGTCTAAGATTCCCATAAATGAAGCACTTGTTAGAGTTCAATCACAATTAATGATCCCTTTCCGGATGAGCTCTATAACGACCCAATCGAATATGTTTTGAAGAACATGTAGGATTTTTCTAACTTATCTTTAAATGCAAACGTGTTAGAACGCTTTGAGAAAGACTAAAAGCCTAGCGTGTCGATCTGTAGAACACATTGCAATTTTTTGCATGCATCAAATGCGTTTTGCTTTCCTATATTAACCCTATAGGATTTAATCAAAGAATTATTATACATCGAAATAGGAGAGCAAAGTAAAATTAATAGTGTTAACACACAATTGTAGCTATCTTGAAACAGAGATCCTTTTCCCCCTATTTTGGGCTCAAGATTCAGTCTGCCTCAGGTCACTGCCATTAATCGCTGCAACCAGTCAGTAGGCATTAAAGAAATAATCATGCACTCACAGTCAGTTAACCAGTGACAAGATGTGCCCTTTACCAAAACCAAAGAACAGTATTGTATAGAGCACCAAACGCAATACTTCTTTCAAGGACTTTCAGTATGGGCAGCCTAGGGTCACATCAGTTCCCCCTGGCTTGTCCTTAGCAATCCCCGGTATCAGGATTTATGAAGAGAAGAGCTTGTGCATAAAGTAAGTAGGTTATTAAGATCCATGTTTGCCTTACATAGCTTCCACTGCTCTCCCTTACCTTCCCTTAGCCCCTCAGCACCCAATAGGTGGTCGTTCAGGAATAAGCATTGGAAATGGGGCAACCATTTGATGTCATGAGCATTTAAAGGGTGTTTGATTTCACTTCTGCTACTTCTGGCATTTTGGTGAATTGACGTTCTTGAAGTGCTGTTGCCCGTGGCAGAGAAAATGGGCATCTTGCGTGTCCCCCTCCACAGCCAAAACAGGGTTTGTGACACAGGAAGTTCAGTGTGTAGAAGCAGAGACTCTTCCTGAGAGCTTCCAATGATATATGTCTAATCCGATCTATTTCACAAGTACATAAGTGCACATACCTTCATTGTGTTCAAAATAAAGCCCTTGTTTAACTTGAAGGAGCATGTGTTTCAACAGCAGGAGAACAGTGTCATTGTAAAAGGGCCACTTGTTGCGAAAGTTATTGCTTAAGCTTCAAATATTTGCCCTCGGAGTTGGACATAACTAAGCACACAATTTTCAATGAATTAGTGCGAGGAAATCATTTATTTTAGGACAATGCAACTTGGTAAAACTTACTAATTGTGTACTCTTTTTGAAAGACTGTGCAATCTGATTAGATATGTACCATGCGCTATGACAGTGAGAACTGCAACTACATCCTTCAGGTAGAAAATACTCTATTGCTCTGAACCTGGCCTACTTGAAGGCATATCAGCCTAATTTAATAGGGTAGGTCTATTTGATTATTGCAAAAATAATGTACCAGGACACAAGTAACAAGTAGCTCTATGAGGGGAAAGGTCATTTGAAAGCCTTAAGCAGTTTTACAGAAGAGGTACATACCCAAAAATAAGAGTTTTGGCATCTGCAAATGGCAGATCGAATGACATTTTTCTATCCGCCACAAACAATTGCAAAACATTGGATAACTAAAACACATGATCCAAAAAAAGTTATTTCGAGAGGGTATTTCTAAATAATATTTTGAGTGCACATAATTTGCACCAGAGTTGCATCAGACATTAGTGAATGGAACCAGCAGTTGATTGCGCTTAGAGACCCCTGGGTTATAATGCGCTATATAAATCAAATAAATAATAAATAAATAAATAAATTGTGTGGCACACTGGGACACACATCTTATCTCTAGTCCTCATTATCCAGCACATGCTAATTCTAATGATAGCCTGTCATTACAGCGGGGAATAATGCGTCCTCAATGGGAGATATATATATATATATATATATATATATATAGCTATTTTCTGAAACATCAACACAGAGTGTCTTCATCATCTGGGCTTGTTTTAGGGCTGCCTGGTTATTTCAAAGTTTAATTGTGCATAAAGCTGCTCTCCTCTGTGGTTCTGGGGCGGTAGAGATTGGCCATTCATTTTGTTAGTTTGCGCACAGCAAACGATTTTGTCTATTCTTTAATTAATTGTTTGACTGCTTTATCAATAAGTATGGTGAACCTTCCTGTAATGTTACATGCCTATTCATTCTACCCCTCTCATATTGTTAACAATGGCTAGCAGCGATACAATTAATTTTCAGCCACATCACTGTTTCCTTAGGCTCACATTAGAGAAACATACATATTTTAAAATGTCTTCTGCAAGATATTCAAAGATTTTTTTCTCTTTCACTTTTTACCTTCTGCATAATGGACGTGGTATCCGCCAGCATAGAGCCCAAGAATAAATAGAGTTGAAAATGCCCTTTCCTTCTATGTGATGGATTTCGATAACTTGCACCTGGATGTGTGTTGTCACCTGGGCTGGGAGAGGTTATATGTGATACAAGGGGTATACCTACTAATCTGTTGGGTTGGTGAAATTTTGGGAGAATGTTATGAGTGATTACGATGTCGGTCGGAAAGGGTCTGTTGTAAATGAAATAAGTAGTCCAGGTAAGTTTCCAAGTAGATTTAGTGTAGGTAAGATGTTTCCAGGATGAGAGCCCCACCAGGAGCAGCCTCACTGCTGCTCAGCCCATCTCCAACTGACACTCACACACACAAACATTCCATTCACCCACAGTCTCTCTCCCAGGCACTCACGCTGAGCAGCAGCAGTATAACACATCCCCTTTCTTTGCAATGTAAAAGAAAGGATGCTCACAGGCATTTTACACATTGCAAGATGACACATTTCTACAGCATTGGCATGAAATATTAAAGATGGACCATTCATTCAAAGAAGTGAGTAAAAGAAGGGAAAACTTATTTGTACAGCATTGGCATGAAAAATTAAAGATGGAACATTCATGCAAAGAAGTGAATAAAAGAAGCGGAAACAAAACACAAGTACAAAGACTCATGCACACCATCCTCCTTTCTATCGCACAACAACCAAAAACTCCCACACCACAGACTACATACCAACCCAAGTACCTAAATCATGAAAGGTGGCGAGGCAAACACGAGAAGCACAAGAGAGCCAATGAAGAAAGTGTGAAAGGAAACTAACCAGTAATAAAAAAACAGTAAGAAGGTGTGGAAAATCTCCACACAGAACAAACTAACAAGCACACCTGTAGCAAACTTCCCCCAACGAGAAATTGTGGTGTGATGTGCGTAAGGGGCTTCACACAAACCCAACATGACTCCCAACGCAACCCTGATGTGCGAGGGGAAAACGCAAACCAAGCAAAGGAAAACTTGACACCCAAGGGAGTAACAATGCAATGCAGACGAAAGCAAGACGCAATCTGAAATCTCGTAAGTAAAGCAAAAAGCAATCTGAAATCATCTAAGTAAATGCATGTAAAGTAGGCAGGCAAAAACTCTTCCCCCAACACCTCAAATTGGGGAGTGATGTGTGTAGGGGCTTCACAAAGAAACAAGGAACATCCAATGCAACTCTGACGTGCGAGGGAACAAATAAAAATCAAGCAGGAAACCTTGAAATCCAAGGGAGTAATACATATGCAAGCAAGCAGTAACTTGTAAATCACATACCTATAGGCAGACAAAACAAGTAAAGATCACACCGATCACCAACAATAACCTCCACCCAAACATACAATTGGGTTGTGATGTGTGAGGGGGACTTCACACAGGACTAATGTAAAAGCACATAAGGAACGAAAAATCATATAAGGTAAGTAATTGCAAATGTCCCGTCTGAGTCAAACACAATACATTTCTACTACAATGGGTGGTTGGACACCAACCCATAACCACGTAAGAGTGGGAAACAATAATTAATATTCATTTCTAATCATATTCCTACACATGCCAGGAAACATAAGTACAGGTACCTTAGGGAAGCAAGAATAAAGCATTAACACATTAGCACATCAGTAAGCATAGTACAACAACAAGTATATGACATAGGACATTGGCACACAGTAAAACTCTGGAACACTGGTGAGCAACCGCTCACCCGAAACTCTTCTAGAAATGCAAAAATACAACACTAGTGTAAAATGAATACCAATATGAATGGAGAAAAGAAGTCACTACAGCAACACAAAACTAAATACTAGACTAATCCATGGAAATAGCATGGAAACAAACGCAAGATAAGATCTTAATTGTTTGCAGTACTTTACACAGGTGTGCCTATCACCGTGAGATGCATCAAATAGGAGATGGTAGGCAGGGCAGAAGATAACAACTGATGTTATTGTGTATGGCAGATCATGCAAAAGAGATGTCAAAATAAGCAAAAACAACCGATTCATGGTGCATAGCTTCCATAATACATTTAGAAAATGAGCACAGACAAAAGCAATATATAAAAAATATATATATAAGGAGTTGCTTCAAGGCCGGCAAACCTCGAAATACAGGAGTGTAAGTTGCTAGAAGAGCTTGTAAGAAGAGGGTAGGCAGGGAGTTCATCAGCGTCGTCATAATGAAGTAACGTTAAAAGCTGATTGCGGATGGCTGGCACCGGGTACGGACAACAAGAGAAAGCTAATGAAAATTGAGGCACAGCAGGAAAACCCGATGTGGGAGGCTTCTCTAGTCTCAATGTAACTTTTTTGAGACACGGAAAAATGTGGTTGGCAGGAAAAGTGAATGGCAGAGGAGTATGAAGCAGCAAACAGTTAAGGATTATACCAATCAAAAGATTGAGGCACGCACCACTGACGCCGCGCTGGATGGCTCCCAGCGTCAGCGTGCTCACAAATGTCCATGGGAGGAAACCTTGCACAAGAAATGGCGCTATGCGAGGATAAAGGGGGCTCACGCTGGCAACACCGAACAAAGGAAAAGAATCTGTTCAAACTCCATTAAAGAGTCCGAAGGTAGGTGGCGGTTTCATTTGAAATTTTAAACAAATCTGGCTCAGCGATGGAGATCTGAGGGACAGCAAAGTCAGTCACATGACAGACCAAAGTGGGAACGTTGCCCCAAATACTGCACAGTCTGCACCATGAAGTCGGCACTAAGACAGAAGTAGTGCCCACAATGTCCTTCCCACGTGAAGCAAGGAAACACCCCCTTGAAGTCATGCTAAACTACTTTTGCCAGTAACACTCCCCCACATGTTACTCATAAGGGACTCCTGAATAGGGAAGCTCCTCTAAAAAGGTGCAGAAAACAAACTCCAGAGTCCAACAGAGATGGAGTGCAGGTGCTTCTCCACACAACACTGCACATTCTAGAAACACTCTCGCAAGGCAGCAAAACAGTGACACTTCTTTAAAGCAACAAGATGAAAAGCCAACAAGAGAGGAAGGTAGCAGGACACAGACAGCTCTTCAGGCAGGTAGCAGACAGGATGACACACTGGAAGTAAGAGCTAGAGGTTGTTCCAGGAAACTGCACTTAGAGAAGGGACTGTCCCAAAGTAGCAGGAGAGGGAGCACTGTTTCTAAGGAGCAGTAAAGGAAGAATGAAGGTAGAGCAGGGACTGGCAAACTTCTGTTGGGGCGACCGATGTAGAGGTCACTGGTGGGGCTCACTCAGGGGTGCAAGTATGCTTAAATTCTGTAGTAAGTAGTTTTAAGAAGGCTTTTACCTTTCAGTTTCTTCAGGATGTAATTTTTAGTAGCTCATGAGGTGGAACACGTATGTTTTTTTCCAGTGGGTCGCCAACATATGTTGTAAATAACATAAGTAGTCCAGGTAAGATTCCATGACGATTTATTTTAGGTAAGATATATCCAGGATAAGAGCCCCATCAGTAGCAGCCTCACTGCCGCTCAGCCCATCTCCAACTGACACTCACACACAAGAGCATTGCTTTCACCCACATTCTCTCTCTCAGGCACTCAGGCTGAGCAGCAGTATAACACATCCCCTTTCTTTGCAATGTAAAAGAAAGAAAGCTCACAGGCATTTTACACATTGCAAGATATACAAAAGATGACACATTTCTAAAGCATTGGCATGAACATTTAACTCAGCTCATCTCCAACTGACACTCACACACACAAACATTCCATTCACCCAGATTCTCTTTCACAGGCACTCAGGATGAGCAGCAGCAGTATAACAGGCCCCTAACGGCATTTGAATCACCTTAAACCGTGTCCGAACCTATGTTTCCGACTCAGTCGCAAACATTTCTGACCGACCAATTACGATGAGTCGGAATCGGATCCGACTGGCATTCGGAAACTCTGAGTTGGTCAAAACCAAATCATACAGTTCTACGGACAGCATTTCTGACCTACGGATTATGATGTCGGTTTCAGTCAGCATTTCCGACTCGGTCTGTCCAACACAGAAAAGGGGTCGGAAACTGCGTTGGGGGCCCGTAGCAGGCCCCCTTCATCCCGAGGCCTCTTGTTGGGGGCTATAGGAGTACCCATGGGACCCCTCTTTAAAACCATGCACAGTGTGGTAGGCACCACAGGCTGCAGAGGTCTCCGCAACCACCCTTTTTTCAATTGGAGCTTGTGTTGTTGGTCGGTACACAGGCTCCCATTGAAGTCATTGGGAGAGCATCGTAATCGGTCGGACTCGCTGAAGGCGATTCAGTCGGAACCGATCCGACAAGGAGTCAGACCATTTGATTTCCGACTGACATTGTAATCAGGTCCTATGCTGCTGTTTTGATGGGAATCAAGTTTAGAAGCTGAGAGCTGCAGCAAGTCTAACTCTTTGGAAACATTATAAATGGAGTCTCTACTACTCAAGATTAGTAAAGATGTATCTCCTTATCATGTATGCCTACCATAAGATGAGGCAGTGGAAGCATGCCTTTTTTCTTCACTGTCTTCACTTGCTGCATGCCATCTTTAGTTCTCTCACTGTGCACAATGGAGTTCATACCATAGCTCTCTTTTATTGTTTCCACTGGACTCTGCCCTAGGCCCCCTTGAAATATTCTACAAAATCTCCCACTGGACAACACATTTTGAAATTCCTTGCATCCCTTTTCTGCCAGTTCATATTAGAGAAGAGTTATCTAACCCATATTGCGCAAGGTTTTTCAATGGCGAATGATTGTTTGCATCTGTTTGTATTAAAGAACAGAGAAAATAAAATACATTTTTCAACTAAGAAAGAATTTTGCTGAAGCCATGCTGCATACGCCACAGAAATAGTGCAATACCAATTTGCACCTGATGAAAAAACTAATGTAATATCTGCATTAACAAAGGGTGTTTGCCCGGTCTCTTGTGAAGCAAGCGGCAAACATAACCTAAAATGTATATGTGCCACTTTTCCATATGTATATCCACTATTTTCTTTCAGGGCTTAAGCATGTTGCCTTTCAACTAGCTTCTTCTTCTTCCCTCGGAGGCATCCCTTAACTCTATTGTGTGTTTGCTATCTGGTGTATGGTAACATACCAGAATAGTCAGATATTATTATTATTATGGCTTGGAAAATGAAATGTGGATAATTAACAGAAGGTCTTTTCCTAAGACTTTTCCCTCGAACCTTCAACGTGTCTTTTAACCATAGCATTCAAATCATTGCTGTCTCGAAAGAAATGTGTCTGCAAACGTAAATCTTAACTACTGCTTAGCATCTCTGGAGGATAACAGATCAAATACTCCAGCTGAATGAAAGCATCTATCACTCAAAGGTTTTCCTCTCCACGCCATATTTCAAATACATAATTCTAGACTGTAATACGCTGTCTGCAGGAATGGTTGAGGCTTTCGTCATTTAGAATGTTTAATGATTACCCACAACTTGTTAGGCTCATATGGGAATGTTCGGTGTGAGTTCTACTTTACAGTGAATCTAATTAATGTGCTCACTCGCTTCATTACTAACTCACTCAAACCAAATTTGGTGGACCACATCCAAGAGTGGTTGCCATGTGCCTAAATCAAGATCTGTTGTCTAATGCTTTCATATCAAGGGTATGGATTTCTACAGAGCAAATTAGAAAAAAAGTACCTTCAACATCATGCTCAGCGTTCATATTAGTAATTCCTCTCTATTCTCTCATAATATTCAGGAAGGAAAGGAAATGACAGAAGTCAAGGATATGAAAAAGGTTCAAGGATCGTATGACTATTTACAGGTGGAAAAGGGTCTGAGGACAGTGGGCACTGATAAAAGAGAGTAATTGTGTAAGATAAGGACAGAAAATAAAAGCTATTTGGTAGTCCATGGAAATATGATCGGCAACTGAGTGAGATTATACAATGAGAAGCTGAATTTAAATATTTTGTATGATAAGGAATTAACAAGCAAAAACAATTGATCTTATATTTGTGGTATTAAGCTTCTGAGAATATTGAATAACCAGTGCACACATCGAAAAGGATCTTTAGCGATTTAATATTTCTATTATATACTATAACTTCTTTAATATCTCATGTTCCACCATACAGAAAGGAATAAAGTCGGTCACAGGAAAACAGAAATATCTTAGCAAAAACCACTCCATGACTGGCTGGTTTCACTCATATCACTTGTGTGTGGCTAGGACAATATCTTCAAGGCACCTGATATAACAATGAAATGCTTGAAGCACTCAAATACATATGTACAACATGCACTATAATAACCTTTACGAGAATGAGCAGTCATGATTTTGGGTGAAAAAGCATATTTCATTGCACTGTTGCAACATTTTATGCCCCAATAAATATGTGCATGTTTAAGGCCTTTATAGTTTTCTGCCGTTTGAATCATTGCATGTGCTTTTCTGGATATCAATCTCTTTGGGTGTTCTGAAGATTTGTTGGAGAACATTGCTTTCTTGCTTGCATACCTTCTTCAGTTGATTTGGTAAAAGTCACATTACCAGGACAATTATAGAAGCATTTGTGAATACATCTGAACATAAAAATCACTATATGAATTAAAGTAAGTTAAAAATAATCTGTTTGATATTAGTTAGTATTTTGACCTGAACCTCTCTAAAGGGTACCAGGTAATAAATTATCAGCAAGTGATTTTAGAATCCCCCAAACATATCACAAGATCACATGAAAGCCACACATTTGGTTTAGGGTTTCCAGTGGCCTTCTTGGCATGCTTTGCAATGTACCTTTGAAAGGTGAAATTGTTAGTGTACATAGGTGAGGTGCTACTTTCAAAGAGGTTATTTTAGTACAATTTCAATAAAAACTGTAACATTGCCATATCATCCTCTTTTGCTGATTATTTGATCAAACAAAGCAAGTCATTACTTTCCTTAAATTGCATGAGTTTAATTTGTCATTAGTAGTCATATTACACTTCATTTAATTAATTTGCATACTTGTCCCTCGTTCTTTTCGTCAAGGTAAGGCCATTCAGGCAGCTGTAATGTATTTGGCAGTAAACCATTGACCGACACACAGTTAACTGTTGCTGTGATATAAAAATGTTTTATCAATTTTGGAAGTAATTGAAAGTTAGAAAATGGACAGACTTAACACTCCTTTACTTTTACTTCAACAAGTATATGCTCAGAAATAAAATTGTGTAATAATTAGTTAAAAAGGAGAATGAGAATTGAGACAATTGCAGAAAGAAATGAAGGTGTCAAGCAAGATTATTAGTTGTAATATTAATGGGGTGGTTGAGCTAATTTAACCTACTCATCTTCACATTATGTGAAATTCTTTCACATCTCTGATACAAGTTGAACGAAACTGAAAACAACGCACTCAGCTACCAGTACCAATTTCAGGTGCACATCCATACTTGGGTGAAAAATATCTTTAAATGATGACCAAACAACTCTGCTGAAGATTTAAATCACCAAGCTGAAGACGATTCTTATTTTACACTCTCCTGGGCTATAAAACATGCAAAATGTGTTAAGTTGCTTGACCTAATCTTTTCTAAATACCGCTTCCCTAGTACACTAAGTGACTACATTATTAAGCATGCATTTTCAGCTAAGACCTGCACATATCTTCCCACACGAGAACAATAGCTTAGCAGTGTTCACCTTGGTCAACATCTGGTCAGACTACTATGTATCATTGTTGATTAGTTTCTCTATAGAATCATCCCATGAGGCTTTCTATAATTGGTCATATGCTGGTTAGGCACATTAAAACCATGAAAAAACAGAAACAGGACTTAAGGATAGCTACAAATCCTTTGCGCTCCTGTTCTGTGTTTCTTGATTTTGCCCACTCTGGCTGAAATACCATGTTGGTGGACATACCTGTGTCACTTTCCAAAGAGGAAGTGCCTCTGCCCGGAAATGATCTCAACATGACTGTGAGATCTAAATATATAGAACATTCATCAATGGCCATTGTTTCGGTTATGGAGATGTTTTCTTGACAGGGTCAATTTGTGAGAGAGAAACCAACCTCCAGGGTATTGTGTACTAAACATCGGGGGCCGACGCAACACACTATTTTGCTCCAGCATCTCTACCCAGAGACATGAAACAAGAATAGGATGTTCATGGGGATAAGAAAGAGCTGGATGTCACTCCTGCGGAGGAGACCTTAGGTCGCCTGTAGAAATTAAAGGCTTTCAAAATTTGTTGAATACCAGCGTTTGTTAGCAGTGCATGAATAAGTAGCATGTTGCTGATGTGGGGGAAGGGCAAATGAGGTTACTTGGGCAGCTGGTTTTCTTGCAAGAATTGATGATGTGTGGTTTCTAGCTTTGCATATCTGCTTATTATCTTCCTTTACTTTGGTTTCCTTTTTGGGACCAGTGAGTTTTTCAAAGTTAATTTTCAGACATTGCTAATATTGTTCAGTAATATTGGGACATATGTACTATTTACTGCAATCAATATTCTTGTGACCAGTAAAGAGTTTTAGGAGCCACCATGTATAGTAATTGTTTGGTTCTTAAAAATCCCAATCATAGTTAGTCAGAATCCGACATACCTCAGCCATGTTAATAAAGAAGGTCGCAAATTGCAACCCATTATGTTTTGTTGCCATCACATGGATTGGGGCCTGCTTGGGTCAAAAGACTACCATGTCCTTGATTGCTTTTGAATAAAGTAATCATTGTTTTAAATACAGGTTGTTTTACTTTAGGAAAAATAGGCTATGTTTCAAAGAAATGAAACAAAGGTTTTGAAAACGTTTTTACGAATAGGCGGTACTTATAAAACATGTTTTTTGACCGTTCGCAAAGAGGAAGGGGTCTCTTGGAGACCCCTTCTGTTTGGGAATAGGTTACCTCTACCTTTCGGTACCCAGCAAGATTTTAATGTTTTGTGAATGGATTTTGGTCATAAAACATTAATACGTACCAAAAGGAATCTGTATTTGGGAGAGATGCACTAAACATGCACCTTACAAATACTGATTTGATATGGTTTCTACACCGATTTAGTGGTGCAATCACCTGATACAGATTTGCTAAATGCTTTAAAACATTTGAACAAAACACATGTACTGGTTGCAAACCCTGCAGTTTACCGGACCACAGTGTTTGTGATCAGCAAATGCATTCATACAGCTGCGATGCAGCTCGCGCTACGAAATTTCTTTTCTGCCGCTAAAGCGGCTATAATTATAACGCCATTCCTTGATAATATGCCCCTAGATTCGGCTTCACAAGTAACTTCTGAAGATCTTGCTCTGCCTTTCTATAACTGCACGACCTTGTCTTCAAACTGCAATCCACAACAGCTTAGCAAATGGTAATGATCATTTAACATATACATGTATCCACCTAAACCGCACGTGACATCACTTTGGGTGCCACATCAAAGTCTTTTGTTTGAATGAGTTCCCACTCCAACCCATCTGAAACATAATTTCTTAGTTGTGTCTCCAATATTCCAGTACCTAAACTCCTCAAAACATTGTAGTATTTGAGTTACATATGTGAAAAATCAGCAAAACCAGAAATACGTAATGAAAGACAATATGCTGCAAGTATTCCTTGAACTCTGAGTTTGGGTTAGTTAACGTTCATTCATCTTAAAGCCCTTTTCTATTTCCCTAACAGGTACTAGGGCAAGGGACACGATAGACAAAATTGCAAAAACATTTTGACCCATAGTGTTAGTGGGATGCTTGTATTGTGTACCACTGTGAAACTGAAAACAAGAGTGGATGAAAGTAATCAAAAGGGTAGGATTTGTTCAATAGAAAAATGGATTGTGCACCATTTGTTTTTAAATTATAGATCTAGTAATAATTATCAACACCAAAAACATTTTTAGTTTACTGTTGTGATTTACAAAACAACTACCCCATCTAAATGTGCTGCAATATCTTATAACCCAGTGTAACATCTATCATGGTCTAAATGTCCATGTAGTGTTTCTTCGACGTCCGGCAGAGCATCAACACTAAGACCCTGAAAGTTTTGTGTAACTGTGATGTATTTGTTCATTCGTGTAACTGGCAGCATATCGGGTAGTACTGCGACATCTAGAAAAGGTGACTGTCTGATTCTACTAGTAAAAGGTTTCTACTTAATAACTGTGGAAGCAGAAGAAAACAATTAATTTTTAAATATGGAACATCACATTGTACAATACAGAGGTTAGTGACACCTTATGTGACGTGGAAGATGCACAATAGAACCAGCATTATTCAAAAAAGGGTGCAAAAATATAGTACTCAATTATCCAGAATGGCCCAAAAACCTATAAAGAGCAGACACAACGATAACTTAATAGGGATGTGCAGTCAGCGAAGTGCTTCAGATGCACAGACTGCTGAACAATGCTCTGAAACTTTTATAATTTAACTCTTCTGTTGAAGTAAGGTGTAGCTGCAAAAGGAATGGAATTTGAAGGCTGTCACTTCAGTCATCCAAAGGTTGAAAGAAGCAGTGCGCTTTGCCATACCTAGAACCATGCAATTTGCTCACAGATAGACATAGATCAAAATCTTACCCAGAATACAGAATAGGAAGAATTCAGCTAGTTTACCTTTGCAAAAACGTGGAAGAGACTCCATTTCTACTTTTTTCAGCGATACAATGATGGCTGTTTTTACTTTGTTCATGCTCTCCGTATATGCCCCCAAGTTCCCTCTCTTGTGAACGAGCATCCATAAAGAAAGGGGGTAGTTCACAGCTCTGGTATCAAGCCTCTTCTCCTTCTTCTTAGTTCAGAGATGCTCCTCCTTTGGTATCCATGACCGCTCGCATCAGGAGCCAGAAACAAAGCAAATCCAGCACAATCAACTGCTGCAGCACGTTTGAAACTTGTCCTGAGTTTTTGGGAGTAGCCAGCTGATTCTTTGTTTCTGCCCTTCGCTTCTGCAAAATTCTCCAAACAGAAAAAGGCTGCTTGAGATACAACTTTGCTTTTGAAAAGATAATGGGAGATGTCCGGTATTCTGGTTAAGTTCAGAATTAGTATCCCTTCCACGCCAGTGCTGTATGTAAAGCACGGGGCCATAATGCCAGTTAAATTTTTCTGTGTTGCCCAAAGACATTTCTGTACCTATATTTTCTTTTCCCGTGCCTTGAACTTTGGGTCTAGTCACGGAGACAGTGTTAGCTCTCGCTCCAAATCGTTTTCTTTCTTTTTTTCCCATGTAATATTCATACTTGAGAGTCTTTTTTCAGTTGTCTTCATCCCTAACTGTCGTTCGCATTTTGCTTCCACTCAAGACAATATACCTTTGCAGCCATGACCCAGAAACACAAAGGCACTTTTTCATGATTCGAATTGTGTAACATTGTTTACAAGTATCTTGGGTGGTGCAAAGACTTCCAGCATTGATCCCTGGGACCAGCTCTCAACTAGTGCTTTAGTGAAATTGTATTTCCACCGTGCGAATGAACTGACAAAGCCCGTCTCAGTTCTGACATGCCACACTCCGCAGAGCAGCATTCCTTCGGAGGCAAAGTCTTCTCTCCAGCTTTGCTCTCTTCTGCTCAGTTTGTCTTCTTTAGTTACTATGGAAACTAACTGATGGCGTGCTTTGACAACGAGCCCTTTCAAAGACTCGAACAGAAAAACCTCAAGCAACTTGTGTGGCAGCATAACACCGAAAGACAAGTAAATCTCGGCTCTGCTCTGAGATGGCTATTCTTTGGCAATCACTTTGGCATATCTTTTTCTATGTCTAATCAATCACCGACGCTTCTTCGGAAATTGTCAACTAGGGGACCGCAAAGTACAAATTTCGTTCTTTTGTAGACTGCTTGCCTTCATCACTCGTTGGTAATTCCAAACAGTGTTTGAGCAGCACCTGAAAGTGTTAAGCTATCCATCTGTTATCTCTGAAACATTTGTTGCCAAACAAATCAGTTGACACAGAGGCCGCAGTGAGGTACTTTAAACATATCTCTAGTCTGTGAGCAGAAGATAACATATGCTGTTACAATGTTTCTAGGACATTATTGTGACCAGCTTTTAGATTTGTTGTCAACATATTTGAATCGCCCCAGAATGATCACGGTTCCAGACAATAATTTAAAGAATTAAAAAATGTGGTAAACTTCACTTTGCATGCTTCAAATCTGGAAAAAAAATGAGTTAGTCTTGCTGTAAAGTCTGTGAAATTGCTTCAAGATAGACAGCCAGCCATTCAGCGCGTGTTACAGCACCTCTTTTGAAGAAGATAACATACGTGGCTGGTGAGATGGTCATAATTCAGAGATGCTGGACTGCTACACAGGAGATGCATGAGAGGCATTTCACAGGAGAGCTCTGTTACAATCTCAGGCAGGCAGTAAAAGACAGATTGAATTTTGGTAGGCTGAGGCAAAGCTTATATATATAAATATATGTGTAAAAAATCTGTATATTACCAACCGCTATCTTTGATGATACATAAGTGTTACAATATGTGATGTAATATATGTAGCATTAAATTCAACTATCTGAAAACAAAGGAATGTACAGGAACATATGTTTAATAAGTAAACTGAATACACAACGTTTTTACTGTAGCAATATCTTTGTAGGAACAATATGTAAGGGCTTTAACAAAAAGATGTCCAATGCGGTAGGTTTGACATCCCCTTTCCAACCAGTAATAGCAGTACCTCTAAATACTAGCTTATAAACATGTGTATTACATGCTCAATGTAAACCTTTTTTTTTTATTTTACCCTCCTGCCTTTTAATTCTCCAAGTTGGCATATTCTTCAGACTTTCTCCCAACAATGATCTCGATGTGCAAGTTGCACATAAAGTGAGACGATCCCACTGGAATACAATCTCCATGGTATTGCATCCAACCACAATGGGTATAGAGTCTGGAGGAGGCAGCTGAGGTTAGACTGCTGCCAAGCTTACAGACCGTCTTCAAGCCATTGTCATTAGAGCTTCATCTTGTAAGTTATTGTTGCTTAAGGCAGGGGATTCGCAGTGGGTAGCAACTGCCACTGTGTCCCCTTCCTTAGCATAAAAGGAATTGCCATGCAAGTTTTGAATAGCTGCATCTGCACAGTGTACCAAATTGGAAGGTAAAAAAACGCCCCAGCACATATCTCCTACCTGTAAACGAATCATCAGTAGAAAGTGTGGCCTGTGAGATGCTGGCAGAGATATTCTTCAGAATCTAAGGCTTTGCTTTTGCTGAGAAGCAGAAAAACATCCAAATCTCTGGACCTATGTCGCACAATCGCCATAGAGCTGCATGAGGGTTTCGACGTGCAATTCATCATCTGATGGTGTGAAATACATTTTGTGAAACAACATGTTCTCCTGTGGCCATGTGGGGCATGTGAGATGCGGAAACTGAGGAAGGATAGGATGGAGCTAGTATGTATTACATCACAATACATTGCTGTGGTTTGTATAAACACTCGTGTTTCTTCTCTTTAACAAAAAACAGCGTTCATGGAATACAGTCAAGCAAGGATTTCTGAAGTGGTTGTGTTTTTCTTCTGCCTATCAGTGGGACAAAAACATTTGTCTGAGACCCTAGAAAATTGTCCTGATTAGTCACTTAAAGGGGATGTTATTCCTTCTAGTATTATGTATAGATACATGTATAGAAATACAAAAAAATATAAACGTATGAATTTTTAACTTTGTGTACTTGTTTATCTGGTTAATTTGGCATAGGCGTAGTTTGTTCATTTTTGGTCATTCTGCCTTCCTGGGTATTCTTCATGGCTACTTTTTGGGTCTGCATTTTGCACATTAGTTGTGAATATTTTTAAATAGTCTGCTTCTTGCTATGCAACGACTGCATTATATCACCTCTTAGTTCATTAGTAAGTGTGAATTGTATGGAAATGTATAAAATTGATTGCACAGTTTATCGAAGAAAAGGGTATACTCTGTAGCTTTTATACAGCGTTTTGCTAAACCATGTAATACTGGTAAGTCTTCCTTGAAAATACTGATAGACTCTTGTAGAGTGGCCGCTCCCGCTGTCCCGGGCGCAATCCGAAAAATGACACTGAATGTTTCTCGCACCTCAGTGCAGTGATGTGGCAATAAACCGAAAACAAATTGAGGTTGTTTATGGTAGACGCATGTATTGCTTTACAGAGTTTAGCAAAAGCTCTCTATTTTATGTCAGATTGTACTTCTCTTAAAATAATAAAGCTAAAAAATGTTCAATAACCTACTTGATTGGGATGATTTCTCAGCCTCCACCGTCTCTTGTCATGTTTGATCCCCAAAATGTTGTTTTATTAGAAACCAGGGACATGGAAAATAGAAAGCGAGGGATTGTTTTCTGAAATGTTCCTTTTATATTTTCCTATGATGGACAGATAGATTCTTCGAAGTGGCCTCGGGAGAAGACCTCTGAAACATGCTTAGCTGTACTTGTTCAATCACCACCTTAGATGTCTTAGGAGCCAATCTTTTCTTTTGTAGATGCAGCTAAAATGTGCTTTTCTACATGAGATGTATGAATTCTGTGCAGTGGTCAGAGTTTTGCTAATATGTTGGGTTGACGCTTGCTACCACAGTCTTCCACAAATAACAGATGCCACACGTAAAAATAGTTCTGAACAGAAGTTGGCCAAGAAAATTGAAACACTCCTATTAAACATTCTACATTGTTGGCTGCAACCTATAGACAGTACCCTTGTCCCTCATCTTAGCCATCTGCCCTATATGTGTTACACATTATAGACAACTCCCAATACCAACACTCCCAATACCACACTCAAATAGCTCACACTAATAACCTCTCCCACATCATACTTACTGGCTCAAACATATGACCAGCAGTGCAGGTTCACAAACGTTTGGTAATTAATCCTCACTTTGCAGTCATATACTAATCATAGATGGCCTAAACTCCCCAGGTCCCACATCTGACATTTAGACTTCAAACACAACAGAAGACATGGACTCAAAGTTACCTACAAGTCCACCTGGTACTGATCATTTAGTGAACACCAGCCATCGTTGCATTGCACAAGTGCCTTTATGTACATAATTGCACACAAATACATATACATAGAAGTCAATCGATAGCCACATCTCCCACCGCCAACTCAAAATATCCCTGATAGCCTCTTTTAATCTAATCTTGTGAACCCTAGCTCGAACAAGAACTTCACTAACACAAACTTGTTCTCTTCGCAGATCTGTCTCTATTCAGCCGTCATAAGCATCTTCCTTGAACACTTCAGCCTCCCTACTGACTCACAAACAAAAACAATTGAATAATGCCCTTATACTCTCCTCATGATTGTGGGCTTTAAGGAGGTCAATGATCCTATTCACTCCAAATTCAACATCCTCAAGGAATGTCATCATGAAGGCCTCATCCTCAATTCTAGGCCCATGCAGTGAGATACCCCAATATTTGTCGACCGTAGGGACTACATTTTTCTTCATACATACACATTGGCAAAAAGCTGTATGGTTATAAACACACACCAAAACCATGATCTGTCGAAACCAGAACCCTTACTTCTTTGGAATACCTGAGAACCCTATGAACCCAAGCTCTATGTGTACAAAAAGACAATTAAACGGAGACTGTCTAACCAGTGCTCTAAACAACTTCAGTCAAATTAAAGCACTTTGTCTGGCATGCAAATCCTTCTTCAACACCTCCAAAGCCAGGGTCTATTGGTCTACTACCAACAAAGTGAAGAATTAAAGAAAAATACTTTTTGAGGCAGGTAAACACTTTTGTACTTACCTGCCACCTCCTCCAGTCCCCCATTGAATCTTTAAATGCATTGCCATCAATCACTTCTTGCCAAGAAGGTTACCAAAATGAGGACATACATTGACAACACCAACTAGATACCCACCTTGCCTGCTAAACCTATCCTGCCACAGCAAGTGCAAAACATTAAATTTTGTTTTCCATGGTGAATTCATAAACTCCCTTAACCATCCTCAAGGCTACCTTCTCTGAGGATGACCTACTACCTTCCTTCATTTAGAAATCCATCTTGGAGATGCCCTTAAATGCCTGTTCATCATTGTCTGCAAATCATTGCTTTGCCAATCCAACTTGTCAACATTGCCAAGGTTTCCAAGATGAACCCTAAAATTAACAGGTCCTCTCACTGAGGAAGAATTCACCCATAACCCATGCAGTCAGGCCAACTACTGCTCAAACACCTATTTTACAGCAGGACATTTAAAGAGAAAAGTATCCATTTGATTAAGGTTCAAATCAATATGAATAACCTTCTTTAAGCCTACCAATCTGTCATCAGAACATCCTGTGACATTTAGACTGCTGTCTTAAATGCATAAATGACATTGCTCTCTAACCCTACTTTACCTATCTATAAACTTCAAAACAGTTGGCCACCAAGCATTGATTTGCAACATTCATGCATTTCTCTGACACAGTTCTGCCATGGGACACCTTACACCCCACCAAATATCATCAGCACATTCTGATGGAAAACCTAACTCCCTAAATACTATCAGGTTCCTGTGGAGGTCAAGATTTACCAGATCACCGAGGGCATACATGCCCTTACAATTTTTTACATCTTCAACAGTCAGTAATTCAAACCATGCCTTGATTTAATCCAGAATGGATATCAAGCTCCAGTAAAGACATAATTCATCCTGGTTGTTGAAAGAAACAAGCAATTTCAGATTCAAACTTCAATATGCAGCTGTAATGGCCAGTTGGATGATGTCCAACTGTCTCCAACTGAATGCCAAAAAAACCGAGGTGATGGTCTTTGGCAAGCCGACGGATCTCTGGGGAGATTCTTGGTGGCCTTCGGAGCTGGGTCCCACCCCCACTCCGGTTTCGGAGACAAAAAATCTGGGGGTGTGTTTGGACCCCTCACTCAGTTTTGTCGGCCATACCAAAAAGTTGGCGGCTTCCTGCTTTGGCATTTTGCGTAGCTTAAGACCTGCACTCAAATATTTTGATGCAGCAACGCGCCAACTCGTGATCCAGGCGACGGTATTGGCTCGGCTAGACTACGCCAGCTCCCTTTTTATAGGGTTAAATCAGGCCGAGCTGACACGTCTCCAGCGAGTGCAAAATGCAGCCGCTAGAGCAGTTGTAGGCCTTCCTAGGTTTTGCTTGGTCTCCGGCACCTTGCGTGCTCTACACTGGCTGCCTGTCAGGCAACGGATACATTTCAAAGTGCTTTGTCTGGCCTTTAAGATCTTAAAAGGCCCCTCTGCTCCAATACTGCATCACCTTTTGCGTCCCTATATCCCTGGCCGTTCCCTTCACTCCTCAGACCAAGAATTGGCACTAGCCTCACGCTTCAATCGTAGTCGAGCTGGGGGGCGCTCCTTTAAGGTGCGGGCAGCCGCTCTGTGGAACGCCTTGCCTCTGGAAATCCGGACCCTTGTTGACCTGCTTTCTTTTCGCAGGGCCGTTAAGACTTTTTTGTTTCCATAGCCGCTGCAACTCTAATTTTTAAATAAAATTCTGCCCTTCGTTATGTTGTGTGGCTACCTTGTCGGGCGCCGGGACGCTCCTTCGCTGGAGCAGCTGAGTGCATTACAAATGCCATTAACATAACATAACATTACATAATATCGAAGGCTTCACCTCCAATCTGAATACTAATGCAATTAAAGTCACCCTGTCCACTAGCCTATCCTTTATGCAAAGGCACTTCCATTCACACAGACCACCAACCTATCCTTCAAAGAGCAAATCTCCAAAGAAAATTATAACATCATCTTCCTCCTGTAAAAAGTGAAAAGTTGGCTATCCCAAACTGACTTTAGGTCAAAAGTGCAATTGTTAGCCCTTTCTTAAATGGATGAAGACAATGGTCTGCTCAACCCCATTCCAGAACCGCTCTGGTATCACTGAAAACCAATCAAACGCTGCAGCTAATCTCACTGAAGAAACAAAGAGCTTAACCACATCCCTCTGAGCACACATTACCTTTAAGACCAGCTATACCCCCTACAAGGTAACCGGAAATGACATTCTGACATAACTGAGTGAGAATATAACCACTACATGAGGTCTGCACCACATAGTGAACCAGGACTTTGCTTAACTAAACAGGAAGACATGCAAGAAGGAAAATATCACATTGCAGACTGTTAGAACTGGGGTCACCAATTCCAACACGATAGCTTGGCGCGAGGCGGGAAGGCACCCGAAGGCAATGTGTAAATCAGTGGTGCAGCACACACTCGCACTGAGACTATAACTCGCACACAATAGACTGACACCACAACAGGTTGTTGCTTAAACCAAGTCTCTTTATCTACTTTTAGTTCAGGCAGGTATCACTTCTTAGATACTAGGCAAATGGAGCAACCAGCTCTCAAACATCAATTTCTTAAAAATAGCACTTTTGATATGACATCCAGGTAACACTTCAGGGGCATGCACTTCACATTAACAACTTATCTCGTGTGGCAGATGGTGATTACCAGTACTCGGCATGGTTAAGGGCAGTTCTATGTCCTAGTCAGGCCCAGCCCCAGCAGTTTCACATAATGGGTTAAATGTGGCCTTTACGGCCCAATTCCAGTCTCCTGAGCACCCACGGGGCTGCCGCTCCACTCACGGCAGCCCCTACGCTGGCAGAGATCTCGCCTCCCTCCCCAGGTAGCCCACTGCTCTGCTCCCACAGGACTCTCACCTGGAGGGGGGCGACGTCAGGGAAATTGATCGAGATGCTCACACTGGCAGCGGAGTTCCGCAGGCAACGTGCAGGATCAGCCCCTAACCTCTGGCCTCCTCCCGGCCCAGGAACCAATCGGGTTGCGGCGTCTTGGGGGCTGGGCATGGCAGCCAGTCAGGCTGCAGCTGACGATGGGCGCGCCAGCAAGAATCAATGGGGGCGCGACTGGCAGGGGGCACGGCCGATGACGCAGCCGGCGCCTCAGTCATGTGACAATGCCCTCTCGGCCTTCTCTGGCCCAGCACAGCCTTCTCTGATACCGCCGCAGCCCTTCCCAGGCTTCGGGGGCCGCAGCATGACTTTGGGACCAATGCTGATTCCTCCCACGAGGCGCTGGGGCCGCAGCGGTGATTTCTGGGCCCCAAGGCGCATTCAACGGTAGCGCCCCACTTAAGGCACACACACACGCTTGAAGCTCATGCATCGGTTTGGGACTTTGCAGCGCCTGGGCCGCAACGATGATTTCTTCAGATCGCACACTTCCTGACACAGCGATGAAAGGCAGGTAACTGGGCTGCGGCGGTGATTGGGGCCTGCATCGCGATTACTCACAACGCTCGAGTGTCACAGAATGCACGGGCACAACGACAGTTAGGCCAAGTCCTGGGCTGTGGCTGTGATTTGGGGGGCAAATAGCGCTCAAAGGCCACAGCGATGGGCAGCATAGGCCGATTCCTTCCCCACAGCGTAGGTGGGCACAGCACGGACAAGATAGCGCTAGGTGGGCAGAGTGCTTTACCTGTTGATCCCCCAGCAGCCGCTCTCACACGGTCCCTAGCGCTTTGAGAGGATGGCAGGTTTTAGGTTCACAACATTAGTCGTTAGCAGGTCTTAGTTGCAGGTTCTTGGATTGCAGTATTTTGGGGGACAGGTAGGGGTTGAGTTGGTAGGCATCATAGGCAGGATGGTTCCCTGCAGCACACTGGAGTTGGTCTCCTGGGTTTCCCCCTCACTGGGCAAGGTCAGCAGGCAGGTAGAGTCCCTCGGCTATCTTGGGTACAGCAGGGCCTAAGCTCAGTCAGTCTCAGTAGTGTAGGTTCCCGCCTAGGCCCAACCGCCTATACTCCGGCAGAGGTTCCCCCAGGTCCAGTGGTGCCCCAACTGACTAGTCAGGTTTCCCTCCTTTCCTCTTATACCTCTAGGTCAGGTGACCCTCCTTTAAAGGCGGCAAAGCATAACTCCTCCCTGGGCTGGAAGGTTAAAGGAGCTTCTACATGTTGGTCTATGGGACAAAAAGGCGGGACAGCAAAGATACAGTAGCAGTATGTCCCAGCCTGCTCATAACTACTGGTGTGTGTATGTTCATTGGCCACTCCGCAGTAGCAGGGGCCTGTGGCAGCCATGTTATTAGGAGAGAGATCCTGCACCTCAGCACTGTTTGGCAGTGGTAAGGCGCCCAGAGGTCTTGGTCCAACAAAAAGATGGTGGCAATAAATGAGGCGCAAAGGGAAAAAATGCGGGGTAAGGCCACCCTAGGGCTGACAGGTCTAGCACAGACCTTCTTTATCTATGCACACTAACTGCATGACTGCAAGATTGGATCAACATCTACATGAACATCAGAACTACTCCTACACTTCTTTTTTTAAGTTTAAAAAGCTTTATTAGATCAAATATACTAAGTAAAACATCAGTACAAAGTACAATTCACAATGCAATAAGAAAAAGGAAACAAAAAGGTATAAAAGGATGAAAAAACCTGATAAGTACAATATAAATGTGAATTGCAAAATACAAGTAATCCCCAGGAAAAAGGGGAAAACATAATGCATATAGTAAGAGAAAGTGCTTTTTTAAAGTTTTATGAGTAAGAAAGAAAAGAGAGAAGGAAAGAAAGAAAGAGAAAGGAAGGGAGAGAGAAAAAGGAAGAAAGAATAGAGAACAGAAGAAGAAAGAGAAAATAACATATTAATAACAATAAGGCATATTATGTTACACATCTGGAAAGAAAATCAGTTAAAGGTAACCATAGCAAATCTCTTTTTATCAAAAGAGAGGTAGTTGTTGCATGGGCACGATCAAGTCTATGATGATGGCATAACAGGTTCCACCATGCAGTATAGGAGATTTTAGAAGTGTCTTTCCAATTTGTAGTAATAATCTGCAAAGAAATAGCTATAAACAAGTCTATAAATTTACGAACAATATTAGAAACATTCCAAATAGGGGAAGAACCACCCAAAAAGATATGAACAATATCCAGAGCGTTAGAGGAACCCAAAATTTCATTCAGCTTGCACCATATGTTTTTCCATAGGGAAATAACATGGGGAAATTGGAAAAACATATGAAAGATGTTACTGTCAGGGTGAGAACAAGACCAGCATTGACTAGAGTCTGAGGCTTTAAACTTGAGAAGGTCAGAAGGGGTAAGAAAAAGTTGATTATAAAAGAAATTCAGAGTCTGAGTAGTACTAGCTGAACGGGACACAGAGTGAATCCCAGACCAGATGGGATCCCAGACAGGAAAAGAAAATTACTGTGCTAGATCCTTTTCCCAAGCAAGTTCGGTTTTGGATTTTGAACGATCAGGGATGGAGCGAGAGAGGATCTTATAAATAGTAGCAGCTTTGTGCGCGGTGGTAAAATCTAAATGAATAGAGTAAGATGGAATGTCATCCGAGAGGGAGTGGTGGTATGAGATAAGAGAAGAGAAAGCTAGCTTAAAAGCTGGGAACTGGGAAGAATACTTATTAGATAAATGAAAAGACGAAGAAATATCCGAGAAGCCCATTAAAGAACCATGGGATAAAAGCTTATCAGCAAGTATAATACCTTTATCAATCCATTCCTTCCAAAAGAGAGCTTTATTATTAATTTTAAGGGAGTTATTATACCATAACGGTGTGAGGGAATGCAAATGAGCCTGAGAAAAAGAGGAGCGAAACAGTGAGAGGGAAAGCGTCCTGGAGAGTTTGAAAGTGGGTGAAAGGAAGCGTTTAGGGGGTTGAGATAAATGAGTGGCAGCGAGAAAAGGGAAGGGCGAGAGTTGTGCCACTTCCAAGGCACTCCATGCAGTAGTAGGAAGAGATAGAAATGGCCAAATTTGTTTTAAAGTGAAGGAGGAATGAAAACGGACGATGTTCGGAAAGTTTACCCCTCCCAAGTGCTTTGCAAGCTGAAGGCGAGAGAGAGATATCCTGGATTTGCGGTTATTCCAGAGGAAACGAACAAGGATACGATTAATTTGTGTAAAAAAGTAAGCGGGAAGAGAAATAGGTAACATTGAGAGGTAGAAATTAACAATGGGGAGAAGCATCATCTGAATAGTGGACAATCTACCCACCACACAAATCTACCCACAAATAATGGAGACCAACGTTATATAAGAGCAGAGAGCTTGGAAAGAATATCTTTGTGATTAAGTTTGATAGTATTTTTGATTGAGTTAGCATACAAAACACCCAAGCATTTGATACTAATAAGATTCCATTCAAAGCCCGAGTCCTGAAACATATGTGGAAGACAGTGCTTATTTAGGGGTAGAACTTCGGATTTATCGATATTTAGCTTGTAACCAGAGACAGAGGAATAGTCTCTGAGTAAGGAAAAAAGGGCAGGCAGTGAAGTAGAAGGGTTAGAGATATAAAGTTAAATATCATCGGCGTATGCTTTGAACTTGATATCTAACGATTTATGAAAAAAAAAGGAATAAGAAGTGAAGTACCGGATCTTTTCAAGAAAAGGTTCTAATGCTAAAATAAAAAGGAGAGGAGACAGAGGACAGAGGACAACCCTGTCTAGTGCCTCTATGCAAGGTGAAGTAAGAAGACTGGGCACCATTAACCCAAATAGAAGTGGAGGGGGCTGAATAGAGCAATTGAATTAGATTAATGAAATGAGGACCGAAACCGTACCATCGTAGAGCCCAAAACATAAAGTCCCAATTAACCCTATCAAAAGCTTTCTCAGCATCAAGGGTGATGGCCACAAGGGGGTCATTCATCTTAGAGGCAAAATGAATAATATTGAGAAGTACTCTAGAATTATCCGTAATGGATCTACCTTTGACGAAACCGGATTGATAAATATTAATAAGATCTGGAACAACAGTATTTAGTCGAGAGGCCAACATGTTTGCATATATTTTACAACCTGTATTGATTAAAGAAATGGGTCGATAATTTTTGCAGAGCGAGGGATCTTTGTCTTTTTTGGGGAGTAAACATAACATGGCTTGAGTAAAAGAGCCTTTGGATTCTCCCATGGCGATAAAGGAAGCTATCAAGGAGGAGAGGTGAGGTATGAGATGCTTTTTAAATTGAAAATAAAAACGAACAGTGAAGCCATCGGGGCCAGGATACTTATCATTGGGTAAAATAGTTATTGCTTGTAAAATCTCTTTTTCAGAGATGGGGGCATCCAGTGAGGAGATATCTAGATCTGTGGAAGAAGATTTAGGTATATTAAGAAAGAAAGAATCTATTTGAGATCGAGATGGAGTCAATTCAGGGGTATATAAAGAGGAGTAGTATTGAACAAAACAAGAAAGAATCTTATCATCTGTACTATGACGAATACCATGCAAATCAGTAATAACAGCTATGCTAGATTTTTGTTTCTTGATTTTTAAATAATTAGCAAGAGATCTACCAGCTTTGTTGCGCCCACCATACATTTTAGAATTGAATTTTAAAAGATGGTTACAGGCCGCTTCACAAGAAAATTTATTAAATTGGAGTTTAGCTTTAATAAGAGATGCAAGGGCTTCTGGGGAGTTAGATGTATAAAAGAGATGCTCCAGATCTTTGATCTGTTTAAGAATAGTAGAGGATTTGGATAGGGTCTGCTTTTTTTTGCGGGAGACAAAATCAATGATAAAGACTCTAGCCGAAGCTTTAAAAGCATCCCAAACAAAATGAAACTGGGAAGAGGAGTTAAGATTGTTGTAAAAGAATTAATCTATAAATAGAGTAAAGTGATCAATAAATTGAGGATCCAGAAGGAGAGAATTGTTAAAATGCCAGCGACTAGAACGAGGAGTATGAGAAGGTAGATCAATATCTAGAATGACAGGGGCATGATCGGAAATAAGAATTGAACCAATTTCGATATTTGTCATGAATTGAAAAATATGCTGATTGAGGAAAATATCATCAATCCGAGAGTGTGTGGCATGAACAGGGGGATAAAAAGAACATTCCAGGGTATCATGGTGAGACAACCTCCAAGAATCGATTAATCCTCTAGAAGAAATTGCTTTGGAAAAAGACTTTTGCATTTTGTTAGGAATGTATCTGGTCTGAGATTTACGGTCCAGGAAAGGGTCCATTAATTGATTACAATCACCACCAACAATTAGATCAACATTTGTGTGAGAGGATAAGAACTTAGAAAAATCATTCCAAAAAGTAAGGTCTATACCAGTAGGACCGTAAACATTGCAAAAAGATAAAGCAGACTTATTAACTATTACATCTAAGTACAGCCATCTACCGTTGGAATCTGAGAAAGCTGAACAGACAGTGACTTGTGGAACAAAATCACAACACCATTCTTATTATTAACTGAAGACGAACAGAATATTTCTCCCACCCACTGCTTACGTAGAGAGGATAGGTCTTTCTGGGAAAGGTGCGTTTCCTGCAACAAAGCAACCTGATATTTTAATCTTGCGAAGTGAGATAAAACTCTTTGCTTTTTCACCGGGATGCGGAGACCCTTAACATTCCAAGATATTACTCGAAGACCATTCATTTAAAGATTAGAGAGAAAAGTATGCATGGAAATAGAGAAAAATGGGGAAGGAAAGATATACTCAAACCGGATATGAGAAGCGTAGGAGAGGAAGGACAAACAATTGCAGAAAGAGAAACAATCTTGAAGAAATGGACTATATAACTACCACAATAAAGAGAGAGAGAGTGGGTGAGACGTAAAGAAAATAGAAAGGAGGAAGCAAAGTCTAAAATTGAAAGCCAAAGGAAATTGGAAAGAGGAAGGCAGAAGTAGGTGACGAATGCCATAAGGAAAAGAAAAGAGTAGGTAAGAGAGTGAAGGGAGGAAGAGAGAGGTGGGAGATCAAAACTCCCTTGAGAAAAAATAATGAAAAAAAAGATGGCAAAAAAACCAGGAGGCTTCAGCCATGCAAAATAAAGGCATTGAAAACAATGACGTGAGAGCGGGAGCAGCAAAAAACAAACAGCCGCACAGCAAAGAAGAAAGTTAATGCAAGGTCCCAATGATGTTGAAGACTTGACGGGAAAAGAAACAAAATACAAATGGCTTGGAGACCAAACATGACAATAAAAACAAATGAAGGAAACTTACCAAACAAGTTAGAAAGGAAGGCAGCACACCGGAATGTACATAACAAATAACGACGAAGCAGCACAATGAAGGGTGGCTGGAGCCAAAACAATTGGAGGGGAGACCTAAAGAACGAGGTAAAGGGAACGAGAGGACATTACAATGAGGAACAACAAAACAAGGAAGTAAAAGGCAAAAAACAGAAACATGGAAACATTAAGAACTGCTTTGTTCCATCGAATCTTCTTTATGATTGTTGATGAATTTCCGGAGATCAGCTGGGTCATCAAAGCTGAAGGTTCTCTCCTTGTAGGTGACCTTGAAGAAGCAAGGGTGAATGAGGCCGTATCTCGCATTCATGGATCATAACGCAGGTCGTAAGTCCAGAAATTTCTTGCGACGCGCAGCTGTCAGCTTGGAAACATCTTGAGTAAAAAAAGTTTGTGGCCAGACCATAGCAACTGCTTGTGCTGTTTAGCAGAGTGAAGAACAGTCATAAGGTCGGAGTAGAGGAGAAAATAAGCGATGATGCCTCTGGTTCTAGAAGTGGTGGAAGAATTTTTTGGTCCAAGGCGGTGCACCCTTTGAATATTCACATCCAAGTGCTTAGGTATACCAATGATAGGTAAAACTTGTGACTTAAAAAATTGGATGACGTCAGACCCCTCCGAATTCTCCGGAATACCATAAATGCGTAGGTTGTTGCGCCTATTACGATTTTCCAAGTCCTCAGAGGATTTCTTGAGCGTTTCCACTTCTCTAGTGAGGCTAGCAACCTTGGCAGCAACATCCTTGGCATCACTAATGTGTTGTTCCACATCCGAAACCCTCTTATCCAGATTGGACCATTTATCATTCAGTCTCTGTAAAGTGGTGGTGATATCCGTCATGAAGGGGCGGATAAGGCGTAACTCTTCCATTATATCCTCAAGAGTCACGGGAAGTGGAGACTTAGAGGGAGAAGGAGGGTCCTTTTTGAGGCGCTTACCGGAGGAAGCGGAATCCTTGTGCGGAGCAGAGGTGTTAGTTGAGGCTTTTGAGTTGAGAGCGTGCTCCATTGCAATGAAAGCGGAGAGAACCAATGTAGAAATAAGGAAAAGAAAAAACAAAAGAGTGAGCCACTAGGATGTACAAAAGGGTGAACTAACCCAAAAAACCACAGCAGTGCTAGGAAAAGGCGCTAAAAAAAGGAGCTAGGCACTCAAGAGTAGAGCAACTGTGAGAAACAGCGACTGCGCTACATAAACCACTAGGTGTACCTCAGAAACCAATGACGCACATTCAAAAGAGTAGTACTGAAGTAAGCGTAGGGTCTGAGAACATCCTTGAATCAGTAGATTAGGACACAAAACCTGGAGTTGCAGCAATGACTGAGAGACAGAGGCAATTTAAACGACATAGTCAATGTAGAATACAAGAAAATCCTTGTAGAAGAAAAACTAGTGAAAAAAGAAAAAACAAAATGGCAGCCGTCGTCGAAGAAAGAGCGTTTTCGCACTTTTCTCCATGGAAACAGGCATTACGAGTAAAAAGAATACCCAGCTGGTGGGGGGCATTTCCGACACCAGTATCCACCGTTTTGGAAGGAGGATGCTTGCAGAGAGCGAGTCCTTCGTGAAGAAAGCGCCGCCGAAATCGCGGGGCTCAAGGAGGAGCGGCCATTTTGACTGCCGCGGCGCGCGCTCTCTCCTACTCCTACTCTTCTGCCATGCTGAAAGGAAATTAAAACTCATCTCTTCTCTTTAAAGACCATTACCCTCCAACTTTTTCAAAACCTATGTAAAGCTGCTGCCTTGTACACACATGTGAAACATATCTTAGGACACTGGTCCAATGTTGAGTGCTCTCTTACAGTCCAGCTTGGTTTGCTTAATACAATAACAACAAATACATGCACTGTGCCTAGATATTTAGTAAGGCAGCCCTTGCCTTCAGAAACTGCAGCGGTGCATTCACATCGTTTTCAGAACTTCGCAGATGCATACTCGGACAATGGTTACCTTGGACTTGGCCATAATAAAAATGCATTATCATGCCAGAAAATGCACTCATACACAAAAATTAAAGCACCAGATTGGCTATTCTATATAAATGGGTTGTTTAAGACCAAAGAGAGAGTGTGTCCTAGCTGCCACGGAGTGCATGAGCAGTGTAACTTTGAGTCTATGATGGTCACCCGCAATAAAGTAATAATAAATGGCTGTTTAGTAAATCTATTTTTTTGCCAGCCTACATTTAGGTATTCTAAATGTTAAAGGTGTGCAACTTGAGATTGCTGTTATGTTTTGGCAGATGGGTGAAGTTAACAGACCTGCAAAGAAGTCAGAGGCAACATGGGAGTTTGCATTTTAACATGTAGTATGGGGATGAATCACCTGCCTCGGTGAATACAAGATGGGTTAGGGATGTAAACATGTACATCCCTGCCCTTGTATCTAGTGTCACATGTATGCAGAGTCACTTACCCGCCATGCGTATGCCCTCATTACAGTATTTTATAAAAATGAAAGTAAAATCAATCTCACTACATTTTGGATTTGCAAATGAAACCAAATGACACAGAGTTAAAGCTGGTTATCTGTGTGATAAAACTGTCAAAACTTCAAGGATTTAAAAAAAAATGTGTTTTATTATGTTTTAAATAGTTTACCCATCATCCATCTACATAGTAAGTGACATCACTGAATTTCCCATTATCCATCTCCAGAGGAAGTGACATCACTGGTTTTCTTCCAAAACTCTTTTTAAAAGAAGAAGGCAAGAAAGAGACTTCATTTTCCATCCTTCATCTGCATAGGAAGTGATATCACTGGATTCTCATCACACATTTACACAGGACATGATATAACTGTCTTCCAGCTAAAACTTTCTTTAAAAGAAGAAGCCAAGGAAGAGGACTAATTTTCCATCATCAATCGGCACAGGAAGCAACATCACTGGGTACCCGTCATTCACCTGCACTGGCAGTGACATAACTGGATTTGCCATCATATATCTGCACAGGGAGTAACATCACTGATTTTCCACCACAACTGTCTTCAGTTAAGGAGGCTGCAGCACTGGCCTGCAGTGGAGGTACACCACAGGTTCTCTGAAGCCTGCAAAATAAAAGCCTGTCTGTGCCTGTCCATGCCCCACCCACACCTAGTGCCAAGGTCCATGGGTCTCCTACAACCCACATTGCCCCCTGTCACTACTCCACAATGACTCTCCACGTTCAGAACCCCAGTCGCATCTCCCAACACTGGCTGCGCATCACTCCCAGTACCAACATTGTGGTTCCAAACCACCTGCCATTTCACGTGCACCATCCTGCAGCCACCACATTCCCACATGCACTTCACACCAAGCACACTCAACACACATGACCCCCCACTATATCACACCCCTCCCTGTCCTGCATGCTTCTCAACTCTAGCAGCCTCATTAAACACACCACTGAAATTTGGGATCTGCTACATGGCCGTTCACCTGACCTGTTTTTCCTAATTGAAACCTAGCTGACCTCATCATCCCCATGGCAATACCCCTGGATACAAGATCGGATATCTTCTTTGCTGTCATCTTCAAAGAATCCTTCCAATGCTCCACCACCTCAGAAAGCACCACCAGCAAAATGGAACACTTGACCTACAAAAGCCTCATCACCGCCAACAGCACCCTGACCTGCACAATTGTCTATCATCCTTCTGGACTATGTGCCCACTCTGGCAGCACTATCACAGACTTCATTGCTTCCCTGATCCCCGACTCAGTGACCTCGACTACCATCTGGAGGACCTCATCAATACATACATAACAAACCTCCTAGAGGACCTGTCCGATCATGGACTCACCCAGGTTCTTTGATTTCCGACTTCGTCCCGTATTCGGCCGCCATTTTGTGGCCTGCCGTACCATTTTGTGTTGCCTTCACTCAGGCGACACGGCGAACGGAGTGTTTTTGCCATTTCCAGCTGCTACGTGTCTCTTTTGTTAAAAAGTAACCCCCTGCCCTTGCTTACGAAACCGATGTCAGGGTCTGGCCTAGTCCACTAATCCATGTCTGGACTGATTGATCCCTGTCTCGACTGATTGTTTGGCTTTCTCTATTCTTTTCTTATTCTATCTTATCCGACTGGCTTTCGCTATTCTCTCCTTGTATTCTCTTGTTACACAACTATCCTTTGAGGCACACAAATACGTCCTGCTACCTGCGAATTAGTGTCAGGCTCCGCCTTATGTCTCTTCAGAGCTGTGTTGAAAATACCTGTACCTTCCCCCGAAGAACGACCCCAATGTCTGAATGAGAACTCAGACCACTAAGGCAGTTTCACTGGGGAGGGAAAGGAACGGGACAGCAGGGAGGGAGATCTAAAACGACAAAGAACAAGCTATTTGAACGAATCCCCCCCGTACCCTCCTGAGGCTAACACACCTACTAGTTACATACAAGGCACTTAATATGCATACATCCTCATACCTGTAAAGGAAAATAATGGTGACTAGTGCGAGGAGAAGAGATACGAGGTGGTACCAGGGATTCTGCTCAACTGTATAAGAAAACAGAACGACATGCATGAAACCCTATTCCAAGAACAACTATGCTATATGCACAAAACTCTCCACACATACCATGTCACGTGTGTACACACAGCAGTAACACAATCCCTTGAACTTGATACCCCTCACTCGTGTCTCCTGCTTGGATGAGAGATAAACAGGGTTGTGGAGGAAAACATACTCAAAATATCCCAGACAGGGTTAATTCCTTCTTAACGTAGTCTGCTGACTAGAAGCCTGGACGCCTCTATGCCAATGTCACAAGTCAAAACACCCTTAATCCCGGCTATCGATATAGCCTCAGGCCAACACCTCATAACAACGCCATGAAATGCAACTGAAGAAATAACCGGTCAGAATTTACCAAAGTTCGTCTGAAGCAATCAGACGGTAACAGCTCTCCCTCAGCCGAGACAGACCAGGGGCAGTTTCGTGACACACGCGATGTGCGTGTACTAGAGTCTGGAGCTCAAACGGATCGGTCCAAGGAACCCAGGATACCAGGGAGTAAGAATTCAAGAGCTTACCGCATCCACAGCTTACAGCCCAAAATGGAGAAATATCCTGAATAATCGGTGCTGCCGATGTCTCTGGCGCGGTCTTTAGTTCCGGGAACGGCGTGCTCTGCGTCACTTACGTGACGCGCTTCTCGGCTTGCCAGGAAGTGTAGTTTTGTGTTCCCGAACCTCGGAGGCTTGCTGATGTATGCGGCGCTCTGCTGATTGCGAGTGTGTTGTGGCGCCCTGCCTCCTTGGGGCGACTTCTGACAGTACATCCCCCCTCACAAGGGGTGCCGACCCGGCACTGGTTTGTCCGGATAAGACCGGTGGTATCTCGCCACCAGACGGGGTTCATGCACAGCCCCAGCAGGCTCCCAAGAATTCTCCTCTGGACCGTAGCCCTTCCAGGAGATCAGATAGTGTAAACGCCCCCTCACCCACTTGGCGTCCAGAACCTCCTGTACTTCATACACCTTGTCATGGTGGACCCAGATAGGCAGGGGCAACCGACGTTGCGGGCAGCGAGAAGGCTTCAAAAGGGATACATGGAACACCGGGTTTATCCTGAAATGCGCAGGCAAGCGCAATTGCACGGCCACTGGATTGACATGTCTCACGACTTTGTAGGGCCCTATCAACCTTGGATTGAACACGCTGTGCCTTTTGAATCTAATGTGCTTTGTAGACAACCACACCAAATCACCACTCTTGTACACCGGACGTGGCCTGCGGTGTTTGTCCGCTTGCATCTTATAGCTAGCCTTGGCATGCATAAGATTCTTGCGTGTGGCGAGGAGCACCTTACGGACACGCAACAACCTCTCCCTGACGTCTGGCAGCTTACTGCACGTGCTAGGTAGCAACAAAGGGGTGAATCTGGATGGTGCCCATAAGAACAAAAGAAATTGGTGTGCAGAGTGGAGGAATGTTGGGTGCTGTTATAGGCGATTTCTGCCACCCACAACCAATCCACCCAAGCATCCGTGTTACTCTGGACGTAACAACGCAGATACTGCTTCAGAGTTTGGTTCAGATCTCAGTCTGCCCATCAGTCTGCGGGTGGAAACTGGTGGACAAAGAGGATGATATCTGTAAGTCTGCACACAAGGTTTTCCAAAAGCGAGCCGTGAACTGTGCCCCCCTGTCTGACACAATAACCCTCGGGAGACCATGTATTCTTAAAATATTAACCAAAAGAAGGTGAGCCAACTGACCAGCTGTGGGGACCTGATTACAAGCTACGAAGTGACCCATTTTTGTCAGGTAATCTACAACCACGATGATGGCGGTTTTCCCCTGGTCTTTGGGGAGGCCGACAATGAAGTCCACCGAAAACCTCTCCCATGGGTATTCCGGTGTGCGCATAGGTTGTAAGAGCCCCTGTGGTTGCTGTCGATTGGACTTCATCTGGGCGCATTTCATACACTCCATCACCCACCTCCGTAAGTCCGGCCTTAATGAAGGCCACCAGAACTGCCACAACATCTTCTCTAACGATTTCACATACTCCATGTGTCCCGCACAAGGGGTATCATGGCACCAGGAATACAAAAGTTTTCTTAAATTGTTGTAGGAACGAGTACCTGGTTTCCTCTCATGGGTACTCCGTGCTTTATCTTCCATTCGGGATGATGCCTAAACCAGGTTCTACACACAGGTCTGTACACCATTTCTCACTCCAGAGAGGAAATCCCTAGTTTGCGTAACACATACCACTTGAGAGGGTACAATGATTGCTCTGCTTGGTTTCATGGCATACATTGTTGGGTGTTCCTGTCTGGTCAAGGCGTCCGCCTTCTTGTTGTTCGAGCCAGGTCTGAAAGTGACGATAAACCGGTATTCTTCGAAGAACAACATCCAACGTAGTTGTCGTGGCGTGAGATGTCTTGCGGCACACATGAACTGTAGGTTCCGATGGTCAGTATAAACAGTGACTAGCTGTTTTGTACCCAACAACCAATGCCTCCACTCCAAGAAGGCATCCCGGATAGACAACAGCTCCTTCTCAGCGATCGTGTAATTGCACTCAGCCGTGCTTAGTTTCCTAGACATAAATGCGATGGGGTGCAATACGCCGGTGGCTTTGTTTCTCTGAGACAGCACTGCTCCAAGCGCAACTTCGGAGGCATGGGCCTCCACGATAAACGGCAGTTCGGGGTTGGCATGGATCAGTATCGGTGCCGTGGAGAAAGAGTTCTTCAAGTGATCAAACGACTGCTGTGCTTTCTGATCCCAAACAAAGGGTACATTCTTGCGTGTGAGTCGGGTTAACGGGGTCACCAATCCGGAAAATCCGCGGATGAAACGCCTATAAAAGTTGGCAAATCCTAACAGGCTCTGGATGTCCTTGACGTTACAGGGACGTGGCCATTCTTTCACCGCCTTGACCTTTCTTTCTGCCATCACCTGTCCTGACGGGGTAAGCATCACTCCCAGAAACTCCACGGTGGTAACGTGGAATTCACACTTGGTGATTTTACAGTACAAATGATGGGACAATAGGACCTGTAACACCTGACTCACATGTTCCACATGCTCCTCCATGGTATTCGAATAGATCAGCATGTCGTCGATGTAGACAACAACATGGTGGTCCAGGAAGTCACGTAGGACTTCGTTGACAAAGAATTGAAATGCGGCCGGGGCATAACACAATCCGAAGGTCATCACTAGATACTCGTAAAGCCCATACCGCGTCTTGAATGCCTTTTTCCACTCATCACCTTGTCGTATTCTGACAAGGTGATAAGCCCCCCTCAGGTCTAGCTTGGTGTACACTGTGGCTGATCTTACTTGCTCCAACAGTACCGGAATCAATGGCAAGGGATATTGTTTTTTTATTGTGATGGTGTTCAGTGCTCTGTAGTCGATACAGCATCTCTTCTCGCCATTGGCCTTCGGGATAAAAAATATCGGTGAAGCTGCTGGAGACCGAGAAGGTCTGATGTATCCAAGGGCCAGGTATTTATCCAAATATGCTCGTAGTATTTCGTTCTCGGGTATCGTGAGGGCGTAGATTCTGCCATTGGGCACCACTGCTCCTGGAAGGAGGTCTATCCGTCAGTCGTACGCACGGTGAGGAGGAAGCGCTTCTGCCTTAACGTCGCTGAACACTGCTTCATAATCCTTATAAGAAAGCGGGAGTGATACTTCTTTTTCAGCGGCAATGGCGATTTGCAGTACTGAAGCCAGTACTCACGAAGGGTCTGTTATATCATAGCTGCAATGGTCTTGGCAGAAAGTGGACTTGAATTGTACTGCACCGGAAGGCTCATGTTTTTTCAACCAAGGAAGCCCCAAGATGACCCCGTACTGGGGTGCTTCGATGATATTGAACGCCATATTCTCATGGTGTGTTCCTGCATAAGAGAGCGCGTATTCTGGGGTGTGATATACTATGGGCCCGGCCTTTAGCTCTTTGCCGTCAACAGCATATACCGTTTCTGGATGTTCCTTGGCGATCAAACATACTCCCAGACGTTCAGCTTCCGCAGTATCCATGAAACAGCCGGTAGCGCCAGAGTCCACCATTGCTCTGATGTTCTTTTCCTCCGACGCGATCACTAGTGACATACATAAAAACAGGTGGTTCTTCTCGGGTTCGTTTCCCGGTGTAAAAGAAGGGATGGTTTTCCTGCTTGATGGTTCCCCTTCACACACCTTCAAGCTTTGTAGTTTTCCTGTTCTTTTTCAGTGATTCCTGCCGCGGACTGTCCTGTCCTGAACCTGCCTGGTTTGGGTTTTACAGGACATTCCCGCAAGAAGTGCCCTTTCTTACCACAATATAAGCAAAGACCTTGTTTCCGACTGTAGTTGTTTTCGCTAAGCGTCAACGATGCCCTTACTGCTCCGATTTCCATAGGTTACGGCACCGAGGAAGTCTTTTCCCCGTGCCCTGGGTGTTCATAGGGTAGAACAGGCCGTTCTTTTGTCTTATGAACCCCTTTCGCTCTTTCATCCTGTGATCCAGGCGCAATGCGAGCTCAATAAGTGCGAAGCAGGTACAAGGTTGCTAGTCGATTTGCGCCAACACATCCTTTAGGTCATCGTTCAGGCCTTGGTAAAAGAGGGCAGATTGTTTGGCTTCAGGCCAGTCCGTTTCAGCCACCAAACGACGAAAGCTATTCAGATATGTAACCAAATCCGAGTTGCCTTGCTTTAGTTTCAGAAGTTCCCGATCAGCTGTAAAGGTCTCAGCCCTTCTATCAAATGTTTTTTCAAATTCGGCATGGAAGTCATCCCATTCGTAGAGTAAAGGCTCATCTCTTCTCACAACAGGGACTGCCCATTGTGCTGCCTCACCCCCCAAGTAGGAAATCAAAAAGGCCGCCCTAGCTTAGTTGGTAGCGAACATTTTCGGTTTGCACATAAAGTGCAGCAAAACCTGTGTCATAAACACCTGTACTTTACTGTTGTCTCCATAAAAACGTTCAGGGGGAGCTAGGGGTATCTGAGCGGGCATCTCCACTATCACTGAGGTAGAAGGAACCTGACTCCCCCCTCCCAGGGTCTGTGGCATTGGAGTCTTGTCCATCCTAGCTTTCAATTGGGCATTCCCGGCTCTGGAAGCCGCCACTTCCCTATTGGAGGCTGCAAGTTTGGTTTGAACCAGCCCCAACGCTGCCAGCAAGTCGTCTAGAGTTGTCATGGTGTATTTCAACACAGCCAAGAAGAGAGAATATTCTTGGGCCGATTATTCTGTCAGGCTCCGCCTTATGTCTCTTCAGGGCTGTGTTGAAAATACCTGTACCTTCCCCCGAAGAACAACCCCAATGTCTGAATGAGAACACAGACCACTAAGGCAGTTTCACTGGGGAGGGAAAGGAAGGGGACAGCAGGGAGGGAGATCTGCAATTACAAAGAACAAGCTATTAGAACGAATCCCCCCCATACCCTCCTGAGGCTAACACACCTGCTAGTTACACACAAGGCACTTAATATGCATACATCCTCATACCTGTAAAGGAAAATAATGGTGACTAGTGCAAGGAGAAGAGATACGAGGTGGTACCAGGGATTCTGCTCAACTGTAGAGAAGAAAGACATGCATGAAACCCTATTCCAAGAACAACTATGCTATATGCAGAAAACTCGCCACACATACCATATCACTTGTGTACACACAGCAGTAACACAATCCCTTGAACTTGATACCCCTCACTCGTGTCTCCTGCTTGGATGAGAGATAAACAGGGTTGTGGAGAAAAACATATTCAAAATATCGCAGACAGGGTTAATTCCTTCTTAACGTAGTCTGCTGACTAGAAGCCTGGACGCCTCTATTCCAATGTCACAAGTCAAAACACCCTTGTGTTAGCCTCGATATAGCCTCAGGGCAACACCTCATAACAACGCCATGAAATGCAACTGAAGAAATCCCCAGACAGAATTTACCAAAGTTCGTCTGAAGCAATCAGACAGTAACAGCTCTCTCTCAGCCGAGAGAGACCCGGGGCAGTTTCGTGACACACGCGATGTGCGTGTACGAGAGTCTGGAGCTCAAACGGATCGGTCCAAGGAACCCAGGATACCAGGGAGTAAGAATTCAAGAGCTTACCGCATCCACAGCTTACCGCCCAAAATGGAGAAATATCCTGAATATTCGGCGCTGCCGATGTCTCTGGCGCGGTCTTTATTTCCGGGAACGGCGTGCTCTGCGTCACTTATGTGACGCGCTTCTCGGCTTGCCGGGAAGTGTAGTTTTGTGTTCCCGAACCTCGGAGGCTTGCTGATGTATGCGGTGCTCTGCTGATTGCGAGTGTGTTGCGGCGCCCTGCCTCCTTGGGGCGACTTCTGACAGTTAGATTATGGCACTAGCATTGATTAACTTATGGGGAAGGGTAACACACAGAGTCTGAAAGAAGGGCGTATTTGGAACATTCGATAGCTCGTTTTCCAACTTCTCCTATTGGTTAGCTTTGTATGTGTTGAGAATACATGTCGTAAATATGTGTGTTATAAAAGATTGTGCACCACGGAATTGAAGTGGCAGTCTCCTGTTAACCTACTCTGTACTTCTGGGACAACTGAGCTTAGCTGCAGCTAATAAACCTGATTTTCTACGTCCAACAGAGTGTCTCGTGTCTCTGTCCGACAAGGCAGGTGAACTCGAAGATTAAAGCGTGCCCTGCGCCGCCAGGGCCAAAAGGCCCGGTTCTTCAACTGGCGCCCAACGTAGGGCAGGATCAGTGGTAGCGGTTCAGCCCGAGGGTCGTGAGGAGCCCCGCAGGAAAATTCTGGAGGATTCGCGAACCACGTCAAGCGACCCCTGTATGTCAAAGTGGACTCCTTCTCGACGGCTGCTGACGACTGCTGCCCTGACTTCCACCCTGACTTGGCCCCTTTGGTGACGATTGGTATTGCGAGACGTTAGACGGACCTCTGTTGGCGCGAGAAAACATCTAGTTAAGTATCCGTGGGTAGCGCCCACTTCTTTGTTTTTGTTTGGGTTTATTATTCGACTATTGCAATAGCCGAAGCCAAGGGGTAAGTACGTTTGTACTGTGTCATTTGCTCTAAATCCCCTTGAGGTTTGAAAATAGACCAGTGACTTTGAAAATGCCTGGTTTTAGTAAGTTTAGGAAGTTTTGTTGTTTCGGTTGTAATAGGGATTCCCGGTTGGAGGACTCTTGTCCAATTCCTCCTGTTGGAACTCCCACTTATGAGCTCTATTCGAAATATGGTGTTGGTCCTATTGTGTTTAACGATGCATGGATTCGATACACAAAGAAAGATGGTGTTCTGCAGTGGCCACAAAATGGTAGTTTTGAGTGTGACATACTAGATAATCTAGAAGCAATTTTGTCCAAAAGAAAAGCACGGCCGGCAATGTTTGACCCTTTCCGCCTCTGGCGTAAGGAACCCAAACAGAGAGAAATTAAGCAGGCGAAAAGAGATATGAAAAAGAAAGATATGACGATCATACAAGCTGCCCAGCAGTTTAAAAATAATGAGATTGATCAGGCGATTGAAGTCTCTGACAGACAGCACTGTATGGCAATAGATAAATGTTACCCTGTGTTGCCTACTTCCCCACAGAGCAAGGATCTTGATGAAGATCCTTTAATGTCCCATTTGTCGAGATTGCCTCCGCCCTATGCACAAGGTGCTAATGCACCCCCACTGTTGCCGCTTGTCCAGCCACCTGTCAGTCTACCACAGGTCCCGGCTCTTCCACAATTACCTCTTCCAGTATTGCCACCCCGCCTCCTTTACCACCGACTCCCGTTCCTGGGATTCCTATACCTCAGTCTCCTTTATCCTCGGTTCCTCTTATAACAATCAGCCCTCCTCCTGCTCTGCCTAATGCTTTGTCTCCCGTTCTACTGTCAGATTCCCCTACAGCTCGAAGACGATTGGTCGATACTGTCTCTGGCCTTTTCTCCCCCCTCTTTGGATCTTTTAACTTGACTCCTGCTCTTTCTCGAAGACAATCTCGTAGTCAACTTCCAGGTACTGACGAGCGAACTGTGCTGGATAATCTTGCCCGTAAATGGATCACGAGTGGTCCACAGTATAGTGTGCCCGATATCATAAGCACCTTTTCCCAGTGGGATGAGCCCAGACAGAGATATGCTTTTAATGTCATGTCTGATACTCTTGTTAAAGGTTGGGAGGATATGGACTTGGGTCTCGCTCCCCAGGGTCTGTTAGATGTACAGGCTACGTTTGATAAGGGACTTATTGTGGGTTCTGAGGTTGAAAACGCCGTAAGGACACTTGTCACCTTTAGGTCTTTATTTTCTTCTCACGCTTCTCTTGAACCTGATCCTGCAGTAAGACAAAAAGTGAAACATTATCCTATGAGACAAGTTCCTCCAATATGGAGAGATGCAGTTCCACAAGCAGGTGCTAATCCACCTGTCCCTGCTCATTTCCAGCGTATATGGGTACATGTCCCCTGGAAATGGTCTGAAGTTTTGGCTCTTAAACAGTCTTTACCGGATCCTCGTAAAAATCCTACTGGGTATTATAAAGAGCTGTCCCAGACTGTTGATGCGTGCGTCATGAATTTGGCCGATATTGATTTGTTGATGGGAAATGTAGTCCCACAAGCATTATGGGCTCGGATTCGTAAGGAGGACCATGATCAAGCTTTAGATGGTGCGTGGTCTGCTATAACTGCCACAGATGCAGCACAAGTAGGTGGTGCTAAACCCGAGGCTTTGATTACAGAATTGCCCGGTAGGATCATTACCTTAATGAAAACGATGATGCCTGCCTTACGTGTTAACTGGGATCAATTAGCTGCGTGTAAACAGAAGAGAGATGAGAGTGTCTCTGATTTCTTTACCTGTTTTGAGGAAACGTTTATCGACCACAGTGGTCAAGACATGAGTACTGAGGGTGGACAACGATTATTTGTGGACAAATCGTATTTAATTTACTTCCAGAATTGTCGCATAAATTAAAAGATTCCGAGAGTTCGTGGGCTGTTTCTTCATCTGGCCAAATATTAGCCACTGCTCAGTGTTACGAGAATAGGGATAAGGAGGAAAAGGATAAACTCGAGAAAAAGACTAAAGAATTAAAAACAAAGGTTCTTTTACAACAGGCTTATCCCCCTCGTTCTGCTCAGCGCCAATTTCAACAGCCTCCCCAGTTTCAGAGGTTATTACAGAAACCTGAACCTTTTGTCCCGCAACCTTTAATCGGTCCTAATCAATGTGCCTATTGTAAGGAGGAAGGTCATTATAAAAATAGCTGTCCGGTTTTATTGCAGCGTTACCCTCCCGAAGCGCTGTAGCCCCCACTGCAGACGACTAGGGTCTGCTTGGGATCGACTACTTTGGGCGCCATCTTGTGTGAGGCGAGGAGCCGGCGAGCGGTCTAGTGCTCGGCCCCTCCCACCCCACAAGTATAAATGGTTCCTTGGCATCGGAAGCGCAGCGGACGAGCGCAGCGGGCGCGCCGGCGGCGCGCCAAAGGCGAGCCTGTCTGCGCCCGTCCGCGCCAGCTCCATGCCTAGGGCCAGCCATATCAATTTTGGTCTAGATCTCAGCTGTTGGCATTGAACCAAGGACCCTGCATTCCCCAGACACGGTGCAACTTGGCCTCTCCTTGTCGCCCCTATTTCAAATGTAATCAATGTTCGTTTGTTTTAGTCCCTAATAAAAGACCCTCTTCTCCCACCACAAAGCCATCTCCCATGTCTATACGATCCTACACGGCTGGTTTACTGAATTGCCGCTCTCTTCCATGTCACGCAAGCGATATATGGTTACTGTTATCATCGACTTCCTGGGACTTACTTTTTCTCACTGAGACCTGGATTAAGGACTCGTCCAATCCAGATATTGCTTTAGCTACTCCCCAGGGCTACCGCCTCATAGGAATTAGCCGTGAGGGATCGAAATCTGGCAGTGGTATTGCCGTAATTTTACGGAATCATCTCACCATCACTTCCAGGAAAATCCCAAATTTAGGGCCTATAGAGGCTCTCTATTTTCGATCGCCGAGTCATCGGCTGCCATACTCTCAGGCGTGTTGGTATATAATCCCCCGAGCTCCCATCAGTCTGCACTCACCTCGCTTATAGCCGCCACTGCAGATCTCTCCCTTAAGCACCCCGATTTCATTGTGTTGGGGGATTTTAATCATCATGTTGATTTGCATGACTGCATACCCGCTAAAAATCTCCTTGACGCTATGCAAGGCCTGGATTTATCCCAATGGGTGAGTGGTCCGACTCATTCTGCAGGACATACTCTCGACCTGATTTTTTCCAATCTGCCTGACCTTAAAGTTCTCCCTTCTATGCCTCTTACGTGGTCTGATCATTATCTGATCCCGTTTGTGGTGTCTATATCTAAGCCACCTAGGATAGAATCTACTTGCAGAGGAAAGGGCAGAAATTGGCACAAAGTCTCCTGCCTTGCTCTGGAACAGGGGTTTAAGAGTTCCCCGGTCCCACCCGTTGACGATCTTAATGAACGTGTTTCCTTATTTAATAAAGATCTTCTTGATGCTATTGAGCAAATTGCCCCCCTGAAAAATTTCTCCTCTTTACGATCTAAACCTTCGGCCCCATGGTTCACACTGTCGCTACGAGAAAACAGAAGCAGTTGTAAAAAACTGGAGCGCATTTGGCGCCGGGCATACGACCCAGTGGCTAAAGCCCGTTACAGATCTGCTCTTAAAGAGTTTCACAAACTCAAACGTACGGCCATGAAAGAGTATTTTGCTGATAAAATTCAAAGTGCAGAAAATTCCACAAAGACCCTTTTTAATATTGTTAAGGAGTTTGCTAATCCTTCTGCATTGGCCTCCCCAATCATCCCAAGCCAAGTACTTAGTGAGGGACTATCCGATTTTTTCTATGAGAAAATCAAGAATATCCCAGTAAACATCCAGCACATACCCGCTGCAGCACCGCCAGCCTATGTCACCAGCTGTGCGGAAGTGTTTACCTCATTTAAGCCACTGACGGAAGATCATGCCTTGACTCTGTTTCTGAAGTGTAAATCTGGCTCTCCTCTGGATCCTGCCCCAGCTCATGTCTTGAATGACTTAGCCCCATTATTGATTAAGCCCTTGTTAGAAATCTGGAATTCTTCCTTGCAATCAGGCCTTCTCCCCTCTTTGGGGAAACAGGCACTGCTGATACCTATTTTAAAAAAAACAGGCGCTGACCCACTTTGCTTTAATAATTACCGCCCCATCTCACTTCTCCCCAAGCCGGCAAAAGTGTTAGAGAAAGCGGTACAAGAGCAGCTGTCTGAATATTTAGAAACTAACCACCTTCTGCATGACACACAGTCAGGATTTAGGCCTGATTTTAGTACCGAATCAGCTTTGTTGGAAGTGTCTGAATCTATTCGCGAGTGTGTGGATAGGGACGAGGAGGCCATGTTGGTCCTTCTCGACCTATCCGCAGCATTCGACACTATCTCACATGACACTCTACTGATACGACTGCAGGAGGTGGGCTTTGGAGGAATTCCCCTGGCTTGGGTCAAATCTTTCCTGTCAGGCAGGTTTCAACAGGTTTCCCTCGGACCCTTTGTTTCCACTAAGAAACCATTGAGATGGGGGGTACCGCAGGGATCTGCCCTCAGTCCTCTTTTATTTAATGTGTTCCTAAGGCCATTGGCAGAGCTGGTTGAATCATGGGGCGTCAGAGTGATCTTTTATGCTGATGACACTCAGCTTGTGTTTTCTTTTAAGGATCACTCTGACAGCTACCTGGCCCGCTTTTGCCACTGTCTGGTTAACATCGCCTCATGGATGTCCACCAACAACTTAAAATTAAATACCGACAAAACGGAGGTGTTATTTTTAATAAAAAATCTGCTATTCCCTCCAATATCTGGTGGCCATCTCAACGTAATCCCCCTCCTGTGCCTGTTCAAGCTGCCCGCAATCTGGGCTTTCAATTTGACACAGCTCTTTCCTGCAAGACCCAAATTAATAAGGTTTCATTATCCTGCTTCGGAAAACTCCGAATGATTAAAAAAATCATCCCTTTTTTGCCTTTTGAGTCCCGCAGAACAGTAGTACATGCACTAATCACATCCCATCTGGATTACTCAAACAGTCTGTATGTCGGTGCCCCTGCATATCTCATTAACCGTCTGCAAATCGTGCAGAATTCGGCGGCCCGGTTGATTTGTAACATTCCTTATCGCCACTCAATTTCACCCCATCTGGCCAAACTGCATTGGTTACCTGTGAGATATCGCATTCAGTTTAAGGCCCTGATCTTTGCCTTCAGAGCTCTCAATGGTCGTGGCCCGGCATTCTTAAGGCACAGAATCAGGCGGTCTATGGCAACAAGGGATCTTAGATCCAACCATCTTTGCCTTATGTTTTGCCCTCGCTTCCGTCTGACTCGCACAGGTGGTAGGGCTTTTGCCGTGGCCACTTCCAGATTGTGGAACTCACTTCCAGATGAACTTAGATTCCTCTCATCTGAGGCTGTGTTCCGCAGGAAACTCAAAACTTGGTTCTTCTCTCGGATCTAGCCTGACGGAATTCTCTGATGGACCCTCTAGGACTTCACACGCTGTCAGCGCCGGGACACTGCCGTTGGGGGTAGCTGTTCGCGCTTTACAAGTGACTAAATAATAATAATAATAATAATAATAATAATAATAATGGTGGATTGCCAGGGCCACGAGGCCGTGGTAGTTTTCAGTCAGCACCCAGGGGTAGAGGGCGAGGTGCGCCGTCACAGACGCAGCATCCCTCTCCCCCTCAGTTTTCCATGAATTATTTTGACCAACAGAATACTCAGTCTGCACAATATTACAATGACGACTATTGTGTTGAAGGTGTGAATCAGGATTTTCATTCTAGCTAGGACAGCCATGGACAAAGTAAGGGAGTCGTATCAGTTCCAGTGGATCAGAATGGGCCTTATGTTAAAGTTGTTGCATTGGGTGTTTCAGAGCCATTTCTGTTGGATACTGGTGGAATGAGAAGTTCTATCATTCACTCTAAACTCCCTGGGGCACCTTTGTCTGGCTTAACAAACGTTTCTGTAGGTTTCTCTGGCGCCCCAGTTCATAACCCGGTTTCTTGCCCTTTACCTCTTTCCATTGGTCCTTATGATTTAGATGCCCCGCTCATTTTAATGACTGGTTGCGGTGAGAATTTGCTGGGTTTGGACTTACTAAAACCTCTTCATGCAACACTGTACTGTTCTCCCTCTGGTGTACATCTTACTTTAGGCAAGAACTTGGTTTCTCCTATGTATTTGTCTAAAAACAACCTTCCACCCAAACTGCAGTTACTTCTAGCTAAGCTTTTGGCTACAGGGCCGAATGATGTTGGTTTGCTCCAAATTCCACCTTACGTGGTTACTGTCAAGCCTAATGATAAGTTACTACGCATTCCTCAGTATAAAATTTCCTGCGATGGTGAAAGAGCTCTGTAGGCTATCATTTATGATTTGGTTCAGAAGGGTGTGGTTGAAGAAACAAGAGGAAATGTTTGCAATAGTCCTGTTCTGCCTGTTCTTAAATGTACTGATTCTTCTCAGCCTCCTGTCTATCGATTTGTAATTGATCTTCGGGAGGTTAACAAGATTGTTTTACCCCAGTTTCCTGTTGTCCCAGATATAACTGCTTTGCTCACAATGATACCTGCTTCGGCTGCCTGGTTTTCGGTCATTGATCTCAAGAACGCTTTCTTCAGTATTCCTATTGCTGAGGAGAGTAGAGATCTTTTTGGCTTCTCTCTTTGGGGCCGAAGCTTTCGATTTAAACGTGCACCCCAAGGCTATTGTGAGAGTCCCTCCATTTATAGTCAGGCTTTGAAATTTCAGCTTGATGCTTTCCCTTTGCCCCCAGGTGCCACCCTTATTCAGTATGTGGATGATTTGTAGATCGCTGCTGATTCAGAGGATATTTGGAAGGATGTGACTGTTTTGTTGTTGCTCTATTTGTCTGATCTACATCATAAAGTGTCGCCCTCTAAATTACAATATTGTCGCCAAGAGGTCACCTATTTAGGTCATCTCTTGTCGAAGGAGGGAAGGCGATTGACCCCAGAACATATTAAAGCAATTGCACAAATGTCTGTACCATCCACACAAAGGGAGGTGCCTGCCTTTTTGGGCATTACCTCCTATTGTAGACAGTGGATTCCAAATTTTTCTTTGTTGGCTAAACCTCTGATGGCACTTACTTTGAAAGACACGCCCCAACCTCTTCCCTGGACTGACGAATGTCAGAGGACCTTTTCTGACTTACGTACTGCTCTGTGTTCTGCCCCTGTGTTAGGTACTCCGGATTACAGTAAACCTTTTACACTCTATGTTCATGAAAGAGAAGGTTGTGGTTTGTCAGTTTTAACACAACAATTTGGAGATAAACAGCGGCCATGTGCCTATTTTTCGGCTACATTGGATCCAGTAGCCAAGGCATTGCCTATTTGTCTTAGAGCTACAGCAGCAGCAGCGATCTCTATTCGTCAATCTGCTGGATTGGTGCTGGATAATACCCTTGTGGTTATGGTACCACATGCAGTAGATACCCTTTTGAACAGAACAACAATACAACATCTCACGAGTGCTCGTTTGTCTGGGTATGAGCTGACGCTTTTGGCTAGTCATATACACATCAAGCGATGTAATACTTTGAATCCAGCAACACTGCTACCCATTACAGAAGAGAAAGATACCCAAGAACAGCATGATTGTTTTCTCCGTACAGAGGAGGAAACGAAAGGCAGAATAGATTTAAAAGATACACCACTCGTGGATCCGGATGGGATCTTATGGGTGGACGGGTCTTGTTTTAAGCTCCCTAATAGTGAAACGACTGCAGCCTATGCTGTTACTAATTTGCATACGGTTGTTGAGACAGCACGTATCAGGCAGAATTCAGCCCAAGCAGCTGAATTGATAGCCTTGACTAAAGCTTGTGTATTGGCTGAGGGAAAAAGAGTGAATGTGTTCACCGACAGCCAATATGCATTCGGGGTGGCCCACAGTTTTGGCCGCCTTTGGAAAGAAAGAGGATTCTTTACTTCACACGGGACTAAAATACAGCATGGTCAGTTAGTGAATGATCTTTTGGAATCACTTACCTTGCCTACCCAGATAGCAATTGTGAAATGTAGTGCACATAAAAGGATCACTAATGATGTGGGTCGCGGGAATGCTTTTGCAGACGAGGTAGCGAAAGAAACAGCGAGAGATGCTACAAGTCGCATGTATGTTGCCGGCCCTGCAAGATGGGTCAGAGAAGCAGGAATGTGTGAGGACACAATAGAAATTTTGAGAATGATTCAAGGAGAGGCTACAGAAAAGGAATTGAGTAAGTGGAGAGAAAGTACAGGAATGTTGGACGCAACAGAGTGTTGGACGGAATTGTCAGAACACCAACGTTGGCTGTTACCAGACGCTTATGTATTGCCAGTTTTTACTATGGTGCATGGTCCAACTCACAACAGTGCGAAAGGGATATGCAAACTTTTGGCTCCAGTATGGCAAAATGAAGGAATCCCTAAATGTGCGGAAAATGTGGTGAAACATTGTATCGTTTGCTTGATGCATAATCCAGGAAAGGGAACCCCAACTCCGGCAGGTCATTTTGCTCCCCCTACATATCCTTTTGAGGTATTGCAAGTTGATTACATTCACATGGAACGTTGCAATAATTTAAAGTATGTTCTGGTGGTGGTGTGTGCCTTTTCCAGATGGATAGAGGCCTACCCCTAAAGGATAATACTGCTTTGTCCACTGCCAAAGTCCTCTTGAAGGAATTCTTCCCGAGGTTTGGTTTGCCGCGAGTGTCCTGGAGTGACAACGGAAGCGAATTTGTAGGCCAAATTATGCAGAAGGTGTGTGCAGGCCTTGGTATTAAGCAGAAATTCCATGCGGCAAACCACCCTCAGTCAGCGTGTTTGGTAGAATGCTATAATGGCACTCTCAAGCTTAAACTGAAAAAGATTCAGGCCAGATGCTTTACCTCTGGCACTTCTATCTACAAGAACAACTGTACATTCTCGCCTGGGACTTAGCCCATACGAGGTTGTTTTTGGACGCCCAGCTAACGTCTGGGGAGTCCCACGACCTAAAAAGTACTCTGATATTCCGTATCCTATGTTAATTGATTACTTGCATGACCTCACCACTAAATTGCGTGTTCTTCATCAGCAGGTACAAAACGCTTTACCAGAGGTTTCCACGGACCCAGGGCACCCCATCCAACCTGGAGACTGGGTCTGCCTGAAGAATTTTCAGCGGAAGAAGAATTTGGAACCTCGTTGGGGGCTGCCTCGACAAGTCATTCTGGTGACACGTACAGCAGTGAAAGTTGTCGGAAAGAAGAATTGGATCCATGGTGTGCACTGCAAAAGGGTACCTTTGCCTTTGCCTTTTGATCAGTGGGTTCGTGAGGGTATAGGTGATAGTGAAGGTGAAAGGGTCCCCCGGTTTGTACCTTTCAGTAGTGCACATCTGGATTGGACAAAATCTGAGAAAGAAGACGATGACGTGTTGCAAGAAGCTGTACCATCACATCTGAGGTTGAACACAACAAATCCAGAGACTTTGTTTCGAGAACAAACAGTACCTGATAAGACTCGGTACAGTCTGAGACCGAGATTGACAAAAAACACTTGAACTCTTTAAGAGACATTCTTTTTACTATCCATCAAGTTGCAGGGTCACGGTAGGAGTCTTAGGATGTGACCTGAGTAGTGACATAGGTCTGCAGGACTTGCAGTGTCATAGGACGGCTAATAACCACAACTAAGTGATCTAGGAAGATTACCGTGAGCAACGCTCTAGAGAATGGATATAGAATTTGGAAAGAATGATAAAAATCAAAAAATTAACAGTAAATGTAAGAAATTGTTGTTTAGCCCATGTGGCATAACTTTGTGCATTTGAATGTGTATATGTATTTTATTGGCTTGTGTGGGTTGGGTTGTTCATACTATGCAGCAAGCACCTGTCCCTACTTCTGTTACTTTGTCTTCTTCTACTACTGTTTTTCCACCTCAGTTTCATACACTGCCAGAACATGAACAAACCAGGAGAACAGAATACTTTAACAATTCATTTATCCAGCTGTTGCATCAGCATCAACTGGCAGTTAATACTACTGATTGTTGGGTTTGTGAACTCATGCCCCATAACACAGAGAAAGGGATGCCATATCTAGTCCTTCCATTCTCTTATGAAGGTTCTGCTTGGGCCTATTTGGCTATTTTTCTAATGCATACCAGATTCAACTTCGACATCCTCTTGCTGGTCCATATGCTCTTGGAGCAGATTTTAGTCATAGTTCTGTGATAAAGGGAATAGTGGCTATGGATAGAGTCTCCGAAAGTGGTAGGATTCCTGTCGATGAGAAACGAGCATATGATGGTTGGAACGTGACTCGTTATGTTACTAGCCTCACAGATAAGGCTAAACGAGGAATATCACCACCAATCTGTACCGTCCCTCATCGAGGAAATTTGTGTTTGCAGATAAATGGTAGCAATATTAACAAGCATTTACAATGCAATGGTTTTGCCTTTGACAAAGTTAGAGCTATTGGCATTGTCAATGACAAATTTTGTATTTATGTGTTGGTTTTGAAAACAGATAAATTAATGGCATTGTCATTTACAATGCCAATAGCGTAATCTCACGCAAATGGACGATGGTTACAACATGTTTTGAAAAGTGCTCTATAGAATCAGGAGGAGTCTGGGAGGGATAATGAATAGAGATAGAGCCAAGAAGGAAAAACAAATTAGGGTGAGAGAGTGGTGCATTGGAGAGAGTTAACAGTGTGTTGAAGGGAGAGTGAGTGACGGGATGAGAGTATGAGCAGAAGAAAGAGGCAGTGAGAGAAGGAGAGTGGTGAAAGGGAAGAGTGAGTGACGGGATGAGAGTATGAGCAGAAGAGAGAGAGGCAGTGAGAGAAGGAGAGTGCGGTGAAAGGGAAGAGCGAGTGACGGGATGAGAGTATGAGCAGAAGAGAGAGGCAGTGAGAGAAGGAGAGTGCGGTGAAAGGGAAGAGCGAGTGACGGGATGAGAGTATGAGCAGAAGAGAGAGAGGCAGTGAGAGAAGGAGAGTGCGGTGAAAGGGAAGAGCGAGTGATGGAGCCACAGGGAGTGGGAGGAGCAAAGAGGAAGTTGTTCATGAAGGTGAGGACTGAGCAAGTGACGGGGTTGTCTGGACAGGAAAGGCTGGCACAGGGCGGACAGACGCATGGAGACACAGGTACTAGGGGGCAGAGGTGGGAGACAGGAGCATGTGACACTGGTCCCGGGTGCAGGGTTTGGGACTAGCGTGTAGAGAGGATGGACAGCGTGTTATTGCACGAACAACAACAGTTGGCAAAAATCTAAGTAAAGGTCTGCTTTTAACGTGAAAAGGCGCAACAGTGAAGGGATCTGGCCAGAACGCATGGCATGTCCAGCATTACGTGGGGGAGGGTCAGCCGCCAACAATGTCTTAACTTCAAGCCGGGAAAATTCGAAAGGGGAGCGCGCGTCCAATTTAGCTAAGCTTTTGGGCAACCCTGTCCACACCATGGCACATATGCCTCGGTCTTTTCATGGAGGTAACTCGCGCTGAAAGAAAAAAACATCAAATACAATATTTTTATATTCACCTCCCAAAAAAACGTTGTAAGAACTAAGTGCCTGGCGCTGCCGCTCACAGCGATCGTGCTATGCACACTTTAAAAGGTCGAGACAAGCAATGGCGGGAGCGTGGCTAGAAGTGGAACTTAATGGCCAGTTCGATCCGGCCCTTCATGGTACACCGAAGGTCAGGGAATAGCGCATTCCGGAGCTAGTTAGATGTTGCACGCGAAGTATAGTACAACTCCCTGCCACCAAACTACATACACACCACAACGTGCCTTCCTTCCTGCAGGCGCCAAGCTCAAATCAGTATAACAAATCAGTGACGTGACGCTTGTTTTTGTGGATGGGTGTCTTTTTACGTTTTGCAGTGTTGTGCCTCGGATGATGCTTTGTTTTCTCTTGTAGCCGCACACTTGTCACTTTAGCACTGAGCGCGGGAGGGGGGCGGGAATGGGGCCGGAGACACGGAGAGCGTGAGAGGCAGCGGGAGGGGTGCGGGACCGGGGCCGGAGACAGGGAGAGCGGGAGAGGGAGTGGGAACGGGCAAAAAAAAAAAAAGCAAGCACTCACCTGGACTTCTTCCGGGTGGCAACTGCACATGCACTTCCGAGCGGGAGGGGGTGCGGGAAGCGGGAGGGGGGCGGGAATGGACCCGAGCCGAGCTCCAGAAACTAATCGACATGAGACGCGGGAGGTGGGCGGGGGGGGGCTCACGGACAGCGGGAGGGGGGAGGGAACGGCAGCACTCACCTCGACTTCCTCCAGCGGCGGTCGGCCGCGTAATGGGAAAAACAAACAAATTTTTAAAAAAAACGAAACTCCGCCCACCGCTGCGATGACGACATCGCAGAGGCGGAGAGGGAAAAAATGTCGGGAACGCCCCCGAATCTGGTCCGGCCTTGACGGACAGATCCGGCTCCCAATGGCTAGCCTCCATTTATGGAGCTAGCCAATGGGAGGAGGGGGCAAGGAGGGGGCGGATACCCGACCCCACAGAGCAAAACATAAGATTTTGCTAGCGCATGCGTACTTCGTACGCATTGCCAAGCAAAACCTAAAAACGAACAGGAAAAGAGTGTCTGTTCCCATACATACATCTATTCATCACAGATTCCTTCACCATTAGTACCATCTCAAGGCACATATTTTGTTTGTCATGACAGAGCCTACACGTGGCTCCCCATCAATTTTTCAGGAACATGTTATGTGGCTTTTCGTCTCGCTCCAACATACACTGCTCCCTCAAGTTATCATAGAAATAGATATGGCAGAGGGGTTATTGATACTAAAGACACCGGAGGACAAGAGGGAGGGGACTTTTTCAAAGGACTCCTTCCTTTCTGGGGCCCAATGGTCAATAGAAGAAATATTAGACAACTAGTTCGTGTTGTTGAGGCTACCATAAATGTGACTTCTGGAGCCTTGAGTATTTTAACAGCGGACCTTCAGGCCGACCGCCTTATGACTTTGCAGAACCGGATGGTTATAGACATTATTTTAGCAGACCGCGGAGGAGTCTGTAAATTGATCGGGTCTAGTTGCTGCATTTATATTCCTGATAATGCCCCTACAGTATACCAAGCCATCTCTAAATTACATGTAATTTCCGAGTCGATTTATCAGGATTCAGGAGATTGGTCGGTGATGGAATGGTTTTGGGGACTACTGTCCACATGGGGATGGAAGGTGTTAACCTTCCTTGGAATGGTTCTGGCCATCATTTTCTTTTGCTGTCTGTGTGTGCAATGTGGTCCCGCCATTTGTGGTCTTTGTACTACAATGTGCATCCCAAGACCTGTATCGCAGAGAACAGAGCACATTAAGATGATGGTGCAGCAACAGCTCGATGACCTCATGGCCATTGACATCGATTCAGATTAACTTGAGTCTTTTATGTTTTGCCTGAGTAATGGCAAAAGGAGGGTCTGAGGTTCTTTGATTTCCGACTTCGTCCCGTATTCGGCCGCCATTTTGTGGCCTGCCGCCATTTTGTGTTGCCTTCACTCAGGCGATACGGCAAACTGAGTGTTTTTGCCATTTCCAGCTTCTACGTGTCTCTTTTGTTAAAAAGTAACCCCCTGCCCTTGCTTACGAAACCGATGTCAGGGTCTGGCCTAGTCCACTAATCCATGTCTGGACTGATTGATCCCTGTCTCAACTGATTGTTTGGCTTTCTCTATTCTTTCCTTATTCTATCTTATCCGACTCCTTGTATTCTCTTGTAACACAACTATCCTTTGAGGCACACAAATACGTCCAGCCACCTGCGAATTAGATTATAGCACTAGCATTGATTAACTTATGGGGAGGGGGTAACACACCGAGTCTGAAAGAAGGGCGTATTTGGGACATTCAATAGCTTGTTTTCCAACTTCTCCTAATGGTTAGCTTTGTATGTGTTGAGAATACATGTCGTAAATATGTGTGTTATAAAAGATTGTGTGCCACGGAATTGAAGTGGCAGTCTCCTGAGAACCTACTCTGTACTTCTGGGACAACTGTGCTTAGCTGGAGCTAATAAACCTGATTTTCTACGTCCAACAGAGTGTCTCGTGTCTCTGTCCGACAAGGCAGGTAAACTCGAAGATTAAGGCGTGCCCTGCGCCGCCAGGCCCATAAGACCCGGTTCTTCACCAGGAAGTAGAAAGCCCCACATATGAAACCGGACACCTACTGAACCCCATCTTCAGCTTCAGCAACATCACAGTAGACAAGCACATACCAATCACCTGGTCCAATGACACCTTCAACAAATCGATCATTCCAATCTCGCACCACTGCAGAAGCACAATCACCAAATCTTCTTCACAATGGGACTGAAACAAAATCTCAGATGCATCTTGGCCTACACCACCGGCTTCAACACAACAGCAATGCCCTCAACTCAATCTCTAACATCAACACCTGGATCACAGCCTGTGCAGATAGACTGGCTTCTCTCAAAGTCAACAGAGTAATGAGAACCAGACTGAAAGCAAGGTAATACATGGAAGAGCTCAGGTCCACCAAATGCCACTGCAAGAAACTTGCACGCAGATGGAGACAGTCAGAACGACACCGACAAGTCCACCTACAAATCGGTACTAAGACTGTACCATCAGCTAATCAGAGCACCAATCACTCCATGTTCACCAAATGCATTAAAAGCAACAGCACAAAGGATATCTTTGCCATGATGAAAGAATTCACCTCTATGGCAGTAAGCTAAACTAGCACATCCCACACTCAGGACCTCTGCACCTAGCTGTCCCCATTCTTCAGCAACAAGATCATTAGGATCTATGAAACGTTTGAGCCCCAACTGAACCCTTCCACCTCATAACCCCCCTCATGTCTATCAACACCCAGAGGGCCACCCTGACCACCTGACTCACCATTACAAGGATTACCCTACTCCCTGGCCCGCCTTCACCACTCAACAGACTGCATTGACCACCCAGTATCCATACACTCTGGAGTACCCTCAGACCTTTCCCTCACTACATCTTCATCAAAGGACTGCACCCCGTCAGCGCAGAGCTCATCCTGATCCTGTATGAATCAATCATGACAGCCACCTACCTGGATGCCTAGAAACATGCCACAATACTCCACCTGAAGCAACCCTCACCAGACCCAAAGACGCTAGCCTTCTATTGGCCTATCTCCCTGCTACTCTACCTGGCAAAAGATATGGAAAAGATGATGATCAAGCACCTAGACATCCACCTGATTGACAAATACCTCTTTGACACACCATTCAATCTATATTCAGGCTCATTACAGTAAAACAGTACAGAAACCACCCTTATTGCCACCACAGATGACATCTGGATGATAATGGACAGAGGTAACACAGAGGCCCTCATCTTCCTGGATCCGTCTGCAGTGTTCAACATTATCTCCCATCCCATCATCATCCAATGACTGCATGAAGCCATCATTAAGCCTGGGCAGAGTTCGCAGAGTTCTGCTACGCGGGACTCTGCAAAGTGCAAAAAAAACCTGCACTACGCAGAGCTCCGTAAGCGGTGGAGTGCGTTGGATAGATGCTGTTTGCGGTCATTTTCAGTGCCAGGTGCTTGTCTGCACTGTGCAATCATCGCAAACGGCACCATGCACTGCGCAAGCATGAGCAGCTTCCTTTCTGCTGCTTGAGTAGATATTTACTTGAGCAGCAGCTTTCTGAATGCGAAGGGACAGTTTCTCAATGCGAGTGGTCGCGAGAATATGCTACCACTCGAAATGAGAAATCTGACTGCTTGCGTTGAGAAATCTCACCAGGAGGGTGACTTTCCATGCTTGCACTCGCTAACTTGATTGCGAACAAGGAAAATCCTGTTGGGAGGTGTATTTTCAGAACTCCTCAAGCTCCACGTAACGCGGAGTGCTGAAATCTCTGCAAACTCAGCGAGCTGAGCTGAGTTCACTGCCCAGACTTAGCCATCATCTAACATCCTGCAGTTAGTGCATTTTCTCCTTCCTGACAAGGCACACCCAGTAGATCAGCCTGAACCCTTCACTTTATAGGGTTTTCATTCTTGTCTGTGGAGTTCCACAAGGATCCTCACTCAGCCTTATTTTTTTCAACACCCACACTCGTCAGCATCATCTACACACAGAATCAACATCATATTCTAAGCACCCATTATAATTTCTCCACCTGCATGACCTAAGTCACCAGATGAATGAAAAAAGAACTGCCTCAAGCTCAACAAAGTCAAGATGGAAGTAGTAATAGTTGGCAAAGGCACTTACGTCTGTGAATCCACATGTTGGCCTGACAAACTCAAACTCATATCCCTCATGACAACCTATGCAAAGAACCTCAGAATAGTAATTGACAACTAACTAACCATGACAGGCAAAATGAAAGGGATCTTCATCTCCTGCTTCCAAAAACTCAAGATCTTCAAATGGCTCCCCACCAACACTTGTAAAACTGTCAACCAAGCTCTCGCCACCAGCAAGCAGGTCTATGGCAATGCATTCTATGCTAAAATCAATGCTCAACTGACCAGAAGACTCCAGACCTTACAAAACGTTTTGCTAAGGATCAACCGCCACTTTCCACCCACACTCATATCACTCCCACCTCAAAGAGCTCCAATGGCTCCTAATGCACAAACAAGCACTATTCAAACTCCTCATACCCATACAAAACCTTCACAATATTGTCCCCAGATACATAAACAGCAACATAAATTTCGACATACCTACCAGACACCTTCGCCCAGCCAGACACCTACTTGCACCCCTGCATATGCAGAACCTGATCAGTGCTCGCGCCTCCTTCTACCTTACTCCTAGAACCTGGAAGGACCAGCCTGTGAACATCAGAGCCTCCATGATACCCTCCAAGGTAAGTTATGCACTACATAAATACAAATAACATAACATAACTTAACTTAACACAACACAGACAAGACTGTCAAGAAAAGGGAAGGGAAAGGGAAAAGGAAAAGGAAAAGGGAAAGGGAAAGGAAAAGGAAAAGGAAAATTAGTAAGAGACAAATTGTGTGCTAGAACCCACTCTCCATTGTATTGTTTTTATTTCAAGGGACTGAACCACACTTTCTGGATGTTTCAGGGATGAATAGATCTGAATAGTTGGAAGACAGGGGGCAGATTGCCAGGTAATTTACCAGCTGAACAACAAATAACAAATTAAACAAGGCTCACTTATTTCAGCAGCAGATGATGCTATTACAAGCTGGAAACTCACCGTAAATCTTGTATAGGCCCCTGGATGCTGCTGAACACTCACCAATAAGACTCTACAAACAAAGTAGACAAATGACAGCAAAACAGAAGGACAACGCTTGAGAGGCACTAATGGGAACCAGGGGAACTGAGTGGGAAGAAAATGACAACAGAGAAGGGATGCTAAACGAGTGTGGACTATAGCAGACGTCAGAATGCCAATAAGACCACTGCTGATTGCCTGGCAAAGACTAACTCTCAACAGAAATCTTGAATAGTGTTCTACCAATCTTGTCCTGGAAAATATTTGACCCACAAAGTGAGCTCACATGAATGAAACTGGAGGTTAACAGCCTAGTTTTCCAGTCCATCTAAACTTTGGCAGGCCCAATTTGCAGTACGTCCATCCCCTGAGGTGCCTGCTGTCTAGCCTGATTCCTGATAAATACCCAATGAGTGGTAAAGACAGTTTCTAAGCTATATAAAAAAGTAATAGGACATATAATACCATATATATTAGTATGAAAAAGTAATGTATATATATATATATATATATATATATATATATATATATATATATATATATATATATATATATATATATATATATATATATATGATTTAATATAATTAAAAACAGTTAAATAGGGTGAATCAAATATGCTGCATGAGTAGTATACAGTAGGATAAGAACAGTGAAATATATCTACTTCGCAGTCAATTACAAATTTATAATTAAGAAATATATTTCATAGAAATATACATGTACAGCTCATCTTTATCAAATATAAAAACACATTTTTTAAATACATACTAAGATAAAAATTATTCAAATTCAACAAGCATTACGGAAACTATGAATTTAGCAATTGCGTTTTCATTAGTTTACTGTGAATCATTAATACACATGAACACAATTAATACAAAGTATCTTAATATGAAATAAACTTGTCTGCATAATATACTAAATGTCCTGAAGTACATTTAAAATGCTATCTTTGAATAAGCAGAATATACCTGGCTGTTGCATTTACAAATAATTTCATGGCAAATAAAGGTGCTTGTTCTTTGTTATGTCAGTCAAAATTCCTTTATTCGATAACTTAATATCAAAAAAGACATGGTACAATAAAGTAACAATTAAATACACAATTATAAACTTGATTATATGTAAAAGGAAAAATACATATTTAAACATTTCATTTGGTACAATTTGACATGGTTTTAACACATACATAAATATAAATTTTAAAAACATGTTAAAAATACTACCATCTGGATGTACTTGACCCTAAAACCAATTTACCAAAGAATATAATATGCTAATCGGAGACGCATAAGGTTGATACTGGGATATTGGACTTTTGCCTGACGTGCATAGCAGCAACCAGGACGTTTGAGACATGAAACATAATTCGGGGTGAATTTAATTGCTGTAGGTACACAAGTGCTGGCCTAACTTGTGTAAATCCAGCCTCCCTCAGGATTGGGAATAAAAACGTCCTTCCACATTCCTGAAAATAGTCGCAAAACATAAAAAAGTGTAATGTATCCTGGTTTGAAAAATTATCGCAGTTACAGGGACCTGCCTGTTCTGGGGAACACCAAGTTCGGAAGGAACCCAAGGAAAAGTGTATCAGGTTGAGCCGAAATCTGATCAAGAGATACCGATGGTATGGGGTATTCACTGTGATCAGATAGGGTTCAGGGCCTGCACAGCTAACCAGGGCATAGTTTGCTCTTAACATTGGTTTCCCCAATTCGATCTCCTCTCGCTCTAGTGATAACAGGTCAATCATAGCGTTTTTAGTCAGTGCGATATCCTTTTTCGTTATAGTTTCAGGAGAGGAAAAAAGGACCGCACCCCCTATTTTATGAAAGCCAGATTTTATGTATGCCAACTATTGTATTTTATTGGCTTTGTCCAATGCCAAACAGTTTTTCAGTATAGTGTGGTTTAGTGAAATTTCCTCATTGAGACAGATCTTTAACCAATATAGCAAGGGTGCAATTTTGATATGGTCCGAAACAAATCCAACTCCCAGTTCAGTATGAGTAGAGAAAGTAGGGGTAGACTGAGGAACAGATAAAACCCCTCTCAGAAATGTATTCTCTAATAACTGAATTTTACTCTGGGTTGTATAACCCCAGATTTCACATCCATATGATGCAACTGTCAGGCATTTGGCTTTATAAACCATTAAGATTGCTTCTACTGGTTTGGCCCCCAGCTTTTTAGTGAACCCTGTGAGTCCTGGTATAATCCTTGCAAATGCCACACTGCGGCTGTTGTTTTGTGGGCGCCAGGTACCCTTTTCATCAAATACAACCCCCAGATAGGGGAAAGTGGGTATCCTACAGACCTCTTCCCCACTACAGAAGAAGGTCTTTATTTTGTTCTTCCGCTTTGCCCTCCCGGCAATCAGAACCTGTGATTTTTTCGCATTAATTTTTAAATCCAGACTATGCATAAAACTTCCAAACGCATCCAACAACTTCTGAAGACCCACTCCAGTTCGGGCCAGAAGGACAGCGTCATCCACGTACAGGAGAACCGGAATGACCAGTTCCCCCATTCGCGGAATATCCAGGAAAACCACAGCAAATTCAGATTCAAGGGCGTTTATATATAATGTGAACAGCAGGGGAGCCAGAATACACCCCTGTCTGACCCCCCCTATCTGACCTAAAGTGTCTTGAGCATCGCCCCTCGTTGTTGACTCAAATTTTCCCGAGAGGTTGGAATGGAGAACTGCTAAAAAATGTACTAGGGGTGCGTCAATACCCATGTCTAAAAGTATATTCCAGAGCTTTGACCTATTTACAAAATCAAACGCCGAGGAGAGGTCCATAAACCCATGTGTAGTGACCCCTCCTTAGCCACCGTATACTTGCTAATTAAAAGGTGAAGATTTAGGCACTGGTCAATAGTACTCCGTTTAGATCTAAAACCTCTCTCATCCAGCCACTCAGTCAGTCTATGTAGTACCACCTGACCCAATATTTTTACCGAAGAATCGATTAGAGAAATCGGTCTATAGAAGGCGGGGTCCTGCCTGGCACCCTTTTTAAAGACTGGAATAATGACTGAAGTGGCCCACGAGGCTGGTAAACTGTCGGGGCCTATAGAGTTAAAAACATTGGTTAGAATTTTTGACCAAAGAGTCGGAGCGGCTCCAGACAAATCCCCAGGCACCCCGTCTGGCCCAGGAGCCTTATTTTTAGACATTTCTACTATGGCCCTTTCAACTTCAGAGACCTCATAAATTAGAGGAGAGAGGGTACTTATAAACAACTTATGTAGAGGACCTTGGCTATTTCCTGGGAGACTATAAATATTTTCAAAATGGGCTATCCATGCCTCGTCTGCAATGTTACAATCCAAGGGGGAATTATCGTCATTTGTAAACAGTGGCTGATTTACTATTTCCCAAAATTTCCCACTATCTTTCAGGACTTCTGTTGAGAGGAGTTTTGACCAAGCTTCCTCCCGTAGCTCCCATTTTCTTTCTATTAATACTTGTTTATAGGCTGCTCTTCGAGAGGCTACAAGCCCTCTATCCCTAGGGGTAGCCTTTATAGCCTTCAGGAGAGCAGCGTGGGACTGAGAGCACATTTTGTTAAACCATCTTTTACCAATCTGCTGTTTCCGCTTTCCTTTAATTGATAGGCTTTCATTGACTTGTACACAAATTTTATTAAAGGCACTAATTATGTCAGAATTTCCAGCATCGACATCTAGGCAAGTGTTAGTCTCCCGTTGTATTCTAGGAAAAAGTGCAATTACCACAGGATTATGGTCACTAAAACAGAAACCTCTGTCAAATATCTAAAAACATGCGATAACATAAACAATGTTAAAAATACATAGTCAATAATTGTACCTTTGTCTTTACCCTTAAATGTTGGGATCCTATTTCCAACCTCTAGAGAACCTGACTCGTATAAATTCCAATTTGCCAGAAAGAGTTCCAGTTCCTCACACTGTCTTGTGTGTTCAAAGTGCGATGGTGCAGTAAATGGGGGGCCCTCATAATCCTTACTCCCACACTGATTTTCACACGGGTGAATATTTAGGTCTCCCATCAAAAAAAATTCAAAGGAATATGACTTCAAACTATAATTAAAAAGAAATTGCTCTAATAGATCTATATTGTTATCTACTTCCATGGAGTTATAAAGGTTAATAAATAAAACTTTTTTCGTATCGGATACTGATAGTTCTACGACTAGACTGTTAGACTTTCCAACATCAAGCTGTGTTAGAGAGCCCTTAATCTCCAGGGAGAATAAGCTGATCAAACCGCCCTTCGCTCTCCTCGCAACGCTTTGTCTGGCTGGGATAGAAAAGTAAGAATACCCGTCTAAGGAAAAACTGTTATGGAGGTCCCAAGTCTCTTGAAGAGATATTATATCAAATGTTTTTAGATAGGCCACTCACAGGACATCTCCCATTTTTGTCCTCATGCCAGCTATATTCCAGCTCAACACTCTACAGTGTGATGATGATGTGCCCTCAGCATGGCCCTGTTCCTGGTGCGTATTTAGTCAGTCGTTTTCATCCATCCCGGAGAGTGGAGAAAAACGATTCGCCTGTGCAAAACCAAGAACGTTTAAGTTTTTATTAATTATACCCTCAACCCCTGGCACTTTCCCTTCTTATAACACAGGCTGTAGCTCCCCATGGACAAGTGTTGGCAGTGCTGATGGTGTACCCTGTGCTGCCATGTCAGGAGCTAATGCAACAGGTGGGGCCTGTACCTTATTCCCATGTCCTCCATCTGTCACAGGTAGGGGCCATACGTTATTCCCAACGCTTCCCTCTCTCACGGAATGTAAGCCCCTGTACCCGAGAGTTGTCGCAGCTTGTGAGGTGCCATATGCCCTCACCACTGGAACTGGGGGGACCCATGACCTATTTAGGGGTGGTGGATAAAAATAGCCAAGGGGGAGGGGCCTAATGCCCGGGTTTCACAAATTAGAGCCATCCCAGAATAAACGGTCCGCCATGTGTTGGACCTTAAAATTTATCACCACACAATCCCCTTTAAGTGTTTTTCTTTTGGAGCCAACCCATCTTACTCTTCTAGCCATGTTTATACTAGCGGCTATATCCCTATCCCCACTACAATAATTTTTACACCACAATTTGGTTCGCTCCATTAGCTCTATCGTGCTTTCGCACTCATTTTTTTTCAATGGGGTAACCCCTGTCAACACGGCCAGTAAGGGAGCAGCTTGGGGCGGAAGATCAATGTTAAACTTACATGGTTGGACCTCTGATTCCTTTGTAAAATATCTTGTGCCTATCAGTGTGGGGCTGCACTGGTTTTCTCGTGTACTGCCTCTCACAGGTTTATTTACAATAGCTCCCTCCGAGAGCAACCCTGCTTTCCTACTGTTAACTACAGGATTTTGAGCTGGGTTTTGTTGTTCCCTTGGGATGACACTTAGCATGGGGTTCCCTTTTCTATTTAGAAGATCACGATATTCTTGCGTTGCACAGTCTAGAGTGTTGCACTTCCTAAGGAGACTTGCTACACATGTATTTAGAACATCAATAATATCCTTTGCTATTTTAGTTAGTACAGGTTCCAGATGCAGATTGATAAGTCCTTCAATTTTGTTACTCAGTCTATTAACCAGTTCGTCCTCCATGGCCTCAGTAAGAGTGTCAGTATGCTTAGTCTTTTTGTTACATTTCTTCAGTAGCATATCCCCCTTACACGGTTTGGAAGGGGCGATCAAGGTATTGTCCTGAGGTAACGAGGGAACCTGTTCGCCTTTATTTGGATCCTCAGCGCCCGACAATGCAGTACTTGGGCCCTGATCAAAATTCAGATGTATAAGGGGTTGAGCAACTACGGACTCCTGCGGCACCCTGTCCTGGGCATCACCCCCCTCTCCCATTGGAGGCGCAGTTAAGCCAAGTTCTTTTTCGGCATTCGCAATTTCCTTAGAAATCATTCCCACAGCTGAAGTTAGATAAGATATTATAGTGTCTGTTTTACGTGGAATCTTAGCTTTATTAGTTTCTTGGCCCCCATTGCATAGATGTTTGCGCTTACCCATAGTAGAGTCTTAGGGGATAGGCCCATCCCGTCCCTTGTCGTCCCCGGACGGCCACAGACGGCCCCGCCCTTGTCCCGGGCTTCTCCCGGGCAGCTCCTGCGTGCGACTCGCGGGGCGAGTGGGGGTCGCGGGCAATGAAGCGCCTCTGGGCGCGCTGCTGATGCGGGAGGAGTGCGCCGACCCCGGGGCTGCTGGGTGATGTGGTTTCCCGATGGGAACCACCGCCGTTGCCCTCACGGCACTCCCGGTGTAACGAGCCGTTCCCCTCACGGCGCTGAAGGCTGTGCTCTGCCCCTGCCACGGGCCACACAGGTCAGCTGGTTTCCCCTTTGCCTCGTCGGGGTCGTGGGCTATGAAGCGCCTCCGGACGCGCTGCTGATGCGGGAGGTGTGCGCCGACCCTGGGGCTGCTGGGTAATGTGGTTTCCCGATGGGAACCACTGCCGTTGCCCTCACGGCACTCCCGGTGTAACAAGCCGTTCCCCTCACGGCGCTGAAGGCTGTGCTCTGCCCCTGCCACGGGCCACACAGGTCAGCTGGTTTCCCCCTGTGCCTCGTCGGGGTCGCGGGCTATGAAGCGCCTCCGGGCACGCTGCTGATGCGGGAGGTGTGCGCCGACCCCGGGGCTGTTGGGTAATGTGGTTCCCCGATGGGAACCACCGCCGTTGCCCTCACGGCACTCCCGGTGTAACAAGCCGTTCCCCTCACGGCGCTGAAGGCTGTGCTCTGCCCCTGCCACGGGCCACACAGGTCAGCTGGTTTCCCCCTGTGCCTCGTCGGGGTCGCGGGCTATGAAGCGTCTCCGGGCGCGCTGCTGATGCGGGAGGTGTGCGCCGACCCCGGGGCTGCTGGGTAATGTGGTTCCCCGATGGGAACCACCGCCGTTGCCCTCACGGCACTCCCGGTGTAACCAGCCGTTCCCCTCATGGCGCTGAAGGCTGTGCTCTGCCCCTGCCACAGGCCACACAGGTCAGCTGGTTTCCTACACCGTACTTCTTAAAAAAAAATATAATGTCCTTTTTCTTTCACTCAGAAAGAGAGTGTAATTTAAAAATAAAAGATTTACAGACTACTTACTATTTAGGTTCCAAAAACAGTGGCCATTATTATCTGTTGCTGGAAATTCTCCTGCTGGGATCCATACTGATCAGAAGTTGGAGGACAGCATGCCTCAATCATTTATCTGGGATCTGAGACATTTAGGAAAAAGACACATCTATTCTAAGAAACTTCAGAGAGTGGACAACAGAGCTTTTTGAGGGAAGATATAATTTGTCTCTTGATGTTGTGCAGTTCTTTACTCCCTCATGGCATGTTCTCTTCAGCATATTCATAGTCATAATATTACCTGCCTCAAATATATTGAGTCCTAGATCCATTTCTTTAACTGAAGATAAGGAGAATTCACTTCTAGATGACATTATGTCCTGCACCATCAAAGAAGAATGTTTCTCTTTGCTATAACATGAATAAGGCCATAGACAAACCTTAACATACAGGATCTGGCAAGCAAAGTCCACGAATTAAGGGCTAACTCAAACTGTAGTGCCTGCTGCATTGAACTCATTGGGAAACCCAGGAGCATCTTTAAACACATACTCCACTGAGTTTCTCAGCTGATACGCTAGTCCAATGCTACAATTTTCCCTATGTAAAGAGTCGGTACGATTAGCTTCCCAGCTACTGCCTTTATAAGAGAATCTATGGATAGTTTCCGAGACCTCTGGGTAAATCTTTTCAAGGTATTCACTGTCCTTAAAAGTACAGTTTTGACAGTCTATCCCATTTTAAATTTTACAAGAAAGTAATCCCCAGATATTTATACTCATTGACCTGCTCTAAAAAGTTTTTTTTAGGAACAACGAGTATTTTTTCAGCCTAGTAGAGAATGTCATGCTCTTAGTTTTATCAGCATTTATAATGAGAAGTGTTTTCTAAAAATGTAAATGTAGGGCTTTTATGTATGTTTTAATCCTATTGGTGTGTAATCCATAAACTCCATGCCATCTGCATACATGAGACAATATGTATGTACTCCTCCTATCTTTGAGGAGAATTAGGTTGTGTTCCCCAGGACTTCTTGTGGATCCAAGACAAAGAGACTAATGAGCAGGCGGCTAGGATGCATCCTTGTTTTAGTCCATTGTTCACCAACATTTTGTCCATTAGAATATCTATCCCATTCAGGTCTACCTGTACAGATTTGTGTTTATGTAGTTGTTTTTTTATACACAGCAGGTCTTTAGGAATGTTACAAATAGCAGCATAATCTGCCCACAGTAATTGCTGTCCTTCTTGCATAGCAAAGTATGAATCTGTGGTCAATCGGAGAATAAGCTGACTGAAAATCATCCTGTTCTCTGGGAACTATCCCACACTCAAAAGCCCAAGTTTTAAGAGATAGATATTAATAGAGTTTGGGCAAGAAATGTTACACAAAGAATGACTCAAATGTGATACGGTTTGCTCATGTAAAACATTTGTCTAAGGGACATTTGAATTGACAGGAAACACAAATCAAATTTAAGCTTTCGTTCGTAGAAATCATTTAGTACAATTTGTCACACAATGCCATACATATTCAGAAAATAGACATATGCTGATCACCTGCTCACTTTACCAGCCAGCAAAGTACACGTTGAGTCAGTAAAAAAATTCAGTTCAAACGGGTTTGGCATAGGGAAGGAAATCAAAGTTCAGTCCAACAGCATGCCAGGCAGGGAAATCAAAAATGATTACCAGCCTCAACAAGGAGACAATTATACTTCCAAAAGTTCATAGATTATACCCAGAGAGTATCATTTTCATTGTACATTATGGTTTCTATTGGTTGTCCACAGTGGGCTGCTCATGGTGTGATCAATACCTCACTAGGTAATCCAGAAGCATTTAAGTAATCCTTTTGCCAAATCATCATTATCAACAACTTTAACATTTCCACCCTTTTCTCTGAAGTAGAAAAATGTATGTGTTCACTGTCTGCCCATTCCCTGATGCCCTCTCTGGGTTTGCAATTGTATTGATGCATTTCTGTTAAAAGTGTTGCTTAATCAAAAAGGGACTTACTGTTCATGAGCGTACAAAGAAACTCCTGGAAAAGTTCTCATAGCCTCTGAAATGACTACTTCAGCTAGTTACTGCTTTTCTAAATGAGGAAAAAGAAGCACTTTGAGGCCAACATGAAAACTTGTGAAATCATTACTACTTTATGATTAATATAAAACACACGTTAATATAAATAATTCAGTTTTTGTAGTTAGTTTACTCATTATTTCTTTCTCCAGAATCTCCATGTCAATATTAGGTGCTACTAAAAAGAACATTTCACACATTTTTTATTTTTCAAACAGATTACCATGTGTCACTTATGTTATTCACGTTTATTTTCACATATTACTAGAATAAAACAGGAAATCTTGTACTGTAAAGCATCGTTAAACTAAACATTTCAATTGTTTTCAAATATTTAATTATGTAAGCATTCTTTTAATTTGTCACTTAGATAATCAGCAGCACATTTTCTGAGTTAACCATGTTTGATTTCTTAAATGTGTGTTAACATTGCATAAGCAAATAAGTGTTTTTCTCTCAATTTACATCTTTCACATTTTCAAGTTTTCAGAACACTGCTGCATACTTTTACAAAGTAGGAAAAGTTCTCATGTTTTTCGTCATGATCTATTTTGTAAATTTTATTAAAAATAGTATTGTAAATCTCATTTAATAGTGAGAATTGATACAGGCAATCGTCTTTAAACTTTTACGTTCCATCAATGCTGTCTCGTTTGCCTTGGGGTGGGCCTTCTTATTCCTGTGCTCTCCACCATGCAGGTATATTTTGTCTGGATTCAGGGAACAATCATTATATTTATAACCATTTATGGTCTTACTCTAAGGAACTTTTCTGCTACCACAATTGAGTAAGCTGTATCAGGATAGACCCCTATTTTTTCTGTATGGTTCACTGGTACACACTTGTAGTTTTGTCAGGGATTGTTGAGGTGATTGCCGTAATGTGTTTCATTTGCTCAGGCCAAAGACACTGTAGTTTTTTTGTGCTTCTCTTCAGTTCCAATCAAACATTGATTTAATGCTTTTGAGGAGTCATATCGGCTTGACCTGCTGCGTATTTGCCAAAACTAAAGCTTTGAGCATGCCCGAAAATTTGTGCATTAGTGTTAGCAGGTGTAGCAAAGAATACTCGGGGGAGCTATCTCGTGAATAAAGAAAGTAGGTATCAGGCTGGGGTGAGTGTGGTACTTCAGGGATAGCGATACTTTGAGTCACCTTTGGCCGCTGATTAGTGCCCATCTCCAGTTGTGTGTGGAAGACAGGTTGGGTGGGTGGAGAGCTTGTTTCCTTCTATGCAAATTCCCTGCTTTGATATTGAAATTCGATCTTTTACTCAACAAAATACGGTCTAACACACCCTACTTTGCATACTACAAGCATTTTCATCATCAAATTTATGTGAAATCACAATTAATCACAACTTTTCCTTGAATAGATAATAATGGCAAAAGAGGATAAAAATCCACCTGGGATGTACGATGTATGACAACATTTGACATACTACTGTTTACAGCATCAGCTGCATTAGGTGAAACCTTGGCTGATCCTGATCTTATATCTGCAGCCTTACACAGTGCTTAACTGTCTAAATAATTACCATTACCATTCATATCATTTGAAGTTAGTGGCAAGGTAAGACTCTTTGATAATTTAGAACTCTTGGTTGCATTGCAGGTGCCTTGAAATAAAGTTCATCAATTAGCTACACAGACTGAAACAATTTTTCTTCACTTGCTTTAACTCCTTTTCTTGGTCTGCCTCAGTCTGCATAAGAGTTGCCAAACTCATTTAGATATTATTTTTTTAACCATAAACTCGATTTGCTCTGTTTGATCCATTTAGTCCATTTGATCCATTTAAGGCATTGACAGGAGACATATCTTCCTCTGAACATCTTCAATTACTGTTTTTTCTGCTCAAAGCTATTTTGAACCACATATTTCATGTAATAATCTCTTTTTTTTAATGGCATAGTTTTCAGAGTTTGCAAGGCTGCCAAAATTGCTTCATTTGATGATAATATATCAAGCAATTCGCAGAGCTTGTCCACAATAAGTCATTCAATACCAAGCACAGGTTATGAGGTCATGGGAGGGGAGGGAGACATCTCTGGTCTCAGTCACAGCCTCTGCAGTCAGAAAATTGAGCTATCTCCAATTACCCACTAAGGGGTGCAAGGGGCACAATCTGCACCAACACATAGGTCAGCCACTTCCATGCCCAATCAGCAACATCCAATGCACTCACCAGTGTGAAATGCCCCAGTGGGTAGCAAATCCAACTTCTTGGGTGCCCCTCCCTTACTACTCTAAAGCTGCTCATGTATTATGGACTCATACACGTCATACCAACCCTTGTGTTCACCACTCATTAGTGAAAGCAGACTCCAGGCTGATCCAGTCTCCAAGCTCCTGATTCCAGGCCCCATTTACTGAGGAAAGACCTTTGGTACTCAGCAGCTCTGCTGTAGTTCTCTTGCACTGTAGAAGCAACCTGTAGCAATCCTATGGGTCATCTGACCCATGTCTAGCATTAGGTGAGAGGCAGTGGCAGCAAGTAGGTGAGTCTATAATGTTGAGTGTCTCTGGCTCATCATGGTTCAAGACCCGTGTGACTTTTCACTGCATTTCTCTACAGAATTTAGGGTCTCGTTTAAGGCCCCTGTAGCTCCCTGGCACCTCAGCACTTTGGCCCAGTTAGGCTGGTGCAACTCTACACCACACCACACCTGCTAGCCTACTTTTGAATCTTGGTGCTTCCTCATAGCATCTCTGTGTTCACATGGTAGTTCCCCAGGGTTCCCCTGTCTCACAGTGCCACCTATTCTCCTCTTACAGCGTCTCCACATCTCCTTTCACAGCATCTCCATCTCTCGCCAGTGTCCTTCCCCCACAACATCCTCTACTCCCACAGCATTCTCCCCTCCCACATTGTCCTCTCCTCCCCAGTGTCCTCTCCTCCACAGCATCTTCCCCTCCCACAGCGTCGTCACCTCCCACAGCATCATCTCCTAATCTCTCCCAGTGTCCCATGATTACTGCAAAGTATGAAATGGCTGTCACAACTGGACCTGGTGTTCAAATAATATGCTTTCCTTCTTTTTTACGGCATCATGGAAAATAACTGCCTTAAAGGCAATTGGATGAGATTCCCAAATGTGGGTGCACTTCCTGATAAGGATTGTTTTAGAGTTTTGCCACCTTCTGTCTAGGTATTTCAAGGAAAATGTCGACCATAGATGGTCACTTTTATTGCAAAATAGGTGGGGATGCCCAAGAACATTGCGGATTGTGTGTGGTTTAAGCCAGTTTTTTTTAAATTATCTTTGCTTTAATAGGGCACACTTTCAAAGAGATGAGAAGAGGTGAGATGTATTAAAACGTCTTGTGTACATGTCAATCTGGGCAGCAAGTCCAGGCACCGGGCAATCCCCCGGTAGGCTGGAGGGGGTGGGGACCGGTTTTGTGACAGGGGACCGGTTCCGTAGCAGGGGCCGATCTGACCGTGTGGAACCGACCCCTGCGTGAGTCAGTCAGTCATTACGTAATTTACATTAAGAACAGCCAGGCATTACCTTCTCTTTCCTCCTTTTGTTTATTTGCCTCTCTGTGAAATGGATCCAAAAATTAAAAACACGTTTGCTGGAAACAGGGGTGTAACACAGAACTCCACAGCCCCCGCGTTGTGGGGGTGGGGGGGGGACTTCCAGGGGCCCCCTTCTCTAAGCAAGCAAGCACTGCACACATCACTGCGCCTGGGGTGTGATTATTTGTGGCTTACGTTACGTAACTTACGTTACGCTTGTCTCGCCGTCATTGCACCTTGCCAGCGGCCGCGGCTTTATCATTAATGGAGCGTGCAGATGGCTCCTAGTGCGCAGATGGCTCCGCGTCTGCGCAGTCCGCAGGGTGGGGCTGCGCAAAAGGACATGATGAAAACATTCCATCAATCCAATCCAAGCTGAGAGGGTGTGGCGGTTGCGGGCCGCCATAATTTAATTATTGCTAGCCCCTGGCTTGCTTTGCCCGGTCTTCTGGAGCCCGCTCGCGCCTTCAACTAGAGCTGCAGGCCAGGCCTCAGGTGAGTCTCAGAGGGTGGGGTGGGCTCTGGGCTGGGCAGCATACTGGACATCACATGCTTCACGGGGCAGGCCGTAAAACTTAATGTAGGCCCGCGCCCCCACGTTCCAGCCTCTCTGTAATGTGCGGGGCCCCATCAGCGCAGTAATTAACCAGAAGAGTATGCACTGCTGAAATTATTTTACAATATCTACAGTGTAACACTCCATTCCCAGTGGAAGCTGCTGCAAGTAAGCATTGCTCATCAGTACACTGTCTACCTTCTGTTCTTACTTTTGCAGCTGGTAATTTTTGAAAGGGGCGTAGTACCTGCCCTAAATGGAAATAAGTGAGTGACTCGGATATCTTCTGGGGAAGGGTTGAGGTTTTCCCACTGAGAACATTTTGAAAAACACTAGGTCAAATAATACATTCCAGAGCACCATTTTCATTTTAACTTACTAAATATTCAAGTCCTTTCTTACTGTCCCAAGCCAATGAAACGCCCTACTCGCCACCAGTTGACCCTATTTTCTGTTTTTAAAAAGTGTGCCCCGTGTGCCCCACATATCAAAAATTACCTCTACTGTTGCATGGTCAGCATTTTGATACGAATGCCCACTGTATGCGATGGATGCCTACTTAGGCCACAAATTATACCCAATATGCCAGTGTCAGAATTTTGCAGTTAGGGCCATCCCTATACCTTGGGTGGCACGTATGTCAATAATGACTCCAGTTAATCCAGGGTCAGAATTTGCCATGTTTTCCTCCTCCCAAATTACACAGGTGGTCTCCCTATGCCATGAATTACCATGTGCCAGTATGTTGCCAGGGGTACCCTCTTGGCGAGAATGTTGACCTCTATGACAACGCTAGCTTTTTTCATGGGTGCTTGGAGCAAAGAATTGCCTTGAGCATGCAAGTGCCAACATTTTCCTTGGGTGCCTCTGTACACCAAGAATTACTTTCAGCATACCAGAGCTAATGCAGGCTTGCTAGCATAACATTCTCTCACTCACGTGAGTTCACTCACTCATTCTCTCTCTTTCATTCTCAGATACTCTCTTGCACTCTATCTCACTCACTCTTACTGTGAGATACTCATACCTTCTCACTCACACTCACTTGTACCCTGTCCTAGTCTCAGTGTCACTTATTCTCACTCTGATGCAATCATTCATTCACACTCACATGCACTAACTCTTATTCTTACTTATTCTCACCATCCACCAGGCTGCTATGGTGGTTGTCATGTTAACTTATCACCCTGTTATGAAGTGCTTGCAGACGAGTGGGAGATGGAAATACGGTCTGCTTGTACCACTTGAATTGGCAGTAGGAGCAATTCCACCAGCTCCATAGCGTATGAAAGGCATGCATGCAGTGAGCAGACAACGCTGTATGTCCGTCAAAGTACGCCTATAACCATTCCCCACTCCCCATGTGCTGCAGAATACACACAACAACCAGATCTTCGAACTGTGGTCTTGTAATCCAAGCTGCACTGGCACTGCATATATGCAGTTGTTTTGGCATTAGCCGAATCTGGGAAAAAGACTAGCGGGGAACATGAGGATACTGAAGTATTCAGACCAAGTCCACGTTGTCACGGTGGCCTAATGTGGCCAGTCCAATTCCCTGGTGACCACACTGAGTGTTGGATTTAGGGAGAAATCTCAGAGGCAGAAGATAGCAGAAAGAGCTATGAGGAACAGTTAGCAGATCTCCCCTGGCCTCTTTTCGATGGCTCTATGAGAATCTGTTGTCCTTTTGACATAATGCTATTTACTCGAACACGCCTAAAGGTTTTGATAAAAACAATGAGTCGTTTCATGGTTTTACAAGAATACAAACTCATTAAGATCAACACAACCTTTAAGACGACATCACTGATTAAGGCAATGGTTACAAATGTAGGCTTTCTGATACTGGCAACCCTAGTCTGCAAACTCATCTTCTTCATCATGAATCCCGTCCCCATAAAACACTAGAAATAGTAGTCACCAGTGAACTCTCTCTTCTTTTGGAAATCAACGTCCTAGCCAACAAATCTAGCCAATGTTCTGCTTTTGAGGCAGCGATCAAAATTCTCACATTAAATAATAGCATGTAGGTGCCAGAAAAGATGGACACACAAGCCCAACCTGGTTGCTAAAGTCTTTGTCTCTGAAAAGATGGACACACAAGCCCAATCAGGTTGCTAAAGTCTTTGTCTCTTCCAGCACCATCAACCATGACGTGTTGTTCAATTGCTTAGTAAAGCCAATACGAATCAGAGAGGCCATGATTAACAATAGTCTTTCTCTCACCAACCTTTTTTACAGTTATGTGGCACAAATAGCCTGAAAAACTAACACTGACAACTCAGAATATCATGTTTGCAGAAGATACCTACCCTGATCTGAATGCACAGAATGGTTCTGAGGATCAACTGCAGGTGGTGGTCTGTCTGAGGTATGTTCAGTATTTGATGCACCATACCAGTCTCTGTCTTTACAGATGAAAGCCAGAATTCCGAGGAGATCTAACAACACAGCATTTCGATTGGCCAGACACAATGGGACTATGCCCCATGAATGATCTGAAGGTTTGCGATCTGGAGATATTGCTAGACTGAGCTTTCTCCTTTGGAACCTAAAGAGAAGGCATTGGGATATCGAAGATGGCGGCCGTGAGAAGCGGCTGAGCGGCAGCATTGGACACAGCGCGGATACAGTCTGATGTAACCTGATGTAACCTCGACACCCAGGCTCTTTTTTCATTCCAGTATCTCCTGTTTATCGAAAGAAAAGTAGCGCTATGAAGCTACATGGTCTGTCAGGTGCACGGTGCACTAAGTGAGCAGAGCGAGGGGGAGTCATACAGCCACCGCACGGAGACAGACGCCCAGCCATAAGCAGCCACAAGTAGCGAGGCAGTAAAGCAGCGTAACGGCGCAACGGCGGCCAGAATACCTGGATGTTTACCCTACTGTAACTCGATGCAAATCTGATGCTTTTTCTGAGCGGTCCTCACAGCGGGCTGTTCCCCACGGGTCGGCAGAGGCTCTTGGCTTCGGTCTTGCTGAGAGTCGGGCTGGCTCACAGCCCCAGCAGAGCTCACGGAGTTCGCGGAGTTTGGAGGCGGAGCCACACAAGGCCGGCGAGACCTGGTGAGCGGAGCGGAGGTGGCAGCTGTAGACCCGACAGACCCGACAGGCCGGTGCCAGGAGGCTGGGAGGCTCAGAGCTACGGGGGACCAGTTAAGGTGAGGCAGAGGATCTCTCTGCATATAGTGCTTGCCCTACCTATGGCTCCTAAAACTAACACCGGGGAGAAGCCGCCCTCAAAAAAGAAAGTTATGACTGACGGTGTCTCTGTGACAGGCAATGCAGACAGCTCCAAAAGCACGGTGTCTGCGATGAATGCCGGGACGGAGGGAGCAGTATCAGAAGCGGAATATGGGCGGGCTAAGCTGCAACCACCCACAGGGCAGAACACCCCTAAAGAGATGCGTCCTCCTTCAGCTAGAACCCGACAAGCTACAGCCACCGCGACTGTTAGTGTGGTAGAGCTGCTGAATCGTAATGAAAGAAAAAAAAAACTGAAGGAATTGGAACCGGCTACAGCGGCGGCCTCTGTGTTACCTGGGTCACCTGTGTTACCTGTGCTACCTGTGTTACCTGAGATACTTGCTGCAGCATTACCGGCATCGCCACTACCGGTTACTACTGCAGTTGAAGAGTCTGCAACCGATACTGACATAGACCCTGCATCACAACCAGTATCACAATCAATCCCGCACCTTCAACAACAGTCTCATCCTCAAACACAGTTGCTTCAGTCATGTCAGGAGGTCGGAGACATGGGTGATGTTTCAGGCGGGTACAAGATTCTGATGACGCAACCGGAATCTCTAGCTGCTGTATCTCTGGGGGTTGACGAGACCGGTGGTGTCGACGATAGTGAGATCATAACCCCAATTCTCTCAAAAGATGCGATAAACCCCTCAACGGAAGTGATAGTAGAACTTAATCCCGTACTCCCCTCAACTAACAGTGGGGACGTTCAAGGGGGCTCAACAATAGTCGAAATATTTAAAGAGAGTGCCACATCCATCACGGTCCTGGATGAACCTGGGGGTCTAATCGTCAATGCAAAAGCAAATGCAACCTATTCCGGGGTCATTCACGGCGAAAGGGAAAAGGAGAAGACCCCGAGCGAATGTTTCTTTTCAGTCACAGAGGAGGCCAACTGGTCGGAGGATGACGAGCCCCACAGCTCAGATATCGATGGCAGTAACCCGGAAACAGAGAGTGATAGTGAGACAGGTTTACCATCAACTACTATCAAAAATGTGCCCCCTCAAAGGGACCAAACAGCACTAACCTGGGATCACTCTCCTACAACATCTCTACAAGGGAACTCTAATGTGGACATGGGTAACGCACGGCATCACGAGACTACGCAGCTGTCAATGATGGCAATGATGGAATCAATTCACCAAGGAATAACAGCACACAGAGAAGAGACCCGTTCAGACAGCCTTAAATCCTAAGCTGCGATGAGAAAGATGAAAGCAGTGGTCAGAAAGCTTTCAAAAGCCTGGGTAAGTGTTGGAGATAGGGTCTCAAACCTAGAGGAGAGGGTAGTTGCCACTGAAGCAGAGGCTGCTGCAGCCACAAATAAAGTGGAAACACTGGGAGCCCAAGCAATTGATGTCCAGTGGAAGCTGGAGGACTTAGAAAACAGGCAAAGAAGGAACAACCTTAGGGTCCTTGGTATCCCGGAAGGGATTGAGGGTCAGGATGTCAAAATGTTTATTGTCAGAACCTTCGAGAAAGCCTTCCCAGACATCGCCGGTTGGAACTGGACCACTGAAATTCAGAGAGCACATAGGACACCCTTCAAACTGAGACAAAATGCCAGGGAGGGCGATAAGCCTAGAGCGATTCTAATCTATATAGGTAACTTCCTTCTCCGTCAGTCCATATCAGAGAAAGCGCGGCCAGACGCCAAAAGAACCTTTGAAGGAGGGTCCTTCTTCGTAAGGCCCGATTTCTCCCACTCCACCGTCGAACGGCGCTGGAGATTAAGACAATTAATCAAGCCTTTCCAGGACAAAAGAGTGCAGGTTTATCTCATCAATCCTGCTCAGTTAAAAGTAATTCATCTAGGCAAGACCATGTATTTCTCCTCGGAAATCAAGGCTCAGGAGTTTCTAGACTCACTATAGCATGTTACATGACCTATATAAGCTAACAAGGGCTAAGGCCTTAATTTTTGACATTGACTGAAGCCTTAGTCTAAGTTTAGTTTAAGTTTGAATCCCACAGAGGTAAGGGCGTCACAATATGGAGGTTTACGGCTACACAAAAGGTCGAGGATGAGGTCTGACAAATAGATTGCACTGTGTCCGCTGCTGGGCTGCACCCATCACACGCACAGACCTAGTCTGCACGCCTCACTTGGGAGTGGGTTGGGGTCAGGGGGGCTGGGAGGGGGGGAAGTCTCGAGGGAGTGGGGGGGAGAAGTAAAGGGGGAAAAAGAAGTAAAAAGAAAGTTCATGCAATAAATATGTTTACTAATATAACTGAGATGCTCAAAGTGGTTATGCATATCGATGCTAGATTTAGGATAAAATGTGATTGGTTAGTATGTTGGCTTTTTTCTCTCCAGGGGTATGTCAAGGATTAAGCTAATTAGCCTCAACATAGGAGGGCTGAATGATTGGAAAAAGAGGGAAAGGTTTGAGGAGTATGTTAAACTAATCAGGGCCGATATCGTGTGTTTACAAGAGACTCACCTACCCTGGAAAAAGAAACATTGGTTGAATATAAGGGGGTATGAAATTTTATCTTGTTCCTCACAGACTTCAACTGTAAAGGGGGTAGCTATTATAGGCCGGGTAGGTCTGGGAGGAGCTAAAAAATCAAAAGCTGATCCACTGGGCAGATGGGCAATATGCGAATTGAAATTGGGCATTACTCTATGCTCAGTTTACGGATCTAATCAGGATGACCCTGGGGTGATGGATCACATCGAGAGGGAACTTACTAACTGGCCATCACCTATAGTAATGTGTGGTGATTTTAACATCTCAGCCGATTTTACAGGCAACACCCCATATAGTGGCCGCAAGCCCCGGGTTTTTAGGGCGGTATACTCCATAATTCATTCTTATGGGTTGAAGGATGTCTGGGGCAACCAAAAGAAAGATGAACCCGGGTTTACATACTTCTCACACCCATTTAATAAACATACAAAACTGGATTATTTTTTAATATCAGCTACACATCTTAGTAATGTCGAAATCTCAATGCTCCCTATGTTAATATCGGATCACAGACGTCGCCATGGCAATCCCGCCTGATTACAATGTCTTCCGGAAGGACAGAGCTAAGGGTAGGGGCGGTGGAGTGGCACTGGTGGTGAGGAAAGGCACGGCTTGTACTATCTTGCCAGTGGAGGATATTCGTGGTTCGGAGGCCCTCGCTTTTTCCATCGCTTTGGCTCCGCATCAATCTGTCAAGGGGCTATTGGTCTATAGATAACCTGGCCCACCCGGAATGTTTTTTGAAGATCTTGACTCCGTCTTACTGAGATTGGCCCTGAAAGCAGAACACTGCATTGTGGCAGGGGATTTTAACTTCCGGATGGATGATCCTTCGGACGCGGCCGCAATTAAAATCTTAGAGGCTACGGCACCATTGGGATTGCTTCCCTATTTACATGGGCCGACGCACGACAAGGGTCACACTCTAGACCAGGTTTTCTCGACTTCCCCTTTAGAGGTGTTGGAGATTATCCCAGTACTATGGTCAGACCATCTGCTGGCTAAATTTTCGATCAAAGGCACAGTCAAATCGGCTACTGCCGCCCCACAGCAGTATGGTCGAACCCATAGGGCGTACCATCGAGTGACCCCTGAGATGCTAGCTCAGGCTGCTCTGGATCATCCCTGCCCTCTTTCTGGAGACCTGACGAAGGATTTGGAGTCCCTGCAGGTGTGGCTGGCTGATAGGATTAACGATCTTGCCCCGGAATTAGCCCCCCGTCTTACTCCCAAACGAGTTCCCGCCCCTTGGTTTACCGTAGCACTGTCGGCTAAGTGGCAGCAGTGCAAGGTAGCTGAAAGAGCTTGGCAGATAAAATATGATGCGGAGGCTAAGGTGACTTTTAAGAGCGTGGTGAAGGAGTATCACCGGGACATTCGCCTGGGTAAGAAAGCCTACCTGGCAGGGAGGATAGAAGCTGCCTCCAACTCCTGCAAGGAGATTTTCGCTATAGTCAGGGAATTTACATCTCCACGGATAAACATTGCTGAGGAGAGGCCCTCTGACTCTTGGGCTGCGGATCTTGCTGGTTTTTTCACTAGCAAGATCCAACTTATACAGGCTTCCTTTCCATCGGCTACACCCGCGGAGCGGACTGTTACTGAGGCTAATCAATCGCCCCCGGCTTCGCCTGGCCTGACACTGGGCGCATTTCCACTCATATCGGCGCCCGCCTCCTTAGCACTCATGGGCAATTTGAAATCTGGTTCGCCCTTGGACCCTTGCCCTGCTAAAATTCTGGCGAAATTGGCTGAGGTGATTAATCCATTGGCCAACCCGTTGCTGAATCTCTCGCTGAGCCAGGGAGTGGTCCCGCAGGCTTGGAAGCAGGCAATGGTCATCCCGCTGCTCAAGAAGCCTGGTCTGGACACCAAGGCCCCTGTTAACTATCGGCCTATCTCTCTGCTGCCGGCTCTTTAGAAAATTGTTGAAAAGCACGTGCAGACAGTGCTTTCCAATTTTCTAGAGTCGAATGAGATTCTCCATGCCACTCAATCAGGTTTCCGCCCTAATCTCAGCACGGAGACAGCGCTCCTCGAGGTCTCCGAAACAATCAAGGGGATTTTGGATTCAGGGGGTAAAGCCATGCTGGTGATGTTGGACTTGTCGGCGGCTTTCGACACCGTCCCCCATGAGGGCCTTCTCGCAAGACTCTATGAGATAGGACTTCGGGGGACGGTGCTCAGCTGGTTTTCCTCTTTTCTAGCTGGCCGCCGGCAAACGGTCTGGGCCTCGCCAGATTCCGCCGTGATGCCGCCTCTGGGAGTCGGGGTCCCTCAGGGCTCTATTTTGAGCCCGACCCTCTTTAATATCTTCATGACCCCTTTGGCGGCGTTGGCGGAGTCGTTTGGGGCCCGGATCGTATCCTATGCCGACGACACCCAGCTCCTCTTCTCTTGTAAGAGAGGTGGAGATTTTGAGGGGGAGAGTATCCGGGATTGCCTTGGGGCTGTGTTTCAATGGTTCCAACTGCACAGCCTCAAGTGCAATTCCGATAAGTCCGAGGTACTCTTCTTTGGGTGCGATTCGGAGCCAGACTGGCAGACTTGGTGGCCCACTAACATGTTCCCCCCAACCTGTCCATCCCAAATGGCTAAGAACTTGGGTGTTAAGCTGGACACGGGGTTGACAATGAAGGCCCAGATCCTGGGCGTGTCGGGCATATGTTTTGGCCTCCTCAGGATGCTGCGGAGGTTTCTTCCCCTATTATCGGAGGAGCACAGGAAGCTGACTGTGCAGGCCCTGATAGGCTCCAGGTTGGATTATTCAAACGCTCTATACCTGGGCCTGCCAGAGTACCTGTTACAGCGGCTCCAAGTTGTGCAGAATGCTGCGGCGAGAGCAATCTATGGACTGAACAGACGCGCCAGTGCTGCGGGCTTGCTCCAGACTCTGCACTGGCTTCCAATCCGTAAGCGGATCGTCTTTAAGGCTCTGACCCTGACATACAAGGCCCTCCATGCGACGGGAGCTAAGTACCTCCAAAGGAGATTGGCCTTTTACCAACCGACTCGCTCCCTGAGGTCAGAATCCTTATTTTTGGCGACTGTCCCACGAGTGAAGAGAGCGCGCCTGGGAGGTCGCTCCTTTGGATTACTGGCGCCCCAATTGTGGAACTCTCTGCCTCTTTCACTTCGGGCAGCCACTTGCTTACTAGCTTTTAGAAAGGACCTTAAGACTTGGTTGTTCAGCCAGTAGGCCTTCTCTGTTTGTTGTCTTTCGTCTGTGTTACTTTCTCTTTTAATGTGTTATGTTAGTTTACTGCAGCCTGTTTCAATTAAAAGCGCCGGGACACTCTTTTTGAGTAGCCGTGCGCTCTACAAAAACCATTTTAACATAACATAACATAACATAACAATCCCCTTGTCTTGAATATGTCTGTTAATAAATCAAGGGAAAAAACCAGACCCTGGACCTTTGATAGAAAACTTTTAGTGGATAGCAATTAGATAGCGTATATAAAGGGCTGGTCCCAGTCTTTCTTCGATGCAAATAGATATAGTGCATCCCAGGGCATGGTTTGGGATAGTTTTAAGGCTGGTCTGAGAGGTGAGACAATCAGCTTCTCTGGGCGGCTGTGGAAAAAAGTTAAGGAAGATAGAGAGCGTCTTTTGGCTAAATTGGCGGAGGCAGAGGAACAACATAGGAGAGACGTATGCCACGGGATCCAGGGAACTCAGAGCCTAGAAAGATTAAACAGCATAAAGGCAGATATCCAACGGCAATTGGCAAAGAAAGCTGCAGCAGAGTATCAGACCCGTAGAGTTGGTATGTATGAAACAGGCGAGAATGCAGGTAGGGCTCTAGCGCTACGGATAAGACAAGCCACATCAAAAAATATTATTACTGAAATTAAAGAAGGTCAGCAGACCTATAAAAAGCCAACTGAAATTCTGGAAGTCTTCAGGAGGTTTTATCAGGATCTGTATAATGAGGATACGGACATAGTCTATCCGGGCACAAATTGGCAGGATACAGGTATCAATCTGACATCTAACGAGAGGGAATCCTTAGAGCAGAATATTACTATGGACGAGCTTCTTCAGGCACTAAAAGATTTATCTGCAGGTAAGGCAGCAGGGCCTGATGCCATACCTCTGGAAGTCTATAAATACCTGAAGGAAGAAACGGCACCTCTTCTGTTAGACCTATTCAACGGGGTTATTAATACAGGTACCATACCAGAATCCTGGACTAAAACCAACATAGTGGTTTTCCACAAAAAGGGCAAATCGAAGGAAAATCCCGGCTCTTATCGGCCCATATCGCTAATAAACAGCGACAACAAACTATACGCTAAAATACTGGCCACACGGTTGGGGAGGATTATCGCGGGCCTCGTCTCTCCCTGGCAGCATGGCTTTATCCCTGATAGGGGTACCACTGACCATATTAAAAGAGCTATAACTCTGTTCGATATGCATGCTGCGGGGGAGGGGGGATCGCGATGATCCTCCTCGACGCAGAGAAGGCGTTCGATCGTGTCAGGTGGAGCTTTCTCTGGAAAGCGATGGCTGGTAAAGGATTTGGCCCTAGATTCCTGCAGGCAATCAAGGCCATGTACTACAATCCAACCGCTAGTATTCAGCTAATGGGCGAAGGCTCCAACCAGATCCATATTTCAAGAGGGACGAGACAAGGGTGCCCGTGCTCACCCATCCTATTTGCACTGTATATAGATCCCCTGATTTGTCATATTAAGAGCAATATCAACATAAAGCCAATTGTTACCAATGGATTTGAAACTAAAATCCTCGCATATGCGGACGACATAGCTATTACCACTATTGATCCTGCTAGTGCCATGAGGGAAATAATTAGTATAACTTCGGATTTCGGGAGGGTTTCTGGTTATCGACTTAACGTGGCAAAAACACAAGTATTATGTTCAAGAAATACAGTCAAACTGGACGATAGATATGTGGATTCAGTAGTCTATCTAGGAATCACAATCAATGCCCAGACAAAGGAAATCATTAAAGATAATTTTTCACCACTACTGGGGAAAATGAAACAGGACTTAAAAAGAATCGATACCCTCCATCTATCAATTATAGGCAGGGTCAATGTCATTAAAATGACAATGTTCCCGAAGATCTTATATAAATTTAGGTCCATCCCCTTTAAAATAGATGACATATTGATCAGGGAAATGGAGGCAATTTTTATGAACTTCGTCTGGCAATATGGTAAGGTGAGGAGATCAATTAAATTTATGTCTCTACCCCAGGGACAGGGTGGATTAGGTATACCTAATCTAAAATTATATAACTGGTCTTGTCTCCTCACAGATATGGCTATACTCTTTTTTCCTGTTGACACGATACACTGCCAGCGTGGTATTCCATCTATATGCCAGCTGGCACTAGGGAACGAAGCATATGGGGCATTGCTAAAGAAGTATGATAAACGTTTTTTCATGGCCTCAGGCTATAAAATCATGGAAGATATTCGGGTGGTATGGTTGGCCATACAGAAGAATCAGAGCATCCCGAAGTTTAACAAACATACTCCACTCTGGAAATCAGGGCTATTCCCGCACTTAAGTAGAGATGGCCCCTGGAGATATTGGGAAAGACAGGGAATCACCACATTAGGTCAAGTGATGATAAAGGATGTTCTGAGGCCCCTTGATATACTGAAGTCACGATATTCACTTCAAGGCTCCCAAGAGTTTAAATACATACAATTGACTAACACAATTAAATCAAAAAGACCCACCATAAACATATCAAAAGATTGTACACTATTAGGTTACATGAAGGGAGGTGGTCGTCGTATAAGTAAAATGTATGGATTTTTCTTGGGGACGCTACCAGATGATATGCTTAAGACCGAGGCTACCTGGGTTGGAAAACTGAGAGATCCCGATATCGATTTAGACAGAGCCCTTCTTATGGATAAAAGGTTCCTACGATCCTCAAACCTAAGAGCACAGCACTTTAAAACCCTATTCAACTTATATTATACACCGGCAAAACTGTTTGAGTGGGGAAAGAGAGCGGATAACAACTGCCCTAGATGTGGAAATGGTCCTGCTGATCTACTTCATATGTTTTGTAGCTGTGAGAAACTAGGGCCAATTAAAAATGAAATTGAAAAGTTTTTAGAGGGGCTGCTAGCTGTCAGGATAGACCTATCCCCTACACTTTTAATAATTGGGTGTGACGCCAAGATAGGTTTAAGTGTAGAGTCTGAGGCACTTGTTTTTATAGCAACAGCTGTTTTTAGAATATTAATTGCTGCTGCATGGAAGGACATTGGGGCTCCAACCTTTCAAATGTGGATCTGCAGGTTGCTCGGGATTCATAACATCGAGTCGTAGCTGTATGCACTGAAGGGGGTGAAATCCAGGGATATGGGACTAAGGATTTGGTCGCCCGTGGCATCATGGAGGTTGTCAAAAACTGGGGGTCAATAGTCTCTAACACCCATGTAGATACTCCTGATATTCTTAACATATTCACTATATTTAAGCCCACACTTTTTGGTTTTAACTTGTTTTAACATCTTTCTAACAAGTTGAGATCTTATTATGTGTTTTTATCATTCTGTATGCATATTTATTTATATTTCTGTGCCAATATGTTTTTGTTATGTATAGAAATATTACATTGTCATGAACTTTCAATAAAAAAAAAAAAAAAAAAAGGAACCTAAAGAGAAGGCAAAGTGTTCCATAAGCTTTGCTTACTACAAGGGCCTGTATCTCTCCTACTGGTATTTTCTTTCAAATCACCTTGATCCTTGAAGTGGTAACATTAGATCGTCATTATTGAAACGCTTTCAACATGGACTTGTAAATAGGAATCCCACCAACCTGCAGGCATTTCACAATCCACCCGATGTAACTTTTGGTGACTGACGGGATTACAGCATCACACCCAAACTGAAGATCAACCATGCACAAATTATTTGAAGATAGAACACTAAACATCTAATCCTCATTTCTCTGGGCCTCATTTCACTTTACCTAAGACAACCAACTGACTAGAAACGTATCCCCAGGAGTGGAGTCTCGTGGCCACATGGAAACAGGCCTGCATGCTAACCACAAGCTAAGGGCATTACGAGGCCAGCATACGTGTTTTTCAATTTGTTTGGCTAACATGTCTTGGACTCGGAATACAACACCCAAATTTCGCCAGAGGAGACATTCCCTCTGAGCTGGCAGGGATTTGCCTTTTAGTTTCTTTCAGTCCGGCCAGATGCAGTCTTGTCTGGAATGGAAAACAAAAATGGGAGTCATTAGAAAGCATTTTGCTGTAATGCTGAATGCATGACACCTGTACATGTCCCCAGCAGATCTCGAACATATAGGATGTTGCCACAAATGGTGGTACAACAAATTCTTTTTCATCAGTGGTTAAAAGTGTATATTCTCAGAAAGCACCCAGAATGCATGGTTTGGATCATGCTAGTTGGAACGGTGGGCATATTAGAAGGTATGAGAGATACTGACTTTTATACATATATGATGCAAATATGGAAAGTGATTTTGACGTGTAAGATCGGATTTCTTTAGTATGACATAGCTCCAAAAATACATCACTGCATTTAAAAGTACAAGATATTGGCTAGAGGGACTGGTTTGAAGAGGAAATATCTCCTGCCACTCTCTGGTTCAGGGACAAGCAAAGAGTCACAGTTATAATGTTTGTCAAGCAGGGCTTTAAGTGGGATGAAAAAAGGGGTCTCTCAAAGTGGCGTGGCCAATGTAATTAAGGACGTGGCTTAATAACACAAAAGCTAAAAATCTGTGCTTAGCATAGTGTGCCATCCAACTGGTATTTTGCTGTTTCTGTCATTGTATCCAGCTATATAGAGTAACACGTAACATTATACCTACAACAACACGCCAGGGCTATTGGCTTTGTCAATGGTTGTTAATTGTATATGAAAAACACAGAAAATACTGCTTTATTGTTTATTATCTTGAAAATGCTTCAGTTCTGAAATGATGACACTGTGAAAGTACTATACTGAGTCTCGTTGAAGTTATACCAAAGTCAGTGAAGGGTGGCACTGCTGCAGAGTTAAGTTTTTTTTTCACCTGGCCTGAGGACAAAAATGAAGAGCCCGATGGGGACTCGTCTCAGCAGCTGCTTTTTAGAACTGTCAGGCACTGGCAGGACCAGTCCCACTTAAAGCTCTGTTGTCAGGTATTCAAAAGAGTGTTGTTTTCAACTAAAATGATTGATGCATAAGGCCTGTCTTTTGGTTCTTATTCTTGCAGTTTCTGGTCCTTAGTCTTGCTAAGACTGCAAGTGCTGTGCTTGCTATATGCACATTTGTCTGTGAGGTAGTGTTGTTTGATAAATGCTGTTATCTCGCTTATAGTGGTGTTGAATGGGTGTGTGTGGGAATGCTCAGATCTGCTAAAGAAGGGTCGTCAGCTTCCATGAAACCGCACAGATGGTGAATCTGTCAATGTATCTGATCTGTTCTGAAGGAATGTCATGTGCTGAGATGAAATTTAGACCTTTTCCACTCTGAACCACACCCTCACCACCTCCGATGGAATAGGCGAGACTCATTTGCTACCCTTGTTCTTTGTGTGATTCTTGATTTTTTTCACAATCCCATGACTTCAGTGATGTAACACAGATGGCAGCACCCACACTTGGAACAAATTGTTCCAGTGCCACTGGCCTGGGTGCCTATGTGGGAATTGTTCATGCTTTCTGGCCTGTGTGCTATATGTGACATTTCAATGCTTTCTGGCTTCCTGAGTGCTTATGTATGACATGTCCATGCTTTCTGGCTGCCTAAGTGCTTCTGTGTGACGTTTCCATTCTTTCTGGCTTGGGTGGTTACGTGTGATATTTCCATAGTTTCTGGTCTCCGTGGCCTGGGTTCTTATGTGTGAGTTTCCCATGCTTATTGGCTTGGGTGCTTATGTGTGTCGTTTCCATGCTTTCTGGCCTGGTGTGACGTTTCCATAGTTTCTGACCTCAGAGGCCTGGGTACTTATGTGTGACATTTCCACAGTTTCTCACCTCAGTGGCCTGGGTGCCTATGTGTGACATTTCCATGCTTCCTGGCCTGGATGCTCATGTGTGACATTTCAGTGCTTAACGTGTGACAATGTGAGTGACAATTTATTCAAAATACAAAAAAGTTTATCAGAATGTAGTCCTTGTACTATAAAGTTATGGCATTGAGACAGCCTTAAAAAAAAAACTCAAACTCATAGCATTTTGGTTGAAAAGACAAGAGTGACCCGAAGGGTGATGCTTGTCTTGTACATTTTTGCTCTAAACCATTGCATAATTGTTAGAGGTTTAGTGAGTTTTAGATTTTCTTATACTATTTTATAGTAGGAATAAATGTGTTATATTTAAATTGACGTTCCATACTCGACATTTAATTTTTTGGGTGTTCTCTGTAGGAATTTCTGTGGTTTATGATTGGGTATACTGGTGCAACATAAGCTCATCATTTACTATGCTTTAAAAGTTAATACAATTAAATGTCATGAAAAATGTGTTGAAAAATGCATTGTTTTGGCCTTTCTGTCTCCAAACTTTTCTTGGGGGAGAACCCACAAACCACCCCTGGTAGTGGCCCTTGCTCGTGAAACACTGTATGGGGGGAGGTCTCACGTATACTTTGTGCTCTCTGATTCTCTACTCCTGTGTCTATTTTTGGTGCTCTCAGTAAGAATGTCTATGGGTAGATATGACAGGGTAGCCTGGGTCAATTGTCTACTATTTACTGTGCTTTGAAAGCTAATACAAATAAATATGTCATTAAAAATGTGCTGTCAAATGCACAGTTTTGGTCTTACTTTTTCCAAAATTTTTGTGGGTGGAGTACCCCCAAATCCCCCTAATAGTGGTTGGGCCCGCTCCCTTTCCTCGCTCGCTGAGCGCCAGATGGGGGCTGGTCTGGCTACATTTGCCAGGTCTGCTTTCAGTTCCCAGTCTGGCCCTGGGCAGCAACATGGAATGCAGCTGTAAGTGGGTTGCTAAATACAGTTGGACAATATCTGTGAGCAGAGATTATTCCATAGTCAAGGCATGACAATACAACGCCTTGCATAACTAACTAAAATCTGGTTCTGGAAGGTTTGTTTCAACAAGCGTGTCTAACTTGAAAGTGAAAACCTATTGTCATTGTATTGAAGTGGGATTATGTTAAGATATTTTAAAAAGATGAAGCGAAAGGATTGGACAGACTCCATGGTGGAAGTTTAGCAGTTTAACACCAGTAAAAACAATGAGACGTTGTTTTAAGTGGGCTTAGATTCACATAGTTGTGTGTCATTCCGAATTTAACATACTCAAACTCGGTAGTCATAATTTCAACATCTTTTGGGGATGTCAATTTCAGCGGGAGCAGGGTGCCATCTGCCTGGAAATTATAGGAGACATTGGAGCAACTGACAATGGAGGCTGGGGGCTTCAAGCAATGCTTGAAGATGGTAGGAGAGAGAATTAAATCTTGCATCTTGACAAGGAAAGAGAGTAAGTTGGTCATTTGTAAGTGTTCATGCCATCTGGACTATGCCTTTCATCTTCATTTTCTCTTTGAGAATTTACAGAAGACAGTGTGGAAGGCTGCCCGTAGGTCAGGGTCACTGAGGAAAAAGGAGTCACTCTTATCTATAATGCTTAGAGCAACATCTGCTATTATTTAAGTTGTGGCCTTGGTGTGACATCCTTAGTTGAAGCATAACTGGTACTTTTCTACCAGGACAGCTTTCTCAATGAAGAATTTAAAATGGCTGTTCACGCAGCTCTATCATATTTATGCCTAGAAAGAAAAATTCAAGACTGAGTGGAAGTTAGTGAGGTCAGCAACAATCAGCCTTGTTTATTTTACTAAATATGAATCCTGACATATTTTTAACAGTCTAATCCTTTTTCTTTAATTTGATTGAAAGGCACTCTGACAATTGGCTCAGTGACATGGGAGGAATATATAATTTTAGCAAATATATTTATCCGTTCTATTGATTTACTTATTTAAAGGAGGAACTATTGACCATAGCTTGTTGTGGGCTAGCTTTGTAGCTTTGGACTTCTGAAGGTTGAGGAAAGTTAATTTACATCTTCTTTGCCCTGTAGGTGAAAGAGGTGATAATTCCTTACCTCTTTCTTTGGAGATATTGGGACTCCATCAGGTTTGGAGAAGTGGATTTATCCACTATTTCAAATAGATACATTCGGTATTTCTCTGCAAGATCGATCTCCTGTTGTGCATGTTTGGATTGGGTTTTGACTGCTAGCACTGAAACAGTAGTGAAACCCCATTGATAAAGAATTTGGATTAGTGGAGTAATCAAGGTTTCCTTAGCATTGATTATGTTCGTAACTATTACATCCTTTAAATGATAAACAGCTTCTTCGGAGATTAAGAAAAAAGTGGAGTTTGAAACACTGGAACAAAAATGACAGATGAATAATGGGTCTCCAGAGTGATTTGGTAGGTTAATACAATTCAGGTGAATAGCCTTAGCTTTTTAACAAATTGAAGGATGGGTTTATGCACTAGTGATAATATTCTGGATCTTGAAAACAATACAAATCTATATTCTCTCATGACCAACCTTGGTTTTCGTAGGATTTTTATTGGAAACTCAACTGCTTTAAGTTTCTCAGGTTACCGGTCCCTTAAATTCTGAGTAGAAAATCCTCTTTCAAAATAGTACTTTCAACAAGCATGACACCTGAATACTAGGAAGGCATGTTCATAATCTGTTTTTTCTTTACTAATGTTAATGTTTGCAAGCATTATACAGAATCACCAAAGGATTAACCTTTCACTGAACATCTTCTGACTGCTCTGTTTCTGCTACTCTTTTTTTAGGTCATTATTATGTTACGTAATTATTATATATCAACACATACTTCTTGTTGCCTCAGAAACAACACAACATGTGCCAGGAAGTTAATATATTTCAAATGATCTTCATATACATTATTGGTTCAAATGTAAGGTTTTCAGGCAGGTAATGTAGTGACCGCACAAACCTCTAAGAAAGCCTTGTCACCATGAAACTCCTAACTGGTCTAAGGAAACTAGAAAAGTGACTCGGTGGCTTAAAGCAAACTCTACCCTTCATCAAAAGATCAAATGCGAACTGCCTAAAAATCAAACTTGACACTAATTCATGTTCACGAATATCCAAAGATCCCTTCATCTGAGATGCAGGTGGGATGGAAAAAGATGAAATGCTACACGTATAGGTGGGATGGTTGGTCAGTCTGCATGATAAGCAGACCTCTGCCTTCACCACCCAAGAACCTGGGCCAGTTGTGGGATGGCTATTAGATAGGCTGAATCAACTAGCTGTTGTGCTCTGTTTTCAGCCCATTTCCTCTGGGACTTGTAGTCCTATTCCTATCTAAACAACTTCATTTCTGTGTACCTCTCTGATATCCATAAACCCTCACATATGACCTCTGAAGCACGATGTTGTAACTTGCTCTTTAAGTTTAGCATTCTTTGTTAGGAATGCGAATGACATCAGCTAGAACGTTTTGACTTGAGCTGGAGTCAGTGTCAGTTGTAATGTTGCTGCAGCCACAAGCTTTCGTTTTATTACGCAATGCCTTTCGTCTTCAGGTACTATGAACACTGTAGTTACCATTTTGTTTCTTTTGGTCCCTTAATCAATACTGAACAAAACCCATTTTGACAGGAAAATTCCAACTCTCCTTTTAGCCACAGTGCACCTTTAAAGTTTACAAATACTAGCAATTTCTGAAACTTGTAGTACTGTAGTGTCAGTATGTTGTGATGAAGCTCACAGAAGATCTTTAAATGAAGTCCAGAGTTTATTCCAGAGCAAAATCTCAAGTGTGGTGCTCCCTTCACCAGTCAGCGAGCAACTGCCCATGGATGGAACATCCACACACAAAGACAATCACATAGGAATTTAACTGCATAGGACAGTCTATTCTTAAAATGACACCAGGGAGACAATCACAACCTATCTCTCTCCCTTATCAATACAAGTAACAAATAATAACCATATGGAACCTGAAATAAGCATCCAGTAACATTTTAACTGAAATGAACACAAGATATTAGAAAAGTGAGGGTCATTTTACAAAGTCATGCAGGTAGTTCGGTGGCCTCCTTTTTCTAGGAATCATTTCAATTCTGTTACCACCACCACTACCATTTCCACTTTCTACACAGTTTCCATTTATTCCAAATTGTTGCCACCTGAACCAGTGCTGTGCCCGGTGATATCTATTCCTGTTCCATTCACTGCCTCTTCATCCTTCATCAACAGAACACCACTTCACCCTTAATCAATGCTATTTCATCTTTCCACACACCCTTGAATACCACACTTTGCAAGCCTACTCAGGTTCCCTGCTCACCATTAACCAAAACCACTGCCGCCAATGTACTTCTTTCACTTCAAAAGGCCCACAGAACTTGCTCCACTCCCTCTTCACATGCCCTAAATGTACCTTGACCCAATCACCAGATAACATATTCCCTCTGATAGCTGTGAAACCACAAAAATAACTCTCCAGTTGCTATTCATTAACCGACAAAGTCCTTCCTTCAATAAAATATGTTATCCATTAAGGAATAAGCTTGGTAGTGGGTTTCGTTCCTCTCATTGCACAAAACGGGACACAAACTGTGACTGAATTCTCTGTAATGCAGAATGCCCAAACAAAATCAGAGACCACTTCATCAACATCTAACCTGTTGGCTATTGCCAATTGTATGACACCCTTAACCTTACAATTCGGCCTCTGAACAATGCCATTGGCTTGGGGATGGTACAATGCCATGTGTGAATGTTTAATACCACCATCAAGCAGAAATTCCTTCATATCCTGCGAAGGTAACTAGGTACCATTGTCAGTTACGAGGACCACAGGAAAACCCTGCTCCCGGAAGACCTCTCGTAATTTACTTAAGTTATTTCTTGTAGAAATCTCAGACAAAAATTTAACCAGCAACCATCTTGAATGAATGTCCACAATAAATAAAATCGATGCAGGCACTATGTCAATCCTGCCCAGGGTCATGAATACTGCATACATCTGCTTGATAATCAACTCTGAGTCTTTTCACATTCCTTGCATACCATACATCACAATGTTGCACCCAAGATACTACATCACTATCCATTCCAAGCCACCAAAATCCCATCCTCAATCTCTTCTTGGTAACAGTTTGCTCCAAAAGTCCTTCATGTGCTATCTCAAACGGTTCTTCCGCACATCACTAGGCATTACTATCTAATCACATCACATAATCACCTTACCAGCCACTACAGACAATTCATCCAAAACTTTGTCAGAAGGTCTTAAAGTATTGGGCAACATACTCTCTCTTCTGCCACCTTTTCCGATCATCTCCAAAACTGCTTTCAACACCTCATCATTACTCATCACAAAAGTTCATTCTAAATCACTAACAGTTCCATGACTCCAATGAACATCTCCGCCTCAAGTGCGAACATGAAGATAGTACTCGTAAATGCCTTTTATGACTTTACAAAGTAGTAATTTTAGACATTTGGTCTAAGTTAAGACCGACAGTCTAAGTTTACCTTGTTGAATTGGGACCCTCAACTTCAATATTATTTAAACATTTTTATTGATCCTCACCCCACAAAAAACTTACATCCTTTCTCATTAACTCTTTCAGGCACTTAGTTTTGCATGCAAAGTTCCTGTCAAATTTAGAATAGTACTTATTCCGCCCAAGGAAGGAAATGTCTGTTTCAATGAAATATTGTGACTTTCCACACAATTACCAAACAAAGTATGTCATCTTGGAAGTACATGGCATTGTGCAAACGCTTAAATACCGTAGACATCATTCTCTGGAAGACACTGCTCATGGATGATAAGCCAAACAGCATCCTGGTAGACTGCTCAGTGCCTTCCATCCTTATGAGTGAAATCAAAGGCTTGGAACAAATGTAAGAGCAAATCAGGTGATAGGCATGCTTGAGATCTAATTTTGAAAACAAAAATGACCCATCTTAGCAACAAAATTAGCTCATTAATGTCCACACAGAACCTCACATTCTAATCAGCCTTCTCCGTTAAAACAACCGGAGATATCCAGCTTTATGTATCAACAGGCTCAATCACCCCATCCTTCAAAATGTTATTCAATTTTTTTAACTTCTTCTCTCCAAAATAGGAGCACTTCTTAACTTATTCTGTACTTGAACAGCTCCCTCTTTCAGTTTTATCATATGTTGGTACTGTTAGACCTGACAGCCTCAGGGTGGTACCCCTCAACATTTTGTCTACCTCCTCCACTTTTCTGACCTTGTTTTTGCTAGCTTTGGATTTTGTGCACTTTACCACTGCTACTCAGTGCTAAGGTGCTTGTGCTAACCCCCCTAAACACGGGTTGATTGGCATACCCCTAATTGGCCTATTTAATTTGCCCATAAGTCCCTATTAGAGTGTACTTCATGTTCCCAGGGCCTGTAAATTGCATGCTGCTAGTGGGCCTGTAGCAGCATTTGTGGTGCCACCCACTAAGAGAGCCCTGTAACCATAGCTCAGGCTTGCCACTGCACAGCCTGTGTGTGCAATTTTACAATTCCATCTCAATCAGGCAAAATAAAAATGTTGCCAAGTCCAACCCTTCCTTTTTTATACATATAGGTTATCCCTAAAGTAGTCTTTGGACAACCCACAGGGCAAAGGGCAACTTATATACAAAGCAGAGCATGTACTTTTAAGTTTTACATGGCCCATTAGTGAAACACTCCCAAATTTGTTTTTCACAACTGCAAGGCCTGTCTCTCCCAGAGGAAAATATTGAGATGACCTTATTACACCTTTAAGAGTAATTTACTATTGTGAAGAGACAGACTTTCCAAGATTGGTGTCTCTGGATTCACAATTTAAAATCACAACCTAGGGTGAAGTTTGATTTTAAATTGCAGTTCTAAAAATGCCACTTTTAGAAAGTTGGCATTTTCTAACGTTAGCCATTTGGTGCCTGTTGCATGTCTCTGCTGCATGTCTGTGGAGGCTGAGAGCTGGTCTTTGTGTATTCCCCCTAGACAGCCACACTCAATAAGAGTTTAGATGTGACTTGATGGACCACCCTGGCATGGTGGGATGGAGGCGCTAGACCCAGCTTCACTTACACCTGAATAGGCTATGTCCTGTCCCCACACAAAGGGATACATACCCCCCTGTAGTGAGTCAGGAGCCAGGGCAGGATGGGAGAACCTCTATGCACTTCAAAGACATTCAAAGACATGTCTTTGAATTCTCCCTCACTTCAAAAGCACTACTGAGTATGAGTACTGGACCTCTGACAGCACCACTTCAGTACACTTCTGGACCTGCAAAGACTCTGCCAGGAAGAACTGTTGGGCTGCTGAAGGACTGCCATTCTGCTGGATTGCTGTTGTACCGGACCCCTGCCTTGCTGTGCTGCCCTGCTGCTTGCTGTTCCCCTGCCTGGGTGAGAAATACTGGACATTTATCACTTGAACCCAGAGTAACTCCAAGGGCTAGCTGGCTGGCCTCCTGCTCTGAAGTCTTTGGGGTGTCTGCATCTGAACTCTGCCATCTGAAAGTCTGCCCGGCCAAGTAGTGCTATCCCAGTCCTGAACCCTTGGAAGTGATGCCTAAGGTGCTTGCTTCAACAAAGCCCATGCATTCTCTGTTGAACTGGTGCATGGTTGCCATTGCATATTTATTTATTTATTTATTTATAAATTTATTTTATTTATTTTCAAGGTTTTATATAGCGCTACTGGACCCGAGGGTATCAGAGCGCTTTACAAGTAAGACAACATTTGCAACAAAATAAACAATGTGAATTTAAATATGAATGATATAAAACAAGGTATTAGAATGGGAGGGGGAGGAGTGGGGGGTGCAGATCAACAGGGGTGGGGTAGTGTAGAAATTTAGAGGGACCAAGGGGTGTAGACAGGAGGGATGAGGGATGAAAGGTGGGGAAGGGGTTGAGAGGAGGCGAGAAACAGGGAGCCAGGAGCGAAGAGTGTCAGAATAAAGAGAAATTACGTTCCCCAATATTTGTTGAGAAGAAGTATTTTGAGTCTCTTTTTGAAGAGGGGGTACGAAGGGTTGCATCGAAGATCTTTGGGGAGAGAATTCCAGATCGTGGGGCGTTCCCCGAAAAAGCACGGGATTGGGCTTTTTTATGTTTGAGTTTAGGAGGGATAAGGATGAGGGAGTAAGAGCTCCTCAGGGACCTGGAGCACCCAGTTTTTTGCAATTTCTCTGCCAGGTAGGAGGGGGTGTTTTGGTGAAGTGCTTTGTGTGTGATACATGCAATCTTGTAGGTGGATCTACCTTCTACTGGGAGCCAATTGAGATTTTTTAGGATCAGAGATATGTGGTCGAATTTTTTACAATCAGAGATAAGTCTTGCGGCAAGGTTGAGAACACATTTGATCGGAGCTAGGTGGATTTTAGGGGTGCCAGCGAGTGTGGCGTTACCACAGTCAATACGGGAAAGGACAAGCGATTGGACAACGGTTTTAAAGTCGTCTGCTGGTATGAAAGGTTTGAGTTTTCTGAGGTGGTGGAGGGTGAAGAGGGCACCCTTGGCAGCATTGTTGATGTGTGGGATAAGATTCAGGTTACAATCAACACTGATGCCTAAGGATTTGACAGAATTTGAGGAGTGCAGTTGAGAGCTGTTATATCCTTAATCCAAAGTTGAATGGGGAGGGAGTTATTTTTGGGAGTGAAAAGGATGATTTCAGTTTTTTTCGGGTCAAGTTTGAGGTGATTAAGATGGGACCTAGTTTGTATTTTAATCAGGGACTCGTTGAGGTGGAGGATGTCCTTATGAGATTTAATCCTGTAGTAAATTTGGGTGTCGTCAGCATAGAGGTGATAGCATAGTGTAGCTTGTTTGAGGATGAGGGTGAGAGGTTCCATGAATAGGTTAAATAAGGTAGGGGAGAGGATAGAGCCTTGCGGAACACCAAGTGAGACAGGTTGGAGCTTGGAGAGGCAGTGACTGAGCTTAATTTGTTGGGATCTGTTTTGAAGGAATGAGGAGAACCATTTGAGTACGGTGCCCTCAAGACGGAAGCGAGCTTCGAGGGTGTTAAGAAGGGTGGGATGATGGACAGTGTCGAAGGCGGCTGAGAGGTCAAGGAGGATTAGTAGAGAGGATTCACCTTTGTCTAAGGAGCGATGGATGTCATCAGTAATATTGAGCATGGCAGTTTCGGTACTGCATCCCTTTCTGAAACCATACTGGAATCTGTCAAGGAGATGGTAAGAGGCTATGTGGTTATCAAGTTGTGATAGGACACATTTTTCCAGTGCTTTTGAGAGGAAAGGAAGGTTAGAGATGGGGCGTAAGTTGTTCAAGTCATTAGGGTCAGCGGAGGTGTTTTTGAGGATGGGGGAGATTTGGCCTAGTTGAAGGGAGACAGGAACACAGCCTGAGGAAATAGCGGAATTGATGATGTTGGTCCACATCGGAGCAATGACATGTTTGAGTTCTTGAACCAGGTGAGCAGGAAGAGGGTCTTTGGTGTGAGAAGATGGTTTGAGTTTTGTGATGATATTGGTGAGAGCCGTTTCTGAGACAGGGGAGAATTCACTCCATGAGGCATAGTTTTTAGCATAGTGGCACGTGATAGTGGGGACAAATTGGGGGTGAATTGTGAGGGGTTTGGAGAGAACTTGAGGCGGGGGGAGAGGATGAACTGGTGTTAGGTATGTTGTGGGGGGAGATGAGTGGGGGGTGGTTGTGGTGAGAGAGGGGAGGTGGCGAAGGAGAGTTCAATCGAGTTGATTTTGTTAGAAAAGAAGCTAGCGATTTCTTCACATCGTTCAACGGAGGATAGAAGTTTGGGGGGGCCGGAGGACGTTTGCTTTTTAACAATGCTAAATAGTTCTCTGGGGCGGTTTCTAGCCTGGTCTAATTGGGAGCGGAGATATGAGGCTTTTTCATTGAAAATGTGTTTTTTATAGTGTCCTCTGGCCTTTTTAAGGAGGGCCAGATTGTTGGAGGAGTGATGGTTCCTCCAGGTCCGTTCTGATTGTCTGAGGGCCCGTCTCTCATTATTGAGGTCAGAATTGAACCAGGATTTGGGCTAGAAGTTTTTTTGTTGTTTGAAGTTGATTGGGGCGATTTGGTCGAGGGCATCAATGATAGAGTTATTGTAATGTTCAGTTAGGTCATTAGTGCTGTGGGAGAGAGGGGGGAGGAGTAAGTAAGTTTTAATAGTGGATTCCAATTCGACCGGCGGAATAAGGTGAAGTTTTCGAGTAGGTATCAGAGGTAGACTGCTATTGGGGACGGGGCACGAAATGGAGCAATTCAAGGTGAAGAGGATGAGGTGGTGATCTGACCAGTCGACAGGAAGGATATTTACGAGGGAGGCCAGAACCTTGCTACCCAGGACCGCATCAAGGGTGGCACCTTTGGAGTGAGTTGGGGATTGGCAGAGTTGAGTCAGGTCAGTGAGGTCCATAATACCTTTAAATAAGGAGACCGCTGGGTCGTTATTATTATTCCAGTGGATGTTGTAGTCCCCAAGAAAGAGATTTGTTGAGTGGGAAAGCGATGCTTGGGTAATAAGAATAGACATCTATTCAGTAAAGGCGATACTGTTACCAGGAGTGTGGTAGATAGTGTGAAGCCTGATGGCGGGGGAGCCAGGTATATTGATATCAGAGCATAGGTATTCAAATGTGGAGGGGTCTTGGACATGGACTGTCGTGATATTAAGGCCTTCTTTAAAGATTAGGGCAAGGCCACCTCCTATTTGCTCGCTTCTATCTTTCTTAATGATGGAATAACCAGGGAGACCAGCAGGTCGAGGATAGGAGTGGAGTGAGGTTTGAGCCAAGTTTCAGTCAGGAATGCTAGGTCAATGTTTTCGTTGAGAATGGTTTCCGCAATCTCAGTCGCGTGGCAGGAGGCGGATCAGCAGTTAATTAGCATGTATAAGGGGGGGTGGGGTTTGGCAGTTGGGTGGGGGGACAAGGGGGGACAGGTCTGAGTAGTCGGGGGTCTAGGTGACGCCGGAGGTAGGGGGAGTCTGCTTGTACCAATGAGAACGGGGATAGTGGACAGATGGTTAAGGAGAGTGGGGGAAAGGGATGATGAAGGAGATACGAGAGAGCTTGAGAGAGGGTTGATTGCTAGGGCTGTCGTGTGGGTGTAGAGCTGTGGAGGGGGGGGCGTGATGGCATAGCATGGAGGGATGATTTTGGCAATTTCAGTGTGTTCGGATGAGGTAGAGACGTTCGCTGGGGGTGGGGAGTGGGGAATGTTGGTGTTGGTGGCATCACCAGGAGGAGTGTAGGTGTTGGCAGCAAAGTCATGAGGGGAGATAGAGTGAGAATTGAGGGGAAGGGTATTAGAGTGAGTGGAAGAGGGGATAGAATGATGTGGAGAGATCGGTAAGTGGGCATGGATCAAGGAGTGGGCTTTGGTGAGGAGTGAGACATCAGTTCTGAGGGAGGTGAGTTCAATGACAAGGGATGATAGGAGACATTCAACATTAAGGAGTGATCGTGTAAGAAGTGAGGAATGATGTGTTTCAATCGTGTTTATGAAGTTAAAGGGGTAAGAGTGTTCAAAGGATAGAAGATCAAAGGGGTGACGGGGGGATAGCCTGGGGGCGGGAGGATATTGAATTATGAGGAGGGAGAGGGTCATCGTTGGGGAGAGAGGGTGCATAGGAGATAGACGGGGCGGGGCGTTCAAATTGGGAGGAAGGGTTGGAAAAAGGGACGAGGGGATAGTGGGGGGTGGCGTCTTAGGCATATTATGGGTTGGAAGAGAGAACGAGGGGGAGTGGGAAGGAGGGATCAGAAGGGAGGAAGTGGAAGGTAATGAGGGGCTACTTGGAGATGTTAGGCGTAAAGGGCGAGGGAGAAGAGCATCATCCGATGGGGTGAGGAGGAATTCAGAGGGAGATAGGGGTGTAGAGGAAACTGTGTTATTAGTATGAGGGGAAAGTAAGGGGTATGAGGGGGGGTTGGATGTGCCGATGAGGAGTTGAGTGAGGTGGGGGATGGGAAGTGATTGATCCAGGATAGATCATCAGGGGAAGAGTGAGCGGAAGAGCATAGAGAGTCCCATGTAGAGGATGCAGCAGGAGTGGGCGGGTCGGGGCATTAGGTGGATTAGAAGCATCATGAGGGTGGGTGGTAGGGTTAATGGAGGAGGTGGCAGAAAGGGGGGAAGGTTCACTAGGAGACTGGGAGAGATGGGTGTCATGACAGATTATGTTATTGCGAGCAATAGAGGGGAGACGTGATGTGGAAGAGTAATCCGAATTGAGGGAAGAACAGGGGTAAACCGAGTCAGTGTTGTGGATATAGATGGAGGAGAAGGCCGGTTATGCCAGTTGGGGTTGTGAGGAGGAGGGTTTAGTGTAGGGCTCAAGAGTAGGAGAGTTAGTGTGGGGTGCCAGGGGGGATTGGGCTTTAGAGAGAGTGTGGAGGTTGAGGGCTTGAGTGGACCAAGGAGGTTGGGTATCGATAATACATCACCCCTGTTGCATGGATGAGAACCAGCACATCGCTCCTTTGGTGTGACCAGAACCAGCTCATCACCCTAACTGTGTGGATTGACACTGACAAAACACTTCGGCTATGGCTCGCATCTTTACTGTCGACGCAGCCAGGATCAAGGTACTTTTGTTCAGCAGGCCTAACTGGGTCCTTGTATCCCTCCGTCGTGGTTTGCCTGAGCTTTTGACTTTGCCACGTTCCAGCATGACCAGATATCCCAAGTAAGCGCTTCTTGCTTCTAAGCACTACTTAACAGTTTATTCTTTAAGACTTCATATCTCAAGTTCTACTTATTGGATGTTTGTAGTTTTGTTCTTGTTTTATTTAATAAATTAAGTTCTATCTTTCTAAGTTGGGGTGGACTCTTTTTGTGTGACGTTTTCTCTGTTTTCCAGTTTGAAGTCTTGCACAAATACTTTACACATTACCTCTAAGTTAAGCCTGACTGCTCTGTGCCACGCTACCAGAGGGTGAGCACAGGTTATTTTAGGGGTTGCCTTTTTCTTACTTTGACTAGGATTGTGGTTGCTGCTTGACTAGGGCTTATACCACAGTAAAACTGCATACTAATTTCTAACACATACCTTTAAAACACTCCCATCTCCTTCTTGAACACGTGTTTTGTTCCCTCCAAAATGTCATCAAGTGTTGTATCCTCTACCACCATCACCTGGGTAAGAGCACATGGGTTAATTATAATGTGAAGATTGTATTTAAGAACCAACCCAAAATAGGTGGTCCTGACTCAGCTACATACATCTTACCCTTTATGTGTCGGTCACAATATCATTGTACATGTACCCAATAACCTCTTAACTGCGCCGAACGTTCAGCTCCAGTGCTGAACGTTCCATTGCGCGGGTGGGGCCACGACGGCCAACGGACGTGCGCAGCATAACCGAGGTAGTGCACGCGACGGCCGTTGGCCGTTCGCAGCAGCGATGAGGTTAATGTCTATTTGTTTACCTTAATACCCACCAGGGTTGATGTCTTTAGGCAGTAACCTTATGTGGGGCCCCTCAGCCACAAATATACTCTTAGGTAAAATGGTGTAAAATGAGCTAGAATCAACCATTTGCTCCACCTTCTTGATCGTAAACTCTGCTTTCGGTCCTTTCAACTTCCCCACATTTCCTTCCTCCACACAAACGTTTGTCTGAACTTGCACCTTCCTACACACAAAACTCTGTCTAAACCACCTGCCACAAAAGGTATTACCTCAATTAACACTGCCACCTTCCCTTTCTGTTGTGTCTGCACATCCTTGCAAAGAGCCCTTTATGTCTGTACTTCCTGCATTTCTTTCCAATAGCAAAACACTTCTTTGCTTCTGATGTATGATAGCTGCTTCCACATCTGTTACATACTTTTCTAGAGAATTTATTGTTATAAACGTGCTTCCCCACTTTTACTCTCCACTTAGAGGTTATTGCCACCTCTTCTTCCAATTTATCAACAGCCAACACCTCATTGCTCCCTTCATCAAGATCCCTCCGTTCCTTCTCCTGCATGCAATATTCAGACTCCTCCATCACTCTAGCTATTTCAAAAGTGTCTTTTAAAGATGGATCTTTTCAGCCTACAATCTCTCCTGCATCTTTTTGCTTTTGCATTGTACAATTAGTAGCTGATTCCTTATCATCTCATCTGTTGTAACAAATTGGCATTCGACTGACAATTCTTGCAACCTAGTAACGTCACTTACAGATTCCACAGCTTTCTGTGGCTCTTTGTAGAACTTGTATATTCTCATAACTACATTAGATCCTTTGTCAAACCTAATCTGAAGTTTATTCCTTGCTTCACAGTACACATCTTCTATAGGTCGACCACTGTGGATAACAGCCCAAGGTAAACACCGGAGATAAATATTTAAAATGTGCTATCCTTCTTTTTCCAAAGTACTAAACAGAATTGCTTTTACCTGACTGGATTGAAAACACTGCCCATCAAGTGCTTCCAAGTAATTATTCAAAATATCCTTATGCTCCTCTCACTCTATTGGTGGAACTCCAAATTGTGCCAAAAAGAGTAGTAGAGGGGTTAAATAAGTCACTTCTATTTCATTTAACAAATAGCTCTGTTAAAAATTGATTATTATGATACTTTCCAGCACCCAAAATCAATAGTCTTAAAATGCATATCTTATTACTCTCATGATGACTAGAATAGGGGTGTGACCAATATAATTAAACAGTCAGATCTCAACAATTGCTTTTCTGAAAAAATTATGATGCAATCACTTGGTGTGAAAAAACAGAACAGTATGTCAACCTTCTCAGGAATGCGACTGGAGGTAACTCAACCTGTTGTGAGGCAGAGAGTTTTGTGCACTTGTTATGGCAACAGCTTCCTCAAGTCAAACAGTCTCCACCAAATCTTTGTGAAGAAGGAATTCCCAATGCGGGCTTAAAGTCATGCAGCAGCGCTTACGAGCGTGCGGACAATGCAGCAATGCTCACTAGGGAATTCAGTTTAAATAAAGGTATTTCAGCCCTTTCCACTGTGCTACCATAAGCCCCCCTAACCTTTTCAGGGAGCAAATAGTTTCTGGCAACCCTGAACATTACAACCCTGACCCCTAAGGGATCATGAAAACAGATCAGAACCTTTCCACTCAGTCACTTGTGCTTACTTGTGCTCAGAGAAATATACAGAAAACACAGTGGGATATTTTCAATATATTTATTGAACTTATTGAACTAACATTATTCTTGTATAGAATACATGTGCTGCAATAGTTGGTAGAAGCAGATGAAAGTGACTAGAAGTACCAAAAGCTTAACTAGTAGATACATTTCTACCATGGTGCTAAAACATTGTATATATCCAGGCATATAGACTAACCCTGGGCCAAGCACTACGCTACGCTCGCGTAGTTTGCCAAGTTTGCGCTACTTCGCACTACGCGAACTGCACGTAGCACAGTGCAAACATGCGTAGCGTAGTGCAGCTGTCATTTTTTGCTTGCTCGCGGTCCTCAACGTCAAGTTGGCGACTGCGAGCAAGCAAAATGACATCCCCGCAAACTTTTTCCTTGTTCGCTATCGCAAGCATGGAAAATAAACCTCCTGGCGGGATTCTCAACGCAGGGAGGTCAGGTTTCTCATTGCGGGTGGTCGCGCATGCTCGCGTCCGCTCGCGATGAGAAACTACCAGTCCGCGTTGAGAAAGCTGCAGCTCGAGTAAAAATCTACTCGAGCGGCAGAAAATTACAGCTCACACTGTGCAAGATGCCGTTTTCAATGATTACACAGTGCCGGATGGTTGTCCACACTGTGCAATCATTGAAAACGACATCTTTCACAGTGCCAACATGCTACTACGCAGTTCGCGAAGTGCTATGTGTACCTTGCATAGTACGAAGTGCACTCTGTGTAGCTATGCGTAGCGCTAATTTGCGAACTACGCCCACCCCTAATATAGACAAGGCAGTAATCCGGTGTATCCCTATATACGAAACCCTAATCTAAGTATGCCTAGAGTGTGTGTAGGTATGAAGCCAAGAATCACCCCAAGGGATGAACCAACCCCATTAACTGGTGGGATAGAATGTAGAAGTCTGCCTTGGTCACAAACTGGGCACCCCTCACGGAGATTTCAAACTGCGGTGTTATGAAGTCTAAGCATGCAGGGACTGTTAGCTGTAGTGCCTCCTCTACTAATCTTACAGGATGCTCTATATTTATGATAGAAAGTAGCCTTGCGATGTGCATATAAATTACTGATGTTATGGATATGTAGATAGACCTGTCGCCCGTGGATGAAGATGGAAATGACATTTGTACATACTGCATAGAAAAGCCTTGTAAATGATGTTCAAGGCATCATGATAATGTTGTGCGAAGCTTGATGAGTAAAACAAAGCAGTTGCAGAGCAACTAATCCAACATTGTTGTGCAGCTAAATATGGGCAAAAGGTCACAGCAGAAATATTATTGTGAAAAATAGTACAATGTAAGAAATGAGCAGCTTCACTACATGGGCCTAGCCCGGGCACATGACACCCACTCTGCATACAAAGGATCAATATGTAAAAGCTATCTAAAAGCCAGCAGGCCATAATGAAATTGAACAAAAAAAGTTCTAAAACCTTTAAAACTATCTAAAAGCAAGGTGCCCTTAAATATATTAATTAAAAAAGCCTTAAAAAGTCACTATACTATTTGAAATCCCAAGCACCCAAAAAACCATGGTGCCGAAAAAATGAAGCAAAAAGCTGTTTTGATTCATTTTCTTTAAAAACAGTCCAAATAGTTCCCATCACATAGAAAAAGTCAATTGTTTATGTGTTCCGAGTGGTAGACGCAACATTGCTGTTGCTCGCAACTGAAGATGACGTTCCTAGAGGCACACCTCTAGAGCAGAATACGCGGAGGGAGGGACTGCATCCTGTAAGCGTATTTTTCTTTTTTAAATCGTCTATATTGGTGTTTTCACAAATGTATACTTCATACAATCTGCCAGCTTTATTACACAAAAACAGTACAGTGACAACCACACCTTTGATGCCTGGTGGGGAGCCAGGCTACTCTAAATGTTGATGTCATGGAATAAAGTAAACCATATCCAATCTTTTGAACATGTCTACATATATTGTCAACTTTATAATCAGTAAATAATATATTTTTTTTTAAAACAGCTAACTATTTCTCTTAATTTTACCTCTATACTTCACGCCAATCAATTCACAATAAACATGAACATAGCAATCTCAATTACCCCATATGTGCTATGCGGTTCAAGTCTGATGTGAGCTAGGAAGGCTGCGTAATTCGTACTTTTTAGAGGATGGCGGGAACAATCGAGAAGAGGTAGAGCAGTAGGAGGAGCAGAAGGAGGGCAAGGAAGGAGAGAGAGAGTGAGGATGGGAGTGGAGAGAAAAAAGGGGGGATATTACTCATGACTCTCTTACTCTCTCTGTGAGAGCCATAGACTCTGTCTAGTTGACCTGGATCTCGCCTGCCCAGGTGCCCTCCTTGCGCCTTAGTATATGTTAGTGTGGTAGTGCTGTTGCCCCACACAGGGGACCCTCTCATCCTTGGGAGGAATTAGATGCATTCAATTTACCTTCCACAAATTACGCGTATTCCTGCCACTGCATGGGGTTGGTCTGGGGGGTCATGAGGTGCCTTCAATATTTGTGTCATATGCTCTGCCACTAGAGCCTTGTGGAGATCCAATAAACACATGCGTGTGCTGGGAGCTGCGCTCAATTTCCAAGACATGGCAATCCTCTGTTTTGCTAATACCAAAGTCAAGTCTAAACATTTATTGAGGTTTTTCGTCATGCGTTACACTTGGTGACACCCAGTAGAAAATGTAGGGCTTGCGCTGGGATTTTGGTGCCAGTTGCTGCCCCAAACATCACTGCAATCTCTGTCCAGTAGGCCTCAAGGCTGGGGCACATCCAGACCATATGTAGGAACTTGGCATCTTCTCCTGAGCAGTGGTGACAAATGTTGACCGATGTCAGGTACATGCAGGCCAATCTATGCAGCATTAAGTATGTGTGGTGCAAATTATTAAACTGTGTATATTTCAGTCGGGCATTAGTAGATATACTTTTGGGATACCCGACGCACTGCTCCCACTGCTTATCACTCATGGTAGTTGATTGCTTGGAATCCCAATACTCCCAGAGCTTTATCAGTAGGGGGCTTGGACCAGGCCTCAGGGAATTATATATTGCTGTCACTGCCTGTCTGCCCTTACCATGCGTCAGCATAGTCTGCAGAACCTGTGATGTTTCCGGTTCTGTGTCGACGTTCACCCATACGTGATGGAATTGCCTTGCCAATAATGTGTAAAGCATAAAATTACCTTGAGGGATACCAAACTCGTCTACCAGCCCTTCCAGGCTCTGCAGCTATGCATCTACAAATAAATCGCCTCAGGGATCCACTCTTACCTCTGCCCAGGTTTCTAATTCTGGTCGGTCATGGCAGGCAAATGTCCCCGGCAGTGTCTCAAGTGGTAACATAGGTGCATATGGTGATGTCTGGTGTTTAGGAATCACATATCTTAACCAACTATGCCTGGCTGCCGTCATTCGCAGGTTGCCTTGCTTTTTTTTGTAACGAAGTAGTGGCGCCTGATAGCCATTCTATTATAGCTGTGCATCTTAAGGGCATTGCCCAGCTAGACATCTCAGTCACCTGAGCACTCACCAGCCATCTCATTGGCCAATAGAGCTGTGCGGCAGTGTAGCAGTGCTCATAATTTGGTGCCCCCAATCCCCCGCTTATAAGTGGCAGATACTGTATACAGAGTGCTACTCGAGACTTGAAGCACCCCCATATAAGCGCCACCAGCTGCACCTCCAGCTCCCTAAATATACTTCGGGCAGCCTGTGTGGAAGAGCAGTAAAGAAGTGGAGAAGCCTGGAGAGAAGCAGCATTTTGGCAATGGCCACTCTTCCCATAGGGGACAGGGGAAGACCACCTATAATGTCTGCGCTTGAGTGGTAAATTTGCACTGCCAGGCACTTGAAAGGATCAAATGCAATTCCAACTAGGTCCTAAGCATACTCTGCCTCCGATCCAATGGGATCGCTTTCATGGGAAACACCACTGACTTAGGCCAGTTAACCCGGATGCCAAAGGCCTTCGCATGGGCATCCAGGAGCGCCATCAGGTCTTGCGATACAGCGCCCTACCCCCGAAGGTAGACCAGTGCATCGTCTGCATACTGCAAAATTATATGCCACTGCCTGTCTGCATAGGTACCCTAGTCCAACACCCGCTGTCGCAGCTTGCATGCTAAGGGCTCCATAGCAAATGCAAATAGGATAGGTGACAGAGGGCAGCCCTGCCTGGAGCCTCGCTCAATGTCAAAATGTGGGTATATATCGCGTCCTGTTTTTACTCGTGCCCACGGCTTAGTATATAGTATACGTATCCAGGGCAAGTATTTGTGTTCGATGCAAAATTTGCCCAACACTTCCAGTAGGTACTGCCACCCTAGGGTGTCAAATGCCTTTTCAATGTCCAAGGCTGCTATCCAGGGTGTGTCAGTCTCCGCCTGGGCCCAGTCAAGTAATCTGAAAAGCCAACGCAGTTTCAGTCTGGTACTCCTCCGCTGGATGAAACCATTTTGGTCCCTATGTATCAGAAGAGATGTTGTTTCTGTTGGCCAACACCTTTACCATTATTTTATAGTCAGCATTTAATAAAGATAGTGGTTGATATGATGTCATCAGCCGTGAATCCCTACCCAGTTAAGGCAGGACCACTAACAGTGCCTCTCTCAAGGATGCCGGGAGCTCCCCTCCGTCATAAGCATCCTTATAAACGTTCATTAATTGGGGCACAAGTTTTTCAGAGTATGTAGAATAAAACTCCAACGGCCAAATATCGGTACCTGGGGACTTACCCGATGCAAATTGTTTGAAGGCGTCGGATATTTTGTCCACTGTAATAGGATCCTCTAGTGAGTCATATTGGGATTTCGTAACTTGCGCAAGCTGCACAGGTGCCAAGAAGCGCTGTATGCATGGAAGGTTATTGATCACTGGAGCCCTGTACAAAGTTGTATAGTATTTATAAAATGAGTCATTTATTTCTGCCTGTGTGTTCCCTTGCACACCTTCGTTATTATATAATGCTGTGATTAGGGGTTGAGAGGCATCAGATTTCAAGAGCCAGGCTTGCATTGTACCTGCTTTATCGACTTCTATGTGCTGTTGAGCAAAATAGTGTTTGTAGTCCAGCGCACATAGACTATGGAAAGCCTCCTTATATGCTAGCTGCACCTTGGCCGGCTGGGAAGTCAACAGAGGGTCCGTGGTCACCAAGACTTCACATCGCTGTATTTCCTCCTCGTGTCTACGCAGGTCAGCCGTCAGTGCCATGGATGAGCCATATGTTGATTTAATGGCGTGTCACCTGGTAACCGTCTTAAAAGCATCCCACTCTATACCCCTTTTGGAGGCAGTGCCCGTATTCTCCTGGAAGTATGTGGTAATTGACTGTGATATATGGCAGTACGGAATGTCAAGTACCTAAGTGCAGTGACAGACAAGCGCCAAGTCGGTATTCTAGCTCTGCAAGCGCCCCACATTAGATGCAGCTGCAATGGGTTATGGTCTGAAAGCCCCGTTGCTAAGTAATCCATTTGCTTTACCATTGTCAGGGCTTCCATGGAGCAGTATATTGCATCTATCTGTGCGTGCAGGTCATGCAACAAGGAGTAGTGGGAATAAGTGTGTGATTCATGGTGCTGACTACGCCAAGTGTCTTTCAGCTGCATATGATCTACCCAGTCCCTCAAGGGTCCTGAAGTCTGAATGGATTGTGCTGCCAGAAGCGACAGACGTGAATGGTTAACGCCTATGTCATATGTGGAGTTATAGTCCACTACCCATATTGCTGGCGCTGCAATGTCAAAATACATCATGTATGCGAACTGTAGAACCGATTTCCAATATACTAGGAGCCAAAGCATCCCATGGTGGCTGAAAGAATGCATTCATTAGCAATGGAATACACTGGGGATAACAATACCCATGGGCCTATAAGGGGTCCATCAGTATTTCAATGTCCAATTTCACAACCCATTGTGATCCTAGGCATAGAAATAATACATATTTGTGGCTTGAAAGCAGGCAGTGGAATACAGGTTGTACACAGTGAGGCTAAACAGGCCAAAGGACAAGAACCAGTGCTTGTGTAGTTCTCAAAGACGAGGTCTGCTTGAGCAGTGTGCCATGCACTCATGGCATCGCAGTACAAGCAGTGCTGTCTCCATTCTGGCTTGAGCTGGGGAATCTTCTGTAGTTATTAAATCTTCTATTTGAACTTCCTAAATGATATTGAGTGGCTGCCCAGGAGTCCACGCGGCCAACTGTTGAGAATGGCTCACATAGTGTGGTTTGATCAGATCAATGGAGACAAATATTTTGTCTCTGTGACCGGCAAGTGGCTGAAGAAGTACAGTTCTGGTACTTTTGATAACCAAGACATGTACAGGCGCTCTATAAGATGGCCCAAAAATGAAACTTTTCAGTTTCTTTTTGTAAGGGCAGGCAGTGGTCCCTGGGACCACTGCCTGCCCTTAAAACATTTTTGTGCATGCATTCCCAAAGAGGAAGGGGACCCCTTCCCATATATGAGTGCTTTACCACCCTTCTGAGAAGAGTGGTAAACTGCAAGTGTTTTGCGACCATGATTGAGTTCACAAAACATTCATACATAGTTTTTGGAGTCACTATTAGGAAGGGATGCCTGTGGAATGCCCCTTCCTAAGAGCGAGTCGCTAACGCTATTTTGCCAGTCGTAACTTGTTTGTGACTCGCAAAATAGGGTTGGTACATGGGCCACATATTTTTTGCGATCGCGAATGAGCCTAAAACCCCTTTGCGACCACAAAAAAAAGTCATACATCTGGACCAAAGTCCTTGGTCTGTTTTATTAAACCTGGCCACCAATAGTGTTGCTTTAGTAACAAGACTGTAGCAGTAACTCCTGCGTGTTCTGAACCTTGACCCTTGTGGGCAGCTAGTATTAATCCCAATCTGTGATCAGTGTTTGGTATTACTCTATCCCCCACTCCTAGAATCTGCGCACACAGAATGTTTTGTGCATCTAACTTGAGGGAGAACTTGAGTGGTAAACCTTTTGCCTGTTGGGTGTCGTTGCGGGCCACATTTAACAGCCACCATGATGTCTCTGTCTAGTATCATACTTGAAGGAGTAATTGCAGCAACTGCAGCATGGTGAACTGTTGCCTTAACTGCCTCATTGGTCATGGAATTCCCTTCAACGTGAACCCTAACATGCTGATGACTTAATGTGTGGATTACATGAGCACATGGCAATCATTCTTTCAGCGTCGCCCTCTGTTCCCAAAGCAGCGTGTGCTTGATTGTTCAACCCTTTGAATCTTCAAACCCATTTTGGCACAGTAGTAATAATCAAACAATATAAGTATGGAGAATTCGGAATCCGTACTTTGCAGTGCCAGAATTAGGGTTTTTAGTTCTGCCAGTTATGCTTTGAGTGTGTGTTTTACAGGGCAAAACTTTCTGTCTTGCATGTGCTCCTTTACGACTGCGCATGCTGCGGAATACTGGTGTTGTGGCCCAACGGCAGGCTGAGCAGATCCATCACTATAAATGATGTATTCATCTCAATCTAGATGCATTAGTTAATTTGGGAGAGGATATTCATGCTTGTACTGCAGAAATGCTTGTGTACGTAATGTAGAATCAAATCTGTAATCTACATCTGAGTTACAGTGAGAGAGTTATCCCATTGAATCCATCTGAGATGTAATGCTTAGGCATTTGGAACGCTTGCTTTAGTAACAGCCTCTTAGGTCGGTACTGTGGTAATGACAATAATGCGCTTACTCTGAGTCAGTGCTCTCTTTCTTACTAGAAGGAGTCTGTATCTCTGTGAGAATTTTCAAAGTGGGTACAAAATGCATTTCAGTGTTGGTGTACAAATGTTATTTGTATGCAATAGGTACTGTATTACCTTCATTGAAAGTGATATAGGTGTACCCGGTGGGTCCAGCGAACACACGGATGACCAGGTTAGTCGTGTTTACATATGTTTGAACATGTTTGGAAGCTTTCACATCAGCTTGCACAGAACATAAAATGTTTGCATGTTCCTGTGTCGAATTGTTGATTGAAAAATAAGGTCTGATTAAGTTGTAGAATGGTTTTAATTGTTCTGCATAATACAAAATGTATGTTCTGCCAAAACTCAGAAATTCTAAAATGGATTGTAGTCTTTTCAGAGTTGTCGGAAGTTGGAGCATTGCACTTTTTTCTAAACAATGTGCCTCCAGGCTTTTGCCTTTACTTGACAGCTCATATCCCAGAAACAGGAAATCGAGATAGGAAATTTTTGATTTCTTAGAACTAAAGTTATAACCCAAGTGATTGAACCCAAGATTTATGTGGGTTACTCTAGCCAAGTGTTCCATTAGCTAATCGTCCATCAGATAAATATCATCTATATAGGACAATACCTCCTCATCAAAATCTTGAAGTTACTTTGTTGCCCTGGCTAAAAACAGTCCAGGGCTGTTCTTATACCCTTGAGATAAATGGCAAATATGACGATGTAAACCTAGCGTTGAAAATTTGGTAAAATATCTTCTTACAGATGCTATATTTTGGCAGAAGAATCCATTTGAGGTACCTACCATTGTTTTGTATTTCTTTGGTGCAATCTTTTTGATGCAGCACTCTGTGCATTTTGTACTGCAAATGTGTATGTGGAAGTGTTCAAATGTCTCTAATCCAAGACTAAATGGTATTATTTGTCCGGTTTTGTTACGGGAAACAAGGGATTAGTCACAATTTTCCATTACACCCTGGTATTCAAGTTGTTCTAGGATTTCCCTAACTTGTTTTTTAGCCTCATGCTTTATTTGGTACTGTTTCTGGGGTTGAGGAACTGATTTTAATGGGATTTCGTGATGAGGGGACTCATCATCCCACCCTACATGATCACAGTATAGTGCAGGAGCTAGCACTAACACCCGCTCCTTGACTATGAATGTTTAACTGATTTTGGAATGAGGTCAGAGAAAGCAGGTAAAATGACTGTTTTTCCCAGTGGGCATTCCATTACGAACTCAGGTAGCCAATCCTCTTCACCCAACAGAATGTCGTAACCATATGTCAGGTTCTCACAAACGAGAGCTTTGATGTTCCAGGGTATGTCCCCCTCCACTTGGAGCCTTATTTCAAAGAAACAATATGAGACACTTACCCTTTTAGCAGGTGTTTACACCACAATATCCTCATTTAGGGCCAGATGTAGGTAATTTTTATTTACCGACCTCTTAAATACCGAGTCACACCGACTCGGTATTTAAGAGGTCGGAAAATAAAAATACCGAGATGTAGGTAATTGCAGATGTGCAATTACCGAATCGGAAACAGTCGGTAATTTCCGATGTGGTAAATACCGACCAGTTAATGCCCATGCATTCCTATGGGCTTTGAAGCCCATAGGATTGATTGGGCATATACCGGTCGGTATTTACCACATCGGAAAATACCGACTGTCACAAGGGTGCAGGGGGTGTCACTTTGACACCCTCTGGCACCCCCAAAAGAGGCTCGGGTGCCATGTGGCAGGCATACCTGCCCTAAGGGCAGGTCTGCCTGTCATATGGCATAGGTGTGCATGCACACATGTGCATGCACACCAGAAACGGTATTTTACCATCAAGTAGTATTTGATGGTAAAATACCGATGTGGTACTGCTTGTGGGACTCAGAAGAGTCCCACCTACATACCAATTGTCCGGAATCAGTAATGATACCGACTCGGTATTTTACATACTCGGTAAATTTACCTACCGGTAAATTTACCGAGTCTGTAAATTACAGGGCCCTACATGTCAAATTGCTTTTACCGGGTGGTAACGGCCGAATTCGGCCGTTACCACCCGGTAAAAGCCTACCTACATCTGGCCCTTGGTGCTACTACCACCAGATAATGCATCATGTTCTGGTGAGCCATCGTGATTTCTGCCGCTCTCAAGCATTGTCACTACCCATTCCCCATTCAGAAGTAGAGACCTCAGTAGTCTGGGATTTCTTATTTTGATCCCTCTACTTTCTTCTTTTTGAATTGAGGTTTTTGAGTCTTTTGTTGGTCCTTTTAAGGATGTAGTCTGAAGTGTGATGTGTTTCCCCTTTTGGCTTCATGCACTCTTCTGATCTGTGCTTTGACCGTCCACCTCTCTCTGAACCTGTATCAGATGAATCCTGAAAGGAACGAGAGGAATGAATATCAGTATCCTGATACCTGTCAGGCTTTCTAATATTATCACGGTTTCTTGAATTTTATTTTTTGTTAGTGGTTTTTCTACTGAGGAGATCCCCCTGTGATTGTGTTTGTTTTATTTATTCTTTTGTTTATTGTCCCATTTCTTCTTGCAAGAATAAGGTGCTTGCTTGGATTAATCCTTTCCAGAATGAGTCTTAACCTGCGGTTTCCCAAGTCAGGTTCTCAAATTATCTCTGCCTCGCGCAACATTGATTTCTTCGATAATTTTAGGCAATTCCAGCTCCTGCTGCACAGGAGTGAGTTCCCTCAGGCGTTGGTGTATAGCCAATGCTGCTGATTTCCCTTTTATGTTACTTGATATAATTGTTGATACTGTGGCACAGTTACCTATCAGTTTCATCCCCAAGTCCAGGGCATGCCCTTCTCTTTACTCATTCTGTACTTGTTCAGTACCTCAGGTAAAACTGCTATTGAAGGGTTACCATGAGTCCTGGTGTAACCTTCAGAGAAGATTGTACCCCAAGTTGCACAGTCTTCTACCGGGGGAGCCATCCCCATTGGCAAGCCAATCAATATTATCCTCTATTTTTCCAGCGGTACCCTATGAGGAAAAATCCGTTCAAGCTTGTTTTCTGTACTCTCCGAGAAAAACATTCCTGAGATTTAAGGGCCTCATTTACAAGGCGATTGTGCCGCCGGTGTGTCATTTTTGATGCACACTGGCGCAGTTTGCCTCTCCATATTTATAACAACACGTAAAGTCACCCTGCTTGACTTTTCATCGCTTTGTAAAGATGGGTCCCTTTCACGCATTACTGGGAATTCGTGTGATTCATATGCGTCACCAGGGAATGTAGGAATGGTGCAACAAGGAGCAATACTTTTAATTTTGCCTTGCTTTCTCCTTTCTATGCGTGCTGCATAGGAAGATGAAAATGCCATCAATGATTATTTTTGTGGCGGAAGGTGTCACTTCCTGCACAAAAACAATCATCCCCGCACTGCAGGCACCCTTGAAACATGAGGTAAGGGTGCCTACGCTGGTGCATGGCAGCCAATTGTGTGCCCCTGCAGTGGAAAGCACACGGATGCGTCACATTGTTGTTAATAGGACGCCTCTCAGTGCTTATAAAATTACGCAACTCAGTGGAGCAAAATGGCTTGTGGTGCTGCGCTGTGTAATTTTTTTTAAACAAGGCCCTTAGTTACTGAAAATACAGTTCAACTCACATCGGAGAAAGTGCAATGTTTTTGAAAAGCTGTAGTGTCAATCATTCACAAGTAGAATTATATCTTTTAGAGGCTAAAGATCAGGTCAAGCTTTAATAGAGTCATGCTGGAATCCATAAAATTGGAGCTCAAATCAGTATTACCATGGAAGAAATCCTTACCAAAAATTTTCTTGGCATATAGGATTCATTCTGTGACAGGGATAATGTCTTTTGAGGGAGAACCACTAAATGTGCTTTGCGGTGGTTGATGATTAAACATGTGAAAAACTGTAGTGTTTAATTGGATGGTGAGATGAGAAAAAAGTGGTGACAAGGGCAAGTCACAATTCTAAAGTGAGGATTCCTTGTGTAAGATTGGTCAGTTTGAGAGGATTAGGAAGCGAGGTATTGTTGAAAAAGGTATGCCTCATTGTTCAGAGCCAATGATGGTTATCAAGGTTTTGGGAAGTGCAGTCAAATTGATATATGTCAGGGTGTGGAATCTAAGCAATGTTGCCTTGTGTTGTAATGGTGGGAAAGGAATTCATCCTAGTGGGGAGAAGTGTGGAATGAGTGTGAGTAGGAATGGTATGGATTCTGATTCTGGTATGGTGAGTTAAAGTTTCCATTTATGTTTTACCAAATGGTTGGCAGCAATCTGAGAAGAGTGCATGCATGTATGTTGAGGTTATTGGGAAACAAATTTCCAGGATACTTGCATAATTGTTATGTTATAGGGTGTATTTGTAAAGGGCACGGCTACTCCTTGGAGTGTCCCAGCGCTAACTAACCAGTTGACAGAACTGATGCCGCGAATATGGTTGACTCCACTTTCATTGAAACAGCCAGGTTTTTAATTATGTTGTAGATTGATGTTATTCTTCTAAAATGCTGGAAAAATTGGTTAATCTCCAATTTTCAGATTATTTAGTGCATGGCAAGTTGCTACGTCTTAGTCAATATGAGTTTCATCTCCGTTACAGTTTGGAAACAGCGCTACTAGAAATATCTAATCATATTCTGTGGTCTCTGGATCAAGGCAAAAATGTGACACAGATTCTATTCGACCTATCTGCTGCATTTGATACCATCCCTTACAGAATTCTTTTACAACGCATTGTCATCCTGGATGTTGGAGGCCTGGTGTGTGACTGATTGAAGTAATTCCTTGATTCCAGAGGGCAATAGGTCTGGGTAGCACCGTTTACCTCAGATGTTAAAGCAGTGAAGCAGGGTGTCCAACCCTTTTTAATGTCTTTATGTCACCGTTGGCTTTATTGGTGGAGTCATTTTGTTGTAAAATTGTTTCCTAGGTGGGTGATACCCAGCTGCTTTTCTATTTTGAGGGACCTCCGTCCTCCATCAAAAAGCATTTTAAGGATTGCATATTGGCAGTCTTTGAGTGGATGCAAAGCAGCCACTTAAAATGTAACTTGAAAAAAAATATATCTACTTTTTCGCTCCCATTCGGCCAACTGATTGAAAACCATCTGGTCTTTTGCCTTGCTTGTTCCCCTCCATCTTCGGTGATTAAAAAACTGGAAGTCAAACTGGATAGTCAATTCTTCATGTGACCCCAGATTTCTGCTGTGGTTCGTCCGTGTTTTGGGTTGCTTCACACCATCAAGAAATTACTGAATCTCCTGCCTTTGCATTTTAGAAGAACTGTGATTCATGCGCTGATTACATTATGACTGGAATATTCTAACGCTGTCTACTTTAGGGGGTCTGAAGCCTTGCTACAACGTCTGCAGATGGTACATAAGGATTGGTGTCACTACAACGCATGCTTTTACCATGCATGCCTTTACAACGCGGTTTTTACCACGCAGTCCATTACAACGCATAATGCTTTTAGGCGCTGGATAGTGAATTATTTAATTTACTATTCCAACTCCAGTCCCCGTGGATAACAGGGAAGGTGTTGGATAGTATATTAAATACATTCCCTATCCTAGAGCGCCCCCCAGCGCATTGCGTTGTAATGGTTTGCGTGGTAAAAGTTGCGATGTAATGGTAGTGCGTTGTAAAAAATTCGTTGTAACCGTGCTACACCGGTACATAATGCTGCTGCCGGCTCATAATGTGATTGCCTAGTCGGGCATTGTGTTTTTCCCTTCTTATAACCTTTGGATTGGTTGACTATCAGGAAGCAGATTCTATTTAAATCTCTTTCCCTTGTACATAGTGCAGTGCTTCAGTCCTGTCAAGGCTATCTTGTTGATAGGTTCCTCTGTTATTACCCCACCTGGATGTTGCGTTTGGCATCGGCTGGTTTGTTGGTAGTGGCTTGCATAAAGCACACAAGGAAGGGAGGTAAAGCGTTTTTGTTCCTAACAGCCAAAACCTGGAATCAGCTCTCTTGAGATTTTTGGATGTTATGTTCTAGAGGAGGCTTAACACTTGGCTTTTCTTGTCTGCCTATAAGGCTTTTGTGTCTGGGTGCGTCCCTCAGCGATGGGACACTCTTGATTAGCCATGTGCGTTAGAAAATTCTCGTATTCATTTGTTCATTTCAAGACAGTATATAAAATGTATCTAATTTGTGAGTTTTACAGTTACCATCTGCTTCCAGGGTAATATAGATCATTAACTTTGCAACATGAAGGAGATCTTTACTGATGAGAGGAGATCATTCAATAGCTTTGCATGATTTATCTAAGCATCACAGGTGTGCAAAATACCTAATAATTCCACAATTATTTGCGTCCTCAACCTTGATTAATAATTGTATAATTGTATTGTGCCCAATTACCCTAACAGATAAAAAAAAATATATATATATATATATATATATATATATATATATATATATATGAATCACGTCACCACCAGCGTTCTCCTTCCCGATATTATGGAAAAGAACTACACAGGAGCCGTGGCCTCAGTCAAAGTGCAGGTTTATTTCCAGACACAACGTCCTACGCGTTTCGGAGTGAAAACTACTCCTTCATCACGGGCAAAGATTGTGCATCTCAACAAAACTAATAAAGAAAAGTAAAGTGTCACGTGGTATAACAACATAGACAAAATATTCGATGCTTGTACTTATTTTACAAAATGTGTAACAAGTTAATTATTCATTGTATATTATTTCAGATGAGTGACCGCTTGCTGATGTTTTGACCAAAGCTTATTCCAAACATTTTGAAAGAAATGCCGCCAACCCATAGAGTTAGAAATTACCATCCGTAATTTTAACAAGGTTAAATTACATGTATGTTGGCGGCATTTCTTTCAAAATGTTTGGAATAAGCTTTGGTCAAAACATCAGCAAGCGGTCACTCATCTGAAATAATATACAATGAATAATGAACTTGTTATACATTTTGTAAAATATGTACAAGCATCGAATATTTTGTCTATGTTGTTATACCACGTGACACTTTACTTTTCTTTATTAGTTTTGTTGAGATGCACAATCTTTGCCCGTGATGAAGGAGTAGTTTTCACTCCGAAACGCGTAGGACGTTGTGTCTGGAAATAAACCTGCACTTTGACTGAGGCCACGGCTCCTGTGTAGTTCTTTTCCATAATATCGGGAAGGAGAACGCTGGTGGTGACGTGATTCATTTAAGGGGGTGGCTACCCCTGCCGTGAGCCCGCCGATACTGAGGCTTGGGAATAGCTACAACTCTGTGTTCATATATATATATATATATATATATATACCATTGGAGCCTTCATTTCCATGCTCTGTGTGTAAATTAGGGGTATGTAGTATGAACTATCTGTTTTGACAAGGCTGGAAAGGTTTATTAGAAAAATAGTAAAAATAATTAAAAGGAATGTCCAAATGATTTAATATAGTTACAAAACATAAAAGCAAGAACATATCACCCTGCAAAACCCATATTTTGTGGCACTTTTTTAGCAGACCGAACTCAAAGAATGGACTCCCCTCCTTGTCCATTGGCCTGATTACAATAATGCCTAATCACCTTCACCCAGATTGCTATGTGAAAGGAACTGCCGCATAAGCCCGTCTCTGGTCTTAGGCACTTGGGCAGTAAAATAACATCCTCGGACTTCATGAAGCAAAAGGAGGCGACTGTGGCCTGTATGGTGCTTAAAATTGTCCCACTTAAGATTGTGCTCCAAACATAAATGTATTTTGCCAGCGGTGTACCTAAGTATTTTCTAGAACATATGAGTGAGTCAAAGACTGGCCAGATATCCTTGAAGCCAGGGGTATGGTGACTATTGACCTGAGATTTAGCCATCAAACATAGGCATTTACCTATACTCAGGACAGAGTTATAGTTGCACATTGAACTATTTACCTATGTGATTCTGCAGTAAAAACCTGCATGAACAATGCTGTAGGAGCGCCTCAAGATCCACATACATGTCTAGGATAGCCACCCTGGACTACAGACAGCAATCTGTGGAGCCTAGCTGTACATGTGGAAGAATTGTGGAACCTCGGCATGGATTCTAATGCTTGAAATGGGAATCAAGTTAGTGAAGATCCTACCTAAATGTCCCGCTGTCCCATTTACATGTATGAGGAATTGTCGCTCACACCAGAACTTCAGGCACTGACCCAAGGACGATCTCTGTTACCAGGGCATAATTCCACAAGCTTTGTGAGGTATTTCAATGTACTCCTGAGCATTTTGAGTTAAAGCTCCTAGAGCACTCCACATGAGATTAGGATTCAGTCCCTTTCACACGCGCTCAACCACTATCATGAAATTCCCCTATATTCTCACTGCAGAATTTTACAAGCCAATTTAGGAATTTACAACCTAGCTCCTGCAGGCCAGAAAAGTCTATTCTTGGCTTAGTTAGAGTTTGTAGGGTAGTGTAGGTCCAACATGCATGCCATCTTTGGCTCCATCCAACAACCAATGTTTATAGCCTTAGTATAATAATTTTCTGAATGTTCTCTTTCATTTCAATGTAGTCCAATATTAATGCTAGTATGCGAGCCAAAGCATGTAGTATTCATGCTTGTACATGTGATGAAACACAGATTGATGCTAATAGTTAGTGGTATTATTCATGACTACTGTTAATATGTAGAATGTAGTACAATTAATGCTAACAAAGGTACATTCTATACTATAATATGTATTTCAGAATGCTCAAGCTATAAATAAATAAGTCAAAAACAATTTTAATGCAAAACTCTACTCCCATTGTGAAGAAACAATATCTGACCATTGTGAAGAAACAATATCTGACTTTGTCAAAATCCATCACCCCTGCTCTGGAAGTATCCTAATCCAGAGCCCAACCCACCACCCTCTATGGATCTGAGCTATGGGGAGGTGAAAACCTTCAGCCTCTAACTGTAGGGGAAAATAAAATCTTGAGAATGTTCAAGTGTCTCTCCAAAAATACACCACTGATCCCACTCACATACAACATTGGGATTAAAAGGTTGGAACATCTTGCTGTATGGAGTTTGTTGGCATTCTGGGTCAGAATTTGCACAACCGTGGAATCAGACACCTACAGGCAGACCCTGAGTGAGTTATTGGAATTGAACGTACATGTTACTCTTCCCTGGTTGGCCCATATTCGAAAATGGCTCAGTGATTTAAGTATAAACAGATATTGGGTAAATCCGAACCTGATGATTCCGGAATCAAAGAGAGAGATCAAGTATATTTTTGCGAATTTTATCTTGCACAAAGTCACTTTAAACTCCGAGTCAGGGAGACAACCCAATTTTTGTCTTTTAAAATGACCCCAGGCTTCGAGCCCTTCCTAGATGAAATTGAACGATAATTAGCAAAGACACTAAATGGGCAAAGTCTGAATTGAAAGCAAGAGACCCCAAATGTATATTATGCTTATTAGGTGCAAATGAAGATATGGCGCTTGTCTTATTCTTTTATACAGCTTATGTTACCCCCAGACGTAAATGGAATAAGTCTTTGTGTAAAATGCTGAATACCAGGAGCTATTTAGAAACGCTAAGAATATTAAAATCAGACAGCTCTCAACCTATTGTATTAGGCATCAGCAATTTTGTATTGCCCACCAGTTACATAAGGAAAAAGAAAGGGCAAACATGTTACAATTCTTTTATCAATTTACACATTGCTGCACTGTGATTGCTCGCTTATCCAATATTTGAATTAATGTTTCAGCATATGTTGGGATACAGGAAAATAATATGAATGTTTTTATTGTTAACTAGGGTAGGGCTTAATTATTTTATCAGAATTGTAATTAACCCTGCCGCAGTTATGGGCTAATTGAACAGAAATTTGCACTTTGTATTTATAATAATTTTTGTCAAGTTATGTTTGTTAGTACCATGTTAAAAACTGGGAATTTTGAATTGTTTACATTTTTTGCACTTTAGTTTTTATTGAAAACTGTTCTTAATGCTTATGCTAGTTGGAATATTACTACAATGTTCTTAAAGATGTGTTCAAAATGCTTTAATGATTCTTTGAATCAAATAAAGAGATTTTGAATTGAATGAAAAAAGTAAGATAGATTACTTTTCTTTTGTTTATTATTCTTTTATTTTCATTCAACCAAAACGGAAAAACAAGCAGAAGCAATAAAAGCAGCTTAATTCCACATGACACCGGTTTCCTTATTTTAGCAGCAAACATATGACGAATGACAGAGAGCAAAAAAGAAAAAAAAGGGGAAAAACACATATTGTTAAATACAAAGAGTGCACCCTATTAAGCCTAGTACCTCTCCTGAGTTACTCCGTTAACCCAATCTTTTAATGGATTCCAGATCTTCAATCCTTTTGCTCTGCCCTTTCTGCCTTTTTGTACATAAAGTGCTCTTTCCAGATTAAATATATGAAGTTACTGGACATTCCATTGCAAAAAGGTTGGGGGGGAAGAGTCTAGCCATGCTGATGTGATGCATAGTCTAAGCACTGACATGGCTATAAATAAAAACTCACTGTTAGGGCTATATTGTGCTGTTATCCCAAGTAGCTTAAGTTGGGGAGAAAGCCAAATTTCTTTTTTTAGTACAATTTGCAAAAAACTGAGATTTCTCTTCTTAGTAAATCCGGACATGTCAAAAAATGTGAGTCGCATCTGCCCCATACACCTTACACCTAAAATAATGGGTTCCCTCTATACCCCCGCACTTAGCATTTTTTGCAGGCGTAATATATAGGTCAAAAAGAGTCTTACAATGCTTTGCCCGCAGATTACCTGTACGTACTACCAGACTGCCTATTTCTATTGACTTCAAAAAGCATCAGTCGGTGACATTCACCCAGCCTGCCATTTCGATGCATGCTTTTTGAGATCATCCGTTATACCCTCCAACAATAAACTATACAAAGTAGAGATTGGGAACCCAGATTTACGGATTAGAGCTTCCCTCAATGGTGATTCTGAAAACCCCGCTGTCCCACCAACTTTTTTTAAAATAAAAGGCCATACAGGAATCTGCCGCTAAAGCGGCGATAATGGGCTTGATAATATGCCCTTGTGAATTCCCATAGAAGCCCAGGTTAACACCAGAACCTGGGTTTCTATGGGAATTCCCAAGGGCATATTATCAAGCCCATTATCGCCACTTTAGCAGCAGTTTCCTGCCGATAAAAGCGGCCATAATGTATAGCCCTTGCTTGATAATATGGCCCTAAGTCCCTTATGTGTAAGAACTTAAAAACATCTCGACTATTAATATTAAATTTGACCCTAAATTCTTCAAAAGAGGCAATATATTCTCCTGTCAAAAGATGACCTATCCTACAAACCCCTGCTTTCTCCCATCTTTGCAAGTGCGAATCTGACAGTGCCTCAGGTATCTGATCATTTTTAATCAATAGTGTATATCTACTAAATCCGCCAAGCCCTCGTTTTTTCCTGATCCCCGACCAGTTTGGAAATGCTGCTATTAAAGTCTTAAAACGAGCCTTTTTGAAATAATTGGGTCAGTATATTTTTAATAGACAGCCATTATCCTGTGAGCCAATTAGGTACTCAAAAATGGATGGAATGTAATTAGAATCATTTACTTCCTTCTTCTTTATACCAAACAGGGACCAGTAATATTGTAAAGAAGCTGCTAAATAGTGGAGTTTAAAATTAGGTAATCCAAGACTCCCCCTAGCGAGGAATACAAATGCATTTGATCTACGTGTACGCTTATACGACCATATAAACCTGGCTTCCTCCCTCTCGAACTGCCTAAACCAATAGTTGTGTATTTCAAGTGGAATCATACGAAAAATGTATGATAGTTTAGGCAGAATCATCATTTTAATCAGGTTGCATCCACCAACTATAGATAGTTTTAGATTATCTCAGCGACACATATCATTCTTAATTTTACCGATTATGGGGGTGAGAGATTTATATCTATAATATCTTCCACCTTAGCTCTCAATTGTATGCCTAAATATATGGCCTCATCACCAGCCTACTGTCATCGATGGATGTATATCTATTTGCTACTATCTGGGTTTTGGCTCTGTACAGCCAATAGCCTGAGAGTGAGCCAAGTTGATCGGACAGTATTTCGACTTCGGCCATCGCTCTATCCGGCTCAGATGTAATTATCGCGAAATTCATCGGTATATGCTATCATTTTTATCTCCCAGCCAAGCAGCGTGATTGGACAAATATTTGGAGAGGACTCAAGACGTCGCAGAAAAGAGTCTATATATAATGCGAACAACAGGGAAGAAGAGGGACAACCCTGCTTAGTTCCTCTTCCTACAGAGAACGGCTGTGACTGCCCTCCCATCATTTGCAAGCGAGCTGTGCCTAACCAGTTAGCTTCCAAACACTTCCATAAATATTTCCATGAAACTCGGTCAAAAGCCTTCTTGGCATCAAAAAAGGCTGCAGCTATAGGTTTTTGTTAAAAGAAGAATAAAGGGCGTGGACAAATCTTGTAGATAAGCGTAGTGGTAGATTTATTCTTATAGTTAAATCATGTGTTCTCAGTTATTAAAAGAAGTACTGGTCCTTGGTGAAACCATTGAAATGCACCACCAGGAGCAAGGGTCCTCTCTGCTCAGCCCTGCAGACCAACTGATTCACTCAACATACAAACCAACCTCAACATTCCATGTGACCTCACATAGGCTGAGCAGAAGGCAAATAACCACAGTGGGGAGACTGCAAAAGTAATAAGCACATTACAACACATCTCCCCCCTTAATAACCAAAAACACATTGAATAAAAGATTATAAAACATACAGGAGAAATGCAATAATAATAATATGAAATCAGGAAAAAAGAATGCATCAATAACAACATATAACACATCCTTCTTCCCTAATAATGATCATACACAAAAATGCATAAAGATGGAAAATACACTTTCAACAGAAAAAGAGGACGCATCGCATCATGAATAACAATATAAAACACCCCTCTCCCTGTTAATGATCATAGACAATTAAAAAGAAAGTGGAAGACAAGAAGATACTTTCTTAAATTCACAGTGCGAATACAAATCCAAGTGACCGCACAAAGTACCCAATGCGCCACAACAGGCACAAAACCACAAACAAACAGGGATCTACAACCCTACATTGCAGAACTAATGGCGCCACAACTAAAGCACCAAACTACAGCAAATAAGGGATCTACAACCCTACATTGCAGAAACTAGTGTAGGGCAAATTCCACCCAACTAAGACAGGGAACTTAAACCCAAAACACCATAAATCAACCTGGGTATTTTTAAATCCAAAGTAGGTCCGGGGTAACCTTTAACCCCACCCAAACTAAGGGGCCGATTAGGATCGCGGACGGACTTGAGTCCGTCCGCGACCTCTGAGGAGGAGGGAACGTCCGCAGGTGTTGCGGCGTTCCCTCCGAGCAGATTAGGATGTGACCGCCAGGGTGGCGGTCACATCCTCTATCTTTAACATTGCCGTGGATGCAGCTTCAAGCTGCACCCGCTGCAAGGTTAAAAATGCATGCATCGCATTTGCATGAACAAAGCAGCAGGCACTGCGCAGTGCCTGCCACTTTGTGCATGCAAATGCAGGGGGGTACCATAGGTACCCCCCATGTGCACCCCCCACCCCCCTTTCACCCAGGGGGCCCACAATGGGCCCCTGAAGTGAAAGTCCGTATGCTTTTCCACGGCGGAAAAGCCGCCGCGGAAAAGCATGTACTCACCACCATCCTAATATGGCTGGCGGTGTCTGATAGACTCCGCCAGCCATGTTAGAGCTTTTCCGCCGCGGTCGGAAGGCGACCGCGGCGGAAAAGCTGAGGACGGAATTCCAGACCCACCAGCCATCCTAATTTGGCGGTGGGTCTTTGGAGGCTCCGCAGCGTTTTTTCCGCATCCTCCGGGCCAGTGGTCGCTTCCGCCGGCCCGGAAGATGCGGAAAAACCGCAATCATAATCGGCCCCTAAGACAGGGCACATAAACCCAAAACACAAGTCACTCTGTAGGTATATTTAACTCAATACAAATGCAGGGTACCTAAAGCAAATCTAGGGTATCTGAACCTGAAACACACTGAAGACACTTTATAGGTATATATAACCCAATACAAATGCAGGGTACCTAGAGTAAATCTAGGGTATCAAAACGAATCTAAGGTATCTTAGACCCGAAACACACAAGACACTTTATGGATATCCTTAAACCCTTGACACTCTTGGAAAAAAAAACTGTGGGTATCTTTAAACCCACGGAAAACCCCTTAACACAGGTTGAAACAAATACTTCAACCTAATAAAATATGAGAAAGTCCAGAAAAACCAAACACCATTCTCCCTTTCCCCCAAACAAGGGTAAAAAAATAATAAACCAATACAAAGGGTAGTTTTTTTTTTTTGTGCGTACCAGTCTCGCACAATGTATTTAAGACAAACACAACCCACACTCCCCCTTTACATACAAATTGTGAGGTGAACACAATGTATATAAACAGTCCACAAGAAAATAAAAGGCTAACACAAAAAACGTAGTCACCGTGGTCTTAAAAGCATACAACAGGATGGCACACCCTGTCTGACTCACGAACTGTGTTGCTCCGGTGAGCGATCCCTCACCCGAATTCACTACTGATAACGTCCAAACACCATTTAAAACTCATTCTTAGCAGATTGCAGATGAGGCCAAAAACACAGTACCTCATGAAAAACCAAGTGTTAAATCCACAATAAGGTGTAAAGAAGAGTTAGAGGCAGAGTGATGATGCTTCAAATTTAAGAGCCAAAAAGTTGAGAGATGTCTGCCGGTCGCCATCCGCCACGTGGAACTGCACAAAGTTCACAACTTCTGGTGGTGATAGTCTCAATGAAAAATTAAAAGTGTGTGTATCACTGAAGTAATACACGATGCTAAAGGGAATCCGCACAATAGCGAGAATATTTTCACGAAACTGTGAAAGTTCGCAATAAATCCTTAGAGTTTAAATACTGCCAAAACCCAGAAAAATGAGGCTTCTATACTCGCAAAATCCTTTCTTCGTTTCGTTGTCACATTGTCATAGTAACCCCTTGGGCGTACGTGACGTGCGTGATGTGCGCATGACGTAATGATTTCAGAACGCACAGACACATAAGGGAACACCGGCTTCCTGAGAGAAGAGTCAGCGCGTGCACCCAGCTACGCAAATGAGGCAGAAGCATGAGCGTGCATAATAACGGTAGGCATATCCGTTCAAAAATAAACAGTGTAGAAGTGTTTACATATGCCTCATTTTGCGGCGTTTCCAATTTTAGCTTAGGACAAGAAATGTCACACAGGGTTGCTGGCTCTCTTAACACACGAGCAGAATCCCCATTTTACACAACGTGGATAATATATAAATGGTAGGAAAACACTCAAAGCTGGCTTCTCTCCTCGACACAGCTGTTACTTATGTACTGACACACATACAGGAAGTCGTTAAGGTCAAAGCAAATATTTGGTAGGGGAAGGCACTTCTTAATTAAGGGCGACCGTTGATGAGGTCACTGGTCGGGCATATGGGGTGCCTAGTTTCATCCACTTACTTGAAGTCTTTAAGTCTTTAAATTTCTAATCAGCACCAGTTCTTTAAATCCTTATGATTCTTCAGTCAATCCAAGATAGTTCACATGGGTTCTTTTTTAAATCGTCGCCAGTGTTAAAAGAAGAATAAAGGGCGCGGACAAGTCTTGTAGATAAGCGTAGTGGTAGATTTATTCTTATAGTTAAATCATGTGTACTCAGTTATTAAAAGAAGTACTGGTCCTTGTCAAAACCAGTGAAATGCCCCACCAGGACCAAGGGTCCTCTCTGCTCAGCCTTGCAGACCAACTGATTCACTCAACATACAAACCAACCTCAACATTCCATGTGACCTCACATAGGCTGAGCAGAAGGCAAAGAACCACAGTGGGGAGACTGCAAAAGTAATAAGCACATTACAACAGTTTTCTTAAGACATCTGCTGCATCAAATAGAGAAATTAGCCACCTGATATGATCATTCGTCCCCCTCCCCTGAATGAAGCCTTGTTGCCAAACTGTCACAAGCTGCGGCATAACCTTATTAAGGCGAGATGCAAATATCTTCAAGTATAATTTTGTATCACTATTTAGCAAAGTAATAGGTCTGTAGGAGCCCAAGTTCGTAGAGTCCTTCACCTTTTTTACAAAAATTATAATATTGGCAGTCTCCCATGATGCCGGTGATACAGCCCCATTTCTGACATTCTTAAATAACCCCAAAATCTCGAGTCCAACCTCATTAATAAAGATCTTATAAAATTCTAATGATATGACGTCTGTACCAGTGGCCTTTCCAGATGCAAGAGCTTGCAGAGCCGAATAGAGCTACTCCTGAGAGATTTCAGTACCCAAGAAAAAAGCTTCCTCCTGTGATAATTTTGCTTAGGTAAAAAATCATGCTCATACAACATTTCGCTTTCCTCGGGTATGGGTGCAGCGGTATATAATACCTCATAATACTCTTTAAAAGCGTCCCTAATCTCTGTAGAGTCAGTAACTATATCTCCCTGAAGATTCCTGATTTGCTTAATATGTCCTAACGCTGTCTGTTGTCTCGCCCTGACAGCTAGTAGTCGGCCAACTGTCTCACAGTATTCATTGCATTGTTGCTTTTTAGCGAGATACTTGCCAGCCATTTTTTCCGGGAAACATCCTTTTCAACGCAACTTTTACCACGCAGTGCCTTTACGACGCAACTATTACAACGCATGCCATTACAACGCATTGCGCTGGGGGGCGCTCTACGATAGGGAATAGTTTTAGTTTACTATTCAACACCTTCCCTACTATCCACGGGGACTGGAGTTGGAATAGTAAATTAAACTATTCACTATCCAGCACCCCTTAACGCTATGCGTTATAACAGCATGCGTTGTAAAAACTGCGATGTAAAGGCATGCGTGGTAAAAGCATGCGTTGTAATGTCATACATCCATTTTTTAACACTAGAGATATCCCCGCCAATATTAACCAACTCAATTAGTTTAGTCTCTCGAAGAGCTATTTTCTGATAATAGCCTTTGATTTGTTATGTGCTTTTCTTTGCCTAATCAAACTAAATCGCAGTGTCTTCCCCTCTCACAGAAGCTTTAAATGAGTCCCAAATATTGAGGGTGCACTGTCCTTATTATTAAAACTCATTAATCCAGACTTTCATATAGCTCACATAGTCCTGGTCAGATTGTAATGCCCTCCCAAAAGTCCATTTATTCTGCAAGTTCCTTACTCTGGACAGTGGAAATTCAGAAACCAAAGAATTGTGATCCAACATTACCTTCAGGAATATCTCTATCCTGGCATCCTTCAAAAGAAATGGTGTAACCCAAAAATAATCTAACCTAACAAATTTAAGATGAGGTGCAGAGAAATAGGGGAATCCAGGCTCTGTACTCCTCAAACTAGGCCAAGCATTGATTAAACCTATATCTTTAAGCAGATTTTTAAATGCCTTAAACAATTGAAGTTTGTGATTCTTACTTACTACTCCAGATTTATCTAACATGCGATTCGATCCAATAATGTTGAAATCGCCACAAATTATATAAGGCGCCGTCCAGGAAGGGAGCTCATTGGCTAAGAAGTTCACTACCGAAGGATCATCCAGGACAGGGGCATATATTTAGGACAGAGTAAACAAGCCAGACCCTTCTCTAACTTCCATAATTATCCATCTGCCATGCTTATCGACAATCTTTCTCTCACCCATAGTATTTTTACTTTTAATCAAAACTGTCATCCCTTTGATCCTAACTTCCTGCGTCGTGTATGCAATTAAGTTAAAGCCTAAATTATCAAGTAGTTTATATTCATTAATAGCTATATGGGTCTCTTGAAGACAGACCAGATCTGCGTGTAGAACTTTTAAACCTTCTTGAATCCTTTAAGATCTTCTTGAATCCTTCTTCTTTTAACCCCATCATTGAGACCACAGATATTTATAGTTGCAATACATAACTTAGCCATTATTCATTAATTCACTTCTTTCCAAGATAATCAAGCAAATCATATACATGTTATTCATGTCATACAGAATATAACTGCATAGGCTCTCTTTCAAAATTATATAGTAACCTAGAAATCTTGTCTGGAAGGTTTTTGCAGTTTTTTCCACATTATTCCCTAATAACGCAGACATAAAAAAAGACACATCATATTATTTATCTGTAGTTTGCTTTCAGCTCCCGCTCCAGAAAAACCAACAGCCCCCATTCACCCCTACCCCCCTCCCTCGACCCCAGGCCCTAATGATGTCAATGCTTAGAGACAGAAAAACTCCCCGTACTACCCGAAACCAACTACATACAAGCAATTCCTATACTTTTCTCTTCTCCCCCTGAGCTTGTTCAAGATAATCACTGGCCTGGATCTCTGAGGTAAAGAATCTAGCAACCCCTTTACCAACCGTTTTTAGCCTCGCTGGAGCCAGTAAAAAAGCCGCAAACCCAACTTTCTGAAATGGCTTGATTAACTGCCATAGACGCCATCTTCGCTCCATAGTTAGGGCAGAAATCAGGCTGTACGAAAAAAGAGGCCCTCTTAAACTAGCTTCTAGCCTCCGGGTGGGCTTTCTCAAAAATGGCCTGTCTAAGTGGGAAATTGCCAAAAAATACTAAAATTGCCCTCGGCTGATTAGCATCTCTGTTAGGCATCTTGTGGCGGACAAAGGGGAACCTATGTACCCTCTGGATCTCTTGGTCCCAGTCCCACCCAATAAGCCCTGGAAAGGACTCCTTAAAAAGATCTAACATTAAGCCCCGAATGACTTCCCCTTCCATGCTTTCCTTAATCCCAAGGACTCAAAGGTTGTTTCTTCGCTGGCGGTTCTCTAGGATCTCAAGCTTCCACATCACATCGGTTAGTTGGGCTTCATGAGTCTTTGTTTGCTGTCTCACAGCAACCAAGTCCTTCTCAACAGCAACAGTTCTTATTTCCATTGCATCCAGCCTTTCGCAAATTTCGCCACAAGTGCGCCCTACTTTCCGGATAGCTCCTTCCAGTTTCTTTGTGGCCTGTCTTGTCTTTTTCCCATCTGCTCTAGTCTCTGCTCGATGATCTTCAATGGTCTCCAAAATAAGGCTCGCTACTGATTTCCCATTTGTTGCTGGCTCCCCAAGATGTTCAGAGAAGGAGGTACCACCCGAGGTGGAGGCTTGATAAAGAGGGCCAATAATTCCTGTATCTTGATGAACCATTTTCCAGAGAAGAAATATTGGCGGCCATCAACAGTCTGCCCGGCGACAAGGCCCCTGGATTAAATGGACTGCCGGCCTCTTTCTATAAGACGTTTGACGGTCTTCTTGAGCCACATTCCGCTTCAATATATAATGACTCGTTTGATTCCGGCTCCTTTCCGCCCTCCCTGTGCAAGGCGCTGTTAACCCTCCTTCCTAAACCCGATAAACCCCCGGACCGCCGCGATTCCTAACGTCCCCTGTCTCTTATAAACATTGATAACAAAATCTTTGCTAACCGTCTTTTCTAGCTTATGTCTACCATCGCTCTTCCTGATCAATCAGGTGTCATCCCTGGGAGGGGGACCTCCCACAACCTCCGTACAATTTTCTCGGTATTGCATCAAATTAACCCTGATCTACCGGCCGTGGCTGCCTTGCTTGACACCACCAAGGTGTTTGACAGGCTTGAGTGGCCTTTTTATTCTACATCTTGCCACGCATGGGTTTTAGCGACCACTTCCTGCGCAACGTCAGACTCCTGTATACTAACCCTACAGTACGTCTCCACATTAATGGTCAAATTTTGGACACTATTGCTATCGCTCAGGGTACGCGTCAAGGGTGCCCACTATCGCCCATGCTTTTTGCTATAGCAATGGAGCCCCTGGCTGCCAGGCTGCGGCAGCACCATACCCACAGGGGCCTTGGTTTTTCGTCTCATGCCTTACTTGTTTCAATGTATGCGGATGACATTATGCTTTATGTTCGTCACCCCCCAGTGTAGTGTAGTTCCTATCATCCCAATAGGCTCTGCGCATTGGAATAATATCTTCAATAGTATAGACGTAGGACAGAGGTTAACTAGGTCTTCTACTGTCGATATTAGACTTAAAGTTTAGTGTTTGCCAGCTAGCTCAGAGTTCACTAGAAACTTTCTCGAATAGACAAGGAGGAGTTTAACCTCCCTGGATAGACAAGAAGGGATTTAGTTTCTGACAACCATAGAACATGACAACTTTGCTCTCCCCTAATCAAGAGTGTATCTCTAGAGTCGTGTGAAAACAAAAGACAACTTATTTTACTCAGTCAGTTCAGTGCATTCTTAGTTTCACCAGATTGTAGAGAAAAGGAAGAGACGGGCGTGTTCAATAAAAAGATGTTGTTTATTGATCAGTCTCTTTTCTCATACAAGAGAAATGAATCGCTATTATTGCAATACTTAGAGTTAAGTAAAGTGCATACAGTAATAACAGAATTATAAAATAATACTGTAAAAGCATTGATATGGTTTCTTAGCCATATGATACTTAAAATGGATAAAATAGATACATACATATATACATTGACTAATCGTACTCAACTGGTGCTTCTAACTACGCCTACCCCAATGTACCTGACCTAAGCCTAATACGTGGCGGGAGTAGATAAGTAGCAGTTTAAGTTAAGTTTGTTTTGCCAAGGGTCTGCTTCAAGAATTCTCTACAAAGGATGATTCAGTTCAGTACCTGGGATTTAGAAGGCTGGAGGTCTGGTATCTCTATCTCAGGTCTCGATATTCCAGCTGCCTGCGAGGGCTGCTTGGAAGCGCCGGAGCTGGATTTCTCGGCAGGAGAAAAGGCAGCGTCTCTCTCTCAGCGCGTCAGAAAGGAGGGGCAGCGTCTGTGGGCTTCTCGGCAAGTCTCGCTGCTCCAATCTTGTCACCACCTCGTGTGTTTGCTTAAGGCAATGTCGGTATTATTTATACCTGAAAGGTGCCGGGATTGACGTAAGGATGGACATAAATACGTCAATAAGGATGTCATACGAACTTGATCGTTCGCACATTCTTTACTGAAGTTCTCGGCTAAATCAAAACAATGGCTGTGGGGATTTCCCAGATCGTGGTAGGTTTGATTTGTTTTGAGAACACCGTATGCCTATTAGGGGGCTGGAGGAATAGTGCTTGCATAATGAGATGGCATGCGCTATGACCTAATCAGATAACGGGCTTCTGTGCCGTTGTGTGGCTAATCAGATAGCGGATTTCTGTGCAGTTGAATGGCTGCTAGTTAATTATTAACCAGACAAGGGTCAGAAACAGGGGGATCGATACAGTACCCATAATAAATACACCACACCCACTCCACGTAGTCTATGTCCATATTTACAAGTCTAGGCATAGTAAACATACTAGTAGTGCATGTGTATACCGAACCACCCCAAAATACAATCATTTGCATAATGAAATTTGGAAATGCGAAATACACGAAAAGATGAGTATAATTACTATATGCACTTCAAGCAGTATAATAAATGCTAAATCTAAACACATATTTTCAAATAAGCATGAATGAAATGCGGAAATTACACATGAAATGGCTCTTAATACAGAAGAAAAGGTCGAGACCATCTCATCACAAATTCATAATACTCGTGAATATGCTAGAGGGTAGCTAAAGTGTCATGAGTAGCTAAATATAGAAATTTTGTTCTCTAAGAATAGTCTTACTTTAAGCAGAAGATAAGTGTCCCAAAAAATCGTAAATATTTTGGAAAGGAAGAGGAAAAATGTCTCGCTCTCTGTAAAAACTGGTGAGAAAATTTCTTATTGCTTAATTTTCAAAGTTGAAGGCCAAATTCAGGGTGTAGGGAACGCCGTGTGCTAGTTTGTTCAAAGTCATTCTTTCTGCTCTGGTGAAAACATCATATTGTTGAGACTTTCGAAAAAACTGTCAACTGCTTCTTGTGAAAGTTCCACTAACTCGGATACATTTTGTAACATGCATTCATGAGCATGATTGCCTTCATTGATGTTTCGATCAGCATAGCTGACAGAAGGTTGTACCTGATCGATGCTGCTTTCATCTTGTACTTCACAACTCTTCAATCGTAGTGGTGAAGTCTCCACGAATGCCGTCATCAGGATTGGTAGCCGCTGGGGACAGCACAATGCATGAGCCGTTACCGGACCCAACAAAGTCTCTGCGTCCATTGGCACATCCGATTGTAGTGTCAGACAGGTGTCCAACACGCATTCTTCGCCGCATAGCAAGCACCTTAATACAGGCATAACACAACTTTGCCACATCGGTCTGAATGAAAGAAACCAAGTCATGTTCAAATCTCGTAGCCGTGCTAGTCCAAGGACTTTAGTTATGCGGTCCCGGTAGCCAATAGCTCGGATTGTTTCTTCCATTATCGCTGGTGTCTTGTCTGTGACGTGGTTTGCCATAGCGAAGTAACAGGATCAAAAATAGGATGCCTGCCACTAGTCCCAAAAGGAGAGGAAGTCCGCCAAAGATGGAATGGACAAATTCAGGAAAAATACCCAGGATGGCTTTGAATGGGGTTAAAGCTCCTGAAAACACTGTCTTAAATACACTCGCGATTCCGCTTGTATCAGAAATTTTTAAGATTTCGCTCAGTATTTCTGCGAAATGTATGGGGGAATTGGTTGATAACAGTGAATGAATCTCAGCAGTTATCCTTGCAACTTGGAGATCATATGTATCTTTTGATGACGTTAACATGGTTGGCGTATGTAGGAGCACTGTCTTCATTCTGCTTAAAGTATCAATTCGAATAGAAGACATTTTCAAACTGGGCCACAACCTTGCCTCCCTGTCTCGGGCATCGTTCGGGAACAATACTCGTTCACAGCACATGACCTTCCTAGTCACGGTTATGAGATAAGGTTTTCCGGGCAGCAGACTGCAACATCTGCGATCTACAATTAGAATGTAACTCCCATTCGAGAGTCTCTTAAAGAATGGTTCTATTTGTGTTGCAGGTGTGCCTAGCTGGTGACATGAAAGGTTATTTGAGTTCCCTTCACATGCTCCATGTAAACTAATACCCTGACACAAAAGTGTACCGCTTAGTGACCTTTCACAATTATTGCCACTAAGGAACACACTTTGTCCTTTATTACTAACACATGCGTGTGTATAGGGCAAGTTCCATGTTGACTTAATGTATCCTTTACCCAACCTTTCATACTGGCCTGCCTGTATATATTTTTGGCAGTATTGAAACTGGAAAGTTGTTATCGAAATATTTATTATCCCATGTATTATCCATTCAATGACAGGTCGTTCTGACATTGTCAATGGTAATCTCTCAAGTTTTTCAATGCTCAGAATTGTATAGTCAGCACCCTTCTGTGCCAAACTGATTTGTTTATCAGTAAGGTTAAAGATATTAAATAGTGACGTTGTGTTGATTAAACGCCAAGGCACATAGCCTGAACGCAGCTTTTGTAACGTCCAGCCAAGCTGTACAATAGAACGCAATTGGGACTGACCGTGTTGTAACATCAGTAAGTCTTGCGATATTATATCGATTGCTGAAGATACAATACTGTCCAGTGAATATATTCTGGAGGACAGAGTCATTAACCCATTGTCCACAACAGAAAGTGATTTTTCCAAATTAATACGGTCAATTTCCCGTATTTTTTCTGCTGTCTCAATTTGAGTTACTTTCCAAACTTCATTGTAAGCTGCATATATAGAGGCCGCTATGAAACGTTTTTGACGCTGTTTGCGTGGTCCCATAATGAAATCACGCAAGTCAGCACCTTCTTGAAGTAAAGTTAGGTGTTGCTTAATTTCTGCCAGTGTGGATGTTTGTAGCCATTGAATGCAAAGCTTGCCCACACTGTAAGTAGTTACTATCCCTGGATGTTGTCTTTGGGAATATCTAGGGTCTGGCCTAGTCAATTTGAACCCCTGTATTTTGTTCAGGAATCTGTCTTGACAGTTATTTGTGTCTGTGGGCCAGATCAACCATTGTTTCCAATCAGGATGTGTTCTGTTTTGGTTTAAAATATGGTTTACGTCTATCTCAGCATCTATAGAGCTATTACTTTGCGTTGTTGGCTTTGGAATAGACGGTTTGTTTAAGTCTTTGATTTTGGCTAAGCCAAGACAGGTAGTTTGTTGAATAGTGTCATTCAAAAATATAATTTGTTCTGGGATCATGCAGGCTCTGAACAATGATTCTATACCTTGTACTTGCCAATCTTTTGTACCCCAAACAGTTTTTGTTTCAATGTTACTGTTCCAGAAATCAAAACCAAATGTATTAATTTGCTCAAAAAATGAATCTGAATATATCAATTTTGTGTTGGTAAGCATGGTCTTCATACCTGTCTTATTTGACAATTTGAAATAAAATGTTTCTGCATTACTTGTGTTAAACCCTGAAAAGTATGAATATTTATCATAAAATGTTTTGGAACTACCCTTTGGTGGAGTAGCACAATGTTCCCATTGGTTATAATTTAAAACATTTCTAGGTTGTGCAGATTTATGGAGATAATGGTTACCATAGTGGTTATAGCAGAACATTTGATCATAATTAGATGAACCCTGCAAATAATCATGTTCTGTAAATTTAGCAGACATTACTAGGTCAGACATCATATCATTAATACTTTCAAAGTCCCAATCATCAGCAAATGTGCTTGGTTTTACAAAGTCACTTAACGAGATCTTAAATTGGTGTGGATACTTCAGGATTTCAACCGGGCCATAGATTTCATAATCAGTATTGTCCCATGCTACACCGCCTGGTATAGGGTTGGCTGTGAAGTTCACTGAAGAAAGTTCTCTTTTCTTGACGTGTGAAGTTGTGTGTGGTTTAAGGACCAAGTTGATTTTCTGGCTTGCTGTGTCCATTTTAGCATATTTTCCCTCAATGAAATGTCCCAAGCATAGTACCATGATGAGCCAAAGTATGAGGATAAATGCACCTAATGTCACCCAAATGTCAATCCATGGAGAAGTCAGATAGGTTCCCTTTAGTTGATGAAAAAGTTCCTTTGCTTTGTCTTTAAAAGTTTTTGTTGATGGCTGTACTTCTGGTTCGCTTTGTTCTTCTGAAGAATCATCGAAATTGATGAAGTAGCCGGATGCTGTTCTGTCAATTGTTCCAATTGCTTCTGGATTACTTTTTGCTTTTGGCTTTTGCTTTGTTTCATTAGAAAACTCTGTAGTTACATCATCGTAGGTTGTTGTTTCTTGATGAAAAGCTTTGATTTGGGTTTTAAGAGGTTCAAGTTCCATTGCTTTGTTGCATAGTCCTTGTTGTTTCACTGTAGATTTTCCAAATGTGATCAATCTTTCAGTTTGAACCTCTGTGGATGTAGCAAACTTTGGTGTTCTGCTACTTCTTGGGAGTCCACTTGGCCTACTATTTGTTATCGGCCACATGATTGTGGTTTAACCAGGTCGATGGATATGACTCGGTTCTCCTTTTTACCAGCAAGGGGCGGTAGTACTACTGATCTTGTCCCGTTGATAGACAAGACAGGAACTGCTTTTCTGTAAGAAGGCCCAAATTCCTTCTTTACCGCGATCTTTTCTCTGACCAGATCCCCGACTTTGGGAATCCAGACAGGCCTTGCTGGGACAGGTGGTTTTTCTTCAGTGGTTGCTGGCTGCTGTTTCAACTTTATGTTGCTCAGGTCTTTTCTTGTTTCATTTAAGTCCTGTAAAATAGCCAAGCGATCTTTGATACCAAAGCATTTTTCTTTAACCACTGAAGTCTGACTATCTAAGTCCTGGATTAACATTCTAGTCCCAAACAATAGTTCGTACGGACTGAGTCCTTTCAGAGAATTTCTTGGCAGTTTATTTAGACTACGTTGGACACTTATTAAATGTTTGACCCACCCAGCTCCCGAACCTAATACCTTTGCTGTTATAGATTGCTTTATGCCTTGGTTTTTTCTTTACACCATCCCGTTTCCCTCAGGAAGGAAGTGAGAAGACTCCCGCAATGCAATGTTCATTTTGGCCAGGCACCCCCCATAAGCTGTTTTTAGAGCTAGAGTGAAGATTTTGGTCAGAACGTAACATGCTTCTTGCGTATATGCCATTATAGACTCGCAAATCTTTTATAACAGTTCTGGCGTCAGCCGAAAGTTGGGGTCTACATTATAAGTGAAAATAGTCTTTTCATGTTAATACGACGCATTTTCATACTGGGTTCTGTTTTTTTGTTGATTTGATACCTTCTGGAGTGAAACGCCATGGTAGTAAACCGTTTCTCTCGCCACTGCGATCCCTGTTGCAGTCTGGGCAGTTTTTTTACAAAAATGTGATGATGCAGGCTCATGCCTGGCCACCAGTACACTGATTGTAATTCTTCCAGAGAATCTTTTAGCTTAAGGTGTCTGAGACCCTCACCCATATGTGCGTCTGCTATTAACAAGCCTCTCCTGTCCATGTTTGGAATTACTCTATCCCCCACTCCAGGGATTCGAGCAAAAGGAACGGAGTTTGCATCGATTATGTATGTATAATTGAGTGGATAATTGATCGGTAGTGCAGAGCAGTCGCCTTTTGATGACGTTTTTACTGCCAGCACAGTTTCACCGTCAATGTATTTTACTGCACGCTTTTTTGTAGCTACGGAAGCCGATTTAGTTGCTACCGCTGTGGCTGTCTCAGCCAATGAATTCCCTGCAACGTGAACGCCATCACGCTGATGACTCAGTGAGTGTATCACGTGAGTTTTTGGTAGTTCTTTCTGTAAAAGAACTACTTGTTCCCAAAGCACTTTTTGCTTTATTGTTGCACCTGTGTCATCTTTGTAACCGTTTTGAATCCATTTCTGTAAATCGTTATTGTATGATTTGACGCAGTAATACGAATCGCACACTATAAGTGTCGGGAATTCGCGATCGGCATTATCTAGCGCCATTTTTAACGCTATTAGTTCAGTTTGTTGTTCTGAATTATTTTCCACTGAGTGTGTTTTTGTAAGTAGAGGTCTTAATTTACCTCCGCGCCACACTTCTTGTACAATTTCGCATGTGGCGTTGTAAGCCAGCTCTCCCCAAACTGAGGGTTGAGCATGTCCGTCTGTATATATTACACAGGCGTACTGTCGTAAAGGCAGAATATCGATCGGCAAAGGGTATTCTCTCTCATATTCTAGATATTTTAATTCTTTCATTTCCGGGTCAAAATAGTATTTTACTTTGTCTGTAGCAACAGAATTTACCCATCGTATCCATTCTGGATTCAGTGCCGTTGTCGGTAAATTACATGGTGTTGGTAATGCCTCAAAAGCTGATTCTGCTGTTCTGACTGTAACCTGTCTACCATCGGCTTGGTATTTCTCTTTTGCTACAGCTGTTTGAACCGCATGAACAATGTTTTCCTTAATGCTGAACCTTTTTTCAGCTTCTGTGTACAAATGTGATTTGTATGCTATTGGTACCTTCTCTCCCTCATTAGAGGTCAGGTATGTGAATCCGCATCTTCCTGGGATGACTTGAATCACAAGGTTGCGTGTGTTGTCACGTGTTTGTAATTTTGTTTTAACTAACATATCTGTTTGTAAAGATCTCAAAATTTCTGTGTGTTTTTGAGTCCAATTGATTCTTTTAAAATCTGGTTTTATAAGGTCATAGAGAGGTTTAACTCTCTCTGCATAATTTATAATGTAAGTTCTTCCGAGATTTAGGAAACCTAGAATTGATTGTAAGTTTTTTATTGTTCTAGGTGCTTGGATTACAGCACATTTCTCTAGGAAATTGTCAGCCAGGCTTTTGCCTTCACTTGATAGTTCATATCCTAAAAACAGGACAGTTAGATGGGCAATTCTTTACTTTTTAAAGTTGAATTTGTAACCCTTTGCTGCGAACCCAAGTATTATGGTGTTCACTCTCTTCAAGTGAGTATCCAAGTCATCATATGTTAGATAGATGTCATCGACATATGTTAATGCCTCATCATCATATATTTGTAGTAACTCTGTTACTCTTGCTGAGAATAATCCTGGGCTATTCTTAAACCCCTGGGGCAAACGACAGAAAAATTTTTGCGCGCCATTTATTGAGAACGCGGTCAAATATCTGCTCTCTGGTGCTATATTTTGACAGAAGAATCCATTAGAGATGTCTAATGTTGTTTTGTATTTTTTGCGCACTATGTTATTCATTAGTGCAGCACTATGCGAGTTTTGTACTGCAAAGGTTTTGCAACATGATTTAAGGTGTCTGTAGTCCAAAACAAGACGATATGAATTTTCTGGTTTGGAGACAGGAAACAAAGGATTAATAATTTGTGAGGTGCAAGTTTCAATCACCCCCTGGTATTCAAGTTGATCTAGGATCTCTTTTACCCGTTTTCTAGCTTCTTGCTTAATTGGGTACTGCCTCTGAGCAGTAGGTTGTGATTTTAACTGGATTTTGTGAGGAGGAGAGTCCTCATCCCATCCCACATGGTTTTTATATAATGCAGGAGCTTGGGCTACTGCTCACTTTCTTGCAAGTGTATATTTTTTATGAATTGGAATATGATTTGAGAAGGCAGGCATAATTATTTCTTCGCCATGAGGGCACTCCCTGACAAACTCTGGTGGCCAGTCTCTTTCAGCTAGAAGGATGTCATAGCCCTTGGAGAGATTATCCCAAAAGAGACCCCTTATTTTCCTAGTCTTATCCCCCTCTATACGCAATGTTATTTTATATATTTTATGAGGTTTGCTAACTCTGGTATCTGCAGTTTCCACCTGAATGCATTCATTCGTGTCCACTGTCTCCAGATGATTCATAAGGATCTTGCGAGCTATGCTCACTTCTGCTGCGCTGTCTAGCATTGTCTGAGCCCATTCTCCGTTTTTCAGCTGTGTCCTCAGTATTCTCGGCATGGTTGATTACTTTAATACTGGCTACCTTCTTTTTTGGAAACTGTAATTTTTTATTTTGATGAGCAGGTTCCTTGTCTTTGGACTTGACGTGCTCTTCCCTGTGTTCTGATCGTCCTCTTCTTTCCGATTTCTGCGAGGAAGTCTGAAAAGATCGAGAGGGACGTGTATCAATAGCTTGATATCTATCAGGTTTTTTTATATTATCCCTATTTCTAAGGTTGTATTTTTTCTCAGAGGGCTCCCTTTGGGGAGACTTGTGTCCTTGGTCCGGAGATCTTTCTCTCCGCCGAGGAGACCTTCCTCTGGACTGGAATCTTTTTTCTTTAGGAGTGGATTGTTTATTTCCATCCCAGCTCTTTTTTTGAGTGTTTAGATTATTTTTAATAAATATTTTTTCAGGTTTTTCAATAAGTTGGGGTTTTACAGGTATTCCACCCAAACTATCTCTTCCTAGTTCTTCATAGGATTTTTCTATGATTCTGGCAATTTCAAATGGTTGGTCTGCTATATCTGTCTCTTTCAACCTCTGGCGGATCGCCACATTTGCTGCTTCTCCCTTTATATTGGCTAGTAATATTGCCGAGACCTGCTTGAAGTCTTTTAGTAATTTCATACCAAGAGTTAAAGCAGGTTCTGGACCGTATTCATCTTGAATTTGTTTTAGCACATCTGGTATTACTGACATGGATGGAACACCATGTGTTTTTGTGTAAATGGAAGCAAAGACTGTACCCCAAGTGTCACAGTCCTCCACATGTGGTGCGATTCCCATTGGAAGACAGATAGTCAGAATCCGGTGTTTCTCAACCGGGGTGGTATCTGGAAATACCGCCTCTATTTGAGTGATTTTTTGTGCTAACCAGAATGGAATTTGTTCCCGTTTTGCGGGTACTTTACCTAGACAGGACTGTATGTTCTGTGGTGTAATTTTATTTGTGTTCCCCTGGTGAGGGATCAGCTGTGGAATTTTAATAGCTGGTAGGACTGTTGAAGTCCGCATTACATATTGGACTAATTGTCTGTGTATTTTAATTAGTTGTTTTAGCTGTGCTAAAAGTTCTGGTGCAGACATTTCTTCAATGTCTGGATGTGGTGTGTATCCGGCTAGGACCGGCCACGTTGCTCCTGGTCTACCTAGTGGACCGAGCCTGGTGATGTGATTATTATGTTTTAGGGCGCCATTAAACCAGAGCAGGTGCTCTTGGTATTTGAGTGGTATTTCCACTTCCTCGAAAGGAGTGTACTCATTTGGAGGTTCCTCTATTTTGTAATAGTGGAAGTCCTTTGTTACAGCGTTTGCTGCTGGAAAGTTTATCCATGAATAGAATACCTCTGTCTGCCGATATTTGTGTGCCTCAATTACGAATATGACTGTACCACCTCTCGGTGTCAGCCCATTTTCTATAAGTTTTAAAGTTATAGATTTCCTTATGTTGACCGGGATGAGTATTGCCTCCGGGTCTTGCTGTAGGAGACTATTGTCAGCTGCTATGAGTTCAGCTGCTATTCTAGCTGTCTCCCTTTCTTCTTCAGTTTCTGACATTCTAATGTCAAGAAAATTATTTTATTTATTTGCAGATCAGGTTTCTATGGAAACAAAGATTAGATGCACAATATTTTGGAACAGTGTATCCTTCAACGTTGAATAAACCAAGAACCATACATAGGAGTCTCCTCCTACTAAGTTTGGCGGATTTAACCTTTCACCCACTCCAGACGTCTTTGGAGTATTATGGGGAAAAGGGGTCTGTGTTAAAAAGCACGACTGAGTTACTCTAATGTCTTACGTTAGATTTATCGCCTATCCAAACCGTTGGGCGCCATGTAGTGTAGTTCCTATCATCCCAATAGGCTCTGCGCATTGGAATAATATCTTCAATAGTATAGACGTATGACAGAGGTTAACTAGGTCTTCTACTGTCGATATTAGACTTAAAGTTTAGTGTTTGCCAGCTAGCTCAGAGTTCACTAGAAACGTTCTCGAATAGAGAAGGAGGAGTTTAACCTCCCTGGATAGACAAGAAGGGATTTAGTTTCTGACAACCATAGAACATGACAACTTTGCTCTCCCCTAATCAAGAGTGTATCTCTAGAGTCATGTGAAAACAAAAGACAACTTATTTTACTCAGTCAGTTCAGTGCTTCTTAGTTTCACCAGATTGTAGAGAAAAGGAAGAGACAGGCGTGTTCAATAAAAAGATGTTGTTTATTGATCAGTCTCTTTTCTCATACAAGAGAAATGAATCGCTATTATTGCAATACTTAGAGTTAAGTAAAGTGCATACAGTAATAACAGAATTATAAAATAATACTGTAAAAGCATTGATATGGTTTCTTAGCCATATGATACTTAAAATGGATAAAATAGATACATACATATATACATTGACTAATCGTACTCAACTGGTGCTTCTAACTACGCCTACCCCAATGTACCTGACCTAAGCCTAATACGTGGCGGGAGTAGATAAGTAGCAGTTTAAGTTAAGTTTGTTTTGCCAAGGGTCTGCTTCAAGAATTCTCTACAAAGGATGATTCAGTTCAGTACCTGGGATTTAGAAGGCTGGAGGTCTGGTATCTCTATCTCAGGTCTCGATATTCCAGCTGCCTGCGAGGGCTGCTTGGAAGCGCCGGAGCTGGATTTCTCGGCAGGAGAAAAGGCAGCGTCTCTCTCTCAGCGCGTCAGAAAGGAGGGGCAGCGTCTGTGGGCTTCTCGGCAAGTCTCGCTGCTCCAATCTTGTCACCACCTCGTGTGTTTGCTTAAGGCAATGTCGGTATTATTTATACCTGAAAGGTGCCGGGATTGGCGTAAGGATGGACATAAATACGTCAATAAGGATGTCATACGAACTTGATCGTTCGCACATTCTTTACTGAAGTTCTCGGCTAAATCAAAACAATGGCTGTGGGGATTTCCCAGATCGTGGTAGGTTTGATTTGTTTTGAGAACACCGTATGCCTATTAGGGGGCTGGAGGAATAGTGCTTGCCTAATGAGATGGCATGCGCTATGACCTAATCAGATAACGGGCTTCTGTGCTGTTGTGTGGCTAATCAGATAGCGGATTTCTGTGCAGTTGAATGGCTGCTAGTTAATTATTAACCAGACAAGGGTCAGAAACAGGGGGATCGATACAGTACCCATAATAAATACACCACACCAGAGAACCTTAGCCCCTCGTCCGCGAAATCATTCGGTTTGGTGGACTGTCGGGCATCCAGGTAAACTGGAGCCAGTCGGTACTCTTCCCCCTGACTAACGCCACGGTGCCTTTTCCCCTTGACTTTCCCTTTGTCTGGGCCTCCGGCCCAACACGCTATTTGGGCGTTTGGCTCAGCAGATATTTGGACGAACTGTGGAGATCGAACTTCGGATGCACGTTTGACTGGCTAGAATCCAAGATCCCATCGTGGAGTAGGCTCCCGCTGTCTTTGGCGGGTCGCATCGCCATCGCCAAAAGGGTGGTTCTTCCAAAATACCTTTACTTGTTTTTAAATATTCCATCCCCCTTACCACTCACTTTTTTCGCAAATTGCGTTCTCTAATTATTTCATTGGTCTGGGCAGGTAAATAACCAAGAGTAGCTTATGATATTCTTACTCTTCCCATGTCTGCTGGCGGAATGGGCGCGCCAGATTTTAAGCTATATGCACTATGCGCACAGGCTAGTTATCTCCATTTCTGGAACCATCCGTCTCCCTACCTGCCTCATGTTGCTGTTGAGAGGGATTTAGCTTCCCCCTGGCGTCTGTCCAAGGCACTGTTTGCGCCCACAGTGCGCCCTCGAGCTGAGGTCGACACGGTCGCAACGCTTCGATGGACCTCGTCTAGCCTGCGCCGGCTGTCTGACGTCCCATTGCTCTCCGCTAAATCTGTGCCCATAGCTAACCACCCGGATTTGGCCTCTCTCCATGCCCCCAGTATGTCCAGGAGTGTGGCGCATCTGGGACTTGCGACGGTGGCGGACCTCTATCCGGAGAACACCTTTTTTTGCTTTCTGATGCATCGAGGCCACGGGACACGCTTCTGTTCTACCAGCTACGTGCCACATGTCGGAAGCTGCACTCCACCTTCCCTCAGCCCCCAGCCAATATGCCCGCTCTGGATCTTATTTACACCTCCTCGTCTCAACACAAATTGGTCACCAAACTTTATGCTCCTACTCTGGTGTCCGTTCCCATCACCTCGTATCATGCCCGTGAGGCATGGGGAAATGATTTTGGAGCGGAGATATCGCCAGCTGACTGGCTTTATTGTTGTAATCAAACGAGGAAACTGTCATGAAACTACCGGCTTTGCTTGATCCATTTTAAGTATCTGCATAGGTTCTACTGTACCCCAGTGCAACTCCATAGGCTCGGGCTGCTTCCTGGAGACAACTGCATGCGCTGTGCCGCTCCTGCGGCAGACTTCGCCCATCTGGCGAAGGTCTCGGAGTTCTGGAGGGCAGTTTGTTCTGCTATTTCTGACATCACTGGCGCACCAGTGCAGCCTGATCCACCTCTGTGCCTCCTAGGGTTTGTTAAGTTCTGCCCGGACAACTCCCGTCGCTTGATTGCGATGCTTCTGGTCCTCGCTAGGTGTAGGGTGGCCATGTGCTGGGGTCTCAAGCCGGCTCCCAAGGTTGAAAGCTGTCTTGAAGATGCCTCTCGATGCCAGACTCTCTTGTCAGAGCTCGGGGATTTAATGCCGGCTAGGTCCCGTGATATTTGGAGCCCTCTGATTACCTACCTCGTTTCCCGCTCCCACCCTAGTAGCGCTGCCTCTCCCGCGCTCCCCGCCGGCCCGGAGTCCGCGGTGGCTGGCGGTGCTGGGTAGTGACTGCATCACCCCCCCTGTAGTGGGCGCATCCGCCCCCTTCTCTGTGGCCCTTTTATAGCCAATGACGCTAGATGTGATTTCTCCCCTGTGGGAGGGAACTTGTTGTGATGGAGCTGTGATATTCTTTCCATGTTTATCCGCTGTGTAGACAATTGACGTGTATGTTTCCTGGAGCACATGTTCTGCTTTTGATGTGATGTACTACACTGAGATACAGCACGCTGTACTGTTTCTGTCTTGATTTTTCTCAATAAAGGTTTTTGAAAATTAAAAAAAAAGAAAAAGTTTGTTCACCTAAAACTTTTCAGGTATGTATATTTGTATGCTGAATATAAGTGGTGTATGTGAAAAATGTACTCTCCACTGTTAAATGGTGACTAATGCTAAACATCCTTGTAAGTTGTGTAAATGTCTTTTTTATTACCTGCTAGGCATTGGAATGGTAATTTCACATTTTTCCTCTCTACTGTGTTGAGTTGTAATGGATGGTGCATTTCCTGTGTAGTTACTAATTAGTTTTTTCATTTCAGGACATCTTCTTACCTGTTTATTTGAAGTAGTTTTGTCTGAAATTTAAACTGTCAGAGTAATTAATTAGAATACAACTGAAAGATATAATCATGATATTCAATTCCTTTTCCCTTTTAGGTTGCTACATTTTTTGCTTAAAACTCATTGGATGTGTAATCTACACTTTTACAATGTATTCATTTTTCAACACTCATAATAGGTCCAACAGCCAGAGCATGTGGCTAAACATCTGTCACTGAGGAAACCTCCACTTCAGTCCAGGATCATATCACTAGGGAGGACTCCACTTATGAAAGTCAAGATGAAAAGGAGCGGCCTGGTCGTCTGGTCTGCCTGCGCGACCAGCTCCAGTGAGTCTCACTCGACCCACACCTGCACCTCCCACCCCAGCTGTTACAACACCTCAGTTTACGGATACCTACACTTCTTATGTCCAAGCCAATATCACACCCATTTTGTGCCCCCCAGTCCTGGTTGCTTTGAGACAACATAAACACCACCTCCAGGTCAGCCAGGAACCAGTGGGATGGGCACACTGGCTCAAGAGGACAGGGTGTTTTGGGGGTAGGGGTCTTGTGAGGGAACCTGTTGGCAAAAATAGTGAGGCCACTGGTTTCACTGTGACCCAAGCCATCATCACACAATTCTATCGAACCCTCCATCAGTCCCAAGACATTATAGGACAGGTCCTTATAGAACTCCTGGAGATGAAGCAGTTGCAGAAGGAGCACAATGTACAGATGGAGAGTCTAAACTCTAATGTGGGCTCCCTGACTTGGGTGCTGGGTGACATTTACACTCATATGTGCAGGCCTTTTCCAGTACTACCTTCCCTTTTCTGTGGTCCTACAACATCTGGGGCAACTACATCAGCCTCAGCCTGTAAAAAGGAAGAGCCTGCCACAAGAGGCAACACACCTCAATCCCTGCAACTGTGGATTTCATGAGCCCAACGCAGGAGCACACGTTAATCTGGATCACCGGGAGAGGATGTCCAGACCAACACCACCAAGGGTTCCTGAACCTAATTGTCTCCAGTGTGTGACTACCATTCACTCTGTGGACTCTTTTCTGGCCACTTTTACCTTTTTGGTGCCAGTTGTATTTTAGACATTGAACTTCAAACAATTGTGGCTCTTCAATATTGGTTTCATTCACCATGAAAGACTTTTTGATTTTTGGTTTGCTTTTTGGTTTTTATCGTGTTTTATTTTACATGGTTTTGTTTAATAAAAGCAAAACTAACATGGTCAAAGACTGGTGGTGTAGTTCTTATATGTATTTTTTTCCTTCTATCACACATTTTAGACTGTAAACAATCAAATGATACTTTATTTATGAATGAATTGCTAATAGATAATATTTGTCACAACTTTCTATCATGACAACAAAATTTAAAGAACAAAAACTCATAAACTAGTATTTTATTAAATTAGAAAAAGATTAGTGTGTCACATGTTTCTTAAACATAACAAACCATACATAATACAAAGACTCCGTGCCATTTTTACATTTCCAGCTCCACACCTTGCGATCATGGAAGAAGGGGATACAATCAAAGCAACCAGACTCAATATTATTTAATTATGTCATGAGCTGGAGCCAGATCTTTCACCTCACATTAGGAATTGCCAGCTATAACATCAATAGTCCTAAATCCTGGCAATACTAAATTGTGTGGCCAGAGGATTATTCCAATACACTTTTGCAACATCTGGAGGAATGTCACAGCCAACTTTAAGTGGTATGCTACAAGATGTTCTTTCTAAATTGATGAGACACAACAACTGCTTCATACACTCCATACAAAATGAGCATTTTGCTAATGTGAAGGGGGATTAATATGCTTTGGGTCGACTATCACATGTGGTTAGAGCAATTCAAGCAGCACCCCATTCGGCTTGGTGGCAACATTCAACAGAAACCAGGTCTAATGTAATTTTAAAAACTTCCCTGCAATAACTGTGCAAGTTATCTCAGTACAAGATATGTATACTCAAAGTCCGTGTGTGTCTTCCACAGGATAAACCAATGTTCCCTTTGTACTTCGCAACAGCAGCATATAACTGTAAATGTCACAACTTTGAAATGTCCAAATGAAGATAACATGCAGAAGGGTCCCAAAAGAGGTAAAAACAAAAAAATCATTACATAACATTACAAGCTGGACACCATACAAATGAATATATTTTAAGTCACATTTTCTAAGAATAATCAAAGATGGACAACGCAAATGAACACAGTAGTCAATGTGTCAAAACTTTATTCAACAAACATCTTTGGCCTGGATGTCACTTTACTTGACCTTCTAAAAAATGTCTAACACAGTCATTTATTCTCATTACATTAAAAGTTGGTCTAGCATTTCATTTAATAAAATGTAATTAGTTTACTTTTGCTCATGTGAAGAAATTGTCAGTGACACCTTGTCATACTTCAATTTCCTTCCTTTTTACCACTATCATCTTCATTTGGCATGTCAACATCCTCACCCAGTGACCTTCATTGTCTCCGACATCTATAATGCATGGGATGTTCTGTCACAGGGCTATGTTGGGTAGTGTTGACAGTTTTTTCAGAATATGGTGGTGAACAAAAGGTTTAATAATATGTTATATGTTTTTTTTAATATAAATTGTGACAACTGCTTGTTACTGTTTTATCTTAACATGAACTGCAAGAGATTGCCTGTTACTGCCTAACCTGAGACTGAGAAAGAGACTAGGACTACAGTCCCCAGCAAGCCTTACGCCCACGCCACCACCAATGAGACAGAGAAAGCGCCAGGATGTGCATTAAAACTGCCTCGGGTACCCGAACCACGGGAGCCCGTTACTGCCGAACCTGAGTCTCAGAAAGGGACTAGGACTACAGTCCCCAGCAAACCTTGCACCCATGCCGCCACCCAGGAGACAGGAAGAGTGCCGGGAGGTGCATAAAGCATGTGTTGGCTGCCCGTGGCACGAGAGCCCATTACTGCCTAACCTGAGCCTGAGAAAGTGACTATGACCACAGTCCCCAGCAAGTCTTGCACCCACGCTGCCAATTACGAGACAGAGAGAGCGCCAGGAGGTGCATAAAGCCTGCCTTGGACCCCACGGCATGGGGTGTGCATGGGCCGAGCCCGGGCCTAGCCTGAGGGAAGCCCGGGCTAACGGTGGGACCATCCTGCACCCGTTGGCGACAGGAGGAGGCGGTTCACCCCCCTTGAATCTCAAAAAACAGGGGTACCAACTAGGCCTCCGCACCTTTTCTATCTACTTGTTCTTGAGCGAGCGACCAAAGGAGATTGTGCTATAACGCTTACAAGCCACACCTGAATCAATCAATCTGCGGGAAGTTCCCTGCATTGTCTTAAGTGCTGGAGCTCTGGCCCGAACACACACTTGTAAGTAAACCGTGATATTGGGACTTTCAAGAACTAAGGTACTATTTTAACTTTTAGTCTAAACAAATTGACTTTTGAAGGAGAGACAAGGACAGTAATTATTACTTTATTATTGCACTAGAGGTTGGGATGCTTATTAGCCAAGTAATTTTGTAACTCTATTTTTGCAGTCAACCTGTACTTTTGCCCCCCTAAAAAAGTCTAAAGTCATACGTTACTATTCTAGAATTAGGGCCAGATGTACGATCTGCAAAAAAGCACCTTGCAAATTGCTTCTCGCAAATTGCGAGGAGCTATTTGGCATGTGCAAAAGCGTGTTTAACACTGTTTGCGATTCCCAATGGGGTAGCAAATTGCGAGGCTCATGAATATTAATGAGCCTCACGCAATTTTGAGAGCCCATTGGGAATGACAGGCCTTCCCAGGGTTGGTGGCCTGCTGGGCTTAGCAGACAACCATGTCTGGGACTGCTTTTAAATAAAGCATTTTTTTAATGCAGCCCATTTTCCTTAAAGGAAAATGGGATGCATTTTTTTCCAAATGAAACAAATTGTTTTCATTTTTTAAGTGCAGGCAGTGGTCCCTGGGGCCACTGCCTGCCCCATAAAAATATTTTCCCCTGCATTTACAAAGGGTAAGGGGTCCCCTGGTGACCCCTTCCAATTTGTGAGTGCATTACCACCCTCTTGAAGAGGGTAGTAATTTGTGAATGTTTTGCGACCGCAATTGCGGTTGCAACACATTCATACATGGGGTTGCGTTGGCTATTAGGAAGGGAACACCCTTCCTAATACGACTCGGAATTCTCAAATAGAGAGACGCAAATAAATTGGGACTCGCTATTTGGTAATTGTACATGGCCCTTTCACATTTTGCATGAGCAAACGGTTCGCAAACCAAATAGGGTCCTACATCTGGCCTTCAATCTGGTACAATCGTCCTTTTGACATACTTGTTGTAAATAGTTTTTTAAATGGGTCATAGAAAGCATTTACCTACAGTAGTAAAAACACATTCTCCAGACACATGGGAAGAGGTGTGGCGCCGTGGCCAGGGCGACTGACGCTGGAATCTGGGGACCACGGTTCGATCCCCGGCTCCGGCGGCAGGTTAGCCCAGCACCATGTGACTCTGGGCAATAGCTCGCTTAATCTTCCCAACGGCCCCCAGCGCCTAGAGACCCTTACGGGTGATTGTGCGCTTTACAAATGTGGACTTTAACTTTAACTTTAACATTGCAAACATCGCTATTAAAATATATTACAGGAGTGATGGGGGCCATTGAGAAGCATATTTTAACAGTTGAAGAATCCTTATTAACAAATGGAGGAAGTGAAGTAGCCCAGGTGACAACAGCCGATGTCCTGGTTATTGACTCTGGCACCCCAGGAAATACAGCAGCAGGGAAGGAACCTAGGAGAGAGAATAAAGGGAAAGGAACAATCAAGGCAAACAAGGCAAATGACTGTATACAACATACACTCAATTGTGTGTGCGCTTGAAGATCGAACTCACCTCCACGCAAACGGGTCAAAACGGGGTGCAGAGTCAAAGTTAGATACAGTGCCAGAGGAGAATGCACGGAAGCTTTTGGCTTGGAGGGAGGGATGAGACAGGGATACGTCCTGGCCCCTTCCCTGTTTTCCTTATATGGAAACAACATGGGGGAGGAGCTTGTGTTACCTACAAAAGATCTTCCACAAATAGGTACGCAGCCTGTCCTGGCCCTCCTTTACGCCGATGATGCAGTTATCATGGCCTGCACCCCACTGGCCTTGCAGTCAATGCTTACCAACTTTGTTGATTATATAAAGGAAATGGGCCTCCAAATGAACCAATCTAAGACTTTTATTATGAAATGCAGTGAGAGAAATACGAAATATAGGGATATAACAATAAATGGGAAAAATATTGCTTTCACTGATACCTTCTGTTACCTAGGGGTGCTATTTAACAAAGAAGGTTCATGGAGCAATGCCATTGACAATAGGAAGAAATTATTTAGTAAGGGCTACTGGGCTCTCAGAAGCTTTGCAAAAGGTGTGGGCTCAAATCCCCCTTGGATGATGATGAAGATATACAAAGTGAAATGCCTTAGTATAGCACTTTATGGGGCAGGTATATGGGGATACAAGAAATGCAAACAGGTGCAAATAATAGAAAATTAATTATTCAGATACCTCTTAACAATCCACAAAAGTACTTCAGAATATGTATCCCAATCTGAATGTGGTGCCCCCTTTCTTGCTGACATGATTAAGTTAAAACCAATCCTGTTGTGGCATAAAATCTGGACCTCAGATCACACTGACCTCAATCGAGCAATCATTGGCGAATGTCTAAAATCAAGCTTCTATTCACACATTGCATGGTTGGCGTACGTTCAACGTTTTTTCTGCGACATGGCAGATCCCGAGTACTTTGAGAAACCGGAATCGCTATGTACAATTAGCAGAACATTTTGGAAAGGGAAGCGATGACTCACCTGGAAACCCTCAAATTGACTACTGAACTTCTTAAATCTAATTTTTTTTTAAACAACTGATTTTAACTACTTTTGGTATGCAGCCTTATCTTAAAACAGTTTTAAATGCATGCCATAGTTTTTTTCTTACACGTTTAAGACTGGACACATTCCATCTGTTAATTACTTTCCCCGCTATGAATGACTGATCCACAAAACCGTCAAACTGCCCTTGTGACATAGGAAGAGGCATGTCTTTCCGATGACAACCGTCCTTTACACAATGCCGTCCTGCATATTTGTTTTTACAATCACTGCCATCGCTAGAGATTTGTTGTGGAATGTCATCATTTTTATGGTCTGTTTTTTATGCTAGAAAAATATGCTATTGTCACCACCTAGGACACAGCTTTCCAAACTTTTCATGTTGATGACACGCCATTCTGAAAAAAAAAAATCGGGACACAGCAATGCGAGCTAGCGAGCCCGAACCACCCAAGGCGCTTGCCAAGGCCGAGCCTACTGAGTTTGCCAATGCCTGTTTCAATGGCATTCAATCAAGATAGCGTATTTACAAATCCGAAACCTGTTTAAGAAGCAATCAATCTACAAAATGTTCTTCAGTGCATCTATCTGTGGTAAGTGTGATAGTGTTTCAGTTGATTTCATTATAGATTATGCTCACCAAATCCTAGATTTTAATCACAGGACTAGTTTGGGCACCCAGTCGGTATCTGCTGTGCCCAGAGCACACAATTAACGCCAACTAGCTGCAGTCTGTACAGACAATTAACGTCAGGTAGATTCAGCCTGTGCACACAATTATCTTTAGCTAGCTGTAGTCTGTGCATAAAATTAACTTCAGCTAGCTGCTATCTGTGCACATAATTAACTTAATCTAGAACCAGTCTATGCACATAATTACCTTCAGCTAGAACCAGCCTGTGCACAGTAACGTCAGCTAGCGCTTGTCTGTGCACACAGTTAACTTCAGCTAGCTACACTGTGCATACAATTAACTTCAGCTAGTTGCAGTCTATGCACACTATCTTCAGCTATAACTAATCTGTGCACAAAATTAATTTCAACTAGAACCAGTCTGTGCACACATTTAACTTCAGCTAGAACGAGTCTGTGCACAAAACTTCATCTACATGCAGTCTGTGCACACAATTAACTTCAGTTAGCTGCAGTCTGTGCACACAATTAACTCCAGCTAGCTGCTGTCTGTGCACACACATCTTCAGCTAGAACCAGTCTATGCACACAATTACCTTCAGCTAGAACTTGTCTGTGCGGACAATTCGCTTCAGCTAGCTGCAGCCTGTGCTCACAGCCGCACCCGAGTACTTCACAGGTCTTTAAAAGACCATTTGTATGTTAATGAGGCCTTGCTGTTGTTTCACCCCTTCTACCCTTCTAAGAGCCCCTGCGTGAAAGTAGTGTGGCGAAGCTCCCCCGCCCTAGTGGAGGAGCCGCCCCTGTATTCGCATCACTGAATGACGGTTCCCTTACCCAAGCAGGCAAGATGTAAACTACAAGACAGCAACAGTTGATCTAAAGAAGTTCCTACCAGCCACATAAGATGCTTCCATTATCACTTGCTGATGAGAAGACGCCACTCAAGCCTGACTGGATATTTTAATCTAATATCCGTCCAAGGCCTGCTTCAGGGTTTAACATCAGTCTGGCTTTTCCATGCTCAACGCTCGGCCAATTTCATAGAAACAATATCCAATTATGGTGCAGGCTGGGCTCTTTATGCACAGTGCTCCGGGTAACGCTAGCTCTGTATGAACATCATTTCATGAAGCTGGACTCGGCAACAATGGCTGTTGGCTCGTTCGCAGTGGCGTGTGTTGTGGTTCATCTCCCGCTGCCGCTTGCTACCCCTCACTGCCCCAAGCTCTCTTCACTGGCAGGTAAAGGCAGACAACAGGCCTCTATGGCGGTTCTTGACGCAGCGCCCCAGACGGGGAGATATTCACATCACGAGGGGCCGGCACAGGGTGACAAGCAAGGGGAAAGAGAAGCACAACACAGAACACAAGAGGCGTAATACCATTACTGAGTAGTAGTTCAAAGTACTCTTTTTTTGTTTAATAAAAATAACGCGCATTAAGGCACTCCAGGGAATGCGTGGCAGAATGAATTATGGATTATTCGGTTAAAAGAGGTCAGGAACAGCTCCCTTATATTTCTCATACATATATCAGTGGAAGGGCATCTGTTGTGTACAAATTGTTAATGGGAATTGTTTATATAATGGTGAGCACGGCCAATAGTGTGGCAGATAGGTGTGCACCCCTAATTCACAAGGAGCCCGCAGTGACTGCTGCCCCGTTCTGCTGTGAAAGGCCGTATTGGGCACAGGGCACTGTCGAGGAATGCAGACAGGAGACGAATGTTTCACTAATGGGCACTGCTCGCGGGATGTCTGCGACAGTGGGGATGCACTTGCAGTTTTTAGTTTTTTCACAGTAGCTACTTATAGGCAGCAAGCAAGCACCCCTTCGAGCACAAAGCATGTGTGGGGAGATTTCAAGCACTAGCTGGCCAAGTACTTGCTAAAAGAATCGAAAAGTAAATAAAATAATCCAATCTGCCGTAATGCGTTTACGAAGATGAATACAACTTCTTCAGTGTGCTTTCCACGAGCGCGAAAGAAGAGCATCTTAATCTAGTGCTCATGCCTTGCAGGTTACGGCAACCCGTTCAGAGCCCACGCTATAGGCCGCAGCTCCCTCCACATCCGGCCCCCGCTGATTTGGGGTGAAATGGCGCCCCTCGCTCCACCAGCCGCCGCCGTATTCCTCCCGCTCATTCTCCTCATAAATCTGCCCTCGCGACACACCTACGCATGGGGCGCGACACAGTAATGTGTCGCGCCACACAGTTTGGAAAGCTGTGACCTAGGACATGGTAAACAGATCATATATTATGGATATAGGCATCATGACCAGTGGGAGTAAGAATAACTTGAAAGAGAGTATAAAAATAGTGTGCTACTGTATTTTAAACAATTTGAGTCTATGTTTACATTGTATATAACTGTATTTCATTTATATGAAATGAAATTAAATGTATGGTTATTTTCTATTCTGTACAAATGCTTTTATTGATGTTTTTTCATGACACCAAATAAAGCTACATATGACTATGACTATGAGATTGCATACAATATACATTTTTTATGTACATGTTTTTAAAGAATATGCACATGCACTTTTTGTAATTGAATTCTTTATTGATAGATTGTGATTTGTGAAAAGGCACACATGTGTGCGTGTATAATGTTATTTTATCTCTTGAAATAAAATAATATCTATCTATCTATCAAAAAAAAGAATTCTCATGTGTATACGGCTTTTCATTGAAACCATTCATATTTTTGTAACGTTATGTTCATTTGTTTTTAAGGCTTTTTTATTAAGGTGTTTTCACTGTATTCTACAGGATGGGTTTTACACCAACCAATAGTATGGTCTTTTTTTTCTCTTTTTTTTTGTTCTGCTTCCATTTTGGAAATAAGGGGTCCCGATGTTTAGAAAATTAATAAAGTGAAAAGGGAATTGTTCTGTGCTAGCCCTATATATACCCTGTCCCTTTTCTCTAAAGAAGGGTGACTCCATTGTGTTTTTGAGTGTAACTTGCAGCATGCCATCATGATTGTGTACACCTAATCGGGTGAGTGGGGGAGGGATCTACATGTCTTATCCAGACATCCAAATCTGGCCTTTATGAGCCCACAAGACTGCTCCACTGGCCTCCATGTACGTCCCTGGACCCCATTGAAACAGACGTTCCTTGGCTCCTGTATGGGATGAAAAAAATATTTGCAAAGAAATGTGACAAAATAAAAGATCATTACACGTTATATTAACCAAACAACATAATGACAGATAGTACTTGCGAACAAGCCAGGCTCTCCCAGACCCAGGTTGGTACATTTTTAGGACTATGCTGCTGTTAAGTAGTACGAAGGAATCATGCGTTGATCCAGGAAAATGTGTACACACGCTTCTAATGTACAAATCTGATAAGCAGACAACTGGCACATTGATTGAATGGAACTATCTTTCGATTGTGGTGCACTTATTCTCTGACGTGTAGTGGCACCAATTGTTCCAACCTCATGAGATAGGCAGCCCAAGACATAGAAATCTTCATTTACGTTGGCAAAATACTGGTTTGTAGGAAACTGAATGAAGCTGTTGCTGTCTCTCATCATTGAAGACAGACCTTCTTGTATCACCCCACTGAAAGTTGGTTGTGTCATTCTACCAGATACTGCCACAGTGTAGTGGCCACAAAATAGAGTACTGACATTATTTTGTCTGTTAGTGTTATTGATGTGGGATTAATATTGTGTGAGAAAATCTGACTGCAGCTGATGACATAAATCAAGATTTGTTTGCCTATTCAATCTGACTATATGATAATTTCCCGTTCTTCCTTTGCGGCAAGGTCTAGTAATGGTTGGATTACTTGAGTCTTCTCCTCACTCTACCTGGGTTCATATGTCTTCATTAAAAAATAAATAAGCAGTACATTTTTGCAAACATATTTTAAAATAAAACCACACATTCCATTCAATTTTTAATATATATACATTTTTAATACATAATTATACAGAAACTTCTTATGTTAAATATAAATATTTTAAAAATTAACATTTCTTATATGTGGAAATTATTTGTATTTAAATGTGTAAATAATACATTGTTAATATAATATGTACACATTGTTATATATTTTTTTCTAATTTTTTTGTACAAAAATACCATCAATGGTGGAATAAACACCACTGTGCAAATCTTACATCGAACCACATCAAGACATTACATTACACTTGTTCATCAAAACAAATGAACAACATTAGCATTTTCAACATTCAAACAAAGTTGCCACCATTTTGAGAGGTGGTGACATACTTAACAGTCACAAACATTCCATTCCACAATCTAAAATGGATGCCGTCTGGCCTCGCCATCAGGACATTTGAAATAATTCGATCACAGTGGATGTTGACCCCCTAGTGGGTGTGAAACTCCATGACAGGCCCAGCCACAGGCTAACATGTGTAAAGGTAATGTAGGACAGCAAATGGATGTATTTGCAGCCATTGACAATCGTGTAAATCATGTACATGTACACAGAATTTAAAAAAAAGCTCCCTTGCCTCCTAACACAGCAGCCAACAAGACCTCCTCAACTTTTTCTGTTGTTTCAAATTTCTGGGAGCCAGAAACCCAGGAAGAACAGATGACAGCGCATGATCCTTATTGCCAGAGGAACTGGAGTTGTTGGCAACTGAGGTTCTGTCCCTGTACAGCCAGCTCTATCGCTCCCCAGAGGAACAGGTACATGTTTAAAATGTGTTTGTAAATCTGTCTGACTGTTTCCTATTTAATACACACATGATTATATGAGTTTCTAAGTGAAGTGCAGTGATTGAAGTTGTCATTTATTTTTTACATTACATAAAAAAATGATGGTGAGTATTTGTAAGCACTTTATGATTAGAGCAAATTTAGGTATGATTTTCACGTGAAACGTAGAAATTTCACATTATGCAAAACTAGAAACCAGTTTATATCTTATTTGCAGATGTGTATATATATATATATATATATATATATATATATATATATATATATATATATATATATATATATATATATATATATATATATATATATATATATATATATATATATATATATATATATATATATATATATAACATACCAAATTAGAATGATGTTTCTTATGTTTATTATCCCACAAATTACTCAGCCCAGAGTAGGTGTCTCCAATCAGTCATTTGGGAGCTACCAGTATCTCCCATTTTATCAATTAACACAAGGGAACCCAACTAGTTTGCTGAGGACCGTGGGTAGTTACTGTTATTAAAGACAAGGGTCCTTAGCTTACACAATTTACAAGGAATAGGATAAAATATAGACCATGATAGGCAACTATATGTGTCACTGTCCAGCCGGACAGGATATTTATTTTCAAAAGAATAAGACTTGTAGTTCAGGGATAGTTCAACAGGCACAATCCTGTACCAAGGCAATTCAGAGAACATACAAGGTGTTCGCAAGTTTGAAGCAGGCAAAAGAAATGAGCAAAATTGGCCACTTTTAAATCAGTGTTCAAATAAAGTAGTGCCAAAGAAGGCACCAGACACAACAAAATTTAACATAATAGTTTGGTTGTGAAGGTGCTTTACAAAGTCGACGTTTCGATCCCCTATGCTCAATTGTTTGGGATCATCATCAGGACTGACATATTTTACAGCATTTGCCTGACAATTTGACATACAAGAGATTTACCGCCCTGATAGGGGTTAATTAGACCCTATTCAGACAGGTTGAGCTGAAAGAAGGACATCGCTCCTCCAGCTCCGGTATTGCAGATTGTTGCAACACGAGGGTGCCCCGCCGCACGGAAGTATCTGGTTAAATATAACCTGCCCCACGCTATCCCAATAGAAGTTCATACCACAGAAGGACTGCGCACAGGTTGGCACTTTTAACAAACACCACCTGTCTGAATAGGGTCTAATTAACCCCTATCAGGGCGGTAAATCTCTTGTATGTCAAATTGTCAGGCAAATGCTGTAAAATAAACGTCGACTTTGTAAAGCACCTTCACAACCAAACTATTATGTTAATATGTGACACATATAGTTGCCTATCATGGTCTATATTTTATCCTATTCCTTGTAAATTGTGTAAGCTAAGGACCCTTGTCTTTAATAACCAGTATCTCCCAGACACCTTCAGAGTAGCTCACAGCCTTGATTTCTTTTTCAAATGAGCCCAAGGTCATATTTTCATTTCAAAGTTAAGGGAAGACTCTGTTCAGGTTATATCATGGTCATCAGGCTGCAGAGAGCAGGACCTGACAATGAGCAGTGCTCGGATTTGTTGGCCAAGCTGGTTCTGAGTTACAGAGGTGAACAACTGAAGCGCAACATATTGGACTCTTAGAAATTCCGTGTTAACTAAGACTTGGAGTTCTGAACAAAAGGATGCTTCTGAATGCTTTAAATGGAACTAAAATTAAACGGAGAGTTAATAGATACACAAATAGTTTACATTTCACTGGCTCTCAGTTGCCAATATGAATATATATCACCTTCAGAAGCACACATGTTCATACATCCATAACGAGCACGCTCTCACTGACACACATGGCAGCCTTTTCATAGTGCCCTTAGTCATTATATTTAGTTCAAACTATAGTATCTGGCTCTATGGACATTAGGCTTCAAGTCAATGTAGCTGGTCGTAGGGGGTGTCTGATTACACTATGCAAGTTGTTTAGCCTTCAGTATTTCACAATTATATTCACTGATGAGGAGTAACTCTGATTACAGAAACTGTTGGAACACTCTGGCCCAGATGATGTCACTGGCCTGGATTATTGAATTAAGGAAATGACAAGGGATAAGGCTAGTCAACAGGTTACAACAAAAGTATTATTTATTGTTGTATTTTGACAAAATGTAAAACAAAAATGTTTTGTGTAGTAACTCTTGACTAAGGCTTGTGATTCAAATAGTAAAATTGTATTACATTAAACAGACAAACAACAAGCCACAAAACAATTAATTTTTTCCCTCTCATTTCTTGTATCTATACAGGTCAATGACCATCAGAAAAAAAGCATTTGGAAGCCCATCGCCAAGGAGGTGCGGACCCTGGGGCTCTTTAAGCGGTGCAGCATTCACTGTTGGAAGAGGTGGGAGGAGCTACGACGCTGGACGAAGAAGTCATCAGAAGCCCAGCTCAGCAAGTCTGGCCCCCTAATGGCCCGCATACTTGCAGTGGCCTATCCGGAGCTTGATGGTCAATTGAGAGTCCAACAGCAGCATCACAGTTGTAGGTTCAAGTGTGAGTTCAATATGTTAAATAACAAAAAAGTTAGCAACTAATTTTGCCATTAATATTAAAGTTGACACGTCCAATGAAGAAGAAGAGTTCTTGAAACTGTAAGTTTTGAACAAGGTGTATGATGTGTTTTGTAAATGAATGTGTGTAAAATGATACCACCTGTTTTCTGTTCACTACCAAAAGACTGGTTTTAGCAGACACATGCCTGCCTAAACAACACATATACATCAAGTTGTTTGATGTGATAAGGAACATTTGTACCAAACAGGCCACTAGCCTTTATTGTGTTAGGTGTGATGCTCCTTCACTGTGCACTGTGCATGTTATCTAGCCTGTTTTATGAAAAATATTTGTGACCAGCATATTTTTTTGGGAACAACACAGTACACATTGGTGACAGAGAAATCCATAACCAACATTTTTTTTTAAAGTCCTTAATTATGTCCAGATGATAAATTAATGATGGATAAAAACAGGGTACTTTAATGGACTTTTGCAGATGGTAAGTTCCAGCACATATATGTTGGAGTATCCCATCTGGAAAATCAAAATCAGGCCCAACTCAGGACTCATTAGAAAAATGTTGAAATGCATCACAGTGTAATATTTTGCATATTGTCAATTACATTTAAATATTTGATGAAAAAATGAAATATGAATTAGTGTATGTGTTAGACTTGGCACCATTGGCGTGAGTCTCCCTTCCACTTTTTGCTGTTGCTTCATCTGTATTTGTTGGTCTAGATGCTTTGGGCACTTTGCCACTACTGGTCAGTGCCAATGTGCCAGTGCTCCCTATTGCAAAATGTTGTAATGGATTAGTGATTCCATGATAAGTTGTTTGATTTACTTTTCAGACCCTAGTACAGTGCACCATGTGTGCCCAGGGCCTGTAAATCAAATGCTGCTGGTCGGCTTGCAGCACTGGTTGTGCCGCCCACAGAAGGAGCTTGTGAAATATGTCTCAGGTCAGCCATTGCAGAGCCAAGGAGAAGAACCTGGGAAAGCTGAAGGAGGATTACTGTCCCTGTGCTGTTTGCTGTCTGGGGTTGGCCTGCAGTGGTTACTTGTTGCCTAGGAATGGAGAAAAGGACTTTGCTGTTTGTTTTATCATCTTGAGGAAGATCTCAAAAGTCTCAGGGACACAAAGACTTCACCACCGGCTCCACCTGAACTACCTTGCTGGGAATTCTACCTGCAGTTTATTTATTTATTTATTTATATTTAGAGTTTTATATAGCGCTGCCTAGACCCAGCGGTATCAGAGCGCTTTACATGATCACGATAGTATGAGGCAAACATGATATCAAAGCATAAAAATAGAGAAAAACAGTGTGAAATATCAAAGTAAAAAACAACATATTAACAAATCATGAAGGAGTAGAACAGGAGCTGGAGCAGTATATTAACAAGTAATTAAGGTAAAGTGGAGTACAGGAAGAGGGACATATATTACTGAAGCAAATATGGTATGGTGAAAAGAGATCAGGAGTCGGGCACATGTTAGGATCCCCAATAGTAATTAAGGAGGTGGGTTTTGAGGTCTTTTTTTAAGCTGGCATAGGAGGGGTTACACCGCAGGTTTTTTGGGAGGGTATTCCAGATAGTAGAGGCATTGCCAGAGAAGGAGCAAGATTGTGTGGTTTTCTTTTTATGCAGAGGTGGGATTAGGAGGAGGGCGTTTGTGCTTCTCAGAGGACGAGTGGTACCAGCGATGAGGAGTTTCTTGGAGAGGTATTGCGGAGTATTTTGGTGGAGGGCTTTGTGAGTAATGCAGGCAGTTTTGTAAGCTGATCTCCCTTCAATGGGGAGCCATGTAAGAGATTTAAAAGCTGGGGAGATATGATCGAAGCGTTTGCAGTCAGTGGTGAGTCTGGCTGCAAGGTTGAGCACAGCTTTAATTGGAGCCAGGTGGACCTTGGGGATTCGCTCATGTGTGTATAATTGAGGTCCTTGGGGGGTCTGGGGTGGTAGAGTATAAACTAGTTAAACCCTCACCCCTCTTTCGTGTTCGAAGATTCGCTGAGGATAGCATTGCCATAGTCAATACGTGAAAGAACGAGTGATTGACCTGCACGTTTAAAATCATCGGTGGGTATGAATGGTTGGATTTTCTTGAGGTGATGGAGTGGCAGAGTTTTTGATGTGAACGTTAAGGGTGAGGGTATTGTCAATTGTAATGCCAAGAGATTTGATGGAGTTTGACAGTGTGAGTGAGCAATTGAGTGTGTTAAGGTCTGAAATCCAAGATTGAACGGGGAGAATGTTCTTTTTAGGGGAGAAAAGAATGATTTTGGTTTTCTTACGGTTTAGTTAGAGATGATTTGAATGGAACCAGGTTTGGATCTTGTACAAGGTGTTGTTCTGGTGTAAGATGTCAGCATGAGTTTTAATCTTGTAATCGATTTGGGTGTCATCTGCATAAAGGTGGTAGTTGATACCTGCTTGTTTAAGAATGAGAGTGAGGGGTTCCATGAAGAGGTTAAAGAGGGAAGGAGAGAGAATAGATCCTTGGGGGACTCCAAGGGACACTGGAGTTGGTTTAAAGAGAAAATTTAGAATTTTGATTTGCTGAGTTCGGTGTTGAAGGTAAGAGGTGAACCATTTAAAGGTGATGCCATTAAGGCTGAAACGGGTCCTAAGAACATTAAGTAGGGCTGAATGATTGACTGTATCGAACACTGCGGAGAGATCAAGGAGGATAAGAAGGCAGGTCTCGCCATTTTCAAGTGATTGATGGATGTCATCTATGACATTGAGCATTGCCGTTTCGGTGCTGCAGCCTTTCCTAAAGCCAGACTGAAGGGGGTCAAGTAGGTTAAAGTTTTCGATGTGTTTGTCAAGTTGTATTTTTCAAGGACCTTTGAGAGAAGAGGAGGTTGGTGATAGAGCGGAGATTATTTAGGTCATTTGGGTCAGCATAAGGATTTTTAATTATGGGCGAGATTTGTCCAAGTTGAAGGGAGTTAGGGACACAGCCCGTGGGAAGAGCGGTGTAAATTATTTTGTGCCAGAATGGGGCTATGACATGCTTAAAGTTAGCAACAAGATTGGAGGGTACAGGGTCTTTTGTGTGGGCGGACGGTTTAAGATTGCCAATTATTTTGAGGACCTCAAGCTCAGTGACGGGGAGAAAATTGAGCAAGGATGCATTGTTTTTTAGTTTTGAGTTAGGGGAGTTGGTAGCCGGTGAAGTGGTAGTGTAGTGTAGTTCCTATATTCCCAATAGGCTCTGTGCATTGGAATAATATATTCAGCAGTGTAGACGTAGGACTGAGGTCGACTAGGTCTCTACTGACTATATTAGACTTAAGGTTTGCCAGCTAGCTCAGAGGTCACTAGAAACTTTCTCGAATAAACGAGGAGGAGTTTAACCTCCCTGGATAGACAAGAAGGGATTAGCTTATGACAACCATAAAACATGACAACTTTGCTCCCTCAGAATAAGAGTGTATCTCTAGAGTCGTGTGAAAACAATAGACAGCTATTTCACTCAGTCAAGCGTGCATACTTAGTTTCACCAGAGTGCAGAGAAAAGAGAGATGGGCGTTTTCAATAAAAGGTGTTATTTATTGAGTAGTCTTCTTTCTCATACAAGAGAGATGAATTGCCACAATTGCAATACTTAGAGTAAAGTAAAGTGCGTACACTAAAAGGAGTATTATGAAATAATACTGTAAAAGCATTGATATGGTTTCTTAGCCATATGTTTCTTTAAAATAGATAAAATATATACATACAAATATACATTGACTAACGTACTCAACTGGTGCTTCTAAATACGCCTTTCCCGGTGTACCTGACCTAAGCCTAATACGTGGGAAGGAGTAAGTAAGTAGCAGTTTAAGTTAAGTTGGTTTTGCCAAGGAATCTGAATCAAGAATTCTCTTTAAGGGTTTAGTCAGCTCCGTACCTGGGTATTAGAAAGCAGGAGGTCTGGTATCTCTCTCTCAGGACTCGATATCCCAGTAACCCGCGAGGGTATCTGGAAACACCGGAGCTGGATTTCTCGGCAGGAGAAAAGACAGCGTCTCTCTCAGTGCATCAAAGAGGAGGGGCGGCGTTCCTGGGCTCTCGCATCAGCTGGGCTCTCGCGCAAGTAGATAGCCGCTCTGCTCCAAAACCACCACCGTGTGTTTGCTTAAGTCAACGTTGGTATATTAATACCTGAAAGGTGCCGGGTTTTGATGTAAGGTTGGACATAAGACGTCAATGAAGATGTCACTAAGAACTGGCCATTCTTAGAGTGCTCACAGGAGTTCTAGGACGAAATCAAAACAGAAGCAATGGGGAATTCCCAGGTTGCTGGAGGTTTGGTTTGTTTACAGAACTTGTTGTACTTTCTAAGAGCCTGGGGAAGTAGCCTTGCTTAATTTGGGCAGCATGGGCTATGACTACATATGGATATGATTTTTATGCCTTTATACGGATATTATTTATTATAACCACATAAGGGCATAAATCAGGACTATCAAATTTAGGGTCCTAGATAGAACTACAACACCCACTCCACGATCTAATGTCACTCATTACTTAAAACTAAGCAATAGTAAACATATAAACATATAATGATGCATGTGTTTTCCAACCCACCCCAACATACATAAATTTGCATTCGAAATGGTATATGGTAAATACACGAAAATGAGTATTGGTACTGTACGCTTTTCAAGCAGTGTTATCATTCAGAAAAAAGGAATGCATATAATTATCAGCTGAATGATTTGCGAAAATTTACACATGAAATGGCTTTTAATACAGAAAAGAAGGTCGAGACCATTCCATCACATATTAATACAAAATGCTGTACATGTGCTAGAGGCTGAGGTAATATATTGTCTCTAGAGTTCCTAAAATAGAAGCTCTGTTCTCTAAGAATAGTTCTACTTTAAGCAGAGTACATGTGCCAAAAAAAATTATTTTTGGAAGTGAGATAAAATAATTTCGCTTTCAGGGGAAAAACCAGTTCCAAAAGTTTTCAGTAGCTTTTGTTTATCAAAGCTGAAGGCCGAATTCAGAGTTCAGGGAACGCTGTGTGCTCGTTGCTTAAAAAAGTTATTCTTTCTGTTCAGGGGAGAACATCATTTCAGATAGACTCTCAAAAAATTGGTCTACGGCTTCAGGTGAAAGTTCGACCAAGTTTGAAAATGCCACAACAGTACAGTCGTGAGAATGATTGCTATCATCGATGTCAGGATCAGCAATGCTCACAGACGGTCGTACCTGGGTGATGCTGCTCTCACCTCGTACTTCACTGCCCCCTAATCATAGTAGTGAAGTCTCAACGAATGCCGTCATCAGAATGGGTAGCCGCTGGGGACAACACGATGCATGAACCGTTACAGGACTTAGCAAAGTATCTGTATCCAATGGTACTGCTGATGGTAGTGTAAGACAGACGTCCAACACGCATTCTTCTCCGCACAGCATACATCGAAGCACAGGTAAGATGCAATTCTGCTAGATGGGTCTGAATGAAAGAAACCAGGTCATATTCAGATCTCGTAGCCGGGCTAATCCAAGGACTTTAGTTATGCGGTCCCGATAGCGTATAGCTAGGATCGTTTCTTCCATTGTTGCTGGAGTTTTGTCTGCGACTTGGCTTGCCATATCAAGGATCAAAAATAAATTTCCTGCTACGAGTCCCAAAAGAAGTAGTAGGCCGCCAAAGACAGAATGGACAATATTAGGAAAAATGCCCAGAACTGTTTTGAAGGGTGTTAACAGTCCCGAAAAAATTGTCTTAAATACATGTGGGATGCCACTGGTATCTGACATATTTAGGATTTGGCTTAGCATTTCTGCGAAATGCATGGGGCAATTTGTTGATAAAAGGCTATTTATCTCTGCCGTTGTCCTTGCAACTTGCAGATCATACGTTCCTTTTGATGACGTTAAGGGCCCAGTTGTCTGTAAAAGAACTGACTTTATTCTGTTTAAAGTATCAATTCGAATAGAAGAGATATTCAAAGAAGGCCAAATTGTTGCCTCCGTATCTGGAGAGCTGTTTGGATACAATACGTGCATACAGCAAGTGACCATGGAACTCACGCTGACGAGATAGGCTTTCCCTCGCACCATGCCACAACAGCTGTGGTCCACTATTAGAATATAGCTCCCGTTAGAAAGCCGTCTAAAGAATGGCACTATTTGTGTTGCAGTTGTGCGGTGCTGGTGACAAGAAAGGTTATTTGAAGTCCCCTTACAGGCCACCATGACATAGAAGTATACCGCTTAGCGATCGTTTACAATTTTTACCACTAAGAAATACATTCTGTTTCTTTTCACTGTAACGTGTGTGTATAAGGTAATTTCCATGATGACTTGAGGTACCCTTTACCCAACCTTTCAAACTGGCCCACTGGTATATACTCTTGGCAGTATTTAAATTGGAAAGTTGTTATCGGAATTGTAATTATTCTGTGTATTATCCATTCAATGACAGGTCTTTCTGACATTGTCAATGGTAATCTCTCAAGTTTTTCAATGCTCAGAATCGTATAGTCTGCTCCTTTTTGTGCCAAACTGATTTGTGTATCAGTAAGGGTAAAGATAGAGAATAATGATGTTGTGTTGATTAAACGCCAGGGCACGTAGCCTGAACGCAGATTTTGCAACGTCCAGCCAAGCTGTACAATAGAACGTAATTGGGACTGACCGTGTTGTAACATTAGTAAGTCATGCTCTATTATATCAATAACAGATGATACAATACTGTCCAGTGAATATATTCTGGAGGACAGAGTCATTAACCCATCGTCCACAACAGAAAGTGATTTTTCCAAATTAATACGATCAATTTCTCGTATTTTTTCCGCTGTTTCAATTTGCACTACTTTCCGAGCTTCGTTGTACGCAGCGTATATACCGGACGCTATGAAACGTTTTTGACGCTGTTTGCGTGGTCCCATTATGAAATCACGCAAGTCAGCACCGTCTTTAAGTAAAGTCAAGTGTTGCTTAATTTCAGCCAGTGTGGATTTCTGTAGCCATTCGAGGCAAAGTTTCCCTACACTGTATGTTGTAACTATCCCTGGATGTTGTCTCTGAGAGTATCTAGGGTCTGGCCTGGTCATTTTTAACCCCTGTATTTTGTTCAGGAATCTATCTTGACAGTTATTTGTGTCTGTGGGCCAGATCAACCATTTTTTCCAATCAGGATGTGTTCTGTTTTGGTTAAAAATATGGGATACGTCTATCTCAACATCTGTAGTGCTATTACTGTCAGGTGTTGGCTTTGGAATAGACGGTTTGTTTAAGTCTTTTATCTTGGCTAGGCCAAGACAGGTTGTCTGTTGAATGGTATCATTCAAGAATATTATTTGTTCTGGGATCATGCAGGCTCTAAATAATGCTTCTAGACCTTGGACCTGCCAATCTTTGGTCCCCAGATGGTTTTTGTTTCAATGTTGTTTTTCCAGAAATCAAAACCAAATGTAATCATTTTTTCATAAAATGTTTCCGAATAGATTAATTTAGTATTAGTCAGCATTGTTTTTACCCCTGTCTTATTTAACAGTTTGAAATAAAACGTTTCTGCATCACTTGTGTTAAACCCTGAGAAGTATGGGAATTTCTCGTAAAATGTTTTCGAACTGCTTTGAGGTGGAGTTGCACAATGTTCCCATTGATTATAATTAAAAACATTTCTAGGCTGAGCAGATTTATGCAAATAGTGATGTGCAAAGTGATTATAACAGTACATTTCTTCATAATTTGATGAACCCTGTAAGTAATCATGTTCTGTAAATTTTGCTGAAATTACTAAATCTGACATCATATCATTAATACTTTCAAAGTCCCAATCATCAGAGAATGTACTTGGTTTTACAAAGTCACTTAATGAAACCTTGAACTGATGTGGATATTTCAAGAGCTCAACCGGGCCATAGATTTCATAATCCGTTTTGTCCCATGCTACCCCACCGGGTATTGGATTGGCTGTGACATTCATTGATGATAGTTCTCTTTTCTCGATGTGAGATGACTTGTGAGGCTTTAGGACCAAGTTGATGTTCTGACTTGCTGTGTCCATTGTACTGTATTTTCCTTCAATTAATTTTCCCAAACAAAGAACCATGATGAGCCAAAGCAGGAGGTAAAGTACACCTAACACAATCCAAAATTCAATCCATGGAGAAATCAGATAGGTTTCTTTGAGTTGATGTAGAAGTTCTGTTATTTTGTATTTAATAGTTTTTGTTGCTGGCATTTCTTCCGGTTCACTTGGATCTTCAGAAAAGTTATCGAAATTGATGAAGTAGCCAGATGCAGTTCTGTCAATTGTTGGAATTGCTTTCGAATTTTCATTTGCTTTTGGATTTTTCTTTGTTTCACTAGCATAGTCTGAGGCTACATCGTTGTAGACTGGTGTTTCTTGACACACTGTTGCAATTTGGGTTTCAAGAGGCACAAGTTCCATGGCATTGTTGCATAGTCCTTTTTTATTCACTGCAGGTTAATCAAATGTGATTAGTCTCTCAGTTTGAACCTCTTGTATTGTAGCAAGTTTTGGTACTCTGCTATTTCTTGGGAGTCCACTGGGCCTACTACCTATTATTGGCCACATGATTGTGGTTTTACCAGGTCGATGGATACAACTCGGTTCTCCTTTTTACCAGCAAGGGGCGGTAGTACAACTGATCTCGTTCCGCTGACAGCTAAGACAGGTACTGCTTTTCTGTAAGAAGGCCCGAATTCCTTCTTAACCGCGATCTTCTCTCTGACCAGATCCCCAATCTTTGGAATCCAGATAGGCCTTGCTGGGACAGGTGGTTTATCTTCAGTGGCTGTTGGCTGCTGTTTTAACTTTACGTTGCTCAGGCCTTTTCTTGTTTCATTTAAGTCCTGTAAAATAGCCAAATGATCTTTGATATCAAAGCATTTTTCTTTTACCACTGAAGTCTGACTATCGAGGTCCTGAATATGCATTCCAGTCCCGAACAATAGTTTGTACGGACTGAAACCTTTCAGAGAATTTCTTGGCAGATTATTAAGACTACGTTGGACACTTGTTAAATGTTGGACCCACCCATCACCAGAACCTAATACCCTCGCCGTTATAGATTGCTTTATGTCCCGGTTTTTTCTTTCCACAATCCCATTTCCCTCAGGATGGAAGGGACAAGAGTAACGCAATGCAATGCCCATGCTGGTCATGGCCTCCTTCTAAGCTCGAGAGCTAAAAGCAGGACCCTGGTCAGAATGTAGCATGGCAATTGCGTATGTGCCGCTAAAGACTCGCAAATCATTTATAACAGTTCTGGCATCAGCCGAGCGCTGGGGTCTACATTTTAAGTGAATCTAGTCTTAAACATAAATGGGACGCATTTCTCCTATTGGATTTCTGGGTATAGATAGCCTTATGCTTTCTAAAAGAAGGGACCTGGCATTACTCCGGCCGGTTCGCCACTGCGATCTCTGTTGCAGTTTGGACAGCCCATTGCAAATTTGTAGTTATGCAGGCTCATCCCCGGCCACCAATATTCAGATTGTAATTCTTTCAGAGATGTCCAGATCTCCTGGCGCCTTAGACCTTCACCCATGTGTGCGTCTGCTATTAACAAGACTCTCCTGTTCGTGTTTGGAATTACTCTATCCCCCACTCCAGGGATTCGAGCAAAAGGAACGGAGTTTGCATCAATTATGTATGTATAATTGAGTGGATAGTTCAGAGGTAATGCTGCACAGTTGCCTTGTAAAGACATTTTTACTGCCAGCATGGTTTCCCCGTCTATGTATTTTTCTGAACGATTTTTTGTGGCTATGGAAGCCGGATTAGTTGCTTCCGCTGTGGCTGTGTTAGCCAATGAATTTCCTGCAGCGTGAACGCCATCACGCTGATGACTCAGTGTATGTATCACGTGAGTCTTTTGTAGTTCCTTCTGAAAAAGAACTACCTGTCCCCAAAGCTTTTTATGCTTTATTGTGGCACCTGTGTCATCTTTGTAATCGTTTTGAACCCAATTCTGCAAGTCATTATTGTAGGATTTGACGCAGTAATGCGAATCGCACACTATTAGTGTGGGGAATTCGCGATCGGCAATATCCAGCGTCATCTTTAAAGCTAGTAGTTCAGTTCATTGAGCTGAACTATCTTTTACAGATTGAGACATAGTTACCAGTGGTCTCAATTTACCTCCGTGCCACCGGCATTTAACAACCGCGCACGCAGCACTGTAAGCTTGCTTACCACCAACTGCGGGTTGTGCTGATCCGTCTGTATATATTACACAGGCGTAAAGCTGTAGAGGCAGAATCTCGATTGGCAGAGGATATTCTAATTCATATTTTAGATCTTTTAATTTTTTCATTTCTGGGTCAAAATAGTATTTCACGTTTTCTGTAGCAAGAGAATTTTCCCATTCGATCCATTTTGCATTTAATGCCACCTTAGTAATACTGCGTGGGCTTGTTAATGCCTCAAAGGTTGATTCTGCTGTTAAAACAGTTATCCTTTTGCCTTGTGCTTGGGCTCTTTCTTTTGCTACAGTCAATCAATCAATCAATCACGGCATTTGTAGAGCGCGCTACTCACCCAGGAGGGTCTCAAGGCGCTGGGGGAAAGGGGTAAGCTACTGCTCGAACAGCCAGGTCTTGAGCTGCTTCCTGAAGGAGAGATGGTCTTGGGTTCGTCGAAGGTGGGTGGGGAGGGAGTTCCAAGTCTTGGCTGCCAGGTAGTAGAAGGATCTTCCTCCGGCGGTGGCTCTGCGGATGCGTGGTACGGTGGCGAGGGCGTGGCTGGTCGATCGTAGCTGGCGGGTGGGCGTGTAGAAGGTCATGCGGTCGTTGAGGTACTTGGGGCCCAGGTCGTGGAGAGCCTTGTGTGCATGGGTGAGGAGTCTGAAAGTGATTCTCTTGCTGACGGGGAGCCAATGCAGGTCTCTCAGGTGTCCTTTGATGTGGCTGTGTCGTAGGATGTCCAGGATGAGTCATGCGGAGGCGTTCTGGATGCGTTGGAGTCTTTTCTGAAGTTTTGCTGTGGTTCCAGCAAAGAGGGTGTTCCCGTAGTCCAGTCGGCTGGTGACGAGTGCCTGGGTGACGGTCTTCCTGGTTTCAGTGGGGATCCATCTGAAGATCTTGCGGGGCATGCGCAGGGTATAGAAGCATGAAGATGAGACGGCGTTGACTTGTCTGGTCATCGACAGGGAGGAGTCTAGGATGAAGCCCAGGTTGCGTGCGTGGTCCATAGGTTTGGGAGCGGTGCCCAGGGCCGGGGGCCACCAGGAGTCGTCCCAGGCGGAGGGTGATGATCCCAGGATGAGGACTTCCGTCTTGTCCGAGTTCAGTCTAAGGCGGCTGTTCCTCATCCAGTCGGCGACGTCTTTCATCCCTTCGTGTAGGTTGGCTCTGGCGGTGGTGGGGTCGTTGGTGAGGGAGAGGATCAGCTGGGTGTCATCGGCGTAGGAGATGATGTTGAGGTTGTGTTGGCAAGCGATGGTTGCGAGGGGGCTCGTGTAGACGTTGAAGAGGGTTGGACTGAGTGAAGATCCTTGTGGTATGCTGCAGATGACTTCGGTGGCCTCGGATCTGAACGGAGGGAGGCGGACTCTCTGGGTTCTTCCGGCGAGGAACGAGATGATCCACTCCAGTGTTTTCCCTCGGATTCCGATGTTGCTGAGGCGCTTCACTAGGGTGCAGTGGAAGACAGTGTTGAACGCTGCAGAGAGGTCCAGGAGTATGAGGGCCGCTGTTTCCCCGTTGTCGATCAGGGTTCTGATGTTGTCAGTGGCAGCGATGAGGGCGGTCTCGGTGCTGTGGTTGGCCCGAAACCCGGACTGCGAGGGGTCAAGGGATCCGTTCGTCTCGAGGAAGGCGGCAAGCTGTCTGTTGAAGGTCTTCTCGATGACTTTGGCCGGAAAAGGAAGGAGCGAGATGGGACCGTAGTTCTTGAGGACGGTGGGGTCCACGACAGCAGTTTGAACCGCATTTACAATGTTTTCTGTAAGACTGAATGTTTTTTCAGCTTGTGTGTACAAATGTGATTTGTAAGCTATTGGTACCTTTTCTCCCTCATTAGAGTTCAGGTACGTGAATCCGCATCTTCCTGGGATGACTCGGATTACAAGGTTCCGTATGTTTTCGCGTGTTTGCAATTTTGTTTTAGGTAACATGTCTGTTTGCAATGATCTTAACATTTCTGTGTGTTTTTGAGTCCAATTGATTGGTTTGAAATCAGGTTTTATTAATTCATAGAGAGGTTTAACCCTCTCCGCATAATTTAGAATGTATGTTCTTCCGAAATTCAGGAAACCTAGAATTGATTGTAAGTTCTTCAGCGTTTTAGGTGCTTGGAGTACAGCGCACTTCTCTAAGAAGTTGTCTGCTAGGCTTTTGCCTTCACTTGATAATTCATATCCTAAAAAACAGGACAGTTAGATGGGCACTTCGTGACTTTTTAAAGTTGAATTTGTAACCCTAAGCTGCAAACCCAAGTATTATGGTGTTTACTCTTTTCAAGTGAGTATCCAGGTCATCATCTGTTAGATAGATGTCATCGACATAGGATAATGCGTCATCATCATATATTTGTAGTAACTCTGTTACTCTTGCTGAGAATAATCCTGGGCTATTCTTGAATCCCTGTGGGAGTCGACAGAAATTAATGTGACCCCATTATTGAGAAAGCGGTCAAATACCTGCTTTCAGGTGCAATGTTTTGACAAAAGAATCCATTAGAGATGTCTAATGTCGTTTTGTATTTTTTGCGCACGATGTTATTCATTAGTGCTGCACTGTGTGAGTTTTGTGCTGCAAATGTTTTGCAACATGAGTTAAGGTGTCTGTAGTCCAAAACTAGACGATATGAATCGTCTGGCTTGGAGACAGGAAACAAAGGATTGTTCATTTGAGAGGTGCATGTTTCAATCACCCCTTGGTATTCAAGTTGATATAAGATCTCCCTGACTTGCTTTTTAGCTTCTTGTTTAATTGGGTACTGCCTTTGTGCAGTGGGTTGACATTTTAACTGGATTTTGTGAGGAGGAGAGTCCTCATCCCATCCTACATGATTTTTGTATAATGCAGGAGCTTGAGCTACTGCCCATTTCCTTGCATATGTATATTTTCTATGAATTGGAATATGATTTGAGAAAGCAGGCATAATCATTTCTTCGCCATGAGGGCACTCCCTGACGAACTCTGATGGCCAGTCTTTCTCAGCTAAAAGGATGTCATAGCCTTTCGAAAGGTTATCCCAAAATAGACCCCTTATTTTCCTAGTCTTATCTCCCTCTATACGCAATGTTATTTCGTATATTTTATGAGGTTTGCTAACTCTGGTATCTGCAGTTTCCACCTGAATGTATTCATTCGTGTCCACTGTCTCCAGAAGATTCATCAAGATCTTGCGAGCTATGGTCACTTCTGCTGCGCTGTCTAGCATTGTCTGAGCCCACTCCCCGTTTTTCAGTTGTGTCCTCAGTATCCTCGACATGTTTAATTATTTTAATACTGGCTACCTTCTTTCTTGGAAATTGTAACTTTTTACTTTGTTGAGCAGGTTCCTTGTCTTTGGACTTGACGTGCTCTTCCCTGTGTTCTGACCGTCCTCTTCTTTCCGATTTCTGCGAGGAAGTCTGAAAAGATCGAGAGGGACGTGTATCAATATCTTGATATCTATCAGGTTTTTTCAAATTATCCCTATTTCTAAGTTTGTATCTTTTCTCAGAGGGCTCCCTCTGGGGAGATCTGTTTCCTCGGTCAGAACTTTCTCTTCGTTGAGGAGACCTTCCTCTGGACTGGAATCTTTTTTCTTTGGGAGTGGATTGTTTATTTCCATCCCAACTCTTTTTTGGAGTATTTAGATTATTTTTTATAACTATTTTTTCAGGATTTTCAGTTAGTTGGGGTTTTAATGGTTTCCCACCCAAACTATTTCTACCTAGTTCTTCATAGGATTTTTCTATGAGTCTGGCAAGTACAAATGGCTGTTCTGCTATATCTGTTTCTTTCAATTTCTGGCGGATCGCCACAGACGCTGCTTCTCCTTTTATGTTGGCTAATAATATAGCCGAGACCTGCTTTAAGTCTTTCAGTAATTTCATACCCAGAGTTAAAGCAGGTTCTGGACCGTATTCATTTTGAATCTGTCTTAGCACATCTGGTATTACCGCCATGGACGGAACACCATGTGTTTTTGTGTAAATGGAAGCAAAGACTGTGTCCCAAGTGTCACAGTCCTCCACATGTGGTGCGATCCCCATTGGAAGACAGATAGTCAGAATTCTGTGTTTCTCAGTAGGTGTAGTATTAGGAAACACTGCCTCTATTTGAGTGATTTTTTGTGCTAACCAGAATGGAATTTGTTCCCGTTTTGTGGGTACTTTACCAAGACATGATTGTATGTTCTGTGGTGTAATTTTGTTTGTGTTCCCCTGATGAGGGGTCAGCTGTGGAATGTTAATTGCTGGTTGGACTGTTGAAGTCCGCATTACATATTGGACTAATTGTCTATGTATTTTAATCAGTTGTTTTAGCTGTGCTAAAAGTTCTGGTACTGACATTTTTTCGATGTCTGGATGTGGTGTGTAGCTGGCTAGAACCGGCCACGTTGCTCCCGGTCTACCTAGTGGACCGAGCCTGGTGATGTGATTATTATGTTTTAAGGCGCCTATAAACCAGAGCAGGTGCTCTTAGTAATTTAGTGGGATTTCAATCTCCTCAAACGGAGTCTATACATCCGGAGGTTCCTATATTTTGTAATAGTGGAATTCGTGTGTTACAGTGTTTGCTGCTGGAAAGTTTATCCATGAATAGAATATTCATGGGCCTCTATCACGAATATGACTATACCACCTCGTGATGTTAGTCCATTTTCTATAAGTTTAAGAGTTATAGTTTTTCTTATGTTGACCGGAATGAGTATAATATTCGGGTCATTGTCTTGGAGACTCGTGTCATCCGCTAGGAGTTGAGCTGCTATTCTAGCTGTCTCCCTTTCGTCTTCACTTTCTACCATTTTTATTGACAGAAAGGTTTTTGTTGCAGATCAAGTTTCAAGGAAACAAAGATTAGGTGCTGTTAGATCTGGGGGTCTCTAGTTGGCAGAGGTAGGTACCACTGTCCAAATAGGGACCCTTGCTTCTAGTCAGGGCAAGGAGATAACCCTCTGAGATAACCCCTGCTCACCCTCTAGGTAGCTTGGCACGAGCAGTCTAGGCTAACCAGAGGCAATGCGTAAAGTATTTGTACCAACACTCACAGTAACACAGTGAAAACACCACAAACTGACTCCACAACAATTTAGAAAAATAAAGGTATTTTAATCTAAACTACACAAGACCAAAACGACAAAAAAATCCAACATACACAGTTCAAGAATATGGTTTCAAAAAGAGATCTTAAGGTTGCGTTAGAATTCTCTATGTTGCGATAGAATTCTCTACTGATGCGTGAAAAGTTCACAGTTGCGTCACGTTTACTCACAGTACCTTTTAGTTGCAACAAAGTTCCAAAAGCAGAAGCTGGTGCGGTGGAAAACAAGCGATGCATTGCTCCTGAGACCCTGGGGAGGCGATGCGACAGCCCCGCTGCAGCAGCGGGCGTGTTGTGACGAATCCGGTCTGTATGGGGAGGAAGGCCACTTGTATGGATTCCGATGCGTAGGTTCCGTAGGAAGTCTGTTCTCGCAAAGGCACGATGCGACGATCTCGTAGGGGCTGCGACGATGCGCGGTCCAGCGGGGATCCTCTCTCTCGCAGCTCCTCGATGCGTTGATTCTGCGATGATGCTCGCAGCGACGTGATGCGGTCCGCAAGCAAGCGGTGCGGCGATCTCACCCAGCGACGACAGGCTCTGCGACGATACTCGCAGCGATGTTCGATTCTCCCGCACCGGTCTGGTGCATCCCGCAAACGAAGGATGCGACGTCTCTGGCAGCGGGGTCAGGCGCTGCGATGATCTCGACCTCCGTAGCGGCGGGAAACTTCTCGCACTGTTGGGGATGCGCTCCGCAAGCGAGCGATGCGACACTTTTCAGTTTCAAAAGTCACTCAAGCTTAGTTTCAAGCTTCCCAGCACAGGTACAACTTCCAGAGGCCCCACAACTGGATCAAGCACTCTAGGAAGGACAGAACTCTCTCAGCAGAGTTCAGGGAAGCTGGGGGTGAAGTCCTTTTGTTCCTGGGACTTCAAAACAGGGAGCCAGCTCTTCTCAGGCCCTTGGAGATTCCTTCAAGACAGGGGACACAGCTCAGCAGCAAAGTCCTTCCCCTCTCCTTGGCAGCAAAGCAACAGGTCAGTCCAGCAGAGCAACAGCAGGACAATCTTCCTTCTTCAGTTTCAGCTTTCTCCTTGGCAGAGGTTCCTTCTTGATTTCCAGGATGATCTAATTTTCTGTTGTCAGGGGTCCTGTACTTATACCCCTAAAGTCTTTGTTCTCTTGGTGCATGTGGGCCCTGAGCCCGGTCTAAACCAGTTCTGGGTGGATCCTGAGTACTTTGTTTTGCTGGCTGCATCTTTCCTTTCAGAGTGAGGGGCAGGGTCCTCAGCCGCCCAGCAGGGGGGTGGAGCCAGCATTGTGGAAGGCAGGCACAGCCCTATTCAGCTCAGGTGTTAACTCCTCCCACCACTCCAGTTGCAAATGCAGTCATTCAGCCTAGTGCTGACTCATCCAGCCTCCTGGGGAATCCCCCAGCCCCTGTCACTCTCAAACCAGACAGTCAATACACAAACAGGCCCAGGCACACAGAAGGGTCAGACAAGAGAACAGCAACTTTCTAAAAGTGCTGTTCTCAAACACAGGATTTAAAAACAACCTTTCCTAAAAGATGTGTTATTAAATTCTGAGTTCAGGGATACTAGATACTTATGTCCTATCTTGTTCCTATGGGAAGAAATGCTGTTAACCACTGTAGCCAGCATCCCCCATGTTAACCTATGGAGCAAGATAGCCTTACAGTAGTGAAAAACGAAAATGGCTGCCATTCACTACCAGAGCATGTCACCTGCACTAGTACATGCTCTACCTTTTACATATACTGCACCCTGCCCAGGGGGGTAGCTTGGGCCTTCCATAGGGGTGACTGATGCGCACAAAAAGGGAATGGTTAGGCCTGGTCAGTGGGGACACTGACCAGGAGGACATGGCAGTTCTAAACTGCACATAGGCACTGCAGTGGCAGGCCTGAGACACCATTTTAGATCTACTCATGTGGGTGGCACAATCAGTGCTGCAGGCCCACTAGTAGCATTTGTCATCACCAGCCCTGTCACACCCAGTGCACTTTACTAGGGACTTCATGGTGATACAAATATGCCAAACATGTATATCCAATCACAATAACAATTTACACAGAGAGCATATGCACTTTAGCACTGATCAGCAGTGGTAAAGTGCGCAGAGTCCTATTGCCAACAGCCACGGGTCAGGAAAAATAAGGGAGGAAGAAGCAAAATGTTTGGGGATGACCCTGCAAGAAGGGCCAGTTCCAACACAACCCCCTTCCAGCCTAAAGCCAGGGTAGACCAAACGATACCTCGATGGGATTCCCTGCTTAAGGCGATAGAACACGGAAACTGGCCCACACTGCAGGACAGTCCTGTTCTACGCCGTCCTAAACCCAGTTGGATCACTCTATCCATACTCTCAGGGTCCACCATGCCAATCCATGTGGAACCCTTCTCCTCACCTGTGAACAATACCTGTGCAGCACCTAACCTTAATTTACTCACAGGTGTGTCCCAACAGACAGACAGACAGCCACGGTGACCACCAACAGGGATCAAGGGTGAGACCCAGGCCTCATGCCTCTCAGGGCTCTCAAACCTCTGTGGCGTCAGATGGTGGGGGGCAGTAGCCCCAGATGCTTGGCACCCTTTGTCCACTCCCTCTCTTGTCAGGTCCGGTCTAACATCCTGGCACTGACCCACCAGTCCCGGACCTGTATCCAGCGGCTGGACAGGTGATTGGGGTGGGCTTTCCCACACCTGGTCCTCCTCTTCCTTGGTGCTCTGTACACTCCCACCTGGAGCGGTACCCCCTTCTAGAATTGCCAGGGCACCTGTGGCAGGTGTCCCGCTCCATTCATCCACCAGTTCAGGGGTGCTATCCTGCAACTGGTATTCCAGGTCAGGGGGGATACCCTGGGCCTGGCCCTCAACCCTAGGCTCCCAAGCCTCCAGGTCAGAAAACACCTGAACCTGGCTTCCCCACCCGGGGACTAACCCCTGCAGTGGAACACTTGCCTGGTGCACCAGGACTTCACTCACTGAGGTGCCTATACTGGTAGACAGTACCCACCTGGCCAACACAACGGTGTGGCCCAGTCCACCCCCAGGGTGAGACTCCTGCCCTCCTTCCAGGGGCAACCCTGTCCACCAAGACAACCACGAACACAACTTTCCTACCAGTTCAGGACCTCCCTCCAGCAACTGGTCTCCCAACCTAGGGTTTAACCCCTCAGGTTGTACCGGGGTCAGGGGCGAGGACTCCCTCCCTCCGCACCCCCTTCCAGAGCGCTGCACCCTCCCTACTGGAGGGGTACCCCTAGGAACCATATTGGTCAGGACACTGGTTACAGATGTCCTTCCTTCCAGGTCAGGCAAATCCTGAACCTGGTCTCCCAACCAAGGGACCAAAACCTGCGGTTGTGCATTTGCCTGGCACGCCAGGACTTCTGGGGACTCACATAGTACCCCCTTGAGGGCGACACACAACTCATGTGTCCTGTGACAGTCTGCCTGGCGCAGATCTCCCGACCCCTGTCCACCTGACAGTGCGGGAAGATCCCCCAGGACAGAAGTGAGGTCACCATGGTCACTCACTGGGGACTCAGCCCTTCCGACTGGTCCCTGACCCACTGGTTCTCCCACTGGGGACTCCTTCCCCCTCTCACCCCTCAGTCTGGACTTCTGTACCCTCCCAAATGGAGCGGCACTGCCAGGCACCAGAACGGATGGAGGCCTGGTTACAGGCACTCCCCGTTCACCAGACACTAGGAGATCCTCCTCAAATGGCCTACAAGTACAGTCTAGGTCCCCAACCTGGTGTTCCCTAAAGGAACCCTCCAGGTCCTGAGACTGGGTTTCGGGCACCGTGAGACACACCGTCCCACACTCACTCCTTCTCCACTGAGACCGGACATGAGCCCCTACACCCCTCCCACTACACTGGGACCTAACTGGGCTATACTGAACCTCTTCCACCTCACAGGTCTGGAAGATATCTAAGCCACTCCTTTTGGGATCACTCCCCAATGCCTCCTCAGACTCTCTGGAATCCACCAAGAGGTCTGCCTCCAACGCAAGCTCTCTGGGATCAGAGAACTCACACTCCTCCGGGTGTTGGCATAGCTCTGGAAAACAGGGACTTAAAATATGCTCTCCAACAAATGAATCACACAGCCCCCCACAGTTGTTAACCAAGCTACCCTTTGCCTCACCCTCCAGTGCCTCACACAAGTACCCCACACCACTCTCCTGAGACTGGCAAGACAGTATCTGACTGTCTCTGTCACACAACCCACACTCCTCTGGCTGGTCTTCATACACACATACCAAGGTTTCTACCATGGGGGAACCCCTCTCCCTGTACCTCTCATCTAGAGTCAGTAGAGTGTCCCTCCCACCACTAGGAATATGGTCCCCTGTGCCAGTCCCCCAATCTACTTCAGGGACACTGCACTCCACTGGAACTACATCATAAACCTGAACCCCCTGGTGTATGTTGTCGACCCCCTCCCTCAAGTCAGGCGCCACATCTCTGGGTGTTTGTACTTCTCTCTCAGCACTAGATATCATAAACATGCTGCCACCATCTGAGCTGGACTCCACCTCCAACTCAGCAAAGCTCCTTCCTTGAGCGTCCCATTTTTCTTTCTGGGCTAAGGCCCACCGGATCATACCTTCCTTGTTTAGCCGGTCTAATTCTCTGCACCTTTGCTCAGCAGCAAGGAGCCACTCATCTTTCTCTTCCTCACTATCATAGAAGTCCTCCTCCTCAGAATCATCTGCTAATGTTGCTTCCCAAATTCTGACCTCATGGGAATACAGGCATGCCTCAAGATCCCTCCTTGTGGAACCTTTCTCCACAGGCAGCCCCCTCTTCTTGCAAAAGGCTTTTATCTCCTCTTCTGTGTAGATGCACAGGTGGAAAAAGTTGACTTCCATTTTGGCAGAATTTTACAGGTGCAACACTAGCCAGGGTCGCAATTAAAAATACTTCCAGGAGGACACCGAAAAAAACCAAACAGTATGTGTTGGCGTAGTGGTCTGCACTCACTAGTGATGTACACCAATTACTGTGGGTCAAGTACAAATACAAGTTCAAATCCCACCGCCTGACCACCAATGTTAGATCTGGGGGTCTCTAGTTGGCAGAGGTAGGTACCACTGTCCAAATAGGGACCCTTGCTTCTAGTCAGGGCAAGGAGATAACCCTCTGAGATAACCCCTGCTCACCCCCTAGGTAGCTTGGCACGAGCAGTCTAGGCTAACCAGAGGCAATGCGTAAAGTATTTGTACCAACACTCACAGTAACACAGTGAAAACACCACAAACTGACTCCACAACAGTTTAGAAAAATAAAGGTATTTTAATCTAAACTACACAAGACCAAAACGACAAAAAAATCCAACATACACAGTTCAAGAATATGGTTTCAAAAAGAGTTCTTAAGGTTGCGTTAGAATTCTCTACGTTGCGATAGAATTCTCTACTGATGCGTGAAAAGTTCACAGTTGCGTCACGTTTACTCACAGTACCTTTTAGTTGCAACAAAGTTCCAAAAGCAGAAGCTGGTGCGGTGGAAAACAAGCGATGCGTTGCTCCTGAGACCCTGGGGAGGCGATGCGACAGCCCGCTGCAGCAGCGGGCGTGTTGCGACGAATCCGGTCTGTATGGGGAGGAAGGCCACTTGTATGGATTCCGATGCGTAGGTTCCGTAGGAAGTCTGTTCTCGTAAAGGCACGATACGACGATCTCGTAGGGGCTGCGACGATCTCCGGGACGACGATGCGTGATCCAGCGGGGATCCTCTCTCTCGCAGCTCCTCGATGCGTTGATTCTGCGACGATGCTCGTAGCGACGTGATGCGGTCCGCAAGCAAGCGGTGCGGCGATCTCACCCAGCGATGACAGGCTCTGCGACGATACTCGCAGCGAAGTTCGATTCTCCCGCACCGGTCTGGTGCGTCCCGCAAACGAAGGATGCGACGTCTCTGGCAGCGGCGTCAGGCGCTGCGACGATCTCGACCTCCGTAGCGGCGGGAAACTTCTCGCACTGTCGGGGATGCGCTCCGCAAGCGAGAGATGCGACACTTTTCAGTTTCAAAAGTCACTCAAGCTTAGTTTCAAGCTTCCCAGCACAGGTACAACGTCCAGAGGCCCCACAACTGGATCAAGCACTCTAGGAAGGACAGAACTCTCTCAGCAGAGTTCAGGGAAGCTGGGGTGAAGTCCTTTTGTTCCTGGGACTTCAAAACTGGGAGCCAGCTCTTCTCAGGCCCTTGGAGATTCCTTCAAGACAGGGGAAACAGCTCAGCAGCAAAGTCCTTGCCCTCTCCTTGGCAGCAAAGCAACAGGTCAGTCCAGCAGAGCAACAGCAGGACAATCTTCCTTCTTCAGTTTCAGCTTTCTCCTTGGCAGAGGTTCCTTCTTGATTTCCAGGATGATCTAATTTTCTGTTGTCAGGGGTCCTGTACTACTACCCCTAAAGTCTTTGTTCTCTTGGTGCATGTGGGCCCTGAGCCCGGTCTAAACCAGTTCTGGGTGGATCCTGAGTACTTTGTTTTGCTGGCTGCATCTTTCCTTTCAGAGTGAGGGGCAGGGTCCTCAGCTGCCCAGCAGGGGGGTGGAGCCAGCATTGTGGAAGGCAGGCACAGCCCTATTCAGCTCAGGTGTTAACTCCTCCCACCACTCCAGTTGCAAATGCAGTCATTCAGCCTAGTGCTGACTCATCCAGCCTCCTGGGGAATCCCCCAGCCCCTGTCACTCTCAAACCAGACAGTCAATACACAAACAGGCCCAGGCACACAGAAGGGTCAGACAAGAGAACAGCAACTTTCTAAAAGTGCTGTTCTCAAACACAGGATTTAAAAACAACCTTTCCTAAAAGATGTGTTATTAAATTCTGAGTTCAGGGATACTAGATACTTATGTCCTATCTTGTTCCTATGGGAAGAAATGCTGTTAACCACTGTAGCAAGCATCCCCCATGTTAACCTATGGAGCAAGATAGCCTTACAGTAGTGAAAAACGAAAATGGCTGCCATTCACTACCAGAGCATGTCACCTGCACTAGTACATGCTCTACCTTTTACATACACTGCACCCTGCCCAGGGGGGTAGCTTGGGCCTTCCATAGGGGTGACTGATGCGCACAAAAAGGGAAGGGTTAGGCCTGGTCAGTGGGGACACTGACCAGGAGGACATGGCAGTTCTAAACTGCACAAAGGCACTGCAGTGGCAGGCCTGAGACACCATTTTAGATCTACTCCTGTGGGTGGCACAATCAGTGCTGCAGGCCCACTAGTAGCATTTGTCATCACCAGCCCTGGCACACCCAGTGCACTTTACTAGGGACTTCATGGTGATACAAATATGCCAAACATGTATATCCAATCACAATAACAATTTACACAGAGAGCATATGCACTTTAGCACTGATCAGCAGTGGTAAAGTGCGCAAAGTCCTATTGCCAACAGCCACGGGTCAGGAAAAATAAGGGAGGAAGAAGCAAAAAGTTTGGGGATGACCCTGCAAGAAGGGCCAGTTCCAACACAACCCCCTTCCAGCCTAAAGCCAGGGTAGACCAAACGATACCTCGATGGGATTCCCTGCTTAAGGCGATAGAACACGGAAACTGGCCCACACTGCAGGGCAGTCCTGTTCTACGCCGTCCTAAACCCAGTTGGATCACTCTATCCATACTCTCAGGGTCCACCATGCCAATTCATGTGGAACCCTTCTCCTCACCTGTGAACACCACCTGTGCAGCACCTAACCTTAATTTACTCACAGGTGTGTCCCAACAGACAGACAGACAGCCACATTGACCACCAACAGGGATCAAGGGTGAGACCCAGGCCTCATGCCTCTCAGGGCTCTCAAACCTCTGTGGCGTCAGAGGGTGGGGGGCAGTAGCCCCAGATGCTTGGCACCCTTTGTCCACTCCCTCTCTTGTCAGGTCAGGTCTAACATCCTGGCACTGACCCACCAGTCCCGGACCTGTATCCAGCGGATGGACAGGAGATTGGGGTGGGCTTCCCCACATCCGGTCCTCCTCTTCCTTGGGGCTCTGTACCCTCCCACCTGGAGCGGTACCCCCTTCTAGAATGGCCAGGGCACCTGTGGCAGGTGTCCCGCTCCATTCATCCACCAGTTCAGGGGTGCTATCCTGCAACTGGTATTCCAGGTCAGGGGGGGATACCCTGGGCCTGGCCCTCAAACCTAGGCTCCCAAGCCTCCAGGTCAGACAACACCTGAACCTGGCTTCCCCACCCGGGGACTAACCCCTGCAGTGGAACACTTGCCTGGTGCACCAGGACTTCACTCACTGAGGTGCCTATACTGGTAGACAGTACCCACCTGGCCAACACAACGGTGTGGCCCAGTCCACCCCCAGGGTTAGACTCCTGCCCTCCTTCCAGGGGCAACCCTGTCCACCAAGACAACCACGAACACAACTTTCCTACCAGTTCAGGACCTCCCTCCAGCAACTGGTCTCCCAACCTAGGGTTTAACCCCTCAGGTTGTACCGGGGTCAGGGGCGAGGACTCCCTCCCTCCGCACCCCCGTCCAGAGCGCTGTACCCTCCCTACTGGAGGGGTACCCCTGGGAACCATATTGGTCAGGACACTGGTTACTGATGTCCTTCCTTCCAGGTCAGGCAAATCCTGAACCTCGTCTCTTAACCCAGGGACCAAAACCTGCGGTTGTGCATTTACCTGGCACGCCAGGACTTCTGGGGACTCACATAGTACCCCCTTGAGGGCGACACACAACTCATGTGTCCTGTGACAGTCTGCCTGGCGCAGATCTCCCGACTCCTGTCCACCTGACAGTGCGGGAAGATCCACCAGGACAGAAGTGAGGTCACCATGGTCACTCACTGGGGACTCAGCCCTTCCGACTGGTCCCTGACCCACTGGTTCTCCCACTGGGGACTCCTTCCCCCTCTCACCCCTCAGTCTGGACTTCTGTACCCTCCCAAATGGAGCGGCACTGCCAGGCACCAGAACGGATGGAGGCCTGGTTACAGGCACTACCCGTTCACCAGACACTAGGAGATCCTCCTCAAATGGCCTACAAGTACAGTCTAGGTCCCCAGCCTGGTGTTCCCTCAAGGAACCCTCCAGGTCCTGAGACTGGGTTTTGGGCACCGTGAGACACACCGTCTCACACTCACTCCTTCTCCACTGAGACCGGACATGAGCCCCTACACCCCTCCCACTACACTGGGACATAACTGGGCTATACTGAACCTCTTCCACCTCACAGGTCTGGAAGATATCTAAGCCACTCCTTTTGGGATCACTCCCCAATGCCTCCTCAGACTCTCTGGAATCCACCAAGAGGTCTGCCTCCAACGCAAGCTCTCTGGGATCAGAGAACTCACACTCCACCGGGTGTTGGCATAGCTCTGGAAAACAGGGACTTAAAATATGCTCTCCAACAAATGAATCACACAGCCCCCAACAGTTGTTAACCAAGCTACCCTTTGCCTCACCCTCCAGTGCCTCACACAAGTACCCCACACCACTCTCCTGAGACTGGCAAGACAGTATCTGACTGTCTCTGTCACACAACCCACACTCTTCTGGCTGGTCTTCATACACACACACCAAGGTTTCTACCATGGGGGAACCCCTCTCCCTGTACCTCTCATCTAGAGTCAGTAGAGTGTCCCTCCCACCACTAGGAATATGGTCCCCTGTGCCAGTCCCCCAATCTACTTCAGGGACACTGCACTCCACTGGAACTACATCATAAACCTGAACCCCCTGGTGTATGTTGTCGACCCCCTCCCTCAAGTCAGGCGCCACATCTCTGGGTGTTTGTACTTCTCTCTCAGCACTAGATATCATAAACATGCTGCCACCATCTGAGCTGGACTCCACCTCCAACTCAGCAAAGCTCCTTCCTTGAGCGTCCCATTTTTCTTTCTGGGCTAAGGCCCACTGGATCATACCTTCCTTGTTTAGCCGGTCTAATTCTCTGCACCTTTGCTCAGCAGCAAGGAGCCACTCATCTTTCTCTTCCTCACTATCATAGAAGTCCTCCTCCTCAGAATCATCTGCTAATGTTGCTTCCCAAATTCTGACCTCATGGGAATACAGGCATGCCTCAAGATCCCTCCTTGTGGAACCTTTCTCCACAGGCAGCCCCCTCTTCTTGCAAAAGGCTTTTATCTCCTCTTCTGTGTAGATGCACAGGTGGAAAAAGTTGACTTCCATTTTGGCAGAATTTTACAGGTGCAACACTAGCCAGAGTCGCAATTAAAAATACTTCCAGGAGGACACCGGAAAAAAAAAAAACAGTATGTGGTGGCGTAGTGGTCTGCACTCACTAGTGATGTAAACCAATTACTGTGGGTCAAGTACAAATACAAGTTCAATTCCCACCGCCTGACCACCAATGTTAGATCTGGGGGTCTCTAGTTGGCAGAGGTAGGTACCACTGTCCAAATAGGGACCCTTGCTTCTAGTCAGGGCAAGGAGATAACCCTCTGAGATAACCCCTGCTCACCCTCTAGGTAGCTTGGCACGAGCAGTCTAGGCTAACCAGAGGCAATGCGTAAAGTATTTGTACCAACACTCACAGTAACACAGTGAAAACACCACAAACTGACTCCACGACACTTTAAAAAAATAAAGGTATTTTAATCTAAACTACACAAGACCAAAACGACAAAAAAATCCAACATACACAGTTCAAGAATATGGTTTCAAAAAGAGTTCTTAAGGTTGCGTTAGAATTCTCTACGTTGCGATAGAATTCTCTACTGATGCGTGAAAAGTTCACTGTTGCGTCACGTTTACTCACAGTACCTTTTAGTTGCAACAAAGTTCCAAAAGCAGAAGCTGGTGCGGTGGAAAACAAGCGATGCGTTGCTCCTGAGACCCTGGGGAGGCGATGCGACAGCCCCGCTGCAGCAGCGGGCGTGTTGCGACGAATCCGGTCTGTATGGGGAGGAAGGCCACTTGTATGGATTCCGATGCGTAGGTTCCGTAGGAAGTCTGTTCTCGCAAAGGCATGATGCGACAATCTCGTAGGGGCTGCGACGATCTCAGGGGCGACGATGCGCGGTCCAGCGGGGATCCTCTCTCTCGCAGCTCCTCGATGCGTTGATTCTGCGACGATGCTCGCAGCGACGTGATGCGGTCCGCAAGCAAGCGGTGCGGCGATCTCACCCAGCGACGACAGACTCTGCGACGATACTCGGAGCGATGTTCGATTCTCCCGCACCGGTCTGGTGCGTACCGCAAACGAAGGATGCGACGTCTCTGGCAGCGGCGTCAGGCGCTGCGACGATCTCGACCTCCGTAGCAGCGGGAAACTTCTCGCACTGTCAGGGATGCGCTCCGCAAGCGAGCGATGCGACACTTTTCAGTTTCAAAAGTCACTCAAGCTTAGTTTCAAGCTTCTCAGCACAGGTACAACTTCCAGAGGCCCCACAACTGGATCAAGCACTCTAGGAAGGACAGAACTCTCTCAGCAGAGTTCAGGGAAGCTGGGGGTGAAGTCCTTTTGTTCCTGGGACTTCAAAACAGGGAGCCAGCTCTTCTCAGGCCCTTGGAGATTCCTTCAAGACAGGGGACACAGCTCAGCAGCAAAGTCCTTCCCCTCTCCTTGGCAGCAAAGCAACAGGTCAGTCCAGCAGAGCAACAGCAGGACAATCTTCCTTCAGGTTCAGCTTTCTCCTTGGCAGAGGTTCCTTCTTGATTTCCAGGATGATCTAATTTTCTGTTGTCAGGGGTCCTGTACTTATACCCCTAAAGTCTTTGTTCTCTTGGTGCATGTGGGCCCTGAGCCCGGTCTAAACCAGTTCTGGGTGGATCCTGAGTACTTTGTTTTGCTGGCTGCATCTTTCCTTTCAGAGTGAGGGGCAGGGTCCTCAGCCGCCCAGCAGGGGGGTGGAGCCAGCATTGTGGAAGGCAGGCACAGCCCTATTCAGCTCAGGTGTTAACTCCTCCCACCACTCCAGTTGCAAATGCAGTCATTCAGCCTAGTGCTGACGCATCCAGCCTCCTGGGGAACCCCCCAGCCCCTGTCACTCTCAAACCAGACAGTCAATACACAAACAGGCCCAGGCACACAGAAGGGTCAGACAAGAGAACAGCAACTTTCTAAAAGTGCTGTTCTCAAACACAGGATTTAAAAACAACCTTTCCTAAAAGATGTGTTATTAAATTCTGAGTTCAGGGATACTAGATACTTATGTCCTATCTTGTTCCTATGGGAAGAAATGCTGTTAACCACTGTAGCCAGCATCCCCCATGTTAACCTATGGAGCAAGATAGCCTTACAGTAGTGAAAAACGAAAATGGCTGCCATTCACTACCAGAGCATGTCACCTGCACTAGTACATGCTCTACCTTTTACATACACTGCACCCTGCCCAGGGGGGTAGCTTGGGCCTTCCATAGGGGTGACTGATGCGCACAAAAAGGGAAGTGTTAGGCCTGGTCAGTGGGGACACTGACCAGGAGGACATGGCAGTTCTAAACTGCACATAGGCACTGCAGTGGCAGGCCTGAGACACCATTTTAGATCTACTCCTGTGGGTGCCACAATCAGTGCTGCAGGCCCACTAGTAGCATTTGTCATCACCAGCCCTGGCACACCCAGTGCACTTTACTAGGGACTTCATGGTGATACAAATATGCCAAACATGTATATCCAATCACAATAACAATTTACACAAGGGGCATATGCACTTTAGCACTGATCAGCAGTGGTAAAGTGCGCAGAGTCCTATTGCCAACAGCCACGGGTCAGGAAAAATAAGGGAGGAAGAAGCAAAAAGTTTGGGGATGACCCTGCAAGAAGGGCCAGTTCCAACATAACCCCCTTCCAGCCTAAAGCCAGGGTAGACCAAACGATACCTCGATGGGATTCCCTGCTTAAGGCGATAGAACACGGAAACTGTCCCACACTGCAGGGCAGTCCTGTTCTACGCCATCCTAAACCCAGTTGGATCACTCTATCCATACTCTCAGGGTCCACCATGCCAATCCATGTGGAACCCTTCTCCTCACCTGTGAACACCACCTGTGCAGCACCTAACCTTAATTTACTCACAGGTGTGTCCCAACAGACAGACAGACAGCCACAGTGACCACCAACAGGGATCAAGGGTGAGACCCAGGCCTCATGCCTCTCAGGGCTCTCAAACCTCTGTGGCGTCAGAGGGTGGGGGGCAGTAGCCCCAGATGCTTGGCACCCTTTGTCCACTCCCTCTCTTGTCAGGTCAGGTCTAACATCCTGGCACTGACCCACCAGTCCCGGACCTGTATCCAGCGGCTGGACAGGAGATTGGGGTGGGCTTCCCCACACCCGGTCCTCCTCTTCCTTGGGGCTCTGTACCCTCCCACCTGGAGCGGTACCCCCTTCTAGAATGGCCAGGGCACCTGTGGCAGGTGTCCCGCTCCATTCATCCACCAGTTCAGGGGTGCTATCCTGCAACTGGTATTCCAGGTCAGGGGGGATACCCTGGGCCTGGCCCTCAAACCTAGGCTCCCAAGCCTCCAGGTCAGACAACACCTGAACCTGGCTTCCCCACCCGGGGACTAACCCCTGCAGTGGAACACTTGCCTGGTGCACCAGGACTTCACTCACTGAGGTGCCTATACTGGTAGACAGTACCCACCTGGCCAACACAACGGTGTGGCCCAGTCCACCCCCAGGGTGAGACTCCTGCCCTCCTTCCAGGGGCAACCCTGTCCACCAAGACAACCACGAACACAACTTTCCTACCAGTTCAGGACCTCCCTCCAGCAACTGGTCTCCCAACCTAGGGTTTAACCCCTCAGGTTGTACCGGGGTCAGGGGCGAGGACTCCCTCCCTCCGCACCCCCTTCCAGAGCGCTGCACCCTCCCTACTGGAGGGGTACCCCTGGGAACCATATTGGTCAGGACACTGGTTACAGATGTCCTTCCCTCCAGGTCAGGCAAATCCTGAACCTGGTCTCCCAACCCAGGGACCAAAACCTGCGGTTGTGCATTTGCCTGGCACGCCAGGACTTCTGGGGACTCACATAGTACCCCCTTGAGGGCGACACACAACTCATGTGTCCTGTGACAGTCTGCCTGGCGCAGATCTCCCGACCCCTGTCCACCTGACAGTGCGGGAAGATCCCCCAGGACAGAAGTGAGGTCACCATGGTCACTCACTGGGGACTCAGCCCTTCCGACTGGTCCCTGACCCACTGGTTCTCCCACTGGGACTCCTTCCCCCTCTCACCCCTCAGTCTGGATTTCTGTACCCTCCCAAATGGAGCGGCACTGCCAGGCACCAGAACGGATGGAGGCCTGGTTACAGGCACTCCCCGTTCACCAGACACTAGGAGATCCTCCTCAAATGGCCTACAAGTACAGTCTAGGTCCCCAACCTGGTGTTCCCTCAAGGAACCCTCCAGGTCCTGAGACTGGGTTCGGGGCACCATGAGACACACCGTCCCACACTCACTCCTTCTCCACTGAGACCGGACATGAGCCCCTACACCCCTCCCACTACACTGGGACCTAACTGGGCTATACTGAACCTCTTCCACCTCACAGGTCTGGAAGATATCTAAGCCACTCCTTTTGGGATCACTCCCCAATGCCTCCTCAGACTCTCTGGAATCCACCAAGAGGTCTGCCTCCAACGCAAGCTCTCTGGGATCAGAGAACTCACACTCCACCGGGTGTTGGCATAGCTCTTGAAAACAGGGACTTAAAATATGCTCTCCAACAAATGAATCACACAGCCCCCCACAGTTGTTAACCAAGCTACCCTTTGCCTCACCCTCCAGTGCCTCACACAAGTACCCCACACCACTCTCCTGAGACTGGCAAGACAGTATCTGACTGTCTCTGTCACACAACCCACACTCTTCTGGCTGGTCTTCATACACACACACCAAGGTTTCTACCATGGGGGAACCCCTCTCCCTGTACCTCTCATCTAGAGTCAGTAGAGTGTCCCTCCCACCACTAGGAATATGGTCCCCTGTGCCAGTCCCCCAATCTACTTCAGGGACACTGCACTCCACTGTAACTACATCATAAACCTGAACCCCCTGGTGTATGTTGTCGACCCCCTCCCTCAAGTCAGGCGCCACATCTCTGGGTGTTTGTACTTCTCTCTCAGCACTAGATATCATAAACATGCTGCCACCATCTGAGCTGGACTCCACCTCCAACTCAGCAAAGCTCCTTCCTTGAGCGTCCCATTTTTCTTTCTGGGCTAAGGCCCACCGGATCATACCTTCCTTGTTTAGCCGGTCTAATTCTCTACACCTTTGCTCAGCAGCAAGGAGCCACTCATCTTTCTCTTCCTCACTATCATAGAAGTCCTCCTCCTCAGAATCATCTGCTAATGTTGCTTCCCAAATTCTGACCTCATGGGAATACAGGCATGCCTCAAGATCCCTCCTTGTGGAACCTTTCTCCACAGGCAGCCCCCTCTTCTTGCAAAAGGCTTTTATCTCCTCTTCTGTGTAGATGCACAGGTGGAAAAAGTTGACTTCCATTTTGGCAGAATTTTACAGGTGCAACACTAGCCAGAGTCGCAATTAAAAATACTTCCAGGAGGACACCGGAAAAAAACAAACAGTATGTGGTGGCATAGTGGTCTGCACTCACTAGTGATGTACACCAATTACTGTGGGTCAAGTACAAATACAAGTTCAATTCCCACCGCCTGACCACCAATGTTAGATCTGGGGATCTCTAGTTGGCAGAGGTAGGTACCACTGTCCAAATAGGGACCCTTGCTTCTAGTCAGGGCAAGGAGATAACCCTCTGACATAACCCCTGCTCACCCTCTAGGCAGCTTGGCACGAGCAGTCTAGGCTAACCAGAGGCAATGCGTAAAGTATTTGTACCAACACTCACAGTAACACAGTGAAAACACCACAAACTGACTCCACGACAGTTTAAAAAAATAAAGGTATTTTAATCTAAACTACACAAGACCAAAACGACAAAAAAATCCAACATACACAGTTCAAGAATATGGTTTCAAAAAGAGTTCTTAAGGTTGCGTTAGAATTCTCTACGTTGCGATAGAATTCTCTACTGATGCGTGAAAAGTTCACTGTTGCGTCACGTTTACTCACAGTACCTTTTAGTTGCAACAAAGTTCCAAAAGCAGAAGCTGGTGCGGTGGAAAACAAGCGATGCGTTGCTCCTGAGACCCTGGGGAGGCGATGCGACAGCCCCGCTGCAGCAGCGGGCGTGTTGCGACGAATCCGGTCTGTATGGGGAGGAAGGCCACTTGTATGGATTCCGATGCGTAGGTTCCGTAGGAAGTCTGTTCTCGCAAAGGCACGATGCGACGATCTCGTAGGGGCTGTGACGATCTCAGGGGCGACGATGCGCGGTCCAGCGGGGATCCTCTCTCTCGCAGCTCCTCGATGCGTTGATTCTGCGACGATGCTCGCAGCGACGTGATGCGGTCCGCAAGCAAGCGGTGCGGCGATCTCACCCAGCGACGACAGGCTCTGCGACGATACTCGCAGCGATGTTCGATTCTCCCGCACCGGTCTGGTGCGTCCCGCAAACGAAGGATGCGACGTCTCTGGCAGCGGCATCAGGCGCTGCGACGATCTCGACCTCCGTAGCGGCGGGAAACTTCTCGCACTGTCGGGGATGTGCTCCGCAAGCGAGCGATGCAACACTTTTCAGTTTCAAAAGTCACTCAAGCTTAGTTTCAAGCTTCCCAGCACAGGTACAACTTCCAGAGGCCCCACAACTGGATCAAGCACTCTAGGAAGGACAGAACTCTCTCAGCAGAGTTCAGGGAAGCTGGGGGTGAAGTCCTTTTGTTCCTGGGACTTCAAAACAGGGAGCCAGCTCTTCTCAGGCCCTTGGAGATTCCTTCAAGACAGGGGACACAGCTCAGCAGCAACGTCCTTCCCCTCTCCTTGGCAGCAAAGCAACAGGTCAGTCCAGCAGAGCAACAGCAGGACAATCTTCCTTCTTCAGTTTCAGCTTTCTCCTTGGCAGAGGTTCCTTCTTGATTTCCAGGATGATCTAATTTTCTGTTGTCAGGGGTCCTGTACTTATACCCCTAAAGTCTTTGTTCTCTTGGTGCATGTGGGCCCTGAGCCCGGTCTAAACCAGTTCTGGGTGGATCCTGAGTACTTTGTTTTGCTGGCTGCATCTTTCCTTTCAGAGTGAGGGGCAGGGTCCTCAGCCGCCCAGCAGGGGGGTGGAGCCAGCATTGTGGAAGGCAGGCACAGCCCTATTCAGCTCAGGTGTTAACTCCTCCCACCACTCCAGTTGCAAATGCAGTCATTTAGCCTAGTGCTGACTCATCCAGCCTCCTGGGGAACCCCCCAGCCCCTGTCACTCTCAAACCAGACAGTCAATACACAAACAGGCCCAGGCACACAGAAGGGTCAGACAAGAGAACAGCAACTTTCTAAAAGTGCTGTTCTCAAACACAGGATTTAAAAACAACCTTTCCTAAAAGATGTGTTATTAAATTCTGAGTTCAGGGATACTAGATACTTATGTCCTATCTTGTTCCTATGGGAAGAAATGCTGTTAACCACTGTAGCCAGCATCCCCCATGTTAACCTATGGAGCAAGATAGCCTTACAGTAGTGAAAAACGAAAATGGCTGCCATTCACTACCAGAGCATGTCACCTGCACTAGTACATGCTCTACCTTTTACATACACTGCACCCTGCCCAGGGGGGTAGCTTGGGCCTTCCATAGGGGTGACTGATGCGCACAAAAAGGGAAGGGTTAGGCCTGGTCAGTGGGGACACTGACCAGGAGGACATGGCAGTTCTAAACTGCACATAGGCACTGCAGTGGCAGGCCTGAGACACCATTTTAGATCTACTCCTGTGGGTGGCACAATCAGTGCTGCAGGCCCACTAGTAGCATTTGTCATCACCAGCCCTGGCACACCCAGTGCACTTTACTAGGGACTTCATGGTGATACAAATATGCCAAACATGTATATCCAATCACAATAACAATTTACACAGAGAGCATATGCACTTTAGCACTGATCAGCAGTGGTAAAGTGCGCAGAGTCCTATTGCCAACAGCCACGGGTCAGGAAAAATAAGGGAGGAAGAAGCAAAAAGTTTGGGGATGACCCTGCAAGAAGGGCCAGTTCCAACAGGTGCACAATATTTTGGAACACTGTATCCTTCAACGTTGACTTAACCAAAAACTTTACACAGGAATCTCTTCCTACTAAGTTCCGGCGGATTTTAACCTTTTACCCACTCCAGACGTCTTTTGGAGTATTTACGGGAAAAGGGTTCTGTGTGAAAAAGCACGACTGAGTTACTCTAACGTCTTGCGTTAGATTTATCGCCTTACCAAACGTTGTGCGCCATGTAGTGTAGTTCCTATATTCCCAATAGGCTCTGCACATTGGAATAATATATTCAGCAGTGTAGACGTAGGACTGAGGTCGACTAGGTCTCTATTGACTATATTAGACTTAAGGTTTGCCAGCTAGCTCAGAGGTCACTAGAAACTTTCTCGAATAAACGAGGAGGAGTTTAACCTCCCTGGATAGACAAGAAGGGATTAGCTTCTGACAACCATAAAACATGACAACTATGCTCCCTCAGAATAAGAGTGTATTTCTAGAGTCGTGTGAAAACAATAGACAGCTATTTCACTCAGTCAAGCGTTCATACTTAGTTTCACCAGAGTGCAGAGAAAAGAGAGACGGGCGTTTTCAATAAAAGGTGTTATTTATTGAGCAGTCTTCTTTCTCATACAAGAGAAATGAATTGCCACAATTGCAATACTTAGAGTAAAGTAAAGTGCGTACAATAAAAGGAGTATTATGAAATAATACTATAAAAGCATTGATATGGTTTCTTAGCCATATGTTTCTTTAAAATAGATAAAATATATACATACAAATATACATTGACTAACGTACTCAACTGGTGCTTCTAAATACGCCTACCCCGGTGTACCTGACCTAAGCCTAATACGTGGGAAGGAGTAAGTAAGTAGCAGTTTAAGTTAAGTTGGTTTTGCCAAGGAATCTGAATCAAGAATTCTCTTTAAGGGTTTAGTCAGCTCCGTACCTGGGTATTTGAAAGCAGGAGGTCTGGTATCTCTCTCTCAGGACTCGATATCCCAGTAACCCGCGAGGGTATCTGGAAACACTGGAGCTGGATTTCTCGGCAGGAGAAAAGACAGCGTCTCTCTCAGTGCATCAAAGAGGAGGGGCGGCGTCCGTGGGCTCTCGCATCAGCTGTGCTCTCGGGCAAGTAGATAGCCGCTCTGCTCCAAAACCACCACTGTGTGTTTCCTTAAGGCAACGTTGGTATATTTATACCCGAAAGGTGCCGGGTTTTGACGTAAGGTTGGACATAAGACGTCAATGAAGATGTCACTAAGAACTGGCCGTTCTTTGAGTGCTCACAGGAGTTCTAGAACGAAATCAAAACAGAATCAATGGGGAATTCCCAGGTTGCTGGAGGTTTGGTTTGTTTACAGAACTCGTTGTACTTTCTAGGAGCCTGGGGAAGTAGCCTTGCTTAATTTGGGCAGCATGGGCTATGACTAAATATGGATATGATTCTTATGCCTTTATACGGATATTATTTATTATAACCACATAAGGGCATAAATCAGGACTTTCAAATTTAGGGTCCTAGATAGAACTACAACAGTAGCAGGGAGGTCAGTGGAATGGTTGGGGGGCAGGGAAGTGGGTGGGTGAGAAGGGTCGTTTGGGAGCGGATTGGGGGTTGGTTATGTGGGAAGGAAGGATTGATCAATTATGGTAATTTTTTCCGAGAAGAAACGGGCAATTTTGTCGCATCTGGCTGAGGAGGCTGTCATTTTAGGAGGTGCTGGGGAAGTTTGGTTACGAATGATATTAAAGAGTTCCCTGGGTCCGTTCTTGGCACAATCAAGTTGAGTGCGGAAGAAGGATGCCTTTTGCTTGAGGATGTGTTTTTTGTACGTGGATCTAGCACGTATGAGACATGCAAGATGTGAGGGTGAGGGCTAGTGTCTCCAGGTTCTTTCCGCTAGTCTGAGTGCCCGACTTTCATTATTAATCTCAGTATTAAACCAATAGTTAGAGGGGGTGTTTTATTGTTTTTTGAGTTTAGGTGGGGCCAGTTCATCAAGAATACCGGTGACAGTATTATTGAAGAGTTCAGTGAACTCATTTTCATTTTGTGGGTGGGGAATGAGAAGGAGTTGAGCTTGGAGTTTAGATTGTAGAGCGTCTGGGGGGATGCCTTTTAGGTTCCTTGTCAATTTCTTAGGCCTGTTAGCTTTAGAGGCAGGGAGGCTTGCTGAGATATCGATGGTGAACAGTATAAGGTGATGCTCAGTTCAGCCAATGGGGATGATATTGGTCACGGTGGACAGATCCTCGTTAGGCAGAATGACGTCAAGTATGGAGCCTTTGGCGTGTGCTGGGGATAGGTAGAGTTGTTTGAGTTCACTGATCTCAAGGAGAGTGGTGAGTTGGGAGATAGTGGGGTCATTGGTATCGTTCCAATGAAGGTTAAGATCCCCAAGAAAGATATTTTTTGAGTTGTATAATGCAGATTTTGTCAGGAGCTCAGATTTGTCCTCAATGAAGGGCTGTGGTGGTCCCGGGGGGTGATAGATGTTGTGTAGGCGGACTGGGACGGAATTTGGAGTTGACAGTTCAGCTTCCAGGTATTCGCAGGAGGAGTATCCTGGGTCAGTGATAAGGGATAACTGAAAATTATTTTTAAAGATAATGGCGAGACCACACCCCAATCTGTCTGCTCTATCTTTTCTAAGAATAGAGTATCCAGGAGGGGATAGTAGGTCAAGTAAGCTGGTTGAGTGGTCTTTTAGCCAGGTTTCAGTGAGGAATGCAATATCAATGGATTCACTCAGTATTGTTTCCGAAATTTCCGTGGCTTGTAAAACAGCGGATCGGCAGTTGACAAGCATGCACTTCAGTGGTGTGGGGTTGTATATGGAGGGTGGGCACGAGGGGATTGACGTGAGTTGGGGCGGTGGTCTAGGGGAAGTTGGGGAGGAAGGGGCTCTATCTGTACCTATAATAACAGGGATGGGGGCGTAGGGGAGTGGAGGGTTTGTGAGTTCGGGCGGTGGTCTGGGGGAAGCTGGGGAGGATGGGGTTCTATTATTACCTATGAAAACAGGATGGGGCGTGGGGGAGTGGGGGTTTGTGGTTGGTACATTAGGAAGGGAGGAGTTGCAAAGGTGGGTGAGGTCAGACGGGGTGAGATGGTTTGAGGTGCGGTGAGGTCTGTGCATACCACAGCGGAGAGGGAGCGATCTCCACCTGTTGTGTGTGGTGTGAGGGATTTTTGAGGGAGGGTGGGAGGGGGGTTTATGGTAGGGGAGGGTTTTGGCGCTGAGGAGGACGACATCTTTTCTGAGTCGGGCCAATACAGTAGTTAAATTAGAAAGGTCACGTTCATTGTTTTGTAGGCTCTGGGCAATTAAGGTGAGCTGAGGTGTTGAGAGGGCGTGGTCTGTGTTATTTGCGGAGGGTGGACTGGTGAGTGAGGTGGGAGATGGGGAAGGAGATGTGTGGTAGATGGCGATGGGGCTGGGAGTTGTGAGGGGTTCCATAGTCAAATTTGAACAGTCAAGTTTGGTGTTGTGTAGGTTCGGAGCCATCCGGTAATGAGGGGGGATAGAAGGGGCATAGGAGAAAAGAGGAATATGGTCTGGGGATGGGGAGTGGTCGTGATTAGTTGTGGAAGGTGGCCGGCTGAGTGGGTGGAGAGATTGGGTGGTGGTAGAGGAGTAATGGATGATGAAGCTGTTAAGTGTCAGTGGAGGGGTTAGGTTTTTCAGGGGGCATGGAGCCTACAGTGAGTTGGGTGCTTGAGGGGAAAGGACGGTGGAGTACGTGAGTGGTTGGGACACGGGGAGAGAGTGTGGGGTCAGGTGGAGTCATAGGAGGGGAGAGGTAAGTGGGTGATTGGGAGTGGGGATTATCATTATTCAAGAAGGAGTCTGCAGAGAGGGAGTTTATGGGGGTAGGGGGAGAGAGGGAGATAAGAGGGAAATGTGAATGATCTAATTGTGGATGGGGGATGTCATTAGCTGTAGAGAGGTCCAAGGATGGAGATAGTGAAGTCCATTGTTGGACAACAGGGTTGGTTTGGTGGTTTAGAGTGTAGGTAGAGCAAGGGGGGTGGGGGAGGTAGAGGCATGAGGGGTGCTATTCGTTTGGGGAGGTGCCGAGTGGTCGAGGAGGAGGGACATTGTGCTGAAGTGGAGTTCGAAGATGGAAAGATGGGATGCCATGGCTCGTATGAGGATGTTACCTGTTTTGAAGATGGAGAAGTCAACATCACCCTTAAAGGCTGGGGAGGGAGAGGTGGATATTTTAAATCCATATGGTATTTTGGCTGATTTAGAGATTGGGAAGTGTTGAAGGAAAATGCTCTTCCATTTGGAGGGGCGTTTGGAGTAAAAGATGTAGTTGGTGATAATGGGGTAGGTGAGGCTGATGTGGTTGTCAACAATGAGTGTTTCTGGGTTACGGATGAGGAGTTTATGTTTGAAGTTTTTTCTAGCATGTTTGGAGAGACTGGGGGGTAAAGAATGATCCAGGAGTTAGGGCCATGTTTGGTGAGAATAGGGTTGGGAGGACGAGGGAGGAGTTCAGTGTGGAAACAGGAAAGTTAAGGAAATGGGGAAAGGGAGGAGAGGAGGATTGGAAATCCAAAAAGTGGGGCGCTGGGAGAGAAAGATAGGGCAGGATCAGGAATTTGGGTAGGCAAGCGAGGAATTGGAAAACTAAAATTGGTAAGCAAGCAAGGAGTTAAAATCAGGCGTAGATAAGAGAGCAAAACAGATTATATCGCTAAAATAGAGCAATTAAAATAGTAAAATAAAAACGATAAATATGATGATATTGATACTGGCAATGTAAGGAGGTAGGTTAAACAAATGAGGAAAATTGAAGGCAGAAGCATATTAGACAGCTAAAAAAAAACAGGTTAAACTTCGGTAATATGGAGTCAATTAAATAAGTAGCAAAAACACAACAAGTATGATGATTAAAATAGGGCAACATAAGAAGGTGAGGTAAGCAGAGGAAGGATAAAAGACAGGAGCAGGTATTAGATAATAAAACTGGTTAACATCGCTATCATGGAGCAAATTAGAATAGGTAAATAAGTAAACAAACATTTTGGGGGGTAGATCAAAGTCCAGGTTAACAACGTTAGCATGGAGCAAATTAGAGAGGTACATAAATAGATAAACACTTTGGGGGGTAGGTCAAAGTCCAGGTTAAAACATCGCTAGCATGGAGCAAATTAGATAGGTAAATAAGAAAATAAACTCTTTAAGGGGTGGATCAAAGTCCCTCTCCCTAGGTAAGGTGGGGTACTAGGTCCTATGCAGTCATTGCAAGAATGTAGAATGTAGTGTCTGCGTAGTCCTATGTCACTTTTCAGTGGATTGTAACTGGAGTGTTTTTCTGTCCTCTGTTTCCATGAATGAGTTTAGTAGCTTGCCATTTTGAGGACGGGGTCAATGGATGAATCCCTATGGAGCCCAAAATGAGGGCTCAGTGCAGATTATCCCTCAGGCATCGGCACCAGACTAGATAGGGACTATAGCATCTCAATCTGGCCGACTCTAGCCCACAATTTCACCACTCGATCAAGGGGGCACCGGTCACCTCACCCCTCGTAGGGCCAGTCCCCTCCTCATTGCGCTCTGCAAACAGGCCAGACCCTCTACCCAGAAAAAGATCCGAGTCCAGGGCTCCTGCGGTTGTTTTGGCCCTCTGAGAAACTGTGTGTCCCTTGGAGGTGAAAGCACGATGCAACGAGGAGAAGTGTGTCGCCGCTGCAGCAGTTGCCATTGCATCACCGAAGAAGCGTGCCGCCGCAGCAGGTGTTTGCATTCACATTGCCGATGAAGTGTGTCGCATCACCGTAAAAGTGAGCTGCCGCCGCAGATGATGCATCACCGGGGAAGCGCGTCACAGTGCCTGTTGCTGCTCAAAAGAAGTTTGCAGCACGGCCGTCGCGAGTGCACGCATCGCATCCACGTTGTTGCATCACATCAAAGACGCCATTTTAACGCATCGCACCGGATCACAGTAAGAAACCAAGGCATCACCTTCTCTCCGGTAAGGAACCGCCGCATCACCTACCCTGCACTGCAGTAAGGAACCAAAGCATCACCTCCTCCAAAGCAAGGAACCGACGCATCACCTTCCCTGCAACCTTTTGTGTGGTTTGCGTGATGCATCCAATGTACTTTGATAGTAAAGTGTCGCTTTTACCATCTACTTTGAACTAAGCTATTTCTACCATTTTAAAGTCGTATTTTTATAACAGTATTGTGGATTTTTGTCATTTGGTCTTGTGTTAAGTCTAGTAGAGATTACCTATTTTTCTAAACTGGTGTGGTGTCCATTTGTAGTGTTTTCACTATATTACTGTATGTGTTCACAAATGCTTTAAACACTGCCTCTGAGTAAGCCTGTCTGCTTGTGCCAAGCTACCAAGGGGGTGAGAAGGAGTTATTCAGGAGTGTATCCCCCTTTTCCTGACTAGAAGCAGGGGTCCCTATTTGGACAAAGGTGTATACCATTGCCAACTAGAGACCCCCATTTCTAACAGTATGTAATATTTACTGTGATGTTTTTCCAATTTTTGCATACAGTGAAAGCCAGCACATTTTTAAAAACCATTTCACAGTTGTAAAACAAAATTCAAATAACTAGAGATATTTAGGAGTCCAATATAAAAAAATGTTTCCACTGCTCTGAAGTGTATACAAAATGTATCAAGTCCTATGTATTTACTATGCTGTAGAAGTCATTTTTAATCCACCCAAAAATATTTTTCTTGATGTTTTTCAACAGCATAGGTATCTACATGGTGCATTATCCATTGACAAGCTACTTCAGTACAGAATCCATATAATATTTTTTACATTTTGAAATACACTTTAGTTACTTGAAGTAAGCATTACTAGTGTGAAATGCCCAGACAAAGGAAACTGCCTTTCAGGTTATACAAATATTGATACAACATTTCAGTATTCATTGACGCACATTTATTTATATTTTAAAAGTGAATGAAAACAATGCAGATTTCTTTGCCTTGTAAACACACTGTTCAAAGGTATTTTTGGTTTATATCCTTTTTGGTGACATAAGTTCACTATTCTAAACAACAAAATCCAACTATTCAGAAGTATTAAACAGTTTGTGGAGAGATTTATAAAATGGATAAAAGATAAGATCATACATGATATAGGAGCTATCATGAGAAATTACAAAATTGTGTAAATGCCTCCTACAATCATGAGCAAATGATAATGTAAAACCAAAGTTAGAGAGCCATTGTGTTTCTGGTGCTGAGAGCATCGACACCAATGGACACAGTGGCACGGAGAGTGAGGGAACTGTCACGGATGCCAGCAGCTCAACATCATCTTCGGAGGTCTCCAGAAGAGACCTGTCTCTAGTGGAGGTGGACCCTGCTATATCTGTTCCACCTACATCCCTGTCTGATATTCAGATACCCATCTACACCTTCCCTCTTGCTCCCCCCAGTTGCCCATACCTACCCCAAAAAAGGGGTGGTCTCTTTTGTTGCAGACACCATACCCCCTGCCCCTATCCCCCTGGCTACGCTGAGTGAGGAGGCTATTGACCTCCTATGAAACATCTCTGTTGACTAGACTACACTCCAGAAAGTCATTCAGGGGCTTTGTTGCCACATACACCAAATGGTAGCATACCTGGAAGGTATTCATAGTGTAACGTCTAACCTGCAGAGAACATTTCTAGAACTAGCCCTCTCACCGCCCGCAACCTCCCAACTAGCCCAACCTTGTGCCCCAAATCAGGCCCATCAAAATTCCCATTTCCCAACCCTGTCCAAAGCACATTCACTTATTTACATGCACCTACTATAACAGATGCACAAAGCACACACACACACACACACACTCGCACATACACGTTCACACACATACATACATATAAATACAAACACACAAAGAAACACAGGCACACACCAAAATGATATACAAATACCACATCCAAACCCACCACAACCACCACTGCACCCACACACCACCACACTCACCATTACCACCACCACACCCACAACCACCACACCCACTACCACACCCACCACCATAACCACATCCACTACCACACCCATAACTTCAACACATAGCACTGCACCCACAAACACCCACACAAACCACACCCACCACCACACCCACTACCATGCCCACAGCCACCACACCCACCACCACACTCAACACCACCACAATGTGCACAACCACCCCCACAATGACCACCAACACAGCCACAAGCATCACCATACCCACCATAATCACCACTACAACCACAAGAATCACAACCAGACCTACAAGCACCACCACATCCACAAGCACACCTACAAGCACCACACACACAATCACACCCACAAGAACCACCACATCCACATTCACAACCACCACAACCTCACCAACCACCTCAACAGCACAGTCATCCAAGCACATACCTACATGCAAAACAACACCCACAATACAAAAACCCACACTCACCTGACCAACATATACCAGCCAAGAAACACGCACCAAATTGAACAAAACATACACCAGACCCACATGCAACTGCACAACAGTCAGACACACAAGCATTACACACTCCAACTTCCTCTACCTCCAAAGTCCAGTCCTCTACCACCCCTCCTACTGATTTAACCTAGTTCTGATTTCATTTCTGTTCTGACCTTCACCTCTTCCAAATGCAAAACCACCCCTCCCAAACACAAACTCACCCATCCAAAACCAAAGCCCAGCCCTCCCACTGCTATGAAACCCAAACACAGCCCTCCCAAACCTACCCCTCCCAAGAAAGATAATTTAGGGGCCTACTCTAATCCCACTAAATGCCCCTTCCTGAGGAGGTTTCTCTTGGCAGTAATGTAGGAAGCAAGTTTCCACCAAGAGCACAGCATTCAGAGACTATTGGTTCTCTTTCAATATAGTTTATAAGGCTCATTTTTTAGAGAAGTGTCTGACGTGGATAATATAACTACTATCTTATTATCAACAAGTTTTGTCCTGACATTAATTTTCATTTGCAACTGTTTGATTCCTAGAAATCTTTAAGACTATTTTGTGAAGTACATATTTTTTTAGCATTTTGCAGGAAATGGAACAGATTTGTTTAATGTCTACATTGTTACTTGCATACACTAGTTACAATTGTATGTGATGGTCTTTGAATTGAGGTGCAACGATTCATCCAGATAATGGACACTTGCACCAACAAGAAGATGTGGTGTTTTTTTCAACTTGATAAGTGTTAGGAATAAATACATATGCATTACACCTTAAAAAATAATGCGATAATTGAAATTTGCTAATATATGGGATTTGCACTAGACAAGGGGAAATGTTACATGCATTAATATGTTAACTGATTCAAGTTGAGGACTGACATTGATTTTGCAGATATTTCACTTATCACAATGATGTGTAATCCATATGTTTTTAATTTGACAATGTATGCAATTCATTCAACATACATGTATGGTCACTTTTTGATTGATGTCCTTTTTGCGGAATTGTCCATTTTGTTTTATGGCAGCTTGCATCAAATTTAGAAATACAATGTAATCATACAGGTGTATTTCTTAAACTCTCTTCAAAGTCAACATTACACACACATATGCATTACACATTGGTATGCTATTGCTTGTGAAAGGGATTTGCACAAGTATATATATATATTGTAACAGACAAGTCAAAAGGTAGCAGGTAAAAGTGGAGCTTACCTTCGATTCTGTCCATGAAGGGGTTGAATTTCCGAGACATCAAGGAGCAACTGCAGAGACAGGACTCAGAAGATCAGGTTCATGGTGAAAAAGGAAGTGTGAAAGTTAGAAAAGGTGAGATTCTGCCTTATGTACCTTCCAATCTGCCAACTGAGGTGTGGTGGTTTTGCTGCCACAGTCCCGTTCAAAAACAACAGTTGATGGACAGAATGCAGAACAATGTCATACATTCACCCCAGGTGCATGAAAGGGGGACCCACTGTAAGGATAATTCAAGGTCTGGGAGAAGAGGGAAGAGGGGAAAGGACCAAACATGTAATAAGAAACCTCCCTCAGGACCTATATTTCTTTTCAGTTTATGTGCTTTTATCTACAGGATGGACTTGACAGAGATGCAATCAAGTGAGCAACACTTACCACATTAACTTATTCATTGTTATCTATTTTCTTATATAAACATTTAAACATATAAAAAAATTATATATTAAATGAGTTCATTGCTTGACTCTTTTTTCTTTTAAAAAAAAAAAAATTTAGTTTGAAACATTTCAACAAAATTTTTGACAGATTCATCATCATAGGTATAAAACGTGTACACACCAATAATTATTAGACCGATACCCCTCAGGGGAACAACATCTTTACATATATCAATCCATACACACCACAACTCACACAGTTTCATACAGACTCATACTGCATTCACATTGAAACATGTCTGAAAAAAAGGAGACTCAAGGTTACAACATCTCCACGAGCAAGAGTATATCATATGTTCAAGAGTCTGAACATTGTTCACTCTCCCCTCATCACCACATTGGGGTTGCAAAACTCTGCAATAATTCCATCCTTGAAAGGGACAAAAAGAATTTAGCATGACCAGAATTATTGACATGGATCAAGCATACCACCATTATTGCGTCCATTGTCTTTACCCTGGCATTTACATGTCTGTCCGCTGGTTCTATCTGAGATTTCTGTACTGTGTATTGTAGGGATTTGCGAAATAAAATGGCCACCCTCGTACTTTTTGGAAACTTGTTTGAGTCTTTTGTGTAGGTAATCCGTACTGTCCATCAATTTGACTGCTACTGACCACTCTGCCCACCCACTCTAACTCCAGCTTTTCTGATTTTAGTTGTGAGAGGTTTGTTTCTTACTTTCTTGCAAACGGCAATGGAAGGAGATATTGTGGCTGGATATGAAATAACCTTTTCTCTCTTGCTAAAAAGGAGACATCCCATTGAAGTTCAGCGCTCGGAGTCGACAAGCTCTAGGCAGTGCCTATATTGCTATAGTTATGACCAGCTCAACTCCCCCTGTTTGCAGAGAAAGATCAGAGGGTTGGTAAGTAGTAAAGTCGTACCTATGTGGGGTGTGTCACAATGGAACTCAACCAATCATATGATAGCTAGTCAAGACCCCTGCTTTGTAGTGTCTCCCCTTTCTTGGGCCTTGTGTGATACTGACACCATGTCATGCATTCAAGCAGTTCAGCACCATGTGCTCGGGGGAGGAAAATCAATGGCAAGAAAGGCAGCGAAAAGGGAGAAAAGGTAAACAAAAAAGAAAAGCCGGATTTCTGTACATGGTATTAAAACTAGGTGTATGTTTTGGAAGTAACTTTCATCCTATGCCTAGTCTATTAACATAACTTCTAAAAATGTTTACTCTTTAGCAATAATGGACGATCTTTCAACAACTAGCAAACAACTTTGAGCTGATAAGCTATCCTCCCGGCTCATAGATCACCATCAATCCCTACATTTGCCAATTAAACATCCCCTTCCTCGGGTCATTCAGTGGCACTACAACTGTGGTACTTTACACTGTTAGCGTGTTCAGTGAACCTATTGTTTAACAGTCTTGTAACACCCCATACTAAGGCTCAAGTGGCTAGCATAATCTAGTGATTTCCCTTAGTTGGCTGTCTCAGCCACTGTCAGTAACATTAAAACATGTGGCATCAAATTAGACAGATCTTACTATGTAGCCAATCATTGCAAGCAGCATTCTTTCTCCTTTTGCACATCATCATACAAGCAATGAGGTTAGTCTTCAAAGAGGAGCAGGGTTTGCCCCTATCACTTTTCACAGCTTCAGAGACTCTTGCACTTTCCTCTTTTCCCATCTCCTGGTCACTTCTTCCAGACTCTGATGTTCTGATGCTGGATCTTCATGGTGGTCCACAGGACCTGTGGTCCCAGAGGCGGTCCATGTTGACGTAAGCATTGAATCATCAGGAGACCTGACAGGCTAATTTCTTGTGTGTCCCATCTCACTAAGATTTGTTTTGAATCCTCTGGCTGTCTGAGCTCTCTCTGCTGGTCATTTACTGGATCAACCTTGTGGAAAGCTCTAGTTACTAATATCGTACGTTTTGTTTTCTAAGTAGAGGTTGCATAGCAAAGAATTTTTTCCATTTGAGTATTGTGTGCTTTGAAAAGTCTGCAGCTATGAAGAACTTTGCGTCATCATGGATGAATGGTCCATTGTGTTGTGTTAACCCTGTGATTCCATGCCTGGGCTGATGAGGATGAAGAAAACAGGGTAAAATTGGCCTTGTGGTTATGCTGATCTTTCTACTCTAGAATGCATTCTATGTGCCCTGTTGAATTCCATGGGTAATTAAAAGTGAGACCTGTGGTCTCCGTTATGAGATTTGCTAGAAAGCCAAACAGATCCTCCACCTCTTCCTTTTCCAGGACACCCAGGAAGCAGACATTATTCCTTTGGCTTCTTTCCTTCAATTCCACCAGCCTCCTTTGCATTATCCATAATTCTTCCCCTAGTTCAAGCCCCCTATTGGTAGCATCTATCTGGTCGTCCAGGGCCCCCACTTTTCAGTCTGTAATATTGAGCTTGGATTGGAAGGACCCTAAATCCGCCTGCATGGATTTTCTTTTCATGCCTGGTTGCCTTGGCGTCCTCTAAAGTCAAGTCCATTGTGGCCCATATGGATATGAAATTTCCCTTCAATTGCCTCCAAAAAGAGAAGTTGATGCAATGCTTTTCCCTTGGGCTTCTGGGTGTCAAGAGCCTGGGATGGATAGGAGAGTATGAGTACAATGTGGGTGGGTGCATAAGATGTGGCAATGGGTACCTTTATCTTGCCATGTAAAGTGCCCTAAAGGAGTGGCTTGCCAGTCCAACTTGACAGAGCCAATATTCATTTGGTTGCTATATTCCATCCCCAAGGGCCCATTCAACTATCTGTGGAAGGGCTGCATTTCTGCTATATCGCTGGTCTGATTTCTCCTAACATAAATGGCAAGGGGTTCATTTTACCATGCCTTTATAGACCTCCATAGAGCTCATTGACCACAGTGGAAAGGGTGCAGTCCATTGCAATTGGCAGAGCTTCAGACGCAGGCCATATGTCACAATGTTATTGTTCTCCTATAGTTTAACATAGTCAGGGAGTGCATCTGGTAGAGAAGGGACATGTGATAGCAGAAACGGAGATAGCACAGGCTTCACAGGGTTGGAGAATGTGAATGACACATTCAACAGACCTCTGTGAAAAAGTTCAAATGAAGCAGGATGGTAAAAATAGGATCTTCTTTATTGAGTTTAGAGGTATAACAATGTTGTAGCCACAAGGCAGCCAGCAGCAAATGACTCCCAGTCCTAGGCAACCAAGGCAGAGCCTTCATACATTCTAGATTACTAAGTTAATACGTTCTATGTAGAGAAACTCACTAATACGGAGTAATGGGAAAGCATTACCACACACCTTCCCCCCAAAACAATATATTACATAAAGACCAAAAAAAATACATTCACTTCAAAACATAGCTGAGAATTTTATGCAGACCTTTGTGGGTGCGAGTACTCCTACGCAGAGGAGGAATTTCTTTAGAAGAAATAATTTTTTTATATTTGTCAAAAGCAACACAAGAACGCACAGGAGAAATTCTATTTAAATTCCAAATATGGACATCATCAAATCGAACAGCATTAAGAAACAGTTTGGTTACAGTACCAGGAGAGGAGAATTTTGCACTGCCACACTTCTGAGGCATACATACCCTCACACGGTCGCTCACACTTACTAAGGTGCGAGAAACTGCATGTCTGTTATCAAAGTTGATTTTTCTCTTAGCAGACTTGAGGTCTTGACGGGCACGCCATTCAGTGTCCTCACTACTGTCATTATCAGTACCTTTCCCTCTCATCCAGATCTGAAACATATAAGTATTAGCAGTAAGACCTCTGAACAACTCAAATGGAACTTTCTCAGTAATAGAATGTGGAGTTAAACAGTATACCATAACAAGCTCTGCAATAGCCACAAAGGCATACACCCATAAATTGGGTATTGCAACACCAGGCTCTATTATACACCCCCCTCCCCCCCCTATTACAACTACCTCTGCCCTTCTCCTTAATACTAGGTCGGCTGTTAAGCACCAGATCGAAATTTACGATCTCCTGGATTCAAACTCTCCTGACCTCTTGTTTCTCACGGAAACTTGCTACAAATCTGACTCCCTACCGTGCTTCCTAGCTGCCCTCCCTCCTGGATATTCTATACACCGTGCTGATCGGCCGGACGGCAGAGCAGGAGGCGGGGTAGCTTTGATTGCTCGCAAGGAATTCAACTTTCAGACTCTTGCTACGCCCATTCTACCAGCTGCTGACTGCCTTGTGGTACGCTCTATTCACCTTAAGACACCGATCACGTGTGTTATAACGTACCGACCCCCTCAGTCATCTCCTAACTTCCTCCTTGCTTTTCAGAACCTTCTAGCTACTGTGGTAATCAATAACGCCTCAGTTTTAGTCCTGGGCGATTTTAACTATTGGCCCACGGATCTCGCCGAAGACTCCCCTTCTAAAGATTTCACTCAAGCTCTTTCCAGTCTCAATTTCATCCAGCATGTTCAAAGCCCCACTCACATCGGTGGCCACATCTTGGACCAGATATGGACGCTCAATATTCCTATCTCTCCTCCGATCCCCTCGCCCTGTCTTTGGTCGGATCATTCTCTCCTTGCTTTTTCCATGGACCTGAACCTTAAAACTCCCTCGTCCGCTCCCAAAATCACCTGGGCAAGGAACTGGAACAAAGTGGACATAATGTCTCTCTGCAATTCACTTACAGCTACCTGCCCTGATACCATGGAATTAGATCTCCGCTCTCAGATTGCTACACTGGACCAATGGCTTATTTCTGCCTGCGATCCAATGGCTCCTCTGAAGCGTATGGTTATAAATCGCTCCCATCAGGCCAATAAATGGTTCACTCTGGACCTCAAAGCCAAGAAATTGGAGGTTAGACAGGCCGAACGTGCCTGGCGCCGCACCTACTCACCCATTAGCCGGGAACACTTTGTCACGGTACTCAAGGATTATAAAACCTCCTTATTGACAGCTAAAACTGACTACTTTTCCGGACGCATTCTGGCGGCAGAATGTCAACCCCGCGTGATTTTTTCCACTGTACACGAGCTAGCCGCTTCGGACAGAACCTCACCCAAAATTCCCCCCTCCCAGGCACTATGTGACTCTCTCAATGATTACTTCATTGACAAAATAACCCTCATCAAATCCAATATTCCCCCCCTCCCACCTCTTTCATATCTCCCCAACCATCTGATAACCCTTGTACCATTACTTCCATTCCCCCACGTACAAGAGAGTCACTGCTCCCCCTACTTAATCGAGTCAAATCGGGCTCCCCGGCTGACATTGCCCCAGCACGCATTTTAAGCCAGCTTTTTCAGGTGGTCCCATCCCCTGTTCTGGCTCTCCTGAACAATTGCTTTGCTTCGGGCTCGGTCCCGGCCTTGCTCAAGGCAGCTACTATTTTTCCAATACTGAAGAAACCCGGAGCGGACCCCTCCTCTCCTGCAAATTATCGCCCCATATCCCTCCTTCCCTACCTAGGAAAAATTGCAGAGTCTCATGCCACCCAGGTGCTTAGCTCCTTCATTGAAAGTACTAGCTATCTTGCACCCAGCCAGGCGGGCTTTCGCCCCCGGCACTCCACAGAGAAGGTAGTCATCTCAGTAATGGACCAACTCAGGGAGGGCCTAGATACTAACATCCCTCAAGCCCTGGTCCTTCTGGACTTATCGGCCGCCTTAGACACGGTAGACCATACCATCCTTTTGTCCCGTGTCAAGGCGGCGGGCATTGGTGGCCAAGCCCTTGCCTGGATAGGCTCTTTTCTGGAGGGACGCACACAGGCGGTCCACTTGGGTGAATTTTCTGCCTCACCTAGCAAAGTGAACTGTGGGGTTGCCCAGGGCTCTTCCCTCTCCCCCCTCCTGTTCAACTTATATATTTTTCCTCTTATTTCTGCACTCCAACAAATGGAGGTCACAGTCTATAATTATGCTGATGACCTCCAGCTTATTTTTAATTTTTCCTCTTCTTCATTTGCCCCGTCTAGCTTCCAGTCGGTCCTTCTGTTTATCCGTGGTTGGATGAATGCAAACCATCTCAAACTCAACCCGGATAAGACAGAACTGATCTTGACTGGGGGCAGCGGCAACCCTTGGTTACCCTCTTTTTGGCCTGTCTCCTTTGGTCCCCCCCCACCCCCTCTCTCTCGGTTAAAACCTTAGGGATCTGGCTCAATCCCCAGTTGACACTCCACACCCACATTAGCTCTGTTGTTTCTTCTTCCTTTTTCACTTTACGTATCATTAGGAAGGTTTCCTGCTTCTTTTCTCCCTCTGCTTTGAAACTGATTGTCATGGCCATGATTTTATCCAAAATCGATTATGGTAACATCATCTATAACGGTGCACCGGCCTATGCACTCCATCGTCTCCAGCTGGTGCAGAACCAGGCTGCCCGCCTGGTACATGGCCTACCAAAATTCCATCACTCCTCCCCTCTGCTCCTCGCCCTTCATTGGCTCCCAATAAAGCAAAGAGCCCTCTTCAAACTTGGCTGCCTCACCTTCCAGGCCCGGGCCGGCACCGCCCCTGCCTTCATTAATACAGCCATCACCAGCTATCTCCCTGTCAGAGATTTGCGCTCCTCCTCTAAATCCCTCTTAGTCATTCCTCGATTCAGAAAGAAGCGCTCCGGCGGCCAGAAGTTCTCGGTGCTTGTCCCTATCTTTTGGAACTCCCTTCCACCCTCCATCAGATCCCTGTCCTCTTACACAGAATTCCGTAGCCATCTTAAAACTTTTCTGTTTCAACAAGCATTCAGTCTATAACTCTCCCCCCTCACTCATCTGAAATCCTATAGCGCCAAGAAACTGACTAGTGAACGTGCGCTTTACAAACATCTCAAAATTCAAAATTCAAATTCAATAGCAGATTTCCTGTCACAATTTTGTTCCTTGGCCAATTGAATTAGTTCTTTTAGAACATGGTTGAATCACTCTACCATTCCATTACTTTCTGGATGATAAAGAGAGCAACTTGGCCAAGAACTGTTCCATTTCTCATGAAACCAGCTGTACACCAACTTCTGTTAGGAGAGATTCAGGAAGACCCTCTCTACAAAAAATGTTCTCTATAAACTTTATGACATCTTTAGTTTCTATACTCTGAGTGACTTTGATTTATGGCCATCAAGAATACCTGTCAACTAACACAAGAACATAAGATTGACCCATCGTGGAGGTGACAGGACCCCAGAGATCTAAGGCCACATGTTGCCAACAACGTTTAGGAGCTTCTCGTATAATCATTGGTTGCACTCTGGTTTTACAAATTTTATCACAGGCATTACACTCAATGTAGTCTCTCACCATGCGTTCAACCTGCACATCAATTCCAGGCCACCAGAAATTAAGACAACCCCTCTCCTCGGTTTTGGAGTTGCCCTGATGCCCCAGATGAGCTAAACAGACTATCTTTTGCCTGAGGGAAATCGGAGGAACAAGATGCGTTCCCCTCCCAAGTTAATCATCATTCAACAAAAGTTCATCTCTTACATTCCAAAACTTTCTAACACCTTCAGTCAAAAATCTGATACCGGTCCACCCTCCTGAGACAAATCGACATACATTAATTAGATTCTGGTAATTTTTTAAAGAGTCTCTCCATACTGACTCAGAAACAACTCCTTCAACCACCTCACATACTTTAAAATCATCCATTTCCCAGGTATCTTCAGGGTCGAAAGGGATCACAACATTTTGTTTGAAAACCAGGCAAGAAAGACAGTCTGCAACTGTGTTATCAACACCCGGAATGTCTTTTACAACAAAGTCGAAGTCCTGAAGTGCTATAACCCACTTACATAGCCGAGAGGAGACAGCATCCAATGACCTTTTACAGAATATACTCTTTAGGGGCTTGTGATCCGAATGAACAACGAAAGAGGTACCCCAGAACATTTCTTGAGCTTCTTTATTGCCCTGAAAATGCACAATGCCTCTTTTTCTATTACAGAATATTGAAGTTAAGGACCAACAAGAGTTCTTGAAAGAAACAGTATGGTTTCTTCCTTCCCATCTCTAATCTGTTTAAGAACAGCACCTAAACCATGTGAACTGGCATCAGTGACAAGAAAAGAACTAGAAGATGTGTCAAAGCTCTAGAGAGGGAGCAGAACAAAGGGCTTTTTTAACTCTTTCAAACTCCAACTGACACCAGGAAGACCAGGAGAATTTCACACCTTTCTTTAGGAGAGACCTAAGCAAAGATGTACCAATGGCAAACCGTGGAACAAATTTGTTGTAATACTCTGCCATACCCAGGAAGGTTACTAGTTTATCCCTGGACTGCGGAACGGAAAGTTCTTCAATAGTCTTCAAAAAATGCTCTCCAAGCCTAATACCCTCACTGGTCAAATAGTGATCTAAGTAATCAATTTCTGAGAGATCAAACTTGCACTTGATCTCACGTAAAGTTAGACCTCTCTCACTGAAACGTTCAAGCACATACCTCAGTCTTGCATTGTGTTCGCTCTGAGATGAGCCATTGATTAAAACATCGTCTTGGTATATCGTAACTCCATCCACCCCACTCAGAACAGCTTCCATGACTCTCTGAAAAACGGACGCTGCAGAGATCAAACCAAAGGGAAGACATGTGAACTTGAAAGTTCCAAAAGGGGGTATAAAGGCAATCAGGTCCATGGATTTCTCATCAATTTTGACCTACTTCTCACAAAAGGCTTCCTTGAATTCAGAATGTAGAATGCAACTTGAAACACTCACATTCAAAATAATACTAGTGTTCAGTTCACTAACACTAGAAATACCATTTTCACAACTCTCGTTTGAAACAGATTTTGAAGAAGCAGATTGTGGAAAGATGTCTCTGAGTACAATGCATGAATCACCAGCAGGGACTAGATATAGGGCTAGCTCAGGTTGGTGAAACCAGCTGATCAAGCTTGTAAATAGTGACTTTCCCACATAGATTTAAATCCCCAAAATTTCTTGGGAATGAGAGAGATCTTGTCTCCAGATTCAAATAGCATCTTAATGTTGCAATCATTTACTAAGACCATGTCAATGGGACCTTTACACTTGTTCTTATTCATTGATGTAATGACCTCCCCACAGTGTAGCTCATTGTCATCAGAGTCAGGGTCACTCCCACTCTCTATCAAAATGTCTTTGACCCGCCTGTAAGATTTATTATTTTTATCTCTACAGGTTTTGGTAAAATTACCCACTTTTCCAGAGTTTTTACACTTGGATGTGAGGGCAGGACAAGATTTGTCATTGTCAAGATGATCTAACTTATCACAGCAGTAACATTTTATTTTTGTGTTAGCTTTGAATTGAGAGTTGGAAAAGTGAGTAGAATGAGTAGGCTCACGTTGTTTCCAGATGGGCTTTGAGGGTTTTTAGTAACACTGTGAACCTTTTCATCTAACGTACCATTTTCTTTTTTTTTTATGACCTCAACGCAAGCAAAAGTTTGCGGAGTATCTCTGAGCGCTGAAAGGAAGTCAGCATTACTTTTACACTGCTTAGGTTCGGAAGGACTAAAGGTGTTTGAACACCTTTCCGAACCTAACTGATGAATAGTCAGACAACCTTAATGAATTTGAAGTCTGTCTTAAAAAACTTGACAAACACTATCTCCCGAAAGTTAGTACCATTCTTGAACGATATCGTATTGGTAAGAGAAAACAAAAAACTGATGAGTCTGTCGAACCATACATTACTCCTCTGCGTAAATTAGGTGCCATGTGAAATTTGATCATTCCATTGAAGACCGCAAATGTGATCAATTTATGCTGGGTGGTTCTGTTGAGAAAATTAAAGATGAACTATGGCAGAAAGATAATCCAAAACTTCATGAGGTTGTGATAATTGCAAAAAGAATTGAACACCCCAATCACAAATCTCAGCAAAAGCACAGTCTCACAAAAAGTTAATAAGGTGCAGTGCAAGGAGATGAAGGGCAGCAGTGCTCGTGTAATGCCTGTGAGTTGAACCAGTCTAGCATTCCAGGCACAAATCCCTGCGATGGCACAGTCTCACAAAAAAAAATGAGCCCACAAGGTGCAGCGCAAGGGAATGAAGGGCAGTTGACCCACCTGAAAAACGCAGGAAGGACGCCCAAGAAGGTAGGCAAGTCCCTCTCGGTTATGCTGATGTGAGGAAAGTGCTTTAAAATGGAAAATAAAGCTTGCACAGTAACTCAATACTTTGAAGGAACACGGTTGTGTTAGGACGCTGTTGAAGAAGAGCGGGAAAGATAGGAGCTCTTTAGCAGAAAGCGAAGATCATACAGTAACAAACTTTTTGTAGTGTGTAAATGATAACAATGTTGTTAGACAAAGTCTGGTCATCCCACCCTTGTCAAAAGTGTGAAGAAGTTCAAATGAAGCAGGATGGTAAAGATAGGATCTTCTTTATTAGGTTTGGAGGTATAACAATGTCCTAGCCACAGGGCAGCCAGCAGCAACTGACTCCCAGTCCTATGCAACCAAGGCAGAGCCATACATTCTAGATTACTAAGGTAATAAGTTCTATGTAGAGAAACTCACTAATATAGAGTAATGGGAAAGCATTACCACAACCTCCGTTTGAGAGGAGCAGAAGGGGATATGATGCATGATGTTTTAGGCATCGCTCAGATCCCGCTGTATGCCGCATTGAAGCACAGCCAGCAGTCAGGATGCTCCTTGTGCTGCCCTCCTCGTGTAAGGTGCCACCTTTGTCTTCAGTCAAGTTGAGGTCTTAGCCAACCATCATGGATTATAGTCTCCAGTCTTTCTGCTGGCATGAGGCACTCAGTCTGATCCTACATGCTCTATCACTGCTCTCAGTGAAGCAGCGGCTGACAGGATAATGAAGGATTCCAGTGACCTTCCAGGTGCCGCAGAGTCATACAGAGGGCTGAGATGCCCGGGGGGATATTTACAAGATGGCTGAGGTCAGCCTTTGTGGACTCCTGACTGATGCTGTTCTACCGTGAAAATTCATTAACATCACACTGCCTCTCATCAGACCTCCCAGTCCAGATAACCCTCATTCCAGGCAGTCCCCACCATATATCTTATGTCATGATCGGGTCCCGGTGACATGCAATTGTTAGTTTGGGATGCCCGGCTCGCCGGGAGCTTCATCGCGAGAAAGCCATCTTGAGTGTGGCCAAGCCACAAAATATGCATGGTAAAGTGTTAGGTAGAATGTGTCAGAGTAGAAGAAAATCCAAATGCTTCATTGTTTAATTTGTGAGAATTATGCAAAGATCAACAAGATTCTCATTGTAACTACCTACCTTTCAGCAAAACCACAGGTACGTTAATAATTTAAAAGAATCACTAGGAAAGGAACCCCATGCTGAGATTGACTTTAGCCTGACATTGTGCAAAAGACCCATGGAAGCAGCAGAATTTGGATGCCCTTGAACAGCAGATCAAATGCGAGGATGTTGTTAATTTTTTAACTTACCTGTTGAAGCAAGGTGGGTGATCTATTTGCCTTCCTCTTCCAGTACTACTTACCCGCACTGGTTGGATTGACCAGGGTAGTACACATACCTTGTGATAATGCAGGTGGCTAAGATGAATTCATAGAAGACATACCATGAAGCAAAAGACCAAGGGCCTCATTTACAAAGAAATGTTGGTTCATGGTGCTGCAAGTCATTTTGCTACACTGAGCTGCATCATTTTAAGAGACCACAGATGCATCATATTAATAACAATACACGCATCAGTGTGCTTTTCTTTGCACTGGCGAACAATTGGCTGCCATGTGCCTGGGTGCCTCTGTGATGGTATTTCCTCTTCCTATGTGTACTCCAGAATGCAGCATGCATAGAAAGAGGAAAAAATGAGGAAAAATAAAAGTATTTCTCCTCGTTGTGCCACTGGGGAGGAGTCGGATTCTGATGCATTCCCAGCTTTACAAAACCTTGTAAATCGGTGAATGTGTCAGGTTTCATGGATGTTCCGTAGGAACACCCACAGCAACACCCATGGAATGCCCCTTTCATTCAGAGTAAAGCGTGAAAGGGACCCATATTTACAAGGCCATGAAAAGTCACGCAGAGTGACTACGTGGCCTTGTAAATGACGGCAGGCACACTGCGCTGCTGGTGCATCAAAACAAGTGATGCACAAGCGGAGCAATGACATTCTAAATGAAACCCCGATTTAGAATTTTAGTTTGAATACTGCCTGTGAGAGCGTGGTCCTCACTATCCTTTCTGAGTTTCAAGCCGGACATTTCATGAAATTTAGCACAGGGATAACTGGCTTGTGGTGACCCCACTTTCATAGCAATGTTGCTTTTTTAATCCTTTGATCCTGACTCCTCATATCATTTTGAAGCAGAATTCATTGAGTGTGGATCTTTTCAGCCTCTAATGGAGAATGTGATCTGGGTTTATACAGTAGTGAAATGCATCAGCTCTACCCTTCTATGTTGCTGCACAGCTCTACCCTTCTATGTTGCTGCAGAAGTAACTCCCCAATAACAGAGAACTACAGGTTCAGACATTTGATGTATTTTTATTGCTCATAATCAATCACAGTGAAATCACCATAAATGGGATTATGATAGAACATCTCCAAGTCATACTTTCCCTAAACAATAATAATACCTCACTGCTGGGAACCCTGGGTCAGCCTGGGATTCCTGGTCCTTGAGGCAGCACGCAGAGCTGTTTCCATGGGGACTGGAGTGTGCATAGAAGGGTGTTGCCTCCATTGTAACTAGTACTCTGCATGTTTAGGGGCGCTGTGTTTCATAGACAAATTTGTCCAGGGTCAGAGTTGAGTAAGCGGCATATGACCTATCTGTCTCCCCTTGAGACAAACGTTAATACCGAGAATAAACAAGCATCCCTCTGCTCTCGGAATGAGGAGTAGGTGTGTGTGAGTGTATGATCTTTGTCCATGCACAGCTTTGTGCATTGTCCTCCACTGCCTCTTTAACACAGGGTGCAGGGGTGTGGCATACTCCTCTAGGTTAGCCCAATAGCTTATGACGCTGCAGCGGGCCACAGTTTAAAAAATGTAAATGCACCAGAAGGTGAGCCACAGGTAGGTGAATAATCCAGTATGCAGAGAAATCTGATGGGGTCCTTTGGGCAGTTCTTGGACACTACTGGACTGCTTCAGGAACATGTGCCCTTCCCTTGTTGTCTGCAGGATCTGGAGATAGATGGTTGAAGATCTTAGAGGATTGGGACCAATGGTTGGTGACTAGAAAGGCCTAAACCATCAGGTCAGTGGCCTCAAGGACATGACTGATCTGATTAGTGACCCCCCCCCCCCCTTCCAGACCAGGGCCATCTAGTTAGCCTCTTGGACCACATAGACAGAGGGCTAGCTTGCATGAATGGCTTCAAAATGTCATTACTCTTTGTTAATAATGGGGCTTCTGGTTGGCTAGGGCGTATGTCTAAGTCAGGCAAAAGCCACCACTCGAGTCAGGGCAAGGGAGTTACGTGCTGAAGATAACCCCTGCTCACCCCCTTGGTAGCTTGGCAGAGCAGTCAGTCTTATCCCAGAAGCAATGTGTAAAGAATTTGCACAACACACTCACACAGCAGTGACACACTAGGCACAATACAAGAGAAACTCCAAACAAGGTTATATAAATATACCCTTTGTATTATCCACAAAAACACATGAGAACATAATCACATATATCACTGTGCCACTAGGCACTTGTCATGACTTCACAGGGATTACATAAATCATTGGGCCAATCAGGCCACTGTCATAACCACATAAATCATAGTTAGGATTACACTTAACAGAAAGCATTAGGCAACACATTATTATCTGTGCACCATAGGAAACACTTGCAGAATGCACATATTGTCAACACATCCCCTCACTGTAAAGGTGGTGCAGCCCTGGCAATCTAATACCCCTCACAAAAATGCCTCTGAGCGAGAGTAAACCTCACTGGGTCTCCCCTGAAGGTAACTCCTGCAAGGGCAGCTGCCCTCGGGTGTACCGAGGGGCAAATTCTGCACAGAATCAGGCACTGCCTAGGCCGGTGTGGAAACCTCACTGGATCCTGTCTTAGCAGCAGCCGGCGGAGAGGACAAAACGCTCTTCGTTGACCCGTCGGCTCCACACGGCGTCCTGTTGGGTGAGACTGCCTATCTAGGGGCTGGCTCTCCTACTCCAGCACCAGCACCAGCAAAAGCCTCCACTGGGGCCTGGGACCTCTGCCCTGATGTGGGCACTTGCGGTCACCAGCAACCATGTGGAGCGGCCGTTCTTCTCTGCATCGGGAGAAACGGCCGGCTGAATATGGAGCCACGTCTCTGTTGGCTCTGCTTCCTCCGCTCTGCCCCTCTGTGCCAGAGGCATAACATCTCACAGTTAAGGATTTCCCAAACTGAAATGTTCTCACTACTTACTGCGTTTTGGGTGGCAGCCTGGGGCCATGCAGCCAAGAACCAGCTGCAGCGACGATGCGAGAAGGTGGAAGGGAAAGTGCTTTGCTCCCTCAGCTCTCCCCCCTCCTGTCATCCGCCCACGTAGTGAGAGTGCGGCACAGCTCTATCTGCAGGGCAAGGATAAGCACTCTTCTTCGGCAACCGGTGGGCTGCAGGCTGCGCTCACCCAGGAGCAAGAGCAAAAATCACTCACCACGCGCTGGGTGCAGACCACTGGGGCACCCCCGCTAGGTGCAGGCAGGCAAGCATGAGTGGTCCTCTTCCCAGTGCAGTAGTCCCCTGGCAGTTCCTCCTGGTGCACTGCAGTTTAATTCCCGTTCCACAAGCAGTTCAACTGACATGGGGTCACAGCCCCAATATTTAATGTACTGAAAGACTTTAATATTCCCCTTGGCACAGGGCTGTGAGCCCAGCCTTAACCAGTACTGGAGGGCACTTAAATAAATATCCTTTCAAGTGCACAACCTCCATTGTTATTGTGAGCCTTGGCCCCAGACACACCACAGGGGGGCGTAGCTATCATTGTTCAGGACATATCAGGTCTATTCAGGTGCAAGGCAAATCTCCTCCCACCACTCTATATGCAGCCCAGGTCTATTCAGCCCATCTCTGACTAATCCTGACTCTCTGGAACAACTGCACATCCCCAGCCTTTGTCACTCCAAAACCAGACAGTCAATACACATTCTAGCAGAGGACCAAAGAGATATTGCACACAGAAATGCCCACTTTCATATGTGGCATTTTTAAAATAGTAATAATAAATCTGCTTTTGCCAATAAGCAGGATTTATCACTACTATGCCAAACATACCAAACTTGATCACGCTGCCCCTCTCAGGTCAGGAATTACCAGTGAAGCACATATCAGGGAATCCCCAATGCATTCCTATAAGATGACAGTGTCACAGCAGTGAAAAAACAAATAGGCTGTTTGTCCCTACCAGGACATGCCACACAGTTAAGGCACTTGTCCTACCTTTTACCTACACCGCACCCTGCCCATAGGGGTAGCCAGGGCCTACCTTAGGGGTGACTGATATGTGGTAAAAGGGGAGTAACAGACATTGCATCCACTTTATGTTCCATGTCACAGTGTCAGTAAACTGCGCGCACTGGCCCTGCAGTGGCAGAGACCTAAGACAGGTTTGAAAGGCTAGATTGGTGGGTAGCACATGCAGCGCTTATATACCCACCAGTAGAATTTAATTTACTGGCCCTGGGTATTTGTGATACCACTGTACAAGGGACTGATAGGTAAATTAAATATGCCAAACAGGTGTAGACCAATCTTACCAAGTTTTCCATAGAGAGCACATGCCCGTTAGCACTGAACAGCAGGGATAGAGTGCCCAGAGTCCAACAACAGGTCAGAAAAAATACAGGAGGAAGCGAAAAAATCTGGGATGACCCTGCAAAAAGGTCTAAGTCCAACACAACCCCCTTCCAGCCTAAAGCCAGGGTAGACCAATCAATACCTTGATGAGCTTCCCTGCTTGGGGCGATAGAACATGGACCGCAACTGCAGGAGCACACTCCAGTTCTATGCCAATCTGAACCCTATGTCTAGGAGGAAGGCAAAATGTTGTGAGATGACCCTACAAAACGACCAAGTTAAACACTCTTTAGTTCCATAGACACCTCTTTGTGGGGGCATAATATATTTCTGAAAATAGCTTCAGAATGCAGTCCTGAGGTGCAGACAGGTTAAATCAACTTTTCTACCATGGTCTGGACTCAGGACAGTAGTTGACAGTTTAATGCACTCAAAAAATACAGCCGGCTTAAGCTGCTGTTGATAGATGATGTGCAATACTAGGATTGGGGGTTTGCCCCTAGTGTACTTAACTGAGCCCATGTGATAACTAAATGAATATCGGATATATGTCCAATCCCCTATTTTTAAGGAAAATTCGACATTAACTTTGTGGTGTTTAATTACTTTTTAAAAATTTTGAATATTTATATAAATGTTTTTTAGTATTGTGAAAAATGTATGTTTGTGATGCTTTTATGACCAACTTGACGAATAAAGATTGAAAATTGAGACCAACAGACTCGAACTGCTGTTCTTCAGAGGGGAAAGAGTGCATGCACTGCTGTGGAGGATTCACAGTGTTGTATGGAGAAAGGAAAAGGGGAAAATCCTAGCAAAGCTTACATAATCCATAGTGTTAGAAGCCAGGGAGTCCACAAGACTGCAGGCCATTATCTATATACAAGTACCTCAAGGGTTATTATCCACTTGAAGTCATCCCTGCTGTGACCAATTGGCAAAGGCACCTGGAGGTTTCAAGGGGAATGAGGCCAGAGGGAGCAACTTTGGGCTTGAGAAGTCTGAAAGGAGCTTAAGTACACAAACTCCACCTGCCAAAATAGTCAACTTTGATAAATTATCTCTTTATGCTTTTCGACAGAAATCATGTTTTATATTGTCCTTTATCTAATACAAATGTTGACAAGTTTGCCTTTGATGTGTATATGTAACCGTAGTTATGGATAGCATTTGACCCTGTCCATTATTCAATGATCATTAAAGAAGGTACACAACTGTCTTTTTCTGTTAAAGACTAATTATAATTATTTTTATTTTCTGTGAACAACAGTAGGACCTTTCACCTGTCACAGCTTTCTCTTCTCCTGCAACACCAGAGCGATCAACAACCCCATGCATTTCGCAAATACGAGTGCGCCCAACTCGCCGACCGAGACTGGCACAGTACAACTCCATTGCATACTACTCAATGCACGATTGCTCAGCACACACGCCACCGATATCAGAGACACGATCTCACGACTCACCCAGACATTATCTTCTCCATAGAGACCTGGCTGAACCCCACCTCAACACCAGACATCGCCCTTGCACCACCTGGACTTAACCAACAAACACAGAGGTGGAATTTCTATCATCTACAAGGACACCATCCACTGCACAACGTTCTCAGATGACTCAACCCCAATAATGGAACATCTCAACTTCCAATTCAACACAGATGGAAAAAGCACCATCAGAGGTAACCTGCCCCAGCTTCTGTAACGCCTTCCCTGACCTCTTCGACCTGGTTGTCATTGACTCTGAGCATTACATCTTCCTAGGAGATCTTAACATCCACCTCAATGAACCCAGCGACACCCTCACAACCGACCTCCTAGAAAGCATGAGCAAAATCAGCCTCAAACAACTTGTCACTGAACCTACCCACATGACAGTACGCACGCTTGACTCCATCTTCATGTCCAGTGACAGAGTCAAGTACAACCACGTCTCTTAGCTCACCTGACCTGACCACTACAGCGTCCACTTCACCTTCTCAGGACCTACTAACAGTGGAACCTTACCCACCAGGTCCACTTGCAGAAACTGGAACAAGATTGCAGAAGACCAATGGAACAAGGCTCGAATCTCTCACCTTCAGAGCTCGCAGAGTTTCCCTAGCAGAATCCCGCAGAGTTACTGAGAAACTGGCATATTCCGTGGACTTCCACGTCAGGCAGAATATTGCTCGGCCATCCCTTCACCAACAAGTCAGCATACAATAGTGTCTGTGGTAATAGGAAATGCAACAAGGTGTACAGGACGGGCACTCCCTGAACGTCCTCTGGTAGTACCTGTTATTGTGTTCACGTTGTACTAGAACGTGATACTTCTTGGAGCAGCAAGGCTAAAAATAAAGGCTTGTTCCTTTTGCCCTGGTTGTTCGAGAGGCATCAACCCCTTGACCTTCAAGGATATATGTTGATGGGGGCCCGCAGTTTGATAAGGAGTGAGTACGCGGTCATCAATGTACAAAGCACTTGCCCTACCTCAGTCATATATTTATACAAGTGAGTCCTCCTGCGATATTGTACATACTCTGTCCCCATGTCCTGTGTGCACTCGCATATTATTATTGGATGTAACATCCTGTGATTCTATGCGAACCACTTAATGTCCCCGGGCCTAAAAAATATGAACACAACCTTATGTAATGTTACTGGTACTCTTATAAAGTGCTACCATTACTTAGGGTCCATTTTGCACTAGGTAAAACTGCATAAAAATAAACATAAACTAGAAGTGCTTTTACCTTGTACTACTCATTACTTTCCTCATGGGCACGATGATGTGTGCCAAGTACTCCCAGGACTCTTGTCGGACACACAAGCCAGATGGTCCGCTGGTCCTGCTTGCAGTAGATGCACAGGAATGGCTGGTGCTTCAGGCAGTTGCAGGCCTGCCACTGCCCCAGCTGCTCCATGAGCTTGGACATGTTAGTGGGATATGGGATAGGTTGCAGGGCATGCCCCTGCCAGGTCTGGTTAATGCAGGATCAGCAGAAGCTATGACCACACTTCATCCACACAGGGTCACAGAAGTGCTGCAGGCAGACTGCTCAAACCGCCTCCTCCTGCAAGCTGTGCAAGGGGGCCAGGATGGCAGCAGTGACAGCCGTGGAAAACAAACGTCCACCACTGCTGGTTCAAATAAAACTGTAAGTTAGAAGGAACTTTTCTCAAGGAACACCTCCGCTATGAGCTTGCTACCAGTAGGGGGAGAGTGCGCCGGTAAGCTAAGCTCCACCGAGTTTTGCAAAGTCTGCGCTCCAAGTAAAGTGTGGAGTGGCTAAACTCTGCGAACTCTGCCAGCAGGGCGAAGTTTACCACCTACACCAACCACTTTCAAGACAGTACTCAACCAGTACCATGCCTCCTGAAAGAATCAAAGAACAGCTCCCAAGCAAATTGCATAGAAGTCAGAACTAACTGCAGCAAGTAGCTCTTACCCATTGTGAAGGAATTCTCCAACCCCACAGCTGGCACAAACAGTATCACCCCCTACCAAGAACGGTGTTACACCCTGGTGGATTTCTTCAAAGTCAAGATCTCTTTCATCTACAAAGACGTTAAACCCCAACCCACCGATGCCAAAAGCATCAGGCTGCTCACACCAACAAACACTAAACCTGAACACCTACTCACCCACTGGGACCATCTCACAACTGAAGCCACAATCTCCATCATGAACTCCGTGCACTACGGTGCACCTAGAGACCCCTGCCCCACTTCACTTCTTCAACCTCAGGAGCAAGAGAATTGGTGACAAGCTCAAGAAAGTCCTGAACAGCTCTATCTCCTCGGCATCTCTCCCTGTGGACTTTAAAGATGTTGATATGAGGCCCCTCCTGAAGAAACTATCTGTCGACAGAGAAGAACCAAAGAACTACCAGCCCATTTCCCTGCTCCCCTTTCCAGTGAAGGTTATAGAGAAGGCAACTCATCGAACACCTGGAGCACGACAACCTCCTGCACGCCTCTCAATCCAGATTCTGAGCCAACCACAGCACCGAGACAGTCCTATTGCAGCCACCTGGACCCCAGCAAAATGGCAGCCTTCATCCTCCTAAACCTGTCAGACAGTTGTAAAATATGATGTTGTAGGTAAAACGTTTTTTTTATTGCGTTTAATTAATTTACATTTTTACTTTTTTTACAAATTCACTAAGTTTGGTTAGAATGAGTAGGAATAGTAAATTTTACCCATTTAGTGTCTAGCCACTTCCCCAAGTTGATTTTGATTGGAAAGGAAATTTTAAATGTCACCCCTTTATGTGTCCAATACCTTCCCCGACTTTGGTTTAGATTGGAATGGGAATATTAAATTAAACACTTTAGTATCCAACACCTTCCCTAAGTTGGTTTAAATTTACGGTGGAATAGTAAATGTCACCCCTTTAGTGCCCAATGCCTTCTCCAAATTGGTTTAGATTGGAGTAGGAATAGTAAATATCACCCCTTTAGTGTCCAACACATTCCAAAATTGGCTTACATTGAAGTAGGAATGATAAATGTCACCCCTTTAGTGTCCAACACCTTCCCCAAGTTGGTTTAGATTGGAATGGGAATTTTACAAATAAACACTATAGTATCCAACGCCTTCCCCATGTTGGTTTGATTGGAATTGGAATAGTAAATGTCACCACTTTAGTGTCCAACACCTTCCCCACATTGGTTTAGATTGGAGTGGGAATAGTAAATGTCACCTCTTTCGTGGCCAAAGCTTTCCCCAAATTGGCTTAGATTGGAGAAGGAATAGGAAATGATACCCCTTTAGTGCCCAGTACCTTCCCAGAGTCGGTTTTGATTGGAGTGGGAATAGTAAGTTTACCATTCTAGTGTCCCAACACATTCCCTAAATTGGTTTAAATTGGAGTAGCAATCACCCCTTTAGTGTCCAACACCTTCCCTGAGTTGGTTTAGATTAGAGTGGAAATAGTAAATGTCACCCCTTTAGTGCCCAACACCTTCCCTGAGTTAGTTCATATTGGAGTGGGAATAGCAAATGTCGGCCCTTTTCATTGTCCAGCACCTTCCCTGAATTAGTTTCGGCTGGAGTGGGAATAGTAAATGTCACCCCTTTAATTTTTAAGAGTTTCCCTAAATTGCTTATAATAAAAAGATGTTTCACATATTTATTTATTTTTTTTGCAATTTTAATTTATCATATATTTTTGTAGTTTGTCAAATATATATTTGACATAAAAATATTAGCAATGTTAAAGTGAAATAAATAAAATAATTGGTTTTTTATTGTAAAAAAATGAAATAAATCAGATTTTATACATATTTGTATAATGTACATTTTTGCTAAATTATGTTTTATATATATTAAATTGTATTTATTTAAATGTAAATGTATTTGTTTTGATATAATATTTTATATTATATGTATTTAAATGTTTCTAGTTGATAATGTTTTAAGTGTCTTTATTTTATGTTTTATAGGTGTACTATTGTTATGGGGTTTAGGTTTAATTTTTGGGTGATGCAGTATATTTTAGTTTAATTATAGATTTTTTTAATAAGTTTTAGATTTTTTTTAAAGAATTTGGTTCATTTGAAAATAGGGTTTTTGGTGTTTCTTAATTTATTTATTATTTTGATGAAAATCATGTAGTTAATATTGTGGTAATCGATATTTTTGACATGGTATATGTTTATCTGTAACAATATTTGTTTTACTGATATATTTGGTATGGTTATACTAAAAAATCTATAATTTTTCAACAATATTTGTATGCTCAATATTAATGATTTTTATAGTTATGTATAGAGAGTCGATATTTTTGTTTATTTAATTTCTGATATACGAGGTTCTTTTTGGATTGATATTATGTCACTGATCCTCTTATAGCATTATGCAGCATCATTCATTTACATTTTAGATCTTTCAAGCATTTTTAAGGGAACCTATTAACCCGTTTACCGTGGCGGACATTCCGCTGCATTGCGGCCGTTCTACTGAGTGGGCGGGGCTGCGTCGGCCCTCGGTCGTTTGCAGCACCCGTGAGGTAGTGCTTGCGTTGGCCAACGCGAGCACGGAAGGGGTTAAGGCTGAGTTTATAAGTCACCAAGTACTGTATCTCCACATCCCTCGATCCTTAGTGTAGACATTATTTGTGTAACAGCGTTGTTCTAGAATTAGATCGCAACTGCTTCTGTATGGTAGAAAACTGCCTTTATAAGGCTTAACCACCTTGCGTCTGCAACAACTTCTTTTTTATTAGCAGTGCTTTGAGACGCCAGATACCAGAATTCTTTGAGTTATTTGACTGCTGGACTCTTTACACTCTTCCCCAGAAGCCTATGTTACAAACTAAAGTCATATTTGTCACATTGATTCAGTGCTCTAGTGTTACATCAATTTTTGCAGTACGATTTGAGCAGGCCAACCAACATTTTTATTAATTCCTCAGTTCAAAGTCCTTCCACAGTGCTCATTTGAATTGCTTTGCGAAAGAGCTCTGCAGCTGTACAATGTTATATATTTTTTTATATCATAGCAGTGAAAAGCAAATTTCTCAATAGAAATCTTGCCTAAGTCGTGGTTTCTGCGAAAAATCAACTGCGCCCCTTACTTTCATGGAATTTACAATAGAACATATTCTGATTCCAGATGTCAATTTTCCTTTTTTTTTTACACAGTTATTCAGACAGTGACAGTCTTGAAAAAAACAAAACAGAAAAATTGACACCCAGCTCCAGAACTACTTACACCCACGATTTGGAGTTGGCGACAACCCTTAAGGGGTGTCGCAGAGTATTCTATACAAAACGGATAAACAAATCCCATTACAGAAAAAAACCTAGGCATACCAAGTTGAGTAAGGAAAGGGTCGGGCTTGCAACCTGCACCAATGTTGTATATAATGCATATCATAGGAGTTAGAGGGATTCAAAATGATGACCCCATGATGACAGAAGGGAGTACTTAACTTAAGAAAGAAATTAAGAAAGAAAAAAAGAAAGAAGAGGTTGCCTAGTGGTTTGCTCGGGAAAAGCCTGTGTTGTAGTATTAAAAGCAGCACACTCTCACTCACTGGGGTCTCGCACACAAGCTGGCTAAATAGAATCTCTTCAGTGAAGCTTATAAACTCATCCGATTAAACCGCTCCAGGGTCTCCTGAAATGCTCTGTGGATTCTGCATGGGTAGCACAGCTGTCCATTGTACACACATCTCAATTCAGAGCTGGAGTAATTTATCTGAAAAGCATTCAGAAGACAGATAAAGGGCACGGGTGTGTGAATGGGCCAGCCGGATGAGACGTGTGCAATGAACTTAGGCTTTTTCATAGTCAAGGAGGATTTGAACCTCATCACTGAGAGCAGACATGGTCCATTTCCGCCAGTTGCCCATACATGTCAAGCATGTTTCATATTGAACCAGGGGCTATGCAGGGCTACCATACCAGTCCCACTAGCTGCTTATCTTCTATTTTATTCAAGCTAACAAAGACTTAAAATGAACCAAATGTCTGTGGAAATACCAGTACTATGAAAATAAAGTATTCAACACAGATACCTTTGCCCTCGGTATGAGAGAGGCGAGACTCCAGATGTGGTAGTGCCACACCAACAAATGTAAATACTACCAAGTAATGGTCATATCAGGGTGAAATATTACACACTAAACATAGTTGCCTGCTATTTATTGGGGAATTGTTGTAGAAATAAAGTTTCTCCATTGATGTTAGGCCTGTAATTTGCATAGCAGTTTTCTGGTGGCAAATTCCAGTAGGTTTTATTTGGTGAAATGTGCCCTTGGAAATTATTTCACAGTTACACCGCATTTCCGAGAATACCTGTTCAGGCAGAAATTCCATGTCTGTACGAAACAGGATTTTAAACTATACATACTAGATAAAAGATATGTGTTTTCAAAAAATATTTGGATGCAGCAGCTTCATGTCATGTCTTTACAAAAAAAGCAATCAATTGTATGACGTGGAATCCTAGAAATATGGAATATGTTGTGAAAGAAGAACCAGCAGTTTCTGCCAAACTCTCTGTTAGCATTTTCTTTTCGAAATGAAGGCCCTTAGTTTGATGTCCGGCAGTCGGACCGCCGCCCAACACTACAGCAGTCTGGGTACCGCCCAAGAGGCAAGGAGACGTCCGACCGCCCAATCAGGATGTGCCCGCATAGCTGGGGCGTGGAAAAGTGCTTCATTTCTCGGTGGCTCGTACTGCTGACCTGGAAAAAGGATGCAGCACAAGCCACAGTGTAAATAAGTACTTTGTGCACATTCATGCAGCCTGTGCCAGGCACCATGTGGTGCCTGGTACATGGAGCATGAATGTTCATGGGGGCGCCCCCAGGACCATATTACAGTATCCCCTGGGGGACGGGGGCCCTTCTTGGGGCCCCCAAAGTCCCTTTCCAACTGCCTTTTCATGGTGGTTGGACTGCCATGAAAAAGCAGTCGAAAAGGGACATCACATTACCGATGGCAGTGCATGAGCAGGCACATCTTTCATTCAGGATCACATTTCCAACCACTGCCCTGACGGGATTAGTGACTCCGACCACCTGCATCGTAAAGGTGGTAGACGGACCGATGCCCTGTATGTCGGGTGGACCTCCACCGTCGGCCTGTTAATGGCGTTCACCCAACATCACAATGAGAGCCAATGAGTACTGGACGGATTAACACACATTGATGGAAGATTTCTGTATTTATATAGGATATAGTTTTGTACTGTGCATGTCTGCTGAGAAGGGTTTTGTAGAGTCTATGTCTTTGGTGTCAAAACATAGTTTTATGTTATCTAAAGTTATAATAGAGCCAAAGACATCCTCCAATTTTAAATTATGACCAATATCCAGTTCCATGAGCAGCCTTATGCAGAACAAGAATGTCTTTTCTCCTTTCCTTTAAAGAGTACATATGGTTCCTTGAGCTTTTTATTTGGAGGAATATTTTTCAGGAGCTGATTTAGAGGTAGATTGGCCATAGGAATCCATGTGCCCCATGGAATGTTTTCTCAAATATGGACACATTAAGTATGGCTTATCTCTTTCACTTCTAGAAATGTTTCAACACAGGCCATGTCTGTTTAAACCCATACAGATTCCTGCAACACAGAGCACATGCAGGGCCATTTTTACATTCCTGATGACTGCACGTGTGTTTGATAATTTTTTAATGGGTAAGTAATTTTGGGTACATCGTTACTATGGGACTATGCATATCATGCATAATTTCTGTATTTCTTACACGTAGGCTGATAACATCTTTTTTGCTCAAGTAGACGATACCTCACAGGAACTTGATGTGTACCATGGCTGCATGCTCTGTGCTAGCAATCTTCACCATGAGACTTTAGAAACTGAATATAGCCTTATAGCCTGCTGCAGAGGGCTGTGCTTGTTGTTAATGGCCCTGATTCCTAGTCATAGGCCCGAGCCATAGACGAGGGCCTTTGATGAGGAAGAATTACCATTTTGATGTTGTGGATAACCACATTTAAAACAAATGTCACTCTATTTTAAAAATGAGTTCTGCTGCGTATGATTAACAAGTGAGGAACGTGACGAAGGAGATGGCAAAGCAGACATCCTACACACTTTCTCCTTGTCATTTCTGTTGAATACTGCACTAACTTGATCATCAGTTCTGTATTCAAGTTCTCTTGCTGATCTGATAGAAGCCTCTATACTCTTAGCAATCCTGATAGTGTATGTCAAAGAAGGATTGCCTAGAGAAAGCAATTTTTGTTTGATGAATGTGTCTGTGCATGGCAGATTAACTGGTCTCGGATCAAATGCTCACCAAAAGTCCCAGATTGGCATTTAGCAGCCATTTGCGCAGAGCTCTCTTCTAAAAACTTGTGCCTTGACACCCCCAAACTGGGAGCTACATCAAACTTAATGACCAGTTTCTTTACAGCTTCTTCCTACATTTCAAGTTCAAGCTCCCCTACAACTTGAATATCGGGTAGATGTTTAAACGTGGATCTTCCCTCAAACCCCAATGAGTGCAAAAGTAAATATTTTTTTCTCTCATGTCTGTAGCTAGATGAACCAATTGCCCCCTAATACATTTTAAACAGTGGCAGCTGCTCCATATGGGCGTTTAAGCGCCGCCCCCTGCTTTCTCGCAGTGCGAGAAGGCAGAAACATAAATGGTAATAACAATCATTTATCTTTCTGCCTTCTTGGACTGCGAGAAAGCAGAAGTGCCTGGTTGGGGGTGGGCGGTCCTGCTCGAAGGCAGGGGGGAGTGGCTTGCCTACTGTTGTGCATACGGACTGTTTGGGCAGCCTGAGGACGCCCAAACAGTCAGTATGAACAACAGTGGGTAAGCTACTCCCCCCCGCTGTCAAACATGACCACCCACTCTCCCTTTTCTTCTGTGCAGGAGAAAACTGCGTGCCTGGGGCGCTCTCCTGCTGCGCCTACCAATTGTTGTGATTGGCGGAGAGGAGAGAGGCTGCCTGTGGGTGGCAGCTTCCTGAGGACTGGACAGCTGCAGCAGCAGGAAAACGCGGGACCTGGGGGATGGTAATTTTTTTTTTTATTACTGTCCCGGGCCGCTACCACAAACCCGCGCGACCCGTCCCCCCCTCTCCTCCACCCGTCCACTCATCATGCCGGCCGCGACTGTTGTTAATTATCATTCCATATCTGGCTTTCAATGGCAGATATTTAGGCATCCGTTTGACAAGATTTTTTGGAACTGCCGCCTTCTGCTGCTTTACCAGCATTTGGTGTTTGTTATTGTCATTACCAGCCCTGCTTGGGCTCTCTCTACGTAACATCTAGATTGGACCTGGAATTCTCAAATTGTTAAACAAAGCCGATCCTTTTTATAATGCAGGTGTAAAGCAGGAATGTCTTTATTTCTTATCACCACCAATATGATCAGCATGCGTTAATTATTTGACACGTCTAGGTTAGCTGTGACAGCCCACTGTTACATACAGCTAGATCCTCACACAATAATGATTCAAGGAGGCACTTTCATTAGCATTCACGAATTAATCGGCTCGCCAGCACACTCTAGTTACTCAAAACCAACAATGAACCTGAAAGTATCTCAATATTTATTAATAAGGCATTTTGCTGTTGAGTCACAAACACGTTCGAAATAGAAATGAATTTTTAAGAATAACAACTGTGATGTAATATTGTGTTCTGAGTTAGAAAAAGCAAGTGATATGACAATTCTCGCAATATAAATCGGCAATCCAAGTTATTTGGTTTGTTGAATTATATAGCCAATATTGTAATATCACTTATTTTTTCCGCTTACTCCTCGTCACGGAATCATTTTTGGTTTGGAGCGTTCATAAAGTTCCTCACTTCATCATCCAGGAAAGAAAAAGAAAGCGCTGCGATGTGGAGCTTTAAGAATGGAGGAAGTTTGTAAATATACCAAGACTTGAAAGCTTATCTTTAACCCCTTCGGTGCTGATGACGGCTCCCGGCCGTCATGAGTGCGCGTGTGCTGATGACGACCCGGAGCAGTCATGACCATGCCCGTGATCGGAATGTGCCGCACAGGCGCGGAATTCCGGCCGCTGCCAGGGGGTTAAACAGCAGACAAATGGGCTCCTGTGGTGAGGCGATGGTATGAGGCAGGTTTCAGTGACCTGGAAGGGTATTCTCCCCCATCTTCTATGCCGATGATACTCAGTTGCTCTTTCCTTTTGCAAAGTTTACTCCTGCAGTTCAGGCTACCTTCTCCTCGGGAATGAGAAGGATTTAGCAATGGATGAGGAGCAATTTTCTACAGTGCAATGTAGGAAAGGCGGAGATCATGCTTTTTGGTGAGACCCAATTAATATGGACCCCTAATTGGTGGCCAAGTGACTTAGGCACTCCTCCCGTTCCGAAATCCTGTGTTAAAAACCTAGGTGTTCGCCTAGAACAGGCTCTTACCATGAAGGAGCACACTGCACAGACAGCTGGCTCCTGTTTTCATGTGCTGGGGCTGTTGAGCCGCATTCTCCCCTTCCTCGCGGATTCCACCCGGAAAACACTGACCCAGGCACTTATTCTAAGTCGCCTGGATTATTGTAATGGTTTGTTGGTCTCTACAAATGAGGCCACTCTCGATACACTACAGGAGGTTCAAAACACGGTGGCTCGCTTGATCCTCAAAGCCCCCTTTAGAACTGCTTCCCGGACCCTTTTTACCAGCTTCACTGGTTCCCCATACGGGAGCGAGTGCAGTTCAAAGTCTGATGTTCAATATTCAAGACCCTGTCTAAGTCCGGCCCTGTCTACCTTGTCGACGAATTCATTCCGTATGCCCCTCGGAAGCCCCTCCGCATAGGATCTAAATCCTTACTAGAGGAACCCAGGATCAAAAGAGCCATACATGTTGGGAAGGCTCTTTCTTATCTGGGTCCTTACCACTGGAATAAGCTTCCCTAGCAATTAAGACATTGTTCTGATTATCTTCATTTTAGTAAACAGCTCAAGACCTTTCTTTTTTGTTTCTGATTCTTAGCAGACAGCTTCCCACCTGATGCCCGTCCATGAACGCAGAGATACCCCTTCGGAGGTCGATTATGGTGCTTTATAAATAAATAAATGAAATAAATAGGTGATGGGTGCTCGACTTTGGAGCTTCTCGCCTCTTTCCTTAGCGAGCAGTCCCAAACAATAAAATTGGGAAATTTTATTCAGACTCTGTCTCCCTTGTTTGTGGAGTGCCTCAGGGCTCTTCCCTGAGCCCTACGTTGTTTAATATCTATGTGGCCACCCTTGCAGGGGTGTTAAAATAATTTGGTCTGGGTGTGCTGTCGTATGCAGACGGCACTCAAATAATGGTGTCTATCACTCATAATATTAGTGACTCCGCTTGCAACTTTAAAGATTGCATGCAAGCAGTCTCGTCATGGATAGTGCAAATCTATCTGAAATTGAATGGAGAGAAGACGGAGGTTCTGAATTTTGGAGACAAATTGGATACTTGGTCAGAAGATTGGTGGCCTGACTCCTTGGGCACTTGCCCAATTCCCGTCTCCCATGGTAAAAACTTGAGAGTTGTGGTTGACAATTCCCTTTCTTTGAACCTGCAGGTCTCCAGGACGGTGGCTACTTGCTTTGGGCTAATTAGGCTCATAAGGAAAATCTCGGAGTTCATTTCATTTGCTGCAAGTAAACAAGTTGTTGTTGCACTAATACTGTCCAGATTGGACTATTGTAATGTGCTTGTTTTGGGCATTAACAAAGGACAGCTGCGTCGCCTGCAGCTGGTGCAGAATGCAGAATGCCGCTGCAAGGCTGGTGATGGACTTGTATAAACATCACTCAGTCTCGGCTTCCCTCCTTTCTCTGCACTGGCTCCCCATGGACTGCAGAATTATGTTTAAAATCCTCTGCCTCACTCACAATGCCTTCTATGGCCTGGGTCTGGTGGGCATTAAAGCTTTATTTCAACACTATGCTCCCACAAGGAAACTCAGGTCAGCAAGCAAACATATCCTTATTGTCCCTAGTGTTAAAAAAGGATGAGATGGGGCGGGAGAGCCTTTTCAACGGCTGCAGCTAATTTGTGGCACTCTCTCCCTTACGAAAGTCTGGTTTAACGATCACACACGCTCTTTCGAAAGATTTTAAAGACCTGGTTGTTCCCTGAGATGCTGGTCTGAGTGTGTCTTCCCCTGCCCGCATATTGCTCTGCTTTTAGAGCCTTGATGCCCATAGGCTAAATTAGCGCTCTACAAGTCGTATATTCATTCATTCATCCCATCCATCCTTTAGACAGAAGCTCCCTGAAATGACAGGAAACTCACACAGAGCAGATAAGGTTTCCAAAAAGGGTAGATATCATCCAAAGTCCTGATGAGAAGCTCCGAGTCTTTACAAAGTGAAGATGGGTAAGAACATTGCAGGGAGTTGTTGGTGTTGGGATCTCCTCTGAGCCTGCCAACTACGCCAGTGTCAATTGATGAACTCATTTCAAAGAAGGACAAAGGAGCACTGAGTAGTTGCCAAAAACCAAGATATTTTATTCCAGAAGTGATCCCATCCTTCTTTTAGCCAGAAACTCTCTGGAGTAACTGACTAACCTTCAAACTATAACAATTTCCATCAGCTGGGCATGACACCCCAGCTGACATCATGGTGTTCCATGCTCAGCCAGCCCATTTCAGAATATGGATCTGCTCTTGAATCTTTCTATTTGGACGATGACCACTTAAAAGGGTATGTATACACTAAGAATGTATTTGAATATCATGGCTGTAAATACATTTGAGAATGACAAGTGATGGCTAATGTCTCTATGACAATATCAATTAAGTTGCATTATTTTCCCACAATTGTTTTTCTCCCACTAGGAACTATTGTATCTAAGGGCCTTATTAAGAGTTTGGCAGTGAAGGTGTGGTACTGCTCCAGGCCTGTACCTCCAAACCTGTGTAGGAACCAACCGCCATATCAGGAGTTTTCTCCTGACTGACGGGTGGTTATTTGGCATTCCCAAGGTTGCGCCTATGCAATAGGAATGAAATTGGAATGTCAAAGGCAGTACATGCATGGCATGGACTGCTACATTCCATGCCAGGCAGGTACTGGTGTGTATGTACACCGGGGGCACATTTTGTGCCCCCTGTGTGCATCCAAATGGCTTGAGCCTTCTGGGGGCCCTGTAGGGCCTTCTTTGTTTCTTCACCGCCAACCTTTTCATGGCGGTCACACCGCTATGAAAAGTGTGCCAGTGCCAGTGAGGAAACTCAGAATATGCTTGGTAGGGCCACAGCGGCCCTGCCAAGCATGTTGCTGCCTCAGGACCGCCATGCAAACTCATGTTAAGGGTAATTCCCTGACGATTACGGTGGATGCATTGGTCCCAGGTCAGCCTCGCTGCCCTAGTTGAAATAGAGTGATTAGAAGACTGCCACCATGAGTCTGGAACCTTAGACCGCCAGACTCATAATTAGGCCCTAATTGGGGTTATTGCCCCCGAGTCCAGGTGATTTAAGGACTGCCCTTGTTTCATATCTCTCTTTGATATTTTAATAGTCTTATAATTGGTCAACATTTTTATTACTTGGTGAAATCCTATGAAAATTGTGCACTTCTTGCCACTCAAATTTTTAATTTTTTCTCATTGTTTTAATATTTTGAAAAATGTACCCCCACAAAAGACTGGTTCAAGTAAGTAAACTGTAAAAGTGTGGCTGTAAAACATTTTCTACTCAAAACTGCCATTATATTAAGTGAATTTTGTGTGTAAGGGGTCGAACTCCTGACAGTTAACTTTTATGGAATTATGGACAAATATTGAATTAAAAATATTGTGATACATAAAAATTGTGTCAAGAATACTGTGATGTCAAAAACATTGTGTATAGAAATATCGTAGGTATGAATATTGTTTCAAGACTTCCTTTCTATATAGTTGTAAAATATGTAATTTCGAAAAATACTGTTGTATATAATATAATTTTTATAGGTTATGCCTTATTTTTTTTTGTACTATTTTATTGGTGTTGTATGATATTTCATATGTTAATATCTAGGGCCCTATTACAATGTCAGTTGGTAAGCCTCCGATCGATCATTGGAGGCTTAATGACCGATATTGTAGTTTTACATTCTGACCACTGAATTATAATGTCGGCGGTCGGAGTATAAACCGGCCATCACGATTATGTTGGTTTCCGAGAGCCTTCCCATGTTGGCCTTTCAGACATGGAAAGGCTGTTGGAGATTGATGCTGTGGGCCCCTAGTAGGGTCCCCTTTTTTCCAAGCCTTACGAATGAGGCCTTTGGGGCACCTACGGTGCCCACCTTCACATCCCTACACCGTGAGGTGTCTACCAAACTGTACAGGGATGTGCTAAATCTTCCATTTCAGATTGGGAGCTTGTGATGCGTCTGATTATGGACTGCCACACAAGCTCTCACTGTAAAATGGAAGTTTGCGACTGCACCATGTGCGGTCGTATCCTAATTCGGTTTTGCTACCACTGACCGGAGGTCAGTCATTTCTATATCTGCAACGAAGTCAGTCAGAGGAAACTTCGACCGACATCATAATGAGCCCCTTAGTGATCATTTTTTTGCTATTTCATGAAATTATAAATACATTCTTAATTATTATTTATAATAATTTTAAAAAGTAATATAGATGTTATTATGTAATAGGAGCAGGATGTTGGGTTATTAGGGGAAAAGGATGGGGAGATTATTAAAATATGTTAATCATTTGTGTATAATGTGTGTTTTGTAATAAATTACATTTTTTAAATAATATTTGGTTTAGAAAATCAAAAATGTATTGTAAACATTTTTAATTTATGAATGAATGAATGAAATATTTTTCAAAAGCGCATGTCTACTCAAAAGAGTGTCCCGGCGCTTAAGGCCACCAGAGATGGAAAGAAGCAAGAACTGCAGGAATCATACTATTACTGAAGTTTGAATAGGATTGTTTTCAGCTCTCTCTTAAGTTTGACTTAATCAGTAATAGACCCTAAATGTCCAGGCAACTGGCTCTACATACCAGCAACTTTGACAGTGAAAGAGGATCCTCCTCAATGTTGTCTTTTAAATTGGGAACCACAATTAAGCCTGCATTACTAGAGCACAGGGGCCTCCCTGGTCTGTATTCCCTGGATCCTCTCATTGAGGTACATAGGCCCCTTATCATGGAGAGCTTTGTGCATCAGGGTCAATAGTCCATTATGAGGCTGATTCTGATGCAGGTTGCAAATGCTTTCCGACCGAATCGGGTTGGAAATGGTTTCCTACCCACTCGAATTGGGAGAGTCCGACTGACCAAATACGATGCATCCGGATTCTTCCAGATTCGATTTGGTTGGACTCCCATTGACTTCAATGGGAGAACATGTTCCTAACCGCATCATAATTGGGCACTGGGTCGAACCCGATCCTATTTGGAAGGAGCAAATGCCATTAGGGGGCCTTCCTAACCGCATCAGAATCTGGCCCTGGGTAGGAATGCTTTCCAACCCGCATCAGAATCGGGCCCAAAGTGTTGTTGAACTGGTAGTCAGTGCAGTCTCCTGAAATAAGGATACTGATGTGTATTTGGGTATTTTGTGTAGTAGGCTTATTGCCATGTTCTGCATAACTTGTGCCTTCTGGTTCAGATATTTCGGGAGGCCCAAGTATATAAATAGTTTCTGTGTTATTGATATATAGATTTGTGCTGCATTTTGTATATGTAATTGTTATAATTTTTTTTTATAAATTATGTATGTTTATGTATTATAAATGTCATTTTTTAGGGTTATATTTTTAATTTCTCCTTGTATCTATTGATTTACATACTTCGTTTTGTTTTTATGTTTTATAAATAAATAAACATTTTAATTTAGTGGATTTATTTGGTAATTTACAATGTTCTTGATGTTTTCTATGTATATAATTTTTTAATTGTGAAATAAAATAACATAAATAACTGTATGCTTAAATGTTGTAGCAATAAAAAACAATTCAATATGTATTGAAAATTCTTCCATACTTTTAATTTTTTTAAATACATTTCATATAATGTATTTTACATTTACATTTTTATTTGTTTATTTGATTGATTTTGTATGTAAATATTTTGTATAAAATTTAATTTTACGTCTAATTTATGTAAATAAAGTATACAGTTATGGTTTTGGTATACTATTTAATTAATGTTTTAAAAATATATTTTTTTAACCGATTTTACAAATGAATTTGTTTGTATTATGCTTCTGGTAAATATTTTATTAAATAAAAGTATTTACATGCATAATTCAGAATGATTACGTATAACATTTGTATTATAAGTATGAATTTTTATTTTAAGTATAAAATGCGGTCATTATCTATTTTGTTTAGACAAATGTTAATGTTTTAATATTTTTTAATGTTAATTATAGTAAAAGGATATATTAGGTAGGCGTGAGTGAAGTTAATACCACATTAGTATCCTACACCCTCCCCTAAATGGTTTAGATTGAAGTGAAAATGGAAAATGTTACCCCTTTAGTGTCCTTCCCTGAAGTGGTTTAGACTGGAGTGGGAATAGTTAATCTTAGCCCTTTAGGGCCTGATTTTGACTTTTGGTGATGCGGGGCAGGCCCCCATCACCGCCTCGCCCCTTCACCCCCAAGAGTTGCTGCAGCAGTCGGCCAGATTTTATGTGTTCTGGCAGGCAGGTGGTTCCGCCTGCTGTGCCTCTTTCAAAGGCAGTGGTGTCTTTGAAAAAATCACTGTAATGGGAACGCCTCACAAGGTTCCTGCACAGCATGGACTGTAACATCCATGCCCTGCAGAAACTGGTGTCCATGCACACAGAGGGGCACATGTTTTGCCCTCCTCTGTACATGCTCAGGGCACAGAGAGACACCTTTGTTTTTCCTCTCTGCCAGGGTTTTCGTAGCAGTGAAAGCGCCATTATAACCCCGGAGGAGAAGAAACTCCTAGTATGCTTGGCGGGTCCATGGCGGTCCTACCAAGCACATTGGGCAGTTCCCTGGCTACATTGGTGGTCCCAGGGCATTGCAACTGCCCAAGTCATAATGGGGTGTTCAGACCACCAGGACAGCGGTTGCTGGACATCCACCGCCGTGCCATAATGAGTCTGGCGGCCCATGGACCTCCATGCTCTTATTTTGGCCCTTAGTGTCCAACATATTCCCCTAAGCATTTTAAATTGCATTACGAATAATAGATCTTGCTTCTTTATTGTCCAACACCTTCCCCTAAATGGCTTAGATTTGAGTGGGAATAGTAAATGTTATCCCTTTAGTGTCCAACGTATTCCTCAACATCATCTTCTATTTGGACTGCAAATCCGTGAGGCAAATGAGCATAGTGACCAAGAGAACCAATGTTCCATTGCCAATCCTTCATAAAGTCACGCCCCTTGATAACAACCATTAACCACTATCTTTTGTGGATGACAAACAGTTACTAATCTTCTTTGAAAAAGACCTAGCACAAGTGACAGATAGCTTTTCTGCTGGAATGGAAGCAATCGCAGCTTGGATCGTGGAGAATTACCTCCAGCTAAAAACTGATGAAACAGAGATCATGCTGTTCGGTAAAGCCTGACAGCTCTGGTAGCCCATAGAACTAGGCATGGCCCAACTCCTAAAGAGGTAGTCAAGGAATTGGGCATTTATCTTGATCAGTCACTTCCTACGAAAGATCAGGTCCTGTCGATTACAGGTACCTGCTTTCACACGATGCGCCTGCTGAGGTGATACTTCCCCTTTGTTCCACTCTCCTATTCCAGGCTCTGGTGATAACCATACTGGAATATGGTAATGCCCTTCTGACCAAAGCCAATAAGAAATGGATATCCAAGTTGCAAGTTGTTCAGAACATGGCGGCCCGTCCCATTTGCTATTTACCTCGTGGGATGGCGTATTCCCCCCATCAACACTCGCTGCATTGACTATCAGTTCGTAAAATAATACTTTTTTAAGTCTGTTGTCTCATTCACAAACCTCTGATGGGGAAAGGCTCAAGTTATCTATCTAATAAACTCATCTGAAGAGTCGGACTCTTCAGATCTTGTGACAAAGCACTACTCACCATTTCACGGATGAGAAAATCCTGCACTGGGGGGCAGGACCTTCTCATATCTTGCCCCGCTTTACGGGAATGAGTTGCCTTTACATGTTTGACTGTGCACTGATCATTTTATGTTTAGGAAGACACTGAAAACAGTGCTGTTTTAATTACTAGCTTTCTGTTGGCCTGTATCCTGCCGGTGTTAGAAATGGGATTTCCAGTTGGCTAAGGCTTGCGCCAAAGCCAGGCAGAAACCACCACTCTGGTCATGGCAAGGGAGTTACACGCCAAAGATAACCCCTGCTCACCCTCTAGGCAACGTGGCGCGAGCAGTAAGGCTTATCCCAGAGGCAATGTAGGTTAAGTGTTTGCACACACACCCCCAGCAACAACACCCAAGGCCCACCACAAAGAAAACCCCACACAAGGTTATGTATAAAAATAGCCTTTGTATTATACCAAACACATTAGATAAAAACACACACTTTACAATGTGCCAACAGACACGGGCAGAATTTACAGGGGATGTATGTACAGGACAGGGCCACATGGACCACTGCCAGGAATATGCACTTTTAGACTTAGAATACTTGTTAGAAATAGCACTTTGTAGGAATAATAATTCTTGTAGGAATAGTGCTTAGCACATAGGACAATAATAACTGTAGCACCAAATAGGAAATAAAGCACACAACCAGTAACCACTGGTAAGAGGTAAGTACCACCTATGCAACCCTAACCACCTTAGGAAAATATCACACAGGGAACCAGGACCTCAATAGCAACACCTGTACTAGGAAGAACAACCACCTAAGTATCACTATACATTTTAGGGGTATAGGCCTAAACATTACACATGATGCATTACAACACATTCAGAGGTTCAGGTAAGAACAATTGCGCAGAAAACACATAGGCAACAACCTGTGACTGTCCCCAGGCCAGCTGACCTCTCTGGGGCTAGGACGCCCTGTGTCCGCAATGTCAGGGGGCCTAAATAGAGCAGCTGCCCACTAAGTGCTGGGCAGCTGTAGCAACATTGGGGCCAACGTTGGAGCCTCGTGGCCCTAAACCATGCCCTGTATGGGGGGAGCGGCCTGCTGCTGCCTGCCGGGGCCGCTCTGCCACCCAAAATGCACCCAAGAGCCTCGCAGGCTCTAAGAATAAATGCCTCTTGAGCCCCTCGTGGGCTCAGGAACAAATGCGGGGCAAGGTGGGAGTGGCCCGCTGCGTTCCGGGGTCGCTCTACCAACCAAGGAAAATGCCCACTTGGAGCCTCTCAAGGCTCGTAGGAAAAAATATGCCGCCAAGAGCCTCTGTGGCTCGAATTACTAATGCCCTTGAGCCTCTCGTGGGCTCGAGAAGCAACTTGCCCCGTGTTTGGAGCCCCCAACTCTGGGGGACTCAAGAACAAATACGTCCCGGAGCTTCTGCGGCTCGAAGCACCAAGGCCCTCACGTTGAAAGGGAGGGGCGGGCACCGGCAATGTGCCCCGACGCCCTCCTCTTTAAGAACAGACCCCCAGCCCCACTCACCGGCTGCTATGGGGCACTCGCGGGGGTCCGGTTGGTCAGGCAGGGCTCTCTCCTTTTGGGCTGCGGAGCTCCTGGGGGACGCAGCGCGGCTCCAATGGGGAGCGTCCTTCACTGGTGACGCGGCGGGTGGTTCGGCCGGCTGGGCCAATCCCAGCGCAGCTTTGCCGTGACGCAGGCGGCTGTCGTCTCTGACTCCGAGGAGAGCTTGGCCTCGGGGCTGTGATTTTCCAGCCAATATCCGGGGTATGCTCCCGGAATGGGTTGAATCGGGGTGAGCTCCCGTATGTTTAGCACCAAAAAGAACAGCAACGGATCAGGTGGCAAGAAGCGGCAGGCAAAGCGGGGTGGGCACCCGTGCCGCAAATTACACCACAGAGGGGGGATCCCCTCGCCGGGGAAGCCCCTGAGGCAGGCTGGGAATCATGCAGAGCTGCCTGCAGAGCGCCCCCCAGGCGCTACAACAATACGGAGGTAGGGGCACAGCGCTCCCCAGCGCTAGGATGCCCCAGAGTCCAGCAACAAGTCCTTCAGGAGGTGGGGGAGGCAAGGCTGGGCCCAGGATCCTGCTCACAGGGTCCTCCTAGGCAGGGAGGCAATCCCCAGTGGCGGTCCTCCAGCGCCCAGCAGCAGCAGGCCCCCCTCTAAAGTAAGATCAGCAAGAGAACTTATTTCTGGGGACACAGCCCCTTTTTATACAGGTAAACCCTTTGTCTGTGTGCAGCGTGGGGAAAAACCAGTTGCAGCTGGTTTTGGAGCACTTTGTTTTTCTCAGCCCCTCTCCCTATTCACAGGTTAGGCACATCAGTCGAAACACAGGGGGAGGAGCCAGCATTGTGTGGGGAAAGCCCAGCCCTATTCAGGTCCCAGGTGCACTCCTCTCCAGCCATCACACATGCAGATCTCCCATTCACCACCGGGGCACACCCATCCTGACTCCTGGAGCCTGTCACACAAGCCAGCTCCAGCCAACCACACGCCAGACATAATTTACACAGACATTCCAACTTCTAGAAGTGGCACTTCCACACTAGACACAATCATGCCGCACACATCATCGTGCAGCATTTAATCACACGAGTCCGCACATTCCAAACTCGAGCTTGCACTCCCTACGCATCAGGAAATAACATGGACACATACATTCCCCATGCATTCCTATGGGAGGGCAGGCCAACCTCACAACACGCACGCACTTTACCCTGGGACACAGTAGGAAAGTGCGCAGAAACCAAAAATCACTACCACCAATTCACATTCATAAGAAAAAAGTTCAGGGGTGAACCTGCCAGAAGGGTCAAGTTCAACAGCCGGACATTGAGATATCCCTCCCGAGGTGATTTACGTGCATTATACATTTAATTAATAATAACAATAAATAGAGCTGCAACTACAATGCGCCCAAATTAGAATGTGCCTGCTGTTACAAAATAGTTACAATAATCCAGCCCTAAAAACCCAACTTTGGCACAAAGCAAATTAGGATGAAGGCCTTGGAACCTTCAAAAGCAGGCAGCATGCTACAAAACAGCCAAAAAGGTATATTTATCTTTAGCTCACGCGATGTAACAGTGACTTTAAAGGGACTAAATGATAGGAGACATATCCCGGGGGTTCACTGTCTCAAAATGGAACATATTTTCCCCATCTCTCTGTGGCAGTTAATTATCTTCAAAAATGATTTTGAAACTATCCTTAAAATAGGCATAACATATTCACAGGAGAGACCAAAGAATTTCAGATCTAGGTGCAACCTATGCGTGTGGGTGAACCATATCTCTCATGTACCCTGAATTGATCTATGTCTTGTTTTTTCTTCAGCACTACTATTGCCATTAGGCATGAAGCACTATGAAACTCCTTAACACACAAATACATAAATAAAAAGGCAATAAATAAATGAAGAAATAATAACATAAATAAACCATAAAGGGCTGTTCACAAAACGTACAGTGTTACAGTAGAAAACAGATCAAAGAAACAAGAATTGGATGGGTAAAGGTGGCCGGGGACATGCAATCATGCATGGGACAGCACACTAGGGGTCTTATTTACTAGAATGGTGGCACAGGACAACGCAGCTAGTTACCTTGCTGTGCTGGCCTGAATTACAGAGAAAGGGCAATACAGTGCATTCCTGTCCTTTCCCCTGAGCTGGCATCATTTTGGCAGCTTTGCACCAATGCGGGCACTCTTGCACAATAGTACAGGGGTGTCTGCATTCAGGCAGGTTGTTTTTGTGTTTATATGTGTGCTGTGAATTGGGGCCCACATAGAAAAAGGAAAAAACAAGGAGAAATCAACATATTTCTCCTCGTTAAGTCTTACCTGGAGGAGGATAAGATTTTTAAGATTTCGACAAATTCCCAGGTTTACAAGTCCTTGTAAATCTGGGAATGCATCAAAACCCATGGGAGTTGCATTGGAACACCCACCAAAACCCCATGGAATGCCTCCCTTTTGCAGAGCAAGGCAATGCAGCGATTTGCACTGAGTAACATTACTAAGCCCGGGCAGAGTTTGCCGAGTTCTGCTACGCGGATCTCGGCAAAGTGCAAAAAAACAGCACTGGGTGGCCACACTGTGCAATCATCGCGAACGGCACCATGCACAGAGCAAGTGGACGCAAGCAGGTGCTGCTTCCTTTCTGCCGCTCGAGTAGATTTTTTAGTCAAGCTGCAGCTTTCTCAATGCGAACAGACAGTTTCTCATCGCGACCAGTCGTGAGCGTACGCGACCATGTGCAATGAGAAATCCGACCACCCACGTTGAGAAATCCGGCCTGGGGGATGATTTTCCACGCTCTTGTTCGCCAACTTGATGTTAGCGATCTCGAATGAGGAAAAATCTTGCCGGGAGATGTACTTTCCTCGCTTGTGCTTGCCAACTTGATGTTGACGAGTGCGATCGAGGTAAAAAGCTCCGCTCCGCTATGCGGAGCACAGTTTTTCTGAACTCTGCGAGCTCCGCGTAATACGGAGTTCGGAAAACTCTGCAAAATCCGCGAGTGGAGTTCACCACCCAGACTTAATCATTACTCCATATTTGTGAAGCCATTCGAAGCCACGCAAAGTGGCTCCATAAATATGACTTGGAACTTTAGATCATGCATGTGTCACGTTGCGTGGTGCAAGCATGGCTCAAAGCCATGGTAAAGTGCCCCTAGATTTGTTGTTTCATAGAGTTTGATGCGTGCTTAGGCCTTTCATCTTTACACCGCATATATTTACGGTTTGAGACAAAGTGAGAAAAGGTGATTAAAACACGGTTTCAGTTTCAATCTTGAGACGTGAAAACTAAGCAATAGAACAATGAGGATTTTAAAATGCACACAACTAAATAAATTGTGTGAAAAAGCCAATTTATTTCCCAAATTAACCTGCAAGATATGTTAGACGATCACTCTCTCTCTTCTGGCGCCAGCAGCCGGCATATTTACAACTAAACACAGTGTACTTAACAACAAGCCTCCAAAGACAACAGGCTGTTTTACAACTGGCTCTTAATCGAAATTGCGGATGGAATGAGTCTCCCGAGGCAGGAGCCGGTGATAAAGGTAAATATTGGCTTAAAAGAGTGTCACACAGGCCATTATACCTAAAGATCCCAAACAAGCCATGACGTTTATTAGCCATTATCTTTTTACAACCCACTATCTTAACCGAGAAGATCGAGTTATTTATGTCACGGTGCTCTTATATGGTCAGAACAATGTGGGATGTTCCCGTGCTGTAATCCATTCTGAAACTCCGAAAAACATATTTTTGACATTTGCTAGAAATGGAAAGAGACTTCTAGAAAAATCGGACACATCATAGCCACACCAACAAAAGAGCAGGAGGAATGCGCCAAATACGTTAATTTGAGTTTGGGGCTTTGGCACCTAGTCCAAAAATAGGATTCCCCGCCCGTGAGTGAGCTACCTGGAAAGTGTCGGCCCTTTCATAAGACAAAGAAGAAAGGCAACAGGCAATAGGATCCAGAAAGTGGTGGCGCCAATTTACTTTTTTTTTTAAAGTTCGGAAAATGCAAATTTTTAGTGTATGAGGAAAGCTCCCTCTGGCAAATATAGGTTTTCCTACTTGTCGACTTTAATTGCAAAATAGGCCGCATGTTTTAGATCTTTAATTTTCTTTACTATTTCATGGATCGTTGAAATGTTATATGCCAGGAGAGGGCAGGTCCTGATGAATGCCTCAACACCTTCTGATTGCGTGTGCCAATACAGGCAGAAACATGTTGACTACTTCTCTTGCATCCTATTTATTACTATTCCTTTTATTTTTCCCAATTTCACAACAATTAAGTTAGTGTCTACAAGGAGGTAGTTTTAATCTTCTTCTACCACTTTCAACCCCCTACACTTGCTAAAACGAAGCCACCCATACCACTATCATAGGAGTTGGTCATTCCTTATTCATCAAGAGCTCCCCACTTACAAGCGTTTAAGCCTATGCAGATAACCTTCTAAGCATCAGAGTGAGGAGAAACCCTATGATGAAGCTTGCAATTCTTTCGGTGAGTGAGTGCTTTTGTCCTCAAAATAGATTTTTTTCACACACCTTGAACCTCAGAGTATTTTCGTAGACAGAACCTGAAGTATCTTGGTACCAAGCTGTGCAGTGTGCATGCTTTTTCACTTTCAATCTGTGGATTTGCACAAATATGAAAGTTGTGGTTAAGCTGTTAAACAACACTTCGTGATATGATACAAAACTTCATCGAACGATTTGTCAGAAATGCCAGAGCAGATGACTTTTAATGGGAGTGTTTTCACTTTGGCCATCCTTAAACAGCAGCATCTATTGAAAATACAGAACAGTATGCCTGCTTCTAAATGCATTGGGCTCCCAAGTCATGATTATCCAGTGAAAGGCACGATTCCTATTTAGAATGTAAAACTTGTACGAATCCTCATGCAAAATGTGAAGTGTCATGTTAAATGTGATCCGTCACTTAAAGGTCATCTTTTAAATTGAATTTCTCTGACAATTGTCAAAGAATTAGAGATGAGGCCTTATTGCTGGAGACTATGCAGAGATGAGAATGACTTGTCATTTATTGTTTTTGAATTAAACCAGGGCTTGTATGAACATGGCTGAGTATTACTCACTATTTCATACTGTGGTTTTTGTGAACTACATTTTTTTCTGGGAAATTTCAAGAGCAGTAGATCGAGTTGATTAATATCTAAATTAGGGTAATGTTTCTACAAAGCACCTTCTGGCTGAATGCTACCTTTATCAGAGATGTTTGCTTTTCTCACCAGTAGAGCTAGTTGATACACACTCACATTTCAAGGGATTGGGTGAAAGGGGACTATGAATCTGGGGGGGTGGGAGAGAAAGTGTGCCTACTGAGATCTGACTATCTAAAGGAACGCCCTGCAGTCATGATGGCCAAGGCTACACTGCCCCAGGCTGCAGAAGAGCTAGTTGAGATAGTAATTGAGTTTTGGCGTTGAGTTCATAGCACGTATTTCGTCACTCGTAGTTTTGCTGATCCAGTAATAAGGAAAGGTGTATATATGTGTGCTACTATGGACTCCGCGTACCTTATTTCTCTACTTGACTTGTAACTTCACCAAACCTTTAAAAAAACAGACTGCCTAGCCGGGTGTCATGTGTATGTCTCTTCAGAATTTAATGATCATTCAGATCTCAGTTATAGCTTTCTCTCCGCTGCATCAGACTGTTCTGCGCCGGATAATCACGTGTCTCTGACTTCTTTCATCGTACATTTTAATTATCGATTCGTAATTAGTGGTTCAAGATAATGGCAGAGGTTTTTCCTTCCCATAACGAGGGATATACTACGTGCAAACTACAAGTAGACTACAACTACCAGGATTAGTTTTTCGAGTCTTAGTAATTGCCGCACTATGACCCTAATCGACAAATCTCGCACACACTTGTGGAATTTTCACCGAGGCAAGCTGCCAAATATTTTTACTTGGGGAGGAGTGAAACTCCTCAGTAGAGATAAAAGATGTAGTTGACCATCTCATGTAACATGAGAGCTTTAATTCACCCCATCCAGTGTCATCAGAATCATGAGAATCATTCTGTATCAGTGACATGATGAAACTTAAGGGGGCTCATCTTAAAAGTAAAAGGAAGCCCCCATCAAGGACCCAGTCAGGAGTTCTCTGGCCAGGCGCCCGTGCAAATTGTCAGAGGGGCCCCCATGGAACTCAGGTACCCACCTGCACCATGGGGGCTGCGGGGGCTAAGTTTAGCCACTGCGTGTCATGCTTTCTAGAAATAGAAAAAAAAAAAACGCAAAAAACACAGTTGATGGACAGAATGTAGAACAATGTCATACATTCACCCCAGTACAAGGATCTGGGCCTAAATCCATCGTTTTTTTGCACTCCACATCACCCTGGGTTAGACACTGGCTATATGCAAATCAGCTCTGACCCTGTGCCTCATGGGAACAGTCCAGTCCGAACTACCAAGCCATGTCTTTCTCAGACCGGAATCAAGCATCCAAGGACCGGTTTCTGGCTATCAGCCTTCATTCAGCCTGGATAGCTTGACTCCAGTGGTGTGGAGAGCCTGGGACTCACGTCTGAGCATCCCCAGCCCACTCGGGGTGAAAATTGCAAAAAACACAGTTGATGGACAGAATGTAGAACAATGTCATACATTCACCCCAGTACAAGGATCTGGGCCTAAATCCATCGTTTTTTTGCACTCCACATCACCCTGGGTTAGACACTGGCTATATGCAAATCAGCTCTGACCCTGTGCCTCATGGGAACAGTCCAGTCCGAACTACCAAGCCATGTCTTTCCCAGACCGGAATCAAGCATCCAAGGACCGGGCTCTGGCTATCAGCCTTCATTCAGCCTGGATAGCTTGACTCCAGTGGTGTGGAGAGCCTGGGACTCACGTCTGAGCATCCCCAGCCCACTCGGGGTGAAAATTGCAAAAAACACAGTTGATGGACAGAATGTAGAACAATGTCATACATTCACCCCAGTACAAGGATCTGGGCCTAAATCCATCGTTTTTTTGCACTCCACATCACCCTGAGTTAGACACTGGCTATATGCAAATCAGCTCTGACCCTGTGCCTCATGGAAACAGTCCAGTCCGAACTACCAAGCCATGTCTTTCCCAGACCGGAATCAAGCATCCAAGGACCGGTTTCTGGCTATCAGCCTTCATTCAGCCTGGATAGCTTAACTCCAGTGGTGTGGAGAGCCTGGGACTCACGTCTGAGCATCCCCAGCCCACTCGGGGTGAAAATTGCAAAAAACACAGTTGATGGACAGAATGTAGAACAATGTCATACATTCACCCCAGTACAAGGATCTGGGCCTAAATCCATCGTTTTTTTGCACTCCACATCACCCTGGGTTAGACACTGGCTATATGCAAATCAGCTCTGACCCTGTGCCTCATGGGAACAGTCCAGTCCGAACTACCAAGCCATGTCTTTCCCAGACCCAGGCTCTCCACACCACTGGAGTCAAGCTATCCAGGCTGAATGAAGGCTGATAGCCAGAAACCGGTCCTTGGATGCTTGATTCAGGTCTGGGAAAGACATGGCTTGGTAGTTCGGACTGGACTGTTCCCATGAGGCACAGGGTCAGAGCTGATTTGCATATAGCCAGTGTCTAACCCAGGGTGGTGTGGAGTTCAAAAAAACGATGGATTTAGGCCCAGATCCTTGTACTGGGGTGAATGTATGACATTGTTCTACATTCTGTCCATCAACTGTGTTTTTTGCAATTTTCACCCCGAGTGGGCTGGGTATGCTCAGACGTGAGTCCCAGGCTCTCCACACCACTGGAGTCAAGCTATCCAGGCTGAATGAAGGCTGATAGCCAGAAACCGGTCCTTGGATGCTTGATTCTGGTCTGGGAAAGACATGGCTTGGTAGTTCGGACTGGACTGTTCCCATGAGGCACAGGGTCAGAGCTGATTTGCATATAGCCAGTGCCTAACCCAGGGTGGTGTGGAGTTAAAAAAAAACGATGGATTTAGGCCCAGATCCTTGTATTGGGGTGAATGTATGACATTGTTCTACATTCTGTCCATCAACTGTGTTTTTTGCAATTTTCACCCCGAGTGGGCTGGGTATGCTCAGACGTGAGTCCCAGGCTCTCCACACCACTGGAGTCAAGCTATCCAGGCTGAATGAAGGCTGATAGCCAGAAACCGGTCCTTGGATGCTTGATTCCGGTCTGGGAAAGACATGGCTTGGTAGTTCGGACTGGACTGTTCCCATGAGGCACAGGGTCAGAGCTGATTTGCATATAGCCAGTGTCTAACCCAGGGTGGTGTGGAGTTCAAAAAAACAATGGATTTAGGCCCAGATCCTTGTACTGGGGTGAATGTATGACACTGTTCTACATTCTGTCCATCAACTGTGTTTTTTTGGAATTCTAGAAATAGAAAGCAGATAGTACAACTCGGAAACAGGGACCAAGGCTTCCCCTGTTTCACGACTATGATGGATGCAGCCTATGCACTGACATGAATAATTTCCAAGTTAAGTGTACACACTTTAGACAATATAATGTCATACAAAGAGGCTCACAACTCTGAACCAGCAGACCCATTTAAGATACATCCTCCAGTGACCTATTATTGCATTGTGCAAATTGTGCAAAGGGCTTCAATGACATAATTGTTTGATGTTTTCCCATCCTCCTCATTGACTTATTCACAAACTTGCCTGAAGGTACAATTAAGTCTGGATGATTTCTTATGTTGTATATGTACTCATTGCAATGTAATTCTGCTCACTTATCCATTGACTATTAAAACAATATATCCTGGGCACTGGGTGGAATAGTACGTTTTGCAGTATAGAACGTTAAATGGTAGGTGTAGTGTCTTGTGAGTTAGCGATGACAGGACCCTTTTGGTTCCTGATGGTGTCTTAACACTTTGACATAAGTGATTGAGTGTAGTGAATAGAGTTCATGTTTAGAACGTTGAGTTTTCAGCTACATGCTGAGGAATAAAGATGTGTAATCCGTATGTGGCGTATTCATTTATGGGCAGGATGCTATAACTGGCAACGGGATAGGGGATACGAACCTGAAGATCGACAGTGCTCTCCCAGAGAGCTTGTCATGGTCCAGAAAACTGCTTATGCGTGCCGCATGTGCCTCATTCGAAGTGAAGTTCGACATTTGCTGTATGTATGGTCAAAGCTCCACTCTAGCCACTGTGAAGCATTTGAAGATAACGAAAGTCTCAATGAGAAGTTTACTCATTGTTGGCCAGAAATCTACTACTAAGGCCATGAAAGAAGTACTGCATCACTACGCAACACTGAGGTATAAATCGTACAGAACAATAATGTTAAAGGCGGAAACAAGCAGGTACAGAGAATCACTAAAGAAGTGACAGATACAAGTGAAAAAGTGCTTGAAATGATAATGGCCAAATACAGAAAAGCGCTGAAGTCAGTGAAAACCAGGTACCATGCCGAAGGGTGAGGAACAAGTATAAGAAACCAAACCAGTATTTACCATAAAGGAGGAAGCTGGTTCGGTGCGTCTGGTGACTGAGTCAAATGACCCCAGCTCAAGTAAGGAACCAGTACTTGTGGAAGGTACAGATTCAAATGCACATCAAGCGTTGTCTGAACAGCAAGTACTTTCTAGAACAGTAGAAAGGGGTACAAGGTACATTGCGGCCACCTTCCTAAAATAACCACCTCCAGTCGACACTGCTAAAAAGCAAAATATTGGTGACAGATGGACTGCCTGAATAGAAATATTTGATGATTTCATCCATGCACTGAAAGAAACAGATTACAAAAAGATTGTCAAATATCTCAATATTCTTGCTGGGGAAGGAGTAAAAGTGATAATCAAGAAATTACCACAAACTGACAAAGTCACATACCGTCAAATTAAAGACGAGTTAAATCTCAAGTTCATTTCGAAACCAAATGTCTATTATGAAATATATATTTTTCAGTCACGAATGACAGAAAGCTGGTGAAACAGTCGAAAAATGTATTGAGAGACATGATACGCTCATCCAACACTGTAAGTTCAATGAATTCAATGATGAAGAAGCTATACATCTCCAAGTTATCAAGAGATGTCTGTCAGATTTATTCAGACAACAAATGCTGAGATAAACCCTTAGTCTGGAGCAAGTTCTAAGGGCTGTCAGAGTTGAGGCACATGCTCATCGACAAGCTGCTGAAATGGAGGCTGGAGATGCCCATATTGAGTCAGTCATGAACATGAAAAGTAAGCAGAAACACAAAGCTGAAGACACAAAGTTTTGTTACTAAAGAAAAAGAAACTACTTTAGATGTGGATTTTAATTTCCATATAAAGGTAATTGTCCCACTATTGCACAAGTTTGTAAAGGCTATGGGAAGGAGATCCATGTTGTAACAGTTTGCAAGGCGAACTAAAATCTAAGTGCATCACAACAATAAAACAAAATGGAACGTTCCAGAAGCGACGTGCTACACATACCCACAAGGCAAAGCGGCAACATCAGCAGAGGCAAATCAACACTTACTGAAGTTGATTGCCATCAGTGAGTTCTCCAATTTCTCTGTTAAGGGACAGTGAGGAAGACAGATGTGCAATGTTGATGGGTACCTCAGAAAAACTTGCACATGTCGGACTGGCCACATTCAGAGAAGAATAAGAGTCAAAGAAAATTTGAAAAGTAAAATAAAAAAGTCATTCCAAAATTGCCTGACAATTACACTCTAAACAATTGGTTGCTCCATACCTTTTATTATTGACAGTGGGACCTTGATAAACATCATGCCTGAGGAGAAATACAATGAACTATCTCCATTTCTCTGTCTCACAACATCGAAGACTAAACTGTATACATTGGCTGCATTGACGCCATTAAAGTGTTAAGGTTCATTCGTATCAGCAATGAAACACAAAAGGACAAAAACTATAAGCACATATTCATGTACTTTAAGGGACTGCATCAAGTGCCTGTTTACTTAGTTTCAATACTTCTGCTGATATGGGACTGATATCTTTGAACTACAACATGAATGCTCATCATGAAATAGTAAGTCACTTCCCGTTGTTGCTTAATGGATTGTGGAAAAGTAAAACCATGAAAGTGCAGCTGCTTATCAATGAGGATGTTCGTCCTGTTGCTCAAAGACATGGACAAATTGCATTTCATCTACAGGAAGCTGTTGAGAAAGAGCTTGAGACATTACTAAAGCATGACATCATTGAGCGATCTACAAGTCCAACTCAGTGGGTTTCGGCCATAGTGGTAGTGCCCAAAAAGGACAGTGCAGTAGCTGTACGCATCTGTATTGATATGCATTAAGCCAACAAGTAAATTAGAAAAAAAAAATCCCGATCCACACACTGCCAACATGATCACACAGCTAAATTGTGCCAAGGCACCCGCCTTGATCTAAACTAAGGGTTTCATCACTTGGAACGCGAAGAAAAATGCAGATACAGTATCACCTTCTCTAACCATTTTTGTTTGGTTAAATATGAGCACTTAAGTTTTGGTGTGTCATCAGCTGGCAATCATTTTCAAGATGTCATTTGAAGTATCATACATCCTGTAATGAATGCCTTTAGTTACAGTGATGGCTTATTAGTATTCGGAGCTACACAGAAGGAACATGATAAAGCTCTGACACAAGTGTGTTGTTTACTTGCTAATGCAGGTTTACATTTAAATGATGTGAGTTCCACAAAGCAAAACTGAAATTCTTTGGCTATATCTTTTCTGATGGTGGCATGACACCGGACCCAGCTAAAGTGCCAGCTTTCTCAGCTACTAATCCCCCACAAGATGTTACCATGTTACTTTCACTCCTTGGCATGGACAGTTACTGTTCCAGATACATACATGATTTTGCCACAGTATGTGCTCTTTTCAGAGATTTAACAAAAAGAAATGCTTCAATTTACTGATCACATTAATGTGAACAAGTTTTAAGAAAATCAATTATTCAATTGAGAACGCCACTGAAATTGCCTACTTTGATCCAAAGTTCCATACAGAGGTTGTTGTTGACGCAAGCCTATTCACAAGGGGGGAAAGAAAGTTTAGCAGTGGTGTGGGATTGTGAACATTTCCACGTATTCCTATATGGAAAATCTTCCACTCTTGTTACAGACCCTCATGCATTGCTTACACTATTTGGCAACCCAAAAGCCAAGATGCCTCTTAGAATTCAAAGTTGAGGAGGGCGACTACAGGAATATGACTACACAATCTTGCACTGACCAGAGAAAGATCAATAACCTGTTGACTCATTTTTGTGAATACTGTGTCCTGGTACCCCTTCCAAAGCGGTCGAAGCCTACATTAACTTAATTGTAAGGTCTAATACGACTGCTGCTGTTTTATTAGAACATATCATTGCAGCAACAAGCAAAGATAATGACATTGTGATGATAAAAGACAATATTGCACATTAATCCTGCAAACAGCATGATCAATCTCTCACACGTGACAAGGAACATCAAAAGTTAAAAAATGTGAAAGACGAACTCTCTGTTGCTCAAGAAGGTACTTTTTTTGTTTGTTTTATATAGTGAAAACTCGACCCGAAGGTATCAGAGGGCTTTACTTGAGCGCCAGTTGCATTACAGATGGACACATTCATTTTGTTATGCATGGGGAGATTAAGTGATTGGCCCAGAATCACAGGATGTTGAGCATCCCTGCCAAGACTTGAACCCAGTTCCCCAGCTTCAAGGTCACCCGCTTGTCTTATGAGGCTGAAGAATTGTCATACCTGAGAGTTTGCAACAACAAGTAATTGAAGTGTCCTATCAAGGACAGCAAGGAATTGATGCCAGTAAATGAGCTCTCAGTGATCGTATTTGGCTTTCTTATCTTCACGAGAGACAGTTGAAAGGGAGTTGAAGAAATATCATTTGTGCAACTGCGTAACTATAAAAACCAATCAACATGCCTTGAATATGTCTGATTTGCCAAAACATGCGTGGGAGAGAATTGCTGTTGATTTCTTTGGTCCTTTTGACAATGGACATCACCTGATGGTGGTTATTTATGAATACTCCTGTTTTCATTTAGTAGAAGTTATTTAATTACCACTCAAGAAAGAGTCATCGAGAGGTTAGATGACATTTTTGCAACATGAGGTGTTCCTTCAATTCTAAAGTTTAACAATGGCCCACCATTCAACAGTTGGGAATTCAGAGACTTTCCTACTCATCTCTATGTGAAGCATCAGGAAAACAATACCTCTTTGGCCACAAGCAAATGGCATTGTCAAACACTTAATGAGCACACATAAAACACCGTCCAGCAAACTACATTGGAGAATCTTGATCTAAATTCTGCTCTCCATTCTGAACTTTGAGCTTACTGGTCGACTTCTTAGTTAATGACAGGTGAGAGTCCTGCCACCATGATGTTTGGGAGAGCCATGGCAACCGAGTTACCACAAATGGATGAACAGAAGATCTACACCAGATAATGAACTTCATCAAACAGACTTGTGTTGTTAGCAAAAGATTAAAGTATAGGCAGACAAGCGTTGATGTGCCAAAAAACATTAGTTTGTATAAAGGTGATCAATTATTGGTGTGACAACAGAGAAGACACAAATCTGATGCCCACTTTTATGATGAAACTTTCAAGGTTGTCACTAGTTCATTGTGACTGCACACCATCCTGCAAAGTCCATTGCGTGAGATTCTTTGCACTTTAGGCATCTGCTTCATCATTCACCAGTACCTGATGTCAGAGATAAAACTGATTTGACTGAGACTGTGGAGAGCCCCTTGACTGCATCTGTTCCTACATCACCAGTGCCAGTCATGGACACTTCTCTTCCTGGGTCATGAGCTGCGTGTTTAGTCAAAACGCCATGATGACGCATGTATATTGAGCTAACTATAACTCGTGCCACCTCAATGTACTGCTCATGAGCTCACACCTTACATCACTCATTACATGGTTAGTGACATCACTGATGAAATCACTGCTGACATCTCAAATGACATCACTGATGACATTACTGATGACATCATCCAGTGACTGTGGATGTTCAAATTTTTTTATGAGTCTTATATATATTTACAAAAGTGTATTGGTGAATCAGTGGGTGTATGAGTACCTGTATGGATGAGTCAGTGGGTGTGTGACTGACTGTATAACTGAGTAAATACATGTCTCAGTGAATGTATGTGTCAGTGTCTGGTTGTATGAATGTCTGTAACAGTCTGTCAGTTGGTGTCTTAGTGGCTGTATGGGTGTGTGAGTCAGTATGTGAGCACCTTTATGGGTAAGTGATTGGTTGTCTGAGTACGTGTATGGGTGTCTGAGTGTCTGTGTGGGCAGATGATGGCATGTGTGACTTGTATGGATGAGTGAGTGAGTGAGTAGCTGTATGGGTTAGTGAGTGTGTGTGTCTGAGGAGCTGTATGGGTAAGTGAGTACGTGTATGGCTATGTAGGTGAGTGAGTGGATGTGTCAATAGTATATGGGTGAGTGACTCGGTATGTGAGCGGCTTGATGGGTGAGTAATTGGATGTCTGAGTACCTGTATCGGTGTCTGAGTGTCTAGGTATGTGAAAGGCAGTATATGTGAGTGATGGGGTATATGAGTGATGGTATTGGTGAGTGAGTGACTGTGAAAGTAGCTATGTGTGCCTATGTAAGTAATAGTATTAGTGAGTGAACATGTGTTAGTACCAATATGAGTAAATAAGTGTGTGTGTGTGTCTAGATGTTTGGGTGGGTAAGTGGCTGTGTTATTAACAGTATAGGTGAGTGATTAAGTACATAAGTAGCTCTATGGGTGACTGACTCAGTGTGTGAGTGGCTGTGTGGGTGTATGAGTGGATATGATGGTGGCTATACTAATGACTGAGAGAGTCTATGAGTGGCTATATAGGTGAGTGATTAGATTTGTGTATAGGTCTAGGAGTCAGTGAGTGGGTGTGTAAGTACTGGTATGAATGGGTTTGTGAATCGCTGTGTGGGAGTGGGTAGTTCTAAGGTTCTATGTAGGTGTGAGTAGGTGCATTAGTAATTTTTTGGATGATATCATCACTGATGTCATCAGTGATGCCACTAATCATATCATGAGTGATGTAATATGTGAGGTCATAAGCAGTGCATCGCTGGGGCATGAGTTATACATTTCTCTGGTTTCGTACGAGTAAAATGACAGCCTAACTACAGCGTGCCAGTAACCTTTTATTTTTTTCAGTGAATTTCAAAGATTTTTTAAATTCTATATCCTAACTATAATGTTAATGTAACCTTAGCTTTTTTCAGTGAATGTCTATGGTTTTTCAAAATCTATTGCATATCTATTACAGGTGAAGGGAACAGGGTATTTCTAAGCAACCTGAAACTCCTCATACAGTCGTGTCTGTGGCTGTCTTATACACACTATCAACACATAGGCTCTTGTCAGGGCCACCCAAGAGCCCAAAATTGAGCTAATTTTCTAGTTAAATCATTTTTTTTAGATTTTAAAACTTTGCTGCGATGTCACGATGAACTTGAAAATGTTGCGAAATTGCAAAACGTAAGCTGGCATTCAGCAACCACCTGATAATAAAATATCCAGGCAAAAGCAGTGTAGATATCTGGCACAAAATTAGTATAACAATATAAACACAAGTAAAAGAAGATGATCTAAACAATAATTATGATGACATTTGAAATTTAATAACATTGATAAAAATTGATGTAAACATGTTCAATCATATACAGGAAATGTAAAAAGACAATATGTGAAGCTTCCCCTTCATCCAGGTCTCACTGATATCACTCATCTTTCAATCACGTGCCCTCAGCTCTACCCTTGCTCTTTTATCGCTATTTGGGTCTCCCCGATTTACGTCGTTTTTAATTATTTTTTCTATTCCCTTTTTTTCATTTTTTTCTTTCTTGGAACATTGAGCAACCGTCATCTATGCCTTTTTTGCACACGCCAACCGCATTATTACGATATAGTGACCTAGTACTTTAAGAGAAGGAGTGACCATGTTTCACCGCCTATCGGAAATCACTATATATACACCAATCAGTTTCAACCGTACAATTCCTCGCTTTTGTTACGGACTTAAACGCCGCCATTGATCACGCCGGGTCCCAACTCTGACACAGGTATGTGCTTCACAGAGGGATATTTCATGTTAAGAATAGAAGCGCTAGAAATATTATCGATATAACCTAATTCGGGTGAAAAGCTGCAACTCGTACTACCGTTGAAAATATATTGCTGCTTATCCGTAATCTAATATCTTGATACGTCCTTTTTAAAGACGACCACATCAGTATATATTATCGGAAATGTATAGTCGTGTCTCAAAATTGAAAACTACCAATACTGAGACAATGTATTTCTTTGTGAGCAGCGCTTCCACATCGGATTTGTAAGTTGGTTACCGTGTCTCGACACAACTCTCCTGTTTCCACTATCAAATACTCGGCAATCAAAAGGAATACTGCAACACGAACGAGCAGAGCACGATATTATTACGTACATGTCAGGTAGAACTTAGCTATCACATTTTTGACATTAAAATTAACTGACCATACAAAAACATATGTCCACTCGATAACTGTTCCTTCTTTTTGACTATTATTTGTAGCCGAGCATATCTATGACCGAGACCGTTTGAAACACGTTTGCGCCACCTGTATCTAGAATTTTGGACCCCATCGTCACTTAGAACGTTATAATTTTTTAAGGTAAGACCGTTCCCTTTAAAATGATTTAGCCTTCGTAAGGACGAATCTATATCCATCCTCAATATCTTATTCTCTTTAGAACTTATTTTAGAATGCTGTCTATCAAGATGAGTGCCTAACAACGCTGAAGCTCCATTTTATCGTCTCTGAAATGATCGTCTTCATGAGTAATTAAAGGTAATTCTGATAATGCTCTAGAGATAGCCCGAGAGGCGAATCATCGCCATATAAACGTGTTATGGTATTATCATTTGTGGCTATTCTTTTAACAGACAGCAAGGTATTGAAAATACAGTGTATCATACATCGTACATTTCGAACCAGCGAATCCCGGAAAAACATATGAAAAACGTACGAAAAACGATCAATGGTATGTTCCGACTGTATTGGGCATTCTTTGTTGGCTAAATAGGCTCCATTGTATAATAAATATAGGTAATTATAGCCGCTTCAGTGAAATAAGTTACCCAAAGGGACTCTCCGATCTGAACTAGCTAAACTAAAAAGATGTTCTGACAATAGCATAATATAGTTTAAAATATTAGATAGGTGTAAATAATACTATCTGTATCACCCATCACCTTGTGAATACTCTGATCCCTATAGATAACATCTAACGGTTTTGCTTTGAAATGACAAATAATTTTGTTGCTCCAACTCCTCTAAGGAAAGTATTCCCTCATTTAGGGGTGGATACTAGTATGATAGATATAGTAGTTCGCAGCACTGATAACTATAGAGTTTCAGGATTCCAAAAATAATGGGGATTTTCCTTATATCAAAACCATACAGTCTTTTTCTAGAATAATTTTCTTAATTTAGGTATAAATGAGGCTTGAATATGTACCATTATTTTGTTCCCCATATTGAAATTTAGGCAGTATACCAGCACCAAAAAACTTTTTCTCTCCCTTCTCTTTCCATCTTTTATTTTCTTTTTGTATGCCCATATTCTGAACTATCATAAGTCTGTGTTTTGGGAAACAAAAATGCCATTCTTGTTTTGAATAACATTTGCATATGATTCAGAAATCTTTACTTGCTTTAATTCTCATAATAAATGTCTTTTATAAAATGTTTCTGTTTAGTAGAGAATCCGATATGTATTTAATAATGTTATAATTACATACGAGTTCTTATTTGTATGTCCTCTTTTTGCGGAACTATCTGCTGTTGTTGTAAGAATTATCTGGCAATCTGTTAAAGTATTATCATCAAAGTATAAAAAAAGTTATACCTGATTAAGCACAAGTAAAAGTAACTCTAAAAATGATACCTTTTGATTTTTAGAAACATGCTGATATTGTCCTGATGAAGACACACAGTTTGTGTCGAAACGCGTTGACAGACAGACACCAATTTCGACAATCAGCTCTGGGAAGCATCATAATTTTCAATTTTCCCTTAAATACCAGAGACTACCATAATTGAATAGTGTACTCTCTTTTTTATTGTCTTTTTACATTTCTTGTATATGATTGAACATGTTTACATCAATTTTTATCAATGTTATTAAATTTCATATGTCATCATAATTATTGTTTAGATCATCTTCTTTTACTTGTGTTTATATTGTTATACTAATTTTGTGCCAGATATCTACACTGCTTTTGCCTGGATATTTTATTATCAATTGTTTTGCCCTGATCCAGGATTCTGATCTCACTCAGGGGGTCCTTGTTTAACGCCACAAAATTCAGCAACCACCACCACATAAAAAAAATTCACTTTAAAATTTCATTTTAAGTATTACAATACACTCATTACTGACTACATCTCGGCTTAAAAGACATGTTCGTACACATATTTTTCTTGCACGTTTTTTTAATAACTGCGTTTGAACCCTTTTTTCGGTCTTCGCAATGGCATTGGTGGCCACGATGACTTCGGTAAGCCCGACGATCGCGCCTTTTTCAAGAGGTGTAAAACACATATTTGCACACATTTCACATTAGTTTAGACACTAAGGCCCATATGTATGAACACATTTTCCCGTAGACACAGAATGGGTAAAACCCTTTGATACATCTGGCCCTAGGAGTTTATTACTGCACTGTTAAAAATCATACTTTTGTAGGAGGTTTTGGATAGAAACCATCTCTAAAACTAATTTTCCATTTCCGCAATGATTCTGGGTGTCGTGATGATATCAGTAGGCGCGATCACCACAAATAAGTCATGAAATGACAAAACAAAAGCAGACATTCAATAGCCACCACCACATACAAAACTTATAACTGCAAAATAGATTATAACCAATACACTAAACACGTTACTATATAAAAGACTCTACAATAGCATGTATAACTCTCTAAATATCCCTGTAACACAGTGTATAACTCTTTCAGTGGAACCTGTGAATGCATATATCACTGGATCTGTAAATCTCTCCTTCACTGTATAAGTATTTCAGTGCACCTGTGTAATGGTGTATCAGTCTGTCAACCATTCTGTAACAAACTGTGTGATTGTCCCAGTGCATTTATGAATGGGTGTATCTGTGTCTCACTAGGTCTGTGATTCATTGCATGAATCTCTCAGTCAATCTGTGAGTGGGTGCATGAGTGCCTTTGTCAATTTGTAAGTAAGTATATAACTGACTAGATCTCTGAGTGTATAAATGAGCATCTAAATGCATGTCCAGTGGGTGAGTGAGTGGGTGCATGAATGTCTGAGTGGTTCTATGACTGGGAGCATGAGTGTCTGAGTGGTTCTGTGAGAGGGTCTCTGAGTGCAACTGAGTATGAGCATGAGTCTCTGAATGTATGAGTGTCTAGGTGCATAAGTCTCTGATTGGGTCTGTGAGTGGGTGTGTGAGTGACTATATGGGTGTGTGAGAGAGTGGGTCTGTGAGTGGATGTATGAGTATCTCAGTGGATCTGTGAGTGGGAGCATAAGTCTCGGGGTGGGCAAGTGAATGGGTGTATGCATGAGTGTCTGAGTGGGTCTGTGACTGGGAGGGCAAGTGTCTGGGTGGGGCTGTGAATGGATGCATTAGTATTTGAGTGAGTTAGTGGGTGTGTGTTGATCTGCATAAGTCTGTGAGTGGGTGTGTGAGACTCTGGGTATATGAGTGAGTGAGTGACTGATTGTATAACTCTCTGACAGGATCTGTGACTGAGTGTGTGAGTGACTGCATGGTTGGATCTTTGAGTGGGTGTATGTGTGTCTTAGTGGGTATGCAGTGGGTGTGTGAGTGTCTCTGTGGGTTGGTGAGTACATACATGAGTGTTTCAGTAGGTCCGAAAGTGGGTGCATACATCTCTGACTGGGACTGTACATGGGTGAATGACTCTCTGAGTGAGTCTGTAAGTGGGTGTATGAGTATCTGAATGGTTCTGTGAGAGAGTGCATGAGTGCCCAGGGGGGTCTGTGAATGGGTGTAAGTGGGTATGAGACTGTGCACATGAGTCTATGAGTGGGTCTCTAAGTAGGTGCGTGACTCTGTGAGTGAGTCTGTACATGGTGTGTCACTCTCTGAGCAAGTCTGTAAGTGGGTGCATAAGTACCTGAATGAGTATGTGACTGGATGTATGAGTATCTGAATGGGTATGTGACTGAATGTATAAGTGTGTGAGTGGGTATGTGAATGGGTGTATAAGTGTAAGAGTGAGGTTGTGAGTACATACATGAGTCTGGTACAGTGACCAGCAAGTGTATACAAATATATATATATATATATATATTTATATATATATATATATATATATATTGCCACCAATATTCACGGTGTTGTCGTGATGTCCTTATGATGGCACATGGGGGGGCCGCGCTGGCAGTCACAATGTTGTTACAAATATCGAACATGATTAACAAAATCAATTTTGGACAAATAACTTGTGTCACTAATACCCTCATTTCTCAAATATGGGGTCAGAGTATCTCCACCATGATCTTAGCTTTGACACAAATGTTTAGCCATGGGAGCTGTTCCAGGATGGAAGCATGGCAGCTACAACTTTCTGTTCAGATTGTGTCCAGCCAATCAGAGCATTCCTGCTGGCATGCGTGCTTTGCAATTTTACTCAAACACGTACAGATGTACTCTTGATCACAGAGAAACTGCCACAACTTTCTGGTCAAGTTGCATCCAGCCAATCAGAGCTTTCCTGCTGGTGTGTGCTTTTGCGTTTCTCCTTGAACACGTCACATTGTACCCATGATCATGGAGAAAACACCACAATTTTCTGGTAAGCTTGCGTTTAGCCTATCAGAGCCTTCCCGCTGGTGCGCGCTTAAGAAATTTACCTCAATCATGTTGTGTTTTAACCATGATCACCACAAAATTGTGGCAACATTTTCACAGCCAGAAATATCACTATATTGTTAGCTTGAAGCTTAGACCTTATATTTGCGAATGGGAGGTTAGAAAATTGTATTCCAACAAATTATACACATAAGGCCTCAACTGGGAGATCCACTATAGATTATATAATTGTTTCGGCAGAGTGCTTTTGTAATCTCATAATTATGGAAGTTTTGGGAATTGCCTTTAGCAACCATTCGTTGATCTGCTCCAAATTTAATTTTGTTTGTGCAAAGGTAGGCCCCTGGAACTTTAAAGGCAGCACAGTAGGGTTTAATGCAACAAATGGTAGAATTTTCTTGATTATTCAAGCGACCGCTAAATTAAAGGCAAACTTACCAGCTTGGATATAAGATCAGCAGCATTTAGTAATGGCCGAGCATGACTCTCCTCAATTTGATTTAGTTGAAGCCTTTTCCCATAATGTAGGCGCTTTGGCTACATTATGTAAATCATTGCATGCTCCAGCTAAACGGAAGTCATATTTTAATCCAATGCTTAATTTAAATAGGGAAATAAATAAATTGGTAAGGGCCCAGTTCATGAATCATTTTTGCATTTTTTTTGCATTTTGATAACTTTATTTCGGTCATGGACCATAAAAGTGCAGCTAAAATACATACATGCGCTAAGATAAAATACATAAATAGTTAAAAACATTGAGTTAAAAAATTATTAAACAGTAAGTTATCAAAAGGGAAAGGTGTAGCGGTCAACAGAGTTTATCACAGTTAATCATGATAGACCTTCTACGCCACATACCATATAGGTAGCGGGACACAGAGAACACAATAAGGGGGGAGGTGTCATGTCTTAAGATTCTGCAGGCTTGTGCACATTGTTTCAGTCCCATTGTTTCAGTCCCAAATTTCTACATTCTTTTGAATGAAATAACCTAATGCATTTATTAAAGAGGAAAAAGCAGAGGAAAAAACGCTCCTTAAAACAAATAAAAGAAGATGGCGCATGGGTGCAGTCAAAAGAGGCGGCCTCAAAAATTAACTAAAAAGTTTTGCAAAATTATCGCTGATTGCAGCAGCACAAGACTGAAATCTCTCCCCATTCCTAAGAAAGAAGAGCATTGGGAACTCCACCAGGTAGAGCTCTACTCTGCAAACTTTAATTGTATTGGTTTTGCCGCACCTGATTCCTCTGAAACTTCCTTATTTAACTATGCACATTCAATGAATGACGTGGTCAGATTTATAAAAAATTCAAGAGCAATGGGTGGGATGAAATCCTCATGACAGTAATCTAAAAGGAGCCACTTTTGTGGGCCACGTACTTAGACTATTGTTTAATTATTGTTACTCTCAGGGGAAGACACCATCATCTTGGTTCGGAAGCATTTTAAACCCTCAGCACAAAAAGGGCTCTAGAATCCTTCTGGGTAAGTACTGGCAAATTGCCTTATTAGATGCAGTAGGGAAAATATTTGCACGTAGTATTCTCGACCACCTTACGGAATGGTTGATGGAGAAGAAGGTCCTCCCAATAGAACAAGCAGGTTTTAGGAAAATTCATTCCACTCTGGATAACATCTCCATGTTGAAACCAATTGAGGAGAAATACACGTTCTCTCGTAGGTCAAACATTTATACAGCCTTCATAGATTTTTCAACGGCCTTTGAAAAGGTAGACCGACCATTACTGTGCAGAAAATTACATAATATGGGACTGCCTGCTCCCCTGTTACAATTAATTATTGCATTACGTTCTCAAACATGGTGCCAGGTACTAATCGGAGGAAACCAAGGCCTATCATCTGTAATTATCATAGCAAATGGCCTGAAACAGGTTGTCTACTAGCACCACTACTATTCTCCTTATATATAGCAGAATTACCTGACTGCTTTTCCCAGTTAGAGGGAAATGCAGCAACGATATGCAGCCGTCCATTCGCATGTCTCCTTTATGCAGACGATATAGTAGTGATGGACCAAACCCCAATTGGGCTGAAAAAAAACCTGATATCATTACAGAATTACACAATGGCTCATTTCTTGAAGATAAATGTATCAAAAAGCACAATTGTAATCATGAAATGCAATAGAAGTAGAAAATCAAGTAATTTTAAGTGAAAATTTAAGTGAAAAACAAGAGGTGGTAGATTCATATCTCTACCTAGGGAAATTAATAGCATGTAATATGAAAAATAAACTTCATATTGAACACAGCACTTGTAAAGCTATATCCCACTCTAATGGTCTGCGCATTTGTTATAGTGCAATGGGCAGAAGGCATTTTCTACATCTGCTGACAGTTTTCAAAGCAAAAATCCCTCCAACCCCGCTTTATACTATTGAATCAATCCCTGTAAAAAACTGGAGTTTTTTAGATAGGATCTAAAGCCAGATTCTATTTAAAATGTGCAATTTTAATACTTTAGTTCCCTCAGCTGCTATTAGATTGGAATTCGGCCTGATAAGCTCCTATTTTCAAGGTATATCCAGGGTTTTACGTTGGGGGTACCAGATAAAAACTAGCGACTCTTACTCATTAAGAGGTTTGCCGTGTGAAGACATTTTTGGTGTTATTGGGGAGAAATATTCCTTACATCGTGATTTTTATTTGGCACTAAAGTTTTTTTAGTGTAAAAGAAGAATCCGTGATTTCCATCCCACCATCAGAACTTAAATTCTCTTAAAAAACTTTAAGTAGTAAGATAATCTTTAATAGAAATATCAAAATCTGTAATGTTAAAGAGCGATTAAAGATAATAGCTAGGAAGAACTCTCCTAGAATTTCCCAAAAATATTTATATTTATCTTGGAACCTAGAACATGGAACTCAATGTTGGTTCACTCTATGTCGCATGAATCTCTTACCTTTAAATGATTTAACAGTGAACAGGTCCCAGAATATGGAAAATGGAAAGATTTGTCATTTTTGTGAGCTGAGTATTCAGAACCTGGATTATGTCTTGTTTGTATGTCCAGCATTGGTTTTGAGTCGTTGTCGCTGGCTTAGGCCGATGTTGTTAACAAAATTGTGTTAAACATGTAGCCTCAGCCCGTGATTTTCTGTTTTGCCCGAAAAAAGAAGTAGTCTGTGTAAAATTATTCAACTTTTTTAAGGAGTTTATGTATATATTTTAATCTCTGATATATATATATATATATATATATATATATATATATATATATATATATATATATATATATATATATATATATATATATATATATATATATATATATATATATATATATATTCTTTTATTCAGGTTGCTTACTTTGTGTCTGTTGCCCAATTATGGAGTCCTAATAGTTTCTCTTTTTCCAGAAAATGTTTTGCACATGTTTTTGCAACTATCTAATTGCTCTTTGCACAACTGGGGTATTTCTTGCTTTTTGTCCATTTTCTTGTTGCTAACTTTAAAGCTCGATGCTCTATTGAAATTGGATTTTGGATTGTATTTTGCACATGAATCTGATGTAACTCAACTGCTTTTGTAGCACATGTTGGGATATGTTTTTTAAAAATGTATTTTTACATTATTTTGCACATGAAATGACTGCTATTTAAATGCGTTTTGCACAATGTGGGATCTATTTTGCTACTTCAATCATCCTGTTGCTAATTTCTATCTCTATTTGCAGAAGTTGCTATGTATTGAAAAATCTGTAAATGTAGCTGTTGCCACTAATGTGCTTCTCCATGTTTTAGTATATTTTAGGTAATAATTTGTATGTATCATTTCATGTAGACCTCATTGGATTTCCAAATCTTTAATAAGTATTGAATTGGATCACTATATTGTTTGGATTTCGTTCCACGAAAAATACTGAACGGAGTTGCACCAAATAACAAAAAGCTCAATCTGCGTAAGAACATCTTTTTGGTGTAATTCCATCCAGTGGTTTGGGCTGTAGGTTCAACAATGTGTTCCTATGAAGACCTGGCTTTTTAAACAGGCTTACTGTTAAAATATTGGTTCCTATACAGGCTCACGCTCAGAGTAATTATTAGTGTTATGTACCTCTCCGATAGCGCCATAAAGCCCACGGGCGTACGTGCGCTTAATAAGTAATTTTTAACATAACATAACATAACATAACATATGAGAATTAACATTACAAAAGCACCCTTATTTTACATCCGTATTTCTCATTCTATACACATATCCACTCAGTCACACATACAGGCGCTCATACACCAACTCACTCACTAATACAGCCACTGATATAGCCACTCACACACCCATACAACCACTCACTCACTGTCAGTCACCCATAGAGCTACTCGCACACCTACTCAGTCATGGAAAGAGTCAATCACATAGCCACTTACTCACCTATACAGTTATACCCACACACACTCACTTATTCATACAGATACTAACACATACTCACTCTCCTATACAGTCAGTGATAGAAGCAAACACTCACCCATACCGCCGCTCTCACAATCACGCACTCACACATACAGTCAATCATATATTCCAACACTCACCTATATTGCCTTCTACAGAAGCAGCTACTTACCCATAAACCACTGACACATCCATTCACTCACCAACAAAGCCATACACACTGAGTCACCCATGCAGCCCCTCACAGATGTACTCACAAACCCATACAGCCACTGACTCACCTACTCACTCATTTATGTAGGCCTTCACATACCCTCTGACCAACCCACACAGATATTCATTCACCCATACAGGTACTCAGACAACCAATCAATCATCCAAACAGCCATTCACCCACTCACCCATCCATGCAGCCACTTAGAAAACCAACTGACAGACTGATACAGACATTCACACAACCTAGTCACTCACCCATACTGTCACGAAGACACCTATGCACTGAGTTACACAGTCATTCACGCACCCACGGATTCATCCATACAGACACTCATACGCCCACTGATTCATCAATAAACCTTGGTGTATAGATAATTAACATTCATAAACGTTTTAAAAACATTCACAGTCCCTGGATGATGTCATGAATGATGTCATTTGAGATGTCATCAGTGATGTCACTAACCATATCAAGAGTGATATATTTATGTGAGGTCATAAGCAGTGTATTGTGGGTGCGAGTTATAGTTAGCTCAGCCAAATATAACTGCTGAAAGTCTCTGCTTTTGTACAAGTGAAATGTCGGCCTAACTATAACATCTTTGTAACCTTTGTTTTTTCAGTGAATTTCTAAGGTTTTTTTTTTAATTCAATTTCCTAACTATAACGTTCTTGTAACTTTCAGTGAATTTCTAAGGGTTTTTGAATGCTAATTCCTAACAATAACATCCCTGTAACCTTCGTTTTTTTCAGTGATTTTCTAAGGGGTTTTTTAAAATGACATTTTCTAACTATGACGTTCTTGTGACTTTAGTTTTTTTCAGTGAATTTTGAATGATAATTCTTCACAATAACGTCCCTGTAAACTTTGTTTTTGTCAGTGAATTTCTAAGATTTTTTTAAAATTCTATTTCTTAATTTTAATTTCCATTTTTTAAGTGAGCCTCTAAGATTTTCATATTTTCTGTCAATAATTGGATATAGTATATTATATTTATATTATATACCACTCATTTTTTTATGTGATCTGTGTTCATCAGAAAGTACATTAATAACTGGTCTTATTTTGAAGAATTTTTTTGAGTCAGCACAATATTATCGCATTTACTGTGGAGAAGCTGTGATCACCAAATGTATTTCACATACTGAATAATACACTTAAAGGCATTATTTAAATCAGAGCCACCCAAGAGGCCAAATTTTTGTTCATGTACTTGTCAACTAAGGTTTTAAAAAAAAAAATTTTATCTGAGAAAACATCATGATGATCGTGATCACGTTGCAAAATCACAAAACAAAAGCAGAAATCCAATGACCACCGCCACATTAAAAAAAGTAACTTAGAAAATGTATTCTAGCTATTACTGTATGCAATACTAACCACATACCTGCTTTAAAAACATAATTGTACATATATTTGTAGTAACTTTTTCAAAAACACTGTTTGAACACTAGTTACTGTTTTCACGATTACACTGAGAGTTGCGATGACTCCGGTTACCGCCACGATTATGTCTTTATTAGAGAGTGCAAAAAACATAAATGCACACATTTTTCAGTGTTTTGTACACTGGGGGTTTACTACTGAGCTGTCAAAAGTCATATTTTAGTAGGGAATTTGCGTAAAAACATCCATTTAAACCTATTTTCCATTTCTGCAGTGATGCCGGGCGTCGCGATGAATCAGTAGCCACGATCAACGCGAATACGTCGCGAAATAACAAAACAAATGCAAACATTTAATAGCCACCACCACATTCAAAACTTATAACTGCAAAATGAATTATAACCATCATACTAAACACATTACTATCTAAACGACTGTATAATAGCATGTGCAACTCCCTTAATGTCTCTATAACACAAGGCATAACATTTTCAGTTAAATCTATGACGCACTGTATCATTAAGTCTCTCATTCACTGTATAAGTATTTGACGGCATATTTGAGATGATGCATCGGTCTATAAATAGTTCTGTAATGGAGTGCAAGTCTGCCTCAGTATATCTATGAGTGGGTGCATCAGTGTCACACTGGGTCAGTGACTGGTTGAGTAAGTCTCTCACTCATTGTGTGAGTAGGTTCATAAGTACCTTTGTGCATTTGTAAGTAAGTATATGACTGACTGGATCTGTGAGTGGATACATAAATGTCTAAGAGGGTGTCTGAATGGATGAGTTAGTGGGTGCATGAGTGACTGAGTGGATATGTGAGTGAGTGCATGAGACTCTCTGTGGGTCTATGAGTGGCAGCATGAAGGTCTGAGTGGTTCTGTTAGTGGGTGTGTGGGTCTGTGAGTGTGACTGTGCATGAGTACATGAATCTCTGAGTTTATAATTAATTGGGTGCATAAGTCTCTGAGTGGGTCTGTGACTTGCTGTGTGAGCAACTATATGGGATTGCAAGTGTCTGAGTGGGTCCGTGAGTGGATGTATGAGTGAGTAGATCAGTGAGAGCATGTATGAGCATCTAAAGGCACTGAGTGAGAGCATACGTCGCTTAGTAGGTAAGTGAATGGGTGCATGCATCAGTGTCTGAATAGATCTGTTACATGGACGGCGAGTGTCTGGGTTGCTCTTTGAGTGGATGCATGAGCCTTGACTGCATGAGTGAGTGGGAGGGTGTATATCTGAGTAAACCTATGAGTGGGTGTGAGAGTCTCTGATTGTATGACTGAGTGACTGAGTGCATATGTCTCTGAGAGGGGCTGTGACTGTATGGGTGTGTGGGGGTGTGTATGCCTGTCTGAGTGGCTCTGTTAGTGGGTGTGTGAGTGTCTCAGTTTTGGTGTGTGAGTGTCTCAGTTTGTCTGTGAGTACATACATGAGTGGCTCTGAAAGTGACTTAATTAGTCTCTGAGTGATTTTGTATATGGGTGTGTGACTCTCCAAGTGAGAATATAAGTTGATGCATGAGTATCTGAGTGGGTCTGTGAGTGGGTACATGATTGCCAAGGTGGGTTTGTGAGTAGGTGTAAGAGTCTCTAAGTGGGTATGAGACTCTATGCTCGAGTCCATGAGTGGGTGTCTTATTAGGTGCATGAGTCTCTGAGTGGGACTGTACATGGGTGCATCATTCTCCAAGTGAGTCTGTAAGTAGGTGCATGAGTACCTGAATGGGTATATGAGTGAGTGCACGAGTATCTGAGGGGGTATGTGACTGAATGTATATGTGTGAGTGGGAATGTGAATGTATATATACGTGTTTGAGTGAGTTTGTGAGTGCATACATGAGTGTGTGACAGTGACCTGCTAGTTTTTAGACAGGGGTGGATACTAAGGTCACTCAGAACAATGATTGGGTTATATGAGACGGAACTCTGGACATGTACTGATGAAACAGTTTTTTATTCTCTCTGATCGTGCTCAGGGAGAACTGTGCCCATTACAATTATAGGTGTTCACAATCAATACACTTGATTTATCTAAAAATAGTAGGTAATACAGCTCTTGCATTTGTGAAGCTTGTCTTCACCTCAGCCACAACACAGTTCAGGAACAGGGAATTAAGGCACACAGATCTGCCTTGGCTCACCCGAAGAGGATGGAATAGTTGGACAGAAATGAGAACAAAAGAAAATCATCCAAGAAAAGCATTTTGTTAACAGATTGACTTTCTTGGAGAGCCAACATGTGATACGATCTTATAAAATCTAGCCAGTTTGGATCCCTGACCTTCTCCTCAAGCCCTGCAATGTTTCATGAGAGACAACGATGTGGGTCATTACAATTGGATACTAAAGAAAGGCTGTCAACTCCCTCACCTTTCTTAGCAAAGCCAACATCATGTTCACTTGAAGCCAGTCAGTCCAGCCCTTCGAGGGAGCCAAGCTCCTCAATTCTATTAGAGGTGGCAGCTGGGGGGGAACCCCCTGGGGCACTCAGGGAATGTCTCATGGAAGCCTCAGAGCACCTGAGGAATAATGGGCCTGAATGTTATCACCTTAGAAACAAATCCTGCTTTTCAATGGAGCTCCAACAGCAGTAGTTTGAAACAGCGACGTCTGACCCCTGAAAGGAGGCTAAAATATTGCCAGCAACCCAGCTATTGTTACAATTCACCACAATACAATAGCCCAAAAAATGATTGTGTGTCTTGCCCAACCAAACCCACCCTTCATACTGAGTTAATTTGTGTGTGGATATTATCATCAGCCCCATCCCTCCCAGAGAGTCAATGTGTTACCTTAATCTGTATCTGTGGAAACCCATCACTAACATTCAGTTTGAGTGAGGGAACATCAACAACAACCACCACATAGGGTATACAGGCCAGAGGAAGATTTCGTTGAGTGGCCTCAGGTAAAAAACCACCTGGGCTTACCATACACATAGTCTCAGGAAGATCCGTGTTAGGAGAGGATCGAACATGGCCGACTCCTGGGTCTAAAAGATGTTTAGAACGCTCTCTGTCATTATAACTAGACACTGGGTTATCTGTAAAGGTGCTCATTGCCACTGGAACGACCCCATATTTTGTGAACTTGTAGGATGCAATATTAAATTGGGGGCCACAGGGATAGGAGATGAAGGAGTGTTCCTATTGGCATAACGGCTCTGTGATGAGACATTGGAGGAACCAAACTAGAGGTGTGTTTGGGCTGGTTATTTGCACATGCCTGGTCAGTACAGGATGTTCTAGCTAAGAGATTCGCCATTAATCTGTTGTTAGTTGCTAAAAAAAAATCAGCCTTGTGTTTAAGGAAACAACATTGTTAACAAAATTAAATTCACACCTCAAATTGTCTACACTAACTTTGATGTCATCAAAGCAGACATCATTAGCAACATTATTGTCCAATTAGATGCCTGCCACTCCGTGGGTCTATTAGTATCAAGTGGTAAAATATCACAAGTGGCTCGGTGAGGTGGGGACAAACCATGTACATCATTAGATAACATGCGTTCAGATAGCGGGCCACTATATTCAGAAAATATCCGGGTGCCGGGCAAATTGATAGCTTCCACAGGCGATGTTGCCTTCTCAAAAGGGGATTTAATTGCAGGGGGATTTTTGACATTTGGATGAGCGCTTTTAGACTTGTTCTTCTCTTTATAAAATTAGGTGATCTTCGGATTGGTGGCTCTTGGGGCTGGAGCTATGGTTATGCTTCAGCTGCTGTTAAGGACATCTTCCACCACCACGATTAAGTCATCTATGATTTGCAGGGCACAGTTCTCAATAGTGCGGTGCCCGGCCGATTTAGGCTCACAAAGAATTGTTGGTTGCCTTTTGTTTACTCCATAATAAGATGGAAGGGGCCGAAACACAGTTCACCACAGAGAACATCTATTGCTCAGAGGGGCAGGAAAACTGCCAGGCAACCAAAGTCTCAGAAGAAGTTAGAAATCCTTTAATAGGGCCATAGAGCTTCAATAAGAAATACGTTTACCGTAAAAGGACAAGCAGAAAAAGCGTGCAGAGCCAAGGGGAGTGGCCCTGCCTCTTCCTGGCACTGATGGGTGCCTCTGGCATGGGCTTTTCCCAGGGCTCGCTGTGAGAAAGTGACTCTATATATACTGGACCAGAATGTGTGTATAGAGTCCACAAACCTCAGAAGTATAACAGAGGTTAAAGCCAGGTGTGACCTTACTCTCTAAAGTGGTAGCTTGGTCGAGCAGTAAGGCAGTACCAGAGGACAGTGTAAAGCATTTGTTGTACACTCTCAGTCAGCAAAAGGTTTCACACACTCAAAGACTGAACTCCAGGCCAATTGTTTTTATATCAACGATATAGTTGTTTTATTTTTAGAACCAACTGGTATCAAAATATACTGTTCTCAATATGAGAGGTCTCAGATGAGTACTTTGCCGAAAGGCAATAAACTTTGTAAACACCATAGGTACAGGGGTTGCAGTAGGCAACACAATTCTACACACAATATAGCATTGAACTCAATGGGTTTTTCTATATAAACACAGTTGATTACTTTGTAGATTACTTTGGTAGTTCCAGGACTGGATCATAGATTCAGTCCTTGGGTCTAAGCTGAAAACAATTTAGTAAAAACGTTTTAGTTATTGCAGTGATTTTTCAGGAATATAAAGCTATTATAAAAGTTCACACTTAAAAACTTTTCAACAGAAATCTGGCAATGTTATCCAATGGGAGAAAATTCAGGTTGCAGGTAAAGTACAATCTCGCTAAGTTTGTAATCCAGAACTGGGCTCCTAGGTCCAGCACTGGGGTCTCAGCTTAAAACAGGTAAGTAATTACGTTTCAGTATTTGGTTTGATTTTTAAAGAATATTTAAAGTTTTCAAAAGTAGACAGAAGAAATTTCACAGAAAAGCATACAATGGATTCCTATAGAGAAAATTCAAGTTGCTACTAAACCCGACTAGGATTACTTTTGCGGTTCAGTACTGGGCGACAAGATGCAGTACTGGCTTCTCTCCTGATGACAGGTGAGTACTTCAGAATTCAGTTGATTTTATTTGAATATTTTAAGTTTTCAAAAGTAGGCACTTAGAAGATTTTTCGAGTCAAACCAGTCAATGTTATCCAATGGCAGGTAAGTGAGTTACCGGTTGCCAGGTGAGTACTCGACTGGGGAAGTTAGGGTTCTGGGCATAGACTCAGGGGTGCCCCAGGGTCAGGTAGGTACAGATGGTTCACCCTCAGCGGCACAGGGGCGGCCGGGTGCAGAGGTAGTTAGGCCAATGTTATCCAATGAGGGGCAGTGGACCTCCGGTTGGTGGCTGCTGGCTAGCAGGCCACGCAGCTGTGGGAGCTGGGCTCCTGGTCACTTGCTCAGGGCAAATGGGGAAGTAGGATAGGGCACAGGTTGCGCTGCCAGGGGCACTCGGGCGGCTGGGTGCAGGGTGCCTTTGAGCCGTCGAGCGCTCAGTGTTATTCAAAGGGAAAGGTAAAAAGGGAACAAAGGCTGCGGACTCGGGGACGGTGATTCTTCAGGTGCGAACACAACTTTGAGAGGTAAGTTGGGATCCTGGAGAAGAGGTAGGTACCCCAAAGGGAGGCACAGGGGGTCGCAGGGCGCCGCGTGCAGGGTTGTCTTTGGGTGTCCGGAAATCTTACACTCGGCTGGTCGCAGTTAGAGGGGTCCCTAGTTCTGAGGCTGCAGGCGTCATCTGGTTCGTCGAGGAGGGTCTTTGGGCACTGGACTTCAGGTCACAGTCACCGGGGGAATGTCCTCATGGTCTTGGAACACTCGGGCACGGGCTGGGCTCGACGGGTGTAGAGTAGGCAGGTCTTGGGCTTCCTGGCTGGCACCAGGGGTTGGTTGTTGAAGCAGAGCCTCTGCTTAAGGGAGTCCCAGTCTTTAAGAGGGTCAAGGCAGGCAGGTCCTCCGGGTGTCCCAAGTTTGCAGTCCGCAGGAGTTGCTGGGATTAAGCAGGAGCAGGTTCCAGGATCGACAGGCTGGTAGGGCTGGGGCCAAGTCAGTGGGTGCCGTCCTGTTGTTAGCAGCTGCACGGCGGGTCTTCTTCTTCTTGATATTCTTTCTTCTTTTCTTATCGGGATCTAAGGAAAGAATGTTCAGGGTGCCCCTAAACACTAAATTTAGGGGCGTTACAGGTAGGGCAAGGGCATGGACCAATAGGTCCCTGTCCTGGAGTGGGTACACCTCCTAGGATGCTCCTCTCCTGTGGGAGGGGGGCATGAGCCTGCCTGGGATTGGGCAGGGCTCCCTATCTTCAAGATGGCCAGAGCCCGGGGTCGTGCTTCGCCTCGCCTCTCCCACCTGAGGGGTGGGGTTGGCACAGGCTGGCACACCCCCCTTCCAGTCTTCCCGCCAGAGTGGGGGTTAGAACCGGTGGGGGCCAGTTGCTGAGTACAGCAAATGGTCTGGAGAAGCTCACAGAGGCGGCATGCCTTTGAAGCTTCCCCATGCCCATCCTGGGGGAGGAGACCGACCTAGCACCTCGCCCAGGATGTGCATTGTTGCAGGCCCAGGAGAGCGGGGGGCTCTCCACCCAGGGGTCCAGCAACATGTCTACTGTGTGGCAGCCTTTGCAGCCACTCAGCCCAGACGTGGATTGTAGGTTAGGTTTTCAGGGGGCATCTCTAAGATGCCCTTTGGTGCATTTTACATTAAATCCCACACTGGCATCAGTGCGGGTTTAATGTGCTGAGATGTTTGGTACCAAACTTGTCAGTCTTCAGTGTAGCCATTATGGTACTGTGGAGTTTGTAATGACAACCTCCCAGCACCATATACTCTTAATGGCATCACTGCACTTACAGTGCCCAGGAATGGCCCTGGGTACTGTAGGGGCACAGGGCTCATGCACCTGTGCCCACACATCTGGCATAGGGCAACCAGCTAGAGGGGTAACTGAAGTATGCCAGGGAAGTGGGTTCTGTGGGCATGGCACACAAGATGTGTGCTATATCGACTCTTTGTTTAGTTCTGCACTTAGAAACTCAGCCTGCAAAGGCAGTGTGTGGGTGTCAGGGTACAGGGCTCCTGAGGATGGCACAATAAGTGCTACAGCCCTCAGGGGTCTTCTCTGGTCACCATGCTCTGGGTACCTAGGGTACCATTTACTAGGGGCTGACAGGTGGCCAGAGATGCCAATTGGGTTTTAGTTTCAACACAGTTTTAGGGAAGGAACACAGGCCCGGGTACCTGGTTGGCAGGAGCCCAGGGCACACTCAGTCAAAGCACATCAGCAGTTCAGAAAAAAGTGGGGCCATACCAGTGCAAGAAAGATGGCACTTTCTCACACTCACCCCATGCCATCTCAAAGACAAGATCGCTAAATAGCACTAAGGGGCTCTTCCCTCTCAGCTCAGGTGCAGGGTGCCTCCTGAAGCCCTGTTCTCTGTGGTTGAGAATCCCAAAACTGTAGCCCAACTGACCGCACGCAGTGGGAAAGGCGAAAACACTAAATAGCGCTAAGGGGCTTTACCCCCGAAGAGCAGGTGCAGGGCGTCTCCTGCCATGGTGTTCTGTGGGGTTGGAAGTTCCCAAAACTGCGGCTAAGCTGGTCCCTTCTGAATAGCTGGAAAGAAGACTTCAAACATATTGAAGGTATTTGTGTACAAATAATTAATTATTGTTCTTCCTTTGTCTTCTATGAATAGTCAATTAGGAATTGTGAATTTGTTTGCACATTTGCCAGGTGTTTGACCTGGCCTTTTTGGCATGTTCATCCTCTGTCTTTTTTGCTTCTGAACTCCTATTTTTGACTGTGTGCTGTATTTAGTTTTTGTTGGTTTTAGAATTCAGGGCACTTTACCACTGCTGATCAGTGCTAAAGTGCAAGTGCTCCATGTTTAGTTTGTGATAATGATTCGTTATCCATGATGGGCATATTTGGTTTACTGGTAAGACCCTAGTAAAGTGCACTGTGTGTGTCCAGGGCCTATAAATCAAATGCTACTAGTGGGCCTACAGCACTGGTTGTGCCACCCACAGGAGTAGCCCTGCAAGCATGTCTCAGGCCTGCCACAGCAGTGTCTGTAAGTGCAGTTTTAAACTGCCATGCCGGTCTGGCATGTGCACCCACTTTCCAGACACAAGGCTCCTCTTTTACTACATGTAAGGCAACCCCTAAGGTAGGCCCAAGGTAGCCCTATGGGACGGGTGTATTGTATTTAAAAGGTAGGACATGTTCTGGTGTGTTTTATATGTTCTGATAGTGAAATGCTGCTAATTTCTTGTTTCACTATTGCAAAGACTGTCTCTCCTACAGGTTATTATTGAAGCAGCCGTATGACCTTATACAAGTGTAACTTCTAATTGGGAAGAGATAGAGATTTGGAGTTTGGGGCTCCTTCTATTGCAGATCCTTTGTGGTCCTTCCTGAAAAGTGTTCACACCTCTCTCAAAGTTGCAGAAAACTGTCTCAAGTACAGCAGCTTGTGAGCAACCATAAACGGTGACTTGAAAACTTGGCAACTTTCTAATGTTGCCATTTGTGCAAATAAATTTGACCTGAGCAACACTCCATGTTTAACATAATGATTCTTTTGATACCTCAAATTTAGTAGTCCCATTCAGAAGTTAGCACTACAGAATTGTCAGCTGGCAACCTGTACTTGCCAATGGGGCTAATGGCTTTTCTACAGCAAAAATGGTACTTTTTACAGGGGTCACGTTGTGATATACAGCACCCTGATTTAGGGCTCATTAAGCCTACCATAGCGGTAACATATATATATTAAAAGGGAAGGTTTGGGCCCTGTCATTGCTGTAAATGGCAGTTTAAAATTGCTCTACCTTTCTGCAGTGCAGGCCCCTTAGCCAGAAGTATGTTTTTAGGGGGCACGGCCCTCAGCTATGACCAGCTGTGCTCTATAGGTGCATTCTTTGTCAAATGCTGCTTGAACTGCTAAATATCGACCCCAAGGATATTGTGGTACAAGAATATTGAGGACAGAACATTACAATGTAAGTGAATACAGGGAAGTATAGATTTACTATTCCTAACTCCTTATCTTCATACCTTGAAAAAAAACATATATATATATATATAGACTTGATAGGGTATTTGACTTGCTGCATGTTCTAAATAAACCAACACGCTGCATCCAGTTACTGGGCTCGAGTGGTTTCTTTTATCTGTAAGAATTCTGTCTGTTCGATATATATACAAATATATATATATATATATATATATATATATATATATATATATATATATATATATATATATATATATATTCACTGAAAAAAACATAGGTTTCACACATGTTATAGTTAGCTGGACATTTCACTCATACAAAACCATTGAAATTCCCCCGTTACAGTTCAGATAACTCACGCTCCCGCAATGCACTTCTGATGACGTCACATATTACATCACTCATGACATGGTCAGTGACATCACTCATGACATCACTGATGACATCTCAAATGACATCACTGATGACATCATCCAGAGAACGTTTGTCTTTATGAAAAATAAATATTTTTTATATATGTATATCTAAAGGTTGATGGATGAATAAATGGGTAAATACATGTCTAAATGGATGTTTTTGTATAACTGATTGCATAACTGACTTATTAAGTGTATCTTAGTGAATACATGTATTAGCGAGTAATGTTTAAATATGTAATATCTGTATCAGTGTCTCACTTTGTCTATAAGTGGCTGCATGGGTTGGTGATTAGCTACATGAGTGTATATATGAGTTATTAGTTGGCTTTTTGAGTATTAGTTTGAGTGTCTGTATGGTTCGGTGTGGAGTATTACTTAGCGCATAGATGCATGAATGAGTGACTCACTGTTTGTATGTGTTTTGAAGACAGCATGTGTGCAGGACTGTGTGGTGGATGAGTGTGTGTATAGGTGTGTAAGTGAGTGAATGACTGTCTCAATAGTATCTTTATGAGTAACTACATATGTTTTAATCTACTATATGTGAGTATTGATGTATATAAGTGATTATATATGAGAGTGTGAGAGATTGGAAGAGTTCCTGTATAAATAAGTATGTGTTTCTATAAGTGATTGTTTAAGAGAGTAAGTCTGTCTACGTTTCTGTAAAAGTAAGTTTAGTGGTGTGTGTATAGCTGTATATGCAAGTAAATGGATGTTTGATAGTTTATTTGCATGTGTGAGTATGTGTGTGAGTAACTGTATGGATGAGTATCGGTGTGTAACAGGATGTATAGGTGTATGAGTACATATGATGAGTGAGTACATGTATGAGTGACTATATAGAACTGTTGGTGAATGAATGGATGTATATGTAGATGGTGGAATTACTGAATAGGTTGTTGTAACTGGTATTGGTATCTCCATTGTTTTGAAAATTGTAGTTTCTATTTTTTAATATGTGTATCAAAGGTTATATTAGAGGAGGTCTGCCACTCTTTCACAAGGATGATGTCATCAGTGATGTCATTTGAGATGTCATCAGTGATGTCATGAGTGATGTCACTGACCATGTCATGAGTGATGTAATATGTGACATTATCAGCAGTGCATTGTGGGTGTGCGAGTTATAGTTAGCTGAACTAACCTAACGGGGAAATTTCAATGGTTTTGTATGAGTGAAATGTCCAGCTAACTATAACATGTGTGAAACCTATGTTTTTTTCAGTGAATTTCGAAGGTTTTTTAAATGTTAATTCCTAACTATAACGTGGCTGAAAACTATGGTTTTTTCAGTGAATTTCAAAGGTTTTGTAATTGATAATTTTTAAATGTATTAATTATTATATTTCCTTCTTTTTATACAAAATGTCTACATTTCTATTATAATTATGTATAGTTATTTTATTATTTAAGTTATATCCCTTATTCTTAATGTAAAATAATAACAAACTCATTTCAAAAATATTTTTATAAAATTTTTATATTTATTAAAATGTAATTCTATATATTTTGTTTTCCAATTATTTTTTGGGGGATAATCTTATGGTACGAGTACGGTGATCGCACGGTCCTTTGTACGACTAATCGTACTCTGAGCATACCATCGCACACATCACAAATACGTTTTGACGTTAAGCGGCGCATCAGCGCTTCCGCGTGACGTCATGTACGGTTGTACGGTGCCCCGCACGTGTACCCTACGAAAGTTTTATAATGTTTAAAACAATATATCTATGTATTTAATGTAAATTTTAAGGGTAGACATTATGTGGGATAATCATGAAAATAGTTTTTTCTAACTTTAACTTTTAAGCGTTTGGGGCAGATTTACAACCTCCTTCTGCCTCTTTTACACTGCTATTGCATCACTTTTCTGATGCAGCGGTGGTGCAAAAGATGTGTCATGGTGTGTGTTATTTACAATATGATGCATCTGGGAGGTGTGTTACATTGTAAATTCCTGTACCAGAAGGAGACATTCCTACACGGGGAGATGGGGGGCGTTCCGGTGCAGGAGCACTTCCTAAAAGGGGCTGAGTGAAATGTACAAGGTTTCACTTTGTCTATTTTGAACTCATGCTGCGTCAAAACCCTGCACTTGCTCGAAGCAGGTGAAAGGATTGACCCAGCATTGTGAGCATAGAGCCCCCGAGCATTGCTAGAGATGCGTTGCACTTGCAACACAACTTAAGCAATGCGTCACCTTCACGGCACAGATACATCACATATCTGTACAGTTTTTGCCCCATAGTGCACCACATTCTAAATACGGCGCATCCATAGTGATGCTGTCACTATGCACAATAACTGGCATATCCCTGGGGATATGCCAGTTATTGTACATCTACCCATTAGTGTTTTAATATAGTGAATGGATTACTAACCACTGATCAATGAGTCACTACAAAACTATAACAGGAGTGACAGAGTGTTTTGTGAAAGTGTAAGGATAGAGACTGGGGAATTGAACATATAAAAGGCAAGTTTTCAGGTGCATAGAAGACTGAAAGCATAGTCTATAAGAGTTTAAAACAGTTCATGACCTAAGGCCTACTTTGCTCCATGACTACTTGGGTACTGACCGGATGATTACAGTTCTGCAAGGAGAGTGCCTGACTGAATTTATAAGAGCTTCAGTTTTAGCACAGTGCATAGATAAAGACATTCTGCTGAATGGCTCAGTACAATACTAAATCGGTAGTGGCAGAGTGTTTGGAGGGAGTGTAAGGATAGAGACTGGGTAATTAAAGTTTTAAAAGCCAAGTTTACAGATGCATAGAAAAGTGCATTTATTAGTAATAGGTGTTTGAAGCAGTCCTTGCCCTTAGGCCTACTTTGCTTCATGACTACTTGGGTAGTGGCTGAATGATTACAGTTTTCTAAGGAAAGTGTTGAGCTCAAGTTATAACTGCTTCACTTTTTAAACAGTGTATAGATAAACACATACTGCTGTATGGCTCACTACAATACTAAAATAGCAGTAGCAGAATGTTTGTAGGAAGTGTAAAGATAAAGACTGGGCAATTGAAAGTTTAAGTCAAGTTTACAGGTGCATAGAAAAGGGAATTTATTATTTATTATTCTTCCCAATGCCCCAAGCGCCAGCACACCTTTCTGAGGATAGGTTTATGATTTACAAATGCTAGAATTTTTAAATTAAGAAGCATATTAATAACAAATATTAATCCTTTTTTTTTCTTTTAATGATAACAATATTTTTTTTATGTCTTCTATTTAGATGTTTTTAATCATGAAAATGCAAAGAACACAGTTTACCGAGTAACACTTTTTAAACTCTCCAACGTATGTAGATAATAATACCTTATACTTGTTACGATCTAAATCAAAACCTTTACAGCTTCACAGTTTGTAACTTTTCCGAACACATGCAGAAGAAAAACAGTTAAAACGTGAGCACGTGTAAACTGCAAAACGTGCCATCTAAATAGGCGGACCCACAGCTTCCTTCCATAGACTACTAAACAACCAAAAACTATATAAATCACACCTACTGTGCAATTAGTTTAGTTTTCGCGAGTAATTACTGAGTCGCCAATCTATGTTGCAGGTTCCGTTTTCTAGCATTGGATTCTCTTTTTGTGAGTTGTAAGTTGTTTCAAATGTCTATTTGTCAATATTTAAACATTTATATCTAGGAAAAAATGTTATTGCATGTTTATCGCTTTTTCTCTGTAACGTCAGCAGCTTGTTTTTAGAAACAGATAGATTATAACAAACATTGCTCCTTTTCTGGCTCCTTTCACCTTATGTATAGTGACTTTTTATATTATAATTTTGACACCATACTTCGCTTGAGAGGTGTTGGTGACCCGTCGACGCAAACCCTAAACATTTACAATCAACGTCACCATCTTCCACTTGTTATTGTGTTTTCTCCTAGAGATCATATACTGTTAATATGTATATTATAACATTAACAGTCTTTGGGATCTTAGTGGAGTTCACGATCCGTCGTCACAAAGAGTAACGATAAGTAAGCAACATTACCGGCTTGCAGTTTTCAGTCTATTTTCCACTTGTGATCATGTGCTGTGAAAATATATATATATTATTATTCTCACCGTCATGATCTCAGAGGAGTTTATGACCCATCACCACGAAGATCAAAGTTTTTCACCTCCCGGAGAAAAGAAGTTCAGTAAATAATTACCGCTCGAAAGTATTTCATTATGGATGTTCTGTTAAATACATAACTTTATTTTCCTTTTCTTTTTACTGTAACAATGGTATCAATCGTTATATTATAATAGATTGTCCTATTGCTGCAGAGGAGAAATGGGAGATTTTTCAGCGCCATCTATAATATAACTTTCAAATATTAAAAAGTACTTGATCAGATATTTTTTTCAAGAACATATTTTACGAAACAGCAGAACAAAAAAAATAGCTATCATGCATACTTTGTTACTATAAATATTTAATAAACCCTACATTTCTGAATGTTATTTTCTAATTTCTATTCTTATTTGCGGTTCCTATTCACCTTCTCCCTAAAGAATATATAGGACCTGCACTTTATATTATAAGAGTACCATCCTATATATTCTTTAGTGAGTATGTGATTTATTAGCGGAACAGTCTGCAACCTCTAAGCACTATGACAGCACGTTCCTGAATTGTACAGAATGCAAATTTGAAAAATAATAATGCATGCATTCCTATGTAATATGAAATCACTTGTATTTAACTGTTTTTTACTTGTTCTCTTGATCTGAGATAATGTAGTGCGGGAGTGTTTATTGTAGCACTTCTATTCTACTTTATCTAAAAGTAACTGATGCCCTCTTACATCATCAAGAATGTGGGGCAGCACTTTTACAAACTGTAGCAACAAAAAGAAGGATATAGCCACACTTAACTGATATTTTATGAAATTCCATTTTTAATTGTCACCCCTTTCATATAAACAGCGACAGTTTCTGAAGAAAGTTTATTTGTATTTGCTTAATAAAAACTGTTTCAAACCTAGACTGAATTTTTTGCTGCGCACCCACACCTCCCCATCAGGAAAGTAAACACCACATTATACGTAAATAGTACTCCTAAGAAGTATGTCACCCACAAACGTGATAAAAAAAAAGCGCAAGACACTGTCATTTTTACGCCGTGATTTATACACCACACGGCAATTATATAAATGGCCCTTGAAACATATAAAAACAATTGTTTCCCTCATAATCCCCCTCCACCACCTTATGGGCACTGTACAGAGTTAATAGTGTTCCTATCCTTCCCTCTACTACTTTGTTTTCCCACACTCCTTTGGAAAATGCATCACAATATCACTGACAACAGGGAACCGTTTCCACCCAATAAGGAGCAAACTTGTGCTCGGAAAACTTTTGCTAATAAAATGTCCATGTTGTTCCACAGACGAGCAAGGAATGACTGCCAAACTTTCTACTTTTAATACTTCACAGCCAATGAAAATTAAGCTTCCTAAAGTCCCGCTTGGAGCACGTTACCCTAATACTCCCCGAACAGGAAGGAATCCCTAACAAAACTTTTCCACTGACTTCTTGTACGACTAACGGTTCCTATGAAAAAAATATAAATCTCCAGCACAGTAACTATTACAATTAGCAACATATTGTGGTGAACTTCTAACCTCTGTGCTCACGCAATTGTTCCATGAACTGTTACTATGGTAACAGGCAGAAAGGTACTGGCTGTACAAAAACCGTTATATTTACCCTGGATCCTCTACAAGACAGAAAGGAAAGCAAAGTAAAATAAAACACTGTACCACATTTACAACCCCCTTGCACCACTTGCGCGACCACGGCCCCCCCCTAAAAAATGTAAAGTGTATGGCCCTCAAACCCTGGGAACAACCACCCCCGGAGATTTCTGTATTCTGTGACACGGGAACGGTGGCCCTCCGCCTGGTGCCCTCGAGAGCCCTGGACACCGCCATGCCCAGAACCGGTTCCTGCAGTGTCCCGGGGAGCCTACCTCTGGGATACTGCTGTTTGCTATGAGAAGGTGGAAGTCTTGCGGCTCCCGCCCTCCCATAGCAAACTTAGTTTGAACTTTGAAAGACACAACAGAGAAATCTGTTCTCACTTTCAAAATCCAAACAAGATTGCATTTCCACATGCAACTTAGCATCCCCCCATATGTAAAAGCAATGCTGGTGTTCTATAGAGGAGTGGACCCCATCGAGCTGTGTACCCCTTTCACTCAGCGCATGTGCATTAATGGTGCGCATGCGCACAATACGCTCTACCACGCCCACCATCAGCCCGTGTACCCCTAATGTTTCTCATTTCATTTGCGCATGCTCTATTTGAACCTGATGGTCACGAGGAGTCGGCGGGACCGTGGGGCATTGTACGCTCCGTCTTTTTTTGTAGATAGGGTCACGTGTGTAGTGACGTATGTACTGGATGGGTTCGGTGTGAGTGTATACCAGCCATGAGGGAGTGTATGTGCTGATCTGACAACTAGACCTGGAACTAAGAAATCACTACAATGGAAATCTGGGCCATGTACTGTTGTTGTGTTTTCCTGGTAGCATAAGAGTGGCCTGTACTAATATATAAGAAATGTATAATTACTTCTGAGCAGTGACAACAGATAGGTTACAACAGTCTGAGAAACAGATCTTCAAGCTTATTGTGCCACTTTTGTGTCACTTTTTACATGGGAAAAGTGGCGCAAGGAGCTTGTAAATCTACGTCTGACTTTTCAAGAAAAACTCTCAACTCCAGACTATGCGAGTTAATGGGGTGCAATAGTCTAGGTACGCAATTTTAAGAACTCACATTAAAATTCAATTTTGTCAGAAGTTTCGCAACTATGTTTACGGTGATTAATCAAATGCTCTTTTCTTAGCCTTCACCAAACATTCTTTAGAAGCAATCACAACATATCGAGCAACAACAATGAAATTGTCTGCAACGTATTGAATGTACTTTGACGTGTAGAAGCAGAGTTGAATTCAAGTTGTGAATTCTGGTGGCCGCAGTGTTTATACAAGGTAAGCACAGCGGCCTAGATATACAATACCTCCATTGCAATGCATTAGAAATAAATCGGCGTATTTACAATCCCGTTGTGCAACTTTTGTGTCAGTAACGCAGTACGCACTTCCATATAGACACCACTTGAACGCGGAACATTAACAGAGGTGAAATGTACTAGGCACACTGCACATGTAAAATCGTAGTGTTACCTTCACTTGTAATGCTTCACCTTATTTAGTCACATCTACATAACTTTAAACTCTAATTTTCTTTTTTGTTTTGCAGATTACCTATCCTACGTCTTTTAGAGTCCACATCACAATTTGTTTATAATACTGTTTTATTAAAGGTATTTTTCTAGGTGTTTATTATATTATCTTTAAGTTACGTTTACAGTTATTGTTGTTTTTTTGGGGGGGGTGGTGACGGTCCACAACAAAAATAATATTTATTATTTGAAGTACTATAGTAAGAAGTTTGACAGTAGGGTTGAAAAGTACTGGCTGTAAAATAAGTTATGTTTTCTCTGGATGGACTCCAACATAGAAAGGAAATCAAAGTAAAACAAAACAATGTGTACCACATTTACAAACCTCTTGCGACATTTTCGCGTGCAAACCTACCCCCCTACAAAATTAAGTGCGTGGACCTCAATGACGCACCTCAAACCATGAAAACGACCACCCCCGCCGATTTCTACATTGTGTGAGGGGGGCTGCGTGGGCCACCGCCTGATGCCCTGGAGTCCGCCATGCCCAGGCCCGGTTCCTGCAGTGTCCTGTGGGGAAACAGCCATTACAACGCGGTCATAACCACACGTGATCGTCACCATGAAGCCATTAACACGCATATGGCTTTACCACGCATGCCTTTTACCACGCATGCTTTTACAACTACTATACATTTACCACACATGATAAAGGCATAAGCATGGTAATGGCTTTGTAGTGACGGTCATGCGTTGAAATGGCTGTGCCTTACATGCTTCAAATTAGTTTTTAGGTAAGCGTGTGACCAAGACTGATAAGATCGGATGCCAAGGACAAACACCATGGTGTCTGTGGCAGGAAATCTCATGGATCACAGTGAAGATAGGCAGGGGTAAAATGAAAGTAGCAGGTATAATAAAAATAACGGAGAAAAACTACTAAAATGGCGGAGGATGGAGTATGTAATTAACGGTTGGCGCCTCGATTATTAATATATTACAAAAGTATAGCAGCGATGAGGCACACGACCCGGCAGAAGAAAATGGCAAATTTAATACCTGAAATGAGGAGAGGTTTGCTTGGCGAACTTGAAGAAAAACAAAGAAGCATGGGCTTGGAAACGAGGCTGCGCATGCGTAGAGAGTACAACCGGTGCAAAAAAAAGGAAAGTTGTACATACTGTCATAGAAATATAGCTCTTTTTTTGACCAGTAAAGTTAGTTCTGAAAAGAACTGTTTTATATGAGCCCCAAAGCCCCCACGGTCCCAGCCGGCTCTCCACGTCCTTCGGGAGCCGACATTGCTTTTCGTCACCCCGGGCACTGCAGAAGGCGGCACTGTAGGCACCCCGGGACACTGCAGAAGCTGACCCTGAAAGGTGGTGGTCCCCAGGGCCATCAAAGGCTCCAGGAAGGGCCCCCCCCTCCCAACATTCAAAAGCCCCGAGGGGTGGTAGTCACCGGGGCTGGGTGGTCCCCCCTATTTTCTATATCAGAGCCCCGGGGAGGTGGCGGTCCCCGGGGCGTGTGGGGGGCTTGAAACCCCCTACACAGTTTTTTTAAATAAAAAGAGGCCCCAGAGACTGGCGGTCCCCGGGCCTCTGGAGGGGCCATGAGTCCCCCGCATACATATAGTTAAAGCCCCGGATGGCGAGACCCGGGGCAGGGGGACCTCTCTGGGCCCCTCATTATGAAAAAAAATTGCCCCCGATATTTAGAATGTCGTGGATTTCCTATGAATACTGGGTCCTACCTATAACTGTAGGTAATACATATATATATATATATATATATACATATCTATATATATATATATATATATATTTTTTTTTTTTGCTCAAGTTTTTCCCCGTTGCAGGGACACAAACGACAGCACTCACGGGATGCTTCCAGTAAGCAGTATATATTTATTTCAACAGCAAAACAGACGCATTTCGGTGATTCCCTTCTTCTGTGTGGAGCAGTGATATATATATATATATATATATATATATATATATATATAGATATATATATATATAAAAACACATAGGTTTCAGACATTAGGAATTAGCATTTAAAAAACCTTGGAAATTGACTGAAAAAAACATAGGTTTTAGTGGGGTACAAAACCATTGAAATTCCTCTGTTATAGTTAGTTCTGCTAACTATAACTCGCGCGCCCACAATCCACTGCTGTTGATGTCACATATTACATCATGCATGACATGGTCAGTGACATGGTCAGTGACATCACTGATGATATCACTGATGACATCTCAAATGACATTACTGATGACATGTATTATATATATAGCAATCTACATTGAAGAATGAGTGGATATATAAATATAAATATCTGGATGGAGGATTTAGTAGCAGTGTGAGTGACTGTTTACTTGACTAATTTATAGTGTCTTACTAAATATATTGGATAGTGACTAAACTGTGTGAATATCTGTATCACTTTGTCAGTTGTGTAAACTGCTGCACTAGTTGGTTACTAGCTATGTGAAAGTCTATATTAGTTATTGATTAGTGTGGTGTGGTGATGAGCAAATATATTTCTCAATGGTACATGTCCAACAAACTAGAAAATAAAAGGCAGTGTATATGACAGTTGTATATAAATAAATATATATATAAGACTCAGTGATTGTATGAGTGACTGTATGGATAACTGTATACTTGTAATAGTGATGTTATAATACACTAAGTATGAGTTACTATCTATATGAATAAATTAAGTGGTGTTTGTATAAGTATGTAGCTAAGTAAATGTAAGTATGATCCATTGTTTGCATAAGTGAGTAGGATGATTGCATAAGTGAATAGGATGTGTACTGGTGTGTGTGATATCGATATAGGTGTATACGTTTATTTGATAGTGTTCTACTGATCATGGATAGCATGTATGAGTGACTATGTAGGTAAGTGATTAAATGTGTGTGTAGATCTAGGAATCACTGTGTAGGTTTTTAGAAACTTGTATTGGTGTGTCAATGGATTCAAATATGATACCCTTATTTTACAGTGAGTGATGAAAGGTTATACTAGTGTATGATGAGATGTATCTGATTGTCACGTGGATTATGTCATCAGTGATGTCATCAATGATGTCATTTGGGATATCATCAGTGATGTCACTGACCATGTCATGAATGATGTAATATGTGACATTATCAGCAGTGGATTGCGGGCGCGCAAGTTATAGTTAGCAGAACTAACTATAACGGAGGAATTTCAATGGTTTTGTACGAGTGAAATGTCCAGCTAACTATAACACCCCTGAAACCTATGGTTTTTTCAGTGAATTTCAAAGGGTTTTTAAATGCTAATTCCTAACTATAACACGTCTGAAACCTATGCTTTTTTCAGTGAATTTCAAAAGTGAAGTAAATGACAATTTTTAAATGTATTAATTGTTATATTTATTTTTTTATACAGATTTACTAAATTTTTTTAAACTATTTATTTATAGATATTTTATTTTTTAAATTACATTATAATTACATTATACATTACATTACAAAATATACTTTCTCAGAATGAAATACTTTAGTTTAAATACTTTAAATACTTTGCAAATAGGCAATAGACTTTTAAGTACAGTAGTTACAGTTGTTGCAATGGGCAACACAATTGCAAACACAATGCAACATTGAGCTCAATGGGAATTTCTAATTAAATGCAATTAGTTACTTTATGGATTACTTTTGTAACTACAGGACTGGCTCCTAGATTCAGTCCTGCGACATCTCCTGTAAACTGTTGAGTAAAATCGTTTTGGTTACAGTAGTGATTTTTAAGGAATTTTATTGTATTTTAAAAGTTGCCTCTTAGAAACTTTTTCACATAGAATTACCAATGTTATCATATGGGAGGAAATTCACTTAGCAGGTAAGTAGTGTTATCGTTATTCTTTCTTACTCAGATGTGGATCCTGGATCTAGCACTGGTGCATCTCCTGTAAATGCTCCAAAAGCACCACAGAGCTGTGTTGCAGAGTGGTGTAAAAAAGGGCGTGGCCTCTGAACACCTGTCTGCAGCGCAGCTCCCTGGCGCATACTGGAGATACCTGTTGGGCTATTTGGCCCTCAGGGACCCTCAATATTGAAAGAGAATTAATTCCCCAACTTAAAACCTGCAACGGGGCACAGTGGTGAAGGAAGGGGACGTGGCCTGAGGTGACATGTCTGCAAACACGCCCTGTGCCACGTTTTAAGTTAGATAACTAATTCCTCCTCAATCCTGTGGGTACCTGGGGGCCAACTAGCCCACCAGGTTCCTCCAGATATTCAGAGATGAAGCAATCAACTGTGTATAAGGGAAGGAACTCGCACATCAACAATAATGTATTTATTCTAATACTTGAATAAATAAAAAAAATGTAATTGCACCTTTTTAAAAAAGTAAGGATGATAGGGGATTTGGGTGGGGAAGTGTATTAAAATTGTGGACTGAAACTGTACACAGTAACCAATAAATATACTTTAATACTCGTATAATAAAAGAGAGAAAGAATTAAAAGAAAAAGAAAGAGCGAATATGTATGAGGATCTAAAATGAAACTAAAACTGTTTAACAAGTTTCACGTTTACAAAAACACGTGCGCAAGTTAAACAGTGGAAATGTGAGCACGTGTCAACTGAAAAAAGTGACAAAAAAATGGGAGGATCACTAAATTGGTTCCATAGTGACTTGAATAACCAAAACGTATATAAACCACACCCGTAGGATGATTAGTTTTGTTTCTGTGATTTAATCACAGGTGACCAAACAATGAGCAAGATGAAGTTTACAATCATCTGATTCATCTTCAGTTTATCGTCCATTTCCTCAGAGGGAACATAAAGTTAATGTATATATTGTAATATATAAAACATTATGCTCTCTCCAGAGGAGTTGGAAGTATGTCGACGGAAAAAGGAAAGAATTTTATAAAGAGGTAAATTAATGGTATAAGTTTATGCTTTATATATTTTTCTAATGCAAGTATATTATTATGTATCTAAATATACTGTGTAAAAGTATAATTGTAATTTAGAAACAAAATGACGTAAGTAATTCTCTTTTTTTTCCAGAGTGAAAATGGGTTTATCAGTATGTACATTGTGTAGTACTGCAACGTAAGGAACTGGAGGTTTATCATTGCAAGCAGTAAACATGAAAAAAAAATATTAATGTCAATTAACAAATGATAAAATAATCCTTTTTAACAGTCACAATGTTTTCATAAAGAGTAATTGGAAAGAAATGTAGAAAAAAAAGAAAGAAAGATGAAGTATTGAGGGAGTGTTTGTAGTAGCACTTCTATTCTACTTTATCTGAAAATAAATCATGCCCTCTTATATTAATAATAATTTGGGGTAACACTATAAAAAAGATTTGAATAGAAAATAGTGTTTTCGGAGAAAAAAAGGGAGTGTGTGCATATTTATATAGTGCGTAGTTGACCCAAAACTATATCAGCAATTTACATGAGCACTGTATTTACAGTACATTTTCAGGGCAGGCGTAGATTACGTAATTTCTCTTCAATAACAGGATGTGGACACGACTCAGAGGCTCGAACATTGATTTTCCAGCACCAAGTTCGACAGTGTACCTGAATGACCACATACGCATATAAATTAGCTGCCCTTCATGTGCCAAAAACTGCATCCTAAAGCTTTCATAGCCCTGTACTACTACAGCTACAACACTCCACTGAATGTACAACAAACATTCATATTCGCAGCAATACCTCATGTCCACCATCTTTTATGTGAGCAACTATGGATGAATAGAGGGTCAGTGATACCCGTACCTTCCATGTTGGCCATGCTGTGGTGCTTTACAGATATAACAACAAATTTGCGTTTAAGACCCGGGTGACGTCAGCACTACAACACTGACACCCGAATCAGTTGATTTCTCATATAGCTCACGACGGAACCATGCCCATAGCTCCGGAATCATGGTTCACAGCCTCGCGCAGCACTGGCATACGTCAGTCCAGCCCACTCCGCTTACGCTTCCAGGAAACCACAACAAATTTAATGACACAAAGCGACGATAATTTTAATGCTGTCCTTGTAAATATGCCCAATATCGCGAGGAATACAGCGACAATTCATGTTCGCAAGTGAAAACCTTCTTAATATAATACTGTGCACTTAACATATCAATACACCTCGCATATTAAACATGTTTAAGTCTACTTCAGAACAGATGGATCTGACATAAACCGCAATTAGGGAGTGTTTTGCTATTGTTTGCTATCGGTCCTCAAATTCAGAGCCCCCTTGTAAATACAACACTGTTGTCCTACTTCCCTCTTCCATGTTATATTGTCATAGGTACACCTACCTTGCCTCTGGGAACGCCCACATTGCAACTCATTGGAGATACGAGGCGAGCCCTTAGCAAACCAGCTGCTAACATGCATTAATTCATTTTAGCGTTACCTAGTAAATAGGGCCATATAATTTTCTCCGCAGTTTTGGCTTTTTTTTTTAAATTGCGGGAAATAGCACTTGTTAATATGCCCTGAAGTTTGCCCTGAAGTTTGCTATGACACTGCGGGAACCTCGACTCTCACCCTGCCATAGCAAACAGTAATGTCCCGAGGGTAAGCTCCCAGAGACACAGCAGGAGCCAATCCTGGGAGGTGGTGTTCCCCAAGGCTTTCGACTGCTCCAGAATGGAGACCATGCGGCCTCCCTCCCAAAATATAAAAAGCCCCGGAGGGTGGTAATCCCCGGGGCTTAGACGGACCTTTGAGCTCCCTCACCCAGTAATTTCGTAGCACCGAGGAATGACGGTGCCTGGGCTACAGGGCCCCTCTGGACCACCATCAAATGTGATATTTTAGACCCCGGGATTTGACCATCCGAGGTAGCTAATTTTTAAACAAGCACAGGAGCCCGCGCTTTGTTTTTTTCTTTTTTAGGGCAGATCCATGAACCCAGCACACATTTCTCCATTTAAAAAAATAAAAATAAATCGGGGGGCCCTAGGGATCCCTGTGGGACCCCCTGAGCAGGTCTAGAGGGTCAAAATATTTCTTACCTGCCCCCTTTATACATTGTGAACACTTGTTCCACTAATTTCTAAACCCTCACTTCTACCGAGGCACAAAATGGCTGCCAACACTTCCTAGTTTTGAATGTTAACAATCCCTTGACAGCCAATTAGGATTCAGCGCGTGATCGGGACGGTGCACTTAGTATGCGCACAAGATACTCGCATCCACCGAGGCCATATATATATATATGTACTTTTACTTGTAATTTTTGTAGAAACTACTGAACGTATTTACACCATTTAAGCAAAAGGCACGAGTCTGAACCGAGGACTACCTCTTTGCCAAATTTGGTATAATTCCATTCAACCGTTCGGGCTGTAGCCGCAATGAACGGTTCCTATGGAAAATTGCATGAGGAAAACACATTTTAGGACCCTCTTTTTTCTCTGCCCCCGCTTCAAATGCAATATTATAGACCACGGGATTGGTCCTTCCCAGGTAGCTAATTTTTAAACAAGCACAGGAGCCCGCGCTTCGTTTTTTTTTGGTTTTTTATTATGGAGGATGCAGGCACCCAGCGCACATTTCTCAGTTTTTTCCCCCCAAAAAACACATTTTTTTGGGGCCCTAGGGATCCTTGTGGGACCCCCGAGCAGGTCTAGAGGGGAAAAATATTTCTTACCTGCCCCCTTTATATACATTTTGAACACTTGTTCCACTAATTTCTAGATCCTCGCTTCTACCGAGGCACAAGATGGTTGCCAACACTTCCTGGTTTCGAATGTTGACAACCACTTGACAGCCAATCAGCATTCAGCGCGTGATCGAAATGGTGCGCTGATAGTCCGCGCAAGATGCGCGCATCCACCAAGGCCATAGATATATATGTACTTTTAATTGTCATTCACTCAGGAACTGCTGAACAAATTTAAACCATATAAGCAAAAGGCACGAGTCTGAACAAAGGACTACAGCTTTGCCAAATTTGGTGTAATTCCGTTCAGCCGTTCGGGTTGTAGCCGCGTTGAACGGTACCTATGGAAAATTGCATGAGCAAAACACATTTTGGGAGCCCCCTTTTTTCTCAGCCCCCGCTTCACGAATCACCCCAAGACTTTCAGGATAGGAGCGGACTGGAGCGCACCACCAGTTTTGAAAATTTTGCAAAGATTCGTCAACCGGCGCTAAAGTTATTCCAAATTGAATGTGTTGCGGAATTCCTATGGAAAATAGGTCCTAACTATTACTACCCACTGGCGACCGCCAGTAGGTAATATATATATTATAAGATTGAGGGAAAAAAACTGTGCATTCATGCAGTTATATTGTTTTATGTGCCCCTATTGTTTTTATGGGTTTGCACCTATGTGGTGTATAGATGAGTATTTCATCTATGTTTATTTAACATGTGACTCACTAAGGAGGTGGAGCATCACGTAAGAAAAAAAGTATTTAATTGTTAGCTGACCAGGTGTATGGTGTGTGATCAAGGGCACGAGTTGCTCGAAACGCGTCGCCTGAGAGGTTGAATAAAATCTCCCTTACTGCAGCCTTGGGTCCGTGTCTTCATTACAGGAAGTTGATGGTATGAAGATTGCGTTTTATATATATATATATATATATATATATATATATATATATATATATATATATATATATATATATATATTACCTACTGGCGATAGCCAGTAGGTATATATAGTTAGGATTGTTTTCCATTGGGAAATCGCAACATTCTATTGGGAATAACTTTGGCGCCGGTTGAGGAATCTTCCTGAAATTTACCTTAACTTTGCCTCGCGGCGCACCGCTCCTTCCCTGAAAGTTTGGGGGGGATTCGTCAAGCGGGGGCCGAGATAAAAGGGGGGTCCCAAAACGTGTTTTCGCCATGTTAATTTCCATAGGGCGGTTGGACTCACTTTTAGCCCGAACGGCTGAATGGTTTTCCACCAAACTTGGCAAAATTGTAGGGACTGGTAGCCCGATGTGCCTTGGCTATGTCTCAAGATATGTGCTCCAGTAGATTTTACGAAAATGAACTTTGAAAAAATATACATTGGGCTACATTGGGCTATGTATATGTTTGAGCCCAAATGTAGCCCAATGTAGCCCAATGTAGCCCAAAGATGGCCACCAGAGACAAAAAAACAAATGTAGCCCAAATATCAGCCAGATGTAGCCCAACTATAGCCCAATGACAGAATGTCCCAGAGTATTCTAAAGAACAACTAGAGCACTAACTGTCTTACTCATGACAAAAGTATGGCACACCTGAAGTCATCTTGATTGGAATAAAGTGTTAACACTTAAAACATTTAATTTGCAAAGGAACAAAATGAGGGGGTTCATTTTGCCATAGAAATTATGATTAGTGCTGAAGAAAGAAACATTAGGGCACATTTTGAGTGACTTCTCAAATCCTCTTATATTTCATTAAACAAAATTCTGATATGCAGTCTCCCAAGATGGCCACCAGAGACAAAAGAGCCCAAATGTAGCCCAAATATCAGCCAGATGTAGCCCAACTATAGCCCAATGACAGAATGTCCCAGAGTGTTCTAAAGAACAACTAGAACGCTAACAGTCTTACTTATGACAAAAGTATGGCACACCTGAAGTCATCTTGATTGGAATAAAGTGGTAACACTTAATACATTTAATTTGAAAAGGAACAAAATGAGGGGTTTCATTTTGCCATAGAAATTTTAGATTACCTACTGGCGATAGCCAGTAGGTATATATAGTTAGGATTGTTTTCCATAGGGAAATCGCAACATTCTATTGGGAATAACTTTGGCGCCGGTTGAGGAATCTTCCTGAAAGTTTCCTTAGCTTTGCCTCGCTGCGCTCCTCTCCTTTCCTGAAAGTTTGGGGGGGATTTGTCATGCAGGGGCCGAGATAAAAGGGGGGTCCCAAAACATATTTTCCCCATGTTAATTTCCATAGGGCGGTTGGACTCACTTTTAGCCCGAACGGCTGAATGGTTTTCCACCAAACTTGGCAAAATTGTAGGGACTGGTAGCCCGATGTGCCTTTGCTATGTCTCAAGATATGTGCTTGTAACCGCGGGACTATGAATGGGCAAGAGACGTGTCTTGGTTAAGCCTGGTTTTATTTTCTCTAGCAGTGTATCAGTACAAGTCTTTCTCGCCGCTCCTCTTCTTGGGGATCGGCTGCGTTCCTGCCGGGCTTTCCGGAGCACTCCCTTCTCCGGACGGGGCTCCTCCTTCTGCTGGGCTTCGGAGGCTCCGTTATGTCCACGCTCGCCGACACCAACAAGGAAACAGAAGAGAGGCGTGTATCAGTGTACAAGCGGAGTAAGTATCAACACTCAGGGTAGGGGAAGTGAGGAATACACCCAGTGCAAGTATCAGTAAGACGTGAGGAAAAGAAGGGGGGGGTTTGAAGTGTAGGAATCCCAGGCTTTTAAGGGAGACTGCTTTATCTAGGTCAGGCGTCGGCCTTTCTTTCTCCACCACCCCAGGAAGCGAGTACGCACCTCTGCTAGCCGTACCCCTCCTGGTGTACGGCTGGGCGGCTCGTGGGGTTGGCCTCCGAGCTTTTCCTTTGCGTCCGTCCCACTCTCTTCTCTTCCTCCCGACGGCTCCTTGGTCCCAGCTGGTTCTCGGGATGACGGTTCTGCTCTCGGTTCTGGTTCACCGGTCCCTCCGCCTCCGTTACGCTCTCCTCGCTGATCCACCGTATTCCGCTCTTCCACTCCTCCTCGCTGCTCCGCCGTACTCCGCTGCTCCACTCCTCCTCGCTGCTTCCTGCCACTCCGCTCTGCTTCACACTGTCCGCTCCTCCGGTGTAGTAACACACCTGGGGGTTATCGACACCGCCCTTTATCAGAGTCCCGGGCTCCTCCTCCTCCATCGAGCCATCGGTCCAGTTAAAGGGCCCACACTCCTCCTCTTCATCACAGCTGTATTTCTCCAGTCCGGTCCATATTGGGGTGTGCGGGGGCTGTGGAGATAAGAGGGGGGGGGTCACAAATGGTCAGTTCACGCCCGGCATCGGGGCACTGCGGAGGGCCCTGGTTACACAGCTCCAGTGGTTTTTACGAACATTAACTTTGAAAAAATATATATTGGGCTATATATATGTTAGAGCCCAAATGTAGCTCAATGTAGCCCAAAGATGGCCACCAGAGACAAAAAAAAACAAATATAGCCCAAATATCAGCCAGATGTAGCCCAACTATAGCCCAATGACAGAATGTCCCAGAGTGTTCTAAAGAACAACTAGAACGCTAACAGTCTTACTTATGACAAAAGTATGGCACACCTGAAGTCATCTTGATTGGAATAAAGTGGTAACACGTAATACATTTAATTTGAAAAGGAACAAAATGAGGGGTTTCATTTTCCCATAGAAATTTTATATTACCTACTGGCGATAGCCAGTAGGTATATATAGTTAGGATTGTTTTCCATAGGGAAATTGCAACATTCTATTGGGAATAACTTTGGCGCCGGTTGAGGAATTTTCCTTAACTTTGCCTCGCGGCGCTCCGCTCCTTCCCTGAAAGTTTGGGGGGGATTCGTCAAGCGGTGGCCGAGATAAAAGGGGGGTCCTAAAAAATGTTTTCCCCATGTTAATTTCCATAGGGCGGTTGGACTCACTTTTAGCCCGAACGGCTGAATGATTTTCCACCAAACTTGGCAAAATTGTAGGGAGTGGTAGCCCGATGTGCCTTTGCTATGTCTCAAGATATGTGCTCCAGTGGTTTTTACGAAAATTAACTTGGAAAAAATATATATTGGGCTACATTAGGCTATATATATGTTAGAGCCCAAATGTAGCCCAATGTAGCCCAATGTAGCCCAAAGATGGCCACCAGAGGCAAAAAAAAACAAATGTAGCCCAAATATCAGCCAGATGTAGCCCAACTATAGCCCAATGACAGAATGTCCCAGAGTGTTCTAAAGAACAACTAGAGCGCTAACAGTCTTACTTATGACAAAAGTATGGCACACCTGAAGTCATCTTGATTGGAATAAAGTGTTAACACTTAAAACATTTAATTTGCAAAGGAACAAAATGAGGGGGTTCATTTTGCCATAGAAATTATAATTAGTGCTGAAGAAAGAAAAATTAGGGCACATTTTGAGTGACTTCTCAAACCCTCTTATATATATATATGGAACATTTTGTTTCTGAGCAGCCCCTGAAAATTTGGGGGGGTTTCGTCAAGGGAGGGCCGAGAAAAAAGGGGGGTCCCAAAACGTGTTTTTGCCATGCAATTTTCCATAGGGCGGTTGGCCTCACTTTTAGCCCGAACGGCTGAATGGATTTACACCAAACTTGGCAAAATTGTAGGGACTGGTAGCCCGATGTGCCTTTGCTATGTCTCAAGATATAGGCTCCAGTGGTTTTTACGAAAATTAACTTTGAAAAATATATATTGGGCTACATTGGGCTATATATATGTTGGAGCCCAAATGTAGCCCAATGTAGCCCAATGTAGCCCAATGTAGCCCAAAGATGGCCACCAGAGACAAAAAAAACAAATGTAGCCCAAATATCAGCCAGATGTAGCCCAACTATAGCCCAATGACAGAATGTCCCAGAGTGTTCTAAAGAACAACTAGAACGCTAACAGTCTTACTTATGACAAAAGTATGGCACACCTGAAGTCATCTTGATTGGAATAAAGTGGTAACACTTAATACATTTAATTTGAAAAGGAACAAAATGAGGGGTTTCATTTTGCCATAGAAATTTTATATATATATATATTCACTGAAAAAACCATAGGTTACACACCAGTTATAGTTAGGAATTAGCATTTAAAAAACCTTTGAAATTCACTGAAAAAACCAAAGGTTTCACACCAGTTATAGTTAGCTGGAAATTTTACTCGCATAACACCATTGAAATTCCCACATTATAGTTAGTTGGACTCACTATAACTTGCACGTCTGCAATGCACTGCTGATGACGTCACATATTACATCACTCATGCATATATTTAAATATTTAAACATTACTCGCTAATATATGTATTCACTAAGATACACTTAATAAGCCAGTTAACCAATCAATTTTTTTTTAAAAAACACTGAAAAAACCATAGGTTTCAGGCCTTATATAGTTAGGAATTAGCATTTAAAAAACCTTTGAAATTCACTGAAAAAACCATAGATTTCAGGCCTTATATAGTTAGGAATTAGCATTTAAAAAACCTTTGAAATTCACTGAAAAAAACATAGGTTTCATGCCTTATATAGTTAGGAATCAGCATTTAAAAAACCTTTGAAATTCACTGAAAAAACCATAGGTTTCAGGCCTTATTTAGTTAGGAATTAGCATTTAAAAAAACCTTTGAAATTCACTGAAAAAACCATAGGTTTCAGGAGTTATATAGTTAGGAATTCGTTTTTAAAAAACCTTTGAAATTCACTCAAAAAACTATAAGTTTTAGTGGTGTTATAGTTAGCTGGACATTTTACTCATACAAAACCAATGAAATTGCTCCTATATAGTTAGTTGTACTAACTATATTTCGCGCACCTGCAATCCACTGCTGATGATGTCACATATCAGATCATTCATGACATGGTCAGTGACATCACTGATGACATCTCAAATTTAATTATTACTAATAATTTTTTTTTCTAAAATTAATTTTTCAATGTATTTTTCATGTGTTTTTTTTTAATCATTTTGTCTTGGAGCGCTCAGGTTGCGCGCACCGGTAAGCTCACCCGATATTCCCGCGTGCAGAAAAAAAAAGTATGTATTTAAAGTAAAAAATAATGCAAGACATTCAGTGGCATACTTATAAAAGTAGTATTTTTGATTTTAAATACCCGTATTTTAACTTTAAACGCATTTCCGAAAAGCTAGCAAAACGTCTTTCAGGCGCGCCGCGTAAGCGCCCCCGGAGGCGCTCCGGTGCGCGCAGCGTAAGCGCGTCAAGTCATGTGACCTTAAAATAACACTTTTCATTGGTTGTTAACAGTTTTTTTTACAACTAATGAAAACCACACCCATTTCCTTCACTACCTCTTTCACTTTGGAGAGAGCAAGACCTATTCCCTTATGCTCTTCAATTCTTTAGAAAGAATGGCTGCAAGACCACCAAGCAGCAGTGAGGACTCTGATGAGTTTCTTCAAGAGGACCCTCCTCAGCCAAAAGTGAAGGAGCACTTCATTTGGACATTTTTTACCATTCCACCAGGAGAGAAAAAAGTAAATGCTCCAAAGGTGGAGTGCAAAATTTGCCATACTGTTCTTTCACGGGGTGACCCCAGAAGAAAATATAGTTCTGGAAGCTCCACGATGATAAGGCATGTGCAAAGGAGGCACCCCCAGAACTATGCCTGGGAGAGGGGAAGGGAAGTGAAGTAGGGGGATTGAAAGAAGGGGAGTGTGGGAGGTGAGTGTGGGAGGTGAGTGAGGGGAAGGGGAGTGAACAAGGGGAATGAGGATAAGTGAGGAAAGCGGAGTAAGGGAATGGGGTGAGGAAGGGTAAGAGAAGAGCAGTGAGGTTGAGGAAAGAGTGGTGATAGAGAGTGGATAAAGGTAAGTGAGCGTGAGACAAGGGAGTGAGGGAGTGAGGAGACAGAGGAAGTGAAGGAAAGAGTGAGAGAAGAGGACTGAGTGAGGGAGCAAAGAAAGATAAGTTAGGGACTGTGGCTGAGTTATAGGGAGTGAGTGTAACAGAAGAGGAGTGAGAGACCAAGAGGACGGAGACAATGGGGGTAACAGAGAGAGAGTGAGGGAAGGGAGTGAGTAAGTAAGAGGACAGAGGGATTGAGAGAAGGAGTTACTGAAGTGGAGTAAGGAGAGTAACAGAAGGGAAAAGAGTGAAGGAGCGAAGGAAGGGAAGAGACAGGAATGGAAGTAAAACAGGAGTGCTGAAAGAAAGTGATTGTGGGAGTGTGGCTGAGTTATAGGGAGTGAGCGTGACAGAAGAGGAGTGAGAGACTAAGAGGACGGAGAGAATGAGGCTAACAGAGAGAGAATGAGGGAAGGGAAGTGTAGAAGTAAGAGGACAGAGGGAGTAAGAGAAGGAGTTAGTGAAGTGGAGTAAGGAGAGTAAGGGAAGGGAAAAGAGTGAAGGAGCGAAGGAAGGGAAGAGAGAGGAAGGGAAGTAAAACAGGTGATCTGAAAGAAAGTGAGTGAGGGAGTGTGTCTGAGTTATAGGGAGTGAGCGTGACAGAAGAGGAGTGAGAGACTAAGAGGACGGAGAGAATGAGGCTAACAGAGAGAGAATGAGGGAAGGGGAGTGTTGAAGTAAGAGGACAAAGGGAGTAAGAGAAGGAGTTAGTGAAGTGGAGTAAGGAGAGTAAGCGAAGGGAAAAGAGTGAAGGAGCGAAGGAAAGGAAGAGAAAGGAAGAGAAATGAAGGAGAAGGTCTGAAAGAAGGTGAATGTGGGAGGGGAGTGAGGAAAAGGGGAGTAAACATGGGGATTGAGAATAAGTGTGGGAGGCGCAGTAAGGGAACGGGGGTGTGGGTGGGTGAGAGAAGAGTAGTGAGGTTAAGGAAAAGAGTGTTGAGAAACTAAATTTTGTACGTCAAACTTACCTTATAAGTAATGTAAACTTAATTACCTATTTTCAGTAAATTTGATATCTGTGGAAGAGAAAAGAAAGTAAGTTATAATATTTATAATATATATTTCACAATACAAGAGAGAAAGCAGGAGATTAAAAGTCATAAAAGGGTAGTAAGAGATAAAGTAGGAGTGAAGGACTCAGAAAGGAAAACAAAGAAATGGTGAAGGTCAGAGAGAGTGAAAAAGAAATAGAGGGAGAGCAAATTACTAAGAGGATATTGACATGGATACATTCAGTGACAGAGAACAAGAGTAGGAGAGAAATGAAGTGAAAGTGAGTAAGATACTAAAGGAATGTGCATTAGGAAAACTAAAGAAAGAAAGGGGAGTAAAGAAAGGAGAGTGAGTGACAGGGAAGCAGGAGTGAGTGATGGTGGATTCATGACATTGAGGGATAGAAGGTGTGTGAGGGTGAATGTAGGGTCGTAAGACAGAGGGGGACAATGGGAGTGAGGGTAACAGAGAGGGAGTGAGGGAAGACAAGTGAGAATATGAGACAATAGAGGGAGTGAGTAAAGGGGAGTTAGGTGAGTGAGGGAAGGGGAATGACTGAGGGAGCAAAAGAAGGAAAGAAGGGGAAGAGAAGTGAAGCAAGGGACTGGGAAAAGGTGAGTGCTTGAGGAGGGAAAGAGGAAGGGGAGTTAAGGATGATGAATGAGGATAACTGAGGGAACCGGAGTTAGGGAAAAAGGGTGAGGGAGGGTGAGTGAAGAGCAGTGAGGTTGAGGAAAGAGGGAAGATAGAGGGAAGATAAAGGCAAGTGAGCATGAGACAAGGGCAGTGAAGGAGTGAGGACATAGAGGTAGTGAAAGAAAGAGAGACAGAAAGGTACTGAGTGAGAGAGCAAAGAAAGGTAAGTGAGAGAGTGTGGGTGAGTTATAGGGAGTGAGCAAGACAAAAGAGAAGTGAGAGACTGAAGGGACGGAGAAAGTAAGGCTAAAAGAGAGGGACTGAGGGAAGGGGACTAAGGTAAGGCTAAGTGAGAGGACAGAGGGAGTGACTTAAGGAGTGAGAGAATTTGAGTAAGGTGAGTAAAGGAAGAAGAATGAGTGAGGGAGCAAAGGAAAGAAAGAGAGGGGAGGGGAAGTGAAGAAGGGAGACTGAAAGAAGTTGAGTGTGGGAGGGACATTAGGGAAAGGGCAGTAAACATGAGGAATGAAAATAACTGAGGGAAGTGGAGTAAGGGAACGGGGGTGAAGTAGACTGAAAGAAGGGCAGTGAGGTTGAGGAAAGAGGAGTGATAGAGGGTGGAGAAAGGCGAGTGATTGTAAGACAAGGGGACTGAGGGAGTGAGGACATGGAGGTAGTGAAGGAAAGAGTGAGAGAAAAGGACTGAGTAAGGGAGCAAAGAAAGGTAAGTGAGGGAGTGTGGGTGAGTAATAGGGAGTGAGCATGATGGAAGAGGAGTGAGAGAGTGAGGGGACTGAGAGAATGAGGCTAAGAGAGAGGGAGTGAGGGAAGGGGAGTGAGGATGTGAGAGGACAGAGGGAGTGAAAGAAGGAGTGAGTGAAGTGGAGTAAGGTTAATGAGAGAACGGGAATTATTCAGGGAGCAAAGAAAGGAAAGAAGGGGAGGGGGAGTCAAGTAGAGTGACTGAGAGCTGAAAAGTGGTGGATGGAAGAGAGGGAAAGGGCAGTGAAGAAATGGAGAATGAGGATAACTGAGAGAAGTGGAATAAGGAAAGGGAGGTGAGGGAGAGTGAGAGAAGGCCAGTGAGGGTGAGTTAAGAGGAGTGATAGAGGGTGGAAAAAGGTGAGTGAGCATAAGACAAGGGGAGAATAATATATATTTGATAATACAAAATACAAAATAATTTGTACAACATGTTATATGGTTTATTTTTGCTGTTCTCAGAATATATTGAATTTCATTTAAAACAGTGACTTCAATACTACTCATCATATGACAGCGGGCAAAAAAAACACAATCAAAACGATTGTGTTTAAAAACCCCATACAACCTTTCAATAAATAATGTAAAATTTAGAAAAAACTTATCTTAAGTCACTTTTGATCCACATACTTTTTCACGAGGCCAAATAGTATATGGAAAGTCCTTTTCTTTGGAAATTACTCAAGAGTATTCTTAGTCTCCCATTTACCCAAGTTTCTGAAAGAAAAGCTCCAACATCTTTTACATTATGAAACAATAGTTTTACTTCCAACTCCTCGCTTACTTTTGATTAATGTTTCCTACAATACTCACATCACACACTACGTGATATACTTATACTACCTCTATGACAACTACATGTTTTTTATTATCTTCATCACTCTCACTTGGAACGTCATTTTGAACAACAAACTAAATTTTATTAACTGCTCCAATCTTCATAGGCCAATTACCTTCCCTAAAATTTCGGTTGTAAGAACACTAGGTAAGAATTTTGTAAGTCAGAAGGCAAACATTGTTTGAAAGTCAATTGAGTATCATTACAATTAATCCAGCCTTTTTGACATTTTAAATAAGCTGTGTAATGTCCTGATGTTGTTGAAGGACCATCATGGTAAATAATTGCTGCAGCTGCAAAGGTTCTTCCTGAAATTGATAATTGAGAAGCCACCATTTTTTTTATTAAAGTTGTCAATTTAGTTCCATCCGGTCTACATCGTTGGAACATTAAAATTACATACTGTCCATATCTTTGTATAAAAAATGTTGATAGCATTGCAGATTTGCATCGAGTACAGACCATGTTTTGATTTGCTTCTCTAACTAGATTATTAAAAGACACTGATTTGCAGTCTGGTAAAGTCAAATATATAAATCTTTCAGTGTCTATTGTAGTACTACTTGAAAAGGAACAATTGTCGCAGTCATGTTGCCATTTATAAGAAAGGCCAAAAAGATTTTCTACATCTACACCTTCATCTTGCAATACAACAAGCATATGCATTCGAAATTCCTGACAATCTTGCTGAATATTCTGTGAAAATTGATTTAGACCAGAACATATGTCTAAAACATTTCGAATTTCAGAAACACTTTGTATTTTTGTCACTACCTCCATTTCTCAAACACAGAATTCAACAAACAACAAAATCTTTGATCTCAATTTTCAGCAATCTGTTCTTGTACAGTTTGGAGAAAAAAAAAACATTAACCACTACATTAGCATAGCAGTTGACACCAGAACTGTTTTCAAACTGAAATCCAACAACATCTTACACTAAATCCTTTTCCTTTCTGCTTACAATTACTGGTTCATCTACTTTTTTTCTTTTTGCTACAACTTCACTACAATTTTTCTCATTTCTTCTTTTTCGGCCTACCACACGCTTTTCAAATAGAGGATATTGAGGTAAATTTGGAGCATACTCTCCTTAACCTATTATATTCTTTTACACAATTTAGATCTGCATTAATCTTTGTCTCATCAAAATCAATCAAGTACAATCCAGATAAAGTTCTGACTCGAGATAAAGCAACATATGCCATACCCTCCTTGAACACAGAACTTCCAATATTCACCAAAGCACTATCTACACTTAAACCTTGAGATTTATGAATAGTCACTGCATATGCCAAAGAAACAGGAAACTCTTTTCTGCGGACATATAAATCTTTCACAAGCAAAAATCGGGCAGAACAACGACTGATTTGTTGTACTTCTTCAATACCATCAAATTTAATTTTTATAAATTCAATTCCATCTCTATTTCGGTAATTCACAAAATCAACAACATGACCCATTGCTCCATTTACTAAACCTCTTTCCACATGTAAATTACGTCGTAAAATTATACGACAATTTAAAGATGCATACAGAGTCTTTTCCAAACCAGAAGTTTTAGATATTGTCTTCTCTAAAGAATCCAATTTTGATTTCAACTTTTCTGACAAAATAATAGTTGCTACTTCATGTTCTATTTTATGAATAGCTTCCAGTTTCACAATCTCTTGATTTTCCAACTTTAACATTTTGTTGTTGAAGATTGAACATTCTTGCAGAGTTGGCATCAAGCATATGACAGATTTGTTTTCAGGAATTTTCTTAAAAATATTAACTGGGAGAATGTTTTCGTTTGGAAACAAATTTGAAATTAATCGTGCATGTAAAGCTGCTTTCCCATGCTCACTTACTTTTCCAATTCTTACATCTTGTAGAATATTTGTATAATCTTCATCCTTTGCCTGTCGCATATTTTGTAGCAGTTCTGCATCTTTGAAATTTAACCATATGTTAACATTCCCAATGCTTGGAAAAGGACTTTGTTCACGGGGGGGACATGGCGGCAGCTAGTTGAGCTGCTGCAGCGCTCTGATCTGAGTTCCCGTCCATTTCCTTTCGGCCGGTACAAGATGCTTTTCTTCTGGCCCAATATGAAGCAGATTTAGTCGCAAGCTTTTTGTAACTGATTTCACCCCAAGCTCTGATCCCTTTTATGTTTTTTTTTTTTTTTGTTGCTGCTTCCAGGCACGGCAGAATCTTAGACTACGGAGGTCATTTGCGCCGTTGGGGCGTGCCGTCCGTTCACAGCGTTCACAGCGTTCACAGCATTTTCAGCCGGGCTCCTCCCGCCCACTCAGCCTGAGCAGTTTGAGTTTCAGCTATCCGAGCCGACCCGTACGCGGGTCTTGCTATTGATTCCTTCATCTCATCAACCGCAGCCAGTACCTACGCAAAGAACGCTGCAGGCGGTTTCAGGTTTGCAGCTGTGGTATCAAGCAGCGCTGGACCTCCGTCGTGGGAGAAAGACCCGCAGCCTCCTTCCGGGACCCTGAGGCGGCTCTGGGGGGTCCGGTCCCGGTTGCGGCTCCAGCTCTAGCTTTTTCACACGTACCGGTAAGGGGCGGCTGAAAAGGGTCGAGGAGGAGGCTATCGTAGTTGGTCTTGGGCGGGCGGCTGCTACGGCCAAATTTTGTGCCGCCGGTGGCCCAAAAGTCCAGAGTCAGATTCAGAGTCAGCAAGGGGGCCAAATCACTCAGGGGTGCGAGACAGCACTTGGAGACATAGACAATTCCGGCTCACTGCTAGTGCTGGATAATCCACTTAATTTAAACCTAAAGCAGATATACAGAAAGGAGGGAGAGGCTACTACTTGGTGAGAGGAGACCAATGACATTGGAACACCAAGGTTAGAGCCAGGCGCTAGGTTTGAAAATCCTAGTAACAGCAGCTACCAGGCGCTGGACTCATGTCAAATAGCAGCTGGTATTTCCTCAAAGAAGAAGATATCCTCTTACCTATCAGGAGAAGTAAAAGCTAAACGAGCCTTTACCTGTAAAACAGCAAAAAACCCTAAAACATCCAAATTGGCAGCCAAATCTGGATCTAAAATAACACCGTCGCTACGGTCCTAATTTAAGGCAGTTCCACAGATACTGCGTCTCTCAGATCAGCAGCTCCTTGGGGATACCTCTCTTCTAATGGCTTCATTGGGCCCCCCAGAGGCCATTGCAAGTATCCCAGATACCGAAGAGTCAGTCTCCTCCATAACAAATGCAATGCAGGATGCTGGGGGGGATGGGTTTACTAGTAACCCAAGTGAGACCTTGTTCCCCCCATGTGGTGCCAAGGATATAGAAGGAGCTGAGGGCATGGTTGAAAGCATGGGGGAGGCCAGTATCAATAAGGTTGGCCCCTCAGATTTGAGTGACAATTTAGTTGGGGTTGCGATTGCCTCTCCTGCTCCTATTGCTACTCAGGTAGTAGAACCCTCATACCACACTGGGTCTCTTTTACCTTCATCGGCGCTACATATACTATTCCCTCACCTAACTTCCATATGGCACCCGACCTAGCCTCACAGCCATCTGGGCTCCTAAACAATAATGTACCAACAGATGAGGATAAGGTGCGGTGGGCAGCAGCCTTTCCAGATACCAATATCGATAATGGAGTTAACCCAGCCATGACCTCCTATCTACAATCAATGTTTTCGTCCTTATCAGTAGACATCAAGAAGGGGTTTGAGGCGTCATCTTCTATTCAATCTGAAATTCGGAATTTCTGTGAGTCCTTGAATAGTAAAGTGGATGCCCTGTCATCAAGAACAGAAGGTCTGGAAGATACAGTTTCAGGCCTTTCTCTACACCTGGATGAAGCCAAGACCGACATTGTGAAGCTTAGGAAGGAGGATCTGATTCTGTCGGAAAGAATTGAGGCACTGGAGAACAATGCTCATCGCAGCAATCTCAACATTCTTAATGTTCCAGAGGGCAGCGAGGGGTCTGACATTAAGTATATATCACTCAGTTACTAAAAGACTCCTTGAGATTAGATCAATCGGTGGAAGAATTGTCCGTTGATATCCAGCGGATCCATAGAGACCTCTTCAGGAGGAATCCTCAAAGAACAAAGCCGAGGAAAATATTAATCAATTTCCATACCTACACTCTCAAAGAGACTATCTTAGGCCGGGCCCTCAAACAGAAGTCTTTGAGCGGGAAGGGTTTTAACTTTCAAGTTAGATCTGACCTCTCGAGGGCTATGCTAGACAAACAATGGGAGTTTGGTAGAAGGCTTGAAGCTTTCAGGAGCTTAGGGGCAGTCGCCCAGTTAGTTTTCCCGGCAGCCTTAAAAGTCATGCATAATATTACAATGCACAACATCAGGTCGGTACAGGCTGCTGACGAACTGCTGCTGTCCTTGGGTAGAGAAAAAGACAAAGATAAAAGTAAGGGGTCATCAAGTTAAACCAAGAAAAACCGGTTGGAGAGCAGTATTCCCTTGGGAAGAAGAGTTTGCTTAATCTTAAGAAGAGGTGTAGGAGATATAAATGAAAAGAAGGAAATAAGAAGAAAAAAAATATATATATATATATATATATAAATAAATAAATAAATAATAAATAATCACACATATTTTAGGTTACAATAAGTAATTAAAATGATTTAGCACTTCTAATTTATATGATTCTGTTTTCTCTTTCTCTGAAACAGTCATGATCTTTCTTCTTTTTCTTCCTCGCGCTAGGTATGATTAAAGGATTAAGCTCATATAGGACGGGAATTCAGTAAGGGGGCTATCTTCTGGATTCTCTAGATAGATAGAGTAGGGGTTTCCCATGGGTGGGGGAAGGGTGCAGGGGTGCACGGGGGGTACCAGGGGGTACATTTTCTTTAAAAAGTCCTCATTTATTGCCCAGTCTTACTTTTTTGGCTTTTGTTTAGGAGAGTTATGCATTTGAAGGCGAACATCAGTGCCAACATTAAGGGTCCTAATGTTTGGGATATAAGTTGTGGGGTGAAGGAGAGGATGTTTTTATGGAGAAGTTAAAAATTCTCTCTTGGAATATAAATGGTCTGCGTACTAGTCCAAGATAGTGGAAAATATGGCAGTATTTGCGTGACTCAGATGCTCAGATTCTTGTAATTCAGGAGACCCATCTTACAGAGACTGAGATCTCCTCTGTCGTTAAAAAGATCAGATGGGTCGACATCTGTGTGTCTACTACACAATCCTTAAACTCCAGAGGGGTTGCGATTATCTTTAAAAAAAATCGTTAAAAGCAAGGCTAGTCAATAAAGTCGCAGATCCAGGGGGGAGATGGCTTATTGTCTCTGTTGTGATTGCCGGGGCTCCAGCTACTATAGTAGTTTACTATGGGCCTAACCATGATGACCCTTCAGTTTTGAATACCCTATTCTCTCTCCTGCTTTCTTATGCGGAGCCAACGATAGTGGCCGGAGACTTTCACATAGTCTTAGACCCTAAATTAGATAAATACCCCGTTAGTAGATCGATAATTCCATCTAAAACAAGGGCCTTTTTACTTGACAAAATGAAGGAATTTGGTTATGTAGACATTTGGAGACTAAGATCTGGGCTTCAACAAGGCGTTTCATTCCATAATTATAAATACCATCATAAGTCGAGAATTTACTACATTTTGATCAGTCAGCAACTAGTTAAACAGGTACTGAACATTTCTCATCTCCCTTTCCATTTATCAGATCATGCAGCTATATGTTTAGAACTAGGTGGGCTGATGAAAAACCCGCCCAGAATCTGGTCGTTTGACCCTTCACTACTTACTGCTCCCAATGATATCACTGTTCTAAAAGCTGAAACACAATTTTTTTTTGATAACAACATTGGGTCTGCTTCCCCAGGCTGTGTATGGGATGCATTCAAAACCTTCTTGCGAGGCCTAATAACAAACAAGGCTTCATATAGAAATAAGATCTATTGAGAAACTATTACCCTGTTAGAAGCTGATATGGTTAAGGTGCAAAAGAAAATCTTGTTACATCCAACAGTTCTACCAGAAACCTTGAAAAGTTGGCAAGATGAGTAATCCACCTTAAAAGGAGAACTGGGTTCACTCTTGAACGCGCGAGTTCTCCAAAGATGGGAGGCCAGTAAGCTTGCGCATTTTCAGTATGGAGAGGGGGCGGGGAAGCTTCTGGCCTGGAAAGCCAAAACTGATCGAGTTAGGAACAACATAGCTCAAATTGTCGTAAATCAGGTGACCTACTCAGCTGATGCTGAAATTAGAAGCGCCTTTCGCGACTTTTTTAAGAACATCTATAGCGAGGATAAACACATCGAGGCTAAGCAAATCAAGGACTGGTTGAACAAGGTACCTCTTCCATCTCTTTCATCTGAACAGAGGGCCATCTTAGATAGACCTATTACACAGGAAGAGGTTAGCCGTGCCATCTTAAACAGCAAAAAGGGCAAGGCATCTGGCCCTGATGGCCTGCCCTCAGAGGTCTATCGGAGCTTGTTGTCAATAATAGTCTCGCCTTTAACCCATCTGTTCAATCAGATTCTTCAGGCTGGGTTGTCACCCCCTAATTCATGGAATGACGCCTCTATTACTTTGATTTTGAAGCCAGGCAAATCTGCTGCGAGTTGTGGTTCTTATAGACCGATTTCCATCTTAAACGCAGTTTACAAGCTTTTTACGTCTGTTCTAGTAAATAGATTGGGGGCTGTGGCTTCTTCTATTTTACATCAGGATCAGCGGGGCTTTGTGAGGGGTCGCCAACTCTTTGAACTAACTTACGATCTTGTGGGGGCCATAGATATGGCGACTGCGGACTCTCTTTCCCTTGCTGTCATCACGTTGGATGCTGCCAAGGCCTTCGACAGGGTCAATTGGACATTCCTGTCGGGGGTCTTGGACAAATTCAACATCGGAGAGGGTTTTCGTAGAGCGATAAGGTTACTTTACCAGAGGCCCACTGCTTCTTTGTTGGTTAACGGTGAATCGTCAGCCCCATTTAACATCACCCGGGGTACCCGGCAGGGCTGCCCCCTCTCCCCTCTCCTATTCGATTTATATATTGAACCCTTTGCCCAGGGACGATTGTGACATCAAATCTTTTTCTTATGGGGGATGGGAGAGGAAAGTGGCCCTGTACGCAGATGACATTCTCATCTTTTCCTCAGACCTCAGAACCGCTCTCCCCTCTGTAATTGCTCTGGCCTATGATTCTGGCCTATGATTATGGAGAGATATCTGGATACCAAATCAACGCATCTAAAACCGAGGTGATGCTGTGGAATGGCCCTGAGCCAGTGGCAGGGACTCAGATGAGTCATTCTATGCGATACCTAGGTCTCACCATTGTCAAAGATATTGACAAAATAGCAACGCTGAATTTTTCCATGGTAGCAAGAGATTGCAGAAAGCTTATGAGATCTTGGTCTGCACTCTCGCTTTCTATTCTAGGTAGAGTCAACCTTGTTAAAATGTCTATTTTGCCCAAAATTTCCTTTTTGTTTAGCACTGTCCCGCTTTATTTTGAGCCTTCTATTATAGCAAAACTACACAGCGATATTAGTTCTTTTATTTGGAATGATCGCATAGCCCGTATAGCATGGAAAAAAATCAGGCGTAGGAGAGAAAAGGGGGCCTCGCAGCTCCAGATCTACAACTATATGCGTGGGCTTTTCAATTCTCCCATGCAAGGATGCTGCTTAAGACTCCTACAACCCTGGGAATAGGTACTATGTTTTCCACACTACTTAGAGGAGAGGGAGTCGGCCAACACAGGTTTTTGTTTAAGTTTGGGGATCCTAAGTTTTTTAAAAAGGTGAAGCTGAAGATTTTACTGGGATTCATAAAAACATGGGTTAAGCTAAGAGGCGCCATAAAAGTGGGCTACTTTACATCTATGTCCGCTTTGTGGGATTCCCCGGACATGTGGCTTCTCGATAGCTTGGCAACACCATTGAGGGAGGCCGGTTTGGAGGTCGGGGGGACCTGTTTACAAACGGCTCTCTCCTCCCTTGGGATACTTTACTAGCTAGAGTTGGGCCGGGTCTCTCCAGATTCAAATACCTACAGATGGCGAGTTGGGCCCATTCGCAGAGAACAGTTAGAGGGAGATACCAGCTGGCAGGGGATAGCAGCTTAGTGGCCCTGATGCTGGATAAACCACCCGTAAGCAAGGAGATTTCATTCTGGTATACCTTACTTTTGGAAGAGACAGATGGAGCATTCAATCTACCCGACACATTGTGGAGCTCTTCCTTTATAGATCAGGACCTTGATAACATCTGGCACTCCTCTTTTAAGATCTTGTGGGACATTGTGAAACCAGCGTGGTTGCGGATGAACCATCTTTTTACCCTTCATAGGGCATATTATTCACCACAGCGGTTATCCAAATTTTCCTTTGACTCCCCGGTTCCCTACCCCAAATGTGGCTTGTCAGCAGCCTCAGACATACACATGTTTTTTGAATGCCCTCTGTTGTCCTCCTACTAGGATTCAATTGGCAAACTGCTGTCTGCATCATTGGGCTTAGCTATCTCAATTAATGCAATAATTGCAATTTTTGGAATATCCCCTGGAGTTCGAGGCCCTGCTAAAAATCTTCTTTTTTATTGTATGTTATTGGCCAGAAGGGAAATTTGTAGAAAATGGAAAGAACCAGCTATTGGACTGGCGCATCTCAGTACTGCAAACATCGACCTTGTAAGATCTGGCAATCCTGACAAACATAACTTCTGGCTTCTTTTGAATTGGAATTAGTTGATATTTGACCATGTTTTTTTTTCCCACTGTCCAATGATTAAGCTGCTTGGTCTAGTCCCCTCCCTTCTTTTCCGATGTACCCAATGGTTTCCCCCAACGGTAATGGGTATTGAATTGCAGCAACATCACCCTGCTATGGTTATATTGTGTACTTCATGGAGAGTTGTGATAATACTGAGCGTCTATATCGTCTTTTGGCGTAAAGGCACTACCAGTATATCTGAGACAGTATATTCCTCTCTCCTAGTGCTTGATGCGATATACCAAGGGCGAAAATGAGGACAAAAAAAAATGATTTCCAATGCTTCCTAGCCACTTCCTTGTATCTTCATGTGTGAACACTGGCTGTCCTTTCACTGGAGTTAGCTGCAGTAGATCTCCAAAAACAATGATGTGTTTGCCTCCAAATAACACATCATAGTCTGTTTTAAGAATTTCTTGCATTCTTAAATGCACAAAAGCAAGCATTACAATTGATACCATGCTTACCTCATCAATGATAAGAAGTTTCATTTTCTTTAGGACTCTTGAAACTTCACAACAAGCTTCTCCAGATAGCTTGTGGTATTGTAATTTATTATCATGCTCTACTGGCAGCATCAATAAGCGATGTAAAGTAATCTCTTTAATGTTGTGTGCTGCCAACCCAGTTGGAGCGGTGACAACACAAGACAGCGATGACTCTGTTCTTTTCTGCAGATAAGTTGCAATTGCTTTAATCGGAAAACTTTTTCCAGTTCCTGCTTGTCCACTCACGTACAGTCGAACAGGTATAAATGATGTACATGAGCACCCTTTTTTCTCAGGAGATAAACCATGCTCAATCTGTTCTGTGACTTCGTCATATATTTGTCCCTGCTCAGCGTTTAGTTCTTTTTCCAAATCTTCTAAGTTAACTACATCCTCCTGAGCTTGTTCCATGGCTCTTTCAACTTCATCCATGGCAGTGGCAGCTGCATTTTGTATAATTGGTCCTCCTAGTGGATCCTGACTCAATGAAGCAGAACTCTGACTGTCTTGAGAACTGTCTCTAGCAATCTCTGCTGCAATTGTAGCTTCTTGCTGTATTTCCTCGTTCAACATTTGCAGATAATTTGAAAAAACAGGACATTCTATGGTATCCTTGGTTGCATTGAACAAATCTTCATAAGTAAGAAAATCTCCAAGTAGTTCCTCTTCTGTACGCCAAGGCTTAAAGAGTTGCAAAAGAGCTAAGTAATAAAATTCCCTTTTGTCTGGAGATTCACAACTCAATTTTCGATGATTAATCAAATGGCCTTTTCTTTGTTTCACCAGACAGCCTTCACATCCAATTACAGCATATACACCTTTATTGATATCTTCTGTGATGTTCCTCTTAAAAGTATAGGTTTGCAGAACTTCATAGAGACAAACGTTCTCAAGATGACTACTTCTATTTGGATTGTATGTATCCAACATGTTTGTCTTCAAAATATCTGTACTGTCTGGTTCTTTCTCCGCCAAATACTCAATTTCTTGTACAGATTTCAAAACTCGGTTTCGTGTTGCAGCAAGACCTAGACTCACCCAAATGATGGTTCTAGATTTGGCATATAGACTTGCTGATGATAACCGATCAGAACATTCATATGCTCCAATTTCTCGATGCGACAACATCTTCAGACTGTAACTGTATAATTTCTTGCTTAGACTCTTTTCATGTGAAATTTCCTCCCATATTTCCTTCAGTTCCGTCTTTTCTGTTTTTGTGATGTAAGACGTCACATATCGAGCCACAGCAATAGTGTTGTCAGCAACATATTGAATATCCATGTTAGCATTCCACATGGACAAAATGACTGGGTTGTAGTCATTTATGTATTTGGACTCCTCATTTCTTCTTAGGTTGTATGTATTTTTAGGTGATTTTCTTGTCACAGTATGTCGCAGAGAAGACATAAAATTGTTCACTCTTCCTTTCGATGTTACTGGACGTGGAAATGCAAAACGACATTTTGTGTAGAACTTGTCCTTGGATTTGTATTTTCGACGACAGTATTTTCTACAATGATGGGTTTGGAGGCGTAAAACTTGATGTCTTAAATTGTTTTCTTCTGTACTTTTCAGAACAGCACATGTAGAATACTGCTCAATGAAACTCATCACTTTCTCATCTGAATCTGTTCCAAATGTTGGTGCATCTTTAATCCTTAGCAGCATATGTATGTGAGGAGCACCTCTTGCTTGATACTCCTTTCTCCCAAAAAAATCCAACACCTCTCCAAGCGGAGGATTTTTTTCGTTTGTAATAAAGGACATCATAGCTTCAAACCTATGATTGAAATACCTGCATACATTAACTGGATCCAAAGAGCACAGTTCTCCAGGTGTCTTGTATTCAATATTTTCAATGTTTTTATTTGCCTCTCGTAGAAATTCAAATAAGTCTTCCCAAGCATACACAGCACAGCTAAGAGTGAGGAACCATGTAGGAGTTCCTAAGTTTCTTAGCATACATTTCAATTCCCCATGATGACGGTACCAATACTCGTTAGTACCACGCTGACATGCCATGTGTAGTACTGAAAATTCTGGACCCGTGTCATAAACATCGTCGTATCATGACAATTTTGGTATCAGCGGACCTAGAATGACGAGTACACTCTATACGAGCATTTTCATCGTATTCGAGTGGCGAGACCACCCTGAAATCAGGGATCTCGTCCTGAACCCTCGGGGTCCATTTTGTGCATGGCAGCCATTTTGTGGTTGCCCTCACATAGGCCGATGACTAAGACCGAATAAAGTCATTTGGGACACGTACACCTTTAGCTGACTTTTGTGTGACCTGGGCAAGCTGACTCCAATGCCCGAAGCCAAACCTGTTTGGCCAGTTCCTTTCCCAGTGGCCGAACGAGATTAGGATCAAGGTGCTGCATTCCATAAACCTTTCATTGCACACAACTATGCCTAATCTCGCACACACCTGTCTCTGTTTCTTTCTTTATGACTTGCTTTACGAGGAGGAGGTGCCCGATTTTATTAGGGGTCCGTCCGATATCTGATGAAAATGTTGGGCCTTGCCGGGAAATTGATTGTGGGCTGGACAAACCGAAAATGGGCTTGTCATCATGAATCTGCTCTTTCTTTGTCATCAAAATATGTGAGTGGCCAACTGTAAAATAAGGAATGTTTGCCTAAAGCATAATATTCTGTATAAAAAGGGATGGCTGGCTTTGTAAGTTGAGCAGTCTCCTGAGAATATACACCGTATTGTACTTCTAGGATACCTGTTACTGGCTGCAGCCAATAAATTCGATCTTTGACTTTACCAAGAAGACTCTGTGTTTCTGTAGTCTGGGACAGGAAGGACTCGAAGTCTTAGGGTGTGTTCCATGGCACCGCTGGTTTCTTAAAAACCCAGTACTTCAGTTGGCGCCCAACGTGGGGCGATTTCAGCGGTACCGGTCCAAGCCAGAGGTTCGTGAGGAGCTTCGTGTGAAAATTCTGGAGGAAGGCCAACCACTTCATCGACCCCTGTATGTCGTTCGTGGTCTGAAAGTCTTTGCTGCGAGGTTCCCCGTTTCCCGACAGCTACGAAGGACTGCTGCCCTGACTATCGCCCTGTCTTGGACCCTTTGATGATTTGTAGAGCGAAACGATAGACGAGTCTTCTGGTGACGTCATCGATACCTCAGTTAAGTATGAGTGGAGCGTCTCCCAGTCCTTAGTTTGGTTCTTAGTTTGGGTATCCCCTTGGGATCTTTGATTTGGGACTTGCAAGTACCAAAGCAGAGGGACTCGTGTATTCACGAGACTATCGTATTTCGATAACCCTTTGAAGTTTGAAGCTAGACTAGAGAGCGAAGATGCCTGGTCTTAGCAGACTTGGAAATTTGTTTTGTCTTGGTTGTAATAGGGATTCCCGATTGGAGGACTCGTGTCCGGTTCCTCCAATTGGAACTCCAACTTATGAACTCTATGTAAAGCACGGCGTGGGCCCCATCACGTATAATGAAGTATGGATTCGATACACCAGGAAGGATGGTGTTTTTAAATGGCCCCAATATGGTAGTTTTGACACAGAAATATTAGATAATCTAGAGGTTAGACTTTTTAAGAAGAAAGCCCGGCCGGCGATGTTTGACTCTTTCCGCCTATGGCGAAAGGAAGCCAAACAGAAAGAAATTAAATTAGCTAAAAAGAAAAAAAGAGAAAAGGGCATGTATATGGTCAGACCATCACCTGATTTACTGCGAGGTCCCTATTGATAAGAAATTTTTGCTATTAGGGTCTAACGTTAAAATGTGCCGCAAATGGAAAGATGTGGACCTAGAATCCCTGACCCTTAAACTTGCAGGTCTTTTGCAACCTATAATCTCGGATGCTAATATAGATCAGGAGTGCAAGGCCCTAATGGACTGCTTAACTGGAGCAATAAATCAGATTGCCCCTGAGAAACCTAAAAATATCAACAGCGGGGGGAAAGGCGCACCTTGGTTTACCCCTGTTTTAAGGGAACATAGGAAAGCGCTACGCAATGTTGAAAGAATCTGGAGGAGGAAAAAGGATGACACCTCCTACGAGGACTATAGGAAATTGTCTCATATATATAAAAAATATATACAGGAAGCCAAGGCCTCTTTCTATGAGAGGCGGATTAATGAAGCGGACAATGTCCAAAAGGAAATTTTTAAGATACTCACTGAACTGACGAACAGAGTTCAAGTCATAGATTCTACTATCAGTTGTGATGTCTTTTTGACATATTTCCTGGATAAGGTTGACCTTATTTTAAAAGAGATAACAAATGTCACCCCTGACTCTATAGGTCCACAGATATTTCAAACTCCAGCAGGAACCTATATGTCTAAATTTCCTCAGCTAGACGCACTGGGCTTGGAAGTCCTGATGAGGAAAGTAAAGTCAGGATCCCCAGCAGATCCATGTCCCCCAAGTGTATTTCGCCTAGCTCGCCTTAGTCTAGAGGATCACATCCTAGCGATGTTGAACAAATCACTAGACATAGGCCGATTACCAGCCAGTTTTAAGGAAGCTAGGGTGAAACCTCTATTAAAGAAAGCGGGGGCTGACCCCAAAGTGCTGAAAAATTATAGACCTATCTCCCAGCTGCCATACCTGTCCAAGGTCTTGGAACAACATGTGTTGACATCGCTGACCTCGTTTCTGGACACTAACCATCTTCTCCATGAGATGCAAGCAGGGTTCCGTGCACATCACAGCACCGAGTTAGTCATGCTATCGGTGCTGGATGATCTAAGACTGATGGCTGACAGTAAAAAACCTAGCGCACTGATACTTTTAGACCTGTCAGCAGCGTTTGATACTGTCAGCCATCCCTTACTCTTGGACAGGCTGGCTGGATTTGGGTTCAGAGACTCAGCATATGACTGGCTGGAATCCTTCTTGCTGGGGAGAACCCAGAGAATTCAGCTGGGAGATACGGTCTCAGGAGTGGGAGAACTTACCTGCGGGGTCCCTCAAGGCTCTGCACTGTCCCCCCTCCTATTTAATTTGTATCTACAACCCTTAATAAAAACTTTGACCGAGATGGGTTGCCGCGTATTTAATTACGCAGACGATACACAGCTACTTCTAAGCTTGGAGGACACAGAACGAGCCCAGCTTCAAGCACAGGAGGTACTTCGATATACTGTTAAATGGATGTCAAGTAACCTCCTCAAGATCAACCCCGAGAAAACTGAGGTGTTGATTGTCTCATCCACTTGTTCGCCTTGGAGCGACCTGTATTGGCCACAGGAATTGGGCTCCATCCCCAAACCAGCTGACTCGGTAAAAAGTCTTGGCATCAAGATAGATAGTGCCCTATCAATGAAGAGCCAAGTATCTACCGTGGTAGGAGTCTGCAACGGCCTCTTGAGACAGTTGCGTAAACTAGTCCCACTCCTGTCCCAATCTATGCTCCGCACCGTAGTCTCGGCTACTATACTCTCGAGACTCGATTACGGGAATGTCCTTTATTTGGGCCTACCAAAGACACTAACTAACAGACTGCAGGTGGTTCAAAATGACGCAGCACGACTTATCTTTAAACTGACGCGGAATTCTCATGCTTCTCCGCTGCTATTGAACCTGCACTGGCTGCCAGTGATACAAAGGTCCATCTTTAAAAGTCTCTGCATAGCCCATAAATCCATCTATGGCCAAGCCCCTGCATATGTTAAGGAAAGGTTGGAGATCTATCGACCTGAAAGAAGACTGAGATCGGCTGAAGCACAGCTGCTGGTATGCCCTCGGTTTAAACTAGCCACAAAAGGAGGTAGAGCATTTTCAGTCTTGCTGCCAAAAATCTGGAATGAATTACCGGAAGCCCTGCGTAAGGATGGTAACAGGCTTCATTTCAGGAAAACCCTAAAAACCACTCTGTTTAAGGCAGCGTTGAACTTAGTTTAGTCTGCTCCTTTCTCCTAAGATGTTGGTTAGCTGTTATGTTTTTATGGTCAAAGCGCCTTGAGACCTGTCGGTGAGTTGGCGCTATACAAGCACATACTAACAATAACAATAACAATGTCGATAATGCAAGCTGCTATGCAGTATAAAGATGATGAAGAAGAGCAAGCGAGTGAGCAGTTGCACAGGCAACGTAAAATGGCAATCGATAAATGCTATCCAGTTTTGTCACCTCTCCAGCAGGATACAGCAAAGGAACTTGAGAAAGATCCTTTAATGTCACATTTATTGAATTCGCCGCCCCCCTATGCGCAGAGTGCTACTGCACCTCCGCAACCTTTAGTTGTGCAACCTCCGGTTGTTGTGCCTCAGGTTCTTCCACAACCGCCAGCTCCTTTTAAGTTGGCTCCTACTGCTACGGCTCAGCCTCCTCAAGGGCTGCTGACTTTGCTACCTGCTCCCTCTGTACTTCCTACAACTTTGCCTACTGCATCAACTACCTCTTCTGATGTTCCTCCTGTTACTGCCTCTGCATCTGCATCTGCCTTGCCTCACTCTGCTTTTCCCCCTGTTCTTTCGTCGACTTCTCCTTCTGTTCGACAGAGAATGACTGACACTGTTGCTAGTCTCCTATCTCCTCTTTTTGGGGCAGCAAGTATGACCCCTGTTTCAACGCACAAACAGCTGCTTAGTCAACTGCCCGACTCTAGAGAGCGGGAAACATTGGTTTATTTGGCACATAAATGGGTTACAGACCCCACAAGATATGAGCTAGAGTCTGTTATGGATGTCTTCCATCAGTGGGAAGCACCGAAGCAAAGATAAGTTTTTGATAAAAATGTGTACTTTTCTTTGTGAGGATTTGGAGGATAATGATTCGGAGCCCAATCCACCTGAGTTGTGCCGTGTACGGTTCGAGTTTGCAAAAGGAACGATTGTGGGTTCTGATGTTGAAAGAGCAGTTGCGACCTTGTTGTCATTTAGGAGGGAGGCTATCTCTCGGTCGTTGTTCGAGCCTGATCCCTCTGTTAGGAGGAAAGAGAGACAGTACCCAATGAGAGAGGTTCCTCCGGTATGGAAGGAAGCCGTTGCAGCTGATCAAGTTGATGCTGTGCCAGCACACTTTCAGCGTGTTTTTGTACATGTTCCATGGAAGCGAGCTGAAGTTTTGGCCCTTAAGCAGACTTTGCCTGACCCCCGTAAAAATCCTGCAGGGTATTATAATGAACTATCACAGACCGCAGATTCATGTATTATGAATTTAGCTGACATAGACATGTTGTTTGGAAATGTGGTTCCACAGCCTTTGTGGGGTTTAATTCGTCATACAGATCATGCGCCGGAGTTAGGTGATACATGGGCTAATATTGCTACTGCAGATGGTCGACAAGTTGGTGGTGCTAAACCTGAGCCTTTAGTTGCAGAACTTCCTTGCAAAATCGTTACTTATATGAAGACTTTAATGCCTGCTATGCGAGTGAACTGGGACAAATTGTCTGCCTGTAAGCAGAATAAAGAGGAAACCGTGTCTGATTTCTTCACAGGTTTGAGGAGACGTTTATCGACCACAGTGGTCAAGATATGAGTACAGAAGGTGGTCAACGGTTGTTCGTTGACAAGTTCGTACATAATTTGCTTCCTGAGTTGTGTAAAAAAGTGAAAGATTCAGAGAGTTCTTGGGCCGTTTCCTCATCAGCACAGATATTGGCTACTGCACAGTACTACGAGAATAGAGATAAGGATGAAAAAGATAGAGCAGACAAGAAAACGAAAGAGTTAAAAACAAAGGTTCTTTTACAGCAAGCTTATCCGCCTCGTGGTGGTCAGCGCGAATACCAGCAACCTCAACAGTTCCAGAGAAACTCGCAGAGGTTCGAGTTTTCTCAACAACGTTTTCCTGTAGGCCCTAATCAGTGTGCATATTGTAAAGAAGAGGGTCATTTTAAAAGTAGCTGTCCCGCTTTGTTACAGCGTATGAATGGTGTTTCCAGGGCAAGAGGTCGAGGTGTTCCACAAGCATCTAGAGGTAGAGGACGTGGAGGTCTCCCCCAGAATGCACGTTCCTTTCCACCTCAGAAATCAATGAATAGTTTTGATTAGCAGAATAACGCGTCTGGTAGGACGCCTCAGTACTATGCTGATGACTACTATGCGGAAGATGAGAATATGGAAGGTAATGATTGCTAGGACAGCCATAGACAAAGAGAGGGAGTTGTTTCAGTTCCAGTAGATCAGAGTGGACCTTATGTTGAAGGTGATTACATCAGGTGTGTCAGAGCCTTTTCTGTTGAATACTGGTGCTACAAAGAGTTCTATTATGCACTCTAAACTCCCTGGCGCACCTTTGTCTGGCGAAATGAATGTTTCAGTAGGTTTTTCTGGTGCCCCGGTTAGGAACCCGATTTCTAGTCCTATGTCCCTTTCTGTCGGACCTTGTGAATTAGAAGCACCCCTTATTTTGACAACAGGTTGTGGTGAGAACTTGTTAGGATTGGATCTGTTGAAAAGATTGTATGCAACCTTGTATTGTTCTCCTTCAGGAGTACAGCTTACACTGGGTAAGAAAGTGGTCTCCCCAATGTATTTGTCGAAGGATAACCTTCTGACAGAATTGTCGCTTCTTCCTGATATTCTTTGGGCTATTGGTCCTAATGATGTGGGCCTTTTGAAAATACCGCCATATGTTGTGACATTAAAAGCAAATGTTAAAATGCCACGTATTCCCCAGTACAAGATCTCTAGTGAAGGTGAAAAAGCGTTGCTAGCGATCATTTATGATTTGATTGAAAAAGATGTTATTGAGGAGACAAGAGGCAACGTTTGCAATAGCCCGGTTTTGCCTGTTTTGAAGCGTACTGACCCTTCTTAGCCACCTGTTTACAGGTTTGTGATTGATCTTAGAGAGGTGAACAAAATTGTTGTGCCACAATTTCCAGTCGTTCCTGATATCACTGCCCTATTGACTATGATTCTAGCTTCTGCAACTTGGTTCTCGGTGATTGACTTGAAGAATGCTTTCTTCAGCATCCCGATTGCCGAGGAGAGCAGGGATATTTTCGGCTTCTGTTTAGGAGGACGAAGCTTCCGGTTCAAGCGCGCTCCCCAAGGCTATTGTGAGAGTCCATCGATATATAGTCAGGCTTTAAAAACACAGCTTGATACAATTGTTCTACCTGATGGCGCTACCCTTATTCAGTACGTCGACGATTTGCTAGTCGCTGCAGATACCGAGGAAATTTGTAAAGAAGCAACGTTGTCATTGTTGCGTCATTTGTCTGATTTGCATCACAAAGTGTCCCTTTCAAAGTTACAATATTGTCGACAAGAAGTGACCTACCTAGGTCATCTCTTATCGAAGGAGGGAAGGAAACTGACCCCAGAAAGAATTCAGGCAATTGCAAAATTGAGTGTGCCAATGACACAGAGAGAAGTGCGTGCTTTCTTGGGTATCACGTCATATTGCAGACAATGGATACCACATTTTTCTCTGCTGGCCAAACCTTTGGTAGCATTGACTTGTAAAGACACACCGAATCCCCTTCCATGGTCTGAAGATTGTCAGAAAAGTTTTACCGAATTGCGTGATGCTTTGTGTTCGGCTCCTGTGTTGGGTACCCCCGACTACAGTAAGCCTTTTACACTGTATGTCCATGAGAAAGAAGGTTGTGCATTATCAGTGTTGACACAGTCTTTTGGGGACAAGCAACGTCCATGCGCGTATTTCTCGTCGACTTTGGATCCGGTAGCTAGAGCGTTGCCAAGTTGCTTGAGAGCCACAGCAGCAGCAGCAGCTTTTTCTATTCGGCAGTCTGCTGGGTTAGTGATGAATAATATGTTGATTGTAATGGTTCCACATGCAGTGGACATTTTGTTAAACAGGACCAAGACACAGCACTTAACTAGTGCTCGATTGTCAGGTTACGAGTTGACACTTTTAGCGAGTCATGTGCACATAAAAAGATGCAACACATTGAATCCAGCTACGTTGTTGCCGATTGTAGCAGAAACAGATGTTTCTGAACAACATGATTGTTTACTTAAGACAGAGGAAGAAACGAAAGGGAGAGTAGATCTCAGAGACACTCCTCTTGTGGAGTGTGATGGTACCTTATGGGTGGATGGTTCATGCTTCAAGCTTCCGAATGGTGATACGACTGCGGCATATGCTGTTACGACTTTGCATACGATTGTTGAAGCTGCACGTATCCCACATAATTCAGCTCAAGCAGCAGAGTTGATTGCACTTACAAGAGCGTGTGTGTTATCAAAAGGAATGAAAGTGACCATATATACTGACAGCCAGCATGCATTTGGTGTGGCTCATAGTTTTGGACGATTGTGGAAAGAACGTGGGTTTCTGACTTCGCGTGGAGCCAAGATACAGCATGGTCAGTTGGTGAATGAGCTTCTTGAGTCACTTACCTTGCCGTTGCAAGTCGCGATTGTGAAATGCAGTGCACATAAGAAGGTTACTGATGATGTTGGTCGTGGCAATGCATTTGCTGATGAAGTCGCGAAAGAAACAGCAAGAGATGTGATGAGTCGAATGTATGTTGCAGGCCCTGCGAGATGGGTTGGTGACATTGGAATGTGTGAAGATACGATAGAGAGTGTAAAGTCTATTCAAACTGAAGCTACAGAGAAAGAGTTGAGTGTGTGGAGAGAGAGTACGGGTAAATTGGATGCAAATGGTTGTTGGGTTGAATTGTCAGAACATCAGCGATGGTTGTTACCCGATGCATATGTGCTTGCAGTGGTTACAATGGCCCATGGAATGGCTCACATCAGTGTGAAAGGGATTTGTAAGTTGTTGGCTCCAGTATGGCAAAATGCTAGAATTCCTAAATGCGCAGAGAATGTGGTCAAGAATTGCATGGTGTGCTTGAAATACAATCCTGGTAGGGGAACCCCAACTCCAGCTGGTCATTTTGCGCCTCCAACGTACCCGTTCGAGGTTTTGCAGCTAGATTTCATCCACATGGAAAGGTGCAACAATTTGAAATACGTACTCGTTGTTGTGTGTGCCTTTTCAAGATGGGTAGAAGCATATCCCCTGAAAGACAACACTGCCATGTCCACAGCTAAAGCCCTTGTCAAAGAATTCTTCCCCAGATTCGGGTTGCCGAGAATGGTCTGGAGTGATAATGGAAGTGAATTTGTGGGTCGAGTGATGAAGAAAGTATGTGAAGGGTTAGGAATCCAACAAAAATTTCATGCTGCAAATCACCCCCAATCAGCAGGACTAGTACAGTGCTATAATGGCACTCTAAAACTTAAACTGGCCAAGATACAAGCAAGCTCTGGCCTTAAATGGCCCGATGCCTTACCATTAGCACTCCTATCGACAAGAATGACTGTGCATTCACGAGTGGGACTTAGTCCTTATGAAATCGTGTTCGGCCGCCCGGCCAACATATGGGGAGTGCCTAGGCGAACAAAATTCCGTGAGATTGAACACCCTGTATTGATTGATTATTTGTATGATTTGACGGCTAAATTGCGTGTTTTACACCAACAGGTTCGCGATACTCTGCCTCAGGTCTCTGAAGCTCCAGGACACAGTATTGATCCTGGTTCTTGGGTCTTGGTTAGAAACTTCCAGCCGACAAAGAATGATCAGCCCCGCTGGACCGGCCCCCACCTAGTCCTTTTGTCAACGAGATCTGCCGTGCGAGCGGAAGTGAAGCAGAACTGGATCCACGGCGTACACTGTAAGAGGGTCCCTTTGCCTCTGCCGTACGACCGGTGGGTCCAGGAGGGTATTGCTGACTCTGAGACTGAGACTGTGCCTCGTTTTCTGCCTTTCAGCAATGCACGTGTAAAAGGAACAAATTCTGAGCGTGAAAGTGACAATCTTTTGCAGGAAGCTGTGCCACCGTCAATTCGATTGGACACTACCGAGCCTGAACTCTTGTTCCTAGACTAGACATTACCTGGAAAAAGCCGTTATAATCTGAGGCCGAGACCTATGGACAAATAAAAACCTTTTTCTTTGCTATTTTTGAAAGTGCAGCTCTCTCATCTGAGAAACTTTTTTATTTTTGTTTTTTGAACCACCATCCGGGTTCAGCTGTAGGGTTGCGGGCGACAAGTCTTTGGAGTGCAAGCCGAAGACACAAGGTCAACGGTTCTGGTTGGTTCCTGGGCGTTTCCCTTGGACTGACAGGCGCATTCCTTAGCACGGAACACCCTACCTCCGCGAGCAGCAAGGTTAGAGGGTGGAGTTTTTCGAGATGGAGAGACCTGCCAAAGAGATGAACTTTAAAACCAAAATGTGCATAATGATGACCAGAAAAAGCTTTTTGATATTTTGCATTTTTATGTTGCTTAGTGTAATGATGTTTTTAATAGGATATGTTTTATTTTATTTTCGAGTGACATTTGCACCAACTGTACAGCCCATGCCTCCTTCTACTGTTTCCTCACACTCTTTTCACCCTTTTCCTGAACATGAATCCGTTAGGAGATTAGAGTTTATCAATAACTCTTTCGTTCAGCTTTTGCACCAACACCAATTAGTAATGAACACGACTAACTGTTGGGTGTGTGGTCTTATGCCTCATACTACTGATAAAGGTATCCCTTATCTGGTCCTGCCATTTAGCTACAATGGTTCTGTATGGGCATACAGAACGATGTTCATCTATGCTCATGAAGTCCACCCCCTACGTTCTGAAAAAGATAATCCAAAGAATAGTGCTCTAGTTAAGGGTATAGTAGATATGATTAGAGAAGCTATTTCCTATGAGACTATCCAGAGAGATGAGACACTAGCGTATATTGGATGGAACGTGACCGGGTATGGAGTTACTCTGAGTTAAAACCAGCGAGCAAAGAGATCCTCCCCGATTTGGATTGTACCCCCTCAGGGTCACCTATGTCTGCAAGGTAATGGCAAGAATCCCAGAGCTCAGTTAGGGAACAGTATCTGCACTGAGACATATGTCTTTGCGTCTCAGACTTCCCCTTCGTTCCTAGCAGCTAAGGGTACCTATTTCATCTGTCGCGATAGAGCCTACACATGGTTGCCCTCTGACTTCTCGGGCACATGTTTTGTTTCGTTCCTGTTGCCACCCACCTTCACAGCTGCAGCAGATTTCCACAAGACAAGGATAGCTAGCGGTGTCTTCAGTAAAGAAGACACTGCAGGACAAGAATTGGGAGACTTCTTCAAGGGTTTTCTGCCGTTTTGGGGACCCATGGTTAACAGCAGGAACATAAGGCAATTAACGAGGGTGGTTGAATCCACCGTAGTTGAAACTGCCGGTGCCCTTAGTAACTTGACTGCTGAGCTCCAGTCGGATCGCCTTATGACCCTTCAGAACAGGGTTGCACTAGATGTCATACTTGCAGACCGAGGTGGGGTATGTAAAGTGATCCAATCAAGTTTCTGTGTTTTCATTCCCGATAACGCTCCAACAGTGTACCAGGCCATTTCCAAACTACATGAAATCTCTGAATCAATTCATGTGGATAACGGAGATTGGTCGGTGACGGGGTGGTTCTGGGAACTGTTATCGGCCTGGGGATGGAAGATTCTGATGGTCATTGGGATGATCCTAGCCATTCTTTTCCTGTTCTTTCTGTGCGTACAGTGTGCTCCTGCTTTATGTGGCCTCGGTGCTGCATTATGTGTAAGGAAACCTGTATCGAGGGACGAGCTAAGTAATAAGATGATGCTACAGCAACACCGCAATGATTTTAGGAATATAGACCTGGACTCAGATTAGCGTGAGTGTAGGTTGATTGCCTATGTAAGGGCAAAAGGAGGGCCTGTAGTACTGAAAATTCTGGACCCGTGTCATAAACATCGTCGTATCATGACGATTTTGGTATCAGCGGACCGAGAATGACGAGTACACTATATACGAGCATTTTCGTCGTATTCGAGTGGCGAGACCACCCTGAAATCAGGGATCTCGTCCTGAACCCTCGGGGTCCATTTTGTGCATGGCAGCCATTTTGTGGTTGCCCTCATATAGGCCGATGACTAAGACCGAATAAAGTCATTTGGGACACGTACACCATTAGCTGACTTTTGTGTGACCTGGGCAAGCTGACTCCAATGCCCGAAGCCAAACCTGTTCGGCCAGTTCCTTTCCCAGTGGCCGAACGAGATTAGGATCAAGGTGCTGCATGCCATAAACCTTTCATTGCACACAACTATGCCTAATCTCGCACACACCTGTCTCTGTTTCTTTCTTTATGACTTGCTTTACGAGGAGGAGGTGCCCGATTTTATTAGGGGTCCGTCCGATATCTGATGAAAATGTTTGTGGGCTGGACAAACCGAAAATGGGCTTGTCATTATGAATCTGCTTTTTCTATGTCATCAAAATATGTGAATGGTCAACTGTAAAATAAGGAATGTTTGCCTAAAGCATAATATTCTGTATAAAAAGGGATGCCTGGCTTTGTAAGTTGAGCAGTCTCCTGAGAATATACACCGTGTTGTACTTCTAGGATACCTGTTACTGACTGCAGCCAATACATTCGATCTTTGACTTCACCAAGAAGACTCTGTGTTTCTGTAGTCTGGGACAGGAAGGACTCGAAGTCTTAGGGTGTGTTCCCTGGCACCGCTGGGTTCTTAAAAACCCAGTACTTCACATGAGATTAATTAGCTGAGATTCCAAAATACTGTCTTGCAGTTTGACTTTATCCATAAAGTCCCTTGCTGAAACATTTTGCAGATGTACTCCACTTCTCAGTATATGGTTCACTGCATAAGAAAGTCCAGACAAGTCACTCTCAAACAGTAGATGAAACAAATATGGAATGAATTGACGAAACCTTGGATGTTCTGCATATAATCTTAAAGTCCGGTATTCAGATGCAGGAATTTGAACAGGTCGGTCGTCATATCGTCCACCTTGACCTGTTGGAAATAACTGAGGAAAACAACGAGCTTCCAAACTTTCTTCCCATACACTAATGGGACTTCCTTTTGCTTCTTTCATTTGAAACAAGTCAATAGCATTCCCCATTACTTCTTTGGAATGCAAAGGATGAACACTATAATGTTCATAAATTTCTTCACTTCTAGAGACTTCAACTTTTTCAATTTGCCCAGCTGATAAATCACTTTCCTCTTCTACAGTTGTTTCCTCTTCTCCAACATATACATTTTTGTAGTAGTGATTGTTTTTTACGAAATACAACGTTGCCTGTTTGACTTTCCTAACATCCACTAATTCTTGCCAGATTTTCGTACTCTTTGTCGGAACACCATTAACTAGAATAACCAGAGGTTCCTCTTCTACTTTTTCTACTCCAATTGTATCAATATTTTTCTTAAAATCCAGAGGCAAATAAACAACTCTTCCCTTTAATCCTCTCTGTAAATCTGAAGGAGGCAATTTCCCTGTCTTAGGCTCCATGCGAACAATAGCCTGAAAAGGATGCACACATTGAATCAGAATAGACTCATAGGTATTTAAATCCATCAATTCAGAAGGAATGTCTACCAACTCCAGATTATTATGAACAGCTCTAGCAGGCATTCTGTTTTCATTTAATTTATTATAACAATATTTACAAATACGTTGATCAGACCCCAAATCAAAACAATTTTCTACCAACAAATAAGTTGCAAAATCCTTCCACTCATTATTATTTTCCATTTTACTTTTTACATATAAATCAACTAACCTAGTCTGATTCTTATAATGAGTTCATCGACAACACACACAAGAAAAAATAGGCCTTTCACTTGAATTGACCTTAAACTTTGTAATTTCATGGTCACATTTTTCTGTACTTGAAATCTGTACATTCTCTTCCACATTACCTTCTATTACTGTATCAGTTTCTGCACTGCCCTCTTTTTCACCAAAATAACAAAACTCAATTTCTTCACAAATGTTCTTCACATCTAATTCAGATCCATGCAAAAGATCACTGTTTAACTATTTCAGCTTAAGTGCTGGACTTTTTGCATAATACAACCTTCTCACTAATTTCCTCACTTTATTATGATGCACTGCTAACATCCTAAAATGGTGAAAAACACTCTGACATACTTTTCTTGAAAGACAAACCAGTGAATGCCCATGCAGACCTGTTTTTTCTCTCGCTCTGCATAGATCTAACTCTTGCAACATCTTCATCTTTTGTTTTAGACTTTTCTTACTATATGTCCGTAAGAAATTGAGAAACAAATCAATTGAATCCTGTTGCACACTACAAATACTACTACAATTCCAAGTATACACTGGAGCCTTAGGACATCTCCCTAAAACTTCATCAGCTAACACCTCTTCTGCATTTCTAGGCACCATTTTTTCTTTTTCAAATGGACAACTGTCCTTCACCTCATATCCTCGGCCACTGGTGTCAACTGCAGGCACCAAATCATTATCCTGAAAGTAACTCTCTTCATTAAAAAATGGCTCACAACTTGAACTATGCTTCCATTCTCCAGAAAAAACATCACAAAAATTAGTCCGATTAATTACTCTTTTCCACTTACATCTCGATTTCAAAACATTGATTACCTTATCTAGTGTATGAATTCTATTGATTACTAAACTGTATAATTTCTTTTTCACTTCAAATGCCTGATCCACAATCTTCACTATACTTTTTTCTTGTAAAAAGCAGTCTTCTTTTAAAAAATCTTTACATTGTTTAATAAATTTAAAACAATTCTGTTATAAAACATTTGTCTACAAATGTCAATAAATTGATTTCTCCGTCTATTACTATAGAGAATATCATCTCCTTTTACAGATCTAACATTTTTTGGAGAGCTCTTCTTTTTTTTGTATTTACAGATGATTTTTTTTTCTTTGAGACAACATCCATATGTTTTTTGCATTGTCTTAATTTTCTAAAAACTCCTTTGTTTGCTTACCAGGAGCATTCTTTTTTTTGCACTGAAGATTGTGTTTTGGATGAATCTTCTAATTGTGTTTTCTTGGCCAATAAACCATGTTTGTAACTTTTAATTCTTCTTTCTTTCGTCGGCATATTCTTTTTTCTTTCTATAGATGATTACAATCTGTGGTAAAGAATAATTAACATATTATAGACCACTACTAACATACTAAATAGAAATTACAATAAGTGAATCATATAAACACTAGTTTACAACATAAGTAAGTTTATAGCACAGCAACTGTGTCACAGCAACAGTGCAGTACAGTTTCATTATTAATCTCACTCTCTGCCTTCACCAGCTCACTCTTTGCGTGTCTCATCTGACTCTGTGCCTGTGTCTCATCTCACTCTGTGCCTGTGTCTCATCTCACTCTATGTCTGTCTCTGCATGCAATATGTGTGTTTGTGCTCATACTATCTCACTGTCTCTACTGGCAAAAAACAGACCATTTATATATACAAGCAAGACATAGCATTCCCTTTTCATTTCAACAGCACACCCTGGATCTTTATTGCACAGCTTAGAGCCTATTTGTGAACTAAGAGGCCAGACAGACATGCTGTCTAAGATTCTCTACTAGTACATATCCTAAAGCCTAACTGACTTCAAGAATACATGTATTCTCATATTTTTAAACACATCAACTAAGACAATTATTAACCCAGATTCATTTAAAATCAAGCTTGACTCACAGTGTGATCTTAGGCACATGACCAGGATGTTACATGTAATCTACCATGTCTGTCTCTGCATGCAATATTTGTGTTTGTGCTCATACTATCTCACTGTCTCTACTGGCAAAAAACAGAACATATATATATAAGCAAGACATAACATTCCTTATTCATTTCAACAGCACACCCTGGATCTTTATTGCACAGCTTAGAGCCTATTTGTGAACTAAGAGGCCTAACAGACATGCTACCTAAGATTCTCTACTAGTACATATCCTAAAGCCTAACTGACTTCAAGAATACATGTATTCCCATATTTTTAAACACATCAACTAAGCAAATTATTCACCCGGATTCATTTAAAATCAAGCTTGACTCACAGTGTGATCTTAGGCACATGACCAGGATGTTGCATGTAATCTACCATGTCTGTTTCTGCCTCCACTATGTGTGTTTGTGCTCATACTATCTCACTGTCTCTACTGGCAAAAAACAGACCATATATATATAAGCAAGACTTAACATTCCTTGTTCATTTCAACAGCACACCCTGGATCTTTATTGCACCGCCTAGAGCCTATTTGTGAACTAAGAGGCCTAACAGACATGTTGCCTACGATTCTCTACTAGTACATATCCTAAAGCCTAACTGACTTCAAGAATACATGTATTCCCATATTTTTAAACACATCAACTAAGCAAATTATTCACCCAGATTCATTTAAAATCAAGCTTGACTCACAGTGTGATCTTAGGCACATGACCAGGATGTTACCTGTAATCTACCATGTCTGTCTCTGCCTCCACTATGTGTGTCTGTGCTCATACCATCTCACCATCTCTCACCATCTTATATTTTACCAAAAAACATGTAGCATTGTAAATCGTTTTACACACAGAGCACAGCCCATTTAAATGATTACTAAATTACAAGAAAGAAACCTGACTCATTTTCAAAATACAATTCCAATATGCATCATTCATTTTTTTGCCAGCATTACATAGAAACATGAGACACAATGCAAGAATAAACAAGTTTAATATGCTTCTTATTCTTCCCCATAGTGCATACAACACTCTATCTATATTAAATGAATCATTACTCACCTTTAAAAATGCTTTTGAAGATTTAGAACAGTGTCAGTCACACACACCAGATTTTCTTAAGTAGAATCTCTGAAATGCACCTCAAGCACTGCAACCACAAATGGCCCTGATTCCCTATAATTCTTCACACATATCGCTGGACTTAACCAATCAAAATTACCCCCACACTATTTCAAAACCAAACTTACATTTTAATTGGTTCTACATTTCAACACTTTCAAACTCACATAATATTCACCCATCCCCCCAGTGCTCATTCAGCCTGTTACCATGGTAACTCCCACCTAACTCAGCACACAGGTGAAAAGTTCATCATACTATGTTGCAAATGAATCCAGCAAGGGTGTTTGAGCTCTCAATATACTAGCTAATCATGTGCAATGTTTCTTTCAATGACTTTTTCTCAACCATTAGAATTATTTCTTTCAAAAAACAAAATCATACACCCTAATTTTCAGCAGAGAATTAAAAGAAACCACCAATCATTTCTTCTTTTTCAAGTGCACTGAATCTCAACCACTTTTTTTCATAACTCCTACTTTCAAACTGCCATTTCATTTCCACAGCCCATCTGAGTACAACCACATCTACCTTCAAGATGCCAAAAGTCTGGATTATGGGTCATAGCTTTGTTCACTGGAGGGAAAAGTATGCAGCAAACAGAGGTATTCCCAACCTTAATTTACCAAATGTGGATTTTATGTGGATTGGCCAGAGAGGATTGAGATGCCACCAATTGATACCATTGGTAAAATCCTTTATGCATCTACCACACCCTGACCTCATAATTGTGCACTGTGGTGGAAATGACCTGGGCACTTTGACTGGGGTAGGTCTGGAAATGCTTTTAAAGGACATCTTTGGGCAATTGATGTCACTTTTTCTAAAAACTGCCTTGGTATATTCTAATATATGCCAAAGGCAAAAATGGAACTGGTGCAACCAATTTTGTCCACAGATTGAGGAAGCAAGGAAAAATGTGAATAAATCTGTTTCTGCTTTCCTCAGAGACTATGGTATGGGTTCCATATACCACAACAACTTGTGTTACAACATGCAAGGCATCTATAGGAGAGATGGTGTACATTTTACAGATGAGGGGAATAGAGTCTTCCTCTTGAATTTTAGACTCTGCATCGGTACCTACTTGTAGGTACAAAAAACACCCACATAACACAACAGCTCTTTTCAGAGCTACCCTACCTCTAAGCACTCTAAATTCTTACTTTACACTATTTTCTTTCACTGTTTTTCCCCGTGGTGCGCTCAGGGTACGCGTACCTGGAAGCATACATGGGAACGCACCCAGCGCTTACCCCGCGAAAATTTCAACAAAAAAAATTAGTTTTTTTGCCCTTCAGGGTCTTTCTAGGCCCCCCTCAGAAATCCTAGGGGGTCAGGGGGTGTCTACCATGCCCCCTTTTAATCATTTCCCCCTTTTTTTTCACCTCTTGTGTCTCGATTCTACCGAGACACAAGATGGCGGACTCTCTGGACTGTTTGGAATGTTGACAGACACCCGACAGCCAATCAGCTTTCCGCTCGCGCACTTCCGTGGCGCGCCGGGTGCCCTTACCGGTACGCGTACCCCTGAGCGCTCGCAGCGCGCATATAGATATATAACGTTTTTCGAAGTAAATTTTCGTAAAAACCACTGAAGCAATTTTCACCAAATTCAGTAAAGGCACTTCTGCGTACCAGTCCCTACAATTTTGCAAAGTTTGGTGTATTTCCATTCAGCCGTTCGGGCTGTAGCCGTGTCTGAACGTCCTATGGAAATGAACATAGGCAAAACACGTTTCGGGAACCCCCTTTTTTTCTCGGCCCCTGCATGACGAATCCCCCCAAAACTTCCAGGGAAGGAGCGGAGCGGATCTGGCCTAAATCTTGGAAAATTACACGCACATTCCTCAACCAGTGCAAAAGTTATTTCCAATAGAATGTTGCGGATTTCCTATGGAAACTAGGTCCTAACTATAACTACCTACTGGCGACCGCCAGTAGGTAATATATATATATATTATTTTTTTTTTTTTACCATCTTTGATCCTCTTTGACGCCAGCGCCCTTTCTCGTGCGCGGTGCGTTTCTTTTCGGCAGGATCCAGCCGATTCAATATAATCCACAAATTCCAAATGACTTTGGAAGGTTAAGAATGCACTCAATCGTATTTTTGTGGCAATTACAGCGGCTTTATTTTAGACAATATTAACTAAAATAAAGCCACTGTAATTGCCACAAAAATACGAGTGAGTGCGTTCTTAACCTCCCAAAGTCATTTGGAATTTGTGGATTATATATAAATATATATATATATATATATTACCTACTGGCGATAGCCAGTAGGTATATATAGTTAGGATTTTTTTCCTATGGGATTTTTGAAAATTCTATGTCGAATAACTTTGGCGTTTGAGGACAGAATCGGCTGACATTTTCAGGAAAATGGAACATTTTGTTTCTGAGCAGCCCCTGAAAATTTGGGGGGGTTTCGTCAAGGGAGGGCCGAGAAAAAAGGGGGGTCCCAAAACGTGTTTTTGCCATGCAATTTTCCATAGGGCGGTTGGCCTCACTTTTAGCCCGAACGGCTGAATGGATTTACACCAAACTTGGCAAAATTGTAGGGACTGGTAGCCCGATGTGCCTTTGCTATGTCTCAAGATATAGGCTCCAGTGGTTTTTACGAAAATTAACTTTGAAAAATATATATTGGGCTACATTGGGCTATATATATGTTGGAGCCCAAATGTAGCCCAATGTAGCCCAATGTAGCCCAATGTAGCCCAAAGATGGCCACCAGAGACAAAAAAAACAAATGTAGCCCAAATATCAGCCAGATGTAGCCCAACTATAGCCCAATGACAGAATGTCCCAGAGTGTTCTAAAGAACAACTAGAGTGCTAACAGTCCTACTTATTACAAAGGTATGGCACACCTGAAGCCATCTTGATTGGAATAAAGTGGTAACTCTTAAAACATTTAATTTAAAAAGGAACAAAATGAGGGGGTTCATTTTGCCATAGAAAGTATGATTAGCGAATATATGACGAAATCCCGCATACCATCAGTCCGCAAAAAAAATCCTGCATGTACTATTAGGCCGCAAATTAAAATAACGAAAACTTTTAGAACGAATATGCCTTTAGCATACACTAAACAACTAAACTACCCTAAACCCTAAAACACTACCCCCAGCATGACCCTACACTACACAAACAGTACAACACTACCCTAAACCCTAAAACACTACCCCCAGCATGACCCTACACTACGCAAACACTACAACACTACCCTAAACCCTAAAACACTACCCCCAGCATGACCCTACACTACACAAACACTACAACACAACCCTAAACCCTAAAACACTACCCCCAGCATGACCCTACACTACACAAACACTACAACACTACCCTAAACCCTAAAACACTACCCCCAGCATGACCCTACACTACACAAACACTACAACACAACCCTAAACCCTAAAACACTACACCCCAGCATGACCCTACACTACGCAAACACTACAACACTACCCTAAACCCTAAAACACTACCCCCAGCATGACCCTACACTACGCAAACACTACAACACTACCCTAAACCCTAAAACACTACCCCCAGCATGACCCTACACTACACAAACACTACAACACTACCCTAAACCCTAAAACACTACCCCCAGCATGACCCTACACTACGCAAACACTACAACACTACCCTAAACCCTAAAACACTACCCCCAGCATGACATTACACTACGCAAACACTACAACACTACCCAAAACCCTAAAACACTACACCCCAGCATGACCCTACACTACGCAAACACTACAACACTACCCTAAACCCTAAAACACTACCCCCAGCATGACCCTACACTACGCAAACATTACAACACTACCCTAAACCCTAAAACACTACCCCCAGCATGACCCTACACTACGCAAACACTACAACACTACCCAAAACCCTAAAACACTACACCCCAGCATGACCCTACACTACGCAAACACTACAACACTACCCTAAACCCTAAAACACTACCCCCAGCATGACCCTACACTACGCAAACACTACAACACTACCCTAAACCCTAAAACACTACCCCCAGCATGACCCTACACTACGCAAACACTACAACACTACCCTAAACCCTAAAACACTACCCCCAGCATGACCCTACACTACGCAAACACTACAACACTACCCAAAACCCTAAAACACTACACCCCAGCATGACCCTACACTACGCAAACACTACAACACTACCCTAAACCCTAAAACACTACCCCCAGCATGATCCTACACTACACAAACACTACAACACTACCCTAAACCCTAAAACACTACCCCCAGCCTGACTCTACACTATGCAAACACTACAACACTACCCTAAACCCTAAAACACAACCCCCAGCATGACCCTACACTACGCAAACACTACAACACTACCCTAAACCCTAAAACACTACCCCCAGCATGACCCTACACTACGCAAACACTACAACACTACCCTAAACCCTAAAACACTACCCCCAGCATGACCCTACACTACGCAAACACTACAACACTACCCTACACCCTAAAACACTACCCCCAGCATGACCCTACACTACGCAAACACTACAACACTACCCTAAACCCTAAAACACTAGCCCCAGCATGACCCTACACTACGCAAACACTACAACACTACCCAAAACCCTAAAACACTACCCCCAGCATGACCCTACACTACGCAAACACTACAACACTACCCAAAACCCTAAAACACTACACCCCAGCATGACCCTACACTACGCAAACACTACAACACTACCCAAAACCCTAAAACACTACACCCCAGCATGACCCTACACTACGCAAACACTACAACACTACCCAAAACCCTAAAACACTACCCCCAGCATGACCCTACACTACGCAAACACTACAACACTACCCAAAACCCTAAAACACTACCCCCAGCATGACCCTACACTACGCAAACACTACAACACTACCCTAAACCCTAAAATACTACACCCCAGCATGACCCTACACTACGCAAACACTACAACACTACCCAAAACCCTAAAACACTACCCCCAGCATGACCCTACACTACGCAAACACTACAACACTATCCTAAACCCTAAAACACTACGCCCAGCATGACCCTACACTACGCAAACACTACAACACTACCCTAAACCCTAAAACACTAGCCCCAGCATGACCCTACACTACGCAAACACTACAACACAACCCTAAACCCTAAAACACTACCCCCAGCATGACCCTACACTACGCAAACACTACAACACAACCCTAAACCCTAACACACTACCCCCAGCATGACCCTACACTAAACAACCACCACAACTCTACACTACACTAACACAACACTACACTACACAACACTACACTACACTGCACAATCACTAACCCACGACAAAATTAACACAAACCCACTTACCTCTCTCGTCATCGTGGTTTTCACAACGCAAATGCATTTACCATACATGCCTTTAAAACGTAATTCTTTGTAAAGGCATGCGCGATAAATGCACATGCGTTTTGAAAAAATGCGGGATAATGGTATGCGAGGTCAATGACCTTGCGGGATAATGGTATGCGGACTGAAAGTCTGCGGGATAAAAAATGCGGGAAAATGGCTGCAAACCATGATTAGCAGCAGACTTCCCTGGTGAGCACTAGCTTTACTACAGTGATCTAATGAGCAACTAGAGTGCTAACATTCAGAATTTATGGCAAATGTGTGACACATCTGAATGCCTTCTTGACAGAACCAAAGTAAACAAGCATTGAAAATGCAATAGATCTCGCCCTCGTTTAAGTTAACCCCTTCCATGCTCATGACGGAACGGTTCCGTCATCAGCGTCGGTGCTCCGGTGCTGATGACGGAACATTTCCGTCATGAGTCAATATGATTTATTACCCTTCAGCACTGCAGCGAAATTCACGCAGCACTGAAGGGGTTAAAGCCATTCTGTTTGTAATGAGGTGGCTTTTTAGCTTTGCTTTTTTTAGTGTTTTTAAAACTTTCATGTAAATAACATGCATATGTATGCATATATGGATATGTATGCATGCATTTGTATTTATATAGATATGCAGATTATATATGTTTATATATGTATATTCCCTACTGGCGATAGCCAGTGGGTATATATAGTTAGGATTTTTTCTCTATGGGATTTCTGAAAATTCTATGTCTAATAACTTTGGCGTTTGTGGACGGAATTGGCTGAAATTTTCAGGAAAATGGCACATTTTGTTTCTGAGCAGCCCCTAAAAATTTGGGGGGGTTTCGTCAAGGGGGGGCCGAGAAAAAAGGGGGGTCCCAAAACGCGTTTTTCACATTCATTTTTCCTTAGGGCGGTTGGACTCACTTTTAGCTCGAACGGCTGAATAGATTTACATGAAACTTGGCAAAATTGTAGATATGGTTTGCCCGACGTGCCTTTGCTATGTCTCAATATATGTGCTCCAGTGGATTTTGAGAAATTAACGTTTAAAAAAATATATATATCTGTGACAGCGCTCCGGTTAGCGCCCCGGTTCGCGTACCTGACGCGTAACGGAACTTCGCGAAGCGAAGCTGATTGGCTCTCCGGTGTCTGTCAATATTCTAAACAGTCCGGAGCGGCCGCCATCTTGTCTCTCGGTAGGATCGAGAGACAAGATGTGGTGAAAAACGAAGGGGGAAATGAAGGAAAGGGGGCAAGGTAGACCCCTCCTGACCCCCTAGGATTGATGAGGGGGATATTAAAGTCCCCCGCGATTTTTCGCGGTAGAGGCGCTTCCCGGTACGCGAACCGGGCAGCTAACCGGCAGCGTAACAGGAGTCCGCCATCTTGTGTTTTTGGAGCGTCCGGTTCGCCTACCGGGTAGCGTCCCGGTAAGCGTAACAAGGGGAAAACCAAGAGAAACAGTAAAAAAAAATGAAGGGAATAGATTTCCAGCAAACTTGGCAAAATTGTAGGGACTGTTTGTTTGATGTGCCTTTGCAAGGCCTCAAGATATGTACACGTGTGGATTTTGTCTAATTAAGGTTAAAAAAAATATATATATCTGTAAGCGTGCTCCGGCACGCTTACGTTACGGGTTTTGTTTGCGCTGCAGAGCCGATACGTCACGGTTATGCGATGCGTCATGAGGCGTCTCACGTGGCTACGTGATTCCCCCTCTGGTCTCCACTTGTATCATTAGCGCGGGGATGCCTCCGGGTCACCAGGCGCTTTATAAATCGCTAAATAAATAAATAAATAAAGAATATATTTTACAGCTATAGATATTAGCTTGTAAAAAAACAATGAAATTCACTGAAAAAACCATAGGTTATAGACCATATATAGTTAGGAATTTGCATTTACAAAACCTTGAAAATTCACTGAAAAAACCATAGGTTAGAGACCATATATAGTTAGCTGGACATTTTATTGACATAAAACCAATGAAATTCCATATATAGTTAGTTGCACTAACTATATATCGCGCACCCGCAATCCACTGCTGATGATGTCACATATTACATCATTCATGACATGGTCAGTGACATCACTGATGACATCACTGATGACATCTCAAATGACATCACTGATGACATCACTGATGACATCTCAAATGACATCACTGATGACATCATGACACACCAATACCAGTTACTACATACGCACTCACTGATTCCTACGTCTACACACACATTCACTCATTCACCCATACAATCACTCATACATACAGTCACTCATTATTACAACACTATCATATGTACTCATACACCTATGCAGACACTCACACACTGCCACTCATCCATGGAGTTACTCACACACCTAGTCAGTCCTGTAAAGAATCAATCACACTTCCATTTCCTCATCTATACAGTTAAACACAGAACACCATACTTCAGTGACATCACTGATGACATCACTGATGACATCTCAAATGACATCACTGATGACATCTCAAATGACATCACTGATGACATCATGACACACCAATACCAGTTACTACATACGCACTCACTGATTCCTACGTCTACACACACATTCACTCATTCACCCATACAATCACTCATACATACAGTCACTCATTATTACAACACTATCATATGCACTCATACACCTAGTCAGTCCTGTGAAGAATCAATCACACTTCGATTTCCTCATCTATACAGTTAAACACAGAACACCATACTTTTTCACACATATACTAACACATACTTACTCTCTTATACAATCACTGATACAAGTACACATTGATATGCACAGAGTCACACACCTCCCAGCCAGCCAGCCACACACACACTCAGTCTTCCATGCATCCACTCATTCTTCAATATGTAAAACATATTTAAACTTTACAAAAACACACAGACACTAGATGATGTCATCAGTGATGTCATTTGAGATGTCATCAGTGATGTCATCAGTGATGTCATTTGAGATGTCATCAGTGATGTCATCAGTGATGTCACTGACCATGTCATGAATGATGTAATATGTGACATCATCAGCAGTGGATTGCGGGTGCGCGATATATAGTTAGTGCAACTAACTATATATGGAATTTCATTGGTTTTATGTCAATAAAATGTCCAGCTAACTATATATGGTCTCTAACCTATGGTTTTTTCAGTGAATTTTCAAGGTTTTGTAAATGCAAATTCCTAACTATATAATGGTTTTTTCAGTGAATATATATATATATATATATATATATATATATATATATATATATATATATATATATATATATCGAAGCCTACCGCCATTCAAAGAGGCAGAGAGATTGTCCGCCATTCAAAGAGGCAGAGAGATTGCAACTGTTTGCTTGGGACATTTCAAAGTACTTTTCCTGCAACCGCGACCCGACATACAGAACTGTGACAGTATTGGGGAATCAATTAGTACCCAACGGTTTTGTGGAGGTTCGAGCAGTCGGAGGACTCACTACTTTCAATCGCTACCTTCAGGAGATATTGAAGACCCGGTCAGAATTGAAAGGACTCGGGAAGTGGTGTGCTGGTGGAACCGGCGTGGCTAAAGGTGAAGCTACAGTAGAGGAAGGCGTGGTTACTGCTAGTGGTTACTAGCGAAGGAACTTTTTGTATCCTTATACTTCAGTGCTCTCTTATCGGAAAACAGGGAAGCTACACAGAGACAAGCAGCTGAGTTGTTATTTATTGCCAAATCCAAGGATGCAGCAGCAAGGGATAAACCGAGTGACAATATCTTAAATGAGTCCCAAAGTAAGAAAGTTCTTTGGGATAAGCTGTGGAAGGCGGCAACGATGAAACAAGTGAAATGGTGGGAGGCAACAGCCCTCCAAAAATATGTAGATTTCGAAATGGTTCCAAGAGGCTTTAGAATATTTATGACGCCACCTTTTAAAGACCCTGATCCTGAACTCATAGAGGAACAATGGGCCCTTAACAACCATACGTGCTCCACAATGATTCTACGGCTGTTAATTAAATATGCATTCAAACAAACATAAAGATTGGCAATTGAAATTGAAAAGCTGTCGTCATTGCTAAAAGAAAAAAATTCAGAGAGTGAATTCGAAGTGGAAATAAAAAAGTTAAATCTCAGATTGGAGAAAGCTGAAGATGAGATCAAGCAGAAAAAACAACGTAAGTTCCATTGGGATCAACAAGATTATGAACTCGGACAAATCTTTACGTTCGGAAGAAGGTTTGATCAACTAGGGGGAAATTAGCTAAAAGAGAGTGGAGAATATTGCAATACCGAAGCAAGTTCAAAACTGTGGATGTAATGGAACCTGCTAGGGAAATAATCAGAATTCCTCATGAGGAAACTACTAATGAGGTAACAGCTAATATAGAGATGGGACAAGAGGATCAAACTGGATTAAAATCCAACATTTTAAAGGAATTCGACCTGATGGCTATAGCAAGTCAAGGACTAAGAAGTCCAGGACCCCAAGAGAGCAAAGGTCGTGGCCGAGGCGCCAGAGTAGGAAAAAGGCAAGGCCCCAAAACACAAGGGAAATTGGATGGCTTCCTAGGGTTGATAACGCAAGGAAAATATGCCACCAAATAAAGGACCAAATCACTGTGGTAAATCTATCTGATACTATACTTTCCACTAACCAGATCAATGTTTTATCACTAGGTTTAACCTTCTGCCCAACTGAAAGGTTTGATTACACAGAAGGCCAGATAGACTTGTTCCACGTCACAAGAAAGTTAAAACTTAAGAAATGGTATCAACATAAAAAAGTAGGGAATGTTCCCAAACCAATATAAATTCCAATTTAACAATTGCTGATTTGGAAATTTTGCAAACTATGCATGTATTGGGAGGTGGAGATGATTGGAGTGGAAACTCACAAGATTTCACCACTGAGGAACATTTGATTTTGGACCGCAGTAGTGGAAGCGGTTTTAAACCAAAATCTATATTCATACCACAAATACACTGTGATGCTCTTGAAATATTCGAGAAAGGGGTCAAAGAGGAATTGAAAAAGCTTAACAAACGTAAACCTAAGAAAAGTTACAATCTCACCCTTGAACAACATTCGGCCCTTAAGGAATTACAAGAAAACAAATCTATAGTAATTAAAAAGATCCGACAAGGGTGGAAATATTGTGGTTTGGCCTTTACAGATGTATTTGGATGAGGGGAACAGGCAATTGAATGATGTAAATAATTATGTGATAACAAACAGGATGTGTTATGAAGAGAGCGATGAACAGTATAGAAGGAATTTGGTTAAATGGAAGAATGAACAGCTTTTAACCGATGCTGAATTAAAAATTTTATACTGTGAGTATCCAAAATTGCCAGTAATGTACATACTGCCCAAGCTTCATAAAGATCACCAAAAACCACCTGGAGGACCCATTGTTTCTTCCGTGGGGAGTCCATACAAAAATACCCCAAAGTATTTATATATATAGTTCTTTCTAAGATCTTATGTTCAATCCCTACCTGCATATATACTCGACACGGGTGATTTTCTCAGACTTGTGGAAACTATTGTGTGGGAGAAGAATATATTACTAATCACATTAGATGTCAATAGTTTATACACATGTATACCACACACATTGGGTATAGACGCTAGTCAATATTTCTTAAAAGCACGCAAACCATCATTCTCGAAACACACTGAAATGCTCCTTGTCATGATGCAAGCATGTTTAACAGATAACTTCTTTTTATTCAATCATGTTATCTATCGTCAACCCCTGGGCACGGGGATGGGGACCTGCTTCGCACCCAGCTATGCGGGTCTTTACCTTGGCTGGTGGGAGGAGCAGGTGGCTAGTAAGATCAACACCGTTACCCAATACGTCGTCCTTTGGGCAAGATACATAGATGATATATTTTATATTTGGAGAGGTTCGGAAATAGAAGCTACGAGATTTGTAGAAACCCTGAATGATAATAACCTCAATTTGAAGTTTACAAGTACTATTCACAAAGAAAAAAATTAATTTTTAGATGTTGAACTGAAGGTAAATGACAACAAATTGGAGAGCAGACTGTTTAGGAAGAAAACCTCGGGTAACAGTCTGCTACATGCAGAGAGCTGCCATCCGAGAAATATGACTAATAGCATACCTTATGGTGAGCTATTACGAGCACGAAGGAATTTTAGGTCAGATATTGAGCTCAAGGAAGAGATGGAAATTATGATAAATCGCTTTGGAGAAAGAGGATACTCTAGCAAGATAATAAACCAAGTTTGCGAAAAATCCAGCTAGTGAATAGAATGGATTTATTGAAAGATAAGACTAGAGATGCCAACATTGAGGAACCCAGAAGATTTATAACAACATATAATGATCAATCCTGGGAAATCAGACAATGTCTTAAGACATTTCTGAATGTTTTATGCACTGATAAAACCTTAAGAAAAAACGAAAATATGTGGGTGACAATCCTAAAATTAAGTTTAGGAAATGCACAGCTTTGAACGCAGCTGTGCTGTACAAACAGCTGCTGACGGTCAGAAGATAAAGGGATTCTTCACTTGCAGATCATGCAAAGCTTGCAAAAACAGTGGCAATGTAAAGCAAATTGAGTTAGGTAAAAATCAAAAATGGTTTGTCATTAACAGGCATTTGACATGTAAGTCAGACTACTGTGTATATGCACTTATCTGCCCTTGCCCATTGATTTACATTGGGAGTACCATTCACCAAGTAAAAAAAAACCTATCCTGGAACACAGGAGGGCTATTGTCATTGAAGATAAACAGTACCCTATAGCAAGGCATTTTAAGGATGCCCATTACAAAAATATGAGTTTGCTACAATACTGTGCACTGGATAGAATTCCCATCTCGGAAAGAGGAGGGAATAGATTGAAAGAACTTAGACGATTAGAATCAAGGATGATTATTAAATATGAAACTATGCATCCTCTAGGATTGAACAAAGATGAGGAATTATCAGTTCACTTAGGGTGAGGGTATAAATTGTGATGGAATAAGAATATAATGATGGAATAAGAAAATGCTGTGGAAATGAATCATGTATCCTTGATGAAGTGTGTATTTTAATTGCTAACAGGTGATCATTGATCACATGTCTGTATTTTATATTGTAGGAGACGGAGACACCATCATCATAAGATGAGGATGAATGCAAAAAAGCTTAAGATATCTGTGATGAATTGCAAAAAGTCCACTGAAGCAGAATTGTGAGTGATACATCACTTATAGGGAGTATGGACAAGTAATAATTGTTACACTAATATTTGAAGTAAAATGAAAGTAAATTTGTGCAAAAGATGTAAGCCCACAGGGGCTTCATTTTGAATGCAATGATGGAAATTATATTTATCACAGCATTAATTTTATATTGTCTAAAAGAAAGGTCCAGTTTTTTTACCATAAGATTTATACAACATTACAATTTGCAATGTTTTCTATTCATGGCTTCAATCATGTAAATAACATTCTATGTGAAAGTGTATGGAGAATAAGTCACCACTCCAAAATGGCTTCTATTTTGCCTTATTCCTGATGTGGTGTAGTAGTCCTATTTCTATGTTTTTTATGTGGCGTGAGCACTATATGTATTATGATTACAAACAGTTAATGAGAAAGGAGCGGCTGTTCCAAAACGCGTCAGGTGATTTTGCCATTTAACTAATAAATACCTTATCAACCACGTGTACAGATCTGGGCTCGGTTCTTCTTGTTAAAATATGCTGGGAAACTAAATGTATATATACACACATATATTTATCTATGTATATATATATATTTATTTATTTATGTTGCGTAGGTACATATATGTGGAGTAAGGTATAGTAAATCGATACTCACCTGTCAATGTTTTTGAATTAATATTATGTCCACATAATTCCGTGCCATCAATATTCTGATTCCGATGGTTCAGCACTTCTCACTAAGAAAATATTGTAACTAATAACATGGTGGTGCAATTGGTAAGCAAGTTGCAAAAAGTAATGTGGATCAAACAACAATGGTCAGACCTCATTACGATGTTAAAGACAACTGTGCAAGGTGATTTTCTAATCTTAAACTAAGACCCCTGTTAAAAAATAAAGTGCAAAATGTTACTTTGAAGTCACGTTTGGCTGGGTGTATTAGACATGATAAGATATAAATTTCACTTAAAAAAGCCAATCACAATTTCTGTATGTTTACCTAGCTCTCATTTTGCTTCTTTAGGATTCTCTTGCATTCTCTATTCTCTCCCAAGCTCTGTCCCCACTGCCTCTCTCAACCTTTTCCCAACCATCCCTCTCTGTTTGCTGTTGCATGTCTCTTCCTATGTCTGTCTCTCCTGACTGCTCTCTTACTTTTTTATTTACTCTCCTTTTCTTCTTTCAATTGTCTCTCTCTTTCTAGAACCTCTTCTCGCTACCTTCTATTTTACTTTTTTTGAATATCTTAATATGTTTTATACTCTCTCCAGCCCTCTCCTCCATAGTCCATGGATGGCAACTGAAAAGTTATTTTGCTTGTGCATGGCCCTTAGCAGCACTTGCCACCTTTTTGTCACCATTGTGCTTTTGGATGTTCCCTAGTGACAGAATCCTACCATCCTGTTGGCCTCCTGGAACTGGAAATGTTTTCTATGATCATGGAACAAAGAATTCAGTGTAATGAGGTGGTCATATCCCTGCGGCGTGTTATCAATTCTTGTTGGATAGGACATCAGGCTGCATAGATTTGGTATGTTTTAATTGCTTTAGGGCAGTTGACGAACTGTTGACACCCACCAGTCTACCTTCACAGTGCGGTGGAATATGACGTGTCATCCACAGTACTGGAAAATAAAATATCTCTGGTAAAAAAACTAGTAACGTTGGAATGCATGGGAAATGCTTCCCACGAGTCCCAAATTTGATTTTTTTGTTTTGCTGAATGGACCAGCACGCTATGCACACTGATGCTACACATCAAAACAAAAGTGAAATCAGACTGTGCTAATGTAATCTGAGGGGATCCACAAATGTCTTACCTCATAGCATTCCTACACTTCTCCTGATAACAATAGTACTCCAATTGTGTGACTGAGCTACTGCCTTTGAATTAAAAGGCTACCCAAGCCCCCTAAGACACAAGAAAACACCAAGATTTTGCCATGCAATGGACCAGTTTTAACGATGTGGGCAGCTGAGATATTTAGGTCTGGCCTCACTCAGCACCCAGAGAAACCTGCCAGGCCCAGACCTTTTTTAAAAAAAAAAAAGGTACCTAGGGTAGTCTGTGGTGGTTTATCTTGCATGGATTCCAATAACATTTCTTACCCAGAATGCCCTGCAATCACCAAGCTTTGGCTAAATCACAGATTTGACTCACATTTCTGTGTAGGTAAATTCCAGAATCTGTGACTATCCAAATATCAATCAATCAATCAATCATAGGCATTTATAGAGCGCTCTACTTACCCGGAGGGTCTCAAGGCGCTAGGGGGGGGGTGCTGCTACTGCCCGAACAGCCAGGTCTTGAGCTTCTTCCTGAAGGCGAGGTGGTCTTGGGTCAGGCGCAGGTGGGTCGGGAGGGAGTTCCAGGTCTTGGCGGCCAGGTAGGAGAAGGACCTTCCTCCTGTTGTCGTTCTTCGGATGCGGGGGACGGCGGCGAGGGCGTGACTGGCTGATCGGAGGTGTCGTTTGGGAGCGTAGAAGTTGATGCGGTTGTTGAGGTAGCTCGGGCCTTGATCGTGAAGAGCTTTGTGTGCGTGGGTAAGGAGACGGAAGGTGATTCTCTTGTTGACCGGGAGCCAGTGCAGGTCTCTTAGGTGTCCGGAGATGTGGCTGTGTCGTGGGATGTCGAGGATGAGTCTGGCTGAGGCGTTCTGGATCCGTTGGAGTCTCTTCTGGAGCTTGGCGGTGGTTCCGGCGTAGAGGGCGTTGCCGTAGTCCAGTCGGCTGGTGACGAGTGCCTGGGTGACAGTCTTCCTGGTCTCGGTGGGGATCCACCGGAAGATCTTCCGTAGCATGCGCAGGGTGTTGAAGCATGACGAGGAGACGGCGTTGACTTGCTTGGTCATGGAGAGGGAGGAGTCCAGGATGAAGCCCAGGTTGCGTGCGTGGTCTGTCGGTTTGGGTGCGGTGCCCAGGGCGGGGGGCCACCAGGAGTCGTCCCAGGCGGAGGGCGAGGATCCGAGGATGAGGACTTCCGTCTTGTCCGAGTTCAGCTTCAGGCGGCTGGTCGACATCCACTCGGCTACCTCTTTCATTCCTTCGTGAAGGTTGGCTCTGGCGGCGGCGGGGTTGTTGGTCAGGGAGAGGATCAGCTGGGTATCGTCGGCGTAGGAGATGATGTTGAGGTTGTGTTGGCGTGCGATGGCCGCGAGGGGGCTCATGTAGACGTTGAAGAGGGTTGGGCTCAGCGAGGATCCTTGAGGGACGCCGCAGATGACTTCGGTGGCCTCTGATTTGTACGGTGGTAGACGGACTCTCTGTGTTCTTCCGTCGAGGAAGGAGATGATCCACTCCAGCGCCTTCTCCTGGATTCCGACGTTGCTGAGGCGATGCACTAGGGTGCGGTGGCAGACGGTGTCGAAGGCCGCGGAGAGGTCTAGTAGGATGAGGGCCGCTGTTTCTCCGTTGTCCATCAGGGTTCGGATGTCATCGGTGGCAGCGATGAGGGCGGTCTCGGTGCTGTGGTTGGCTCGGAAGCCAGACTGTGAGGGGTCGAGGGATCCGTTCATCTCGAGGAAGGCGGCCAGCTGCTTGTTGACGGTCTTCTCGATGACTTTGGCTGGGAACGGGAGCAGCGAGATGGGGCGGTAATTCTTGAGCTCGGTGGGGTCCGCTGTTGGTTTCTTGAGTAAAAATCCTATCACCCAGCCTTCCCACACGTCTCCCAATAAAACATTTCCCCATATGTTCACCAAATAGTATGCATTTAGTACATTAATTACATGCGACCTCATAACAGCAATTTATTTGCTATGACAATTATTCAGACAAAGAGAAATCAGAATTTCAAAGGAGTCAACACATTAGAAAAAGCAGATTCATGCTACACAGATCTTAAATTGCAATATGAATCTGAAAATGTCAGGTGATGTTCAGCAGAGAGTTGATGCGACCACAAGGAGAGAGAAAGCAATCACAAGGAGATGATAGACAGAGCGCTGAAACTTTTCAGACACTCACCCCCAGTCACAGATCTGGGTTGAATCCATCATCGTTCTTTAGCTCACTTTGCCACCCCAAATCAGACCCAGCTATATGCAAAACAGTATTGACCCTTTGCCTCTTGGGAACAATCCAGCCTCAACTGCCATGCCAGGTCTTCCCTGGACCGGAAACAAGCATCCTGGGACCGGTTTCAGGTCAACACCCCTTATCTGCCAGGCTAGCTTGAATCTAGTGGCAAAGTGAGCAAGGGACCCACGGCTGGGCATACCCTGCCAGCTTAGGGCGAACAAAGCAAACACAAGGATATGATGGACAGAGCGGCAAAGCTTTTCAGACACTCACCCACAGTCACAGATCTGGGTTGAATCCATCATTGTTCTTCAGCTCACTTCGCCACCCCAGTTCAGACCCATCCATATGCAAATCAGTCATTGACCCTGTTCCTTTTGGGAACAATCCAGCCCGAACTGCCAAGCCAGGTCATCCCTGGACCGAAAGCAAGCATTCTGGGACCAGTTTCGGGGTAACACCCCTCATGAGCCAGGCTAGCTTGAATCCACTGGCAAAGTGAGCAAGGGACCCACGTATGGGCATACCCTGCCAACTTAGGGTGAACAAAAACACAAGGAGATGATAGACGGAGCACCAAAATTGTGCAGACAAAGTGAGCTAAAGAGCGATGATGGATTCAACCCAGGTATGTGACTGGGTGTCAGTGTCTGAAAAGCTTTAGTGCTCCGTCCATCATCTCCTTGTGTTTGGTTTGTTTAATACATTTTGCTCTGTTATGTAAATTCTTTTTAGTATTTTTATTGTTTGGCATTTTGATTTTCTTATTCATTTGGTACTGCATGAATACTTTACACATTGCACTTAATGAAGCATGGCTGCTTTTCGCCATAGCTACCAAGCAGTTGAGCTCAGGTTAATTATTCACTTTGTGGGTTCATCCTGACTAGGGTTGTGATTATGTATTTTTTATTTGTTTCTAAATATGTTCTGCCAGCTGCATTAGGCAATATTGTGTCTGTCTTTCAGTCAAATCATAATTTTTTCACATTCCACGCAACTCAAAATGAGCTGCAGACAGAAAGCCTTCATAGAGCAGTGCAATCCAGGCATCAACATATATAACAGACACACTGCTTATGTTTTGCACCGCAGTGCACCTTTTAGATAGGTGTGCCAGTAAAAACATGAACTGTGTGCCAGATTACAATAAATGGGCTTCCCTCAGAGCAGCTGTGAACTCGGGGCTGCTCTTGGGGCAGAGAACTCAGTGAAACATGAAGCGGCTGCTTTAATCAGCCGCTTCATATTTCACTGTTCAGGTGGCACCCCCCTGCATTTTAGAGAGGGGACAGAGATTCCCTTGCAGGCAGGTGCAGTGAGTAACTGCACCTACTAACAGGGGGATATCTTGGCGGATCCAAGGGAACCCCGTTGTCCCCTCCAGAGGGATGCCTTCAGGGCCAGACTGACAGTTGACCACTTGTTTGTGGTGCACTATCAGTGGTAATGGCTGCTTTGCATTTGCACCCACGTCGGTAATATGGTGCGATCGCAAAGGCAATGACCTTCCCTCATTTGCATGTGGTCACAGACCCATGCAAATTTGGGAATGCCCTTTTAAGACACCACTGGTGCTATATGGGTCCCATCGCTATCAGTATTACAGAAAGATCCGCACAATCATCTGAAGCCCCTTCTGTAATGCCAAAGTGCCATGAGGTGGCATATTGTGCACACTCACACCAATTGCATCCCCAGGCCACTTTTGTAACATGGTCACAGGTGACTTCCCAACTGCACCTTTACACAGCACGACAGCCATGCACCTGTGCAAATGTTCTGCACAAATATGCAAAAGTAGGAAACAGAAGACTTTGGGCCATGTCTGGCACTTTATTGTTCATTGAATTAAGGAAATCAATTGCAACAAAGATGCATTTGGGACAACATTTGGAAATATTTAGGGTTTGGCACAACATTTCCAAAATTTGATTTTGAATACATTCGGGGTAAGCTATAAAATTAGAAAATGCTGCGGTGGTATCATGATGAGTTTATGTCGTGCTTTATTTTTAAACAGCAGAGCTCCAAAATAGAAAGATGCAAACCTTACCTGTAGTTTTGTAGCTGTACTATTTGAAAATAAAACACTATCTCAAAGAAAAATCGAGTTAAATGAAGCCAGGCGCATGAGCAGTCGCTCGTCCCTGAGCTGCGGCTGCAAAAATCCTGATGATTCTGCCCCATGTTGGCAAAGGCTTTTCAGTTACTTCATTGACTTATGATCTTCAACTTCACTGGCTTCATCAACACAGATCACACACACGGACATGTGTTGAAGATGCAGTAAGCAGTAAATACCAGCCAGATTAAAGTCACGGACTGAGGGCCAGAGGTACAACCATTTTTTACGGTCGCACATTGAAAATCGATCCGTTCATGATTGCAAAATCGGTCTTTTCAATGTACAAACACCATTTTGCGAGTCTGTAACCTATTACCAACTCGCACAATAGGGTTTGCGACTTGCTATTTGGAAGGGGTGTGCCAAGGGTGTCCCTTCCTAATAGCGAGGCGCACTTCTATGTATGATTGTTTTGTGACAGCAATTGTGGTCACAAAACACTGGCAGTTTACCACCTATTTCAAAAAGTTGGTAAGCCACTCGCAAACAGAGACCCCTTCCCCTTTGTGTCTGGCAGTGAAAATGGGCAACATTTTAAAAAAAATACGGCTTTATTTAGAAAGCAGTCACAGACATGGTGGTCTGTTGACCGCAGAAGGCCACACTCCCTGGGACTGCTAATCATTCCCAATGGAGTCGCAAATTGCGACCTGCCTCATGAATATTAATGAGGCAGGTCGTTTGCGACCTCATTGGGAATCGAAAATAGTGTCTGAGACACTGTTGTACATTCGGAGGGTTGCACATCTGGAAATCTCTCCCTGAATGTTTGAATGAGAGGAGAATTTTTAACTAAAAAATCTGATTGTGCGTGTCATTGACAATTTGTGAATCCCAGAAATCGCACTATTATTAGGAATATTTTGAAAACTGTTACCATATACTACATTCCATTCATATATGTAGCAAGGGACACATGGCACACAGCTCTCAATTACACACCTGTCTTTTGCTGACAGTGTGAAATTCCTTTCACGAAAGTCTATCATCAATTCACATAAAACTGAGGGTCACAGGTGGATCCCTCCCATAAATAGAATGAAGTAATTCCTGTTGCAGTTGTTGTGCCTCTTTGCCTGATAAAACATTCATGAGGCTGGGAATATGAGAAACCACAGGCCCTTGTTGTACATCACGGCAGTCCTGTCAGTGGAGAAGCATTTGTCAAAGAACGAATTTATTTAAACAGCAAGGGGCTTTCAGATGCCGCAATGGAGATGAGCCAGCCAAAGACACTTCCTCAGTAGGCTCGGTTTGAAAACTGGATTCTGCACTTGAAGGACTTAGAATACCTCATCGACGGGGTCTCAATACTACAGTTACAATTGGGTGTGCGACTCGCTTAAACGATTACTTTTCCTCTGAATATTTTCAGCGATAACTACTTGGAGTACCTATTGTTTTCTGACCAATTTCGTAAGATCATTGCATTTATCAGGTAGAGTTTTCATTTTATCATGAGTAAGTGCTTTTCAACTCTTTCCCCTCTTGCTGCAAGTTACTCCTACCCACCGTCAGTGCTTGATATGAGTTTTGTTTGACACATCTTTATCCTTCTCTTATCTCCATTGATTTCGCACCTACCATCTTCCTTATAAACTACGAGACCCTTACTCCACCGGAGCATCACTTTTTGTGATGCTTCAGCTGTGCTATTCCCAAAATCATACTTATGAAGCCACACAAAGCCACTTAACATGGCTTTGAATTGCCTTATAGATATGAAGTAAGGCAAGACAGTGCAAATCGCTTACTCTGCGCTCGGGAGGCGTTCCATTGGAATTGTAGTGGGTTTTCCCACGTAAAGCCCATGCATTTTGACACTTCCCCACCATCTTTACATGAGCTTGTAACCGTAAGGAAGTGCCAAAATCTTACGCCTCCTGAGGTGAGGCATAACTAAAAGAAATAAAAAAAATGTCTTCTTGTTGTTTCATCTTTCTATGTGTGCTGCTGCAGCACACATAGAAAGAGGAAAATTCCTCCTAGGAATGTTTCTGTGCTGGAAGCTGCCCCTTCCTGCACAAAAACATTCCTGCCAAAAGCACAGGCACCTGCAATGGTGCTAGGCGACCGAAACGGCACAAGTCCAGGGGCGTAAGGACAGGAATGCACCATATTGCATTAAAACGGCACATTCTTGCCCTTTCACTTCGGCCTAGGGCAGCGCAGCAAGCAGACTTGCTGCCCAGCCCTACGCCATATTCCCATAAATGAGCGCCTTAATTATACAAAGGATGCACGCCATTCTTACTGTACTTACTGTAATTTAAAGATTCATCTTTTCTTACTTCGACTGGTATTCATGTGTCTGCTTTTACTCTTAGCTTATGCCTTGGCGGTACAGTGATCAAATTACTAACTACATCTCTGCCTAGCTAACTTCTATGCGTTAGCTCTATTGTGACTTTTAACTTCAATATTTTTTCTCCATATATATCTTACACTTCATACATGGTCTTTGAACTCTGAGTGCATCCCCTCTAGGAAACATTGAGTTTAATTCCCTCTCCTCTCTAAGCTATCATAATTTACTCGGAGTTCAACTATTCCTTGTTCCTCTTCAAAATTCAATTTCTAAATCTCAGTGCCCCTACACTTTATAAACCTCTTCTTTTTCTTGATTTGGTCTGCTCCTGCCTTTCTTTACCCCTCTGTGATAGGGCATCTCCATGCATGAAAAGTTAGAAAAGTAACATTATTTTAACACCCTATAATCCATACATTTGTCTTTTATGTTCTCCTCTCTGTTTCTGCTCCAGCTGGTCTTCTGAATTTTCTTCCATTTTTGTATCATAACCATAACTTCCCTTCAAGAGATATTTTCATGACATTTCAATTGTTTTACTGTACGTGCTAACATGTATCCTTATTACGAAAAAATGAAATCATTGATGTGAATACAGATTTAAAATATAAACTTTAACCCATGTTCTGTGTAATAGCAGTGCATATACCACCCTATTGCATGCAGTGGGCTCAGTATTCCACTTTTTCAGTATTTCAGTTCTACAGGCCTTATATGAGCTAAGGAAATGTCCTACAGTTAATCCTGAGGGTATGTATATGTGTCACAAGACAATGCCCAAAGTACACAGGGCATAGTCTTTTGCACTCCGGCTTCTGGACAGAGGGTATAAACTCAGTAACGGTATGGTATAGTCTGTGTCCAGTTCTTGCTCAGAGTTCATATATACAGTAGCCACAGAGCAGGTTCATGCCCTGCTACTATTGCCTGCAGAATTCACAGATCCTGGTCTGCAAAAATGTCCACAGGTACCATAGGTAAAAGGGCATAGTTTGTACTAAAATACTATGTTGATGGCCACTAACATTGTGACCAAACTGCACCAAAATTCATATTGTATTTAGTGATGGTCAAAAGGACAAAGGTATTCAAAACTGGATTATTAAAAATTAGGATTTGAATGTAACACATCACAGGAGATTTCTTTGTGCGAGAATACGAAATTCACTCCTTAGGCATGCAAATACAGGGCCTGGTTTAGATCTTGACTTTATTGGTACCGCCATCACTTTTTCGATGGATTTCCCATCAGCCTACTGGGTAGTCTGGTGACTCTATTTAGATGCTGGCGGTTTGAGGGACGAAAGACCGTCGATGTGCTCGTGACTCAGCCAGGTATGTTCATCTGCGTCAACAGCACCATAGGCAAAAGTGGCTGTTGGAAGGAGTAAAGCCAGTTTGTCCACCGGGCCAATCATAATGTGCCTTCTCACCAATAGGATTGAGACTGTAAAACCTCCAAACCTGAGTTGGCGGTTTGGAAGGTATATAAGGCAGAAACTCACTTTATCTCACCTTCACACTTCCTTTTCCACCATGGACCGATCTTTCAAGTCCTGCCTCTACTGCTGATGCTTGATGATGAACAAAATCAACACCATCGCGGCCTCATTCGACAGTAAGTTCCACTTTTAACTGTTACCTTTTGGCTTCATTTGGAAATAGGTAGTCCTTAGGTTTTCCATTGAATGAGCTCCATCATTGGAATTCTTCTTTTAACGGAGTAGGATGTTCCATCCTATTTAAGTATAATGTCTTTTTTCATATATGTCACGGCTAGGAAAAGCCTGCTGTGGTGAGTTTGGGGACAGATGTCAAAACTAAGCTAAATTTGGCAGGCAGTTGTCTTTCAGGATGGTGGAGGTAATGTCTTCTGACACCATGATGAACTGTACTTTTTCCTTTAAACTTTAAAACAGGCCCTTAGTTCCAATATGTCACTTGAGGATATCTTTATGGTATTTTCCCTAACATGCACCTATATGTTAGATTTCCCTTATATCTTCTCCTGAGGAACCTTACTCTTCCTGCCTTTCACCAGTTGGTGTGGATGTGAGCCCATTCCAACTCAACTTGATACTCTTTACTGTTCATCTCAAGCATCCACTTCTATGTCAAAATCTTTATCATTTAATAAACCGCCTCAGTTTGCCTCAAATTATACACCTTGATTATTCTTAGCATGGCTAAGCATTTCATCTGTATGGTTACTTACAACTTCATCAACTCTTCTAGCTTTGCCCTCAACTGCCACTGTTGGTGTTGTGTTGCCCTGCAAGTAGTAAAATAAAAAGAGATACCCTGGCCATGTAAGATTTGGGATTTCACAGAAGCAAATGTTTCGGTGGCTTTGCACAGAAAGGGTTAAGCTTAATCAGGTTTCTGTGGACTCTTTACATCTCATGTTTTAGATTAATAGATATCATTATTTATCATACGGTCTTCCAGAAGATTGATCTGTAAAGTATTTGCATCACTACCTTATTGTCCTTTGGGGTGGTTAGGATACAAATGTTACTGTGTCTGGCCTGATTTAGAAAGACATCCATTCTTTTGGTCAAGATTGTCAGTTGCACAAGTTCTGGGACATTTCTGCAAGATCCTTTAATGCTTCTCTGTGCTCGTCTACCTGGTTTATCAAGGTTTCCACAAGTTGCCTGAATCTCTTTTTGGTAGTGTTCAAAGACCACAACCTATTTACCATGTCCCTGCTTAAATACCTTATTAGCTCCTCAATTGAGTTGTTATGTGGTTCTGTAAATTACTCTAAGACAACTTAAAATATTCACATTTCCTGGGTTTGCACCTGCAATACCAAATTTACTTGAATGACTACAACACTCCACTCCTGTTAATGCCTCACCAAAGTGTAATACTGATTGGAGATGGAAAGCATACATTGCACTATGACTGCAGCCTCTTCAATAGCTACTAGTTGGGACTCAACTTTGACCCAAATCGCCAAAAAGAAGCCCACAGTTTTAGCATGGACTTAAAGGAGGCTCACATTAGAGAGGACAACTAAAGAGAGAATGTATCAGTGTCAGTCATATTACTAAGCAATGCAGGTCCAGAAAAGGCAGGCTTTGGATTTGAACTACTCAAGATGTGGCCTAAAAAAGAGCACACACCCAGAACAGGGCCACTATAGTATTTTAAAAATACCAAGCCAAATGTGTATGTTTGGAGGTTACAGTGACTCTTTCAACTTTCTGGGGTTTTCTAATGGTCTTCCTCCAAAGCTTGCTTGACTGTCTACTGTCTTCTTGTCTTGCCTATCAGCTCTTAGGTGTCCAAATAGTATTGAAATGTATTTTATTTCATCAGAACTTTCTGCAAAGCCAGGAACACACACTGAGTCCCACTTTAGTCCAGCATGCTTAAGCATTACAGATGTTTTACTAGCACTGCCCATTTATCCGTCCACTGTCACTGTTGCTCTTTTCCTTAAAAAGTAGCAACCAATCCCAGGAACATTCCACAAGGTATTCCCATGACTCAGTAGGTTCTTTCACTGAAAGTATTATCGAAGAAATTATTAATTTCGGTGAATGAGAGCCCACCACAAGGAATAAGGCCACACCTGTGTTACAATAAAGCATAGTTTCGATAATTTAAACCTGGGCTCAATCCCCTGGTAGCTATGGAACTGAGCAGACAGGTTTAATTTTGGAAAATGTGTAAAGTTTATAAAAATAACAAAACAGTCAAAAATTCAAACCATACCACGAAATCCCACAACAATTTTGTAAAATAGAGAAACATTTAATAAGTAAAATGACTGCAAAATGTCAAAAATCCTATAGGGATTACTGGAGACATAAAATATGTAGGGCAAAAAGCACAAAGAGAAATTACAGCATCAACCCGTAAAGACTCTTTGGTGCTGACTGGCACCTAGGAACAATTTCGGAGAGACCGCAATGGAAAATGACCAGATACACTAAACTGGCTAGTCCCATTCAAACGTTTTACATTTTGATTATTCCCTGAAAAAGAAGTTGAAATGCTCCAGTAGGTAAAATTTCAGGCTGTATCCTCCAAAGTACTCACACAGCAGGGTACCTGCTCAATGACGTCCCACTGAAGCCTTCGATTTTAGATGGAAAGCTCAGAGAGGGGAGAATTCAAATTTGTTGGGCGGACACTTTTCACCCCTTTGTTTGGTCAAGATTTCTACCTTCAAGCTTGGTCTAAATAATGGAGCTCAAAATCATCCACCAGGGCAAGACTGGACTGGATCTGTGTCTGATAAGTCCTCTCAAAATCAGCCACTCTTTGTTCGCAGTTCCACCAAAGCTCCAGAGGTCTTGGGAGTCCAAAAACATTTTAGGTCCCAGCATTTCAGAATTTTTGGAGGAGCTCCTTTTGGTCTCTTCTATGACTCCCAGGACCTAATGGACAGCTCTTAGGCACTATGACTCCCTCCAGCAGAGATCCCCAGCAGAGTACAACTCAGGGTCAGTTGTCACTAGTGAGCTGCATACCTTGCCTTTTGCATCTTGTTTCCTTGTAGCCTCATAGGACATCCTTCAGTCTACTTCTTAGTCCTGGGGACTCGTGGAATTCAGTCCAGACCACACAGGTATGAAACAGTAAGTTCAGTCTTCTGTTGTTCCACAGGTCCAGAGAGTGTTCTGATGAGATGTCCGTGAGGACCAACTTTTGTAATATTTACCAGCCAGTGGGTGGGGTGACTTCAGAACACTATCTAACCAGTAAGTAAAAAGTTACCACAGACAAACCTTCCCACTTTTGCTCATATACTGTTTGCCTTATTGCAATCTATCCAACAGTGCACTATTGTAAGTAAAATCAAAGATGACAGCTTTTCTGCCTTTGAGGGTGACATATGTGCCAGTCAGTGGTATGTTTAGGCAAATGTGCAGTCCCCTCCTCCTCAGCTACACAAAGCTGATTTTGAGTGCAGCATTCACTTGACTGCTGCCAAGCTGTGTTAGAGTGATTAGGAGACAGCAGGCTTCTTTTACCCAAATCTCCCTTCACATTTAACTATGAATGGGCAGGCCTCACCCTTGTTCCTTTCAAGGTAATGAATTTCTTGACCCCTCGACAGCTGCCCTTTGTGATCTGATTTGTGTCACATCTCTTACAACCAGGTCCTCCTGCCAAAAGGTGAGCCATTGTTTCTGCTCCGGGAGCGGTTTTCACATCTCATTTAGGGGAAGGACTGACAGGCCCACCGCTGGTAGGCTAATGATAATTAACATGAAGTAAACACAAAATGTATGCGTTTAATGCTTGAATTAATCTCAGTCTCTAGTAATTACTCATGGCCACACCCCAATCCATAATTGTATTGCCCACCATGCAACCTCAGATTAGACTCAATCATATGCAAATCAGCTTTGATTCTGCTCCAGTAGACACAGTCTGGCCAGAACTGCCAAACCAGATTCTCTCTGAACAAGAACGCAAGTAACTTAAGACCAGTTTCACCCGAGCAGGGGCTATTTGGTCACTTTTTTTTATATACTTGAGTGCAAAACCCTAAGTGTTAGGGGTATGAACAAAGCTGGCTCCTGTGCTCACTGTGCCACTCGAACCAAGTTACACCCAAATGAAGAGCTCCAAAAAGGGCACAACAAATCTTGGATTGCTTGTGTTCTGGTTCAAGGAGGGCCTGAATTGGCAGCTTGAGCTGGACTGCTCCTGTTGGAGTGTGGTAAAGACTGGTTTCTGTTTGACTGGGTCCAAATTGAGGTGACTTGATGTGCAAAATACCTATGGAATGTAATGGGGCCCGAGTAATAGCTAGCAACTGAGAGTACTTCAAAAATTCCCCCATTACTTTTTTGTATACATAAGTGCAAGGCCCTAAGTGTAATTGGTATACCTAAAAGTGGGTCCCATTCTCAGTATACAGTTGGAATGAAGCTACGCCCGAGTGTAGTGCCAAAATGTGGGTGAAACCAGTCTTGGGTTGCTTTGTTTTGGTTCAGGGAGGACCTTGTCTGGTGGTTAGGACTGGACTGCTTCTATTGGAGCAGGGTCAAGGCTAATTTGCATATGACTGACTTCAATTTGAGGTGGCATGTTATGCAAAATAACAATGGACTGGGATGCGACCTGACCAATTTCCAGAGGCAGAGCGAAATTCAACCATTCTACCCATCACTTTTTTGTACACTTTAATGATAATTATCCAACTGGAGGTTCAAGCAGGTAAAGTATGTATATTGATTACAAATATACTTTACCACTGAATTGGATTTTTGATAAACATTGAAACTAGTGTAGGAATTATGTGTGGTGGCCTCTCCCAAACCAGAGAGAGCAGATTCATAAATTCATTCTGAACTTTGGTTTTACTCATAGGTTAGCTACGGCCCTTTAAGGTGAACATAGCTTTTGGGGGGCTAATCACTGTTTAAACCACTTTTAAAGACTAGGCACTCAATCTTTGTGCTATTAGGAATACTTAGTGGCAACAATTTAAATATGAAGAAGTCGTGTTCTTTCCTGTTCAAAAGGGTTCTTCTGACAGGTTTGCCTGCAGGCTTAACAACTGCAGGAATCAAGGTACACGGCTAGGTCTGAAACCAAGTTTTCTTTGCCAGTCTAGAGGGAGCCACAAAATGAGCTGCAGTTCATAGGTGGCATTTAATCTTTTATGCAATTGATGTATTTTTCTACAACGTATACCATGGCCTTACTGGAATGTTGCAAAGGCCAATTAGGAATGAGCTAATTTTACCATCATTTAAGGGTCAGGGCACAAATACTGGGGCCTGGACAGCAGGGTCCCAGTGTACATAGTTCAAAAACCACCAATACCGGTCAGCAAAATAAAAGAGGGGTGATCATGCAAAAAAAAGGACACTTTCTTACACCTGGGGATTGCAAAACAGTGCAAAAAGAGCTGCCATATCAATCTCTACTAATGTTTGGTCTACCCCAATAGCGCTCTTCTCACCTTTGTTGTTTGATGGAGGTTCAGGTTGGGTCAGCGCAATCCTGAGAATGAGATGTTGAGATCTGGGATATCCTAATGCGGCGGTACTCATAGTACGGCCCGCGGGCCAGTTGCGGCCCGCCAGACCTTCCCTTGCGGCCCCCATTGGCACCTGGCACTAATTGCAGCATCCTCGCCTCTGAAACCAGTAAGTTAAGCCAATGCCATCATTGTTATTGCTGGCCCCATATTTTGTGGTTTTCTGTTGCTAGATCTCCTTGTTCATGCACCAACACAAAAGGTAAAGATATCCTTTGTGGTTTTCGAGGGGACTTAAAATCTTGGGCAGAGATATGTATGTATTTCTCTTCGATTTATTGCGAGTGGTTAGGTTTTGCATATTAATTTAGGTGAACTTGACAGTAGATGGCGATGTTGCTGCTTTCCGTGACCAATTGAGAGTTAATCATCAGCTGAAATTCTTTTTTTAGGAGAGTTTGTTCTCCCCGAGATAACAGGCATGGGTTTTAGTGGGCCAGGTGCTGAGACGGATAGCTATTGGGGCTCCATTTTTGCTTTCCTGGTGAAAAAATATATACATCAACTTGGCAGCAGCACTACTGCTCAGAAAGCCTTTGTCAGTTCAAATCGACTGTTTTCATTCTTACAGTCTCATCATTTCAGACCTGAAGCGTTTTTAATATTATGTACAACAAAGCCATAGTTTTTGCATATTTATCTTATGCAACTAACAACCACTTGGGTCTCCATTTTCGCCCTTAGATAAATCTCAACTCAACAGCAGCACAAAGCCTTTGATGTAATTCCAAATAGGCTTGTTTAAGTTTGTTCACAGTTTCATCATTTCAGAACTAAAGCATTTTCAATGTTATATATTATGTACAACAAAGTCATAGTAGTTGCTTATTTATCTTATGCAACTAACTATCGGGGTCTCCATTTTCGCCCTCAGGGTGAACAAAAAAAAATCTTATCTCAGTAGCATCATTGCACAAATATTTTGATGTAATTTCAAATATACCAGTTTTAGTTCTTTCACTGTCTCATCTTTTCAGAGCTGAAGCATTTTCAATATTATAATTTATATACAACAAAGCACAGTTGTTGTTTATTTGCCTTATGCAACTAACAACCATTGGCAAAGCCAATAGTCCTGACTTGTTGCAGGTATAATGTTACTGGTTGTATCTGATATATCATGACAAACAGCAAAATAGCAGTAGGATGGCACATGATGCTAAGCACAGATTTTTGTTTACATGTTTTTAAGCCGTGCCCTTAATTTTATTGGTCATGGTCCTTTTAGAGAACCCCCAGGTTTTTCATCCCACTTAAAGCCCTGTGCCCAGGCGATCTGTGTCAGTTATGTGTATACATCGCCAGAGTTCGATCTAAAACTCTATGTTTAGGTTTTGTTGTGTGTCTGTTTATAGTAGAGAAATACTGCTATTTAAAAAGAGAGCGAGACTGACTGAGACTCACTGACTGAGAGAGAGACTGACAGAGAGAGACTGACTGACAGGGAGAGAGACTGACTGACAGAGGGAGAGAGACTGACTGGGAGTGAGACTGACTGACTGGCAGAGGGAGAGAGACTGACTGAAAGAGAGAGAGGTTGACTGAGGGGGAGAGAGAGAGAGGCAGGCTATAAGAGACAGAGAGAGAGACTGACTGAGAGAGAGGCTGACTATAAGAGAGAGTCTGAATGACTGACTGAGAGAGACTGACTGACTGAGAGAGTGACTGTCTGAGAGAGTGACTCTCTGACTGAGAGAGTCAGAGATACTTTCTGACAGAGAGACATAGACTGACAGAGAGAGAGAGATGGACTGAGGGAGAGAGACTGACAGATAGACAGAGAGAGAGAGAGACAGAGAAAGATGGACTGAGAGAGAGAGAGACTGACAGAGAGTGAGAGCGACAGAGAGAGACAGACAGACACAGACAGAGAAAGAGAGAGAGAGACAAACTGACAGACGGAGAGACTGACTGGCTGAGAGAGAGTCTGACTGACGGAGAGACTGACTGGCTGAGAGAGAAACTGACTGAGATAGAGACTGACTTACAGAGAGAGAGTCTGTGATGAAATCGGGGTCAAAGTGTGTATGAAGCTATGCAATGCCTCTTTAGATTGCTATTGTCTGCTAAACAATTGTATTGTCAAAATGTGTTTTTTGTAGTTACATCTGCTTTTGAAATACTGCATTGCATAATGTTCTGAAAAAGTATTTTTTTTACTCTTCCCCCATCCCCTCCCCCCCCACTGACCCCGCCCCTACTGGTGCGGCCCTCGGCCACAAACCACATTGTAATTTTGGCCCCCGACAGAAAGTTTTTGAGTACCCATGTCCTAATGGCACTTGGTGCTCTGATCATGCTATCCCTGCCTTCGGCATTCTATGGTTCTTCCAGAAAAACAGCATTGGTGAGATGGGGATGTTCTCACCCTAATGTCCGATCCCTATGCAAACAGTCTGTGGCACACTTTCATTCTCCAGGAAGACTATGTGCCTAAAATGGCTAGAAGTCTGTTACATATTTTTAAGTAAGGGCAGAGTCTTGCCAAAAATGGGAAAAGTGTAAAACAGAAAAGGTAAAAAGAGCTGATGGTTAACATATAGAGGACAGTCAGGGCAACAACACATTGCTAATTAAAAAAAAACTAAGTGACAGAACGTATCAAGTTTCTGGTTGCAAAAAGCAGCTGCAATGTGTGACTCAACATTTTTGTGTCTAAAATGTATTTTGCAATCCAACCTACCGACTGTTAGGTCAGTTTGCTAAATAAGCAATGAGAGTAGATAGAAGTTTGGAGGGAGGCAAGATGGTGACAGTGTAGTGGTCGACTGCAGTACTTGCGGAACTGAGACGATTTTGAATGGGACCCTATCGGCATATTAATAGCAGAGTTTTTTACTTCTTCTTGATGGCGGATTAAACAATAAAACTACATGCTCATGCTGATTACTCACCGGTTGATCTGGGCTAGGACAACGAGTTCCACAGAGTCCGGGCTCTGGTTGGGACGAGTGCTCGGCGGAGTTCTGACGAGCAGGTGCCGGCGAAGCAGGCGGAGCTGAGGGAGCAGGCGTAGCGGAGGAAACCTGGCTCTGAAGGTGGTGGTAGGAGCCTCGACGAAGACTGCAGCGGCGGCCCGCAAGAGGGGTGGTGCTGCCACTGATTCAGCAGGTGCGGAGCAGTCTGTGTTGGAGCGGAGCGGGAGTGAAACGCTGTGGAAGCTGTGGACGCCACTCCTAGAACCGCTGAGAAGGGGAAAGGCACAGCGGCGAAAACCAGACAGGTGGCCTCATCGATTGCCGATATGTTTTCTCGGAGCGGGAAGGAACAATGCAGGAAGGCTGCAGGTGAGGAGAATGTAGCCGCCCCGGCAGTGCATTCACATAGAGCTATGGCTCGAGCACAGGCACAGGCGCAGGAGGTGGGCGTTGAGGAGACTCGGGTACCCCTGCCAGAGAAAGTAATTAATAATCAAGAAAACCCAGAAAATCCAGAAAATCGTGCAGCCATTATCCCAGACATAACATACCCTGAGGTCCTTACAGCTGGCACCATAGGGGATAAGGTGGTTAATGGTTTGGGAGAAGATGAGGCAAATGGAAACTCTTGTGCCAGTAACAAGGGATTGTTGGAGACTGTTGCATCAAGTAATGAAATATCCCTCCCACAAAGAGAGGATCAGGCTGATCAGGCAATATTGGAAGAGGAGGAATGCCGTATTTTAGGAGGGTGAGAGATTGGAATACAATGCTCTTTCGAGGCCCGGTTGGAGGTAAACGAGAGAGCAAAGGAAAGGGCGGAGTATGAAAAGGACAAAGATCCTAGCAACTGCTTTTATTCTGTTTCAGAAGGGGCTGAATGGTCTGAAGAAGAACGAAGCTCGTCCCTGGGGGGTAGCAATTTAGACTTGGAGTGTGATCTCGAACATGATCCCCCTGTAACGGCCAAAAGGCCTAATATTCAATTAAAAATTCACGAGCAACCTATAAAGGATTTAAGCTGGGATCATTCATCTGCTATGCCACTCCAGGGGAGTCCTAGCACCGAAAATACTACAACCTATCCCCCGATATTGGAAGCAATTCACCAGGCAATTCTCGATCATAGGGAGGAAACACGCTTGGATAGCCGCAATTCCCAAGCGGCAATGAGGAAGATGCAGGGAGTGGTGAGGAAGTTGTCTAAGGCTTGTGCAAATGTAGGAGACAGAGTCTCAAATCTCAAAGAAAGGATTGTTGCAACAGAATCTGCGGCTGCAGCGGCCACCGCCAAAGTAGAGACCCAAAGTGCTCAGGTCAAGGATATCCAGTGAAAGCTGGAAGATGTGGAAAATAGATTGAGAAGAAATAACCTTAGGGTGCTGGGGGTGCCAGAGGGAGTGGAGGGGTCTGATGTAAGGGCCTATATGATCAATTTATTTAAATCTGCCTTCCCCGAGCTCCCGGACTGGAACTTGTCAGTGGAGATCCAGAGGGTGCACCGCACCCCATTTAAAATACGTACAGGTTCAAAAGGAGGTGATAAGCCAAAGGCAATCCTTGTATTTCTGGGGAACTTCCTGTTACGGCAGACAATAGCTGAGAAAGCCATACCAGAAGCAAGGAGGTCCAGGGAGGGAGTCACGTTCTTTGTCCGTCCGGACTACTGCAACATAACGGTGGAGAGGCGCTGAAGATTGAGACAATTGATGAAACCTTTCCAAGACAAGAACATTCAAGTATATCTCATTAACCCGGCACAACTCAAAGTGATAAATGAAGGACGGACCTGGTACTTTGCATCTGAAATAAAAGCGCAAGAGTATTTAGATTACCTGGACAGCTAGGAAAGTAATCTGAATGCATGAAGCATTTTTGGGAATTGCGTGGTGGGAGCAGAGAAGATCGCTCTGCTGATACGTCTCTTTGGTTATGGATGAAGGAAAGGGGTCGTGGGTGTTAAACAGTTAAATGGTGAGGATGCCTCCGTCCGCTATTACTGCATGCATCAGAAGCACACACTAAGGTCTGAGTGCTTCACAAGGGAGGGTGGTGAAGGGGGGAGGGGAGGATGGACAGGGGTTCGAGTGGGAGGTAGGGGGGTTGGGTGGAGGCTGGAGAGATAGCAGGGAGGTAAGGAAGGGGGGAAAACAAAAAAAGGAGAATATCTGGTACTTATTTGGTTCTATTTTTGGAGATGGTATATGTTTTTCATGTTTTATATATTTCATATGAGTATTTTACCCATTTACTGGCACAAAAAGAGAAGGAGTACCACATAATGAAGAATGGCAAAATTTAATATATGCTCGGTTAATATCGGGGGTCTAAACGATAGGGAAAAAAGGCGTAGGCTGGCAGAATTCATGAAACTAGAGCATATAGATGTTATATGCCTGCAGGAAACACACCTGCCAAACAGTTGCTGAGTCTGAGAGGTTTCGATATTCTGTCCTGCTCTTTTCAGACTTCTACAGTAAGAGGGGTGTCTATTCTAGGTAAATCTTCACTCGGGGGCACTAAGCGCTTTAAGGCTGATGCATTAGGGAGATGGGCTTTGGCTGAACTGTGTATCGGTATTACAATCTGTGGTATCTACGGCTCTAACCAAGATGACCCTGAGGTTTTTGAATTATTAGATAATGAATTAACCAGCTGGCCTACATCTCTCTTAGTGTGTGGAGACTTAAATATATCTGCAGACCTCACTAATAAATCTCTGTATCTAGGACGGAAGCCAAGGGTGTATCAAGCTCCGTGCTCCTTGATTCAGTCACATGGATTAACAGATGTATGGGGGACAAGCAGCCTGGTAACCCTGGGTTCACCTATTTTTCATGTCCATATCAGAAATATACGAAACTTGATTATTTTCTAATCTCGTCTCCAGAAGTAAGAAAAGTTAACATAAGGAAATTACCCAAAATTATATCAGACCATAGCCCGTTAATATTGAGTTATTGTTTGCCTATGCCCATGAGAAAGCAGAGGGTCTGGACCTTTGATAGAAAACTGCTGGCAGATAGCGCATATGTGGAGCATTTGAGGAAATGGAAAGTAGAATTTTTCAATGCAAATCGTTTTAGAGCATCGAGGAATACTGTGTGGGATGTGTTCAAAACAGCCCTACGGGGTGAGACAATCAGCTGTGCTGCCCAGTGCAGGAAAAAAACACTAGCAGAAAATGAGAGGTTGCCAATCCAACTGATAACAGCTGAAGAGCAGCATGGGGAAGATATCTTGCAAGGAATAGAAGGGCGGGTAAGCCAACAGGGAATTATCTCTATCAAAGTGGAGATACATGAATATCTGGCTAAAAAAGATGCCTCCATATATCAAGCCCATAGATGTTAAATGTTTCAACCAACAGGCAGAAGAAACATGTCGACCATTAGAGTTGAGCATAGGGTCAACTGACCACCTATCCCAGAGGATATTGCCACTCCATATATATATTTTTTAATAAGGTGGATTACCAGCTGGAATAAAATTTATTTGGAATATCCAACCTTTTTTAACGCTTTCACTGCACCCCACCATATCTACACCATTCTGGCCCACACACCCCCAGTTCATCATACGGCAAAGGAACAAAAGATATCCGATAAAGAGTCCCTTCGCGGGTGCCCGTTGGGCATTGCAGCACCGGCCTTACGAGGAGCGGGTCCAAATGATGAAGCATGACACCTAGCTTGCTTGGTGTGTGAGGACCCTAGTTCTGCCAAAGCGTGATCCCCATATCCCTCTTCCTCCAAGTGCTCTTAACAAAAACACTGCCACCACCACTGACTATTTGGTGTTTAGCTTGCACGTCTTAACTTTTTAGACACGATTCCTAGAGGAACAGTTCTATTTCATTGTTCGCATAACCTTACAGGGCACGTTTACTGGACCTCTTTAAAAAGCCCCACTGTCCCTCCTTCTTTGATAAAAGCTGCAGGAATTAGCAAATTGCAAGGCTGCAGGGCCTGATAGTATCCCATTAGAGGTGTATAAGTGCATCTCGGGCGAGATAGGCCCAATATTCTTAGATTTATTTAATGGATAGTATGAACCGGCGAAATTCCTGAGACGTGGAAGGAATCAAATATTGTTGTGTTCTATAAGAAAGGAAAGCCAAAAGAAAATCCGGGATCGTATAGGCCAATATCCCTCATAAACGCGGACAACAACATTTATGCGAAGATTCTGGCTAGCCGCTTGGGGAGGGTCATTGGGAATCTGGTCTCCTCTTGTCAGCATGGATTCATCCCAGGTCGTGGAACAACTGATCATATAAGACAACCTATAGCCCTGTTTGATTACCAAGCTATCATGGGGGGGATGGCCATGATCCTCCTTGATGCGGAAAAAGCTTTTGACCGCGTAAGATGGAAGTATTTGTGGGGGGTATTGGACCGCAGAGGGGTTGGACCAAAAATCCTGAATGCCCTCAAAGCCATGTATTGAGATCCAGTGGCTAGGGTTCAGCTTATGGGTGAAAGTTAGGGGAAAATCTATATAAAAAGGGGGACACGTCAGGGGTGTTCCTGTTCACCCATTTTGTTTGCGTTGTATATAGACCCACTAGTTAGGCAGTATCTGGGTAACGTGGAAATTAAGTCTGTCATTACAAGTGGATTTGAGACAAAAATATTGGCGTATGCCGATGACCTGGCAGTGGTTTCCACGGAACCAGATTCAGCCATGCGCACATTAGTTGAAATTACAAAAGAATTTGGTAGGCATTCAGGTTATCGGTTGAATGAGGGTAAAAACCCAGGTAATTTGCACCAATAACATCATTAAAGCAGACTCTAGATATGTGGAATCTGCAATATATTTAGGAGTATCAGTTAATGCTGTGACAGACTTAATTATCAAAGATAATTCACCCCACTGTTAAAGTCAATTGAGCTAGATCTTAAAAGAATGAATACATTGCATTTGTCATTAATAGGGAGGGCTAACGTGTTGAAAATGACGATGTTCCCTAAAATTTTGTATCTGTTCCGTGCTATTCCACTGTTAATAGATGAGGGGCTGATGAAATCAATCGAAGCAATATTTATGGGGTTTTTATTGCAATATGGTAAGGTCAGACGTTCATTAACATTTATGTCTCTTCCGCAGGGTTTGGGAGGCCTAGGAATTCCTAATGTTAGGTTCTATCAATGGGCGTGCCTGCTAACCCAAATGGCAATTTTATTCGATCCAGCCACAAATGAGTTGTATGTGCCATATGGCAAGCAAAATCTCCCCTTCATATACGAACTGTTATTAGGTAGGGAGGCTGTGGGGATTCTGCTAAGGAAAACAGATCGACGGTATTTTAAGAAAATGCGGTACAAGATTATGGGTAGCGTGTGGGGGCTCTCGAAATCGATACAAAAAACGCTAGTAATCCCAAAGATCAACTGTCACACACCATTGTGGAAGTCAGGGATCTTTCCAAATCTAAGTGTCGATGGTATGTGGAAATGTTGGGAACAGCAGGGAATTCGAACAGTTTGTGATGTTATGGAGGGGAATGCTATGAGTTTCGGGGATATTCAACAGAGGAATCACTGACAAAATATCGACGTTGAAAATATCCACCGACTGGAATATTGATGCAGAAATATCGAAGGCAAGAATATCGACATCCTATCTACAACATGGTAAGTACAAAAATATCAACAAAAAAAATATAGATGTTAAAAATATCGATGTTAAAAATATCGTTTTTTTCTGTAAAAATATAAATGTAAAATAAAGTAAATAACACTAATAAATAAAATAAACATAGTTAAAAATATCTAATAATGTTTAAAATTTATAAATAATACATATACAATAATGATACATTAATTAAACATATACAGAAAATATATAATAGTTACACACTTAACAATAAATTGTAATAATTATTTTAATAGTTTATAAATTAATAAAAAATATTATAAATTACAAATACATTTACAAACATAAACCATAAACATAAATAAAAAGTAAAGAATTATGTTTAATAAATTAAAAAATATATATACCTTTGATATTTTTTAAATTAATTATATACTACATTATCTAAATTTATACAAAAAAAAATAACTCAATAAATACAATTATTTGATTGGGGTAAAAGGGAAGATAATAGATGCCCTAGATGTGCTAAAGGACCTGCTGATTTATTACATACGTTCCACCAGTGTGAGAAGTTAGATATAATTAAGGGCGCGATCGAGACATTCTGGGAGGGGCTGCTAGGCATTAAGATCAGTCTATCCCCTACCCTAATGATTTTAGGGATTGAGAGCAAGCTGGGCCTAAAGAAAGAGGCCGAAGCCTTCGTTTTTATTTCGTTGGCATTGCTGCGAATTCTTATATCAGCAGTGTGGAAGGATATAGCTCCCCCTTCATTCCAGATGTGGGTAACTAGACTCTTGGGTATACATAACATACAGGCCGCCCTATATGAACACAAGGGTAGGAAAATGCACGAGTTGGGGCTAAACATCTGGACACCATTAAGAACCTGGAGAGACATGCGAATACAAAAATAGGAGGAAGCATACGTATATGTAATGTATTCCAGTGTACAGTGGTTTTATCATCCCTCTGATTGTGGGAGTGGACGTGATTTTATGAGTCTGTATTTAATGTTGTTATATGGAATAATGTAAAAAGTGAATTTTATATGGCTAATTTTTGTACCAGGAAATTCTCCCCCCAAAAAAATAGAGCAGATAGCAGTCTGACCAGCCGCGGCCGTCAGTGGGAGTACCTGCAGGGCGGTGACGTGGGGAAGGGGAGGGGCAGGGTGAGGGTAGTAATGTATGGATTACGGAGCTTCCCAGGTAAGTAAACATTTAAATAAGTCAAACGAATTTCGTTCAGTGCACTGCATCCCCAAATGAGATTCAGTGCGCGCAACGAAATTTGTTTTATTTATTTAAATGTTTACTTACCTGTAAGACTCCATAATCCATACATTACTACCCCCCACCGTGCCCCTCCCCCTCCCCACGTCACCGCCCTGCAGGTACTCACACAGTCGGCCGTGGCTGAGTCTGACCTACCTAATTAGGTAGGTCACAAATTGGAACTCACTTTGACTGGTCACAATCACAGGCATAGTGCCCTGCAAGGCTCGGCAGATCAGCATGACTGTGATTTCTTTTAAATAAGGAAAACTTATAATTCTATATTTTATCAGGCATGATTGCGTATTCCATATGAAAGTCTTACGGAACTTCCTCCAAAAGGTAGATAATGTACCAATGCTGAAAACACAGAGTGCTATTTCGCACTTCTGTAAAACAATAAAAAACAGAAATTAGTGACCCCCTAAATAAGTATTTTGAAAGGTTTCTATTTTAGGATGTGCTTTTTACACTGCACTGTACTCATAAAACAATGCATGTACTTACTAATATTATTTAACATACTCATGGCAATGGAGTCTCACCCGTTCCTGGTGGTGACCTTTTGAAATTCCTATGAAGGGACTGAAGATCATTGCCTATTAAGGAGGATAAATGCTTTAAATCGGTAATAACGGTCCCTTGAGTTAGTAACTAATCTTTTTCTATATGAGGCTGTAGCAACTTTGGTCGTTATGAGAAGTCCCTGTAGTCAGACATATGTTCTTCTAATCAGGCTACAAAATGTCATGCAATTACTTGAGGTGCCACAGGTGTCCCCTACTACCCATTCAATCTGAGGATACCAGAAAATTATGAATTCATCAAATTTCCTTGTATGTCTTTTCTTAATTGGCAAGATGTACAAAGTGATTTTTTTGCAGCAGGCCAGATCATTGTGAGAGGACAAGGCTTCAAAGTAAAAGTGCATATTTACTTTCACAATTCTATAATTTTTATTTTCTGTGTCCTCAATAAATATGCTAATGCTAGTTTGTGATAATAATAGTTATTATAATAACTAACTCTACGTGCATTCGTACATTTTGGGAAGAGTCACTCTAACATTCTTAGCAAATACTATGCACTTGTCTGTAGAAGAGTGAACTGTGAATGAGGTGAAAGTAAAATAACGGAAAAGAATGGATAACTGAGAAAAGGTGTGTCTACTTTTATTGATTTACTAGAAGTAAAATAGGATGAAACTATTTCTGTAGAATGGTGCTGATATGATTTCTGAAACTAATTCAGAATATGGCCTGCGTTTTAGGTTCTGAAGCACGGTGCAGAACCTTTGGCTGTTACAAGACGTATCAGGTGTCAGCTCCACATCTTTTTTATTGCAGGGTGCAGTATGTTGCCTAGATGCCTCAGGAGTAGAAAGAAGTACCCTCTGAAGCAGGGTGCATTTTCTACTAGATGCCTCTGGTGTTAGACACAAATCATTATCTGTGGCAGTTTGTAGCCGCTTTGGTAATTCCTAATCAGGCTGCCGTACCCTCGGTTATAAATAGAGGTATCATAAGTAAGACCTATGTCTTTGCTGTAATCGAGATTAAGTAGAATTTGTTGCCAGTGCTTCTTGTACTAAGACATATATTGTTCCTATTATCCAGCATCAACACCTTCTGCCATTAATGCAGGTTCGAGAGTTGTCCACCATTGCCCATTCAATTTGTAGATAACTATGGATAGATGCCCTTTAATGTCTTTTGTTGAAAATGGAAAGACACAATGATACCAAGTTGACAGTACTTTTTGTTTTGAGGCAGCCAGATCACACAGAGTGTATGACTACAATGTAAATGTGCGTATGTCCTATACGAATATGCTAATGGTAGGTGGTGAGGATAATAGACATTGCCATGGCCTTAAATACTTTTTTCTCTGTTTTGGATGATGCCATCCTATAATTCTTAGCTAAAACCAGGTACCTGTATATATGTATGCATAGTTTTCATATCTGCAATACGTGTTGTATTGCAAAAATTAGATTTGAGTCATTCACTTCCAGACAGAATGACATGGACAGACAAACGCAAATGAGCCTGTCCCGAAAAAAGAAAAAAAACATTCCTTGATGTCAGTACCAGAAGGATACAACTTATCCAATCAGAACACTGAGAATGGATTACTTCTTGGTAGGCCAAATACGAGAATATGGAGGAAAGTCATCTAATGAACACCAGGGACTTGAGATTGACAACAAAGCTAGCCAATCATCAGTGGGGGGAGCCTAATACCCACTGTAAGTATATATTAACATATCGAAAACAATTGATATGCAACTAACAGATTAGATTGTCGGTATGAAGCCCAAAAAACAGACTATTACACAGACTCTAATAAATGAAAAAAATGTGCATTAAATATACTCTATTCAGAGAATTCTCGTTCATGATCACGTTTGTAATTTCTGTTAATAATAATAATAATAATACAATTTATAAAGCGCATGGTTACGCCATCTCGGCGTGTCCCCGCGCTAAGTGAGAGAGACAGCAGAAGCGACAGCAAGTGCTACAGACTAAGCTACAAACAGGTGGGACTTCTACAGCCTTCGGAACGTGGTTTCAGAACATTCCAACCTCAAAGGAATCGGGAGTCTGTTCCAGTTCCGAGCCGCTAGACACCGGAAGGAACGGCCACCCATCTTAGCCTTCTTTATTTTTGGAATAGCCAGCTGCCCCATCCCACTGGATCAGAGGCATCTACTAAGAGCATACTTGGTAACTAAATCCGTTAAATATGCCGGGCCCTTGTCATAGACAATCCGGTGGCATATAACCAGCATTTTAAATAGTATTCTTTTCTTGACAGGGAGCCAATGCAGCAAGTCAAGTGCCTTTTTTGAAGGCGCTCGCCTGGGCTGCATAAGAGTCAACCTAGCAGCGGCATTTTGTAGAACTTGCAGTCTACCAAGGCCTTTTGCAGTGGCCCCCAGATAGAGTACATTCCCATAATCTAGGCGAATGTGACCCTCATACGAGAGGGTAGAATCCACCCAGATCCCCAGATTGTTTGCCTCAGTGCAGGGGGTGGGGGTGGAACCCAAACTCGGAGGCCACCATTCCGAGGTCCAACTAGAGTTGTTACCTCCCACCACAAGCACCTCCATCTTGCTTCCATTCAGTGTCAGGCAGTTCTTATCCATCCAGGAGGCAAGCTCCTGCATGCAGGCTCTGAAATTGGAAGCCGCCACTCCAGGTGCCTGTGATAGGGAAATCACTGGCTGGGTATCATCAGCATAAGAAACTACATCTACTCCGAAGCCCTGCACAATCTCCGCCAACGGCGACATGTACAGATTGAACAGGGAGGGACTAAGAGCAGAGCCCTGGGGGACTCCCTTCTCCAGTCTCATATCTTCGGAGTAGTGTACACCCTGCCTAACCTGAAAACTGCGCCCAATTAAAAAAGATTTTAGCCATTTCAGGGCAGCACCAGAGACTCCACCCTTGTTCAGACACTGTAGCAGGGTGTAATGTGCCACAGTGTCGAACGCGGCACTGAGATCAAGCATGATCAGTGCCATGGTGTGTCTCGCGTCGGCCCCTTGTCTAAGGGTTTCCGTGGCATGAAGTAACGCCGTCTCTGTGGAATAGCCTACCCGCAATCTGGACTGTGAAGGATGAAGGAGACAGGCAGCTTCCAAATGAGCCATTAATAGATGCATTTATAATTTATCCGGCATCTTTTTGCCATGGAAATATTGATTGATCCTTGAAGAAAATTCTCTTCATATCGATTGCAAAATGTGTAGATAAAAAAAATCTGGATTCCAAAGATAAGAAAAGTGCTGAACAATTTATACTCTATTGCGAACAAGTTTGCACTTCATTATGGTAGCGGAGAGCTGTACAGCAGAGAACGCCATCCAAATGCTCGCTCTTTTATTGCATAGTGAGTTCGCTCATCGGTATTTTATCTGGCTGCTTATCATTTTAAACTCTTCAGAGAATATTTCTATTTTGAGGCACATAGAAACAACAGATCTATATAAAAGTGCATGCTAGAGAAGTTAAAATTGCTGTACTTCCTATATTTGTGTATGCAAGTGCCATCCAGTCCTTTGTGGTGGCAAATGCCCTAGTAAACCATTGAATTAGGGGATATAATGCATAAAAAAATGGGTTCTAATGGTGCATGCGCTGATCTGAAAGCAGGGGTCTTTTTGCCTTTGTTTTACCAAGTGGGTCAGAAGACTCTTTTAGACTGCTTTTGGATTAGTGTTTTTTAATTGGGTGGCTTATCCCATAAAGTGAGCACTTGGAATTTTAATTTGTGGCATGATCTTTGGCTGCCACGGTTTTGGCCGACTGATCTATGAAATAGCTGATGAGCTTGAACAGTGATATTTGTTCTTTGTTAGTGGAAAATAGCTGCTTATTGCTGGAAGGTTAAAGAAATGTGGGGGCATATTATCAAGAACGACGATAAAATTATCGCCGCTCTAGCAGCAGGAAACGTCCGCCAAAGCGGCGATAATGGGCTTGATAATATGCTCTTGTGAATTCCCATAGCAGCCCAGGTTCTGGTGTTAACCTGGGCTGCTATGGGAATTCACAAGGATATATTATCAAGCCTATTATGGCCGCTTTAGCGTCAGTTTCATGCCGCTAAACAGTGATAATTTTATCGCCGTTCTTGATAATATGCCCCTTGGTTCTTTTGGCTGGTAGTGTCTCAGACATTTTAAAGTAACTACAGAGCAGAAAACAGCACAGCACAATAATACAGCCCAAACCAAATAACAACAAAAAAGTTGAATGCAACACATCAGCCACAGCAGAACACAATAACAACACAGTGCAGTATTGCAGTGCAAAAGCAAAACAGCACAAAAAAAACTCACCACCAGAAGAAAATGCTGAACAACAAATAGAAGCAATTATTCTTGCCATATATCACTACTTCCACAGATTTGCTTAAATAGGATGGTTGTAATGGGTGATTTTTCCCAGCACTGACTTTCTAATTACCAAAGACCTGTGATAACGCCAGTCAAAAATGTTTTTAAATCCGGTCCAGAGCGTGTTCTATTTTTTTTTTTAAATCAACATCTCTCTCCTTATTTATAGTGCCATTTGTTTAATATTACCTACACTTATAGTACTGCTGATTTGAGTTAATAACTTTTTCAGTTTAATGCATGTTTCTGCATCTTTCATTTTATGTCAATGGCCTGTGAATCTGTCCTCTAGCCATACCTTCATTGTCAGGACTCGCCCATGATGTTTCAGCCTTCTACCTGGACATTTCCTGCTCTGCTGCCCCACAAATTAAATGGCGGCTGCACAGTATGCCCTAATAATCTGCAATTACCTGCTACGGAACAGTGGTCGCTCTGCAAAATACGTATCACCACTCAAGGCTAAGGTGGTAGTCAACCCTCCCTCCTTGTCACGGCATTGCAAGTTTGGCTTTTGTCTGCTTTTTCACCCATTTCGTCTTAGGCTAGCTCCTCAGTAGGACCATTGGGCTATCACAACAACTTGACTCCACTTGGACTTGCCACTCAGTAGGATGCAAACTATTGGGCTACCTCCTCAGTTTAAACTCGGCTTAAGCTCCTTCACTAGTTCCCCCTGGCATGAAGGCCACTGGCACACCTTGCACATTTACTTTGCTACAGCTACTTATGCTTATATGATGAGTTTATCTAACTACACGCATACTGGTTCCCTACGCCTGTAATATGTTTTTTCATGTTGATACTAATATAATAATAATTATTATTATTATTATTACTACTTATTATTATTACAATGATTATTATTATTTGTATTGTTATTATTGTACACCTACATCACTATTTTGAATCTTTTAATTGTGTTTCTCTGCACTTGCTGTTACACATGCCTTTCTAGATCTTGCACGCATCTTTGCCCACCCTACCCGACAGTGATTCCCTGTTGAATACACTGTGATCTTTGGTTTTTGCCATTACCTACTGCCCTCCTGATGATTCTACCTACCATACCCCTACTTTGTCTGATCGATGCTGTTATCTATTGCCTACAGTGTGACCTTTACTTGTGCATGCACTGTAATTTCAAGCTGGTGCTGTTATTTATTGCCTATATTTTGTGACATGGTCTGCTGATATACGTACTTATCATATTCTCCCAGCACTAGGTTGGCCTATGTCCTACTATTCTACTTCCAGTTTCCTAGCTCATTTTTCAATTAAGAAAAATGTCCTTACCTGGGTCCTGCTAGCAATGTCCTCAATTTGCGCCATATATCTCTGCTTTAGGGACCTACCACCTAACTAACAAGGTATGCTACATCTTCAATATTTTACCTCCTCTATCATTGCAGTGGTAGCCTACTCCCCCTTCTCGCTGAACACCCCCCTTGAAAGGCCTTTCATACTCCCGCACCCCGCTCTTGCTCCCACCCCCATTTTGAACCCAGATGATGCTGTTTGGTAAATAACTATCCCTCCAACCAAACTAAAAATGCCAGTAAAAAACTCAAACATAAAATCTTCCTCCTTAGGAAAGAAACACTTTTCACTGACCGCTACTTTTGCCACAACAGGGCACCCTACTCAGCGACCTAATCTTCTCAACCAACTGGTGTACCAAATGGAGAAATGTTCTATGGTCCTCATTCAACAACACCATAACCAAAAATATCCCTCACAGCCGCAAACGTAATATTGTGCCCTCTGAGCTGTGCCACTGTAACACCACTATATCCATATACAACAACAGCACAGTACTCATCCAATCCTCTGATCATAACATGGAATTCTTTGACAGGCTATTCTCCTATCTGAAACACAACATCAAAGCGACTACCCCCATCCTACCCAATCTCATGACCCCTCCACCTCCCCCCTTAGAAAGCGAGTCCCCCACTACCAGCCTTCAAGCCCACCATTCACACCTCTCCCCCCCTTTATCTAGTTTGTTACCCACCTGTCCGCAGACTTTGCTGTTGCCCTTAGTACCACCCCCACTACTGAGAACCTTTATCTCCCCCTCTCCAATTCCATGATGCCAGTACAATTCCATACTCTCCCTCTCCACTCCAGTCCTACATCATCCCTTCCTACTCCCTCGTAACCCCCATATCCACTGCCCAGCAATATGTACCATTCACCCACCACCTCCTTTCACCCTATCACCATCGAGGCTCCACTGGTAAACCCCACAGGCGCCAGGCATCTTACTTGTTCGGAGACTCTTCTACACTCTAATGTTTCCCTAAAAGTGGAACCTCTCAGCCATTGGTCCTATGACTCTATGCTCAACACTATAAACTCTAAACTGCATCTGATCCGAGCTGACTTTCTCAAACTACTTTATATCATCTCCTACATCAAACACACACGTCCCCTCACCCAACCCACTGCCTATCTAATAACTCAGCCGCTGTCCCCAATCACTACTCAGACCATACGCCTGCCTGCGCTGATATCTCTGAACCAATAAGACCTCTCCCTTCCACAATCACTCCTCTCGACCTGATAGGATAGTCAGCCATCTATCAAATGATGATTTATGTGGCCTCCTAAACTCTTTTAACTCTTCCCCCGCCGACCTCTCCTGTCCTGCCCCCACAATGGAGACTCTCATCTCTCTCCTCCCCCTCCCCGCCCCCAACATCAAGGCTATCATCTCTCATCCCTCGAGCTCATCCCATCCCAAGACTAGGTCTATAAACGAATCAAACCTCACACCAGCTTTCCTCTCTCACTCGCCTGCTAATATAACCTCCTAAAACTCACCCATGAAATCTCCACTACTACACTGCCATTCAGCTGTGAAACACGCGGCTGATATAGCTGCTCTTAACCTCCACCAGGACCTTGACATCCTCATGTTCACGGAATCCTTGTTAGTACATTTTAGTTCACCGCTGATAGTACTCCTCTTTGTTTTACTGTCGATTTGTTTGGCTATTTACCCTTTCATGTAACTCGGGTACCACTGCAATTATACTTCTATATCCAACTAGCTCTGGTGTACTATATATTTTTCTCAGCTCTCTCTGTGCCTCGTGTTACTGATATAGTTACCTACCTTGTAAAATAACAAGTTGCCTGAACACTAGTGCTAAAATGCCCTGTGGCCTTCACTACCTGGGGCTAATCTATGCATCAGCTCTCCCTACCCTGGTAACTCCCTTTCGTATCTTTCTCAGGTCTTTCTGCTCTCATGCATACTACTGTCTTTCGGACTCTTCTTTCATACACTTGTTCCTGAGCATTTTTATTGGCTTTGTATGCAACCCCGGCGCGTGCTGCCTAATTGTTCCATATCCTGTTGTACAACGTGTGTTTTTTTACCATTACTATATATATTTTCACGTACCGTTTATGTACCTCATGTTATTATTGCTGTGCTTATTTTTATCATTACTATATCTATCTCTATATGCCCACTATGTACTGCTTATTATTATTTTGTGTGCATACTCTGTAAAGTGCTCTGATACCTCGTATCATGTAACCTTATTATTGTTCTTATTTTTACCATTACTATATTTATCTCTTTGCACCCGATATGTACCTCATGCTATTGTTATGCTTACTCTGTAAAGGGCTCTGAGACCTTTGGGTCAAGTTTGTGCTATATAAAACTCACAAATAAATACATGAATAAATAAGAGTCTCTTTCTAGCCCTGCTAATACAATGTAAAACATTTTTTAAATTAAGAACTTTTTCTTTCCTCATTGACTTCGGCTACTGGTTCATGGCCCAGGTTTCAAACCAGCCTAGTGGATTACTCTAACTGATGCTGAGTGCAAATCTGCAGGTCACAGGTTCCTATCATAGAACGACTGTCTCAGCGTTCAATCCCTGAGGTCAACAGAACGACACTAATGAGTTGGCACACACAGAGATCAGGCCACAGGCAGCAAGCGCTATGAAAGTCATTTTTTGTCATCACAGTGAACACAAAATTGCCTTAGCTATGCCCATGACAAATGATCTGTGTGTGCCCAGTCGTGAATTCCAAAATACAAGGGAGTGTCATGTAATGTTGCAGAGGGAGAGCAGAATGTTAGTAGGTGTCAATTTTGCAGCGTGAAGATCAAAGCTGTGGAAACCTGGCCCTAATAGATCCAGCAATGACTCACTTTGAAGCAGGATGCTTTACAGCCCGACCCTGAAGAGTCTAAGAGTACAAGACAGACAGTGTAAGTTTAATCTCTAATTTTATATTTCACAGCTTCCAGAGTGATACGCATGCAGCAGTCCCCATCAATTTAGGAGGCTGGTGGTGGATTCTGGCTGACTGTGCTATGGTGGTCTGATTATCTGGTCGTACAGATGGTTTAATACTGTCAAGCATCCCAGATAGGACCCAAGTTTTGGATCATCCAGTAAGTCTGGCTATTTTAAAAGTGAAAAGGATTCTTCATTGACGCGTGATATTTGATGTGTTCTTCTGTGATTGGGTCAGTGTGTGAATATGATAATGATTAAAGGTTCGATGGATGCGTGAGTGCACTGAAGAATTAACGACTAACAGCCTCATATAGTTTGATGGAAGGAACTCTGGCGGAGGACATTACCTCTGACCTCCTGGCAGACAACTTTCCGTCCTATTTAAAGATGACCACTAGCCAAGGGTCGTCTCTGTACAGTGAAAGGAACAGCTGTCACAGTGGCTACAGTCAAGGTAAAAAAATATTGGTGGATGGACGCAGTCAGTTTTGACTGTCATTCACAAAAGTTTTTAAAAGTTTTTGTTTTTCAGAAACAAAATCCCAAAGCCAGAGTTTGTTTTTCAAAAGCAACGAAAGAATAAAACTCCCCCCCCCCCACCCACACACACACACACCCTGGTAGTTTTTCCCCAGGGAATGGGAATCATTTTTTGACAGCTCCTACTCTGTTGGGCTGTCGAAGAAAGTTTTCTCTCATAATAGCCAAAAGAGAATCTGTTGACAAAAAACGTAAGATTTGCCACTCGCTAAGTAAGGAAGGAGCATCTAGCATTTGGGGGACAGTGTTCTCCCTCATGCTTTCAACAGATTCCCCTGTGCGCTAGATTCTAAATTGGTCCCTAATTAACTATGGGGCTGATGTAGAGTTTGATGCACAGGGGACTCCACCACAATCATGGAATAGCACCCTATCTACCAAACAAATGATCCACCCACTCTGTTTGGATTTTGGCCAATCATCATGTTTCTGTCAGTGGAGCCGCCGCTTGATCCACTGATGAAAATCTTAAATCAACGATCCAGCTTGGAGCCATCAGTGCACGTAGATAAGACAGACCACCATATTTAGTGCGGACAGTTTGATGTGCGCTTTCTACTGCTTTGGGCCCTCAGGTAAAACCCTACTGGTCCCAAACAGAAGAAAATGACCCTCAAAACCTGAAAGCAAACTTCAAACTACCAGGTTATCAGAGTTATTTGTTTTTGTATTATGAAAACAAATTACCAGTTTGAGCGTTTGCTTTTCTAAAACAAAACCATTGCTGTACAACTGCATGAAACCTGGTGGCTCTGTTAACATATGGGGCAGATTTGTCAACATTTTGCACCACCAAAAAGTCATGCAAAGTGATACAGACCAGTGCAAAATGTTGAAAGATAAAGTATTTACTTTCCAGCACAAAACATTTTATACAATAGAAAGTAGTCCTCAAAATATTGCAAAACGTGTTTTGCACTGCTTTGCACTGCTTGGTTCCCACACTACAATAAATGGTTTTGATGCAAAGCCCTATGCACTAAAACTGTTAGATAGGGCTTTGTTCAAAAACAAGAAATGGGAGCGACCCCGCACCCAAGAGAAGGGGTACCCCAGGTAAATAAAGAACAAATTTCTCCTGGGAAAACTTAAAATGTACTCAAAATAGTACTGTAAATGGATCTCAACCAAACAGGCTTTTTCTCTAGTCTGCATTCAGTCACAACACTCGTGATGTTAACATTTGCCACCACTCGTAGTACATTTTAAGTTTTCCCAGGAGAAATTTGTTCTTTATTTAAATAGGGCTTTGTGCCAAAAAATAGTTCCTACTTGAGGCAGTTGCATAATAGGAGAAATCGATTACTTTCTCATAACTGTTCCCACGTTCCATGTGTGGAAAATAATTTAAATTAACAAATTATGTGGGTTTAATTAACACGAACGAGTCATAAACAATATAAATGCACTGTAGTTAACATAACAAGGTTTTTTTAGATTGACATGATAATGCCTGGTTTGTCTCAAATACACTTTCAATTGTTGTGTGATGTGCACGTTTAAAGTTGTCATGTTTTCTTGTATCTCTTCCCTTTCCCCTTCGTATGATTTGCAAATGTTCCTTCAAGGAAAACAAATATCTTTAATTCAACTAGTTTTACCTTCCAATTTCCACTGTATCTTTTTGAGTGTATTCTTTTTCATTTTTGTGATTTTCCTGATGACTCGACTCTATCTTTACAAGGCCATTTCCTCTGACCTAACGGAGGTTATGTATATACTTTGAATATGCTTTTGTTTCTCCCTTGCAGAACGTAATGCAGGTTTATTGATTATTAGTAGAGCGAAAGTAGTTTTCCATGTGATGTGTTTTCTGTTTTAGTATTGGATTTTTGATGTATTATTTGTTTCACTACATAGTGATTAGATGATTTCTTTATTTGAATACATATGAAAATGCTGTATTTGGGAGGTGAGCCACGATTCTCCCTTGCGTTCATACTCATCAGACTCTTTCTAAGAGTGCTATTTTATATTGCACTTAGATTATTTTGATGAAGTGGTGTTTTCTATATCTTAATCTTTAAGTGTAATCTTTAAATAACTGCTGCCACTGGTCATATGGACCTTTGTTCATTGACAAGGAGAAGCAAAAAGGAGCAATCATCTTTATTAAGCATATAGTAATACAATCATTAAAGACTTTTAAAACAGTCAATGAAGATAACTTGCGTGATGTAAAGAGTTTTGTTTTCAGTTCTTACATTTTTTAGAATTTATTCAATAAGTATTAATCTTTTAAGTAGGATTGAAAGTTAATATTATCCAATATTCAATATCTCATTATAAGGAAAAATACAAAATTAATCAAAATAACAGTTAATATTGTAATAATGCAGCAAGTGTGTTCCATAAAGGAATTCCCTAATATAAATTAAATTGGAGTAAAATTGGATAAGCTGCCCGTTTAGTTTACCAATTAAGATTTCTGATGTGAGAATCAATGCATAAGCTTAAAGACTTTACATATCAAGCTGGAAATTATTCTAAGCTATAAATCAGAAGACATCAGAAAATAGGCTAAGCAACCTCCCACGAGGAGACATATATATTCTCAAGAAACTCAGAGATGAGTTTCCAGCAAATGTGAGTCAGAGAAGCCCCCTCTACTGTTAGTACATGCATTAATATAATCACAACATTTTAGGTGGTAAAAAGTGTCTATTTCTCTGTCCATAAGTTCCAATACGATTTTAGCACGCTCTTGTGAATAGGTAAACTCCTCATCTTCTCTTTTCAGCATAATAGGCTACAGATGCTACTGCTTGAAATGAAACTTCATCCACATTTTGTGGTTCAGATAGATCTTCTCATAAATCATCCTTCCTGTTGCCTCCTCTCCTACTGGCGAGAGAACCTCATTATCAGTTGTCTGATACACCAAATGCCTATTCATTAACTAACAAAAACTTCTGGAAAATTACATCATCTGCAGCAAAAGAGAAAATATATTGTGCAAAACAGCAGTTCAATGTGAACAGCAGGCCTTTCAATATTTAAGTAAAACTCCTGCTAATATGGTTTCAGATGTTTGGCTAAGTTAGATCAGCACTTTTTCTTCTATAGGCTTATAACATCTAAGTGTGATTACCTACTACAAATAATGTTTATTATGTGTGCTATTTAAACATAGACTTTTGCACATTTTAAGGATTTGTTTATAGCTTACATTTCCTTACAGCGGCTTCCCCCTTCTGATGGTTGAATAACCATCAGAATGTATTCTTCACAAGTTAATCTCTAGAGTGCGCCTCCTTTTTTAGGTTTTGCCTTAGCCATGCGTACGAAGTACGCATGCGCTAGCAAAACCTCTTGATTTCTATCTGGGGTGATGACCCGCCTCTGCCTATCATTGGCTAGCTCCATAAATGGAGGCTAGCCATTGGGAGGCAGAGGCTGTCAATCGCGTTTTCTCTCGAAAACGCGATTCGGGGGCGTTTCTGGTGCTTTTTTTAAGCCCCGCCCCTTTGTCCCGGGTCGCGCTGCGATTGGCTGCCGGCCCGGGACACCCCGTGACGTCAGCCAATCACAGCGCGGCCCGGGACCTGACTTGTTTTATTTTCCAAATCACATAAGAATCCATGGGAGTGTTCCAGGCTCCCCTATAGACCTCCAGCGGCACGAATCCTGCTAAGTGCAGCGTCTGTCTGCATGGAGGAAAGAGCTTTGCATTTACAGTAACACTTCACATTGCGTTCTTAAGTAGTGCTTGATCAGAGCTGAGTCAAAATGTCCTCCCTTTTTATTCGCCTCTCGCACCAGTCTCCAGACCACCACCCCTTTTCCAGCCTTTGGGGGAGGGAGTGATAAATGATGGTGTGTAAACTGATGCCCTGGCAAGGCAGGGGTGTTTGGAGGAAGTGCTTGCATTAGTCTGGCCTGGACATATAAGCGGGAGAGAGGCATTAAAGCAAAGCAGCTTGAGGAACCAAACCCTGAAGTTTGTCAGCGTTTGGAAATGGCTGTTTTCTCCCACATCTCGAGGAACTCCTCCTGCTGGCTGCCCGCTGTCGAACCCGGTGTTTGCTGGGGGCGCGTGCTTGCTGCAGGCTTCCACCAGCTTCCCAAAGCGTTACCTTTGGAAAACAGCAAAGGAGATGAGCAGGTGACCGGGATACTGCTGCGGCCGAAACAAAGGCATCTGCTACCTGAAGAACACGGGCAGACCCCGCAGCAGCCAGCACCGGACATGCAGGGCTGGGCACAGGCTCTGTTAAGAAACCGGGTGAAGAGCCTCCGGGATATGCCAGGACCAAGCACCCTCACCAACCTGGTGGAATTTTTTTTCAGGGATGGCTTCAGTCGCATTCACGAGATTCAGGTAAGGGTGCACGAGAAAACAACTTTTTAAAGTTGTATTTTCTAATGCGAATGTGTGGTTCTGCGCTATGTGCCATACATGGTAACCATGTATGCATAGATTAGTGATGCTTTTTCGAATAGGCACTGGCAAGACATACAGAGATTCCTGCAGACGGTGTCATTTTATTACCCCACACCTCGCTGAATTACAATGGGATGGGTTGTTGCCAAAAAATATGTATTTCCATCTGTCATTCAAGTTATGCACACGCTATTGTTTTAGGCTAACCTGCACATAAACCGTACTGTCCACATGACGCTAGGCAGTTTTGTTAAAAATAATTAAAGCAATACAAACTTACTGAGTTTGTAAATGTAGATGCTGGCGCGGAACGGTACTTTTTCAATAAAGTTGCTAGTATTAAACGATAGAGATTTATTTAAGCGAGCCTCGGGGTGTTTTAGAAACGTGCGTGGTCCGTGTTGCGGGGAAGGAAAGTTCTACTGTGTAATCCAATGTCGCAGTGCTCCTAAGAGTGAGTGGATTCGACGCAGTTAACAGCTTCTTTCATGGACGGCGCTTCGTGACTTTCATTGATAATGAAGAGGTCCCGGGTATTAGGGTCTGGGCAGGCTTGGAGTTCATCTGATAATGGAAATTTACAAGGATGCCAACAAGTTGCACAGTGCATGCCCTGTGCTCGAGGTAGTTTGCAGTTGGTACATTAGATCCACGGCACGTGCCACAACCCATGGAAGTGCATTGATATTGTGTATAATAAGTGTGAAATATTCGCCGCACACGCTTAAATTAAAAACTTGATTATGTCTTTCACCAAGCCCCTGCCCTTCCCTAAAGTGTTGCGCCTCGCCAAGCCCACCCTTGTGCCAGTTGTTAATTTTGCAAACGAGCTATTTATATGTTGTTTGGGTCGTTGAACAGCTAACCGTGTGCGCGAGACGCGGCAGGAGCTTGTTACACAACCTTGGTCCAGGAGGCGTGCCAGACCAGGAGCGGGGCCGACTGCCCCGCCCGCCTCCAAAGGGGCTGGCCTCTGTCTACCCGCGCGAACGATCACTGGCACTGCTTATACAGCTGCAGTGCCACTGCCAGCTCACGCAAAGCCCTTTTTTACAAGGAAAGAAGAAATTAAACATGGAAAGTTCAGTATTCAGTGCCCAACCGCCTCGAGATTCTGATCGACACGTTTTCCCACCACCCAGAATAGATACAGATATTCTGCACAACAGAAAACCTCACATTCCAAAAGTGAAACTTTTATTTTCCGTTTTTCTTTGACCAAAAAGTTTTCGAAATATTGTGTTCCCAATACAAAAAATACCTCTCATTCGCATGACTACGGAAGAAGTCGATTTAAATGTGTCCCCTCACGTTTAAAGTAGCAGATGTCTCTAAAGTAGCAGATGTCTCTATTAACCTGGAATGCAACGTTTTATTCTTGGGTTTGCCAACGCTATCCCCGGAGGAATGTTTGTCCCAGCTTTAGTCTAATGTATTTATTTAATAGGAGTTCTGCCGTCACCGGTGCCTTTTCAGAGCACTAATGAAACAAGATTATCTAGACGGCACCCCTCATCTAGAAAGGGCCAAAGTGTTATTTGATTACCCGGGATTGGAAATATTTTCCCATAACATTGAGTCATTTAGTAACCCATTATGCGGTCACCCGAGAAAAAAATCACATAGTTTGATACCTCTCTTGCAAGTCATTGCCCTTCTTGTTCTATGAAGACCTGTAGTTGTGTTAATGTAGTCTCTTTGTTAAGCTGCTTCCCACTTTGTAGTGGTGTGCATAAGTTGTATTACTGAAGGGTGCTCACTTCGAGAAGAAAAGGGAGGAACCGATCGTGGTGTAGTCGGTCAGTTGTTGACTTTGGAATGTGAAATCCTTGATTCCTGTCCGTCCTTCAACAGTTGACCACAATTGAGTGCTTCTTGCCAATCACTTACTCTTCCCACACCTACAGAAATGTGAAAAATTACGTAATTGTGTGGAAAATATTGATGCATGTGCCTGCTTAAGCACCTTTTCCCCAATCCCAATCTGTGTCCTTGGAGTATTCCACAGAGCACTGGCTGCTCCCTTGGGTCCTGTTGGTGAGTGGAGGAGCTCACAGCGGCACTTGTAATCGAGAGCAGGAGCGCTATTTAACCCGCTAATGACTCCCGCAGCGTGAGTCGCCTGGGCTGTGTCCGGGCCAAGACCGGGCTAAGACGGTCCAGTTTAAGCCTGTGATAGACCGGATGAGGCCGGGCGACTCCAGGACCTGGTGAGTTCGCCTTTTTGGTTGCTGGTAGTCTGGGACATACTCACTGCAGAGATTCTGCTGTTTAATTTGGGTACAAGCTCAATTGGGCCATGGGAATGTGGCTGCCAGGATTTGAGGACTGTATTGGTCCAACAGTTCCAGATTTGCACGGAAAAGATAAGAAAGATTCCAGACCGGGATATCAAGGGACCGACTTGTAAAACTGAGCTACAAAACTCGTAGCTTTCATATGTATTTGATTGGACACAAGCCTGTTCCCAGTGTATTCTTGAGTAGCTCTGACTTGAGGGGACCGTCGCCTTATCACTCAACTTTTTTAGTTCTGGGTTCATATAGCATTCAGACCCTAGCGGACCCATAATCGTTTCAAGACTGTATTGTTCCTGAATTACTGTGACTTGTGTATTTTCGAATTTGAGTGAGAGGGATGGGAAAGAGGAAGGCCGGGAATGTGTTAAAGTCAGATGAGGGGCCACAACAATCACTAATGACATGCCTATCGGGGGCCAAGGGGGTGATCGAAAAACAAATACATTCAGTAGAGGATTCACTAAAGCAGCTTGGAAAGGCCGTCTCTAGCATCGGGAGATGAATGAATACATGAGCTGTACATAGTATAGCGCTGCAGTCACCTCATGGAGCTAGCTTTGAATTTTCACAATTACAGGTTGTGCTGGCAGGTTACCAGGAAACCAACACATAAATGAAAAAAATTGTCATTTACAATGCCAACAGCTCTAACTTTTACAAAGGCGAAACCGTTGCATTGTAAATGCTTGTTTGTTGTGTCATTATTTTTATTTTTCAACCTTTCAACTTCCTTCAACTCAATCTTTTCTCTATTTATTTTTGCTTCCATTTCATTCGCCTTTCTCTTTCTTCTTCTTCTTAGCATCTAAATCCTTTATATAAAGCACATAATCATATTAAATAAATGGCAATGATTCAGGCAGGTTTTAACATGACTCTAATAAGTCCTCCTCCCACTGTTGCAGAGCAATTACTAATGGCAGAAGCACTTTTGCCTAAAGTTCCTAACACACAAGCAGTTTCTCACAGTTCTAATTCAGGTTTCAGATTGTAAATGGTGTTTGCAAAAAAATCTATCTTTCTCCTGTCATCAGGTATATATAAAAATCAACGATGAGCATTCAGCATTTTACAGACTCTGCCTTAATCTGCTAATATTTACACACTCCACCTTTCTCCGCTAATAATATGTTTTATTTTATTATATTTATTTATTTAATGTGATTTTATATAGCGCAAACTTTACCTGAAGGTGTCAGAGCGCTTTACATAAGAATCAGTTGCAAAACATAAGGACTTAGGATTACATGCGTTACATAAAAGATAAAAACAGAAAAAATTGCAAATGTACAAGATGTAATGTCACACAAGGAAGAGATACAAACAGAAAGAAAAATTGCAAATGTACAAATAGTAAAGTCACTAAAGGAAGAGATACAAATGGATATACTTTAAGAGTCACATAGGAATGGTAGAGAGTACAAAGGTCTACTACATACACTAGTGATTAGAGTTATCTCCATATACATATATATATATATACACATAGCAGATTTTCTCAGGTCAAGACCCACCCAAAAAAAGAAACCAAAAGAGCAGAGTTCCATTAAGTGGGGTCGGAGGGGGGACGCAGTCACAGCACCAAGGGAGGGTGGGAGGGATACAAGGGTATAGAGAAAAGGCAAATCAGAAAAGGGAAGAAACATTTGAGGATCGTCAAGGGGGAAATGAGGGAAAAGGGTAAAGGGTAAAGGGTAAAGGACGAGGGAATGGACAAGATGGCGGGTCGGGGTCCAGAGAAAAGCGACAGAGCACCTTCTCTATTGCTGTTGCATCAACACAGCACTTCTGGATTTTCGACGCATCATCCCCGGATGACAATTTAGTCATCGCAGCCAGTTGTCGGGAGATTGATGCATCACGTAACCTCACAGTAAGGAACCTACGCATTGCCTACCTTTACATTAGGGAACCAGTGCATCACCTACCTTTACATTAAGGAACCAATGCATCACCTCCCCTGCACTGCAGTAAGGAACAGACACATCTCCTCACCTGGCAGTAGTGAACCAACACGTCACCTCTCCGGGGAGTAAGAAACTAAGGCTTTTCCAGTGCCTCACCTCCCTTGTTTTCTTCTTTGATTTTGACGCATCCCAGGTACTTGGTGCTAAAAGTGAACGGTCAATAGATTGCTATGGACTGAAATAATTTACACCTTTTTAAAGTGATATATTTACTTCTGTATGTTGGATTTGCATTATTTTGGGTTTGTTTTATTCAGATATATATTTGCTATTTTTCTGAAATGGTGGGGTGTCCTTTTGTAGTGTTTTCACTATGTTACTGTGTGTATATATACAAATGCTTTACACATTGTCTCTGAGATAAGCCTGACTGCTCGTGCCAAGCTAGAAAGGGTGTTAGAAGGTGTTATCTTAGCTTTGTAATGCCCTTAACATGACTAGAGAGAGGGTTATTACTTGGACAGGGTGCAAGCCACTGGCAACTAGAGACCCCATTTCTAACAGTGATGGCCAGTGGTTGTACTTTGCACACAGTGATTGGTGTATACTATTACCAGATTTAAGACCATTAGACAGCCACATACTTTTTAAAATTTTTCTCTCCTTTCTAATTCCTGAGTTTTTTGGTTTTCAACTCATGTCTCAGTCTGGTGAGCAATAGTTAGACCTGCAGAGTCAGTGTTTAAGAGCGAGAGAGGTTGGAGACCAACATGGTACCTCAGCTCAAAAAGTTCCACAAGGAGCTCAAATGTCCTATTAGCAGCCTCAGGAAAAAGAAAGACCTTAAAAATGTGCTAAGGGCCTGGTGTGAAGAAAAAGAAGCTGGTGGGCACTCAGAGGATAGGAATGATAATGTGGAAGTGGAGGAGCAGAGCCTGCATGGGGATTTTGTAAATCAGGATCCGCCTCAAAGGAAGCAGCTTCCACTGCAAACAGCAGTGTTTCTTCCAGAGGTCTATCCCCAGAGGAGCTGGAGGACAGGTGGGAGGCCAGAAGTGCATTAATTTGAGCTAGAAAGGCTTGAGAATGAGCTCTAAAAGGATATATTGTCAGCTGAAGACAGAAAACTGATTATAGCTCACAAGCTGAGCTTAAAGGAGTTGGGCTTAAAGGCCAAGGCCTGCACAGATGGTGGCAACGTTTCATCCATGCAGTTTGAAAAAGTGGTGCACTTGCCAAAACATATAGGGAAAGAGTATACCAAGGGGAATGGCATCCAGAGATTCCTTCAGGGATATGAGGCAGCACTTCATATGAATGAGGTCTCTGAGAAAAATTGGGGGAAAGGGATATGGAATCACTTCATGGTGGAGGGAAGGGACACACTGCTAGCCTTAGGGAGACCACATGACCTCACCTACCCTGAGATGAAGGGACCCCCTTACAAGTTATGGTCTTATCCCTGAGAAGAACGGTGATCAGTTTAGGCAGAGTGAGAAACCTGATTTCCAGACATGGCTGGAGTGTGTGGAGCCTTCATGCAGAGCACTGGATGGTTGGTTGAAGGTCAGTGAGGTAACAGATTACAAGGGGATGTCCAATTTGATTGTGTGGGAGGACGTGTCTAGTCTGTGCTTTGCAGAGCTGCGTCCGCACCCAATGGACAGTAGGCTTACTGACCCCAGGAAGCTTGCTCAGGAGACGGTATACAGGGGCCACAAGAGAGTGCGTGGGGAGACTCTGCCAAAGGTGGGCAGGGTCCCAAGCAGTGGAAGGGAGGGACAAGGGTAAAATTATGGTTTTGTTTAAAGGGCCCCAAAATAATTTGCCAAGTAAGGATTCCCAGCCCCCCCACTGACAAAAAAGAAGGGTTATTTCCTGCCAAGTACGCTTGGATGGAAGGGGCCCCAGATGTGCCCACTGTGGGCCTTCCCCGATTGGTGTGGAGGGTGCAGGAGAGAATGCATCTCTTCTCTGGCTGTTGGGGGCAAAGCATAGCGATTAGCACCATGCTTGCAGCCTATATCAGCTACATGCCATTCCCGCTGCGTAGCAGACCCGCGCAGCGGGCATGCCACAACAAAGGCGCGCCTAACGCAAGCCCGTCTGCGCCCGTCTGCAGCCGGCTGGGGCTAGGGGCTATATACTATGCCCATTTTTTATGCTATCGGCATCTGAATTGGGGAACTGGGCCATTGACTCCTATACCCAGCGCAAATTAGATAAGCTTGGGATCCTGACCGATAGGGACCCCCACCGTGAAACCTCCCATAAACCACAGGGTCAGGAGCCCCTCTATAATGGCAAGCACCAACAATTGCTCATTACCTCTACACATCAGACGCAGGAGGGACTATGTATCTGCCATCTAAACACCCGCTCGATGGTGAAACATCAGCTTGAAATTTGTATCTCCTAGATATGGATAAACCGGATTTTCTTCTTCTATCCGAAACATGGCTAACGGCGAAATCTAGCTATGAAATTCTTGCAGCAATTCCAGACAATTATTATATCCTCCAGGCCAACAGACCAGTGGGCTAAGCCGGCAGAGGGGTTGCAGCTATAATACTACAGAAACACAAATTCACCTCACTAGTAACATTAGGTATTCCCTTAGTCGACTGCCTTTTACTCAAATTTGCATCCCATCACTCCTCCTTTATATGTGCTATACTCTATAGACCCCCACTCCACATGCCTACATTTCCTCAGCTGCTGGGCGATGCGATTGCTGAGCAGGTTGTCAACCATGCTAGAATTCTGATAGTTGGTGATTTTAATTTCCGGCCTAATGATGTACGGGAAAGCACCGGCTCTGTTGAACTCACCGATCTTCTAACGGGAATGAACTGCATCCAGCATGTAAAGGTAGCCATCCACATAAAGGGGAACATCTTAGACCAGGTCTGGACATACAACCTGGACATTTCTCATCTACTGTTTTCCCCTTGAACATGGTCCGACCATCATTTTATTACCTTTTGTATCCCTAGTACTCCCCCTATTACAGTCCCTTCCTCAGGTAATATTATGGCCAGAAACTGGAGTGGTGTGGACACCACAGAATTCTGCTCCTGGTTCACCGCCTCAGTCCCCACTACCCAGGAGGCATTCCCCCACACCTGGCTGGAATCTGCCAGAGACAGCATTGACCCCTTGAGGAAAATTAAAAACATGAGGTCCCATGCCGCTCAACGCTGGTTTTCTGATGACCTAAAGACAAAGAAACTGGCCCTGCGACAAGCTGAACGCAAGTGGAGACGTGATTATTGCCCCAATAAAAAGGCTATTTTTGTGTCTTTACTTAGTGATTACAAAAGCGCTATCCTCCAGACCAAAGTAGAATATTTTTCCTCTAAAATATTGAAATCAACCAACAAAGCCAAGGACATCTTCTCCATAGTGATTGAACTAGCCAAACCAGATCGTGTCACTGCCAAACCCACACCATCACAATTCTTATGCGACTCCCTTAACAAATTTTTCATTGAGAAAATTGCCATCATTAAGGCTAGTATCCCCAAGACTATCCCACGTTCAGAACCTCTGTGCTCACACACCAACCCTTCTCACCTCGCTCAATTTATTTTATTATCACCTGATATGCTTTCTTTCCCCTGCTTAAAAGGATCTGATTCTGTTCCTCCACAGACAGTTGTCCCCCACACATCCTTCGGGACGTTTTTCTGCACTGCCCAGACCCCCCTCTATCTCTTTTAAATAACTCCCTTGCCTAAGGTATTGTAACCAAGTTATTTAAAAGCACGGAAGTTGTCCCTATCCTGAAGAAACTGTGCTCCAACCCCTCGATACCTAGCAACTATTGCCTCATATCTTTGCTGCCTTATCTGGGAAAAATTTTAGAAGCCCATGTCGCTAACTCTCTAAGTGCCTTTGTGGAACAATCTCATTACCTGAATTCACCTCAAGCAGGTTTTAAACCAGCACACTCCACTGAGTCAGTCATCTTGGTAACCCTCGACAAATTAAGAAGGGGGGCTGACCAGAGCACCACTCAAGCCTTGGTGCTCCTGGATTTGTCGGCCGCCTTTGACACGGTCGACCACCATCTTTTGATCGATCGTGTCGGATGTGCCGGGATCCAGGGTCTGGCGCTGAAGTGGATTATGTCTTTCCTCAGCAACCGCTTCCAAGCAGTTCACCTTGCTAATTTCTCTGCTGAAAAAAGAAGACTGACATGCGGAGTTCCACAGGGCTCCTCCCTCTCACCCCTTCTTTTTAACCTGTACATGTTACCCTGCTTAACCCCTTCAGTGCTCATGACGAGCTCAGCTCGTCATGGCATATACCTCTCAGGTGCTCATGACGAGCTGAACTCGTCATGACTACACTCGTTTTTATTATGGCCCAGCACAGCAGGGGAATGGCTCCAGAAGCCAAGGTGTTCAATTTAATCTCGACAAAACTGAGCTGATCCTTACCGGTGGCTCAGCCAATCCTTGGAATTCTAATTTCTGGCCCAACTATTGGGGTGTCCCCTCCTCCCAGTCAGCTCTGTTAAAAGCCTGGGAATCGTGATCTGCAATGATCTTACTATGAAGGCCCAGATCAGCTCAGTGGTCTCCACTTGTTTTTTCCATATGCGTAGAATCCGAGAAATCAGTAGATATCTGACCACCGAAGCCTAGACCCAAGATGTCCTCGCCCTGGTAATGTTGCACATTGATTACGCAAATTTCTTGTATGCTGAAATAACTGCATACCAATTATGTCAGCTACAATTGATGCAGAACCAAGCGGCCAGGCTTATTTATGGTCAGCCTAAGCACCACAATGTGAAACCATTGTTGAAGAGCCTCCATTGGCTCCCTGTGACCCAACGCTGTCTTCAAGTTAGGCTGTACCATCTATAAAGCCCTCTCTTGATGCAGCCTGGCCTTTATCCCCTTAAAGATACAGCGATATGCTTTCTCCCCCAATTTATGTTCTGCTAATAAGAACTTGTTGATTTCCAGCTCCTTTAAAGGGGAGAAACATGGAGGCCTCTGATTCTCGACCCTGGCACCTCAATTTTGGAACCCTCTCCCTTTTGAACTGCGCTTCGCCACCTCATACATCCAGTTCAGGAAACTACTGAAAACATGGCTATTCACCCAGGCTTACAATTAAACCCACTGTCTAGTGTTTGAAACCGTTCCAGCTCAGCGCCAAGAAACCTTTCGATGTACGTACAAGTCACTTTTAAAATAACATAACATGCCCATGTTCTATGACTGTAGCCAGCCAGGGCACTTCAGAGGGAGTCCCAAGTGCCCAAGCGGGCACAGGCCTCTGCCTGTGGGCAGAGACAGGGGATGGCCAGTGTAGTCCTTGGGGAGGTGTTGGTCCCGGGTGGGTGTGAGGTACCAGCTGAGTTGACTCTTGTCTCAATAAGGGACAGTAAGATGGTGCAGAAAACCCTCATGCCTGATAACATTAAGAAACACAGGCAGCAGATGACTACATATTGACAGAGGGTAGAGGCTTTGAGAGACACTGGAGCCAGTGTGACTACTGTCGGGTGTCACCTGGTGTCTGAGGAGCAAGTGGTCCCTGGAGTGCTTCACGGAGCAGTTGCAGAAGACATCATTGAGTGCTTTTGCAAAGTGGTTCAGGTTCTCTTTGTGTGAGGGGGTCTCAGGTTCCTTAAGAGTAACTGTGAGCCCATCCATGCCTGTGATTGCCTGCTAGTGAACAACCTGGAACATGCCACCTGAAAGGAGGTGGAGTACAAGTCCTAATTGGATATGTTGGGGTTGCCTGAGTGGGGGGGCTAACCACATGGTCCATGACAGCCCAGGGTGATCAGAAGGACCTGGAGCCTGAAACAGTTCCCCTGGTGTCTGCCAAGAAGAGTAGGGGCAAGCAGCATCGGAAACCTGCTCAAGAAATTCCCACAGTCCGAGAGGAGGCTGAACCTGAGGGAGATGCCCGGGAACCTAGAGGGGAAGAAGTGGCCAAACTGGAGAACCTGCCTGAGCTGACCCATTGGCAACAGGAAGGGGTTTCCGCCGGGGAGGAGTTCTGTTCAGCACAGAAAGAGTGCCCTATGCCTGTGGGTCTTCAGCAGCAGGCTGAGGACCAGGCAGCTGGCATAGAGCCTAAGTCTCACCTGAACTATTAGGAGAATGATCTCCTCTACAGCAGGGCCAAGGAGGCTGAGCTTGGGGCCGCCCATATGCTGTTGGTATCCCAATAATTCAGAGCCGTCCTACTGGGTCTGGCTCATAATGTGCCTCTGGCAAGACATTTGGGTCAGGGCAAGACCTTTGACAGGCTTGTCACCCTCTTTTACTGGCCCTAACTGAGAAGCATTCTAATGGGATTTATGTCATTGCCACGCATGCTTTTACAACGCATGCCTTTACTACGCAACTTTCACAACGCAAGTCGTTACAACGACTTGCGTTGAGGGGTGCTGGATAGTGAATAGTTTAATTTACTATTCCAACTCCAGTCCCCGTGGATAGTAGGGAAGGTTTTGGATAGTAATTTAACTATTCCCTATCCTAGAGCGCCCCCAGCGCAAGTCGTTGTAACGACTTGCGTTGTAAAAGTTGCGTGGTAAAGGTACTGCGTTGTAAAAGTTGCGTTGTAAATGCTGTTCCCCATTCTAATGCCTTCTGTAGGTCCTGCCAGACTTGTCAAGTGAGTGACAAGAGTTGGAGAAGATGTAAGGTTCCCCTGCAACCATTGACAGCCATGACCACCCCTTTCAAGCGGGTATACAATGACATTGTGGGGCCTCTGGTCCCAAGACATCCTTGGGCAACAGGTTCACCCTGGTCTTGGTGGACCATGCCACCCGGTATTCTGAAGCTATCTTTCCGAGGCCAGTAATGGCACCCATTATGGCCCATACACTAATGAGATCTTAACCTGCATGTGTTTCCCCATAAAGGTGGTATCAGACTGGGGCACTAAATTCATGTTGTTGTAAATGAAGACCATGTGAAAAGAATGTGGATTGAACTACAAATTTACCACCCCCTCTCACCTCCAGAGTAACAGGTTTTTTGAGAGATTCAACCGAACCCTGAAGGGCATTATTGGGGCCTGTCGGAATGCATGAGGAGTAAGTGAGATGTCCTCTTGCCATGCCATCTCTTCGCTTACAGGTAGGTAATGCAGAATGAGGTTGGCTTCAGCCCTTTGTACTTCTGTGTGGGTACCCTGTAAGAAGACTTCTCAGTTTGGTGAAAGACGGATGGTAGCACACTTCAGGAAATTTGCCCAGGAGAACCCAGAAGCTAGCCAGGAGGACATGGAACTCTGGTATGAATATAATACCACTCTGGTGAGTTCGAATCTGGTCAAAAGATGTGGTTGAAGGAGGCAGGAGAGCCCAGCACTCTACAAGACAAGCGGCCTGTCCCTATGAAGTAAAGGAGTGCAAGAGTGATATCTCCTACCTGGTGGGCTGGCAGACTCCTAGGAACCCCTTGAAGGTCCTGCACATGAACCGCCTCAAACCCCACTTTTAGAGATCTGAGTTGGTCATGATCCTGGCAACTGATGATGGGGCTTAAGAGGAGAGTAAGCCTCTCCCTGACCTCCTGTCTGGTCAAGAGCAAGATGGGTTAATGTAGGGTGTGATCCTCTCCCCTACATTGACCATAGAGAAGCAGCGTGACTGTCACCAGGTGCTTGGACAGTTTGCCACTCTGTTCTCACTAACCCCACTAGTCGCTCATTGGTGTACTCTCAACAATGATACTGGGCATAGTTCCCCTGTGAAGCAAAAAATATACAAGCTGACTGACAGATTGAAGGCTAGCATCAAGGAAGAGGTGTCCAAGATGTCAGCTTTAGGGGTGATTAAGCCATAGAGCAGTCCTTAGTCCAGCCCAGTAGTCTTTGTTCCCAAAACTGCTGTGCCCAGTGCCACATTAGAACTGCGGTTTTCCGTGGACTACCGTGGGCTCAATGCTGTGACTAAGACAGACACGCACTCCATTCCCCGAGCTGATGAGCTCATCGATCCGATTGGAGCTGCCAAGTTCCTCGGTACATTTTATCTAATGCTAGGCACTGGCAGATTGCCTTGACTAAGGGGGCGCAAGAGAGGTCAGTGTTTTCGACTTCTGAAGGGCACTACCAGTTCTGGGTAATGCCTTTTTGGTTGCGGAGCGCCCCTGCCACTTTCCAGAGGCTGGTCAACCAGGCCCTGACTGGATTGAAGAACTTCAGTGCCACCTACCTAGATGACATTGTGATCTTCTGTTCTAGTTGGGAGGACAACTTGTACCACTTCCAGGAAATGTTGAAGGCTCTGGAGAGCATAGGCCTCACTATCAAGGCCAGTAATTGGCAGATCGGGCAGGGGTCTGTGGTGTACTTGGGGCACCAGGTAGGAAGCGGCCCGGGGCGCCCCTACAATTCAAGATTGACACCATTTTGGCTTGGGCACCTCCACAGACAGAGGTGGAGCCTCCTTATGTCGCACCAGGTACTTCCGCAGATTCGTCAAGGGGTATGACACCATTGTGGCCCCCTTAACAGAGCTGACTTCAAGGAAGAAGCTACGTCAGGTGATCTGGACCTCGGCATGCCCGTCCGCTTTTGATGCTCTGAAGGAGGCCGTGCTAAAGGCTACTGGCTTCTCCAAGGAGTTTGCAGTGCAGACTGATACCTCAGAGCATGTGGTGGGAGCTGTGCTTCTTCAGCTGAATGAAGAGGGCCTTGAACAACCTAATCATTTTCTGTTGGCTGGGCGCTGAAGAAGCTAAGACCCTACTGGTTTGGGACTCACCTGGGTTCAGACAGACCACAGGCCCCTCAGATGGTTAATGCTAATGAGGGGCAAGAACCTTTAGGGTGGAACACCACCCTGGCACAGAACACGTCAATGCTGATGGTCTGTCTTTTGTTTTTCCGCCTTAGTGAAGAGAACTCCCATGAGGTTGGATAGTTCTCCCCACTTTCAGCTGCGGGCGACACAGCTTAGACCTGGCATCTTTGGCGTGAATTCCCCTGTATTTTTTGCTTCTGATCTCCTGTTTTTGACTGTGTGCTGCAGTTCAATTTTGCTGGTTTTATGACTCTGGACAATCTATCACTGCTCACCAGTGCTACGTGTAAGTGTTCCTTGTGTTAAATGTATCTGTAATGGGTTTATCCATGATTGGCATAATTGATTTGCTAGTTTGTCCCTAGTAAAGTGCACCATATGTGTCCATGGCCTATACATAAATTGCTCTTAGTGGGCATGCAGCACTGATTGTGTCACCCACATGAGTAGCCCTGCAAACATGTCTTAGACCTGCCACTGCAGTGTCTGTATGAGCACTTGTGAGCTGTCATGTTGTCATGGCAAGTGCAACCACGTGCCATTGCCACACCTTCCCTTTTACTACATGTAAGGCACCCCTAAGAAAGGCCCAATGTAGCATCATGGGCAGAGTGCAGTTTATGTAACAGGTAGGACACTTACTGGTGTGTTTTACATGTACTGATAGTGAAATACTGCTAATTTAGGGGCATATCATCAATAGGGGGCGATAATTATCGCTAAGTGCACTTAGCGCTAGGATAATTATCACCACTCAACTCTATAGCAGAGGTAGCATGCTATCAGCAACACTTATCTCCACAGCGATAAAATTCAGAGTGCAAGCTGCCTAACTGTGTGATTATCGCTGGAAATCCAACGATAATCACACAACTTTTGGCGATAGCTTGTTGATAGGGCCTCACATACTTAGCCATGATATCCACCTTACATAGGATATCATGGCTAAGTCAGTTTCAAAGCAGGCATAAGGAAAGTAGCGATAACAGAGGTTATCTCTACTTTACTTATCGCTATGCTGCTTTGCGTGAGGATTGACAATAGGAGAAATGTCGATTAGCGACATTTCTCCCGTTATCTTGGGGAGGAATGCCCACTTTGCATCTCATTAGAGATGCAAAGCTGGGCGTTGAGGGAAAGGCCGAAGAAGCATGGATTCACGCGTCAGCGTGTCCTTGCTAATAGTGTGTTAGAATTATCGCCACTTTTCAGCCGAAAATGGCCGCAATACCGGCAGCAATTTTTTAACGTCCCCTTGTTGATATGCCCCTTAGTTTTTCACTATAGTAAAGACTCTCTCTCCAACAGGTTATTATTGGAATTGCCTTGTAACATCTTACCAGTGTAGCTTCCAATTAGATAGACGCCTACCCCAATGTACCTAACCCAAGTCTAGTAAGCGGGAAGGAGTAAGTGTGGTGTAGCATAGGTTTAGTTTTTCTTTGCCAAGAATCTATCCAAGATTTCTCTAGGTTCTAATCAGCTCCATACCTTTACTTTAGAATGAAGGAGGTCTGGTATCTCAGTCTCGGAACTCGATTTCCAAACACCCGCAAGGGGAGCTTGGAAACACTGGAGCTGGATTCTCGGTGAGAGGAATGCAGCCTCTCGATCAGTGCGTCAGCAGGAGGGTCGGCTTCCTTCGGCATTTGCTGTGGCGAGCTGCGTCGGGCAAGTAGATAGTTGAACTGTTCTGAACCACTGTGTCTAATTTGTCGTAAAGTCGGGCATAATAACGTCAGGAAAGAACCCCAAGGGAAGAGTAGTTCTTTGTAAAGTACATGAGTTCTTGGACAAATCAATATTCAAGCAAGGGAAGGTCCCTGACTGCTTAAGCCGATTTTCCAAGAAATCTTTGTGATGTTTTGGTACGGGTGGAAGTAGCCATGCCTGCATTTGGTCTGCATGGGCTATGTCTAAATAAGGGAATGATTTCTATGCCCATATTAGGGCAATGTGAATTGTACCTCTATAAGGGCATGAAATGGGAAAATTCACTCGGATCCTAAAACGCAATACAACATCCACTCCACTTTATTATGTACGATATTACTAAGTTCTAAACACATAAAACATATTTAAAATATGATGTGTTAAAACCACCATCCTAAAGACAAAAAAATGCATTAGAAAAATGGTTGTACACAAAAAGAGCATTTGTGCTGTAGGCATTTAAAAGCAATGTTTCATTCAAAGGATATAGATGACATTTCGAAAACGTTATCCAAATGAATCATGGAAGTACATTAATGAAATGGCTCTTAAGTACAGAAGAAAAAAGTTGAGACCATTCCATGACATAATATATAAATTGTTTGGTTGTGGACAAGGTCAAATACTTTCCCTTGGAAGTATTAAAAGAAATCTTGTTCTCTAGGAACAGTCCACTTTAAGCAGATTACTTTGTGACCCCAAAATTCTCTTTTTTTCAATTTTGGAAAAAAATCAAATCATAGAAAGATAGAGTTCCAAAGTTAGGAGTTTGTTTTGGAAAGTGAAGGTCGAATTCAGAGTCTCACAGAACACTGTGTGCTAACTTCAAAAGTCAGTGTCATTGTTTGGAGAAAACATCAAATCTTCTAAGCTGATAAAGAATTCATCCACTACTGTAGGTGAAAGTTGGACTACCTCGTTAAGCAGATCAATTGCACATAGATGAGAAGCAACGCCATCTGTGTCAGCCGCATTACTAATGTTTGAAGTACATGGTACCTGTGTGCCTGTTGCTCCACGTATTTCACCGTCTGCAGTTTGCGTCTGTGAGATCTCAACAAATGCTCTCATCAGGATTGGTAGCCACAGGGGACAACACAGTACATGAGCTCTTTCAAGCAAAGCATCAACATCCGTTGGCAGGACTGATGGGAGTGTCAGACAGATGTCTAGCACGCATTCTTCTCCACATAGCCGGCATCGTAGAACAGGTAAGATGCAATCTTACCAGGAGGGTGTTCTCCAAGGTGTTCTGGGTGTCGATGGTGACTTGACTTGCCATATCGGAGCAGAATGAGTAAAAATAGTATTCCTGCTATGAGACCCAAAACGAGAGGCAGGCCGCCAAACACAGAGTGCACAAAGTTTGGAATTATGCCCAGGACTGCTTCAAAGTGTGCTAACAGTCCCGAAAAAATTGTCTAAAATACATGTAAAATATCACTTGCATCAGGCATGTTTAAGATACGACCTAACATTTCTGAGAAATGTATGGGGCAGTTTGCATATAAAAGCGCATGTATCTCTGCAAAAGTCCTTGCTACTTGCAGATCATACTTCTCTTTGGCCGAGGTCAGTGGCACATTTTTTTGTAAAAGAATGGCTTTCAGTCTGCTTAAAGTATCAATTCGAATAGAGGAGATGTTCAGTGAGGGCCATAATGGTGACTCCCCGTCTGTCTTAGTTTTAGGAAACAATGCATACAGCAAGTGACCCTGGATGACACACTTACGAGATAGGGGGTTCCTGGCAACATGCCACAACAGCTGTGATCATTCAACATAATGAAACTCCCATTATAAAGCTACCTAAAAATTGGATCTATCACTGCAGCTGGAGAACCTTGCAGGTGGCAGGATAAGTTGTTCGAGGAACCATCGTAGCCCCCGAGTAAGTTAATACCCTGACATAAAGAGTAAACCACTTAGTGTGTTTTCACAATTCGTACCACTAAGAAACACTTCTTTTCCCCCCACGCCAACATTTGTGTGTATAAGGAAAAACCCAGGATGTCATGATGTATTCTCTACCCAACCTTTCATATACGCCCGCTGGTATATGTTTTAAACAATACTGAAATGGAAAATCGTCACAGGCAGAGTAATTGTACCATGTATTATCCATTCTGTCGCTGGCTTCTCAGAAACAGTTAATGGTAATCTTTCCAGTTTTTCAATGCTCAGCACCCTATAGTCTACCCCTCTCTGTGCCAAAGTAATTTGTTTATCTGTAAGGTTAAACTCAGAAAACAATGACGTGGTGTTGATTAGACGCCATGGCACATAGCCGGAACGAAGGTTTTGCAACGTCCAGCCCAAAAGCATTATAGAACGCAATTGTGACTGACCATGCTGTAACATGACCAAGTCCTGTTCCATTATGTCAAAGGCAGAGGATACTATGCTGTCCATAGAATATATTCTGGATGACAGAGTCGTTAACACTTGGTCAACTACAGAGAGAGATTTCTCTAAATTAATACGATCAATTTATCGTATCCCTTCTGCAGTCTCTGCTTGCGTTGTTTTCCATGCTTCATTATACTTGGCATAGATACTGGCGTATATAAAACGTTTATGGCTCGGTTTTGCAGGTCCTTGTAAGAAATCCCTTAAATCAACGCCATCTTTAAGTAAAGATAAGTGTTGTTTTTCTTCCTTTAGTGTAGATTTTTGTAGCCACTCAAGGCACATTTTTCCCACACTGTATGATGTTACTATCCCTGGATGTTGTCTCTGGACATATCTTGGATCTGGCCTAGTGAATGTGAACCCCTGTGTTTTATTCAGGAATCTATCTTGACAGTTGTTTGTGTCCGGAGGCCAGATTAACCATTTTTTTCCAATCAGGATCTGTTCTGTTGTTAAGTAAAATAGTTTCTATGTCAACCACCCCCTCTGAAGTGTTACTGCTTTCAGGTGTAGGTGTAGGTACTGATGGTTTGTTTAAATCTTTAATTTTAGCTAATCCAAGACAAGATGTCTGTTGGAGAGTGTCATTCAAAAACATTATTTGTTCAGGGATAATGCAGGCTCTAAATAAAGCTTCTAAGCCCTGCACCTGCCATTCTTTTGTGCCCCATACAGTTTTTGTCTCAATTGTGTCTTTTCAAAAGTCAAAACCTAATATAGACAGCTGAGCTTGCCAAATGGTGCCAAATCCAGTACCTGGGCCCCTGGCAGTAGAATCCTGAGACCAGAAGAAGAAAATCCACACATCGACTCTCAGCACCTGTTTTCTGAAGTAGCACTGCAGTGTGGCTGAAAAAGCAACACATCACAGCAGTGAGGCTGAAGAATTGACACAGCGCCTGCAGCGGGTCCCGTGCATCGTGTCACTAATGTTCATGGCACCCGTTCTGACTCCGACGCAGCCCCTGCTTTACTGGATGAAGAATTGATGCATCACCTGCTTTGTGGCTGTGAAATCTATGCAGCACCTGCTCTGCCACTCCCATATCTGCACATCCCTGAGCACTGATCTTGTCATTGACGTTACGCAGCAGTAAGGAACTGAGGCCGCGGGTCCGGAGATTGATGCATCACCTCCCCTCACATTAAGGAACTGATGTATCACTTCCCCTGACAGTAAGGAACCAACGCATCAACTCCCCTGCACTGCAATAAGGAGCCAACACATTGCCTTCCCTATCAGAAAGGAACTAATTCATCACCTCATCTGGGAATAAGGACCTGACACACCACTTGTTTTTTCAAGCGCCTTACCACCCCTGCACCTGTTTTCATATTTGATTTTGATGCATCCCAGGTACTTTGTGCTAAAAGTGACGCATCAATAGATTCCTATGGACTGAACTTGCACTTTAAAAGTGATATCGTTCCCTGTGTATGTTGGATTTTTGTTGTTTTGGTCTTGTTTTATTCAGCAGCTAAATATAGGCTATTCTTCTAAATTGGTGTGGTGTCCTTTTGTAGTGTTTTCACTGTATTACTGTGTGTGTATGTACAAATGTTTTACGCATTGTCTCTGAGATAAGCCTGACTAGTTGTGCCAAGCTACCAAGGAAGTGAGTACAGGTTATCTTAGCTGTGTAATCCCCTTATCCTGACTAGAAAGAGGGTCCTTACTTGAAAAGGGTGTAAACCATTGCCAACTAGAAACCCCATTTCTAAGAATGCTCTATAGAAACTAAAGCAAATAACGACCAAAATCTCTTAAAATGAGAAAGGCTAATCTGAGGGTAAAAGATAACCACTTCATATACCAACCAGTTAGTTGAGGCACTATCTTGACAGACCCTCTGATTAATACAAAGAACACCACCCCAATCGAAGAACAAGAGCTCCCTAATTAAAACAATACTCAAATCACAATGACTAAAGTGCAAAGTACATTGGCTCACAAAGTAAAACCAGAAGGCCATAACATCAGAATACATTTTTTATTTCCCTTTTATAAGCTTTGATAAAGAAGAATTAAAGGTATACATCAGAAAATGAGTTCATTGAAAGAAAATCAATAACTCTTAGCAAATGAGGTCCTTAGAGGTCATAAATCATTAATCAGAGTGATAATATATCCTCTCTAAACTTGGCTACCAATTCATGGCCTTCTTAAAGTCAAGATATTCCTTGGAGAGAAGAAGCATTCTGTGGGATTCGTTTTTAGAGCAAATGCAGAACAGGACTAGTGAGCAGGATGATTCTGGAGAGTTCTTTGTGCTTGCTGTCACGCCATCAAATGGTTAGAAAAATTTAATTGTAAACAAATGAAGACTATGTTTCTGAAGTACAGTTACCCTTGTACAGACCAGCACCCTCCTATGTAGTCTTAAATGTGACAAATACACCTACCCAACTGGTGGAATATGTAATACACATTAAATGCTCATCCATTCATCATCCTGTTCCTTACTTAAAAGAGCAAATAGATTCCATTCCATTGACACCATAAATAATAGTTTAACCAAGCTGCCCTCTATTTATGTTAGAAATAGATGAAGTACTTCCTATAAAGTCCCTGTTCCCAATTCCTCTTCCTGTTTTATTTTTGTGCCCTTCTTAGTTCGCTAGGTCGTTTGGAGGTTGCTTGGGCACTTCCACATCTTTATTGAGATGCTGCGGCTGGCTATGTTTTCTTTTTTATTGTAAAAACAAATGTTATGCTTTTTTCAACTTCAACAGTTACAAAACAGTCAGCATGCCACCAATAGGTACAGAAAGCATCACATTGACATAGAAAATCAGGAATTGCATCAACTACACCGTAATGCACCAGCCATCTCCGCCAGACCCTCCCATATTTTCGGGAGCATCCTCTGGAAGTGTAGATCGGTTCCCAAAGTTTAGCACACCAATCTATCTCCTGCCTCCAGCTCGCCAGGTTTGGTGGGACACGGGGAATGCCAGTGTTTAGGAATATCTTGCTTGGTGATCATTGTCCCAATACCCAGAAGAGAACCCACATCCCTGTTGAAGCGTCCTACCAGCCCAGGTACTTGCCAATAACCAAGCCACACACGAAGAGTAATTTTACACATCTTTATTCCGCTGTTTGTAAGTCATAACTCAACATTCTAAGCCTGCATTCAATTCATCTCCTCAATGCTTACGTCACAGGCCTATGGTGTACAGTGGGAACAAATAGAATACCAGCGTTCTTTTATTTACAAGACACTACATCTACCGCTTTGTAAATAAAATGTTAAAAGTTACAATTTTTCAAAATAGATAAATAAGTAAATGAATAAATCAAATGAAAAACAAATAAATACACAGATAATCAAAGATGTAAAGGCAATTATAAGTCTTCAATTAAGCGTCTGATGCCTGAATCACACGTCCTGATCTAGTCACTGATCTGCTGGGTAAAGTTTGAGTTCATTCTTAGTCATTCTGTTACCTATCCTCATGTCAGGGACAGGAAACCCCATTTGGGTAGCTGTTGTGCTCTATAAAGCCAGCTAAAATAACATAACATAACATAAGAGAGCTCAGCACACGTAAGATCAAATTATCAGCAGACACAGAGTCATCAACAGTCAGCAGGGACCCAGCATCTACATTAACATAAATGTTTGGTGAGTGATGTGTCATATGTCGAACATTAGAGGAATCTCTCGTACAGACTTCTTAGGTTGCTAGGACTTCTTAGGATGCTGGGCAGTCACCATGTGTCCTTTGGTGTTAGTGATGGTAAAGGGTACAGTCTCAAAAGCAGCATCAGACTTTCTTTTTCTTTGCTGTCTGACAAGCTCTCGATCTCCTCTTGTAACAGTGACTTCTTTTACATGACATCATCTGTCAGCATATATTTTCATCTTCTGTTTGCAACCAAAGTTCATGGCATGATTGTCTTCCTCATTCTTGGATCGGAGGTTGGTCCACTGGGGCCGCTTGGTTATCACGGCTCTTCCAAACGGGAGAGTTTAGGGCTTTCCGCTGTTGTTGAATAAGGGTCAAATGGTAAGCTCAAAGAGTAATGTTTAAAACAACTCTGAGGTCGAGGTTCCCCATTGCAACATGCTAAACAGTTTCTTTAGAGTACTCATGAAACATTCTACCAGACCATTGGCCTGGGGCCAAAAAAGAGTGCTATTTTGAAAGTCTTTGAATTATCGATTATAAAAAATGTGTCCGTCGTTATATTTTAAGATTGCAGGTGCATCCCATGTTGCAAAGATGCCATCTATTGTTTGAATAGCCTTTTCATGTGTAGTAGATGAAAGGTCTTCTGCTGATGGAAAATAGAAGTAAACTTCAACAATAACTGGAAGATGATGTCCATTCTCAAGAAGATCTAACAAATCAATAGAAAATGTTCTACCAAGCATGATGTGGCAATTCTGACATGTTCAAGGGGTCCTAAATAACTTGAGATGAAAGACAGTTGCATATGTGACAAGTCTTCAATTATTTTTCAACTCTTTCATTGAGATACGGAAACGAGACTCAACCATGGAGATCTCACTTAGTGGTAACTATTCCTCAATGTCCATCCTGGGTAACGTCAATTATTTGCTTTTGGAGTCTCTTAGGAATAATAATTAGTGTACCTTGCAGAATGAGGCCTTCTTGGGTCACTGAAAGTTCATCTCTTACATTTTTTTCGCTCCCTGTCATCAGTAAGAGGTCTAGTTTTCTAGTTCCACGATTGATGAGCAATAATGTCTTTTAACTTTAACATGTCACTATCTTGGCTTGTGGTGGTGATAATTTGTTTTAAAGACATGGCAGCTGGTGTGCTCGATTTCACAGTTTCATTGATGTAGGGTTCCGCTGTCTTAGATGGGTATACCAGAGCACTGTACTGGCACTCTTAAAAAATAATCAACAGGAGTCTGACCTTTCCCTGGACAATGAAGACTACTATGGTTGTATTCTTTTAATCTCAAACCCCCAACTTTCAATTCTAGGAGCATTTTGTCTTTGAGAATGCTACTGTGATGGGCTTTTGGAACAAAAACACATTTAAATATTCTTAAGCCCAGATGAGTGCCAAACTTTCTTTCTTTAGTTGTGAGTAAGCACGTTCTGCTTGTGATATGAGTTTACTGGCATATGCCACAATATGTCTCCGGGCATTTGACTGGCTGTTGTGCTGTGCAAGGATTACGCCCAACCAGCCACGGCTGGTAGTAGGTGTAACTGCAGGGCGGTGATGTGGGGAGGAGGAGGGGCAGGGTGGGGGTAGTAATGTATGAATTACGGACTTTAACAGGTAAGTAAACATATAAATAAATAAAACGAATTTCGTTGCGTGCACTGCATCGCATTTGGTGATGCAGTGCATACAACGAAGTTCATTTTATTTATTTATATGTTTGCTTACCTGTTAAAGTCCGTAATCCATACATTACTACTCCCACCCTGCCCCTCCTCCTCCCCACGTCACCGCCCTGCAGTTACACCTACTACCGGCCGCGGCTGCGCCCAACCTGACAGGGCTAGCATCAACTACAACCTCTGTATGTAGTTTGGGATCAAAGTAGGCCATTTCAGCAGCACTCTCTATGGCTTGGTTGATTTTTGAAAGCTCTCCTCACAATATTGTGACCAATTTACTTACACATTCTTTCTCAATATTTCTCGTAATGGTGCACTGGCTGTGGAAAAGACTCTTATGTATCTAGAACAGTAACTGTCAATTCCAAGAAATGATGATCGTAACATAGAAATGTCTTGTGGGGGATTTGCAGTAGACGAAACTTATAATTTAGCTGGATCAGGTTTCAAACTTTTGCCTCTGCTGAAAAAGCCTTCTCTGGATTCTTCAATTCGAGCTCGCTACCACCCTATCTCTCTTCTCCCCGCCGTGGTGAAAGTCTGTTAGAAGCAGGTTAACAAACAGCTTACCAACTTTGTGGAAGGTTTTGGCTTGCTCCAACCAGTTCAATTGGGAATCAGAGCCAATTAGGGTGCAGAGACAGCCCTTGTTGAAATCTCTGAAGCAATTAGAGAGTATTTGGATGCTGGTGGCAGAGTGGCTCTGATTTTATTAGACCTCTCTGCGGCCTTTGACACCGTACCTCACTCCTTGCTATTGGCCCGGATATTGACATCACTGGATTTGCCTGGAACTGGCGTAAATCATTTCTGGAGACAGATCGCAGCAGGTTTGGCTGCTCCTGCCCTCTTCTGCTCCACAAATTATGACCACTGAGTGCTGCAGGGTTCTACCTTGAGTCCCCTCCTTTTTAATAAATATGTCCCCCCGCTGATTTATTTGGTGGAGTAGCTGGGGGCTAAAATCATCGCATATGCTGATGATGCCCAGCTCCTCTTTACAAGGAGTAAAAATGATTAATCCCCTGCTCGAGCTAGAGCCTGCCTTATGGCCATTTTTCAATGGCTCCTTTCTGCACAACTTAAGTGCAATGAGGACAAGTCAGAAATCCTCTTGTATGGGACTTTTCCCTTGCAGTTTAAGGAATCACTCTGGCCGGCTGAATATGCATTACCCAATTCCGAAGGTCAGTCTGTTAAAAACCTAGGGATCTGGTTCAATGAATAGCTCTGGTTTACCACTCAGATCAAGAAGCTAGAGGGGCAGTGCTTCGGCACCCTAAGATCACTCAGGAAATTTCTCCCTCTCCTGCCTAGGAACACCAAAGGAATAGTTACCCGCGCTCTGATCCTTTTGAGTATTGATTATGCAAATGCTCTGTACATTGGCCTACCTGGGTACCAGCTGAGGAAACTGCAAGTAGTACAGAACACAGCAGCAAGGTCTTTACGTAACATTCCAGGAAGATCTAGCATTAAGCAACATCTGCACAATCGTTACTGGCTTCTTGTGGCAGATAGGGTTAAGTTCAAAGCCCTGACCCTGTGTCAGGGCCACAATAGCGAGTGCCTATGTTGGTGAGAAAGGTAAAAAGGCAAGTTTCCATTTGAAAAGGCAGTCAAGTATCCATGCTGGAAGAGGCAACATACATCTTAAAAAGAATACTGAAGAGCTTCCTAAGGTCAAATGGTAGATGAAGGGACAAGAAAAACAGAGATTCAATATTTAGGTCAGTGATCTCGTGTTTTTCCAGTGCGCAAGAACCAAGACAGAAACGTGCATGTTCTTATTAGGAACAGCGCACTTCAACTGTAGTTTGAAGTGTGAAAGCGTCTCTCTTCATAGTCGGATTCCTGAGGAGAATCGTTTTTGGGGATTTTGATGACAATTTTGGCAGGAATCGCATATGTTAATTCCGCTTCTGTATTGGCGCATTCCTGAGGCAGCGACAGTGTCTCTATGCTTGAGAAAACTAAATTTTAGAATTTGAAAAAGGCTTCAGTTGAAGCAGTAAGCTTGCGCGCACACAAAGGACTACTTCTTGTTGTTACCAGCATACTTTTTTTGTATTATTATTAGAAGCAAAGCCTTCAAGAGATTCCTTGCGAGTAAGCCTTTCTTCGTTGGAGTTTTCAACTTGAAGAAAAGGTATTGTAACTTTCCTTGTACCTGTTCCTGATTTTGAATCTGAGACATTCTTCATCTGGATATTCACAAGAGTGTTAAGTGTATTTTGAGAAAAGGAACACTAAAAAGAAAAAGACTGGAACCGTCAGATGACTAATAGATATCAAGGTTCACAACATCAGAACTTTTACTAAGACTCATCAACTGAGAGAAAGCTTCCAGTGCCTTGAAGAGAGAAGCAATTGCCTTGAGCCTTGGGGTATTGAGAATGTTTGGTGCATGTAATTTTTAAAAGAGAAAATTGTGTTAGATTGTATGCATGACAATTTCTCTCCTCATGCAGATGCTGAGCATCCTTTCCCGAATAAAGTAGCGGAGATGAGTAGAAGTCTTCAGGCGAACCCAACTCGAGGCAGTCTCTCTTATCCACTTCCCCTTTCCCCCTGCTGTCGTGCTCACCAGGAGAATTCCTTTTGGTGGAGGGGCTTCGTAACAATCATCGACTCCTGTGGAATTGGTCTGGCTTCTGACAGATTGAAGTACCAAGGGCTTTCAACCTGAGTTGAAATGGCAGTTAGACATTAAGACTTTGGCGGGTATATTAGAAATTTTACAAATTCAACTAACTCAAACAGTTGAAGAAAATAAAAGCCTATGAGAAGGGATAAAAAGATCCCAGCAAGAGACGCACATACTTAGACAGAGAATGGAAAAGTTGGTAGCTGGATCTTCCCTGCTTCCAGGTCTAGAAACAAACCGAAAAGTAGCTTCTGAAGTAGGAACTCAAGTAATTCATTTGGTTTCCCCAATAGTTCAATTGGCTAACCCAGAAAGGTATAATGGAGACCCCACCAGGGCACAAGTTTTTCTCACACAGTGCTCTTTGCATTTCCTGTGTAGGTCGGTAGTGTTTGCATAAGAACGAGCTAAAATCAAATTTGTGCTGTCATATCTGGGTGGTGATGCTGCTGTATGGTCTATGCCATTAATCTCTCGCAATGACCCAGTTTTGTATAATGTTGAACTTTTCGAAAGAGAGTTTTTGAATTTTTTTTACAGGAGAACAGCGAATCAGACCATTGACAATGTATTACTGGATCTCAAGCAAAGGAATAGAGATCTTGTGGCATATATAGCCCAATTGAACAAATTAATCGTTGAAACCGAGTGGCCAGAATGCAAGAAGTCAGCCATTTTCTACCGTGGTCTAAAAGATTAGCTCAAAGATGCCTGGGCACACATTCCTAAAAGACCACAAGATGTCTCTGAACTCTGAATTTAGTGTTACAGATAGAACACCGTCTTTTTGAGACAAAGTCTGAAAAGAAGAAAGAATTGTATCCATTTGTTCCAACGATTTGAGAGAGTCAAGTCTGAAGTTAATAAGTCAAAGTCATCTTCAAGTGAAGAACCAATGCAGATAGGTTTAATAAGAGGTCTTCTCATGAAGGAGGAAAGAGAAAAGAGAAGATCAAAAAATGTATGTATGTATTGTGGTGCCTCTGGTCATTTCCTGAAAGATTACCCCAAGAAGCCCCAGTCCAACTTGGAGTTAAAAGACAGATTGCATCAGTAGAGGGAGTTGCCCTGGTGCAAAAAGAAAAAGAGTCAACTCCAGAAACTCAACTTGTTGCCAACACGTTACAGTCTGCTGCTCCCCATCTCATTGAATCTCCCACCGCCAAGTTTGGTTCCATCGAAATCAAAGATGTTTCAGTGATGATTGACTCGGGAGCCACTGGCAACTTCTGTGATTTGAAGTACGCAAGAGAGATGAGGATTCATGCAATAAAAAATAAATATTTAGAAGTGGTCCGAGCTGTTGATGGTTCGAATCTCACTTCAGGTCCCATCAAGAAGAAACTGAGACCATAGAGGTATTTGGATTGCAGGGTCATTGAGAATGTGTAAGATTCAATCTAATTGATGCTCCTCAATTCCAATTAATTCTTGGGTTGCCCTGGTTAACGGAGCATAACCCAAAGATAAATACGGAGAGACGCACGGTGGAGATGACTTCCAAATATTGTTTAAAACAATGTTTTCATGATGTAAGAGTCAAATCAGAAGGTTCCCCAGCCAATTAACTAACAGGATCTGTGTCATGGATTTGATTGAGGTGCCAGAAGAATATCAGGATCTGGCGAGTGTATTTGATAAGAAGAATGCTGAGATGCTTCTGCCCCATCGCAAATATGATTGCAAGTTCGAATTAGAGCCAGGGGCAAGCCCCCCATGTAGTCACATTGATGCGCTCATGGAAACTGAAAATCAATATCTCAAAACGTATCTGGATGAGAACCAAAAGAGCGGCTTTATCCGTTCCTCCCAATCTCCTGTATCTTCGTCACTATTTTTTATCCCAAAGAAGTATGGAAGTCTTCGTCCGTGTATAGACTACTGCATCTTGAACCAGGTGACAGTTAAGAATCGGTACCACTTACCATTGATTTTTCAGTTATTGGATCAGGTCAAAGGTGCAAAGGTATATACTAAACAAGATTTGAGGGGTGCTTATCACTTGGTGAGAGTCGCCAAAGTTGACTAGGTGAAAACCGCATTACAGACTAGGTACGGCCTCTATGAATATCAAGTCATGCCGTATGGAATAACAAATGCGCCGGCAGCCTTTCAACATCTGGTTAATGATGTTCTCCGACAATTTTTAGACCGGGTGGCAGTCGTCTACATCAATGACATATTGATTTTCTCTGAAAGCATGGAGGATCATGTGCAACCTGTGAGAGCAATACTGCACAAGCTTTTGGACACCGTCTTTTTGTAAAATTAGAGAAGTGTTCTTTCCATGCCAAGCAAGTAGAGTTACTAGGATTTTTTTTACCTGAAAATAGATTGGCAATGGATCCGTCAAAGGTGGAAGTTATAAGGAATTGGCCCACACCTAAAAGCATCTAGGAGATCCAAAGTTTTATTGGATTTGCCAATTTCTATTGACGGTTCATTACTAAATTCTCTGCCAAGGTTAGTCCAATCACTCAATTGCTTAAGAAAGGAAGAACATTTTAAGTGGTCCGAGGACGCTGAATTGGCATTTCAATTTTTGAAAGAGGCCTTTACCACAGCTCCCATTCTGAAGCATCCGGATCCAGACCAAGCTTTTTTTGTAGAAATAGACACTTCCGATTTTGCCAACGGAGGAATTCTTTCGCAAAGAAATAAGCGAACTCGGCAATTGCATCCAGTGGCTTTCAGATTCAGAAAGTTGTCTGATCCAGAGATGAATTATCTAATTGCTGATAAGGAAATATTGGCGGTGAAAGAGGACTTTCAGGATTGGCAGCACTATTTTTAGGAGCCAAGCATTGTGTGACAGAGTTTACCGATCACCGCAGTCTTCAGTTTTTGAAGTCGGCTAAGACTCTCACCCTGCGACAGTTACGGTGGTCATTATACTTTTCATATTTCAACTTTGTGATCACCTACAAACCTGGAGTTAAGAATGGGAAGGTTGATGCCCTATCTAGAATTAATATGCCTGAAGATTTGAGAGCTGCACAAATCAAACCCATCATTCCTTCCAGCAAGATCATGTAAGACAGTCATTAGGAAGAATTCACTAGTAAAGTACAAGAATCCTGCTCTCTAAAAGAATTGGAGAATTGGGTAAAAGAAGATTTAAAAAGAAAAATCAATAATGGCCTCCCTTACCATGATGATCCTCTGTATTTGCCAACTAAGTGTCTTCAGGAAAAAGCCTTAACGAATTGTCATGATGTTCACCTGGCGGGTTATAAAGGCATAAAAAAGACCTTGAATTTGATAAGACTGCATTTTTGGTTGCCCCATATGACAGCCCAGATTAGACAGTACATATTGACTTGTGAATTATGCATTTAAGGAAAATCTAGTCGTCAGACTCCATAGGGTTTGTTACAACCTTTGCCTAATGCTCCACATTCTTGGCAACAGTGTCATTGGATTTAATTGTTGATCTTCCAAATAGTCTAGGATTCAATACCATCCTGGTTTTGGTAGATTCTTTTTACAAGATGAGCCATTGTTTTTCCTTTAAGAGCACTCCTACAGCCTCCCAGTTAGTCCAGTTATTTAATCAACATGTTGTGAAGGCACATGGGGTGCTTCAGGTGGTTGTTTCCGATAGGGGTTTTCAATTTGTATCACATTTTTGGAAGAAATGTATGCATAATCTGGGAATTGACACACGATTATCTACCAGTTACCATCCAGAAATGGAAGGTCAGATTGAAAGAGTAAACCAGGAGTTGGGGCAGTATTTGAGGTTATACTTACTGGAACAGGAAGGGATTTTTTCTGATCTACTCTAGACAGCAGAGTTTGCTTATAACGAAGCAGTACATGACTCCTCTGGTTATACCTCTTTTACTTAAATTCAGGAAGACATCTAAGTTTAATGGTAGGGAAAAAGACGAATCTGTTCCAGAAGGATTTGATTGAGAAATTGCAGGGATCATATGAAAAGGCAAAATGAAATGTATTAAAGGGAAAAGTATCCTACAAGAAGCACGCAGAAAAAAGAAGGAGGTTGTCCAGAGTATGTTGAAGGAGATCAGGCCTGGCTATCCACCCATCATCTTATAATAAAGGAAAATAGGAAATTCCAACCACGTGTTATTAGCCCTTTTAAAATTAAGTTATCAGACCTGTAGGGGTAAAATTGCAACTTCCCAATTAGGTCAAAATTCACCCAGTGTTCCATGTATCCCTTTTGAAGAAAAGCCCCCCAAATGTCAGATTAAAGAAAGCTCCTCTGCCGGTTATAATTGCGTCGGAAGAACAGTTTAATTGAAATCAGTAAAATGTTAGATTCTAAAGTGACACGAGATAAATTGTTCTAGCTGGTTGATTGTAAAAGATTTGGGCCAGAGGAAAGATCTCACATTCATGAACCTAGATTGAATAAAATATTTCATAGCCAAAATCCAAAGATTCCAAATGTGGTGGGGACCCCTTTGGAGGGAGGTACTGTCAGGGCCACAATAGCGAGTGCCTGTGTTGGTGAGAAAGGTAAAAAGGCAAGTTTGCATTTGAAAAAGGCAGTCAAGTATCCACGCTGGAAAAGGCAACATCCATCTTTAAAAAGAATCTTGAAGAGTTTCCTAAGGGCTCTGCAAATGGTGGACGAAGGGACAAGAAAAACAGACACTCGATATTTAGGTCAGCGTTCTGGTGTTTTTCCAGCGCGCAAGAACCAAGACAGAAACACGCATGATGTAATTAGGAACGGCGCACTTCAACTGTAGCTTGAGGCGCAATAGCGTCTCTCTTTGGAGTCGGATTCCTGAGGAGAATCGTTTTTGGAGATTTTGATGACAATTTTGGCAGGAATCACATATGTTGATTCTGCTTCTGTATTGGAGCATTCCTGAGGCAGCGACAATGTCTCTACGCTTGAGAAAACAACATTTTAGAATTTGTAAAAGACTTCAGTTAAAGTGTGCACACGAAACACTAGTTTTTGTTGTTACCAACATACTTTTTGTTGTATTATTATTAGAAGCAAAGCCTCCGAGAGATTCCTTGTGAGTAAGTCTTTCTTGGTTGGACTTTTCAGCTTGAAGAAACGGTATTGTAACTTTCCTTGTACCATTTCCTGATTTTGAATCTGAGAAACTCTTCATCTGGATATTCACAAGAATGTTAAGTGTATTTTTGATAAAAGGAACCCTGAAAAGAAAAAGACTGGAACCGTCAGTTGACTAATATATATCAAGGTTCATAACATCAGAAGGTTTACTAAGACTCATCAACTGAGAGAAAGCTTCCAGTGCCTTTAACCAGTTGGCTGCTTCCGCGATTTCGCGGCAGTGGGGCCGTTTTAAAAAACAGGCGCGGCCGCGTCGGCCGATGGCAGCACCAGCGCGGTAGCGCTGCCGTCGGCCAATGGCCGACGGCAGCATGGAAGGGGTTAAGTGCTGTTGCACTCACCAGGAGAATTCCTTTTGGTGGAGGTATCGGGGGAGGGGCTTTGGGACCATCATTGACTCCTGTGGAATTGGTCTGGGTACTAACACCCTGGCGCATGCTGCTCCGTACCAATCTGGCCCAGCATATCTTAGGAAACAGTTCAAGTTCGATGTGCTCATGAGACAACTGCGCTCCGTGGCGCACCTCTTGGCAGTTATTTCTCACTTCTGCCTTATGAGAATGGGTGGTAACTCCCTGGCCTACAAGGCAGCGGTGGCCTAGAGCTCGCTTTCCCTAGACCTTCGCAGCGTACAGGATACAAAGCATTTCAGAAAACGGCTGAAAACTCTGCTTTTGTGTGCAATTTTTCTATTGACCTTTTGCTCTCACTTAAGGTATCACATCAGGACACTCTTGATTAGCCAGGCGCGTTATAAATGCTAATTACATAACATTGCATAACATAGCATACCCCCATCAGAAAAGACATGGATGAAGAATTTCAAGCTTTTCTTGTGGCATTCACATTTGTTAGCATTAAGAGTTAAGCCTGCATCATTCAGCAAGAGCTTTGCCATGCTGTTTCTGTGTGGCTTCGAAAACCAATATGTCATCACAATAGTTAAATGCATTTACTAAAGGCTGTATTATACATTGAAGGACATCTTGGAAAAGTTCTTCAGTAGAGTATATACCAAAACTCAATCGATTATAGCGGAACAAATCAATATGCGCAGAAAAAGATGTAATGTTCCTGGATATTTCTTCCAATTCCAATTGGTGGTATCCTTTATTTAGGTTGAGTCGAGAGAAGAACTTCACAATATTCAATCGAGTTATCATGTCAGCAATATGCAGACCGGGATGTCTCTCTCGCTCAATTGCCTTGTTGGCTTGACACATTTCAATGCATATGTGGACAGTTCCTTCACTGTCTCTTTTCGGCACTATTACAATGGGAGGAACCCATTTTGTTGGACCTGTAGAGAGTTCAAGGATGTAATGATTAGGGAAAAAATTAAGGGCCAGATGTAGGAGCCTAAATACCGGTCGGTAACGACCGGTATTTAAGAATTGGCATGTAGGGGCATTTATTTGACAGGTTCGGTAAATTTACCGAATCAGTAAATTTACAGATTCTGTAAAATGCCGAATCGGTAATTTTACCGATTCGGTAAATCCAAATGTAGGTGGGACTCTTCTGAGTCCCAAAGACCATACAGATTCGGTATTTTACCACCCAATTCAATTGGGTGGTAAAATACCGAATCCAGGTGTGCATACACATGTGTGCATGCACACCTATGCCATGTGACAGACAGACATGCCCTTAGAGCATGTCTGTGTGCCACATGGCACACATGCCTGTATTTGGGGTGCTAGAGGGTGTCAAAGTGACACCCCCTGCACCCTGGCAGGAATCGGTATTTACCGATTCGGTAATTACCGAATCGGTATTTCCCATTGATTCCTATGGGCTTCAGAGCCCATAGGAATCAATAGGAAATACCGATTCGGTATTTACCAAATCGGTAAATACCGAATATTAAGGATTTGGTATTTCAATTTCTAGAAATACCTATATCTCCCCCCTTCATATTTACCGATTCATGAATACCGAATCTGTAAAATTCGGTATTTATGAATCGGTAAATACGAATTACCTACATCTAGCCCAAAGTTCCTTTGCAACAGCTTCTGACAAGTGTAACACAATATGCCTGTGTCCTTGAGCAACAAGACAAACATCCTCATTTATGTGTAACTGTACTTTCATTGTTTTGAGGTTGCCTAACCCATGAAATAATAAAGAATATTGACTTACAATTTCATGATGAGCATTCATATTATAGTTCACTGATATCAGTTCCTTATAAGCAGCAGTGTTGAAACTCAGCAAACAGGCACTTGACAGTGTTCCTTGGAGGACATATATAGGCACTTGAACAACAGTTTTCTTGTTTCATCATTGCTACAAATGAACCTTGACCTTTTTATGGGCATTGAGGCAGCCCATGTGTATACTTTGGTCTTTGATTTCGTAAGTTGTGATAATTGAGATAATTCTTAATACTTCTCCTCAAGCATAATATATATGGATGCATCGCTACCAATCAGGAATGGTATCCTAAACACCCATTTATCTTTAAACTGATCATCTGACAATATATTGAAAGTTTTTGGTGATTTTTCATGTTGATATTTCTTCACCTTGGAGATTTCCTCACATATGACTAGCTCCACATGTCCATGGCTTTTTTAAATAAACATCAACATTTTACAATTGCTGTTGTCATATTCACTGGAAACTAATATTTAGGAACTCTTTGTTGATGAGTTAGATGATCATCTACTACATTTGGTGTCAATTTGCCACAGTTTGTGTGAATACTTAGCCTTGTGGGAGCACATTGAATGTCGCTGAGATAGCGTTTGGGCAGCGATTTTGTCTTCACACTGTGACGCAGCTATGCATTTCTGTCCAATAGTGAGACATTTACCTTCGTCTGAAAATGACAGTCCACATCTGTAGCACATTTTCTTTTTCTGTGAAGACATCACCATGTGTTCCTCAGCCTTGAACCTTCCTTTTTTTGCTCATGACTGGCATACTCTGGGCGCCTCCGGCCTCTATGTCAATCGCTTGATGATCAGCACGGTCTTCAGCATGTGCAGTATTGAGGGCTTGCTCCAAACTCAGAGTTTCCTTCAGCATTCAACTATGAAAGGAATCTGACAGACATCCATCAATTGCTCTGAGGTGGGTAGCTTCCTCATCATTAAATTCCTTGAATTTACAGTGCTTTACCAGAACACCCAGTCTCTCAATAAACTCATCAATGGCTTCACCTGATTTCTGGTGTTCTTGACTGAATATTTCTCTTTCCTAATCCACATTTGGCACTGGGTTAAACATGACACTCAAGGCTGTTTAGATTTGATAGTTTGTCACTTCACCTTCTTTTGGTATCTTTTTCAAGGCTTCTTTCACTATTTCACGAGCCATTTTTCTTAGATACTTTATGATCTTTTTCATCTATTGTATCTAAGAAATATCCATAAGTCACTATCAATGCAGTCAATCTATTCCCAACATTGTGTTTCTTAGCTCTATCAAACGCAGATGACGTTTTTAAGAATGCAGCAGCCGTATATACATTGGTTGACAGTAATGGTCTCTCAGGCGCTACTTGTGGAACTTGATCAGGCAGAGTTTCAGAAGCAACTTGTAATGTGCTGGCTTCATGGTCAGCCTTAACAAACTTTGGAGCTTGGATCTCTCCCAAGCTCTCCACTCGAGCTCTTCATCCTATGGCTGTCTGAGAAGTTGATCTGGGCCCCTATGTGACAACTTTGGTAGTGTCACATAGGGACATAGTAGACTTATTAGGGAGAACTGTTACACAAGCCAAACACCTGACCCTCTTTTTGGGGCCCCTCCACAGCACGTTGTGAAACAATGATTCATTACTTGTTTCGGTAGATAGATAAAACTTTCTACATGACAAGTCCACTAAAGCAGATAGCATTGGTTAGCTTTGTGCTTGCTTAAATGTTTCTTCAGGAACACCTGATTATTCTCTACTTTGTAGCACATGAATTTCAACTTAATGTGTTCTAGAATTTTACTGTGAGCTGTTTTTGAAACCTGGTTGCATACACCGTTAGATTTCTCTCTCCATAAAGGGCATGGCGTTAAGGGGGAAGAACATTTATTTTGCGGACATTTCATTCAGTTTCTGGCCACTGACACATAGGGTTTCAATGTCACTCTCTTTATCTTCAACCCACAATGATTACAGTGGGGGAACACCCAATGGGGGCCATCTCCTAGGTGGCGGCACAGTTACCTCTTACCTCTCGAGTCCAACTGGGTCTCATCATGGGGCTCTAGAAGGTTGAGGGTGCCTGGTCTACAAAGAAAAAACTGTCTCTCATTTAAAAGCTGGGCGTAACATGCATATAGTGAAGAAAACATGGTTCCCCCGCACTTATTACATCTGATCATCAAATCCAAGTTTTATTCATCCAATGATAAATCTGTCATTGCGAATCATCCTCCGCTCCTTCTGATATGGAGTGCTGCGATGCCGCCTGACTCCCGCCTCCGTGTTGTGTTCGCTTGACATGTTTAAGGAACTCCTCCACCTGCTGTGGTTTGGTGAAGAAACGCTGCTTCCCCTGGTGGGTGACCCTGAGGCATGCCAGATATAGCAGAGCGTAGTCGAACTGGGCTGCTCTCAGCTTATTCTTGACCTCCGTGATGTTTCGCTGTTTCTCTTGAACTATAGGAATGAAGTCCGGATATATGGAGAACTTATTTCCATCATATGTGAGCTGCTGCTTGCTCTGCGCTACTCGCAATACCACATAGCGATCTGTGTAATTCAAGAGCCGTGCTATTATTGGCCGTGGTGCGGTACCTGGGGGGGTCTCGTTCCCAGCGAGCGATGGGCCCACTCCACGATGAAGTGCTTGGACAGCGAGTCTTCTCCAATGGAGGATAACAGCAGGCGTTCAACATACTCCTCCATTCTACCTGTATTCGTTGATTCTAGAATGCCAATTATGCGTATATTATTGCGCCTACTGCACGCTTCCAAGTCCTCATTTTTGGCAGCAACAAGTTTGAGGAGTCTGTCCATATTCGCGAGTTGCTCCGTGGCTCTGTTCATCGTGTCCTCAGTATCCGAAATGCGTCCCTCGACCTCTTTCAGTCGGTCGTCATGTCCCTCCAATTTGTGTGCTATGGCGTCCATGCGCGACGACATCCTGTCGACCTTGTCTACAATGGTGGCGAATCCTTGGCGTACTTCCTGTAGGATACTCTGCACCTCAGTCGACTGCTCTCTCCCGCCTCGTCGCGTTTGATCCCCTCCGTCGTCATCGCGGTCCCCCTGGTCCCCCGGTCCACGTCTACCTCGCTTCGCAGCCTCGAAAGTCAGCTTTAGCTGCCTAGTATCTGGCTTGCCCATGTTTAACGGTGACCTCTTACAGCACTTCAGGCACTTCGCAGCTGTTAAAACACTTGGTTTCATCTCACCTGCCCCTCCAGTCAGTACCTGCACCAGGATGATTAGACAGTACAGAGTGAAGCGTCCAGGTAAGCTATTGAAAGCGCAACTGCATCCCACAGCCGACTAGGAATCACGCTGGTATGACAGTGCTTCCTGAGTCGGTATCAATCACGCATTCACTAAGAATCAGCAATGCGCGGCACTATGCTGTAATGTTAATGCTCCTCCCTATTGCAGAGTGCTTCAACGATGGGGGTTGCTCACGTACTCCGCAGGCAGCTGCTCTCTTAGTAAGCCCTTATGGATTTTGTACTCCTCAGGTGTCCCTCTTTGGCTTCTCAAAAGTTCAACAATCCCACTATTGTGCAGTATCAGGTGGCACTTCCCGTTCCTCCAGCGCCGCCCAATGTGCTATAGATCCCCAGTCAGCAGCCACTGCTACGGGGGGCAATTCCAGGTGTTATTCGTGTGCCCTAGTTCCCCCGCACACCATTTGGCTGCAATCTGCTAAGCCCCAGCGCACAAGCCTCTCTGTTGAGGGATCGCCCCCTGCCAGCACCGCCGCAGCTACCAGCCACCTCACCAGCAAAGTCGTGCCGTCTCCCGGGGCGTCTATGACACGGTGCACCACCGCAGGGCAGCGAGGGAGGCAGGGGGGATCCCCCGAGTATTCCGCCAATTATTGTGGGCAATATGCAATGTCCCAAATGGGGGTCACCTTTTATGCTGATAGCTGTAGGGTAGGTTCCGCCATGGAGGGCTGCCACAGGGCTGGCGCGGCACGTTCGTGGAACACGTTTGGTGCGTCCCGGCTCTCGCAAGGGTCATAGTGGTGAATCCAATTATGCGCAGGTTGCAGGTAGTCTGGGGGCTAAGTTCGCACTTACTTCAATGTGGAATGCGGCCGAGCCGCCAGTCGGATTTCTCTCTCTGCAGTCTCTAGAGCGGCTGCGTCCCAAGGCCCAGCCTCCTTGTAGTCAGCCTCGGGCTTGCGTAGCCACCAGCGCTGCCACCTAACCTCCTGGCAGCTCTACGCCTTGCATTTTCGCGGAGGCGCGGTGGGAGCAGAGTAGCTTTGTTCTGGCTGAAACTCACACAGAAGCAGCATCGAGTCATCAGCTTCAGCAGGGCATGAAAAAATCACCATATCGCAATCGTATGGCAGGATAATTAACGGATCAATGAACCAGGCTGCAGGAGCCTCATGTAAGTGCGGCCATGCTGCTCATGCGCCACCTAGCGCCCCTAGTACTACTGAAATTAAACTATGGTAACACTACCCTTGTGGACATCTGAAAATCTCACTTGCACCGCTGACGACTATGCTGAATGTAGCAGCCAGACTCATCACTGGATCAAAAAAAGTGATCACTTCACCCTGAGCCATCAATCATTGAAAGGTCTACCCTATGAGGCAAGGATCCATTAAAAAATTGCATAAAACCATCCATCACAATAACCCCTCCTACCTGTCATGGAAACTGACCTTACCTGGTACAAATAGATCTTTCAGAAGCTCAAGTTCCTTACTACTCAAGCCACAAAAATTCAAGAAAAAGAAAACCTACAACTGATGCTTCTCTTGAATTGCCCCCAGAATTCAGGACTCTTTTCTTCCCGAGATTAGATGCAACACTTCCACATCCGTCCTCAGGAAGGAATTAAAAATTCTACTGTCTAACAAATGTATCAATCTTTAAGGACTTTTACCCCTTCTCTCCACGGACAACTATTCCTTTACTGCTCCCCAAGACCTGCACTGTTCTCTCTTCTGCATCTCCCTGACATCCACACAACATTATACTACACATCAGAGCTTTGTACTTTCATGTGTCTTCTACCCACTTGTGCTATAAATAGTGTCCCTCATGATAAATTCCATCCTTTGTATGCTACCTTAGTTTCTATTATATTTTCCACAGTTTTGTTTGTCCTGTAAAGCACTCTGTCATTTGAAAGGATCTTGTTTGCACTATATAAAACTCGAAAAATAAAATACATATGAAAACGTAAAAATACCTCTATTCATAGGTACCCCAGACATTGTTAAAATAATATCTTGGATAATATAAGGGACCAATGTGGTCGGGCATTAATCATGGCTTATAGAGGACACCTCCTTAAACTTCATCTATTCATGCATTCATGGTCAGAGAAACTTCCTACCACCACAGGAATTATAAATGAAATGCAAATAAGGTTTTATTCTATTTTTATAGTCTGGTCGGAGACTGACAACACCAGTAGTCTCCCATTCATCAAGGAGATTCCCCAGTGGGCGGTACTTGCATTTTTATCCACTACCAGCCATAATGAAGATGTAGGAACTACTCACTGGATGTAGGGGGCTGTCGTGTACTTTATCAGGACAAATGGAACGCATGGATCACATCAATGGGACCTAGACGGCATTTCTTGAGGTTATATCATGGACATATCTGTCAGTTTATTCATACTCCCTTGGCAAATGAAATGAAACAGCAAAGAACAAAACTTCTTCAAGACAGTGCATCATTCCTGATAAGAAAGAATGCTATTTTCCAGTCCCATTTCAGGATAGGGGGACAGGTTGTCACTACATAGTGTTTATGATAAACAAATGTTTTGGGGAAACATCAGGCTGATTGCTGATTTAAAATTCTTTAATCCAACCATTCCAACAGGTACTTCCAAAACAAACACAATTTAACAAGCAATTTGACTCATTACAAACATAGACTTTTTGACCAAGATGGATTTGCAAGATAAATACCTCCACATTCGGATTGCTCCATCAAGCCAGAGGTGTGCAACTGGAAATGAGCATTGGTAAAAGATGTTAGCTCTGGCATTGGGTTTTCTTTTCATTTGGGGAATACAAATTCATCCTTATTTGTATGATCTTTTGATTCATTCTTCCACTCAGGAGGGAGACAGAAAGAGACACCCGAGAAGTCATTCAGACTTTTCAGAGATTTGGCTTCTTAATCAATTGGGCAAAGTCTCATCTGACTCCATCTTAGCGACTAAAGTACATTGGAGCATCGTTTGATGTGTCAGCACTGATAGTATTTCTTTCTCAAGCCAGGAAATTGAAGATCAGGGGTCACTTTGATGCGCTAATAACACAAACAAAAGCCCCAGCAAGAGAATGCCTTTCCAACCAGGAGAACATGGTGATATTATTGTCCCCATTTTATCCTCTACCAAATCAGTGATATACCTTTTGCAGAGGAATATTTATCTTAGTTTCTTCATCATTTTCATGAGGCTGCAACTCTTTTCAGCTTTGCTTTGGTTTGCCTCCACCTGGGACATGAGATACTTCACAATTTGAGTCACTGGAGGACAGGAGGAGTACTAGACTCACATTCTAGTGACTCATTCAAGTTAAGAGCACTTAACTCAACTGCTGGATGATGCCTTGAAATCTAGAACAGGAGACAATGTTTTCCTGGTTCCATGTTAAAATATCAATTAAAAAAATATTGATGAAAAAAATATTGATGTAAAAATATTCATTACAAAAATATCGACTCCCTATCCTTAAACAGGTAAGCACAATAATATTGACTCAAAAATATTGATGTAAAAATATAGATATAAAAATTGTTGACTCTAAAAAATAACGTAACTTAAAATAAATTAATTAAATAATATTGATATCATTAACAAAATAAATTAAATGTAATATATATGTTAACTAATTATAACAAATAAACTTGCTTTAGTAAATATGAACACAAAAAAAGTACAAAAACATATATTTACTTAAATAAATTTTATTAACTATTATCTTTATTTAATTTATAAACTTATATATATATATATCATTTTAAATAAAATATTCTATGTTTAGTTAACACTTAAAACTGTTTAAAAAAAGAATACATACATTTAATATCAAAATAAAAACATTAGTAGTTAAAACGTTGGATGGTGAAGGGGTAAAAATTACTATTCCCACTCCAGTGAGTGCAACAGTAGGTAAAGCGCTGGATAGTGGAGGGGTAAAAATAACTATTCCCCCTTCAATGAGTGTAACAGTAGGGAAAGCGCTGGATAGCGTAGGGGTAAAAATTACTATTCCCACTCCAGTGAGTGCAACAGTAGGGAAAGCGCTGGATAGCGAAGGGGTAAAATTTACTATTCCCACTCAGGTGAGTGCAACAGTAGGGTAAGCACTGGATAGCGTAGGGGTAACAATTACTATTCCCACTCCAATGAGTGCAACAGTAGGGAAAGAGCTGGATAGCGGAGGGATAAAATTTACTATTCCCACTCCAGTGAGTGCAACAGTAGGAAAAGCGCTGGGTAGTTGAGGGGTAAAAATTACTATTCCCACTCCAACAATGCAACAATAGGGAGAGCGTTAGATAGCGTAGGTGTAAAAATTACTATTCCCACTCCAGTGAGTGCAGCAGTAGGGAAAGTGCTGGATAGCGAATGGGTAAATATTACTATTCTAACTCCAGTGAGTGCAACAAGAGGCACAGCGTTGGATAGTGGAGGGGTAAAAATGACCATTCCCACTCCAGTGAGTGCAACAGTCGGGAAAGCGTTGGATAGCATAGGGGTAAAAATTACTATTCACACTCCAATGAGTGCAACAGTAGGGAAAGCGCTGGATAGCGGAGGAGTAAAAATGTCTATTCCCACTTTAATGAGTGCAACAGTAGGGAAAGCGTCTGATAGCGTAGGGGTAAAAATTACTATTCCCACTACAGTGAGTACAACAGGAGGAAAAGCGTTGGATAGCAAAGGGGTAAAAATTACTATTCCCACTCCAGTGAGTGCAACAGTAGGGAAAGGGCTGGATCCCAAAACAATAAAAAACAAAACAATCAACATTGAAAATAAATTTAATTTCCAATATTAACATAATTATTATATACATTTGAATATATTATTAGTAACAAAGATAATACAAAATCATTAATCACACATTATGTAACACTATAATATCCACATCACACACCTACAATTAATTACACAATTGAATGTAATAATTACTAATTAATTAATGAACATTAATTATTTATTATTATTGATTAAATCATCAATACAAAATTAATTGCTTACCACCTTTCACACCATTTACACATATAAACACCACAACACACACCTACAATTAATTTCACAATTACAAATAATAATTATTAATTGATTAATGTTAATTAATTAAAACATATTGAATATTTAATTAATGAAAAATTAATTACTTACCACCCTTCACACAATTTACACATACAAACACCACCACACACCTTAAATTAATTAAACAATTGACCTAATTAATTATTAATTAACTAATTGAAAATAATTACCAACTAATTATTAAACTAGTATTAATTAATCAATTAACACATTAATTATTCAATACATTTTATATAATTAAAGTACTTCCCACCCTATTCCCCTATAAACCCACAACCCGCTACGGAACTCAAAATACAAAATTCTAATTTGAAAAAACAAAATTAATTACTATAAATTATTATTTAAATCTATGTAATTAAATGACTTCCCACCCTATTCCCCTATATACAATATTTATTACAACAATATTTTTGTAATCAATATTACTTACCTGTCAGTCGATATTCTTGTCAACTATATTTTTGTTGTCGATATTTCTTCCCCACGATATTTTTGCAGCAATATTTCTGTCCCACGATATTTCTCCGTCGATATTCCTACTCTGCACCGTATTCCTATCCAAATTCAATGACCTTAACTACTGATGCTAGCAGCTTGAGATAGGACAGTTTAAGGACCCCAGACAGCTCAAGGACTTTGGGGAGGGATGCATAAGAATAGGCCTTCCAAGTGCAAAGACCTATTGGCAATTCTGTTCTTTTTAAACACTCTCAGAAGGAGAGTACTACTCATTCATACAAACAATATGATAGCCAATACTTACCTAAATCGCCAATTTGGCACAGGATGTTAGACCCTCAATCAGTTAACCCAGCTGATACATATTTTGGGCAACCGGAATCTCCATTCTCCAAGAGCTGGCCATATCAAGGTGATTTAAAACTCTAAGGCTGATCCTCTAAGCTTGGTTTCGTTATGCTCCCAGCTGTTCAATCTGACGCCTTTGGTTTTTTAGTCAATTTGTCAGAATGAGGTGTTCCGCTGGTAGAGAATTTTGTACCACAACAGAATTCCCAACTTCTGAAGTTCTTCTCAAGGTATCAGAATCAGTCAGCAATGGAGAATAATGCTTTAACCAGTCCATGACCGGAGGGCCTTCTAAGCACCTTCCCTCCCATTCTCCTTATACCAGGATATTTGGCAAGACTTTGGAGAGAAACAGTAGAGCGAATCAAAGGTTGTCCTTCTGGATGAGGAAACCTTGGCTCCCTCTTCTTTGGTATACAGCTGTGGATCCATATCCCTTGAATCATCTTCTCTTGTCACTCCCCACTCTCATCCAGTTAAGACTAATGATTTGGAGGCTGAGGGGAATGTTTCTTATAAAGAGGTTGTTCCACTTTAGTTTCTACCTCCACAACAAGATCTACTAAGAAGGCTTATAGTTATCATTGGTGTTCTTTTGACTGTTGATGAAGGTGAAATGACCTCTCAGCCAGTTCAAAGTTATCTAAAGGCCATTCTGCAATTTCTTCATGATGGAGTCAATAAAAAAAACACGCCTGTCTACACCTAGACTACAATGGTCCTCTATTAACACCTTTAGACCTCTTTAGATTGACCTTTACTCAATTGAACCACTGATATTAATTTTTGTAAAGGTTTGAGCTCTTATGACTGAAGGTTAGATCCCTTTTCCCTTCTTGGGATTTGCACTTGGTGTCAGACTTTCTACAACGGTCTCCTTATCCTAACTACTAAAAGAAAACTGGGGGAGTTGCAATTTCTTGTTTGTCCCCATACCTATCTGAAAGTTTTTGGAGGTTTTTTATTTTGGCGTTTCTGAGATGTGATAGTCATACCTGGTGCGGCTCAGACCGAACCAGATTCACCTCTTGGTGGGGTGGCACTTGGTAAGTGAAGCTGTTTGGAGATCACCCATTTCCGACACTATCACCCAGCTGCCTATGCAGCTGGAGGGTTTTGTTGTGAGAGATTGCCCTACACTAAGGACAGGGTAAGTATGTCAGCACAGAGTGATACAGGACAGACAGAAGGTGTTTGTCAAACCAACTATCAAGAGTTGACTTTTTCACTTCACCAAAGTTTTATTCATCTGGCTGAGCGCAATTGTAGAAAAAACCTCCAGCAACACCGGAGGCCCACTGGGGCAGCCTCCCTCTCAGTACTGGACCCTGATCAATGTTTACAGCCTGTGCTGCTGTCGGTGGAAGACGTTGAGCACACTCAGATAAACCCTTTGTGTGAGAAGTCAGGCAGCAGGTGACTGGTGGACTTGACCCACGGAGGGGGCGGAGTGTTGCGAGGAAGTACCTGGAAACAGGTGCTTTGGGGGGGTGAGTCAAGGTCTTGCAGGTTGGTTGATGGCGGTGATGGCAGTAGTGAGGGTGTCAATTGCAGCTTGTGAATGTGGGGGGGCATTTTTCTATGCCCATCCCCGCAGCACGTAGGCAATATAAACATGTTTATAGTGGCAATGGGACCAACTATACATGTATGCTATTCAACTATACATCTACATTGCTACATAGAATTAAGTTACCTAATTATGTGACACATTCTCCAGAATATTTTAACACACACTGTTGCAATGCGAGATCTGGAAATGCAAAGTCGCTGTTAGATTTGACTGTCACCATAAAACCTTTCAAATTTGATGAGTAGAAGTCTTTGTGGTGCCCTCCTGGACAATAATGAACGTTCCTATTATAAAACATCTGATCACATACCTGCTAATTGCATCTGGATTTGACCTAGTCCCTGGGTCAATAAGTTCATAAAATCCGAGAAGTTGTGTTGGATGTGTGGCAGGGCTCAAAGTAGTAAGGGACAGGTGCAATTAACTAGGAAGAATAAATACAGAGGAGGCCTATGTACAATTATTATCTAGCAAGACGACAATTAAAGAATAAGAAATAGTAATATTTTTATAAAAATGCAAATTCACTTTGAAATTACCCTGGGCGGGGTCGGAGGAAATCACTGCATTCTGGCCCACTTGTTGAACTACTGCTTGCTTTCCTAAGCTAAATGAAGAGTACTTTATTGTTTTGCCCCTTACATGCTGTAAATTCAGGAGGATAAAATATCAGTTCTTGAGGCTTGATTACAGACCAATATCCTGGGGTCACCCAAAGGTGGCACCACAACAGACAGTATTTGATACAGCTACTAATGGGATGCAAACACTGGGAAGGACATGCACATAACATCTTGAAATTTCTTTGACCATGATCTCAATGGAATTTACCTTGCCATATAATGTTGATCTGGAATGTCAAACCACTCAGCAATGAAAAACTAAATAAAAGAGACACTAGGAGTTTTTCAACATAGCTTCCCAAATAATAATTTCTACACCTGGAGTATCTCTCTAATATGTCGGATTTCTCAATGAATTATTGTTCTCACCTTACTGAAGACTATGTCTAAGTATTGGAGGCCTTACATGTGCTGTACAGCATTCTTGATTCTATTTTACAATTGTTTGAAAAAATAGCTTTTAACTCAGATCACACTTTTGAAAACATTTACTACTGTATCGGGTACTCTTACAAGTAGGCCTGGGTGGCAAATTCTGTTCCGCTCGCGGAATTTGCAGAATTTGGGTAATTTCGCGTTCCACGGAGAACGCGAAATTGCCCACAATTCTACATTCCGTGGCTTCGCGGAATTTTTTGCTTGTTTGCGTTCTCAAAATGCGTGTTCGCAAGATATTTCCCCCCCGAGCACACAAACAGCGATTGCAAACAGGAAACAAAGCATTGTGAACAAGCAATTCCGCATGTTCGTGGAGATTTCTTACCATTTCGCTGAATTTTGCGTAGAGCGTCTACGCAAATTCCGCCCACCCCTACTTATAAGTTGTCTGTCTGCTGCAAGGCAACTTAAGGAACACACTCCTGATTCAAAACCCGGACTAAGACCATAAAGGCCAATGGTTAGTAAATGGAATTAGTCACAATAAAAATAATTTGGCTGTTCAAATGTGAAATCCAATATTGAAAAAGAGAGCACAGACAGGAAAAACTTTGAAGTGAGAAAATGTATTCCTTTCACAATTTTTTTTCCCTAGAAGAAAAAGTACCCAGGAAACTAACTCCATCTATATCTGATCCATCTCTAGTTCCCGAACCCCTTCTCCTCTACTGTCAAATAGTTAGTTGATAGCCAGTTCACGAATACAAAGACTCTGTTCAATCACAATACGCAGAACGGGAGAAAGTGTCAGAAAGATGGGATACAAAGCAAAATAAGGAGACATTAAAGAGACGATCAAAGTCAAACAAATACAGAATAACAAAAAAAAAAGAGGGAGACAAATGAGATTCCTTTGGGATGATACTGTAGTACCCGAACCAGTTAGCAACAGAGACAAATTTAATTGAAAAAATATTGGATCCTAAACCTGATGAGTGGCCTATTAATGGGGACGATGTTAGCATAGGAGAAGCCCCAGAAAGATTTCCTTTCTGGCTGACCATAGGCATATTCCTCTAGCAGATGAATTCCACACAAATCTGAAAATTAGGAAAGACCAAAAGACTAATACAAGGTATCTAAGGAACGTTAGTACAAATACTAACACTTCAAATAATTTGCAACAGACCCGATATTTAGACCCAATGTACCTCCCTTGTCCACAATCCAGTTTGTAGAATTACTCCTGGGAGAAAAAGGCCCACCTAAGAGATATAGGATTGCATTTGCTACATATTCTTCCTCATCTTTAGGCATTGGCCTCATGAGAAATAAAACGCGTTCGGCGTTCTGACAAAAGCAATTTGTCAAACTTAAAAATAGAATTCTCACCAAGCCTTGCAACCTTAACAATGTTGGGTATCTGAAACATTTTGGAGAAACGTCTATGATCTACTGCCAGCACACACAATAGGAAAATCTCCAGTAAATAGCTGGGAAATTAACAATGTTGCTGAAATATTTAACACCGAATTCAGCACATCGCAAGACTGCTCATTTGCTTGTTCTGTAGTCATTCAGATGAACTCAGAGATTAACCCAGAGGGTAGATTTGTAAAACACCAGCAGTAAAATCATCTAATTAGATTCAGGACAAGATCTATCCTGGTCTTAGTTGCTGGGTGCATTGAACAGGAAAAGATTCCAACAGTGTCTAATTTGAAAAAAAAATTAAGGGTCCTCGTCAGGAGACCCCTGCATATTGCACCGCACTTTGCCATTGCCAACACAGGCAATAACAGTACCAACACAATTTCTATCCATCACACTCCTATAAGTGTGATAATTCAGAATACTCTAGGCCCTTAAACCTATAAGAATTGCATAGGCAGCAGGTAATAGTAATTTTCAATCTATATTTGTTAGCCTTGGCATCTTTGGTGTGGTTCCCCTCTAAGTCCTATATTTTTGATGCTGTGCTGGATTTAGTGTTTGCTGTCTTAGAAGCTTTGGGCACTTTGCCACTGCTGGTCAGTGTCAAATGCAAGTGCTCCCTGTGCAAATTGTGATTATAATGTATTTTCCCAGATTGGCATATTTGATTTACTGGTAAGTCCCTAGTAAAGTGCACTGAAGTGAGCTAGGGCCTGTAAATCAAATGATACTAGTGGGCCTGCACCAATGATTGTGCCACCTACGAGTAGCCCTGAAAAGTTATCTCATAACTCACACTGTAGTGTCTGTGCGCAGTTGTTACTGCCATGTCAACTTGGCAAGTGCACCCACTTGCCAGGGCCTAATCTTCCTTTTTCTTACTTGTATGTCACCCCTATGGTAGGCCCGAGGTATCTCCCTCGGTAGGGTGCAGTGTAACTGAAAGGTAGGATTTGTACTGGTGTGTGTGACATGTCCTGATGGTGGAATACTGCCAATTTGGTGTTTCACTATTGAAAGGCTATCTTGCACCTTAGGATAGAATGCAAAATGCTTTGTAATATCATACAAGTATAACTTCCCATTGGCACAAGATAGAAAAAAAATTGTAAGCTCTCTAAACTCAGAATTTAATAACACATCTTTTAGTAAAGATGGTTTTTAAATTGTCTGTTTAACAATGCCACTTTTAGAAAGTAGGCATTTTCTTGTTAAATCATTCTGTGTACCTGTGCCTGTTTGTGTATTGTGTATTGACTGTCTGGTTATGGAGTGACAGGGGCTGTGGGATGTGAATTCACAGTAGACAGCCACTGGGGGGGGTAAGGTGTGCCTGATCCTTCCTGGATGACTCAGAGCTGGGCTGAATTGACTCTGGCTGAATTTAGAGTAGTGGGATGAGATTTTGTTGCACCCGAATAGGGCCCGTCTCCCTTGCACAATGCTGTCTCCACCCCTTGTGGTCATACTGCACCTGTGAGGACATAATTGGTTTAGACTGGGCTCAGAGTCCCTTGCACAAAGAGAACAAAGACATTTTGGGGTATAAGTATTAGACCTAAAACCTGTGAACTTTAGACAACTTATTGAATCAAGAGGAACCTTTGCCAAGGAGAAGAGCTAGAGAAACTGGAGGAGACGTATTCCCCCTTTCCTGTGTGCTGTCTGGTGTTGGCCTGCAGTAGCTGTTTTTGCCATGGAAAGGACAAGGACTTTGCTGTGTCCCCCTACTTGAGGAAGATCTCCAAGTGTTTGAGTAGAGCTTGCCTCCTGTTCTGAAGTCTCAAGGACACAAAGACTTAACCCCCAGCTCTCCTGAACCTCCTTATTGGGAGTTCTGTCCTGCCAAGAGGTGCCTGTGACTGTGGTGGGCCTCTGGAGGTTGTTCCTGCTGCTGGGAACCCGAAAGGAATCTACAAGAAAATGACTGATTACTCTTCTTGCGGCTGTTTTTCTGATGCAGTATCGCTGTGCGAGAAGAATCTCCACTCATCGCTGAGCTGCTGCCGACACCGACGCAGTGCCTGTCGCCACTGCATCGACGGATAACGGCTGAAGAAACAGCAGCAGCACCGCTCGATGACGCTGCATCGACCGCCGACGTGTTTCAGGTTTTCGCGCATCATACCTGTGCTGTAAAGTTTTCCCGATGCATCACCCGCAGACCAGAACCGTCTTGGAATCGACGCATCACTTTCCCCTGCAGACCTGATTCGACCCATCGCCTACTCATGGTCTCAGGAACTGACGCATCTCTTTGTTTTTTGATGCTTCCCATCTCTGAGGCTGTTTGGCCTTGTAAATTTTGTTGCAACTACATGTACTTTGAGAGAATCAGTGACGCAATCATCTCTGCATTTTGATGCCACAAGCAGACCATCAATGTACTGCACTAAGACTGAATTTCGAGGCATAACTAACTCTTCTAGACACTTTTTCAAAATCTGATTAAAAATAGAACGACTTTCAGTATACCCTTGAGGAACAAGATTCCATGCTAAAATATGATTCTCAAATTTAAAAGCAGAAAGATATTGGCTATCAGGGTGTAAAGGAATCGAGAAAAATGCTTGACACAAAACTATTACAGTGACCCAGCCCGCATTCCAAGGTATCTGATACAAATCACTGCTGGATTTGGCACCACTAAACAACATGGTACTACAATTTTATTGATTTTCCTTAAATCTTGCACTATCCTGTACTTCCCACTAGGCTATTTAAGACATATTATAGGTGAATTACAGATACTGCTCATTATTTCTTTTAGAATGCCTTGCTTAATCATTCAATCAATTTCAGAAGCTACTCCTGCTTTAACTTCTGGACTCTTTTTATATTGTTTGGTGTTTGGATAAACTGCACCTTCTTTCACAGTCACTTTCACTGGGTCTACATTCACCCCTAGACCTATTTCTTTTCCAGTGAAATCCCATACTTCTGGATTTACTGTAGTCTTCAATTCTTCTGGTAAGTCATTTTCTGTCATTAATGAATACATCTCGTCAACTTCAGTACCTTGCTAAGCTAGCATTATTTTATAAACCATATCTTCGTCAGGTGTTTGGAAAGCAACACCATCCAGTGTGCAATAAATCGTGCAAATCATTTTGCACAAAAGGTCTCTGCCTAACAAATTTACTGAACTTGAATCACATACTGCAAACTTATGCGTATCTTTGAAGGTTCCAATTTGTATCTCCATGGGCTTTGTAATTTGGGTTCTGGTCTGCTGATTGGTAACTCCAACCACTGGGATTGAGTCTCCTGAGAGGGGTAGGTTTGGTATGTCTGCAGTTCTCACAGTAGAACGGGTAGCACCAGTATCCAATAGAAAACTGATGTCATTACCTTCCACTTTCCCATCTGCAAATGGACCTGACGGATCTACCGGTAAGGATGAGCCAAGTACGCATTCTTCTTCCACTCCTCTCAGGCACCGTCATTGTATATACACATCTTTCTCAGAATTATACTGCAAAAAATATTGTGATACCACTGAATTTTTCTTTCCGCTTCCTGGAAAACCAGCGTCTGCACTGTACTGTGCCTGATTCACAAAATTTGGCATAGGGGCAGGTGGCAACTGATACTTCTGATTAACTACCTGCTGCATTTAATTCACAAATCCCTCATTCTGCGTCTGTTGATTTCAGTTTGGATTTGGGCCATTATCATTCTGGATATTTTTAGACTTGTTTTTCCAATGTCTAAGCTTTCCGCATCCATGAAAAGGAAACTTTTTCTTTGGCTCCTCTGTGCTATTTCGTCCTTTTTGTTTACCATTACTTGCCACATTATCACATCATCACTATGACTCTGTTCCTTAGTCTGTCTGCTGGTTTGACCATCTAAATGTATTCCTTGCTGCTCTGCCAATTTCACTTGTGCCCACATCATCTTTTCTTTCAGTTTCTTATGCCTATCCGCAATGTCATCACCACAATACTTGCATACTTTAATATCTCATCTATGGTCTTACTCTGCCAACAAATCTTATGCTGTTAAATCATCTGACTAATCTCAGGTTTCAGTCCTATAACAAAGCGATACACAAAATGTCCCATATCCTTATCTCCAATACTCTCGAATCCACCATACTGCTTAAATACCTGCAACAGCCTATCGTAATATACATTAACAGATTTATTCGGTTCTTGAGTAGTTCTATCTATTTTTATCCAGCTGATCTTTTGGAGGTATCTTTCCTTTCAAAAAATGTATTACTTGATGATATTTCTTCATCAGGTCATCTGAGGGTGCTCCTGTTTTTGCATCTCTTGGAAATTCTTCACTGGGCCAATCAACTGTAATTTTACATTCTGTCCATAAATCTGCAGGCACCACTATGTCAAATAAACCATCTAAATCTTTCAACAAAACCTTCAAAACGTTAATCAATCTTTCCACTTGCTGATACCATTCAACTGGTTTCTCTCTCAACTTTGGGAACTCATTTGTTAAATGACAATATATCCTGTCGAGTCCATGGAACATGTACGTATCCCCCACCAGGTACCTCCCTCATGGGACACAATCTTTCTGCTTTCCCTGTTTCTTTAATTAGATATGCAGTAGATGCTTCCTTTGCCTGTGCTTCTTCCTTTTTCTTTTGCCATCTCACTCTCCACTTATCAATGTCTCTTTGTTTCTGCAAGATATTCAGCAACTCTTTCACTTGCCACTTTCTTCCAGACACATTCATATTTTCCAAATTCTTGTCAGTAAACTCCACTCGGTAAGGCTTCTGTAATACCTTTGATCTCCCTATATCTATTCCCATTTCAGAGGATAATTCTGGCAATTTCTCATGAAACAGCCTTGCAAGTCTGGTTATGCTCCTGCATACAATCAACAATTCTTCTTCATCGTAAGTGTTTAGTCAATGTATTCCCACATTTCCAGCAATCAATTCTTCCAATTCTACTTTTAATGTGTAAATATTTAATATTTTAGGAGGTAAACTCTTTGTTTCAATCCCTTGGGCCCATCTCTCTAGATCTTCTGGGGTTACTGATGTGGCACTGATGATCCCTGAGGATGTCACTGTCCTTCCTTCTTTTGAACTGCTAGGTATAACTCTCTTTGGGGTTTCGCTTACATTGTCTCTTATTGGTAGACCCATTAATGAATTTACTGAATCACACTCACTGGCTTGGTCATCAGTTATTATGATTTCTTTTCTTGGATTATTTAAAGGAGTCGCTGCAACTTGTGGCTTTGGACAATTTTCCTTGTCTCCATACAAAGGAACAACAGGACCTATAGTTACAGGTATTGTCAATGCTTCAGGATTTACATTTAATTAGGCAATTTTCTGTATCTATTCTTATTCAAAGCTTATTTTTCCTTGTCATACAGTACTCTATTAACTGGTGGGTCATGTACAATCTGTGGAATCAATAGAGTTCCTAATACTGGAGTACTTGGGATAACTTTTTGACATGGTGGAGGGTTTTTATTCAAAATGTCTTCTAATAACTCAACCTCTGAATCTCCATACCCAGTTGTGCTCAAAAGTTTTGATTTCTATTTCCACTTACTCCCTGTTTGTTCTTCAGCCATTAATACAGGATACAACCCTTCTAATACCATTGTTCTTCTCCACTGTTTCATTTGATCTTCACGCGTCCCATGCATACCTCTGGTATAATACCCTAAAAAATTTCCTTTTCGACCCTTTTGTCTCTCAAACGACTCAGTCTCCCATTCTTCTAATGCCTCATACTGGGTTAATCGAGGTCTTGGTGCTAATTCATAAATTTGCATCCTCAAATTCAGTAAAATTCTTCCATTAAAAGAACCATGCTCTGGAAAAGCTAGACCACCATCAACTTTTGTGTATTCCATCCAATTCTCCATCCATACACATGAGTGATAACCTCTCTCCATCATCATAAATGAAGCAGGCGTTTTAGGTGGCGGAATAGGAATTCCTTCCCTAGTCAAAACGGGTTTATCTTTTTTGAAGAAATTCTTAATTTTCTGAATAAATGCTTTTTCCTCCATACATTTCTCTAGACACTCTGTAAATAAAACAATAATCCGCAAAATCTCAATTTTCCCTGACAGGGCTCCTCGCATCGACAGACAAATGTGAATCGAGCATACAAATTTTCACTAGCCAATCAAAATGTAGTTCCTATTCAGGCTGCCAATCAGGCTTCAGGTCACGCTCGTAGTCTGATCAATGGTAGGGCGGCCTTTCGAATGACATCAGTTCTGCTCCTTACTACTGACCCCTCCTTTACAATCTATGCTTGTCACACACCGGCTGTTTCCACCAATCCCTGCGCGGCTCACTGTGACGTCAGTGCAACTTCGGCAACTGACCCTCCCTTCAAAAGGTAATGCGTAAACTTCTTTCTCTATTTTCTCTCAAATAAAATCCTTTAATAACAACATAGAAACACTCGCTACTCTGTCTGTTCTACTAAATTCAAAAGATAGATTATTCTTTCAACTGTAAGTAAAACCTTCTGCTCACTCTTCTTTGAGTAACACGTTCTGTTTACTTTTAATACACTGCGAGTAAAATTTCAGTTTACTCTTCAATCAAACCTGCTACTCCTTCGGAATTACCCTTAATAGGTGATACAACACAAAAGTTTCACCAGTGAACTCTCTGCTATCAATCATTCTCACTTTCATACAAAATAGTCCCTAATTCAACACTGCCAGCCCTACCTAACTTCTCAGTGTTATTCCAACAGAGGAGTAACCTCACTGCAGTGTGGTTTCTATCGTCACCCGCTATTCAATTTTCTTGGGAATTCTGGACAACATAAAACAAAACATAACACAAACAACTACTCAAAAATCAATACATATCACAGGCGGATGCGTGTTGACCATACCTGCACATGTTGATACTTGCACTATTTTTAACTGTTTTCAAACATTGTATGACTGTGCCTTGGTGCTAGGAATACTTTCCTTACCTCTTTGGGCTCTCTTCCTTTTTGCCAGCACCCCGTTCCACCACGGGTTCTCCCATTTGTTGTGGAGGGCACCGGCGGATACCTCAGGCTTCTTTCCAGTATCTAGGGGGAGGAGCCAGGGGGTTGTTTAACCCTCTAGCTTGCCCACACCAGCGGGCGCGTGGCTGGTGTGCCTTAGGCAAGCCCGTCTGCCACCGTCTGCTCCACGACCGTGCCAGGTGCCAGGGATGCTGCCAGTTTCACATCAGATCAATGGGCTAGGACCTGCTATACTACTGAGGTCTTGTGAGAGCTCCGACCGGAAGGGGCTCCCTGCCACCACACCTGGGATCCTGAGCTGCTCTCTAGGATGTCGTATCTAGTTTCCACAAGCTGTAACATTTATTGGAATCAGGATTAACCCTGGGTGTATTTCGCAAAGTAACGCTACGCATAGCTACGCAAAGTGCACTACCACTATGCGGGCTACGTGTAGCGCTACGTGAACTGCGTAGTGTGCTGTTTGCGATGATTGCACAGGGTCTGATGCTTGTCCGCACTGTGCCATCATTGAAAACGGCATCTTGCACAGTGCGAGCTGTTGTTTTCTGCCACTCGGGTAGATTTTTACTCAAGCACCAGCTTTCTCAATGCAGATTGGTAGTTTCTCACCGCGAGCGGTAGCGAGCATACGCGACCACTCGCAATGAGAAACCTGACCTCCCCGCGCTGAGAATCTCGCCGAGAGGTTTATTTTCCACGCTCGCAATCTCCTTCTTGATGTTGCTGATCGCGAACGAGGAAAAAGTCTTGCCGGGTTGTCATTTTGCTCACTCGCAGTTGCCAATTTGACGTTGAGGAGCGCGAGCAAGCAAAAAATGACCGCTACGCTATGCGTGTTCGCACTGTGCTACGTGCAATTCGAGTAGTGCAAAGTAGCACATACTTTGCAAACTACGCGAACGTAGCATAGTTGTCTACCCAGGGTTAATCAGGATAGCAAGAGCCTGTCAGATACTAGGGCCACTAGGCCCTCCCCTGAAGAGACAGTTGCCCAGGGCCTCCTTATAAATGCAAGTTATTTGATTAAAAACAAGATTGCTTTCAGAGATTTTGTCTCAGCTAGGAAGCCTACATGGGTTTTTGTCACTGAAACCTGGGCTATGGGTTCTTCTGGCCCTGATCTGGTAGACGCCATCCCCGCTCGGTACACCTTTGCCAGATTGGACAGAGTAGGACTGCGGGGTAGGGGGGGGATGGGGGTGCGAATTCCCTACAGAGACTCCCTGATTTGCCGTACACAGTCTTTGTCGACTCCCTATGACCCCTAACAGGCCTACTATTTTTCCATCAACCTTCACCCAACGAAAAGTATTTTATGCTATAGGCAACCGGGCCCCAGGGCATCTTTCAATCAGAACCTTAGCAGGCTGGCAGAACCATATCTTGAGAGACCGAACATAACTTTTGGGGGATTTTAATTTTCATCTAGAAAATCACTCATGTAGGGACACCCAAAGTCTCCTGGAAACTTTGAGTTCCTGTGGTCTCTCACAGCTGGTTAGAAGCTCCACTCATATAGCGGAGCATACCCTCGATGGTGTATTCTCTAATAATCCCAGGATAAGGGTGGGACAACCTATCCCCCTTGCCTGGTCAGACCATTTTGCCATCCCGTTTGATTTACACCTCCAGTCATTAGTGCTTCCAGCTTCCAGAGACATGAATTTGGAGGAAAGAAGGAACTATAGTCATATTAATAAAGAGGCGCTTTCTAGCTTCCTTAATAAGCTGGAGCCCACAAAGCATCTTTACGGTAACTCAGCTGCCGCGGATCTATCTCAGTTACTGACAGAAGCAATAGATTCCCTTGCTCCGGTTAAGAAGCACTACTCAGCAAGAACAAGGCCCTCGGCTCCCTGGTTTACGGAGAGACTTAGAAAGCTTAGACAGGGTTGCCGCAAACAGGAGAGGCTGTGGCGTGCTCACTTAGAACCTCTGAGTAGGGAACGGCATAAACAATGTCCGAAAGAGTATAAATTGGCCATTATGGAGGAAAAGAGACTACACTATTCCAGGGTTACTGCCTCTATGAAATTTCCAAGAGATCTCTTTAAGGTCATTAATTCTCTGATCTCCCCACATGTCACTGACCCCTTTGATGATTCGCAGGAGCTCTGTGACAAAATATCGTACTTCTTCCAAGCCACAATCTCAGATGTTTATGCCTTACTGGATTCGGCTAACTCCAGTAGTAGGCCAGGAATGCAAATTTCTACTCCCCCGAGTGAGACGCTGCCCATGGGGGAGACTCCCAGGCTCGTTACCTTCCCCCTATGTCCTTGGAGGTGACGGATAGACTCCTGGATCGTGCTCCGCCTTAGAACCTTGTCTCCTTATGGTGTTAAAAGCCTGTTGAGAGATCATTACTCCCCTTTTCACAGAAGTCATGAACGCCGCCATCTCTGAGTGTATCCCTCGTCATGGAAGACGGCAGAAGTGAAGCATCTTTTGAAGAAACCCTCCCTGGATCCTGGGAAATTGAAAAACTATAGGCCAATCTCCTTACTTCCCGTCCCTGCTAAGATTTTGGAGGCCTATCTTCATCTTCATCTTAGCACATACCTAAAAGACCACCACCTTCTGGATGGCTCCCAACATGACTTTAGGAGTCACCACAGCACGGAGACAGCCTTGATGGCTATCTTTAACAACGTCCGGACTCAAGTGGATGCAGGCTATACTACCGTTCTTGTGCTATTGGACCTCACTGCAGCCTTTGATACTCTATCTCCTCACAGGATGGTGGCTCGCCTTGTAGAGATGGGTGTTGGAGGTACTGCTCTAGGTCTCCTTGCCTCCTTTCTTGGTGAGCGGGCACAGATGGTGAAGTTGGGTCAGTTTTATTCAGCCCCTAAACCTTTGGTGGGCGGTGTTCCTCAGGGCTCTTCCTTGAGCCCAATACTTTTTAATATCTATGTGGCCCCCCTTGCAAATGTGGTGAGATCTTTTGGGCTTGAGGTGTTGTCGTATGCGGATGACACCCAAATAATGGTTTCTATAACACATAGTGTAATTGACTCTGCCCTTAATTTTAGGCACTGTATGGAGACAGTTTCCTCTTTGATGACGGAGAACTTTCTGAAACTGTATGGAGAGAAGACCAAGGTCCTGATTTTTGGTAGTAAACGGGATATCTGGTCCAGTGACTTGTGGCCGGACACATTTAGTGTTTGTCCCTGTCCAGTATCTCACGCAAAGAACTTAGGTGGTATTGTGGACAATGCTCTCTTTCTTGGCCTTCAGGTCAATAGGACTGTCTCCACTTGTTTCTGGATCATCAGGATACTTAGAAAAATCTCTCACAACTCTCTTTCGAAGCGTGTAAGCAGGCCGTCATTGCCTTAGTAACGTCCAGACTGGACTATTGTAATGCCCTGTATTTGGGCATTGGTAAAGGCCTGGTTCAGCATCTGCAGATGGTGCAGATTGCTGCGGCCAGGCTGGTATTGAATCTTCCTAAACATCACTCAGTCACCGCCTCGATTAAGCTCTTGCACTGGCTGCCGATGGACCGTAGGATCCCTTTTTGAGACCCTATGCCTGACTCATGAAGCCTATTATGGCTCTGGCTCAGTGGGCATTAAGTCGATGGTCCATCACTATGTTTCTAGCAGGCTGCTTCGGTCCTCGGACAAAAACCTACTGATAGTTCCTAGGTTTGAGAAGGCTAAATGGGGTGGCAGAGCCTACTCGATGGATGCACCCAAACTGTGAAACTCCCTCCCAGAAGCACTTTCTAGTCAGGTGTCCCTTTCTCTTTTTCATAAGGCCTCACAGACCTGGCTTTTCTTAGATACGTCAGTTTGAACATGTACCCTTTCTCACCGCAACCTGATGCCTTGCAGGCAGCACCTTGATGCCCTAGGGCTAGGCCCACGCTCTACAAATCAATATTTCTTTATTCATCACCAAACAAGTCAATAATAACCATAGCTCTGCTACCAGAAAACTGATCCAGCGGGTTACCAGCAACAGGTAATCTAACACCACATACACACCTGGGCCCATAAATTCATTCACAACACACTGGCAATAACCGCTGGGGTCATGTTTTTGTAATCCTTTAGATTAGTTATCTTTAGTCCCTAACTAATCTTTCACTGATCAAAAGTTCTTTCCTCTGGTCAATGGACCATTAGTTGGAAATAGTTGATGGTGAAATGACATAAAATTTAAATTTACTTACACATTGGAAATGATCACACAGTCGGGATGTCTTTCAATTTTTTATCTTAGATTACATTCATGTGAACCACTTACACAGTACAGAACAAACTCTGTCTCTCACAGGAAGGAAGATTCAAATAATCAATCAAATTTGCATTCTATTATACTTTGTAATGACACTGCATGAAAAGGAGAGGATAGAGAGAAAAGCACTTAAGCACATATACAGATATACTTATAATTACCAAGTATGGTGTGGAAACCAACTCCCAGGCCTAGAAATGGGAAAAGGTCCCCCCAGGAAAGGTCTGGCGAACAAAGACTTCAGGAGAGGAATCAGGACAGGACAGATGACCCCTCTATTACTGACGCTTGCGTAGCACCCCTCTCTGACACTCTCTTCCTCCTCGAGATCCTTCCGCAATCTTCTTCTAAATTAATTTGCTTAAGATAATTGGTTCTGCAATTTTATTCTTCTTCAGTATCTCCGTCTGGGAGTACTCTGTGATCTCAGACAGCATCCCGGTCAGCATCCCGGCCAACAAACTAACTAATGCAACCTCAATTCTACCTTTCTGTATGTTTGTACCACCCACTAATGTTTCAAATTTATGAAACTCCTAACTCTGATGGGACAGGCAAGGGGAGGTGATCATCACACAATGCTTATTTCCCATTAATTTCTTTCAACTCTTTGTTTAAAATCCCACCCCTTAAGTTTTATAAATCAATCTTTATTCCCACCCATATTCACAATGTAATTGTCACATATTAGAAAAAAAAACTGTAGTTCTCATGCATTTCAGTGGACTGTTGTTCGGTAACCATGAAAGTAACAGTTTGGAGCCTCGGCTGATGTTCAAGTTGACATTGCGTCTTTCAGTTTAGGTTCACTGCGCATGTGTGGTAGAACGAGAGGGAATAGACTGTGGTTCAGGACTCTAGGCCCATAACAAGCACTATTGAAAGAGTAAAAAAAACAAATGTTAGAATAAAAAATAAATGGTTTCACTGTATACCACCTATCTCTACTCTAATCCCATTTACTTATGATTATTTTTCCCTCATTAGCATTAGTATAATAACTGGGTTTAGTTTTTCAGCAAGCAGGTGGCAAGCATGTGAGTTTCAAGCGGCCATTTTATTAACTACTGCGCAAGTGCAGAAAGTTTCCCTCCAAGCATAGATGGTCATACTACGTAGATGCAGAAGACGCATGCGCACTAAAGAATTCCGGTTAGCATCTGTCTGCACAACAAATTCCTGAGAGAAGTTGGGTGCCTTGAACACATGGCACATTTTAGGGCATCAAAAGCGTCGGACAGTCATCGGTCCAGATCACCTTCCTTGGTTGCTTCCTTGAAGTCAGCTCTGTCAAGGGGGCCACAATGGTGCCATATCCCTTGAAAAACCAACTGTTGTATCGGGTGAGTCCTGAAAAGGCTCTTACCTCTGTCTGGGTCTTGGGGGGTTCCCAAACCAGAATGGTGTTGATCTTAAGCTGTAGGGGCACCACCTGGCCGCTTCCTACCTGGTACCCTAAGTAAAACACAGATCCCTGCCCTATCTGGCACCTACTGGCTTTGATAGTGAGGCATCCTTCTGCAGAGCCTTCAACACTACAGAGAGGTGCTTCAAGTGTTCTTCCCATCTATGCGGCTGTTTGGCCTTGTGAATTTTGTCGCAACTACAGGTACTTTGAGAGAAAACATGCATGCATTGTTTTCTTCATGCCAAGTTGTTTGAAACCTTTTTAAAGTCATATTCTGATAACATTTATGTTGAACTTTTGTCGTTTTGGTCTTGTTGAGTTTAGATAAAGATACTTTATTTTTCTATACTGGTGTGGTGGCCAGTTTTGGTGTTATCACTGTATTACTGTGTGTTTTGAGTCCAAATACTTAACACATTGCCTTTGGGATAAGTCTGTCTGCACGAGCAATCAACTGTTGTTGTGTTCATCTATAAATTAGACAGACAGTGCCACTATGTGGCAGACTGTCATAGCACCGTTGTTGACGATCAAGTGCCCATGTTGAGCACTGGAAACAACCTGCTCAAAATAAGCACAGCATTTCAAAATAATATGCAGCTGTTAGTTTGTCCCAAAAATATGTATTTCATGGATGTTGGCAGAGTTAAGTAAAGAAAAAAATAAGTATCTAATAAATTTGAAGGCTGCCATAATATGTCTAAAAGAAACGTGAGCTAAAGAATGATGATGGATTAAACCCAGATTAGTTGACTGGGGGTGAGTGTTTGATTTGCTCAAATGCTCTGTCCATTATCCCCTTTGGTATCGCTTTGTTCGCCCTAAGTTGGCAGGGTATGCCTAGACGTGGGTCCCTTGCTCACTTTGCCACTGGATTAAAGATAACCTGGCTGATGAGGGTTATGAACCCGAAACCTGTCCCAGGATGCTTGTTTCTGATCCAGGGAAGACATGGCTTGGCAGTTCGGGCTGGACTGTTCCCATGAGGCACAGGGACAGACTGATTTGCATACGGCCATGTCTGAACTGGGGTGGTGGAGTGAGCTAAAGAATGATGATGGATTAAACCCAGATCAGTTGACTGGAAGGTGAGTGTTTGATTTGCTCAAACGCTCCGTCCATCATCCCCTTCGGTATCGCTCTGTTTGCCCTATGTTGGCAGAGTATGCCCAGACCTGGGTAGCTTGGTCACTTTGGCACTGGATTCAAGATAATCTGGCTGATGAGGTTTATGAACCCGAAACCGGTCCCATGATGTTTGTTTCCGGTCCAAGGAAGACATGGCTTGGCAGTTTGGGCTGGACTGTTCCCATGAGGCACAGGGTCAGACTGATTTGCATATGGCCATGTCTGAAGTGGGGTGGTGGAGTGAGCTAAAGAATGATGATGGATTAAACCCAGATCAGTTGACTGGGGGTGAGTGTTTGATTTGCTCAAATGCTCCGTCTATCATCCCCTTTAGTATCGCTTTGTTCGCCCTAAGTTGGCAGGGTATGCACAGACGTGGGTCCCTTGCTCACTTTGCCACTGGATTCAAGGTAACCTGGCTGATGAGGGTTATGAACCCGAAACCGGTCCCAGGATGCTTGTTTATGGTCCAGGGAAGACACGGCTTGGCAGTTCGTGCTTGACTGTTCCCATGAGGCACAGGGTCAGACTGATTTGCATATGGCCATGTCAGAACTGGGGTGGTGGAGTGAGCTAAAGAATGATGATGGATTAAACCCAGATCATTTGACTGGGGGTGAGTGTTTGATTTGCTCAAACACTCCATCCATCATCCCCTTTGGCATCGCTTTTTTTGCCATATATCCAAAGCATGATTCTGAATGTGTTGGTACAGTGACTATGTGTGCTGAAGGTTCCAGCATGTATGGAACATAGTGCGTGACCTTTGCGCCCACTTGGGCTAATGCAATGTTCCCTGTTTTGAAATGCTACCCACATAACCACACCGTCTCTCTCCTTTTATATTTCATTAACAGAAATCATCAAAGAGGTGATTCCTTCATTGTAGGTTTGAATTCAAGCTTACTCTGCATGTCTTATTGCGCATACGGTATTTTCCAGTCCTGACGAAAGCCATATTGACCCACATGGGCACAGAGTAAAGATGACTGAAACATGTTGGCCATAAATATGGATACATGAGACCACGTATATCCCAAAAATATCCATCACTGCTTTTAAAACTTGCCCATTATAAAAAAATACCTTAATGCGTAGGTGGCCTTGAGACAATTTTAAAATCACTTGCACTTTCATTATAAAAAATTTAAAAACACATCTCTGCTTTAACTCAGAGGTTGGCATACACCCTGGAGGCATTCGGCATCCAGGGTGGAAACCTAATAATGAGGCATGTTACCAACTAGGTTGATGAGTGAGGTTCTTTGGAAAAATAAAAATAGAGTTCCCCCTTTCCTTTCATTGACCGAGAGATGCCCTCAGTAACATTTTTTAGGTTAGTAGTGAGCGTGTTCCAATTGTTTGGTCGTTGTAGGAAATGACCATCATTTGCGTGGTGTAACCCCAAATTTTAGCTTTGACTGTTTTTTATGTGTGTAGACCTCTGCACAGTTTATCCCTGACAACCAGTGGTAAAGTGCCTGTGCTCCCATTGTCAACATGATCAAATTGTCATTAGTATATGGTTCAAAGTGTACCCAGGGTGTGTAAATTAAATGTCACTAGTGACCTGCAGCACCCTTTGTGCCATGCACTACACTCACAATGCAAACATAGCTGCGGCTTACCATTTGTAGCCTAGCCGCTGCAGTTTTAAACCACAAGTCTGACGTCTCAAAATATCCCTCTTTGATATGTCAAAAACTTCCTTTAAAAAATTTATAAGTCACTGCTAAGTAGGCATTACTGTCCAAAAGGCAGGGTTCATGGTATTTAAAAGTAGGACATGTACGTTTAATGTTAAACATGTGCTTACAGTGAAAAAGTCCCAAAAGCTACTTTCACTGTATCAAAGCTGGATGTTCCATAGAAAAAGACTGGGTTACACATTTATATTTGTTAATGCTAATTTTGGCTAGTAAACAAGAAGAAAAGTAATTAAAAGACTCTTTTTAATAGTTACTAAAAATCCAATTTTTGTTAAAAATCCTGGGGCCCCATGCATCGTACCAAATACCGGTCGCAAACGGGCAGATTCTCAGAATCCGCCCCTTTGCCACCGGTATTTTTCCATTTGGGATGCATCATCCCAAATGCAGAAATCGCAATTTAAGTAATCTCTAAACTGGGATTCCTTAAATTGCGATTGTATTTAAGGAGTCCCAAATTGAGATTCCTTAAATGCAATGCATGAAAGTTAAAAAAATAGCGATTTTGCTAATAGGAGTAGCAAATTACCATGAAGTTGAACTTCATGGTAGTTTGCTAAAACTTTGAAAATGCACTTTTGTGCATTTTTCAAAGTTTCATGTTGCGCACACACATACCCTTAGGGCATGTGTGTGTGCAACATGGATGTATGACGTTACGACGCATACTTTTACAACGCCTACCTTTACAATGCAATTTTTACAACGCAGGATCCTTTACAACGAATGCCTTTACAACGCATGACATTACATCGCAGATGGTATTACAACGCATGCCATTACAACGTAAGTATAGGTAAGTATATAATATTATTAAAAAATGTAATTAATTAAAATTAATTTAATTTAATTTAATTTAATTTTTATTTTACTTTAAATTTCTTATTTTTAAAAAATATATATATATGTTTTTAAAATAATGTAGGTGTTTTAAAATAATATTCTAACTCCATAGGGGAGTAATAGTAGGGTAAGTGCTGAATAATGTAGGGGTAAAAATTACTATTCTAACTCCAGGGGGGTGTAATAGTAGGGTAAGTGCTGGATAGTATAGGGTTAAAAATTACTATTCTAACTCCAGGGGGTGTAATAGTAGGGTAAGTGCTGGATAGTGTAGGGGTAAAAATTACTATTCTAACTCCAGGGGGGTGTAGAAGTAGGGTAAGTGCTGGATAGTGTAGGGGTAAAAATTAGTATTCTAACTCCAGGGGGTGTAATAGTAGGGTAAGTGCTGGATAGTATAGGGGTAAAAATTACTATTCTAACTCCAGGGGGATGTAAAAGTAGGGTAAGTGCTGGATAGTGTAGGGGTAAAAATTACAATTCTAACTACAGGGGGGGTGTAATAGTAGGGTAAGTGCTGGATAGTGTAGGGGTAAAAATTACTATTCTAACTCTAGGGGGGTGTAATAGTAGGGTAAGTGCTGGATAATGTAGGGGTAACAATTTAAATTAATAGTAAAATTACTTAAATTATTTGTTTGTTATAAATGATAATTTTTAATAATATATATTAAAAAATTAATATTTAATTATTTAAAAAAAAATGTTTATTATAATTATATACTTACCTATACTTACGTTGTAATGGCATGCGTTGTAAAGGCATCTGCGATGTAATATCATGCGTTGTAAAGACATTCGTTGTAAAGGATCCTGCGTTGTAAAAAATGCGTTGTAAAGGTAGTTCGTGGTAAAAGTTGCGTTGAAACGGTTGTTTCCCATGCAACACACGTGCAGAGATCAATTTCAAGGGTGCAACTGGGTGTCATGTTGACACCCTTGCACCCTTGAAATTGCATAAGCAATTTGCGAGTACCTACTGGTACTCGCAAATTGCTCATGCAATCTCCACTTCATTCCTATGGGCCTGTAGGCCCATAGGAATAAATGGGACAGCATTCCTTAATTGCGAGTAGCAATTTGCGAGTAGCAATTAAGGAATGTTTAGGAATCGCTATTTTTATAGCGATCCCTGCATGCATAGGCTTTTGTGATTCCTAAATAGCGATTCCTTAAAAATCGCTATTTAGGAATCGCAAAAGCCTACGTTGATGCATGTGCCAGTAAGTTTTTAATAACTATTAACCACTTGGATGCTATGGCATGTCAGCGATTTATGCTAGATTTCCATTGAAATGAATGGGCACTCCATGACGATCTGACCTTGTCATTAGCATCCAAGTTAATGAAAGGAACTTCTAGAAACTACCTTTCCCCTGCCTAAAGCCTCTGGAGGCTCATTTGCACATGCTCTACCTGCCACCTCGGTACAAAAGAGGGTGGTGATGGATGGAGCATCTGAACCAATCAAACACTCACACCCAGTCAAAAGATCTGGGTTGAATGCATCACTGTTCTTTAGCCCACTCTGCCACCCTAGTTCAGACATTTCTATATGCAAATCAGTCTGACCCTGTGCCTCATGGGAACAGTCCAGCCCGAACTGCCAAGCCATGCCTTCCCTGGACCGGAAACAAGCTTCCGAGGACCGGTTTCTGGCATTACAGCCGTCTTCAGCCCGGCTTGCTTGAATCCAGTGGCAAAGTGAGCAAGGGACTCACGTCTGAGCATACCCTGCCACACTTATGGCGGCCAAAGCGGTACAAAAGGGGGTGGTGATGGACGGAGCATCTGAACCTATCAAACACTCACACACAGTCAAAAGATCTGGGTTGAATCCATCACCGTTCTTTAGCCCACTCTGCCACCCCAGTTCAGACATGTGTATATGCAAATCAGTCTGACCCTGTGCCTCATGGGAACAGTCCAGCCCGAACTGCCAAGCCATGCCTTCCCTGGACCCGAAACAAGCTTCCGAGAACCGGTTTCTGGCATTACAGCCGTCTTCAGCCCGGCTTGCTTGAATCCAGTGGCAAAGTGAGCAAGGGACTCACGTCTGAGCATACCCTGCCACACTTATGACGGCCAAAGCGGTACAAAAAGGGGTGGTGATATACGGAGCATCTGAACCAATCACCACCCATCACCCGTCCATCACCACCCCCTTTTGTACCTACCTGCCACCTGGCAACTAAAGTGCCCCCGTGATAAGGTGTGAAAACTCCTCCCAGAGCCAGGACAAAGGTCTGTTTGTGGGGAGTGGTTTTTGATCCACTGGAAGGATGGTCAGTGGTCTATGCTCAGCTTTTGTAAAATTAGATGTTTAGATGGAGGTTTGTAGTAGGTACTTCATCTATTCATAATTGAAATAGAGGACAGTTTAGAAAAACTGTGATGGAGGGGGTTAATGGAATCCATTTACTCATTTAAGTAATGACTTGGGTGAGGAAGTAGCGATAGGAGTATTTAAGATTAATAGCAAGTACTCCAAGCAAATCCTTTAGTCATCTATTAAAATGACTGCTGTTATTTCAGTGTGGTAAATTTGCATGTGGAACAATTTGTACCATGGACAGTTCTGAGGTGCCAAATTACAGCAGTATTATCAGTAATTATTTTATAGCACCTCCATGGAATAGCATTCGGAAATAAGTTAACCGCACTGATTCCCCCAGGTAATATAGGGCCTGATGCACAGATTATTAATTTTGCGATTTCTTATAACCAATTATTACCAAATCAGTATTAAGAGATCACAAAATGATATGTACAGTTTGGCCTTTGCCTTAACTAGTGATTCCTATGGTTCATTATTTAGGAACTGCGATTGACAATTAAGGATTCCTTTCCTATCCTATCCTATCCAGGTGGCTTTTCCTTTTGGTGTGGGCAGCAGGGAGTGTACATTGGCGTTGCAACCTGTTGCTTCCACCTACTATCTGTCAGCTTTTGGGTCAGTTGACTGCTCGGAATCTCTTAAAATTCTCATGGGGCTTAAGTCTGGCTCGCCGTAGGATTCTTGCACGGCCAGGCTTCTGGCAGCAGTGGCAGTAAGCATGAATACAGAATTGAACTTTATAATTAACATGCCCCTCCAGACAGCTGATGTTCCCCAGGCTTGTAAACAGGCGAAGATCTTGCCTCTTCTTAAAACACCTTCCCTGGATCCTCTTAATCCAGGAAACTACCGTCCTATCTCCCTCCTTCCGGCTATTGCCAAAGTTTGTGAGAAGGCAGTCAATAAACAGCTTACAGAGTATGTGGAGAGAGAGGCACTCCTTCACCCAGCTCAATCAGGGTTCCGAGCCTCTCCCAGCATGGAGACTGTCTTAGTAGAGGCGATGAAAGCCATTCGGGAGTGTCTCGATGCCGGCGGGAGAGCGGCAATAATTTTTCTGGATCTCTCCATGGCGTTCAACACGGTCCTGCACGATCTTCTCCTGGCCCAACTAGCAGGGATTGGTGTGTCGGTGCTGTCTGGGGCTGGCTAAGATCTTTTTTGGAGGACCGTGTGTTGTAACCTTACCCCTTCCCCTTTCCCTCCTTCTGTCCCCCCTCCTTCCACGCTCCCTTGGTTTGACCCGCACTACATCCTGGAGTGTGGGTTAGAACGTTGATGAGATTTGAAGCCGCCAAGCTGGGAGCACCTGTTACCTATGACTGAATAAAGTTGTACTTGGAAACTATTAAATGTAGTGGTTCTTTACTACATTTCTTGGCGACGAGGACGGGGAGCTGAGCCAGGGTCAGTTGGGTGCTTTCCTCCCTGGAAAAGTTGATGCTTGTGCGGAATTTAGAATATTTATGAAGTACTCACCAGTGGATTTGCGGATCACAGGACAACAGACAAACCGGTAACCCAGGCTGAGTCATCGAGGTGTTCCCGTGGCGGGACGTGATATTTCTCGACTAAGTAAAGAAAAGGAAGCTGAACTCATCGAGGTTGTAAAACGTGAAGTACGCACATCTGAAGCAAGGTGTGTGGTCTCGATGAAAGTGAGCTCGTGCCGTGTGAAACAGAGGAATTTTGTTCTTCCGTGTCAAGTTTGACAGGAGTTGGTGGATCCTCCAGCTGGCATCTTTGTGTGAGTCCAGCGGTAATTGAAGGTTTCAGTGAAGTGAGACGGCAGCAGGCAGCGTCGGCGGAGTGAGCACAGCGTGACGGTGTGAGAGCTGTTCCGCCCGTGGCAGTGATCGGTTATCTCAGCAGGAGAAGAAGCCGAGGGTGAGTGTTTCAAGTCCCCTCCAAAGTTTGTGTGGACTGGCAAGCGGGACGTGAGAGACAGTCGAAACTCATGAGGGAGAAGACGTAGCGGGTCTTGCTCCAAGTAACTGCAGAGTTGTCGACGGGAAGTTCCAGTGCTTCAACCGTGGAAAAAGAAAGAGGACTTCGCGGTCAACATTATTTTCCTGTATTAATATTGATGAAAAGGAAGGAAGGTTAAGGCTTACTCAGGCTACGTATAGTGTCCCCGGTAAATTGTTTTGGGTGCAGGAAAACATTACCCATGAAGGATTATGAGGGATTCTCACCAGTCTATGAGGGGAGCGCATGACACGGCGTGAGGAGAAAGGAGTGGAGCGGGGAAAAGAGCCGCTTCTGTCTCTGCACAAGAAACTGAACTGAGGCGGCGTGTCTGGCGCTCGAGGTAAGAGAGAGTGGCAGCATCGTGAAGCGGGACTCTCCAAACTCGACGAATGGCCTGAGTCGAGTGAGTAATAGTTTACCAGTATCCGGGAGTTTTGTTTAGACAAAGGTCAGGAAGATTAACTTAAGGGGACCCAATTTTGATAACTCTCAATTATAGTGAGCCTGTGGAAAAAATGTGAGGAGTGGTGCGGGGAACATGGTGAACACAAAACCGCTGAAACCGATATAGGCAGTGAGTCATAACTGCATGAGTTAAGAGCAGAGGAACAATAGGTGCAGTGAACCGGGGTTCACACTATTGTAAATTCACTGAGGCAGCACCTCTGCTGTTGAAACGTCCGAAAGGAGCAGAGAAAGGGTTTAATCCCTGTTGTCACTAGCGACTGAGCCAGCGCTTGGAAACTGCGCGTGGAGTTTGCAGAAGTATATAGAGAGTGTCTGACCTTGTGGTCGGTGAAGATAAATGTACCGAAGCAGCGGGTTGAAACTGCGTGAGGAAAACTCAGAGGGGCAGGGAGCGAAGTGAGCCCCAAGTGGAGTTTTTCTCTTTGACACAGATGCAAGGAAGCGCACCTGGTTGGAGGTACGAGTAATATACAGGTCAAAGAGGGAAGTACCATGGTGACTATTATGAATATATAAACAAAATAGCAGTGACACGCAGCATAACTTTATAGGCAAAGTTTTAATTCAATTGAACAGTCCATATCGTGAGAGCATAACATACCTACAACCCTCCTTCAACTGACCCCAACTTGATAACCAAGGCAGCACCGTTTAACCCCATAGCCAAGAGGCTACCCAGTGCTACTTTTAATGGATAACTGCATGATGTTTAAGTCGACACTTCCGGAGGCATTGAGTAAGAAACCTGGTGTCAAGTGGGCAGGATGGGGAAAATGGAAGGAACATTTTTACAATGATTTGGCCATCCTTGAGGAAATGAAAGAGCCTTTTACACCAGAGGAGAGAGTAGAAAGGTTGCTACGCTGTATAGGAGCCATTGGATGGAGAGTCGACAACAATATGGGAAAAGAGATCAGTAAGGGAGAAGACAGGAATTCATATGGAAAAGTCATGCAAGTTTTAGAAGAACATAGCAAGCAATTAACAAAGGGGCTTACACTGTGGAACACAGTATTCGAGGAAGTTGGAGATTTCAAAAGAATAGAGCAAGTTAAGGGAACGGCACTTGTGTATATGATCTACATGGCTGATGTGAAAATTGACAATAAAGAAGACACTGAGTCACCTCACGATGAAATAAGCAAAAGTAAGAGGAGAAAGAAATTGGAAGTAAAACTAGAGAGTACATTGGAAGAAGCAGACACGTCCCCGGTAACATACTCTGAATTCAACATTAGCTTGGAAAGTAGAAGAGAGATGTATCGAGGTCACATGAAGGGAAGCACTTGGATCCAAGTTTACATTTCTGTAGAAGAGAGATCTGTTCTAGAGGGGGATGATCAAATGAAATTAGGATGTACAGGAAACCCCATAGAAACAGACCCAGTGTGTAAGATGACAAGTAACAACTGTCGGGATCTTAATAAATGGGAGGTGTTAAAAGAGAATGCTCCACAGACTGTGATTGATGTAGGAGAATCAAGGGTAGTGAAGAAGGAAGAGAAGACTAGTGAAGCAGAAGTGGGGGAATTCATAATGCTCAAAGAAATATCCTTGAGGAATGGAGAGGATGAAAGAATAGACAAAAAACGTGGAGAAAGAGCCTGTGCCGATGCCGGAGCGAGAAAAGAGGACATGATTAGTAAGAGAACGAAGAGGGAATCCATATTCACAAGAGTAAAGAGGGATATGTGTAAATCTTCAAGCCGTAAAGGAGGGAAAGTGTGGCGCTCAACGGCACAGGCCGACTCCAGCCATGGAACAAGGAAAAAATGTACAAATGACTTCGACCATGCAACGGTGGATAGTCAGAGTCTAAGTAAAAATAGGGGCAGTAAGCAAGGAGTGAACTGGGCAAGGATAAATGGCGAAGTGTCTGAAAATAAAAGAATGGAGTCGCAGCTCAACGCTAGAAGTGCACACCGCAAAGTTCAACTATATTTGTTCGGGTCCCGCAAAGAAGACAGGAGTACTATATACATAACGAAGGATGTTATCAACAGGCTACAGTGGAAAGATCCACAGAAGTTGAGGATTTCTATAGAGGTAAAGATAAAAGGACACAAGGATGAGCAGACACGGAGTCAAGGCAAACAAGATATTGGAGGTGAAATGGTCAATGTTTACTGGCAGCTAGCCAAGGGTAATACAGCGATTGAAAGATCTGCAAGTACAAAGAAGTATGGAAGAGAAGCCAGTGGGGACGAACGCATCAAGAAAAAAAACACATATCAAAGTCAGGTGGAGGAAAGAGAAATACGTAAGAAAATAGAGAGGCTGGACTGTAGGGAACAAAAAATTGAGTCAGATGTAAAATTTGGAAGTGGGGTGGAGTGCGTAAATTCCACAACCAAAGAACAAGAAGGGCAGATGTATAAAATCAACCGGCCCCATCGCTTTGAGAGGCGGAAAAGAATCAAGTGGGCTGGGTTCAGGACCAAAGTTTCAGAGGAGTAGATGGACAACGATGATCTGGAAAGAGTGAAAGGTGCGAGTTAAATGGAGTCAAAAGGAGAGAACAAAGTTGTATACTTACTAAGGTTTGTTTATGGTCTTATGGAGAGGGGAAGTGAGAAAATGCAGATCTCCACTAAAGTCACAGAAAGTTCCAATATGGCAAGCCCAAGAGGGAACAGGAGGACATACTTAAAGCTTATGAGACTCATGCCAATGAACCGGGACCGCTGAAAACTAAATCTATAAAGGGTGCATTATCGCATGGCCAGGGAAAAGAGAGCAGAAGAAGGTCCAATACTGCCATGGATCAGGACAAGGAAAGAGAGACTCATTTTATCAGAGGTAGTCTGCGGGGATGGGTGTCCTGGCCATAGCTGCTGCCTAGGGAAAAGAACAGTGCAGCCATTCTCAATCTTCCGTAAGGCGGTGGCAATTCCAGCATGAGGAGTTAGGTATCCAAGGGAGAAATAGACGGTGTGGCAACCTCAGGCACAGGGGGGACAAGTGTGGAAAGGTGGTTACACATTCACTTGAGTTCCATATATGTCAGGTTGCATCAAACTCGTCCACGTGCATCCATTGAATTGGATTCCTCACGCCATAAAGTTGCACACTCCAGTTGCACCAGCCGGTTACTGTTGTTAAATGTTTGGTTGACGTAACCTGATAGTTTAGCTGAATTCAATATGCACGGTTAAGAACATTATATCGTTTTTTCAGATAAATAGGTGACAGAGCTATTCAGGATATCATTACAGGACATGCTGTAGGTGCCAATATGCATCTTTCTCCTGTCGTGTTCATTGGAAAACATACTGTTCAGAGTCTTTGTACCACTGTTATTGGGCAGTTCTTTCTGTTCCTCTATCCTATCCATATTAAAGGGTCTCACGGCCCACACCCGCATGCTGCTCTGCCCTGCCTTTCCTTCACCCTCTACCCTGCTCCTCCACCCGTACCTCTTCCACCCCTTGGTGTCCCTTCCTGTCTCTCCTCCTCTCACCTTTTCTATAGTGAGGGAGGTGTGTTGTAACCTTACCCCTTCCCCTTTCCCTCCTTCTGTCCCCCCTCCTTCCACGCTCCCTTGGTTTGACCCGCACTACATCCTGGAGTGTGGGTTAGAACGTTGATGAGATTTGAAGCCGCCAAGCTGGGAGCACCTGTTACCTATGACTGAATAAAGTTGTACTTGGAAACTATTAAATGTAGTGGTTCTTTACTACACCGTGTTGAGCAGATCTGGCTCCCCCCGTGTTCCTCCTCTCCTCAGTTGGTCACTACTGGTGTCCCGCAGGTGTCCGCCCTTAGCCCGCTCCTCTTCAATATTTATGTCACTCCATTTTTATATTTGGAAGAGGAGCTTGGGGCTAAGGTGATGGCCTATGCGGATGACACCCATCTACTCTTCACTTCACTTCACTTCACTTCGTAGAGAAGTGTGGCTCAATGGTTAGAGCGGCAGATCCTGATGCAGTAGTCTGGCCGGGACCAGGGTTCAATTCCCGCCTCGGCGGGTCTCGGGCTCAATTTCCTCAGATCTGATCATTCTCGCCTCGGTACCTATTCTAATCATGAGTCCCACTCTGCACCTCTGGGCAATAGCTTGCTTAATCTCTACAACGGCCCCAACAACGCTGAGGATGCCTGACTTCACCTTGGGGGTGCCCAGGAGTGGGCTCCTCACAGGGAAAGGCCAGGAAGGGTTCCTCGGCGGTATTCGTACAAGCGCCGAGATGCCTACGGGTAGTCGTGCGCTATACAAGTGCGTAATCATTTCATTTCATTTCATCATCACTTACGATAAAGTAACAGACTCGGTGTCAGTGGCGCAACAGTGCTTAACCTCCGTCTTTAATTGGTTGGCAGATGCACAGTTGAAATGCAATAAACAGAAGTCTGGGATCCTGTTATTTTGTAAATTCCCCTTTAATTTCTGAGAGCTGCTGTGGCCGTCTGAGTTTTCGTTGCCGCTTTCCACGGGTAAGCCCATAAAAAACCTGGGTATATGGTTCGATGAGAGTCTCTCTTTTTCGACGCATATGAAGAAACAGTCCGGCTGCTGCTTCGGCCTTCTTAAGACTCTCAGGAACTTTTTCCCGCTTCTTCCTCAAGCGGGGAAAGAAACAGTTACGTGTGCTCTGATTTTGTCACGTCTGGATTACGCCAATGCCCTTTATATTGGTATTCCGGGCTACCTGTTGAAAAGACTTCAGGTAATTTAGAACACAGCGGCCAGATTGTTACTGGGCATTTCAGCGAGGGACAGCGAGCACCATTATTTGCGTTCCCTCCACTCCCGTACCAGACAGAGTCAAATTTAAATCTCTGGTTCTGGCCCTTCGGGCTCTTCATGGGTGTGGCCGTCTTTATCTTCAGAATCGTTTTTCTTTTTATGTCCCTTCTCGAGCTCTTCAATCCATGTCCCTTTGCTATACCCGGGTCCCTCGCTTCAAATTTCAGAGGCTGGGGGGCAGCTCTTTTGCTGTGAAGGCTGGAATGCCCTCCACCTTGACCTATGCTCCATCCAGGATCATGTATTGTTCAAAAGGAAATTAAAGACTCATTTGTTTGTTTAATAATTTCTTTCATTAACCCTGTGGCATCGCGCCGGAACACTCAGGAGTAGCTGTGCGCGTTATAAATGGATGTAACATAACATAATTGTGAATGGCACTCTATCTCATACTAATGACATCACAGAATATATTGCAGACTGGAGAAATGCATCCGGCTACATAGTTGAATGTTTGTTTGAGTTTGGAGACAGAATCCATTGCCATCCACCCTCATACTGGATCATGACTAACCACAGTTTACAGGAGAAAAGCTGTAGAAAGCAAGAAAGGAAATTTAGCAACCAAGAATTGGAATTATTAACAGAAGAAAGGATTCAAGAGAATGATACATTATATAGGAAATCATCTGCTACTATTCCAGAACAACTAAAATACAAATATGGTTATGCATCCAGCAGATGAGAAGTGTGGTTTGTGTGACAAACAGACCTGTGAAAGAATGAAGAAATCAATGGTACAATCTACGAGCACACACTAAGGGAAGAGTTAAGGCAAGAACACAAGATGCAGCACTTACTGGAGGTTGATCAAGTACAGATCCCCTTGCAACACCACTTGAACAGCTACCTGAAACAACTCTGCAGTCCGAGGCTGTGATAGCTGTCAGTACCATTGACACATCTGGCCACACTATAAGTACAGAAGGTAACTTTTAATGTCTATGTTGTGCTTGTGGGATTCTAACCGAAGGTCCATGTTTATTAGTAACAATTTAAATACATGTAAATCATGCAATTTTTAAAAATGAGTTTTGTTGATACTTTTTTTAGAGTAGATACTCCATGTTAGGTTTTATTGTGACACTTGCAATGTTTTTGGACCGTGTAGGCTCCATTTTCTAAATCAAATTGCATATTAAGGCCACCTTCTTCAAACTTCTATACTTCAAACATTTAGGGTCAATTTATATAGTGGTGACACTTGACGAATACAAGATCTGTTCTAGTTATGAATCAACAATAGTAATAGAATATGTTTCTCATCGTTCGGTAATGTTGGAATTTAAAGACAGACATGATACTGCTTGTTAATGTGGATTTTAAGTGTATATCCTCACACATTTCAATGCATGTCTTCCCTGTCAATCATTGCAGATCATACTATTCCTATGCACCACTGGAAAGTAACCAACCACTAACAGGTCAAGGAACTAGCTCTGCTCCTGAGACAAGATGCTCACATGAAAAAATTCATGAAAGTGGAGTTGTTTTACAAGAAGATGAGCCAGCCAAAACACAACAGATTAATGTTCAATTATACATTTCTGCCACCTGTTTACCTAATATTTTGACACCAGCCACTGTGACATCAGCCTAGAACATCTACTTCAGCACCTGTCACATGAGTTCGAAGTACTACATTTCAAGGAAGTCTGGGTAGCACAAGAACCACCCAAGTGGTAGTTGGCACACCTTCTCCTGCTGATTTCCATAAACTGGAAAGCAAGATGCCTCAAGTTCAGGAGAAATAATATACGAGCCTATGTCAAATACATTTGAAACTTGGTGAATTAAAAACAATAAGTATGACAGATTTACTGCAATGTCAGAAATCATTAATAGTATGTCAAAGAAAATACGCAGTATGTTGCATACAATTAAGCAGGGCTTTGTTCAAATGACACAAGACCTGCGCCATTCAAGACTGCAACAACAATCTGTGTCACTCTGTTGATAGGCTTGCTAAAGCAACACATATTTTGTGCAGACGTAAAACAAAGTTGCAGGATCATTTTGAAAATTAAAGCATTGGTTTGAAAAGTAGTTTTACACATAATCATATGTTGTCATGGATTTAAAAAACACTAATGTGACCATTGAAAGTCAATTTTCACCAGGCAAAAGGAAGGAGTTGTCTAATATGGATACCTCACTAGTATCCGGGCCTACTGTTAAAAAGCTTTGAAGGTGCAGTAGTGAAGTTGATTTAATTTGACATTATAGCACTTTATTTTGTTTTAGTTGCATTTGTAATATCAAAATAACTATCATGACAAAATTATGATAATGGATACTTCAAAAAGATAATATACATATATACATATATATATATATATATATATGGGACCAGATATTAAATGGCACGCCGCCAGGCATTTTACCTTGGTCCGGGTACGGACACAATCTGGTTCCCGCTTTTGAACTTGGTTGCAGTGAGCAGTTTCGAGGCATTACGCCTCTCCTGGGTGAAATGCTATCCGCTTTCTCCCCTGCACATCAGACATCATGTTCCGAGGCTTGGCAGTATTGGGGGACACAAGGGGAGACCAGATGAGCGGTCAATCGGCGCTGTGTTCCATCAAGTCTGCTGATACCGGGGACCGCAAAAAGAACTCACTTACCTACCCCCGCTATTTTCATCAACCTGCACTGCTGCAACACAGCATTGTGGGTGTTGTGGTCCAAGGATTACGACGGACTACACCAGGTGTGTGCATTCACCAGCGGGGGAGGAGCGTTCCAGCCTGCACTACTTCACAGGCAGCAAGAAAGGACTACCTTGATGGTGCATGGAGACGGTGCTGGGCGCTGAAGAAGGCTAACGCCGAAATGCATTCGCAGCCACCGTAGCAATTGCCTGCTCAATAAAGCCTCTCTGAACTGTCCCGCTGGGCTCCTACTCTTTCTGTGGAGGGAGATACATACCGGATATATATATACATATATATATATATATATATGGAAACACAGCTCCTCCTCTGCACGCTCTGCGCTCGCAGCCCACGCTTCCACGCCAGCAAGTAGAGGAACGGACCAGCAAAGTCAGCAAGATGTAGTTTATTAACACATAACCCACAGAACCAGCGACGCGTTTCGGGCCAAGGTGCCCTTGTTCACGCTGCAACATAGTTAAATTTTTAATGCTCTTTTATACACTTATTTTAAAAAATGTCACCACCCCCTGGTGGTGACCTCCAGTGTTACATATGTTTGCAAACAGTGTAAAAATACTATCGCTGCTAGTTTTTTTATATATATATGTGTATAGCATTGCACCTGGAAAAATCGTTACTGGTTAAATCCAAGTAATTCAAAGGAAACTCTGACTTTGTGAACCATTTTAAAACATGTACAAAGACTATTGTTTTGTTATACATCACCAATCTGAATTTCCTTAAATTAGCGGAATATGCAAAAACTGTATAAATACGATACTCATGATTCTAAAGACCACCAACAATTCAATAATTGTCACAGTAAGTTATTTGTAGCATTACTTTTCACATATGCAAATCTGTGCATAAGCAGCGAAAGATAAAGTGCAAAAAGGTGTAGAAAAGTGCGAAGTGTATAAGTCAAAAAGTGAAAAGTGCGAGAATCAGCCGCATTACCATCGGAATGAGGATACCATCAAATTTCATACATATATAACTTCTCGAATTTCAAATTTCATGAATATCTGTATGGCTAAATTATAGGTTCCCTAAGATCATAAATGGTAAAAAAGTTACAAAAATGGGCATATGTAAAAATAGTATCATACCCCATAGTTAGGTACATGTCATGACACAATATAACTTGATCTAAAATCCTGTAGAAAAAGTTAAAAGACATTTCATGATATGCTGATGTAAACAGTTCATATGTAGATATCAAAGCAAATGAGCTAGAAACTTAAATACAATGATATAAGCAAAGATACATATCTATCCACACAATATGAACCTAAAGAAAATAGAGGTGTATGTTACAAGAAAATCTCTTCGCAATAGAAACCTGTCTAATATAGTTGCATCAATCATCTTAACCACCCAAGGCTCACTACTCACCCAGCCCTTTCCACCAATCTTCTGAATCTAATTTCTCCTAATAGGGAACCTAACTAGGAGAAAATTGCACCAAGAGAGGAGAAGAAAAATGAATAGAAATGAACTATCCATGGAACAACTCAGAAATATCTAGGGATAAACAGTCTAATATTATAAGTAGTGGTGCATTTCTTCAATATTGTTGAGCCCATTTGGCCAACGGCTGTCGAGCACTAAAATGAATCTGCTTTCCAATTTTCTGAGCTGGAGTTCACGATCTCCCCCTCTTTTATGCAGCGGGACTGCTCCAATCACAAAATAACTCAAGCATGTGAGGTCATTGTTGTGGACCCTTTTGAAATGCCGGGCGACCGGATAAGCCGGGTCATTGTGTAATATTGCCCGTAAATGCTGCAATATCCTGACATGCACCTGGAGCTAAGTGCTACCAACATATCTAAGCCTACAGGTGCATGTCAGAACGTAAACAGCATGGTCTGTTCTGCAGGAGAAATTTCCCAAAATTGGTTTGGCAATGGTGCTAAACGGAGTGGAATAATGCGAGATGGTAGTGCCAAATTTGCAAGCACGGCAGCTTGAGCATTTAAAGAAACCCCGCGCAGGTCGTAGCCAAGGTTTCTTCGTTTTGATATATATATATATATATATAGAGAGAGAGAGAGAGGGCATTCTGGGAGATGGAGGATTTCAAGAATACAATGCCACCAAGTAGTGTATCCTCATTGGTTACCAGAGACTGCTCTCTAATGATTAAGGCTGATTAAACAGCCGAAACACGTCTGGAAGTAATTTACAAACTGCCGCCCCTTTTGTACCGCTACACTATTAAAGCACTTTTTTCTCCAAAGTCCAGCGTCGGCCGATCTTTCATACATATTACCTACTGGCGGTCGCCAGTAGGTATATATAGTTAGGATTTTTTTGAATAGGGATTTCTGAAAATTCTATGTTGAATAACTTTGGCGTTGATGGACGGAATTGGCTGAAATTTTCAGGAAAATGGCACATTTTGTTTCTGAGCGTCCCCTGAAAGATTGGGGGGGTTTCGTCAAGCGGGGGCCGAGAAAAAAGGGGGGTCCCAAAACGTTTTTTTAACATTGAGTTTTCCATAGGGCGGTTGGACTCACTTTTAGCTCGAACGGCTGAATGGATTTCCACAAAACTTGGCAAAATTGTAGGGACTGGTAGCCCGATGTGCCTTTGCTATGTCTCAAGATATATGCTCCAGTGGTTTTTACGAAAATTAACTTTGAAAAATATATATTGGGCTACATTGGGCTATATATATGTTAGAGCCCAAATGTAGCCCAATGTAGCCCAATGTAGCCCAAAGATGGCCACCAGAGACAAAAAAAAACAAATGTAGCCCAAATATCAGCCAGATGTAGCCCAACTATAGCCCAGTGACAGAATGTCCCAGAGTGTTCTGAAGAACAACTAGAGCGCTAACAGTCTTACTTATGACAAAAGTATGGCACACCTGAAGTCATCTTGATTGGAATAAAGTGTTAACACTTAAAACATTTAATTTGCAAAGGAACAAAATGAGGGGTTTCATTTTGCCATAGAAATGTTATATATATATATATATATATATATATATATATATATATATATATATATATATATATATATATATATATATATATTACCTACTGGCGGTCGCCAGTAGGTATATATAGTTAGGATTTTTTCTCTATGGGATTTTTGAAAATTCTATGTCTAATAACTTTGCCGTTTGTGGACGGAATTGGCTGAAATTTTCAGGAAAATGGCACATTTTGTTTCTGAGCAGCCTTTGAAAATTTGGGGGGGGTTCGTCAAGGGGGGGCCGAGAAAAAAGGGGGGTCCCAAAACGCGTTTTTCCCATGTTAATTTCCATAGGGCGGTTGGCCTCACTTTTAGACCGAACGGCTGAATGGATTTGCACGAAACTTGGCAAAATTGTAGGGACTGGTAGCCCGATGTGCCTTTTGTAGGTCTCAATATATGTGCTCCAGTGGATTTTGAGAAATTAACGTTTAAAAAAAGATATATATCTGTAAGCGCGGACCGGGCAGCGGCCTAGGACGCGTACTTTTCGCGCAACGGAGCTTTGTGAAGCGAAGCTGATTGGTTCTCCGGCGTCTGTCAACATTCCAAACAGTCCGTAGTGGCCGCAAACAGTCCGTAGTGGCCGCCATCTTGTCTCTCGGTAGGATCGAGAGACAAGAGGAGGCCAAAGCGAAGGGGTAAATGACCATAAGGGGGAATAGTAGATCCTCGCTGACCCCCTAGGTTTGATGTGGAGGTTTTAAAAGGGCCCCGCGGGGCAAAAAAAAAAAATTATAATAATAATCTTACGGCTGAATGGATTTGCACGAAACTTGGCAAAATTGTAGGGACTGGTAGCCCGATGTGCCTTTGCTAGGTCTCAATATATGTGCTTCAGTGGATTTTGAGAAATTAACGTTCAAAAAAAGATATATATCTGTAACAGCGCACCGCTTCGCGTACTTTTCGCGTTACGGAGCTTTGCGAAGCGAAGCTGATTGGCTCTCCGGTGTCTGTAAACATTCCAAACAGTCCGTAGCGGCCGCCATCTTGTCTCTCGGTAGGATCGAGAGACAAGAGGAGGCCAAAGCGAAGGGGCAAATGACCATAAGGGGGCATAGTAGATCCTCGCTGATCCCCTAGGTTTGATGTGGAGGTTTTAAAAGGGCCCCGCGGGGCAAAAAAAATAAATAATAATAATAATCGAACGGCTGAATGGATTTGCACGAAACTTGGTAAAATATTAGGGACTGGTAGCCCGATGTGCCTTTGCTAGGTCTCAATATATGTGCTTCAGTGCATTTTGAGAAATTAACGTTCAAAAACAAGATATATATCTGTAACAGCGCTCCGCTTCGCGGAGATAAAATTATATCTGTATTACCTAGCTGTTGCTAACACCAGTTAGCGACGGCTAGTAGGAGATAGCGACCATCTTGGGCCCCACTTTGCATGTGAGTGATATTTATCACTAATGACATGCAAAGTGGGCATGCCAAGATGTTAGCGACTGGAAACAGTCGCTAACATCGCTATCTCCTATTATCAACTTTTGGAAATATTCGAGATAAGCGCGAATATCTCCAAAAAGTAACATCTGCCCTGAGCAGTTCTTAGCCATGTTATCCTATGGGAGGTGGATAACATGGCTAAGAGGATTAGCTCGGTAATGCATGAATATCGCTGAGTTTTCAGCGATATTAATGCATTGCGGTCGGTTTTTATCGTATTTGCGATAAACTTTGATAATAGCAAGGTTTATCTGCGATAATTTCTGACGGTAAAAAAATCTTTGCAATGCATCGTTAGGGATAAATATCGCTTAACTTTGGTAATATGCCCCAACGTCTGTTAACGTTCGATTCGAAGGAAATCAGGAAGTGTTGAAAAACATTGTCTGCGCCATCTTGTCTTTTTTCAAATGCCACACTTTTGTCGTGCACGGCAGCCATTTTAGATGCCTTGACCAGACCCACTCTGTGCACGCTGTCGATCCTTAGCATGGCTCCCCACCCTCGCAAGCATCTCCCCCAGGCAGTGGTCACCCCCGCTCTCTGTCTTATGCATGGGTAATAAACCTCCCCCCATCTGCGCTGCTCTTTCCTGAGAATCACACCCTGTGCCCGCCCGACACCTCCCTTTCGCCCTATTCACTACTGCACCCTCTGACACTCCTTTTCCTCTGTGTCCGATTGTCCAGGCTGGTCCTAGGGTATCAGCTAGCCCTGCAGATGTAGTTTATGGCCACAGCTGTAAAGATTCACCCCTCTTCAAAGGAGTTATAGTAGATCAAGGCCCACACTCGATGAGATCCGTCACAGCAGAAGCGTTGCTATTATCTGAAAACCATCCTGTATTGTGATTGGGGAGGGGACCGAGCGTGAAGCGGAAGATTCCAGGGATGACTCTTTGTACATCAAAGTTTTTACAATTATGTGTCACATTAAAAATATATAGCACTCCGACAAAGTAGTAAGATTATAAAACTTTAATAATTTATAAATATATACAAGAAAACAAAAATAGTAATAACATATAAACATTTTTAGGGAAAAACAACGAAGTAGCGGTCGGCTGTGCGAATAGTCCCAACGCAGCACAACGTCCAGATTTCCGGCGTGGGGCGGGTCATCAGTAGCAAACTGTTGTGCGAATAGTTCCAAGGCAGCAGAACGCGCTGAAATCTAGATGACACGAAAGTGATGTCTAGTAAGTTGCCACCCAGCAAATAACGGCGTGGGGCGTCGCGGGGGGTGGGTCTTCAGTAGCAAACTGTTGTGCGAATAGTTCCAAGGCAGCAGAACGATGGCACCAAGGTGATGTCCAGTAAGTTGCCGCACTGGTTTTGGTATCCTACAATGCTGCTCCGAATAACGGCGTGGGGCGCCCCGGGGGAGGCGGCGTGAACGGGCCTCCCCAGGTGGAGTCTCGTCTGCTGTAGTGGGGCGCCCCTTTACCGTTTCAGTTGCCATTCCGTCCGTTTTTGGTCCACTGTGTCAAAAGCCGCAATTCAGCTGAGTTGCGCCCACTCTTGCGGTGCAGCGATAGGCGGCTGTCACAGGACTCTCAAAATGGCGGCAGGCTCTTTCCTTTTTGGGCCTGGTCCACTGAAATGGCCCTGGGACACCTTGGAAATCGGACGCTTGTCTGCTAGGTCTTGGACCCCATTCTCGAAAGCGTCCCCTCCGCCTTGAGAATTCATCAAAAGTTTTGGGGGCCCCGACTCCTGCAGGCTTCTGGTGGGGAGCGGCTGCCATGATTGCTCGCGGAATGACTACGACGGAGCTACGAGATGGTGGTGCTCTCATGCTGACGCCAGCTTCAGTCTGAAACATCCAGAAACAAGGTGGGGCTTTCATCGTTTGGAAAAAAAAAAAGTTTTCATCCAATGAAAAGTGTTGTTTTTAGGTCATATGATCAAGCCTTCCATCATTAGGAAACCAAAAGTAAAATGAACCAATGAAAAGTTTTATAAACAAGTCACATGACCTGTTATGCGGCATAGGGTATAAAATGCGGAGAAAATACGTTGGCACGTGAGGTAGCGGACCGATGTGCGAATAGGCCGAAGGCAGCACAACGCGCCAAGATCCGGATGGCACCGAGGTGGTGTCCAGCAAGTTGCAGCACTGGTGTGGCCATCCTACAATGTTGAAAGTCGGCGTGGGGCGCCCCGTTGGCCTGTGAGTTTGCGTCAGTAGCGGACCGATGTGCGAATAGGCCGAAGGCAGCACAACGCGCCAAGATCCGGATGGCACCGAGGTGGTGTCTAGTAAGTTGCCGCACTGGTGTGGCCATCCTACAATGCTGAAAGTCGGCGTGGGGCGCCCTGTTGGCCTGTGAGATGGTGTCAGTAGCGGACTGATGTGCGAATGGGGCCAAAGGCAGCGCAACAATATTTTCTGACGAGAAGACACCACAAGGCGCTGAGATGCCAAGATCCGGATGGCACCGAGGTGATGTCTAAGTTGCGGACTGATGTGCGAATGGGGCCAAAGGTAGCGTAACAATATTTTCTGTATGGAAGATACCACTAGGCGTTGAGATGCCAAGATTCGGATGGCACCGAGGTGATGTCTAGCAAGTTGGTGTGGTCATCCTACAATGCTGAAACTCGGCGTGGGTCGCCCCATTAGCCTGTGAGATGGCGTCAGTAGCGGACCGATGTGCGAATAGGCCGAAGGCAGCACAACGCGCCAAGATCCGGATGTCACAGTGGTGGTTTCATAGTTGAGAGGCACTTCATCTGCAGTGGGGCGCCGAGATCCGGATGGCACCGAGGTGATGTCTAGCAAGTTGCTGTACTGGTGTGGTCATCCTACAATGCTGAAAGTCGGCGTGGGGCGCCCCATTAGCCTGTGAGATGGCGTCAGTAGCGGACTGATGTGCGAATGGGGCCAAAGGCAGCACAACGCGCCAAGATCCGGATGGCACCGAGGTGGTGTCCAGCAACTTGCCGCACTGGTGTGGCCATCCTACAATGCTGCGCCGAAAGTCGGCGTGGGGCGCCCCGTTGGCCTGTGAGTTCGCGTCAGTCAGTGGGGGCTGTTTGAGGATCTGACTGCATTGGAAAGCAATGTGATGCTGTGCGTCGCCCCCAAGATGGAGGTTCCTCGGCTGCAGTGGGGCGCCCCTTGGTGTTTCACTCGCTATGCAGCTGAGTTGCGTGCGCACTTGTGGCGAATAGGCCGAAGGCAGCACAACGCGCCGAGATCTGGATGGCACCGAGGTGGTGTCCAGCAATTTGCCGCACTGGTGTGGCCATCCTACAATGCTGCGCCGAAAGTCGGCGTGGGGTGCCCCGTTGGCCTGTGAGGTGGCGTCAGTAGCGGACCGATGTGTGAATAGGCCGGAACCAGCACAAGGCGCCAAGATCCGGATGGCACCGAGGTGGTGTCATAGTTGAGAGTTCTGAGCAGCGCTTGTAACACTGTCTGAAGCTTATTTGCACCTGCTGCAGCTTCACTATTGCCCTGGTGTGGCCTAAGATCGCCCATGACATAGGCGGCCACCTCCCGGGGTGCGGCGGAACTTTTTTCCTTTTCCTTTCTGCATCTTGTCCCAAATTCGTTTGACCTGAAGACACGACCAGGTCCCTGAATGTGTGCAGGGGGACGCTATTGATTGAATCAAAATGGCGGCTTCACACAAAGCTGACTCAAGCGTTTTCTGGTGGTTTCATAGTTGAGAGGCACTTCATCTGCAGTGGGGCGCCGAGATCCGGATGGCACCGAGGTGATGTCTAGCAAGTTGCTGTACTTGTGTGGTCATCCTACAATGCTGAAACTCGGCGTGGGTCGCCCCATTAGCCTGTGAGATAGCTGTTCTTTGGATTTGGGCCTGGTCCACTAAAATGGCCCTGGGACACCTAAGAACTCGAACGCTCGATTTTTTTTTCCTTTCCTGTACATGCAAAAAAAGGTAAATGCCCGGTATGTTACACGCTTCATCTGCCACGATGAACTCTCCAGAGGAAACGAAAAAATATATAGTTGTGGTAACTATACCATGCATCGTCATATGGAGAGGTGGCACCAATTAATTATAGTGCTGCATAAAAGAGAGATTTGGAGGAGAACCCCTGACCTGCTAGTACATTCATCAAAGAAGTGGCACTGAGAGCTTCAGAGGCAAGGGAAACGGTCCCAAATATTTAGAAGAACTTTGGAAAGATTAAAATGACATGTTTAGATTGTGGTAAATTAATTTCATGTGGGCAGATGAGTGTTACTCTAATAAATACAGCATATGAACATCATCATAGTCGATGGTTGGTAGAGACATTTTGACTATATCCTGGACCTGCCCGTCCTCGCCCAAAATGGCGCCGGAATAAATGGGACTCGTAACTCCTTGTTGTGTACTGGTTGCAGAACCTTGAAATCACGAGATACGTATGCAGTTTTGAAGCACATGGCGGGCGGGGACGAGAATTGATTGAATATTTCGACATCCCTATTGATATTAAGTTCTGATGTGTTATTGATTACTGTACTGTTGAAAGTTCGAATTAACGTCACCCATGGTACTTGCCCGCAAATGTATATCTAGATAATTTTATTGTAACTGGCCCTGTCGTATTTTAATTATAAAATGTACGTCCACCGATTCCATAACTGTTAGACACCTTAGTTCTTGCAACCTAATGGCCCGCCCGTTACGTTCCTCTACAGTGTAAATGTCTACTCATCACATACGATTACAGTTTGCTCCGTGGCCGGCCCACGTGGTTATAGGCTCGTATTTGTATAATGAAATTTTCACAATAAAGGTTTTTAAAAGAAAACATGGTAGTAGTATATACATTGGTAAAGTTTGTAATAATAGTCACTGTTTTAGAATCATTAAAAGGCAAGTGAAATAAAGCAGACCAATTACATGAAGGGTAAAAGGTATAATACGAAGGAACGCAGTAAAGATAAATGGTCAAGGGCTGTTGTGTTTTCTATTCCTGCAACATAAAGTGATCGATAAGAATCTCATATTCAGGCGTATCGGCGACTAAGACAGCAGGTCGACCCTCTTTTGCTCAACGGCTCCATCATGGGACGAAGAAACGCTCTTTTTCTCGAAAAAAGAATATATTTTACTTGCAGGACAGTTGTAAAATTTCCGGGAAAGTACATTAGCCTGGAACATTATAACATATATTTAAGAAAAAATAATGTTCGGAAGTAATGAAAAGCGTAATTTTTAGGTCATATGAGCAAGCCTTTCATCATTACAATAAGAAAAGTAAAATGAACCAATGAAAAGTTTTATTAACAAGTCACATGACTTGTTATGCTTACGTTACGCGCTGCGCGCCCCGGATGACTTCCGGATGCGCTAACGCGGCGCGTCATATGACGCATTACGCGACAACGCAGGTCCAGAATATAGTCAAAATGTCTCCACCAACCAGCGGTCGGAACACAACCCCTTTCAGCAGGCTAAATAGTTCTGTTAAATGAGAACAGAAGGGACAGGCAACAAGAACCATCAGTGAAAGAGGGGAGGGCTAGTTCTTCTCTACCGGGTTACATTGGGGCGCTACCGGAACTGATCGAATTGGTAGTCTACAGTGTTTCTGGATGTTTCAGACTGAAGCTGGGGTTAGCATGAGAGCAGCATCATTTCGTAGCTCCGTCGTGGCCATTCCGCAACCAATCATGGCAGCCGCTCTTTATCGTTATTTTGGGCGGGGTGGGTGGCGGAGCCGAGCTGTTTTGCAGCCATCATTGTGTGGAGTTCAGTTCATCTCACTAGTTTTGTATTTGTCATGAGGGGTTGTTCCTAATGTTTCTATTTTAGCGAGGTCAAAAAGAGATCCCATTAGTGGCCTACTGATTTTGCTCGATTCCTTTTCTTTTTTTTTACACGATTTTTCGTTATCTGCAAAGACTAAACAGAGTATTGCGACTCTGTGTTTGTTTGTAAATAGAGAATGAACCAAAGAGAACTAATTCTAAAACAGTAAATACTTGGATAACAATCAATCAAATGGAGAGAGAAGCAGGCACGATGGATTACAACGGGGGCAAAGGCCTGCGTTAACTACCTTTCACTATCTGCAAAGAGAGAGTACTCCTAATAGAAATGAGGGGGGGGGGGGCACCATTCAAAGCAGATCAGTGTGCATAAACACGAAAATGTTTTCACTTACCACGTACTTGACATTCGACAGCTTATGATATTTGCTATTAAAAAACCATTGAAATTCACTGAAAAAACCATAGGTTATAGACCATATATAGTTAGGAATTAGCATTTACAAAACCTTGAAAATTCACTGAAAAAACCATAGGTTATAGACCATATATAGTTAGGAATTAGCATTTAAAAAACCTTATTTTACTCACACAAAACCATTGAAATTACATATATAGTTAGTTGCACTAACTATATATCGCGCACCTGCAATCCACTGCTGATGATGTCACATATTACATCATTCATGACATGGTCAGTGACATCACTGATGACATCACTGATGACATCTCAAATGTAAGTACAAAGTCCAGCTCCTCCCCCTAGCCATGATCAGTGTCACCTGCTGAGGTAATCCAAGTGGATAGGAACTGCAAATCCCAGCATGCAGTGTTCTGCTGGGTTCGTCGTGTCTTGGCGGGGAATGGCAGGGCTGGAAGAAAGCGCTGTGTCTGATGTCCCGCGTTGCCTGCTACAGGAAAAGGACTCCTCGCGCCCCCCAAAGACGCACAACCAACTTATCCAGGTTCTTTGATTCACGGGGACCCGTGCGACAGTGCGTCAGGCCCGGGGTAGAGTGCAGTGACTCTGCCACCGTGTTTCTTCCTCCCAGATGCGCTGATGGGCTTGATTCAATCCGAAGCCTCGGAGACAAGGTCAGATGCGCCGGAGCACATCGCAGCCAGTGGAGATCAAGCCTGCAAACGTGCGGCGGCCCCAGAAGCACTAAACTGGCCAGATAGTGCGAAAATATGTACAAGGGTCTTCAACAAAGAAGAGTCTAAGGTCGCTTGGGGGGAACAACGGAGAACCTTTAATGCAGCACAGGCATAAGAAAGCGGGCGGGCGTATGCATTTCGGCCGTGTATGGCCTCCTCAGCGCCCAGCATGGAAACAGGAAACGCCTCTCACAGTTCTGCCCCACCTTTTGAAGTAAGTACAAAGTCCAGCTCCTCCCCCTAGCCATGATCAGTGTCACCTGCTGAGGTAATCCAAGTGGATAGGAACTGCAAATCCCAGCATGCAGTGTTCTGCTGGGTTCGTCGTGTCTTGGCGGGGAATGGCAGGGCTGGAAGAAAGCGCTGTGTCTGATGTCCCGCGTTGCCTGCCACAGGAAAAGGACTCCTCGCGCCCCCCAAAGACGCAAAACCAACTTATCCAGGTTCTTTGATTCACGGGGACCCGTGCGACAGTGCGCCAGGCCCGGGGTAGAGTGCAGTGACTCTGCCACCGTGTTTCTTCCTCCCAGATGCGCTGATGGGCTTGATTCAATCCGAAGCCTCGGAGACAAGGTCAGATGCGCCGGAGCACATCGCAGCCAGTGGAGATCAAGCCTGCAAACGTGCGGCGGCCCCAGAAGCACTAAACTGGCCAGATAGTGCGAAAATATGTACAAGGGTCTTCAACAAAGAAGAGTCTGAGGCCGCTTGGGGGGAACAACGGAGAACCTTTAATGCAGCACAGGCATAAGAAAGCGGGCGGGCGTATGCATTTCGGCCGTGTGTGGCCTCCTCAGCGCCGAGCATGGAAACAGGAAACGCCTCTCACAGTTCTGCCCCACCTTTTGAAGTAAGTACAAAGTCCAGCTCCTCCCCCTAGCCATGATCAGTGTCACCTGCTGAGGTAATCCAAGTGGATAGGAACTGCAAATTCCAGCATGCAGTGTTCTGCTGGGTTCGTCGTGTCTTGGCGGGGAATGGCAGGGCTGGAAGAAAGCGCTGTGTCTGATGTCCCGCGTTGCCTGCCACAGGAAAAGGACTCCTCGCGCCCCCCAAAGACGCACAACCAACTTATCCAGGTTCTTTGATTCACGGGGACCCGTGCGACAGTGCGCCAGGCCCGGGGTAGAGTGTAGTGACTCTGCCACCGTGTTTCTTCCTCCCAGATGCGCTGATGGGCTTGATTCAATCCGAAGCCTCGGAGACAAGGTCAGATGCGCCGGAGCACATCGCAGCCAGTGGAGATCAAGCCTGCAAACGTGCGGCGGCCCCAGAAGCACTAAACTGGCCAGATAGTGCAAAAATATGTACAAGGGTCTTCAACAAAGAAGAGTCTGAGGCCGCTTGGGGGGAACAACGGAGAACCTTTAATGCAGCACAGGCATAAGAAAGCGGGCGGGCGTATGCATTTCGGCCGTGTGTGGCCTCCTCAGCGCCCAGCATGGAAACAGGAAACGCCTCTCACAGTTCTGCCCCACCTTTTGAAGTAAGTACAAAGTCCAGCTCCTCCCCCTAGCCATGATCAGTGTCACCTGCTGAGGTAATCCAAGTGGATAGGAACTGCAAATCCCAGCATGCAGTGTTCTGCTGGGTTCGTCGTGTCTTGGCGGGGAATGGCAGGGCTGGAAGAAAGGGCTGTGTCTGATGTCCCGCGTTGCCTGCCACAGGAAAAGGACTCCTCGCGCCCTCCAAAGACACACAACCAACTTATCCAGGTTCTTTGATTCACGGGGACCCGTGCAACAGTGCGCCAGGCCCGGGGTAGAGTGTAGTGACTCTGCCACCGTGTTTCTTCCTCCCAGATGCGCTGATGGGCTTGATTCAATCCGAAGCCTCGGAGACAAGGTCAGATGCGCCGGAGCACATCGCAGCCAGTGGAGATCAAGCCTGCAAACGTGCGGCGGCCCCAGAAGCACTAAACTGGCCAGATAGTGCGAAAATATGTACAAGGGTCTTCAACAAAGAAGAGTCTGAGGCCGCTTGGGGGGAACAACGGAGAACCTTTAATGCAGCACAGGCTTAAGAAAGCGGGCGGGCGTATGCATTTCGGCCGTGTGTGGCCTCCTCAGCGCCCAGCATGGAAACAGGAAACGCCTCTCACAGTTCTGCCCCACCTTTTGAAGTAAGTACAAAGTCCAGCTCCTCCCCCTAGCCATGATCAGTGTCACCTGCTGAGGTAATCCAAGTGGATAGGAACTGCAAATCCCAGCATGCAGTGTTCTGCTGGGTTCGTCGTGTCTTGGCGGGGAATGGCAGGGCTGGAAGAAAGCGCTGTGTCTGATGTCCCGCGTTGCCTGCCACAGGAAAAGGACTCCTCGCGCCCCCCAAAGACGCACAACCAACTTATCCAGGTTCTGTGCGCCATATATATATATATATATATATTACCTACTGGCGGTCGCCAGTAGGTATATATAGTTAGGATTTTTTTAAATAGGGATTTCTGAAAATTCTATGTTGGTGATTGGGTTGTTGCAGTTTGGAGGGGACTCGATAACGGGCAGCTTGAGCAGAGGACAGTAAAGGTGGTCATCATGTCCTGCTAACATCGAGCTCCGCAGCAAAATTTTGCCATTTACACTCCCCATACTTCCACCGACCCGAGGTGTTTCAACATAAAGCATCTTGGGAGTTGTAGTGCTGAATATTGCGAGGACTTACAACAGGTGAGCCACATTGCTAAGGGGAGGAGCGGACCGATGCCAGTTATTTCAACAAACAGGAAAGAACTTACATTGATGACTGTATCCGGTGTTGGGCGCTGAAGAAGGCGGAAATGCCGAAATGCATTCGCCGCCACTGGATCTGTTTGCAGCTCAATAAACCCGTTTGACATGTTCCCCTCCGGGCTCCTGCTTCATCTGTTTAGAGGAAGGTTTGGTGGCATATTGTCTGTGCAGGCCAGAGGCACAGTTCAGGAGTCCCTGCAACGCTAAAGGGTTACGGCGAAAGACTGGCAAAACGCTTCACAGCACTGATGCCTTTCCGAAGAGGGAATCTGCCGGTACCCGCCACGTTTCCAGAGGGTCTTAAAGCAGTGAGGTATTGTACCTCGGTTTGGGCATGTAGCCCCTGCTAATTTTGACTCCTTGGTGATTGGGCTGTTGCAGTTTGGAGGGGACTCGATAATGGGCAGCTTGAGCAGAGGACAGTAAAGGTGGTCATCATGTCCTGCTAACATCGAGCTCCGCAGCAAAATTTTGCCATTTACACTCCCCATACTTCCACCGACCCGAGGTGTTTCAACATAAAGCATCTTGGCAGTTGTAGTGCTGAATATTGCGAGGACTTACAACAGGTGAGCCAAATTGCTAAGGGGAGGAGCGGACCGATGCCAGTTATTTAAACAAACAGGAAAGAACTTACATTGATGACTGTATCCGGTGTTGGGCGCTGAAGAAGGCGGAAATGCCGAAATGCATTCGCCGCCACTGGATCTGTTTGCAGCTCAATAAACCCGTTTGACATGTTCCCCTCCGGGCTCCTGCTTCATCTGTTTAGAGGAAGGTTTGGTGGCATATTGTCTGTGCAGGCCAGAGGCACAGTTCAGGAGTCCCTGCAACGCTAAAGGGTTACGGCGAAAGACTGGCAAAACGCTTCACAGCACTGATGCCTTTCCGAAGAGGGAATCTGCTGGTACCCGCCACGTTTCCAGAGGGTCTTAAAGCAGTGAGGTATTGTACCTCGGTTTGGGCATGTAGCCCCTGCTAATTTTGACTCCTTGGTGATTGGGCTGTTGCAGTTTGGAGGGGACTCGATAACGGGCAGCTTGAGCAGAGGACAGTAAAGGTGGTCATCATGTCCTGCTAACATCGAGCTCCGCAGCAAAATTTTGCCATTTACACTCCCCATACTTCCACCGACCCGAGGTGTTTCAACATAAAGCATCTTGGGAGTTGTAGTGCTGAATATTGCGAGGACTTACAACAGGTGAGCCAAATTGCTAAGGGGAGGAGCGGACCGATGCCAGTTATTTCAACAAACAGGAAAGAACTTACATTGATGACTGTATCCGGTGTTGGGCGCTGAAGAAGGCGGAAATGCCGAAATGCATTCGCCGCCACTGGATCTGTTTGCAGCTCAATAAACCCGTTTGACATGTTCCCCTCCGGGCTCCTGCTTCATCTGTTTAGAGGAAGGTTTGGTGGCATATTGTCTGTGCAGGCCAGAGGCACAGTTCAGGAGTCCCTGCAACGCTAGAGGGTTACGGCGAAAGACTGGCAAAACGCTTCACAGCACTGATGCCTTTCCGAAGAGGGAATCTGCCGGTACCCGCCACGTTTCCAGAGGGTCTTAAAGCAGTGAGGTATTGTACCTCGGTTTGGGCATGTAGCCCCTGCTAATTTTGACTCCTTGGTGATTGGGCTGTTGCAGTTTGGAGGGGACTCGATAACGGGCAGCTTGAGCAGAGGACAGTAAAGGTGGTCATCATGTCCTGCTAACATCGAGCTCCGCAGCAAAATTTTGCCATTTACACTCCCCATACTTCCACCGACCCGAGGTGTTTCAACATAAAGCATCTTGGGAGTTGTAGTGCTGAATATTGCGAGGACTTACAACAGGTGAGCCAAATTGCTAAGGGGAGGAGCGGACCGATGCCAGTTATTTCAACAAACAGGAAAGAACTTACATTGATGACTGTATCCGGTGTTGGGCGCTGAAGAAGGCGGAAATGCCGAAATGCATTCGCCGCCACTGGATCTGTTTGCAGCTCAATAAACCCGTTTGACATGTTCCCCTCCGGGCTCCTGCTTCATCTGTTTAGAGGAAGGTTTGGTGGCATATTGTCTGTGCAGGCCAGAGGCACAGTTCAGGAGTCCCTGCAACGCTAGAGGGTTACGGCGAAAGACTGGCAAAACGCTTCACAGCACTGATGCCTTTCCGAAGAGGGAATCTGCCGGTACCCGCCACGTTTCCAGAGGGTCTTAAAGCAGTGAGGTATTGTACCTCGGTTTGGGCATGTAGCCCCTGCTAATTTTGACTCCTTGGTGATTGGGCTGTTGCAGTTTGGAGGGGACTCGATAACGGGCAGCTTGAGCAGAGGACAGTAAAGGTGGTCATCATGTCCTGCTAACATCGAGCTCCGCAGCAAAATTTTGCCATTTACACTCCCCATACTTCCACCGACCCGAGGTGTTTCAACATAAAGCATCTTGGGAGTTGTAGTGCTGAATATTGCGAGGACTTACAACAGGTGAGCCAAATTGCTAAGGGGAGGAGCGGACCGATGCCAGTTATTTCAACAAACAGGAAAGAACTTACATTGATGACTGTATCCGGTGTTGGGCGCTGAAGAAGGCGGAAATGCCGAAATGCATTCGCCGCCACTGGATCTGTTTGCAGCTCAATAAACCCGTTTGACATGTTCCCCTCCGGGCTCCTGCTTCATCTGTTTAGAGGAAGGTTTGGTGGCATATTGTCTGTGCAGGCCAGAGGCACAGTTCAGGAGTCCCTGCAACGCTAAAGGGTTACGGCGAAAGACTGGCAAAACGCTTCACAGCACTGATGCCTTTCCGAAGAGGGAATCTGCCGGTACCCGCCACGTTTCCAGAGGGTCTTAAAGCAGTGAGGTATTGTACCTCGGTTTGGGCATGTAGCCCCTGCTAATTTTGACTCCTTGGTGATTGAGCTGTTGCAGTTTGGAGGGGACTCGATAACGGGCAGCTTGAGCAGAGGACAGTAAAGGTGGTCATCATGTCCTGCTAACATCGAGCTCCGCAGCAAAATTTTGCCATTTACACTCCCCATACTTCCACCGACCCGAGGTGTTTCAACATAAAGCATCTTGGGAGTTGTAGTGCTGAATATTGCGAGGACTTACAACAGGTGAGCCAAATTGCTAAGGGGAGGAGCGGACCGATGCCAGTTATTTCAACAAACAGGAAAGAACTTACATTGATGACTGTATCCGGTGTAGGGCGCTGAAGAAGGCGGAAATGCCGAAATGCATTCGCCGCCACTGGATCTGTTTGCAGCTCAATAAACCCGTTTGACACGTTCCCCTCCGGGCTCCTGCTTCATCTGTTTAGAGGAAGGTTTGGTGGCATATTGTCTGTGCAGGCCAGAGGCACAGTTCAGGAGTCCCTGCAACGCTAAAGGGTTACGGCGAAAGACTGGCAAAACGCTTCACAGCACTGATGCCTTTCCGAAGAGGGAATCTGCCGGTACCCGCCACGTTTCCAGAGGGTCTTAAAGCAGTGAGGTATTGTACCTCGGTTTGGGCATGTAGCCCCTGCTAATTTTGACTCCTTGGTGATTGGGCTGTTGCAGTTTGGAGGGGACTCGATAACGGGCAGCTTGAGCAGAGGACAGTAAAGGTGGTCATCATGTCCTGCTAACATCGAGCTCCGCAGCAAAATTTTGCCATTTACACTCCCCATACTTCCACCGACCCGAGGTGTTTCAACATAAAGCATCTTGGGAGTTGTAGTGCTGAATATTGCGAGGACTTACAACAGGTGAGCCAAATTGCTAAGGGGAGGAGCGGACCGATGCCAGTTATTTTAACAAACAGGAAAGAACTTACATTGATGACTGTATCCGGTGTTGGGCGCTGAAGAAGGCGGAAATGCCGAAATGCATTCGCCGCCACTGGATCTGTTTGCAGCTCAATAAACCCGTTTGACATGTTCCCCTCCGGGCTCCTGCTTCATCTGTTTAGAGGAAGGTTTGGTGGCATATATATATATATATATATATATATATATATATATATATATAAATTTATATATATTACCTACTGGCGGTCGCCAGTAGGTATATATAGTTAGGATTTTTTCTCTATGGGTTTTTTGAAAATTCTATGTCTAATAACTTTGGCGTTTGTGGACGGAATTGGCTGAAATTTTCAGGAAAATGGCACATTTTGTTTCTGAGCAGCCCTTGAAAATTTGGGGGGGGGTTCGTCCAGTGGGGGCCGAGAAAAAAGGGGGGTCCCAAAACGTGTTTTTAACATTGAGTTTTCCATAGGGCGGTTGGCCTCACTTTTAGCCCGAACGGCTGAATGGATTTGCACGAAACTTGGCAAAATTGTAGGGACTGGTAGCCCGATGTGCCTTTTGTAGGTCTCAATATATGTGCTCCAGTGGATTTTGAGAAATTAACGTTTAAAAAAAGATATATATCTGTAACAGCGGACCGGGCAGCGCACTGGTTCGCGGACTTTTCGCGCAACGGAGCTTTGTGAAGCGAAGCTGATTGGTTCTCCGGCGTCTGTCAACATTCCAAACAGTCCGTAGCGGCCGCCATCTTGTCTCTCGGTAGGATCGAGAGACAAGAGGAGGTCAAAACAAAGGGGGAAATAACTATAAGGGGGCATAGTAGATCCTCGCTGACCCCCTAGGTTTGATGTGGAGGTTTTAAAAGGGCCCCGCGGGGCAAAAAAAAAAAATAATAATAATAATTGAACGGCTGAATGGATTTGCACGAAACTTGGCAAAATATTAGGGACTGGTAGCCCGATGTGCCTTTGCTAGGTCTCAATATATGTGCTCCAGTGGATTTTGAGAAATTAACGTTCAAAAAAAGATATATATCTGTAACAGCGCTCCGCTTCGCGTAACGGAGGTTTGCGAAGCTGATTGGTCATTCTGTCACTGGGCTATAGTTGGGCTACATCTGGCTGATATTTGGGCTACATTTGTTTTTTTGTGTGTCTGGCGGCCATCTTTGGGCTACATTGGGCTACATTGGGCTTCATTGGGCTACATTCGGCTAATTAGCAAATAGCTCATCGCAAACTAGGAATGGTAAAGAATCGCTATTTATTCCTTAAAGTTCGCTATTTAGGAAATGCAAATAACTTTGATGATACATATGGCGGTTCATCTCTAACAAGATAAGAAGCATAGGGATACATTTATGATGACTGGCGCATCACCAGGGATGTGTTAGTCATTTTGTGCCGCTGTTCCGTCACCTATGGTGTGCTGCATTTACAATGCGGCGCATCATGGGGCAAAAACAGCACAGATGCGTGATGTATCTGTGCCGTAAAGGTGGCGCATTGCTGGAGTTGTATCGCAAGTGTGATGAAGCTCCAGCAAGGGTCGGGGGTGCCCCTGTCGCAGGGTTTCTGTTCTCACACAGAACTGTGGACAGAGGATTGGAACCTCGGCGAATGCATTGCTGGAGTTGTATCGCAAGTGTGATGAAGCTCCAGCAAGGGTCGGGGGTGCCCCTGTCGCAGGGTTTCTGTTCTCACACAGAACTGTGGACAGAGGATTGGAACCTCGGCGAATTAGGGTGTCCCAAAACTCACGTTAGTAATCAAAAACTCCTTAGCAAGCTAGGTACAGTGTCACATTGGATATAACAAACTCTCAATGTTTAGACAATCCAGAATATGAACTTATAGTACCTCAGGATACGTGGAACTCATGAACAGTCGGTCGTTATAGATTTCTTAGAAACCAGAACATGGAGTTAAGAAGAACAGATGTGTATTTGAAATGTTTATTTACTAATGCCGTCTTCTCAGGCGTAGTACCTTAGATAATAAAAGTACACATATTATCAGTAGCAAAATTACCAGCATAGTTACTAGTACATAAAAAGTGAATGGTGATAGTATGTTAACATGCTGTAAATGAATAAGAGTTAGCAACACTTATAAGCAGCCGCGGGCCGTGGAGGGAGTTACGGTGAGGCAGGGAGGCGGGGAGGGGGAGAAGCAGGGTGGAGAATACAAGTACACATATTATCAGTAGCAAAATTACCAGCATAGTTACTAGTACATAAAAAGCGAATGGTGACAGTATGTTAACATGCTGTAAATGAATAAGAGTTAGCAACACTTATAAGCAGCCGCGGGCCGTGGAGGGAGTTACGGTGGGGCAGGGAGGCGGGGAGGGGGAGGGGCAAGGTAGAGAGGGCTCCACCCTGCTTCTCCCCCTCCCCGCCTCCCTGCCCCATCGTAACTCCCTCCACGGCCCGCGGCTGCTTATATCTCACCCTCCCTAATACACATATTATATTATTTGCTAAGAAGGTCTCTTTGTGTTGGTTTAGGGCGTGCCCATACTTTAGTGTCTTAGATTTGAAGGAATCACATCAGCATACACCAGCTCTCTCTTCATGTGAACCGCATCAACTGTTGTGTATGTGTGTTCGGCAAAGCAATATAAAACCCGCCTCATGCCCAGAATTGGCAGAAGTTGCACTTATGTTATGAGTATGAAGTCGTGGAGATCAGACCTCATAACAATTCTGTATCGTGTTGTTCTTGAAACTTTAGCACTCGCTGTACAGATATAGTTTAACAAGTAAAGCAGATAGTAGACCAATAACATATTATTCTCATGTAAACCACGATGAACTACTAGGTGGAAAGCTAAAGCAACAACTAAGTGTCGTGTGCAGAAGTTGCAAAAAAGGAAAAATGGCGTTTAAACCGGTAATGAGCCCATGCTAACTTAACACGGTGTAAAGATATCCAGGACCTAGATGACACCTCCTCATGATCCGGAAACGAACTGAATAAGATAATAGAAGTGCCATCTCATGAGAGCAGATTGCAAGTTTATATGTGGACGGTCCGCAAGGTAAAGCATTAAAAACTAGGAAAATTTAATGCTAAAGAAAAATAAAACAGCCAAGTACTTTATCGAGTCTTAAGCCAATAGGCAAGGTAAATAATAAAAACTTGACAAATAAGTCAATGAATTGTCAATGAAATGCTAGTACTCAGCATATCAAACATGAAAAAGGTCTATGACATAACTGTGTATGCAAAATAAGCTGCAACAGCCTCCAATAGGAAGTCACCGTCTTCATCCGAAAACAGTTCAGCCATCCAATTTAAAAGCGGAAAAGAACATACGTGCTCTCCCAGCACCGGATCCTCTATCACCATCAGAGGACAGCTCGGTGGGTTTTCAAGAAAGCTCTGTTCCAAGAAAGACTGTGCTGCCGCCAGTAAATTCCAGGGACCAAGTAGTCCATGCATCAATGCCACAGCCATAATCCTTTCGCCAGGACAAACCAACTCGTGAGTAATGATAGGAGTCATCAGCTGATTAAAGTCGACGTCAGGAGAAACCGGTCCGCAGAGACACAAATCAATGGCCCAATCGAAATCACAGGTCAGGCAGTGAAATACAGGCTGGACACAGGTGAAGTAGGAGAACCGAAAAGATAATCCATATGCCGTGCTTAATATCGCCAACGGCATTGTGCCATAATATTCTAGCATGCGATTGCGGAACAGTGTCAGCAGCTGCAGGGTCGGAGGTTGCATAGGAGGGACATCCATATTTAAAAATGTAAAAAAGCACAAGAGCGTCCGCTGGTAATGCAAGTAAAAATGCCAATCTACCAACCAGAGTGCAGAAAATACAATGAAAGGAAGCAGGGATGACTCCAAAGATTTTCTCAAATGAAGTCACGAGACCACTGGTAACAACTTTAAAAAAGTGTGCCAGGGACTTTGTGGAGGATGCGTTAAAGATAGTCGGAAACATGTTGCTGAAATTGAAAGGCAAATCTTAATTGAAAAGGGTGTGCACCTCTGTATGGGTGTTCGCTATGTGAAGTACGAAAGTTTCACGGGCCGAACTCAAGGCCACCTCTCTCTGAGACAAAAGAGCTCTTATTCTTGCCATGCCGTTGAAACGTGTCCCAAGGTTGGTATTTGTGGCCAGATTGAAAACTCCCTATGTTCATGTGTGGGAGGAAATAGAACATTTCTGCAGCAAATAACCCGTTCACTTACTGTTACGATAAAAGGAATACTTTTAATTAACTCAGAACAATCTTCATTATTGAGCATCAAATAACTACCATTTTCCAACAACTTGAACGTGGGGATGATAGCAGGAACTGGCGTGCCTTGCAACACGCAAGCCATATTTGGTCGGTGTTTGTTGCATGAACCGTGTAACTGTATGTGCCTACACATTAGTGAATGATCTGGCGTCTCAGTGCATTCCTCTCCATTCAGATAAACTTCTTGATCATCTTTGAAACATCTGTATGTGTATGGAAGCGACCAGACCTCATGAAGAAAAGCACTACCTAAAGGTTCATAACGACCTATTGGTATATATTTCATACAATTTGAAAACTTATATAAAGCAAAAGGCAGCGTTATTAAACCGTGGATAAGGCATGTTGCCAAAAAACCCGCAATCCTCTGCTGATGATGTCACTGAGCATGTCATGAATGATGTAATATGTGACATCATCAGCAGTGGATTACGGGTAATGGTATCTCTAGTTTACTCCCTTATAGCTGTGTTTCTTTTAACATAAGTGTCTGTTTCCTTCCCTTATACTTACTGTTTTTGGTTCGCTTCCGGTTCGCGTACCAGCGAGCGAACTAGGAAGCGAACTAAGAGAAATAGAGGTTGGCACAATTCCAAATATTGTACCAATTTTTTAATAACGGGGAGGTAGTTCTGAAAAGAACTTTTTTTTTTATTTTTCTGAACATTTTTTTACTGTTTTTGAATTTTTCGGAACAGTTTTATATTTTTTGGGGTTTTTCTTGGAGGGGGCAATGAAAACGATTCATTGTAAAGGGCTCAACAGGAGCAACAAAACAAAAAAAAGAAGTATTTATTATTTTGGGCGTTTCGGACAAACTTGCATATGATAGTCAATAGCTCTGTTGATCAGAGTGATGCTTTTTTCTCCGTAGGAAATGAATCCATCGCAAAATGCGCAGATGTGTTTTACATCACCAAATCTCATTTGTATATTTGGCACCATCTCCCTGCCCTCTGGTCCCGTTACTTCCGGTACAACAGATCTTCTGGCCATAATAGGGAGATTATCTAGGTCGTTCCGAAACTGTGCAGCACTGTAGTTGTTAGGATGCCACCTAGTCATATGGCGATGCATTGTGTAGTTTCCGAAACTGTATTTTTTGTCGGTCCCTCTGGACAGTCTATCTTGACATATAAGGCAAGTTACGTATCTTGCATTTACTTTTTTCTGACCTTTGGGAATTTTAAAAAATTGCCAAATGAAGTTTTCTTTCCGGTGAGACGTCCTGGGCTGCTCAGGCAAAAACTGCCTCTCTTCGTGCTCGTCCTCCTGTTCCTCTTCTTCTTCTTCTTGTTGAATTAGAACTTGAGCAGGTGGTCCACTCTTCCTTGGATGTGGTGGAGGTGGTGGGGAAGCACCAGCTGAAGCTACTAAAGAAGCCATTGCTCAGTGATCACAAAGGGTCTTTCTCTCACAATGATGAAAGTCAGAGTGAGGAAAGAAGGAGGGATTTTCATCATTTGGGAAAAACAAGAGTTCTCAACCAATCAAAAGTGTTCATTTTAGATTATATGACCTAGTCTTACATCATTAGGAAACCAAAAGTGAAATGAACCAATGAAAAGTGTTATTACCAAGTCACATGACTTGCTGTGTTTACGTTAAGCGCTTTGCAGGGCCTCCCGGTTTGCTTCCAGAAACCTGCGCTTTGCGACTCGCTTCGCGTACCAGTTCGCTAACGTAGCACGTCATATGACGTATCACGCGACAACGTGAAACGTCATGCGGACGGGAGGCGTCACGATGTTGTTTTCTAACGCGGCACTTGCGGTAAAGAAACGTTTACCGGCTCGCGGTCTATTTCGCGGCATCAAGGTCAGCTAACGGGAAGCTTCCCGATTCGCGAAGCGGGAACGAAGAAAAAAAAATATTTAAAAAAAAAATTATTCATAAACATATAAAATATATTTTTGGATTTAAAGAAGAATACATTTTACAGCTACAGATATTAGCTGTTAAAAAACCAATGAAATTCACAGAAAAAACCATAGGTTATAGACCATATATAGTTAGGAATTAGCATTTACAAAACCTTGAAAATTCACTGAAAAAACCATAGGTTATAGACCATATATAGTTAGGAATTAGCATTTAGAAAACCTTATTTTACTCACACAAAACCATTGAAATTCCATATATAGTTAGTTGCACTAACTATATATCGCGCACCCGCAATCCACTGCTGATGATGTCACATATTACATCATTCATGACATGGTCAGTGACATCACTGATGACATCACTGATGACATCTCAAATGACATCACTGATGACATCACTGATGACGTCTCATTTGGCATCATTCTTGTGCTAATACGATAAACTTCTTCAGACTCTAATATAACCTTAGATACACTCAGTGTATACAGACACTCACACACTGCCACTCATCCATGGAGTTACTCACACACCCAGTCAGTCATGCAAAGAAACAATCTCACCTCCATTTCTTCAACTATACAGTTATACACACCTTACTTATTGAAACATATACTAACACATATTTACTCTCTTATACAATCCCTGATACAAGTTCACAATGATCGATACAACCACTCACTCAGTGGCTCTCATGCACAGTTATTTATATATGCCAACTCTCACATGTACTGTGTTTTACATATGTACTTACTATGACATGTAGCATTGAGATATCCATTCACTCATCAATACACTCATGCACACAGTCAACTGCCCATGTAGCTGTTTCCACATGCACTCTTGAACTCATACACCTAGTGAATAAACTGCTCACACATCTATGCACAGAGTCACACACCTTCCAGCCACCCCCACACAAACTCAATCTCCCATAGAAATACTTGGGCAACCAATTAATAACACATATAGCCTCTCGTATAGCTAATGATCAACACATGCAGCAGTTTACATCACAACAGACATAATGATGCACAAATTAAGACAGTTTAGTCACTAACCCGTGCATTCAGTAAGACGCATTTAATCACTCACTCATACAGTCAATCACGCACCTACTAAAACCTTCATTCAGACACTTATACATCCACTCATTCTTCAATATGTAAAACATATTTAAACTTTACAGAAACACATAATCACTGGATGTTGTCATCAGTGATGTCATCAGTGATGTCACTGACCATGTCATGAATGATGTAATATGTGACATCATCAGCAGTGGATTGCGGGTGCGCGATATATAGTTAGTGCAACTAACTATATATGGAATTTCAATGGTTTTGTGTGAGTAAAATAAGGTTTTCTAAATGCTAATTCCTAACTATATATGGTCTATAACCTATGGTTTTTTCAGTGAATTTTCAAGGTTTTGTAAATGCTAATTCCTAACTATATATGGTCTATAACCTATGGTTTTTTCTGTGAATATATATATATATATATATATATATATATATATATATATATATATATATATATATATATATATATATATATATATATATATATATATATATATATATATACATATATATTACCTACTGGCGGTCGCCAGTAGGTATATATAGTTAGGATTTTTTTGAATAGGGATTTCTGAAAATTCTATGTTGAATAACTTTGGCGTTGATGGACGGAATTGGCTGAAATTTTCAGGACAATGGCACATTCTGTTTCTGAGCGTCCCCTGAAAGTTTGGGGGGGGGGTTCGTCAAGCGGGGGCCGAGAAAAAAGGGGGGTCCCAAAACGTGTTTTTAACATAGAGTTTTCCATAGGGCGGTTGGACTTACTTTTAGCTCGAACGGCTGAATGGATTTCTATGAAACTTGGCAAAATTGTGGAGACTGTTTGCCCGATGTTCCTTTGCTAGGTCTCAAGATATGTGCGCCAGTGGATTTTGAGAAATTAACGTTCAAAAAAATATATATATCTGTGACAGCGTCCCGGTTAGCGCCCCGGTTCGCGTACCAGACGCGTAACGGAACTTCGCGAGGAGAAGCGGATTGGCTGTCCGGTGACTCTCAACATTCTAAACAGTCCGGAGCGGCCGCCCTCTTGTCTCTCGGTAGGATCGAGAGACAAGAGGTGGAAATAAACGAAGGGGGAAATGAATGAAAGCGGCAAGGTAGACCCCTCCTGACCCCCTAGGATTAATGTGGGGGCTATTAAAGGGCCCCGCGGGGAAAAAAAATAAAATACATTTTTTTTTTATTTTTCGCAGTGGAAGCGCTACCAGGTACGGGAACTGGGTAGCTCACCGGTAGCATAACGGGAGTCCGCCATCTTGTGTTTCGGACGAATTTAGTCACAAGATGGAGGATAAACAATGTTGGGAATGGGTATAAGGGGGCACGGGAGACGTATCCTGACCCCCTAGGTTTTCTGAGGGTGGCTGAGGAGGCCCATATATGTAAAAAAAAAAAACTTTTTTTTTCAAATTTTCGCACGGTTAGCGCCTGGTCCGCGCACCGGGTAGCGTTCCGGAAAGCGTAACAAGGGGAAAACCAAGGGAAATAGTAAAATAATATTTTAGAGTGCTTTGAGGTAGGGTAGCTCTGAATAGAGCTGTTGTTTTGTGTGGGTGATGTAAGTACCAACATGTAGGTACCAATGAAGAGTCTAAAATTCAATGTACATTGTCTCCTCTTAGTCCTCCTCTTTGGTTTTTTTCCCCCACACTCTTCTTCAGCATGATAGTTGATAAATTCGTTCCCTCAAAAAATTTATATACATAAAAAAATTATATTAAATACATATAAAATATATTTTTCCTTTAAAAGAAGAATACATTTTACAGATTTTGATATTTGCTATTAAAAAACCATTGAAATTCACTGAAAAAACCATAGGATATAGACCATATATAGTTAGGAATTAGCATTTACAAAACCTTGAAAATTCACTGAAAAAACTATAGGTTATAGACCATATATAGTTAGGAATTAGCATTTACAAAACCTTATTTTACTCACACAAAACCATTGAAATTCGCATATATAGTTAGTTGCACTAACTATATATCGCGCACCCGCAATCCACTGCTGATCATGTCACATATTACATCATTCATGACATGGTCAGTGACATCACTGATGACATCACTGATGACATTTCAAATGACATCACTGATGACATCACTGATGACAACATCCAGTGACTGTATGTTTCTGTAAAGTTAAAATATGTCTTACATATTGAAGAATGAGTGGATGTATAAGTGTCTGGATGAAGGATTTAGTAGGTGCATGACTGACTGTATGAGTGAGTGATTAAATGTGTCTCACTGAGTGCATGGGTTAGTGACTAAACTGTCTTAATTTGTGCATCATTATGTCTGTTGTTCTGTAAACTGCTGTATGTGTTGGTCAGTAGCTATATGAGTAACTATATGGGTTATTGATTGGTTGCCCAAGTATTTGTATGGGAGACTGAGTGTGTGTGTGGGTGGCTGGGAGGTGTATGACTCTGTGCATACATGTGTGAGCAGTTGATTCACTAGATGTATGGGTTCAAAAGGGCATGTGGAAACAGCTGTATGGGCGGTTGACTGTGTGCATGAGTGTATTGGTGAGTGAATGGATATCTCAGTGCTACATGTCAAAGTAAGTACAGATGTAAAACACAGTACATGTGAGAGTTGACATATATAAATAACTGTGCATAAGAGCCAGTGAATGTGTGAGTGGCTGTATGGATCATTGTGAACTTGTATCAGGGATTGTATAAGAGAGTAAATATGTGTTAGTATATGTTTGAATAAGTAAGGTGTGTATAACTGTATAGTTGAGGAAATGGAGGTGTGATTGATTCTTTGCATGACTGACTAGGTGTGTGAGTAACTCCATGGATGAGTGACAGTCTGTGAGTGTCTGTTTGCACTGAGTGTATCTAAGGTTATATTAGAGTCTGAAGAGGTTCATCGTATTATCACATGAATGATGTCATCAGTGATGTGATCAGTAATGTCAAATGAGATGTCATCAGTGATGTCATCAGTGATGTCATTTGAGATGTCATTTGAGATGTCATCAGTGATGTCATCAGTGATGTCACTGACCATGTCATGAATGATGTAATATGTGACATGATCAGCAGTGGATTGCGGGTGCGCGATATATAGTTAGTGCAACTAACTATATATGCGAATTTCAATGGTTTTGTGTGAGTAAAATAAGGTTTTGTAAATGCTAATTCCTAACTATATATGGTCTATAACCTATGGTTTTTACAGTGAATATATATATATATACATATATATATATATATATATATATATATATATATATATATATATATATATATATACAACCTTCAAAGTTGCCTGATGTTGAAGACACCACACCACGGGTAAAAATCAGCCAATTTGTTTTATTCAAGAGGGCGGCAGTTTGTAAACTAACTTAGTCCACAGGTATCAGTAGTCCAACCCAACGCGTTTCATATTAAACTTCCTCAGGGGCAGAGACTCGAGACAAACAGCAGAGCAGTTTTCGCTGCAACTTTTGTAATTAACACACCCCGCCTCAGTGGGCGTGGCCCTCAACCAAAGGCCTCTGGTATTTGTAGTGCAGCTGTCCTACTTCAGTGAGTTGCACGCTGTTTACTCGATTATTTCAAAAATTTAATCCAAGTGGATCGTGGCACAAGGTAACTGTCCATGCCACCGCTTGGTCCTCTTCAAAACGGCACGCGTGCCCTATGCTAATCCGTTGTGCACAGATCAGCGGGGATGCTGAAACATATATATGTACAATTACGTACAATTATGAGCATTCAAACATGTGTCGATTTAATTATTTTGTCCTTACCTTTGTAAATATTATTTTCAATATCAATTTATCGTGCTCTGCCGTCAGCTGCCATAGTTGTCTCTTCTCCTGGTTGCGCTGGGTGTGGGCTTGGTTTTTCATCTTCATCTCTACTGCCATCATCAGGTTCAACTGGCAGTCGCTATCTCGTTGCCATATGGTTAACATTAGCCCACATAGCTATGATTTATAAAACAATTTAAGGTGTGTACAGCACTGTTCCACCCGCTTTGATGATGGCAACGAAACCTCCCCTTCAGAATTTCAAATGTACCCTCTATTACTGATCTTGTCTGCTTATGTGCGCTGTTCTGTCTGTTCTCCCTTGCAGTTTTGGCATTTTGGGAGGAGAATCAAAATCCAGGACCAAATGGAATATGCACTGTCACCTACATTTAGGAGAGCATAAAATGTAGGGCTATAAATGAATATTGTGTCCTACTAATAAACAGAGAAGTATAACAATACTTACCAAGAATATATCCATCTCCAAAATCTCCCCTTACCAGCTGATTATAAAGTCCTGAATGACAAAAGATGATGGAGACGTGAATTCCATGGATATTTGGCCACTAAATCAGTTATTACCATGCCAGAATTGCAAACCACTAGAAAATGTAGAGATCTTGATATTTTCTAATTCGAAATTAATTCTCTGATGCTGACAATGGGCATATATGAACGTGAGTGCCATCAACACATCCTATTGCGAGTGGAAAATAAGCTCTGGCACAAAAGTCAACCTTTGTTGCATTAGGTTCCAGATGAGTTGCTTGGAAAAGAAATATGTAAATGTATTTTTGACAACCTACACAAAAGCGGGACAGGGACCTCATGAAGGTCCAGTACCCAATCTCCTAGAGCATCAACATTATATCAAGAAGGTACTGTTCCTATGAGGAAAAAAAATGTAAGAAATGAAACTAGGCTGGAAAATCCCCAGGAATTCTGAAGATGATTCCTTAGTGCCCTCACACGTCCATATCCGGGGTTCTCCTTGTCAGGCTGGAGCTGCAATGCCTGATGGGCCCAGCAATAGGTCTCTTTATCAGAGATCATTTCAGGTTCCTACTGTAATGATGTGGGTATGTGTGAGGGTGTGAGAAGTGTGAGGTGGAGTGGGTGAGAAGATCACGTGAATTAAAACTGTCTGAGGAATACCAAATTGATTTAACATAATGGTTCCCTTGACAAAATTAAAAACAGTAAACCGTGGCTATCATAATGAGCCCATATTTACTGTTTACTTCGCCCCTGTTGGGCAGGTAGGATATGCATTAGTCTCAACACAGCATTGAGTGCCTCCATCTTGAAAGATTCAGGGGCATATTCTCAAGGACTTATCGCTGAGTTAGAGGCACTTTATCACAGCCAAAGTGGCGATAAATGTATCGCCCTATTCACAAGCTGGTGATATCACCAGTTTTCCTGCAACAGCAGCCGCAAATAACATTGCCACAAATGACACTGGCAACTAACGCTAATGATATGTAGAGTAGGCGTTCCCGTGCAAAAAGCCGTGACAACACCACTTTGCAACATTCTCAAAGACCAGCCAGATTGACGATAAGATCCCAAATCAGGCGATAAGGTGTGTTAGCAGCAGGGATTTAAAACCTGCTCTTACCTGGTGTACAGGTGGACTACAACCTGCACCATAAAAGGGAGCCCAGCCCAGAGCAACACCTGAATAACAACAGATGTCATGGAGCTACTGATCATGCAGCTCGGAGCCCCAAGAGAGCCACAACACCCACCTCCACCACCCCCAGGCCCGCCCGCCCCGGACCCTAACCGCCACACCAACCCGCACTACCACAGAGGCTGTGCAGACAAAGACAGTGGACCTTCAAAAAATGCACCAGCCTCACAGACTTAACACCAGAGGATGTCATTGCTCACAACAGGCTCAAAACAACAACCATCCTCTGCATCCTGACCATCATTGCCCACAGGCTGACTGTACCAACACAGTGGACAACCAACATCTCTCCCCCAGACAAAGCTGCTGGCTGTGCTGCACCTGTTGGCCTCTGGTAGCTTACAACCAACAACCGCCAGAGTCAGAAGAGTCTCACAGCCAGCCCTATCAAAGTTCATCACAACTGTCTTGGATGCCATCATCAGCTTGGTACCCCAGCACCTTCACTTTCCCCACACTGCGCAGGAACAGCTGGAGACCAAGCAAGGCTTCTACGCCATAGCTGGCTTCCCGCACGTGTTGGTGGCAATTGACTGCAAACATGTCCCAATTGTTCCCCCTGCCTACACTGAACACAATTATCGCAACAAAAAGCACACGCATTCCATCAATGTGCAGGCAAAGGTGGACCACGGGTACTCTTCTCCAATGTCTTTGCCAACTACCCAGGTAGTGCGCATGATTCCTACATCTTCCGACAGTCCATCACCAACCAGCGCTTCCTGGATGGCACCTATAAAAATGCACTGATCGTTGGTAAGTACCAAATGAACACACCATACACCTCAACTCCACCTCAACTCCACAATCATGCAACTCACAACTCTGGGAATGCACATGTTGCAAACTCACATACAACATGCCAAACCACATGCCTAGCTACTAGACACGACAGCACAACTTACTGTGGTAACCTGGGCTGCCATGTGCATAAGCCATTAACGACATAGTAGTCCTCTGGTTGACAATATCGGCCAGATCCGACAGAAGCATGGCGGCACAGGGATCACCTGGAGAGCCAGACTTAGGAGCCTTCAGGATTTTAAAAGAGCTAGCCAGATCCACCGGGACAAAGTCTGCAAAAGAGAAGAGAGACTCTACCCTGCTGATAGATGGAGATGACCCTGTGACGAGATGCCCTGAGAAGATGGAAAGTGAGGCTTGGATGTTCACTATTTTATCCTTAAAAAAGGTCGCCAAGGAATTGCAGTATGTATCAGAGGCAGGAGCTGCCACTGACTGAGCACAAGGAGCCAAAAAGCTTTGCACGATGGAAAAAATCTCTTTGGAGTTGTTTTTGGCCCGCTCAATACGCGTGGCAAAGTAAAGGCCCTTAGCTTCTCCAATGGCTGTATAATATAGCCTCTGTCTTGCTCTGAGAATGATCTTGTCTGCTAGACTGTAGCTATGGGCACGCCAGGCTCTCTCAGCCACTTTACACTCCTGCTTCAAAATCCTTAGCTTAAGGGAAAACCAGGGCTTAGAAGGGGAATCTCTCCTTAGCTTAGCCCGGCACAAGGCGGACTGTGCTAAGACAGACCCCGAGATCCACTCTGCAAACTGCACAACATTGTCCTCAAGCTCCCCACAGAAGGAGGGACGAGAGACGGCCAGCGCAGCGCTCAGGGACCCTAAGTCTGGTCTCCTAAAGACAGGGGGACGAGAGCCATATGCAGGGTGGAAAGGATTTGCCAAGCACCAGGAAAAAAAGATGGGAAAGTGGTCGGACCAAGCAACCGGGCATGGTTTCTCCACCGATAGATGGAAATAGGCCCCTATAATATCTAGGGTGTGACCACCAAGATGGGTGGGGAACAAGAATCTTTGAGTGAGGTTCGCCAGATGGAAGGCATCCAGCAGGGCAGAGGTATCCACGGCTTCCAAGTGGTCAAGATGAATATTTACATCGCCAAGAAAAATGAAACGGGAGAAGCGTAGTGCTCGCTCAGCTAGAGCGTCCCCGCACGATTCCAAGAAGTGCTATGACGGTCCAGGAGGACGATAGACCAGTGAGCCACCGAGCGTAAAGTGCGCTGATAGTTGGATGCAGAAGTTGAGGACCTCACAGTCGCCCAGGAGTGAAGAGGGCTCACCCAGCAGAGACCAGCTATTCCTGAACCAGATGGCTAGTCCCCCCCTTGCCCGACTGGCGGTCCAGCCGGTGAACTTTATAACCGGTAGGAGTGGCCAAAGTCACAGTTGGATTAGAATGCGCATCAAACCACGTTTCCGTTACAAATAGCATATCCAAATCATTATCTGTGATGAGATAAGCAATATCAACATAATGCCTTCTTACTGACCTAGCGTTAATAAGGCAGGCCCTGATGGTCCAAATTGGAATGGTGGATACCGGTAGAGTCAGCGTACATGGTTCACGGAGGAAAGAATACCCACACCCTGCACAAACAAAGTCACTAGGAGGGCCAAAGCGCAAGCACCAACTGCAGAGCAGCTAGGGGGCCTAAGAGCCTTCAGCTCCTCACCAGTGAATCGAGTGAAGCTATCCATAAGAGTGATTTCGCCGAATTGAGCAGGGTGTCTCGCCCTGAGCGCTGACTTAGCGCGGACAGGCGCAGACGGGCTTGCCTTAGGCACGCCTTTGGCGCGCCGCCGGCGCCCGCTGCACATACAGGTCAACATTCTCTTAAGTCAATATGGCTGGAGGCCGTCGTTCCGCGTCAGAAGACTAGAGCGCTGACCGCTCGTGACGCGTGGCTCGCCCAAAATGGCCACCGTCACCAACTACCGCCCCCGTACAGTTGATTACTTTGTAGATTACTTTGGTAGTTCCAGGACTGGATCCTAGGTTCAGTCCTGGGGTCTAAGCTGAAACCAATTTAGTAAAATCGTTTTAGTTGTGGTAGTGATTTTTCAGGAATAAAGCTGTTTTAAAAGTTCACACTTAGAAACTTTTCAATGAAAAACTGGCAATGTTGTCCAATGAGAGAAAGTTCAGGTTGCAGGTAAAGTATGATCTTGTTACTTTTGTAAACCAGTACTGGGCTCCTGGGTCCAGCACTGGGGTCTCAACTTAAAACAGGTGAGTAATTGTGTTTCAGTATTTCGTATGATTTTTACAGAATATTTCAAATTTTCAAAAGTAGACACTCAGAAGAAATTTCATAGAAAAACAGACAATGGATTCCTAAGGAGAAAATACAGATTACTAGTAAACCCGGTAAGGATTACTTTTGCGGTTCAGTACTGGGCTACAAGGTACAGTACTGGCTTCTCCCCTGATCACAGGTGAGTACTTCAGAATTCTGAATTTGTGTGATTTTATATGAATATTTTTAGTTTCCAAAACTTCACACTTAGAAGATTTGTCGAGTCAAACCAGTCAATGTTATGCAATGGCAGGTAAGTGAGTTATCGGTTTCCAGGTGAGTACTTGGCTGGTAGAGTTAGGGTTCTGGGCATAGACTCAGGGGTCCCCCAGGGTCAGGTAAGTACAGTTGGTTCACCCCCAGCGGCACAGGGGCGACCGGGTGCAGAGGTAGTTAGGCCCAATGTTATCCAATGAGGGAAAGGGGGCATCCGGTTGGTGGCTGCTGGCTAGCAGGCCACGCGGCTGTGGGAGCTGGGCTCCTGGTCACTTGCTCCGGGCAATTGGGGAAGTAGGATAGGGTACAGGTTGCACTGCCAGGGGCACTCGGGCGGCTGGGTGGAGGGTGCTTTTGAGCTGTCGGGCGTTCAATGTTATTCAATGAGGAACTTGAAAAGGGAACAAAGGCTGCAGGCTCGGGGACGAAGGATCTTCTGGAGCGACCAACACTTTGAGGGGTAAGTTGGGATCTTGGAGGATAGGTAGGCACCCAGGAGTTGGGCACAGGGGGCCGTGGGGCGCCGGGTGCAGGGGTGTCTTTTGAGGTTGGGAAATCTTACCCCCTGCTGGTCGTGGTCGGAGAGGTCTTCTGTCGTGAGGCTGCAGGCTTCGTTGAGGAGGGTGTTTGGGCACTGGAATTCAGGTCCCAGTCGCCGGGGGGACGTCCCCGTGGTCCTGGATCACTCGGGCACGGGCCGGGCTCGGCGGGTGCAGAGTGGGTTGATCCGGTGCTTCCTGGCTGGCACCAGGGGTGTTCTTGCAGCAGAGCCTCTGCTGATGGGAGCCCCAGGCTTTAAGAGGGTGGAGGCATGCAGGTCCTATGGGTGTCCCAAGGTTGCTGTCCGCAGGAGTCACTGGGATTAGGCAGGAGCAGGTTCCAGCATCGACAGGCCGGTAGGGCTGGGGCCAAGTCAGTTATTGTCGCCTGTTGTTAGCAGCTGCATGGCGGGTCTTCTTCTTCTTGATCTTCTTTCTTATCAGGATCTGAGGAAGGAAGGTTCGGGGAGCCTCTAAATAAAGAATTTAGGGGTGTTATAGGTAGGGCACGGACAGGGACCAATAGGTCCCTGTCCTGGGGTGGGTACACTCCCTAGCCTACTCCTGTGGGAGGGGGGCAGGAGCCTAGCTGTGATTAGGCAGGGCTACCGGTCTTCAAGATGGCCGGAGCCCGGGGTCGTGCTTCACCTCGTCTTCCCCACTCGAGGGGTGGGGTTGGCACTGGCTGGCACAGCCCCCTTCCTGACATAGTTTTTCCCACCAGTCTTCCCGCCAGAGTAGGGGTCAGGACTGGTGGGGGCCAGTTGCTGGGTACAGCAAATCGTCTGGAGAAGCTCACTGAGGTGGCATGCCTTTGAAGCTTCCCCCTGCCCATCCTGGGGAGGAGACCTAGCACCTCGCCTAGGATGTGCATTGTTGCAGGCCCAGGAGAGCAGGGGGCTCTCTACCCAGGGGTATAGCAACATGTCTGCATCTGCATTGGCATGGGCAGTCCCTGGTCGGTGTTCCACTTCAAAGTCCATTCCCTGTAGGGAGATGGACCATCTCAGTAGTTTGGAATTTTACCCTTTCATCTGCATTAGCCATCCGAGAGGTCTGTGGTCAGTTTGAACCAGAAAGTGAGTTCCAAACAAGTAGGGCCTCAACTTCTTCAGGGACCAAACCACAGCAAAGGCCTCCCTCTCAATGGCACTCCAACACTGCTCTCTGGGGAGTAGCCTCCTGCTTATAAAAGCAACAGGTTGGTATTGGCCTTCCTCATTGATCTGGGAGAGGACCGCTCCTATCCACAGCTCTGAGGCATCAGTCTGCACTATGAACTGCTTGAAGTAGCCTGGTGCTTTTAGAATGGGTGCTGAGCACATTGCATCTTTCAGGGTGTCAAAAGCCTTTTGGCAGTTAACAGTCCAGTTTACTTTCTTGGGCAGTTTATTTGATGTGAGTTCTGTGAGGGGAGTCACAATGGACCCATATCCCTTCACAAACTTCCTGTAGTATCCAGTCAAGCCAAGGAACACCCTGACTTGGGTTTGGGTGGTTGGAGCCACCCAGTCCAGTTATACTCTGGATCTTGGCCTGTAAGTGTTGGACCTGGCCTCCACCAACAAGGTGGCCCAAGTACACCACAGTGCCCTGCCCTATCTGGCATTTGGATATCTTGATAGTCAGATTGCAGGGCTAGTAGAACCTTCCCAAGGTGGATCAGGTGATCCTGCCAGGTTAAGCTAAAGACATCAATGTCATCAAGATAAGCTGCACTAAAGGACTCCAATCCAGTCAGGACTTGGTTCACCAACCTCTGGAAGGTGTCTGGGCCATTCTTTAACCCAAAAGGCATTACAGTAAACTGATAGTGCCCATCAGGCGTGAAGAATGCTGTCTTCTCTTTGGCTCCTGGGGCCATGCCAATCTGCCAGTACCCTGCAGTTAAGTCAAAGGTACTGAGGAAATTGGCTGCCCCCAGCTTGTCTATCAACTCATCTGCTCTTGGAATGGGGTGAGCATCTTACTTGGTGACAGAGTTGAGTCCTCTATAGTCCACACAGAACCTCATCTCTCTCTTTCCACCCTGTTGATGAGGTTTGGGGACCAGGAACACTGGGCTAGCCATGGGGCTCTCAGAGGGTTCAATCACCCCTAACTCCAGCATCTTGCTGACTTCAGCTTTGATGCTTTCCTTGACTTGGTCTGATTGTCAATAGATTTTGTTTTTGACAGGGTTACTGTCACCAGTGTCCACATCATGGGTATACCAGCTAGTCAGACCAGCGGTCAAGGAAAATATGCTAGCAAACTGTTGTAAGACTTGCTTGCAGTCAGTCTGCTGTTGGGGAGAGAGTGTGTCTGAAAAGATCACTCCATCCATGTACCCTTCTTTTGGGCTGGAAGAGAGGATATCAGGGAGAGGTTCACTCTCTGCTTCCTGTTCCTCATCAGTCACCATCAGCATGCTGAGGTCAGAACTGTCATTGTAGAGTTTAAGGCGGTTCACATGTATAACCCTTTTGGGTGTCCTGCTGGTGCCTAGGTCCATTAAGTAAGTGACCTCACTCTTTTTCTCCAGGATAGGGTAAGGGCCACTCCATCTGTCTTGAAGAGCCATTGGTGTCACTGGCTCCAAAACCCACACCTATTGTCCAGGTTGAAATTCAACCATGGCAGCTTTCTGGTCCTACCAGTGCTTCTGCAGCTCCAGGCTGGCCTCAGGATTCTTGGATGCCTTATCCATGTACTCAGCCATTCTGGACCTTAGGCCAAGCACATAGTCCACATTGTCTTGTTTGGGTTCTTGGAGAGGCCTCTCCCAAGCCCCTTTCAACAGACAAAGTGGTCCCCTTACAGGATGGCCAAACAAAAGTTCAAAGGGTGAAAACCCCACTCCTTTCTGTGGCGGAAAGCAGGCATGGTAACAGGACATCCCATCTCCTTTTGAGTTTTTCAGGGAGTCCCATGATCATACCTTTCAAATGTCTTGTTGAATCTCTCAACAAGGCCATTGGTTTGTGGGTGGTTTGGGGTAGTAAACTTGTACCGCACCCCACACTCTTTCCACATGTGTTTCAGGTAAGCAGTCATGAAGTTGGAACCTCTGTCTGAAACCACCTCCTTAGGGAACCCTACCCTGGTGAACCTTTTGCTGACTGAGTGAGTACAACAAATGTTTTACACTATCCTCTGGTACTGCCCTACTGCTCGACCAAGCTACCACTTTTGAGAGTAAAGTCAGTCCTGACTTTAACCTCTGTTATACCTCTGGGGTTTGTGGACTCTATACACACACTGTACCTTATTCTGGTCCAGTATATATAGAGCCACTTGGTGGCAGCGGTGGAAGTAGGCAGGAGCAGGTTCCAAGATTGGCAGGCCGGTAGGGCTGGGGCCAAGTCAGTTGTTGTCGTCCTGTTGTTAGCAGCTGCACGGCGGGTCTTCTTCTTCTTGATCTTCTTTCTTCTTTTCTTAGTGAGATCTGAGGAAGGAAGGTTTGGGGAGCCCCTAAATACCAAATATAGGGGCATTACAGGTAGGGCAAGGACAGGGACCAATAGTTCCCTGCCCCGGGGTGGGTACACCCCCTAGCCTGCTCCTCTCCTGTGGGAGGGGGGCAGGAGCCTAGCTGTGATTGGGCAGGGCTCCCCGTCTTCAAGATGGCCGGAGCCCGGGGTCGTGCTTCACCTCGTCTCCCCCACCTGAGCGGTGGGGTTGGCACAGGCTGGCACAACCCCCTTCCTGACCTAGTTTTTCCCGCCAGTCTTCCCGCCAGAGTGGGGGTCACGACTGGTGGGGGTCAGTTGCTGGGTACAGCAAATGCTCTGGAGAAGCTCACAGAGGCAGCAAGCCTTTGAAGCTTCTCCCCTGCCCATCCTGGGGGAGGAGACCTAGCACCTCACCCAGGATGTGCATCGTTGCAGGCCCAGGAGAGCGGGGGACTCTCCACCGAGGGGTCCAGCAACATGTCTGATTTCTGGCAGCCTCTGCAGCCACTCAGCCCAGACGTGGATTGTAGACTAGGTTTTTAGGGGGCATCTCTAAGATGCCCTCTGGTGCATTTTACATTAAATCCCACACTGGCATCAGTGCAGGTGTAATGTGCTGAGAAGTTTGGTGCCAAACTTGTCAGTCTTTAGTGTAGCCATTATGGTGCTGTGCAGTTCATAATGACAACCTCCCAGCACCATATACTCGTAATGGCATCACTGCACTTACAGTGCCCAGGAATGGCCCTGGGTACTGTAGGGGCACAGGGCTCATGCACCTGTGCCCACACCTCTGGCATAGGGCACCCAGCTAGAGGGGTGACTGAGGTATGCCAGGGCAGAGGGTTCTGTGGGCTTGGCACATATGGATGTGTGCCTTGTCGACTCTTTGTTTGGTTCTGTACTTAGACACTCAGCCTGCAAAGGCAGTGTGTGGGTGTCAGGGTACAGGGCCCCTGAGGGTGGCACAATAAGTGCTGCAGCCCTCAGGGGTCTTCTCTGGTCACCATGTCCTGGGTACCTAGGGTACCCTTTACTAGGGGCTGAAAGGTGGCCAGAGGTGTCAATTGGATTTTATTTGTAAGAGAGTTTTAGGGAAGGAACACAGGCCCTGGGTGCCTGGTTGGCAGGAGCCCAGGGCGCACTCAGTCAAAGCACATCAGCAGTCAGAAAAAAGTGGGGGCATACCAATGCAAGAAAGATGGCTTTTTCTCACATCACCTCTCACCCTGCCATGAGGCCAACACCATGAGCGGTGTTGCCTGCGATCCTGTGCGCCTGTTGCACCCCAGGCCCCAGGCCCCTGGTCCCCAGACCCGTCTTGCCCGCCATTGCGCACCCAGGCCTTACTGCTCACCATGCCCTGGAAGAACACCTTCCACTGTCCCCCGAAACACTCTGCAACATTCACCTTGGACATCGACGAGGACCCGCTCACCTCTCGTGGCCCTACCTCGGTGCACCGCAAGTCACCGTCCCGTGTCGGTGTACCTGTGCCGGCCGCAGTGCATCTGGCACCACTAACTCTGTGCAGCTCAAGTCATGGCCCGTTGCTGTTTGAACTTTGAACTTCTGAGTGTCTGATCACTGTTGTAGTTGTTGCCAGTGCAACCACTCCATGAGGGCTGGCTTACACTAACCCCACACCCATTCAGCACAGGCGTCACTGGACATGTGACCCTGGCAATAAAAGGGGCTGGGCACACCTGCCCATTGCCATTTCCACAAACTATCTAAGTGTGTCTGTGTGGTCATTATGTATGCATGAGGGCCCCGGGCCTTACCACATAACATTGTGCTGTGTACAGTGAACAAAACCATGTAATCTCAGGCAGTGGGGTAGACCTGGGACATGTACCTGTGTTGTACCCCCTGTAAGTGTAAGCAGAGTGGACTGGCATACGACAGTCCAGCGTAGGGGTGTGGTTCATCAACCCGAGGCTCTTGGTGTGGTTACGTTTTGGCCTTGCTAAGGAGGTAACTAATGCGTGTTTCTGTGTTGTAGTGTCGGCGCCATCCGTCCCGCAATGGATAATGGTGCAATGTTGCATGCCCCTGGAGTGTGGGCTCGGTCGAAGGAGTAAATGAGGGAGCACAAGCCCACTCGGGGTCCAGGAACATACATGCAAACTGTTCTGTGTGTCTCTATTATCGCAGCATAAGCCAAAGGTCTGCCCTCAACCTCATCGCGAGTTCAGGCAGCCATGAATGCTACATGTGTGCCTGTCCTATCCTTACCATAGGCCTACACACACGTGGCTGCCCACCTTCAACGCACAACATCACAGTGTCGTTGTCAGGCTTGTGGACATGTGCAGACAGGCATGACAATGGTGTGCCGTAGGAGTGCAAGTGATGCAACCGCCCGGCGCACACTAGTAAATCGGCTGGGTGGAGGGAGAAGCAGCAGTAAGACTACGTAATACACATTAATGCCGCTCATTTGCTACAAGCAATACATGTCAAACATGAATCACTAAGTCCCATATATCATACACCAATGAACGGATGTATGACATTACAACGCATGCATTTACATCGCATGCCTTTACAACGTAAGTATTACAACGCAGTCCATTACAACGCATAGTGCTTTGGGGTGCTGGATAGTGAATAGTTTAATTTACTATTCCAACTCCAGTCCCCGTGGACACTAGGGAAGGTTATTGGATAGTAAATTAACCTATTCCCTATCCTAGAGCGCCCCCCAGAGCAATGCGTTGTAATAGTTTGCGTTGTAATGGTTGCGTTGTAAAGGCTCTGCGATGTAAAAGTTGCGTTGTAAGTCTTGTTCACCCCAATGAACCAGTGAGCCTGCCAACACATCATACTGAACCAACTATTGACTCATGTCTCTCTGCACTGTCACAGGTGATCAAGAATATGCACTCTGCCCTTAGATGATGACACCCATCCGAGCCCCGAACACATAGGCCCAGAAGCAGTACAATATGGCCCACAAACGCACTAGGGGCATCGTGGAAAGCACATTTGGTGTGTTGAAGTCACGTTTCAGGTGCCTGGACATCACAGGTGGAAGGCTCCTGTACAGCCCAGAGATCATATGCAAGATGATCGTTGCATGTTGTGTGTTGCACAACATATGTGTACACACCAATGTCCCCTGAAAATAAGTGCCATATGCACCGGACGATGATGAGGAAGATGAGGCAGGTGGACAACACCCCACTGCAGCTGCAGCAGGAATAGCCTGGTCACATTGTCACAGTCCTTAGCAATGATGGGACAGTATAAAATGACCACGGGCAAGGCATCTGCAAATAAATTAATTACAACACATATTCCCTGAGTGCATGTCACTCCTCTGTACAGGCACATCACTCCGACAAGTGTAAGTGCAACATGTAGTGCTATCAATCTCATAATTTGAACATAGATGGTGGGTGTGTCACCTCTGTACAGAGAGGCTGGTTAGGGTGTCTCGCATTCGAAATGCCAATACTGTGTGTCAAAGATAGTATGAAATCCCAATCATCAGCGTTCCACATGTGTCCCAAATCATTACATATAGGCTGTCATTTGTGACCTACAATTGACTACTGGCCTTCTTTTGGGGTCAAATATGTACCACCATGATGCAGGGATGCACCCTGTGAATCAAGTCCCACAAAATGAGCAAAATGGACGTAAGGGTGTATCACTGCCCCTACATTCGTCCATGCTTTAATACTTGATTATCCATAGACAAGACATGTCTGTGTGTATTGGTATGTATTATTCACATTCAGTGGAGTGCTGAAGCTGTCTTAGTACTGGGCAGGGCCGACAAAACTTTACAAAGTTGCCCCATGGAGGGCCAGCCAGAGTCATTTAGGGATTCACAAGTTACTTGGAAGAGGAAGAGTCCAGAACACAGGCTGATTGCTGTGTCTTTGTTTTGCAAACAATATATGGCAGTCCATGTTGAGGTGCAAGAATAGTGTCGCAGAGTGTATCCGGGGACAGTGGAAGAAGTTATTGCAGGGGATGATGCAGAGGTCAGAACCAAGCAGAAAGAAGCTATATGGCAAAGATGAAAGCTACTGTTTCCTACTTACCAGTAAGGCAGATTCATCCTCATATTCGAGCCTCTGATGTTTCATGTGCCTCACAAGTGGGTGGTGGTGTTTGGTATGCAGCACTGTGTGACACTGACACATCAGGGGCCGGAGATGTGGATGCAGAAGTAGCAGCAGTATTCATCAGCACAATATCTTGTGGCATCATTCCCATGATCAGGACCTGCAGGGCATGGAAGATCCCATCTTCAGCTTTCTCGTGTGCAGCCGTGTTAGCCATTCTTTGCACTTGCATCCGCTCCATGTTCTCCATGACCCTCCTTATGTTTCCCAAAACATGGATGACAACGCTGTAGCCACTCTGACTAGCCAGTGGTTGTTGTCTCCAAGTCATGACTCCAGCAACACCAGCCATGGATTGTTGGTGGGCTTGGGGCAGACTGTAGGTGTCCGTTAGGGAGTGTAAGTGGTCCCTGATGGGACTTAGACATCCATGTATGGCATATAGTTTGGCTGCTATGAGTTCGAACCTCACCGGCACCTGTTCAACTAGCTCCTTCTGGCAGTTTAACACACAGCGTTGGAACTCCATGTGTTCTTCGGTGAGGTGCTGGGAGCCAGACATGGTGGTGGGTGCTTCCTGCTGTGTGGTCTGTTCAGGGTGTGGGCTCACCTGGATGGTGCTGGGCTAACCTGCTACTGGAGGTGGGGTGTGGAGGTTGTACATGAACGGTTGGAGTTCGTCTAGGTCATTGTCCTGGGGGTCGTCTTCATCATCACTGACGTGATGTAGGCTGTGCTCTGCAGGAGGTGTTAATTGTCCCTCTGCAATATAAAAGGGAGATGCAGTTTCACATTGTGTTCCATGTATTTTGACGCATTGGCGAAGTTTACATACAGACTGCATGACATTGTAACTGTTTGTGAGGAGATGCCTATTTGATGCGGGACAGTGGACATTTGTACCTCATCACGGATTTGAGGTTGTACTCGAACGTTGTCATCTCACAGTTTTTTTTCTCTGCTTTTATGGAGTATTTTCCTGCATGACGCATGGGAATTGCAGGAGGCGCTGGTTATCGCTGATATTTGTATCGTGGTTTGGGACATCACCGCTTTTTTCGCTTTTGTGTTTTGCTTTTTTTAGGTACCGTGCTAATTTTAACGCGGTCATTTGACCTGTTATCATGAGACTATCGCATGGTTCCGCCGTGTTGAGAATACCATGTTAACACAGCGTTACTTTCCCGCGATAGACTGTGATGTGAAAAGTTGCATTAGGCTAATTTTTCGATGATTATCACACGTTCTTGAGAATATCCCCCTAAATGCGTATTTCCACCCCTTTTTATATTTTGCACCTGTTTATCACCTGCTTCCAATCAATGGTATTTTGCAAGTGTAAAACACAATTGCAAATATTTTCTAAATACAATTGCTTTGTACATAAGAATAGAGTTCACAAATACAGATTCTGTTTTAAGAATCCTTAAAAAAATCATGGGGCATATTATCAAGGGGTTTTATCTCCGCTTTTTTGGCTTTAAAAGCCAAGAAAGCGGAGATAAAATTATCTCCCTATTACCAAGCTGTCCCTAACACCAGTTAGCGACAGCTAATAGGAGATAGCGACCATCATGGGCCCCACTTTGCATGTCAGTGATATTTATCACTAATGACATGCAAAGTGGGCGTGCCAAGATGTTAGCGACTGGAAACAGTCGCTAACATCGCTATCTCCTATTACCAACTTTTGGAGATATTCCCTGAGCAGTTCTTAGCCATGTTATCCAATGGGAGGTGGATAACATGGCTAAGAGCATTTGCTCGATAATGCATGAATATCGCTGACTTTTCAGCGATATTCATGCATTGCGGCCGTTTTTTATCGCATTTGCGATAAACCTTGCTAATAGCAAGGTTTATCTGCGATAAAAATCGCCGATTTGCGGCGATAATTTTTGTCTCTAAACAAGTTAGAGACAAAGATTATCGCTAGTTGTTGGTAATATGCCCCCATATTCCTTATTTTGACTGTTCTTTGTGCAAATTTAGGAAATCATTCTGAAACAATTTTTCTACATCTCAAATGGCATTTCTAGCGTTCTCAAAGCCATTTCACCCATTTACCGACTCTTCACACTTATGTACATTAAGACCATAGGGGCATATTATCAAGGGGGTTTATCTCTGCTTTTTTGGCTTTAAAAGCCAAGAAAGCGGAGATAAAATTATCTCCCTATTACCTAGCTGTCGCTAACACCAGTTAGCGACAGCTAGTAGGAGATAGCGACCATCTTGGGCCCCACCTTGCATGTCAGTGATATTTATCACGAATGACATGCAAAGTGGGCGTGCCAAGATGTTAGCGACTGGAAACAGTCGCTAACATCGCTATCTTCTATTACCAACTTCTGGAGATATTCGCGCTAAGCGCAAATATCTCCAAAAGCTAACACCTGCCCTGAGCAGTTCTTAGCCATGTTATCCAATGGGAGGTGGATAACATGGCTAAGAGCATTAGCTCGGTAATGCATGAATATCGCTGACTTTTCAGCGATATTCATGCATTGCGGCAGTTTTTTATCGCATTTGCGATAAACCTTGGTAATACCAAGGTTTATCTGCGATAAAAATCGCCGCAGCTCAGCGGTAAAATTTTGTCTCTAACCAAGCAATAGCGATAATTATCGCTATTGCTCGGTAATATGCCCCATAATTCGGCTTTTTCAGTGCACATTCCTCCAGGTTTGACACGGAGGTGTGTTCTCGGTAACACATGCAGCATATTTCACCCTTTCTAATACCAATAGAGGCAGGAGCTTCTGTTTCCACCCAAATCAAATGTAGGAGCCAGCTTGCAATGTTAGCCATAAACGCAGCACTCTGCCAACTGTGGCTACATAACAAATACCATTCCGAGCAGCCTCTGCAGAAATTCGCTTTATGGAAAATAGCTCAGATCGATGCCAGGGACGGCAAAATCAAGGTGTCTAGTCAGGCTCGCTCTTCTCCTTCAACGCCGACCGCAGTGATCGATTGAGATGCATGCTTAGCTGATTCAATACAAGTCTTAACATATTTCATTCATAAGTACTTAAGAAAATAATGGATCTGGCAGGCTCCCTGCAACCGGAGCACTCAGGATAATCCAATGCAGAAACATAACCCTCCTAGGCTTTCACTAAAAAATGGGAAACGAAAATACAATACTTTTCCATTTACAGCTTCTGCGTTTCTCGCGGTTGCTGAGTCTAGATTTAGGTAGGAGGCCTGAAAGGTAATTCCCATGACTTAGCTTCAGTCCTTTGAATAAAGTGAAAATGATTGATTTTTAAAGCATACCATAAATCGGCGACCTTTTAGCCCCCACATAAACCATGGGCAAGACATGGTTAAAAGGAGAGAAACAAACAGGGAAAACCGTCAATCTTCGTATACGGGGGCATATTTTATTGTATGTTTTATAGTGTTCTCCTATCTGTTCCACGCATACCTCTTTTCTTTAATACTATGTTTCCAAATGCCCACTAAAAGGAAAAAATGTAAACCGGAAATGTCCTTTGTATCTGAGATGATAAAAGGAATTACTCGTAGGTCAATGACCTTTTATTTTCTTACTTATTATTTTGCCTCGTTTAAGCATTATTTGAATGGGTAATGAGAGCATGCACGCCCCTTCAACTAAAGACTATTTGGGTTCTCGGACATATATACCCAGGCAGTTCATTCCAGTGCACCCCTGGTCTTACAGAGTTTTATGGGGTAACTCCCCTTGGAGAAGCCCCCTCGATTAGGTCTCCAGGGCGCCTCAATTTAGTGGGAGGAACAGTCATTCCTATTTCGTCGTAATGTATGATGTTATTTCCTGAGAATACCTCTCTGTCAAATGCAGGTCTATTTCTGTTATGCCTTGCAACGGACGTAGCAGGAAGTCATATTTAACATGACCCATAAGGTTGTCACATATAGTAAAATGCATAATGTATAAAACAGATTATCCCTAACTATACTGTACAGGGATATTGCAAATCACAGAGGAGTTCCATTGCCTCACCGATGCACAAACAAACATGCTTGCTATGCTTCCTTACACACTTTATATTAGTTTGTTATGAATCATGGCCTCCAAGTGTTACCTCATGTCACACTCCACGCTTGTTACTACCTTTAGGTACACTACACACACTTTGCCATGGGCGTCCGCAGAAATGTTTCCAGGGGGGGGGGGGGCAACATTTTTACTTCATCACCATCCTCCGACATAATTGAGCACAAGTATTAAATAAACAAATAAAAAATCTAATAAAACAAAAGACCTTAAATAACAAAAAAAAACATGGGGTGGGAGAAATATCATGTAAGGCTTCATAGCAGATTACCTGGCAACCACAATGAAACAGAGGAAAAAATAAACAAGCAATGGCATAGCCAATAGGTCTCGCCTTTGGGACCTTATAAGTGTTTAGCAATGCAACACTTGATGTTGTTGCACCAAGGATATTGTACTGGACAACTAAACACTTATAAGGTCCCAAAGGGGAGACCTATTGGCTATGTCAATGCTGTTTTTTTTTTTAATGACAAGCAGTGCTATAGGGCTCCGGTTGCCACTTAGTCCACCACATCCCACGTAGATGCTGCAGCCATCTTTGAATGGTTTTAAAGCCAATTTAAAAGCTGTCACCAGTGTATGTTAATCCCTATCTCAACTGTGAGACGGCTCTCCTGCTTCCCAATTCTATTAAATACAAATTATGTAAAAAGAGCATCCCATTCTGAGCTACACAGCTCATCCTACCCACGTTTCATGCGCAGATTTGAAATACTGATGGTTTGGGCTTCCCGGAATTCAACTGGTTGAGAGGTGGACAGGTGTAGAGAGGTAGAGAGAGAGAGGTGTAGAGAGGTAGAGAGACAGAGGTAGAGAGAGGTAGAGGGAGAGGTAGAGAGAGAGAGGTAGAGAGGTAGAGGTAGGTAGAGAGAGGTAGAGGTAGAGGTAGGAAGAGAGAGATAGGTAGAGAGAGAGGTAGAGAGAGAGGTAGAGGTGTAAAGGTAGAGAGAGAGAGGTATAGAGAGGGAGGGAGGGGTAGAGAGATAGAGAGAGAGAGAGAGAGAGAGAGGTAAAGGAGGAGAGGTAGAGAAAGAGGTCGAGAGGTAGAGGTAGAGAGAGTGGTAGAGGGAGAGGTAGAGAGAGGTAAAGAGGTAGAGAGAGAGAGGTAGAGAGAGAGAGGGAGAGGAAGGGAGAGAGGAAGAGAGAAAGGTAGAGAGAGGTAGAGAGGGGTAGAGAGAGAGGTAGAGAGAGGTAGAGGTAGAGAGAGAGAGAGGTAGAGAGAGAGAGGTAGAGAGAGAGAGAGAGAGAGGTAGAGAGAGAGAGGTAGTGAGAGAGAGGTAGAGAGAGAGAGAGGTAGAGAGAGAGGTAGAGAGAGAGAGTGGTAGAGAGAGATGTAGACAGAGAGGTAGAGGTAGGGAGAGAGAGAGAGAGGTAGAGGGAGAGAGGTAGAGAGAGAGTGGGAGAGGGAGAGAGGTAAAGAGGTAGAGAGAGGTAAAGAGGTAGAGAGAGGTAGAGAGAGAGGGAGGAAGAGAGAGAGGTAGAAAGAGAGGTAGAGAGAGAGGTAGAGAGAGAGGTAGAGAAAGAAGTAAAGAGAGAGGTAGAGAGAGAGAGGTAGAGGTAGAGGTAGAGGTAGGGAGAGAGAGGTAGAGAGAGAGGTAGAGAGAGAGAGAGGGGTAGAGAGAGAGAGAGGTAGAGAGAGAGAGGTAGAGAGAGAGGAAGAGAGAGAGGTAGAGAGGTAGAGAGAGAGAGGAAGAGAGAGGTAGAGAGAGAGGTAGAGAGAGAGAGAGGTAGAGAGAGAGGTAGAGGCAGGGAGAGAGAGAGGTAGAGAGAGAGGTAGAGGGAGGTAGAGGTAGAGATGTAAAGGTAGAGAGAGAGAGTGGGAGAGGTAGAGAGGGAGAGAGAGGTAAAGAGGTAGAGAGAGGTAGAGAGAGGTAGAGAGAGAGGTAGAGAGAGAGAGGAATAGAGAGGTGGAAATAGTGGTAGAGAGAGAGGTAGAGAGGGGTAGAGGGGGGTAGGGAGAGAGGTAGAGAGAGAGGTAGAGAGAGAGCGAGAGAGCGGTAGAGAGAGAGAGAGAGAGAGGTAGGGAGAGAGAGAGTTAGAGGGAGAGGTAGAGAGAGGTAAAGAGGTAGAGAGAGAGAGGTAGAGAGAGAGAGGGAGAGGAAGGGAGAGAGGAAGAGAGAAAGGTAGAGAGAGAGGTAGAGAGGGGTAGAGAGAGAGGTAGAGAGAGGTAGAGGTAGAGAGAGAGAGAGGTAGAGAGAGAGAGGTAGAGAGAGAGGTAGAGGTAGAGAGGTAGAGAGAGAGAGAGAGAGAGAGGTAGAGAGAGAGAGGTAGCGAGAGAGAGGTAGAGAGAGAGAGGTCGAGAGAGAGGTAGAGAGAGAGAGTGGTAGAGAGAGATGTAGACAGAGAGGTAGAGGTAGGGAGTGAGAGAGGTAGAGGGAGAGAGGTAGAGAGAGAGTGGTAGAGGGAGAGGGAGAGAGTGGTAAAGAGGTAGAGAGAGGTAAAGAGGTAGAGAGAGGTAGAGAGAGAGGGAGGAAGAGAGAGAGGTAGAAAGAGAGGTAGAGAGAGAGGAATAGAGGGGTAAAGAGAGGTAGAGAGAGAGGTAGAGAAAGAAGTAAAGAGAGAGGTAGAGAGAGAGAGGTAGAGGTAGAGGTAGAGGTAGGGAGAGAGAGAGGTAGAGAGAGAGAGGTAGAGAGAGAGAGAGGGGTAGAGAGAGAGAGAAGTAGAGAGAGAGAGAGGTAGAGAGAGAGGAAGAGAGAGAGGTAGAGAGGTAGAGAGGTAGAGAGAGAGAGAGGAAGAGAGAGGTAGAGAGAGAGGTAGAGAGAGAGAGAGGTAGAGAGAGAGGTAGAGGCAGGGAGAGAGAGAGGTAGAGAGAGAGAGGTAGAGAGAGAGGTAGAGGGAGGTAGAGGTAGAGATGTAAAGGTAGAGAGAGAGTGGTAGAGGGAGCGGTAGAGAGGGAGAGAGAGGTAAAGAGGTAGAGAGAGGTAGAGAGAGGTAGAGAGAGAGGTAGAGAGAGAGAGGAATAGAGAGGTGGAAATAGTGGTAGAGAGAGAGGTAGAGAGGGGTAGAGGGGGGTAGGGAGAGAGGTAGAGTGGGAGGTAGAGAGAGAGCAAGAGAGCCGTAGAGAGAGAGAGAGAGAGAGAGGTAGGGAGAGAGAGAGGTAGAGAGAGAGGTAGAGAGAGAGGTAGAGAGAGAGAGGTAGAGGTAGAGAGATGTAGAGAGGTAGAGAGATGTAGAGAGGTAGAGAGAGAGGTAGAGAGAGATAGCGCTAGAGAGGGAGGTAGAGAGAGAGGTAGGGAGAGAGAGGAAGGGAGAGAGAGAGAGAGGTAGAGAGAGAGAGAGGTAGAGATAGAGGTAGAGGTAGAGAGAGGTAGAGAGAGGTAGAGAGAGAGAGGTAGAGAGAGGTGGAGAGAGAGAGGTGGAGAGAGGTGGAGAGAGAGAGGTGGAGAGAGAGGTAGAGAGCGGGAGGTAGAACGAGAGAGATAGAGAGAGAGAGGTAGAGAGGGAGAGGTAGAGAGAGAGAGTAGAGAGAGAGAGAGAGGTAGAGAGACAGGTAGAGGTAGAGAGGTAGAGAGAGAGAGGTAGAGAGAGAGGTAGAGCGGGGTAGAGAGAGAGGTAGAGAGAGAGGTAGAGAGAGACAGAGCGGTAGAGAGAGAGAGAGAGGAAGAGAGAGAGGTAGAGAGAGGTAGAGAGAAAGAGGTAGAGAGGTGTAGAGAGGTAGAGAGAGAGGTAGAGAGAGAGGTAGAGAGAGAGAGGTAGAGAGGGAGGTAGAGAGAGAGAGGTATGGAGAGAGAGGTAGAGAGAGAGAGAGGTAGAGAGAGAGAGGTAGAGAGAGAGAGAGCGGTAGAGAGAGAGGGAGGTAGAGAGAGAGAGGTAGGGAGAGAGAGGTAGAGAGAGAGAGAGGTAGAGAGAGAGAGGTAGAGGTAGAGAGCTGTGGAGAGGTAGAGAGAGGTAGAGAGAGAGATGTAGAGAGAGGTGGAGAGAGAGAGGTGGAGAGAGATAGGTGGAGAGAGAGGTAGAGCGAGAGATAGAGAGAGAGATAGAGAGAGGTAGAGAGGGAGAGGTAGAGAGAGAGAGGTAGAGAGGTAGAGAGTGAGAGGTAGAGAGACAGGTAGAGGTAGAGAGAGAGAGGTAGAGAGAGAGAGGTAGAGAGAGAGAGAGAGGTAGAGAGAGAGAGAGAGAGAGAGAGAGAGAGGTGTAGAGAGAATGTTGTAGAGAGGTAGGTAGAGATAGAGAGGTAAAGAGAGAGAGAGAGGTAGAGAAGTAAGAGGTAGAGAGGTAGAGAGAGAGGTAGAGAGAGAGAGAGAGGTAGAGAAAGAGGTAGAGAGAGAGGTAGAGAGGTAGATTGGAGAACCTAACATTTCCAGAGCATTAAAGGCTCTACTCATTTTTATCGTCATTCCTTTCACTGCACATCCTGCTTTATCTAAATAACTAGACCCCTTATATACAAAAGGATGTTGTGGTCATAAAGCTTACAATTTGCAGCATCACAGTGGTTGCTACTGATGGTTTTTACCCCTTCTTAGGGCCCCTGCAGCTCCACTCTTCCTTAGCTTGAAAAATGTGCACCCCCCCCTCCCGGCCTCCCCCCCCGAAATTTGACTCTAGGTGCGCCTTTGCTTCAAGCTGTGGGAGCAGCCAGGCCCGGACCTTCTCTTTTGCCCCTCAGCAGCAGTTTTACCGCTCATCAAGCAGGACCGTCATTGCAAGCGCTTTCTCACGCTTTTAAAATTGACGGCCCTGCAGACAAACACCACTGTCTGTGGGGGCTGTCAATAGTGACAGACCGGTGTTCCAGGGGGGGGGCAAGTGCCCCCTCTTGCCCCCCCCCTGCGGACGCCCATGCACTTTGCAAAGATGCTCCACTTATAGCTTCGTTGTTTATATCTTAATGACTCGTTGCACACTTCCTACTTTAAGGCTTGTTTGTTTCAAACTGTTTGGTGTCACTTCAGGTTTTTTCCAGGCTCTCAGAGGTGTTTAGTACTGTGGGGTAGATAGCTCCTGGTCTTTCCAGGTATGAATTTCTATTTGTTTTCCAGCGTCTTGTGCAGATCAGCATTGAGCCCTCTTGTTCTTCGACGAATGGACTGCGAATGGGCAGTGGTGCCTGCATGGGCATTAGGGCCTCAAACTGCTGACGACTTTATTCTGCTATATTTGAATGTAGGATGTCACGCTCGGATCAGACTACCAGCCGATGCCTTGCTTTCTCAGTGCTCCATCGCATTACAAGGAACTATTGACACTTTTAGTCAGAGTTCTGGAAGGCATTGAGTAACTACAATTCCATATTTCCAGGTTGCGATGACTGGAGATAGTTGTGTGTTGCTTTGTCGAGGTCTCATTTTTAGGTCGAGCATTCAAGACCTCTTGTATATACTTTAGTATATACTTATATACTATAGTATATACTTTTATGTGTATGTACTTTGTGGGCTCTGGAGATGAGCTCTAGGACTTGTCTGCTTCTGCTTAGGGACTTTTTTCTGTTCAAAAGCCTGTATTTAACAGTCTTGATAGAAAACGACCATCAGAGGTCAGCAACATACCAGAATTGCTTTCTGCTGAGATTCTTTCTGTTTTTTCAAATTTTCTGGCTACTGCTTCTATTTAACTTTCTTGATAGAAAAGGACCAGCAGAGGTCAGTGAAATACCAGAACCCCTTTAGCATTTTCTAGATTCCAGTCCATAGAAATTGTCTTCCACGAGCACCCATAGATAATAATGTTTTTTTCAAATCTTGTATTTCAGTGATATGACCACCGAAGACCCTGGTTTTATATTAAAAGCAGAGCTTTGAACTATACCATTTCCCGCCGAAAGGCATTCATTCTCTACATGTGTTCCCATACCTGGCATGTCATACAGTTTGGTGCTTACTTTCCCTCCGGGTTAAAGAACTGTAGATGTTTCAGCACCCAGGCTAATGTGCTGCATAGCAAAATACATATAAGGTCCCAAAGGCGAGACCGATTTCCTTGCAAATGCTTGTTACATCACTAGTGACCTGCGATACATTTATACAAGCGAAAAGTAAAACCATTTTCTCATTTCAAGGACGTTGTGATGTAAGTGTGCAACTGTAAAAAGGAATGGAAAGAACAATATAGCGATAATAGGGAGAGAACCTTCTAATTTTTATTTACATTACAGAGATATATGGAGGTACTTAAAGTCCTCAAAGGCCCAGATTAACAAAAGTTGCACTCAATGCTGCTCAGAACTTAGCTGCTGCACTGCGTTGCTTGACCTGGAGAGAGCTGAAAAGCACCTTATCTACAGAGATATGGCACTGTCCTTGTCTCTCCCTGGCACACAATTAGGGGGTCATTATGATGGCGGATTTTCCGCATACTGCGGGCCGGCGGAAGCCACCGCCGGCCCGGAGTATGCGGGAAATCCGCCGAGGAGGCCTGAAAGACCCACCGCCAAATCAGGATGGCTGGTGGGTCTCACAATGTGTCCGCTGCTTTTCCGCCGCGGTCGGAAGGCGACCACGGCGGAAAAGCACTAACATGGCTGGCGGTGTCTATCAGACACCGCCAGTCATATTAGGATGTAGGGAAAGTAATGCTTTTCCGCGGCGGGTTTTCCGCCGTGGAAAAGCATACGGACAATCACTTTGGGGGCCCGTTGCGGGCCCCCTGGGTGAAGGTTGCGTGGGGGGTGCACATGGGGGGTACCTATGGTACCCCCCTGCCTTTGCGTGCACGAAGCGGCAGGCACCGCGCGGTGCCTGCCGCTTTGTGCATGCAAATGCACAGCTTTCGTTTTTTACATTACGGCGGGTGCTGCTTCAAGCAGCATCCGCCGCAATGTAAAACATACAGGATGTGACCGCCAGGGTGGCGGTCACATCCTAATTGCCATGGAGGGACCGCCGCTGCCCATGCGGACGGTCCCTCCTACTCAGGGGTGGCGGACGGACGCAAGTCCGTCCGCCATCCTAATCGGCCCCTAAGTCTGCCGAAGCGCCATGCACACACCTTTGCACCATAGTATACAGTTGTCTGCGTGAGTCTTTTGTGCTGGAAGGCTACATACCCTTCCAGTAAAAAATATCAGGCCTCATTTATGTTTTTTATGCCATAGGGTAGCGCAGCAGGCCTTGCTGCTGCGCTGCCCTACGGCAAAAGAAAAGGGCAGGTATCTGTTAGATACGGTGCATTCCTGTCCTTTTACCCTGTGCCAAGGCACAATGGGCTGCCGTATTCCAATGCAGGCACCTTTGCACCATGGTGCAAAGGTGCCAGGGTTATGGGGAAGATTATTTTTTTCAGGTAGGAAAACCTTCCTGCACAAAAACAAACACAAGAGGCTTTTTCCTATTTGTATATGTGCTTCAGAATACAACACATATATAAAGAGGAAAAGTGAAGAGAAATAAATATATTTCTCCTTGTAGTGCCTCCCTTAGCCTCCCCTGGGGAGGTGTATGTTTTTGGCGCTGCCTCAGACTTACGATTTCTCTTCAATCTGGGGCAGTGTCGAAAAGCCATGGATTTTACTGGAACGCCCCCAGCAACACCCATGGAACTCCTCTTTTGCAGAATTCTGTGTGAAAGGGGCACATGCTTATAGGGCCATGAAAAACCATGTAAAGTGGCCTTATAAATATACCAGTGGTACATTGTGCCACTGAAACATTAAAAAATGGACATTCCGGCAGTGTAAAAGTGTCAGTAGGGCCTCCTAAATTAGGCCCACCATGTCTAAACAAATGTTAAAACCTTTCCTACTTGGGATGTGTGCTGTACTGCACAGCACATTTGCAAAGTATGAAAAAGTTAGGGGTAATAAAAGCATTTCTCCTTTTTAACGCCTGCTTTCAAGTGGCATTATATTTTGTTGAAAAAGCCTGCCTACTTTTGTTAGTAGATAGGGGTTTGCTGCAAAAACCATGAGTGGTTGCATGGGAATGGCCATCTACTGTATGTTTCATATAGATATCCCAATATAGGCTCAGGTAGTCACCTAACCGTTCACCTATATTCTCCCCTAGCATTACACAACATATTGGTCCTTTGGACTGACCTTTTACCTAATTACAGTACTACTTACAAGACATGAGGTTTCCCTGAAAACTAGCTTCATCCGTTATGTATGAGGATTCTTGGAAACTCAGCAGGGCTACCATCTCCTGCATATTAACTATGTATAAGGGTCATTCCTTCCATCATCTTAAGTCCGGCATGACACACCAAGGTAGAGCCCCTGAGGGTACCACTTTGGGTATATATACACCATTTCTTTGCTGTGGCAGGAAGAGGAAAAAAAGGACTTCCATGCTGACACACTGATGCGAGACGCTGAGATTCCAGCAATCAGACACTCCAGCATGCCACAGTGGTCTGACATCCCTTGCGGAGTGTCCATCTCAAGACCAAGACGGGTCACACAGTCTCTCACTTCAGCTAATGTGGTTGACTTCATCCTAGAGGGAGTTTTGGCTACACACCTACATACATGCTAGGTACACTTAGGTACATATAATTGTTTTTTTAAAAACTTTATATACCATTTTGTCATAGTCAAACAAGCATCAGGTAGATTTCCAGAGTACAACGATTATAATACATACTGCATGATAATACGCAGTACGGCAGGTTCTTTACCAATTGAAATAACACCTCTCTACCACAATATACATTCAAGTAACCACTTCTTTAGATCGTATGTCTTAAGGTATATAAGTCTCCTGTTTATGAAATGATGGTAAAATTCATTCCCCTCCGGTAGGAACTATTCCCGGGGACGGTTGTGACATGGTGGAATTCTCGATCTCTTGTAAATAGGACTTCAAGGGGTCCCAAATATCTTTGGGTCTGGATGTCCTGGGTAGTGTAGTTGCATATAAGTCACTATTTGTGTTGCTGTAGATGAGACTGATAACCAGGCCTTAGTGGTAGGTACGCACTTACTCCCCTAGTGTAGGGCTATTTGTCTTTTTGCCAGTAGTAGTGCGATAGAAGTGTATCTGCGTAACTTTTTGGAAATATTATGGACATACCCCAATAGGGCCACCTCTGGGGTAGGGAGTAAGGTCAAGCCAGTAATGAGTGTGAGGATACACACTGCATTCCAATAGGTCCATATTTTTATACAAGTCCATGTCATGTGGGCAACGTCTGCATAATTCGCTCTGCATTTGGGACATAGGTGTGGTTTTGAGGTGTCGATAGAGTTAAGTGCAGCAACTTATGTCTGCTATTCAGGGACACTTCTTTAATCTGCATACAGCAAAAGTACCCTTGTGTATCATCAATTGGGTGCCCTAAGTCTCATTACAAAGCGTCCCGTAATTTAGTGTCTCTGGCGGGGACAAGTGTTATGCATGCCTTATATAGTTTTGAAATTAGATGATCTCCCTCAGCACTTCTAATCAGAACTGTCAGTGGCAAATAGGACTCAGGTTCTAGGGGAAATTCTGTAATTTGTGCTCTTAGTGCACATCGTAGCCTGATGAGGACAAATTTGTCTATGAAGGGTGCACCGCGGAATCTGGCGTCTTCTGCACTGTGAAATATATGTTCCCTGGGAAAAGGTCTCCACATGTGTCTAAGGAATAAGTGGTAAGTGTAGGCTGTACAAGCTTTTCTTCAGTGGGAGGTAACCATGGGTTATTGACCAGTGGTATTGCCGATAAATAAAGGGGACGTTTCCCAGCCATTCGCGCTAACTTTCTCCAAGCCCAGCAGGTCGCAGACACAGTTTGTATATCAGGCACATCTCTGGTAAGATTTTAGGCAGAATAACATTTAACGGTGTGGGGTTCACCAGGCCTGCTTCTAGTCTGGAATAAGGCAGATGTGTGTCGGGATGATACCATGATCGTGCAAAACTACATTGCTCCACCAGATATTAGATATGCAGGTTCGGCACCCCCAAACCCCCCCCTCTTGTAGGGTAGTGTCAAGGTATCCCAGCTGACTCACAATTTCCTCCCACTCCATGTAAGCCTAATAAGAGGAGTATGAAATGTAAAAACACTTTTAGGGAGGGGGATGGGTATGTTTTGAAACAAATACAAATATTTTGGGAGGACCATCATTTTTATAAATGCCACTCTACTAGCCAGTGATATGGGAAGCTTAATTCAGCGCTCTACCTGCTGTTCCAGCATATGCATCGCGGGGCCATTGTTTAAGCAAAGCAATTATTCAGCTTCTAGAGGTACGTTAATTCCCAAGTATCTGGTGGTATTGCTGCACCATGTCAACGGGTACTCACATTCCCATCTAGATACATATAGTTAGGATCGCATCGTAGGAGTACGCATTTTATTGTCATTTATTTTTATCATTGCCTGTATTTATTGTTTTAGCACTATGGTAGACATCTACCATCCTTTTACTCTGTTGGTGCTTATAATTAGTTATATCTGTTTCTTTCTAATGGATGTTTCCAGCACACCTATTTTACACTAGAATTACACTGTTCAGTACATGCCTATTGAAAACGTCCCCACCGTTTATTCTATGTATCTCTCTGAGACAAAGTGAGCACAAGTGACTGAGTAAAAAGTATCATACTGCTTCCACGATCCCTGAAAGGACAGAGTTGCCTTGTTCGATAGTTACCAAGAACTATTCTCTCCTTGGTAAGAGGGGTTTCTAGTGGCACTGTGAGCTAGCTGGTCTACAGGCAAGCACACTCAGTAGGGGTGTCTAGAATCAGTCTGAACACCAATCATACTGTCTAAACACGCAAATCCTACATAGGTTTATAGAAACCGCACGACACTACCACCCACTAATGCTTCCCTGACAGAGAGTATTGCAAAGCATTGCTTTGCTATGCTTCACTTTCAGGCAACTTTCATGTTTGCGAGTCAAACCCTGCACAAAATGGTCGTTAATTTAAAGTTTTTGGTGTTTATCCATTAAATATATACTTATATGTTGGGACCAGAATGACCACTGTATGCATGACTGTGAGTATTTTTATGTTTTTGATATTGGAACAGCGGACAGTCACACACAAATGAGGTCCTGGACCTGTCCTGTCACTTGGAAGTGCACACCAAGGGTTTCAGTATTGCACTGATGGTGGACTGCTGCCACTGCCATGGGTTCAGTGCATAGGATAGTGATGGCAACTTGTGTATTTGCCCTGCATGGTATACGCTTTGTATGTATGAGTAGACCAGACTAATGGAGGCCTGTAGGATCAATTTCGGATGTCCATGACCTGGCCTTGTGCACAAGAAGGAGGTGATGTTGTTATACCAGATGGTGGAAGTGAAATACTTACATTCATGAAACTGAAGAAAGGAGACATAGACACTGAAGTGGGGAGGAGAGGGGAGAAAAGACTCTTTAGAAATTCAATTGGGCCTTTTTCTGAGAATAGCAGCCAATTAATCTTCTGGTAGCAAAATGTGGATCATGGGGTTGAAGAGTGGGATGGCAGTCTCTGTTGTTCCATTAAAAAAGGATCCATGATGTGCGGACAGCCTTTTGCCTTTTCCCTGATCACTGCTCAGCATGGCTGATGACAGCCAGGTGCATAAAGCTCAACCCTCTTTTTTCCTCTGTTGCGGTTGCTGCAGGCTGTAGACTACCCTGATGTAAGTAGCATCACTCTGAACAAAGGCTTTGTCTGGAGAGCAGCCTGTTTCCTAACTGGTTCTGAAAGTGTGCACATTTCCTGTCTGTTTTTACTTTGTGTAAGGGGAACCACTGACCTATTTGTTCTCCAGTTCTAAGTACTTTATACCCAAGAATGAAAGTCTTTTACAGAGCATGCAGACGAGTACTGTGGAACCAGAGGTCTGTGTCTTCCTGACAGCCACCTTCCCAGAGAGATACCCTAAAGTCATGCTTTGATGGCCATACATGGTCATGTTTGTTTATTGATTGATTATTTAAAATCTTTACAAAGAGTGAATGCACAATATAAACATTTCAATTACGATAATACAGTAAAAATTGATTTAAAAAAGAAACGATAAACTTTTAAGATAGTACACGTGGATGATAAAACTGTTTTAAATAAATAAATTCATATGTTTAAAAGTTAGGAGAGAAAAAATATAATCAGTATGACAATTAATATTATAAAAATTCAAGTTTTTTTCATCCAAATATTAAAAATTTTGAGAAAGCAGAATTAATGAATACATCATCTGGGGAAAGACACTGGAGCAGTGCTTGTCTGCAAGTCCTTATTGCTCATTCAATGACTAGCCTTTTTAACAATGTTAGTCTTTCATTTTTTAGTTCTGGACAGAGGCACAGTAGGTGTATAATGTTTTCTTCTCCTGTGTTACACAACCAACATGATATGTTATTTTCGACTTTTTCCATGGTAGTGCATGAGAATCTCCGGGTAATATTCCGAATCGTGCTTTCATGAATATATTTTTATTCTTGCTTTGATGGAAGTAGCTGGTCATCCATCCTGAAGTGCTTAAAAGCCAGCAGACACAACAAAGGGAATGAGTAAGTAGATAAGATTTTAAACGTTTTCACCCTCTATGGAAAACCATAAGTGGTTTAAAAGTGCCCTCGTCCCCTAATAGTGGCATGCATCATTATTGGGGATGCTACAATAGCTCAGCACAGCCAATGCTAGGGGTGGAGCAATATTTTGTTTTGTAGTTACAAACAAGCACTCAATAGGGATCCACTGTGCAGTATCTTAGTAAAACTACCTTATGAGTATCCCTCTCTATTTTATTCTGGGCCCCATTGGCAGGAATAAAAATGTAGCATGTGATGAACTTGGGTGGTTATTGCCCTCCCATCTCTTCTGCTGTTTGACAAAAAACAACAACAAAACCCTTGTCCACCCCTAGCGTTCGTTGCACAGGAGTGTGTATCACCCCCATTGATGAATCATGCCACTATTGGTGGGTGAAGGCACTTTTACCATTTATAGTTTCCCATAGAGAGACACAGCATTTTAAATCTTACCTCCTCATCCCCTTTGTTGTATGTACTAGGTTCATTGTAAGTAAGGACGGCTGAGAAGTAGTACCTCTCACCCCTTTTCATATGTGTACAGTGCTTAATAGCCAACCTACCTCCTTAGAGAGGGAAGACGTCTGTCAAACATGCAGGAACTGTGACTATCCATAAACAGAAAGAAGAACACAGAGAGTCCTGTGTGGGTATGGTCTGACAGAGGAATGAACATAGAGAAGAATGACCTGTGTACCTGAGGTGTTAGTGGGCATCAGGGTCTCTGAGTACCGGTTGGGTTCCAGCTGGTAACTACAGAATCACGGCTGATTGTGCTGTTGTCACCAGAGAAGTTTGAGCGCAGCCCATTCCATGTTGATGTGACCAAGAAGTGTGACCACAGGTAATCCTATACCAATGCGACCAATAAGTGCGAGCGTTGCGCATCCCATCCCATCCCCCTGTGACACAGAGACTGGTGCTGCCCACTTGTCCCTTTATAGAATGACCAATCACCAGAAGCAAACAGAAGGATGACTGTGGCGATACCTGACACATGGGGCCAGAGCAGCTCCAGATTACCTTCACTTCCTGGCAGGAAGGTCTCTGATGTTATCTCATGCTGCTACCCAAGATCTCACTAGAACTGAAGAAGGCCTTGTCTTATTGGCAAGCATGAAAGAGACTGTTTGGCAGTGCCGGTTCACTGCTAGTCTTGGTTTTGTGCTTCAGATCCTCCATCATGGTGAGATACCACAGAAAAAGAGAATCATGATAAGACTGCATATACTGAAGGGGGATAATCTGTGCCTGAACACTGATTCATGCTAATAGAGACATTCATAAACCAGGACAGTGAACAAATTAGTTCAGAGGAGGAGATCCCGGAGGTGGGGGTGGGGTGGGAGGCGGGTATTCTTATATTGTACCTGTTCACTATTATGTGTGTAGTATCTAGTTTTTGTGCATATTAAAGTACTTTTCTTTTATAAAGTAAAATACTGAGTGGGAAATTCAGATATTGTGCTGCTGGGTGACTGTAGAGATCAAAGGTTGAGATCTTTGCACTACCTTCTTGAGAAGCCTGTGACTGCATTCCATGACAATCACTGACAGCAGGGGAGTAACGAAAGCTCCTGCAGCACCTACAGTAGAGGGGACCCACGACCCTCCAGGGGGTTGTCATTCAGTTCAAGGTCAAGAAATATATGTGAGATATGGGAGACTCAAGGCTCCCTTGTCACATTCTTTATGGGGCTATAATTTTGCATTAAACCGCTGACATAGAGTCAAATGCTAAACGAGTTGTACTTGGTCCAGTTTGCTGAGTCATAAGAGGATAGACATTGGGACATCAGAGGTAAATGAGTCCAAGCCCCACTATTGAGGCCCAGTAGGACCTGTTTTCACCATGGCCCTCCACACTTGTTCTAACATTACCCTTTTGAAACCATAGTTCAAAACATATGTATAAGTAAGGTATTTGTTTTATGCTCACTTGTTAAGAGACATAGAGCACCCATAGTCATTGTCAGCTGCAGGGAAAAGTGGGTGCTCTGATGATGGGATGTGAATTAAACAGGCTGCAGAAAGTGCTCTGATTATTAGCTTTAGGATACATATTATCGTATCAGGAACTTGAGATGGAGAATCATGTGAAAAAGAGTACAAACAGTGAATTGTCACAGTAGTTTTCAGACTCCAGATTATAATAAAACTCCTTGGTAGCAGCAGGTTCCTGTTGTAGCCGTGGAATGATTAAAGGAAAAAACAATTATTTACCAAAATAGGCGAAATACACTTAGGGGTCCTTTAGGATGTCGGGCGGTGGCACCTCCGCGGTGATGGTGGGGCGGAAAAACAGCATTTACCGCCCGCGAGCAGCGGAACTCACGTCCGCAACATTAGGCTAGGTAAACACAGGTCATTTCCCGTCCGCCGTGGAGCGCCGCGCACCGCCATCAAAGTGCGCCCGCCACCGCGGCGGCGGGAGCCAATCGAGACCCTCCGCTGCGCTCAATGACATCCGCCCCGCTCGACAAATTAGGATGGCCCAAACAAGCAGACGCACCGCAGCGGAGACACCGCACAGCTGAAGCAGGCGGAAAGTCGACAGCGGAGCACGAACTCCGAGACCCAACATGAACCCCATGGACCCAGCCCTCCACATGCATCCGGTCATGTACCTGCTGCAACACTATCGCCAGATGGGTCACCGCGGACGCCGCCGCAGGTACGCCACTACACATATGCACCACACAACACACATGCCGACACGACACAGGGCCCAAGCACCACACAGACACCCTGCTGGGGGACACAACACATCCACACGGGCACCCACACATCACCCACCTCACAACAAGGCACCCCTCAGCATCCGGAACACACATCGACCGCCAACCAGCAGCAACGTCCCGGTCACGGTCACGTCACCGACGCGGTCAACACATGCGCACTATGCAGAAGGCAGGGCCACACCAAGGCATGGGCAGGGCACAAACATCTCAGGGACACACCACCCCAAACCACACTTCACCCCACCCGAGCTAGTCACAGGCCAGGTGCTTATCCTGTGCACCCCCATGCACACCAACAAGCACTGTAACAACAAGCACAATACACACACACTGCAACACACAACACACAACCAGGGACACAGGCACTGCAGGATTGGCTGACAAGGAACACACAACACCAGTGCACTCCCCACAGCCCACACAATTGCATACAATCATCCACACAGGGCAAGACAAAACAAACAACAGGCATACAACTCCTGGCTGACACATGTGCGTCTCACACTATACAGGGGCACACATACAAACACTACAAACTTACACCCTTCACACTGCACACATCAGCTACACCCAACACCACACATGTCATGTAAGCCATGCGACCAGGACTAAGGGCCAACACAAGATGACCATACACATACACACCTGGGCATACAAAAAGGAAAACACACACATACATCATGAGATCACAGCCAGCTACAAAACCTCTGAACAGCAGCACACCCTGTGCTGCCAGTGTCCTCCAACATGACCTGTGAACAGTGTATGCAACAATAGCAAATCACCAACAAGATAACTGCATGGCCAGTAAAATAGCCATCACAGAGTACAACATCAGCAGGGCCAGAATGGACTGAAGACCCTGTCACCCCTGTCTAAAAATCAGATGGCTACAAAGAGCCTTGCAATGTTGAACTGAAAAATAGAGCATGGTACACAGTCAAGCAAATGCAATCAAGAAATGGACTTTAATCAGCAAGGAGACTGATAAAACACACACCAGAAGTAACTGTATTTATTCACATATTGCACATATGTAGCAATACAACATTAGTAGACAACAGCAAGCCACAAAATCATGTACAAATGGTAGAGACTATGCACAGGTGAAACACAAACAGGAAGGCCAGAGTCCATGGCAGGTGACACAGCAAGTACATGAGAGGCTGCACAGGGGAGAGTACAGCACATCAGAGCAACAGGCCCAGAGTCCTTGGCATTGGAGAGCACAGCACATCAGAGCAACAGGCCCAGAGTCCTTGGCAGGGGAGACAGCAAGTACATGAGAGGTTGCACAGGGGAGAGTACAGCACATCAGAGCAACAGGCCCAGAGTCCTTGGCAGGGGAGAGCACAGCACAGCAGAGCAACAGGCCCAGAGTCCTTGGCAGGGGAGACAGCAAGAACATGAGAGGCTGCACAGGGGAGAGTACAGCACATCAGAACAACTGGCCCAGAGTCCTTGGCAGGGGAGAGCACAGCACATCTGAGCAACTGGCCCAGAGTCCATGGCAGGAGAGAGTACAGCACATCAGAGCAACAGGCCCAGAGTCCTTGGCAGGGGAGAGCACAGCACAGCAGACCAACAGGCCCAGAGTCCATGGCAGGGGAGAGCACAGCACAGCAGAGCAACAGGCCCAGAGTCCTTGGCAGGAGAGAGCACAGCACATCAGAGCAACAGGCCCAGAGTCCAGGGGAGAGTACAGCACATCAGAGCAACAGGCCCAGAGTCCTTGGCAGGGGAGAGCACAGCACAGCAGAGCAACAGGCCCAGAGTCCTTGGCAGGGGAGAGCACAGCACAGCAGAGCAACAGGCCCAGAGTCCTTGGCAGGGGAGACAGCAAGTACATGAGAGGCTGCACAGGGGAGAGTACAGCACATCAGAGCAACAGGCCCAGAGTCCTTGGCAGGGGAGAGCACAGCACATCAGAGCAACAGGCCCAGAGTCCATGGCAGGGGAGAGTACAGCACATCAGAGCAACAGGCCCAGAGTCCTTGGCAGGGGAGAGCACAGCACAGCAGACCAACAGGCCCAGAGTCCATGGCAGGGTAGAGCACAGCACAGCAGAGCAACAGGCCCAGAGTCCTTGGCAGGGGAGAGCACAGCACATCAGAGCAACAGGCCCAGAGTCCATGGCAGGGGAGAGTACAGCACATCAGAGCAACAGGCCCAGAGTCCTTGGCAGGGGAGAGCACAGCACAGCAGAGCAACAGGCCCAGCGTCCTTGGCAGGGGAGACAGCAAGTACATGAGAGGCTACACAGGGGAGAGTACAGCACATCAGAGCAACAGGCCCAGAGTCCTTGGCAGGGGAGAGCACAGCACAGCAGAGCAACAGGCCCAGAGTCCTTGGCAGGGGAGGCAACAAGTACATGAGAGGCTGCACAGGGGAGAGTACAGCACATCAGAGCAACAGGCCCAGAGTCCTTGGCAGGGGGAGCACAGCACAGCAGAGCAACAGGCCCAGAGTCCTTGGCAGGGGAGACAGCAAGTACATGAGAGGCTGCACAGGGGAGAGTACAGCACATCAGAGCAACAGACCCAGAGTCCTTGGCAGGGGAGAGCACAGCACAGCAGACCAACAGGCCCAGAGTCCTTGGCAGGGGAGACAGCAAGTACATGAGAGGCTGCACAGGGGAGAGTGCAGCACATCAGAGCAACAGGGTTAGCAACACACCCAGGTCGCAAACAATGGTCTTGACTAGCACACCTGTGTGGGGCACAGGCGTATGAGGGTGTTGACAACTCACTCCTGGCTGTCATGCGGACTGGGACATGGCTGTGTTTTGTGGACAGCAGGCCCACTTGACTGGTGTGACAGAGGCCCATGTGATGTGGTAATAACAGAGGGCCTGCAAGGTGGAGGGCTGTGTGGACCAGGTGGCACCGTGGCACGTGGAGGTGGAGTCATGCACACCCCTGACACAGTGTGGGTGGGAGAGGTTGGAGGGGTGCCCTTCCACTTTTTGGGAACATGAAATGGCTTCCCTGTCTTGGGGTTGATGGGAAGTGGTGGTGACACAACAGGCACACACACCAACTGTCCCACATCAGGGGCAGACACTGGCACTCCCTCTGGTGATGTGCTTGATCCTGCAGAACGCTTGGGCCTGCGACGCCTCAGGACCACCTTACCCTGTCTGGAAGGTGTACCCCCTACAGTGCCCACCTTCCCACTTCCCCCAGGGGTGGTGTCTACAGTGCCCTCCTGTCCCTTCTTGCCAGGGCTGGTCACAACAATGCCCTCCTTTTCCTGAATCACTGGCCTGGACACAACACTGCCCTCCTTTTCCCGAATCACTGGCCTGGACACAACACTGCCCTCCTTTTCACGAATCACTGGCCTGGACACAACACTGCCCTCCCCTGCCTTAATCACTGGGCTGGTCACAACAGGGCTCTCCTCTGCTGCAATGACTGGGCTGGTCACAACAGGGCTCTCCTCTGCCTCAATGACTGGGCTGGTCACAACAGGTCTCTCCTCTGCCTCAATGACTGGGCTGGTCACAACAGGGCTCTCCTCTGCCTCAATGACTGGGCTGGTCACAACAGGGCTCTCCTCCACCTGCCTCGACGTACTTTGTTTTGGGGTTGATGTGGTGGGTGGTTGTGTCCCTGTGCTCTCCCCAGGTGTAGCCATGACATGCCACACATCCTCTGTGGGCATAGGTGAGTCAATTTCTGGTGATGTCTCTGCAGCGTGTGAGCCTGATGTCTGCCACAATGATCTTCTGGCCTTGCTCTTCTGTGACCTCACCTTGTCCGTGCATATTGGGGGGCCCTGCTCTTCTTTGGGGATGGAGTCTGTGGACGGGATTGTTTTGTTTGGGTCTGACCTGTGCTCCTAGTGTTGTATCGTTTAGTTGACGTAGGTCCCAAGTGGTCACTGTCATCTGATGTGGCCACTGAATGGGTGGACGTCACAGGCACCTGAGCTGCAATGGGAGCATGTGCTTGTTGGAGGGCTGACGTGACTGTGGCTGACAATGACTGGGCTGTACGGTGTAGCCCACCCACGTCAGAGTGTATGCCCTCCATGAATGCTAGAACCTGGCCTAATTTGTTCTCGTGGGCACTGAAGGCATTGAGCAGGGCGGTCTGGCCCACGCAAAGTTGGCGCAGGAGCTCTACGCACTCTGCACTGAGGGCAGCAGGGGGGGCAGGGGCAGCGGTGCCATGTGTGAATGTTACACGTCCCCTCTTAGTAACACGGATACAGCCAGCACCAGAGGAAGTGGATGGGAGGCTGGGCAGTGGCCGCTGGGTGTCAGATGCTGCAGCAGACTCCCCATCCCCTGTGCCTGCTAACAGGGACGCATCCCCGCTGGCATCAGATGAAGTGGTACTCTGTGTCTCAGCCACATATTCCTGTCACCCTCAGGAGCGCTGGTGGTCACTTGGCTCAGTCTCACTTGCCTCCGCTGCCACTGTGGTGCTGGTCTCGCCACCACTTGTTTCAGGATCATGTACCGCCGTTGTGTCTTGCGAATCTGCATTAGTGAGAGAAACAGGGTTGTGTAAGTGTCATCATCTGGTCACACAATTTCAGATCAATGCAGCACAGTAGAGGCCTAGAGCTACATGGTAACCACCACACCCTGCAATCACTGTGCAGCTACACCCTATATAGACCACAACAGTGCCTGTCATGCAGACAAACTGCCAGGAGTGAGGCATGTCGATGCCACACAGCACTACACCCTGCCCATGGATGGTGTTCCCCCAGCCCACATTGACCTGCCCCATGGACATAATGTAGCCATAACACACATCACCACTTACAGCCCTACAGGGAACCAGAGGGGACCACACACACCTGTATTGACTACACATGCCACAATGCCAACTAGGCCATAGCAATCACCATGTGCCAATCAGGGTTCACATTGTCATCAGATGTGTGTGGCCTCAACCATCATGGTGCATGCAAAGTAGACAGACATGGTGCCACACTCATTAAGTGGACACTGCAGTTCGGCACAATATGGACTCCCCACACCATCCCAAAGAAGAGTGACCATGTGGACACAAAAAAACTGTCAAGGACTGAGAACTGCAGGCAGGAGCAGCACAGTAAGGCCATGGTGGCCCAATGCCTCATACAGACACACATCACAGTCGCCACTCACATCACATATCACAGCATGGCAACACACGCACATCACATGTGTCATCGCTGCCACAGGCCCTGTACACATGCATACACTCCCAGACAAACTATCCCTCCCCAGATACTCACCATCTCTGTCTTGCTGCTGATGCCCCTTCAGACGTGCATCCAGGTCTGGATTGGTCACTGCCAGTATGCGTCCCATCAGCGGAGTCATGGTGCGCCGTGCCAAACGCTCTGTGCGTGGTAGCATCCCCAAGGTCATCTCTGCCTCTTGCTTAGCCAGCCGGCTGATGTCGTCCCACCTCTTGTGACAGTGTGTGTGTCGTCTGTTTGATACCCCCAGGGCTCGCACTTTTGCTGCTATGGCCCTCCACACGGCCTTACGTTGGTGTACCTTGAGCTGCAGGTATGAGAGTAAAGAAGGGCAAATGAACAATTACACAATATCAGATGTCAGCATCTATCAGTACAGCAGCCAGACACTGACTCAGGACTCACAGTAACCTCCCTCCCTCCAGAACTGGGGGTACCCTCACAAGGGCACTCTGCATGGCATAAACATTAGTGAATGCATGCACACATTGTGGTTCCAAGTCTCCATGATATTCACACAAATGCATGATGCCTCAACACAAATGCATCGACAGCAGTGTGTAATTCAGAAATTATACAGGGCACTGATGGGGCATATCTACTAATCAGTGTGACGCAACTGTAGCATGTAGGTTGGCTGATGTTCAACGTTTGGCTATGATGCCACTGAACCTACTCTGTGGGTCACACTGACTCTGACTACAGGGGCACCCTGAAATGTCCTCACAAGCGTTCACTGTCCTGGCATCTAAAAGGCTAACAACCGTTGGTTCTGTATGCCCGACAACGTAACACACCCCACTCACACATACGAGTACAGGCCTAGGAAAGAGTCACATTGCAACACACACACTCCCAAGACCTGGAAACAGCTTGTCTGTCAGTGTTTGTCATCACCCCACATCCCCAAGCATATACTGCAGCATCAAGACTACACGTCTGACACCACCCTGCCCTACAGCTCCCTTCATGGTGACTTACCACAACATTGGGACCACCAAACAGCCGTGGGTACTGTGCCAGCACCTCATCCACAAGGACATCCAGCTCCTCACTCGTAAATGGACTGGCACGGATCTTATCTGTTCTTGACATCCCTGTGGATATGGCAGACCTGTGGCGGAAGTGAGTTGTGAGGGGTCCCAGGCAGCAGGCTCTTGAAGCAGCAGGACAGGGTCCCAGGCAGCAGGCTCTTGGGGTAGCAGGACAGGGTCCCAGGCAGCAGGCTCTTGGGGCAGCAGGACAGGGTCCCAGGCAGCAGGCTCTGTGGGCAGCAGGACAGGGTCCCAGGCAGCAGGCTCTTGTTGCAGCAGCAAGACAGGGTCCCAGGCAGCAGGCTCTTGAAGCAGCAGGGCAGGGTCCCAGGCAGCAGGCTCTTGGTGCAACAGCCGGACAGGGTCCCAGGCAGCAGGCTCTTGCAGCAGCAGGACAGGGTCCCAGGCAGCAGGCTCTTGAAGCAGCAGGACAGGGTCCCAGGCAGCAGGCTCTTGAAGCAGCAGGACAGGGTCCCAGGCAGCAGGCTCTTGTTGCAGCAGCAGGACAGGGTCCCAGGCAGCAGGCTCCTGAAGCAGCAGGAAAGGGTCGCAGGCAGCAGGCTCTTGGGGCAGCAGCAGGAAATGGTCCCAGGCAGCAGGCTCTGCAAGCAGTGGAAATGTGAGGCTCACTCCCACAGATTTATAGCCCCCTGGGGTCGTTCGGAAGCTTAAAAACTGCTACAATTGGTTGTCCGGGTCTTCCTTATTCAAAAGCATCCAATGACCGCCTCCGCGGTAGCGGAGCACACCTTCCGCGATTTTCAAATCTGCATCATGCCACCGCGATCATCGCTGCCATTGGCTGTATGCAATGCTCCACGGCGGTGACGCACCGCGGGTGCCCGGGGTGCGCTACCACGATGGTGCATCATTCAAAAGCATCCAATGACCGCCTCTGCGGTAGCGGAGATCACCTTCCGCGATTTTCAAATCTGCATCATGCCACTGCAATCATCTCTGCCATTGGCTGTATGCAATGCTCCACGGCGGTGACATACCGTGGGTGCCCGGTGTGCGCTACCGCGATGGTGCATCATTCAAAAGCATCCAATGACCGCCTCCGCGGTAGCGGAGCACACCTTCTGCGATTTTCAAATCTGCATCATGCCAGCGCGATCATCGCTGCCATTGGCAGAATGCAATGCCCCATGGCGGTGATGCACCGCCGGGGCCAGGCGGTAGGTACCACGACCCATGCGGCGGAGCATACCCACCGCCATATACACATGTCCATATGCCAATGGCTACCTTGGCTGGGTAGATGTGGTGTTGGGGTCACACCGCAGGGGACCGGCGCTAGGTACCGCGACTCATGCTGCAGAGCATACCCACCGCCATATACACATGTCCATATGCCAATGGCTACCTTGGCTGGGTAGATGGTGGTGCTGGGGTCACACCGCAGGGGACCGGCTGTAGGTACCGCGACCCATGCGGCGGAGCATACCCACCGCCATATACACATGTCCATATGCCAATGGCTACCGCACTTGTGAAGGGGGTGGTGCTGGGGTCACACCGCAGGGGACCGGCGGTAGTTACCGCAACTCATGCGGCGGAGCATACCCACCGCCATATACACATGTCCATATGCCAATGGCTACCTTGGCTGGGTAGATGGTGGTGCTGGGGTTACACCGCAGGGGACCGGCGGTAGGTACCGCGACCCATGTGGCGGAGCATACCCACCGCCATATACACATGTCCATATGCCAATGGCTACTGCACTTGTGAAGGGGGTGGTGCTGGGGTCACACCGCAGGGGACCGGCGGTAGGTACCGCGACTCATGCGGCGGAGCATACCCACCGCCATATACACAAGTCCATATGCCAATGGCTACCTTGGCTGCGTAGATGGTGGTGCTGGGGTCACACCGCAGGGGACCGGCGGTAGGTACCGCGACCCATGCGGCGGAGCATACCCACCGCCATATACACATCTCCATATGCCAATGGCTACCGCACTTGTGAAGGGGGTGGTGCTGGGGTCACACCGCAGGGGACCGGCGGTAGGTACCGCGACTCATGCGGCGGAGCATACCCACCTCCATATACACATGTACATATGCCAATGGCTCCCTTGGCTGGGTAGATGATGGTGCTGGGGTCACACCGCAGAGGACCGGCAGTAGGTACCGTGACCCATGCGGCAGAGCATACCCACCGCCATATACACATGTCCATATGCCAATGGCTACCGCACTTGTGAAGGGGGTGGTGCTGGGGTCATACCGTAGGGGACCGGCGGTAGGTACCGCGACTCATGTGGCAGAGCATACCCACCGCCATATACACATGTCCATATGCCAATGGCTACCGCATTTGTGAAGGGGGTGGTGCTGGGTTCACACCGCAGGGGACCGGCGGTAGGTAGTCCCATTTTTGCACCCATTGCTGTGTATGTCAATCCAGAACACTGTATCAGCACCCTGCAGCAACATGGTGAAGGGGTGCAGCAACATGGTAAAGGGGAAATCATTGTACACACGATGCCACACAGCTATGTCATCCACAGGTGGACGCACGTTCAGTGTGAGACACTTTGGCCTGTGGTTCAGCCATTTCAGTAAGAAATTTGATGGCTGATGATGATTGACAGACTTCAGCTGTTGTAAATGATGTTGTGACGTTTAATGTGTTGTGGGTCAGTGCAGACCTTGACCTGGCTGGTGTCACTGCATTGTATCGTACCAGACTTGTGCATTCACAACTGCTGATGCACACAACCGGAAGTGTCCCTGCTACTGTGATCTTTGTGTTGATGAATGTGTGCCGACTTTACATGATGCATTGAGGTGTGGCAGGTACAGCAGATGGGTATGATAGACATGGTAAGTCACAATACATTGGTGGTTCTTGCTGCACCTTGTCTGCACATGTGAATTGTTCATCCATTATATCCGCATTCACAGTCCCTGATGTGTTTGTGGCACTTGTGTATTGTCACTGGAGAGGCGTGCCCTCTGTGTGTAGCTATTGGGCAGCCATGTAACCTAATGTGCCATGCATTTCTCTGGCACTCGTTGTTTTCCCATGACATCATTGATGCTTTGTGCTATGCCCATCTCATGATGCTTGTCACTGACATATTCATTTTACTCCTCAACTAGGAGGAGGCCGAATCTCCTATGTTACCTGACAGTGCTGGAGGACATGGAGAATGAGGCAATCATCAGGAAATTCAGGCTGGACAGACCAACATTGAAGATCCTTTATGATCTCTTGGAGCCCCACCTGCAGCCTCGCTGTCAATATCCTACGGCATTCACACCCACCTACAAGGTGCTGGCAGCACTCCACTTTTTTGCGACTGGTTCCTTCCAGGAGACCGTGGCTAACGCTGGGGGGATTTCGCAGCCCATGTTCAGCATGGTGCTGAGGGATGTTCTTGCAGCCATGATGCTATATCGCAATCGCTACATACATTTCCCCAGGGGACGTGAATTGGCTGAGGTTAAGGGTGACTTCTATCCCCTTGGGTGCATCCCACATGTAGTCAGTGCCATCGATTGCACCCATGTAGGTCTGGTGGCACCGCAGGCGACGGAGCACATTTATCGGAACCGCAAACACTACCACTCCATAAATGTGCAGGTGGTGTGCCTTGCGGACATGACCATATCACATGTGTGTGCAAAGTATCCCGGTTCGGCCCATGATTCGTACATCATGAGGAACAGCATAGTGCCACGGATGATGGAGAATCTGCATCCCGAACGTGCCTGGATTGTGGGTGAGTATCACTACTGCTATGGCGTGCTGTGTGTCACTTGCTGCACTCTGGCTGTACAACATTGTAATGTGTGTTTGTCATTCACAGGTGACTCAGCATATCCCAGTAGGCTATGGCTGGTGAGCCCACTCCGGAATCCCCGGACACCAGCAGACATCCACTACAATGAGGCCCATGACAGGACCTGGCGGGTAATCGAGCGGACTTTCGGCCTGCTGAAGTCAAGGTTCCGGTGCCTTGACAGGACCGGAGGTGCACTGGCATACTCGCCTGGGAAGGTGTGCAAGATCGTTGTGGCATGCTGTATGCTGCACAACCTGGCCATCCACAAGGGGGTCCCCCTGCTCCTGGACGATGGTGAGGAACCAAGGCAACCACCTGCTCAAGGACCTGAGTCCAGTGATGAGGATAGTGGTGAGGAGGAAGGAGTAGACCTGCGCCTGCAGCTCATCAACCGCTACTTCGCCTGATGGTGGGTGACGTGGTACACCTTGTACATTGTCTGGTGTGGTTGCTGTTGTTGTGAATGGCTATGCGCGGATGTAACCGATAGGCACATGTTCTGTCACCTATGTGTGGTATTGGTGAGATTGACGTTCCATACGGAGATGTATGCTGGAGCATATTTGTGCACACCTGCTAGACATTGTGTAGTATGCCTGTGATGTCTTGGGTATATTTTGTGCAGTGATCTGTGTGTCTTGCCACAATGAGACCAGTGACTGTTGTTCTGTTGTGTCTCTCTAGGTGCTAACGAGGGTTCCTGCCCTGCATAATGTACATCATTTGTACACATCATGGTCATTATCAACAATGTAAATACTGCACTAAAGAATTCACTACACAAAATCAGGAGTGTCAGGTATTTTATTTTGGGAGTGGACATGTGATTGGTGCGGTAATATTTACATGAAGGTGGGGAATGAGCAGTGAGTTGACAGTCATGGTCGCAGAGATGCAAGAGTAGACACCACATGGATGTGGTGACCCAGTCCAACAGAGAGGTGCCATTGCCAAGGCAATGTGGGGAAAGACAGTCCAAACAGTGAATGCAGTTGGGAAGAGCGTTGTCTTCACGGCTGGCTCCGTGACTGGCGCGTGGCAGCTGATTTGCCTCCTGGGACTCCCAGGCTCTTCTTTGGACGCCCCCTAGATCTTTTTGGTGGTGGGGGGCCTGATGAATGGCCAGCGGTGTCAGAGGACTCGCCCCTCTCTGTTGGCGCAGGGGAGGATGGAGCACTGTCATCCTGCGGAGCAACAGGAGGGGACGGAGGTGGTGGTTGGGACACAGGCCTGTCCCTCTGCAACGCCAATTGCTGGCCCATGAGGTCCATCATCTGTCCTAGGCGGTTATCGATGGACCTCATCAGCAGTATGAGCTCACTTAATAGTGCATCAGACCGGCCACTTTGTCCCTGGACCTCTTGGTAGGCCTGCACAACTCTGGTGAAGTGGTCCAGGGATGGTGTCCACTCCTCCCGAGGTCTGGTGGTGACCCTGGCCCTCCCACCTGCTCTGCTGCCACGGACCTCTTCAGCTGCGGGCTGTGGAGGGAGTTACGGTGGGGCAGGGAGGCAGGGAGGGGGAGGGGCAGGGTGGAGGGTGCTAAAACAGGCATATGGATCATTGCAGGTAAGTACACAATTTAATTAATAAAACGAAATTCGTAGCGCGCACTGCATGGCAAAAAGCAATGCTGTGCGCGCTACGAATTTCGTTTTATTAATTAAATTGTGTACTTACCTGCAATGATCCATATGCCTGTTTTTAGCACCCTCCACCCTGCCCCTCCCCCTCCCCGCCTCCCTGCCCCACCGTAACTCCCTCCACGGCCCGCGGCTGGACCTCTTCCCTCGCGCCAGGGGGGCCACGCACTCTCTCCCTGCCCTCCACAGGTGTTACTGTGGAATGGTCATCCCTAGGGACAGGGAGGGTGCTGCAGGTGGTACTGGTGGTACTGGTGGTGTTGGTGGCAATGGCGGTGGTGGCGGTGGTGGTTGCGGTTGAGGCACAGGCCGTGACATCAGGGGTCTGCTGCGTTGCTGTTGCAGCAGAGGTGGTGGTGGGGAGGATGGGGGCCTGGGACTTCTGGGTCTGTGGCACACCAGATGGGCCGAACTGGAGCTCATCATCCAAACTGTCCTGGGAGTCCACATCTGAGAGTCCATGTGCCGGGGGTGGAGACTGGCTCTGCTGGTCGTTGGTGTGGTCCTCAGCAGTGAGTTCTTCATCACCTGTGGAGTAGATGGGGAGTGGTCAGTGTTTGTGTCATCTGCATATCATCATCTGTCTGTACACTAGATATATATGCAGTCATCAGTAGTACAATGCATGGCTACACCGTATAACATTTCATAGTGCAGAGGGACATCATGGAGTCATACATGTTAAATGTCAATGCATTGTGTGCAATTGTTGTTGGTTTTCTGGATGCAAGTCCCACACACACACTTCATGAAGAATTACGTTAGGTGAGAGTGCAAGGGGCAATGGCTGCCACATACTCCTGGGTGGGGGAGGCCTCCATGCTGCTGGGTTGTTGGCCAGGGGGAATGTTGGGAGTAGTGATACAACCCTCCCACCCCAAGACAGTGCTCCAATACAAGATGGCTATCAACCTGTAAGTCTGTTTGTTAAACAGTGCAATGGCTGCCCCATGCTCCTGGGTGGGGGAGACCTCCATGCTGCTGGGGTGTTGAACAAGGGGAATGTTGGGAGTAGTGATACAACCCTCCCACCCCAAAACAGTGCTCCAATACAAGATGGCTACCAACCTGTAAGTCTGTTTGTTAAACAGTGCAATGGCTGCCTCATGCTCCTGGGTGGGGGAGGCCTCCATGCTGCTGGGGTGTGGGCCAGGGGGAATGGTGGGAGTAGTGATACAATCCTCCCACACACACACACACACCTCCATCACAGGATTGCTACCTACCTGTTAAGTGAGGGGAACAGTGGAATGACTGCCACATGCTCCTGGGTGGGGATGGCCAGGGGGAATGTTGGGAGTAGTGATACAACCCTCCCACCCCAAAACAGTGCTCCAATACAAGATGGCTACCAACCTGTAAGTCTGTTTGTTAAACCGTGCAATGGCTGCCACATGCTCCTGGATGGGGGAGGCCTCCATGATGCTGGGGAGTTGGCCAGGGAGAATGTTGGGAGTAGTGATACAACCCTCCCACCCCAAAACAGTGCTCCAATACAAGATGGCTACCAACCTGTAAGTCTGTTTGTTAAACAGTGCAATGGCTGCCTCATGCTCCTGGGTGGGGGAGGCCTCCATGCTGCTGGGGTGTGGGCCAGGGTGGGAGTAGTGATACAATCTTCCCACACACACACACACTCCTCCATCACAGGATTGCTACCTACCTGTTAAGTGAGGGGGAACAGTGCAATGGCTGCCACATGCTCCTGTGTGGGGGAGGCCTCCATGCTGCTGGGGTGTTGGCCAGGGGGAATGTTGGGAGTAGTGATACAACCCTCCCACCCCAAAACAGTGCTCCAATATAAGATGGCTACCAACCTGTAAGTCTGTTTGTTAAACAGTGCAATGGCTGCCACATGCTCCTGGGTGGGGGAGGCCTCCATGCTGCTGGGGCGTGGACCAGGGGAAATGGTGGGAGTAGTGATACAATCCTCCCACACACACACACTCCTCCATCACAGGATGGCTACCTACCTGTTAAGTGAGGGGGAACAGTGCAATGGCTGCCACATGATCCTGGGTGGGGGAGGCCTCCATGCTGCTGGGGTGTTGGCCAGGGGGAATGTTGGGAGTAGTGATACAACCCTCCCACCCCAAAACAGTGCTCCAATACAAGATGGCTACCAACCTGTAAGTCTGTTTGTTAAACAGTGCAATGGCTGCCACATGCTCCTGCGTGGGGGAGGCCTCCATGCTTCTGGGGTGTTGGCCAGGGGGAATGTTGGGAGTAGTGATACAACCCTCCCACCCCAAAACAGTGCTCCATTACAAGATGGCTACCAACCTGTAAGTCTGTAAACAGTGCAATGGGTGCCACATGCTCCTGGGTGTCGGGAGGCCTCTATGCTGCTGGGGTGTGGGCAAGGGGGAATGGTGGGAGTAGTGATACAATCCTCCCACACACACACACTCCTCCATCACAGGATGGCTACCTACCTGTTAAGTGAAGGGGAACAGTGCAATGGCTGCCACATGCTCCTGGGTGGGGGAGGCCTCCATGCTGCTGGGGTGTTGGCCAGGGGGAATGTTGGGAGTAGTGATACAACCCTCCTACCCCAAAACAGTGCTTCAAAACAAGATGGCTACCAACCTGTGAGTCTGTTTGTTAAACAGCGCAATGGCTGCCACATGCTCCTGGGTGGGGGAGGCCTCCATGCTGCTGGGGTGTGGGCCAGGGGGAATGGTGAGAGTACTGATACAATCCTCCCACACACACACTCCTCCATCACAGGATGGCTACCTACCTGTTAAGTGAGTGGGAACAGTGCAATGGCTGCCACATGCTCCTTGGTGGGGGAGGCCTCCATGCTGCTGGGCTATGGGCCAGGGGGCATGGTGGGAGTAGTGAAACAGGCATCCCACCCCCCCATACAAACATCCATTGCAAGATGGCTGGCTACCTGTTAGGTGAGGGTGGACAGTGTGATGGGGTTTGGATTGTGCAAGGGAGTAAATCTCTGAGTGTTGTTTGCCATTTGTTGGTACTTACCAGCCTCCGCTCCCCCGGCTACTCCTGTGAGACTCTCAGGAAGCAGTATGGATAGCACCTTCTCCTCCCATGGTGTGAATGTTTTCTGTGGGATGGGAGGGCCACTGCCAATCGCGTTTGCCAGCGTCCAGTTCTTACTCCTCCTCTCCTTGACAACCCTCTTGAGATCATGCCACCGCTTCATGATCTCCTTCCTGGATCTTGGGGTGGTCCTTACTGCATTCACCCTTTGGACTATCCTTTCCCACATTTGTGTCCTGGTGGCTAATGGTGTCTGTTGGACCAGGCTACCAAATAGTTGTGGCTCTACTCTCACAATCTTGTTGACCATGACTGTCAACTCACTCTCAGTGAATTTGGGCATTTTTTGTGATGTCATGGTGTGTGGGGGTTGAGGTGTTTGTGTGTGCAGGGGTGTGTGGGTACAGGGGTGTGTTGATGATGTGTGAGGTGTGTTGTGTGCTGGGGGTTTGTGTGTGATGGTGTGATGGTGGTGTTGATGGTGGTGGTGGGTGGGTGGGTGTGCTGTGCTCTTTTGCCTCTCCTGTCAGATGTGGTGTATGGCCTTCTCTTCTGGGAAGATGCAAAGGATTGTGGTCAGACAAGGGGTTGGCTTTGTACTTAGCTGTGTGGGTGTGTCCAATTGGATTTTGGTTGTCAGGTGTGTTGTGGGAGTAGTTCTGTGCTTTTGTATATTTGTTTTTGTTATTTATGTTTCTGTGTATGTGTGTTTTATGATTTGGGTGCAGGGCTACTTTGTTTATGCAATGTTAGGCATCACTGCGGTGTTTTCACATCGACCGCCATGTTTTTCATGTTCGTCCGCTGCGGTGGCTTTGCTGCTGCTTGACCGCCATTTCTCCCATTCACTCCTGGGTGCGACCGCGGCGGTCAGTGTCGGCGGTTCCGGACGCGACACCCTCGGGGATATCGTAATTTCCTGTGCGGTGTGTCCGCTTTCCCTGCGGTGGGTTGTGCCTTTTCCGCTGCTTATCCGACTGCCGCGGTCAGTTTTTTGCCGTCTCCGCCCGCGTCGGGCGGCTTTGCTTGGCCCGCTACCGCCGCGGTCTGCCTTTTGTGGCGGTTGTTCCTAATGTGGCGGACGGTATTTCCGCAGTCCTGGCGGGCGGTTGCTTTCCGCCTCCATGGCGGTCGGGGTGGTTTTCCACCCGCTATTCTAATGGGCCCCTTAATCTCTAGCAGGCATGAGGATGCTCAAGCAACAATGTATTTACCTATGTTGGAATGATTTTTTATGAGAAAATTCCCTTATGAACACATAATAAAAATACATAAGAAATACATTGTCCATTAGCAACAGATAGGAATCTATAACACCACCTCTATAATAATTTCCTTTCTAAAGAGGATGCATTTCAACAGCCCTTGCCATTTCAAACCTAACCCAGACTTGAGAACCAGCCCTAAACCTAACCATAAACCTGAACCTTTCATGATCTACTCTTAATCCTAGATTGACTTAATTACTTTACCTTTACCTTTACATTGACTCTAAACAGAATCACCTGAAATCTGATCATTATATTGCTCCTAATATTAAGCCTGCCTCTAACCACACCACAACTTATCACATTTAACAAAACTACCCGTTAAAATCACCCATACCCCTTTAGTTTGTACCTAGAGTGAAAAATACTTTGTCAATATTATTTTTATATTAGTAAAATATAACTAATGTAAATTGTATTTCTTTTAGGGGCTACCAGTGAATATAATTTCTGCTTATCTACATTCTGTGGTGTAAACCAATGTGTTCCCTACAGAGGATGAGAGTGTGAAAGTTACAGTTCCTAGAAACGTAAATACACAACAACATTTTTAATCGGTCTAATCAAAAGTTTTGAGATGGCAATGGTGGAGGAGAAAAATCAAAGTGATATACTGTAATTTTTAAAACAAGCTGGTTTAATCAGTTTCCCCCTAGCAACAACATAGTAACATTTGAGGGAGGGTTTCAAGCCCTGGGTTTGCAAAATCTTTTTACATTGTCCTGAATAGGCTGTACTGGGTGCAGGGACAGAATATCGATGTAAAAATATCGACTAACAAAAATATCGAGGTAAAAATATCGTGGGGCAGAAATATCGTCATAAAAAAAATTGTCGTCAAGAATATCGGTTTTAGGTATGTAATGTTGCTGTTTAAAATATTGAAGTGTTTAATATTGTTTCTAAAAATATAGGGGCCTATTCCGATCTCGGTCGGTAGGGCACCGAATCTGGTTCGGCATTAGCGGATCCGAATCGGAGGCTACATTTCCGTCCGAGTCGTACATGGGTCCAGACGTCGAAGTACGATGCGAACAAGCACAAAATCTCCGTCCGAATTGTTTCCGGGTCTGTACCGCAAAGTACGACTCAGTCACAAGCAAACCGTGTAGTGCAACGGGGACATTTCATGACCAAGCTTGTATAATGCTCGATTCGGACAGACGGATCAAGTCGAAGCGTCCGGCTAGCAATAGCTCCCGGAGTTGGACTTCAGGGGTCCGCATCGGACCCCCTGTTACCCGCAGCCTTACGAATCGGACACAGGGGGAGACCCATGGGTCTCCCCAACACAGGCATGTACGGTGCGGTTGGCACCGAAGCGTACCCATTGTAGGGGGCGCACTTGTCCGCGAAGCACCCATTCAGCGCATGTACGTGTCATACGACCGGCTCCCTTGACTTCTATGGGAGTCAGACCGAATCGAGTCCAACAGCATATGGCCGCATTGTAATCGCTCGGTCGGACTGCAGGAGTCCAGATCGGTCGGAAAACACCCCGGATCCGGCTCGGTCGGAGTGCTTTCCGGCCCATATCGGAATCGGGCCCACAGTTGTTTAAAATATTGAATTTTATTCTTGTTGTGTATTTTAGTATATATTTTATAATGTATGCGATGTGTGTTTTTTGTATAAGAATTGTTTGTATCTTTATTGTATGTGTTAAAACGTTAGTAGTTATTAAAAAAAATATTTAATTTTGTGTTTTTAGTACTGTAGCGGGTTGTGGGTTTATAGGAGAATAGTGTGGGAAGTAATTTAATTATATTAAAGTTATTGATTAGTTTTAGTAGTCATTAATATTTTTTATTAGAATTTTGCGTTTTTAGAAACATAGTGGGCGGGTTGTGGGTTTATTGGGGAATAGGGTGGGAAGTAATGTAATTATATTAAATATATAAAATATTTTCTATTTATTAATATTTGTTTAAATGAGATGTTATAGTGTTAAATGTGGAAAGTATTATTTTATGAATTAATAAATAATTTGTTGTTATTCATTTTTAACTAATTAATTGGCAATTAAATATGGTAATTTTGTAAATAATTTTAGGTGTGTGTTGTGGTATGTATATGCTTAAATAGTGGGAAGGGTGGAAAGTAATATATTTTTAATTGATGATTCAATAATTAGTAATAATTAATTTTACATATTTTATTAATTATTAATTAATTAATTATGGTAATTGTGTAACTAATTTTAGGGATGTCTTGTGGTGTTTATAGGTGTAAATGGTGGGAAGTTATTTGTAATTAGTTGCTAAATAATTTAAATTAATTAATTTAACTGTTAATATTTTGTATTATAAATACTTTTTTAATTGATTATTAATTATGTTAATCATGGAACTAGATTCAAATACAAATTTGTAAGCATTTTTTTATTGGTGTGGTGTTAAAGATTAGGAAATAAAATAAAACATTTATGTTTTACATAATTTGTTTGTTAATATTTGCTCCTTTTAAATAATTATTGTTTTTAAATGTATTTATTAATTTATTTTATATAATATTTGTAGCTTTTTGTTATATGTAATTTATATTATAATATATGGTATTTTTATATGTTTAATATTTTTAAATGTATATTTATTAAAATATTGTTTATTTATATTTATATTTATTTTTATATTTTCTATTGTTTAAATGTTATTAGTATTTTTTGTTTCTCTGCAAACCAGCCCTTTCCCTACTGTTGCACTAACTGGAGTGGGAATAGTAAGTTTTTACCCCTCCGCTATCCAGCACTTTCCCTACTGTTGCACTCAATGGAGTGGGAGTTGTAATTGCTTCCTCTCCGCTATCCAACACTTTCCCTACTGTTTCTCTCAATGAAGTGGGAATAGTAATTTTTACCCCTTTGCTGTCCAGGCTTTCCCTAATGTTGCACTCACTGGAGGTGGAATAGTAATTTTTTACGTCTCTGCTATCCGGAAATTTCCCTACCTTTAAACTCATTGGAGTGGGAATAGTAATATTTGTGTAATTGAGATGTTATAGTGTTAAATGTGGAAAGTCTTATTTTATGAATTAATTCATATTTTGTTGTTAATCAATTTTAACTAATTATTGGCAATTCAATATGGTAATTTTGTAAATAATTTTAGGTGTGTGTTGTGGTATGTATATGCTTAAATAGTGGGAAGGGTGGAAAGTAATAAATTTGTAATTGATGATTCAATAATTAGTAATCATTAATTTATTAATTATTAATTAATTAATTATGGTAATTGTGTAAATAATTTTAGGTACGTGTTGTGGTGTTTATAGGTGTAAATGGTGGGAAGTTATTCATAATTAATTGCTAAATATTTTAAATTAAATAATTTTACTGTAATTGTTTATTATTAATACTTTTTTAATTGATTATTAATTATGTTAATTATGGAACTATATTCAAATACACATGTTTAAGTATTTTTTTATTGTTGTGGTGTTAAAGATTAAGAAATAAAATAAAACATTTATGTTTTACATAATGTGTTGGTTAATATTTGCTCCTTTATATAATTATTGTTTTTAAATGTATTTATTAATTTATTTTATATAATATTTGTAGCTTTTGTTATATGTAATTTATATTTTAATATGTGTTCTTTTTACATGTTTAATATTTTAAATGTATATTTATTAAAATATTGTTTATTTATTTTTATATATATTTTTTATATTTTCTATTGTTTAAATGTTATTAGTATTTTTTGTTTCTTTGCAACCCAGCACTTTCCCTACTGTTGCACTAATTGGAGTGGGAAAAGTAACTTTTACCCCTCCGCTATCCAGCACTTTCCCTACCGTTGCACTCAATGGAGTGGGAGTAGTAATTGTTTCCTCTCCGCTATCCAACACTTTCCCTCCTGTTTCTCTCACTGGAGTGGGAATAGTAATTTTTACCCGTTTGCTATCCAGCACTGTCCCTACTGTTACACTCACTGGAGGTGGAATAATATTTTTTACGTCTCTGCTATCCGGAACTTTCCCTACCTTTAAACTCATTGGAGTGGGAATAGCAATTTTTACCCATCCGCTATCCAGCATTGTCCCTACTGTTGAATTTATTGTATTGCAAAATGTAAGTTTTAAGTTTTTTTAAATAATGTAATTATTAAAATTATTATAGAATGATTAATTTTTTAAAGATTTATATATATATATATATTTTATTTTTATATCATTTTAAAGTTTACAAATTAAATAAAGATAATAGTTAAATATATATATGTATAAATTTGTATGGTTGTGTGTTTATATTTTTTTAACCTATGTTTATTTGTTATATTTAGTTAAAATGTATATTAAGGGTCCGATTCTGATTCGGTAAACCAATCGTACGACCGAATCTAATCGGTAGCCCTTTAAGTACGACTTGTACAATTCCGTCCGAATCGCGTAGTACCATTCGTTTGAAATATATATGACCGAATTGTTGCGAACCGTACAAAAAGCAAGGGAAAATCCGTACGACACGGACCCTCACAGTGAACTGTACGAATCATAAACATGCTGTACGACCTGACAAGTACGATCCGGACCGGGGAATGAGAAAGCGATTCGTATGGAAAACGTCACGTATGAGTGATTCGTACGGAGATCCACACAATCACATACGCACCGTACCCCTGCAATCATGGGGTGCACGCACCATACCCCTACGCACCATTCCCCTGCAATCATGGGGTGTATGCACCGTACCCCTGCAATCATGGGGTGTACGCACCGTACCCCTGTAATCATGGGGTGTATGCACCGTACCCCTGCAATCATGGGTTGTATGCATCGTACCCGGGGGGAGGGGGGGTCCGTTTCGTACGCGGTTTTAGTCGAAATCTGCTTTTCCGGACGTTTTGAGCTCCCGTAGTAAAAGAGTCGTACGGAGTGTTGACGAGACGAATCGTACTTGCTGGGTCGGAAAATGCTGCTTCGAGCCGTATGGACGTTGCGTACATCGTGTTCCAATTGCGATTCATACGGATTTTTAAGTCGTATGATCTTTAATACGATTCCTACGGAGATCTGCTTTGGGACCGAGTCGTACTTCATCGTACGTACAGGGACGTTTAAGGGTACGATTCGTACGGGAAATATGCTCCGTACGGCTATTTGTAAGGGATTTTACCGAATCGGAATCAGCCCCTAAATGTAATTTAGTTTGTTAAAAATAATATTACTATTATATATCTTAAATATATTTTATTTTACATATATTTTTAATTCAATATTTTTTACATCTATATTTTTACTTCAATATTTGTGAATTGGAATTTTTGTACTTACCTGTTTAAGTATAGCGATTCGATATTGTTGCGTTCTATATTTTTACTTCAATATTTGGAACATCAATATTTGTTACATCGATATTCTATCACTGAACCACTGTACTGGACAGACAGAAAGTAGCCAAGTAGCAATGCTATTGCAATGAATGTGACTAGGAAGATTAATAATATCAAAGTAAAACATGAAAACTGTGATGGCTTCACCCACACTCGCCCCCTTATTGCACAGTCCTAAATTAATTTCCAATGAATACATTAACATTGTTTTGCTTTCTATGGCCCTTATGCTGACCTTATCCTGACTGTAAACCATGGTTTTAATTGCAATGCTGTTACTAACTGGACAGAATGTCTGTGAGATATTTTGGCAGTTGACCGTTTATTGCAAGATCTTGTCTATCATCCAATCACAGGGACAATCTTGGGTGAGGACATGTATCAATATTGCACTGTGGGAATGTGGATTTTATCAAAACACCCATTGATTTCAATTTGAAGTTATCACTTTTGACCTCTGCTGTAGTGTGAGGCTCTCAAATGGAGATTCATTTCCTGTTATGCTCTCTGAAAAGTGCTTTATGGACCAACTCCTCTAGCTCTCATCTTTCAGTATTAAGTCAGCAGCATATTGACAGCAAGGGTAGTGGCTCTGGAAAACATAAGCGCGCACAAATAGGCTGAGTAGGAAAGACTGTTGATTGACATAGCCTATTATTTGTGCACTAGTAGCTCTTTTGTGAGAATGGATCCATTATAAATTACGTGTTCTGATTTAGTGTGATGCTATTGTCTTACAACTTGCATGTAGAACAAAGAGTAGTGTATATTTATTTTTGGGTAAAGCAGATAAACGCTAATGTTTCAGCAATGTGCACTTTATGTTTAAATTGTGTTAAATTGTAACTTTTGGTAAGTACATAGTACAAGGACAAGATTTGGTTCAGTATATGTTTGCATGAATCTAGAATCCTGATCTATAGTCTGTTTCCTCTCGAAATGTATTATTGCGCAAAATAATATATATGAATTATGTGTTTGTGATACTCCTAATAATGAAATATGGGAGCAGCTCCTAAGACTAGCTCTGAGGAACCTCGGCACCGAAAGCAAAGCAAGGTTCGCTGATCTCACTCACGTGTCAGGACATATAGAGACACCTGAGCCTGGATGTAGGAGGGCGCGAGACCTTGTCTAGTGAGAAATATGTAGCACAGGGCCTTGAACTTGATTCGTTTGTGAACTCTTAGCCAGTGCAGTTTCTGCAACAGGGGAGAGATGGATGAGAATCTCGGCAGCCAAAAGAGAAGGCAAGCAGCCGCATTTTGGATGATCTACAAGCTGTGCATCACAGCTTTGTCTGCACCCAGGTAGAGGACATTCCCATAATCCAGTCTAGATGTGACCAAGGCTTGCAGCACAGTTCTCTGAGCATCTGGGGAAATCAGCCAGAGTATTTTCTTCAACCATTTCAGCATGGAGAAGCAGGAGGCAGTAAGCTTAGAGACCGGTAGAGATTTTTGTCAATAATGAAAATTAGATTCTTCATTTTATCCACCAGCACGGGCAGTGACCCCAGAATGGCAGTCTCCCCAAAGACCAGGGTTATTTCCTAGGATCAGTACTGCAGCTTTATCGCCATTGAGTTTAAGGGCATTTTTGTTCATCCACAGTGCAACATTAGCCAAACCTTGCCTAAGGGGGGAGGTGTCTTTTCTATGAGCCTCGGATAGTGTGAAGATAATCTGAGAATCATCCACATATGACAAAATAGTGAGACCAAACTCTTCAATCACATCCATCAAGGGGCGTACATAAATGTTAAACAACAGCGGGCTCAAAATGGACCCCTGCAGAACCCCCGAGGCTAGTGTTAGAGTAATAGAGGTGTTGTTAGCTGAAAAGACCTGAAAGGTTTGCTCCTTTAAAAAGGAAGACAGCCATTTCAAAGCAGTGTTGACAATGCCTAGAGCCTCCAAACTATTCAAGAGAATAGTGTTAGATCATTTCAAAGGCTGCACTTAGGTCTAAGAGGATAAGGGCGGCTCTCTCACCCGAGTCAAGTTCTTTCCTCAAAAACACAGTGACTCTGAGTAGGGTCAAATCCATGCTGAAGTCCACCCTGAAACCAGACTGGGAAGGGTGCAGCAGGTTGGAAGTGGTCATAAATGAGGAAAGGTGAGTATTGACATGCTTTTCCACAATTGTGGAAAAAATGAGAGAAGTCAGATTGACCTAAAGTTGGGCCAGCACTGGGGGATGAGGTCCTTCTTCTTAAGCAAAGGGAGTATCAAGGCATTCTTCCAATTCTGGGGTACCTCCCCTGTGACCAGGGAGGAATTCAGAAGATCCAGCACCACTCTAGTTGGCCCCCAACTAGAATATGCTGCTTGGAGCAAATTCATGAGTGCTTTGTCTGAGAGCCTTGTGAGATACCAAGTCCAGACTCACTCAGATACATTTCAAAATGTGAAAGGTGTACCTTGGCTAGGTTCTAGATGTTCCCTACAAGACAAAAGAAAGAAAAATGATCAGATTAATACATTCACTGGGGAATAGGATTGTCAGACAGACCAGTACCTCACAAATGAAGAGGGAAATAATATTATAGTCATCATATTAAGCTATGTCATGTTATGAAATTAGTAAAGCACATTGCTACCCTTGTGTTTTCTGACACAAAGGGGCCGATTCCGATTCGGGTCGGAAGGGCTCCGAACCATGTTGGCGGGTGGTCCTTTGGCGTTCCCATGGCGGTGCAAAAAGGAACCACAATTAGAACTCCAAAGCAAGTTCCTTCATGGTATGGACTGGTAATTCAATGCCATGCAGGAACTGAGCATGCATGCACACAGGAGAGAACACCATGTGTACCCCTACATGCATCCCAGTATACAGGGGCCCTGTAGGGCCTAATTTGTTTCACCCATCAACAGTCTTTTCTTGGCGGGCTCACTGCCATGAAAAGGTTGGTGGTGGGACTGATGGTTGCGGCAGTCCCAAAATGGCCTGGCCGCTGTACTTGTAATATGGCAGCCAGACCATTGGTGCAGCGGTCCCCGACCACCACCACCAAAGGTTCGTCTGTCCAATGGACCGCCAAACTTGTAATCAGGCCCTGAGTATTGTGTGCATAGCACATGAAAGTGAAGCCAAATGATCGAATAAAATGGACAAGGAGAGTTTCATTTATTTAGATGCAGACAGAAAAGAAGGCAGCCTCAGAGCTTCAGTTATGGCATGCAAGTTTCATTATCACATAAAAAAGAATGTTTTCACTTAATTGAAGACAGCCACATCCAATTATAAGTGTCTTGCAATCTTCAGACAAAAAGAAGAAAACGTTCTTCTGTCTGGCAACCACCAGATTGCAAGAATAAACTCAAGTCAGAACTCTCAACTTCTATGGTACCCTCTGAACAACTCAATTATGTAATATCTTAATGCATATGCAGATTAGTAATGCACTGGTTATAGTTCAATTAGGTACAATTCATATACTTGTTACATATGTTTTTTGTTTGCACTCCCATGAACCAATGACTCAAGCAATAATTCAAGTAATAGACAAGTAGTCTCAAACACTGCTATGCAGTTCCACAAACTTTCCCTGCCATGACATCTCACACACTACTGGAAAAATACGTTTTATTCTCCTTTCCACTTGCTAATCATAGGGGTGTTCCACTAACATATGACTTTATGAAAACACTCCCATGGCTACGTCATTAATTGTGTGCCTCCATGTTGTTTTCACATTTTCACAGGCACATTAACATTTTTCATGAAGTACTTTTAGAGAAAGTAAGAGTCTATTGTCATATGATAATGAAATAGAATTGGGGGTAGAAGGTACACGTGGAAAACCTACTAAGACCTGTTTCCAAGGAAGCAGCTTTTGCGTGAGAGGATTATTTGTATAATGTGGTTGTTCCAACTGGTTGACACAATTAGAATTCTAAGGAACAGGCGCTGATGAATAACATTCATGAGGATGATGTCCTAAAGATTCCCTTACATTAAACTACAAAACAATGTATCCACTGAAAAGTAGTATATTATTCATTAAAACAGAGACTAGGGTCTCGATTCAGAAAGTTAAAATGAGACGAAAGTCTAACTTTACGATTTTCTGAATTCACAGAGGGCATTTACAACTCATAAATTGCTTTTGTGAATACCGAAAGTCATAAAGGTCTCATTTTAGTATTCACAAAGGGCATTTACGAACAGTAAATGGCCATTGTGAATACCAAAAGTCGTAAAATTACACTTTCGTCTCACTTTACTTTTGTGAATTGGGCACGAGAAGCTTTAGGCATAATATTTAACATTTAACTCCAAATGACCAGTGACCACATCTTGCAATGGGGCACTGGTGTATTTTGTTTCTGGGAACTACATGGTTATGTATAATCTCAAAAATGTCACACTTTGAGATTGTACATATTTTTTTTTAAACAAATTGTATTAATCAAATGACTCATATAACACAGGAATCTGTACCCCAGAGGCCTCTGCACTATCAAGAAACAACATCATGAATTACTTCTTTTTTTTAAAAGGGAAAATAAATGTATCAAGGATATAGAAGTGCAATGCAGAAGAAAGGACCCCACCCTCCTTTTTTAAAAATGTGTTATTAAATAAAGCCCCCAACACCCCCCACCCTCCCAAGTCGCACAAACAACCCCTTAAGCACAATTAGAACAAGGCCTCGCACCACACCCACCGCCCCCACTCATTCATACATACAAATACCATGTGCACCCATCGGGTAGCATCCCTCCTCAATCGGCTCCAGCATCAGCCCTCAATAGTCTGCCCACCGCTTCCAAATTTTATAATGTTTCTATGGGCAACCTCTAGCTGTAAAAATAGGGAGTTCCAATCCCATACAAAAATCCAGGCCCTTCTTCCATACTGACACCAATGGTGGCGTCTGGGCCTTCCAAGCCCTGGCGATAGCCCTCTTTGCTAATGTAAATCCCAGCATCATAAGATGGCTTTTATAAATGTTGCCCCCAATCTCCTCCATGACGTGTAGTAATACCAATTTCGGTGACCGGGGCAGGTCCCAGCCCAACACTTCCGAAAGGCAGGACATCACCCCTCTCCAGAACCGTGCCAGGGAGGAGCAATGCCAGACTGTGTGTATCAGGGTCCCCTCTTCCGGTTCACATCTAAGGCACATCGGGAAACCCAGCATGCCCACCCTCCATAACCAGACCCTTGTAAAGTAGAACCTGTGGAGATATTTGAATTGGATAAGACATAGACGTACCGCAATGGCCACCCCTCCATGGGAGGCCGAGCCTCCGTCCGGTCCTCCTCATCCATGGAGCCCAGGTCCTCCTCCAAAGTCCCTCTGAGATTCTGCAGAGTGGGGGAGCTGTGCGTCACTAATGTCTGATAGATCTTGGAAATGTTGTGTTCCTGAAGATCCACCCATAAATATCTTGGCTTCCACCGGACTGAATTCAGCAAGTGTCTCCAGATCCACCAAACTAGGAGAAAGGGCGTGACAAAATTGTTAGTACTTATAGAATTGGGACTTGAGCATCTGAAAGTCGCCCTGCAGGTCCTGAAAGGACTTCAAGGTGGTCCCTCTCATAACATCACCAAGAGTAGAAATGCCAATATTATCCCAACCCAGGAACCCCGGTAATGCAGGCAATTTTTGCAGATGCCCGTTATTCCACAGTGGGGTCTCCCAGGTCAGCGTGTCCCACCACTCTATCTGCCGCAATGCCTGCCGCCAGACCCGTAAAACCACCCAAGTCACCGATGGCAGAGCCTGCGCGCCGCTGCAGAGTATAGGATTGTGTGGAAAGAAAAACCCCCATGAGGCGCCACTCCACAGCATAAACTGGGTCGTCCCGACTCCCATACCACCACTCATTTAGGATAAGTAGCTGTGAGACCATATAGTAGGTCAAAACATCTAAGGTCGCCAAGCCTCCATAATACGTGGATAGGAAACATATTCGCAAGATGACTCGCGCCGCTCCACGTGCCCACAAGAACTGCCCCAGTGTTGAATTCACCTGTCAAAACCATTGGGGGGGGAATCGGGTAGGGATAGTTCTGCAGCTGATACAATAAGCGAGGAAGCGCGACCATCTTAAATATGGCTGATCGGCCATAGATTGACAGCATCATGCTCGACTAGATCTTAAAATCATCCCGGACGTGTTCCTAGACAGGAACCAGGTTGCTCTCCCAAGCCACCGAGGGAGATTCGGATAGGAATACCATAAGAAACTCCATACCATTAGTGACCACCCAGACCGACTCAGCCCAATTGCCTACACCTGGCGTTATCCCAAGAAGCTACAACGTGGATTTGCTTGGATTCATGTAGAGACCAGATGATTCTCCAAAGATCTGCATGATGCGAAGCAATCGTGAACTGGTTCTATTCGAGTTCATTAAAAAGAATAACACGCCATCAGCATAAAGCGGGATACAGCCCGACAACCCATGATCTCATTCAAAGCCTGTCACTTGCGCATCCATGAGCACTGAGGCAGTCAATGGTTCGACTGCCAATGCAAAGAGATAAGGGACAGTGGGCAACCCTGCCGGGTGCCAGCCACCCGTACCGAGGCAGTAAGATCCATATACAGCAGAGACAGATAGGACAGGAAACGCGGGCCGAGATTGAGACGGCGTAACAGAGCAAAAAGATACACCCAGCTAAGGTAATCAAATGGCCGGTCCATATCTGCCAGCAGCAGCGCTGCTTGCTCGCCTCGTCCCCGAACGGCCTTAATAGCCACCTGAGTGTGACGTACATTGTGTTGGGTTGCCCGCTGGGGCATAAACCCGGATTGATCTGGGTAGACCAGTGTAGTGATGTGAGCCTGCGGGCGATTGGCTAACGCCTTGGCCAACATTTTGGCTTCTACATTGACGAGCAAGATTGGGCGATAGGAAGCAAGTCCATCCGGGGGCCTGCCTGGTTTATGGAATAGCACATCTTTAGCATGCCTCCAGTCCTGTGGAAGGCAACCCCACTCGCACGACTCCTCCACCACCCGAAGATAGTAGGGCCCTAACTGTAGAAAGAACTTCTTTAAAAACTAGCAGGGGAACCCGTTGGGCCACAGTGCCTTGCCCAAATTGAGATCACCCAGGGCTGCGCCCAATTCCTACTCTGTAAGCAGAAGGTCCAGCTCCACGCTCACATCTCCCAGCAAAGCCCATGGGGAAGGTCATATAAAAACCACCCAATCTCGTTCTCACGGAGACATTCTTTGGGGGCATACTGCTCCGTGAAATATGTGGAGAAGCTTTAGGCTATCTCTAGGGAATCCATAAGGGGCCGTCCATCCGGGCCCACTATCCAGGAAGGAGCTGAGGGTGGAACAACTCCTCACAAAGTCTATGGAGCATCCTACTGGATTTATCTCCCCATTAATATATTCGGCTGCGGGTGGCCAACCAGGCGAGATGAGCCTCATCCATAAGGAGTGCAGCTTCATTTTGCTGCGCCTGTAATAACTGTTGTTGTATATGATGTCCATCCCCGCTCCGACTACATTGTTCGAGACCGTCAATATTCATCTCCGCTTGTAGCAGATCCTCCCTCCAAGTCTTACGAGCTGTTGCGCAATAGGAAATATCTACACCCCGCAAGGTAGGTTTCATCGCCTCCCACAGAGGTTCAGCATCCGAGACCGATCCCACATTAAGCGTCAAGTATTGATCCAGCGCATTCTCAAGGCACTCCCTATAGTTTGTCTTCTGTAAATTCCACGTCGAAACACGCCAGCGGAAGGGTCTTTCCGCCCAACCCATTCGCAGAACAAGAGTAATCGGCAAATGATCCTTTAAGTCCCTTGGAAGAATATCCGCCTCCACCACCTGGACTGCAGATGTGCACGGGACAAATAGATTATCAATACGAGAAAAGGAGTTGTGTATAGCAGAAAGATAGGTGCAACCCTGGGCCAGGCCATGCATCTGGATCCAGCCAATCAAGCCCCGACACCAGTGCGGAGAGTTTCACATTCTGGTGAACTACTGCACCCTCCCCAGGTCTCCAGCAATCCAAGGCAACATCTAGGACATCATTCCAATCCCCCGATCGCAGACTGGCCATCCGGCATATCTGCCCATGTGGCCATAAGCCGCTCAGCCAGTACCCATGACAATGGAGGAGGGCGTAAACACATCCCACACCACTAGCTCCTCCCTGATTGTGCCCCGCAGAAAGAAGTAGCGCCCCTGAGTATCAACCCACGTCTTGATGTGTGCATAATGACGCGGCGATGGATCAAAATTGCTACCCCTGTGACCCCTGTGTAAAGCCCGCATGAAACACCTGAGTAAACCCACATCTCTGAAAACCAATTGCCTTCGAGCCCTTAAGATGTGTTTACTGTAGCATAAGGATATCAAAATGGGCCCTCTTAGCGTACTGAAGAATTGCCCCCCACTTAATCTTATCCAGGACACCACTAACATTCCAGCATACTACTCTGAGGGTCCGAGGGAGGCCCAGGTATTCTCAGGTGAACCCACCATAGGCTACCCTGAAGAAGAGGGAAGGTGCAGAGAAAGGCGTGCAGCACGTGCCCAGTGATCTAACAGTGTAACAATGCAGTGCGACTTGAGAACAGCAACTTAAACATAACTCAGCGCAACGCAACAAACCCCCCACCCTACACTTCAATAACAATGAAGCATCTTTCGCGGGGGTGATGCCTGCAGACCCCACAGGGAGTCCCAGCACACCTCAGCCAATTAATCCCCAATGAACAGCCCAAAGTCAGCGGGCAGCCCCTCTGCTGGAAGCCCAACAGAGAAGCCGGCCTTCACATAAACTCCTCTGATCCTATCATCTGTATCCATGTCTTCAGGGGTCTAGAAATCACCTCCTGCTCAGGTGCCTGAGGAGGCCTGTTGCGAGGCTGAGTCAGCCCACGCAGCGACACTGCAGGAGCGTGACCTGCAATGAGATCTGGACCTCCTACAGTCTTTAGGGTTCAATTGAGACTGCTTACGAGCAGCCGCACCAGATGAAGAGTCAGAATCTCGCCTGGGCGGTAAATGGGGATGCAGTCGCACCGATTCATCCGTCCATTGAAACACCTCCTCTGGTGTGTCGAAGAAGTGGGTCCAGGAACGGTACACCACCCGTAGCCGGGCCAGATACAGCAAGGCATATGGAAGCTTGAGATCTTGGAGTCGTGCCTTGGCCACTAGGAAGGAATGTCTCCGTTGCTGGACCATTTTCGTGTAGTCCAGTAATATCAGAATACATGTGTTGTCAAAAAGCAATGGTTCCTTGGCTCTGGTCTGTTTAAGGATAACATCCCGGTCGTGATAGTTTAACAGCCGGTCGATGACTGGGCTTGGATTGCCAGGTGGTTGTTTTTGGATGAGGGCACGATGACCCCGCTCTAGTACGAAGCAGCGGGACGGGGACTCCGGGGGAAGCCAACCCTCTAACCATTGAGTAAGGAACCGCTCCATGTCTCCCCTTCACAGCCCTTCGGGATGCCCACAAAGCAAAGGTAATTGCACCGGGCCCGGCCTTCTGTGTCCTCCACACGTGTCGCCATGGTTCGCTGGGTCGTCTCAAGGGTGGCTTCCTTTTTCTGTAGGTCCGTAACATCATCCTCCACCCCTGAAATGCATGTTTTGGTCTCCATAATGCAGGTCACTGCATTCCGCAGGTCCTGGTCAAGAAGCATGACATCCGACCCAACTGCCCAGATCTTAGCCTCCAGGGCATCACAAGACTGTGTGATCGCGGCAATGAGCGCAGCATTGCCCGGTATCTCCGGGACTACTCCTTGACCCCCCCAACAGCATCACCGCGGCCGTCCCAGGGCCAGTGAATCTATCCAGTGTACTCTTCTTAGCTGAACCCCCCTTGGACCGCAGTGACCCGATATGGACGCCGAACACGGGGTCTAAACAGACCTCAATGAGGAAGTCGGCGGGCCCTTTAATATTCCATCCAACCGTACAAGGCAAGAACAATGACAAACCCTCACTGCCTTCATCACTGGCTATGTTCATAAGCCAATCAAGTTGCAAGAGCCAGGTTCAGGCGGGGCCCTCCTTCCCCCTCTAGGGGCCCCAAGACAAGGTCACCGCCGCTCCACAGAGCTCCGGGGCAAACCAGGGGAGAACAGAGGCACAACCACATCGGCACCACACAGTCACTTTACCACCCCCCGCACAACCCGAAATGGCCACCGATGCGAGGGCTCGGCGGCACGAGGAGAAAGCGCACAACCCGCAGACCCCCAGCAGTCAGCAGCGTTAGGGCATGGGCCCGGCCCTCGGTGTGAGGTAACCCCAGAGCAGATGCCTGCAGGTCTCCCTCGGTATTGACCGCTGCACAACACTGCTGCCGGGCGATGCCCTCACAAATCTTCTGCCACCCGACTCAGGCCGCAGATAGCTCAGCGGCCCTCTCAGAGCACGCAGGGGGGGAGGGCCTCACCTCACCCCACCGACACCTAAAGGCCGATTCCCCCTCCCGACCACCTCAACGTGCAACCGGTAGCTGCGGGCTGCCTCCACCAGCCCAACCAATGCTTTGGAGAGCCACTCTCACTCCGCGCTGCACTCCAGCAGCTGCCGCCTAAGATGGTGACCCGCCGCTTCTTCCAGGCCGCGCCTCAGGCAAAGTAAAGAGTTGAAAAAAGGATCGCTCTCGTCCCCCGAGCGCACCCCAGCCTGGGCGCGGAAATTTTTTCTCAATGCAGAGTCAGAGGGAAGGAGAAATTAAGGATAGTTGTGCAGGCTGGACGGAGATCGCCTAGCACACGGCCACCATCTTTGGCTACCAGGCCACGCCCCCAAGATTTTATACTTTAACCTTCAAAGTACTTCAAAAAAAGAAAACCTCCTTCACAATTATTAGTTAGATAAAATAAAAGCTGGAAGAAGTGTGCTGAGGGGAAAAGTAGTAATATTAACAACAGTTATCAAAAAATCACAGCAAATATTCCCATCAACTTTAGAGCTGTAGAATTGGTATGATTAGTATAAAGTAATGACAGTGGCAAAAATTAGATGATATTAAACAGAGGATCTCTGAATTTGTGGGAATCTCCTTTCAACAATGGATTTGACTCTCAGGTGTGACGCAATCACAAGGGGCGTAACACAGGCTCATGCATCCCCCGCAGTGCAGGGGGGCCCTCAAGCTCAAGGGGGCCCCCTCAGCACTGCACTTCAGCCTGAGAGCTCCTAATAGAGTCCGGAGGGGGCCCCTCCATGTACCTGGCAGGGGGGCCCCCTCAATTATCGTTACGCCACTGGCAATCACTCTTGATTGCTGGCTTTGTTGAACATATTATGAAGTTGAGTATTATCTCATGAAATCTCTCCAGTCTTCCTGCGTCTATGGGTCTGAGAGATATTTCAAGATTTTCAAGTAATTTAGAAAGCAGCAAACATGAATGATGGGAGACAAAATATTTTTTGTGTTCAAGATGATCACCGTACGCTAGATCATAGGAGAGAAGTATACTCTGCATGAAGATTCACTTGTGGCATCATCTAATTCTTTTTGGTTGTTCTTCAGTGATTCATACACAGAAGATACAATTGTGTTAATTTTAATTTCTCACGTGAAAGATTGTGTGAGAGACTAACTTCATAAACAGGCATCCAATAAACAATGTGTGGGACAATGACATATTTTAATAATTAAACAGTGTTTAATGGTGTGGAAATACAGAATGGTTATGCAAAATGGAAGATTTAGGTAAGCCAGCCTATTCATTATCTCTCTGTTGGACTAAGATTTTAACAAAAGTGTATGCCCAAATAATTAGAATGGTCTGACAATTTGGATGAAGATATATGGTGTCTTGAGTCTACCCTTGATTGGATAATTTAGCGACCAGTGTGCATGATGCTTTCATTTGTGCAGTGCTGGCAATGTATAACCTGGTAGTGCTATCCATTCACAAAGTGCTATCCAAACAGTAAAACATAAGTATATGCAAAGCAAAGTGAATGGTTGATTCAGATTGGTGTTAGAATCATTACAGAGAAGCCAGAGAGTGCTATGACTAGAATATTGAGAGGGAAATTGAAGCTGTTATTTAAAAACTTTATCCAACATAAATAATTGTAAAGGTTTAAAATTGGAACAGAATGTGTTCATCAGAAAGGGATAAAAATGTGTTTCTGGTATTTATTTTGCAAAAGGAGCTAAGCAAACGATGAGCTTGTATTGGAGGTTTAAGAGGCAAATATGTGGATGGTTAGGAACTGCCACCAAACATAAAATAGCATGTGGAATGGACCAAAAGTGATAGATGGAACACTTGGTCTAATATCAACTTTTGGTAATCATATTCCAGTCAATTTTTTAGCTCATCTGTGACTATGACAGCTGGAGACCAACAATAGCTCATCTGTGACTATGACAGCTGGAGACCAACAATATAAATATTCAGGGAACAATCTTCCTCTGAACACAAACACAAGTAACTCCAGGCTGGTAGTAGCATTGAGGAGCATTATCACTTAGAAGCTGGCACATTAGCATAAGGACCCATATCCGGGAATATCCTTCTCATTAAGAGAGTCACCTTTAAACTACTCAAAAAGTGATGCATGTTATGCTTGAATTCATCATCTCAATCGGTACTCACTGTGGTCTGAATTCCACTTCCTTTTGTTTTTGCTGGTCTGTGCCACTTCAGGCAATGACCAAGCATCAGCAAATTGGTCTTGGCCCACTGCAGAATAGCCAGTGCAGACTGAACTGCTACATCACGTCTTCTCTTAAGCTCTTAAGTGAGTATAAGCAGTCCCAGAAAATTTGAGGTTTTATTGTTCCAGAACAGGCATGGACCCACCTCAGATGTCAGTCTCACAAGTTCCTAAACTGTTCATCTACTTTTTGGAAGAAGTTCCCTTACTTTAATTCATTTAACAACCATATCCAAACGTTCAAGAGTGTAAAGAATGATACTCTTTGACAGTGAACCTTATTATTTTCAGTAGGTGGCAATAGTATTCACCTTTCTATTCAATAAATGTGTCTACAGTGTCAAACAGTTCATAAAAAGGAATAACCTCTATCCCCAAGTCTAAAATGGCACACAAGTGTGACCATGGTTCATACAAAGTGTTTGGTGTATTCAACCCAGAAGGGAAGATATATAGTAGATACATTATGGCCTCTTTTATAACTGTATAGTAGACAGTCTGCTTTAGAACACATAACTGTACATTTTGTATCTAACTTGTTTCACTTCCATTAATACACTGAATAATTCATATATTTGATTAAACAAATTCTGATATCCTTGCACTTACTGGTAGCACTGGCTACAAGGAATACATTGGTTTGGGCAAGTGCGACTGGATGTACCCTTATTATGGGTAGTGGGATTTTGATGACAAATTGGGAAAATTTGGATTTGGAATCATGTATCTTGTTTTGGGCATAATGAGATTGAAATATTGAGTTGTCCAGTCCACAGTGTTTTAGGGTGATTTGTGAATTGATTTTGAAAGAGGTGGGTATGAATGACAATATTAAGATTAGGCCCTGATGAAGCAATTGAATCATGAATCACTTGTTGGTTAGATGTGTATTTGTAGAAGTTATGCATTACTTGTGGGTACGTTTGAAAGAATGCAATCAGCAAGTGGAATGGTATCTGAATTTGTACAATCGAATAAAGGAATTTTCATCTGAAGCTGAAAAGACTGACGGACTTTTGGATTCCTGTTCTCTCAGAACACCTTCAATTATACACTAGTACAAAAAAAAAACACTGGAAGGTAACCAATGTTCTGGGCATTTTTGTTTCCGTTTACCTGTGTTGTACTGAACATTTCTTCCCCTCACCATACTACAACAACTTGATTTTTTTCACTTCAATTGACTGAGAACATTGAATATGGTGGAGGACCAAGCTTGCAAACTCGAATATACACACCCTTAATCCCCTATATTCATTTGCTTTACATAAAAACACAGGTTCATGCAGGATAGCACTCTCACATAAAAACTTGCACCACTTACAGTAGACACACGCGAGCCACTCAAGTAACAACTTAGTATGATTTATCAGCATTTGCAATGCTGCATGATCCTGCATGATCCTACAGTAGCCTGTGATGATGGACTAAAGCGTAGATTACCTGTACCAATTTTTTTACCATATAAAATTGAACAACTGCAATTAGACCATCACTGCACCTATGGCTCTTTGGAAATCATCTAATCATCTACAGTCAGGAAAAATGTATTTCTTTTGTCATCCCCTTTACAAATAGAACTTGAAAGGCTCTCAGAAAGCTATCAAAATTATCCAGTGTTACTCATAATAACCAAAGGCATACTTTAACAATAGTGATGTCAATGTCTGATTAAATTTCCCTTTGCAGACCTGCACATCGGAATATAGGTAAGCAAGGTCTCTGTAGTGCATGAATTCTGACTGCTTTGTTAATAACTCACCACTGGCCATTAATCAATTTCAATTACTCACCTTCAGAAAACACACACTTTATTCAAGGTTTTGTACCCAACTATTTACTGGTTGTTTTCTTTCATTTCGCTTTTGAATTTGCACATCAGTGTGTATGATAAATTTGCATGTTACAGTAATATGACTAAACAAACAATGACTAAACCCTAAACCATTACATTTAAAAGAAAGGTGTGCATAAATCCCATACAATGTGTACTCAGCAAATAATTAAGTAGCATTTGCTAACGCCACTTAAATAGTGCATGGCAATGTCCTGAGAAAAACACATACTGCCTTGCTATTTCATTTTTATGAACATATAATCTCCTATTTAGTATTCAAAAACATTAGTCCCTAATGAGGGCAGAGAAACATAATTTATTACATTATTTGCGCCCTTTAGTGTTGCTTATCCCAAATCAATTGTCCATTCTATGCCACAATGCTCCTTATCTATTAAGTGCCAACATGCTTCAACCTCAAATGTTAGGGACATCATTTACAGAGGTCTTCTTCAGGGCCCAAAAAGTATTTCTTTGTCAGGATAATAAATGAGAAACCACACAGTGAGTACCCTACTGTGTCATACCTAATAAAAGTAGGATTTGAGAACATAATCATACCAGTATCCAGAACAAACTGTAAATCACTGTGGAAACATTTGCATGTAGTAGAAATTCACTTAGCATCCGACACTGTGTGTGGGTCATCCAAATGAGGCTATTCTGGTCACACGATCTTTAGAAAGTTGTTATCAGATAGAAATTAAAATAACCTGCAAACCTTGGCAACTGCTGTTATCAAATACAAAGTGAAATAATCTACAAACCATAGTCACTTGCATGGGCACACTGGTTCCACACTTTAGTATCTACATGTAACAAAGGCTAGTTACTGCATATGTGATGATACAGCCACAAGTGGGAATCCTTTCTTAAAGAGAGCTTCTCTCTTACACAAATATAGAGAGCTGGACCTACTATGTTCATAATAGAATTTTGAATAAATGTACAAACATTAAAAGCCAGAAAGTAAGAAGCACACACTACTAATAAACAAGATCCCCTATGTTATTATTAATTATATAGCACAATTTCTACCTGCCAAGCAACATCCTGCACACAGCAAATCTACTATCGCTACACTGCCCTTAGGTTAGTTCTACAGGCCCACTGCTCAGTGCACAGTCTTTCACATCAAATGTATCATATTTTCAACCTGTTCCCATGCCATACACATTCTCTATACTTAACGATCTTGAATGTGTAGATTGATGGTAAGGAACTGCCAACAAACATAAAAGAGCCTGTGGAACGGCCAAATTTAAATCAACGGAAATAACCACTATCTCACGTAGGCCTATTTTAGCCCTTACCCCCAGTTCCCCACCAGAATTTGAAGATTTACCTTCCGCTCACCCAGTGCCATCTACCCACAAACATAACACTGCAGTTAGAATTCTTAACTGGAATGAAGCTGGACTCAATTCCAAGATTCATATAGCTTAGTGGCAGAAACTTGTGAGGAGGTATGCCATTATCTTACTAAAGGGAACATGGGAGACTCAACCTAAGCAATTTGATGGGTACCAGTGCTTCTCAACTTTAGCAGAGCCTTCATATAGGTGGTGTGCCTCAGTGGGGCTGGCTATCTGGATCAAAACTACTATGAGTGGTACATTTAAAGTCATTAAAACACATGAAGATAGCTTTCAAGTAATAGCTACCCGGTCCTCCATTTTCCTGCACTTTATCAACTTTTACAATAATGATTTCTCAAGTATCCCAAACATCAGGTTCAGGCCTTTATTCACCTTTAAAGATAGTCTAAGGGATGACACAACTTCAAGAGGATGCCCATTTTTATCTCTGCCTGGTAAGTGATTTTAATGTTCGCATTTCCAGTTTATTGGCAACCCAGCCCAAATCATCTCCCTCTGCCATTAATTCTTGCATGGACTCTCATGGCAGCATCCTGCTAATCAATCAACAAAGGAGAGAGAAAGGGTGTTGAAGGGAATACTCCTATATATCAAACAAATGAAGGAGTATACCTTGAAGACAAAACAATGTCTACACGGTATAAAAAGGGATGCACAAAGGGGGAAAATTCCTCCTTTTAAGAAGACAAATCACTCACCAACCTAGATGGTGACATGCTTCAGCATAGGGGTCCCACCTGAATAGCCGAGTGCTATCCGGGTGTGCTTCAACACCTGATTACAGTGGAGCAGGTTTTCTTCAGCAGCAGTGGTGCAAGTGAGTGGAATCAAGTGAATTAAAAATTGACCAGATTTAACTCCTTAAAATACTTTATTATGGAGCAACTGGACAACGTTGAAAACAGTGCAAGATGGCGTACTCGGTTAGATTGACCTCCAGTAACTTAATAGTGATAAAATGTGAAAAGTGGTCTAAATGTTTCAATCTGTTGGCAATATTACCAGGTTTTCTTCAGGACCTAGCTACATGACCCGAGTGGTATACACTCGCTAAGGTGTACCCAACCCTTGGTCACCCCGAAACCAAACCATGTACTCACAGTATGGTGCCCTCTCATCAATGGTAGAAAGGGAATTTTAGAGATGCAATAGAATCGTGCCTCATGGAAGCCGGGGTCAGGGAGCTGGTTCTAGTCATACTTCCGTTAAACCATGCTGCCCGCTTCTACGCCTATTTCAGGACCCGCCACGGCGACCCGGACATCCTGCTTATTCATCTTGCCTCATTAAACATCTGAAATGCGTTGGTCATTCTAACCTCAAACAACAGTGAGACCCCCACTGTTAGAAATCGGGGTCTTTAGTTGGCCGAGGTAGGTACATGTGTCGAAGTAAGGACCCTTCTTCCTAGTCAGTGTAAAAGGGATACACTTCTAAAATAACCCCTGCTCTCCCTCTTGGTAGGTTGGCACGAGCAGACAGGCATATCTCACAGGCAGTGTGTAAAGTATTTTTGAAAACATAAGGTAATACAGTGAAAACAAATGGACATCACACCAGTTTAGAAAAATAAATAATCTTTATCTAAACCAAACAAGACAAAAATTACAAAAGTCCACAATACAGTAATAAACATATGACTTTCAAATGGTAGAAATAGTTCAGTTCAAAGCAAATTGCAAATGCAACACTTTTTACACAAAGTACCTTTGATGCCTCGCGCATACAACAAAATGTGTCGCAGGGAAGGTGATGCGTCTGTTCCTTACACTCAGGGAAGGTGATGCGATGGTTCCCTTGCTCAGGGGGATGTGATGCATCCGTTCCTTACTGTGGGGCCCGAGAGGTGATGCAACTGTTCCTTACCAGGGAGGAGGTGATGCATCGATTTCTTACAGCATGGGGAGTTGATGCGTCGGTTTCTTATTGTGGCCCCCAATGATGCAACTGACTTGGCTCCTCGATGCGAAGATCTGAGATGATGCGTGGGTTCTTGCAGTCGCACAGCAGGGCGTGTGTTGGAATTGGTGCGGTGATCTCGGACTTCGGAGACTTCGGAGATCGGTACACTCGATGCGGCGTGTAGCGAATTCTTGAGATGTGGGCAGGTGCTGTGACGATTTCTTCGGTGATGCATGAGAAACAGGTGCGGATGCATCATGCTTCTAATAGTTGTGTTACTTTTCTAGCTCCCAGCGGCAAACAGCCTCCAGAGGTCCAAAACAACAGCAGGCACCTCTTAGGAAGTCAGAACTCGGAGCAAGGAAGTCCCGGGGAGCTGGCGGTGAAGGTCCCCTGAACCCCAATAGGTATGCTTTTTCTATTGAAATTAGGTCCTAACTATAACTACCTACTGGCAACCGCCAGTTGGTAATATATATGTGAGTATATTTTTTAGAAAATCAGGAAAATTCGCGTTGGGTGCGCAAATCCTGCTGAGAAAAAAAAGGTGCGGGCTCCCGCGCTTCGTTATCTGTATGCCCCCGGGTGGACCTTGTCCCAGGGGCAATGGCAAATTATATGGCAGGGGCCTGTGGGGGCCCACACAGCCCCAGGGACTGCCAAGTCCCCGGGGCTATCCTAATTAAAATGCAGGGGCACACGGCCCCCTCAGCTCCTGGGACGCCACCTCCCCAGGGCTTGTTGTAATAAGATATGGGGGGCATCTCAGGCCCCCCCAAGCCCTGGGGACCGCCATCTCCCGGGGGCTTTATTTAAATAGGTACGCAGGGGTATGTGCCCCCCCCCACTGCCCAGGGGACCACCACCTCCCCGGGGCTACATTATTTATAAAAATGTGTGTGAGGGGCCTCACGGATCCCCTACGCCCCTGGGACTGCTACCTCCCCGGGGCTTTCTACAATTATTTGTGGGGGGCCTTGCGGGCCCCCCAAGCCCTGGGGACCACTACCTCCCAAGAGGTGCGTTTGCAGAGTGGTGTAAAAAGGGGCGTGGCCTTGGACCACCTCTCTGCAATCCAGCTGTGTGGTGCTTACTGAAGGTACCTGGTGGGATAGTTGGCCCCAGGGACCCTCAGTATTCAAGGAGACTTAATCCCCCAAATTAGAAGATGGCAGGGGGTGCTTTTGCAGATTGGTGTAGAAAGGGGCATAGCCTGGGTCCACCTGTCAGCAATTCCACCGTGTGGGGCTTACTGGAGGTAAGAGATAGGCTAGTCGGTCCCTAAAGCACCCCCAGAAGTGAAGGGGACTTCAATCCCCATCCAAGAGCATGTCAGGGAGTGCGTTTGCAGAGTAGTGGGCAAAAGGGGCATGGCCTGTTATGATAATTTAGCAATCCTGCTGTGTGGGACTTACTGGAGGTAATAGGAGGGGTAGTTGGCCCCCAAGGTTGTCGTTGGGGGCCAACTACCCCTCTTGTTACCTGTAGTAAGTCCCACACACTAGGATTGCTAAGACGTCTAAGGAGGACATGCCCCCCTTTCTCTACCACTCTGCAAACGCGCCTCCTGGCAGACTACAGGATGGGGAGTGAAGTCTAATTTACTCCTGAGGGACTTTGGGAGCCAAGAAGCCCTCTTGGTACCTTCTATAAGACCAATGCAGTGGAATTCCTGAGCGCTGGTCGGAGCTCCAGCACCCTTTCTCGACCACTCTGCAAACGTGACAACTACTTAAAGAAGCATCTTTCTCCACCTCAAACTTAGAGAAAGTTTTAATCCCCCTGCAATATTATGTACTAGGGCCTTACAGAGGAGGTCATGCCAATCACAGGGGTACCCCAACGCATAGTGCTCCCTAGTGTATGTAGGTGTTTTCACTGTATTCTAAGTGTCTTTTAGCATAGCACTGGCTCTAGGCCTGGTTAGTCAGAGTCAGTTACCACCAGCAACAGGTTAGGGGCACAGGATGACTTTGCAACAAGGCCACTTTCTACTCTTCTGTTGGTTCTTTGTGCACATCTCTTGCTTCTTGTTGCACCTTTCTTCGTCTTTCTGGACTTCTGTTGCCTCTTTCTGCATTTCTCTTGCTTCCTTATGCGCCCTTCTTCTTCTTTCTGCACATGTCCTACCTCTGTAGGCATAGTTAGAAATTAACATTTAGGAAACCTTTGACATTCACTGAAAAAACACAGGTTTCAGGGATGTTATAGTTAGAAATTAGCATTTAAAAAACCTTTAAAATTCACTGAAAAAACACAAGTTTCAGGGACATTATTGTTAGTTGGGCATTTCACTAATGAAAAAACTGGGAAATGTGGCCATTATAGTTAGTACAGCTAACTATAACTCGCGTCCCCGCAATGCAATGTTGATGACATCACCTATGATATCATTCATGAGTTGGTCAGTGACATCACTGATGACATAACTGATGACATCATCCACATGATAATCTGATGCACCTCCTCATACCCTAATATAACCTTTGTTACACCCACTCTAAAATACAGACTACCATTTTTGAAACCATAAACACACCAATACCAGTTACTACATACCCACTCACTGACTCCTAGTTCTAAACACACATCCAATCATTCACCCATGCAGTCACTCACACATGCAGTCAGACATCAATACAGCACTATCACATGCAGTCATATATCTATACCAACACTCACACACTGCCACTCATCCATGTAGTTACTCACACACCTAGTCAGTCATGAAAAGAATCAATCTCACCTATACAGTTATAAACACACCACCTCACTTATTCAAACATATACTAACACATACTTACAATCTTATACAGTAACTAATACAAGCATAAACACTCAGCCACTCTCTCAATCACTCACTCTCACATACAGTCATTATACACTCAAATATACTACCTTTCACATATGTAGTTACTCACACATGTACCACTGAGACATCTAGATACTCACCAACACACCCATACATATACTCACCCACCCATACAGCCCTTCACAGATGTACTCTTGAACCCATACACCCAGTGAATCACCCACTCACACATCTATGCACAAAGTCACACACCCCCCACCCACCCACACAGACTCTTAGGTACCCATACAGATACTCAGACAACCAATCAATAACCCAAATACTCACCAACCCATGTAACTGCTTACACACAAACTGACAAACTAAACTGTGTGAATGTCTGTATCAGTCACTAACCCATGCATTCAGTAAGACACATTTAATCACTCACTTATACAGTCAATCACACACCTACTAAATCATCCATTCAGACACATATACACCCACTCATTCTTCAATACACCTTGGCATATATATATATATATATATATATATATATTATAAATATATATATATATATATATATATATATATATATATATATATATATATATATATATATATATATATATATATATATATATATATATATATATATATATAAATCCAACAAGCGAGCGAAAAACGCCCGCAACGCCTTTCCCAGCCGCTTTGATGAGGGCGTTCCGTTACGAGGCAGGCAGCCTCTTTACATTACACCAAAAACCGTGCTTTACACCTTGCCAAAAGCACCGTAGTAACAGACACAGACAAGAATTTCTTTGCAGCAGACGAAGATTTATTCCATCATGGTCTTACAGGCAAGAATCCACTTGACGCGTTTCAGTGCAGACGCACCTTAGTCATGAGTGTTTGATCTCATGCTGCATAGGTTTTTAAATGACACGTGACACTGGTGTAAGTGAAAAAAGACTCGGTAACTTATAAATACAAAGTATCCAAGAAATGCTTAACATCTATTCAGCCGAATAAATGTGTGACAAATCAGTGCAAAAATAATAACATACAATAACCGTCTTTCCGTGCTGCTTACTGATATTTAAGATAAAGCACTCGACAAAACTGTGTTTGTTCTTGCCTTTTAGCCTAATAAAGTTATTGTTGCAAGGCTTCAAGTGACCACTGTTCATTTAAAAGTTGCATCGACATTTTTGGGATGTTGCACATCTCACTAAATAATTACACACTTATTATATTTAAGCCCAAGTGGGCATTTAAGTGAACAGTAGCACCTGTGACTACACTTCAATTCATTTCAATTCATTAATACAGCCCATGTGGGCTTGTACAGGATAATCATCGAGGGCCATCATGCTACAGCAACATATGCAGTGTATGTACCGTGTTCGTATCTTCAGCACAATGCGGTTCAAATCTGAAAAATAAGCAAAATAATAACGTGTCACCTCTCTAACAATAAATAATCAAATACAGCCAAATCAAAAAACTTTAAAATCATGTTTTGCTCTGCGGCTTAATTACAATTCTGGAAATTCTACGGAAGACCTTGTCATACATTTTCTGAAAGCACTCCTACTACCCAAGATGGACTGCTAGCTCCTCATCGTGATTGTGGCCTAGCGGGGTGAGGGTCCTATACTGTATGATGAGATTAAACTCCAGTCTGCGGAGTTCTTTCAATCTGTTGCCACCTCTTATATCCGCTTTGACAGAATCTAAGACTGCAAAACTAAGAATGTTTGTGTTTTGTTCATGATGGCTGTGAAAATGGCGGGCTATGGGATATGCTTTGTCTAAGTTTTTTATTGCACATAGGTGCTCTAGGATCCGTATTTTGGCCCTATGGAGGGTACTGCCTATGTAGGCAAGGCCACAAGGACAAAATCGTGCGTACACCGCATATTCTGTGTTACATGTGGTGTGTTTTTTGATCACATAGGGACTACTCTCCGAGGAAAGGATACATTCTTTCTTATTCCTGCTGTTTTTACAAGCTTTACAGCTTCTGCACGTATAAAATCCTTGAACTCCCGGGATCCCTGTTTTGTTGGTTTCTACTGCTCTACACAGAGTGTCTCTCAGAGATCTGGCTTTCTTATATGTGATCTGTGGGTGCTGTCCTATGCAGTCAATCAGATCTTTGTCCGTTCTAAGGACTGGCCAAAATGTATTCAAACATTTACGTACTGCATGTGTTTGTCTGCTGTATGTGGTTATAAATCTTAGACTTTGATTGTCACTTTTTTTGCTTTCTTCGTCTGCTAAGATATTGTCAGTCAGCAACGATTCTCTAGAACGCAGAGCTACTCCTTTCAAAGCTTTATTGACAGTTTTACGAGAATAACCCCGTTGAAAAAAGTGCTCTGTCATAGCTCTGCACTCTATTTCAAACTTCGCCGTCGTGCTACAGTTGCGTTTCGCTCTAAGGCACTCACCCAGCGGAATACTCTGGATGAGTGCACTAGACTGACAACTGGCAGCGTGCAGCAGACTGTTTCCTGCAGTACTCTTCCTATAAAGACAACTCTCAATTCTGCCATTTTCAATAAATACATTGAGGTCTAAGAACTCAATAGTGGTTTTGGACCAGTTAGAGGTGAGGTGGAGATTGAAACTGTTGGCATTCAGTGTTTGTACAAACTCATTGGCCTCCTCTTCTGTCCCTCTCCATATACAGAAGATATCGTCAATATACCTAATGTACATTTGAACTTTGTCTTTAAATGATGTTAGCTGACTAACTACCTCCTCTTCCCAAAACCCCATATAGAGACCCGCAAACGATGGCGCAAAGCAGGTCCCCATAGATGTACCGAGGGTTTGGTGATAGATTTTGTTATGAAAGAGGAAGAAGTTCTGTTTGAGACAGATCAATATAATCTCTAACAGCATTTCTGTGTGAGCGATATAGGAGGCTGACCTACTCTCCAAAAAATGTCTACATGCCTCTACTCCTTTCTCATGGGGTATACAAGTATACAGACTTGACATATATATATGACCTATATGGCAGGGCAGGAGCATCGCGGCTCCCGCCCGACCATAGCAAACTGCTTTGGTATTTGGAAGAGAGAGCAGGAAACCTGCTCTCTCTTCCAAATACCAAAGCAAATTGCTTTTCCACAGGGGGAGCTGCATCTTAGCAGCGTGTGGAAAAGCAATGCTGGCTAACGCAGAAGGTGAGGAGCCGGCGGGACCGTGGGGGATTGCGGACCCCCCACGGTCCCAAAACGGAGAGGGCCAGCCCTGGGGTTGGGGTCCCAGGGCTGTTAGTGGCCCGGGAGGGGGGCCACACAGCCCCCCTCCTCAAATTTTAAAAATATAAAAATTAAAAGACAATATAAACAAAGGCAGGCCCCGGGGGATGGGGTCCCATGGCTGGAAATGGTCTAAGGAGGGGGGCAAGGCAGACCACCTCCAAAAAATAAACAAAAAAAAGGCCCATGCCCCGGTGGAAGGGTCCCCCGGGGCAGATTATGGCCTCGAGAGGGGGGACATACTGCCCCCTTCCCGATTTTTTCATTTAAAAAAACTTAGGGGGCAGGCCCTGGTGGATGGGGTCCCCAGGGCCAATAAATTAGAAAAAGAAGGGGGGCCACACAGCGCTCCTTCTTAAATAAAAAACTGATGCTAAGCCCCCTCCTTTCAGCGCTCTGCAAACCCTCCCCCTGGCGCGTTTGCAGATGGGAAACGTATTCCCCCTGAAAACTGAGGGTCCCAGTATGCAAACTAGCCCAACAGGTATCTCCAGTAAGCGCCACTGCACTGCGTTGCAGAGAGGTGTTCAGAGGCCACGCCCCTTTTGAGCTTACTGGAGGTTCCTGGTGGGCTAATTTGCTGCTAGGTACCCTAATGATTCAAGGGGACTTATTTTTCCAACTTAAAAAGGCCATAGGGCGTGTTTACAAAGTGGGGAAGAGAGGGGACAGGCCTGAGGTGATGTTTGCAAAAACACCCTTTTGCGTGTTTTAAGTTGGGGACCTAATTTCCCATCAATCCTTAGGGCCCCTGGGGTCTAACTATCCCACCAGGTCCAGTAAGCACCACTGCACTGCGTTGCGGAGAGGTGGTTCAGGACATGCCACTTTTTACACCTCTCTGCAACGCAGCTGTGTGGGTCATACTGGAGGTACCTAGTGGGCTAGTTGGACACTAGGGAGCCTCAGGATTCAAATAAACGTATTCTCCCAACTTATAACGGCCACATAACGTGTTTACACAGTGGTGAAGGGAGGGGACAGGGCCTGATGTGACATGTGCAAACATGCATTGTGGCGTGTTTTAAGTTGGGGAAATAATTCCCCTTCAATCCTGAGGGCTCTGGGGGGGCCAACTAGCCCACCAAGTGCTTCCAGTAAGCACCACTGCACTGCGTTGCAGGGAGGTGGTCTAGGCCGTTCCCCTTTTTACACCTCTCTGCAAAGCAGCTATGTGGCGCTTACAAGAGGTACCTAGTGGGCTAGTTGGACCTGAAGGACCCTTAGGATTCAAGGGGACTTAATCTCTCAACTTAGAACGGCCATAGGGGGACGTTTACACAGTGGTTAAGTGAGGGGACAGGGCCTGAGGTGGCGTGTGCCAATACGCCCTGTGTCGCGTTTTGATTGCGCGATGGGGAAATAATTCCCCTTCAATCCTGAGGGACCCTACGGCAAAGTACGTGCAGGGTGCGCGGATCCTGCCGTAAACAAAAAAAATAAATATAACAGAGCTTCTTTTATAATTAGCCCCCGGGGGCAAACTTTCCTGGGGTTACAAAATAAATGGTTGGGGGCTCCAAGGCTCCCCCCCAGCAATACTCATGGTTGGGGGTCTTAACGACCCCCCCCGGGGCTTTGTGTATTGTTGGAGGGGGTGCTGTGTGGCCTCCCTCCTGGAGCCTTGTTGTGGCCCTGGGTACCGCAACCCCCCAGGGCCGGCTCCTGCAGTGTCTCGGGATGCCCACCCTGAGACACTGCTGTTTGCTATGGAAGGACAGCAGCCGAGGCTTTCGCCCTCCCATAGAAAACCTGCTCTTTCTTTTAAAATCCAAACCAGATTGCTTTTCCACACGGGGAGCTGCATGTTAGCAGGTCCCCATGTTGTAAAGCAATGCCGGCTCCCGAAGGACGCGGTGAGCTGGCTGGACCGTGGGGGCATTGGGGCTCCCTCCACGGTCCCCAATGTTTTATATAAGCCCTAGGGGATGGGGTCCCCGGAATAATAGAAATTAGTGATATGGGCAATTTTTTATGGTAAAATTAGGAGTCGCACACCCAGCGCGTCCCCCTGGTGTGCACACGTTGGATGCAGGACATAACATGTAGGGTGCGCGACTCCAATGCGTTTTGGTGCATGAATTCTACGCGTTCGGTGCATGACTCTGACGCGTTGGGTGCGCGACTCCAAGCAAAAAAAATATACATTTTTGAGATATACATCAAGCTTTTGTGTTTAGTTCTTGGGTGGCTCTAAAGAGAGCCCTTGTGTTTATTGAGAGATGTTGGTACCTACAAGTAAGTACCTATGCAGAGTCTAAAGTTCTAGAGGAAGACTCTGTTACCCTCATCTGTAAAATATACACCCCAGTGAAAGTGCCTAAGTCATTGCCACCACAATGCACAATTATGAGGTCAGGGTGTTGGAGATGCAAAAAGGATTTAACCAATGGCATCAATTGGAGCAACTTTAACCCTCTCTGTCCAATCCATTTAATGTTTACATTTGGTAAAGCTAGGTCTTTGTCTATGCCTTTGTTTTCTGCTTACCTTTGGCGCCAGAAAATATAGCTGTGTCCCACAATCCATACTCTAAGCATCTTGAAAGGAGGTCTGGATGCACTCAGATGGTCTCTGTAAATGAAATGGCAGTTTGAAAACTAAGATTTTTCTAAAATGGTGGATAAAATGGAGCTTTGAAAAGAGAACATTCTAAACTGAAAAGTAGGGTGCATGTTTCTGTGTTTTAAAAGCACATTTCTTATTGGTTTAGAAACCATATTTGAAAGGAACATTACATTGGATATGCTGTTATTTTGAAAAGTCAAGCACACTTGCTGTATGGATTAGCAACATTGTGTGCTGAACTTGTGAGCTATGAGTTCAGTGTAAGGCTGGGCTATCTGCGGGCCGGAAAAGCAGGCGAGGAGGCCGTATGTAGTGTGCTATGCTGTAGGTTTATTTATACAATGAGCCAGAACCAATGTCCCAACAAAAGAAAGGAAAGCAAGGAGAGGTCCGGGTTCGCAGTCCGCTCCGGATCTTGGGTGCAGTCCTGGGGCGGGGACTCTCCGACGACAGCTCCGATGCAGAGGAGATCCACGGAGGGCAGTAAGAGAAAGAAACAAAAAGGACCGTTAGTCTTCTCCTTATGCTCCAATGCTAAACCGAACACCGACACCCGGTTGTGAGGGGGCGGGAAGAGAAAAGAGGCCGTGAGGAAAGGAGGGCGGAGGGAGGTCGGAACACAAGGACGGGGTTGTAGAAAGGGTGTCGGGAAGGGAGGTGCGATAACGGGGCAGGGGGGCCACTACAAACAGTGCGAGTGCTATACAAAATATGATACAGTGCAAAGGACGTGCTGCTAAAGAGTAGGGTATATTTACAGGGCGTTACTAGGACTCCTAAGGAGTTGGGGAAAGGAAGGCTGAAGACACTCACCCGGTCCGCCGTAACTCTCCAAGTGAGTTACGGCCGCTCTTCAGCCACCTCCTGTGGGCTCCACCACTCTTCGGTCCACACCTCTTTGTCACACGTCTGCTCTCCTACTCCAGCTCCGGTCCGAATCTCCTGCCACAAAACTCCGACGGGGTGTTCTGCTCGGATCCCGCTTTTATCCTGTGCTGACTCTGCCTCCAGGGCGGGACTTCCGGGGTCGGCGGGATATACTTCCTCTGGTCCCGTGGTTCTGGTTGGTCCCTGGGGAAGAAAGAAGGGCGGAGCCCCGTGTGTTATGGCCGGGTTGCCGAGTTCTGTCCTCGCCCCATGACAGGGGGTGCGCTGTTGTAGTCCCGGTGGCGGAGAAGATTGAGGTAGGTGCGGGGAAGTACAGCCCTCCTGGGGGGGCCGCGGGGGCGCCACCTCACATACCCTTCCCCTAGCTGTCCTTCCTGTACGGGATGGGGCATGAGGGTAGCGTGACAGATAATCGGCGTTGCCCTGGTCTGACCCTTTCCGGTGTAGAGTCTTGAAGTGAAATGGCTGAAGGGAGAGAAACCAGCGGAGGACCCGGTCGTTCTGACCTTTGTTCCGGGCCATCCACTCCAAGGGAGCGTGATCTGTATATAGGACAAAGTCCCTGCCCTCCAAGTAATATCGTAGATTGTCAATCGCCCATTTTATGGCCAGGGCTTCTTTTTCCACCACTGAGTAGTGTTTTTCCCTGGGAAACAGTTTACGACTGGCGTAGAGAATGGGTCTTTCATTGCCTGAGGAGTCTTTCTGGGACAGCACCGCCCCCAGCCCCTGTTCGGAAGCATCGGTCTGAAGGATAAAGGGCAAGGAGAAGTCAGGGGGCATTAAAACAGGGCTTGAGGTCAAGGCGTTTTTTAGATCTGTAAACGCGTGCCAGGCTTCGGGAGAGGGGTTACGTAACAACTCGTCGGATCGGTTAGAATTCTTTAGAAGATCCGTCAGAGCGGCGGCTCTCTGGGAGAAGTTGGGCACGAACCGCCGATAATATCCAAGAAGCCCTAAAAAGGCACGAAGGTCTTTTTTTGTCTGTGGAAAGGATAGGGATCTGATAGCCACTGTTTTGCTTTCCTGAGGTCTTATAAGTCCCTCCCCCAGAAGATACCCTAGGTACTTGACAGTCTTCGCGGCCAGAGTGGTCTTGGCGGGATTGATGGCGAATCCATAAGAGCCCAGGGAAGAGACAACACTGCATAGATGTTTCACATGTTGTGGCCAGTTGTCGCTGAATATGACGATATCGTCGAGGTAGGCTCCTGCGTACTGTGCATGGGGTCTTAGCACATGGTTCATTGCCCGCTGAAAGGTGGCTGGTGCCCCGTGAAGACCAAAGGGCATAACTAGGAACTGGTATAACCCCTCAGGGGTAGAGAAGGCTGTCTTTCTCTTGTCTTGCTCCCTGAGGGGTATTTGCCAGTACCCCTTACAGAGGTCAAGGGTGGAGATGTATTGCGCCTTCCCTATCCTCTCTATCATTTCGTCCACACGGGGCAAGGGATAGGTATCGAACGAGGATATTTTGTTGACCTCCCGAAAGTCTATGCAGAAGCGAACTGACCCGTCTGGTTTTGGGACAAGGACGATAGGGGAGTTCCAGTCGCTAACTGAGGGCTCTATTATCCCCATCTTTTGCATGTCCTCTATCTCCTGCCTTATAACCTCCCGACGGGCCTCGGGTACTCTATAGGGTCGCAACCGGACCACTCTTCCTGGTTCGGTTTCGATGGCATGCTCAGTGATAGAGGTTCGACCTGGGGAAGAGGAAAAGACTCACTGAAGGGGTCCCAGGGCGTTGCGGAGTTCCTGGACTAGAGCAGGAGGTAGTTCGGTGTCTACACATGGGTCAAAAGGAAGGGCCGGGGTGTGGCTGGTTCCAGTTAACACCGGCCGGGGTCCTTCCCATTTTTTCAGCAGATTTACATGAAATATCTGGGAAGTGCCGCGTGTGGCGTCCAGTTCTACCTCATAGGTAACCGGCGTCACCTGCTGGAGAATGGTGTAAGGGCCTTGCCACTGACCCAGGAGTTTCTGGTCGGACGAGGGCATCATGAGAAGGACCAAATCGTTGACAGCGAATACCCTGGGACGCATGCCCCTGTCATATTGCTTCTTCTGGCTGGTTTGGGCGCTTTCGAGGTTCTGTCGGACAATGTCCCGTATCATGCCTAGGTGGGTTTTAAGGTTATCCATGTATTCCGGAAGCGGTCGTGTGCGATCTGGCTCTGCTTCCCAGGCCTCCTGTGCCATGTCTAGCAGGGTGCGGGGAGGTTGTCCATATAGCAACTCGTAAGGGGAGTAGCCTGTGCTGCTCTGCGTTTTACAGCGTATAGCGAACAAAGCCAGGGGCAACATATCCTCCCATCTTTTGGCTTCCAGACCCAAGAGTTTCTTGAGAGTTTGTTTGAGGGTGGCGTTGTACCTTTCCACCAATCCATCCGTTTGCGGATGGTAGGCTGAGGTACGGATTTGCTTGATCCCCAGCTCTGCACAGACCCGTTTCATAAGGGCTGATACAAAAGGGGTACCCTGATCCGTCAGGATCTCTCTGGGAAATCCTACCCGAGAGAACAGGGTGATCAGGGCTTTTGCTATTGCCTGGGTGGTGGGTTGGCGCAGGGGTATGGCTTCAGGGAAGCGGGTGGCGTAGTCGACTATGACTAAGGCATAACGACACCCGCTGCGGGAAGGAAGGAGGGGGCCTATGATGTCCATTCCTATCCTACTGAACGGGACGTCTATGAGAGGCAGGGGTTGTAAGGGGACTCTGGGGGGTCGGTAACGACTGTTTTTCTGACAGACCACGCACTCTCTACAGTAGGTTTTGATCATTTGGTGTATGCCCGGCCAATAGAATTTCTCTAGAACGGCTTGGCTGGTTTTCTCCTCCCCGAAGTGGCCCCCTAGAAGGTGGCTGTGAGCGAGGAAGAGGACTTTGTCCTGAAAGGGGCCTGGGACAAGTAATTGTGCATGCTGTGGAGTTCCCCCTCCCCGGTACAGTAACCCGTTTCTCTTGAAAAAGTAGGGACCTACTTGTAAGGGGTCTTCGTGGTCAAGGGCCCTTCCCCACGCTTCCTGTAGGAGGGGATCCTCCTGTTGTGCCGCCCTGAACTCTCTAACAGTCTGCCAGGGATGTTCTTCGGGTACCACAGGATATGCGCCGATGTACTCTTTCTTTTCTTTTCTCCGCTGACTTTTGGGTTTATGTGGTTTAGGTGTTGTCTCCGGGGGAGACTGTCCCAAATAAGGCGCATCCTTCCACCATTGGGCTAGAGAGTCAGAGGTCTCCTGCAGTAGTGTGGGTAATCCCGGATAATCACTCCCCAGAATGGCTTGTTCAGGGAGAGCAGGCACGAGGCCTACGGTGAGGTTGGTTCCTGGATCTTTCTGATGCTGGATTCGCACTTGGGTGGTAGGGTAGTGCTTGGTGTCCCCGTGGACACATTGGATGGCCACCACTCCCGTAGTGTGCTGGACTGGATGGGCCAGGTCTTGGGGTCTTACAACACTCTGACGGCACCCTGTGTCAGCCAGGGCCATCAGTCGTTGTCCATCCACAGCAACAGGACAGTGGAACGGCGGGGGAGCGGCCCCTGGAGGGTGACACAGGTAGTTCCGTACTAGGCCTATCTCCATTGGCTCTTCCTTCTGTGGACACATCCGAGCGATGTGTCCAAACCCACCACAGGAGTAGCACTGGGGTCCGGGGTTGGGGGGTCGGAACAGGACCGGAGAGGGCAGAAGAGGAGAAGGTTCCGGTCTCCGTCCCGGTGGCGGACGAGGGGGACGGGAAACCATAGTGTGCGTATTCCTGTGGGTATGTTCCTCCCTTCCTCGTTGGAGCTCCTGAGCCCGACTATAGGCAGAGGCTATCTCTATGGCGGTTTCGAGAGTGAGCCTAGAGTGTTGTCTCACCCATCGCTGGGTGGCCGGGTGCAAGGAGTTCAGGAATTGCTCCAGATATATCTTTTCTAGGATATTGTCTTTGGTGGATGTCTCGGGTCGGAGCCATCTGTTGGCGAGATCTCGGATTCGGAAGGAGAGAGCTCTCGGATTCTCCTGGGGTCTCTCCTTTGCTTGTCGCAGTTGTACCCTGTAGGTGTCATCGTCAATACCCAAGCGTTCTAATATGCACCATTTGATATCTGCATACGGGGTGGTGCCTTGGATGTTGGCCTGCTGGTAGGCCGCCTGTAGGTCGCCGGTCAGAAGGGGACCCAGGTATTGACCCCAGCGATCCACAGGCCAGTTGGCTGCTTGTGCCAGTCTTTCAAAGTTAGTGAAGAAGTAGTCCGGATCCTCGCCTGGGACATACTTCTGCAAGACGACTGACGGAAAAGACGAGACCGGCCTAGGTTGACCCAGAGCGGTAGTTAGCTTGTCCATGGTTTGCTCGTGGGCAACCCCCTGTCCCTTCAGGACGTCATGGAGCTGTCCCCTGTCGGTCTCAGCGGTCTTAAGGAATTGTTCCATAAGTTTCCCGAACTGTTCCTGGGATTCCGCCATCTGTTTCACTACGGCCTCCATGCCTCCAGCAGATCCCACTTCTGACACCAAATGTAAGGCTGGGCTATCTGCGGGCCGGAAAAGCAGGCGAGGAGGCCGTATGTAGTGTGCTATGCTGTAGGTTTATTTATACAATGAGCCAGAACCAATGTCCCAACAAAAGAAAGGAAAGCAAGGAGAGGTCCGGGTTTGCAGTCCGCTCCGGGTCTTGGGTGCAGTCCTGGGGCGGGGACTCTCCGACGACAGCTCCGATGCAGAGGAGATCCACGGAGGGCAGTAAGAGAAAGAAACAAAAAGGACCGTTAGTCTTCTCCTTATGCTCCAATGCTAAACCGAACACCGACACCCGGTCGTGAGGGGGCGGGAAGAGAAAAGAGGCCGTGAGGAAAGGAGGGCGGAGGGAGGTCGGAACACAAGGACGGGGTTGTAGAAAGGGTGTCGGGAAGGGAGGTGCGATAACGGGGCAGGGGGGCCACTACAAACAGTGCGAGTGCTATACAAAATATGATACAGTGCAAAGGACGTGCTGCTAAAGAGTAGGGTATATTTACAGGGCGTTACTAGGACTCCTAAGGAGTTGGGGAAAGGAAGGCTGAAGACACTCACCCGGTCCGCCGTAACTCTCCAAGTGAGTTACGGCCGCTCTTCAGCCACCTCCTGTGGGCTCCACCACTCTTCGGTCCACACCTCTTCGTCACACGTCTGCTCTCCTACTCCAGCTCCGGTCCGAATCTCCTGCCACAAAACTCCGACGGGGTGTTCTGCTCGGATCCCGCTTTTATCCTGTGCTGACTCTGCCTCCAGGGCGGGACTTCCGGGGTCGGCGGGATATACTTCCTCTGGTCCCGTGGTTCTGGTTGGTCCCTGGGGAAGAAAGAAGGGCGGAGCCCCGTGTGTTATGGCCGGGTTGCCGAGTTTTGTCCTCGCCCCATGACAGGGGGTGCGCTGTTGTAGTCCCGGTGGCGGAGAAGATTGAGGTAGGTGCGGGGAAGTACAGCCCTCCTGGGGGGGCCGCGGGGGCGCCACCTCACATTCAGTTAAGTGTTCCATGAACTGTTTCTATGGTAACAGGCAGTATACAGATTGGGGGTAGGGTTCACATTTATGTCACTTGGAAAGGGCTGAAATGTGTAACCAATGGAAATGTGTGTTAGCTTTTGAATTAATGAGGGAAGCAATGTGATTTGATATTTTCATGTATATGTGTGCAGAATGAGAGGGAAAGCTTGCCATTTTTTTGGTTTTGCTAAGAGCTGCAGAGTACAGAGATTCTGTATAAGAAAAGCTGGTGTGTGACTGACATACTTCTTAATCTACAAATCAATTTGAAAGGTAATTTATTCTTTTGTGAGAGGTTGTATGTGGTGTGTTAGTTTTTAATAAGATTAATGTGTTTATCTTGGTAAAGTCCAGGGAGTAGTCTAGCTTGTCTATAATCACTTTGTGACATTGTGTTCTAAAATATGAGGAATGTGTACATTTATGTCACCTGTTCCAGAGTACTAAATGTTTTTTCGGTAAAGTGCAAGGGATACTGTTATTTGCCTATAATCATACTGTGAGTCAGTGTGCATTTGGGAAAATTGTGAGAGAATCATTTGGTTGCTTGATGTGTTTGCAGACACATATGTGCTTAAAAACCATTATTGTTGTTAAGTTTTGATATAATTGAGGAGGAGCTACGCGCCGGTCTAAGATGGCCGCGTAAGAGCTCGGCTCCGTCGGTCCCGTTCCCCAGCCCATAGATCCTGATGCCCATCTTGACCTTGGAGCCCAGAGCTCGCTAGCGGAACACAAGCAATACTCCCAGCGATGACTCCGGCCCTCCAGCGACATCGGGGGCTGGAGATATGAGTTTTGGAAAATATGGCCCCCATTGAGGCCGAAGCCAGGGATTGTGGCACCATCGAGGCTGAAATGAAGTGCGACAACATTGGGGCCACAGACTGGAAGGCAGAGGACGGACTCTGCTGCTCGGTGGAGTGATAAACTGCCCGGCGGACATTGACTCTGTACCAAGGTAGAGCTGGAAGTCATGGAAGTGCTTGTGACCGGTGCAGAACCCCCCCGGAACTCCTCTTGACCTGGGAAGGCGACAGTATCTCTGGCGAGCCATGAGGGGGAGGCCCTGTGAAGGGGATTGGTGACACGGCCCGGAGGCTCTTGGTTGGAGGGGTTCGAAGGGAGCGGGGCCCCCTGGTGTGGACCCAGGTTATAAGCAGGGTCAGTGTGAGAGGTGCTGTCTCTGGACACGGGGATACCAGCTCTGCTACGTATACTACGGGCCCTGGGGCTGTGGCGGCGGCGGACCCACATAGGCGTGGAGGAGCGATGTGTGCCCCTCTGCGAGCATCGGCCGGACTCACCCTGGCAGGGGAGTGGTGAAACAGACAGCCTGCAGCGAAGGAACTGGCTGGTGTCCCTTGTGATGCATTTGACAGGGGAAATACTGCTGACGTGTCCCAAGAGCTGAATTCCTGATAGCGACCAAACCAGACGTCAACAGGCCCAGAACATCTATGGGAGCGAGACAAGTCCAGACCAATAAACTTGACCGGTACACGATTCCAAAGGCTTCCCCAACAGAATCCAGACACGCTGCGGCGTTGGGGGGGATTCCTCAGGCCCAACACCTGAATTGATGCTGCTTGATGTCATGGCGGCAATAGATGGAGTGAAATCATCGTTGGGGCAGAAAATGGAATCGGACAATAAATTGGACACAGTTTCCATAGAAGTTAATCTTATCCGCGCAGACCTCACTAAAGTTAATGAAAAGGTCAAATTGCTGGATATTAAGACCGCCAGTCTGACCGATGATGTGGCGCTGCTACAGCAGGAAGTACGTGGACTTAAACTTTCCCATGAACTGGCTGAGCGTAAGTTGGACAAATACGAAGAGAGAGCCCGGCGCAATAATATTCGTAGTCTGGGGGTGCCGGAAAAGTCTGAAAGCCCGGCTCCGGACCTGTTTGTCGAAGAATTTATCCTAATGCACCTTAAGCCCAAGGGACTGGGTAACTTCTTTACCATTGAACGTGTACCCAGGGTCCCAGGTGGGCGACCGAATCCTGGCGCAGCCCCGCGTCCGATGAGTGCCAGGGTATTGAATTTTAGGGACAGAGATGCTATCCTGCAAGCCGCCCGGTCGGGACCCCTCTGCATTATGAGAATGCCACCCTCTCCTTTTTCTCCGACTTCACAGAAATGGTGCAGAAGCAGTGCCGGAACTTTCTCACAGGAAAGAAAAAACTGCGGGACAAAGGGATTAAATACGCCATGATGTTTCCGGTGCATTTGAGGGTGGAGGTTGAGGGACGATCGTAGTTCTTTGATAATCTGGAGGTGGCCTCCGACTGGGTCGACAGCCGCCCCCCCGGTGGCGTGGGGGCATGGGACCAAGGCGGAGAGCAAGCAATGCCGGAGCAAGAATGTGAGCCGACAAGTAACAATTGGGACTGAAAGTATGTTGCCAGGTATCGGGGTGTAGGCTCACTGTTTGGGTACCGGTCTAACTACAGGGAGTGCCATGACTCTATTATGTAAAGTGATCTTCAAGGAGGTAACTCTGCCCAGGAGGACACAGGGGTTGGGTGGGACGGAGCGCTGGCCTTCCTCCTCTTTACTACCTTTAGTCATATAATAGTTTAGTATGTGGGGTGACAGGCACTCTGACAGTTGGGGATGGGCAAAAGCCATGAGCAGGGGTGCAGGGAGGGAGGTGGAGGGGTTGGCTGCGATTTTTGTTTTTGAGATTGCATTGTTTGTAAGAATATTCCCGGTCTTTGGGGTTACATTGTTTGTGGGAATGTTCGTAGTTTGTGTTATTTTTACAACATCAGGAGACGGCAGTGTGCTAGCAGTGTTTCTATACCAGTTTAATGTCAATAAATAGACGGGGATCAGGGGTAAATGTGCTTAGCTGGAATGTGAATGGATTAGGTGACAAAATAAAGAGGGGGATGGTTAACCAGTTTATTAGAAGACATTCTCCAGACGTTGTGCTCTTGCAGGAGACACATCTCACTGGAAACAGATGCACAGCCCTACATAAAGGGGGTTACAAGCTAGTGGCGCATACAGGATTCACAACAGGGTCGAGGGGGGTCTGCATATTGGTAAAAAACTCATTTCCCCCGACTATTCAGGCTACATGGTCTGACCAGAAGGGTAGGTATATTGGTATATCGGGCCAGTGGGAAGGGAAGACAGCTACCTTTGTTTCCATTTATGCCCCGCCTAGCCTACAGTCAGAAAAGATTTCACGATCTGGGCTCTATTTTCTTAAATTTGCCCTTGGACCTCCTGGTGTTGGGAGGTGACTTCAACACGGTAGTGGACGGTGAATTGGACCGACATCCCGCCTGAAAACTGAGACCGGCACAGAGGTGGCTCCCTGACTATTTGGATACAATGGGGGGTATGGATGGCTGGCGGGCACACAACCCATGCATCGTGCAGAATACACATGTATCCTGCGCACACCATAGCCTGTCCAGGATAGACTACAATCTGGTCCCAGCAGCTCAGGTGCACGCCCTTCGGGAGGTGCGACATCTAGGTAGAGGCATCTTGGATCACTCTCCAGTTTGGCTCCAAATGGAATTTGACCAGGTCAATGCAGGAAGGATAGCCCCTATCAATCCATGGCACTTGAGGGACCCTAGCACGATGGAAAATATAGTTAAGGCCACAGATAGGTACTTCAAGAAAATCAGGGCACAGTAGATTTGGCGCAGACCTTGTGGGAGGCATATAAAACTGTCACTCGGGGAGAGGCTGTATCTCTGAGTGCAGGGAAAAAGAAGGAACGGCGGGCTGATTTGGAAAAAGCAGAAGAGGAATTGATAAAACTAGAAAGGGAGGTATCTCAAGCGGTAACCCCTGAGGGCCTTCACCATTTGAAATTACGGCAAGATGAGTTCGGTGTTCTAGCCAGAGGCAGAGCTAGGGCGCAGAACAGAAAGATTCAGAGCAGAGTATATGAGCATGGAGATAAAGCAGGAAAGCTGAATGCATGGCTCGAAAGGAAGGAATGGGCATCGAGGCTGGTGCCAGAGTTGCAAGGGGAAAACTCCAATACTATTAAAGACCCACAAGCTATTGCCGACGCGCTCGTAAGACTCCTATCATGGGGTGTATAGTTCGACGGGTGTGTATACGGAAGCGGACAACAGGGAGATGGTCAGGGATATCCAATTGCCCATGCTATCGGGTGAAAATCGGGACTACTTGGAATCCCCACTCACAAATGACGAGGTGGCACAAGCCATCAGAGGAGTGCATTCCGGGAAGGCCTTGGGATGAATGGCATTCTATAGAGCTTTACAAACTGAAATCCAATAGAATTGCTCCATTTCTTCGCTTTATGTTTAAAGAAAGCAAGGACATGGGGAAAATTCCATATGACCAGTGAGTGGCCAATATAGTGGTCAACAACAAGGAAGGCAATCTCAAGACATGCTGCTCGTCTTATATGCCAATCTCGTTGCTAAACGTGGAACCTAAAGTACTGGCAAGCCTGCTGGCAACGAGACTGGCGAAAGTAATTACTACCTTGATACATCCGGAACAGTAGGGTTTCATGCCGCATCGAAATACGGCCCTCAATTTATGCCGGCTGCACGGGGTCCTGGGTAGGACTCAAACGATGCAGGAGCCAGAGGCGATAGTATCATTGGACGCCACTATGGCATTCAACAGAGTCGAGTGGCCCTATCTTTTTGCTGTGCTGGACAAACTGTGTTTCGCCCCGGAATTCACGGGTTGGGTGCAGTGCAGTGAGCCAGGATTTAGGGCACGGACTATTTCAAACTCTTTTGCACTATGCATGTAGTGGTCTAACCACCGTCACACTTGTCTTTCAGACCTACTATTCCACAGTTAGTATCCATACACTCCAGCAAACGCCCTGTGAGTGCTGTTGCTATCCCATAGTAACTCTTTCAGTACCATGTACTAATCCATTCACTAAACTAAAACTAAATAAATTATGAATTCACCCACTGTCTCTCCTTATAATACTGTAATCATTCAATCAGTATGCATGTACTCATGCAGTGAGCCAGGATTTAGGATACGGACTGTTTCAAACTCCTATGCACTATGCATGTAGTGGTCTAACCACCTTCACACTTGTGTTTCAGGCCTACAATTTCTCAGTTAGTATCCATACACTCCAGCAAACACCCTGTGACTGCTGTTGCAATCCCATTGTGACTCTTTCAGTACCATGTACTAATCCATTCACTAAACTAAAACTAAATAAATTATGAATTTACCCACTGTCTCTCGTTATAGTACTGTACTGATTCAGTCAGTATACATGTACTCATGCAGTGAGCCAGGATTTAGGGCACAGACTGTTTCAAACTCCTATGCACTATGCATGTAGTGGTCTAACCACCTTCACACTTGTCTTTCAGGCCTACAATTCCCCAGTTAGTATCCATACACACCAGCAAACACCCTGTGAGTGCTGTTGCAATCCCATAGTGACTCTTTCAGTACCATGTACTAATGCATTCACTAAAGTAGTACTTAATGAATAATGAATTCACCCACTGTCTCTCCTTATAGCACTGTAATCATTCAGTCAGTATGCATGTACTCATGCAGTGAGCTAGGATTTAGGGCACGGACTGCTTCAAACTCATATGCACTATGCATGTAATAGTCTAATGATCTTCACACTTGTGTTTCAGGCCTACAATTCCCCAGTTAGTATCCATAGACTCCACCAAACACACTGTGCGTGCTTTTGCAATCCCATAGTGACTCTTTCAGTACCATGTACTAATCCATTCACTTAAATAAAACTCAATCAATTATGAATTCACCCACTGTTTCTCCTTATAATATTGTAATCAGTCAGTCAGTATGCATGTACTCACGCAGTGAGCCTAGTTTAGGGCACTGACTGTTTCAAAACTCCTATGCACTCTGCATGTAGTGGTCTAACCACCTTCACACTTGTCTTTCAGGCCTACAATTCCCCAGTTAGTATCCATACACTCCAGCAAACACCCTGTGAGTGCTGTTGAAATCCCATAGTAACTCTTTCAGTACCATGTACTAATCCATTCACTAAACTAAAACGAAATAAACTATGAAATCACCTACTGTCTCTCCTTATAGCACTGTAATCATTCAATCAGTATGCATGTACTCATGCAGTGAGCCTGGTTTAGGGCACGGACTGTTTCAAACTCCAAGGCACAATGCATGTAGTGGTCTAACCACCTTCACACTTGTCTTTCAGACCTACAATTTCTCAGTTAGTATCCATACATTCCAGCAAACACCCTGTGAGTGCTGTTGCAATCCCATAGTAACTCTTTCAGTACCATGTACTAATCCATTCACTAAACTAAAACTAAATAAATGATGAATTCACCCACTATCTCTCCTTATAGTATTGTAATCATTCAGTCAGTATGCATGTACTCATGAAGTGAGCCAGGATTTAGGAAACAGACTGCTTCAAACTCCTATGCACTATGCATGTAGTGGTGTAACCACCTTTACACTTGTGTTTCAGGCCTACAATTCCAAATGTTATATCTATGTAGAATGTGTGTGTATAGTAACAGAAAAGTATAATTTACAAAGTTATTAATACACATTTTAATATGTATATTGTTTATCATTGTTCAAATAAAGTTATCATGCCTGAGAAATGTAGGGGCAAAAAAAGAGAGCTAAAGGACATTTACATGAAGAAAACTCAACAACAAGTATTGGATGACCAAGACAATGTGACTCAAAAGAGAAAATGTTCTGATAGGACCACTAACAAATTTATTAAAAATATTACTTGACTCAGAAAGAATATTGAAAATGTTGAAAGCACTGAAAATGTTCCAAGCACGAAAAAAAGTCAAAAAAATAGGAAAAGAAAAAAAGGCAATTTACATTTAACCCCTCCCACGGTGGTGACGGAACCGCTCCGTCACGCCCCTTGGGTGGGCTGTGCTGGTGACGGAGCGGTTCCGTCACGGCCCGCTTGCCGCGCCTGTGTGGCACGTTCTATTGAGCGGGCGGGGCCGTGACGGAACCGCTCCGTCACAAGCACAGCCCACCCGAGGGGCATGACGGAGCGGTTCCGTCAACAGCGTCGGAGCGCCGCGCGCCCCCCCCCCCCGCCCCTTAGCGCTGTGGCAGAATTGCCGCCGCAGCGAAAGGGTTAAAGAATACAACTTATGGCAAAAGAAGAGAAAACCAATATAATGAAATACGTAAAAAAAAATCACAATAGAGTAGTATACATAATTTGCTGAAAGATATGAAGAAATATAAAAAGAGAGGACTGTTTTATAAAAAGAAGAAGCATATTGAATCTATTGTTGAAAGGACTTTTGAAGTAAAGAGGAAATTATTTATTTTAGTTTTAAACAGAATTCAATCACTAGATAAACCACCCATTTAATGAAGGCCAAAAGTAAGAGAAAAAGAGTAATCAATAGAACTAATTTTTGTTATTTTTTTCGGGGGAATGGAAACACAGTTCAAGTTCAGAGCCTTTCTTTAATGAAGAGAGTTATTTTCCGGCCAATGATTTAATGCGTGCAGTTGACACCAGTGGTCAAGCTTATGAGGTTAGAAATGGTTGTCCGATTGAGAAAGAGAAAATGGTTCCCAGAAATGCAGAAGAAGTGATAGCAGACGTCCTAAATCCCCTATGTACTCTTGGGATTGCAGTAGTATTTGTAGTGTACGACAAAAATCTATTGATCTTTTATGCAATTCCTTATGGGAATATACTAAAAAAAGTGTTAAACAAAAGATTAAGATGTTGTAAGGACTAGATCCTTGCATAGTAAGAAAAAATACTGGTTTTAAAGGTCATTCTCTGGCTTATCTTTCTGGGAAAGTATGTCAAAGTGTTTTTCACCATTTCTGGATGTTGGCAGTACATCATACTCAGATGCGGAAGTTCGTGAGAAGATTGTATTATGCAAAAAGTCCAGCACTAAAGGTGAATGAGTTGAACAGTGCTCTTTTGCGTGGGTCAGTATCAGATGTGAAGAAGGTTTGGGATGAAATTGAGTTTTGTTGCTTAGGTCCTGATCAAGAGAGTGCAGAAACTGCCACATTATTAGAAGAAAATGTTGAAGACAATGTTGAACGTACTATTACAAAAAATGTTGATGATCAAATTACTAAGTTTAAGGTGATTTCAGGTGAAAGGCCAAATTTATCTTGTATTTGTTGTCGGCAAACAAACTATAAAAGTCAGATTAGGAGTGTTGATCTGTATTTAAAAATTGAATGACATAATAATGATAAGTGGAAGGAATTTCAACTTATTTGTTGGTAGAGAATTGTTTTGATTTGGGTTCTGATCAGCGTACTTGTAAATATTGTAACAAAGTAGATGAGAATAAAATGCCCACTAGAGCTGTCCATAATAATTCAGAGTTGGTTGCTATTCCTCCAGAACTGATAGATTTAAATACCTATGAGTCTAATCTCATCCAATGTGTGCACCCGTTTCAGGCTATGTTCGTAAAAACAGGTAAATTGCCTCCTTCAGATTTACAAAGAGGATTAAAAGGAAGAGTTGTGTATTTACCATTAAATTTCAATAAAAATGTTAAAACTATGGTGTAGAGAGTGTAAAAAGTGAACCACTAGTTATTCTAGTTAATGGTGTGCCTACTAAGAGTAAGAGAATCTGGCAGGAGTTAGTGGATGTTAGGAAAGTACAGAAGGCAACTTTGTATTTGATAAAAAACAATACGTACTATAAAAATGTTTATATGGAAGAAAATGAAATACTTTTACCAGAAGATACTGAAACATCAAGTGGACAAATTGAAAAAGTGGACATGTCAAGATGTGAAGAAGTCCATGAACATTACAGTGTACATCCACTTCATTCAAAAGAAGTGATGGGGAACACTATTGAGTTGTTCCAAATGAAAAAAGCAAAGGGAAGTCCCATAAGTGTATGGGAAGAGAGCTTGGAAGCTCGTTGTTTTCAGCAGTTGTTTCCAACAGGAAAAGGTGGACGATATGATGAACGTCCTGTGCAGATTCCTGAATCTGAATATCGGACAACAAGATTATATGCAGAAGATCCAAGATTTTGACAAGTATCCCTTATATATTTCATCTTTTGTTTGAAAGTGACTTGTCTGGACTTTCATATGCAGTTAATCACATTTTAAAAACAGGAGTACATCTGCAAAATGTATCTGCAAAGTATTTTATGGATAAATTGCATCAGAGAGATGATCATTTAGAATCTCAGCTGATTAATCTGATGGCATGTCAGTGTGGGACTAATGAATATTGGTTCCGTCGTCATGGAGAACTGAAATATATGCTACAGAATTTAGGAACTCCTACATGGTCTCTTACCCTAAGCTGTGCTGAGTACGCTTGGGATGATTTACTTGAATTTCTTCAAGAGGCAAATTCCAATATAAAAAATATTGAATACAAGACACCTGGGGAATTGTGCTCTTTGGATCCCGTTAATGTATGCAGGTATTTCAACCATAAATTTGAAGCTATGATGTCTTTTATCTGCAATAAAAAAATCCTCCTCTTGGAGAAGTTGTGGAGTATCAAGCAAGAGGTGCTCCTCATATACATATGCTGTTATGGATCAAGGACGCCCCCAAATTTGGAACAGATGCGGATGATACTGTTTTGTCTTTTATTGAAGAATATGCCACATGTGCTGTACCCAAAAGCACAGGAGTAAAAAAACTTAAGACAACAAGTCTTATGATTGCAAAGCCATTGATGTGGAAAATACTGTTGACGAGTACAAGTCTAAGGATAAATTCTATACCAAATGTTGTTTTGCATTTCCACGCCCACAGTTTTATGTCAGCTATGCAACATTCCATCACGAGAACGTCTCCCAAAAATACCTACAACTTAAGAAGAAGCGAAGAGTCAAAATACATAAATGACTACAGTCCAGTTAGTCTGTCCATGTGGAATGCTAACATGGATATTCAGTACGTTGCGGACAAATCCATTGCTGTTGCTCGATATGTAACATCCTACATTACAAAATCAGAAAAGACGGAATTGAAAGAAATTTGGGAAGATATTTCCCATGAGAAGACTCCAAGTAAGAAATTATACAGTTTCAGTTTGAAGATGTTATCCCATCGAGAAATTGGAGCATATGAATGTTCAGATCGGTTATCATCTGCAAGCCTATACTCCAAATCTAGAAGAATCATATGGGTGAGTCGAGGTCTTGCAGCAATGCGAAATCGGGTACTGAAATCTGTACAAGAAATTGAATATTTAGCAGAAAAAGATCTAGAAAGTACAGATATTTTGAAAACAAATATGTTGGATACATATTACCCAAATAGAAGTCATCATCTTGAGAACTTGTGTCTCTATGAAGTGCTGCAAAACTACACTTTTAAACGGAATACTACAGAGAACATCAACAATGGAAAATATGGAGTGATTGGCTCCGAAGAATGTTTGGTGAAACAAACAAAAGGACATTTGATTAATCAAAGGAAGCTGAGTTGGGACACTGCTGATAAAAGAGAGTTTTACTATTTAGCTCTTTTGCAACTGTTCAAACCGTGGTGTTCAGAATTAGAATTCCTTGGAGAATTCCAGAGCTGTGATGATTCCTTCAATGCTTGTAAAGCTACCATAGAATGCACTGCTTTTGCAAATTATGTGAAAATGGTGAACAATGATATTGATCAAGAAGCTACAATTGCAGCTGAGATTGCTAGAGACAGTTCTGAAGACAGTCAAAGTTCTGCTGCGCTGAGTCAAGATCCACTAGGACAACCAATTGTTGAAAATGAAGCAGCAATCGCCATGAATGAGGTGGAAACAGCAATGCATCAAGCTCAAGAATATTTAACAGACTTAGCAAACTTGGAAGAACAACTAAATGTTGAACAGAAAGAAAATATCAGGAAGTGAGACAACAGATTGAACATGGATTTCTTCATGAAAAGAAAGAATGCACATGCACATCATTTCAACCTATCCGAATGTATGTGAGTGGACAAGCTGGAACAGAAAAAAGTTTCTTAACTAAAGTAATCACCATTTATGTACAGAAAACAACTGAGTCACATTTGTCTTGTGTTGTAACTGCTCCAACTGGGTTGGCAGCAAACAACATTAAAGGAATTACATTACATCGTTTGTTAATGCTACCTGTGGAGCATGAAAACAAATTGGAATATCACAAGCTATCTGTAGAAGCTTGTTGTGAAGTTTCTAGAGTGCTGAAGAAAATGAAACTTCTAATTATTGATGAGGTAAGCATGGTCTCAAACTTAATGCTTGCTTTTGTGCATTTAAGAATGCAGCAAATTCTTAAAACAGAGTATGACCTGTTATTTGGAGGAAAACATGTAATAGTTTTTGGAGATCTATTACAACTTACTCCCGTAAAAGGACAACCAGTATTTAAAACACTTGCGCATGAAGACACCAGAAAGTCTCTGTTGTGATTTGTTGGAAACGTGAACATTTGGTCATATTCTGAATACAAAGAACTCATTACAAATATGCAACGGGCAAATGATGTTGATTATGGAATTATTCTTCAAGATACATGAATTGGAGTAATGACAGAACATGGCAAACAAGCTTTGCAGAGTCGGTTACTTTCCAATTTGTTTCCAAATGAACATATGCTTCCTGAGAAAATATACATGAAAATTGCAGAAAATAAATCTGTAGTTTGCTTAATGCTAACACTGCGTGAGTTTTCTATATTCAACAAACAACTTTTGAAGCTGGAAAATGAAGAAATAATAAAAATGGAAGCCATTGATAAAATAGAACATGAAAGAATCACTATTATTTTGACAGAACAATTGAAGACAAAATTGGATTCTTTAGAAAAATCGATATCTAAAACTGCTGGTTTAGAAAAGAATCTATATATGCATGTAGAAACTGTCGGGTAACTTTAAGGTATAATTTGGATGCAGAAAAAGGTTTAGTTAATGGAGCAATGGGCAAAGTTGTGGATTTTGTTAATTATTCGAATAAAGATGGTATTGAATTTTAAAAAAATGTAAATTGATCAGATTGAAGAAGTGAAACAAATTGGTCGTTCAGATCGTTTTTTGCTTGTTAAAGATTTATATGTCTGTAGAAAACAGTTTCCATTTTCTCTGCCATATGCAGTGACTATTCATAAATCTCAAGGTTTAAGTGTAGACAGTGCTTTGAAGAACATTGGAAATACTGTGTTTAAAGAGGGTATGGCATATGTTGCTTTGTCGCGATTCAGAACTTTATCTAGTTTGTTTTTGATTGATTTTGATGACACAAAGGTTACTGCAGATGTAAACAGTGTAAAAGAGTATAATAGGTTAAGAAGAACATATGCTCCTAATTTAGATCAATATCCAGTATTTGAAAAGCATGTAGTAGGTCGAAAAAGAAGGTATGAGAATATCTGTAGTGAAGGTATAGAGAAGGAAAAACACAAGATAATGTTGTGATTGCAAGCAAAAAGAAAAAGGACACTGTTGAAGAGATTGTTGGTTATCAGTTTGAAAATAGTTCAGGTGTCAACTGCTATGCTAATGTAGTGGTCAATGTTGTTGTTTTTTCTTGAAGGATTGCAACAGCAAATTATGGAGAATCGGGAAAAAAGATTTTGTCCCTTGCACATTCCATTTATAAAAAATTGAGAACTGATACAATTAAAATACAAAGCATTTGTGGTGTTCGTAATCTTTTGGATGTATGTTCAGGTTCTACACAACTTAAGCAAAATATCCAACAAGATGCTCAGCAATTTCTAATGTATATGCTTACCATATTGGAAAATGAAGGTGTAGAAATAGAACATATTTTTGGCCTTTGTTATAAAAGGGAAACATCATTGTGAAAATTGTATGTATACTTGTAGCACTAATGTAGACACTAAAAGATTTCTATATTTGACATTACCGGACTGTAAATCAGTGTCTTTCAATAAATTAGTTAAAACAGCAAATCGAACCATGGAGTGTAGCCAATACAAATCAAAAATGTTATCAACATTATTTATACAAAGATATGGACAATACATAATTTTAATGATGCAACGTTGTACAACTGATGGGAGAAAATTGGACACTTTAATAAAACATTTTGTAGCACCTCAACTATCAATATCAGGAAGGACTTTTGTAGCAGTAGCAATAATTTTCCATGATGATCCTTCCACAACATCTGGACATTACACTGCCTATCTAAAATGTGAAAAAGGCTGGACATCTTGTAATGATGCTCAGTTGGTTTTCAAACAACGTTTGCCTAGCTAATAACCAAATTCTTACCAAATATTTTTAAAGCCAAAGTTTTAGGAAGATATTTCAGCCTCTGAGGAAACTCTTAATATGATTTAATAGGATTAGTATTGGACAATTTAAATAAAAAGGATTGCAATAATACCATTTGGCCTCATGGAAAGGTGTGTGTTTGAATTATGGACTTTTTCTTGCACATTGTCTCGGTGAATAGTTTTAAGCCCCAGCATTTACAGTGCTAATAAATGTAAGTTATAAAATGTTCTGAGCAGTAAGCATTTTATATCTGTTTGATTTGTATTATACAGTATTTTATTGAGGAGGAATTCTTTTTTTTTAAACAATCTTATTGATTGGTTTTTTTTGCCCGCTGTTATGCAGGGCCGGACTGGCTACCGGGCAGTTGTGTGTGCTGCCATGCTGGGGGCTAATTTCGTTGATGGGACCTGCGTGTGCAAAACGAAATTCGTTTTGCTTTTTTTATTTCAAATCGCACCCATGTCCCCATCAACGAAATAAGCCCCCACCACAGAGAAATTAGCCCCTAGCACGGCAGCACACACAACTGCCCGGTAGCCAGTCCGGCCCTGCTGTTATGTGATGAGTACGATTGAAATCACTGTTTCTAGTGAAATTCAATATATTCTGAGAACAACAAAAAAGCAAAGAAATTTGTATGTAAATTGATAAAATTATGCTGTACTGTTAAAAAATATACGATTACATGTTATAACTATTTTTTCTTTTATTTCACAGATCCTAATTCTAAAATATGCAATTTACCACAATTTACATTAGAAAAAACAACTGAATAAAATGTGTAGCGTTTTTTAGGTGTATTACTGTTCGGGTAAATTTAAGTAAGTCTTAAAATGCACAATAGCGTGTGACTGCACACAGTTGAAAAAAGGGATGATGGATGGAGTAGATTTATGCCAGAGAACTCCATTGCAGATAGCTATGAAATAGGACACAGCTTCGGAGCACCTGTCTGCAACACATATGGTATGGTATTCAATAGAGAGATATGGTGGACTAGTAGGGCCCAAGGAATTTCAGGATTTAAACAGACACAATTCCTTAAGTTAAAACACATCACTGAGTGTGTTTGCACATGTCACATCAGGCCCCATCCCTTCCCTTCAGTAATCTATAAATGTGTCCAATAAGTTTACCAAAACGTAAGTACTTACAAATTTATCTTGTTCTCTGTTTATAGTGATGACATTTTTCTACTTATTACTCATATAGTAAGAATCGACCCAGCCATTAACCCTAGTACAAATTAATTTCTTTATATAGTATGCATGTACATCATACTTACAGCGAAAGACACTGTTTCATCTTGATAAAGAGAGGAAAAGGCAATCTGTGTACCTATTCTTCTCCATGTAAATGCAACCTTATTATACATACCACTTTGCATTGAAAGGGCGTCCTAAGGGTGTTGCTGTGCGTGTTTGCATAGAACACTCATAGGACAAGACACATCTCCAGATTTATCATAAATCATAAATCTGGATATGTGTCTGAATGTTGCAGTGTCCCGCAATTGGTGTAGCACGGCACAACAAGGAAAATTATTTTCATTTTTCTTCATTTTTTCTCTTTGAATGTATGCTAAAATGTACAGTATACATTAAAGGAGAGAAATATCTTCACAAATTGTTTTTGTGCAGAAAGGTGTGTGTTTTTGCACAAAAACAAAGACCCTTCAACACAGATATCCTTGCACTATGGTGCAAGGGTGCCTGTGTCACCACATGGCTTCAGTTTAAGCAGCAGTGCAGTGGGAAGCACAGACATGCAACATATTTATGTACATATGTTACATCCCTGTGCTTCGGAAGTACCACAGCATGCTGTTGCTAAACATTTTACAGTGTCATGCTGCAGCACTTCCTTATAGTTCTGCACTTATACATTCACCTTACACCACAAATGCATTCTTTCAGTCAATTATCCACTAGACATACAGTCATGTAAACTTTAACACACTAGCATACAAGTTTAGCTCTTTCTATAACCAGAGTAGTTAGTTCTGACAAGAATTTTTTTTTCTTTTTGTGGTTTTATATATTTTTTTGATTTTTTGAACAATTTTGTGTTTTGTTTTTTTTAACAAGGAAAAATATAAACAGGATGAACAGAACCAAAAAGTTTGAGGAGGAAAAAAAAGAAACTAGCAATGATGGTTGTCAATGGCACGTCCACTGACTGCTCTCCATAAGAAATAAACAATTGCATTGCACGCAATGCATCCTCACTTTCCCAAATTGGGGACGTATATCTGGTGCTGATGTAGAAGTATATGGTTGTGCACCAGATGTGCTAGGAACAGCTGGTGTTGCAGTAGCATGTTCACGCAATCTTCTCATTTCCTCTTGTGAAAAGTTCACTGGATGCTGTGTTTGCAGATGTTTTCTCATTCTAGCTGTCCCACATGAATACTTTTTATTTGGGTATCCTCTAGAGAGGACCGCCTTGCAGATCTTACATTTAACCTTTGCTGCATTTACTTTTTTTTGCCCTGGCAGGAAAGTAAAAAACTTCCAGACAATGAAGGTATACTTCTCTGGAGGGGGAGGTTCTGGAACAAATTCTTCAGTTTCAGAATGTTCAGAATCTGAAGATGGTTGGTTTGAAGCCATTTTTGAAAGATTCAGGCCAACCAGCTCTTCAATCACCAAAAAACATAAGTTCTTCTTGGCGGAGGTCTTCTCCTAAGAAAGGTCTAAGAAGAGTGATTGAAATGGGTGGAGTCCTTCAATACTTAGAATAGGTAGTGGTATGAACCAATCAAATCTCTTTTTTTCTGGTCATATGGGGTTCGCGTAGGGTGTGCGCACGCAGCTCACACCCAGCTCGCACCCAGGACGACTTCGCTTAAGTTAAAGAATATTAATTTTATGATTAGCTCAGATAATGTCTCATCTTACTATATATATGAAATATCTCTATATATGTTTTTGGACATTAAAAAATTTCATGGGAGTTGCGCACCCAACGCGTCCAACACATATATGAGGTCACGCGGAACCGTGCGACCATCGCATCGCTTAATACATACATGTCGCATATGCGCCACAAGTCGCGTACAAGTCGCGTAGCGTTCGCGTAGGGAAAGTCATACGCGTCACACACCCTACGCGGATCCTACACAACAATCCTAAAATGGCGGACAGGTTCCGCGCAGTCATCGAGAAGGGTGCACTTTGGGTGCGCGACTCCAAAAAACAAAAAGAAAATGAAAAAAAAAACAATAAAAAAATAATATAAATATATTTAAAAGAATATAAAATAATTAAGATTTTTTTATTTTTTATTTAAACAATAATAATTTTAAAAATATTTGTAATGTAATTTAAAAAATAAGATATCTAAAAATAAATAGATTAAAAAAATGTAATAAAAGAATATAAAAAAATAGAACAACAAATATATTTTAAAGTTATCATTTAAAAAACCTTTGAAATTCACTGAAAAAACCATAGGTTTGAGGCCTGTTATAGTTCTGAATTAGCATTTAAAAAACCTTTGAAATTCACTGAAAAAAACAAAGGTTTCAGACATATTTATTGTTAGGGATTAGCATTTAACAAACCTTAGAAATTCACTGAAAAAACATAGGTTTTAGGGGTGTTATAGTTAGCTGGACATTTCACTCGTACAAAACTATTGAAATTCCTCCGTTATAGTTAGTTGTACTAACTATAACTCGCGCGCCCGCAATCCACTGCTGATGATGTCACATATTACATCATTCATGACATGGTCAGTGACATCACTAATGACATCACTGATGACATCTCAAATGACATCACTGATGACATCATCCACATGACAATCTTAAACTTCTCATCATACACTAGTATAACCTTTCAACATTCATTATAAAATATGGAGTGCCATATTTGAAACCATTGACACACCAATACAAGTTATTAAAAACCCACTCAGTGATTACTACATCTAGACACACATCTAAACACTTACCTATAGATTCACTCAAACATGCTAACAAAGATCAATAGAACACTATTAAATATACTTATTCACCTACATTGACATAACACACTGGGACACATCCTATTCACGTATGCAGTTATCCTACTCACTTATGCAAACAATTGATCATACTTACATTCACTAAGCTACACACTTATACAAACACCACTTTATTTATTCATATAGATAGTAACTCATACTTAGTGTGTTATAAAATCACTATTACAAGTATACAGTTTTCCATACAATCACTCAGACAATCACTAAGTTTTATGTATACTTATTTACATACAAGTGTCACATACACTGCCTTTTATATTTCTACTTTGTTGGACTTGTATCATTGAGAAATATATTTACTCATCACCACCTCCATAAAGAGATTCACTCACCATAAACAACTGTTTCCACATACAGTCCTAACCTCATAAACCTACTAAATCAAATATTTACATATCTTTGGACAATCACACACCTCCCACGCAACCACACACACATTCACTATCCCATACAAACACTCACTTAGCTAATTAATAACTAATATAGACTTTCACATAGCTAGTAACCAACGTATGTAGTAGTTTAGACAACAAGAGATAAAGTGATTCAGATATTCACACAGTTTAAACACTATCACACATATTTAGTGAGACACTTTAAATTAGTCACTTAGACAGTCGATCACAGTGCTACTAAATCCTACATCCAGACACTTATGCATCCACTCAGTCTTTATTGCAGATTGCTATATATATATATATATAATACTTATTTAAATATCAAACCAAACCACATTCACTGGATGATGTCATCAGTGATGTCATTTGAGATGTCATCAGTGATGTCATCAGTGATGTCACTGACCATGTCATGCATGATGTAATATGTGACATCATCATCAGTGGTTTGTAGGCGCGCGAGTTATAGTTAGTACAACTAACTATAACAGAGGAATTTCAATGGTTTTGTATGAGTGAAATGTCCATCTAACTCTAACACCCAAAAAACCTATGTTTTTTTCAGTGAATTTCTAAGGTTTTTTAAATGCTAATCCCTAAATACAACATGTCTGAAACCTATATATATGACCAAGGCCTCGTGTAGGCCGAAACGTTATGCTGTCTGTTGCAGAATAAATTTTACTCACAGATCAACTTGGGTCTCCAGTTTCTTGGCGGTAGCAGTGGGAGTCGAACCTGTGAGCTGTTGCTGCCTGTGGAACCTGTGCTCATATATATATATATTATTTTGATGCACTTTCATTTGCACATGGTGTGTAAATAAAATATCTTAAACTAACCTGTTGCAGTGCTGTGACTTCATCCATAAAAGTTGTCGTAAGAAGAGACGAAGTGATATATATATATATATATATATATTACCTACTGGCGGTCGCCAGTAGGTATATATAGTTAGGATTTTTTCTCTATGGGATTTTTGAAAATTCTATGTCTAATAACTTTGGAGATTGTGGACGGAATTGGCTGAAATTTTCAGGAAAATGGCACATTTTGTTTCTGAGCAGCCCTTGAAAATTTGGGGGGGGGTTCGTCAAGGGGGGGCCGAGAAAAAAGGGGGGTCCCAAAACGTGTTTTTAACATTGAGTTTTCCATAGGGCGGTTGGCCTCACTTTTAGCCCGAACGGCTGAATGGATTTGCACAAAACTTGGCAAAATTGTAGGGACTGGTAGCCCGATGTGCCTTTTGTAGGTCTCAATATATGTGCTACAGTGGATTTTGAGAAATTAACGTTTAAAAAAAGATATATATCTGTAACAGCGGACCGGGCAGCGCTCCAGGACGCGTACTTTTCGCGCAACGGAGCTTTGTGAAGCGAAGCTGATTGGTTCTCCGGCGTCTGTCAACATTCCAAACAGTCTGTAGCGGCCGCCATCTTGTCTCTCGGTAGGATCGAGAGACAAGAGGAGGCCAAAGCGAAGGGGCAAATGACCATAAGGGGGAATAGTAGATCCTCGCTGACCCCCTAGGTTTGATGTGGAGGTTTTAAAAGGGCCCCCCGGGGCAAAAAAAAAAAATAATAATAATAATCGAACGGCTGAATGGATTTGCACGAAACTTGGTAAAATATTAGGGACTGGTAGCCCGATGTGCCTTTGCTAGGTCTCAATATATGTGCTCTAGTGAATTTTGAGAAATTAACGTTCAAAAAAAGATATATATCTGTAACAGCGCTCCGCTTCGCGTAACGGAGGTTTGCGAAGCTGATTGGTCATTCTGTCACTGGGCTATAGTTGGGCTACATCTGGCTGATATTTGGGCTACATTTGTTTTTTTTGTCTCTGGCGGCCATCTTTGGGCTACATTGGGCTATATTGGGCTTCATTGGGCTTCATTGGGCTACATTGGGCTACATTTGGGCTCCAACATATATATAGGCCAATGTAGCCCAATATATATTTTTCAAAGTTAATTTTCGTAAAAACCACTGGAGCATATATCTTGAGACATAGCAAAGGCACATCGGGCTACCAGTCCCTACAATTTTGCCAAGTTTCGTGGAAATCCATTCAGCCGTTCGAGCTAAAAGTGAGTCCAACCGCCCTATGGAAATGAAGGAAATGAATGGGTAATTTGTAATTAGCAAATAGCTAATCGCAAACTAGGAATGGTAAAGAATCGCTATTTATTCCTTAAAGTTCGCTATTTAGGAAATGCAAAAAACTTTGATGATACATATGGCGGTTCATCTCGAACAAGATAAGAAGCATAGGGATAGATTTATGATGACTGGCGCATCACCAGGGATGTGTTAGTCATTCTGTGCCGCTGTTCCGTCACCTATGGTGTGCTGCATTTACAATGCGGCGCATCATGGGGCAAAAACAGCACAGATGCGTGATGTAACTGTGCCGTAAAGGTGGCGCATTGCTGGAGTTGTATCGCAAGTGTGATGAAGCTCCAGGAAGGGTTGGGGGTGCCCCTGTCACAGGGTTTCTGTTCTCACACAGAACTGTGGACAGAGGATTGGAACCTTGGCGAATTAGGGTGCCCCAAAACTCACCTTAGTACTCAAAAACCCCTTAGCAAGCTAGGTACAGTGTCACATTGGATATAACAAACTCTCAATGTTTAGACAATCCAGAATATGAACTTATAGTACCTCAGGATACGTGGAACTCATGAACAGTCGGTCGTTATATATTTCTTAGAAACCAGAACATGGAGTTAAGAAGAACACATGTGTATTTGAAATGTTTATTTACTAATGCCGTCTTCTCAGGCGTAGTATCTTAGATAATACAAGTACACATATTATCAGTAGCAAAATTACCAGCATAGTTACTAGTACATAAAAAGCGAATGGTGACAGTATGTTAACATGCTGGAAATGAATAAGAGTTATCAACACTTATAAGCAGCCACGGGCCGTGGAGGGAGTTACGGTGGGGCAGGGAGGCGGGGAGGGGGAGGGGCAGGGTGGAGAGGGCTCCACCCTGCCCCTCCCCCTCCCCGCCTCCCTGCCCCATCGTAACTCCCTCCACGGCCCGCGGCTGCTTATATCTCACCCTCCCTAATACACATATTATATTATTTGCTAAGAAGGTCTCTTTGTGTTGGTTTAGGGCGTGCCCATACTTTAGTGTCTTAGATTTGAAGGAATCACATCAGCATACACCAGCTCTCTCTTCATGTGAACCGCATCAAGTGTTGTGTATGTGTGTTCGGCAAAGCAATATAAAACCCGCCTCATGCCCAGAATTGGCAGAAGCTGCACTTATGTTATGAGTATGAAGTCGTGGAGATCAGACCTCATAACAATTCTGTATTGTGTTGTTCTTGAAACTTCAGCACTCGCTGTACAGATATAGTTTAACAAGTAAAGCAGATAGTAGAGCAATAACATATTATTCTCATGTAAATCACGATGAACTATTAGGTTGAAAGCTAAAGCAACAACTAAGTGTCGTGTGCAGAAGTTTCAAAAAAGGAAAAATGGCGTTTAAACTGGTAATGAGCCCATGCTAACTTAACACGGTGTAAAGATATCCAGGACCTAGATGACACCTCCCCATGATCCGGAAACGAACTGAATAAGATAATAGAAGTGCCATCTCATGAGAGCAGATTGCAACTTTATATGTGGACGGTCCGCAAGGTAAAATATTAAAAACTAGGAAAATTTAATGCTAAAGAAAAATAAAACAGCCAAGTACTTTATCGAGTCTTAAGTCAATAGGCAAGCTAAATAATAAAAACTTGACAAATAAGTCAATGAATTGTCAATGAAATGCTAGTACTCAGCATATCAAAAATGAAAAAGGTCTATGACATAACTGTGTATGCAAAATAAGGTGCAACAGCCTCCAATAGGAAGTCACCGTCTTCATCCGAAAAGAGTTCAGCCATCCAATTTAAAAGCGGAAAAGAACATACGTGCTCTCCCAGCACCGGATCCTCTATCACCATCAGAGGACAGCTCGGTGGGTTTTCAAGAAAGCTCTGTTCCAAGAAAGACTGTGTTGCCGCCAGTAAATTCCAGGGACCAATTAGTCCATGCATCAATGCCACAGCCATAATCCTTTCGCCAGGACAAACCAACTCGTGAGTAATGATAGGAGTCATCAGCTGATTAAAGTCGACGTCAGGAGAAACCGGTCCGCAGAGACACAAATCAATGGCCCAATCGAAATCACAGGTCAGGCAGTGAAATACAGGCTGGACACAGGTGAAGTAGGAGAATCGAAAAGATAATCCATATGCCGTGCTTAATATCGCCAACGGCATTGTGCCATAATATTCTAGCATGCGATTGCGGAACAGTGTCAGCAGCTGCAGGGCGGGAGGTTGCATAGGAGGGACATCCATATTTAAAAATGTAAAAAAGCACAAGAGCGTCCGCTGGTAATGCAAGTAAAAATGGCAATCCACGAAGCAGAGTGGAAAAAATAGAATGAAAGAAAGCAGGGATGACTCCAAAGATTTTCTCAAATGAAGTCACGAGACCACTGGTAACAACTTTAAAAAAGTGCGCCAGGGCCTTTGTGGAGGATGCGTTAAAGATAGTCCGAACCATCTTGCTGAAATGGAAAGGCAAATCTGAATTGAAAAGGGTCTGCACCTCTGTACGGGTGTTCGCTATGTGAAGCACGAAAGTTTCACGGGCCGAACTCAAGGCCACCTCTCTCTGAGACAAAAGAGCTCTTATTCTTGCCATGCCGTTGAAATCTGCTCCCAAGGTTGGTATTTGTGGCGAGATTGAAAACTCCCTATGTTCATGTGTGGGAGGAAATAGAACATTTCTGCAGCAAATAACCCGTTCACTTACTGTTACGATAAAAGGAATACTTTTAATTAACCCAGAACAATCTTCATTATTGAGCATCAAATAACTACCATTTTCCAACAACTTGAATGTGGGGATGATAGCAGGAACTGGCGTGCCTTGCAACACGCAAGCCATATTTGGTCGGTGTTTGTTGCATGAACCGTGTAACTGTATGTGCCTACACATTAGTGAATGATCTGGCGTCTCAGTGCATTCCTCTCCATTCAGATAAACTTCTTGATCATCTTTGAAACATCTGTATGTGTATGGAAGCGACCAGACCTCATGAAGAAAAGCACTACCTAAAGGTTCATAACGACCTATTGGTATATATTTCATGCAATTTGAAAACTTATATAAAGCAAAAGGCAGCGTTATTAAACCGTGGATAAGGCACGTTGCCAAAAAACCCGCAATCCTCTGCTGATGATGTCACTGAGCATGTCATGAATGATGTAATATGTGACATCATCAGCAGTGGATTACGGGTAATAGTATCTCTAGTTTACTCCCCTATAGCTGTCTTTCTTTTAACATAAGTGTCTGTTTCCTTCCCTTATACTTACTGTTTTTGGTTCGCTTCCGGTTCGCGTACCGGCGAGCGAACTGGGAAGCGAACTAAGAGAAATAGAGGTTGGCACAGTTCCAAATATTGTACCAATTTTTTAATAACGGGGAGGTAGTTCTGAAAAGAACTTTTTTTTTATTGTTTTTGTTGTTTTATATTTTTTTTATTATTTTTCGGAACATTTTTTTACTTTTTTTGAATTTTTCTGAACAGTTTTATATTTTTTTGGGTTTTTCTTGGAGGGGGCAATGAAAACGATTCATTGTAAAGGGCTCAACAGGAGCAACAAAACAAAAAAAAAGTATTTATTATTTTGGGCGTTTCGTACAAACTTGCATATGATAGTCAATAGCTCTGTTGATCAGAGTGATGCTTCTTTCTCCGTAGCAAATGAATCCATCGCAATATACGCAGATGTGTTTTACTTCACCAAATCTCATTTGTATATTTGGCACCATCTCCCTGCCCTCTGGTCCCGTTACTTCCGGTACAACAGATCTTCTGGCCATAATAGGGAGATTATCTAGGTCGTTCCGAAACTGTGCAGCACTGTAGTTGTTAGGATGCCACCTAGTCATATGGCGATGCATTGTGTAGTTTCCGAAACTGTATTTTTTCTCGGTTCCTCTGGACAGTCTATCTTGACATATAAGGCAAGTTACGTATCTTGCATTTACTTTTTTCTGACCTTTGGGAATTTTAAAAAATTGCCAAATGAAGTTTTCTTTCCGGTGAGACGTCCTGGGCTCCTCAGGCAAAAACTGCCTCTCTTCGTGCTCGTCGTCCTGTTCCTCTTCTTCCTCTTCTTGTTGAATTATAACTTGAGCAGGTGGTCCACTCTTCCTTGGATGTGGTGGAGGTGGTGGGGAAGCACCAGCTGAAGCTACTAAAGAAGCCATTGCTCAGTGATCACAAAGGGTCTTTCTCTCACAATGATGAAAGTCAGAGTGAGGAAAGAAGGAGGGATTTTCATCATTTGGGAAAAACAAGAGTTCTCAACCAATGAAAAGTGTTCATTTTAGATTATATGACCTAGTCTTACATCATTAGGAAACCAAAAGTGAAATGAACCAATGAAAAGTGTTATTACCAAGTCACATGACCTGCTGTGTTTACGTTAAGCGCTTTGCAGGGCCTCCCGGTTTGCTTCCAGAAACCTGCGCTTTGCGACTCGCTTCGCGTACCAGTTCGCTAACGTAGCACGTCATATGACGTATCACGCGACAACGTGAAACGTCATGCGGACGGGAGGCGTCACGATGTTGTTTTCTAACGCGGCAGTTGCGGTAAAGAAACGTTTACCAGCTCGCAGTCTATTTCGCGGCATCAAGGTCAGCTAACGGGAAGCTTCCCGATTCGCGAAGCGGGAACGAAGAAAAAAAAATATTTTAAAAAAAAATTATTCATAAACATATAAAATATATTTTTGGATTTAAAGAAGAATACATTTTACAGCTACAGATATTAGCTGTTAAAAAACCAATGAAATTCACTGAAAAAACCATAGGTTATAGACCATATATAGTTAGGAATTAGCATTTACAAAACCTTGAAAATTCACTGAAAAAACCATAGGTTATAGACCATATATAGTTAGGAATTAGCATTTACAAAACCTTATTTTACTCACACAAAACCATTGAAATTCCATATATAGTTAGTTGCACTAACTATATATCGCGCACCCGCAATCCACTGCTGATGATGTCACATATTACATCATTCATGACATGGTCAGTGACATCACTGATGACATCACTGATGACATCTCAAATGACATCACTGATGACATCACTGATGACATCTGATTTGACATCAATGACCACATCACTGATGATATCATTCATGTGACAATACAATGCATCTCCTCACATTTTAATATAACCTCTGTTTCACCCAGTGTTAAATACAGAGTATAATTTTTGAAACCATTGACACACCAATACTAGTTACTACATACGCACTCACTGATTCCTATGTCTACACACACATTCACTCATTCACCCATACAATCATTCATACATACAATCACTCATCTTTACAACACTATCATGTGCACTCATACACCTATACAGACACTCACAGTCTGCCACTCATCCATGGAGTTACTCACACACGTAGCCAGTCCTGTTAAAGAATCAATGACACTTCCATTTTCTTGTCTATACAGTTAAACATAGAGCACCTTACATTTTCAAACATATACTAACACATACTTACCTTCTTATAGAATCATTGATACAAGTACACATTGATCTGCACAGAGTCACACACCTCCCAGCCAGCCAGCCACACACACACTCAGTCTCCCATACAAATACTTGGACAATCAATCAGTAACCCATATAGTTAATCATATAGCTACTGATCAACACATGCAGCAGTTTACAGAACAACAGACATAATGATGCTCAAATTAAGATAGTTTAGTCACTAACCCATGCACTCAGTGAGACACATTTAATCACTCACTCATACATTCAGTCATGCACCTACTAAATCCTTTGTCCAGACACTTATACTTCCACTCATTCTTCAATATGTAAGACACATTTTAACTTTACAGAAACACACAGTCACTGGATGATGTCATCAGTGATGTCATCAGTGATGTCATTTGAGATGTCATCAGTGATGTCATCAGTGATGTCATTTGAGATGTTATCAGTGATGTCATTTGAGATGTCGTCAGTGATGTCATCAGTGATGTCATTTGAGATGTCATCAGTGATGTCATCAGTGATGTCACTGACCATGTCATGAATGATGTAATATGTGACATCATCAGCAGTGGATTGCGGGTGCGCGATATATAGTTAGTGCAACTAACTATATATGGAATTTCAATGGTTTTGTGTGAGTAAAATAAGGTTTTGTAAATGCTAATTCCTAACTATATATGGTCTATAACCTATGGTTTTTTCAGTGAATATATATATATATATACACATATGTATAAACTCACATATATGTGTGTGTGTGTGTGTACATACGTAGATATACATTATGGTATATAATATATAACTTGATAATGATTATCAAAATTAGGTTTGCATTTATACTTAGATTTGAGTCCGCTTCCTCTGATTTCCTTTTCAAGCAGACCATCTCAGTCATTTCTGTTGTTTTCTCTGAAGGTTCTTTAACATTTTTACCTGTGCCAAGGTGGCCCACTAGAACTACCCAGACACCTCCTCCAAGCTCTTCAGCAGAAGCAAAGACTGCATAGGGCAAAGATGCATCCCTAAAGGATTGATTGTGCAATGTGTTCTCAAAAAGGTACACCCTTTGACCTCCTCATTGAGCGTTTACTAGCTGGTAGTTGTGAAGAACTCATTTTAAAAACATTAACCGAAGTCGAATCTGAAAACCCTCTCATGTGAAGTCCAGCTGCACTATGGAACAATGACAATTCACACTTGCACCAAATGTTTTAGGTTTTTGGGAACGTAATTTGATGACCACCTTGCAAAACAGCGTTGTGAATATGAAAATATGGTGTAAGCATGCCTGCTAGTACAACAGCAGGCACAATTCCCCTCTTCTTGATCTCATCTCTAAGGAATTTTACATAAAACATCCTTACCTTGCAAGCATTTTAAAAATAAATCATCAGTCATTATACCACGTTACATGCTGGAAGAAGAGCACTTTTTAACACAGCATTATTAATAACAAGGACTCTGGGCACATGATTAAAAACATGCACTGACCATTATTTTAAGAAAACCCAACAAGTTTCCATGCACTACAATTTCAGGGCAAGAGGACCTAATGTTCAACTGTTGGTTCACTGCACCTAGAGTCCATCAAGTGCTTTCCTACCAGTGGACAGTTAGCAAGCTCTTGGTAGTTCAAAGTGTACCATGTGCGGTGCTGGCAGTTATAGTTAAAAAACGTCCTCAGCGGCTAATAAAGATGGTGGTATTACTTTGGACACATTTTAGTGTTGTGGTCATGAGACCGAGGCATTTGGAATGACATATATTCCAAAGGAGAGGGCCCAACTCACAAGTGTGGTAGGGATAGCATTAGAGACGCATGGTCATTCTTGATACATCGCCGTGCGACATGGTAAGTATCTCTGTATATGTATGAGTATGCAACAGATGAGACTCACATTTTCGAATTGCTAGCCGATTGGCACTTGTGGCTTCTTACATGAGGCTCTCCTACTTTTTGGGATCAGTACCCTTTGTTGCATGATTTTAATGCAAGATTGACACCCACTAATTAAAGTTGGGTTAAATTTGGTATTTGGGGTCTATTTTTGGTGGTTTGACCAAGATGTTTTGTGCCAAAATTGTGCTATACGATTCAATTCACTTCTAAACTTTACTCAGCAGCATTGTGACAGCCATAAAAGTTATTCACGAACAGAAAATGATAAAAACATTTTACATCATAACAATTTAAAGATTTGACCAATACATAAAATGCCTCAGCTAGAAGATACAATATATCATGCAGTGCCAAATTGCAGCATCATATCTCATCAGTGCATCAAAGCTCATGCCCATGTGGCATCCTTTAAAAAGGCCCCCCCCCATTAAAAGACACTTCACCATTATGTATAAGTAATAAGAATCTAAGAGTGGGTCTGCATTGATTTAGGCCATAACAGTACTTCTTTAAAAAAGGGGGTAGAAACAACTTGGGATATTGCGAGTAATATTTTCAGAAAAAGATCAAATGAAGCGTAGACTTTTTAGAAACATCGTCACATGGCAAGATATGGAATCATGATGCTGTTTATAGCCCAGGGGAAAGCATGAAAGGTACTTAACAGTGCCTGATCTAAAAGTAAATGAGTCAACATTACCATCTGCTGCAGGCAGTCCGTAGATAATTAGTAATGTTATCAGTGTCACATAGCTCTAAATATCTTATGACCGTTGAACATGTTTGGAGATTCCGTAGCCGTTGGGACTCTTCGAGCTAGACAAAAACCTCTGTCACACTCCTTTTACTTAGTGAAACACAGCTCGAGGGGTCCCATGAAAACGATTCTATCCATATATGACTATAAACAGTCTTAACTTAACCAATTCAGGTGATTTGCAAACCTTTATCCAGTTAGAGGCAATCCAGTATTATGGCTCTTGTTAGGGCGGTCTTAGTTTTTTTCCATATTGATAACCAAAGAAGGCCCATCCACATAAGGTTAAAGACTTCCAGGTATTGCAGCCTCAGATCTTTATGATTGATTTAATTGCCAGCAGAGATGGGAAATGCCAGCAGTTTTCTTAGAAATCTGTTTTCTTCTTGTTGGATTAACTTACAGTTGGAAATACCCCATAACTCTGCACTGTACATAACAAGTGGGTGGCACTAGGATGTATTAATTTTTAACAATATGTCTAGAAATCCACCCAGAGGTTAGGGTAGAGAGCATACTCGCCCGTTGACCCATGATGATTTCGCAGTACACTGAGAGATGTTGAAAGATCATGACCCTTGGGATGAGAAATAGAAACCCAGGTAAGGGAAAGAGCTTGTACTGGTCAGAGCATTGGGGCCAATTGACAGAGTTGATAGGGGCCTGTACCTAGGGCAACTAGACGTGACGTGGGACTTGGTAAAATTGATTCACATGTCGAGGGAGGCCATGAAGTTGGTAAAGGCTCTACTAGGAGACGCAGTGCCATAGGTGTATGGGCTATAGGCACTGCGTCATCCATGTACAAGAGTGCTGGGAGTGGGTTGCCCCTGAGGTGCGTCTAAGAGTGAGTGAGGGATGGAGATCATTCACATAAAAAATGAATAAAAGTGGGGCTAACACGCTTAGCTGCCTGATGCCAAGATGGATTTCTATTTCTTCTGTGACTACTCCCTATTGACTAATGCAGCATCTAGACTTCGTTCCCTCGTGTAAATGGGCCAGGAAATAGTCAAAAACAGTGTCAAGCCTATAGAAAATAAGAATGTGGCATAATTTCCCCTTGTTTAAATATCTGAATGCTGAAGTCAGGTCCATGAATACTATGTAAAGTGGAGATCTTTTAGCCACTGTATATTTACCTAGCACCAGGTTGAGAATAAGGCATTGCTTGATGGTCCCTAGTTTACGTTTGAAGCCGTACTGACAGCTATGGAGTACAGATTTCATGTGCATCCACTTAGTAATTTTATTATATTTAACATGGGCCAGTATTGTATCTGTACTGTCCAGGAGGGAAATTGGCCTGTAGCATGCGGGAGATGAGTGGTCCCCCGTTTTGAATATGGGGACGATGACAGAGGAGCTCCATGAAGTGAGTAGGGTAATGTGCACGACCATAAAAGATAATCATGAGGAGTGGGGCCCAAAAAGATACATTATGTTTGATTAAATCAATGGGGAGTCCATCAGGACCCGGTGCCTTGTCATCCCAGCTCTAATAGATTGCAGCCTTGACCTCTGGCAGAGTTGTGGTTTGTGCATACTACACAAACCATTCAAATGTATACCAGCCAGACTCGAAAACGGTCAATCATGCCATCATCATCAGCAGACTTGACTCCGGCAACTCCCTCTATGCCAGAATCAACAAAAAACTCCTCCACAACCTCCAGACCTTCCAGAAAACCACAGCCAGACTAATCCTCGATATCCCAAGACGCAACCACCTCCGCAACCTCCACAAGCTCCCCGTCAAAAGAAGAATAACTTTCATGCTACTCACCCATGCATACAAGGCCCTCCACAACATCTGCCCTCAATACCTCAATAACCGCCTCTCCTTTCATGCACCAGGCGAAACCTCCGCTCAGCTGACCTCTACCTAGCCACCGTCCCACGATTCTATACGAACCAATCGGGTGGAAGGTACTTCTCCTACCTTGCAGCCAAAACATGGAACGAGCTCCCCCTCCACCTCCGGCGAAGCCCGATGCTGCACCAGTTCAGGAAGGACATCAAGAACTGGTTCTTTGAGTGATCTCAAAGGAGCTGAACTCCCCCAGCAGCTTGAGACCCTAACGGGTGAGCATTGCATTGTACAAAAACACTGATTGATTGATTGATTAATTAATTGGTGCCACACATTTTTGGTCAACTTTAAAAGTCTTTACCCGATGAGAGACAGCCTAAATGCCCTTGAAATGTTCATCCCAATTGCTACTGATGATATGTTGTGGTAGAGGGCTTTAAACAGGATTTGAGTTTGGTAACAGTAGTCCAAAAGGTCATACTGCAGCCTTGTTTGGATATATTTTTAACAGTGTATCCCAGCAAGAGCTTACAACTTGCTGATGGCATGTTGTATCGCTTTTTTTTATTGCTTACACACATTACTCACCAAATAACTCTCTTGGGGAGAGGAGTTGGCCTAACGGCTAGGGCGGCCGCCCTCACATCTGGGGAACCATGCTTGAGTCTCGGCAAGGACGCGCAACATCCTGTGATTCTGGGCAAATCCCTTATTCTCCAGGTGCCTAAAAAAAATTAATGTGTCCTCATATAACGCAACTGGTACTGTGTAAAGCGCTCTGATACCCGATACCTTCGGGTCAAGTTTGCGCTGTATAAAACTCTGTTTAAATAAATAATGATCCCTGTGTTTGGTAGTTAGGGCGAGGAGAAGATACCTATTAGCTTTAGAGCAGAAGGTGTTAAAGCACGTCAAAATATCAAGGGAGGTAACTGGTTTTACTACACCCCTCTTGATTTTTGGGCAGAAATTAACAAAAGCCTCCACCACCTGTGAGCGGTGAGCCTCCTCGGACAAGCAGGCGAACACCAACTCCTAGGTAGTCCGGATTATGGAGTTGAAGTATTGTGCCGGGTTTTGCAATCTATAGGTTACTTTGATAAGGACTGGAAATTGCAAAGAGCCTGTACCTCAAAGGTTCCTCCTTGCTTTGCAAGATTAATTGTATTTCTATTGGGTTGTGGTCACTGAAGGTTGTGGGGGCTGCCATGCCATTTAGTAGAAGTCTGGTCAAGTTATCGGTAACAAAAACATAATCTAATATGAAGGGGCATCCTCTACCTTTGTGAGCAGGTGTTAGACCTGACATCATTGGCGTGGGTTTTTGCTGTGTGTTGGACTTTGTTTTGCTGGTCTAGATGCGTTGGGCACTTTGCCACTGCTGTTCAGTGCTAAAGTGCAAGTGCTCCCTTTGTAAATTATTGTTATTTATTGGTGATTCCATGATTGCCATATTTGATTTACTAGTCAGTCCCTAGTACAATCCATTGTGTGTGCCCAGGGCCTGTAAATCAAATGTTGCTAGTGTGCCTGCAGCACTGATTGTGCCATCCACATAATCAGCCTGTAAATGTAACTCAGGCCTGCCATTGCAGAGTCTGTGTGCAGTCTAGTACTGCCATGCCAACCTGGCAAGTGTACCCACTTGCCAGGCCCTAACCTTCCCTTATCTTACATGTTAGTCACCCCTAAGGTAGGCCCAAGGAACCCCTGTGGGCAGGGTGAACTGTATGTGAAAGGTAGGACATGCCCTGATATGTGTTGCATGTCCTGATAGTGAAATACTGCCAATTTCGTGTTTCACTATTGTAAGGCTATCTGTTCCCATAGGATACAATAGGGGGTTTGCTTATAACATTTTATAAACATAATTACCCCTGGGAATAAGGTAGGAAGGTAATGCTTAGAAGCCTGAACTCAGAATGTTTTGCATCTTCTAGTGAGGGTGTTTTTTACATTCTGTGTTTGAAAATACCACTTTTAGAAAGTAGGTATTTTCTTGCTTAGCCGTCCAGTGTGCCTCTGATTAAATGTGTATTGAGTGTCTGGCTTTGGAGTGACAGGGTCTGGGGATGTGCAGTGGTTCCAGAGAGTCTGGATGAGTCAGGGCTGGGCTGCATAGACCTGGGCTGCATTTAGAGTAGGGGGAGGAGATTTCATTTCACCTGAATGGGCCTGGTCTGCCTTCCACAATGCTGTCACCAACTCCTGCCAGGAAGCTGCACCATAGAGGATATATATGGTTTTGACTGAACACCGGGCTTCTCTGCCACCAGAGAACAAAGGCTATTGCTGTATAGATATTGGGGCCCATACCATGGAACTTAAGATCACTTCTGGGAATCAAGAGGAACCTTTGCCAAAGAGAAGAGCTGGAGAAACTGAGGGGGAAAACTGCCCCTGTGATGTTTGCTGTCTGGGGTTGGCCTGCAGTGGCTACTTTCTGCCAAGGAAAGGGAAAATAACTTTGCTGTTTCCTGGGTCCCTTGCTTGAGGAAGATATCCAAGGGCTTGAAACTGAGCTTGCCTCCTATTCTGAAGTCTCAGGGACACAAAGGCTTCACCGCCAGCACCCCCCCCCCCCGCTGCGCCGGGGTCCACCACCTCCCCGGCGGGCCTATGCACATAATAGAATGTGTTGGGGTCTCCAGCCTCCCCTTACACGGCCCAGGGGACCACCACCTGAACGGGGCTAATAAATTAAAATGCAGGGGGGCCATGCGCCCCACCTGCACCGGGGGACCTCCACGGGGCACACATGAAGTAAAACATTTTTTTTCAGTGGATCATTGCCTACTCATAGAAAGTACACTGATTTGCCGCTGTACCACATACAAAAATACAAAAGGTTTAGCAAAACCTCCAGGTTGAACCTTTTCACTGTCATGATGATGGCTTCTTATGTGTGCCTTGCTCTGGAAACTGACCTTGTACCCCTTTGATTGCATGGGTAGCATCTGTGGCACTAAGAACAAAAGCAGGACTGGGATGATCACTGTGTGAAACAGAGGCACTTCTTTCTTCTCATTGTCTCATCCTCTGTGGATTATTGGTTTGCACTGTAAAGACAGTATTAGGCATTGACTAAGGGCAAAAGGGAAGCCAGTAATAACCCAATCACTTTCGTCTACGCGGGATATGCTTCTTTCATGGATGACAGCCAGGGTCTGATTTCATTGACTACAAAACAGAGGTAGAAAAAGACTCTCCAGAGATGTCGGAAATCCAATTATTGCTTTTCTCTTTTAGGACGCAGCTAATGTTGATCCTTGCCCTGCCAGAATTTGTGGCAGAGCCTTCGGTCAAAAGGGTTCTCACTTTGCAGATAAATGGTCATTGCTGTGGCTCCGATCCCTCAAATCCAAAAGAGCCCTGGCCTGAGATCGGAGCAGTTTGTGGCTCACCTTCACACCACTGAACGTTTGCAGAAATCTCAGACGTACACACTATAAATAACTGAATGTTTGTATATCAGCATCTGTGTAGAACAAAAGTTAAGAGTCCAGACGTGTTATTGTCCCACTCTCATCAATCACGGATGCTGTGTTTGCGCAACATAAGCGGTGCTATCTGGTTAATTTTTTACACTGTTCAAATGTATGAATCTGTTACAGCACACAGAGTTGGGTGCAAGGGAGTTCCAGAAATCCTACGTCATTGATAGTTTTGTGGCAGAATTCCGTCTGTAAATTCTTGTGACCAGATGTAAATGCAGATTTGAAGGAAAGCAGAAGAAAGCATCTATGTATTCACACTCGCAATGCTATAATATTGCATGCCTGGCCTATAAAGGGGCAGACTTTCAATGTAAAAAAAGGTGTCGTAATGCCAAAAGAAAACTCGGGGAGGAATGGAGAGTACAATTAGATCAGTGCCGAGTCCCCTCAACAATACTCACAGTTGTCATTACTGCAGAGGAGACTGTCCTTGATGGACAGCTTACTCTGTGTGAATGGTGACCGCCTGACGAGGGCAGCAGTCCATACGATGGATACTCACAGACTTTCTTTAGGGGGCCAAATTTATAGTGTGGATTGTGGCTGAGTGCCGCACCGGTGGAGGCGGGGTCAGTAGGGGGCGGGGCTATAAAAAAAAACAGTGACCATGAGGTCAAACACAGGCCCCTGCAGCGGACCCATTAGTCCACTGAGCCACCAGACCCGGCATACACACATCTATCTGTCTGTCTATCTATCTATCTATCTATCTATCTATCTATCTATCTATCTATCTATCTATCTATCTATCTATCTATCTATCTATCTATCTATCTATCTATCTATCTATCTATCTATCTATCTATCTATCTATCTATCTACATATCTATCTATGTCTATCTATCTACCTACCTATCTGTCTGTCATTCTATCTATCTCTAGCTATCTATATATCTCTCTATATATCTATCTTTATCTATCTATATCTATCTATCTCGCTATCTATCTGTATCCATTTATATCCATCTATTTATCTTTATCTATATCTATCTATTTATCTATATCTATGTATCGCTATCTTTTTATCTCTAACTATCTCTCTATCTATCTATATCCACCTCTCTCTCTCTATCTATCTATCTATCTATCTATCTATCTATCTATCTATCTATCTATCTATCTATCTATCTATCTATCTATCTATCTATCTATCTATCTATCTCTCTATCTATCTATCTATCTATCTATCTATCTATCTATCTATCTATTTATCTTTATCTATCTATCTCTATCTATGTATCTCTATCTATCTATATCCATCTTTCTATCTATCTATCTATCTATCTATCTATCTATCTATCTATCTATCTATCTATCTATCTATCTATCTATCTATCTATCTATCTATCTATCTATCTATCTATCTATCTATCTATCTATCTATCTATCTATCTATCTATCTATCTATCTATCTATCTATCTATCTATCTATCTATCTATCTATCTATCTATCTATCTATCTATCTATCTATCTATCTATCTATCTATCTATCTATCTATCTATCTATCTATCTATCTATCTATCTATCTATCTATCTATCTATCTATCTATCTATCTATCTATCTATCTATCTATCTATCTATCTATCTATCTATCTTCCTACCTACCTATCTATCTATCTATCTATCTATCTATCTATCTATCTATCTATCTATCTATCTATCTATCTATCTATCTATCTATCTATCTATCTATCTATCTATCTATCTATCTATCTATCTATCTATCTATCTATCTATCTATCTATCTATCCGTCTATCTATCTATCTATATATCTATCTATATACCTATATTCACTGAAAAAACCATAGGTTATAGACCATATATAGTTAGGAATTAGCATTTAGAAAACCTTATTTTACTCACACAAAACCATTGAAATTCCATATATAGTTAGTTGCACTAACTATATATCGCGCACCCGCAATCCACTGCTGATGATGTCACATATTACATCATTCATGACATGGTCAGTGACATCACTGATGATATCACTGATGACATCATCTAGTGTCTGTGTGTTTTTGTAAAGTTTAAATACGTTTTACATATTGAAGAATGACTGGATGGATGGAAGACTGAGTGTGTGTGTGGCTGGCTGGGAGGTGTGTGACGCTGTGCATATCAATGTGTACTTGTATCAGTGATTGTATAAGAGAGTAAGTATGTGTTAGTATATGTGTGAAAAGTATGGTGTTCTGTGTTTAACTATAGATGAGGAAATCGAAGTGTGATTGATTCTTCACAGGACTGACTAGGTGTATGAGTGCATATGATAGTGTTCTAATAATAACTGACTGTATGTATGAGTAATTGTATGGGTGAATGAGTGAATGTGTGTGTAGACGTACGAATCAGTGAGTGCGTATGTAGTAACTGGTATTGGTGTGTCATGATGTCATCAGTGATGTCATTTGAGATGTCATCAGTGATGTCATTTCAGATGTCATTAGTGATGTCATCAGTGATGTCACTGAAGTATGGTGTTCTGTGTTTAACTGTATAGATGAAGAAATGGAAGTGTGATTGATTCTTTACAGGACTGACTTGGTGTGTGAGTAACTCCATGGATGAGTGGCAGTGTGTGACTGTCTGCATAGGTGTATGAGTGCATATGATAGTGTTGTAATAATGAGTGACTGTATGTATGAGTGATTGTATGGGTGAATGAGTGAATGTGTGTGTAGACGTAGAAATCAGTGAGTGCGTATGTAGTAACTGGTATTGGTGTGTCATGATGTCATCAGTGATGTCATTTGAGATGTCATCAGTGATGTCATCAGTGATGTCATTTGAGATGTCATCAGTGATGTCATCAGTGATGTCACTGACCATGTCATGAATGATGTAATATGTGACATCATCAGCAGTGGATTGCGGGTGCGCGATATATAGTTAGTGCAACTAACTATATATGGAATTTCAATGGTTTTGTGTGAGTAAAATAAGGTTTTCTAAATGCTAATTCCTAACTATATATGGTCTATAACCTATGGTTTTTTCAGTGAATTTTCAAGGTTTTGTAAATGCTAATTCCTAACTATATATGGTCTATAACCTATGGTTTTTTCAGTGAATTTCATTGGTTTTTTAACAGCTAATATCTGTAGCTGTAAAATGTATTCTTCTTTAAATCCAAAAATATATTTTATATGTTTATTAATAATTTTTTTTTTAAATATTTTATTTTCTTCGTTCCCGCTTCGCGAATCGGGAAGCTTCCCGTTAGCTGACCTTGATGCCGCGAAATAGACCGCGAGCCGGTAAACGTTTCTTTACCGCAACTGCCGCGTTAGAAAACAACATCGTGACGCCTCCCGTCCGCATGACGTTTCGCGTTGTCGCGTGACACGTCATATGACGTGCTACGTTAGAGAACTGGTACGCTTACCGAGTCGCAAAGCACAGGTTTCTGGAAGCAAACCTGGAGGCCCTGCAAAGCGCTTAACGTAAACACAGCAGGTCATGTGACTTGGTAATAACACTTTTCATTGGTTCATTTCGCTTTTGGTTTCCTAATGATGTAAGACTAGGTCATATAATCTAAAATGAACACTTTTCATTGGTTGAGAACTATTGTTTTTCCCAAATGATGAAAACCCCTCCTTCTTTCCTCACTCTGACTTTCATCTTTGTGAGAGAAAGACCCTTTGTTACCAGTGAGCAATGGCTTCTTTAGTAGCTTCAGCTGGTGCTTCCCCACCACCTCCACCACATCCAAGGAAGAGTGGACCACCTGCTCAAGTTATAATTCAGCAAGAAGAGGAAGAAGAAGAACAGGACGACGAGCACGAAGAGAGGCACTTTTTGCCTGAGGAGCCCAGGACGTCTCACCGGAAAGAAAACTTCATTTGGCAATTTTTTAAAATTCCCAAAGGTCAGAAAAAAGTAAATGCAAGATACGTAACTTGCCTTATATGTCAAGATAGACTGTCCAGAGGGACCGACAAAAAATACAGTTTCGGAAACTACACAATGCATCGTTATATGACTAGGTGGCATCCTAACAACTACAGTGCTGCACAGTTTCGTAACGACCTAGATAATCTCCCTATTATGGCCAGAAGATCTGTTGTACCGGAAGTAACGGGACCAGAGGGCAGGGAGATGGTGCCAAATATTCAAACGAGATTTCATGAAGTAAAACAAGTCTGCGTACATTGCAGTGGATTCATTTGCTACGGAGAAAGAAGCATCACTCTGATCAACAGAGCTATTGACTATCATATGCAAGTTTGTACGAAACGCCCCAAATAATAAATACTTTTTTTTTGTTTTGTTGCTCCTGTTGAGCCCTTTACAATGAATTGTTTTCATTGCCCCCTGCAAGAAAAACCCCCAAAAATATAAAACTGTTCAGAAAAATTCAAAAAAAGTAAAAAAATGTTCAGAAAAATAATAAAAAAAATATAAAACAACAAAAACAATAAAAAAAAAAGTTCTTTTCAGAACTACCTCCCCGTTATTAAAAAATTGGTACAATATTTGGAACTGTGCCAACCTCTATTTCTCGTAGTTCGCTTCCCAGTTCGCTCGCCGGTACGCGAACCGGAAGTGAACCAAAATTTTTTTTTTTTTTTAAAAAAACAGTAAGTATAAGGGAAGGAAACAGACACTTATGTTAAAAGAAAGACAGCTATAGGGGAGTAAACTAGAGATACTATTACCCGTAATCCACTGCTGATGATGTCACATATTACATCATTCATGACATGCTCAGTGACATCATCAGCAGAGGATTGCGGGTTTTTTGGCAACGTGCCTTATCCATGGTTTAATAACACTGCCTTTTGCTTTATATAAGTTTTCAAATTGTATGAAATATATACCAATAGGTCGTTATGAACCTTTAGGTAGTGCTTTTCTTCATGAGGTCTGGTCGCTTCCATACACATACAGATGTTTCAAAGATGATCAAGAAGTTTATCTGAATGGAGAGGAATGCACTGAGACGCCAGATCATTCACTAATGTGTAGGCACATACAGTTACACGGTTCATGCAACAAACACCGACCAAATATGGCTTGCGTGTTGCAAGGCACGCCAGTTCCTGCTATCATCCCCACGTTCAAGTTGTTGGAAAATGGTAGTTATTTGATGCTCAATAATGAAGATTGTTCTGGGTTAATTAAAAGTATTCCTTTTATCGTAACAGTAAGTGAACGGGTTATTTGCTGCAGAAATGTTCTATTTCCTCCCACACATGAACATAGGGAGTTTTCAATCTGGCCACAAATACCAACCTTGGGAGCACATTTCAACGGCATGGCAAGAATAAGAGCTCTTTTGTCTCAGAGAGAGGTGGCCTTGAGTTCGGCCCGTGAAACTTTCGTGCTTCACATAGCGAACACCCGTACAGAGGTGCAGACCCTTTTAAATACTGATTCGCCTTTGCATTTCAGCGACATGGTTCGGACTATCTTTGACGCGTCCTCCACAAAGGCCCTGGCGCAATTTTTTAAAGTTGTTACCTGTGGTCTCGTGACTTCATTTGAGAAAATCTTTGGAGTCATCCCTGCTTTCTTTCATTCTATTTTTTCCACTCTGCTTCGTGGATTCCCATTTTTACTTGCATTACCAGCGGACGCTCTTGTGCTTTTTTACATTTTTAAATATGGATATCCCTCCTGTGCAAGCTCCCGCCCTGCAGCTGCTGACACTGTTCCGCAATCGCATGCTAGAATATTATGGCACAATGCCGTTGGCGATATTAAGCACGGCATATGGATTATCTTTTCGATTCTCCTACTTCACCTGTGTCCAGCCTGTATTTCACTGCCTGACCTGTGATTTCGATTGGGCCATTGATTTGTGTCTCTGCGGACCGGTTTCTCCTGACGTCGACTTTAATCAGCTGATGACTCCTATCATTACTCACGAGTTGGTTTGTCCTGGCGAAAGGATTATGGCTGTGGCATTGATGCATGGACTAATTGGTCCCTGGAATTTACTGGCGGCAACACAGTCTTTCTTGGAACAGAGCTTTCTTGAAAACCCACCGAGCTGTCCTCTGATGGTGATAGAGGATCCGGTGCTGGGAGAGCACGTATGTTCTTTTCCGCTTTTAAATTGGATGGCTGAACTCTTTTCGGATGAAGACGGTGACTTCCTATTGGAGGCTGTTGCAGCTTATTTTGCATACACAGTTATGTCATAGACCTTTTTCATGTTTGATATGCTGAGTACTAGCATTTCATTGACAATTCATTGACTTATTTGTCAAGTTTTTACTATTTAGCTTGCCTATTGGCTTAAGACTCGATAAAGTACTTGGCTGTTTTATTTTTCTTTAGCATTAAATTTTCCTAGTTTTTAATGTTTTACCTTGCGGACCGTCCACATATAAAGTTGCAATCTGCTCTCATGAGATGGCACTTCTATTATCTTATTCAGTTCGTTTCCGGATCATGGGGAGGTGTCATCTAGGTCCTGGATATCTTTACACCGTGTTAAGTTAGCATGGGCTCATTACCGGTTTAAACGCCATTTTTCCTTTTTTGCAACTTCTGCACACGACACTTAGTTGTTGCTTTAGCTTTCAACCTAGTAGTTCATCGTGGTTTACATGAGAATAATATGTTATTGCTCTACTATCTGCTTTGCTTGTTAAACTATATCTGTACAGCGAGTGCTGAAGTTTCAAGAACAACACGATACAGAATTGTTATGCGGTCTGATCTCCACGACTTCATACTCATAACATAAGTGCAGCTTCTGCCAATTCTGGGCATGAGGCGGGTTTTATATTGCTTTGCCGAACACACATACACAACATTTGATGCGGTTCACATGAAGAGAGAGCTGGTGTATGCTGATGTGATTCCTTCAAATCTAAGACACTAAAGTATGGGCACGCCCTAAACCAACACAAACAGACCTTCTTAGCAAATAATATAATATGTGTATTAGGGAGGGTGAGATATAAGCAGCCGCGGGCCGTGGAGGGAGTTACGGTGGGGCAGGGAGGCGGGGAGGGGGAGGGGCAGGGTGGAGCCCTCTCCACCCTGCCCCTCCCCCTCTCCGCCTCCCTGCCCCACCGTAACTCCCTCCACGGCCCGTGGCTGCTTATAAGTGTTGCTAACTCTTATTCATTTACAGCATGTTAACATACTGTCACCATTCGCTTTTTATGTACTAGTAACTATGCTGGTAATTTTGCTACTGATAATATGTGTACTTGTATTATCTAAGATACTACGCCTGAGAAGACGGCATTAGTAAATAAACATTTCAAATACACATGTGTTCTTCTTAACTCCATGTTCTGGTTTCTAAGAAATATATAACGACCGACTGTTCATGAGTTCCACGTATCCTGAGGTACTATAAGTTCATATTCTGGATTGTCTAAACATTGAGAGTTTGTTATATCCAATGTGACACTGTACCTAGCTTGCTAAGGGGTTTTTGATTACTAAGGTGAGTTTTGGGACACCCTAATTCGCCGAGGTTCCAATCCTCTGTCCACAGTTCTGTGTGAGAACAGAAACCCTGCGACAGGGGCACCCCCGACCCTTGCTGGAGCTTCATCACACTTGCGATACAACTCCAGCAATGCGCCACCTTTACGGCACAGATACATCACGCATCTGTGCTGTTTTTGCCCCATGATGCGCCGCATTGTAAATGCAGCACACCATAGGTGACGGAACAGCGGCACAGAATGACTAACACATCCCTGGTGATGCGCCAGTCATCATAAATCTATCCCTATGCTTCTTATCTTGTTAGAGATGAACCGCCATATGTATCATCAAAGTTTTTTGCATTTCCTAAATAGCGAACTTTAAGGAATAAATAGCGATTCTTTACCATTCCTAGTTTGCGATGAGCTATTTGCTAATTACAAATTACCCATTCATTTCCTTCATTTCCGTAGGGCGGTTGGACTCACTTTTAGCTCGAACGGCTGACTGGATTTCCACGAAACTTGGCAAAATTGTAGGGACTGGTAGCCCGATGTGCCTTTGCTATGTATCAAGATATATGCTCCAGTGGTTTTTACGAAAATTAACTTTGAAAAATATATATTGGGCTACATTGGCCTATATATATGTTGGAGCCCAAATGTAGCCCAATGTAGCCAATGAAGCCCAATGAAGCCCAATGTAGCCCAATGTAGCCCAAAGATGGCCGCCAGAGACAAAAAAACAAATGTAGCCCAAATATCAGCCAGATGTAGCCCAACTATAGCCCAGTGACAGAATGACCAATCAGCTTCGCAAACCTCCGTTACGCGAAGCGGAGCGCTGTTACAGATATATATCTTTTTTTGAACGTTAATTTCTCAAAATCCACTGGAGCACATATATTGAGACCTAGCAAAGGCACATCGGGCTACCAGTCCCTAATATTTTACCAAGTTTCGTGCAAATCCATTCAGCCGTTCGATTATTATTATTTTATTTTTTTTTTGCCCCGCGGGGCCCTTTTAAAACCTCCACATCAAACGTAGGGGGTCAGCGAGGATCTACTATGCCCCCTTATGGTCATTTGCCCCTTCGCTTTGGCCTCCTCTTGTCTCTCGATCCTACCGAGAGACAAGATGGCGGCCGCTACGGACTATTTGGAATGTTTACAGACGCCGGAGAACCAATCAGCTTCGCTTCACAAAGCTCCGTTGCGCGAAAAGTACGCGTACTGGAGCGCTGCCCGGTCCGCTGTTACAGATATATATCTTTTTTTACACGTTAATTTCTCAAAATCCACTGTAGCACATATATTGAGACCTACAAAAGGCACATCGGGCTACCAGTCCCTACAATTTTGCCAAGTTTCGTGCAAATCCATTCAGCCGTTCGGGCTAAAAGTGAGGCCAACCGCCCTATGGAAAACTCAATGTTAAAAACACGTTTTGGGACCCCCCTTTTTTCTCGACCCCCCCTGGACGAACCCCCCCCCAATTTTCAGGGGCTGCTCAGAAACAAAATGTGCCATTTTCCTGAAAATTTCAGCCAATTCCGTCCACAAACGCCAAAGTTATTAGACATAGAATTTTCAAAAATCCCATAGAGAAAAAATCCTAACTATATATACCTACTGGCGACCGCCAGTAGGTAATGTCTCTCTACATATCTATATATGTCTACCTACCTACCTATCTATCTATCATTCTATCTCTAGCTATCTATAAATCTCTCTATATATCTATCTTTATCTATCTATATCTATCTATCGCGCTATCTATCTCTATCCATTTATCTCCATCTATCTATTTATCTATATCTATGTATATCTATCTATCTATCTATCTATCTATCTATCTATCTATCTATCTATCTATCTATCTATCTATCTATCTATCTATCTATCTATCTATCTATCTATCTATCTATCTATCTATCTATCTATCTATCTATCTATCTATCTATCTATCTATCTATCTATCTATCTATCTATCTATCTATCTATCTATCGATCTATCGATCTATGTATCTATCTATCTAACTATCTATCTGTCTCTATCTCTGTCTCTGTCTCTATCTGTGTCTCGGTCTCTCTGTCTCTATCTGTTTCTATCTGTGTCTTTGTCTCTCTGTCCCTATCTATCTATCTGTCTCTATCTGTCTCATGTATCTGTTTGTCTCTATCTATGTCTCTATCTATCTGTCTCTATCTGCGTGTGTGTCACTCTGTCTCCATCTGTGTCTCTGTCTCTCTATCTGTGTCTCTGTCCCTTTGTCTCCATCTGTCTCTCTGTCTCTCCAGGCACACTTGTTTAAATTCTGAATGTGCCTACGTCAGCAACACGAAACAAGATGCTTCCCAAAAGGCCCTTGAAAAGTAAACTGTGAAAGCGCATACAGCCGACTTTTAAAGAGCCTTTTGGGAAGCTTTCCGACGGTGCTGTGTGTGACGTCACAGAGGGCGGCAGTAAACACAGATGATGGCCGAAGGAGCATTTAATACTATTCACTAAGTATGCTCCTGCGGTCATCTTTTGTGTTCATTGCTGGCCTCACTGGAAACATAGAAACCGCAAGGCAAGGTCCACTGGTCGCCATTGAAGGTCTGCTGGGCCGCTGGCGACCCACGGGCCGTAGTGTGAGTACCACGGGCCCATACACTCTTAGTGCATGAGCGGTTGCCAAGGATTGATACATTCCCCAGCAAACTGCGAGGAAGAGGTGATTCTCAGGCCCAGGATGAGTGCCAGCCGCGGTCCGTGCAGGTAACAGTGGTGAGGCGCGTCCCTCAAAATCCCCCCTTACCTGGCCCCACCACTGTTACCTGCACAGACCTTGGTTGTTGTCCTGTCATTGCCCTGTTATAATAATGCAATTTGTCCATAAGTTCTTTCAAAGCCTCCCACTTTTTATACTTCAAGCCTAAATTAGAAATTAAAGTGGTCTAAGTACTGGGAATTTTTTCACTTTTGTACAATTAAGACTGCGAGGCATTAAAGATAAGGAAAAACAGGAGATAGAGGAGGCACCTGGAATAAGGTGAGAGTGAGCCCTATAATGACACAGTTAAAAAAAAAAGAAATATTAAAGTTGAAGTCAAGTTAGGAAACAAATAAAAGTAAGGGAAGACACATTCTGTTGTGTAATTTACCTTGTACAGAAACCACTACCTCAATTTCACCCATACTTTCTGAATTCCACAAATTCCTTGAATGTGTTTACAAGTTATTGCAGCAAACTTTGTGAGAGTGATGGTGAGATTGGAGGAGGTGAAGGGAAGTGATTCACTCCGGTTTTAAATAAGACAGGGAGCCCTCCTGATTCTGCCACCACAGTGCTAGAAGACTCACCAATATATTAAAACAAGCTCCAGTGTGTTTGGTTATAAATCATTGATTTGCTATTAAAAACAAGATCACAGTAGCTTATTATGCCTTTGCGTCATTACATCACCCATGCGTTTGGATTTGTTCAAAGAATTCTTCAAATGAATTTCAACAGTTCAATATAGAGGGTGAAAATATTACCTGTGTCAATTTTTTACACTTTCATGGACAGCAATAAAAGACTACATTTTTTATTCACCTCTTTGTTTTCATGTCATAATATTATACATGCTATTCTGGTATCCATGTATTAAAAGTCTGCCTCAATGTCTTTATAATCAGCGACTTGTGAGGCACCCACTTGCGGATTATGAAGAAATGACGACCGAACTCACCATTTGAGTTCTGGCATCACGTCACAGGGCAGATAAAAGCAGCTGTTAAAGAAAAAAATACGTTGCTTTTCTCTCCCTGCTTGTTTTTCTGGCTGTACCATAACAAGTTAATAGAAAAAACGTATGGCAATGTGTTTATTTGTTGCATTCCTACGGTAGGTATTGAAAAGTTGGAATCTTTTTACCAAGTTCTACACATTCCACGCTACAGTGCTTTTTTAAAACTGACTTGTATTGATCCAATTCTAATATCTTATTGAAAAATATCTAAACAGCTGTTTTGATGTGTTTAATTGTGCACTAGAAATTGTATTTTATTCTGTGTTCATGTTTGCAAACATTCTGTTTCTTTCTTTCAATATAGCTATGCACCAAGGATTTAAGCGGTTTGTGGGAAATGTGTATGTGTGACCATGTGTTATCAGAAATAAAGTACAGCCTGCATACATGACAAAGATATTACAAATCACTTGAAACTCCTGTGTGACTTGCAATATCCTTATGATATATGGACGGGGGTATTTTATCACATATATAAAAGCATTTATACATCAGAACAAAACTGCATTACATCTGCAAATGGTGTTCAACCTCAATATCATGGGAAAAAATTCTTTGTATTTATATCAAACCTGAAATATTATGAGGTCAAGAATGTGTGGGGCATTAAATTGTGGGTATATAATTGTTTAGTCTGTTCTTACCATTGAGTTATAAAATATGATTGCATATTATGTGTTTGAAAAAATATTATGTACTGTGTTTTGTTGTGCTTTTGGTTTATTTTTTAAAGTTTTTATTACATTTTTTTTAGGATCATCTTTTAGGAATGGGTTATAGTACAGTCGGCTGTGAACCATTCTTAAACATTTGTTTTAGTTAATAATTAATTTACACAATTGTAATTTGAAATTGTTTTTAATTTGAACAAAATTCATTTTTAAGGTAACTTTGTTTCAATTTTTAATGTTATAATATGTATTTATTTAACTAATAGTTTTATAATTAATAACATTGTAAACATGGTATTTAATTTCCTGTTTATTTGTATTTGAGTCTTTGGTGGAAAGATTTTTTGGTTGATTTTTTCTAAACAAAATGCAGGCTAATGAATTAAGCTATGAATTATTTAATTACATTTATTTACTATTTATTATTATTAATATTATTTATTTTTAATGAAAAAATTGCAATTTGTTAGTGTTGATATTTAAGCAAATAAAAAACGATTTCTTAACACATTTGAGGGGTTTGTGGCTATTTTTAATTTTTTTATTTTTAATATTCAATAAAATAATTGCAAATATTTTTAAGAATATTCAATAAAAAATGTTTTTCATTAATTGTAATTGTTATTGATTGTGCATTTCTTGATTTATCATACGATATAGGCTGAGTCTGCATGTATAACTAGAAATTATCTGAATACTGCCAATTGTTGCATCGTGGTTGTGTCAGGCTAACTTTTTGAAGACACAAGATTTGTTTGTCACATCAAACAATCTTTTTTTGGAAAGCCTTGAGGAAGTCCTTGGATGTGACGAAACAGGTGTCGGCTGTTCACGTGCATCTTGATCAAGACTGTATAGCTTGGAATATTCTTAATAAATAGTCTCCCCATCAATATGTTCTTTTAGCTTTTAAAAAAAGGGGTCTTCACGGTCTTGATTAGAAATTGTGATGTTTTTATAATATCTGTTCAAATTAAAAAGAACGTTTTTTGCTTAAATCCATCTCTGTCTGTTGCCAGTGATATATTGTTATAATTTGGATGAATATTTACTTATAAAGGTTATACATAAGAAGGGGCATCACTTTAGAGTGCCGGGGTACTTGTAACACATAGTGACTGCTTTCAGAATCTGTGTATTTATGCACCTAAGGTAGTAGGGTGCATTTGTTGCCCTGAGTGGCAGCATAACTAAATTGTTATTCTTTTTGCTATTTGTGATTACATAGAAAGCTAAGGATATTGTTTCTTTCTGCTCAGTCTGATTACACATTATTTCTGAGGTGTTAGACATTACTACCACCTTTTGTATTAAGTCCACATATCACACCAGCTCCTTGGAATACGCAATATGCTTCACATTTAGCATGAGTACATGGAAGCATTATACATAACCTGCAAACCCTTGGGTCCAGTCATGACATAACCCCAGACAGGCCCATATGCATTGATGGAATTGTCTACACTCCATCCTTATGTCCATACTAGGATGCTTGATCACCTTGCATACTTTGGAACTTCTTGTACACCATTGTTAAAAGATGTACCCAAATAGGAGGGAGGTTTACACATGGTCACACAAGGCATAGAGTCAAAAAAATGTAACTAGTACTCATAACACATCATGAAGTCCTGAAGGTCAAGTTGGGGAGAGGGGTTGGCCTAACGGCTAAGGCGCTCGACCTCGGACCTGGGGATCTGGGTTCGAGTCTCGGTAACGATGCCAAAAACCCCCTGTGATTCTGGGCAAATCACTTAATCTCCCCGTGCCTAAAATGAAAGTGTGTCCTCATGTAACGTAACTGGTGCTATGTAAAGCGCTCTGATAACTGATTCGGTTCGGTTCTAGTTCGCGCTATATAAAACTCTGCAAAAAAAAAAAAAAGTTGAACACCAACATACCCTCAATTACTGTTGTGGCAGACATCATGTCCCATGCAAATGCTCATTACACATTGATGACATTGTGGACTCCGAATTACATCATATGACCACTTGAAAAGTCAAATGAAAGCTGGACACATATAGTGCAGCTATGTGTCACGTTTAGCAGAAAAAGCTCCCTGAAAACATTGAGGTAGTAACATTTGAGAAATAGATACTCTGAATTCACACAGCACAACACTCCATATAGGCATATAAACATCCATGAACATGGCAACTTAGACACTAATGCTGATGCCACCAGTGATGCTTGCACTCTCATTTCACTGTGCAACTAGTACATACCTATGGGAACTGTTGTAGAGTCACTGCATATACTGTGAACTCTATGTCATGTCACATGCAATAAGGCCACCATCAAATATGAGACAGTATTCAGGGTACATCAGTCTTCACATAAGCAAGACCAGTACCCTATGTAGTACAATATTCACCCAGATTTACTGAGACCATGAAACGATTACTGACATCACTCAGCCAGGTGTTTGCTCAAAAGGAAAGATTTGGATGTGAACAGGACTCTGTTGTCTTCCAGGTCAGAACAACAATAGGCACAACGCAGAAGGATGCACCTACTATGACACTTACACTAACAATGACTAATCTTGTGAGTGGTGCCATGGGCAACCACCAACATGGTTGGTGAAATGTCTGTCTGTAATAATCAAAGTTGGCAATATTGCATGCATGAGTCTGGCCAGGACTCACCCCCTTCTTGCTGCTGTTGGGCCCTCAACTGCCCATCAAGGTCTGAGTAGGCCACCGCCAGTATGCGAGCCATCAGGCGGGTCAGTGTCTGGCATCTGCCCCTTTCCCATTTGGAGGACGGTCCTCCCACCATTTTCTGTAGTGGGTACTATGCTGGTTTTAGTCCCCAGGGTCCGCACCTTTCAGGCAATGGCTCTCCAAATCGCCTTCTTCTGATGGGCATTGACCTGTATGGATGCAAAAGATGTAGCAACATGTTGTATCCGGATGTTTGAGGATAACTTTTAGCTTCATACACATTATATTGACATCTAGCACATGCCTTCATCAAGAGTCAATATATGTTGTGTGTCCATGCCACATGCTAAGCACAACTAAAGCATGGATACACACTTTTGTGGTCATCTGATGACTAACCTCATCCCTGGTCATGACCTACACTGACTGAGGCAGCCCATTAACATCTTGTAGGCCAGGGCCATCCAGCTGGGAATATGATGTGAGATGAGGTGGACCAGACTGTCCACATATCAATGTCAGGCCATGCTCTCTGCAAGCTGAGGCCACATATACCACATGAACCTCACATTTCCACCAGTTCAAAATAGAAGAGTGAAACTTCTGCCTATGTCATATGTGTATATATGGTTGTGTGGCACCCTGAATGGGTCAGTGAATTATAGCTACACCCCAGAATACTGTTTTACAAAGTCTTATAAGGCCTAAGGAATCTGTGGGATGGTACACTTGGCTAACAACATCCTCAAATGCTTATAACAGTATACAGACACAGCTCATGGTATGTAGCCTATATATAACAATACAAATATACCATGATGTGGTTAAAGAACCAATTGCAGCTAAAATGAACTTGAGCCCTTCATAGAAATGTGCATGTAACACAAATAGAAATCAGCCTCATCAAGAATTTCCAATGGTGGTCTTCTCTCCACAAAGTCCAGGGCCCCATATTATATTGCATGTGTGCCCTATGTGGGGTCCACGCAATGTATTCAATCAACATGATGCTTACACTCTGACATTCAGATGCACATTGTAGCCTGTGTGAACTGAAAGGAAGCAGTGAAATTGAGTAAAATATGTATTTGGGAAACTTTCCACTTCCTCTGGTGAGCCATAGAACTGAGCATTCAGGGGAACGCCCTCATCCACTAGGACATTCATCTCCTCTGCAGTGAAGGCAAGTGCCCCCTCCCCTGCAGTGCGTGCCATGATTGCTCCCAGAAATGGCAAGCATGTTTGCATTTGAAATGCCCTGTTCCCATGTCATATCCAGTACAAAACTTTATCTGTGCAGTGCATTACTGTGGCTGTGCACATGGGCAAAATATGCACAGCACAATGTACACCACAGATGGCAGTGTTTCACATGAAATGTTATGTCGCCCTACCTATAATGGCAATTTACAATTTCAGAATTGATAATGTGCACAGTTCTGTTACAGACCTGTTAAGGCTACCGTGAGGATCACAGTTGGTTGTTCAAGATTTTGCAATGATCTAAAATGTTTGCTGCTTCATGAAGCATTGATTACAGACACATAGGGGTCGATTCCGATTCGGGAAAAAACACTCTGAATAGCCGTACGGAGCATTTTTCCCATACGAATCATACCCTGCAGCCTCCCCCGTACGTACGATGAAGTACGATTTGTGCCAGGAGCCGGACTCCGTACGAATCGTACAAAGACCGTACAACTCCAATCTCCGTACGATTCTCCCTCGGAACCCACTGTACAAGACATCCGTACGGTTCGAAGCAGGTTTTCCCGACCCAGCAAGTACGATTCGTGTCGGGTACGCACAGTACGACGCTTTATTTATGGGAGCCCAAAACATCCGGAGTAGCAGAGTACGCCTGGAAACAGGTATGGAACTGCCCCCCTGGGTATGGTGCGTGCACCCCTTGATTGCAGGGGTATGGTGCGTACCCCTGTGATCATGGGGTGTACGCACCGTACCCCATGATCATGGGGTGTACGCACCGTACCCCATGATCATGGGGTGTACGCACTGTACCCCATGATCGCAGGGTGTACGGGGCGTACACCCTGCGATCATGGGGTACAGTGCGTACACCCCATGATCACAGGGGTACGGTGCGTATCCCTGTGATCATGGGGTATACACACCGTACAGTGTATATGTGATTGTGTGGTTGTCCATACGAATCGCCCTTACCTGATGTGGACCGTACGAATCGCGTCCTCATACCCGAGTCCGGATCGTACTTGTCGGGTCGTACGGCGTGTTTACGAATCGTACGGTTCACTGTGAGGGTCCATGTTGTACGGTTTCAGCCTTGCAATTCGTGCGGTTCGTGACGATTCAGACGGATTGATGGGATACGGATCGTACTACGCGATTCGGACGGACATGTATGATTCGCACCGAGAGGGCTCCGGATACGATTCGGACGGACGCTTTTTTTCCCAAATGGGAATCGACCCCATAATGTTTGCCTTACTCTTCACACGTTACTCTGTACATATTGACCAAAATAATGTTTTCTATTTCTTCTCACATAGGTACCCTGGGTGAGGTAGGAGATGCCAGCCTTCAGTGTACCGTCCATTTCCAGTCCTACAAACCGTGAAAGAGTGACATGCCATCCTGAAGTTCTGTTTGAATCTGCAAACAATCCTGAATTTATGTCATCAGTTGGAGCCTGACCTTCTACCCCACATCAATAATCCTCCATCAATACCATCACTCATTAAACTCATGTCAGTTATGCATTTTTTGACCACAATCTCATTTCAATTAACTGTTTCTATTTCAGGTTGAATGTCACAACCTATGTTCAGTCTGGTACTTAAAGAGGGGCTATCAGCACTTTTGAGGCATGTGGCCAGCTACACCCAGCTCCCTGGATGTGAGGATTTAGCCAGAGTGAGGGCAGATTTTCTGGATTTTGACACGTCCTACTTGTATTTGGATCAATTGATGGCACCCATGTTGTCTTAGTACGACCACAAGCGAGGGAGCAAGTGTCCCTAAACAGGTAGCACTTCAATTTCTATCAATGTACAAGTTGTCTGCTTTCTAGATTTGTACATCTCAAATGTCTGTGCCCTGTTCCAAGGATTTGCACATGATCCCTTCATACTGCAGAACAGCACCATACCCCAGCTGATGTCACAACCACTACCGGAGAGGGCCTGGCTTGTAGGTAAGTGTGATCTATCATAACTATGTGTGGGCAATATTATTCAGTATGATCTGAAAGTGTGTAACTAAATGTTGCACTCCTGTCTATCTTCCATTTAGGGACTCAGCATATCCCAACAGTCCATGGTTGTTGGCACCGCTGAGGAACCCTAAAACACCTGGGGAAGTCTGCTATAATTATGCCAACAAAAGAACACAGCAGCCAGTGGAATGAGATTTTGTGCTCTTGAAAGCCAGATTTAGATGTTTGGACAAAACTGGGGGAGCCCTCCTCTACTCACCCAGGAAGGTGTGTAAGATAACAGCGGCCTGCTGCATCCACAACATTGCCCTATGACGGAACATACCTTACATCACAGGGAATGTAGGCCAAGAAGACCCCCGTGGTGGGGACCCTAAAATGTCAAATGAAGATGATGATAGTGGTGAAGTGGAAGGAACTGACTTGCAACAATATCTCATCTGATACTACTTCTGCCGAGTGTAGTATGGTGTGAGATGTGATGACTTTGACTATTCTTGCAACTCTTGTAGTGATGCTGTGGGGAGGATAATAGGAATATATGCGTCTGGAAATATATGAGGTTTGTCTTGGACTGTGTTCAATGTGATGTGTGCAATGTGTATGTTTTCTTAGCTAATCTCTCTGTGTTGGTCTTTTTCGGTATCTTCACCATGTCATAATCATTTTGACGTTTCAGATTTGTGGAATTAGCAGGGATAGGATGCTGTTCAGATGTATGAAGTGGACATGGATTGGTCTTGGAAATGTCTGTCACAGAGATTGTGTATACAAAGCCAGCACGAAGACATCTTGCACCGCTATAGGATGGCTGTTACCTGGCTTCCATTGGACTTGTTCATTGTGGTGTGAAGTTCCTAATGCAATGTGTGTGCCATCCTGGTTTCCAGCACAATATTGTGTTGTGTCCAATTCATGCTATCACTAAATAAATCAATCGATCTTGATTTAGCTATAATTTGTATAGTATATAAAGTACATCAAATAAATTAATCAATTTAGATTAAGACATGTAAAAAACAAGTTTAAAAATGTATTTTCAAAACATTAATATTACAAAGTTCACCCCAGTAAAATGCATTTCAAGTCACAATAAAAGATCATTATAAAACAATCGAAAATCAGCACAACATTATATGTCAAGTTGTAATCTCATACTCTTCAAAGAAGACCATAAAAGTGTTGCCAAGGAATAACATACAAAAGGATGCTAGCTGTTCGATAAAATACAAAGCTACCCGGCATTGTCTAAAGTTGTATCTATGGAGTAGGGGCACGATAAATATTTTCATCTGCACCTGGTAAAATCCACAGAGAAAGTGAGTATTTAAAACTGTTTGAGGAGACAACCTGTTACAAGGACATAATGGCACATCTTCTAAAGAGTGGACATGACTTGGATACCACAGCATTAGTGGAATATAATTTAACCGAAACTGCACTAAGATAAAATGATATTGAAGATACGTTGTTAGGGCTAAATAGGAGTGCCAATCCTGTGTGATGGGGGAAGACATTAGATATGACATTACCAAGGACTTCATGCAATTAACCTCCATTGTCTCACTCCGCCTTTGCTAAAAATATTTCCTTGGTTCTCTGCTTGAAAATAAGCGAGCATCTGTGGGGATTCTCACATAATTCTAATAGCCACAGTGGCCTAAATTAACATTTTACATATTTCAACCACCTTATTTTGTGTATAGAATCTAATTGCAGACAATCCTTAATGATATCCTGATTCAGATTTGCCGTCTTTGTTATTCAAACGGAGTGCCACAGTAGCATGGATGCTAAACTGAATATATGTAATAAAAGTGGTGCTCCAAGTTTCGTAAAGGCAATTGAAATTTGAACAACTCGTAGGAAGACATAACAGCCTTTTACAAAAACCATCCTCTATTCGCTGCAAAACATAATTTGCCCCAATGGATCAGACTCCTCCCTCATAAGTGGCAGTAGATATAGCTTTCGCTTGATTATTTTTTTTTAAACAGATTTAGTTGGGTTTTCAGAGAGAGGCATGGTACACATTACAAATCACATGTATCTTTGGGATACAATAAGTGTCTGCATAATGAGTAGTGCATGCTGTCATTGAAAGGAAATAACATAACATTCCCTCACCCTGCCCTCATGAGTCAGTCCACCCCTTCTCTTCCAATATTCAACTGTGCGAGCAGTGAATGGGTTAAGCCCTTAGTCTACGGGTCAGGCGGATGCTCAACTCCGCATCCAGGGCCGGCCCTAGTCACGCTTTATGAGGGACCTGATCCTGGGTGGGACTCCAGCTGTCAGTAACACAGGCCATTGTGGGGATCCCGCAGGGGGCTCGTTTATGTGACCTGCTCTGGATTATCCAGGGAGCCCACCATTGCACCACAAGCTCGGGCACCCTCTATTTTGCCTGTGCCACTTCGGGCTTCCTACAGGAGGTCTCTTCCCTCACAGACTGCCCATTTTATCAGTTCCCTCCTCCACACTTGTAGTCGCGGGCCATGTGTTGTCTTCTAATTCCTAGCTATTGCGTCTTTGGCAAGAATATATGCTAAGTACTGAAATGTCCTTGCTATTTTTGTTTTGGCAGGGTGGAGGAACCAGCCCAGTAGGCAATGTCCTGGGATGTGCTGGATATCCGTTCCAATGCACTCCTTGGTCATATAACTCCCTCCCAGAAAGTGTAAATTGTGGGATACACTTTCTTCCCCACATCAGGGACAGGCTGAGTCCGATACTTGGAAGCACCTGCTTATGTGTTGAGGTGCCAAGTATGATCTGTGTTGTACATATTTGTTTATAAGTTTAAAACGTGTGTTTGTAGAGATGTTTGCCGTCAATTCCAGAATCTTATCCCAGTCTTTCGTCTCCATATGTGTGTGTGTGTAGTATACTTGTAAAGCGCACAGCTGCCCCAGCAACGGGGCGTCCCGCCGCTGTATAACTCTGGGGAACCCGTCCTGGCTAGCCTGTGGGATGGTCCCTTGCTGGGAGTCCCCAAGGTGGAGCCAGGCATCCCCGGAATTGGTGGGGCCGTTGTGGAGATTAGGCAAGCTAATGCCCAGAGTTGCCGAGTGGAACCCCTGATTAGAGTAAGCACCGAAGCGAGAATTATCGAGTCCGCTGACCAAGGTCCACGACCCTGCCGCGTCGGGAATTGAACCCTGGTCCCAGGCTGACTTCTGCTCTCAGGCCTGCCGCCTCTAACCAGTGAGCCACACTACTCCACTATGGGTATCTAGGTCCTCCTTGAATTTCTGCCAGTTGACCCCGGGGCAGCCCAGCCAGCCAGCCAAACTCCTCCAAAATGTCTCTGTCCCCTCTCAAAATCCCCTCTGTGTCACATATAAAGAGCAAAAGGTCATCAGCATATTGTTCTATTCTGTGACAGTGCCTCCCTATCATTAGACCCTCTTGGTGCCCTGCCAGTCCTCGCACATGCCACCAGGATTTTCATGGCAATGGCAAAGAGCAGTGGAGACAGGGGGCATCCCTGTCGTGTCACTTGCTCCACTAGGCAACTCATCGATATAGTTCGGCTGGTATGCACCCTGGCTGTAAGTCTGGTATACAAAAATTGTGTCCAGGCCACAAATAGCCCTCGCAGTCCCAAACACAACATCACCTCGTAGAGGTAGTGCCATTCAAGGCTGTCAAAAGCCTTATCAATATCGACAGCAAATACCATTGTATCATCTCTGGCATAGCTGCAGGACTCCATAAGAGCCAGGGGGTTTCAAACATTGGTCACCGTCTCTGGGTGTATCAGACATAGCATATGGGCCAGAAGGCGGGCCGCCAGGTTTCTGGGCAAGATCTTATAGTAAATATTGAGCGTCAACAGGGGCAAGTACACTGAGAAATCATGTGCCAGTTTCTCTGCCTTCAGGATAGGAATAATCATCGCCTCCTTGGTGGTGCCCAGCAGGATACTGGCGGTTTTGGCCACTATGTATATCTCTGTATAGCTCAGTTAGTTTAGAATACCAGTTCAGAGAAATAGTTCACATAGAATTCCGTCTGGAACCCATTCGCCCCAGGGTCGTATGCTGTGTCATATGTTTAATGGCATATATTAGTTCTTGTGGAGAGATACATTGTCCCAGGGCTCCCGCCTTGTCCTCCCCCAGGTACAGCAAAGGTAGTACATCCAGAAATGCCTGTGTCACTGTCATGTTTATCGGCGTAATGCTAGTGTAAAGTGTCAAGCAGCATCTGACAAATACACCATTTATTTCTTCATGGGAGTACACTCTGTTATCTCTCTCATCTTGTAAGTCTACTATTGCCGGTCCTCATTTTGTCAGGTTAGCTAGACAGGCTAATAGGGAACAAGATTAGTCCTTTTCAGCAAGCATCCTGTCCATGAATCATTTATAATCAAAGCACCAGAGGAGTTCCACCTGGATTGCTACTTCCTCCTTAGCCTCTACTAGTGCAGTCTGTAAGTCTGGTCACTCTGGCCATTGGATCTCTAAATCCCTTAGGGCTTTTTCAGCCATCTGGACCTCGCCGTATGCCTTTTGCCTCTGCCAAGCGGTGGCCCTGAAGAACCCCTTAAAGGCATCCTACTCCATCTGTGGAGAAGATGCCAGCATTGTTGGCAAAGTACTGGAGCATTTTCTTCTTCTGTATTGTTTCACTGAAGACTAGGTCCTCCAGTGATTCCAGCTTGAGCCTCCTCATACGAATGGACGGGTGAGGCTGGGCCCACTGCAAGAGGACGGGATTATGGTCCAATAAAGTATGGGCTGGGTATTTGGCTGTGTGAACTAAACTAAGGACATCCGGGGTGCACAGGAATGCATCTAGTCAGACATGTACTTCATGGAGACCTGAAAAGAAGTAGTAATCCCTCCCAGTTGGGTACATCTGTCTCCATGAGTCTATTAGTCCTCTGTGTCATTGTCATTCCTAAAAGTGTGGCCTGCGCTTACTGGTTGTGAGTCTCATAACAGGGTTTGTGAGTGGTCTGTGGTAACATCGGCCACACAATTAAAGTCCCCATCCAAGATCATCAGGGAGGTCAGGCAAGGCACCAGTCTGGACAGGTCCATTAGAAATATGCTCTGGTCTACGTTCAGGCCTATACATTTACCATGTCAATGTGTTGTCCCTCCAGTCAGCCTCATATCATCAAAAATCTCCCCTCAGGGTCCACAAATTGATCCACAAGCTGAAAGGGAACCCCTGCCCTAATCCAAAACAGGACCCTCCTATCATATGCTGAGTATGTAGTGTAGTAGGCCTGGCCCCGCCACCCATGTTTCAATGCGACCCCCCTCTTTAGCCGTTGAGTGCGTCTCTTGTAGGAATCCTACTTGGATATCTTGTATCCTTGGACATGGTCTGCAAACCCAGATAGTACATGAGAGGAAGTTAGGTGTTAAAAAGCCTGCTATGACCTAGGTCTTGTTGTCCAGCCATCGCATGGCTTACTACTTTGCCTCACCCTCCCCACCCCATATGTCCGTTGAAAGAAAACATACTGCAGTGATGTATGACTCCAAGAATCTCATTATTCAAACTCTTAAAACAATAACAGGTACTCCAACTCCTCCTTCCAAGGACAAGCAGATTAGACTCCCCCATCAAAACTATAACAAGAAATAAATGTAAATGTGGAAGTCCACCCATGCGAAGTCCAGTTGGAGGGAGTGAACTTGCAGCCCTCCCGGCCAGCAGACCAGCCATTCAGCCCTTATCAACATTTAGGCCAAGGAAACCCATATCCCAAATAGTTTACAGTGTGTCAACCCCCCTGACTAATGCCGAAGCACCTGTAAAGCCAAACCTGCCCTTTTACCAGTACTTCGAGCTGCTCAGATTATGTCTTAGACGAACTTGGTGTCACCTTGGGAATCTATACTCAAATTCCCAGACACACCAGAGCCATGGTCAGAGTCTGAGTCCTGTATCAGTGCACTTCTCTCCGGTGTTGAATGGCCCGTGTCCCTTCCACTGATCATTGCCACCCCGACCATGGCATTCTGCCTCTCCAGCTACACCTCCTCTTGTGTGGGGGCTATTGTTTCTCTCCTTACCCTTTTGTTGTGGCAGCTGCCTGATCTACCCACTGTCACCCGGGACTCTGGCCAGAGTCTGTGCCCTGTGATCCTCTATCCAGTCCCAGGCCTCCTGCAGGGATCGGATCCGTTCCCTCTGGGTGTACCACTCTCAGTATGGCTGGAAACAGTATTGTGTATTTCAAATCAAGTTGCCTGAGTTTCTTCTTGGCCTCTTAGAAGGAGGCCCTCTGTCTCTGCACTTCTTTAGAAAAATCAGGGAATATGTACACCACCCCATTGTCAACTCGAAGTTCATCTTTGCGCCTCGTCTATGCCAGGATGTGGTCCCTGTCCCTGTAGTGCAGGAGTCACACTATCACCAATCGTGGAGGGCCCCCAGCAGAGGTGGCCTCGCCAGTATGCGGTGCACTCGTTCAAGGGCATAAAAGCCTGACAATCCCTTTGGTGCCACCTCTGTCAGCAGCCAGTGCTCCAAGAGGTATACCATGTTGTTGCCCTCCACCCTCTCTGGCAGGTCCACCACTGTGTTATTGTTCCTGCAGGAGCGGTTTTCAGCGTCCTACGCCCAGGGCTCCACTGTGCGTATCATCGCCTCAACTGCAGTCAGTTGATCCTTTGTGCAGTTAGAGCAGGAGTGGACTCCGACAGGTGGTGCTGGTTTGCTTTCACACTTTCAGCAAGGCGTCTGTGGTCATCCCGCAGGGGTCCCAGGTCTGTGCCGATAGTCAATTTTTGTCTCCACCCTCTCACTAGAGGCCATGATAGCCTGCAAGATATCTTGTAGTGTGGGATCTTTGGGGGCCTCTGGCTGTCCAGAGGCGTTCTCAATCCTATCCTGGGATTCTGTTGGCAGGTCAGCGCCCTTGTAGCGCCTTCGGGCTCTTTTGCCCATGGTAAAAATGTTGCCCCACATTGGGGAGATAATTATGCTCCATTGCCTCTGGCATCCCATGTGGGGGAGTAGTAAGTTACTAAATTTTTACTGTTTTTGATTAGTTTAAACCATTACAAAAAACACATTGGTAAAAGTCATTATATATCAAAACAGGTCACAATGCGTTTCTAAAAACAAAAAAATCTCTGGTATTAGAGAAGCCCGGGATTGGGTTATGCTGGAGATGGTCCAATATCTGTACCCACAGATTACAGTTATGTAGGCTAAAACCCTAAGAAGTTTTTGAAATTGCTCGGGGTGCCACTGATCCTTGCTTAGATGCTGCTAATAAGAGTAACTTTACAAATTTCCCATTTAGCTGGTGGTCCTTGCGGTTGAAGCAAGCATTGACAGTCTGTCTCTGAGTTCGAATCCCTCGTTCGTTGAAATGCGCTTTTAGTAGACCTACCCTTTCCTCTTTCAATTTGGAGCAGGAGCATATTAGGTGGCCTATATCCTCAATTCCGTTCCAACATAGCCTTCATTAATTTTCATGGTTCTCTCTCTGCCAAGGTGAAAGGTGTGGTATGGCTGTCAGGATTCCTAGCCTGTATTAAAAAAATTGGTCTTTGGTATTCCTTGAGTACCCTAGTTTAAAACACATCTGTGGCCCTGATGGAGCGAGATAGAAAACAAAATTTTGTTTAAACTCGCAAAGTCACATTTCCATAACATGAATAAAATTATTAATGATTTGTGATATGTCGTACTAATACAACTTAGATTAAACTTTACACGTGGGGGGACTAACATGTGTGCTCATAAACGTGCATAAATGTTGCATCTTTTTGTTCGTGCAAAATAATAAAATAATTTATTGTTTTCGTTTTTGTCATTACTAACTGCTGCAAACTTAAAAGAAGCATGTGCTTGTTTTGCTTTTCCTTGTCTGTGTGATGTCATTTCTACTATTCTAGGTGCATATGGGTCTCATAGAAAAACGGAGACTGGTAAATATAAACGCTGCTTTATTTGTTTGCATTAGCTAGGTAACATTTTGATTAATCGGGTGGGTTAATTAATTAGTAAACCATGGGGTGGATACAGAATCTACATTATTTCTTACATTAATACTTTTCTTGTGTTTGTTTTATACTAGAAAACATAAGTTGCCTGCTTTTGGGCCTAGTTATTTGAACCGCAGAAAAAGAGCTGATCTATAATTCTGCAGAAAGTCACGAGACGCCCATTCTGAATTAAAACGTTTATTGAAGCTGCATTCACAAAGCAAAAACTGATGAGCTGACATCATTCTGTCGGACATGGCCAAGGTCGAAAGTGAACTTTTTGTCAGTCCTTAACTTGGCATCCGCGGAAGTTGTACTGAGAGACTATGGAAGCTGCGAGGATGACTTAATACAAAGTTGCAATCGCAGGAAGCTTCTGGCTTCACGTGGAAGAGACAATGGTCTTTGTAAGACATGATTTTGTGGAACTTTTTAAGAATCGGGTGACATGTCACTTGTCACTCTCAACCAATGGGACGTTGTAGATTTCTGAAAACTTTCCTTTGCTAGTTTAGTTAGTGTAGAAAGGTATAAAAAGTCATGCCCTTAGGGTTGGGCTGGCTGCTGCTTTCTGACTTTCCGATGAGGGTGATGTGCTGCTGGACTTTGCGTGGAGCACGTAAGAATCCTCAAAGATCTTTACTTTAATTTCTGTCTATTTAGCTCAGTTAGGGAAATAGGTTTTAGAAATGCTAAACTTTATATAATTTCTTTAAAATTGTTTCAATTGCTTAAATTGTATTTTTCTCATATTTCATACCATCATGCTTGCTTTATTGCAAATAAATTTCATTTATAAAACTTACAACATATATACCATAATTTAGAAAATAAAATCTTACTTTTGACAAACAAGCTGGTCTTGATTATTTAGAAGTATAGGTTACCATTAGCTAGATCACGTCACCTATGGTGGTCGTTTAAATGGTTGAGTTTTATTCTAATGACAATATTCTTTCTGCAAATGTATAAATATGTATATAGTGTATAGATAATGTGTATATAGATTTATTCTGACCACCTGATTCAGTAGGCCCAAAATATATCAGGTTCATAAATGGGTCCATATTTAGTATAGAATTTTGTTTATAGGTTATGAAGTTGGGTAGCGTAGTTTATGATATATTTTCTATAGCCCGCTGGATCAATTCTCTGGTAGCAGAAATTGATGGTTGCTAAGAGGTAACCAAGGTAATATGTTGGTTGCTAAGGGTTACGTCATGGTATGGAAATAGGATCGATGTTTTAACACTTGTTAAGTTCGTTTTTCGTGCTATCTGTAAGCTATACCGGTATAGATTGTGTGGCGAAAAATTAGTCACGCAAGCCATCTGTTCTGTTTGTAGTGATATCGCCGAGTATCACAAGAGGTATCGTCGTGTACCATAGTGTTGTCGCCGAGCAGCACAGTTTTAGGGCTAGGTCTGAATCTTGTATAGTGAGGGTTTTCTAAGAAATCAAAGCAGCATGAGAATAGGGACAAAGCGCCTTCCATAAAACTCACTGTGATGAGAGTATTAGTTATATCCGAGCTTGAGTGAAGGGTAAAATTAACGTCGGTGCATGATTATCTATAAACAGGTTAGAGTCCTGTACGGGTACATGTTTCATATCTATAAACAGGTGAGAGCCCTGTACGGATAACGTCGTTATTTTGCTAACGGTGCATGATTTCTATAAACAGGTGAAAGTCCTGTACGGATTTCATGTGTGTTTGAATTTAGGGAATTTTCCGTGTAAAAGTGCGAGTTTGAATTGTATTTTATGTTCAAGTGGAACTCTTAGAACTTTCACTTCGCGGTGGGTTCAGAGCAAAGCGAGTTCATAATTATACGTGTTAGAAGGGTGGGGTAAGGTTACTCTACTGACAATTGAATAATATCCTTAGTGTGAATAGCGCCGTCTATTCCGAAGTGTGGATACTTGAATGTATGTAAACTATCCTAAATAGTGAAACGAACAGATGTTGTCTTTATAGTCATTGTTAAGAATTAATTTACACTGAAAAGTGTCCTTAAAATGGCGCTGTGAAAAGATTTTGTGAAGGAGGGGTAAGCGCCAGGAGTGAGAAGCGAGAAACCGCAGCTGCTGTGTACGTCACAGAGCCGCGCTGGGATTGGGTGACCTACGTCACAAACTGTATTCTGATTGGCTCCTGAGTCTCTGACGGCCTGTGAGCTGATTGGTCCTTCGGAAATTCTCCAAATTTATTGGTCGAGCTGAAAAGTGACGCAGCTCAACTGCCATTGGCTTGTTGGTGTGTTTCGCGCACGGATTGGTTGTCTTGCGGAACATCCCGGAAATATTTTACGAACGATTTTGTGAATTAAATTTAACTCTTAAAAATGAGTTATCATTTTAAACATGTTGAGAAAAAGACAACATTATTTCAGAAATTTAAGAATTTATTTTCACCTGACAAGAAAATCGAAACGCGAGGTGGTAAACTACTTCATAAGTATAAAACACCTGCAGCGTACATGGAAGGTGAATACGGATATCATACTGTCCTATGGTTCGACAGTTGGAAACGCTATACTAAAAACGACGGTGTTTTAGCTTGGCCTGATGATGGTTCATTTAATGTAAGAGTTTTAAGAAATTTACGAGAGAAAATGAATGCTCTTGTTCCAAAACCGAGACCAACTCAATTTGAAGCTTTAGTTGAGTGGGAAGACGAGATGTATCAGTTACAAAGAGAAGCTAGTGGAATTAAAAGACCTTCAAAAAATCCATCATGGAAAAGAGAAACTCATGAAGATAGATTACGAATGTGGAGACAGGGAAACATGAGTGAAGGATTATATTTAATTCATGAAATGGTAATGGGTTCTCCTACAGGGAAATCTATGGAAAGTGAATCTGAGGATGCAGTTATGGAAGAAATATATACAACTGCTAGAAAGAAACAGCCTAATCAGCCTTTGAGACCTCCTAGATCATGGTCTACTCCGGTGGTTTCTACTGAAACTTCACCGAGTGCACCTCCAATTAGTGAAGCTCCTAAACTTTATCCAAATAATTGTGAAATCACTGAAACTCCTAGAAAATCAGAATTCGAGAATGCTCGAAATGAAGGTAGACATTTTTCAATGACTCCAAGAGCAAGGGAACCTCCAAAAGATTATGCAAAAGAGACAAGAAATGTTGAGGATGTTGATTATAATGAATATTTAAGGTCTAAAGAAGAATTAATTAAAAGAATGACAAAAGGCATGGAAGCTGTCACAGTTCCAGTAACAATAGGTCCTGTTCAGCCTGTATTTGATCAAAGAGATACAAACAAAAATGGATTAACTATTCCTTTAAATACAGAAACTCAAAAGGCTACTGAAAAATTTTATTCAGACTTGACTGAATTAAACACTTCTAGATCGAGAATGCCTGATTTAACATTTAATGAGGATTTATCTCCAAAAACACCAATGGGTGCTATGTCAGATGTAGGAAGTCCTGAAGTTAGGGTAACCACACCAAAACTTGATGTGGCCAAATTAAAAGCTAATATTGAAGAATTAATAATTGGAACAATTGGCCCAGATAGTTTAAATTACTATCGGGATGATGAACTACTATTCATTTGCAAAAGTATTCAATGGAAAACGAAAAATAAATATGATCAATTAGAAGATCTAGCTGCAGAACTTGAAATCGATGTGAGTAAACAAAAGAATTTTGCAAAACATTACAGATTAGATTTTTCAGAAAGTGACATTGAGAGTTTGAACTCAATGGGAAGAATAGTTCACATTAAAGATTTGATTGTCTATATCAAAAAGCTAGGAGAACTGAACAAATGGAGAGTGAAATGGACCAAAAAGAAGGAAGATGAAAGATTGGATAAATTGTCAAAACAATTTCCAATGAGAGAAGTTGCAGGTGGAGGATATGTTCATGTCCCATGGTCAAGACAAGACATTCTGTTATTCACAAATGACTTTCCAAAATTGAGGGAGAAACCTGTTGAGTGGTACAGGCAAGTCGATAGATTTATCAAAGTGTCAAAAGTTCTGTGGATTGATTTAGATGGATTTTTTGACATTGTAGTCCCATCTGATCTTTGGACAGAATGTAAAATATCTATTAGTTGGCCAAAAGCAGAACCTGAAAGAATCAAAGAAACAGGTGCCCCAAATCCACTTGTAATGGATTTCTATGAGAAAGTAATTGTTTGGATGAAAAACAAAATTCCACCCAAAGAAGTTGATTGGGTTAAAATAGAAAGAACAGAACAGGAAACAAAAGAATCAGTTCATTCTTTTTATGAAAGACTATTGTTAATCTTTAAACAATACAGTGGTTATGAAAAATTAGATGAAAAAGACATGAGTCATTTTATCTATAGATTTGTTTATGGACTAAAACCTGAAATTGGAGAAATGATCAGAACTAGTATTGTCGGATGGCAAGCACTATCTGTAGATGATATTCTAAGAAAAGCAAAATATTGTAGCGATGAATTAGAAGTAAAACAGAAGAAGCTGAAGGAGAAAGCCATGTGGGCTCAGGTAAAGGTGGCTGAGCAACAGATTGCCAGCATGGGAAATAAGAACACTAATTTTGTTCAAACTGGAAATACAAACCAGATACAAGGAAAGTTTAAAGGTAATAATAATTTCCCAAAGAAATTTAGCCCAAAGATAGAAGAGCTGAAACAAAGATTACCTTGTTTTAATTGTGGCGAAATTGGACATTGGAGGGACGAGTGTCCTCATCCTCCTAGAAACTCAAAGAATCCCTTATTGAATCCACAGATGCAGAATGGTGTTAACCTGCAGCAACAGCTACAGATGCAACAGGGGTTAAATGAATTTAATATTCAGCGACAGTTACAACAACAGCAACAACAACAGGTGAATAATCGTCAAGACCAATTGCCACAACCACCTTTTCCGAATTGTGGGGGAGTTCAAAAATATAATCCAAACGTGGGATTTCAGGGATGTGAACAGGTAATAAAACCACAAAAACAGCAAAAGCAGCAAAAGGTTCAAATGCAAAATGCTTCACAACAATTTTTATTAACAGAAAGTCAAGACAGTGATTCTGATGATTATTGCTGACGGTGCCCGAGAGAGGAGGAAGAGTGTGTTGTTGGAGCCACTCTTGAGGTTGACCAGTCTGGTCCTTATGTAAACGGGAAAGTTAATGATGTAGACATCACTTTTCTAGTGGACACTGGTGCTACCCGTTCTACTGTTAGATCAGTGGAAATTGAAAACCTACCTCTCTCTGGGGATACCATCCAAGTTGTGGGAGTAAGTAATCAGCAAATTAAAACAGACTTAACTGATCCAGTACCAGTTGAAATTGGAAATTACAGAGACAAACACAGATTTGTGGTTTGTAACAGTAGTCCAGTAAATCTATTAGGCAGAGATATCCTATGTAAAATGAATTGCAGAATATATTGTTCTCCTGAAGGAGTTGAGTTACAAACAATGGAGGAAGATGGTTTGTACAGAATGACAATGATGATGATGGAAGCAGAAGAAACAAAATTGTTTGCTGCATTTGAAGAAAAGGATTTACCTGAAGAGCTAAAAGAAACAGTGAAATCTGAAATATGGGATTTTACTGGGAATGAGATGGGTCTGATGAAAAACGTAGATCCTGTTAAAATTGCATTGAAACAGGGAATAGAATTTCCAAACACTCCACAGTATAAAATGAAAACAGAGACAATTGAAGGTATTACACCTATAATTGAAAAATTAATCAAGCAAGGTGTATTAAAGGAAATGAAGAGTAGCTCTTGTAATTCACCAATTATGGGAGTTAAAAAGTCTAACGGAACATTTAGGATCGTACAAGATTTGAGAAAGGTTAATCAAATTGTCATTCCATGTTGTCCTGTGGTTCCAAATCCAGCAGTAATTCTATTTCAGATTCCACATGATGCTGAATGGTATACAGTTATTGACCTTTGCAATGCATTCTTTACTGTTCCCTTACACCCAGACAGTTATGAAATTTTTGCTTTCAGATTCCAAGGTAAGACCCTTGGATGGACAAGAATCCCTCAGGGCTATACAGAAAGTCCTTCAATCTTTAATGAATTGTTAAAAAGATCACTAGAAGATTTAGACTTACCAGGTAGGTCTACGCTGGTGCAGTATATTGATGATTTGTTAATAGCTGCAAAGACAAGAGAAAATTGTGTAACAGACACAATAATTCTGTTAAATCGCCTTGCAGAGGAAGGACATAAAGTGTCCCCAGCAAAACTACAGTTTTGCAAACAAGAAGTAAAATATCTTGGTCACAGAATTGCAAAAGGAAAAAGACAAGTAACAATAGAGAGAAAAAAAATGATTCAAGCAATGTTACCGCCAAGAACACAAAGACAGGTCAGAATGTTCTTGGGAATGGTAGGTTACTGTCGACAATGGATAAGTGGATTTTCAGTAATTGCAAAACCACTACAAAGATTGACCAAATCAGATGTAAAAGATCCAATTATTCTCAATGATGCTGAGATGGAATCTTTTGAGAACCTGAAAAAGAGCTTATGCCAAGCTCCTGCTTTGGGTATGCCAAATTATGAGAAAGATTTTGAACTGTATTGCAGTGAGAGAGAAGGATGTGCATTATCTGTATTAATACAGAGACATGGAAATCTAAAGAAACCTATTGCATACTTCTCTGCAGTTCTTGATCCAATTGCAAAAGCATTACCAGGTTGTTTGAAAGCAGTTGCAGCTACAAGTATCAGCCTCGAACAAAGTGAAGGAATCATTATGGGATTTCCTGTAAAAGTTTTTGTGCCTCATTCAGTTGAAATATTACTGACAAGAGGTAAGACTCAACATTTAACAAGTAGCAGATTGACAAAGTATGAGAAAATCATACTGGGAGCAGATAATGTTTCGATTTCAAGATGTTTGAATCTGAATCCTTCTACATTACTGCCTGATTCTGAAATTGTTGATGATATTGAAATTGAACATGAATGTTTAGATGTCATGGAATTCTGCACAAAACCAAGAAAAGACATCAAAGACAGACCTTTGTCTGAATCGGATTTTGTCTACTTTGTAGATGGCTCATGCTTAAGATCCGAAGGAGGTGTCTTGAAAGCTTCATACTCAGTTTGTACAGTTGTAGATGTTGAAGAAGCATCATGTCTTGAAGGAGTTCGTTCAGCACAAGTGGCTGAATTGATTGCTTTAATTCGTGCATGTGAAATATCAAAAGATATAAGAGTTACCATCATTACTGATAGTCAGTATGGGTACGGAGTTGTGCATGATTATGGACAACTCTGGTCACAGAGAGGATACATGACATCAACAGGATCACCAATTAAAAATGCAGTTTTCATTAGAAGATTAATTGAAGCAATACAATTGCCAAAAGAAATTGCCATAGTCAAGTGTGCAGCGCACACTAGAGGAACTGATTATATTTCCAAGGGAAATGCCTTCGCAGACGAAACAGCAAAGTACTGCGCAAGGAAAAATTATTCATACAATCGGGAGAGGAATAAAGAAACTGATTCAAATTCATTAATGCTAACAACTGTTGTAGAAACATGGCATGAGATTAGAGATTTACAAAACGAAGCAGATGATGAAGAAAAAGATCTATGGTTAAGATCAGATTGTAGACCACGTGAAGAAGATGGAGTGTGGGTTTACAAAGATGGCAGAATAGTCTTACCAAATTGCTTGATTGCTGACATGGCCAGATTATATCATGGTCCTGCACATTTAGGAAGAGATTCTATGGTCAGACTTTTTAGAGAAACATGGTTCAATACAAAATTTAGAACCATTGCAGAATCTTTTTGTCAAAGGTGTTTGTCATGCCAACAAATGAATCCAAACAGAAAATCAGTGGTGGTGACAGGAATAATTGGTCGAGAGGGTGGTCCCTTTACCAGGTTACAAATAGATTTCATTGAAATGCCTTTACACAACTGTTTGAAATATGTACTTGTAATTGTATGCTTATTCTCAAGATGGGTAGAGGCTTTCCCTACACGACATTGTGATTCAATTACAGTAGCAAAACTAATGCTCAGAGAAATCATCCCAAGGTACGGTTTTCCAGTCACTATTGAGAGTGATGGAGGAAGCCATTTTGATAACAAACTGTTGAAGTTAATTTGTGAAGCTTTGAGCATTGAGCAGAAAATACACTGTGCATACAGACCAGAGGCATCAGGTGTAGTTGAACAAATAAATGGAACTATCAAAAACAGAATTGGAAAAATGTGTATAGAGACAGGTGTTAAGTGGACTGATGCTCTTCCACTTGTTTTGATGTCATTAAGAAGTACACCAGATAAAAAGACAGGTCTGAGTCCTCATGAAATTTTAATGGGAAGAGTTATGAGGCAAGCTTTTGTACCTGTAGGTAAACTGTTGAGCATAAATGACAGTGCAATTTTGGATTACTGTAAAAGGTTATCTGATATGGTAACTTCTGTGTCTAATCAGGTGGGAACTGAAGCTCAATCAAATGAAAAAGTTTTGACTCATGATCTGAGACCTGGCGATTGGGTCAGAACGAAAGTACATCGGAGGAGGAATTGTCTATCTCCTAGATGGCAGAAACCTAGGCAGGTAATCTTGATCACTACTAATGCTGTAAAGTGCAGAGGATTGAAGCGCTGGATTCATCCAAGTCATACTATTCCAGTACCAACTCCTGAGAGTTCTGATGTTGAAAGTGATACCACAGATGATTCTGATTCTGAAGCAGAAGATAGAACAGAAGGTGAAGTAATTCCAGATTCTGAAGATCGACAAGAAAGTCGACATCTGGAAACTGTGCCAGTGAATGGAAATCTGACAAGAAAAGACTTAGAAATAATTGAAATAGATTCTGAAGGTGAAGAGAATCTGTTAAAAGGAAAGATAACTGAGGATTCAGTTGTCTCTATTGAAGACAAAGAAGCTGAACCAAAAGAAGTTTCAGACCAGGAGAGTACCGAAAGGCAGAGAACAAGCTCTGAAGTAAGGAACAGAAATCCGAAATCTGGGAAGCTAGAGGTAATTGAAGAAGAAGAAGAGAACGAATTACCGAGTACCAGTGATGGAAGACAAAGTGAAGTTCCTGAAGGAGTGAAATTGCCGAATAGAGAAGTTCCTGAGTCAATTGAAATTTCAGACTACGAAACTGAAGAAAGTGACGTGGAAGGTGGAAGTGAAAACGGAAAGAAAAGGACTTGGAAGTCAGAATCAAATAATTCTGAACCAAAGAAGAAGTACGTGAGAAAAGCAGACTACTGGCCTGGTGGAAGATTGAGAGTCAGATTGATCAAAAAGCCAATAGAACAAGTTGAAGAAATCAGTAGTCAAAAGAGTCCAGGAAAAGAAATTGGGGTCGGAAGAAAAATTGAAGTGATATCGAGAAAAGGGAAGAGAATAATTAGACCAAACCAGAAATACAAGTCTCCTGAGTGGACTTACTTAGTAATTCCACCTGTTATTGACATATATGATAGTAGTGAAGAAGAAAACGAAATCCAAGAAATTAGTGACAATGATTGAAGTACAAATTGGCAAAAGGCCGAAGAAATCCTGTTAGTTGACACAAGGTCGAAGAAAAACTGTTTAGTAGAAGAAAACTTATGTATGACATAAGGTCGAAGAAATCTTGTTTAGAGTTATAAAAGAAAAATATATTTTAAAAGGGGGGTGTATATAAATTTTAAAATTTATTTTTATTTTTGAGGCTAAAACTAACCTAAAAATGCCTTACGTTAAGGAGAGCACTTCAAAATGTTCTGTTTTTAAAAGATGCTGTAAGATGACTCTGGTATGTCTGCTCATTTTAGTTCTGCTCTGGTTGGTACTAGCTGTGATTATACCTTTAGAAATGAATAGAGAATTACACAAAGTTAACATAACAAGCAAAGCTCTGGTTAGCCAAACTAAACATAGTGCATCTGCAAAAGTTATTGATCATCAGCCTAACATTCATCAAGATAAATCAATAGGTGATTTTTCAAGCAATACATTCACTAAGCTTTTAAGTGAATATGTAAAGGTAATGGATGCAAAGGACTGTTATGTCTGTGTTAAGTTACCTGCTTCTGTTTCTGAGGGAGTAACATATAATATGCTTCCTCTCACTTATGCTGTAACATGTAGTGTATTAACTAGTTTATTTTATCAAACTGGTCGTTTAGAATATTACTATTCAAATTATGATGAGATTTTTGCTAATGTTAAGATTGATAATGCTTTAAATAAGCATAAGAAAGCAAAACAATTGAGAGAATATTTCCTTGTTACTAACGAACTCACTTATGAGTATGCTTATAAGAATAATCTAACATGTAAATTAAGTGCTGAAGGAAAGAAATTTTTGAATATGGTTGAGGAGAGAAGAGCAATTTATAAGAGAAATGAATTAGTCAAACAGACTAAGTCATCCTTCTGGCAAAAAGAGGATGAGAAATTAAATGGCAAAATGCTTGAAAATATTGCAATTCACATAGACAAACCTGTTAGTGGAAAGCTTTGCATTAGAAGAGATAATACACTTTTTGATAATTATTTTGTAGGTGCAAGCAACTGTGAAGATACTTATCAGATTATGGGAGGTTGGGGATTTAAAGGTGGAAAAGATCCTATCTTCCCTGGAATTTATTTTGTTTGTGGTGACAAAGCTTACTATAACCTTCCTGACCATTGGTATGGAACTTGTTATGTGGGAATTGTTTTTCCTAAAGTGTTTCATGTTGACAGAGATTCAGAAGGATTGTTTAAAATACATAATTATGTAAATAGAGCTAAAAGGGAAACTTTTACTGAAGTTCTGGGAGATATTTTCCAAGCTGTAATACCTTTTGTTGGTATAACCCTAAATGCAGGGAGAATCAGAAAATTGTCCACTATAGTTGATAGATTATCAACTGACACTGCTGATGGGTTTCAATTAGTGAATGTTGAAGTTATTGCAATTAGATCCATGGTAATTCAAGATCGTCTTGCTTTAGACATACTCTTAGCAAAAGAGGGAGGAGTCTGTGGCATTTTACATGTCCAACATTGCTGTACATATATACCTGATGAAAGTAAGAATATTGAAATGTATATTAAGAATATTACACAAATGCATTCAGAGATAATTCCTTTAGAAGAAGAAGATTTTACAGGGAAACTTTCAAAAAGGTTTCAAGCAATTAAAAACTGGTTTCATAATATCGGAAGTTCAATTCTTGGCAAGATTCTGGCACCTTTGATTATAATAGTATTCATTTTTATTTTGACTAAAGTAGGTTGTTTGTTACATAAAAGAAAGAAACAGTTGAAGGAAAAGAAGAGAATCTATAAACTCAGAAAAGAAGAGGAAAGGGAGATCGAGTTGCAGGAGTTACATAGAGAGCGTCATGTTAATTGCAAAGATTATGCTGAAACAGATTTCTAGGTTTACTAATACAAATGAATTTGAATCGATTTCTTAAAATTTAATTTACCAAAATTTTGAGTGCTGGTGTGGTGATTTGTTAATCACCAGATGAGGGAGTTGATGGAGCGAGATAGAAAACAAAATTTTGTTTAAACTCGCAAAGTCACATTTCCATAACATGAATAAAATTATTAATGATTTGTGATATGTCGTACTAATACAACTTAGATTAAACTTTACACGTGGGGGGACTAACATGTGTGCTCATAAACGTGCATAAATGTTGCATCTTTTTGTTCGTGCAAAATAATAAAATAATTTATTGTTTTCGTTTTTGTCATTACTAACTGCTGCAAACTTAAAAGAAGCATGTGCTTGTTTTGCTTTTCCTTGTCTGTGTGATGTCATTTCTACTATTCTAGGTGCATATGGGTCTCATAGAAAAACGGAGACTGGTAAATATAAACGCTGCTTTATTTGTTTGCATTAGCTAGGTAACATTTTGATTAATCGGGTGGGTTAATTAATTAGTAAACCATGGGGTGGATACAGAATCTACATTATTTCTTACATTAATACTTTTCTTGTGTTTGTTTTATACTAGAAAACATAAGTTGCCTGCTTTTGGGCCTAGTTATTTGAACCGCAGAAAAAGAGCTGATCTATAATTCTGCAGAAAGTCACGAGACGCCCATTCTGAATTAAAACGTTTATTGAAGCTGCATTCACAAAGCAAAAACTGATGAGCTGACATCATTCTGTCGGACATGGCCAAGGTCGAAAGTGAACTTTTTGTCAGTCCTTAACTTGGCATCCGCGGAAGTTGTACTGAGAGACTATGGAAGCTGCGAGGATGACTTAATACAAAGTTGCAATCGCAGGAAGCTTCTGGCTTCACGTGGAAGAGACAATGGTCTTTGTAAGACATGATTTTGTGGAACTTTTTAAGAATCGGGTGACATGTCACTTGTCACTCTCAACCAATGGGACGTCGTAGATTTCTGAAAACTTTCCTTTGCTAGTTTAGTTAGTGTAGAAAGGTATAAAAAGTCATGCCCTTAGGGTTGGGCTGGCTGCTGCTTTCTGACTTTCCGATGAGGGTGATGTGCTGCTGGACTTTGCGTGGAGCACGTAAGAATCCTCAAAGATCTTTACTTTAATTTCTGTCTATTTAGCTCAGTTAGGGAAATAGGTTTTAGAAATGCTAAACTTTATATAATTTCTTTAAAATTGTTTCAATTGCTTAAATTGTATTTTTCTCATATTTCATACCATCATGCTTGCTTTATTGCAAATAAATTTCATTTATAAAACTTACAACATATATACCATAATTTAGAAAATAAAATCTTACTTTTGACAAACAAGCTGGTCTTGATTATTTAGAAGTATAGGTTACCATTAGCTAGATCACGTCACCTATGGTGGTCGTTTAAATGGTTGAGTTTTATTCTAATGACAATATTCTTTCTGCAAATGTATAAATATGTATATAGTGTATAGATAATGTGTATATAGATTTATTCTGACCACCTGATTCAGTAGGCCCAAAATATATCAGGTTCATAAATGGGTCCATATTTAGTATAGAATTTTGTTTATAGGTTATGAAGTTGGGTAGCGTAGTTTATGATATATTTTCTATAGCCCGCTGGATCAGCCCGAGTAGTTTGTAGCTGCTCAGTGTCATCCAGGCATGGCTCCTACGGGCAAAGGGAGCTTTGTCTTCAGCAAGAAAGCTTCTTGATGACCTTATTTACTACTGATTGAAGTGCGAGTGGGTAGTTTGGGTTTCCCATAAGTCGACTAATCTAGCGATTGTCAGTGACTCCCCCAAGTATTTTTTTAGCCGGCGAGGTGGATGTGCTGTGCAGTTCTTGCCAGAGCTGATGGTTCTGTGTATTCCTGGGAGAGATCCTAACCACTTGGCTTCTAAGGGGTTTTCCCCTCCCGTGCTGCAGATTTATGTTTCCCATTATACATGACGAGTTGACCTTGTCATGAGCACAGATTCAGTGAGCCTCATGACGAGTTCACCTTGTCATTAGCATGCAAGTTGTTAATTTCATGCCAACACTTGATATAGGAACCTTGCCTTGCAAAAAGTTGTTTGGTTAGCCCAAATTCGAGTCGAATCTGTGCAGGTGAAGCGTAAGATGGGAGGTTTAACATGACTCTATATGATTTGGCTAGGGTGATATCCAGCAGTTTGGCATCCCTGCCCCTCAAGGCTTTGAGGACGTAAGTAATCGAGGGTGGAATTTTAGCTTGCACTACCCGGAACAGAGGGGAAATAAGAGGCCCAGAAAGTTTTGTTTTAAGTTGCCTTAGTGGTGTCGCTATCGCCATCCCTTTCCACTTGATAACTTCAAGTTGGTTGGTGAAATGACCACCCTTGTTGATGATTATCCCTAGGTATTTGTACATGAAGGTGTTCACAATTGTTTTTTTTCCAAAGTCCAGCAGTCGGACCGTCATTTGCCATTGATTGTCAGAGTTTTTGTTTTGTTGATGTTTACTTCTAGGTGATTTTCAACTGCATATTTGTGCATCTTATTGAGTAACCGTTGTAGACCAACGTGAGTATGGCAGCGTATGAAATACTGGAGATGGCTTTGCCAGCAAGTCGTGGGGCATGCGCATAGCAGGTGCTGAGGGCTGATGTCATCTCTGCTGTATAGAGGTTAAACAGAGTTGGTGCAAGCACACATCCCTGTTTGAGTCCTTAGGTGGTTGGTATACGCTTTCAGAGATGGGAGCCATTGCCTAATTTAACCTGTATCCATGTGTTGGTGTGGAGATGTAACAGGAGATTCAAAAGAGATGGAGGGATTCCCAAGAGTGCCTGTTTCCTCCACATTGAGTGACGTTATCAAACGCAGCCTTGAAATCGATAAAGCAAAAATGAAGTGTTTATTTGGATATTTTCGCCTTATCGATAAGTAGTGACATAGTTAGTATGTTAGTTGTTGTACCAGTGTCTTTGCAGAACCCTGTTGGGTGGGGGGGAGGGATTATTTCATTCTGTTTTGCCCAGTCCTGTAGTTCTCTGAACAAGGTGCCAGTGAAATATTTTGCCTTTATAGCTAATAGTGCAGTCAGACGATAGTTTTTTGGTGAGGTTTTGTCACCGGACTTGTAAATCAGTGAGATAATTGAGCCCTTCCATGATGCGGGTAGGAGCCCGGACTGTCTGATAGTGCAGAAAAGGGGGGCCAGTGTTTCTGACCACTATGCCAGGTCTTGTTTGAAAAGAGCTGGTGGAATCCTGTTTGGCCCCAGTTCTCCTTCTTTCCTCCCATTTGAACTTTGCTTCTTATTCAAAACAGCATTGGTTCTATGGTCATCTTCCTCTGTACTCTTCACAGTTTGGGTAGAAGGAGCTCGTTGGTTGTCCGGAATTGCTTGTGATCCAGGTGGTTGTTGATTGAAGTGGGATTCTAGAAAGGTTGTCCATGAGTTCTCTGTGATGTCTGATGTTAAGCTTCCATGTGCCAGTTGTAGGATTTTATTGATTAACACCAGAAATGTGCGCTATTTATTCCTTTGGAGTCATTGTAGAGTTTGCCCAGAATTCATTTTTGTTTCGACCTATTGATGTCCCACTTGAGTTTTTTTAATTTTGGCCTTTCTTTTACGAAGTTGGTGTTTTAGATTGTCGTCTCCAGGGCAGAGCCCCAATGATCCTAAAAGTTTGTTTACAGATTTTTTATGTAGATTCAAGTCGGTCCTCTGTGTGCGCGTGGCCCTCCCTGTGACCATTGGATCATTGGGAGGGGAATATCTGGCTACGGTTGAGAAAGAATTTGCAAAGGATGCAGTGACATTTTCCCATTTACTAGTAGGGGTATCGGTAGGGTAATTAAGCTTGTGTAGCTGTGATTTCGCTGCCAGGAGCACCTCCCCAGAGTTTGTTAGGCAAGACTTGATTCTTTTCAAATTTATGGTATGAAATGCGTGCCTACCAACAAGATTAGGTGTCGGCTTGCGCGGAAGAGCTTCAATTGAAACTTCCTGGGGCCGATGGTCACTGTCCCCTTTGTCTCCTAGGCAGATGCCTGTTACATGTTGAAAAAATGAGAGAAGAACTAGAGTGTAGTCTATGGTGGAATTTGCGAATTCTGTGTAAAATGAGGCAGCTGGGGGAGTCATCAGGAAATCTTCCACTTAATGCCCTTAGGCTGATATGCTCCAGGTCTTCTAGCAGCTCTATACTGGTCTTAGATGGTCTTCCATGGTTGCTTTTGGTTTGAGCTGGTATGTTCCAACAAAAGGACTGCACCTGTATGTTGTCATTTGATGATGTCCCTAAGATTTGTTGGTTTTGATCACCAGAGAGGATGAGGTTGGAAGTGCTGTGCGAAATCATGGATTGAAGCAAGTGTTCGATTAGGGTTTTTGGCTCGGGGGGGGGCTATTTGGAAGCACTACTTCTACCTCACTGGTGTAGCTTTTGTTACAGTGGGTCAATATTGCAACTATGCTGCAAAACCGCCTCCCAGGGGTCCAAAACCGGCCCGCCCTGAGGCCCACAGGTGAGTGCACCCCCCACCCCAAGCAGGGTAGGTATCACCTTAATTTTAGAGCAACCAGTAGGCTCCGTACAGCTTCTCGGTGTCCCAGGCAAGATTAGCACCTTCTAGCACTTCCTTCTGGTCCGCAAGGGCTTTTGGCCCTCCCAAGTCCAGTCTTGATGCTCAGGCCCTCTCTGTGGCCCTTGTATAGGAGCTGCACAGTTCTGGAGGCACCTTCTGCAGGACAGCCACATCCTCCATCTGGGGTGGAAGCCAGTACTCTCGGGGCACCAAGTATGCATTAGCGCTCCTGCCTAGGCCGCCTCACTCGGCGCTCCCATCTACGATCTCTTCAGTGGATCACTGCCATCTTGACTGTCTCACGGCATCGGAGAGCGGTCGCAGTTCTCAATGTTTTGCTCTCCGGTGGGGTTTTCCCTTAGCTTAACAGGTTCTCCAGGTACAGGGCAGGCCGGGGGTGTTTTTCAGTGCCGGCTTAGGATCTTAGACATTACAGGATGGATCTGGATGGTGGACGGCCAAGCACAGCTCAGAGCAGCACTGCTCACTCCATGGGTGCCATGACACACCTCTTCATAGCTGCCGCATTAATAAAAATTTTTTATTTCTGAGAGGGGTTTAGACGTTAGAAGTTTTCTTAATGAAGAAAACAATTGCCAATAGGCTTTTTTACAACAACTAGGGTCTATTAGGTACCATGTTGTTCCAGGTGTACTTGGCATCAAATAAAATCCAAAGATAGTTCACCACCTCCAACCTTCGGTTATTTACATAAAAGGGTGGCAATTCCTTCGGACGACCTCCTGAGACTAATACAAAAGATTTTGCATCATTAACTCGAAGGTCCAAGTTCTCCATAAAATTAGTGTACACCCCAATCACTGTCTGCAATGCTTTCCCTGTTCTCAGAATTAGCACAGCATCTTCTGTGTATAGTAAAATTGCAATAGGGGTAAGATTAATCTCTGCGACATCATGGGTAGAACCAATCAATGTGTTGTCCATCCCATTAGTAAAGTCCTCCACTCCAAAAATCCTTTTTACTCATCCAAAAGCCTCCTCCTATTGCTAAGACCTAAAAAAAAAAAAAAAAAAATATTTCACTCTTTTATCGCTCCACTATCCTTTTCAATCGAAATTAACAGACTAACATGTTCACTTCTCAAATTCCATATTAATCTATACTAATATACTACCCAAATAACTGAATAACATATCCACTGCTCAAATGACTTCATTTTTTTTTACTATACTAATTTTCAACAGTAATCCTTTATGGGTTCCGGAGTGGCGTGCTACTCGCCAAAAAAGCGAATCAACAGCCATCAGGGGTAACAAGTGCTATATGAATGCAAATCTTTCTTCCCCTTTTATCCCTTTGCTATTCTTCTCACTCCAAGTAACTGACTAATATCCACCTCTGAAATTACTTCATATTTCACCATATAAATTTACCACTAATCCTTTGTAGGCTTCCTGAATAGTGTGCATCAACAAACACTATATATATACAAACCTTTGACCTCCTTTATCCTTCTGCTATCATTCCAAATCCAAATAACTGACTAACCTATCCACCACTTAAAATGTACTTGCATGTTTCACTATACTAATTCAACACTAATCCTCTATGGGTCGCGGAGTAGCGTGCGACTCGCTGAAAAAGCGCTTCGACGCCTCGTCAGGGTTAGTAAGCGCTATATAAATGCAATTACAATTCAATACAATATCCCCCATCCCTTCCATACCGCACACAAGCAGTCACCCATGTATACATATGTCGTATGAAGACTATGATGGACATGATATAACATGGGTAAATCAATCAAAATCGGCTGATGATGTCACATATTACATCATTCATGACATGGTCAGTGACATCACTGATGACATTACTGATGACATCACTGATCACATCACTGATGACATCATAAAGAGAATGTGGTTTGGTTTCATATTTAAATAGGTATTATATATATAATGTGATTGTTTGTGTAAGTGCCTAATTTAAAGTGTCTCACTAAATATATGGGATAGTGATTAAACTGTGTGAATATCTGTATCACTCTGTCTCTTGTTGTGTAAACTACTGCTTAAGTTGGTTACTACCTATGTGTAACTCCACATTAGTTTGTAATTAGTTAAGTGAGTATTTGTATGGGAGAGTGAATGCGTATGTGGTTGGGTGGGAGGTTTGTGACTGTCCAAAGATGTGTAAATAGTTGATTTAGTAGGTATATGATGTTAAGACTGCATGTGGAAACAGTTGTTTGGGTGAGTGAATCTCTTTATGGGTGTGTTGATGAGTAAATATATTTCTCAATAATACATGTCCAACAATGTTGAAATACGAAAGGCACTGTGTGTGATAGTTGGTGTATATAAATAAGTTTAAATAAAAATCAGTGGGTGCCTGAGTAACTGTATGGAAAACTGTATACTTGTAATAGTGATTTAATAGCACACTAAGTATGAGTTACTTTCTATATCAATAAATAAAGTTATGTGTGTAGCTGAGTAAATGTAAGTATGATCAATTATTTGCATAAGTGAGTGGGATGACTGCATAATTGAGTATGATATATGCTGCTGTGTAATCTTGATATAGGTGTATACGTTTTTAACATTGTTCTATTGATCTTTGTCAACATATATGAGTGAATCTATAGGTAAGTATTTAGATGTGTGTGTGTAGATCTACAAATCACTGAGTGGGTTCTTAAAAACTTGTATTGTATGTCAATATTTCAAAAATGGTAGTTTATATTTTATAGTGCGTGATGAAAGGTTATATTAGTGTAAGATGAGGTGTATCTGATTGTCACATGGATGATGTCATCAGTGATGTCATTTGAGATGTCATCAGTGATGTCATCAGTGATGTCACTGACTATGTCATGAATTATGTAATATGTGACATCATCAGCAGTGGATTGCTGGCGCGCGAGTTATCGTTAGTACAACTAACAATAACGGAGGAATTTCAATGGTTTTGTTCGAGTGAAATGTCCAGCTAACTATAACACCCCTAAAACCTATGTTTTTTCTCAGTGAATTTCTGAAGATTTTTAAATGCTAATTCCTAACTATAACAGTCTGAAACATATGTTTTTTTCAGTTAATGTCAAAGGTTTTTTAAATGCTTATTCCTAACTATAACATGTATGAAATCTGTTTTTTTCTGTGAATTTCAAAGGTTTTTTCAACGACAATTTTAAAATGTATTAATTGTTATATTTATTTTTTTGATACTGATTTACTACATTTTTTGAAACTATTTATTTTTAGATTTTTTTTTAATTACATTACATATTTTTCATATAAATTGAAATAAAATGTTTTTAAAGATATTTAAATTCTATATTTTTGTATTTTATCTTTTTTTAAATATATTTATAATATTTACTTTATTGTTTTTTTTTCAACATTTTTTGGGGAGTCGCTCACACAAAGGGTACCTTCCTCGATCACTGCGCGGAACCTAGCCACCATTTTAGGACTGTTGTGTAGGATCCGCATAGGGTGTGTGATGGGTGCATATTCTCCGGTGCGATTACTAAGCCACTCGTACGCGACTCCAAGTGCATATGCAATATTTACATATTACACTACACGATGCTCACACCCTTCCATGCGACGTCATATACGTGTTCGACGCGGTGGGTGCGCGACTCCCTTGACATTTTTTTATGTCTAAAAATATATATATATATATATATATGTATTTATTATAAATATTAAGGTGAGATATTATCTGAACTAATCATACAATAATATTCTTTTAGTTTTAATAAACTTATATTACTTTTAAATGCAATTTCACAAAGTCGCGCTGGGTGCGTGCTGTCTGTGCGCAGTTACGCGGACCCCATGTGACCAGAAAAAAAGAGATTTGATTTGTCCATAACATTCCTATTCTAACTATTGAAGGACCCCGCCCATTTCATTCTTCTTAGACCTTCTTGGGAGCAACAACTCTACTAGGAAGAACCTGAGTTTTTGGTGATTGGCGACCTGATTTTGATTTTGATTAAAAAAACAATGGCTTCTGGACAGCAAGAATCATCTGATTCTGAACATTCCAATAATTAAGGATTTCTAGTTACTGGAGCCTGTACGCCCTGAGAGGTACCATTCTATCATTTGGAAAGTTTTTACGTTTCCTGAAGGACAGAAAAAAAGTGAGTGCTACCAAGGTCACTTTCAAAATCTGCAAAGCTGTACTCTCACATTGAGATCCTAATAAAAAGTATTCTTGTGGGACCGCAAGTATGCTAAAATATTTAAAATGTCTACATCCTGTCAACCTAGCACATGAGGAGTGCCGAAGACTCCGGGATAATCCACCACCACCACCAGCAGTTTCAAGCGCTTCGGGGACGTCTCCATCGAACCAACATCTGGACATAAGTCCCCAATCCACTAATGCAAAAATACACTGCATTAAGTGTAATAGTTTGCTCGGCTATGGAGAGCAGTCCGTGGACTTGGTTTGCCGAGCTTTAGACAACCATTGGTGCTAGAGGTTTTTTTGTTTTTTTCCCCAGAAGTTCATTGTTTTGTTGCTCCAGTTCTCTTTTTTTTCTTTTTGAAAAAAATACAAAACAATTAAAAAATTGTTCAGAAAAACAAAAAAAATATATTTAAAAAAATGTTATTTTCAGAACTAACTTCTCTGGTTAAAAACAGAGCTATATTTGTATGATAGTGTGTGAAAGTTTAGATAAATGTATGCATAGTGTATGGGGAATGTATAAGTGCAGAACTATAAGGAAGTGCTGCAGAATGACACTGTAAGCTCTTTATCTGCAGTGTGCTGTGGTACTTACGAAGCACAGGGATGCAACATATGTACATAAATATGTTGCAAGTCTATGCTTCCTTCTGCACTGCTGCTTAAACTGCAGCCATGTGTTGACACAGATACCCTTGCACCATGGTGCAAGGATATCTGTGTCGTGTTGAGTTTGTTTTTGTGCAGGAAGACACACCTTCCTGCACAAAAACAATCAGTTAAGGCATGTTTCTCCTTCATTGTATGGTGTACATTTGTGCATACATTGAAAGAGAAAAAAATGCGGAGAAATGAAAATAATTCTCCTTGTTGTGCCTTGCTACACCAATTGGAGGATGGTGCAGCATTCGCATACATATCCAGATTTATAATTCCTGATAAATCTGGAAATGTGTCTTGTTGTATGAGTGTTCTGTGCAAACACGCACAGCAACACCTATAGAATGCCCTTTCAATGCAAAGTGGTATGTATGATGAGGTTGTATTTACATGGAGACGAAAAGGTACACTGAATGCCTTCTCCTCTCTTTGTAAATATGAAATAGTGTCTTGTGCTATAACGGTGTAACAAAAAGTGACATATTGTTGGCACGGGAATTAGCAGACTGTTACAATAAGAACATATTGCTAGTTAATTATATAAAAAATTCCATGAGAATAACATGAGGTAATCACAGAGTTATATCTCCAAAAATGGTCAACGAAGAATGATTGAAATGATTGCAGTCCTTCAATAGGTACAATGGGAAATATTATGAACCAATCAAATCTTTTTTTTTCAGGTCACACGATATCCTATGACAGGGATATTCCAAAACTAAATAGGTATAAACTGGGTGTTATCAAGACTGTATTAATGCGTTGTAGCTTCTTGCAGATCTGCTTGCATAGTATATAAAGAAATTAACTTGTACTAGGGTTAATGGCTAGGCCAATCCTTAAATATATGAGTAATAAGTAGAGTCATTTTAGTACCGCAAATAGAGAATAAGATACATTTATAAGTACTTAGGTTTTGGCAAAGTGATAGGACATGTTTATAGATTAGTGAAGGGAAGGGATGGGGCCTGATGTGACATCTGCAAACACACTCTGTGACGTGTTTAAAGTTGAGGAATTGTGTCTCTTTTAATCCTGAAAGTCCCTGGGCCCTACCAGCCCACCATGTCTCTCTATTGAATACCATACAGGTGCGCTGCAGAGAGGTGGTCTGAAACCATGTCCCATTTTATACCTCTCGGCAATGCAACTCTCTGGCACTTTCTGCACATATCTGGTGGGTTAGTTGGCCCCCAATGAAAAACAGTATCCATGTTAATTTTATCCTGTAACTTAAACATCCCACAGAATACCTTTCCAAACATATCTATTCCATCCATCTCCCCTTTCTTCACCTGTGTGCAAAAACAGGCCTTTGAGCATTGTAATACTTAGTTAAACTTACCTTCACAGTAATAGAAATAAAAAATGCTACACATTTGTTTAGTTGTTTTTTATAATCTAAATTTCTGAAAATGTCATTTTAGAATTAGGATCTGTGAAAGAGAAGAACAATACAGTTATAATATATAATATATTTTTTACAACACATCATAATTTTAAAATTTTACAAATTATTTTCTTTGCCTTTTTTGCTGTTCTCAGAATATATTGAATTGCACTAGAAACAGTGATTTCAATCATACTCATCACATAACAGCAGCCAAAAAAAAAACAATCAATAAGATTGTTTTAAAAAAAAAAACTACATCCTCAATACATATCATATTGATGAAGCAGATCGTTTTATGATACCAAATGCATATGTTGCCAGGCATACAATCTTCTTTGAGCCACTAAGGAATCGACACCAGCAGGAATTCACAAAATGGTCGCACACTCCATTTTGTGTGTCAGTCAGCGCAACGTGCAAAGCAACACAAGGCTTTCCGAGAACAAACACGCCAGCTTCCAGCTAGCTATTGCAAAACCTTACATTTCAGTAATCATGTCGACATGACCTGGCCGGTCACGTACGTGCCAAGTCCACGTATACCAGAGGCACAGATTTCACCTTTAGGGGAAAACCCAAATCTGCTCTTGTAGATGGCACGTGGGCAGCAACACCAGGGTATAGACATACTTCGAGCCTTAAAAGGGTATCATGCCACAACTGCCCTTCATTCATTGGTCCAGCAGAACATAGTCTGATCTAGATTATGTATGCTATGATACCCATCCGGTAGGGCTTTTACCTATAAAATGTCTCTGCACTGTCATGCCAATTGGGCACTCAGTAAGCTTTGCTGAGATCTCCGTCTGCACGTATATTTTGCATTCTGGTTGGGTTCCCAATAAACCTTGCAAACAAATGTGCTGAGAGCGAATTGTTTATTTCAGTGTTGTCATTTATCCTTTATTCTCACAGTTTCATATGAGCTTCAACATTTGGTGGAGAATGCGGACCCATTACAACTGACTGGCTCCATTGACGGGACGGACACTGGTGGTCGAACCCTTTGGCACCCTTCTGAGGGCGGGGATTTGAGGTGATTACGTTCTGTTTATTTATCTCTGCCCTGTCTCTCTGGTTGCTGGAAGGGTCGGATCCGGTGGATGGTCTGTTTGTTGCCTTTCTGTTGTCTTTGGTGTGACCCCTGCGCTTTTCCCTCTCAGCACGCTTGGGTTGTTTCTGACTCTTCTGCCCTTCTTGTTCTTGGCTTTCTATGTCTGGACCCGTGTGCCCGTGTCCTGGGGACATTTACGCTGCCTGTCCAGACTCCATGTCTTTCGTGATCCCTTTTCTGATCGCTTTCTTCATTCTGCTGTTATTGGCTCTGAATATATATTTTTGTTTTTGACATCATGCTGCCCAGGAGGTAACTCCTGTTTAGCCGTTTCTCTCGCTCCCTGCGCTATTGACTTTTCTTCATTTCTGTGCCACTGGCGTGTGTTCACCTCTGTCATTGCTACCTGCGGTCCGCTGCCTTTTCTCACAAACATTTTGTTTTGTCCTGTAGGGTCTGGCCTTGGTCTCCTGCGTTCCCTGGCTGGTGACGGCAAGCTTCTGCAGGATTCCTGGCCGGCAGTAACTCTTTGGTGATTTCGGTATCGGTAGGCCCTTGGCCTGCCATTGAGGGTGAAGTTCTGCACCCCTCCCCCGCTGCAGAGAGTCACCGGCCGCTGGGAGTGTGGGACGCCCTCGCCAGACTATTCCCCTTGGTTGCAGCGGACGTCGGTATGCTCTAACAGACTGGACGAAGCCCGGTGAGTACACTTGGGGGGGGATTTTCCATCCTCAGGTTTTGGCTTGTAGCAGTTGGCCCCTCGTTGTTGAGCTGTGGCAGTTTTGGCTCCCCTGTGGGTGGTAGCAGGTAGCACGCCGTTTTAGGGCGTGGCAGTTTTGCTCCCCAGATTGGCACATAGTCTTTGTGCCTGTTAGGTATCGCGATACGAGTGGGCAGGTTGGCTACTAGGTTTTGTTTTCTCCTGTGTATTTGTTGATCGTGGTTTTAACTATTCTCATGAGCTCTGACTTGGGTCCAGCACTGTCGCCCACGCGCCGCTGCACTAATATTTGGGCATTTATGAGGAACGCTCCAGGCGCTCCTGGCTCTTTGGCTACCGCCCGCCGCCCTCCCTGGATCCCGCCTCCGCCCTCCCTCTGGAGACGTACTTCTAGGCACCAGAGTGGTTCTAGGTTCGTGCCTCTGGATATTTCTCGGCACGAAGAGGGGGGTGTGACGCTTGGTACACCAGTGTTTCTTTTCTCAATCATTTTAGGGTTCATTGCATTCTTTTATTGTGTCCTTATGATGTGCTTGGCTTATTTAGTGGCCAAATACTGTTAGGTACGTGGGGTCTTTTCACTTGATGCTAGGTATTCATCTATTCTGGGTATCAGAACGTTACTTGACAGAGATCTGATAGAAGACCTTTACCTCACACACCCATTTACCAACGTTGCCAAATAGGTACTTCCGTCCATAATACTCTCTGGCCACTAAAAGGGACTGGCTGAAAGACCGATTAATGTGCACTTTTCTAAATTTCCAAAACTAAAAGTAATTTCTGTTATTCCCCTCACTTCTTTGGGATTAACTTCAGAAGACACACAAGCATTCTCTGCACAGAGGGATTTTTTTCTACAGCGCTGCCGTGTAGGATCCCCAGAATTTGTCCTAGATGTTTTATGTGATTGTCTGAACTGCACGAAGCAATTCACCACTCTGGCTCTATTGTTGAATGTTAGCACCCTGTGGCACAGCCACAGACAGGGTCTGTTTTCCTATCTTACTTATTTCACAGGCCGTCAAGGCTCAACAAACAACCAGGATCTGGCTTCTTTCTTCCTTGTGAAATAGCTTTGGTGAATTGGCACAACATGACTTGTTGGGGTGACTGATGTATGGCTTTCTTGTTGCTCTCTTGCAAATACTGTGTGGCTGAAATATATATGAAGCATTTTTGTCAACCTATTGTATCACATGTTACAGTGTTGAAGTCCACCCTGCAACCCATCTGTATGGTATACTTGAACAGTTATCTGTAAGGCGTTTAGGACTAGCTGCTACACACAACTCAATCATGGGAAACAGCAATAGTAAAAAAAAATTAGATACGGCTCAGCCAGCCCCACCCAAGAACTCACCTGCATATATTGTGGGTATAAAAAGAGGCTTAAGCTCAATTATGTGCACACACAAGTGGCACGATCTCACATCTAAAAACCCGGATCTACAGTTCCCATGTAATGGCACATATGACATGGCAAAATTATTATATTTACGCCAGATGTTGAATTTAAAGGGAAAGAAGGTTAGAAGCCTGGAATGGGAGGCTTACTATAGTTGGGACTGTGTGTTAAGTGAGATGCGTTCAACCAGTGCAGTCAAATCAAAGGTCCACAGTGAAATTATGGAAATTAAAAATAAAGTATTACAGGCAAAACTGGAGGGCAGATGGAGAAAACATCAGCTAGACGTAGTAGGCGCATTCCCATGCGTCCAAGTTAAAGAAGAAAAGAAGGAAGAATGTGGGGCAGGGGTGGAGGATCAACTCATAGAAGATATTCTCTTGGGATGCCTGGGATGCGATTCACCGCTGCCTGCATCTGAAGCAGAACACACTGAGCTAACTCCCGGGGAAAAAAAAGCAGCGATAACCTTTGTACGCAGAGCGCTGAAAGATAAGGTTGCAAGACCAGAGTTGGACGCTGTCTAAGCCTGGGTTCTCTGAAACTAATGAGAGAAACAGCAGTCCAAGCTGCTTCAGACTATAATGAATAAAACATAGCATTCTCAAAGAATGTGTTAAAAAACAAGTTAAAATACCAAAATTAATAGACAGACAGTGGCAGCAATTATTTGAGGATGAATAACAGGATGATTCATTCAGTCAGGCACAGTGGCACTCACTAATATGGGATATATTTAAATATGTCCACCACACAGAACATGACATCTCGAGCTTAGAGCAGTGTTTGGCAGACACAGAGTCAACTCCAGAGAACAAAAGAAGAGGCAGTTTGGGGGAAGGGGTGGGAGGAGCTTCTGCGTCCAACCCAAACTCACCAAAATTGATGCTAAAGAGCGATTCTTTAAATTGTCAAGCACTACTACAGCGGCTCATAGAGGGCTCACTAACAATGGATTCCTTTATACAAACACAGAGTAGAAGGTATTTAGAGAAAACGCTGTCCCTAGCACGAGCAGAGGTAATGAACAGAGGACCCCAGAACCATTTAGCGTATGCTAAGCAAGCCAACACCCAGACAACCACAGGTATCCGTGCCCAACTACCAGCACAATATGATTGGGAAGTAGGGAAGTTCGGATTCACAGACTCAGATTTAATAACATGGGAGGAGTCTAAGTTGCAGGACATGCTTAAATATTCTATAGAAAAATACAACAATAGAAGCAGCTAATACACACATGTGCAGTAATTGACGTAGCCCACTCTCTTGCGCACTCCATCACCACAGCCAACATAACAGATTCCCCCACCACAACAGAAGTCCCATCACTTATCATGCCCCTACGGGAGATACCGCCACCACCTGGCAGTGCGCCAAATGATTTAGCATATGTTTATGTCCCATGGTCCAGGCAGGACATCAATTGTTTTTCTAGAGACTTCCCCAGACTTAGAGATGAACCGCGAAAGTGGTATGAAGAGCTTAATAGAATGTCTGCATTAGGGGGGGTTACTATGGAGAGATCTTGATACGTTGTTTAATATCATTATCCTAAAGGACCTTGGGGAAGAATGTAAAGGGAAGGTTGGGTGGCCAGATGTGGAGTCAAAGAGGGGCAAGGGAGGGATGCCAGGTCCAGAAATAGATGAGTTATATAAGAAGGTGGTGGAACACTTGAAGGAGAAGGTACCTGAAGATAGGGTGGATTGGAGCAAAATTACGAGTACTAAACAGGAGAAAGATGAAAGTGTGAATACATACTTTGACCGCCTCCTGCAAGTATATAGGCAGAACAGTGGATTGAAAAACCCTATGGGGGATGCGATGCCGGCCCTGGTAACTACATTTGTACAAGGCCTTGCACCACCTATCAGAACACACTTGCAAACTTTTTTTGTCTGCTGGCAGCAGGAACCGATTGAAAAAGTGCTGTCAGCGGCTAAATACTGCTCAGATTTCCAGTCTAGTGCGCAGGCGATGGAGACAGAAAAATTAAAGAAAGAAAAAGTGAGGCTAATGGTAGCACAAGAACGGTTTTACAGCAATAACAGGGGAAGGGAGAGGATCAGAGGAGGGGCACGAGGCGCAGGAAAACAACAGACAAGTAGGGCAACTTCCATATCCCGCAGATCAGCCTCCCTGCCACCACAAGGAACAGCATGTTTCTATTGTAAGGACCCCAATCATTGGAAAGCAAATTACCCAATATTAAAGAAAAGGAATGAGGACAGTAGGTACAAACAGAACAGCGGGCAGGAGGGCAGACACCAGCACATGAACTACACTCGGCACACAGGGTACCGAGATAATGCGCAACAGGAAAATGAGCATCAGCAGCAATGGACAGGAGGGGAAGGATGGACACCAGTAACTACTGACAGGCTTCCACCACCGCCTCCAACATCATTCTAGGGATGTCTGAAAGTGGGAAACTGCGTGATAGCACCAGCAATAGCAGTAGATCAATCCGGACCATATGTAGAGGGAGAAATATTGGATAGGGTTGTTCCATTTCTAATTGACACAGGGGCTCAAAGATCAATGCTGAAGGCACTAACAACGCCAGAGGCTCCACTTTCTAGGACTGCGATAACCACAGTGGACATGACTGGCCAACCGATTACAGAATACCTTACTGAGCCACTACAGTTTGTAGTAAGCACAATAACAGTGCACCACCAGTTTATTCTTAGCAGATTTTGCCCCGTGAATTTGCTGGGGAGAGATTTGTTATGCAAATTGCAATGCACCATACACTGCTCACCAACAGAGGTCTTCCTAGAGAGCAAGGCCAATGGCCTAATGTTGCAAGCTTTCATGACATGCACCAACCCCACAATACCACTAGAACTACGCCATTGTGTGCCGCCTGAAGTCTGGGCAACAAGCGCCAATGATGTAGGGCGGGTATTGAACTACCCACCAGTGCAGATAAAACTAAAACCAGGGGCAATTCTCCCAAGAGTGCCACAATGCAAAATATCTAAGGAGGGGGAGGAAGGCATCTATTGAAGCAAGGAATTTTAAGGGAGATTCAATACAGTCAATGTAACACCCCTATTCTCCCGGTGAAGAAGGCAACCAAGGGCCCGAACGGGGCCCCTGTCTAAAGATTCACACAAGATTTGAGAGAATTAAACAAAATAGTGTTGCCCTCCTTCCCAGTGGTCCCAAACCCAGCAACAATATTATCCAACATCCCAGTGACAGCCATCACCTTCACAGTGATGGATCTTAGCTCCGCCTTCTTTACCATCCCCTTGCACCCTGACAGCCAACATTTTTTCCCCTTCAGTTATAGACAGAAGAGATTTTGTTGGACAAGACTCGTGCAGGGCTACACAGAATCACCCTCCATCTTCATACATGCCATAAAAACAGATTTAGACTCCCTGGTACTTAAGGAGGGATCCACACTTATCCAGTATATTGACGATTTGCTATTGGCATCGCCTTCAAAGGAGGCTTGTGAAAAGGACACCATCACTGTCCCGTGCCACTTAGCACCAAAGGGATACAAAGTCCCCCAAAAGAAGTTACAGTTTTACCTCACCTCTGTGAAGTACCTAGGCCATGAGTTAACAGAAGGAACAAGAAAACTGTTGCCAGACAGAATCTCGACAATAACACATTTTCCCAGACCCCGCACTCAGAAGGAAGTTAGGGCGTTCTTAGGGGTTGCAGGGTACTGTCGTCACTGGATACCAAATTTCTCTCTCATTGCAAAACCTTTACAGGCACTGACACACAAAGACATACCTGTTACTGTACCCTGGTCACAAGAATTTGAGAAAGCCTTCAATGAGCTGAAAAAAGGATTGCGGGAAGCACCAGCACTAGGCATTCCAGACTATAGCAAAGATTTTCACATGTTTTGCCACGAGAACGAAGGTTGTTCAATGGGGGTCTTGGCTCAGAAACATGGAGCCTTCTACTGCCCAGTGGCATATTACTCTGAAACGCTAGACCCAGTGGCTTCAGAGCTCCCGCCGTGTCTGAAAGCAGTGGCAGCTGCAGCACTTGCAGTGGAACAGTCAGACAACTTAGTGTTAGGACACACACTAGTCCTACACGTTTCACATGCAGTGGACACACTTCTCACATCCACCACGACACAGCATCTCACCAATGCACGCCTCACCAGGTATGAGTTGGTACTCTTGACACCACACATTATCATCAAAAGGTGTACCACCTTGAACCCTGCGTGCCGGCTACCAACTGAACATGAGCTGGAGGATTTTGATTCAGATGATTCCTTTCATGATTGTGCCTTGGCCATAGATAAGCACACTAAGATACCTTAAAGATACACCACTCCCAGATTCTCAAGGAGATTTGTTTGTAGATGGATCATGCTTAAGGGATGACACAGGAGTACTGCAAGCATCCTATGCGGTGGGCACAGCTACTAAATTATTGGAAGGAGGGAGACTGACAGCAGCAAAGAGTGCACAGGCAGCTGAACTTGTGGCACTTACCAGAGCATGTGCATGGGCTGAAGGAAAGAAAGTGAACATATACACGGACAGCCAGTATGCCTTTGGGGTGGTCCACGACTTTGGCCAGCTGTGGTCAATTAGGGGGTTTCTTACATCAGCAGGCCAGCAGATACAACATGCACAATTAATTTGTGACCTCCTCCATGCGCTGCTACTACATTTCAAAGTGGCTATCATAAAATATGCTGCCCACACTTTATCAAAAGACCCCATTTCTAGAGGCAATGCTTTCATTGACCAAGAAGTGAAGAGAATAGCGCTTACAGGCTGCCAGCTAACAATGGTACAATTAGTAGACAACAGGACAGACACGAAAGAGGATAGTGGTTCACTACATTTTGACCCAATACATATTCAGATGAATGCAGCCAACAAGGAAAAAGAGGAGTGGGCGCAACAGGGTTGCACACAAACAAAGGAGGGGCTATGGATGGGGCCTAATGGCAGGATATGTTTGCCTTCCACCATGCTCCCTTCAATGAGCAGACTGTACCATGGGCCTTCACATGTGGGACGTGATGGTATGATCAGATTATTTTCTCAATGTTGGTATAACTCAAAATTTCGCCAGAGAGCAATGCTCTGTCTGTGCCCAATATACCACCGGATAAGGTACCCTCACTGCACCTGGCCACTTCCCACCTCCTCATGGGCCATTTGAAAGCCTTCTGAAGGAACTACTGCCAAGGTTTGGGGTACCCTCTCTCCTTGCATCCGACAATGGGCCTGCATTTATCTCTCATATCATAAAGGGAATATGTAAGGGGCTTGCTATAACACAGAAATTGCATTGTGCTTACCATCCACCACCAGCGGGCGCTGTTGAGAGGAAGAATGGGGTGTTGAAAAACAAAATAGCTAAAATTTGTTCATCAACAGACCTCTCCTGGGTAGATGCGCTCTCTTTAGCACTTCTAGCAATGAGATGTACACCAGACAGATTAACAAAGCTGAGCCCACACGACATTGTGTTTGGAAGACCAATGCACATTCCTGGACACATGTCAGCAGCCCCCCTGTCAGTGACAGACGATTTATTATTGTGTTACTGTAGGAGATTAACAGACATTTTATGTTACCTCCATTGTCAGGTGCTGAAGTCCCTGCCAGAAGCTGCGACTCCACCAGCCCACGATCTACAACCAGGGGATTGGTTTTGTGTGAAAGCCCACACACAGAGGAACTGCTTGCGGCCCAGATGGAGAGGACCCATGCAGGTTATTCTCACCACGGCTACAGCGGTGAAATGTGATGGTCTAACTTCGTGGGTTCACGCGACAAACACGAAGAAAACAACGCCTAAGGGCGAAGGACAGATCCAACCAACGCTGATAGTACCGACAGCAGGGCCTCACAAGGAATATAACCTTCGCTCCAACAAACACAAACCTGCAGACTCAGATTAATCATTAATGAACTGCTGCCTAAATGCAAAGGCTCAGGACTGACAGACTTCGATCTGTGTCAATACAAGCCTGCGGACAACGGTCCAGGATACAATTAACCCTTTTGTGCACGGGAATAGACATCAGTGCAACATTAACACTACTTATCCCAAGCCAAGTATTGCTCAGTGAGATAATAAGACAAATTTTTAATGAGATTTCCTTTCCAACGGGCCGAGAGCAAGTCCCTGAGCAAGAGTTACCAGATCTACGTTTTGACATTCTCAATGGTGTCATTTTTGCAACAGAGGTCACTGGTCCTAGACTTATCCGAGACATTAAATACAAGAGAAAAACAGTGGTTAAGCACTTGGCTCTAAGTGACAGTTAGCGTAGCGCCAAGAGGAAGAAGAATATAATTAGGGCCTATTCACCTGCCCGAGTGGACTAAGAATAAATTTAGGGTCTATTCACAAGAAGATTGCAAAGCATAGAGAATGGTCAGGTTTGTTCAGAGCCATGCCATCCACTGAAAGACACACATGTAACTGGAGAGCAGTGATCCTGGCAATATTGTTACCAGCACCAGCAATACTAGTAACAACAATGATAATAGTGTATTCTGCTGAGCTTGAAATACCACAGCTTAATGGAAGAGTGGGGGATGGTAGTGATGGAACTGAGCCAACAAAATCCCCAAAAGACTATGAACAGAATATAACAACGATCATTACTGATATGGGGGTGGATGTGAATAAAGGGGACCAAGAAAGATTGTAGGATACATATGAAGGAAACAAATATATTGAAATGCTGAAACTATATGTGACTATTTTGAATATATCAGATTGCTATGTTTGCACACACCTGCCCACAGATGCCACACATAGTTTGAATTACCACGTGCTGCCGGTATCCAAATATGTAGGCTGTGTCCTGATGAGTGACATGTTACTAAGTCAACACAGTATGTCCGTGTCAGTATTGATAGGTGTGACCTCATCTGAAGTATTGGCTGCTGATCCCAGCAGTAGCAGTGGCTATAGCTATAGCAGAAAAACAATAGGCCCTCCTCTCAGACCTAAGAGGATTCCTTGCATGAATATATAGCCGACTAAGGGAGACCTAGAGATGCTAAAAGTGTTTGACAGGGCCTCTAGAAATGAGGAATGGAGAGGCCGAGCGGGCTGGGATGACATTGAGGCAGGCCACATAAAAGTGCCAAGGTTCAGGGTAGGGGAACTTTCAGCCTCCTCCTGCATCCTCAAGGATGAAATAATAACACCAAAAAGAATACCGGTTTTGCCAAAAGGAGCTACCAGAACATGCACTTTTTCGGAACTGCTGTCCAAAGACAACTGTAAAGAATGCATTTCATTTGGATGCACCTTCGAAGAAGTCGCTAAAGGGGAGCAGGGATGGTTTGACTGTGAAGACAGGATAAACAGGATAAAAGGCATAGTACCTACCAAGGCTGTTCCCCAGATTTACATTGGGACGAGCAGCTGTAACCACACAACCAGACTAACTCGAGTTAGGAGTCGTGACGAGCCCTCACCAGGTCTGGTAGGTTACAGGGGCCTTTTCTTTGTCTGTGGTCCATGGGCATACTTCTACCTGCCCCCAGGATGGTATGGAAGTTGCTACCTAGCATCCATCATCCCACAGATGACCCACTTCACAAAATTAGTGCCAGCAGAAAAGAAAGATTTGACACTAGTTAGGGCCAAGAGGACAGCCGCATGGGTAGACCACATGTTAACAGATTTTGGGGCAATGATCCCAGTAGTAGGCAATATTTATACCTCAGAAAGGACCCATCAGTTATCCAGGATGATTGACGATCTAGCGGACTCTACCACTGATGCCTTAGGAAATATAACAGAAGAGCTCACCTCCATGAGGGCAGTCGTGATCCAGGACAGGATTGCTCTCGATATCATTCTAGCCAAGGAAGGTGGAGTCTGTTCCGTCCTTCATGAGGCATCTTCCCCGGCATCTTCCCTGGCCCAGACTCAATGCTGTGTATTCATTCCGGATAACAGTGGGAGTATACATAAGGCAATAAAAAAGATCAAAGATATTAGAGATGAGGCCCACGGTATACACACAGGAGGCTTATGGGAAGACATGATGAACTGGTTCACAGACTGGGGTTCCTGGATACTAAAGGAGATTATAATAGTAAAATTGTAAATTGATACTTGTATAGCGCACTACTCACCCGCAAGGGTCTCAAGGCGCTTGTACGAATACCGCTGTGGAACCCATCCTGGCTTTCCCTGTGAGGTGTCCACTCCTGGGCACCCCCAAGGTGGAGGCCAGGCATCCTTAGCGTTGTGGGGGCTGTTGTGGAGATTAAGCAAGCTATTGCCCAGAGTTGCAGAGTGGGACTCCATGATTGGAATAGGCAAAGAGGCGAGAATTATCAGGTCCGTGGAATTTTTGAGCCCAAGACCCACCGAGGCGGGGAATTGAACCCTGGTCCCGGGCTAGACCTCTGCATCAGGGTCTGCCTCTCTAACCATTGAGCCACACTTCTCCAATAGTGGTAGCAGCCTTTTTGACACTGTGCCTCCTGATAAAAATATGCCCAGCTTGTTGTACAGTAATTTCCAGCTCCTGTGCCCACTGCATATCCAGGAAAGGTGATTCACCACACCACACCCATAAGGATGAGAATGAGGGACAGGAAATGATGAGCACAGATGGTTTCTGAATAGCATCTGATTTGGTATCAGACTTGGGAATGATGAAGCAGATATTTTTATGATACCAAATGCATATGTTGCCAGGCATACAGCCTTCTTTGAGCTGCTAAGGAATCGACACCAGCAGGAATTCACAAAATGGTCGCACGCTCCATTTTGTGTGTCAGTCAGCGCAACGTGCAAAGCAACGCAAGGCTTTCCGAGAATAAACACGCCAGCTTCCAGCTAGCTATTGCAAAACCTCACATTTCAGTAATCATGTCGACATGACCTGGCGGGTCATGTACGTGCCAAGTCCACGTATACCAGAGGCACAGATTTCACCTTTAGGGGAAAACCCAAATCTGCTCTTGTAGATGGCACGTGGGCAGCAACACCAGGGTATAGACATACTTCGAGCCTTAAAAGGGTATCATGCCACAACTGCCCTTCATTGATTGGTCCAGCAGAACATAGTCTGATCTAGGTTACGTATGCTATGATGCCCATCCGGTAGGGCTTTTACCTATAAAATGTCTCTGCCCTGTCATGCCAATTGGGCACTCAGTAAGATTTGCTGAGGTCTCCGTGTGCACGTATATTTTGCATTCTGGTTGGGTTCCCAATAAACCTTGCAAACAAATGTGCTGAGAGCAAATTGTTTATTTCAGTGTTGTCATTTATCCTTTATTCTCACAGTTTCATAGGAGCTTCAACAATATAATACGAATCACACATATATAGAACGCTTACTCCTAAAAAAAATTCTTACTTGAATTTATATACACTGTAAATGTTGTTTAAAAATATACGCTGCAAGAATGTGCAAGAAAAAGTCCATAATTCAAAGATACACCTTTCCTCTAGGCCAAATGGTAATACTGAAATCCTTCATATTGAAATTGTCCAATAGTAATCGTATTAATACATATTAATACATTTCTTAGAAGCTGAATTATGTTTCTAAAACTTTGGCTTTAAAAATATTAGGAAGGAATTTGGTAATTCGCTAGGCAAATGTTGTTTAAAAACCAACTGAGCAACATTACAATATGTCCATCCTTTGTCACATTTTAAATAGGCAGTGTAATGTCCAGATGTTGTGGAAGGACCATCATGGAAAATTATTATTACTGTTACAAAAGTCCTTCCTGATATTGAAAGTTGACTTGCTACAAAATGTTTTATTAAAGAGCCCAATTTTCTTCCATCAATTGTACAAAGTTGCATCATTAAAATTATATACTGTCCATGTCTTTGTATAAATAATGTTAATAACATTTCTGATTTGCATTGGCTACACTCCTTGTTTTAATTTGATGCTTTAACTAGTTTATTGAAAGACACTGATTTACAGTCTGGTAATGTCAAATATATAAATCTTTCAGTGTCTATGTTAGTGCTACATGTAAACATACAATTTTCACAATAATGTTCACATTTATAACAAAGGCCAAAAAGATTTTCAATTTCTATGCCTTCATTTTCCAATACGGTAAGCATATACATTAAAAATTCCTGAGCATCTTGTTTGATATTCTGCAGAAATTGTGTGGAACCAGAACATACATCCAAAAGATTACGAATATCACAAACTTTGTATTTTATTTTTATCAGTTCTAAATCTTTCATAAATACAATGCAACAAGGAACAACATTTTTTCCTGATTCTCCATAATTTGCTGTTGCAAACTTTCAAGAAAAAAAACATTAGCATAGCAGTTGACACCTGATCTATTTTCAAACTGATAACCAACAATCTCTTCAACAGTGTCCTTTTTCTTTTTGCTTGCAATCACATTATCTTTTTTCCCTTCTTTATACCTTCTATACCTTCACTACAGATATTCTCATACCTTCTTTTTCGTTCTACTACACGCTTTTTAAATACAGGATATTGACCTAAATTGGGAGCATATGCTCTTCTTAACCTATTATACTCTTTTACACAGTTTGCATCTACAGTAACCTTTGTGTCATTAAAATCAATCAAAAACAAACCAGATAAAGGTCAGACTCGAGACAAAGCAACATATGCCATACCCTCTTTCAACACGGTACTTCCAATGTTTACCAAAGCACTGTCTACACTTAAACCTTGAGATTTATGAATAGTCCCTGCATATGCCAGAGAAAGTGGACACTGTTCTCTATGGACATATAAATCTTTAACAAGCAAAAAACAAACTGAACAACAACCAATTTGTTTTACTTCTTCAATCTGATCAAATGTAATTTTTAAAAATTCAATTCCATCTTTATTCTGATAATTATCAAAAATCACAACTTTGCCGATTGCTCTATTAACTAAACCTTTTTCTACAACAAAATTTCGCCTTAAAATCACCCGACAGTTTATACATGCATATAGATTCTTTTCTAAACCAGCAGGTTTAGATATAGATTTTTCTATAAAAATCCAATTTTGTTTTAAAATTTTCGGTCAAAATAATAGTGATTCATTCATAAAGTCTTTATTTCGATAATAATATAATAAAATACAACATTATATATATAAAAATAGAAATTAAAACCAAGTACAGAACATTTCTTTTGACCGATTACATTGCACAACAAACCATCAGGAGGATATGGTAAATAAGTTAGTCCATCCATTATATAAAAAAATTATTTAAATGCATTATATTATGTATAAGTGTCATTATAAAGTCATTCATATACACTTTTATTTACAGAAAGAAGTTTAAAAGGATTAAAAAAGAGGGAAAACAGAAGGTCCATATAAAATTTGTATCCCAGAATAGGATTTTTAGCGACAAAATCATAAGATGTTTAAAAAAAATGAGAATCATTGTATACTTAATTTGCGTGCTCGGATGATCCACATCCAGTGTAAAAACTTGGCAACAGCTATGACCACGGGCTGAGAGGTGTTAGTTTTGAGATTTCTTAAAGCCTCACAACCAGTGGTGAGACCCATCTGGAAGCAGATAGGCTTCAACCACATCGGCCTTGGAGCTTTGTATTCTGGGCAGATAAATAAAATGTGGGCAATACTTTCCCGTTGCATAGGACAAAAGGGACAACTGGGTTTATGGTTACTGTTCCATTTGGAAGTAAAGGAATTTACGGGAAGTGTCCCGACCCTAAATTGATGGTGCCTCTTCCTATCCACAGGAACCATAATGTAATCCCAGTAGCCCTCTAGAGCAGTTCAATGTTTTAGTTCCAAGAAATCCACTGTGAGTGATGGGCTAGTACAGTTACTAAACCTTCTCAATGAAACCATGCTCCAGTATAATTCTCTAAAAACTTTCCTAGGCGGGAAAGGATTAGCAATATATGCTGTGCTTGCCTCCCTCATCCATGAAATTCTATGTGCACTATCAGCACCTCTGACTTCGAGGAATGCTCGAGCATACTGGGAGAGATCAGGGGTAACCCACAGTCTCCTTCAGTATGCCACCGGTCTATACCGAGCCAAATCCTCCAAGCGTTGACATCCCAAATCATAAAAGAGAAGAACTAAGGGAGTGGATGCTGGAAGGCCCGTTATACCCCTTAAAAACTTGTTTTGGGCACTAGTCAATAGGGCAAGATTACTGTACCCCCACAGTTTAGCCCCATAGGGGACCGCCGCACTAACTTTAGCATCATAGATCTTGAGTGTTGGGGCAATTGGATGCGTATGGGAGAAAAATAGCTCTTTTGTTAGGGCACCTGCTAACTGGGCATGCTTCGTAACCAACTGGTTGGTGTGATGTTTCCAGTCTAGTTTTGAACCGAGGGTTATGCCCAGATAAGAAAGGACTTGAGTCTGTTCCAACTGAGCTACATTCATAACCACACTCCCTCTTACATGCTTGGACCTATGTAGGACCATAAACTTGGTCTTACTCACATTAATGGAAAGTCCATGGTCCTCGCAGAATACCTCAAATTGATCTCTAGCCTTCTGCAGGCCTTGCTGTGTTTTAGAAATTAATAGGGTGTCATCTGCAAACATCAGCAGGGGGATCAGTTTACCATCCAACTTGGGGGCATCAGTGGGGTGGTTCTCGAAATACTAAATCACCCTGTTAATGTAAAGTGAAAAAAGGGTCGGGCCAGTATGCACCTGTGGCGTACTCCCCTTGATATTGGAAACTTATCTGTTACACTCCCTTGTTGGTTCCAACGAACTCGGCCAAAATGGTCCTCATGTAATTTTGTTTAGAAGGCCAGAATATCTGATGGCTTGCCCTGGTCTACAAAAACTTTCCACATTTTCGCCCGTGGCACCAAGTCAAATGCTGACTTGAGGTCAACAATCAATCAATCAATCAATCAATCAATCAATCATATCACTTGTATAGCGCGCTACTCACCCGGAAGGGTCTCAAGGTGCTTGGGGAAAGGGGGCCGCTACTGCTCGAACAGCCAGGTCTTGAGTTGTCTTCTGAAGGCGAGGTGGTCCTGGGTCAGCCGAAGGTGGATGGGGAGGGAGTTCCATGTCTTGGCCGCTAGGTAGGAGAAGGATCTGCCTCCGGCGGTGGCTCTTCGGATGCGTGGTACGGCGGCGAGGGCGAGGCTAGCGGATCGTAGCTGGCGGGTGGGCGTGTGGAAGGTCAGGCGGTCGTTGAGGTACTTGGGGCCCAGGTCGTGGAGAGACTTGTGTGCGTGGGTGAGGAGCCTGAACGTGATCCGCTTGTTGACGGGGAGCCAGTGCAGGTTCCTCAGGTGGCCAGAGATGTGGCTGCGTTGAGGGATGTCTAGGATGAGTTGGGCGGAGGCGTTCTGGATGCGTTGTAGTCTTTTTTGTAGCTTGGCTGTGGTTCCGGCGTAGAGGGTGTTTCCGTAGTCCAGCCGGCTGGTGACGAGGGCGTGGGTGACCGTCTTCCTGGTTTCAATCGGGATCCATCGGAAGATCTTGCGGAGCATGCGGTGGGTATGAATGCTTGAAGAAGAGACGGCGTTGACTTGTCTGGTCATGGAGAGGGAGGAGTCCAGGATGAAGCCCAGGTTGCGTGCGTGGTCTGTTGGCTTGGGAGCGGTGCCCAGGGCGGGGGGCCACCAGGACTCGTTCCAGGCGGAGGGTGATGGTCCAAGGATGAGGACTTCCGTCTTGTCTGAGTTCAGTTTCAAGCGGCTGTTCTTCATCCACTCGGCGACGTCTTTCATCCCTTCATGGAGGCTGGTTCTGGCGGTGTCGGGGTCTCTGGTGAGGGAGAGGATCAGCTGGGTGTCGTCGGCGTAGGAGATGATGTTGAGGTTGTGTCGGCGTGCGATGGCTGCGAGGGGTCTCATGTAGACATTGAAGAGGGTGGGGCTGAGTGATGATCCTTGCGGGACGCCGCCGATGACTTCAGTGGCCTCGGAACGAAACGGGGGGAGGCGGACTCTCTGTGTTCTTCCAGCTAGGAACGAGATGATCCACTTCAGTGCCTTCTCTTGGATGCCGGTGTTGCTGAGGCGCTGGACTAGGGTGTGGTGGCAGACAGTGTCGAACGCTGCAGAGAGGTCCAGGAGGATGAGTGCCGCTGTTTCCCCGTTGTCGAGCAGGGCTCGGATGTCGTCGGTGGCTGCGATGAGGGCGGTCTTGGTGCTGTGGTTGGCTCTGAAACCGGATTGCGAGGGGTCGAGGGATCCATTCGTCTCGAGGAAGGCGGCCAGCTGTCTGTTGACGGTCTTCTCGATGACTTTGGCAGGAAAAGGGAGGAGCGAGATGGGGCGGAAGTTCTTGAGGTCGGTGGGGTCCGCTGTTGGTTTCTTCAGTCAACAAATGCCGCAAAGAGCGTGCCCCCCCCAGCAATACCACACACCAGTATATTAAAACAAATCTAAAAACTTGATCTATTGTGCTTGTATGACTGCAGAACCCTGCTTGGAGAGGTGACAGTATTTCTTCCTCCTCAATCCATCCTTGGATTCTCTGCAGAACAAGCCTTGCTATCACCTTCTGTATACAATCTATTAGACTTATCGGCCTATAATTTCCTGGATCTGTCGAAATAATAGTAATTCCTTCATGCTCTATTTTATCCATGGCTTCCTTTTTTATTATTTCTTCATTTTCCATCTTCAATAGTTGTTCATTGAATATAGAACACTCGCGTAGTGTTGGCATTAAGCAGATCATAGATTTGTTTTCTGCAATTTTCATATATATTTTTTCAGGAAATATATTTTCATTTGGAAACAAATTGGAAAGTAATCAATTCTGCAAAGCTTGTTTGCCATGTTCTGTTAGTACTCCAATTCTTATATCTTGAATAATAGTTCCATAATCAATATCATTTGCCTGTCGCATATTTGTAATGAGTTCTTTGTATTAAAAATATGACCAAACATTAGCATTTCCAAAGCTACCCAGAGACTTTCTGGTGTCTTCATGCGCAAGTGTTTTAAATACTGGTTGTCCGTGTAAGGGAGTAAGTTGCAGTAGATCGCCAAAAACTATGACATGTTTTCCTCCAAATAAGACATCGTACTCTGTTTTAAGAATTTGCTGCATTCTTAAATGCACAAAAGCAAGCATTCAGTTTGAGACCATGCGTACCTCACCAATAATCAGAAGTTTCATTTTCTTTAGCACTCTTGAAACTTCACAACAAGCTTCTCCAGATATCTTGTGATATTCAAATTTGTTTTCATGCTCCACAGGTAGCATAAGTAAATGATGTAATGTAATTCCTTTAATGTCGTATGGTGCCAACCCAGTTGGAGCAGTTACAACACAAGACAAATGTGACTCAGTTGTTTTCTGTAGATAACTGGTGATTACTGTAATTAAGAAACGTTTTCCTGATCCAGCTTGTCCCCTCACATACATTTGGATAGGTTGAAATTATGTGCATGTGCATTCTTTCTTTTCATGAAGAAATCCATGTTCAATCTGTTGTCTCACTTCCTGATATATTTCTTTCTGATCAACATTTAGGGGAACACTAGGATGTCGATGTCGGGGCCGGTACCGTACGCGACAAGGGCGGAGGAACCGTGCCCCAATTAGGATGCATCTGCCACAGTGGCGGGTGCATCCCGCATTTTTTAGATTGCGATGGACGGTACTTGAAGCACCGGCCGCCGAAATTCAAAAAATGCACGTTGTCCATTTCAATACACAACATGACAGGCACCGCGCGGTGCCTGTCATTGTGTACATTGAAATGCTGGGGGGTACCATAGGTACCCCCCATGTGCACTCCCAACCCCCTTCACCCTGGGTGCCTACAACGGGCCCCCAAAGCGAAGACTGTATGCCTTTCCGTGGCGGCGAAAGGCATCCTTCACCGGCCATCCTAATATGGCTGGCGGTGTCTGATAGACACCGCCACCATATCAGGCCTTTTCTGCCGCGGTCGCAAGCCGACCGTGGTGTAAAAGCGGCGGACGGTCTTCCCCTCCACCACAGTCCCCCCCGCCATCGGAATATGGCGGGGGGAAGAAAGGTGGCGGATGGGCAGGGATGGCGGGCGGATCGCCACCGTCCGCCATCCTAATAGACCCCTTAGTTGGTCTTCCAACTTTGCTAAGTCCATTATATCTTCTTGAGCTTGATGCATTGCTGTTTCCACCTCATTCATGGCGATTGCTGCTTAATTTTCAACAATTGGTTGTCCTAGTTTATCTTGACTCAGTGGAGCAGAACTTTGACTGTCTTGAGAACTGTCTCTAGCAATCTCAGCTGCAATAGTAGCTTCTTGATCAATTTAATTGTTCAACATTTTTGCACAATCTGCAAAAACAGTACATTGTATGGTATCTTTACAAGCATTGAAATTCTCCTAGTAATTTCAATTCTGAACGCCATGGTTTGAAGAGTAGCAAAAGTGCTAAATAGTAAAATTGCCTTTTATCAGCAGTGTCACAACTCAGTTTCTTATGAATAATTAAATTTCCTTTCCTTTGTTTCACCGAACATCCTTCAGAACCAATCACTGCATATTTTCCATCATTGATGTTTTCTGTAGTATCCCGTTTAAAAGTGTAGTTTTGCAGCACTTCATAGAAACATATGTTCTCAAGATGATGACTTCTATTTCAATAATATGTGTCCAAAATATTTATTTTCACAATATCTTTACTTTCTGGATCTTTTTCTGCTAAATATTCGATTTCTTGTACAGATTGAAGTACTCAATTTCACGTTGCAGCAAGACCTAGACTCACCCAAATGATTCTTCTAGAGTTTGCAATATAGACTTGCAGATGATAACCGATCTGAGCATTCATATGCTCCAATTTCTCAATGGGATAACAGCTACAAACTGAAACTGTATAATTTCTTAATTAGACTCTTCTCGTGAGAAATCTCTTCCCACGTTTCTTTCAATTACGTCTTTTCTGATTTTGTAATGTAGGATGTTACATATCGAGCAACAGCAATGGAATTGTCCGCAACATACTGAATATCCATGTTAGCATTCCACATGGACAGAATAACCGGTTTGTAATCATTTATGTATTTTGATTTGTCGCTTCTTTTCAAATTGTAGGTATTATTTGGAGACTTTCTTATGATGGTATGTCGCATAGCTGACATAAAACTGTTTACTCTTTCTTTGGATATTACAGGACGTGGAAATGCAAAACGACATTTGGAATAGAACCTATCCTTAGACTTGTACTTTCGTGGACAGTATTTTCCACATCGATGGCTTTGGAATCGTACGATTTGTTGTCTTAAGTTGTTTTCTTCTGTGCTTTGGGTAGAGCACATGTGGCATATTCTTCAATAAAGGATAAAACAGTATCATCCGAATCTGTTCCGAATTTGAGGGCATCCTTGATCAATAACAGCATATGTATATGAGGAGCACCTCTTGCTTGATACTCCTTTCTCCAAAAGAAATCCACAACTTCTCCAAGAGGAGGATTTTTTTTATTGCAGCTCAAAGACGTCATAGCTTCAAATCTTTGATTGAAATACCTACATACATTAACAGGATCCAAAGAGCACAATTGTCCAGGTGTCTTGTATTCAATATTTTTTATATTCGAATTTGCCTCTTGAAGAAATTTAAGTAAATTCTTCCAAGCGTATTCAGCACAGCTTAGGGTAAGGAACCATGTAGGAGTTCATTAGTGCCACGCTGACATGCCATCAGATTATTCAGCTGAGATTCTAAATGATCATCTCTCTGGTGCACTTTATCCATAAATTCCTTTGCAGAAACATTTTGCAGATGTACTCCTGTTTTCAATATGCGATTGACTGCATATAAAAGACCAGACAAGTCACTCTCAAAGTAAAGCTGAAATATACATGGGATACGTTGTTGAAATCTTGGATCTTATGCATACAATCTTGTTGTCTGAGAGATGCAGGAATCTGCACAGGTCGTTCATCATATTATCCTCCTTTTCCTGTTGGGAACAACTGTGGAAAACAACCTGCTTCCAAGCTTTCTTCCCATACACTCATGGGACTTACCTCTGCTTTTTTCATTTGGAATAACTCAATAGTATTCCCCATCACTTCTTTTAAATGGAGTGGATGTACACTGTAATGTTCATAGATTTCTTCACTTCTGGACATGTCCACTTTTTTGATTTGTCCACTTGACATTTCAGTATCTTCTGCTAAAAGTATTTCTTCTTCTCCCATATACACATTATTATAGTACTCATTGTTTTTTATCAGATACAAAGTTGCCTTTGGCACTTTCCTAACATCCACTAATTTCTGCCAGATTTTCTTACTCTTAGTAGGTATGCCATTACCTAGAATGACTAGTGGTTCATTTTCTACACACTCTACGCAAATAGTTTCAACATTTTTCTTTAAATCTAGAGGTAAATATACAACCTTTTAATCCTCTCAGTAAATCTGAAGGAGGCAATTTACCTGTTTTAGGCTCCATACGAACAATAGCCTGAAATGGGTGCATACATTGAATGAGATTAGACTCATAGGTATTTAAATCTATCAGTTCTGGAGGAAGTGTTACCAACTCTATATTATTATGGACTGCTCTAGCGGGCATTTTATTCTCATCTAATTTATTACAACAATATTTACAAGTACGCTGATCAGAACCCAAATCAAAACAATTCTCTACCAACAAATAAGTTATCATTATTTTCTCTTTCACTTTTTAAATACAGATCAACAGTCCTAGTCTGATTTTTATAGTGAGTTCGCCGACAACAAATACAAGAATAATTTGGCCTTTCACCTGAAATCACCTTAAACTTTTTTATTTGTTTCTCAAAAATTTTCGTAGTATTATGTTGCACATTCTCTTCAACATTTTCTTCTATTAATGTCTAAGTTTCTACGCTCTCTTGTTGAGGACCAAAGTAACAAAACTCAATTTCATCACAAACCTTCTTCACATCTGATACTGACCCATGCAAAAGAGCCCTGTTCAACTCATTTAATTTTAGTGCTGGACTTTTTGCATAATACAATCTTCTGACTTACTTCCGCATCTGAGAATGATGTACTTCTAACATCCTGAAATGATGAAAAACACTTTGACATACTTTTCTAGAAATACAAGCCAGAGAATGACCTTGCAAACCAATATTTTTTCTCACTCTGGGTCTAGTCCTAGCAACATCTTAATCTTTTGTTTAACACTTTTTTTACTGTATTGTCGTAAGAAATTGCGTGTAATATCCATAGATTCTCGTCGTACACTACAAATACTACTGCAATCCCAAGTGTACACTGGTGCTTTAGGATGTCTACCTAGAACTTCAGCAGATAACACGTCTTCTGCATTTCTGGTAACCATTTTCTCAATCTCAATTGGACAACCATTTCTAACCTCATAAGCTCGACCACTGGTATCAACTGAATACAATAAATCATTGGTCGGAAAATAACTCTCTTTATTAAAGAAAGGCCTTGAACTTGAACTGTGTTTCCATGCACCAAAAAAAAATCACAAAAATGTGTGCTGTTAGTTACTCCTTTCCTCTTACTTTTTGCCTTCTTTAAATGGATTGGTTTATCTAATGATTGAATTCTCTTTAAAACTAAAATGAATAGTTTATTTTTTACTTCAAAAGCCTTTTGAACAATGGATTCATTATGCTTCTTCTTTTTATAAATAGTGCCCTTTGTCTATATTTTTTCACCTCTTTCAGCAAGTTAAGTACCACTCTATTATAAAAACTTATTTTACGGATTTCTTCATACTGATTTTGCTTTCTTTAACCATACATCACATCTTCTGACTGTGAATCTAATTTTTTCCTCAGTAGTTTGTACATTCTGCACACTGTTTGTAGGCTTTGAAAGTTTTTTAATGAAATCCTTAGTTGTCTTACCGGAAGATTTTTTCTTTTTCCTCACATGATGTTGGTCAGCCAATACTTGTTTTTTAGTGTTTTTCAAATAATTGTCTTTTTCTCTTAATTGATTTTTTGGGCATAATAACTTTATTTTAATGATGATGAACAATATCTGTAAAAAATATAAATAAAGAAATGTATTTTATTAAACATATAAATAATACTTTTCTATTACTATACAAAGACATTCTACATAAAACTCATTTAGCCACTTTCTTTTCTGATCATTAAATGAAATTGTGATTCAAGGTGTACACATAACGGTATAGAAATGCAAGGGGAATGACAGGGTGTTTGCAGTAGTGTATGGATACTGACTGGGAAATTATAAGCCTGAAACACAAGTGTGAAGGTGGTTAGGGCACTATATGCATAGTGCATAGGAGTTTGAAGCAGTCCATATCCTCAGGCCTGGCTTGCTGCATGAGTACATGGATACTGACTGAATGATTAGAGTAGTATAAGGAGACACACTGGATGAATTTATGAATGGTTGACTTTTACTTCAGTGAATGAATTAGTACATGTTGCTGAAATGGTCACTATGGGATTGCAAGAGCAGTGACAGTGTGTTTGCTGGAGTGTATGGATACTGACTGGGGAATTGTAGGCCAGAAACACAAGTGTGAAGGTGGTTAGAACACTACATGCATAGTGCATAGGAGTTTGAAGCAGTCCATGCCCTAAAGCCTGACTCACTGCATGAGTAGATAGATACTGACTGAATGATTAGAGTAGTATAAGGAGAGACATTGGATGAATTTATAATTAGTTGAGTTTTACTTCAGTGAATAGATTAGTACATGGAGCTGAAAAGGTCACTATAGTACTGCAAGGGCAGTGACAAGGTTTTTTGCTGGAGTGTATGGAATTTGACTGGGGAATTGTAGGCCTGAAACACAAGTGAAAATGTAGTTAGAGCACTACATGCATAGTGCTTAGGAGTTTAAAGCAGTCCATGTCCTAAGGCCTGTCTTGATGCATGAGTTCATGGATACTGACTGAATCGTTAAAGTAGTATAATGAGAGACACTGGGTGAATTCATAATTGGTTGTGTTTCACCTCGATGAATAGATTAGTACATGGAGATGAAAGGTTCACTATAGAACTGCAAAAGCTGTGACAGGATGTTTGCTGGAGTGTATGGATTTTGAGTGGGGAATTGTAGGCCTAAAACACAAGTGTGTAGGTGGTTAGAGAACTACATGCATATTGCATAAGTATTTGAAAAAGTCCATGTGCTAAGGCCCTGAATCACTGCATGGAAGAGGTAAGATGACTGCACACATTCCACATATTTTAGAACTGCAGTTTAGTGTGGAAGCCTGACTCATTTTGCAAATACATAAGCAATAATTGTTCCTAATTCTACCAAAACTTGAGAACAGCATACGTTTTAAGCAGTTATGTATCTGCAAGCACATGAAGTACCCAAATGCTTCTGTCACAATGGTTCCCAAATGCACACAGACTCACAGTGTTATTCTAGACAACAAGCAGTATCCCTTGGACTTTACCAAAAATCTTTTTCTAATCTGGAAGAGGTAAGATGACTGCACAAATTCCACATATTTTAGAACTGCAATTTAGTGTGGAAGCCTGACTCATTTTTCAAATACATAAGCAATGACTGGTTTCTAACATGCAGCTCCCCGTGTGGAAAAGCAATATGGTTTGCATTTTAAAAGAGAGAGCAAAAATCCAAACCAAGTTTGCTTTGACTGGGCGGGAGCCTCGGCTCCCTTCCTGCCATAGCAAACAGCAGTGTCCAGGGGTGGGCACCCGAGACATTGCAAGAGACGGCTCTGGGGGGTGGTGGGCCCTCGACGGCTCCAGGAGGGGGGTCACGCAGCCCCCTCCCACAATATACAAAGCCCCAGGGGTGGTGGTCCCCGGGGCTTGGGGGTGAGCCTTTGAGCCCCCCAACCATTTTTTACAAAGCCCCGGGGGAAACAGTCCCCAGTGCTGGGGGGGCTTTCAGCCCCCGCCCATGTATTTTGCTGGGTGGGGTGGCGATGGAGCCCCCCCACCATTTATTTTGTAGCCCCGGGGGGTAGCAGTCCTTGGGGCATAAAAAAAAGTAAAATGAAGAGCCTTATTTAATAATTAGCCCCCGGGATTTGCCCCCGGGATTTGGCCCCCCGGGGCTAATTATTAAATAAGGCTCTTCATTTTACTTTTTTTTATTTCAGGGTCCACGCACCCCGCACGTATTTTGCCATTTAAAAAAAAATGTTTTTCGGGCCCTGGGGATCCTTGTGGGGCCCCTTAATCAGGTCTAGAGGGTCAGGACACTTGTTGGAATGATTTCTACAGCCTCGCTTCTACCGATGCACAAAATGGCTGCCAACACTTCCTGGTTTGGCGTGTTGACAGACAGTTGACAGCCAATTAGCATGCAGATCGTGATCGTAAGGGTGCGCTCAGGGTGCGCTCAGGATACGCGGATCCACCAGGGCCATAGATATATATGTGATTTTACTTTTAATTTTCTCAGCAACTACTGAACGGATTTACCCCAATTGCCCAAAATGAACGACTCTGAACGAAGGTCTACCTCTCTGCCAAATTTGGTGTAATTCTGTTCAGCTGTACGGGCTGTAGCTGCTATTAAAGGTCCCTATGGAAAATTAGATAGGGAAAACAAGTTTTGGGAACCCCTTTTTTCTCAGCCCCCGTTTGACGAATCACCCCGAGACTTTCAGTATAGGAGCGGACCGGAGTGGGCCATAAGTTTTTCAAATTTCACAAAGATTCGTCAACCGGCGCCAAAGTTATTGGTAAGTGTGAAGGTGGTTAGAGCACTATATGCATTGGGCATATGAATTTGAAGCAGTCCATATCCTAAGGCCTGGCTTGCTGCATGAGTACATGGATACTGACTGAATGATTAGAGCAGTAAAAGGAGAGACACTGGATGAATTTATTATTGGTTAACTTTTACTTCAATGAATGAATTAGTACATGTTGCTGAATCGGTCACTATGGGATTGCAAGGGCAGTGACAGGGTGTTTGTTGGAGTGTATGGATACTGACTGGGGAATTGTAGGCCTGAAACACAAGTGTGAAAGTGGTTAGAACACAACATGCATAGTGCATAGGAGTTTGAAGCAGTCCATGTCCAAAAGCCTGACTCGCTGCATGAGTAGATAGATACTGACTGAATGATTAGAGTACTATAAGGAGAGACACTGGGTGAATTCATAATTGGTTGAGTTTTACTTCAGCGAATAGAATAACCCTGGGCGAAGTACTTCGCTACGGAGTGGGCACAGTGTTGCCTACTTCGCCCTTTGCAAAGTAGGCGTAGCAGGCAACACTACGCCCACGCCAGGGGCGTAGCGAAGTTGTCCGCCACCCGCCTCCCTCCCGCCCTCCCTAAATGCTTAAATTAGCTTTAAAATTTATTATAAAACCACTTACCTTGTCCGCTGAATCCCCGGGGCTCCCTCTCATCATCGCGTCGCCGGCGCCGCCGTCTTGGATACTAATGCGCATGCGCGGCCGCCCACGCAAGCGCATTTCTCGCGAGAAATGCGCATGCGAGGGCGACAGCGCATGCGCATTAGTATCCAAGACGACGGCGCGGGCGGCGCGATGATGAGAGGGAGCCCCGGGGACGCAGCGGACAAGGTAAGTGGTTTTATATAATTCATTTTTAAGCTAATTTAAGCATTTAGGGAGGGCGGGTGGCGCGTAGTGGGGCTACGCGAGGTGCGTGGGTGGGCCTAGTTTTTTGCCCCCTTCGCGTAGCTTCGCAAAGCCCCACTACGCCCACTACGCCCAGGGTTAGAATAGATTAGTACATAGAGGTGAAAGATTCACTAAAGAAATGCAAGAGCAGTGAGAGGGTGTTTGCTGGAGTGTATGGATTTTGACTGGGGAATTGTAGGCCTGAAACAGAAGTGTGTAGGGGGTTAGAGATCTACAGGCATATTGCATAAGAATTTGAAAAAGTCCATGTGCTAAAGCCCTGAATCATTGCATGAGTACTTTGACACTGATTGAATGATTAGAGTAGTACAAAGACACATGAAGTTACAAAATGCTTCTCTCACAATGGTTTCCAAATGCACACAGACTCACAGTGTGATTCTAGACAAGCAGCAGTATCCCTTGGACTTTACCAAAAATCATTTACTACTCTGGAAGAGGTAAGATGACTGCACAATGTCCACATATTTTAGAACTGCAGTTTAGTGTGGAAGCCTGACTCATTTTGCAAATACATAAGTAATGACTGCTTTCTAATTCTACCAAAACTTGAGAACAGGATAGGGTTTTAAGCAGTTACATACCTGCAAGCACATGAAATACCCAAATGCTTCTGTCAGAATGGTTCCCAAATGCACACAGACTCACAGTGTGATTCTAGACAAGCAACAGTAGCCCTTGGACTTTACCAAAAATCATTTATTAATATGGAAGAGGTAAGATGACTGCACACATTCCACATATTTTTGCAAATACATAAGCAATAATTGGTTTCTAATTCTACCAAAACTTGAGCACAGGATAGGCTTTTAAGCAGTTATATGCCTTTAAAAACATGAAGTATCCAAATACTTCTGTCATAATAGTTCCCAAATGCACACAGACTCACAGTGTGATTCTAGACAAGCAAGAGTACTCCCTGGACTTTACCAGGAAAAACACATTAATATTATTAAAAACAAAGACACCACATACAACCCATCACAAATTAGTAACTCACCTTTCAAATTGATTTGTAGATTAAGAAGTATGTCAGTCACACACCAGATTTTCTTATTCCGAATCTCTGGACTGCACTGCTCTTATCAAAACCAAACAATGGCAAAGTTTCCGTCTCATACTGCACACATATACATGTAAATATCAAATCACATTGCTTCCCACATTAATTCAAAAGTTAACATACATTTCTATTGGTTATACATTTCAACCCTTTCCAATTGACATCATTTTGAACTCTACCCTCAATCTGCTTACTGCCTGTTACCATAGTAACTGTTCATGGAACACTCAACTAATCACAACAGGTCACAAGTTCAACACAAAAGTGTGCTTGACTTTTCAAAATTTCACCTTTTCCGATGTAATGTTCCATTCAAACAGTTTTTGTTAACCAATGTGAAACATGCTTTTAACAAACAGAAACATACACCCTACTTTTCAGTCTGGAATGTTCTCAAACAGCCAATCACTTATTTTATTTTTTCAAAACTGCATTTTATCCACCATTTTAGAAAAATCATAGTTTTCAAACTGCCATTTCATTCACAGAAACCATCTGAGTGCATTCTGACCTCCTTTCAAGATGCTTAGAGTGTGGATTGTGGGACACAGCTATATTTTCTGGAGCCAAAGATATGCAGAAAACAGAGGCATTCACAAAGACCTGGCTTTGCCAAATGTAGACATTAAATGAATTGGACAGAGAGGATTAAAGTGGCACCATTGATGCCATTGGTTAAATCCTTTTTACATTTCAACACCCTGACCTCATAATTGTGCACTGTGGTGGCAATGACCTAGGCATTTGGACTGGGGGTAGGTCTGGAAATGTTTATGAAGGACACCTTTGGAGAATTGATGTCACCTTTCCCCCACACTGCCTTTGTCCATTCCAACATATGCCAAAGGCAGAAATGGAACTGGTCCAATCAATTTTGTCCACAGATTGAGAAAGCTAGGAAACATGTCAATAAAGCTGTTTCTGCTTTTCTCCTAGATTATAGGATGTAGTCCATTTACCACAACAATCTGCGTTTCAATATGGATGGGATCTATAGGAGAGATGGTGTACATTTTACCGATGAGGGTAACAGAATCCTCCTCATGAACTTTAGACTCTGCATAGGTACTTACATGTAGGTACCAAAATCTCTCAATAAACACAACAGCCACCCAAGATCTAAACACATAAGCTTGATGTATATCTGAAATACATTGCTTTTTTTTGCTTGGAGTCGCGCTCCCGACGTGTTAGGAGTTGTGCACCTAACGCGCTGGAGTCGTGCACCCTACATGTTAGGAGTCGTGCACCCAATGCGTGCACACCAGTGGGCAGCGCTGAACACCGCGCTGGGTGCGCGACTCCAGATTGGTTTCTAATTCTACCAAAACTTGAGCACAGGATAGGCTTTTAAGCAGTTATATGTCTTTAAAAACATGAAGTATCCAAATGCTTCTGTCATAATAGTTCCCAAATGCACACAGACTCACAGTGTGATTCTAGACAAGCAAGAGTACTCCCTGGACTTTACCAGGAAAAACATATTAATTTTATTAAAAACAAAGACACCACATACAACCCATCACAAATTAGTAACTCACCTTTCAAATTGATTTGTAGATTAAGAAGTATGTCAGTCACACACCAGATTTTCCTATTCAGAATCTCTGGACTGCACTGCTCTTATCAAAACCAAACAATGGCAAAGTTTCCCTCTCATACTGCACACATATACATGTAAATATCAAATCACATTGCTTCCCACTTTAATTCAAAAGCTAACATACATTTCTATTGGTTATACATTTCAACCCTTTCCAATTGACATCATTTTTAACTCTACCCTCAATCTGCTTACTGCCTGTTACCATAGTAACAGTTCATGGAACACTCAACTAAGCACAACAGGTCACAAGTTCAGCACACAAGTGTGCTTGACGTTTCAAAATTTCACCTTATCCTATGTAATGTTCCATTCAAACAGTTTTTGTTAACCAATGTGAAACATGCTTTTAAAAACAGAAACATACACCCTACTTTTCAGTCTGGAATGTTCTCAAACAGCCAATCACTTCTTTTCTTTTTTCAAAACTGCATTTTATCCACCATTTTAGAAAAATCATAGTTTTCAAACTGCCATTTCATTTACAGAAACCATCTGAGTGCATCCTGACCTCCTTTCAAGATGCTTAGAGTGTGGATTGTGGGACACAGCTATATTTTCTGGAGCCAAAGGTATGCAGAAAACAGAGGCATTGACAAAGACCTGGCTTTGCCAAATGTAGACATTAAATGGATTGGACGGAGAGGATTAAAGTGGCACCAATTAATGCCATTGGTTAAATCCTTTTTACATCTCAACACCCTGACCTCATAATTGTGCACTGTGGTGGCAATGACCTAGGCATTTGGACTGGGGGTAGGTCTGGAAATGTTTATGAAGGACACCTATGGAGAATTGATGTCACCTTTCCCCCAAACTGCCTTTGTCCATTCCAACATATGCCAAAGGCAGAAATGGAACTGGTCCAATCAATTTTGTCCACAGATTGAGAAAGCTAGGAAACATGTCAATAAAGCTGTTTCTGCTTTTCTCCGAGATTATAGGATGGAGTCCATTTACCACAACAATCTGCGTTTCAATATGGATGGGATCTATAGGAGAGATGGTGTACATTTTACCGATGAGGGTAACAGAGTCCTCCTCATGAACTTTAGACTCTGCATAGGTACTTACATGTAGGTACCAAAATCTCTCAATAAACACAACGGCCACCCAAGATCTAAACACATAAGCTTGATGTATATCTGAAAAATATTGCTTTTTTTTTGCTTGGAGTCGCACTCCCGACATGTTAGGAGTTGTGCACCCAACGCGCTGGAGTCATGCACCCTACATGTTAGGAGTCGTGCACCCAATGCGTGCACACCAGGGGGCAGCGCTGAACACCGCGCTGGGTGCGCGACTCCTAATTTTACCGTAAAAAAAAAATAGCACCTATCACTAATTTCTATTCTCCCGAGGAACCAGCTAACATGCCAATTGAAGCACACCATTCTGATATTAAATTTGAGAATGAAATGAAAAAGGTGACCTCAAGACTTCAGGTTAAAAACATTTTTTTTTTTTAAAAGTACATTCCATCGGGACCAACTTGATTACAAGCGAGGACTGATTTTCACTTTAGGAAGAAAGTTTGATTATTTGAGAGAATTAAACCAAAAAACCATGGGGAACCCGGATGCACATCAGTCAGCACCGAATGTGGAAACCCATGAAAATAGTAACACGGAGATGTTACCAGGAACCAGTAGTAGACCAACAGGTGATGACACAACCGGGGTGTCAACAATTACCGATGGAGTAAAATCCAATATTTTAAGGGAATTTTTGCTTATGGCACAGGGCAGACAGGGGCTAGGCAGCCCAGGGCCCCAAGAATTGCCAAGTCGAGATCACGGTCGGGGCGCCAGAGGCAGAAGCAGAAGAGGCACAAAGAAACAAGGAGTGCTGGATGCCTACGTGGGAATGACGAACAGAGGAAAAGTGGCCAAAAAATGAAGGACAATCACAATGTGGTAAATTTATCTAATATACTGTTAACACTTGATCAGACTGAAGTACTCTTGTTAGGACTTACATTTTGTCCTTCTAGCCATTTTAACTACACTGAGGGTAGAATTGACTTGTTTCATTTTGTAAGAAAATTCAAACTAAGGAAATGGTTTGGTAATAAAAAGATGAATACAGTAACATCTGCAGCCAGTTCTACCAATTTGGTTATTGATGATATACATATGTTACAGACAATGAAAGGGCTAGAAAAATATAAGGATGATGACATGAGTGTAATAGATTTTCTAACAGAAGAGAAACAAATTTTTGATTGCAACAGTGGCAGTAGTTTTAGACCAAAATCGAGATTTCTACTGCAGATACACAGTGAAAGTATTGAAGTGTTTGAAAAAAGAGTAACTAAAGAATTCAAAAAATTAGATCAATTACAAAAACCAGCACATACCAACTTAACCTAAAAAACAGTTGATGGCATTGAAAGAACTCCAAAGTAATAAGGAGGTGGTTATTAAATTGTCTGATAAGGGAGGAAATGTTGTTGTGTTGCCGGTAGATATGTATATCAGTGAAGGCAAGAGACAACTAGATGATAAAGAAAGTTATGTAGTAAGTAAAAGAAATTGTTATGAAAAAAGTAACAAGGATTATCAGTCACAATTGTCAATTTGGAAACAGGAGGGTTACTTTCAGAAGCGAAATAAAAATTTCTGAAATGCAAACACCCTAAACTTGCAGCCCTTTGCTTACTACCAAAGCTTCATAAGAACAAAGAGGCTCCACCTGGGCGACCTATCATGTCCTCCACTGGAAGCACTTATGAAAACACTTCTAAATACATCGACCATTTTTTGCGTCCCTATGTCCAGAAATTACTTTTGTATCTTCAGGATACTTGTGATTTTCTTAGAGTCATTGAAAAGATCCAATGGGAGAATAGCATGTGGCTTTAGACACTAGATGTAAATAGCTTTTACACGTGTATACCACACCATTTGGGAGTTCAGGCCAATCGACACTTTTTAAAGCAGCGAGATGTTAAATATCTCTTGCACACACAAATGCGATTGACTATGATGCAAACCTGTCTCTCAAACAATTATTTTGTATTTGATCACGTCAACTATTGCCAGGCCCGGGGTACCACAATGGGAACCTGCTTCGCCCTCAGCAACGCAGGATTGTTTCTAGGCTGGTGGGAAGAGCAGGTGGCCAGTAACATCTTGGCATTTATCCAGAATGTGGTCCTCTGGGCCAGGTATATAGATGACGTCTTTTGTATCTGGAGGGGTGAACAAGATGAAGCCATGCAATTTTTTAATGAGTTAAATGCAAATGACTGCAATTTGAGTTTTACCAGCACTAAGGATAAACAACAAACAATTGAATTTTTAGATGTGGTCGTTAAGGTAGAACAAAACAAACCCGTGAGTAGGTTGTTCTGCAAACCAACTGCTGGGAACAGCCTTTTGCATGCGGCCAGTTGCCACCCCAAATATCTGATCTGTAGCATACCGTATGGGGAGCTATTACGGGCAAAAATAAATTGTGGCTCAGAATCAGAGTTTGAAAAAGAAATGATCAATATGAGTGAGAGATTTCGGGAGAGGGGGTACTCGAACAAAGTCATTGACCAGGCTTGTGTCAAGGTTAAATCCGTTCTTAGGGAAGATCTCCTCAACCCGAAACCTCCTAGTGAGAAGGAGGATGAACCTATCAGATTTATCACAGCATATTCAGATCAGTCAAGGCAGGTGAGACGCAGCCTTAAAAAATACTGCCATGTTTTGGAACTTGATCCAATTTTGAAAAGAGCAATAGGGAATCAACCTAATATTACCTTCAGAAAATGTCCCGCATTGAAGGATATCTTATGTAGTAGCACTATAAAAGGAGATAATTCAAAAGGAAAAACTGTTTTTTTTTACTTGCAAAGCATGCAAGGCATGCAAGAACAGTGTAAATAGGAAAGAATTTTCCTTGCCTAAAAATCAGAAACCTTTTGTGATTCAAAAGCATTTAACATGCAAATCTGAATACTGTGTTAATGCTTTATGTTGCCCATGCTCTCTTGTTTACATTGGAAGTACGATTTATCAAGTTAAAAAACGAGTTCTAGAACCCACCAGAGCAATCGCCAATGAGGATAAGCTATATCCCATTGCGAGACATTTTAAAGAATTTCATCGAACAAATGTCAGTTTATTGCAATTTTGTGCACTTGACAGGATTCCAAAGTCAGAAAGGGGCGGAGATCGAGTAAGAGAGTTGCGACAATTGGAGTAGAGAATGATCATTAAGTATGATACAGTTCAACCGTTAGGATTGAATAAGGATGAGGAGATGTCAATCCACTTAGGCTGAATAAGTAGAAATGATCTTTTGACACATTTGCTGTATATTATATGTCCAGATGTACATATTATTGCATTGTGTTACTGTAGAAGCTAAAGGTTTGTTTTTTAAAAATTGTACATTTTCACGGTGGTCATATATGTTTATATATATTTTTTGTAGGAGACGTACTGTCAGCTAAACAAGAGAAAGAACAGCAGAAAAGCCTAATTGAAAAGAATAGACTGTATGATTTATCAATCAATCATTATATTTCTAAAGCGCGATACTTACCCATTAGGGTCTCAAGGCGCTAGGGGGGGTGCTGCTACTGATCGAAGAGCCAGGTCTTGAGGAGTCTTCTGAAGGCCAGTAGGTCCTGAGTCTGTCGTAGGGTGGTTGGGAGGTTGTTCCAGGACTTGGCGGCGAGGTAGGAGAAGGATCTTCCGCCGGCTGTGGTTTTCCGGATGCGAGGGACTGTAGCGAGGTTGAGGTTGGCTGAGCGGAGGCTTCGGGAGGGGGTGTGGAAGCTGATTCGGCTTTTGAGGTAGGTAGGTCCGGTGTTGTGGAGTGCTTTGTGTGCGTGTATGAGGAGCTTGAAGGTGATCCTCTTGTTGACGGGGAGCCAGTGCAGGCCTCTCAGGTGGGGTGTGATGTGGCTGCGATGGGGGACGTCGAGGATCAGACGTGCTGAGGCATTCTGGACTCATTGTAGTCATTTCAGGAGCTTGTTAGTAGTTCCTGAGTAGATGGCGTTCCCGTAGTCGAGTCGGCTGGTGACGAGGGCCTGGGTGACGGTCTTTCTCGTGTCGATAGGGATCCATTTGAAGATTCTGCGGAGCATTCGGAGGGTGTTGAAGCAGGACGCGGATACGGCGTTCACTTGCCTGGTCATGGAGAGGGTGGAGTCGAGGATGACCCCCGGGTTGCGTGTGTGGTCTGTAGGTTCTTGGGCTGTGCCTAGTGAGGTGGGCCACCAGGAGTCGTCCCAGGCCGATGGGGCGGATCCGAGGATGAGGACCTCCGTCTTGTCTGAGTTCAGCTTCAGTCTGCTGTCCTTTATCCAGTCGGCTACGGCCCTCATTCCTCTGTGGAGGTTATCTTTGGAGGTGTGGGGTCTTCGGTGAGGGAAATGATCAGCTGGGTGTCGTCGGCGTATGAGATGATGTTGAGATTATGCTGCCGTGCGACGTGGGCGAGAGGAGCCATGTCGATATTGAACAGTGTTGGGCTGAGGGAGGATCCCTGTGCATCGCCGCAGATGATCTCGGTGGTTTTTGAGCGGAAGGGTTGGAGGCGAACGCTCTGGGTTCTTCCGGAGAGGAAGGATGTGGTCCAGGCCAGGGCCTTCTCTTGAATGCCGGCGTCCTGGAGGCGTGTTGATAGGGTGTGGTGGCAGACTGTGTCAAAGGCTGCTGATAGGTCCGGGAGGATGAGGGCAGCTGTCTCTCCTTTGTCCATCAGGGTCCTGATGTCGTCAGTGGCGGCGATGAGGGCGGTGTCGGTGCTGTGATTGCTGTGAAAGCCGGATTGGGAGGGGTCCAGGATACTGTTGTCTTCAAGGTAGCGTGTTAGCTGTTTGTTGATGATCTTCTCTGTTACTTTCGAAGGGAACGGGAGCAGGGAGATGGTCCGGAAGTTCTTGAGGTCCTTGGGGTCCGCCTTGGGTTTCTTCAGAAGGGCTTTGATCTCGGCATGCTTCCAGATTTCTGGGTAGGTGGCTGTCTCGAAGGAGCAGTTGATGGTTTCCTGGAGGTGAGGCGCAATTGTAGCGCTGGCCTTGTTGAAGACGTGGTGAGGGTAGGGGTCCGATGGGGATCCGGAGTGGATGGAGTTAATTGGTTTTGATGGTGTCTTCGTCGCTGATGCTGGACCAGGTGGTCCGGCGGTTGGGGCGGGTGATAATCGCACGGTTGGTGGGCTGGGTGGTGAGTGCGGGGGGGGTCGGAGTTGAAGCTTTCGTGGATGTCGGTGATCTTGCGGTGAAAAAAGGTGGCCAGGTAGTCGCGCAGGTCTTGCGATGGTGGGATGTCGTTGGTGTTGGAGCTGGGCTTGGAGAGTTCTTTCACGATGCTGAAGAGCTCTTTGGTGTTGTGTGCGTTGTTGTCGAGTCGGTCCTTGAAAGCGGTCCTCTTGGTGGACCTGATGAGTTGATGGTGTCTGCGAGTGGTGCTCTTGAGGGCTGTGTGGCTGTCTGGTGTTCGGTCATGGAGCAATTTCTTCTCCAGCTTCCGGCAGGTGTGCTTGGAGGTCCGGAGTTCTTCAGTGATCTATGCGGCTTTCTTGTTGGTGTGGTTGGTTGTGGAGGTCTTGAGAGGGGCGAGGGTGTTGGCGCAGTCGCTGATCCACTGTGTGAGGTTGGTTGCGGCGGTGTCTGGGTTGGTGGGGCCGGTGGGTGGTCTCCGGGCGATGGTGGTTGTCAGTTGGTCCTCAGTGACCTTGCCCCAGCAGCGGCACGGCAGCTGTTGGATGCGGTGGTGTGTGGTGGGTTTCCTGAAGGTAAAGTGGACGCATCTGTGGTCGGTCTAGTGGGGTTCGGTGGTGCGGTTGAAGGAGATGGAGGGGCTTGCGGAGAAGATGGGGTCCAGTCTGTGTCTGGCGGCGTGGGTGGGAGTCGTCACGAGTTGTTTGAGTCCAAGGTTGTCAAAGTTATCGATCAGGGCGGTGGAGTTGGCATCGTTGTTGTTCTCCAGGTGGAAGTTCAGGTCCCTGAGGAGAATGTAGTCCGTGGAGGCGAGGGCGTGGGTGTCGCTAAACTGTGGTCGGGGTCCGGGAGGTCTGTAGATGAGTGTTCCTCTGAGGGTGGTGTTGGGGTCGGTGTGAATCTGGAAGTGCATGTGCTCGGCGGTGGCGTGGGTATTGTCGGTGTTAGTTGAGCTTCTGATGGAGTCTTTGTGGACGATCGCGATTCCCCCTCCTACTCCGTTGTTGCGGTCTTTACGGGAGATCTTGTAGACCTGTGGGATGGCTATGGCGATGTCTGGTGCTTAGGTGGCGTGCTTGCGGGCGGAGCGGGTGTTGAGGAGAATGCGGCGGAGGTGGTTGGGTTCTTTGGCAGGTTGTTTGCCGTGCTGGATGCTGATGTAGCTGCAGTTGCGGCAGTTGAAGGGTCCTTGGGTGCGTTTCGGGGTGGCCCGGTAGCAGAGGTGGGCTCGTCCGGTATTGATTGCGTGGAGGATGTTGGAGTCGTAGTGTACTCTGGTATAGGGGGGGGCGCGTGGTCCAGGGGTTCTGGCACTGGGCGCGGTCCCGGCGCGGATGGGCACGGACGGGCTTGCCTTTGGCACGCCTGCTGCGCACGTCCGCTGCGCGGCCGCTGTGCGGCCTCCATATGAGGGGGAGAGGGAGGGAGGAGCAGCTGGGAGGCGGGAGTGGGTGGCCAATGGGTAGCGAGGCGGCGGGGCCACGAGGGACGCGAGCGGCAGGAAACCAGTGGTACAGAAGGCAAGAGGGGGCAGGGGGGGAGAGACAGGCACAGCGGGCACAGAAAAAGAAACCGAGGTCAAAAAAGACAACAAGGGGCACAGTACAGAAGATTGGGAGGCACAAAGACAGAGGCAAAAAAACTGAGAAACCAGTCACCATGGACACGGTCAGCACGTAGTTGGCCAGTCAGCGGTGAGGCAGCAGATGACACGGGCAGCAGCAGTGGCACACAATGGGTCTGCGCTCTGGCAGAGGGAGCGACCTGCCTGGTCACTCCCTTAGTTATTGTTGAAATAACAGAATAATGGAATGTACTATATTATATGGTGAAAACAATATCAGTTTTTCTTGATCAGGTTCAGTTTACATTGCCCACTTGGGCTAAATTGCAAATAAGGAGTGAAAACTAGACTACTAAGGCACAAAGCAGTAGTTTAAATGTTTAAATACAAGTGACAGCAATGTCATATTTGTTAATGAACTTGTGCAAAATTGTGACGTGCACGTTTTAAAAGTACACTATCCTGATTCCATATGGATCGATGCATTTAGATGAAGAGAAAGTCAAAGATTACTGCTCTGCATAAATCAAATCACTTGCTTTTGGGACAGGTAGTCCTACTTTTATTGTTATGTTTATTGAGCATTTTAAAATTTCGTTGTGAACAAACAAAATAACCCATGACTAAGGTGCGGCTTCACAGAAACGTGTCAGGTGTTTGTTTGCCATTTTGTTGATAAATAAATAACACGCTTACGAATCTGGGCTCGAGTTGGCTTTCTTTAAACAAAAAGCTGCTGTCAGGAATATATATATGTATATATATATATATATATACATATAGATGCACAGGGACCAAGGCGGACGCTGTTATTGCATTGGATCCTTGGGACTCCCAACTCACCTGGAGCCTGCACCGATCCGACGATCCTTCTCACTGCCTCATGAGAACCGACCCTAGCAACGCCGACACAGTGCCTGCTGGGAATTGAAGTCCGACTTACCTGGCACGAACTTCTATTGGTCAGTCGACAGCTGCAGAGGGAGGAGACTGTGGTGCGGGCGGGTATTTTACACAGGCTAAGTGCAACAGGGAGGTACTCTTTACAGCGTTGGGCGCTGAGGAAGGCTACCTATGCCGAAATGCATCCACCGCCGCTGGGACTTCTGCAATAAACCTGTGTCCTGCTCTGAATCCCCCGTGTGGCCTCTGTTCTTTTCTTTCGAGAGATTTCCCGTCATATATATATATATATATATATATATATATATATATATATATATATATATATATATATATATATATATATATATATATATATATATATATATATATATATATATATATATAGCTATATATATATATATATATATATATATATATCCAAAACAAGAAGTCTCCTGCAGACAAAAGGGGCCCACACAGGAAAGATTTGCTGACTATTTCATACTAAACATCACTCGATGGATTCGTTTCATCGATGATGTCTTTATGATTTGGTCCGGGACGAAGGAACAACTTTCCGCATTCCATGAATGGCTGAAGAATCGTTCAGCTGACCTCAACTTCACTATCACATACAGTGACTCTAAAATTAATTTTTGGGATTTTTCAGTGTGTGCGATTGAAGGGTCCTTAGAAGTTTGTCTATTTACTAAACCCACAGACCGCAACACATTATTGCATTTCGATAGTGGGCATCCTAGATCTCTGAAGGAAAATTTGCCGTACGGCCAATTTCTACGGATCCGTAGAAATTGTACCAACAAATCTGATTATTTTGATAATGCTGCTAAACTTCAGACTAAGTTGTGCAATCGTGGATACCCGAGGAAATTGGTGAGATCAGCACTAAAAAGAGCCTGGTTTACTCCACGTGAGACACTTTTAACCACTAAAGAAAAGAAGCCATCTGATAGGCTCACTTGTGTGCTTACTTACAATCCAAAAGCCAACAAGATCAAAAAAATTATTCTACATAACTGGAGGCTGATTAAGCAATTCAATATCCCCAAGCCGCTTTTTGCATTTCGTAAGGCTAAAAATATACGCCAATACCTTGGGAAAGCAGCCCGTGAGTCACCACCAGCAGGAGGACTCAGAAACATGTTAGGTCTCCCCCCAGATATCGGACATTTTAAATGTACCAACTGTGAGGTTTGTATCCACACAACCAATTCCAAATTTGTGATGTTGAATATTGTGAAACATGTCCAAAACAACTTTTCTAAATGAAACACAAAAAATGTAATATATTCCATCTCTTGCCCGTGTGATAAAGTATATATAGGGCAAACTACACAAGCTGTTAAGCAAAGAGTAATGCAACATCAATCAAGAATTCATTGTACAACTCTGGGGGCACCCCTAGTCCAGCATTTCTTGGAAAATGGCCATAGTGAAAATGATATCAGGTGGTCTGTACTATTGGTTGTTAAATCCCAAATTAAGGTGAGGTTACAAATAATTCTGAATAAATTGGAAGCCAGGATGATTGAGAAGTACCACACTGCGACACGTGGTTTGAATTACCGCGACGAAATATGGGCTCTGATCTGATGATATTACAGCAATGACTCTGAGATGGAACATGAATCCCCTGGTTGGGGGTTCAGACTGAAAAGTTGATAGATGTGTTGTATATATTAGAATCTAAGTACTTATGTGTGCACTCCTGCTCTGTGATGCAATATATGTTGTATATATATATATTCACTGAAAAAACCATAGGTTATAGACCATATATAGTTAGGAATTAGCATTTACAAAATCTTATTTTACTCACACAAAACCATTGAAATTCCATATATAGTTAGTTGCACTAACTATATATCGCGCATCCGCAATCCACTGCTGATGATTTCACATATTACATCATTCATGACATGGTCAGTGACATCACTGATGACATCACTGATGACATCTCAAATGACATCACTGATGACAACATCCAGTGACTGTATGTTTCAGTAAAGTTAAAATATGTTTTACCTATTAAAGAATGAGTAGATGTATAAGTGTCTGAATGAAGGTTTTAGTAGGTGCGTGGTTGACTGTATGAGTGAGTGATTAAATGCGTCCTACTGAATGCATAGGTTAGTGACTAAACTGTGTGAAAGTTTGCATCAGTATGTCTGTTGTTGTGCAAGCTGCTGCATGTGTTGATCAGTAGCTATATGAGTGGCTATATGGGTTATTGATTGGTTGGCCAAGTATTTGTATGGGAGACTGAGTGTGTGTGTGGCTGGTTGGGAGGTGTCTGACTCTGTGCAGATCAATGTGTACTTGTATCAGTGATTGTATAAGAGAGTAAGTATGTGTTAGTATATGTTTGAAAATGTAAGGTGCTCTATGTTTAACTGTATAGATTAGAAAATGGAGGTGTGATTGATTCTTTGCATGACTGACTAGGTGTGTGAGTAACTCCATGGATGAGCAACAGAGTGTAAATGTCTGTATAGGTGTATGAGTGCATATGATAGTGTTGTAAAGATGAGTGATTGTATGTATGAATGATTGTATGGATGAATGAGTGAATGTGTGTGTAGACGTAGGAATCAGTGAGTGCGTATGTAGTAACTAGTATTGGTGTGTCAATGGTTTCAAAAATTATACTCTGTATTTAACACTGGTTGTAACAGAGGTTATATTAAAATGTGAGGAGATGCATTGTATTGTCACATGAATGATATCATCAGTGATGTGGTCATTGATGTCAAATGAGATGTCATCAGTGATGTCATTTGAGATGTCATCAGTGATGTCATCAGTGATGTCACTGACCATGTCATGAATGATGTAATATGTGACATCATCAGCAGTGGATTGCGGATGCGCGATATATAGTTAGTGCAACTAACTATATATGGAATTTCAATGGTTTTGTGTGAGTAAAATAAGGTTTTGTAAATGCTAATTCCTAACTATATATGGTCTATAACCTATGGTTTTTTCAGTGAATTTCATTGGTTTTTTAACAGCTAATATCTGTAGCTGTAAAATGTATTCTTCTTTAAATCCAAAAATATATTTTTTATATGTTTATGAATAATTTTTTTTTTTTTAATATTTTTTTTTCTTCGTTCCCGCTTCCCGAATCGGGAAGCTTCCCGTTAGCTGACCTTGATGCCGCGAAATAGACCGCGAGCCGGTAAACGTTTCTTTACCGCAAGTGCCGCGTTAGAAAACAACATCGTGACGCCTCCCGTCCGCATGACGTTTCACGTTGTCGCGTGATACGTCATATGACGTGCTACGTTAGCGAACTGGTACGCGAAGCGAGTCGCAAAGCGCAGGTTTCTGGAAGCAAACCGGGAGGCCCTGCAAAGCGCTTAACGTAAACAAAGCAGGTCATGTGACTTGGTAATAACACTATTCATTGGTTCATTTCACTTTTGGTTTCCTAATGATGTAAGACTAGGTCATATAATCTAAAATGAACACTTTTCATTGGTTGAGAACTCTTGTTTTTCCCAAATGATGAAAATCCCTCCTTCTTTCCTCACTCTGACTTTCATCATTGTGAGAGAAAGACCCTTTGTGATCACTGAGCAATGGCTTCTTTAGTAGCTTCAGCTGGTGCTTCCCCACCACCTCCACCACATCCAAGGAAGAGTGGACCACCTGCTCAAGTTATAATTCAGCAAGAAGAGGAAGAAGAGGAAGACGAGGAAGAGCAGGAAGAGAGGCAGTTTTTGCCTGAGGAACCCAGGACGCCTCACCGGAAAGAAAACTTCATTTGGCAATTTTTTAAAATTCCCAAAGGTCAGAAAAAAGTAAATGCAAGATACGTAACTTGCCTTATATGTCAAGATAGACTGTCCAGAGGAACCGAGAAAAAATACAGTTTCGGAAACTACACAATGCATCGCCATATGACTAGGTGGCATCCTAACAACTACAGTGCTGCACAGTTTCGGAACGACCTAGATAATCTCCCTATTATGGCCAGAAGATCTGTTGTACCGGAAGTAACGGGACCAGAGGGCAGGGAGATGGTGCCAAATATACAAATGAGATTTGGTGAAGTAAAACACATCTGCGTATTTTGCGATGGATTCATTTGCTACGGAGAAAGAAGCATCACTCTGATCAACAGAGCTATTGACTATCATATGCAAGTTTGTACGAAACGCCCAAAATAATAAATACTTTTTTTTTGTTTTGTTGCTCCTGTTGAGCCCTTTACAATGGATCGTTTTCATTGCCCCCTCCAAGAAAAACCCCCAAAAATATAAAACTGTTCAGAAAAATTCAAAAAAAGTAAAAAAATGTTCTGAAAAATAATAAAAAAAATATAAAACAACAAAAACAATAAAAAAAAAAGTTCTTTTCAGAACTACCTCCCCGTTATTAAAAAATTGGTACAATATTTGGAACTGTGCCAACCTCTATTTCTCTTAGTTCGCTTCCCAGTTCGCTCGCCGGTACGCGAACCGGAAGCGAACCAAAAACAGTAAGTATAAGGGAAGGAAACAGAGACTTATGTTAAAAGAAAGACAGCTATAGGGGAGTAAACTAGAGATACTATTACCCGTAATCCACTGCTGATGATGTCACATATTAAATCATTCATGACATGCTCAGTGACATCATCAGCAGAGGATTGCGGGTTTTTTGACAACGTGCCTTATCCACGGTTTAATAACGCTGCCTTTTGCTTTATATAAGTTTTCAAATTGTATGAAATATATACCAATAGGTCGTTATGAACCTTTAGGTAGTGCTTTTCTTCATGAGGTCTGGTCGCTTCCATACACATACAGATGTTTCAAAGATGATCAAGAAGTTTATCTGAATGGAGAGGAATGCACTGAGACGCCAGATCATTCACTAATGTGTAGGCACATACAGTTACACGGTTCATGCAACAAACACCGACCAAATATGGCTTGCGTGTTGCAAGGCACGCCAGTTCCTGCTATCATCCCCACGTTCAAGTTGTTGGAAAATGGTAGTTATTTGATGCTCAATAATGAAGATTGTTCTGAGTTAATTAAAAGTATTCCTTTTATGGTAACAGTAAGTGAACGGGTTATTTGCTGCAGAAATGTTCTATTTCCTCCCACACATGAACATAGGGAGTTTTCAATCTGGCCACAAATACCAACCTTGGGAGAGATTTCAACGGCATGGCAAGAATAAGAGCTCTTTTGTCTCAGAGAGAGGTGGCCTTGAGTTCGGCCCGTGAAACTTTCGTGCTTCACATAGCGAACACCCGTACAGAGGTGCAGACCCTTCTCAATTCAGATTTGCCTTTCAATTTCAGCAAGATGGTTCGGACTATCTTTAACGCATCCTCCACAAAGGCCCTGGCGCACTTTTTTAAAGTTGTTACCAGTGGTCTCGTGACTTCATTTGAGAAAATCTTTGGAGTCATCCCTGCTTTCTTTCATTCTATTTTCTCCACTCTGCTTCGTGGATTGGCATTTTTACTTGCATTACCAGCGGACGCTCTTGTGCTTTTTTACATTTTTAAATATGGATGTCCCTCCTATGCAACCTCCCACCCTGCAGCTGCTGACACTGTTCCGCAATCGCATGCTAGAATATTATGGCACAATGCCGTTGGCGATATTAAGCACGGCATATGGATTATCTTTTCGATTCTCCTACTTCACCTGTGTCCAGCCTGTATTTCACTGCCTGACCTGTGATTTCGATTGGGCCATTGATTTGTGTCTCTGCGGACCGGTTTCTCCTGACGTCGACTTTAATCAGCTGATGACTCCTATCATTACTCACGAGTTGGTTTGTCCTGGCGAAAGGATTATGGCTGTGGCATTGATGCATGGACTACTTGGTCCCTGGAATTTACTGGCGGCAGCACAGTCTTTCTTGGAACAGAGCTTTCTTGAAAACCCACCGAGCTGTCCTCTTATGGTGATAGAGGATCCGGTGCTGGGAGAGCACGTATGTTCTTTTCCGCTTTTAAATTGGATGGCTGAACTGTTTTCGGATGAAGACGGTGACTTCCTATTGGAGGCTGTTGCAGCTTATTTTGCATACACAGTTATGTCATAGACCTTTTTCATGTTTGATATGCTGAGTACTAGCATTTCATTGACAATTCATTGACTTATTTGTCAAGTTTTTATTATTTACCTTGCCTATTGGCTTAAGATTCGATAAAGTACTTGGCTGTTTTATTTTTCTTTAGCATTAAATTTTCCTAGTTTTTAATGCTTTACCTTGCGGACCGTCCACATATAAACTTGCAATCTGCTCTCATGAGATGGCACTTCTATTATCTTATTCAGTTCGTTTCCGGATCATGGGGAGGTGTCATCTAGGTCCTGGATATCTTTACACCGTGTTAAGTTAGCATGGGCTCATTACCGGTTTAAACGCCATTTTTCCTTTTTTGCAACTTCTGCACACGACACTTAGTTGTTGCTTTAGCTTTCCACCTAGTAGTTCATCGTGGTTTACATGAGAATAATATGTTATTGCTCTACTATCTGCTTTGCTTGTTAAACTATATCTGTACAGCGAGTGCTAAAGTTTCAAGAACAACACGATACAGAATTGTTATGAGGTCTGATCTCCACGACTTCATACTCATAACATAAGTGCAACTTCTGCCAATTCTGGGCATGAGGCGGGTTTTATATTGCTTTGCCGAACATACATACACAACAGTTGATGCGGTTCACATGAAGAGAGAGCTGGTGTATGCTGATGTGATTCCTTCAAATCTAAGACACTAAAGTATGGGCACGCCCTAAACCAACACAAAGAGACCTTCTTAGCAAATAATATAATATGTGTATTAGGGAGGGTGAGATATAAGCAGCCGCGGGCCGTGGAGGGAGTTACGGTGAGGCAGGGAGGCGGGGAGGGGGAGAAGCAGGGTGGAGCCCTCTCTACCCTGCCCCTCCCCCTCCCCGCCTCCCTGCCCCACCGTAACTCCCTCCACGGCCCGCGGCTGCTTATAAGTGTTGCTAACTCTTATTCATTTACAGCATGTTAACATACTGTCACCATTCGCTTTTTATGTACTAGTAACTATGCTGGTAATTTTGCTACTGATAATAAGTGTACTTGTATTCTCCACCCTGCTTCTCCCCCTCCCCGCCTCCCTGCCTCACCGTAACTCCCTCCACGGCCCGCGGCTGCTTATAAGTGTTGCTAACTCTTATTCATTTACAGCATGTTAACATACTATCACCATTCGCTTTTTATGTACTAGTAACTATGCTGGTAATTTTGCTACTGATAATATGTGTACTTGTATTATCTAAGATACTACGCCTGAGAAGACGGCATTAGTAAATAAACATTTCAAATACACATGTGTTCTTCTTAACTCCATGTTCTGGTTTCTAAGAAATATATAACGACCGACTGTTCATGAGTTCCACGTATCCTGAGGTACTATAAGTTCATATTCTGGATTGTCTAAACATTGAGAGTTTGTTATATCCAATGTGACACTGTACCTAGCTTGCTAAGGGGTTTTTGATTACTAACGTGAGTTTTGGGACACCCTAATTCGCCGAGGTTCCAATTCTCTGTCCACAGTTCTGTGTGAGAACAGAAACCCTGCGACAGGGGCACCCCCGACCCTTGCTGGAGCTTCATCACACTTGCGATACAACTCCAGCAATGCGCCACCTTTACGGCACAGATACATCACGCATCTGTGCTGTTTTTGCCCCATGATGCGCCGCATTGTAAATGCAGCACACCATAGGTGACGGAACAGCGGCACAGAATGACTAACACATCCCTGGTGATGCGCCAGTCATCATAAATGTATCCCTATGCTTCTTATCTTGTTAGAGATGAACCGCCATATGTATCATCAAAGTTTTTTGCATTTCCTAAATAGCGAACTTTAAGGAATAAATAGCGATTCTTTACCATTCCTAGTTTGCGATTAGCTATTTGCTAATTACAAATTACCCATTCATTTCCTTCATTTCCATAGGGCGGTTGGACTCACTTTTAGCTCGAACGGCTGAATGGATTTCCACGAAACTTGGCAAAATTGTAGGGACTGGTAGCCCGATGTGCCTTTGCTATGTCTCAAGATATATGCTCCAGTGGTTTTTACGAAAATTAACTTTGAAAAATATATATTGGGCTACATTGGCCTATATATATGTTGGAGCCCAAATGTAGCCCAATGTAGCCCAATGAAGCCCAATGTAGCCCAATGTAGCCCAAAGATGGCCGCCAGACACACAAAAAAACAAATGTAGCCCAAATATCAGCCAGATGTAGCCCAACTATAGCCCAGTGACAGAATGACCAATCAGCTTCGCAAACCTCCGTTACGCGAAGCGGAGCGCTGTTACAGATATATATCTTTTTTTGAACGTTAATTTCTCAAAATCCACTGGAGCACATATATTGAGACCTAGCAAAGGCACATCGGGCTACCAGTCCCTAATATTTTGCCAAGTTTCGTGCAAATCCATTCAGCCGTTCGATTATTATTATTATTATTTTTTTTGCCCCGCGGGGCCCTTTTAAAACCTCCACATCAAACCTAGGGGGTCAGCGAGGATCTACTATGCCCCCTTATGGTTATTTTCCCCTTTGTTTTGGCCTCCTCTTGTCTCTCGATCCTACCGAGAGACAAGATGGCGGCCGCTACGGACTTTTTGGAATGTTGACAGACGCCAGAGAACCAATCAGCTTCGCTTCACAAAGCTCCGTTGCGCGAAAAGTACGCGTCCTGGGACGCTGCCCGGTCCGCTGTTACAGATATATATCTTTTTTTAAACGTTAATTTCTCAAAATCCACTGGAGCACATATATTGAGACCTACAAAAGGCACATCGGGCTACCAGTCCCTACAATTTTGCCAAGTTTCGTGCAAATCCATTCAGCCGTTCGGGCTAAAAGTGAGGCCAACCGCCCTATGGAAAACTCAATGTTAAAAACACGTTTTGGGACCCCCCTTTTTTCTCAGCCCCCCCTTGACGACCCCCCCCCCAAATTTTCAAGGGCTGCTCAGAAACAAAATGTGCCATTTTCCTGAAAATTTCAGCCAATTCCGTCCACAAACGCCAAAGTTATTAGACATAGAATTTTCAAAAATCCCATAGAGAAAAAATCCTAACTATATATACCTACTGGCGACCGCCAGTAGGTAATATATATATATATATATATATATATATATGGTGTATATATAGTTTTTGGCTCTTGTAAATATGTTTGTGCTTGTAGATATGTATGTAATTTTTGTATGTAGTTTGTATGTATGTATATGCTTATTGTAGACATCCGATTGTCATGTTTCTCTGCGCTGCACCCGGTAGTTTTGTGGCACCACCTGACACCATGAAGGTTGAGGATGATTTCTGTATCGCCCGTGACCCCTCTTGTGGGGTATGTAGGTTCCTTGAATAGTGGGCGACTTTATTTAATTTATTTTATTTATCTAATATGGCTCCCTTTTTATTCCTGTTGTTTTTGCTTTAGAACTGTCCGCTAGTACTTTTCTATGTCCCCTTTTATTTGTACGTATTCTTCTATATTTATTTATTTTAATTTGACTTTTTATTTATTCTTGAGCACCCTTGCCTTTTTGCTGTGGGACCCCTGGGTATAGGTGGGATTTGTGACCTCCTCAATAGATTTCCCAAAGTTGGGCTGTGCCTCTCTGTTTTTCACCCTCCAGGATCCTCTTATGCCTTACTTCTTTAACGCCCGTAGTTCTTTGTTGGTGTTAGTTACTGTGCAGGCCAGGGGCGGTCACGTGACCGGAAGTTGCTGATCACGTGGCACGCTGATTTAGATAGTAGCCGGGCGCCCTTCTCCGCGTCCCGTATTAGCCGGAGAGAACTTTGAGACCCAACGTGCTGAATGAGAAACTAACACACAGGTACGTGGCCCCGGTGTCTCAGTCGCCTTGGGAAGACATTTAGCTTCAAGGGTTTGAATGGAGCGCTGGGTGTGGCTGACAGATAGCGCCTTGTCCTACGTGGGTAAGGCTGACTGAGAGTGCATTTACTAAGATAGGCGCTTTGTACTTTTGGAGTCGGCATACACCGTAGTTACTCTTGAAGAGGGCGTCAAGCATCCCGTGCTGGGACCCGCAGCGATGAATAATTATGATATTTTCCCGCTTTTACGAGGGCTGAGTTGTGTTTAAATTAATTGTTTTTGATGTGACACCTTATTGGGCCTGTTCTGAGTTATGGACCGACTCTTCATTTTTGGTCACTGCATTTTAATTTACTCCATTAGGAGGTTATCCAGTCCCCTTGATGCTTCTTGGTGACCACACACTTATGGGAATATTAGTAAGTTCCTTTTCCTTGTTTCTTGTATGGATGCTGGCTCCATATGATACACAGGGAGATTGTGGAATTGATCCTTTTTTGTAAATCATTTGGATCTACCTTGGAGTTACTGTGTTTAGCTTTGTTCTGGGATGGTTTATTTGCTTTGTGAAGTATTTAGATGCATGTCTTCGCATAAAGCATTTTAGGTGGACTTGCCTGTGGTAGGTCTAAGTGTTAGTTTATTTTATTTTTATTTTTCGTCACCTGGATAGACACTTTTTTGGAGTGGTTGAATGACACTTTGGTGCTTGATTCTTCCCACGCGTTCTCACTTTTTGGTGTTGGAGGCAGTCGCATTGTGCTAGGGTAGCGCAGAGACATATTTTTTTGTATCAAATAGACCTTACACTTTGTCGGTATGTTGTTTTTTGTGTATATGTACAGGATCTCTATTCACCCTTGTCCTGAGGAGGCCAAGATTCCTGGAGGTCGAAACGCGTCCGCGTCGACACGCCAATTTTCGACAAGAGGAGTCAGTTTGATACATTGTACTTATGCGAACATGTTTTGTTGACCACAATCTAAAATATTTTGATTCACAAATCTGTAGAATCGATTGTGTTGGTACACTACTGCCTCTTATTGGACCCCCTGAGCAAATAGGGGGGCGCTTGATTTGATTTAATAAGTTCTTTGTTGGGTGTAAAAAAAAAAGAGAGCGAAAAAAATAATTGCCTTTATATATTAGAGTGTGTTTTTTCCTGTTTTTTTGTACTTGAGAATGTGTATATAGATAATTTTTGGAAATTGAGATATATATATATATGTGCATTTGACATGATATAATGTAAATATAAGAAAAAAGAAAAAAACAGTTTACTTTAAAACACGGATTACTACAAATAAAATTAGTAATCACGATAATGATCATGCATGTGTTCTTCTGTATATAAAATATTCAAAAATTAAAATTGCGAATTAGGTTCCCCCAATCAGGAAATTAATATTCCTTGATTTGTATAGGATCCTTGGTATCAATCCCTCTCAACCACTTCGTCTTTTTGAAAGACTATTTTAATGAAGGCTGCCGCATATGTAAAAAACAGGATTCTTCAGCACATTTCAAATTAAAGCCTGACGCGTTTCGTGCATACACTTAACATCAACAGAGGCAACCCACCGACCTGAACCAGGGGTAGTAAATGAGTATTCCTAACAGCAGTACAGGAAACACAAAGCAAATCACAATTTAGAAAGATCAAATATCTTTCTTGTTCTTAATAGTGAGATAAGAAAAAAACAAAGAAAAGAGAAAAACGGAAGAAAAGAAAATAAGGGAGATATAAATCAAAGAACTGTCAACCATCAGTTTGGAAAAATATCAAACAATTTATTATAAATAGTGTGCTCAATAAATATTTGCTGGTTTATGAAAATGCAAAACATATACACAAAACCAAGCAAGTGGCAAACAATAATTGTGTTCTAGAAGAAGGGATACAACATATACAATGATTATGTGCCCTCTAAAATTCATCAGCCACATGTACGTCGACGGCGTTTCAACCGCAGTCAGAAGTTGCGGTCATCATCAGGACAAAGACAATTGGAGTGAGCGTCAAAAGTCTGTATTGAAAGTGCTAAACCAAGTGTTCGCCTTGGATCTTGGTATATTCAAAATATAATTCCGATAGTTAATTAAAAAACGAATACGTGAACAGGAAAGTAGCGTTAGTTCTTCCTGACGATGAATAAAAGGCCAGTAGGAGGGAAACCGAATCGTCTGTCCAAGGCGTTTCAAGACTGTACACACCCAGCAATAAATCTGTAGGTTTGTGTGTGTCGCATCCGACTGCCGCAAGAGTCTGAAGCGTATGCACTTCTTCAGAGGCTTAGGTCATCAAAGCGTGCAATGCAATTTCAGGCATTTATAGTTCATCATAGTACCTGCCCCAGTGAGTGAGGCCTTCTGTTACTCGTAGTGCCAAAAAGTCTTCCTACAGTGAGTTGCACTGCGCACTAATTAAACAATGTCAAATCACCCCATCAGGCGGATGCACTCATCCTCTTTGAACCATGCGGTCACCTTAACGTCTCCATTACAGCTCCTGTCCCAAGTCTGGTTCTGCCACTCAACGTTGACCCCTTGTCTGCTTCACAGTGGGTCCCCTTTCACGTCACGAACTGTAATGGAGACGTTAAGGTGACCGCATGGTTCAAAGAGGATGAGTGCAGCAACCCACTGGGGTGATTTGACATCTGTGCACTTCCCGTTTTTTCATGTTTTTTCAGTGAATATATATATGTCTATGTGTACATGTATGTGACCAAGACCATGGACGTGGTCGAAACGCGTCATCCTTACCTGCTGTGATGCCAACGTCCTCTACCTGGGCCTGCCGGAGTACCTGTTACAGCGGCTCCAGGTGGCACAGAACGCGGCGGCTAGAGCTATCTATGGCGTAAATAGGCGTGCTAGTGTGGCGGGTCTCTTGCAGGCCTTACACTGGCTGCCTATCCGCAGGCGCATCATCTTCAAGACGCTGACTCTGGCCTATAAGGCCCTTCATGCTGGGGGCGCGAAGTACCTTCAAAGGAGACTGTCTTTCTACCATCCGGCCCGTGCTCTCAGATCAGAGTCACAGTTCTTGGCTGTGGTGCCACGTGTGAAAGGAGCCCGCATCGGAGGTCGTTCTTTTGGACTGCTGGCACCACAGCTGTGGAACTCCTTGCCGCTGACACTCCGGGGCGCCACCAGCCTGCTTGCTTTTAGGAAGGGTCTAAAGACCTGGTTGTTTACTTTATAGGCCTCTTTTCCTCCTCACACTGCATTCCCCTCCTTTTTCTATTTCCGTGTTGTGTTATTTTATCGTAGGTCTCGCTGCTAAAGCGCCGGGATACTCTTTTTGAGTCGCCGTGCGCTATACAAAAATATATTTAACATAACATAACATAACAGAATAAACTGCTAAGCTGACCGATTAGGCTTGTGTGATTTCTTCCCAAAGAAGATCGCTTTCCTGTGGAATGTATATATATATATATATATATATATATATATATATATATATATATATATATATATATATATATATATATATATATATATATATTAACTGAAAAAACATTGATTTCAGGGAAGGTTTAGTTAGTTGGACATTTCACTCGTACAAAACCAGAGAAATGTGGCTGTTATAGTTAGTAAAGCTAACTATAACTCATGCCCCTGCAATGCACTGGCCAGTGACATCACTGAAGACATCATCCAGTGAGTGTGTGTTTCTGTAAAGTTTAAATGTTATATATATATATATATATATATATATATATATATATATATATATATATATATATATATATATATATATTTATTTATTTATTTATTTATTTATTTATTTATGCAATTTTATATAGCGCAAACTTTACCCGAAGGTGTCAGAGCGCTTTACATAGGACCCAGTTACAACCATAAGGCATGAAGGTTACAATCGGAAGAACAAATTTGCAAAATTTTTGACTTACATAAGAACCAGTTGAAAACATACGGACTTAGGATTACATGCGTTTTAAAAAGGTACAAACAGAAAAAATTGCAAATGTACAAGAGATAAGGTCACAAAAGGAGGAGATACAAATGGATAAACTCTAGGCATATACTAATGATACCTCTGTCTACTTAGGGAGGGGATACACATGGATATACTCTAAGAGTCACAAAGGAATGGTAGAGAGCAAAGCGGACTCCTACATAAACTAGTGATTAGAGTTATCTCTATATACAAAGGGAAGGGGTATGACTGGATATACTCTAAAAGTCACATAGGAATGGAAGAGAGCATAGCGGACTACTGCATGTTCCAGTGATTAGAGTTATCTCTATATACATAGGGAAGGGATACACATGGATATACCCTAAAAGTCACATAGGAGACTAGTCATTAGAGTTATCTCTATATACATAGGAAGGGATAAGACCGGATATACTCTAATGGTCACATAGGAATGGTAGAGAATACAAAGGTCTACTGCATATACTAGTGATTAGAGTTATCTCTATATACATAGGGAGGGGATATGACTGGAAAAACTCTAAGGGTCACATAGGAATGGTATACGGTGCAAGGTCTAAAGCAAATACCATTGATTAGAGTGATTACAATAAATCAAAGAGCAGAGTTCCATAAGTGTGGATACAGTCACAGCACAAAGGGAGGGTGGGAGGGGTGGAAGGGTATGGAGAGAGGGGGAAGCAGAAAAGGGAGGGAACATTTGAGGATCTTCCACGGGGAAAAGGGTAAAAGGACGGGGGAAAGGGAGGAGGGCTAGAGTCCAGAGAAACTGTCCGAAAACAGCAACAAAGTGTCGGTCAGGACAAAGCAAAAGTCAAGAAGTCCAGGAGTGAAGGTGGGAGATGAAGCTGGAGGCCAGCCGCAGGCGCGTCACCATCTTGGAGAGCTTGCAGTCAGCCGTCACGGTGGGGGTGAGAGTGCGCCAGGTGGTGAAGGCCATGTTGACGCTGTTGGTGTGGTCACGCGTTGGCCGTGAGGCGCTGCACGGCAGCCGGTGGGTTGTGTGTGCATTCAACCGCAGGCGGTGTGGATTCCGGGAGCAGTGGCTCCCGGCAACATTCAGAACCCTGGTGCCATGTGGGGGGGGAGGGGTGAGTGCTCCGGGGATCTGGCCCGTGTAGCAGGGCCACAAGGCAATCCAGCACTGGCAGTGGCCCCAAACTGGCAGCAGGTCAGGAGGCTGGCCAAAAAACCAAGAGGGGCCGCAGGATTAGCAGGAGGCCAGGGAGAAGTTGGGGCGGGCCAGTGGAAGCGGCGATCGCCATCCGAGAATCGCCGCCGACCGCCATCTTAGAGTCAGGCAGGCGCTGGGAGGATTCCCTCGGTGGGGGTCTCCACCGAAATGAAAACTAGTGGAAATGAAGCCAGCTGCTGCGGTGAGAGCCTCGACAAGCTGGGGTAGCGCAGGACGCAATCCTACCTCCAGCGGCCGCAGCAGTCAGGGGAGTCCCCCGGCGTAGTGCCGCCCGCCATTTTAAGAGCCTCGCCCTCTCCTCCTCCAACTCGGAAGATCGAGCCCGTCCGCCAACCCAGGTGCGATCGCTGTCTCTCCGCACCTGCCCCCCTCGCTCCGCTTCATGTAGGCGAAGTGAGTGGTCGAAAAGAAGAGCTGCATCCGCCCAGGGCCGGGCCCGAGCAACTCGCGAGCCGGGAGCCGAGGCGATCAGCGTATATATATATATATATATATATATATATATATATATATATATATGTATATATATATTGGCCAAAGTGTATTGAAGAATGAGTGGGTGTTTGACTGTCTGAATGGATGATTTAGTGGGTGTGTGACTGACTGTATCAGTCTGTTTGTTGGTGTGTGAGCGGTTGCATGGGTTGGTGAGTAGCTACATAAGTGTTGATATGGGTTATTGATTGCTTGTCTGTATGGGTGGCTGAGTGTCTGGGTGGGATGTGTGACTCCCTGCATGGATGTGTGAGTGGGTGATTCACTGGGTGTATGGGTATAAGAGTGCATCTGTGAGGAGCTGTATAGGTGGGTGAGTATGTATATGGGTGTGGTGGTGAATGGATGGATGTCTCACTGGTACATATGTAAATAACTACATACGTGAAAGGCAGTATATGTGAGTGTTGGAGTATATAAATGACTATATGTGAGAGTGAGTGTGACAGTGGCTCTATGGATGAATGTGTGCTTGTATGAGTGATTGTAAAAGAGAGTAAGTATGTGTTAGTATCTGTATGAATAAGTGAGATGGTGTGTGTATACCTGTTTATGTGAGTAAATGGGAGTGTGAATGATTCCTTTCATGATTGACTAGGTGTGTAACTCTATGGATAAATGGCGATGTCTGAGTGTCTGTATAGGTGTATAAGTGCAAATGACAGTGCTGTATTGATAAGTGACTGTATGTATGAATGACTGTATGGGTGAATAAGTGGACGTGTGTATAGACCTAGGAATCAGTGACTGGGGATGTAGTAACTGTCATTGGTGTGTCTATGGTTTTGAAAATGGTAGTCTGTTTTTTAGAGTGGGTGTATCAAAGGTTATATTAGGGTGTGAGGAGGTATATCAGACTATCAAGTGGATGATGTCATCAGTGATGTCACTGACCATGTCATGAATGATGTAATATGTGATGCCCTCAGCAGTGCATTGCAGGGGCACAAGTTTAGTTTACTCAACTAACTATAACAGCCAAATTACTCTGGTTTTGTACGAGTGAAATGTCCAACTAACTATAACGTCCCTGACACCTATGGTTTTTTCAGTGAATTTCTATGGTTTATTAAAAGCTAATTTCTAACTATAAAGTCTCTGAAACCTATGTTTTTTCAGTGAATTTCAAAGGTTTTTTAAATGCTAATTTCTAACTATAACGTCCATGAAACCTATGTTTTTTTCAGTGAATTTCTAAGGTTTTTTAAAATGATAATTCCTAACTATGCCTACAGAGGTAGGATATGTGAAGAAAGAGGAAGAAAGGCACAGAAAGAAGCAAGAGAAATGGAGAAAGAAGCAACAGAAGTCCAGAAAGACAAAACAAAAAAAGTGCAGGAAGAAGCAAGAAATATACAGAAAGAACCAACAGAGGGGCAGGAAAAGGCCTTGTTGCAAATTCATCCTGTGCCCCCAACTTTTTACTGATTGCTACTGGTGGTAACTGACTCTGACTAACCAGGCCCGGAGCCAGTGCTATGCTGAAACACACTTAGAATACAGTGGAACACCTACATACACTAGGGAACACTATTGGTTGGGGTACCCTTGCTATTGGCATAACCTCCCCTGTAACGCCCAAGTACATAATAGGACAGGGGGATTAAAACTACCTCTAACTCAGAGGTGGAGAAAAAAGCAAGAGAAGTGCATAAACAGGCAGGAAAGGTGCAGAAACAGGGAACAGGTGTGTAGAAAGAGGCAAGTGAGGTACCAAAAGAAGTCAGAGCAGTGCAGAAAGAACCAACAGAGGTACAAAAAGAGGCAAGAGGGATGCAGAAAGAACAAATAGAAGTGCAGCAAGAGGCAAGAGAAATGATGAAAGAAGCAACAGAGGTTTAAAAAGAAGCAAGACAAGTGCAGAAAGAGGCAAGTGAGGTGCAGGAAGAAGCAAGAGCAGTGCAGAGAGAACCAACAGAGCTGCAAAAAGAAGCACGAGAGGAAAGAAAGAGGTAGGAGAGGTCTGCAAAGAGGCAAGAGTGGTACAGAAAGAGGCAGGAGGGATGCAAAAAGAAGGAAGAGAAGTGCAGAAAGAGGCAAGAGAGGTACCGAAAGAAGAAAAAGCAGTGTAGAAAGAACCAACAGAGGTGCTAAAAGAGGCAACAGAGGTGCAGAAGGAGGCAAGACGGGGGCACAAAGAAGAAAGAGGAGTGGAGAAAGAATCAACAGAGGTGCTGAAAGAGGTATGAGGGTTGCAGAAAGAAGGAAGAGAAGTACTGAAAGAAGTAACAGAGGTGCTGAAAGAGGCACAAAGTGTGCAGAAAGAGGCATGAGAAGTACAGAAAGAAACTACAGAGGTACAGAAAGAGGCAAAAGTGGCGCAGAAAGAGGCAAGAGAGGTGCAGAAAGAGACATGGAGTGCAGAAAGATACAAGAGAGGTATAGAAAGAGGCAAGAGAGGTGCAGAAACAGGCAAGTGAGGTCCAGAAAGAGGCAGAAATGTGCAAAAATGGCAAGAGAAATGCAGAAAAACAAAGAAAGGTGCAGAAAGGAAAGCAAGAGAGGTACAGATAGAAGAGAGTGAGCTGCAGAAAGAGGAAAGAGAGGTGTGGAAAGAGGTAAGAGAGGTGCAGAAACAAGAGAGTGAGTTGCAGAAAGAGGCAAAAGAGGTGTAGAAAGAGTCAAGAGAGGTACAGAAAGCGACAAGATAGGTGCATAAAGAGGCAAGAGGGGAACAGAAAGAAGAAAGTGAGCTGCAGAAAGAGGGAAGAGAGGTGTAGAAAGAGGCAAGAGAGGTGCAGAAACAAGAGAGTGAGCTGCAGAAAGAGGCAAGAGAGGTGCAGAAAGAGGCAAGAGAGTTGCAGAAAGAGGCAAGAGAGGTGCAGAAATAGGTTAGAGGTGTAGAGTGAGTCAAGAGAGGTGCAGAAAGAAGAATAAAGGTGCAGAAAAAGGCAAATGAGCTGCAGAGAGAGGCAGGAGAAACGCAAAAAGAGTCAAGAGAGGTAAATCAAGAGGCAACAGAGGTACAGAAAAGGAAGAAATGTTCAGAAAGAGGCAAGAGAGGTGCAGAATGAGGCAAGAGAGGTACAGACAAAAGAGAGTGAGCTGCAGAATGATACAGGAGAGGTGGAGAAACAAGCAAGAGAGGTGCAGATAGAAGAAAGTGAAGTGCAGGAAGAGGTAAAAGAGGATGAAAAAGAGACAAGAAGGGTGCAAAAAGAGGCAAGAGAGGTACAGAAAGAGAAAAGAGTGGAGTAGAAAGCCAAGAGAGGTACAGATAGAGGCAAGAGAGGTGACGAAAGAGGCAAGAGAGGTGCAGAAAGAGGCAAAAGAGGTGCAGAAATAGGCAGGAGGGGTGCAGAAAGAAGAGAGTGAGCTGCAAAAAGATGCAAGAGAGGTGTAAAAAGAGGCAACAGAGGTGCAAAAACAAGAGATTGAAGTGCAGAAAGAACCAAGATAATTGCAGAAAGAGGCAAGAGAGGGTCGGAAAGAAGCAAGAGAAGTACAGAAAGATGAGAGCGAGCTGCTGGAAGAAGCAAGAGAAGTGCAGAAAGAGGCAAGAGAAATATAGAAAGAGGCAAAAGAAATGCAGAAAGAGGCAAGAGAGGTGCGTAAAGAGGCAAGATAGATGCAGAAAGTGGCAAGAGAGGTGCAGAAAGAAGAAGAAAGGTGCAGAAGGAGGCAAGAGAGGTACAGAAAGAGGCAAGAGATGTGCAGAAAGTAGTAGAAAGATACAGAAAAAGGCAAGAGAGGTACAGCAAGAGACAAGAGAGGTGCAGAAAGAAGAGAGTGAGCTGCAGAAAGAAGCAAGAGAGGTTCATAAAGAGGCAAGAGACATGCAGAAAGAGGCAAGAGAGGTACAGAAAGAGGTAAGAGGTGTAGAAAGGGGCAAGAGAAGTTCATAAAGAGGCAAGAGATGTACAGAAAGAGGCAAGAGAGGTATAGAAAGAGGTAAGAGGTGTAGAAAGGGGCAAGAGAAGTACGGAAAGAGATAGAAAGGTGCAGAAAGAGGCCAGTGAGGTGCTTAAAGAGGTAAGAGAAGAGCAGAAGGAGGCAAGAGAGGTGCGGAAAGAGGCAAGAGAGGTACAGAAAGAAGAAGAAAGGTGCAGAAAGAGGCACGAGAGGTTCAGAACGAGGAAAGAGAGGTGCAGAAAGAAGAAGAAAGGCGCAGAAAGAGGCAAGAGAGGTGCAGAAAGAGACAAGAGTGGTGCATAAAGAGGCAAGAGATGTGCTAATAGAAGAGAGTGAGCTGCAGAAGGAGGGAAGAGAAGTGCATAAAGAGGCAAGAGAGGTGCATACAGAAGATAGTGAGTTGCAGAAAGAGGCAAGAGAGGTTCAGAAAGAGGCAAGAGACATGCAGAAAGAGGCAAGAGAGGCACAGAAAGAGGCAAATGAGGTACAGAAAGAGGCAAGAGAAGAGCAGAAAGAGGCAAGAGAGGTACAGAAAGAGAAAGAAAGTTACAGAAAGAGGCAAGAGAGGCACATGAAGAGACAAGAGAGGTACATAAAGAAGAAAGCTGCAGAAATAAGCAAGAGAGGTACAGAAAGATGCAATAGAGGTATAGAAAGAGGCAAGAGAGATGCAGAAAGATGAGAGTGAGCTGTGGAAAGAGGAAATAGAGGTGCAGAAAGTGGCAAGGGACATGCAGAAAGAGGTAAGAGAGGTGCAGAGGGAAGAGAGTGAGCTGCAGAAAGAAGCAAGAAAAGTTCAGAAAGAGGCAAGAGAGGTGCAGAAAAAAGAAGAGAAGTGCAGAAAGAGGCTAGAGAAGTGCAGAAAGAGGCAAGAGAGGTACAGAAAGAAAGGTATCTATATGTATATATTCAAACTCCTCTCACTCTTACAGGAAAGGAATTACCACTTGGGTTGTAGTTTCTGCTAGTCTGAACCTTGAACACAATACAAGACGTCATTGTAGCTTCCTTATTTATATGTAACAGTAAAAAAGGACTACATATTACATTAAACCAAAAAGCTGTCAGCCATATTGGCCTGGTCATGATAGGAAAATTCAGGAATTCATACAACAAAGAAAAGAAAACAAGTGTTGATATGCACACAATGTAATTTCAGCATATCTTTTCCCATGACCGCCGTACCTGTATGTTTGTCAGCGTGACTTGTTCCTAATAAACATAGTTACGATTGCAAACATCAACATAAACAATGGACTACAAATTACTTTAAAGTGAAAGGCTATCAGCTATATTGATCTGGGCACGTTGCATATTATAGAGGTTCTTACATGAAAGAAAAGAAACAAAAAGGGTGTTAATATACACACACTATCCCTAAATAAAGTTCTAGTGATTATAGTTCTATTCCATTCACAGCTCATTTGAGATGTCATGAGTGATGTCACTAACCATGTCATGAATGCTGTAATGTCTGAGGTCATAAGCAGTGGGGGCGTAAGTTATAGTTAGCTCAGGTAACCGTAACTGTTGAATTTCAATGGTTTTGTATGAGTGAAATTTGAGTTTAACTATAAAGTCCCTGTAATCTTTTTTTTTTTTTTTTCAGTGAATTTATACTTTTTTTTAAAGTTAAGTAAGATGCCTATTACAATGGATGGTGGGGGCTGGAAGCAGGGCCTGGCCTGGCATTGTGCTGCCCCCACCTAAGCTTGCTGATCCTACCTCCCGTCCTCCTTGCCTTCCATTGTCCAAGTCCATGCCTCTGCTCCCTCATTACAGTCATGTGTGGCCGTGGCTCTGCCACTGGCCTTCTCACCTTCCCTGAACAGTTAGTTTGCTGCCCCATCCACTTTCTACTTTCTACTTTGCTCTTTTGTCTGAATCCATGCACTAGCCTCCTCCCTTCTGTAATGCATGGTCTGATGTGATGCCACTGCTCTCCATTTAGCATGATGTCCCAGTTCACTCCTCCTGCCCATCATTGCCCTCCTGCTTAGCCTCTGTGCTTAGCTTGCTGCCCCTACTTTCCTTCCCCCTGCCCTCCGATGTCTGTGTGCATGCCCCATATCCATCCTTTTTGCCCACCATGCTCCATGGACCTGCCCCTCCTATCTACTCTGACTTTTCTGTTGAGCTGCCACTCCCCTCCCACCTGCCCAGCAATCTCAGATGACTGTTACCACTCACTGCCACCTCCACCCTGCCTGTCCACGTTCCATGCCCCATCCCCTTCCTCCTGTCCTCCATGGTCCATTTTACTGCAACATCCTTCTGCCCTCCATGGTCTGTTCTGCTGCAATTGCTCCTCCTGCCTGCTCCATGTGGTCTTTTGTGAGGCTTGTTCCCCAGTACTCTCTTGTCTGTGCCCAGCTCTTATCCCTTCCTTCTAACCTCCATTATCCTTTGTGCATGCCCCTGCACCCTCCTGCTTGCCTATCATGGCCGCATTGTGCTGCCACTAACCCTCTTGCTTGCCATGCATAGTCTTCTGTGCTGCCACAGCACCTCCCACCTACCCTGTGTGGTCAGCTAGCTACCCCTGACCCTTCCCACCTACCCTCCATGGTCTGTGTGTATGCCATTGTAGTCTCACTGTTGTCCTCCATGGTGTGTTGTGCTTCTAGTGCCCATCCTGCCTGACCTCCATGGTTAGCTTGCTGCCCCTGCCCTGCCCCCTTGCCCCCTGTCCTCCCTTTTCATGTGCAGACCCCTAGTCCCTGTGTCCTGGCTTGTCTGTTCCATTGTCATGCCCCTGATCCCTTTCCCCTGCCCTTTATGGTCTGTTATACTGCAGCTTCCTCTCCTGTCTGTCCAGTACGGTCGGCTTGCCGCCATACCTCTTTCCCCTCTCTTCTCTGTTGTCCATGTGCATGGTCTTATCCCTTTTCCTTTGCTTTCCATGGTTTGTTGTGCTTCACTGCAGTACTGCATGCATTGTATGGTGTATTGTACTGCTGCAAACCCTGATGCCTGCCCTGTAAGGTCAGTTTGGTGCACCTGTCCATGTTCCTCCTGTCCTCTGTTATCCGAGTCCATGCCCTTACCCCAATTCCTCCTGTCTGCCATGATCCAATGTAACATTTTGAACTTGGTAAGAGGGAGATTTTGAAAAAAACAACTGGTGAATTGATTTCACACACTGACTTGCATAGAAAAACAGGAAATTGTAGACAAGAGACCGATAATATAAAGCCCTTTTGGGCTTAAAACCATTGGTCGTTTCCTGCCTGAATCAGCTTGTTTGGCATGTATGGTTGTACTACCACTGCCTGTTCCCTCAGCCCTTAATGGTCTATTATATTGCCACAGCCTCTCTTGCCTGTCCTTCATTGCTGGTGTGTTGCCCATGCCACCTTTCTACTGCCCTCCATGTTGTGCTGCCACTGCCCTTCCTGCCTGCCCAGTATAGTCAAATTATTGCCTCTGCACCCTCCTACCTGCCTTCAATTTTCCGAGTCTGTGCCCCTGACCTCTGCCTTCCAACAGTATCCTATTTAACAACTAGATTGCTAACGTCATCTTGATGTAATCAAAACTGTAATACCTAAAGCATCATCGCTGAGAGGGTCTTATTTGCATCGAAATTATGGTTAGTGCTCTAAAAAACTAAACTGAGGACATATTTTCTGAGTTTTCAAATAGCGACAAACCACTTTTAAATTATTTGTTATCTTTATGTTTTTGTATCCAGTTGACCACTTGATTAAATCTTGCACTTAGGGGAGAGGATACGGTGTTGATTCCAGAGCGTCAGAGTTTGCAACTGGGAAACCAGGTTGGAGTTTCTGCTTCAGCTTGACATTCTGTGATTCTGGTCATATCACTTAAGCGCCCCATGTCTACAACCAAAATGAATAAAGCACTCCAATACCTGACCAGTCTGCACTAGATAAAACTGCAAAAACACAAAATATAAAAAGTGTTTTGAACACTTCTGTCATTGGGCTACATGTGGGCTACATCTGGGTGAAATTTGTGCTACATTTGGGCTCTTTCTTCTCTGGTGGCCATCTTGGGAGATTTTTTTGTTATGAAGTTTCCTAATTTCCTCATTTACTGCAGTCTCCTCCGTAGGAAATGCTTTCAGTTTTTTGCTTGGTTCCATCAAGAAGGCATTCAGATTGTCACACATTTCAATCAAGAAGACTTCAGGTGTACCATACTTTTGTCATAAGTAATACTGTTAGCGCTCTAGTTGTTCTTTAGAACACTCTGGGACATTTTACATTAGAATACTGAATTTGACTTTTGATTTTAAAATTGTTGAATTGTCTTACCCGTGTGTCCTTCCCCCCTCCCCCTGGTATTTGTGGCTGACACTCAGGGCTTATCTCCGAGGCACACTTCGTGCAGGGTTTCATCTCGCTCCGATTTAGGGTGCGAGTTAATGCAAGGCGTGATTTAAACATCAGCTGCATTTCTCCTGACAGCCGGGCAGTTTACATCTTGCTCTCTCCCACAGTGTTTGGCCGATTTCAGGGCCATCATCTGCGGGGACCGGTAAAGAAAGAGTAGCGGCCATCTTTGTGAGGGCTCGCCCTCTACGTCGCACGGACGACGGTACAAAAACAGAAGAGGGACTGAGAAAGCGAGACTGCATCGCATTCACTCCTGAGGCTTGAGCCGGGAGGTTTTACATTTTACATTAGAATACTGAATTTGACTTTTGATTTTAAAATTGTTGAATTGTCTTACCCGTGTGTCCTTCCCCCCTCCCCCTGGTATTTGTGGCTGACACTCAGGGCTTATCTCCGAGGCACACTTCGTGCAGGGTTTCATCTCGCTCAGATTTAGGGTGCGAGTTAATGCAAGGCGTGATTTAAACATCAGCTGCATTTCTCCTGACAGCCGGGCAGTTTACATCTTGCTCTCTCCCACAGTGTTTGGCCGATTTCAGGGCCATCATCTGTGGGGACCGGTAAAGAAAGAGTAGCGGCCATCTTTGTGAGGGCTCGCCATTTACGTCGCACGGACGACGGTACAAAAACAAACGGCGATGGCTCCGCGCAGCGGACGCGCATTGCGAGCGCGCCGATCGCGCGCCGGAGTCAAGCCAGAGTCCTGCCCGTCTGCGCCCGTCCGCGACCGACCGGGACACGGGGCAGGACTCCATGACCACATCCATACAACAGATGCCTTGAGTAGTAGCAGCACTCGACTACATTACTCCAAAGCGGATCTTTTAACAATTGGTAAGATATCGACTCAAACACATTCTAGACCCCGTTGATCTACCTTCCCTTTGCAAAATATGCAATCAAACAATTCCTATGAGAGCGAAACCATCTAGAAAGGTAGATAATCTCAAAATGATACTAATAAATTGTAGGTCTTTGAGCAAGCACAAAATGGAAATCTATGACCTATTGATAAAGAAGGACCTGGATGCCATGTTTCTTACCGAAACGTGGCTAGAAGAAATGTCCTCCCCTGATATTCTGGACGCAATACCCCCTAGCTACAGTTTATTGAGAATTGATAGACAAAAAAAGCGTGGTGGAGGGCTAGCATTAATTTATAAGGCTGAACTCGATTGTACGCTACTTAAAACAACTATATCTAACAGTGAATGCGGTATATTTACAATAAAAACAGAGCCAACAAATTTGATAACTGGCCTATTAATATACCGACCCCCGGGAGCTGCAGCATCTTTCTGTAGCCACCTCATTGAGTTGGCAACACAGCTAGCAGTCAGATATAAAAACCTAATGGTCTTGGGCAATTTAAATCTTCATTTTGAAGATATGAACTCGACTGAGGCACAAATGGTAGCTGCCGCACTAAGTGCCGTAGATATAAAACTTCTCTCCACAGCACCCACACATCAGCAAGGTCACCTTTTGGACCCCATCTTTGCAAACTGGGAAGGCATTAAGACCCTACCTCCAATCCCACTAATTTGGTCTGACCATAGTATTGTGCCATTCGAGATAGAAAAAAAACCCATAGGCACTATATTCACAAAGCACACCCCTCTGAAACGTCGGAATTGGAAAAATTTCACTCCTGAACTTTTCAATAGCATTTTAATGGAGCACCCCTTAGCAACAGGCAGCACCTTACAGGAGGTTTGGGATAATTATGAATTATGGATAACTGAAGCCTTGGATAAGATTGCTCCATGGACAGATAAACCTCCAGCAAGACAATCCAAAACCGCTCCATGGTTTACGGAGAATCTTAGATTAGCAAAGGCTCAATGTAAATCTATGGAGCGGAAGTGGAGAAAAAACTAAGCACCTGATCTCAAAACAAACTACAAAATTGAATTAAAAAAGTATCAAAAGTTGGTTAGAATGGAGAAAAGTACCCATTATAAAAACAGAATAGAGTTAGCAGACAATCCCATGAGAGAGCTGTTCAGTATCTACAAGGAACTCACAATCCCTTCACGATTAGACGCTCAAGACACATACTCTTTAGAGATATGTGAACAAATTGCTGATTTCTTTGTAGAGAAGGTAGATAAAATACATGCTACTTTTGTAAACAACACAACTCCCCTGAATTCCAATTTGGACACAAGCCTTATCCAAACTCACAAATCCCTTCTTACTGGTTTTCAAACACCGGGCAAACATGACTTGCTGGAAATCATAACTGGTATACAATCCGGCTCCCCCACCGACGGATGTCCACCCGACCGGTGTAAAGGAGTTATGGAAAATATACTAATTGATCACATTAGTCAAATGATCACACTATCTTTTGAGGATTGCTATGTTCCAGAAGCATGGAAAACTGCTCAAGTCATGCCATTAAAGAAAAAGCCCAACATTCACATATCTCAATTCCATAATCTTCGACCAATTTCCCTTCTCCCTTTCTGTGCCAAAATTATAGAAAAAATTGCCAATAAACAACTTATGGAGCATTTGGAGAAAGAAGCTCTTCTCCATCCTTCTCAGTCAGGATTTAGACCAGGCTACTCGACCGAGTCAGCAGTGCTATATTCGACCGATTGCATCCGGCAGATAGTGGACGAGGGCGAGACGGCGGCGCTAGTCCTATTGGACCTGAGTGCAGCATTTGACACCGTGCTGCACTCAACGCTGCTGTCTCGTCTCTCGGACATGGGAGTAAGGGGACCCGCGCTGGCTTGGCTACGCTCCTTTCTGACCAACAGAAGCTTCCAGCTACATTGTCCACCCTTCAGATCATCTCCTCGGAAGATCAGCCATGAGTTTCCACAGGGCACAAGCTTAAGCCCCACTTTATTTAACATCTATATGGAACCCCTGGCACGTATTGTAGAGGTCTTTGGGGTGGGCATTGTAAGCTACGCTGACGACACCCAGCTGGTGTTCAAGTTAACACCAAACAGAGGAGAATATGCCACCAATTTCTCAGAATGTATGTCAGCAGTAGCGGCCTGGATGAACAACAACTGCCTTCGCCTGAATTGCGAGAAGACTGAACTACTGGTGGTCGGGAGAGATACTTCCACATGGTCCCAGGCATGGTGGCCCAGGGAACTGGGGAAACTGCCCACCCCAGTAGAGAAGGTCAGAAATCTAGGCGTTATGCTGGACTCAGATCTCTCTGGTAAAACCCAGGTCAACAAAGTAACGGGAAGATGCTTCGGCATTTTAAAGGTGCTCCGAAAGGTGCTGGATCTTCTTCCTACTAAAGCCAGGAAGACCATAGTCCATGCACTGGTAACACCCCATTTAGATTACGGGAATGCCCTTTTGATTGGGCTCAGTCAGAGGGGCCTACATCAATTACAATGCGTGCAGAATGCCGCAGCACGACTGGTGCTTGGACTCCCAAGAAGAACTTCTGTTAGAACGGCCCTAGCCAGACTCCACTGGCTTCCAGTTAGGGAGAGGATCAAATTTAAGACCCTTTGCTACGCCCATCGCATTGCGCAGGACAGAGGCCCAGAGTATTTAAAAAATCTCCTAACTATACATCGTCCGATCAGGAACCTAAGGTCATCTGGTGCGATGCTCTTTGAACTCCCCCGCGTCATTAGAGCTAAGATGGGAGGAAAATCTTTCAGGTACCTAGCCCCGAAACACTGGAACGCTCTCCCGCTTCATCTGCGGATGGAGCCTTCCGAATTGAGTTTTAAGACAAAACTGAAAACCTATCTGTTCCCTAAAATATAAACCCTCTCTAATTCCTCTAGTACAACAGCTCCTCTGGATATCTGGAATGTATTTGCAGTCAGCGCGGGGACACACAGTTTTGTGCAGCCAGGCGCTCTATAAATGTTTTATTATTATTATTATTATTATTATTCTGTCATTGGGCTATACGTGGGCTACATCTGGATGATATGTGTGCTACATTTGGACTCTTTGTCTCTGGTGGCCATCTTGGGAGACTTATTTGTTATGAAGTTTCCTAATTTCCTAATTTACTGCAGTCTCCTCAGAAGACAATACTTTCAGTTTTTTACTTTGATTCCATCATGAAGACATTCGGATGTGTCACACATTTGCAATAAATTCAGAATGTTAGCACTCTAGTTGCTCATTAGAACACTGTAGTAAAGCTACTGCTCACCAGGGACGTCTGCTGCTCGTATTCAAAGTGCATGTTTCAGTTTGCATGTCAGAATATTTTAATGAAATAGAAGAGGTATCGAGATGTCAAAATGTGCCCTCATTTTTCTTTCTACAGCACTAATCATAATTTCTATGGCAAAAGGAACCCCCTCAGTTTGTTCCTTTTTGAATTAAATGTTTTAAGAGTTGCCACTTTATTCCAATTAATATGGCTTCAGGTGTGCAATACTTTTTTCATAAGTAGACTGTTAGCGCTCTAGTTGTTTTTTAGAACACTCTGGGAAGCTTCAGTAGAACACAAAGGAATATAGATTTTACACAGCCTTGGTGGGCTGAAAATCTGGATTTTATTAAGGACACGGAGGCTAATGTTATGCAGTAATTCCTTTATTGCTACCACTCAGCAGCATCCTAAAAGGTTCTTAGAATAGAGAATAAAGAACTTTGAACAACATTCCAGAAACAATAAAAACCCGTAGGTAGCCTGTCCTCTGCCTTCTTTTATTGCTGCTGGTCAAAGAGATAAGTACAATTTTATGTTCCCCTTACAGCTTAATAAGTTTAAGGTTCTTTGTTATAAAGGGTGTTTAGAACTTAACTGACAGTCTCTGCTCTTGTTGGATGTACATGTTTTACTGAGAATGTCAGACTTCACCTCACATTACTGAGAAAGATAAAGTGAATTTAGAGAAACTATGCTCTCATTTTAGCTTCTAGATCACCTTCCAAACCTCTGTGGAAAAAGTATGAGCAAATAGTTTTCTCTCAAACATGATTCATGATATCCCAGCAGAAGGCTTTTTCACAGGGTAACATCACCTTAGAACACACCACAATTCCTAAAATTAGTATGGTACCATCAACAAATGATTTATAATGTAACTAAAGTCTTATCACCCTTTATACGTTCTCCTTTTGGTGACCCTCAAAACCTTCCATTACATGCAATGCTTTTTAATGAGGTGCTATCATATATATTGGTCCCAAGATGACTGACAACACTTTTTGGATGAAGGGCTGACAGCCAATCAGATCTCTCGATGAGATGTGTGGTTAGGCCCCGCCCAGATATATATAAAGTTATTTTTCCTTTAATATTTGAAAAACTATTGAACGGATTTACACCATTTAACAAAAAGGGTTCTTTCTGAACCAAGACCTACCTTTTGGTATAATTCCCTTCAGCAGGTCGGGCTGCAGCTTTGTCTAAAGGTTCCTATGGAAATTAACATGGGGAAACGCGTTTTGGGACCCCTCTTTTTTCTCAGCCCCCGCTGGACGAGTCACCCTGAAACTTTCAAGACTGGAGCTGAACGGACAGGGCCACTAGTTTAAAAAATGTTGCGAAGATTCGTCAACCGGCACCAAAGTTATTGGGAAAACAAAAAATGCTTTACCTATAGAAACAAGGTCCTAACTAGAACTACCTACTGGCGACCGCCAGTAGGTTATATAAATATATATATATATATATATCCTTGGCAGTTGTGACCCTTTGTGGTAACGGCGCTCTCGTTATAGCGTGGTGCGTTTTTTTGCGGCTGGGTCTGCCGTTTTGTATGAATCCTGGTTCCAAAAGGAAAATTAAACACACTCACTCGTTTTGAATTCAGTTTTAATGCAACCTTAGCCCCAACGCGTTTCGCCTCTCATGAAGCTTGCTCACGGGATGTTGAGTAATTGTCCAAGTCCTTCTTTTATCACCATAATACAGGTCATTTCCTGTCTTACCTCCAAGTGCATGTTGGTTAATGTAGTTTATACCACACTATATTCACCAACCTGTTCGGAAAATGTGTGTGATTATTAAAAACAAAAGAAAGAGAGTGCACTGTCTTGAATTGCAGTCATTTTATGTTCTCTTTGGTGAGTGTCATTGTTAGAATCTCTCTGGTGAGATATGTTTATTTAGTCCGACTCTGAGAGTAAGTCAACGCAGTTCGCAAATTAATTGTTATTTGCAACCGCCTCTAGTGGGCGGATGATTTGCAAAGAAAACAGAGTTACAGCACAGGATCGAAAGGACATCCTCCATAAACAACAAGTACTTCAAGAAAACAAAGATGCAATCAGATTGATTATGACTCACAGTGCGGAAAATAACAAACTCTCGAAAATTATTCAAAAGCACTGGTCCATCTTGAAATCAGACCTGACACTATCACAAATCATAGGTGACCATCCCGAGATAACATACAGGAGAGCAAGAAATCTTGGGGATCAATTGGTAAACAGCCACTACATAGAGACACCGAAAAACAACTGGCTGCACCGAGAAGGTTTCTTTCCATGCAGACACTGCAAAGTATGTAACATTGCGGCAACAACAAAAGAAATTGAAATCAGAAAAGGCACAAAGTGGACAATACATCAGCACCTAACTTGCAAAAGTACACATGTGGTGTACCTAATAGAGTGCACATGCCACAAAAAATATACATTGGCAGTACAACCTTTGAAGCAAAGAAGAGAATCCTTGAGCATACAAGAGCAGTAACCAATAAAGATCGCTCCCATGCAGTGGCCAAAGCTATGGAACAATTCCATGAGAGCAATTGGGAACTACTCAAATTCTGCGCTCTAGAACAGGTACCTCTCACAGAAAGGGGAGGAGATTGTCTCAAATGTCTCAGAAGAAAAGAATCAAAACACATTATCAACTTCAGGACCCTGGAACCAAGAGGGCTGAACTTGACGGAAGAACTTTATGTACATCTTTAAGAAGACACATGAGCATATATCAGGAATGTTGGATGAACCCGAATCTTTGCAAATCATCCGCCCACTAGAGGGGGTTGCAAATAACAATTAATTTGCGAACTGCGTTGACTTACTCTCAGAGTCGGACTAAATAAACATATCTCACCAGAGAGATTCTAACAATGACACTCACCAAAGAGAACATAAAATGACTGCAATTCAAGACAGTGCACTCTCTTTCTTTTGTTTTTAATAATCACACACATTTTCCGAACAGGTTGGTGAATATAGTGTGGTATAAACTACATTAACCAACATGCACTTGGAGGTAAGACAGGAAATGACCTGTGTTATGGTGATAAAAGAAGGACTTGGACAATTACTCAACATATTCACTGAAAAAACCATAGGTTTCAGCCACGTTATAGTTAGGGATTAGCATTTAAAAAATCTTAGAAATTCACTGAAAAAACCATAAGTTTCACATCTCACACGCCCGCAATCCACTGCTGATGACGTCACAGATTACTCATGACATGGTCAGTGGCATCACTCATGAAATCACTGATGACATCTCAAATGACATCACTGATTACATCATCCAGTGAATGTGTGCCTTTCTGAAAAATAAATATTTTCTATACATGTATATCTAAATGTCGATGGAAAAATAAATGGGTAAATAAGTGTCCAAATGATGGTTTTTTTTTGTAAAATTGATTGTATAACTGACTTATTAAGTGTATCTTAGTGAATACATGTATTAGCGAGTAATGTTTAAATATTTAAATATCTTTATCAGTGTCTTACTTTGAGCATAGGTGGCTGCATGGGTTGGTGAGTAGCTACATGAGTGTGTATATGGGTTATTAGTTGGTTTTTTGAGTATCAGTATGAGTGTCTGTATGTTGTGGTGGGGGTATTACTTAGCGCATAGATGCATGAATGAGTGACTCACTGTATGTTTTTTGAAGACTGCATGTGTGCAGGACTGGATCGGTGGATGAGTGTGTGTATTGCTGTGTTAGTGAGTGAATGACTGTCTCAATAGTATCTTTATGAGTAACTACATATATTTTAAACTAGTATATGTCAGTATTGATATATATAAGTGAGTATATGTGAGAGTGACAGATTGGAAGAGTTCCTGTATAAATAAGTGTGTGTTTCTATAAGTGATTGTTTAAGAAAGTAAGTATGTGCATGTTTCTGTAGAAGGAAGTGTAGTGGTGTGTGTATAGCTGTATATGCAAGTAAATGGATGTTTGATAGTTTGTTTGCATGTGTGTGAGTAACTCTATGGATGAGTATCGGTGTGTAACAGGATGTATAGGTGTATGAGTACATATGATGAGTGAGTACATGTATGAGTGACTATATAGAACTGTTGGTGAATGAGTATATGTGTATATATATGTTGGAATTACTGAATAGGTTCCTCTAACTGGTATTGGTTTCCCCAGTTTTTTGAAAATTTTAGTTTCTATTTTTGAAGGTGTGTATCAAAGGTTATATTACGCTGAGAGGAGGTCTGCTACTCTTTCACAAGGATGATGTCATCAGTGATGTCATCAGTGATATCATTTGAGATGTCATCAGTGATGTCATGAGTGATGTCACTGACCATGTCATGAGTGATATAATATGTCACGTCATCATCAGTGGATTGCGGGCACGCAAGTTATAGTTAGCTGGACTAACTATAACAGGGGAATTTCAATGGCTTTGTATGAGTGAAATGTCCAGCTAACTATAACATGTGTGAAACCTATGGTTTTTTCAGTGAATTTCTAAGGTTTTTTAAATGCTAATTCCTAACTATAAAGTAGCTGAAACCTCAGTTTTTTTCAGTGAATTTGCAAGGTTTTTTAAATGCTAATTCCTAACTGTAACATGGCTGAAACCTTTGTTTTTTGTCAGTGAATTTTAAAGCTTTTGTAAATGATAATTTTTAAATGTATTAATTATTATATTTATTTCTTTTTAGAGTAATTTCCAACATTTTTATAATAATTTTTTAAGTTATATTATTTTTTAAGTTATATTACACATTTTTCATATAAAATAATACAAAATAAAATTCAATTTTTTTATTTTTTTTTCAATATATTAAAATAAATTCTATATATTTTCTTTTTGTATTTTTTTCAGTACTATTTTTTTCAGTACTCGTACGCTACGCATAAGGCGATCGCACCATCCTTTGTACGGGTAATCGTACTGTGCTCTCAACCACGCATACGTTACGAATACGTTCCGCGTCGCATCGACGCTTCCACGTGACGTCATGTACGTTTGTACGGCGCACTGTACGCATACCTCAAAAGTTTCCTAATGTTCAAAAAGATATATCTATGTATTTAATGTAAATATTAAGGGAAGACATAATCTAGGATAATTATTAAAATAATATTTATCAACTTTTAGTAAGTGTATGTTACTTTTAAAAGCAATTACGCAAAAGGCGGCGTACGTCATCCATTCACGCACCGTAAGCGCCCCCTACGCATTTGCTATGTAACTTCAAAATAAGAGATTTGATTGGGTCATAACACTTCCGATTCAATCATTCTTCTTTGACTTTCTCAGAAGAACCATCTCTTGTCGGGAGCTCCTGTCATTTGACAAAACAATTGTAATATGGCTGCATTTCTGGAATCCACTTCAGAACATTCTTCAGAGGAGGAATTTATAGCTGAGGAGTCACAGGGAAAAAGAAAAGAAGCAGTAATCTGGACATTACATTTTTCACCTTTCCAGAAGGACAGAAAAAGGTAAATGCTGCAAAGGTCACCCTCAAAATCTGTGACACCACACTGTCAAGTGGAGATGCGAGCAAGAAATACTCATTTGGGACAGCAAGCATGGTTCACCATGTGAAAAACTACCATCCTCACAATTATGCAAGAGCTTGCTCTGATAGGCTACGGGACAATCCATCACCTGCTGTTCCCAGCACTTCATGCACACCAACCACACAGCCATGGACTTCGCATCCAAATATCTAACCGGATTTTGCTGATTTAATCATCCATTGCAAGTTTTGCAATGAGATGCTCTGCTACGGGGAGCAGTCAATTAATTTAATTAAATGGTGCAAACAGAAGCACTGTTGCTCACGGCGCTAATTTTTGTGTTGTTTATTTGTTCCTGTTGGACACTGTTTTGTTTCCAATTAATTTTTTTATGTTAAAAAAAGACAATAAAAACAGTTCTTTTCAGAACTAACTTCAGTGGCCAAAAAAAGAGCTATATTTCTATGATAGTATGTAAAACTTTCAGTTTTTTTCTGCACCAGTTGTAGTCTGTACGCATGCACAGCCTCGTTTCCAAGACCACGCTTCTTTCTTTCTCTTCAAGTTCGCAAAGCAAACCTCTCCTCATTTCAGGTATTACATTGCCGCTTTCTCCTCCCGGGCAGTGCGGCTCATACGCTGCTACACTTTTCTAATATATTAATAATCATATTCTATCTATATTTATTTGAAACGTTTTGCCTGGGGCGCCAAACCTTGATTACACACTCCGTCCTCCACCATTTTAGTAGTTTTCCTCCGATATTTTTATTATACTTGCCACTTTCATTTTTATTTTACCCCCTGCCTACCTTCTCTGTGAGCCATGAGTTTTCCTACCACAGACACCACGGTGTTTGTCCTTGGCCTCCGATCTTATCAGACTTGGTCACACAAATACCTAAAAACTAATTTGAAGCACATAAGCTAAAGCCATTACAATGTAGGACCGTCACCAAAAAGCCATTTCCACGCTTATGCCTTTTTCATGCATGGTAAATGCATACTAGTCGTAAAAGCATGCGTGGTAAAGCCATATGCGTGCTAATGGCTTTGTGGTGACGGTCACACGTGGTTATGACCTCCCAGGACACTGCAGGAACCGGGTCTGGGTGTGGTGGACTCCGGGGCACCAAGTGGAGGGCAACACAGCCCCCCCTCACACAATATAGAAAGCTCTGGGGGGTCGTTGTTTCCTTGGTTTGAAGGGCTTCATTGAGGCCCACACACTTTTAATTTTGTAGAGGGGTTGCTTTGCACGCGAAAGTGGCGCAAGGGGTTTGTAAATCTGGTACACATTGTTTTGTTTTACTTTGATTTCCTTTCTGTCTTGTAGAGCATCCAGAGTAAATATAACTTATTGTACAGCCAGTACTTTTCAACCCTACTCTCAAACGTCTTACCTCTTACCATAGTACTTCAAATTATAAATATTATTTCTATTGTGGACCGTCACCCCCCCAAAAAAAGACGTATATAGTTTTTTAAATTAACTTTTATTAAAACAACAATAACTGTAAACGTAACTTACAGATAACAATATAATAAACAACTAGAAAAATTACTTTAATAAAACAATATTATGAACAAATTGTGATGTGGACTCCAAAAGACGTACGATAGGTAATCTGCAAAACAAAAAAGTAAATTAGAGTACAAAATTATGTAGATGTCACTAAATGAGGTGAAACATTACAAGTCAAGGTAACACTACGATTTTACATGTGTAGTGTGCCTGGTACATTTCACTTTTGTTATAGTCCCACGTTCAAGTGGTGTCTATATGGAAGTGCCTACTGCGTTACTGACGCAAAAGTGGCACAACGGGATTGTAAATACGCCGATTTATTTCTAATGCATTTAATTGGTGGCATTGTATATCTAGGCAGCTGTGCTTCCCTTGTATAAACACTGCGGCCATCAGAGGTCACAACTTGAATTTAACTCTGTTTCTACACGTCAAAGTATATTCAATACGTTGCGGACAATTCCATTGCTGTTGCTTGATATGACGTGATTGCTTCTGAAGGATGTTTGATGAAGCAAACAAAAGGACATTTGATTAATCACCATGAATTGAGTTGCAAAACTCCTGACAAATGTGAATTTTAATGTGAGTTCTTAATATTCCGTACCTAGACTGTTGCATCCCATTGACTCGCACAGTCTGGAGTTGAGAGTTTTTCTTGAAAAGTCAGACACAGATTTACAAGCTGCTTGCGCCACTTTTTCCATGTTAAAAGTGACACAAAAGTGGCGCAATAAGCTTGTAGATCTGTTCCTCAGACTGTTGTAACCTATCTGTTGTCACTGCTCGGAGGTAATTATACATTTCTACACAGTCAAGCTGCTGCACACTACCCACTCTCTGCTTTCACAGATAATTTGTTGTTGTTTCGGAAACAAAATTCTTTGCCCACCTAGTTCCATAGGCATGATTAAAAGAGGGTGCTCTACGTCTTGAAGCAGGCTTCATTGTAGCCAACAGAGTTCACCACTTAAAGTCAGGTACGGTTCTATAAGACACAGTGGACACAGCAGCATCCATAACTGTAAAAAAGAAAAAAAAACGATGTGAGAGATAGTAAAAAAGAGAGAGAAAAAAGGATATTAAAACATGGAAGAGACACACACGATGGGTGGGGGGCTGAAGCACCGTTAGCCTAATGGGTATTGCGTGCCTGCTGCATACTACATATTCTCTCCTTTCACAGATAACTTGTCGTTGTATCGGAAACAAGCTTCTTTGCTCACCTTGAGCCATTGGCGTCATTAAAAGAGGGTGCACTATGTGTCGAAGCAGGCTTCTCAGTCGTTGTTACAGTGGCCACGCATCATCGCAGAATACACGAACGTAGAGCTTTGTAGGTTTCTTTTGCGGGGGTTTCGTCAATTTGTAAAACACAATCTGTAAGATAAAAAGGTAGTTAACATTGTGTGTAATTTTTTTATGAAAGGAGAGAGGAAATAAGAGACTGACTAAAAACAATATTCACAGCTTTCTGTCACCGGTGTTTTTCACCACGTGCCGGACATAATGCTCTACATCTAAAAGACAGTGTAAGAAAGATGTTATGATTGGTAATTGTTATCATCTTAATGTGCAGTTACATAACATTGTGCTTTCATACACGTTCCTGCTCACATTTATATAAACTATTTGTATAGGTAATATTCCCGACGTTTCAGCGATTATAAAAACTTTCCTGTGTGTTCGTCTAAATCGCTGCGTCGCCTTTTGGTATCTAGTCTGCTACAACCCTTTGACTCCCTCCGATGCGTACGTAGGCCTCACTGCTCACCTTTTCGTGGAAAAGACACCTTCTGCATCCTGTAGTCCCGATCTGCAACAAAGAAGTCTCATATATGGTGCTGAGTCTTGCTATCTCTATGGCTAACGACATACTCGTGCTCCCATCATCATCATCGCAGGTTCTTCACCCGCTCAGTGCTTTGGGTACCACTAACTCTGTGACCAAAGAGGCCACGCATGTGGTAGTGGGTCCCCTTGTTTGGTAGGTTGGGAACAACTCCAAAATGGCATACAACAGGTGCGCTCCGTCTTTTTTATAGATAAGGTCACGTGTGTAGTGACGGATGCGCTGGATGGGTGTGGTGTGGGTATATACCAACCAGGGAGTGTGTGTGTGCCGATCTGACAACTAGACCTGGAACTAAAAAAGTACTACAATGGAAATCTGGGCCTTGTAGTGTTGTTGTGTTTTCCTGGTAGCGTAAGCGGAGTGCGCTGTACTAACGTATTCAGTCTTGATTAATTTACACCTCTCCCCGGGGCTTTTAAATGTTGGGAGGGGGCCGCCCGGCTCAGAGACACTGCAGGAGCTGGTCTTCGACGTGGCAGCCTCCAGGGCCTTTGAGGGGTCTGGACATTGGGTCACGCAGTCTGCCACACACAATACAGTAAAAAGAAGAGAAAGTGATGAGAGATGATTTCTGACGTGTTTAGGCTTGAGAGCCTGGATAATCAATAAATGGGGTCTGGCAATGGAGTGCGTACTTATTCAAGAAGAAGCCTTTCGGGGTCTTGCAAAAGCAAGTCATCTTTAATAATTCCCTCTTGCTGCATGTACCTGCAAAGATATCTCATTTACTCATATGTTAAAAACAGAAACTTTCAACACCTCTTTTTGATGGGTTGTGAAGCATTGTAAGAAAGCTACCAATCCCTTTCCTTGCACAGATTTTGAAACAAATTTGATTGGCTGTTGTTTACTTACGTCTACCTTCCTTATGCTAATTTTGATTGACTTTCTTTTTTTATGTGACGTTACGATACAGTCACCATGTATGTAGCCTATTTTGTGACACACTTTATTTTACTATGCGTTTCAAAAACTAGTTGTGGTATGGTGCTTTTAACTTAACTTGTGTACTCTGCTTACGAGTTTGTTGACTGTAAAAGTATTAAAAAACATTATTCTATTTTCTATTCTACCATAATTGTGCTGACGTTTCTCCTTTAGCGTGCAGTACTATGTTCTTTTATAAAATGTATAACTTTCAAACCATCCTTGAAAGAAAAATGCTCATGTGTTCAAAAAAATTTTGGGGAGTCTATTATATTCATCATATGGGTGAAATGCAAAAATTATTTTACATTCATATGTGTCACGCGTTCGACCACATTTATTTTATTTTATCATAAGCACTCATTCCTAATGTTTACATTATGTAAGTGTTGCCCCATCATCTTTTTATAAATCTTTGGGCTTCTTTTACTTTCAGATAAAGTAGAATAGAAGTGGTACGACAAACACTCCCTCACTACTTCATCTTTTTTTATGTTCATTTCATGTCATTATTACATTTAGCAATCATGACATTTTAAACCACAATTATATTACTTTTGTTAAAAAAAAGTGCTTCCGAAGATCATCCTCCTATTCTTCACAAGTAAAATTTGCAAAAAGCACTACTTAATATAAATACTTTTAGCCCAATTTCACTCTAGAAGATAAAGAGTTTTGTTTTTAGTACATTTTTCAATCATAAAGAAATACTTGCATACTAAAAAAAACAAATTGTCGGTTGTAAGTCAATCAGCTCCAGTTGAAGGATCATACAGTTTAATATAAATTAAAATATACATTACCAATACGATCCCTCTCTGGAAATGAAAGATAAGTTGAAGATTATGACATCGCTCCTAATCAATACTTTGCACGTACTAATTCATTAAATAACCTATATTTCCATTCATATAATTTACCTCTCTTCGATATTGTTTCTATCCTCCGTAGAAATTCATCCAACTCCTCTGGAAAGTACACACGGTATTATGTATTTTTAAATATACATTAACAATATGTACTCTCTTAGGAAATGAAAGATATTGTGAAGTTGTTTCCGCAGTTCCGAATCATTCCTTTGCTCGTAGTTTCTTCGCGCGTATAGATTCTCTGATACTAAACGAATCATTCCATGGGTGTGGTTTATAAACTTTTTGGTTACTTAACAGTCTATGGGGTCAATTTATTACTCCTCCCACTATTAAGTCACGTTTTTCAGTTGACAGGTGTTCTCATTTCCACTGTTTTAGCGTGTCACGTGTTGATGTAAATGTGCCTCTTTCCATACTGTTTAACTTTCGTATAATTTCTAAAATGCTTTATTTAAACTCGTTTTTATTATTAAAGCATGCTATGTATTATGGATTTTCTGGTGTAATAACCTTTACATTTATGCTTCAGGACTACAATTCCCCAATTACTATATATACCAGGTGTCTCAAACTACTAGCTCTGGAACTACTGGTAGCTCACCAGCACCCTAAAAGTAGCTCTCAGACGTGAAGCCAAACCAAACCAATCTCAAAGATTCTGTGTATATTAAAGAAGGTAGTACTGCTCATTTCACTACCCTTAAGAGTTACTGACAGCCAAAGCAATGGCATGGCCTGCTCATAACACTCAAACACAAACTGTGGTGGTGTATGAATTAATCAATTAGGGATGTATAGACCTCACTATTCACCTGTGAGGATTTCCAAGCGCTGAGGGAGTATGTGGGGGTTATTTGTGCAGCTTTCGTCATTCTAAAAGGAAGGTGTTATTGCTCTTCCTGAATGCTTTCAGTGTGGGGGTTCATCTGATGCTGAAGGGAAGTTCTTTCCAGGTCTTGGCCATGATGTACGAGAAGGGTGTGCCTCTTGTCTGGTTATGTCATTACAGATGATTTCGGCCAAGGCCTCGTCAGAGGAGTGGGCCCCCCTCTGGGCATCCCATTATAAATAAAAACATTCCCCCCGGGATTTGCCCCCCCCGGAGGCTAATTAACAATAAAGCGGGCTTCGTTTTTTTTTCTTCTTGTTCAAATCATATGCGTACCTTACGCGTATACCGCAACTTTAGAAAGAAAAAATGTTTTTTGCCTTGGGGGACCCCCTGAGCAGGCCTACAAATTCAGGGTGTTTCTACCCTGCCCCCTTTGCGTGTTTTTCGCATTTCATTCGCTGCTTTCTTGTGCCTTGGTTCTACCGAGGCACAAGATGGCTGCCAACACTTCCTGGTTTGGAGTGTTGACAGACAGTTGACAGCCAATTAGCATGCAGCTCGTGCTCATTATGGTACGCACACTATCCTCGGACAGTACTCGTACGGTACTTCTTCTATAGATATATCTAAGATTTTACTTTAGATTTTCTCAGAAACTACTGAACGGATTTACACCATTTAACAAAAAGCGTAATCTGCGAACCAAACTCTACCTTTTTGCCAAATTTGGTACAATTCTGTTCAGCAGTTCGGGCTGTAGCCCGTCTTAAAGGTCCCTATGGAAAATTGCATGGAGAAAACACGTTTTGGGACCCCCCTTTTTTCTCGGCCCCTGCGTCACAAATAACCCCAAAACTTTCTGGGATGGAGCAGAGCGAAGCATGCCATATTCTTGGAGAATTTTGCATGTATTCGTCAACCGGCGCCAAAGTTATTCCAAATAGAATGTTGCGGATTCCCTATGGAAACTAGGTCCTAACTATACCTATCTACTGGTGACCGTATATATATATATGTATATATATATATCGCCACTCTTAGACGCTGTATAGTTGTTGATTATCAGACTCAGATTTAAACAATGATCTATGGTCCTTTTCCCTTTATTGAAGCCATACTGTGATGTTATCAAAACATTCAGTTCCCTGATCCAATCCTCTAACCTGTTTATCAATAGCCACCAATCAATTTAGCAGTGCCATCTATCAATGATATGTGTCTACAATTAAGTAAAAGGGCCATACCCCCTTTTTTATATTCAGGAATAATAAGAGTTTTTCTTTCCAGGAGTCTGGAGTGTCTAACCTACCTATAACATTAACAATACTGTTCAGGAATGGAGATCAAAGCTCTTGATGTTCTAAGAAAAAATCTATCTGGACTCCATCCGGGCCAGCAGCCTCATCAAAACTAAAGTAGGCCATTGCAAACCTAACCTCTACCAAGTCAAATACCAAATTGTCTCTAGGCTCATCATCAGTAAATTTGGAGGATCTGCCTCCTCCCTGCCGGGTGCCTCAAATTTTTTCAAAAAGTGCCCCACTCAAATTTCATCATCCACATGCAAGATCTAAAATCCGGTCATTCTCATTTTTAGAGAAAAGGGTGTTAATCACTTTCCTATAGTCCTGACTATTTTACCTACCTGTAATTGATCTCAGACTCTTCCATGCCTCTTCTCTCAGGAACTTTATTCGAGCCGACCGGGCTTCCTTGTATTGTATGTGCAAGCTCTTGAATAAATCCTTATCTCTACAGGACATCAAAAGGGCAGTATGTAGGTTCTTTAAGGACTTTGAACAGGTGGAATTGAATCAGCGCTCACTTTACATCTGGTTGTGGGAATATGGTCTCGCCCGACTGGTTTTAATGTAGCCCAGAATATCCTCTAAAACTCCTATTGACTCCAAAAAATCTGGGTTGGACTTCAAACATGTCAAGACCTCAGTAAGATTTTGGGCAAGTATCAATGAGAGAAACTTATCCTTATTAACCATCTCCCATTTGAGGGTAAACCCATTCCTCCTCGCTATCACAGGCTTTGGGACCTTATCAATTGGGAATTTAAGCTTAACGTTCCGATTCAATAGGCAGAAGAGAGTAGAAGATAGCAGCATATTCACTACAACTAAAGACTTTCACTTCCACTTCTAAATCCAAGTCACAAAAGGCTTCTGATGTTAAAACATAATCAAGTATTGATCCGCTCAGTGAGCTTCCAAACATCTTTGTTAGTTGCCCTTTATGGATATCTATCATAGTGGATGTAAGACGTTACAACGCAAGCAATTACAACACATGCCTTTAAAAGCAGTCTTTAAATCGCAACTACCATTACATTGCATGATTTCACAATGCATGTCATTAAAAGGCATTTTTATAAACTACCATTACAACGCATACCATTACAACACATACCATTCCAACACATAATACTTTTAGGGCAACAGTAAGGTTAGTGTTGGATAGTCTAGGGGTAAAATTACTATTCCTACTCCAGTGAGTGCAACAGTAGGGTGAGTGTTCGATAGTATAGGGATAAAAATTACTAAGTGTTGGATAGTGTAGGGGTAAAAATTACTATTAGCACTCCAGTGAGTGTAACAGTAGGGAAAGTGTTGGATGGTGTAGGAGTGAAAATTACTACTCCTATGTACCCCAAAACCCATACCCACCCTAATGCTAAAGAAATCTCTATTACTTACCTTATAGTGTGTTGTAATGGCATGCGTTATAAGGGTATGCATTGTAATGGCGTGCGATGTAAAGGCAGTTGCGTTGTAACAGCTGCGTTGTAATAGTAGGTCGTTGTAATGAATGCGTTGTAATTGATGTTTCCGATCATATTTATTATGGTTAAGTTGCTAATGATAGGCATTCTATTAAGGGCATTCCCATATTCATTATGAGGAAAAATGGGGTTGTTCTTCTCCCCCCTCAACTATCCCACACAGTCCTAGTAAGATGTTTGCAATTATGTGCATTAAAATCACAACGTATTAAATATTAAGGCTTTTAGGGTGCACTGCACTAATAAAGTCTATTTCCTTTTCCAGGAGGGCAACCACCTCTGTCATGTTCCTTCAAAATTATTGTTATAAAAGATAATTAAAATCCAGTCCCAATCATTAGTAACTTCACATAACAAAATCTGAAAGAATGGAGATTCGTTTTGGAATTTTAGATCCTTAATTCTTCATGTGTTAGCTCTCAGAGTTATGATTCCTCCTCTCACTCTGCCTGCCTTAGAAGGCATTGCTGGTGTTTGGAAAGAACAATAACCATCGAAGAAGTCTACTGGAGACATAGAATATCATGGTTCATCACTAAGTTCACCTAAACAGGATTTTCCAATTTCTGCCTCAAACCTGACCCCTTCCATGAAATCAGTGTCTGTATAAACCTATCCATGTTGATCATTTTTACTTCCCTAAGACTTCTGGGGCAAGTCGGTTAATCTCCTAACAACCCACTAAACTAGTACCCAGTCAATCGCATGACTCTAGGCTTTCCAGTGGAACGTACTGGTTATTGATCCTTATTTCAGATCTGGTGGACTCTAGATTTGAAAAAGGAGGAATTTGTGAAGAGATATATCTGTCCCACCCAATCACATGGGGCGCCATTTTTGCCGGACTGCAAAGAAACAAAGAAAAGCAAGGCAAACATTTGCAAATCAATTGAAGGTGCACTAGGTAACAGCCCCAAAGGATCTCCGACTAGACTGTGATCATTAAAATTATTCACGATGCAATCACCAATCATCAATTTTGGTACAGAGCCTACCCAATCGACTCTCCTCACTAATATAATATGGTTACTAAGCGCGCAACTCCTGCTGGCAAATATTGTGAGCCAATGTGTGACTTTTTCCATGAGCTGCTCAGTTTGCTCTACCTGCCCGGCTCTCAACTGTGGGACATTAGCCGGAATTAAAACATAGGTACGTGCTGCTGGGGGAGGGTGTAACTTTTCCCTCCTCTGACCCTCTACTCTTCTATGAGAACCAGCTCCCTCCCTCATTCCTCGATCAACAATACCTTTCTTTGGTTTGCTTGGCCTTTATGATATACACGCTAACCCTGTCCTTTCAGTGGGCGAGACCGTAAGGTAGGATTTGCTGGTTCCCATTGGCTATCTTTACTTGGGGGTTGGGTGCTGTAATCTCTCTCCCTCCCCTCACCATTTATGAATGTTATTACCCTCATCTGATGGTCAGCAGGGGGTATTGACATTCTCGTAAGTTCATCCTCTGCTCCATAGTCACCTCAAGCTATCATTCTTGAGGTTGAAGTAGAACATACAGCTAGCTTACCCTGACCCCTATTTGGCCTTTTTGTCTGAGTCCCCCCCTTCTGCATCATACACCCATTAGCATTGATGAGGGAAGTTAGGCTGTGTATTCGATTTTGGATAATCTCCACATTAATGGCTTTATTAGTAATGAAAGTGCACTTTCCGGTCTTTGGTATAATCGTGGATAAATGTATCATCCCTTGGTTCCTCTTCTATGTTAACAGTCTTGTGTTGCTTGTTCGCTGTTGAGGCTGTTTTATGCTTCAAGCCATGCAATTTACTCTTGACCGGCGATTCACAAGGCAAAGCTAGGTCGTCATCACAAGAGCTTATGTGCTGGCTACGTAGTATGGTTGGTAAACCCTCTCTTTCCAATGACGCTGCAGGATCCCAAATGTCCTCTGCTTGGACAGTCACATTTACATCAGATCAAATTCTTACTTCCTCCAGTGAAATATTTTGTTCCGTTAATCTATTTCTTTTGTTAAAACACTAGCAGCCCTTGTTAAAAATTAGTCTAGAGTAAAAATATTATCACCCCGTGGTCAGCTTTTCTCCTACCCATGATTGAAGTGGCAGGTATTTGTGCACAGAATCCAACAGCAAAGAAAGGGGCCAGCCTCCTCCAGGCGATGATGGGTGTGGACAGGCCCATGGACGCATTCCGCACTGTGGTTCGCTGTCACATTTATCAGCTCTTGAGAGTACTGCAGTGACTGCCAATTATTACACTTTACCAACACTTGAGAAATGGGAGCTGCGTCAATAGTGAACATCAGTCGTAACATGCCAGCCAAGTGAGAAGGGGCAAAAGCAGTCTAGCATCTTGGTTAGAGTTGCAGTTACAGTGCCTCATGATAGTTGTAGTCATTGCAACCTCACTTTATCAACACTTGAGAAACAGTTAATGCACCATTCTTGTTATCAACATGCATTTGGGATGGACCATACTTTTAAAGATTCAGGATATTGATCCTGTATAGACCTTTATTTCATTTCGATAATAATCCACTTACAGACAGCATTGCAATAAGTGGCATGTCATGGAGTTTGATACATGTGCTCTTATATGCAGCAATACACATTGTCACAGGCATAGCAACATCTCAGACACTTTCAGTATCGCATGTTATGAAAGTAGATAGAGAACACAGTAGCAAAAGCAAAGTTGAGCGCAAGCAGAACATTGTGATATTGTGGCAGTTACTGAAGTGTGTCTTACCAGAGTCCACTCCCCCAGCTATTCCTGTCAAGCTTCAGAATGCAGGATGGCTACAACCTTCTCCTCTCAGAGGGTTACCAGCAGTCCTCTGAGCCTTCAAGTGGTGGATGTTGTACCTGGTATGCACCCTCCACCTAAGTTCAGTCCACCTTCTACTAATGTTGTTCTGTGTGCGCAGGGTAGTACCAAAAGCTTTCATTCTGTTGTCTATCCAATCCCACATTTTGTTTTCCTACTTGGAGAAGTATGCTGGACTTAGGAACCAAGGGGCAGATTTACAAACCCCTAACGCCACTTTTGCGTCGGCGGCGCAAAGCCAGCGCCATGCTGTGGGGTATTTACAACATGACGCATCTAGCGAGATGCGTCACGTTGTAAAGCCCTGTGCCACAAGAAACCTGCATCTGGTTTCATGTGGGCGTACTGGCACAGGGGGAGTGTTCCTGAGCAGGAACACCTCGGAAAAGTGGCTGAGTGAAATCTACAAGATTTCACTCAGTCAGTTTTCCGACCCACTACGTCAAAACCTTACACCTGCTTGTAGCAGGCGTAAGGAGTGATGCAGCACAACTAGTATGGGGCGCTCCAAGCAGTGCTGGAGTTGTGTCGCGCTTGCAAAACAACTCCAGCACTGCGTCATCTTTACAGCATCAGATGCGTCACGCTTCTGTCTATTCTTGCACCACGGTATGCCACAAGGAAATTGTGTCGTATCTATGGTGACGCAAGAGGTGTTTGCCGTGATGCAAAATAACTGGCGCATCCCTGCTGATAGGCAGGGATGTGCCAGTTATTGTAAATCTGCCCCCAAAAGTTTGGGCTCGACTCTTATGATTTCATCCACCTTGACTGTCATCTCTTACTAGGTGTAGTGCGTTTTTTTCGCCAGGCATGGTGAAAAAATAAAATGTGAGTTAGTATATGAATGAAAAACAAATAAGTGATAGAGGTAAAATGAAGAACGTAGAGGCAGCACCAGGTGTGATATAATTTGCAGAGGCAAAGTATTCTGAGAAAATATTCTTCTTTTTATTGATCTTTTTTGTTAAAAAGTGCACAGGACAGCCACCTTGGGAGCTTCGTCAGGGCAAAGTCAGGAAAGATTTTTGCACAAGTAGAAGTATTCAGGTCCAAGTCTGGCAGGCAATGTAAAACTCAGTTAGAGTCCAGATAAACAAATGATAAGTTCTCAATCAAGATAAAGAATATAACGCGCAAAATATGTGCCAAGTTGAGCGACGTGTGGACCAAAAATCTTTCCTGACTTTGCCCTGACGAAGCTCCCCAGGTGGGGAGCGAAACGCGTTGGCTGTCCTGTGCACTTTTTAACAAAAAAGATCAATAAAAAGAAGAATATTTTCTCAGAATACTTTGCCTCTGCAAAATATTTCACACCTGTTGCTGCCTCTACCTTCTTCTAAGCTTTCATCTGGGATTTCCAGTGAAACCAATCCACAGCAGGTCTTGGAGGTTTATCAGCACATGACATTGAATTGTTTGGGACTGTTGAAGTTGAGGTGCTAATTGCTTGGTCCGCTGTGGACTCTTTCTATAGAGGTAAAATGATGCAAAACAAAAATTACAGGTGGTGGAGAGTGCTAAATGAGAATGTGAAAATGGGTAGCTGAGAAAAGGGTTGTCTATCGTGCTGTGTTGCAGTTGTGAAACAAAGGGTGCTGGTCAGGGATGGGTGTTTTATATTGCGATTTGAAGGTATGTCCATTTGCCAAAGAACATCAGGTATGTAGTTTTTAAATACACTTTTCACTAGTGTTTTTTTTTTGTCCTCATAAATGCCACCAGAAAGTGTCAACTCTAGATGGGCTTTCTCCAGGCCACTATCACAAACCAACTGTTCCCTCCGTGGAGTCTGTGGATAGCCAGTGGAGGTCGCCCAGAGGTAGGTCGTTTCCTAATCCAACTCCCAATCATGATGTACCTTGCAACTTTGGGAGGACAGGACCACTAAACCTCTGGCATAATCATTGGACTCATTAAAAGTTATCTCTCGGACCATGCATTTAGAGCAGACCAGATCTTAATGGCGCTTTCCCCACCACACAACATGTCTAAACGGCTAACAGCCATGATGTTTCTTAAACAGTCTGCGAATCTGGGGGGGTTTACAGACTTCCACTCCCTGCAGATCTCCCTCCAGGCAATGACAATGACGTAGAAAATAAACTGTAAGGTACTATTTCTAATGTCATAATCAAGGGGAAGACCGAAAAGGATCAATCTAGGACTGCAAGTGATTGGTGATAATACAACCTCCTCTGAGAACCCACACACCTGACTCCAGTAACTAGTGATTTCAGGGCAGTCGACAAACATGTGTCTGTCGTCTGCAGCTGGGAACTTGCATCTTGGACAAGAGTATACTTCTGCTGAGAACTTGGAAAGTTTAGCTGGAGTCCAATAGACCCTATATAACGTGAACAGGTGGTTTCTTCTAAGGTTAGATGGTTTTATGATTTTTTTAGAAAGTGTAAATGAGTCCGTCCAAACCTTCAGCATCTCCCCTGGGTTCTGGACTGGAAAATTATCCCATAGCTTGATGGTTTCGGCTCCTAGATTGTCTTTCGCTCCCACAAGTGTGTTGTACCAGTACGCAACCTCCCCCTTCCATCCTCTCCCCCTATTAATGGATTCCAAAATTGGGATCTCCTCTTCGTTAGCCCAACACTGCCTCCCCCACCAGGAAGAAAACTGATAAAATGTAAATCTTGTGATGGAGCCCTCTGTTATGTTCGATAGGGATTCCCAACTTAATAATACCGAGTTGTTACACAGGTCCCCCCAATTCGTAAGGCCTGCTGCTCTCAATGGGAGAGCCAGTCGATCTAATAAGCAGTCTGGTGTACCTGGGGAATCCCATATTGGGGCTTGGGAGTGTTAGTAGGGTATATCCAAGATTCTGCGCATTGATTGCCAAATATTAAGTGCTGTCCTTAGGAGCTTCAGACGAACCTTTTTAAAGAACTTCTGATCCCCAAATTTATAGAGAAAGAAATCTAAGCCATGTGGGAGGTCTGATAGCATAGCCTGAAAAAGTCTTCCATGAGATGAAGAGTCCAACTTATTTGCCAGAAGTCTAAAGTTCTTGAACTGAAAAGCATAACAATAAAAAAGTAAACCGGGAAGAGCCAGCCCGCCTAATTTCAGTCCCCTTCTCAATTTACTCCAGGCAATCCTTGGGGACGTAGTAGCCCAAATAAAAGAACCAATCCTTCCTTGAAGGTTTGGAGATATCCTTTTTATTAAAGTTAAGGGGGATGGAATTGAGTAAAAAGGTCATTTTTGGCAAAATTATCATCTTGACTAGGTTCACTCTACCATAGATGTTAAGAGGTAGAGTGTTCCATCTAGTCAGTAGCTTCCTTAATTCCTTTACCACCATCTGCCAGCTAACTTTCGGGATGTCCTCTAGGTTGTGAGTAAGGTAAACTCCCAGGTATCTGATTTTTAATTTAGCTTCTGGTATCGGGGTTATGTTGTTCCAACTCATTATGTCTGTTTTGTCTTTATTAATTCTGTACCCCGACACTGTGCCAAAATCTTCCGCCAATTCAAATAACCTGGGGATGGCCTCAACAGGGTTAGACCTGTAAAGGAGAAGTTTGTCAGCATTTAATGCCGTCTTGAGCACCAAATCCCCCATTTTGAATGGTGTGATTACTGGATCTGATCTCAAGGAGCAGACAAAAGGCTCGATATAAATATCAAAGAGGAGAGGAGACAGGGGGCAGCCCTGCCTCGTTCCCCTTGAGATGTTAAACCATTCGGTCAAACTGCCGTTGACCAAAACTTTGGCCTGGGGACCCCTGTACAGTGTCTCAAGCGCTTTGATAAATATATCTGGGAACCCAAACTTTGCCATGGTTTTCCATAGGAATAGCCAGTTAACTTGATTGAAAGCTTTTGCTGCATCAATCGCAACAATGGCAAGCGGCAGTCCTCTCTCTGTTGCTATGTCTATTGCTCCTACAACTTGGAAGGTGAGTTCATTAAGTTGACAGCCTGGTATAAACCCCCTCTGGTCAGAGTGGATTATGGACTTAAATATTTTCGCCAGTCTAGATGTAAGTATGCCGGAGTAAATTTTCAGGTCTGAGTTAAGAAGGGAGATAGGTCTATATGTCTCTATTTTTTGGGGGTCTTTATTAGGCTTTGTTATCAAGGTGATGGTGGCTTCTGACCAAGAGGCTGGGGTGTCCTCCCCCTGTGAAAAATGTTTGTTAAATAGTGCCAATAATGGGGCTAGGATTTCATCCAAATTATCCTTATACACCTCCGTTGGCAGTCCATCCGGACCAGAGGCCTTGTTCCTAGACATCTTTTTCAACTGGGCCCGTATCTCCCCCTCCGTAATCTCAGTAACTAGAAAGGCTTTATCGGATTCACTCAACTGGGGTAACTCTCTCAAGGCCCACCATTTTTCCAGCTCCCCCAACCCCCCTCTACTCTCCTCTTGATATAAATCCTCCATGAATCCTCTAGTCTCTCTCCTGATCTCAACATCTTCTGTTATGAGCAGCCCCGAATCTCGCTGGATTAATGAACTGATGTTATTCCTGCTCCGCTCCATCCTAGCCTTCCAGGCCAGGAGAGAGCCACACTTCTCTCCATATTTGAAGTTACAGAGCTTACTTACTTCCCACTTGTCCTTATTTATCTTATCAGCTTGTGCGTTAAAGCCTGTCTGTAACTGCAAAAGCTCTTTTTCGAGAGCCGGGATCCTGCCTCTATCTTCCTTAACTGCTAACTGTAATTGTTGTTCCTTCTTTTTAATCAAATCAAGATCCTTAATAACTTTTCTTTCCTAAGTTTTCTTTTTAATGCCATGTGTGAACCAAGAATACCCCTTAAATAAGACTTGAGCGTGTCCCAAACTGTTTGTTCTGAAGCAGTACCAACATTAAATAAAAAAAACTCCGACACACTCCCTCTGATTTTAATTTCAGTCTCATCATCTAGAAGGATAGTTCTATCTAAGGTCCACCTATACTCTGAGGGGCTAGCCTTAAAGTTAATTTTTAGCTCAACTACAGAGTGATCCGACAAACCTACAGGAATGTATGAGATTGAAACAATATCAGACAAAAAAGCTTGGTCTAAAAGAAAAAGATCTATTCTGGAGTATTGTTTATACTTTTTGCTAAAAAAAGGGTATTCCCTGAGGTTACCATGCTTGACTCTCCAGGCATCCTGTAAAGTAAAGTCCTTCATGATATTTCTCAAGGCTAAAAGGGATTTATTTGGGAATTATAGTTGGCTTTAGAAGTACGATCTATTTGGGAGTCCAATATAAGGTTGAAATTGCCACCTAATATAACTGGAGCTGTGTGCTGTATCATATACTCCTCTAACTTTCGAAGAAAGCCCGAGTTGTCTTCATTTGGACCGTAATAAACAGCACATGATAAAATATAGCTGCCAATAGAGAGGACTGCCACCAACCATCGCCCAGACTGATCAGTTCTCCAGTTGTGAACCCTAATTCCCTTGTTTGCACGCAAAATTATAGCTATTCCTCTAGTGGAACCCCTTTGCTTGGAAGAAAGAACTTCCTGAACCTAGCTGAGTTTTGCAAATACTTGACCGCACACCTCTACTTCAAGATGGGTCTCTTGTAGAAGGTATACATGGGCCTCAATATTTTTGAAGAATTCACACACTCTTTGTTGTTTCTTTAGGCTCCCTATACCATTTAGATTCCAGGAGAGGAATTTATTGCTAGATGCCATACTAAGAGCCATTACCTGATATAACCACACCTATAGCTAGTAGTGGCCTGTGTTCACATTCTGACTTTGCAACATAAGGACTTTTGGCATGTGAGGAAATTTTTATGTATTTTTTACCCTCTCCCCTGTGACCCCTCCCCTCCCTCCCCCCAAGGATCCCTCCCATCCTGTCCGGCGTGAACACGCCTTAGGGGGCCCCGTACCCTAGAAACACCACCAAAATGAAACGAAAAAAAAAAAAGGAAGATTTTTCCCCCTATCAGTGTTAAAGCCTCTCCTTTTACATTCCCTATTTTTTTTTCTTTTTCCTTCTGCATTCCCTACCTTTATTATTTGTATATTTATTTATTGTTTTATTGTTGTTTTTTCCTTTTTCCTCTTTCTTTTCCCCTATTAGCAAACTTTATCGTGTAAAAAAAAAAAAAAAAAAGGAAAAAAAGGTAAATCTATCCCATTCTATTATCCATCTGCTAGTAGTGGGGGCGTAGAACTACGCTCCATTCGCGGAGTTTGCGAATTTTCTGCAACTTCGCACTTCGCTGCGAGCGCGAAGTTGTCGACTACTTCGCAATCTACAGGGTAGCGTAGTAGTTTTTCTTCCTCACGCGCTCAATAGCATTCTCGCGTACGCGGTAATGACTTACTGTGGTTCTGCGTTCGCTTTCTCGCTTTTCTCTCCCGGTCGCGTTCGCTTCAATGTTTGAAATCCAGCCGCACAATCCCATGCGACTGTGAGAACGCGATAACGTCATTCGGACGCGCGAACATGTCATTAGGACGCCCGATCCTCCTTGCAGCGCCATGGTGGTAAGATCGCTTTTCCAAACATGCAGAAACTGCAATCTGGCACAGAATATCTCTCGAGCATGTTAAAATCTTCTCAAAAATGTTCATTTAACCCCTCAGATTGTGATTTGGCTGTATTTTGTGGGGCTAGGAGTCCTCTTTTTGTTTCTACTAATTTTTTCAAGAGAAAGGAAGTCCCCCTGAGTCTCCAACTTCCTGTTCCTGTCCACCAGGCTCCTCCCAGTGCTTTGTCCATGTGGTCACTTTCATTTGGATTTGGAGATGGGAGGATCACTCTTTGTGTATGTCTGCTGCATCACAGCATTTATTTGGATTTATTGAGGAATTTTGGATTTGAACTTTTCTTTTACAAGTAAGTTTGAGAATTGAGAATTTGTGTACTGTAAATCTTTGTTTGGTTTGGTTTTTTTTTTAACTACAGTTTTCTGTGCTTCTCAATCTTTCTTAAAAAATATTATTGAGGGAGGCCTGTACTTTCATGAGGGGCCAAGTTGTAGGTGTTTGAAATTTCATCCAGTAGGCCTAGAGGTACCCAAGGGTCCACCCATGTTTCTGCGGTGCCTGTAATACATCATGGATGGCATTGGATTTAATTGCATCCTCTGTTGTAGTGGAATTAAATTTTTTTTAGTAAAATTAGGTAACCCTAGTAGTTCATGTAGTTAGTGTAGGCCTGCTTGAGTTCATTTACTTTCTGTGGGTGGCTTGGCCAGGTGGTTGCGGCCATTTTGTGTTTGTAGCAACTGTGTTTTTGCCATAGGCCTCCAAGCTTGTGGCCTACTCTGCCAGTAGGCCCAAGGGTACTACTAGAGTCCTGATCATGGGTGCATGAAAGTTGTTCAACTGTTATTGGGGTGTTTAAGTTGTAAGTGTAACATCATGTAGGTCATGGATGGCTTTGGATTGATTAGCAAAATGTGTTTTTGGTGTTGAATTGCAGGTTTTGGGTGTGTGTTGAATAATATGGCTTTTTCTGCGCACTAGGTAACCCTAGAATTCAGCTCGCTTAGTTTTGGTAACTTTGCTCAGTGCTACAACGCGACCTTACAGTTTTTGTCTTCTTCGCGCGCCCAATGTGCGTGCTCGGGAACGCAATAACGACGTTTTGTACAGTTCGCGCTGCCGAACACGCCGAATTTGCATTCTCGCGAGCAATATCTCTCGAGTTGCCTAAAACCTTCCCGAAAATGTAGATGCTGTTCATTTTGCTAAAGAAACTCCTCAGGTTGTCATTTGCTTGTAGTTTTTGGAGCATGGACCACTTACTGTTTCTGTCCTCTCTGTACTTTGTTGTTTGAGGGTGGCCTGACCATGTGGGCGGCTTGGCGGCCATTTTGTCAAGCCAACTATTGTCCTTTTGTCATAGGAATGTATTGTCTGTCTTCTCTTGCTTTTCATGTTTTTGGGGGAGGCCAGGCCATGTGGGGGTGGCCATTTTGTGTGACCTTCCATCGTGCTTTAGTTTTTTTTGCCGCAGGCCTACAAACTTGTGATTTTTTCTGCCAGTAGGCCTAGAGTCCCAGAGGTAGTCAGCGGGGATGCTTGATGTAGCGGTTTCCATTTTGTCTGTTGAATTTAACATCATTTAGGGCATGGGTGGCAATGCATTGAATTTTCAAATGTGGTGTTTGGGGTGTAGTTAACTGGGTGTAAACTGTAAATGCCTTTGTTGTTTGTGTTGTTGTGTAACTTTCAAACCTTTTAGCCATGGGGATTTTCTTTTTTGCATTAAGCTGTGATGTGTAACAGGCATCCACCTTTTTCTGGCCATATAGGGAGGGATATAGGCCTGCTTGAGTTTATTGTTTTCTGGCCTTTACCCATGTACCTGTGATGAGAGTGCCCATGTGGAGCTGTGGTGGTAGTAGTAGTGTGCTGTTTTGTTTTTGACAAATTGGCCTGTGTCTTGCCATTATTCCTGTTGGCTTACTACTGTTCACATCCCCATTGCTATCTGCTGCAGGTCACTGATGCTGCATCCATCGAAATGATGCACAGATTAAGGATAAACAAGTTCCACTTCCACTACATTTGCATTTTAGTTCTTTGCTATTCTTACTCTTACTGAGTGTACTAATACTTCTAGTAGTAATTAAAATTAAAGCTAACAAAAATCCACATTTGACTGATGTTGTTCTGCCTTCTTTGCTTGTAGGTGCACAAAAGGCTGAAGAGGAGGTGTCTGTCATCATTCATCGCCTGTTCTACTGCCAGACGGACGTCCTTCTGTACTACATCATGTGTGGTGTGACTAACCTGACCAGACATCATTCTCAACAACTTGTACAACTGAGTGCTGCTGCTGACATCTGAAGAAGATGGGCCCAAAGAAAGCAGGTACCAGGTCCTCCAAGACCAAGAAAGTTGCTGAGAAGAAGAAGGAAGAACAGAAGAAGGAAGTGACACTTAAGTCTGGTGTTGACCCGAAAACCTTTTTTGGGAAAAAAAGTACGCCTGCAGAAGCAGTGACCGGGGTCCAAGCTGGGGCCAGCACCTCTGCATCAGTGGGCCCAAGCCACCAACCCAGGCCCAAGCAGATGAGTGGGGAAGAGGTAGCCAGCCTAATGGTGGAAAGCAGTGATACTGAGCCTGACCTGAACTTATCGCTATCTCAAAGTGGTACACATTCCACGCAAGAGGGAACACAGCAGAAAGTGGTGGACAACAACCACCGCCCGCAATAGTAGTTGTTCAACAACCACCGCCCGCAATAGTACATGCTCAACGAAAAGAACAACCACAACCACCGCCTGCAATAGTAGTTGTTCCACAACCACCGCCCGCAATAGTAGATGTTCAATGAAAACAACAACCACGACCACCGCCTGCAATAGTTGTTGTTCAAGAACCACGACCGGCAATAGTAGTTGTTGTTCCTCCCGAAGTCGGGGCAGTTCAGGAAATTGAGCCCGATGCAGAGCAAGAAGAGGCAGCACCTCATGCAGGAGATCTATTGTTTTCCAAATCCCCACCAAGGAAAAGGAGGGTTAGTCCATCGAGTTCTTCGCAAAGCATCCCTCCTGATGATCTTGATCTCAATTGGGAGCCACAACAATCTGAGCATTAGAGGGAGAGACATCCCAAGAAGACCAGGCTAGGGAAAAGGAAGGTTCCAGGAAGCCTACCACTTATGGAGTGCGATGTTGAACAGCCGGATAATGATGGTGATGACGAGTCAGACCCAGTCATCACAAACATTACTCCTGGCCCTGAGGACATGGAGACCAACATTTTAACCCTAGCGAGAATGGCTGCGACTAGGGATGTAGCACGCATACCACCAACACAGGCCACACCAAAACTACCTCCAGGTTCCATTTTTACATTTGCACAGAGCCGGCAGCGTCCTACATCTAGCACAAGTTCCACCTCAGCAGAAGTAGGTAGTGGTACTACTGCGCAGCCACATAGTGAAATTCAACACACAACCTCCAGTTCATCTGGCACTGGAAGTGGCACCTCTAGCAGGAGACAAAAGTTAAGCCCCCCAGTGTGGGACTTCTTTACAGTTAGCGCAAATGAGGAGAACATTGCTATATGCTCCATTTGTCATTCCTCTGTTAGTCGTGGTAAGCTTGGTACAAACTATGGTACCGGAGGCCAAATGACCCATATGAAAAAACACCACGCAATCAAGTGGGAGGACCACCTACGTCTCATAAAAGCAGGAACCATTAATGTTGGTGGGGAAGCAGTAGAAGGTCCACGGGTCGAACAGGAAGAAGAGGGAGACATTCTATCTGGTAGTGGTACACTAAGTACCCCTGTCCGACTCCCCAGCACTGCAGTGGTAGATCCCACATCCTCCGCATCAGCAACATCTCAGTGGCACCAGAGTAAGAGTAACCCGGAGACACCAAGGAGTACGGGTGTGAAGTCTGTGACGCGAAGTACTGCATCGGGCATAACTGAAAGAAATACCAAGCAGCGTACCATTGTTAGCATGTTTAGGCAGGAGGGAAAGTATGAGCGCAACCACCCAATAGCACGTTTGTACAATGCTAAGCTTGCTAAAATGTTAGCTCTGGACCTTCTCCCTTTTTCTTTTGTTGAAGGGGTGGGTTTCCTGGAATTTGTGACAACCCTCTGCCCAAAATGGAATGCTCCCAGCCGCTACTATTTTGCCAGAGTTGCTGTTTCAGCACTACACCACGACGTGCTGGAATTGCTTGGAAAAGCCTTGCAGCAGAGTGCTGTGCATAGTATCCACCTGACAACAGACATGTGGACCAGTTGCCAAGCCACTGATTACATGTGCATCACTGCACACTGGATCTCTTTTTCAGGTGTTAGAGACAAGATATCTACAGGCATTGACACTACTGAGATTTTTAATGATACTCGCAGACATGCTACTGTAGCCATGTTTGCTATGGAGAAATCGCATACTGCTGCAAATATTTTGGATGAGTTCAACAGCAAGGTCTTTGAATGGCTGCGACCAAGAGGCCTCAACATTGGTTTTGTTGCCACCGACAATGGCAGTAATGTAGTTAAGGCCATGGAAGATGGTCGCTATTTCAGGGTCCCGTGTTTGGCACACTGCATTAACATTGTGGTTCAAGACTTTCTGAAAAATAAAAGCAAAGTCAGCAACTTACTGACCATTTGCAGAAGAATCTGCACGCATTTCAATCATTCTTTTAAAGCCCGGAAGCAGCTACGGGTCAGTCAACGTGAGTATAAAATGCCAGTCAAAGCACTCATCCAGGAGGTACCAACACGTTGGAACTCTACTTATTACATGCTTGATCGGCTGTTTGAGCAGTACATACCACTTAATGTTTATGTCTTGACAATGTCAAGAAGATCAGGGGATCCAACTGTCATTAAAGCCATGACAGTTGAGATGTCGCAATGGGACCTCATTAAATGCCTGACAGAGATGCTACTTCCTTTTGAGGTCTTCACACGTGCAGTCAGCAGGGAGAACTGTACTATGGGCCAAGCTATCCCATTGTTGTACATGCTCGAGCAAGAGCTGAAGGAGGTGTCTGAAACATACGAAAGTGTTGAAGGAAAACTTGAAGCATGTAATTTGGCGAAGTCCTTAGCCGGCCGCTTATCTGAGAATACAAGGATTCAAAATAAGATTGTGTCACATCAACATTACATTACTGCCACCATTTTGGATCCACGGTACAAATTATTTGTGAACAGTAATGCAGTAATTCCTTTTTCAGAAGGGGATGTTTCCAAGTACAAAACTGTACTAGCCGAGGAAGCCACTGATATAGAAAACGAACGGCTCTCAATTAGAGGCCTGCCAGTGCCAGCCCAGGACAGTGCAAGTACTACTGAGCATCCTACAGAGTCAAGTTCTTCTTCACAGTATGCGAGCAGTGCGTTTGCTTCCCAGCAGTCACCAACACAAACAATAACAACAACCGCACCAACAGGATCTGATTCATCAGACACAAGCAAAAAAATAGCCGCTTGGTTTCTACAGAAAGGGATGGGTAAGTCCATTGCTGTCGCAAAGCAAAAAGAGGATGAGAAAACCCGAGCACCAATGAACATTGAGCGGTTGGTCCAGGCCTATCTGGATGACACAACAGAGGTGTTCATGGAGCAAAGCCCATTGGTGTATTGGTATAGGACAAGAAATCAATGGCCACTGCTCAGAAGGCTGGTGATAAAGTATCTAGCTTGCCCTGTTGCAAGTGTCTCTTCGGAGCGTGTTTTCAGTGCTGCTGGTGCCATTGTGACTGTGAAAAGGACCAGTCTCTCGCCCAAAAGCGTGGAGAGGTTAACCATGATCAAAATGAATCAACACTTCATACCACCAGACTACAAAATACGTGAATCAGAGCTGGAAGAGGAGAGTGAGTCGGAAGACATAACTAGTGGGTTAAAGGACCTACTTCTGTCAGAAGAACCACCAGGGTTTGAGGACGAGCTCCTCTTCCCTGACAACTAGGATTTGAAATTGTTACATTCTCCCTTCCTTTATTTCTCCCTTCCTTATTTGTGTGTATCTGTCTTTCTGACTCAAACTTCAAAACCAACACCATCTTTCTTTCTCTTTTAATTACCTATTGGAGTTGCACATCTGAGCATTTACTGTGCACTCCACTCATCAGAGTCCTGCTCCATCTTCCTGACTCACCCTAAATACATTTCCATCTTGCCATACATTGGATGGAGATGGACAATAGTGCAATAATGTAGCCTCTAACAGTCCCTCCATAACAAGTGAAACGTACGTGACTATAGCCATCTTCTGTTTTGTTTCCAATCTGAAATGCATCACTGTCTTAAGGCTACACCTCTGTCTGCAGGCATACACAACTCTTCAATGTCAGAACTTGAGCAGGGCTCCAAAATTAAAGTAAACTTGTCATCACTTTCAGAAGACTCTGCTGCATCTGTGATCTGACAGCCACAAAGAAGAGAAAGACAGGTATATGAAATGAATTATGCCATACATTGCATTGGCTGCTTGCTGACTCAGAGCAAATGTGCATGAAGTAGAAATATACTAGTAGTTTAATATAATAACAAAGTACTTGTGTCTCAAGTGATGGTCAATGTTCCCATGTTGTTTAATAATATGTATCCAATTGTACGCCTACTACTGCAGGTGCATTCTGGACTCTGGACTTAAATGCAGTCACTCACTACAGACTGAGTTGCTGTTGGTGGTCTGTTGGAGAACACGTACACGTGCCACACCGGATGATGATGATGATGACCACCATACCATCTTTGCACGCTGTCAGTCAGTTTGATCAGAGATGATTGATGGAATATGTTCAGGAAGTGGAATACAAGGTAAACACACAACCAATCAACAAGAACCACAGCAGACCTAGGCTACATGTGTGTACAGTGGTGGAATAGAATACTGGTATGATTGACTGACATTGGCGCATTGATTTAATCACTTTTTTAGGAAAATGCTAGGTTGATGTATATGCCTTTTGTCTGAAACTGTGAAAAATGTAGGTAAATGGAGTTTGGGCCACAGACTCACGGCCCGGTGTTGTGGTGTGGCCCTGTAACTGTTCTGTGCTGGCTCATATCTTGTTGTTCTTTTCAATGACTGCTGTGCAACTAGAAGAGTATAGTTAATCAATGTATCCAAGCAGCCTCAGTCTGAAAATCTTCTCGCTCACGAGTCTTGTCTTTTTTGCACTACACCGTAATTGATTTTTATGTTTTCATTCAGTTAACTTATTTTGTAGTACCCCATTTCTTCTTTCATCAACACTTACAGGCCGGCCTTTCACCTGGCGCTATTATACGTGGAGCAACAACTCACACTTACCTTACCAATCCTCCTCATCATCATCCAGCCAGAGGCGCCCAAGAATTATATAATCAGTCACAGTGTCCATGGAAGGGAGGACAAAGATGAATGACGAGATACAACTACACATTTGGCCCTGGAAAATACATTAACTTTAGTATCATTTTCATATTTTTCTTTGATTCCTTTTTCCTGTTCATTTATTTTATGCTTGTCTTTGGTAATTGATTGTTCACTTAAACTATCTCTTAATTTTCTTTGCTAGCTTTCAGCCCGCTACATCAGGTAGGTAGAGGGCATAGAGCCTAGGCAAAAGTCATATTCATATCATATATAAGAAATACTTCCTTTGAATTGTGTAGTAGTAGTTAAGTAATTACCAATTATTATTAACCATCAATTTAATAATAAACCTTCATCATGCATCCATTTCGTTTTTCTTACTTGACTTTACATTTATTGGGTAGTTGTGGATCAGCAATCATTGTCTTCATTGTTTTGCTTTTGTTGTCTCCATGCATACTTTTTTTCTTTGTCAAACCTTTCCCCAAACCCCCGTTCCCATCCATTCATCAAACCCTAACCCTCTTCCCCCGGGCTGTGTGGTTTTATATTGAGGTGTGATGTTACTACATTAAATCTACACCAACAATTGATCACACGCTTGCTGGGGCAGATGTGGTGAAAGCAACACTAATGAAATCAAATGTCAACGAGGCAGGGCGAGGATCTTCTTCTGCTTGCCCACCCAAGCTCACTTTATGTACTAGTGTACAAGGCAATTGATTTCCCAAAGTGACCCAACGAATAAATGTAAATCATTGCTGACATTGTTTGAATTTAATTTTAGAAAGCTATGAATAATGAAATGGTGGGATACGCAGACTCTAATAAGCTACTGGATCCATCACAACATGGGTTTCGACCTTGCCACTCAACTGAGTCCGCCCTGATTATGGCAACGGAAAACATACGAAGGACAATGGATGAAGGTGGCAGAACGGCCCTGATTCTATTGGACCTTACAGCGGCGTTCGACACCGTGAATCATCCGGTCCTAATAAGCAGACTGAGAGCTCTTGGCTTTACCGGCACCCCGCTGACCCTTTTAAAATCTTTCTTGGATTCTCGAATTCAGCAGGTGCTTTGGGACGGCCTTCAATCTGATGAATTCACCCTGCTGGGTGGGGTTCCTCAGGGCTCTGCACTATCACCTACACTATTTCATTTGTATGTCACTCCTCTTGCCGCTCTAATCCAAGCTCATGGCCTACAATCAGTGTCGTACGCAGACGACACTCAAATTGTAGTGTCAATATCTCAATCAATCGAAGCAACAGCCGAGCGCTTTAAGACTTGTCTCATTAGTGTAAAAAATTGGATGAGCGATAATTCTCTAAAATTAAACACGGATAAAACCGAGATAATTGAGTTCGGCCAAAAACCTTCCATTTGGAGTGATCTCTGGTGGCCCCCTGAGGCGGGCTCTTGTCCTAACCCGGCAGATAAGGTCAGGAACCTCGGTTTTATGCTGGACAAAGATCTATCGTGCAAGGCGCAAATCAATCAGGTGACTTCCACCTGTTTTTATACCATCAAGATCCTTAGGAAGGTGTTACCATACATTCCGTCAGTATTAAAAAAAACGGTGATGGGTGCCCTGGTAATGTCCCGAGTGGACTATTGCAACTCACTCTACCTGGGCACTGGAGAAAAGCAGCTGACAAAATTACAGGCAATCCAAAATGCCGCAGCCAGGGTCCTGCTGAACCTACCACGTCGCCATCCAACCTCTAAAGCCATATGCGAGCTTCACTGGCTACCAATTAGAAGCAGAATAAAGTTCAAAGCCCTCTGCCTGGTCCACAGGTCATTGTATGGCAAGGGACCTGATGACCTTACCAAACTCCTTCCTCGGTATTTGCCGGCTCGTACCTTGAGATCAGCCAACCAAGATTTGATTTGCCAACCCAGAATTAGGAGAGCCCGTTGGGGTGGAAAATCCTTTTCCTACCAAGCCTCTAGGTTGTGGAATTCTCTGCCCCCCGCATTGCGCTCACAAAAGTCCAAAATGTGTTTCAGAAAGGCACTGAAAACCTGGCTTTTCTCTCTGCAGTAGAATCTCGTTCACACCGCTTTCTCTGTACTTCAGCGCCAATACGCCGCGGCATTCGAGCGCTTTATAAATGTTTCAGTCAGTCAGTCAGTCAGAGCATTTAAGTTTACGATTTGTATTGTGTTTTAATGACTCCAACGCAACTACAGTTATCTTCTTGTACTTGGCACAGTCCCCGACACCATTGATTTCTTTGAGTTCGTCTAGCAGTTGCAATATTGTTTGTATTTTTTTGTCAGTATTATGTACTGTAATTTTCTACTTCTCCCACATTCTCTCTCAGGCAAATGACTGTCTCTTTGTTTTTGTTTGCCAATGCTAGTGCCAGTGTCTAGTCTACTACTACCATCACACAACCACGGCATATTCTTCGTTGTCTTGGGAAACCATGCAGCCCTTCCGGTGCCAAACTTAATCATCATCAATCACAGGTAAGAAGAGAAGTTTTTGGGAAGGAGTATGAGTATCTATAAAAAAAGAAACAGAATTGTAACTGAAACTCTTCAAAATTAATTCAACAGTACATTTTGGCATAGTAGCACTACCAAGCGCAGTACATACAATTGGTGTCAACTTTTAGTATCTATCGAATCTATCCTACTGCTTCCCCTGCCTGTAGCATTTGTTGAAGTTTTTTCCGGCATTATACTTGCCCTAGTACTGGGTGGCCTTGAGTACACAGAAGAACACCAGTCGTTTTTGTATCTCCTTTTATTTTTGCAAAGTAAGACTCTGCTTCCAGTGACAGTCTTCACCTATGATGAATACAATACATTTAGGGAGCATCCACCCATTAAAAGTAAATGTCTATCATTCTTTATTATCGGCTTAGCTGGTTTCACTTTCACCAGGAACCACCCATGCGTCCACTCCTTCCTTGCCTTGGGGTTCATTGACACAAACTCCGCTCATGATTCTTGCTATCCACTATATCCATGAACCCATATTGTTTTGCCCAACCAGGCCTGCATTTTCTTTCACCTTCCAGTTCTACCCATCCTTCAACAATCCATGCATCGGATTCATATCAGCCACGTGAATGAACCTTCCAAAGTATCCTTCTATGGTAGTTAGTCTTATTATTACATCTCTTTAGTCCTTCCTCCTTCCACCCTAGTTCACTTCTTTCCCTTTTTGTTCAACACATCCCTCAAGATCATCTGATCTGACTTTTAGTCTTCTACATAACTTTCACAGCTGAGTTGGAGTCTGATGGAAGAGGCCTTGTTTACTCAACTCACACTGGTAATGCTACATAGGGTGTCTTCTTCAACCATTGTATATTGTCCAGTACAACTTCAAATTCATACTTTCTTAATAAGTCTCATAGCACAGTGAGGAAAATAACCCCCTTCTACCTAGTAATGCAAATAAGTAATGAATATAACTTACCACCGCCCACCGCTGAAGTTTCCTCCCCCACTGATGCTCCTGCAGGTGCCGCTGCCACTGTCCTCTCCTGGATGGCAATCGCATCGCCGCTGGCCTCGTCGGCACTGGTGGTTGGTAGTGATTGTGCACCTATAAAAGCAAGTACACCTTTTTAGATGCCTGCACACCTCCCCCTATTTTACTAGTTGTACTTTTTTCACCAGGAAGGAAGATTGAAAAAACAGTTACGTACAACATGAATCGTTGTATAACTAGTCCAAATTGCGTCCTACTGTACAGCAGTCACATTAGACAGAGTTTAGTTTTAATTTATTAGATGGTCCCTAGGGTCATCCAATCTCTACTCCTACTCTAGTCTTTGGAAAGTTAGCCTGAGCCATATAACCATTTTAGATCCGGGTCTACTGCTTTGCCCATGTTACCTCGCAGCTTGTTGCACAGTAAGAAAGACACCTTTGAGGCCACATGAGTGTTGCATACAACTAAAGAGGTTGGCAAACCAGTATTGTTAGTCCCTTTTGCTAATCCATAATGTTGCACTTTTTGCCATGACTGCTAAAAACTGGCATAGTTGTATTCACTGTCTAACGTGCAACATTATTCTCATAGGCAGATGAGAAGAGAAGATTGCCTTCTACGAAACAAGGGATTTGCAGAGCTTTCGAAAGATGCATGTGTAACCAGTATACGTTCAACGGTGAGGGGTCTCCCACAATTCACACATTTCTCTTTCGTGCACTAGATTTACAAAATGTATAGTATTTAATCTTCTTCATTTTGCAAGGTGGAGCAGGATGTTTTTCATGGAAATACTTACAAGGTACAACAATACAAAGCTTGTTACTAAAAAAATAAAGTTTTTGAACTTGCACATAGACTCTGTGGTATATTTTGAGTGTCTGGGGTGTTGTGGACTGAAACGAGTGAGTGAGCGAAAGGGTGTTCTTCTGTTCTGGCCTGGGTTGTGTAATAAAATCATTGGGTATATATATCTAACTATCTTCGTGTGGGGGTCGGGAGTGGGACAAATGACTATGACCGAGACACTTAGGTAGGTAGACGGTCATTGGATTGTGGGTTCTTCTGACTGAGTTCTGTGACTAGGGTGTAAAGTGTAAGGTCCAACCTCCCTATCACCAAAATCGACATCCTATTTTCTTGTGCATAGTTCTGTATGTGTATGTGCAGAGAATAATAACCACAACACTAGTCGTAGTATACGAACTGGAAAACAATAAGTAGGCAAACATCTGGTTGTGCATTTCGCTGGTGGGAATTGACAAAGACTGGAGATTACAGAGGACAACGCAAAAGACAGGAGGGGACCCATGTGGCTACAGCTATTCTATCACAGCTTTATTCAAAAGAATACCTTAACTAAAGAGTGGCCAACAGGGCAAGCTTAGCTACACACAGTCTAATAGTAGTAGCACAGAGAGTCTTAGGGCAGAGGCAGTTTGAAGGAACTGAAAGTCAGGGATGGCACTGGATACCCAAAATTTGGAAAACAAATTTAAGACCAAAGAAGGTTTTGCTAACATTGAATTAGGAAGGAGGCTTAATAGGTTGGAAAAAATAAGGTGCGTTAAAAAGTTAGGGAAATATAATTGTTAATAATATAAGCACTGCAGGACTTACTGGGGCCAGCAGCAGGATCCTCAGTAGAGGAGCGCTCCGCTTGTGGTTGTCCCGCCAACTCGGACCCCGTCTTCTTGCCCCTGGGTGGTGCTGATCAAGTAAGAAATAATAAAGAAAGTGAAACATTAAGTGCTGTGAAACAAAGACATCATTCAAAAATCCTCTCAAATATTTTAAGAAACAATTCCAATAAAATTGACTTCGAAGTATAAATGACTACTGGCTTGCAGGATTCACAGACCGTCTACTTATAGAACACTAATCAAATGTTCCATAAACATTCTGATTGCAGAATATACTAACGAAGCCAGTACCACCTGACCTACACCACCTATTCAAGAATCCAGACGGGCCAATTGTTCAGTAAGTCGGCATTTCCATTTTATTTTTGCCCGCAAACATGCATAGATGATGAGATGGAGGACACATGCATAAATTTGTGCATACACGGAATTGTTGGTTGCTTGCGTCATATAAACTGCTACTGACTCACCTGACCATGCTATTGCTGCTAAGCCTACCACTCAGTAAACAAACTTCAAACCGGTTCTATAGAGGGATGGGGTAAATAAGAACTAAGCATTCAGTGACAGAGGAGGCGTCATGCAGACCGTTAAAAAAATATGAACTAGTACTATCCATCCACCACTATTTCACTAAAGGACAATGTAAGGAAGGACTAGACTCCAGCAATAGCATTAACTAACTTCAGTTGTCTAAAAACTCTAACATCAATAATCACCAGCCCAAGCTAGCGCAAAGTTATAAACCAGTAAGAGAAGTGGCGAGCAGCACCTGTGTCATACAATAACAGAAGATTTTGAGACGGAATTGATCTGCAATGTAACTAAGCGCACCAGTAATCGTGTTACTTTTTCGTCCATGAAATATACACAATACTTATACTACTATATTATATATTAAATATTACTAGCTACTCACCAAGCCCCACGACCTCGACACCTAGCAGGTCCAACAGGTCCTGCTCCCTGTCCAGAATGTCTGCCCACCAGTGGGCCAGCTGCTGGTGGGTGCGCCGGATATCCGAGCGACGGTAGACTGCCCGGCGCACCTTTGCCCACCGGCGGTGACGCTCCTCTGGGTGGTAACCGGAGCCTGGCCTGCCGCCTGCTGCCAAGGTCAAGGGGAGGTGGCACTGGATGAAAAAAACAAGGGCGGCCACCTCCGCCTCCCCGAAAAGATTCCTTGCATGCACCCCTGCAGGTCTCATTCTGCCACAAGGCAACCGGCTCTTGGGCGCAGGCGCCTTGCCCTTCGAGCCGGTTCTGCTGCTCCCCTTTGCCATGGTTCTGGGGTGGAGGTGGAGGTGGAAAAGAAAAGTTAGAACAAAAGGAAAAAAAGTTAGGGGGAAGAAGTAGGAGCTTAAATAAAGAAGTAAAATAAAACAGTAGAAAAGTTTAAAAAAAGTTGGAAAAGTAGAAATAAAATGCAAAATATAAACTTAGGGACAGAGAGAGATAGATGATAAGTAAAAAAAGTAAGAAAAACTGTGAAAATAGGTAAAGATTGCACAGATATAAGGTGGATAGAAAACTAGCCCCAGAACCATAGCATAGAGTGTGAAAAACAAGATGGCCGCGCCCATCGCGACCACGTGGGTAAGTTCGCGCGCGATTTCACGCGAACACGCACTTTGTCAGCGTGAACAAGTAGTTGTGTTCCCGAACAAGACGTGCACCGCGCGAACACGTTATACGCGACCCGGAAGAGGAAATAGGGACGCGAGCGGGCGGGACAATTGAAAAAACAAGATGGCCGCGCCCATAGCCCACCACATGGGTAAGGTCACACGCTACAATCCCCTGAACACGTATACAGCGCCCCGAACACGCACAACGCGCTCCCGAGCAAGAAAAATGGCTCGCGAACGGGACCAGCAAGCTACTACGCACGCTCGCGAAGCTCGCGTAGTGCGAGAACGTCTTCGCGTAGCTTCGCGTAGCTTCGCGTAGCGCGACTACGCGTACTACGCCCAGGGTTAGAATAGAGTGCGTGCAACCCGTGTGCGCAGATTAACTGCCTCAATTACATGAAATTACAGTGTACAGTTCAACTGTCATTTTGCTCCTTAGATTTTTTTTTTGTAGCCTTGCAACTAATTGTATCATGGAGCTAACTATTTCCTCATTTTTAATAACAGTTCATCCACTTCCTCTGGGTGGTTGCAGTTGAACATCTTATTGTTCCACATTATCTTAAGTAAAGCGGGGAATTTCATTTGGACTTGAGCTCCCAAGAAACGAAGTTCTGGCATCCTAGAGCCCAACTCCCACTGCCTTTGAGCCGTCTTCCCCCCTATGTCGGATCTAATTTGATAGGGGTTGGCGTGATAGTGGAGAGAAGAACGTGCAAGACATCTACTAAGAATAAGCTCCTTGACCCTGTATGTTTGAAAGTAGACCAGAATCTTTCTTGGTGCTTTACGGTCCGGATGCAACCTAAAGGGGTCTCTGTGCACCCGCTGAATCTTGGCTTCTAGGTCAATTTCTAACCGATCCTTTAATATATCCTCTCGTAATAGCCTGCACTCAAATCCCTTAATGTCCTCAACTTCCGCTCCTTCTGGTATTTTGAGGATTCTGAGATTGTTCCGCCGACTTTGCATTTCCAATCTCTCCATGTCCATCATAAGAGTTCGATTTTGTGCCTTAAGAGCATCAATCTCCTTGGAGTTCCCTATCAATGTTTCTGAGAGCATGGTGACTTTACTCTCCAGGACGCTGGATCGAGTTGCAATTCTCTTCAGAATAGCCTCTAATGCGTCGAATCTGTCATGCAACCCCCTTTGGTTGCTCTCGGAGATCTCAAACTTGTCCAGCAAGTCCTCCCTCAGTGTTTGGAATAGGGAACCCAGTCTATCCCTCTCAATCTCAGCCTCAACAGGCGTGCCGCTGGTATGTGGGGCAGGGCTGTGTATGACACTAGTGGAAGGAGGAAAAGACTGGGATGAGGGCGCGGTTAGAGCTATATGGGGGATTTGGGAGGTAGAATGGGTCGCTAAGCTCAGTGAGTCCTGAGCTATAGGTAAGGCAGGGGTTAAGCTCCCCAAGGCTGTTGGAGCGTTTACAACAGGAGACCCCTGTGCTTCTAGCGATGGAGAGCTAATAGTAAGGTCATGTTCCGGATCAGAGTGTGCCATAACCTCTAAACCCTCCTCATTGGGGGTCAGCTCCAGTGCTGCGTACCTATTCTTCAGGGGTAAAGTTGGGGAGGTAGACACGTTATCTGGTTGTAAGGTAACCCCCGCTCCAGCTTCTACTACCTCTGCCTCTACCTCTTCTATCCCCTTACCACCTTTTTCTGTGGCCTCGACGTTGGCTACTTTTACTCCTAGCATTACTCCTGGTTTATCTCCTGGGCCTTCCTTAGAATTTACCGCTTGCTCCATTATCTTGAAATAGCTTTTAAGTGAGGGAGTGCTTTTATGTGCCTGGAATTGCTTGACTACCTTTGCTGTTCCTCCTTTCCTTACTCCCCCTTCTTCTTCTGTTTATAGGGAGACAAAGGCGTTGGACCCCCTCTCTCAGCTGTCTCAGCTAGGTCCCAGACCCCCTGCCTCCTCAGGTCCTGCCTGGACCTAAGCTGATATCTATTCCTTGTCTCTCCCACTTTTCCTTTGGATGCAGGGGCCTCGGATTGGTAAAAAAAAGCAGTGGAAGCCCCCTGATTTGGTGACACCGCCTCTTCGCTACAGCCCTTGGTAACACTAGTTGCTATTCTGATACCACTCTGGCAGAATACAGTTGGAACTGCTCTCGATGTATCTGCCTCAATGCAGGCCTCCCCTCTTGGAACCTCCTCACCGCTGCTTCTTACTGTCCAGGCTGAAGGAAGACCCCAGCACACCGGGCCTCTAATGCGGGAGATGAGCGCTCCCCTGGAGCGATGCCAGTGACTCCTTCGGCTGCCTCGACTCTCTCCTTGGCTGCGCCTGTCGCCCTCGGCCCCCGTGTGCAATGCAACAGCTTTCCATGACCCGCAGCATACAGCGCGACTCGGCTCTCTCGTCTCCCACTTCCTGGTGTAGCACCGCTCGAGCTCGAGCATTCCGCTGGGTCCTAGTGCACTAGAGCGCCCGCCGCCCGACCTCCGAACAAAGGGAAAAACATAGTGGGGGGAAACTTCAATAATGCTCAAAATAGTTCGCAAAAAAGATGCCCTCCAATCCTCACCGCATAATTTTCAGGAATTCGGCTCTTTAACGGGGGAAATTCATCCGATAGACTGCCTGTGGTGTTTCAGAGCGAGGAGCTCCACAGCAGCCGTCAGCCTGCCGCCGCCATGTTCCTCTCCTGCCAATTTTCACTAGTGTGGTAGTTTTTTTGCGCATACTGCAACGGTCAACCGTGGTTGGGTAACTGCCATTTGTTACCACCCTCTAGGAGACTACGAGTATGACTGTGTAATCCTAATATGCTGGGCAGGTCAACCACGGACCTAATTGCATCAGTGGATGCAACGCTGAAATTGCTGACCACCACAGTCTCTGATGTAAGATCGATGTGGCTGCGGTTGGTATTTCAGACAGCACAACTTGTAATTCAGCGTGCACTAGATTGCTGGGGCAGCAGTGTCATAGAGGATACAGCGTTCAGGCAGTCGTACTGCTAAACTGATTATCAGGCCCTAAGTATGGAGTGTAAAAAGTAAATCCTAGGACGTTCACTTCACTCCTGAGGCAGAAGCAGAGAGTTAGACAGTTGCTCGTTTCTAAATGCACATAGATTTTTAATAAATTGTATTTTCCCCTGTCACTTTCCCTTAGCAGGCGTTTTGTTTTATTTTCGCCGCTTTATCAACATCATTGCCCCACTCAGCCGATTAGGCTGCTGAGTGCTTTCGGGGCTTGGAGGTGGCCGGCAATACACCGCGGCCATCTTGGGTTGGAGGCAAGTTGGCGCTCTAGGCTTGGGGGAAGAAGTTTGGTCACACGCGCTGAAGCGCATAAATTGAGAAGATCACTTTTCCGCGCAGCGGACGCGGTCAGTGAGCGCGCCATTGCGTGCCAAAGGAGCGCCTAAGGAAAGCCCGTCTGTGCCCGTCCATGACAGGACGGGACCAGGGGCTGGGAGGATGGGAGTCGTTGCTGTCAATGTTGCAGGTAAACAAAATTATAGTAAGGAACAGCGCTTGAGGTTGAGAGACGACTCTGCTGTCTTCTGTCCTCACCTGAGATTTCCTGTAGAGGTAATGACTCCCGGTCCCCATTGTAAGTTTTTGTTGGGTCCTCACGATTCTGGTTCCTTGAGAACTATTGAACCTAAAACGTACTCATTACTGCTTTTGAACTGCGGCTCCCTTCCGAATCATGCGCATGAAATACGCATGTTGCTCGAGGAGCGAGATCCTGACATCTTGTTCCTCACGGAAACTTGGCTAACTGAGGCCTCTGACCCGGAATTAGTTTGTGCCCTTCCCCCCTGCTATGCGATCAGTAGATATGATCGCCAAAGCGGCCGGGAAGGAGGGGTTGCAATTATTTATAGAAATTCTTTGGGTTGTCGTACCTCTGAGAGTCCGCTCTCTGAGTATGAGAGTTTGTCATTTGCTATCACCTTTTCCCCTACATGTACCCTGTCAGGGATTGTGGTGTACAGGCCCCCTGGAGCACACAATAGCTCCTGTGACAGTCTTTATGATAAGATCACTCAGACTATTAGTAGCGCCCCAAATTTTTCTATCCTGTGAGATCTTAATATACATCTCGATGTAAATGTAAACATGTTGGACTTGTAAAGCGCACGGCTGCCCGTAAGCATCCCGGTGCTGGAGACCCCTGGGGAACCCGTCCTGGCTTTCCCTGTGAGATGGTCCCTTCTGAAACCAGGCATCCCCGGCGTCTGTGGAGGGCCATTGTAGAGATGAGGCAAGCTTAATGCCCAGAGTTGCCGAGTGTGATCCCTGGTTAGAGTAGGCACCGAGGCAAGAATTGTCGAGTCCGCTGACCCTGGTCCACGACCCTGCCGCGTCGGGAATTGTACCCTGGTCCCACTCCACTCAATGACCCAGTGGCTCCTCCTTCGCAGGCTATTTTGGAAGGCTTGGGGTTGCTTCAACTTAATCAAATTGTGGCTGGTCCCACTCATGTGGCGGGGCACTTAATTGACCACTTTTTTACCAACTTGGAGGATATTAGTTGGGATGGGTCACTTTTTGTTCCATGGTGAGACCATGCATTGCTATCTTTTACATGGACTCCTACTGACCTTAGTTATCCGGCCAAAATCTCTACGAAGATGAGTCGAATTTGGTTGAGGCTCTCCTTGGACAACTGGGTAGGTACCTTAAACTTGTCTCCCCCCCCTTTTTGTGCTTACCATATTAGAGCTAATGCGGCCTTCAATAAGTGGCTAGAGACCTCCTTAGATCTTATCCTCCCGATAACGGCAGTCAGCCATCGCTCCGGCTCAAATAAACTGCCCTGGTATTCCACGGATTTGATAAATCTTAAGCGTAGCTGCAAGAGGGCCGAAAGGAAGTGGGGAAGGAATTTCTCTTGCGGGAATACAAATGAATATAGATTGGTACTCAGGGAATATAAGAATCAACTAAAAATCGCCCAATCCACTTACTATCAAGGGAAAATCGCTGATGTCGCAAATTCACCCAGGGACATTTTTAAAATCTTTAAGTCCTTGGTCACCCCCCCCCCTTGCCCCTCGAATGAAGTAATGGATCCCCAAAAACCCGGCACTGAACTGGCCCAATTCTTTACCACGAAGGTAGCTGACATATATTCAGCTTTCCGACCTTCTGACACTATCCAGACCACCGTCCCTTTGACTCTGCCTGTTTCCACCATAGCACTTGAGTCATTCCCTTTGTTAGATTTGCCCACGGTGGCTCCCCTCTAGACATCGCCCCTCCATCTCTACTTAAACGGGCCTCGGCCACTGTTGCTCCTATTATCAGGGATGTCATCAATTCCTCCCTGATGGCAGGTGTAGTGCCCCCTCCATGGAAGCAGGCCAGAGTTAAGGCTCTATTAAAAAAGCCTAACCTTGACTCGGAAGACTGGTCTAACTATCGACCCATCTCTCTCCTGCCAGGGCTTAGTAAAATCGCAGAGAAACATGTCAACCTTGCATTATCTTCATTTATTGAGACCGAGGGAGCCCTGCATTCCTCCCAAACGGGCTTCAGAACTAAGCATGGCACAGAGACTGCTCTGGTTGCGGTGGTTGAGGAGACTAGGAAAATTGTTGACGCAGGAGGCTGCGCGGCGGTGGTCCTGTTGGACCTCAGTGCAGCCTTCGATACGGTAAACCATCCACTCCTGATCCATCGTTTGCGGGAGGCTGGCATTGTAGGGGTTGCCCTTAAATGGCTCCAGTCCTTTTAGTCAAAGAGAACCTTTTCAGTCTTTGAAGATGAAGCAGCATCCAAACAACTTCCACTGCACTACGGCATTCCCCAGGGATCTTCTTTGAGTCCGACCATGTTCAATATCTACATGAAGCCTTTGGCCGATGTCGTTCTCCCCTGGGGAATTCAGGTAGTCATCTATGCCGATGACATGCAGTTGGTTGTCTCCCTTACTAGGGCGGATGCTGTGGATTCTGGGTCCAACAACCTGTCCCTTTGTCTTACCAAGGTTCTCGAATGGATGGATGCCTCTTTTTAAAGCTCAACGGATCCAAAACCAAGATTATGTTGTTGGGATATAAGGCCCCTATTAATCTTGATCTTTGTTGGTCTAGCTGTCTGGGCCCATTTCCTACCCCAAAGAACCAAATTAAGAGCCTGGGGGTTTGGCTTGACCCCACTCTGGGCTTTCGAGTTCAGGCTCGTAAGGTCGCCTCGACTTGTTATGGCCTTTTGAGGCTCTTAAGAAAGGTGCTGACTCTTCTTCCGTTCGAGGCGAGACGGATCCATGTCCAGTCTCTGATTCTTTCTCGACTGGACTACGCGAATGCGGTATATCTGGGTGCATCTTTAGGCACTATTAAGATACTTCAGTCCGTCCAGAACTGTGCAGCCCGTATGCTCTTGGAGGTGCCGAGACATGGCTCGGCGAAGGCAGTCGTACGATCTCTTCATTGGTTACCAGTGCAGGAAAGGATCCGGTTTAAAGCCATGTGTATGGCCCATAAGTCGATAACTAACAACGGTCCGGCCATCCTTCGCCCTCTGTTCTGCCAGTATCAATCTTCCAGAGCCTTAAGATCTAACCATCGTAATTTGCTCTCTGTACCAAGGGTCAAGCGCTCTCGTTCAGGTGGACGCCGGTTCGCTGTTCAAGCAGCTAAAAGCTGGAATCAACTTCCCGACAATTTACGGCTCGAACCCTAACTCCTCCCAAATCAACACTTTACCAGTGTGAGAACGTAGTATTAGTAAATCTAAACCCCCCACCCAAAGTTCAAACCTTTTCCTAATGTAGCTAAGTTTAGAATCTGAAACAGACCCAGAGTCCGACACTTTCTACAATGTGGCTACATGTGTCAGGGACTCATACATTTAACACCCACCTCCAAAAAAGGTTATTACTTACCCCAATTAGACCCATCACGATGTCGGTCAGACAAGAAATGGGACTGCCCGACAAGGGAATGGTGGTCCCTCTTCCATTATTCCGATGCAACCACCTTTACTGCAGTTGGAAAGTGTATTTTCTCTATTGTGGCTTGTGCTGTGGGCTGCAGCACAAGCCACAATAGAAAAAAGACACTTTAAAACATCCATGCATCATGTGGCAGGCAACATACCGTACCTGTCACACAATGGATGGATGTTCCAGGGGCACAACAGGTGCCCCTCAGGCCTCATAGCAGAGGTTGTGGGGGATGTGGAACATGCTCGGACCCCCAATGTCACTTTCTGTCAGCCTTTCTAGGTCAGAAAGGCTGACATGAAAAGGCTCACGGAAACGGACATCATAATCCCGACAGAGATGCCTGAGCAGACACTGCTTCCCTTTCGGGATTATTTGTCCGATCAATGCCCTGACGGGATCTCCAACCCTGTCAGAGATATTGGGCTTTACCCCATGCAATAGCGGTCTGAGCGCAGCATTGTAATGCGGCAGCCGGACCATTGAGTCTGATTGTCATGCAGTCCGCCACTGACAGCCTGTCGGTGGCGAACACCCAGACATCGTAATAGGCCCCAATGTTATTATTTGGATTCAAAAGAGATAGCACTTATTTCTTCAATGTTAAAACAAATATATTACCTACTGGCGGTCGCCAGTAGGTAGTTATAGTTAGGACCTAGTTTCCATAGGAAATCCACAACATTCTATTGGGAATAACTTTGGCGTTGATGGACGGAATTGGCTGAATTTCTCCAAGGAAATGGCCAGCTCCACTCCGCTCCTTCCCTGAAAGTTTGGGGGGGATTCGTGAAGCGGGGCCCGAGATAAAAGGGGGGTCCCAAAACATGTTTTCCCCATGTTAATTTCCATAGGGCGGTCGGACTCACTTTTAGCCCGAACGGCTGAATGGATTTCCACCAAACTTGGCAAAATTGTAGGGACTGGTAGCCCGATGTGCCTTTGCTATGTCTCAAGATATGTGCTCCAGTGGATTTTGAGTAATTTAGGTTAAAAAAAATATATATATCTATAGGCGCGCCCCGGTACACGCACCGCGGCGCGTACCAGCGCGCTACGCGAGTTCGCGAGCGGAAAGCTGATTGGCTCTCGGGTGTCTGTCAACATTCCAAACAGTCCGGAGCGGCCGCCATCTTGTGTCTCGGTAGGATCGAGACACAAGAGGTGGCAAAAACAAAGGGGGAAATGACCAAAAGGGGGCAGGGTAGATTTTCGCGGGGGTAGCGCCCGGTACGCGCACCGGGTAGCGTACCGGGGAGCGTACCATGGGGAAAACCCAGTGAAACAGTAAAATAATAATTTAAAGTGCTTAGAGGTAGGGTAACTCTGAATAGAGTTGTGGTGTTGTGTGGGTGATTTAAGTACCAACATGTAGGTACCAATGCAGAGTCCTAAATTCAATGTATACCGTCTCCTCTGTAAAAATCTTGCATGTTGTTACAGAAGTTATTGTGGTATGGAATCCATACCATAGTCTGTCAGGAAAGCAGAAACAGATCCTTTAAGCACTCCCTGAGAAGGCCTAGGGGATTATGGGTAGTCTAACCTGCTCCCTTATGATGTTTTCAAGTATTACATTTTACTCTCTTTTGAATCTACACAAAATTGGCGGTGATATGGTGCATTAGAGATAGACAGTGAGAGAAAGGAGGCAGGAGATGAAAAAGAGATGTAAAATACACATTGGAGATAATATAGTGGGAGAAAGGAAGTAACAATGAGCAAACTTACTATGTAACACAAAAAAGTTGCACAGTACACTGTAAGTCTCACTTTATATTATAATCATTTTGGTACTTCTTCATGAATTACATATAAAAATGAATAATGTCTAAAACATTTTTTAATTATTAAATATAAATTTATTGTTCTGAATTTTCATATTTTCATAAAACTTCCAACATCTGATCATCTGGAATCTCCTGAAAATGTTGATTACATGATTTGATTCTTTCCAAACAGTCAATTAATTCTTGGTCCAGAGACTCATCCATGAAATCCAAGTCAAGGGAATTTTGTTCAAGAATTTCATCATCTGTAATTTCGAAAGAAATATTGATGGTCTGTTGTTTACCTTCCATTTTCTTGCTGTAAATTGCATAAAAAATAACTATATCAGTAGAGTTAGGGCACTGTTGGGTTTAAGTTCAGAGAGGTACTTCTGAGTTTTTAACAGTGAAGTTATCTTTGGGCAGTGTATGGTATCAGGCAGGAAGTAGAAATATAAAAAAGTGCATCTGATGAAGCCTAAGTAAATTCATAATTATACCAGAGAAGCCTAACTCAATCCATAACTATAACAGAGAAGCCTATCTCAATCTATAACTATAACAGAGGGACAGTAAATAACTAACAAAAAACATTTTCCAAAATTAACTTAAAGTGCACAACATAGTTCCCCTTACAAATTAACAACTTACCTTTCAGAAAGCAGTTGAAGATTTGAGAGAAAATCCTTTATAAATGTACCTCAGGTAGTACTAGTCAAAATGGCCGTGTTTCCCTCTCATTTTTCATATATATTCATGTACATAACCAATCGAATGTCAGCACATAAAAATACAAAATGAAAGTAACATTTTAATTGGTTGGAAATTCTAACACTTTCATATGTGTTTTTGTCATGTAATTTACCTCAGGATATTTAGACAGGGCTACAGCCCAAATGGTTCAATGGAATTCCACCAAATTTGGGAAAATGGTAGGGACTGGTATGTAGTAGAGTCTATTCTATATTTGGTAAAAGTCTCTCCAGTGGTTTTTATGTAAATTAACTTCCAAATTTTTTGAGGAGCGCTTACCGGTGCGCGCCCCGGTACGCGTACCGGCAGCGCAACGGGAGTCCTCCATCTTGTGTTTCGGTACAATTGAGACACAAGATGGAGGACAAACAACATTGGCAATGGGTAAAAGGGGGCACGGTAGAGACCCCCTGACCCCCTAGGTTTTCTGAGGGGGGCTTAGGAGGCCCATATAGGCCCCAACATTTTTTTTTTTTTTTTCGCGGGGGGAGCGCCCGGTATGCGCACCGGGGAGCGTACCGGGGAGCGTACCGGGGAGCGTACTTTGGTGAAAATTAGTGAAAAAAGTTAGAGTAAAATAATCATTTTGAGTGATCAGAGGTGGGGTAGCCCTGAAAAGATCTTTTGGGTTCTGTGGCTGATTTAGGTACCTACAAGTAGGTTCCAATGCACAGTCTTAAATTCAGGAGGAATATTATATTCCCCTCATCTGAGAAGTGCACACCATCTCCTCTGTAGATATCTTGCATGTTGTAACGCAAGTTATTGTTGTATATTGAACCCATTCCATGGTCTTTCATGTAAGCAGAAACAGATTTTGTCACATGTTTCCGTGCTTTCTCAAATTGTGGACAAAATTGGTTGGACCACTTCCATTTCTGTCTTTGGCATATATTGGAATATACCAAGGCAGTTTGTGGAAAAAGTGCCATCAATTGCTCAAAGGTGTCCTTTAAAAGCATTTCCAGACCTACCCCAGTCAAAGTGCCTAGGTCATTTCCACCACAGTGCAGAATTATAAGGTGAGGGTGTGGCAAATGCAAAAAGGTTTTCCCCAATGGTATCAATTGGTGACATCTCAATCCTCTCTGGCCAATCCACTTGATGTCCACATTTGGTAAATCAAGGTTGTGAAAATTTCTGATAGCTGCGTACCTTTGAGCCCAGTGGATGTAGCTATGTCCAATAATCCAGACAGAATACATGATGAGAGGAGGTTCTGGTGCAGTCAGATGAAGTGTGCAAATGAAATGGCAGTTGGAACAGTAGGAGTTTGCAAAAAAACTGTGGGGTTTCAGTGCTCTTGAATCACAAGCAATGATTGGTGGATTCAGATAGTTGAAAACTGAAAGTTAGGGCGCATGGTTCTGTTCTGTGAAAGAAGTAATTTGAATGGTTAAAAAAATCATTTAAAGAACCATTGCACTGGATAAGCTGGTGTATTGAGAGGTCAAACATCCTTGCTGAGTTCATTTGCAACATTGTAGAATAAACTTTTAAACCTGAGAGGTCAGTGAGGAGGGAGTTGCTATGGTAACAGGCAGAAAGGGCTGAGGGGGGAAGGGTGTACTTGGTTTTGAAATAGTGAGGGAAGAGTTTTAATTGGTTAAAATGAGGGATATGTGTGTAGAATTAGAGGTTTTCTGTGCCATTCATGGTTGCAGTGTCTGGAGTGCATACCTTTTGCTCTGCTAAAGAAATATCGATGTGTGTGTCTGACACTGTTCTCAATCTCCCAAAGCATTTTTAAAGGTGAGTAATGATTCATTTAATATAGATAGAGACGTGTATGCTCTATGGAGAAGATTTGGAAGCACATTGTGGTTTTTTAATGTTGCTTTGTGTCATGTTTTTTGATAATGCTTGGTAAAAAGATTTTGCTGTATAGAGAAATTGTATTTACTAAAATTGTGAAGTTTCAGTAGTGACATGGAATGCTTGTACATAGGACCTGTGCTGTGTTTCTTAAATGTGATGTGAAAAACGATTTTGGTGAAAATGAATGGCTTTTATATTTTTGAGAAGGAATAAATAGTGTCTGCATGATTAAAGAAATACATTTGAACCTTTCTCAATGATGTCACCTCTGTTAACTCAGATTAGGAAACAGATTGAGCTTCTTTCTTGTTGGTTTGTGTCATGTTTTTTGATAATGCTTGGTATTAACATTTACAAGATAGAGGAATAGTATTTTGTGAAATAGTGAGGTTTCAGTAGTGAAATTGAATGCTTATACATAACACCTGCGCTCTGTTTCTAAAATGTTATTTAAAAAACGATTTTGAGACAAATGAATGAATTTCACATTTTTGAGAAGGAATAAATAGTGTCTGCATGATTAAATAAATATATTTGAACTTTTCACAATGATGTCACCTGTGTTACCTCACATTAGGAAGCAGATTGAGATTCTTCCTTGTTGGTTTGTGTCATGTTTTTTGATAATGCTTGGTATCAACATTTGCAAGATAGAGGAATTGTATTTTGTAAAATAGTGAGGTTTCAGTAGTGAAATGGAATGCTTGTACATAGGACCTGCGCTCTGTTTCTTAAATCTTATTTAAAAAACGATTTAGGGGCAAATGAATGGCTTTTACATTTATGAGAAGGAATAAATAGTATCTGCATGATTAAATAAATATATTTGAACTTTTCACAATGATGTCACCTGTGTTACCTCAGATTAGGAAGCAGATTGAGATTCTTTCTTGTTGGTTTGTGTCATGTTTTTTGATAATGCTTGGTATCAACATTTGTAAGATAGAGGAATTGTATTTTGTAAAATAGTGATGTTTCAGTAGTGAAATTGAATGCTTGTACATAGGATGAGCGCTCTGTTTCTTAAATGTTATTGAAAAAACGATGTTGGGGCAAATGAATAGCTTTTACATTTTTAAGAAGGAATAAATAGTGTCTGCAAGATTAAATAGATACATTTCAACCTTTCACAATCATGTCACCTGTGTTTCCTCAGATTAGGAAGTAGATTGTGCAGATGAGGTGAGGCATGTAAAGGGGTGCAGAGGAGGTGAGGCCTGTATCCAAGAGTGCAGTGGAGAGTACTCACCTCCTCTGACCCTTGGACAAGCCTCACCTCCTCCATGCCCCCTGGACAGGCCTCAATGTATTGGGTATAATTGATGGTAACAGGGTGCAGATGAGGTGAGGCCTGTCCAGGGGTGTAGATGAAGTGAGGCCTGTCCAGGGGTGCAGATGAGGTGAGGCCTGTTCAGGATTGCAGATGAGGTGAGGCTTGTCCACAGGTGCAGAGGAGATGAGGCCTGTGTTCAAGAGTGTAGTGGGAGAGAGGCCTGTCCAGGGGTGCAAAGGAGGTGAGGCCTGTGTCTAAGAGTGCAGTGGGGGAGAGGCTTCATGAAGTCCAGTCCACTGCCCTCTTAGACACAGGCCTCAAAACCTCTGCTCCCCAGGACAGGCCTGACCTCATCTGCACTCCTGGTCAGGTCACACCTCATCTGCATCCTGTTACCATCTATTATACCCAATAGATTGAGGCCTGTCCAGGGGGCACCGGGGAGGTGAGGCTTGTCTAGGGGTCAGAGGAGGTGAGTCCTGTCCACAGCACTCTTGGACACAGGACTTACCTCCTCTGCACCCCTAGACAAGCCTCACCTCATCTGCACAATCTGTTTACTAATCTAAGGAAACACAGGTGACATGATTGTGAAATGTGCTAATATATTTTTTTAATCATGCAGATACTATCTAATCCTTGTCAATAATGTAGAACCAATTCATGTGCCCGAAATCTTTTTTTAAATAACATTTACAAAACAGAGCACAGGTCATATGTATAAGCATTTCATTACACTACTGAAACCTCATTCATTTACAAAATACAATTCTTTTATGCACCAACATTTCTTTACCAATCATTATTAAGAATGTATTAGTCTCTATTATATTCTCTTCCTGACTTACTCTATTTTTCCACCTGTCCCCTTCTAACACCCTCTCTCTGACTTATTCCTTTTTACATCCTGACTCTGTGTTACACTCTCTTATACTCTCTCTTTGACTTACTTTCTCTTACACCCTGTCTCTAATTTAATCCCTCTCTCTCTTTTTTACAGCAATTTGTAAGTCATACTCTCTCTTACATCCTCTTCCTGATTTACTCCGTCTTACAACCTTTCTCTTTGTAACATTCTCTCCCAGACTTACTCCCTATTACACCTTTTGTCTGTTTTATACCCTCTCTCCCTCTTTCTGACTTTTTTATTCTCTTCCTCTCTTCCTGTTACACCCTCTGTCTGACTTACTCCTTGTTACATCCTCTCTCTGATTTACTTCCTCTTACACCTTCTCTCAAAATTACTCTCTTTCTCTCCCTTTTACAGCCTCTCTCTGTTTTAGTCTCTTTTACATCCTCTCCCCTTCTAACACCCTCTCTCTGTCTTACATCCTCTTACACCCTCTCCCTGTCTTCCACCCTGTTCCACCCTTTTTCTGACTTACTCCCTTTCTCCCTTTCTTTGACTTACTCCCTCTCCCTATTACATCCTTTCTCTGTCTTACAACATATTATACACTCTCTCTGTCTTACTCCTTCTCTATGTTTTACTCCCTCTACCTGTTTCTTTGTCTGACTCTCTCTGTCTCTTTGTGTTACTCCCTCTAGCTCTTTTTCTCTGTCTTACTCCTAGTTACATAGTTGCTGTAGTATAAACTTAGATATGTTGTAAACTAGTGCTTATATCATTTGCTTATTGTCATTGCTTTGTTGTTTGGTAATAGTGGTCTATAATGTGTTATTTTTTTCTTTAATAGCGGAAAGTGTGTTACGTGGAACGTAAACACAACCCTGTAGTGGGCACACTTGTGTAGCTCAGCGTAGCTGATTCAAAAGACAGTTCAAATCCATAAGTTTTTCAACGTTTGCATATGTTTAATGAAGTTCAAGGGTTCATTATGCGAGGCGTTACATCACGCCATATGATCCATATAAAGTAATCCCATAGCATGTAGTTCAAAATATGCTCCGATGCATTTCGGACTCGTGTAGTCCTTTGTCAAGGAGCACTCTGGGAAGGATACAATGACATCATTTTAGATCAACGAGAAGTGGACCGTGATAAGATTGTGCACATGCGGTGAAGAGTGTGATGAAACAAAGTGAATACATGCGATTTAAAAAAATGAATACATGCGGGTTGTTAAAAAACGGGGATGGTTTCCTAATCATGCAGTTGTTGTGAGCGGTGTGAGTCCGTGAATTTGTGATCAAAAAAGCGTATGGGCGTGTTAAACAGGGGGGGCGCTTTTTAGTGCGTGCGGAAGTTTACAAAAATGTGAGGTTTGAAGATGTGAAAGATATGGCAGGTTTAGACAAAAGGTGAAAGGTTCAAGCGCAAATAAAATGAGTAAAGGGAAGTGTCTTACGCTTCCACTTCGATATACAGCTCACATCAGTGCTGCAAAGAGTGATAAAGCAAGCCATTAGCGGTTGTAAACGAGCAAAAACGATTTAACAGAACAATAACCAGAATCACCTAGCGGTGGTGGTGACTTACTGTGGAGATTCAAAAGAGGTGGACTACGTGTCTCGGGCTTCGCGTAGGTACTGCGGAGTTCGAGAGGAAGTGTGCGGTAATAGAAATAAAAAACAGACATCCCATTAAAGGAGGAGCGGCCATCTTGTAGAGGTGAAAGTGAAAACACCGTGAGGTGTGTTACAATGGTGTTGACATAACCAGTAAAATAACATAACCAATAAAATAACAATAACTGTAACAATAAACGTGCAGAATGCGGGTTCAATGTATCAGGCAACCTAATCATAGGTAGCAACTTAGTTCAGTCCGATCATTAAGCCCAAATGGCTTCAAAGATTGGAGTTTGTAAATCCACGATGTCTCGCGTTGTAAGAGGGTCTTATTATTGTCTCTGCCCTCGTACGGGGTGACCATTTCCAATACCAAATACTTCAGTTGGGCTATGCTGTGATGCGCCTCATTGAAATGTGTGGCCAAAATCGACTTGGTGTTCTTAGTGCGGATATTAGATTTGTGCTCGTTGAGTCTGGTCTTGATTTTTCTGCTGGTTTTGCCAACGTAGACCTTTCCGCACGGACATTTTAGTAAGTAAATCAGGTTGGCTGAGTCACAAGTGGCATCTACTTTCAAGGGGATCGCAAAACCTTTCATCGGATGGTGGATAGTACTGCCTCCGATTACATTGTTACAGTTGTTACAATGATGGCACGGTCGTGTGCCAGTGTGTTTCTTCGGTTTGACAGTGGGTTTCGATAGGATTTCTCCAACGTTCATAGGTCGATTATAAGCGAAGATCGGAGGATCCTTAAAAAGATCCCCGAAATCCGGCTCAGAAGACAAAATTCGCCAGTGTCGTAAAATGATTTTTTTGTACGTCTTACTCACAGTGGAAAATTTGGAAACTAGTGTCAATCTCGGATTCACATCCTTTTTCTTGCTTTTCAAAGCTTCAGTTCTTGGGACGGTGAGTGCTCTGTCTTGCGCTTCTTTGACAATAGCTTCAGGATAACCTCTAGTAGAGAACCTAGAGGCCATCATCTGCATTTGAATGTCTCTTCTGTGTGCGTCTGATACAATCCGAGTAATTCTCAGCATTTGGCTGAATGGAAGGTGTCTCTTGAGGGAGTCTTGGTGAAAGCTGCTATACAGCAGGGTGTTATTGCGATCTGTTGACTTGCGGTATAAATCTGTTTCCATACCGTCTGTAGTGAGTCTTATGAGTACATCCAAGAATGTAATTTCGGTAGATGAGATGTTCCAGGTGAATTCAATGCGGTCATCCATGGTATTCAGTTTGTGTAAAGCGGATTCCAGGAGCTCCCTGGAACCAGTCCACATGAAGAAGAGGTCATCAATGTATCGTGCGTATAATTTAAGGTTGTCAGTCCAATCCACGTTCTTTTCGATGTGATTAGCTTCAAAGTTGCCCATGTATATGTTCGCGTATGTCGGCGCGGCGCAATTGCCCATGGCCATCCCCGACATTTGTAAATACCAATGGTTCTCAAAGCAAAAGTAACTGTGATACAAGGTAAAAATCATAAGTTCTAAAATGAAGGTTTTCAGTGGATCTGCGATGTCTGATTTCAATAAGGCTGATTCGATAGCTTCAATTCCCCCTGCATGGGGAATGGAGGTATATAGACTCTTAACATCAGCTGTGCATAGTAAGATTTGTTCACCTTGTTTGATTTCAACAGTGTTTAGTCTGTTGATGAAGTCAGTAGTGTCGCGAATGTAGCTTTTGAGATTTGTAACCATGGGTTGTAAGTGACGATCAATAAATTTCCCGGTAGGTTCATGAATTGACCCCCGTGTGGACACGATGGGCCTAAAGGGTGGATCCATTAAGTTCTTATGTATCTTGGGCAGCATGGTAAGAGTGGGACTTTTTGGGTATTCCACGGTCAAGTATCGCTTGGTTCTATCGTCGATAATGTCATTTACTCTGGCATTTTCAATGATGTTAAGTAGCAAAGTTTTAAACTCCTTAGTGGGGTTGCCCTCCAGGGGTAAATAAGTTTCAGCGTCGAAGACGTGTTCTCTGGCTCTACGGGTGTAGAGATCCGTGTTAAGAATGACGAGGGCGCCACCCTTGTCCGCTTTTAAACATTTGATGGATTGGTTGTTCGCAATATTCTTCAAGGTGTCATGTTCCTTGTTGGTGATGTTCCTGTGTTTGGTTTTATTGTAGTTGATCTTGGCGATGTCCTGACGAACTAGGGTTTCAAAATTGTCAATACTCTTATGGCTGCTTGGAGGCATATAGTTGCTTGTGGGTCGTAGGCCCAGTAGTTGGTCCGGTTTGGTTTCCACCATTGGTTCCAAAACTTTCTCAAAAAAGTGTTTAAGGCGTAGTTTCCTGGTCAATTTGAACGTGCTGACTTCTAATTCAAGTAGGTTCGTATTACTGGTTGGGATGAATGACATGCCTTTTTGTAAGGTTCTGATTTGATAAGGTGAAAGGTTGGTGTCAGAGATGTTTATAACTAACGATTCTTCCTCGTTTTGGGTTTGTTTTGAGGTTGACTCTTTCCGTTGTTCTTTCTTGGATCTTTTGCCCCGTCGGGGTCGTCGGTTCTGTCTGGGCCTAAATCTAAAAAAGACTCCGCAGTAGTTGTAGATGAAGTGGATGCTTGAGTCGGTTGTTCTTTAGGGCTGGTGCGTTCCGTTGGTGGTTGTCTTGGAGGACGATTGATGGTGTCGCTGTCTGAGGATGAGGTGTCGGTGTTCTGAGAGTACGGTTTATTTCTGTATGCAAATTAGTCTGTCCCTGGCCCAGTGCATCATGGGAACAGGGCAGACCAGACTACAAAAGCCAATTCTTACACTGGGAAGGAAACAAGCTTCTGGGGACCGGTTTCTGGCATTTCAGCCGTCTTCGGCCCGGCTTGCTTGAATCCTGATGGTGCAATGAGCAAGGGACTCACATCTGAGTATACCCTTCCACGCCTAGGGTGGACAAAAATATTTACAACAAGGGGTGGTGATGGACAGAGTCTCTGAATTAAGCAGAATACTCTCACCCAGTCAAGAGATCAGGGCTAGATCCAACACCGTTTTTTAGCTCATTGCACCATCCCAGTTTCAGAACCTGGCTGTATGCAAATTAGTCTGTCCCTGGCCCAGTGCATCATGGGAACAGGGCAGACCAGACTACAAAAGCCAATTCTTACACTGGGAAGGAAACAAGCTTCTGGGGACCGGTTTCTGGCATTTCAGCCGTCTTCGGCCCGGCTTGCTTGAATCCTGATGGTGCAATGAGCAAGGGACTCACATCTGAGTATACCCTTCCACGCCTAGGGTGGACAAAAATATTTACAACAAGGGGTGGTGATGGACAGAGTCTCTGAATTAAGCAGAATACTCTCACCCAGTCAAGAGATCAGGGCTAGATCCAACACCGTTTTTTCCAGTGAAGAATTGGCTTAGTAGTTTGGTCTGCCCTGTTCCCATGATGCACTGGGCCAGGGACAGACTAATTTGCATATAGCTTGGTTCTGAACTGGGATGGTGCAGTGAGCTAAAAAACGGGTTCCAGTGAAGAATTGGCTTAGTAGTTTGGTCTGCCCTGTTCCCATGATGCACTGGGCCAGGGACAGACTAATTTGCATATAGCTTGGTTCTGAACTGGGATGGTGCAGTGAGCTAAAAAACGGTGATGGATCAAGCCCTGATCTGTTGACTGGGTAGGAGTGTTCTGATTAACTCAGATACTCTGCCATCACCACCCCCTTTTTGTAATTATCACTCTTTGCAGCACTGATGTGAGCTGTATATCGAAGTGGAAGCGTAAGACACTTCCCTTTACTCATTTTATTTGCGCTTGAACCTTTCACCTTTTGTCTAAACCTGCCATATCTTTCACATCTTCAAACCTCAAATTTTTGTAAACTTCCGCACGCACTAAAAAGCGCCCCCCCTGTTTAACACGCCCATACGCTTTTTTGATCACAAATTCACGGACTCACACCGCTCACAACAACTGCATGATTAGGAAACCATCCCCGTTTTTTAACAACCCGCATGTATTCATTTTTTTAAATCGCATGTATTCACTTTGTTTCATCACACTCTTCACCGCATGTGCACAATCTTATCACGGTCCACTTCTCGTTGATCTAAAATGATGTCATTGTATCCTTCCCAGAGTGCTCCTTGACAAAGAACTACACGAGTCCGAAATGCATCGGAGCATATTTTGAACTACATGCTATGGGATTACTTTATATGGATCATATGGCGTGATGTAACGCCTCGCATAATGAACCCTTGAACTTCATTAAACATATGCAAACGTTGAAAAACTTATGGATTTGAACTGTCTTTTGAATCAGCTACGCTGAGCTACACAAGTGTGCCCACTACAGGGTTGTGTTTACGTTCCACGTAACACACTTTCCGCTATTATCTACTGGACGTATTCTGGCTAGTTACGTCACCTGTTGGAGCACCTTTATCTGTTTCACTGCATCAACTTCCCTACACAATTTGTGTTTATCTTACATTGCTGTGCGCCTACGCCTCTCTCTTTAATTTGTTATTTTTTTCTTTACCACAGATTGAAATCAAGATTTCAATAGTAAGGAAATATGCCCTCAAGGCAGAGGAGAAGGAAAGATGCCAAGTGGAAAAAATCAAAAACAGCAACGGAATTAAAGCACTCCCCTACAACAAATACTTCAAAAAACACAAAAAAAGCTCCTGGTAAGACAACTAAGTCTTTTTTTCGGAACATATGTAGATACAAAAAAATGTTAATGGAAATGTGAATATACAGAAGGAGAGAGCAAATTTGAAAAAGAAGGAGAGGCCCCCCAAAATATTAATACTGGAGCAGGAGAGAACAGTATGTATAGGAATAGAAGGCAAAACCAATTTAAGGACATTCGTAGACGAATGTTTCGCAATAGGGTAGTTTTAAATTTGTTAAAAAATATTAAGAAAGGTAAACAGATAGCTGCTTTTTACAAGAAAAAGAAAAGTGTAGAGAAGATCGTTGATAAGGCTTTTGAAGTTAAGAAAGAAATATTTATTTTAGTAATCAATAGAATTGGGATACTTAACAAGGCAATTGATGTTTTCAAATCAAACAGTAGATGCAAAAGAATAATTAATCGGACTAATTGTTGTGAAGTTTTTTCTGGAGAATGGATGCATAGTTCAAGTTGTGAGCCATTTTTTAATGAGGAGAGTTACTTCCAGGAGAATGTTTTGGTGCATGCAGTTGACACCAGTGGTCGAGCATATGAGGTGAAAGACGGTTGTCCGATTGAAAAAGAGAAACTTGTGTCTAGAGATGCAGAGGAGGTGTTAGCTGATGAAGTTTTAGGGAGACGTACTGAGGGTCCTGTGTACACTTGGAAGTGTAGTAGTATTTGTAGTGTGCGACAGGATTCAATCGATTTGCTTCGTAATTTCTTACGTACATATAGTAAGAAAAGTCTAAAACAGAAAATGAAGATGTTGCAAGACTTAGATCCTTGCAGAGTGAGAGAAAACACAGGTTTGCATGGGCATTCACTGGCTTGTCTTTCTAGAAAAGTATGTCAGAGTGTTTAAGTCATTTTAGGATGTTAGCAGTGCATCATACTAAAATGAGGAAATTAGTGAGAAGGTTGTATTATGCAAAAAGTCCAGCACTTAAGCTTAAACAGTTAAACAGTGCTCTTTTGCATTGAACTGAATTAGATGTGAAGAACATTTGTGAAGAAATTGAGTTAAGTTACTTTGGTGAAAAAGAAGACAGTGTAGAAATTGACACAGTAATAGAAGGTAATGTGGAAGACAATGTACAGATTTCAAGTACAGAAAAGTTTGACCAGGAAATGTCCAAGTTTAAGGTGAAATCAAGTGAAAGGCCAAATTTTAGTTCTGTGTGTTGTCGACGAACTCATTATAAGCATCAGACTAGATTAGTTGATTTATATGTAAAAAGCGAAAAGGTAAATAATAATGAGTGGAAGGATTTTGTAGAAAATTGTTTTGATTTGGGTTCCGATCAACGTATTTGTAAATATTGTTATAATAAATTAAATGAAAACAGAATGCCTGCTAGAGCTGTTCATAATAATCTGGAGTTGGTAGACATTCCTTCTGAATTGATGGATTTAAATACCTATGAGTCTATTCTGATTCAATGTGTGCATCCTTTTCAGGCTATTGTTCGCATGGAGCCTAAGATAGGGAAATTGCCTCCTTCAGATTTACAGAGAGGATTAAAGGGAAGAGTTGTTTATTTGCCTCTAGATTTCAAGAAAATATTGATACAATTGGTGTAGAAAAAGTGGAAGAGGAACCTCTGGTTATTCTAGTTAATGGGATTCCAATAAAGAGTAAGAAAATCTGGCAAGATTTAGTGGATGTTAGGAAAGTCAAAAAGGCAACGTTGTATTTGGTCAAAAACAATGAGTACTACAAACATGTATGTGTTGGAGCAGAGGAAACAGTTGCAGAAGAAGACAGTGATTGTTCAGCCGGCCAAATTGAAAAAGTTGATGTGTCTAGAAGTGAAGAAATATATGAACATTATACTGTTCATCCTTTGCATTCCAAAGAAGTAATGGGGAATGCAATTGACTTGTTTCAAATGAAAGCAGCAAAAGGAAGTCCCTTTAGTGTATGGGAAGAAAGTTTGGAAGCTCGTTGTTTTCCACAGTTATTTCCAACAGGTCAAGGTGGACGATATGACGATCGACCACTTCAAAATCCTGCATCTGAATACCGGACTTTAAGATTATATGCTGAAGATCAAAGGTTTCGTCAATGCATTCCGTATTTGTTTCATCTACTGTATGAAAGTGACTTGTCTGGGCTTTCTTATGCAGTGAACCATATACTGAAAAGTGGACCACATCTGCAAAATATTTCGGCGAGGGACTTTATGGACAAAGTCAATCTGCAAGACAGTATTTTGGAATCTCAGCTAATCAATCTCATGGCATGTCAGTGTGGTACAAACGAGTATTGGTTCCGTCGTCATGGGGAATTGAAATGTATGCTAAGAAACTTAGGAACTCCTACATGGTTCCTCACTCTTAGCTGTGCTGAGTATGCATGGGACGACTTACTTCAATTTCTACAAGAGGCAAACGCAAACATACAAAATATAGAATTCAAAACACCTGGAGAACTGTGTTCTTTGGATCCAGTGAATGTATGCAGATATTTCAATCATGGATTTGAAGCTATGATGTCTTTTATTACCAACAAAAAAATCCTCCCCTTGGAGAGGTTTTGGATTTCTTTTGGAGAAAGGAGTATCAAGCGAGAGGTGCTCCTCACATACATATGTTGTTATGGATTAAAGATGCACCCAAATTTGGAAAAGATTCGGATGACACAGTGATGAGTTTCATTGAAGAGTATTCAACATGTGCTGTTCCGAAAACTACCGAAGAAAACAGTTTAAGGCAACAAGTTTACGCTTTCAATCCCATCGTTGTGGAAAGTACTATCGTCGAAAATTCAGAAACAAGGACAAGTTCTACACAAAATGTCGTTTCGGGTTTCCACGACCAGTGATTTCTAAAGGAAGAGTGAATAATTTGATGTCTTCTCTGCGACATACTGTGACGAGGAAATCACCAAAAAATACATACAATTTAAAAAGAAACGAAGAGTCCAAGTACATCAACGACTACAACCCAGTGATTTTGTCCATGTGGAATGCTAACACGTATATTCAGTTCGTTGCTGACAACTCTATTGCTGTGGCTCGATATGTGACGTCTTACATCACAAAAAAAGAAAAGACAAAACTGAAGGAAATGTGGGAGGACATTTCACATGAAAAGAGTATAAGTAAAAAATTATACAGTTTCAGTCTGAAGATGTTGTCGCATCGAGAAATTGGAGCATATGAATGTTCTGATCGGTTATCATCAGCAAGTCTCCATGCCAAATCTAGAACAATCATTTGGGCGAGTCTAGGTCTTGCTGCAACACAAAACCGAGTTTTGAAATCTGTACACGAAATTGAGTATTTGGCGGAGAAAGAACCAAACAGTACAGATATTTTGAAGACAAACATGTTGGATACATACTATCCAAATAGAAGTAGTCATCTTGAGAACAGTTGTTTGTATGAAGTTCTGCAAAACTATAGTTATAAGAGGAACATCACAGAAGATATCAATAATGGAATATATGCTGTCATTGGGTGTGAAGGATGTCTAGTGAAGCAGAGAAAAGGCCATTTGGTTAATCATCGAAAATTGAGTTGCGAATCTCCAGACAAAAGGGAATTTTACTATTTAGCTCTTTTGCAACTCTTTAAGCCATGGCGTACAGAAGAGGAACTACTTGGAGATTTTCTCTGTTACGAAGATTCTTTTAATGCAACCAAGGATACCATAGAATGTCCTGTTTTTCCAAATTATCTGCAAATGTTGAATGAAGAAATAGAGCAAGAAGCCACAATTGCTGTAGAGATTGCTAGAGACAGTTCTCAAGACAGTCAGAGTTCTACTTCATTGAGTCAGGATCCACTAGGAGGACCAATTATCCAAAATGAAGCTGCCACTGCCATGGATGAGGTGGAAAGAGCTATGGAACAAGCTCAAGAGGATGTAGTTAACTTAGAAGATTTGGTGAAACAAGTAAACGTTGAGCAGAAACAGATATATGACGAAGTCACAGAACAGGTTGAACATGGACTCAGTCATGAGAAAAAAGAGTGGTCATGTACGTCATTTAAGCCTGTCCGACTGTACGTGAGTGGAGAAGCGGGAACTGGAAAAAGTTTTCTGATTAAAGCAATTGCAACTTATCTGCAGAAAAGGACTGAATCACCGCTGTCTTGTGTTGTTACCGCTCCAACTGGGCTGGCAGCACATAACATTAAAGGGATTACTTTACATCGTTTACTGATGCTCCCAGTTGAGCATGATAATAAATTGCAATACCACAAGCTATCTGGAGATGCGTGTTCTGAAGTTTCCAGAGTCCTGAAGAAAATTAAACTTCTTATCATTGATAAGTAAGCATGGTCTCAAATCTAATGCTTGCTTTTGTGCATTTGAGAATGCAAGAAATCCTTAGAACAGAGTATGATGTGTTATTTAGAGGGAAACACATTATTGTTTTTGGAGATCTACTGCAGTTGACTCCAGTGAAAGGACAACCGGTGTTTAAAGTGCTCACGCATGAAGATACCAGGAACTGCCTAGGAAGCATTGGAAACGTTAATATATGGTTACATTTCAAATATGTAGAACTACTTCAAAATATGCGACAGGCAAAGGATGAAGATTATAAAAATATTCTACAAGATGTAAGAATCGGAAAAGTAAGTGAGCATGGGAAAGAAGCATTACATGCACGATTAATTTACTGAGAACAAATCTGGGATATGTTTGATGCCAACTCTGCAAGAATGTTCCATCTTCAACAACAAAATGTTAAAGTTAGAAAATGAAGAGATTGTGAAACTGAAAGCTATAGGTAAAATAGAGCATATGGGAGCAACAATTATTTTGTCAGAAAATTTGAAATCAAAATTGGATTCATTGGAGAAGAGTATATCTAAAACTGCTGGTTTTGAAAAGACTGAATGTGTGTTTAAATTGTCGTATCATTTTGAGAAGGAATTTACATGTTGATAGAGGTCTGGTAAATGGAGCAATGGGTCATGTTGTTGAATTTCTGAATTACAGAAATAGAGATGGAATTGAATTTTTTAAAATTAAATTTGATGGCATTGAGGAAGTACAACAAATCAGTTGTTGTTCTGCTAGATTTTTGCTTGTAAAAGACTTATATGTTCGCCGAAAACAGTTTCCTGTTTGTTTGGCATATGCGGTGACAATTCATAAATCTCAAGGTTTAAGTATAGATAGTGCTTTGGTGAACATTGGAAGTTCTGTGTTTAAAGAGGGTATGGCATATGTGGCATTATCACGAGTCAGAACTTTATCAGGATTGTACTTGATTGAGTGTGATGAGACAAAGATTTGTGCAGATCTAGATTGTGTTAAAGAATACAATAGGTTAAGAAGAGAGTATGCTCCACATTTGCCCCAATATCCTCTGTTTGAAAAACGTGTGGTAGGCCGAAAAAGAAGAAATGAGAATAATTGCAGTGAGGTAGTAGCAAAAAGACAAAAAGTAGATGAAACTGTAATTGTAAGAAGAAAGAAAAAGGATTCTGTTGAAGATGTTGTTGGATTTCAGTTTGAAAACAGTTCTGGTGTCAACTGCTATGCTAATGTAGTGGTTAATATTGTTTTTTTCTTCAAACTTTACAAGAACAGATTGTTGAAAATCGGGATCAAACATTCTGCTGTTTATTGAATTCTGTGTTTGAGAAATATAGCAGTGATAGAGCAAAAATAGAAAGTGTTTCAGAAATTCGAAATCTTTTAGACATATGTTCTGGTCAAAATCAATTTTCACAGAATATTCAGCAGGATTGTCAGGAATTTTTAATGTATATGTTTGGTGTATTGGAAGATGAAGGTGTAGATGTAGAAAATCTTTTTGGCCTTTCTTATCAGTGGCAGCATGACTGCGACAATTGTAGTTTATCAAGTAGTACTAGAATAGACACTGAAAGATTTATATATTTGACTTTACCAGACTGCAAATCAGTGTCTTTTAATAATCTTGTTAAAGCAGCTGATCACAATATGGTGTGTACCCAATTTGAGAGTGCAATGCTGTCCACATTATTTATACAAACTTATGGTCAGTATGTCATTTTAATGTTCCAACGATGTAGACCTGATGGAACTAAATTGACAACTTCTATTAAAAATGTTGTGGCTTCTCAGTTATCAATTTCAGGAAAAACCTTTACAACTGTAGCTATTATTTATCATGATGGTCCTTCGACAACATCAGGGCATTACACATGTTATTTAAAATGTCAAAAAGGGTGGAAGCTCTATAATGATACTCATTTGACTTTCAAACAACGTTTGCCTTTTGACTTAAAAAATTCATACCTAGTGTTTTTAGAACCAAAATTTAATTAAAGGTACTTGTCCTATGAAGACGGGAGCAGTTAATAAAAGTTAGTTTGCTGTTTAAAATTATATTGTGAGTAAAAGTGATCAAGATAATATAAAAATTGTGGTTGTCATATAGGTACTGTAAGTGGATCTCATAGTAAGTGATATCAGTATTATAGGAAATGTTGAATAAGAGTGAGCCAGAGATGCAAATATGAATATTTAAACATTGTGAAAATGTTGTATGAGCTTTTCTTTCAGAACGTCGGGAAAACGGTAATTTCAGAGTTTGTTTTGAGTAATTTGAAAACATACTGATACATCTGACACTATTTGGCCTTAAGGAAAAGTGAAGGAATGAGCAAAGAGTCATGACTGAACACAAGGAGGAAATGAAAACATTGAAAAATATTTCAGATGTTCTTGGAGCTTTTCTTATAGAAAGTCGATGAAATGGAAGTTTTAGAGAACAGCAGAGTATTTTCCAACGAAAAGGACCTTCATGATGTACTATTTGGCTTAAAGGAAAAGTAAGTCGATCAAAGATTAGTGTACATATGTGATTTTTAAGTTTATATGGTTTTTTTAAACACAATCTTTTAGATTGTGTTTTTTTTCCCGCTGTCATATGATGAGTAGTTTGAACTCACTGTTTTTAGTGAAATTCAATATATTCTGAGAACAGCAAAAATAAACTATCTAACATGTTGTACAAGTTATTCTATAGTTTGTATTGTGTAATTTAAATTGTATTCCCATTGTCTCACACTCACTTTCTTTTTTCCACCCTCTTTCAGCTCTCTTTACTCACTCACACTGTCTTTCTCTCACTCTCTTTCACCCCCGTTCCTTTATTCCACGTCTTTCACAACCCCTCATTCCCATTTCAACTGTCTGCATCCCCTCTCTCCCTTGCACCACTTTTCAGCTTTCAGTCTCTCTGCTTTACTTCCCTTTTCCGTCTTTTCCTCCTTTGCGCTTTTAGTAATTCCTCTTTACTCACTCACCTCTTTTGTTTCATTCTGTCACTATAACTCACCCACTCTCCCTCACTTATCTTTCTTTGCTCCTTTCTTTTGTCCTCTTCTCTCTGTTTTTCGTTCACTACCTCTATGTCCTCAGTCCCTCACTCTCCTTGTGTTATGCTCACTTGTGTTTATCTACCTTCTATCATTTCTCTTACAACAACTTCACTGCTCCTCTCTCATCGTTCTTCATCCCATTTCTTTTACTCTGGTTCCATTACTACCCCTCATTTCCTATTTTTCAGTGTCCTTCTCTTTACTTTCATCACCGAATCACATTCTCTCTGTTCCACTGCTTTAGTCCTCTTCCCCTCTCTTTCCTTCTGTTGCTCCCTTATTCATTTCCCTTTCCTCACTCATTGTAATCCACTTCACTCAGTCCTTCCCTTAGTCCCTCTGTCTACTAACTTCCTCACTCCTTTTCCCTCAATCTTTCTATATTATCCTCACTCCCTTCATCCCTTCACTCTGTGACTCCCCCTCACTCACTCTTAGTCATCTTCCATTCCTCATTCTTGTAAATGCATCCTCAATCAGACTCCTTTCCCTCTCAGTCATTCCTTTTTTACTTACTCCTCTTTCCTGATTTAGTTTTGCTAACTCACATTCTTTTAGTATCTTTCTTACCTTCAGTTCATTTCTCTCTTCTTCTCTTCCTCTCTGTCACTGAATGTATCTGCCTTACTCTTAGTAATTTTCTCTCCTTCCATTTCTTTTTCCCTCTTTTTGTCCTTCTACATTAGTTTATTTCCCTTTCTGTGTCCTTCACTCTTACTTTATTTCTTAGTACACTTTATGATTTTTAACCTCTTGACCTGTCTCTTCTATTTTAAAATATATATTTTACTAATTATAACGTATTTTTTCTTCTCTCTTTCACAGATACAAAGTGTAGTAAAAACATGTAATTAAATTTACATTAATTATATGGTAAGTGTGATTAAAAAAATGTCGTTTGTCATCATCCTTTGCTCTAACCTCACTACTATTCTCTCACCCTACTTCACTCCTGTTTCCTTACTCTGCTTCCCTCACCTATTCTTATCCTCCATGTTTACTCCTCTTTCCCTTACTCTCCTACCACATTCAACTTCTTTCAGTCCCCCTGCTTTACTTCCCTTACCCTCTGTTTCCTTCCTTCGCTCCCTCACTCATTCCCTTTCCCTTACTTACTTACTCCACTCCTCTCACTCCTTCTCTCAGTCCGTCTGTCCTCTCAGTTCCTCACTCCCGTTCCCTCACTCTGTCTCTCTTACCCTCACTGTCTCTCTCCCTGCACTCTGTCACTACTCTTTCATCATGCTCACTCCCTATAACTCACCCACACTCCCTCACTTACCTTTCTTTGCTGCTTCACTCAGTCCCTTTCAGTCACTCCTTCCTTTACTCTCTCTCTCCTTTCTCTCTGTCACTCCCCATGTCTTACCCTTATTCACTTTTATCTACCCTCTTTCACCCCTCTTTACTTACACTCACTTCTCTTTTCTCACCCTCCCTCACCGCTGTTCCTTTACTCCGGTTCCGTCACTACCCCTCATTCCCCATCCTTTACTGTCCTTCCCTTTACTTTCAACACCCACTCACATACTCCCAGTACCTCTGCTTTAGTCTTCTTCCTCTCTCTTCCCTTCTTTCGCTCCCTTATTCATTTTCCTTTTCTCACTTACACCCTATTACACCTTCTCTCTGTCTTACTATCTAATACAAAGTCCCTCTGTGTTGCGCCCTCTAACTCTCTTTCTCTTAACATCACTCTCTCTGTCCCCTTCCCTCATGCTCACTCCTTTATTATTTTTTTTTCTTCTTTTTTGGGTGCGCGCCCCGGTGCGCGTACCGGTACGCGTACCCTGGAGAAAAAAGAATTACAGAGTTTTTTTTAAAAAATGTAGCATTTTTTAATAAATTGGAGGTAGTTCTAAAAAGAACTGTTTTTTTTATTCTTTATGTTGTTTTATATTTTTTTATTGTTTTTTTGAACATTTTTTTTTTTTTTTGGCTTTTATGAACAATTTTATATTTTTTTTGTACTTTTGATGGGGACAAACAAAAAACAGGGAAATGTAAATGGCTCAACTGGAGCAAAACAAATCAGGAAAAAATTAAGGTTTCTTTCTGCAGTTGTGGTTGTCTCCAGCACGGTTGATGAGTTTGATGCTTTGCTCCCCATAGGAAATTGTAGTCCCACAAAATATACAAATTATTTTGTAATCTCCAAACTGGCGTTGGATGTTTGGGACCATCTCCCTTGTCTCTGGACCCGATGGAGTGAGTTGTTTGGAGGTGCTCGGAGAAGATTGGGGAGGGTTTCTGGTCAGTTCTCTGACCTCTGCCGCAGCATAGTTGTTTGGATGCTTGCGTTGCATGTGGCGAAGCATTGTATGGTTCCCAAATGAATATTTTTTTGCAGGGTTCCCCCTGGAAAGTACAGTGCCACAGATCAGACATGTCACTTTTGCAGCATTTACTTTCTTTGCACCCCTTGGGATTTTAAAAAACTCCCACACAAAGTGCTCCTTAGGTTTATAGAGGGGATTATCTTCAGGCAGGAACTGCCTCTCCTCCTCCTCCTCCTCCTCCTCTTCTTCTTCACCACCAATGTGATGTTGTGGTGGTCCTTGTGGTGGTGGTGGTGGTGGTGGTGGTGCAGATGCTCCTGCTGCTGCTGCTACTGTAGCCATTTCGCAATGAATAGAAGCAGGTCTTCCTCACTCAAAGAACAAAGTGAGAATGAGGAAAAAAGGTGGGGGCTTTTATCATTTGGAAAACAAAACTGTTCTGAACCAATGAAAAGTGTTATTTTCAGGTCACATGACCCGGGCTTTCATCATTTGGAAAACAAAACTGTTCTGAACCAATGAAAAGTGTTATTTTCAGGTCACATGACCCGACGCGCTTACGCTACGCGCCCGGGGGCGCGCACCGGGGCGTGCCCCCGTGCGCGTAGCGTAAGCGCGTCGGGTCGCGCCTGGGGGCGCTTACGTTGCACGATCGTATGCGCTCGGGCGCTTCCGGGTGCGCTTACGCCGTGCGTCATAAAACGCATCACGCGGCTACGCGATATGTCACGATGATGTTTTTGTTCGCGGCAATAACGCTAACGGGACGCTCACCGGTACGTGCACCGGGGCGCGCCGCAACTGCGCTTACCGGTACGCTCACCAGTACGTGCACCGGGAGCGCCCCAGGGCAAAAAAAAAGGGGAAAATATACATACAAAAAATTAGTATTACATAAATATACAATATAAAATTCATTAGAAAAAATATTATATTTCATAGCTATAGAGATTTGCTATTAAAAAACATTTGTAATTCACTGAAAAAAACATAGGTTTGAGGCCCTATATATAGTTAGGAATTAGCATTTACAAAACCTATGAAATTCACTGAAAAAACCATAGGTTTCACACCAGTTATCGTTAGGAATTAGCATTTAAAAACCATAATTAAATTCACTGAGAAAACCATAGGTTTGACACCAGTTATAGTTAGCTGGAAATTTTCCTGACATAAAACCATTGAAATTCCCACGTTATAGTTAGTTGGACTCACTATAACTTGCGCGCCTGCAATGCACTGCTGATGACGTCACATATTACGTCACTCATGACATGGTCAGTGACATCACTCATGACATCACTGATGACACCATCCTTGTGACAGAGTGACAGACCTCCTTTCAGTGTAATGTAACCCTTGAAACACATATTCAAAAATAGAAACTAAAATTTTCAAAAAAATGGAGATACCCATACCAGTTACAACAACCAATTGAGTAATTCCACCATCTATATACACATCCACTCATTCACCAACAGTTCTATATAGTCACTCATACATATACTCACTCATCATATGTAGTGATACACCTATACATCCTGTTACACACCGACAGTCATCCAAAAGTTACTCACACACATACTCACACATGCAAATAAACTATTGAATATCCACTTATTTGCATATACAGCTATAAACACACTACCACCTTACTTCTAAGGAAACTTACACATACTTACTCTCTTAAACAATCACTTATAGAAACATACTTATTTAAACAGGAACTCTTAAAATCTCTCACTCTGACATATACTCACTTATATACATCAATACTCACATATACTAGATTAAAACATATGTTGTTACTGATAAAGACACTAGTGAGACAGTCATTCACTCACTAACACACACATATACACACTCATCCACCCATACAGTCCTGCACATATGCTGTCTTCAAAACATATACAAACAGTGAGTCAATCATTGATGCATCTATGTGCTAAGTAATACCCCCACCAAACCATACAGAAACTCATACTGATACTAAAAAAACATCTAATAACCCATATACACACACATGTAGCTACTCACCAACCCATGCAGCCACTTATACACAAAGTAAAACACTGATACATATATTTAAATATTTAAACATTACTCGCTAATATATGTATTCACTAAGATACACTTAATAAGCCAGTTAACCAATCAATTTTTTTTTTTAAAAACATCCATTTAGACACTTATTTAAACATTTATTCTTCCATCGACCTTTACATATACATATATAAAACATATTTATTTTTCAGGAAGACAAACATTCACTGGATGGTGTCATCAGTGATGTCATGAGTGATGTCACTGACCATGTCATGAGTGATGTAATATGTGATGTCATCAGCAGTGCATTGCAGGCGCGCAAGTTATAGTGAGTCCAACTAACTATAACGTGGGAATTTCAATGGTTTTATGTCAGTAAAATTTCCAGCTAACTATAACTGGTGTCAAACCTATGGTTTTTTCAGTGAATATATATATATTCACTGAAAAAACCATAGGTTATAGACCATATATAGTTAGGAATTAGCATTTAAAAAACCTTATTTTACTCACACAAAACCATTGAAATTCCATATATAGTTAGTTGCAGTAACTATATATCGTGCACCCGCAATCCACTGCTGATCATGTCATATATTACATCATTCATGACATGGTCAGTGACATCACTGATGACATCACTGATGACATCTCAAATGACATCACTGATGACAACATCCAGTGACTGTATTTTTCTGTAAAGTTAAAATATGTCTTGAGTGGATGTATAAGTGTCTGGATGAAGGATTTAGTAGGTGCATGACTGACTGTATGAGTGAGTGATTAAATGTGTCTCACTGAATGCATGGGTTAGTGACTAAACTGTCTTAATTTGTGCATCATTATGTCTGTTGTTCTGTAAACTGCTGCATGTGTTGATCATTAGCTATACGAGAGGCTATATGTGTTATTAATTGGTTGCCCAAGTATTTCTATGGGAGATTGAGTTTGTGTGGGGGTGGCTGGAAGGTGTGTGACTCTATGCATAGATGTGTGAGCAGTTTATTCACTAGGTGTATGAGTTCAAGAGTGCATGTGGAAACAGCTACATGGGCAGTTGACTGTGTGCATGAGTGTATTGATGAGTGAATGGATATCTCAATGCTACATGTCATAGTAAGTACATATGTAAAACACAGTACATGTGAGAGTTGGCATATATAAATAACTGTGCATGAGAGCCACTGAATGAGTGAGTGGTTGTATCGATCATTGTGAACTTGTATCAGGGATTGTATAAGAGAGTAAATATGTGTTAGTATATGTTTCAATAAGTAAGGTGTGTTTAACTGTATAGTTGAAGAAATGGAGGTGAGATTGTTTCTTTGCATGACTGACTGGGTGTGTGAGTAACTCCATGGATGAGTGGCAGTGTGTGAGTGTCTGTATACACTGAGTGTATCTAAGGTTATATTAGAGTCTGAAGAGGTTTATCGTATTAGCACAAGAATGATGTCAAATGAGATGTCATCAGTGATGTCATCAGTGATGTCATTTGAGATGTCATCAGTGATGTCATCAGTGATGTCACTGACCATGTCATGAATGATGTAATATGTGACATGATCAGCAGTGGATTGCGGGTGCACGATATATAGTTACTGCAACTAACTATATATGGAATTTCAATGGTTTTGTGTGAGTAAAATAAGGTTTTTTAAATGCTAATTCCTAACTATATATGGTCTATAACCTATGGTTTTTTCAGTGAATTTTCAAGGTTTTGTAAATGCTAATTCCTAACTATATATGGTCTATAACCTATGGTTTTTTCAGTGAATTTTCAAGGTTTTGTAAATGCTAATTCCTAACTATATATGGTCCATAACCTATGGTTTTTTCTGTGAATTTCATTGGTTTTTTAACAGCTAATATCTGTAGCTGTAAAATGTATTCTTCTTTAAATCCAAAAATATATTTTATATGTTTATGAATAATTTTTTTTTTTTATATATTTTTTTCTTCGTTCCCGCTTCGCAAATCGGGAAGCTTCCCGTTAGCTGACCTTGATGCCGCGAAATAGACCGCGAGCCGGTAAATGTTTCTTTACCGCAAGTGCCGCGTTACAAAACAACATCGTGACGCCTCCCGTCCGCATGACGTTTCACGTTGTCGCGTGATACGTCATATGACGTACTACGTTAGCGAACTGGTACGCGAAGCGAGTCGCAAAGCGCAGGTTTCTGGAAGCAAACCGGGAGGCCCTGCAAAGCGCTTAACGTAAACACAGCAAGTCATGTGACTTGGTAATAACACTTTTCATTGGTTCATTTCACTTTTGGTTTCCTAATGATGTAAGACTAGGTCATATAATCTAAAATGAACACTTTTGATTGGTTGAGAACTCTTGTTTTTCCCAAATGATGAAAATCCCTCCTTCTTTCCTCACTCTGACTTTCATCATTGTGAGAGAAAGACCCTTTGTGATCACTGAGCAATGGCTTCTTTAGTAGCTTCAGCTGGTGCTTCCCCACCACCTCCACCACATCCAAGGAAGAGTGGACCACCTGCTCAAGTTATAATTCAACAAGAAGAAGAAGAAGAGGAACAGGAGGACGAGCACGAAGAGAGGCAGTTTTTGCCTGAGCAGCCCAGGACGTCTCACCGGAAAGAAAACTTCATTTGGCAATTTTTTAAAATTCCCAAAGGTCAGAAAAAAGTAAATGCAAGATACGTAACTTGCCTTATATGTCAAGATAGACTGTCCAGAGGGACCGACAAAAAATACAGTTTCGGAAACTACACAATGCATCGCCATATGACTAGGTGGCATCCTAACAACTACAGTGCTGCACAGTTTCGGAACGACCTAGATAATCTCCCTATTATGGCCAGAAGATCTGTTGTACCGGAAGTAACGGGACCAGAGGGCAGGGAGATGGTGCCAAATATACAAATGAGATTTGGTGATGTAAAACACATCTGCGCATTTTGCGATGGATTCATTTCCTACGGAGAAAAAAGCATCACTCTGATCAACAGAGCTATTGACTATCATATGCAAGTTTGTCCGAAACGCCCAAAATAATAAATACTTCTTTTTTTTGTTTTGTTGCTCCTGTTGAGCCCTTTACAATGAATCGTTTTCATTGCCCCCTCCAAGAAAAACCCCAAAAAATATAAAACTGTTCCGAAAAATTCAAAAACAGTAAAAAAATGTTCAGAAAAATAAAAAAAAAAGTTCTTTTCAGAACTACCTCCCCGTTATTAAAAAATTGGTACAATATTTGGAACTGTGCCAACCTCTATTTCTCTTAGTTCGCTTCCCAGTTCGCTCGCTGGTACGCGAACCGGAAGCGAACCAAAAACAGTAAGTATAAGGGAAGGAAACAGACACTTATGTTAAAAGAAAGACAGCTATAAGGGAGTAAACTAGAGATACCATTACCCGTAATCCACTGCTGATGATGTCACATATTACATCATTCATGACATGCTCAGTGACATCATCAGCAGAGGATTGCGGGTTTTTTGGCAACATGCCTTATCCACGGTTTAATAACGCTGCCTTTTGCTTTATATAAGTTTTCAAATTGTATGAAATATATACCAATAGGTCGTTATGAACCTTTAGGTAGTGCTTTTCTTCATGAGGTCTGGTCGCTTCCATACACATACAGATGTTTCAAAGATGATCAAGAAGTTTATCTGAATGGAGAGGAATGCACTGAGACGCCAGATCATTCACTAATGTGTAGGCACATACAGTTACACGGTTCATGCAACAAACACCGACCAAATATGGCTTGCGTGTTGCAAGGCACGCCAGTTCCTGCTATCATCCCCACGTTCAAGTTGTTGGAAAATGGTAGTTATTTGATGCTCAATAATGAAGATTGTTCTGAGTTAATTAAAAGTATTCCTTTTATCGTAACAGTAAGTGAACGGGTTATTTGCTGCAGAAATGTTCTATTTCCTCCCACACATGAACATAGGGAGTTTTCAATCTGGCCACAAATACCAACCTTGGGACACGTTTCAACGGCATGGCAAGAATAAGAGCTCTTTTGTCTCAGAGAGAGGTGGCCTTCAGTTCGGCCCGTGAAACTTTCGTACTTCACATAGCGAACACCCGTACAGAGGTGCACACCCTTTTCAATTAAGATTTGCCTTTCAATTTCAGCAACATGTTTCCGACTATCTTTAACGCATCCTCCACAAAGTCCCTGGCGCACTTTTTTAAAGTTGTTACCAGTGGTCTCGTGACTTCATTTGAGAAAATCTTTGGAGTCATCCCTGCTTCCTTTCATTCTATTTTCTGCACTCTGGTTCGTGGATTGGCATTTTTACTTGCATTACCAGCGGACGCTCTTGTGCTTTTTTACATTTTTAAATATGGATGTCCCTCCTATGCAACCTCCCACCCTGCAGCTGCTGACACTGTTCCGCAATCGCATGCTAGAATATTATGGCACAATGCCGTTGGCGATATTAAGCACGGCATATGGATTATCTTTTCGATTCTCCTACTTCACCTGTGTCCAGCCTGTATTTCACTGCCTGACCTGTGATTTCGATTGGGCCATTGATTTGTGTCTCTGCGGACCGGTTTCTCCTGACGTCGACTTTAATCAGCTGATGACTCCTATCATTACTCACGAGTTGGTTTGTCCTGGCGAAAGGATTATGGCTGTGGCATTGATGCATGGACTACTTGGTCCCTGGAATTTACTGGCGGCAGCACAGTCTTTCTTGGAACAGAGCTTTCTTGAAAACCCACCGAGCTGTCCTCTGATGGTGATAGAGGATCCGGTGCTGGGAGAGCACGTATGTTCTTTTCCGCTTTTAAATTGGATGGCTGAACTGTTTTCGGATGAAGACGGTGACTTCCTATTGGAGGCTGTTGCAGCTTATTTTGCATACACAGTTATGTCATAGACCTTTTTCATGTTTGATATGCTGAGTACTAGCATTTCATTGACAATTCATTGACTTATTTGTCAAGTTTTTATTATTTACCTTGCCTATTGGCTTAAGACTCGATAAAGTACTTGGCTGTTTTATTTTTCTTTAGCATTAAATTTTCCTAGTTTTTAATGCTTTACCTTGCGGACCGTCCACATATAAACTTGCAATCTGCTCTCATGAGATGGCACTTCTATTATCTTATTCAGTTCGTTTCCGGATCATGAGGAGGTGTCATCTAGGTCCTGGATATCTTTACACCGTGTTAAGTTAGCATGGGCTCATTACCGGTTTAAACGCCATTTTTCCTTTTTTGCAACTTCTGTACACGACACTTAGTTGTTGCTTTAGCTTTCCACCTAGTAGTTCATCGTGGTTTACATGAGAATAATATGTTATTGGTCTACTATCTGCTTTACTTGTTAAACTATATCTGTACAGCGAGTGCTAAAGTTTCAAGAACAACACGATACAGAATTGTTATGAGGTCTGATCTCCACGACTTCATACTCATAACATAAGTGCAACTTCTGCCAATTCTGGGCATGAGGCGGGTTTTATATTGCTTTGCCGAACACACATACACAACAGTTGATGCGGTTCACATGAAGAGAGAGCTGGTGTATGCTGATGTGATTCCTTCAAATCTAAGACACTAAAGTATGGGCACGCCCTAAACCAACACAAAGAGACCTTCTTAGCAAATAATATAATATGTGTATTAGGGAGGGTGAGATATAAGCAGCCGCGGGCCGTGGAGGGAGTTACGATGGGGCAGGGAGGCGGGGAGGGGGAGAAGCAGGGTGGAGCCCTCTCTACCTTGCCCCTCCCCCTCCCCGCCTCCCTGCCCCACCGTAACTCCCTCCACGGCCCGCGGCTGCTTATAAGTGTTGCTAACTCTTATTCATTTACAGCATGTTAACATACTGTCACCATTCGCTTTTTATGTACTAGTAACTATGCTGGTAATTTTGCTACTGATAATATGTGTACTTGTATTCTCCACCCTGCTTCTCCCCCTCCCCGCCTCCCTGCCTCACCGTAACTCCCTCCACGGCCCGCGGCTGCTTATAAGTGTTGCTAACTCTTATTCATTTACAGCATGTTAACATACTGTCACCATTCGCTTTTTATGTACTAGTAACTATGCTGGTAATTTTGCTACTGATAATATGTGTACTTTTATTATCTAAGGTACTACGCCTGAGAAGACGGCATTAGTAAATAAACATTTCAAATACACATCTGTTCTTCTTAACTCCATGTTCTGGTTTCTAAGAAATCTATAACGACCGACTGTTCATGAGTTCCACGTATCCTGAGGTACTATAAGTTCATATTCTGGATTGTCTAAACATTGAGAGTTTGTTATATCCAATGTGACACTGTACCTAGCTTGCTAAGGAGTTTTTGATTACTAACGTGAGTTTTGGGACACCCTAATTCGCCGAGGTTCCAATCCTCTGTCCACAGTTCTGTGTGAGAACAGAAACCCTGCGACAGGGGCACCCCGACCCTTGCTGGAGCTTCATCACACTTGCGATACAACTCCAACAATGCATTCGCCGAGGTTCCAATCCTCTGTCCACAGTTCTGTGTGAGAACAGAAACCCTGCGACAGGGGCACCCCCGACCCTTGCTGGAGCTTCATCACACTTGCGATACAACTCCAGCAATACGCCACCTTTACGGCACAGATACATCACGCATCTGTGCTGTTTTTGCCCCATGATGAGCCGCATTGTAAATGCAGCACACCATAGGTGACGGAACAGCGGCACAGAATGACTAACACATCCCTGGTGATGCGCCAGTCATCATAAATGTATCCCTATGCTTCTTATCTTGTTAGAGATGAACCGCCATATGTATCATCAAAGTTTTTTGCATTTCCTAAATAGCGAACTTTAAGGAATAAATAGCGATTCTTTACCATTCCTAGTTTGCGATGAGCTATTTGCTAATTAGCCGAATGTAGCCCAATGAAGCCCAATGTAGCCCAATGTAGCCCAAAGATGGCCGCCAGACACACAAAAAAACAAAAGTAGCCCAAATATCAGCCAGATGTAGCCCAACTATAGCCCAGTGACAGAATGACCAATCAGCTTCGCAAACCTCCGTTACGCGAAGCGGAGCGCTGTTACAGATATATATCTTTTTTTGAACGTTAATTTCTCAAAATCCACTGGAGCACATATATTGAGACCTAGCAAAGGCACATCGGGCTACCAGTCCCTAATATTTTGCCAAGTTTCGTGCAAATCCATTCAGCCGTTCGATTATTATTATTATTATTATTTTTTGCCCCGCGGGGCCCTTTTAAAACCTCCACATCAAACCTAGGGGGTCAGCGAGGATCTACTATGCCCCCTTATAGTTATTTCCCCCTTTGTTTTGACCTCCTCTTGTCTCTCGATCCTACCGAGAGACAAGATGGCGGCCGCTACGGACTGTTTGGAATGTTGACAGACGCCGGAGAACCAATCAGCTTCGCTTCACAAAGCTCCGTTGCGCGAAAAGTCCGCGAACCAGAGCGCTGCCCGGTCTGCTGTTACAGATATATATCTTTTTTTAAACGTTAATTTCTCAAAATCCACTGGAGCACATATATTGAGACCTACAAAAGGCACATCGGGCTACCAGTCCCTACAATTTTGCCAAGTTTCGTGCAAATCCATTCAGCCGTTCGGGCTAAAAGTGAGGCCAACCGCCCTATGGAAATTAACATGGGAAAAACGCGTTTTGGGACCCCCCTTTTTTCTCGGCCCCCCCTTGACGAACCCCCCCAAAATTTTCAGGGGCTGCTCAGAAACAAAATGTGCCATTTTCCTGAAAATTTCAGCCAATTCCGTCCACAAACGCCAAAGTTATTAGACATAGAATTTTCAAAAAACCCATAGAGAAAAAATCCTAACTATATATACCTACTGGCGACCGCCAGTAGGTAATATACATATATATATATATATATATATATATATATATATATATATATATATATATATATATATATATATATATATATATATATTCACTGAAAAAACCATAGGTTTCAGGCCCTGTATAGTTAGGAATTAGCATTTAAAAAAAACTTTGAAATTCACTGAAAAAACCATAGGTTTCAGACCTTATATATTTAGGAATTAGCATTTAAAAAAACCTTTGAAATTCACTGAAAAAACCATAGGTTTCAGGCCTTATATAGTTAGGAATTAGCATTTGAAAAAACCTTTGAAATTCACTGAAAAAACCATAGGTTTCAGGAGTTATATAGTTAGGAATTAGCTTTTACAAAACCTTTGAAATTCACTAAAAAAACTATAAGTTTTAGTGGTGTTATAGTTAGCTGGATATTTTACTCATACAAAACCATTGAAATTGCTCCTATATAGTTAGTTGTACTAAGTATATATCGCGCACCCGCAAACCACTGCTGCTGATGTCACATATTACATCATTCATGACATGGTCAGTGACATCACTGATGACATCTCAAATGACATCACTGATGACATCACTGATGACATCATCCAATGAATGTGGTTTGCTTCGTTATTTAAATATGCATTATATATATAGCAATTTGCATTGAGGAATGAGTGGATATATAAATAAATATTTGGATGGAGGATTTAGTAGCAGTGTAATCGACTGTTTACTTGACCAATTTATAATGTCTCACTAAATATAGTGGATAGTGACTAAACTGTGTGAATATCTGTATCACTTTGTCAGTTGTTGTGTAAACTGATTCTACAGTTGGTTACTAGCTATGTGAAAGTCTATATTAGTTATAGATTAGTTAACTGAGTATTTGTATGGGAGTGTGAAAGTGTGTGTGGTTCGGTGGAGGGTGTGTGACTGTCCAAAGATGTGTGAATAGTTTATTCAGTAGATATATGAAGTTAAAACTACATGTTCTAACAGTTTGGGTGAGGGAACCTCTTTATGGGTGTGCTGATGAGTAAATATATTTCTCAATGGTACAGGTCCAACAAACTAGAAAAAAAAAGGCAGTGTATGTGTCAGTTGTTGTATATAAATAAGTATACATAGGACACATTGATTGTGTGAGTGACTGTATGGATAACTGTATACTTGTAATAATGATTTTATAATTCACTAAGTATGACTACTATCTAAATGAATAGAAGAAGTGGTGTTTGTATAAGTGTTTTGCTAAGTAAATATGTAAGTATGATCCATTGTTTGCATAAGTGAGTAGGATGACTTCATATGTGAATAGGATGCGTGCTGTTGTTTAATGTCGATATAGATGTATAAGTATTTTTGATAGTGTTCTATTGTTCATTGACAGCATGTATGAGTGAATCCATAGGTAAGGGATTAGATGTGTGTATACATGTATGAATCACTGAGTGGATTTTTAGATACTTGTATCGCTGTGACAATGGATTTAAATAAGATACTCTGTATTTTACAAAGAGTGATGTAAAATTGTAATAGTGTATGAAAAGGTGTATGTGATTGTCACGTGGATGATGTCATGACTGATGTCATCAGTGATGTCATTTGAGATGTCATCAGTGATGTCACTGACCATGTCATGAATGATGTAATATGTGACATCATCAGCAGTGGTTTGCGGGTGCGCGATATATACTTAGTACAACTAACTATATAGGAGCAATTTCAATGGTTTTGTATGAGTAAAATGTCCAGCTAACTATAACACCACTAAAACTTATAGTTTTTTGAGTGAATTTCAAAGGTTTTTTCAAATGCTAATCCCTAACTATATAACCCCTGAAACCTATGATTTTTTTCAGTGAATTTCAAAGGTTTTTTAAATGCTAATTCCTAACTATATAAGGCCTGAAACCTATGGTTTTTTCAGTGAATTTCAAAGGTTTTTTTAAATGCTAATTCTATTAGCGGATAACGTTTAAATATGTTAATATCCTAGTGGGACCACCTGAGCAGCCCTAGGGGGTCAGGGTGTTCCTACCCTGCCCCCTTTTTGTGTTCTACACGTTTGTTTTTCTGCTTTCTTGTGCCTAATTCCTAACTATATAAGGCCTGAAACCTATGTTTTTTTCAGTGAATTCGGAAGGTTTTTTAAATGCTAATTCCTAACTATATAAGGCCTGAAACCTATGGTTTTTTCATTGAATTTGCAAGGTTTTTTAAATGCTAATTCCTAACTATATAAGGCCTGAAACCTATGGTTTTTTCAGTGAATTTGCAAGGTTTTTTTAAATGCTAAGTCCTAACTATATAAGGCCTGAAACCTATGTTTTTTTCAGTGAATTTCAAAGGTTTTTTAAATGCTAATTCCTAACTATATAATGCCTGAAACCTATGTTTTTTTCAGTGAATTTCAAAGTTTTTTTTAATGCTAATTCCTAACTATATAAGACCTGAAAGCCCACCAGGAATCTCCGGTATGCACCAGGGGACTGCATTGCAGACAGGTGTAATTAAGCCACGGCCCTTTTTACACCTCTCTGCAACGCAGCCCCCGTGCATTTTTGAAGAGGGGGAACTCATTCCCCCTGCCTACTGGGGGCCCCTGGGGGCCAACTAGCCCACCTGGAACCTCCAGTATGCGCCAGGGGGCTGCATTGCAGAGGTGTAATGAGGCTATGCCCCTTGTTACACCTCTCTGCAACGCAGCCGCCTGGCGCGTTTGCAGAGGGGCAACTTATTCCCCTTGCATAATGGGGGTCCCTGGGGGCCAACTAGCCCACCAGGAGCCTTCAGTATGCGCCAGATGGCTGCATTGCATAGAGGTGTAATGAGGCCACACCCTTTTTTACACCTCTCTGCAACGCAGCCCCCGTGCATGTTTGAAGAGGGGGAACTAATACCCCTTGCATACTGGGTGTCCCTGGCAGCCATCTTGTGCCTTGTTCGAACCAAGGCACAAGAAAGCAGTGAAACAAAGGTGTGAAACACGCAAAGGGGCCAGAGTAGAAACACCCTGACCCCCTAGGCCTGCTCAGGGGGTCCAACAAGGACCCCCAAGGCAAAAACAATAATATATATATTTTTTTTTTCGCGGGGTACAAAAAAAATATTAAAAAAATATAAAACCACAATAAGAATAAAAAAACAGTTCTTTTCAGAACTACCTCCGATTTATATAAAAATGCTAAATGTAAAAAATGTCTTTCTTTTTTTCTCCAGGGTACACGTACCGGTACATGTACCGATACGTGTACCGGGGCGCGCACCCCTTCAAAAAAAGAAAAAAAAAATAATGAGTGTGTGTGTGAGTGGTGTGTTTGTGTGGGGAGGTGGGTGTGGGGTGTGTGTGTGGGGGTATGTGTGTGGGGTGTGTGTGTGT